>NW_027667133.1:900000-3300000 GCF_963924665.1 Micromys minutus | reverse complement strand
CAGAAATTCTCCTTATCTTGTGGCAAAAAGAAAGAAAATCTATTTTCGGGAGGAAAAACAGTCAGAAATTCCCCTTATTTTGGGGAAAAATTGCAGAAATTTCACTTATTTCAGGGTAATAAGCCAGAAATTCCCCTTATTTTGGGGCAAAAAAGACAGAAATTGCCATTGTTTTTGGGGGAAAAAGACAGAAATTCCACTTATTTAGAGGCAAAAAGGCAGAAATTCCCCTTATTTTGGAGCAAAAATGAAGAAATTTCCCTTTTTATGTCAAAAAGGTATGCATTCCCATTATTTTCAGGCAAAAAGGCAGAAATTCCCCGTATTTTGGAGGAAAATTGCAGAAATTCCCCTAATTTTGGAGCAAAAGGCACAAATTCCCTTTAATTTGGGGCAAAAATAAGAAATTTTCCTTATTTGGGGCAAAATTGCAGAAATTTCACTTATTTTCAGGTAAAAAGGCTGAAATTTCATTTATTTTGGGGCAAAAAGGGAGAAATTCCCTTTATATTGGGGCAAAATTGAAGACCTTTCCCTTATTATGTGGAAAAATTGCAGAAATTTCCTTTATTTTAGGGCAAAATTGCAAAAATTTCACTTATTTCAGAAAAAAAAAGCAAAAATTTTTCTTATTTTGGGGCAATAAGGCAGAAATTACCATTATTTTGGGGCAAAAAGGCATAAATTCACCTTGTTTTGGGGTAAAATTGAAGAAATTTCACATATTTCAGGGCAAAAATGCAGAAATTTCCCTTATTTAGGGGCAAAATTGCAGAAATTTTAATTATTTTAGGGTAATAAGTCAGAAAGTCCCCTTATTTTGGGGCAAAAAGACAGAAATTCTCTTTGTTTTAAGGGAAAAGGACAGAAATTCCACTTATTTAGAGGCAAAAAGGCAGAAATTCCCCTTATTTTGGAGCACAAATGAAGAAATTTCTTTTTTTTATGACAAAAAGTTAGGCATTCCACTTATTTTCGGGCATAAAGACAGAAATTCCCCGTATTTTGGAGCAAAATTGCAGAAATTCCTCTAATTGTGGGGCAAAAATGCAGTAATTCCCTATATGTTGGGGCAAAAAGAGAGAAATTCTCCTTATTTTGGGGCAAAACTCAGAAATTCCAATTATTTTGGGGCAAAATTCCAGAAATTTCCCTTATTTTGGGGCAACATTGCAGAAATTTCTATTATTTTGGGGCAAAATTACAGAAATTTCACTTATTTCAGAGAAAAAAAGCAAAAATTTTTCTTATTTTGGGGCAAAAAGGCAGAAATTCCCATTATTTTGGGGCAAAAATGCAGAAATTCACCTTATTTTGGGGTAAAATTGAAAAAATTTCATATATTTCAAGGCAAAAAAGCAGAAATTTCCCTTATTTTGGGACAAAATTGCAGAAATTTCCTTTATTTTGGGGCAAAATTGCCGAAATTTCACTTATTTCAGGGAAAAAAGGCAGAAATTTTCCTTATTTTAGGGCAAAAATGCAGAAATTCTTAATATTTTGTTGCAAAAATGCAGAAATTCCTTTTATTTTGAGGTAAAAAGGCTGAAATTCCTCTTATTTGAGAGCAAAAATGCATAAATTTCCATTATTTTGGGGAAAAAGATAGAAATTCCCCTTATTTTGTGGCAAAAAGGCAGAATTTCTTTTATTTTGGGGCAAAATTGCAGAAATATCACTTATTTCAGAGCATAATTGAAAAATTCCTTTTATTTTGGGGCAAAAAGACAGAAATTCCATTTAGTTTTAGTTAAAAAGGAAGAAATTTCACTTATTTTTAGGTAAAAGGCAGAAATTCCTCTTATTCTGGGGCAAAAATGAAGAAATTTCCCTTTTTTGTGGCAAAAGGTATACATTCCCCTTACTTTCGGGATAAAAAGTAGAAATTCCCCGTATTTTGAAGCAAAATTGCAGAAATTCTCATAATTTTCGGGCAAAAAACCAGAAATTTTCCTAATTTTGGGGCAAAAAGACAGAAAATCTCCTTTTTTGGCAGCAAACAGTCAAAAATTCCTATTATTCTGGGGCAAAATTCAGAAATTTCCTTTACATTGGTGCAAAATTGCAGAAATTTCCTTTATTTTGGGGCAAAATTGCAGAAATTTCCCTTATTTGGGGCAAAATTGCAGAAATTTCACATATTTTCAGGTAAAAAGGCTGAAATTTCCTTTATTTTGGGGCAAAAAGGAAGAAATTCCCCTTATTTTGGGGGCAAAATTGCAGAAATTTCACTTATTTCAGCGAAATAATGCAAAAATTTTTCTTATTTTGGGGCAAAAAGGGAGAAATTCCTATTATTTTGGGGCAAAAAGGCAGAAATTCACCTTATTTTTGGGTAAAATTGCAGAAATTTCACATATTTCAGGGCAAAAAGGCAAAAATTTCCCTTATTTTGGGGCAAAATTGCAGAAATTTCACTTATTTCAGGGTAATAAGTCAGAAATTCACCTTATTTTGGGGCAAAAAAGAAAGAAATTCCCTTTGTTTTGGGGGAAAATTGCAGAAATTCCACTTATTTAGAGGAAAAAAGGCAGAAATTCCCCTTATTTAGGAGCAAAAATTAAGAAATTTCCCTTGTTTATGGCAAAAAGTTATGCATTCCCCTTATTTTCGGGCAAAAACGCAGAAATTTCCCGTATTTGGAGCAAAATTGAGGAAATTCCCCTAATTGTGGGGCAAAAATGCAGAAATTCCCTATATGGTGGAGCAAAAAACAGAAATTCTCCTTATTTTGGGGCAAAACTCAGAAATTCCACTTATTTGGGGGCAAAATTACAGAAATTTTTCTTATTTTGGAGCAAAATTGCAGAAATTTCACTTATTTTGGGGCAAAATTGCAGAAATTTCACTTATTTCAGGGAAAAAGGCAGAAATTTTCCTTATTTTGGGGCAAAAATGCAGACATTTCTCTTATTATGGGGAAAAATTGCAGAAATTTCCCTTAATTTAGGCAAAATTGCAGATATTTCACTTATTTCAGAAAAAAAAGCAAAAATTTTTCTTATATTGGGGCAAAAAGGCAGAAATTCCCATTATTTTCAGGCACAAAGGCAGGAATTCACCTTATTTTGGGGTAAAATTGAAGAAATTTCACATATTTCAGGGCAAAAAGGCAGAAATTTCCCTTATTTTGGGGCAAAATTGCAGAAATTTCACTTATTTCAGGGTAATAAGTCAGAAATTCACATTATTTTGGGGCAAAAAAGACAGAAATTCTATTTCTTTTGGGGGAAAATTTCAGAAATTCCACTTATTTAGAGGAAAAAAGGCAGAAATTCCCTTTAATTTGGAGCAAAAATGAAGAAATTTCCCTTTTTTATGGCCAAAAGGTATGCATTCCCATTATTTTCAGGCAAAAAGGCAGAAATTCCCTATATGTTGGGGCAAAAAGAGAGAAATTCTCCTTATTTTGTGACAAAACTCAGAAATTCCACATATTTTGGGGCAAAATTCCAGAAATTTCCCTTATTTTTGGGCAAAATTGCAGAAATTTCACTTATTTCAGAGAAAAAAAGCAAAAATTTTTCTTATTTTGGGGCAAAAAGGCAGAAATTCCCATTATTTTGAAGAAAAAAGGCAGAAATTCACCTTATTTTTGGGTAAAATTGAAGAAAGTTCACATATTTCAGAGCAAAAAGTTAGAAATTTCCCTTATTTTGGGGCAAAATTGCAGAAATTTCACATATTTCAGGGCATAATTTAAAAATTCCTTTTATTTTGGGGCAAAAAAACAGAAATTCCGTTTATTTTGGGGTAAAAAGGCAGAAATTGCTATTAATTTGAGGTAAAAAGGCAGAAATTCCTCTTATTTGGGGCAAAAATGACGAAATTTCCCTTTTTTGTGGCAAAAGGTATACATTCCCCTTACTTTCAGGATAAAAAGCAGAAATTCCCCGTATTTTGAAGCAAAATTGCAGAAATTCTCATAATTTTCAAGCAAAAAGGCAGAAATTCTCCTTATTTTGGGGCAAAAAGACAGAAAATCTACTTTTTTCGGGAGCAAACAGTAAGAAATTCCCCTTATTTTGGGGCAAAATTGCAGAAATTTCCTTTACATTGGGGCAAAATTGCAGAAATTTCCCTTATTTTGGTGAAAAATTGCAGAAATTTCACTTATTTCAGGGTAATAAGTCAAAAATTCCCCTTATTTTTGGGGCAAAAAAGACAGAAATTTCCTTTGTTTTGTGGGAAAAAGACAGAAATTCCACTTATTTAGAGGCAAAAAGGCAGAAATTCCCCTTATTTTGGAGCAAAAATGAAAAAATTTCCCTTTTTATGGTAAAAAGGTATGCATTCCCATTATTTTCAGGCAAAAAGGCAGAAATTTTCCGTATTTTGGAGCAAAATTGCAGAAATTCCCCTAATTTTGTGGCAAAAGGCAGAAATTCCCTTTATTTTGGGGCAAAAATCAGAAATTCCCCTTATTTTGGGGCAAAATTGCAAAAATTTCACTTATTTCAGTGTAATAAGTCAAAAATTGCCCTTATTTTGGGGCAAAAAAGACAGAAATTCCCATTGTTTTTTGGGGAAAAAGACAGAAATTCCACTTATTTAGAGGCAAAAAGGCAGAAATTCCCCTTATTTTGGAGCAAAAATGAAGAAATTTCCCTTTTTTATGGCAAAAGGGAATGCATTCCCATTATTTTCAGGCAAAAAGGCAGAAATTCCCTGTATTTTGGAGCAAAATTGCAGAAATTTCCCTAATTGTGGGGCAAAAAGGCAGAAAATCCCTATATGGTGGGGAAATAAGACAGATATTCTCCTTATTTTGGGGCAAAACTCAGAAATTCCACTTATTTTGAGGCAAAATTCCAGAAATTTCCCTTATTTTGGAGCAAAATTGCAGAAATTGCACTTATTTTGGGGCAAAATTGAAGAAATTTCACTTATTTTATGGAAAAAAGGCAGAAATTTTCCTTATTTTGAGGTATAAAGGCTGAAATTCCTTTTATTTGGGGGCAAAAAGGCAGAAATTTCCCTTATTTTGGGGCAAAAAGACAGAAATTCCCCTTATTGTGTGGCTAAAACGCAAAAATTTCTTTTATTTTGGGGCAAAATTGCAGAAATTTCACTTATTTCAGGGCATAATTTAAAAATTTCTTTTATTTTGGGGAAAAAAGACAGAAATTCCGTTTATTTTTGGGTAAAAAGGCAGAAATTTCTCTTATTTAGAGGTAAAAAGGCAGAAATTCCTCTTATTTTGGGGCAAAAATGAAGAAATTTCCCTTTTTTGTGGCAAAAGGTATACATTCCTCTTACTTTCGGGATAAAAAGCAGAAATTCCCCGTATTATGCAGCAAAATTGCAGAAATTCTCATAATTTTTGGGCAAAAAACCAGAAATTCTCCTCATTTTGCGACAAAAAGACAGAAAATCTTCTTTTTTCGGCAGCAAACAGTCAGAAATTCCACTTATTTTGGGGCAAAATTGAAGAAATTCCACTTATTTCAGTAAAAAAAGGCAGAAATTTTCCTTATTTTGGGGCAAAAAGCTAGAAATTCCTAATATTTTGTGGCAAAAATGCAGAAATTCTCCTTATTTTGAGGTAAAAAGGCTGAAATTCCCCTTATTTGAAGGCAAAAAGGCAGAAATTCACCTTATTTTGAGGCAAAAAGACAGAAAATCTCCTTTTTTTGAGAGCAAACTGTTAGAAATTCCCCTTATTTTGGGGCAAAATTGCAGAAATTTCCTTTACATTGGTAAAAAATTGGAGAAATTTCCTTTATTTTGGGGCAAAATTGCAGAAATTTAATTTATTTCAGGGTAATAAGTCAGAAATTGCCCTTATTTTAGGGCAAAAAAAACAGAAATTCCTTATGTTTTTGGGGAAAAAGACAGAAATTCCACTTATTTAGAGACAAAAAGGCAGAAATTCCCCTTATTTTGGAGCAAAAATGAAAAAATTTCCCTTTATATGGCAAAAAACTAATCATTCCCATTATTTTCAGGCAAAAAGGCAGAAATTCCTTGTATTTTGGAGCAAAATTGCAGAAATTCCCCTAATTTTTGGGCAAAAGGCAGAAATTCCCTTTATTTTGGGGTAAAAATCAGAAATTCTCTTTATTTTGAGGCAAAATTCCAGAAATTTCTTTTTTTGGGGGCAAAATTGCAGGAATTTACCTTATTTTGGGGCTAAATTGCAGAAAATTTCCTTATTTGGGGCAAAATTGCAGAAATTTCACTTATTTTCAGGTAAAAAGGCTGAAATTTCCTTTATTTTGGGGCAAAAAAAAAAGAAATTCCCCTTATTTTGGGGCAAAAAAGACAGAAATTCCCTTTGTTTTGGGGGAAAAAGACAGAAATTCCCCTTATTTTGGGGCAAAATTGCAGAAATTTCACTTATTTCAGGGTAATAAGTCAGAAATTTTCCTTATTTTGGGGCAAAAAAGACAGAAATTCTCTTTGTTTTGGGAAAAAAGACAGAAATTCCACTTATTTAGAGGCAAAAGGCAGAAATTCCCCTTATTTTGGAGCAAAAATGAAGAAATTTCCCTTTTCTATGGCAAAAAGGTATGCATTCCCCTTATTTTCAGGAAAAAAGGCATAAATTCCCTGCATTTTGGAGAAAAATTGCAGAAATTCCCCTAATTGTGGGGCAAAAAGGCAGAAATTCCCCGTATTTTGGAGCAAAATTGCAGAAATTCCCCTAATTGTGGGGAAAAAGGCAAAAATTCCCTATATGTTGGGGCAAAAATACAGAAATTCTCCTTATTTTAGGGCAAAACTCAGAAATTCCACTTATTTTGGGGCAAAATTGCAGAAATTTCACTTATTTCAGTGAAAAAAGGCAGAAATTTTCCTTATTTTGGGGCAAAAAGGCAGAAATTCCTAATATTTTGTGGCAAAAATGCAGAAATTCACCTTATTTTGAGGCAAAAAGACAGAAAATCTCCTTTTTTCGAGAGCAAACTGTTAGAAATTCCCCTTATTTATGGGAAAAATTTAGAAATTTCCTTTACATTGGTGAAAAATTGCAGAAATTTCCTTTATTTTGGGGCAAAATTGCAGAAATTTCATTTATTTCAGGGTAATAAGTCAGAAATTGCCCTTATTTTAGGGCAAAAAAGACAGAAATTCCCTTTGTTTTGGGGGAAAAAGACAGAATTTCCATTATTTAGAGACAAAAAGGCAGAAATTCCCCTTATTTTGGAGCAAAAATGAAAAAATTTCCCTTTATATGGCAATAAACTATGCATTCCCATTCTTTTCAGGCAAAAAGGCAGAAATTCCTTGTATTTTGGAGCAAAATTGCAGAAATTCCTTAATTTTTGGGCAAAAGGCAGAAATTCCCTTTATTTTGGGGTAAAAATCAGAAATTCCCTTTATTTTGAGGCAAAATTCCAGAAATTTCTTTTTTGGGGGGCAAAATTGCAGGAATTTACCTTATTTTGGGGCTAAATTGCAGAAATTTCGCTTATTTTGGGCAAAATTGCAGAAATTTCACTTATTTTCAGGTAAAAAGGCTGAAATTTCCTTTAAAAAGAAATTCCCCTTATTTTGGGTCAAAAAAGACAGAAATTCCCTTTGTTTTGGGGGAAAAAGACAGAAATTCCCTTTATTTTGGGGAAAAATTTCAGAAATTTCCCTTATTAAGGGGAAAAATTGCAGATTTTTTTTTTATTTTAGGGCAAAATTGCAGAAATATCACTTATTTCAGATTAAAAAAGCAAAAGTTTTTTCTTATTTTGGGTCAAAAAGGCAGAAATTCCCATTATTTTGGGGCAAAATGCAGAAATTCACCTTATTTTGGGGTAAAATTGCAGAAATTTCACATATTTCAGGGCAAAAAGGCAGAAATTTTCCTTATTTTGGGGCAAAATTGCAGAAATTTCACTTATTTCAGGGTAATAAGTCAGAAATTTTCCTTATTTTGAGGCAAAAAAGACAGAAATTCTCTTTGTTTTGGGAAAAAAGACAGAAATTCCACTTATTTAGAGGTAAAAATGCAGAAATTCCCTTTATTTTGGAGCAAAAATGATGAAATTTCCCTTTTCTATGGCAAAAAGATATGCATTTTCCTTATTTTCAGGAAAAAAGGCAGAAATTCCCTGCATTTTGGAGCAAAATTGTAGAAATTCCCCTAATTGTGGGGCAAAAAGGCAGAAATTCCCTGTATATATGAGCAAAATTGCAGAAATTCCCCTAATTGTGGGGAAAATAGGCAAAAATTCCCTATATGTTGGGGCAAAAAGACAGAAATTCTTCTTATTTTAGGGCAAAACTCAGAAATTCCACTTATTTTGGGGCAAAATTGAAGAAATTCCACTTATTTCAGTAAAAAAAGGCAGAAATTTTCCTTATTTTGGGGCAAAAAGCTAGAAATTCCTAATATTTTGTGGCAAAAATGCAGAAATTCTCCTTATTTTGAGGTAAAAAGGCTGAAATTCCCCTTATTTGAAGGCAAAAAGGCAGAAATTCACCTTATTTTGAGGCAAAAAGACAGAAAATCTCCTTTTTTTGAGAGCAAACTGTTAGAAATTCCCCTTATTTTGGGGCAAAATTGCAGAAATTTCCTTTACATTGGTAAAAAATTGCAGAAATTTCCTTTATTTTGGGGCAAAATTGCAGAAATTTAATTTATTTCAGGGTAATAAGTCAGAAATTGCCCTTATTTTAGGGCAAAAAAAACAGAAATTCCTTTTGTTTTTGGGGAAAAAGACAGAAATTCCACTTATTTAGAGACAAAAAGGCAGAAATTCCCCTTATTTTGGAGCAAAAATGAAAAAATTTCCCTTTATATGGCAAAAAACTAATCATTCCCATTATTTTCAGGCAAAAAGGCAGAAATTCCTTGTATTTTGGAGCAAAATTGCAGAAATTCCCCTAATTTTTGGGCAAAAGGCAGAAATTCCCTTTATTTTGGGGTAAAAATCAGAAATTCTCTTTATTTTGAGGCAAAATTCCAGAAATTTCTTTTTTTGGGGGCAAAATTGCAGGAATTTACCTTATTTTGGGGCTAAATTGCAGAAAATTTCCTTATTTGGGGCAAAATTGCAGAAATTTCACTTATTTTCAGGTAAAAAGGCTGAAATTTCCTTTATTTTGGGGCAAAAAAAAAAGAAATTCCCCTTATTTTGGGGCAAAAAAGACAGAAATTCCCTTTGTTTTGGGGGAAAAAGACAGAAATTCCCCTTATTTTGGGGCAAAATTGCAGAAATTTCACTTATTTCAGGGTAATAAGTCAGAAATTTTCCTTATTTTGGGGCAAAAAAGACAGAAATTCTCTTTGTTTTGGGAAAAAAGACAGAAATTCCACTTATTTAGAGGCAAAAGGCAGAAATTCCCCTTATTTTGGAGCAAAAATGAAGAAATTTCCCTTTTCTATGGCAAAAAGGTATGCATTCCCCTTATTTTCAGGAAAAAAGGCATAAATTCCCTGCATTTTGGAGAAAAATTGCAGAAATTCCCCTAATTGTGGGGCAAAAAGGCAGAAATTCCCCGTATTTTGGAGCAAAATTGCAGAAATTCCCCTAATTGTGGGGAAAAAAAGGCAAAAATTCCCTATATGTTGGGGCAAAAATACAGAAATTCTCCTTATTTTAGGGCAAAACTCAGAAATTCCACTTATTTTGGGGCAAAATTGCAGAAATTTCACTTATTTCAGTGAAAAAAGGCAGAAATTTTCCTTATTTTGGGGCAAAAAGGCAGAAATTCCTAATATTTTGTGGCAAAAATGCAGAAATTCACCTTATTTTGAGGCAAAAAGACAGAAAATCTCCTTTTTTCGAGAGCAAACTGTTAGAAATTCCCCTTATTTATGGGAAAAATTTAGAAATTTCCTTTACATTGGTGAAAAATTGCAGAAATTTCCTTTATTTTGGGGCAAAATTGCAGAAATTTCATTTATTTCAGGGTAATAAGTCAGAAATTGCCCTTATTTTAGGGCAAAAAAGACAGAAATTCCCTTTGTTTTGGGGGAAAAAGACAGAATTTCCATTATTTAGAGACAAAAAGGCAGAAATTCCCCTTATTTTGGAGCAAAAATGAAAAAATTTCCCTTTATATGGCAATAAACTATGCATTCCCATTCTTTTCAGGCAAAAAGGCAGAAATTCCTTGTATTTTGGAGCAAAATTGCAGAAATTCCTTAATTTTTGGGCAAAAGGCAGAAATTCCCTTTATTTTGGGGTAAAAATCAGAAATTCCCTTTATTTTGAGGCAAAATTCCAGAAATTTCTTTTTTGGGGGGCAAAATTGCAGGAATTTACCTTATTTTGGGGCTAAATTGCAGAAATTTCGCTTATTTTGGGCAAAATTGCAGAAATTTCACTTATTTTCAGGTAAAAAGGCTGAAATTTCCTTTATTTTGTGGCAAAAAAAGAAATTCCCCTTATTTTGGGTCAAAAAAGACAGAAATTCCCTTTGTTTTGGGGGAAAAAGACAGAAATTCCCTTTATTTTGGGGAAAAATTTCAGAAATTTCCCTTATTAAGGGGAAAAATTGCAGATTTTTTTTTTTATTTTAGGGCAAAATTGCAGAAATATCACTTATTTCAGATTAAAAAAGCAAAAGTTTTTTCTTATTTTGGGTCAAAAAGGCAGAAATTCCCATTATTTTGGGGCAAAATGCAGAAATTCACCTTATTTTGGGGTAAAATTGCAGAAATTTCATATATTTCAGGGCAAAAAGGCAGAAATTTTCCTTATTTTGGGGCAAAATTGCAGAAATTTCACTTATTTCTGGGTAATAAGTCAGAAATTTTCCTTATTTTGGGGCAAAAAAGACAGAAATTCTCTTTGTTTTGGGAAAAAAGACAGAAATTCCACTTATTTAGAGGCAAAAAGGCAGAAATTCCCCTTATTTTGGAGCAAAAATGAAGAAATTTCCCTTTTCTATGGCAAAAAGGTATGCATTCCCCTTATTTTCAGGAAAAAAGGTAGAAATTCCCTGCATTTTGGAGCAAAATTGCAGAAATTCCCCTAATTGTGGGGCAAAAAGGCAGAAATTCCCCGTATTTTGGAGCAAAATTGCAGAAATTCCCCTAATTGTGAGGAAAAAAGGCAAAAATTCCCTATATGTTGGGGCAAAAAGACAGAAATTCTCCTTATTTTAGGGCAAAACTCAGAAATTCCACTTATTTTGGGGCAAAATTGCAGAAATTTCACTTATTTCAGGGAAAAAAGGCAGAAATTTTCCTTATTTTGGGGCAAAAAGGCAGAAATTCCTAATATTTTGTGGCAAAAATGCAGAAATTCCCCTTATTTTGAGGTAAAAATGCTGAAATTCCCCTTTATTGAAGGCAAAAAGGCAGAAATTCACCTTATTTTGAGGCAAAAAGACAGAAAATCTCCTTTTTTTGAGAGCAAACAGTCAGAAATTCCCCTTATTTTGGGGCATAATTGCAGAAATTTTTTTTCCTTGGGGCAAAATTGCAGAAATTTCCTTTATTTTGGGGCAAAATTGCAGAAATTTCACTTATTTCAGGGTAATAAGTCAGAAATTCTCCTTATTTTGATGCAAAAAAGACAGAAATTCCCTTTGTTTTGGGGGAAAAAGACAGAAATACCACTTATTTAGAGGCAAAAAGGCAGAAATTCCCCTTATTATGGAGCAAAAATGAAGAAATTTCTTTTTTTATGGCAAAAAGGTATGCATTCCCATTATTTTCGGGCAAAAAGGCAGAAATTTCCCGTATTTTGGAGCAAAATTGTAGAAATTCCCCTAATTTTGGGGCAAAAGGCAGAAATTCTTTTTATTTTGGTGCAAAAATCAGAAATTCCCCTTATTTTGGGGCAAAATTCAAGAAATTTCCTATATTTTGGGGCAAAATTGCAGGAATTTACCTTATTTTGGGGCCAAATTGCAGAAATTTCCCTTATTTGGGACAAAATTGCAGAAATTTCACTTATTTTCAGAAAAAAAGGCTGAAATTTCCTTTATTTTGGGGCAAAAAGTGAGAAATTCCCCTAATTTTGGTGGCAAAATTGCAGAAATTTCCTTTATTATGGGAAAAAAATGCAGAAATTTACCTCATTTTAGGGCAAAATTTCAGAAATTTCACTTATTTCAGAGAAATAAAGCAAAAATTTTTCTTATTTTGGGGCAAAAAGGCAGAAATTCCCATTATTTTGGGGCAAAAAGGCAGAAATTCACCTTATTTTGGGGTAAAATTGCAGAAATTTCACATATTTCATGGCAAAAAGGCAGAAATTTCCCTTATTTTGGGGCAAAATTGCAGAAATTTCACTTATTTCAGGGTAATAAGTCAGAAATTCCCATTATTTTGGGGCAAAACAGACAGAAATTCCCTTTCTTTTGGGGGAAAATTGCAGAAATTCCACTTATTTAGAGGAAAAAAGGCAGAAATTCCCTTTAATTTGGAGCAAAAATGAAGAAATTTCCCTTTTCTATGGCAAAAAGTTATGCATTCCCCTTATTTTCGGGCAAAAAGGCAGAAATTCCCAGTATTTTGGAGCAAAATTGCAAAAATTCCCCTAATTGTGGGGCAAAAAGGCAGAAATTCCCTATATGGTGGGGCAAAAAACAGAAATTCTCCTTATTTTGGGGCAAAACTCAGAAATTCCACTTATTTTGGGGCAAAATTCCAGAAATTTCCCTTATTTGGGAGCAAAATTGCAGAAATTCCACTTATTTTGGGGCAAAATTGCAGAAATTTCACTTATTTCAGGGAAAAAAGGGAGAAATTTTCTTTATTTTGGGGCAAACATGCAGAAATTCTTAATATTTTGTGGCAAAAATGCAGAAATTCCCCTTATTTTGAGGTAAAAAGGCTGAAATTCCTTTTATTTGGAAGGAAAAAGGCAGAAATTTCCCTTATTTTTTGGCAAAAAGGCAGAAATTTCTTTTATTTTGGGACAAAATTGCAGAAATTTCACTTATTTCAGGGCATAATTCAAAAATTCCTTTTATTTTGGGGCAAAAAGTCAGAAATTCCATTTATTTTTGGGTAAAAAGGCAGAAATTTCACTTATTTTGAGGTAAAAAAGCAGAAATTCCTCTTATTTTGGGGCAAAAATGAAGAAATTTTTCTTTTTTGTGGCAAAAGGTATACATTCCCCTTACTTTCAGGATAAAAAGCAGAAATTCCCCTTATTTTGAAGCAAAATTGCAGAAATTCTCATAATTTTCGGGCAAAAAGGCAGAAATTCTCTTTATTTTGGGGCAAAAAGAAAGAAAATCTTCTTTTTTCGGAAGCAAACAGTCAGAAATTCCCCTCATTTTGGGCAAAAATTGCAGAAATTTTATTTATTTCAGGGTAATAAGTAAGAAATTCATCTTATTTTGGGGCAAAAAGACAGAAATTCCCTTTGTTTTGGGGGAAAAAGACAGAAATTCCACTTATTTAGAGGCAAAAGAGCAGAAATTCCCCTTATTTTGGAGCAAAAATGAAAAAATTTCCTTTAAATGGCAAAAAACTAATCATTCCCATTATTTTCAGGCAAAAAGGCAGAAATTCCTTGTATTTTGGAGCAAAATTGCAGAAATTCCCCTAATTTTTGGGCAAAAGGCAGAAATTCCCTTTATTTTGGGGTAAAAATCAGAAATTCTCTTTATTTTGAGGCAAAATTCCAGAAATTTCTTTTTTTGGGGGCAAAATTGCAGGAATTAACCTTATTTTGGGGCTAAATTGCAGAAATTTCCCTTATTTGGGGCAAAATTGCAGAAATTTCACTTATTTTCAGGTAAAAAGGCTGAAATTTCCTTTATTTTGGGGCAAAAAAAGAGAAATTCCCCTTATTTTGGGGCAAAAAAGACAGAAATTCCCTTTGTTTTGGGGGAAAAAGAAAGAAATTCCCCTTATTTTGGGGAAAAATTTCTGAAATTTCCCTTATTATGGGGAAAAATTGCAGAAATTTCCTTTATTTTAGGGCAAAATTGCAGAAATTTCACTTATTTCAGATTAAAAAAGCAAAAGTTTTTTCTTATTTTGGGGCAAAAAGGCAGAAATTCCCATTATTTTGGGGCAAAATGCAGAAATTCACCTTATTTTGGGGTAAAATTGCAGAAATTTCACATATTTCAGGGCAAAAAGGCAGAAATTTTCCTTATTTTGGGGCAAAATTGCAGAAATTTCACTTATTTCAGGGTAATAAGTCAGAAATTTTCCTTATTTTGGGGCAAAAAAGACAGAAATTCTCTTTGTTTTGGGAAAAATGACAGAAATTCCACTTATTTAGAGGCAAAAAGGCAGAAATTCCCCTTATTTTGGAGCAAAAATGAAGAAATTTCCCTTTTCTATGGCAAAAAGGTATGCATTCCCCTTATTTTCAGGAAAAAAGGTAGAAATTCCATGCATTTTGGAGCAAAATTGCAGAAATTCCCCTAATTGTGGGGCAAAAACAGAAATTCTTCGTATTTTGGAGCAAAATTGCAGAAATTCCCCTAATTGTGGGGAAAAAAAGCTAAAATTCCCTATATGTTGGGGCAAAAAGACAGAAATTTTCCTTATTTTGGGGCAAAAAGGCAGAAATTCCTAATATTTTGTGGCAAAAATGCAGAAATTCCCCTTATTTTGAGGTAAAAAGGCTGAAATTCCCCTTATTTGAAGGCAAAAAGGCAGAAATTCACCTTATTTTGAGGCAAAAAGACAGAAAATCTCCTTTTTTCGAGAGCAAACAGTCAGAAATTCCCCTTATTTTGATGCAAAATTGCAGAAATTTTTTTTACATTGCGGCAAAATTGCAGAAATTTCCTTTATTTTGGGGCAAAATTGCAGAAATTTCACTTATTTCAGAATAATAAGTCAGAAATTCTCCTTATTTTGATGCAAAAAATACAGAAATTCCCTTTGTTTTGGGGGAAAAAGACAGAAATTCCACTTATTTAGAGGCAAAAAGGCAGAAATTCCCCTTATTTTGGAGCAAAAATGAAGAAATTTCTCTTTTTATGGCAAAAAGGTATGCATTCCCATTATTTTCGGGCAAAAAGGAAGAAATTCCCCGTATTTTGGAGCAAAATTGCAGAAATTCCCCTAATTTTGGGGCAAAAGGCAGAAATTCCCTTTATTTTGGGGCAAAAATCAGAAATTCCCCTTATTTTGGGGCAAAATTAAAGAAATTTCCTATATTTTGGGGCAAAATTGCAGGAATTTACCTTATTTTGGGGCAAAATTGCAGAAATTTCCATTATTTGGGGCAAAATTGCAGAAATTTCACATATTTTCAGGTAAAAAGTTTGAAATTTCCTTTATTTTGGGGCAAAAAGGGAGAAATTCCCCTTATTTTGGGGCAAAATTGCAGAAATTTCCTATATTATGGGAAAAAATTGAAGAAATTTCCCTCATTATAGGGCAAAATTTCAGATATTTCACTTATTTCAGAGAAATAAAGCAAAAATTTTTCTTATTTTGGGGCAAAAAGGCAGAAATTCCCATTATTTTGGGGCAAAAAGGCAGAAATTCACCTTATTTTGGGGTAAAATTGCAGAAATTTCACATATTTCAGGGCAAAAAGGCAGAACTTTTCCTTATTTGGGGGCAAAATTGCAGAAATTTCACTTATTTCAGGGTAATAAGTCAGAAATTCCCATTATTTTGGGGCAAAAAAGACAGAAATTCCCTTTGTTTTGGGGGAAAAAGACAGAAATTCCACTTATTTAGAGGCAAAAATGCAGAAATTCCCCTTATTTTGAAGCAAAAATGAAGAAATTTCCCTTTTTATGGCAAAAAGTTATGCATTCCCATTATTTTCAGGCAAAAAGGCAGAAATTCCCCATATTTTCGAGCAAAATTGCAGAAATTCCCCTATTTTTGGAGCAAAAGGCAGAAATTCCCTTTAATTTGGGGCAAAAATCAGAAATTCCCTTTATTTGAGGCAAAATTGCAGAAATTTCACTTATTTTCAGGTAAAAAGGCTGAAATTTCATTTATTTTGGGGCAAAAAGGGAGAAATTCCCTTTATTTTGGGGCAAAATTGCAGACATTTCTCTTATTATGTGGAAAAATTGCAGAAATTTCCTTTATTTTAGGGCAAAATTGCAAAAATTTCACTTATTTCAGAAAAAAAAGCAAAAATTTTTCTTATTTTGGGGCAAAAAGGCAGAAATTATTATTATTTTGGGGCAAAAAGGGAGAAATTCACCTTATTTTTGGGTAAAATTGAAGAAATTTCACATATTTCAGGGCAAAAAGACAGAAATTTCCCTTATTTTGGGGCAAAATTGCAGAAATTTTAATTATTTTAGGGTAATAAGTCAGAAAGTCCCCTTATTTTGGGGCAAAAAGACAGAAATTCCCTTTGTTTTGGGGGAAAAAGACAGAAATTCCACTTATTTAGAGGCAAAAATGCAGAAATTGCCCCTTATTTTGGAGCAAAAATTAAAAAATTTCCCTTTATATGGTAAAAAACTATGCATTTCCATTATTTTCAGGCAAAAAGGCAGAAATTCCTTGTATTTTGGAGCAAAATTGCAGAAATTCCCCTAATTTTTGGGCAAAAGGCAGAAATTCCCTTTATTTTGGGGTAAAAATCAGAAATTCCCTTTATTTTGAGGCAAAATTCCAGAAATTTCTTTTTTTGGGGGCAAAATTGCAGGAATTTACCTCATTTTGGGGCTAAATTGCAGAAATTTCCCTTATTTGGGGCAAAATTGCAGAAATTTCACTTATTTTCAGATAAAAAGGCTGAAATTTCCTTTATTTTGTGGCAAAAAAAGAAATTCCCCTTATTTTGGGTCAAAAAAGACAGAAATTCCCTTTGTTTTGGGGGAAAAAGACAGAAATTCCCTTTATTTTGGGGAAAAATTTCAGAAATTTCCTTTATTAAGGGGAAAAATTGCAGATTTTTTTTTTATTTTAGGGCAAAATTGCAGAAATATCACTTATTTCAGATTAAAAAAGCAAAAGTTTTTTCTTATTTTGGGTCAAAAAGGCAGAAATTCCCATTATTTTGGGGCAAAATGCAGAAATTCACCTTATTTTGGGGTAAAATTGCAGAAATTTCATATATTTCAGGGCAAAAAGGCAGAAATTTTCCTTATTTTGGGGCAAAATTGCAGAAATTTCACTTATTTCTGGGTAATAAGTCAGAAATTTTCCTTATTTTGGGGCAAAAAAGACAGAAATTCTCTTTGTTTTGGGAAAAAAGACAGAAATTCCACTTATTTAGAGGCAAAAAGGCAGAAATTCCCCTTATTTTGGAGCAAAAATGAAGAAATTTCCCTTTTCTATGGCAAAAAGGTATGCATTCCCCTTATTTTCAGGAAAAAAGGTAGAAATTCCCTGCATTTTGGAGCAAAATTGCAGAAATTCCCCTAATTGTGGGGCAAAAAGGTAGAAATTCCCCGTATTTTGGAGCAAAATTGCAGAAATTCCCCTAATTGTGAGGAAAAAAGGCAAAAATTCCCTATATGTTGGGGCAAAAAGACAGAAATTCTCCTTATTTTAGGGCAAAACTCAGAAATTCCACATATTTTGGGGCAAAATTGCAGAAATTTCACTTATTTCAGGGAAAAAAGGCAGAAATTTTCCTTATTTTGGGGCAAAAAGGCAGAAATTCCTAATATTTTGTGGCAAAAATGCAGAAATTCCCCTTATTTTGAGGTAAAAATGCTGAAATTCCCCTTTATTGAAGGCAAAAAGGCAGAAATTCACCTTATTTTGAGGCAAAAAGACAGAAAATCTCCTTTTTTCGAGAGCAAACAGTCAGAAATTCCCCTTATTTTGGGGCATAATTGCAGAAATTTTTTTTCCTTGGGGCAAAATTGCAGAAATTTCCTTTATTTTGGGGCAAAATTGCAGAAATTTCACTTATTTCAGGGTAATAAGTCAGAAATTCTCCTTATTTTGATGCAAAAAAGACAGAAATTCCCTTTGTTTTGGGGGAAAAAGACAGAAATACCACTTATTTAGAGGCAAAAAGGCAGAAATTCCCCTTATTTTGGAGCAAAAATGAAGAAATTTCTCTTTTTATGGCAAAAAGGTATGCATTCCCATTATTTTCGGGCAAAAAGGAAGAAATTCCCCGTATTTTGGAGCAAAATTGCAGAAATTCCCCTAATTTTGGGGCAAAAGGCAGAAATTCCCTTTATTTTGGGGCAAAAATCAGAAATTCCCCTTATTTTGGGGCAAAATTAAAGAAATTTCCTATATTTTGGGGCAAAATTGCAGGAATTTACCTTATTTTGGGGCAAAATTGCAGAAATTTCCATTATTTGGGGCAAAATTGCAGAAATTTCACTTATTTTCAGGTAAAAAGTTTGAAATTTCCTTTATTTTGGGGCAAAAAGGGAGAAATTCCCCTTATTTTGGGGCAAAATTGCAGAAATTTCCTATATTATGGGAAAAAATTGAAGAAATTTCCCTCATTATAGGGCAAAATTTCAGATATTTCACTTATTTCAGAGAAATAAAGCAAAAATTTTTCTTATTTTGGGGCAAAAAGGCAGAAATTCCCATTATTTTGGGGCAAAAAGGCAGAAATTCACCTTATTTTGGGGTAAAATTGCAGAAATTTCACATATTTCAGGGCAAAAAGGCAGAACTTTTCCTTATTTGGGGGCAAAATTGCAGAAATTTCACTTATTTCAGGGTAATAAGTCAGAAATTCCCATTATTTTGGGGCAAAAAAGACAGAAATTCCCTTTGTTTTGGGGGAAAAAGACAGAAATTCCACTTATTTAGAGGCAAAAATGCAGAAATTCCCCTTATTTTGAAGCAAAAATGAAGAAATTTCCCTTTTTATGGCAAAAAGTTATGCATTCCCATTATTTTCAGGCAAAAAGGCAGAAATTCCCCATATTTTCGAGCAAAATTGCAGAAATTCCCCTATTTTTGGAGCAAAAGGCAGAAATTCCCTTTAATTTGGGGCAAAAATCAGAAATTCCCTTTATTTGAGGCAAAATTGCAGAAATTTCACTTATTTTCAGGTAAAAAGGCTGAAATTTCATTTATTTTGGGGCAAAAAGGGAGAAATTCCCTTTATTTTGGGGCAAAATTGCAGACATTTCTCTTATTATGTGGAAAAATTGCAGAAATTTCCTTTATTTTAGGGCAAAATTGCAAAAATTTCACTTATTTCAGAAAAAAAAGCAAAAATTTTTCTTATTTTGGGGCAAAAAGGCAGAAATTATTATTATTTTGGGGCAAAAAGGGAGAAATTCACCTTATTTTTGGGTAAAATTGAAGAAATTTCACATATTTCAGGGCAAAAAGACAGAAATTTCCCTTATTTTGGGGCAAAATTGCAGAAATTTTAATTATTTTAGGGTAATAAGTCAGAAAGTCCCCTTATTTTGGGGCAAAAAGACAGAAATTCCCTTTGTTTTGGGGGAAAAAGACAGAAATTCCACTTATTTAGAGGCAAAAATGCAGAAATTGCCCCTTATTTTGGAGCAAAAATTAAAAAATTTCCCTTTATATGGTAAAAAACTATGCATTTCCATTATTTTCAGGCAAAAAGGCAGAAATTCCTTGTATTTTGGAGCAAAATTGCAGAAATTCCCCTAATTTTTGGGCAAAAGGCAGAAATTCCCTTTATTTTGGGGTAAAAATCAGAAATTCCCTTTATTTTGAGGCAAAATTCCAGAAATTTCTTTTTTTGGGGTAAAATTGCAGGAATTTACCTCATTTTGGGGCTAAATTGCAGAAATTTCCCTTATTTGGGGCAAAATTGCAGAAATTTCACTTATTTTCAGATAAAAAGGCTGAAATTTCCTTTATTTTGGGGCAAAAAAAAGAAATTCTTCTTATTTTGGGGCAAAAAAGACAGAAATTCCCTTGGTTTTGGGGGAAAAAGAAAGAAATTCCCCTTATTTTGGGGAAAAATTTCAGAAATTTCCCTTATTATGGGGAAAAATTGCAGAAATTTCCTTTATTTTAAGGCAAAATTGCAGAAATTTCACTTATTTCAGATTAAAAAAGCAAAAGTTTTTTCTTATTTTGTGGGAAAAAGGCTGAAATTCCCATTATTTTGGGGCAAAATGCAGAAATTCACCTTATTTTGGGGCAAAATTGCAGAAATTTCACTTATTTCAGGGTAATAAGTCAGAAATTTTCCTTATTTTGGGGCAAAAAATACAGAAATTCTCTTTGTTTTGGGAAAAAAGACAGAAATTCCACTTATTTAGAGGCAAAAAGGCAGAAATTCCCCTTATTTTGGAGGAAAAATGAAGAAATTTCCCTTTTCTATGGCAAAAAGGTATGCATTCCCCTTATTTTCAGGAAATAAGGTAGAAATTCCCTGCATTTTGGAGCAAAATTGCAGAAATTCCCCTAATTGTGGGGCAAAAAGCAGAAATTCCCCGTATTTTGGAGCAAAATTGCAGAAATTCCCCTAATTGTGGGGAAAAAAGGCTAAAATTCCCTATATGTTGGGGCAAAAAGACAGAAATTCTCCTTATTTTGGGGCAAAACTCAGAAATTCCACTTATTTTGGGGCAAAATTGCAGAAATTTCACTTATTTCAGGGAAAAAGGCAGAAATTTTCTTTATTTTAGGGCAAAAATGCAGAAATTCTTAATATTTTGTGGCAAAAATGCAGAAATTCCCCTAATTTTGAGGTAAAAAGGCTGAAATTCCCTTTATTTGAGGGCAAAAAGCCATAAATTTCCATTATTTTGGGGCAAAAATATAGAAATTCCCCTTATTTTGTGGCAAAAAAGCAGAAATTTCTTTTATTTTGGGGCAAAATTTCAGAAATATCACTTATTTCAGGGCATAATTCAAAAATTCCTTTTATTTCGGGGCAAAAAGACAGAAATTCCATTTATTTTTGGGTAAAAAGGAAGAAATTTCACTTATTTTTAGGTAAAAAGGCAGAAATTCCTCTTATTCTGGGGCAAAAATGAAGAAATTTCCCTTTTTTTGTGGCAAAAGGTATACATTCCCCTTACTTTCGGGATAAAAAGCAGAAATTCCCCGTATTTTGAAGCAAAATTGCAGAAATTCTCATAATTTTCAGGCAAAAAGGCAGAAATTCTCCTTATTTTGGGGCAAAAAGACAGAAAATCTCCTTTTTTGGGCAGCAAACAGTCAGAAATTCCTTTACATTGAGGCAAAATTGCAGAAATTTCCTTTACATTGGTGCAAAATTGCTGAAATTTCCTTTATTTTGGGGCAAAAAAGACAGAAATTCTCTTTGTTTTGGGGGAAAAAGACAGAAATTCCACTTATTTAGAGGCAAAAAGGCAGAAATTCTTATTTTAGAGCAAAAATAAAAAAATTTCCCTTTTTATGGAAAAAAGGTATGCATCCCCATTATTTTCAGGCAAAAAGGCAGAAATTCCCCGTATTTTGAAGCAAAATTGCAGAAATTCCCCTATTTTTGTAGCAAAGGCAGAAATTCCTTTATATTGAACAAATATCAGAAATTCCCCTTTTTGTGGCAAAATTCAAGAAATTTCCTTTATTTTGGGGCAAAATTGCAGGAATTTACCTTATTTTGGGGCAAAATTTCAGAAATTTTCCTTATTTGGGGCAAATTTGCAGAAATTTCACTTACTTTCAGGTAAAAATGCTGAAATTTCCTTTATTTTGGGACAAAAAATGAGAAATTCCCCTTATTTTGGGGCAAAATTGCAGAAATTTCCTTTATTATGGGAAAAAATTGCAGAAATTTCCCTTATTTTAGGGCAAAATTGCAGAAATTTCACTTATTTCAGGGTAATAAGTCAGAAATTCCTTTTATTTTGGGGCAAAAAAGACAGAAAATCCCTTTGTTTTGGGGGAAAATTGCAGAAATTCCACTTATTTAGAGGAAAAAAGGTAGAAATTCCCCTTATTTAGGAGCAAAAATTAAGAAATTTCCCTTTTTTATGGCAAAAAGTTATGCATTCCCTTTATTTTCGGGCAAAAAGGCAGAAATTCCCCGTATTTTGGGGCAAAATTGCAGAAATTGCCCTAATTGTGGGGCAAAAATGCAGAAATTCCCTATATGGTGGGGCAAAAAACAGAAATTCTCCTTATTTTGGGGCAAAACTCAGAAATGCCACTTATTTGGTGGCAAAATTTCAGAAATTTCCTTTATTTTGGAGCAAAATTGCAGAAATTTCACTTATTTTGGGGAAAAATTCCAGAAATTTCCCTTATTTTGGGGCAAAATTGCAGAAATTTCCTTTATTTTGGGGCAAAATTACAAAAATTTCACTTATTTCAGAGAATAAAGCAAAAATTTTTCTTATTTTTGGGCACAA
The DNA here is from genome assembly GCF_963924665.1 of Micromys minutus. Taxonomy (NCBI): domain Eukaryota; kingdom Metazoa; phylum Chordata; class Mammalia; order Rodentia; family Muridae; genus Micromys; species Micromys minutus. The sequence continues at coordinate 3,277,911 of NW_027667133.1, read as the reverse complement.
AGGCAGAAATTTCCATTATTTTGGGGCAAAAAGGCAAAAATTCACCTTATTTTGGGGTAAAATTGAAAAAATTTCATATATTTCAGGGCAAAAAGGCAGAAATTTCCCTTATTTTGGGGCAAAATTGCAGAAATTTTCTTTATTTTGGGGCAAAATTGCAGAAATTTCACTTATTTCAGGGAAAAAAGGAAGAAATTTTCCTTCTTTTAGGGCAAAAATGCAGAAATTCTTAATATTTTGTGGCAAAAATGCAGGAATTCCCCTAATTTTGAGGTAAAAAGGCTGAAATTCCCCTTATTTGAGGGCAAAAAGGCATAAATTTCCATTATTTTGGGGCAAAAATATAGAAATTCCCCTTATTTTGTGGAAAAAAAGAAGAAATTTCTTTTATTTTGGGGCAAAATTGCAGAAATATCACTTATTTCAGGGCATAATTCAAAAATTCCTTTTATTTTGGGGCAAAAAGACAGAAATTCCATTTATTTTTGGGTAAAAAGGAAGAAATTTCACTTATTTTTAGGTAAAAAGGCAGAAATTCCTCTTATTCTGGGGCAAAAATGAAGAAATTTCCCTTTTTTTGGCAAAAGGTATACATTCCCCTTACTTTCGGGATAAAAAGCAGAAATTCCCCGTATTTTGAAGCAAAATTGCAGAAATTCTCATAATTTTCAGGCAAAAAGGCAGAAATTCTCCTTATTTTGGGGCAAAAAGACAGAAAATCTCCTTTTTTCGGCAGCAAACAGTCAGAAATTCCCCTTATTCTGGGACAAAATTCAGAAATTTCCTTTACATTGGTTCAAAATTGCAGAAATTTCCTTTATTTTGGGGCAAAAAAGACAGAAATTTTCTTTGTTTTGGGGGAAAAAGACAGAAATTCCACTTATTTAGAGGCAAAAAGGCAAAAATTCTTATTTTAGAGCAAAAATGAAAAAATTTTCCTTTTTATGGCAAAAAGGTATGCATCCCCATTATTTTCAGGCAAAAAGGCAGAAATTCCCCATATTTTGGAGCAAAATTGCAGAAATTCCCCTAATTTTGTGGCAAGAGGCAGAAATTCCTTCATCTTGGGGCAAATATCAGAAATTCCCCTTATTTTGGGGCAAAATTCAAGAAATTTCCTTTATTTTGGGGCAAAATTGCAGGAATTTACCTTATTTTGGCGCAAAATTTCAGAAATTTCCCTTATTTGGGGCAAAATTGCAGAAATTTCACTTATTCAGGTAAAAAGGCTGAAATTTCCTTTATTTTGGGGCAAAAAGTGAGAAATTCCCCTTATTTTGGGGCAAAATTGCAGAAATTTCCTTTATTATAGGAAAAAATTGCAGAAATTTCCCTTATTTTAGGGCAAAATTGCAGAAATTTCACTTATTTCAGGGTAATAAGTCAGAAATTCCTTTTATTTTGGGGCAAAAAAGACAGAAAATCTCTTTGTTTTGGGGGAAAATTGCAGAAATTCCACTTATTTAGAGGAAAAAAGGTAGAAATTCCCCTTATTTAGGAGCAAAAATTAAGAAATTTCCCTTTTTTATGGCAAAAAGTTATGCATTCCCCTTATTTTCGGGCAAAAAGGCAGAAATTCCCCGTATTTTGGGGCAAAATTGCAAAAATTGCCCTAATTGTGGGGCAAAAATGCAGAAATTCCCTATATGGTGGGGCAAAAAACAGAAATTCTCCTTATTTTGGGGCAAAACTCAGAAATGCCACTTATTTGGTGGCAAAATTTCAGAAATTTCCTTTATTTTGGAGCAAAATTGCAGAAATTTCACTTATTTTGGGGCAAAATTCCAGAAATTTCCCTTATTTTGGGGCAAAATTGCAGAAATTTCCTTTATTTTGGGGCAAAATTACAAAAATTTCACTTATTTCAGAGAATAAAGCAAAAATTTTTCTTATTTTTGGGCACAAAGGCAGAAATTTTCATTATTTTGGGGCAAAAAGGCAAAAATTCACCTTATTTTGGGGTAAAATTGAAAAAATTTCATATATTTCATGGCAAAAAGGCAGAAATTTCCCTTATTTTGGGGCAAAATTGCAGAAATTTTCTTTATTTTGGGGCAAAATTGCAGAAATTTCACTTATTTCAGGGAAAAAAGGAAGAAATTTTCCTTCTTTTAGGGCAAAAATGCAGAAATTCTTAATATTTTGTGGCAAAAATGCAGGAATTCCCCTAATTTTGAGGTAAAAAGGCTGAAATTCCCCTTATTTGAGGGCAAAAAGGCATAAATTTCCATTATTTTGGGGCAAAAATATAGAAATTCCCTTATTTTGTGGAAAAAAAGAAGAAATTTCTTTTATTTTGGGGCAAAATTGCAGAAATATCACTTATTTCAGGGCATAATTCAAAAATTCCTTTTATTTTGGGGCAAAAAGACAGAAATTCCATTTATTTTTGGGTAAAAAGGAAGAAATTTCACTTATTTTTAGGTAAAAAGGCAGAAATTCCTCTTATTCTGGGGCAAAAATGAAGAAATTTCCCTTTTTTTGGCAAAAGGTATACATTCCCCTTACTTTCGGGATAAAAAGCAGAAATTCCCCGTATTTTGAAGCAAAATTGCAGAAATTCTCATAATTTTCAGGCAAAAAGGCAGAAATTCTCCTTATTTTGGGGCAAAAAGACAGAAAATCTCCTTTTTTCGGCAGCAAACAGTCAGAAATTCCCCTTATTCTGGGACAAAATTCAGAAATTTCCTTTACATTGGTTCAAAATTGCAGAAATTTCCTTTATTTTGGGGCAAAAAAGACAGAAATTTTCTTTGTTTTGGGGGAAAAAGACAGAAATTCCACTTATTTAGAGGCAAAAAGGCAGAAATTCTTATTTTAGAGCAAAAATGAAAAAATTTTCCTTTTTATGGCAAAAAGGTATGCATCCCCATTATTTTCAGGCAAAAAGGCAGAAATTCCCCATATTTTGGAGCAAAATTGCAGAAATTCCCCTAATTTTGTGGCAAGAGGCAGAAATTCCTTTATCTTGGGGCAAATATCAGAAATTCCCCTTATTTTGGGGCAAAATTCAAGAAATTTCCTTTATTTTGGGGCAAAATTGCAGGAATTTACCTTATTTTGGCGCAAAATTTCAGAAATTTCCCTTATTTGGGGCAAAATTGCAGAAATTTCACTTATTCAGGTAAAAAGGCTGAAATTTCCTTTATTTTGGGGCAAAAAGTGAGAAATTCCCCTTATTTTGGGGCAAAATTGCAGAAATTTCCTTTATTATGAGAAAAAATTGCAGAAATTTCCCTTATTTTAGGGAAAAATTGCAGAAATTTCACTTATTTCAGGGTAATAAGTCAGAAATTCCTTTTATTTTGGGGCAAAAAAGACAGAAAATCCCTTTGTTTTGGGGGAAAATTGCAGAAATTCCACTTATTTAGAGGAAAAAAGGCAGAAATTCCCCTTATTTAGGAGCAAAAATTAAGAAATTTCCCTTTTTTATGGCAAAAAGTTATGCATTCCCCTTATTTTCGGGCAAAAAGGCAGAAATTACCCGTATTTTGGAGCAAAATTGCAGAAATTGCCCTAATTGTGGGGCAAAAATTCAGAAATTCCCTATATGGTGGGGCAAATAACAGAAATTCTCCTTATTTTGGGGCAAAACTCAGAAACTCCACTTATTTGGGGGCAAAATTTCAGAAATTCCCTTATTTTGGAGCAAAATTGCAGAAATTTCACTTATTTTGGGGCAAAATTGCAGAAATTTCATTTATTTCAGGGAAAAAAGGCAGAAATTTTCCTTATTTTGGGGCAAAAGTGCAGACATTTCCCTTATTATGGGGAAAAATTGCAGAAATTTCTTTTATTTTAGGGCAAAATTGCAGAAATTTCACTTATTTCAGAGAAAAAAAGCAATAATTTTTCTTATTTTGGGGCAAAAAGGCAGAAATTCCCATTATTTTGGGGCAAAAAGGCAGAAATTCACCTTATTTTGGGGTAAAATTGAAGAAATTTCACATATTTCAGGGCAAAAAGGCAGAAATTTCCCTTATTTTGGGGCAAAATTGCAGAAATTTTAATTATTTTAGGGTAATAAATCAGAAAATCCTCTTATTTTGGGGCAAAAAGACAGAAATTCCCTTTGTTTTGGCGGAAAAAGACTGAAATTCCACTTATTTAGAGGCAAAAAGGCAGAAATTCCCCTTATTTTGGAGCACAAATGAAGAAATTTCCCTTTTTATGGCAAAAAGTTATGCATTCCCCTTATTTTCGGGCAAAAAGACAGAATTTCCCCCTATTTTGGAGCAAAATTGCAGAAATTCCCTCAATTGTGGGGCAATAAGGCAGAAAATCCCTATATGTTGGGGCAAAAAGAGAGAAATTCTCCTTATTTTGTGACAAAACTCAGAAATTCCACTTTTTCTGGGGCAAAATTCCAGAAATTTCCCTTATTTTGGGGCAAAATTGCAGAAATTTCACTTATTTCAGAGAAAGAAAAGCAAAAATTTTTCTTATTTTGGGGCAAAAAGGCAGAAATTCCCATTATTTTGGTGCAAAAATGCAGAAATTCACCTTATTTTGGGGTAAAATTGAAGAAATTTCACATATTTCAGGGCAAAAATGCAAAAATTTCCCTTATTTTGGGGCAAAATTGCAGAAATTTCACTTATTTCAGGGCATAATTTAAAAATTCCTTTTATTTTGGGGCAAAAAAACAGAAATTCCGTTTATTTTTGGGTAAAAAGTCTAAAATTTCTCTTATTTTGAGGTAAAAAGGCAAAAATTCCTCTTATTTTAGGGCAAAAATGAAGAAATTTCCCTTTTTTGTGGCAAAGGTATACATTCCTTTTACTTTCGGGATAAAAAGCAAAAATTCCCCGTATTTTGAAGCAAAATTACAGAAATTCTCATAATTTTCGGGCAAAAAGGCAGAAATTCCCCTTATTTTGGGGCAAAAAGAAAGAAAATCTTCTTTTTTCGGGAGCAAACAGTCTGAAATTCCCCTTATTTTTGGGAAAAATTGCAGAAATTTCACTTATTTCAGGGTAATAAGTCAGAAATTCCCCTTATTTTGGGGCAAAAAAGACAGAAATTCCCTTTGTTTTGGGGGAAAAAGACAGAAATTCCACTTATTTAGAGGCAAAAAGGCAGAAATTCCCCTTATTTTGGAGCAAAAATGAAGAAATTTCCCTTTTTATGGCAAAAAGGTATGCATTCCCATTATTTTCAGGCAAAAAGGCAGAAATTCCCCGTATTTTGGAGCAAAATTGCAGAAATTCCCCTAATTTTGGAGCAAAAGGCAGAAATTCCCTTTAATTTGGGGCAAAAACCAGAAATTCCCCTTATTTGGGGCAAAATTTCAGAAATTTCACTTATTTTCAGGTAAAAAGGCTGAAATTTCATTTATTTTGGGGCAATAACGAGAAATTCCCTTTATTTTGGGGCAAAATTGCAGACATTTCCCATATTATGTGGAAAAATTTCCCTTATTTTAGGGCAAAATTGCAAAAATTTTACTTATTTCAAAAAAAAAGCAAAAATTTTTCTGATTTTGGGGCAAAAATGCAGAAATTATTATTATTTTGGGGCAAAAAGTCAGAAATTCACCTTATTTTGGGGTAAAATTGAAGAAATTTTACATATTTTAGGGCAAAAATGCAGAAAATTCCCTTATTTTGTGGCAAAATTGCAGAAATTTTAATTATTTTAAGGTAATAAGTCAGAAAGTCCCTTTATTTTGGGGCAAAAAGACAGAAATTCTCTTTGTTTTGGGGGAAAAAGACACAAATTCCACTTATTTAGAGGCAAAAAGGCAGAAATTCCCCTTATTTTGGAGCAAAAATGAAGAAATTTTTTTTATGGCAAAAAGTTATGCATTCCAATTATTTTTGGGCATAAAGACAGAAATTCCCTGTATTTTATAGCAAAATTGCAGAAATTCCCCTAATTGTGGGGCAAAAAGGCAGAAATTCCCTATATGTTGGGGCAAAAAGAGAGAAATTCTCCTTATTTTGGGGCAAAACTCAGAAATTCCACTTATTTTGGGGCAAAATTCCAGAAATTTCCCTTATTTTGGGGCAAAATTGCAGAAATTTCCTTTATTTTGGGGCAAAATTACAGAAATTTCACTTATTTCAGAGAAAAAAAGCAAAAATTTTTCTTATTTTGGGGCAAAAAGGCAGAAATTCCCATTATTTTGGGGCAAAAAGGCAGAAATTCACCTTATTTTGGGGTAAAATTGAAAAAATTTCATATATTTCAGGGCAAAAAGGCAGAAATTTCCCTTATTTTGGGGCAAAATTGCAGAAATTTCCCTTATTTTGTGGCAAAATTGCAGAAATTTCACTTATTTCAGGGAAAAAGGGGAGAAATTTTCCTTATTTTAGGGCAAAAATGCAGAAATTCTTAATATTTTGTGGCAAAAATGCTGAAATTCCCCTTATTTTTAGGTAAAAACGCTGAAATTCCCCTTATTTAAGGGCAAAAAGGCATAAATTTCCATTATTTTGGGGCAAAAAGATAGAAATTCCCCTTATTTTGTGGCAAAAAGTAAGAAATTTCTTTTATTTTGGGGCAAAATTGCAGAAATATCAATTATTTCAGGGCATAATTCAAAAATTCCTTTTATTTTGGGGCAAAAAGACAGAAATTCCATTTATTTTTGGGTAAAAAGGCAGAAATTTCACTTATTTTTAAGTAAAAACGCAAAATTCTCTTATTCTGGGGCAAAAATGAAGAAATTTCCCTTTTTTGTGGCAAAAGGTATACATTCCCCTTACTTTCGGGATAAAAAGCAGAAATTCCCCGTATTTTGAAGCAAAATTGCAAAAATTCTCATAATTTTCAGGCAAAAAGGCAGAAATTCTCCTTATTTTGGGGCAAAAAGACAGAAAATCTCCTTTTTTCGGCAGCAAATAGTAAGAAATTCCCCTTATTCTGGGAAAAAAATTCAGAAATTTCCTTTACATTGGTGCAAAATTGCAAAAATTTCTTTTATTTTGGGGCAAAAAAGAGAAATTCTCTTTGTTTTGGGGAAAAAAGACAGAAATTCCACTTATTTAGAGGCAAAAAGGCATAAATTCTCCTTATTTTAGAGCAAAAATGAAAAAATTTCCCTTTTTATGGCAAAAAGGTATGCATCCCCATTATTTTCAGGCAAAAAGTCAGAAATTCCCCGTATTTTGGAGCAAAATTGCAGAAATTCCCCTAATTTGGCAGCAAAAGGCAGAAATTCCTTTATTTTGGGGCAAATATCAGAAATTCCCCTTATTTTGGGGCAAAATTTAAGAAATTTCCTTTATTTTGGGGCAAAATTGCAGGAATTTACCTTATTTTGGGGCAAAATTGCAGAAATTTCCCTTATTTGGGGCAAAATTGCAGAAATTTTACTTATTTTCAGGTAAAAAGGCTGAAATTTTCTTTATTTTGGGGCAAAAAGTGAGAAATTCCCCTTATTTTGGGGCAAAATTGCAGAAATTTCCTTTATTATGGGAAAAAAATGCAGAAATTTCCTTTATTTTAGGGAAAAATTGCAGAAATTTCACTTATTTCAGAGAAATAAAGCAAAAATTTTTCTTATTTTGGAGAAAAAATGCAGAAATTCCCATTATTTTGGGGCAAAAAGGCAGAAATTCACCTTATTTTGGGGTAAAATTGCAGAAATTTCACATATTTCAGGGCAAAAAGGCAGAAATTTCCCTTTTTGGGGGGCAAAATTGCAGAAATTTCACTTATTTCACTGTAATAAGTCAGAAATTCCTTTTATTTTGGGGCAAAAAAAAACAGAAAATCCCTTTGTTTTGGGGGCAAATTGAAGAAATTCCACTTATTTAGAGGAAAAAAGGCAGAAATTCCCCTTATTTAGGAGCAGAAATTAAGAAATTTCCCTTTTTTATGGCAAAAAGTTATGCATTCCCCTTATTTTCGGGCAAAAAGGCAGAAATTCCCATATTTTGGAGCAAAATTGCAGAAATTGCCCTAATTGTGGGGCAAAAATGCAGAAATTCCCTATATGGTGGGGCAAAAAACAGAAATTCTCCTTATTTTGGGGCAAAACTCAGAAATTCCACTTATTTGGGGGCAAAATTTCAGAAATTTCCCTTATTTTGGAGCAAAATTGCAGAAATTTCACTTATTTTGGGGAAAAAAGGCAGAAATTCCCATTATTTTGGTGCAAAAAGGCAGAAATTTCCCTTATTTTGGGGCAAAATTGCAGAAATTTCACTTATTTCAGGGCATAATTTAGAAATTCCTATTATTTTGGGGCAAAAAAACAGAAATTCCGTTTATTTTTGGGTAAAAAGGCTAAAATTTCTCCTATTTTGAGGATAAAAGGCAGAAATTCCTCTTATTTTAGTGCAAAAATGAAGAAATTTCCCTTTTCTGTGGCAAAAGGTATACATTCCTTTTACTTTCGGGATAAAAAGCAGAAATTCCCCGTATTTTGAAGCAAAATTGCAGAAATTCTCATAATTTTCGGGCAAAAAGGCAGAAATTCTCTTTATTTTGGGGCAAAAAGACAGAAAATCTTCTTTTTTCGGGAGAAAACAGTCAGAAATTCCCCTTATTTTGGGGCAAAATTGCAGAAATTTCCCTTATTTTGGTGAAAAATTGCAGAAATTTCACTTATTTCAGGGTAATAAGTCAGAAATTCCCCTTATTTTAGGGCAAAAAAGAGAGAAATTCCATTTGTTTTGGGGGAAAAAGACAGAAATTCCACTTATTTAGAGGCAAAAAGGCAGAAATTCTCCTTATTTTGGAGCAAAAATGAAGAAATTTCTTTTTTTATGGTAAAAAGGTATGCATTCCCATTATTTTCAGGCAAAAAGGCAGAAATTCCCCATATTTTGGAGCAAAATTGCAGAAATTCCCCTTATTTTGGGGCAAAAGGCAGAAATTCCCTTTATTTTGGGGCAAAAATCAGAAATTCCCCCTATTTTGGGGCAAAATTGCAGAAATTTCACTTATTGCAGGGTAATAAGTCAAAAATTCCCCTTATTTTGGGGCAAAAATACAGAAATTTCCTCTCTTTTGGGGGGAAAAGACAGAAATTCCACTTATTTAGAGGCAAAAAGGCAGAAATTCCCCTTATTTTGGAGCAAAAATGAAGAAATTTCCCTTTTTATGGCAAAAAGGTATGCATTCCCATTATTTTCAGGCAAAAAGGCAGAAATTCCCTGTATTTTGGAGCAAAATTGCAGAAATTTCCCTAATTGTGGGGCAAAAAGGCAGAAATTCCCTATATGGTGGGGAAATAAGACAGATATTCTCCTTATTTTGGGGCAAAACTCAAAAATTCGACTTATTTTGAGGCAAAATTCCAGAAATTTCCATTATTTTGGAGCAAAATTGCAGAAATTTCACTTATTTTGGGGCAAAATTGAAGAAATGTCACTTATTTCAGGGTAAAAAAGCAGAAATTATCCTTATTTTGGGGCAAAAATGCAGAAATTCCCCTTATTTTGAGGTAAAAAGGCTGAAATTTTTTTATTTGACGGCAAAAAGGCAGAAATTTCCCTTATTTTGGGGCAAAAAGACAGAAATTCCCCTTATTTTTTGGCAAAAAGGCAGAAATTTCTTTTATTTTGGGGCAAAATTGCAGAAATTTCACATATTTCAGAGCATAATTTAAAAATTTCTTTTATTTTGGGTCAAAAAGACAGAAATTCCGTTTATTTTTGTGTAAAAAGGCAGAAATTTCTCTTATTTAGAGGTAAAAAGGCAGAAATTTCCCTTATTTTGGGGCAAAATTGCAGAAATTTCCCTTATTTTGTGGCAAAATTGCAGAAATTTCACTTATTTCAGGGAAAAAGGGGAGAAATTTTCCTTATTTTAGGTCAAAAATGCAGAAATTCTTAATATATTGTGGCAAAAATGCTGAAATTCCCCTTATTTTTTGGGAAAAACGCTGAAATTCCCCTTATTTCAGGGCAAAAAGGCATAATTTCCATTATTTTGGGGCAATAAGATCGAAATTCCCCTTATTTTGTGGCAAAAAGTAAGAAATTTCTTTTATTTTGGGGCAAAATTGCAGAAATATCAATTATTTCAGGGCATAATTCAAAAATTCCTTTTATTTTGGGGCAAAAAGACAGAAATTCCATTTATTTTTGGGTAAAAAGGAAGAAATTTCACTTATTTTTAAGTAAAAACGCAAAATTCTCTTATTCTGGGGCAAAAATGAAGAAATTTCCCTTTTTGTGGCAAAAGGTATACATTCCCCTTACTTTCGGGATAAAAAGCAGAAATTCCCCGTATTTTGAAGCAAAATTGCAGAAATTCTCATAATTTTCAGGCAAAAAGGCAGAAATTCTCCTTATTTTATGGCAAAAAGACAGAAAATCTCCTTTTTTCGGGAGCAAATAGTCAGAAATTCCCCTTATTCTGGGAAAAAATTCAGAAATTTCCTTTACATTGGTGCAAAATTGAAGAAATTTCTTTTATTTTGGGGCAAATAAGGCAGAAATTTTCTTTGTTTTGGGGGAAAAAGACAGAAATTCCACTTATTTAGAGGCAAAAAGGCATAAATTCTCCTTATTTTAGAGCAAAAATGAAAAAAATTCCCTTTTTATGGCAAAAAGGTATGCATCCCCATTATTTTCAGGCAAAAAGGCAGAAATTCCCCGTATTTTGGAGCAAAATTGCAGAAATTCCCCTAATTTGGTGGCAAAAGGCAGAAATTCCTTTATTTTGGGGCAAATATCAGAAATTCCCCTTATTTTGGGGCAAAATTTAAGAAATTTCCTTTATTTTGGGGCAAAATTGCAGGAATTTACCTTATTTTGGGGCAAAATTTCAGAAATTTCCCTTATTTGGGGCATAATTACAGAAATTTCACTTATTTTCAGGTAAAAAGGCTGAAATTTCCTTTATTTTGGGGCAAAAAGTGAGAAATTCCCCTTATTTTGGGGCAAAATTGCAGAAATTTCCTTTATTATGGGAAAAAATTGCAGAAATTTCCTTTATTTTAGGGAAAAATTGCAGAAATTTCACTTATTTCAGAGAAATAAAGCAAAGATTTTTCTTATTTTGGGGCAAAAAGGCAGAAATTCCCATTATTTTGGGGCAAAAAGGCAGAAATTCACCTTATTTTGGGGTAAAATTGCAGAAATTTCACATATTTCAGGGCAAAAAGGCAGAAATTTCCCATTTTTGGGGGCAAAATTGCAGAAATTTCACTTATTTCAGGGTAATAAGTCAGAAATTCCTTTTATTTTGGGGCAAAAAAGACAGAAAATCCCTTTGTTTTGGGGGAAAATTGAAGAAATTCCACTTATTTAGAGGAAAAAAGGCAGAAATTCCCCTTATTTAGGAGCAGAAATTAAGAAATTTCCCTTTTTTATGGCAAAAAGTTATGCATTCCCCTTATTTTCGGGCAAAAAGGCAGAAATTCCCCGTATTTTGGAGCAAAATTGCAGAAATTGCCCTAATTGTGGGGCAAAAATGCAGAAATTCCCTTTATGGTGGGGCAAAAAACAGAAATTCTCCTTATTTTGGGGCAAAACTCAGAAATTCCACTTATTTGGGGGCAAAATTTCAGAAATTTCCTTTATTTTGGAGCAAAATTGCAGAAATTTCACTTATTTTGGGGCAAAAAGGCAGAAATTCCTATTATTTTGGTGCAAAAATGCAGAAATTTCCCTTATTTTGGGGCAAAATTGCAGAAATTTCACTTATTTCAGGGCATAATTTAAAAATTCCTTTTATTTTGGGGCAAAAAAACAGAAATTCCGTTTATTTTTGGGTAAAAAGGCTAAAATTTCTCCTATTTTGAGGTAAAAAGGCAGAAATTCCTCTTATTTTAGGGCAAAAATGAAGAAATTTCCGTTTTTTTGTGGCAAAAGGTATACATTCCTTTTACTTTCGGGATAAAAAGCAGAAATTCCCCGTATTTTGAAGCAAAATTGCAGAAATTCTCATAATTTTCGGGCAAAAAGGCAGAAATTATCCTTATTTTGGGGCAAAAAGACAGAAAATCTTCTTTTTTCGGGAGAAAACAGTCAGAAATTCCCCTTATTTTGGGGCAAAATTGCAGAAATTTCCCTTATTTTGGTGAAAAATTGCAGAAATTTCACTTATAAGTCAGAAATTCCCCTTATTTTAGGGCAAAAAAGAGAGAAATTCCATTTGTTTTGGGGGAAAAAGACAGAAATTCCACTTATTTAGAGGCAAAAAGGCAGAAACTGCCCTTATTTTGGAGCAAAAATGAAGAAATTTCTTTTTTTATGGTAAAAAAGTATGCATTCCCATTATTTTCAGGCAAAAAGGCAGAAATTCCCCATATTTTGGAGCAAAATTGCAGAAATTCCCCTAATTTTGGGGCAAAAGGCAGAAATTCCCTTTATTTTGGGGCAAAAATCAGAAATTTCCCTTATTTTGGGGCAAAAAAGACAGAAATTTCCTTTCTTTTGGGGGGAAAACACAGAAATTCCACTTATTTAGAGGCAAAAAGGCAGAAATTCCCCTTATTTTGGAGCAAAAATGAAGAAATTTCCCTTTTTTTATGGCAAAAAGGTATGCATTCCCATTATTTTCAGGCAAAAAGGCAGAAATTCCCTGTATTTTGGAGCAAAATTGCAGAAATTTCCCTAATTGTGGGGCAAAAAGGCAGAAATTCCCTATATGGTGGGGAAATAAGACAGATATTCTCCTTATTTTGGGGCAAAACTCAAAAATTCCACTTATTTTGAGGCAAAATTCCAGAAATTTCCCTTATTTTGGAGCAAAATTGCAGAAATTTCACTTATTTTGGGGCAAAATTGAAGAAATGTCACTTATTTCAGGGTAAAAATCAGAAATTATCCTTATTTTGGGGCAAAAATGCAGAAATTCCCCTTATTTTGAGGTAAAAAGGCTGAAATTCCTTTTATTTGAGGGCAAAAAGGCAGAAATTTCCCTTATTTTGGGGCAAAAAGACAGAAATTCCGTTTATTTTGGGTAAAAAGGCAGAAATTTCTCTTATTTAGAGGTAAAAATGCAGAAATTCCTCTTATTTTGGGGCAAAAATGAAGAAATTTCCCTTTTTTGTTTCAAAAGGTATACATTCCCCTTACTTTCGGGATAAAAAGCAGAAATTCCCCGTATTATGAAGCAAAATTGCAGAAATTCTCATAATTTTCAGGCAAAAAGGCAGAAATTCTCCTTATATTGCGACAAAAAGACAGAAAATCTCCTTTTTTCGGCAGCAAACAGTCAGAAATTCCCCTTATTTTGGGGCAAAATTGCAGAAATTTCCTTTACATTGGTGAAAAATTGAAGAAATTTCCTTTATTTTGGGGCAAAATTGCAGAAATTTCATTTATTTCAAGGTAATAAGTCAGAAATTGCCCTTATTTTGGGGCAAAAAAGACAGAAATTCCCTTTGTTTTGGGGGAAAAAGACAGAAATTCCTCTATTTAGAGGCAAAAAGGCAGAAATTCCCCTTATTTTGGAGCAAAAATGAAAAAATTTCCCTTTTTTTTGGCAAAAAACTATGCATTCCCATTATTTTCAGGCAAAAAGGCAGAAATTCCTTGTATTTTGGAGCAAAATTGCAGTAATTCCCCTAATTTTTGGGCAAAAGGCAGAAATTCCCTTTATTTTGCAGTAAAAATCAGAAATTCCCTTTATTTTGAGGCAAAATTCCAGAAATTTCTTTTTTGGGGGGCAAAATTGCAGGAATTTATCTTATTTTGGGGCTAAATTGCAGAAATTTCTCTTATTTGGGGCAAAATTGCAGAAATTTCACTTATTTTCATTTAAAAAGGCTAAAATTTCCTTTATTTTGGGGCAAAAGGGAAGAAATTCCCTTCATTTTGGGGCAAAAAAGAAAGAAATTCCCTTTGTTTTGGGGTAAAAAACAGAAATTCCCCTTATTTTGGGAAAAAATTTCAGAAATTTTCCTTATTATAAGGAAAAATTGCAGAAATTTTCTTTATTTTAGGGCAAAATTGCAGAAATTTCACTTATTTCAGAGAAAAAAGGCAAAAATTTTTCTTATTTTGGGGCAAAAAGGCAGAAATTCCCTTTATTTTGGGGCAAAAAGGCAGAAATTCACCTTATTTTGGGCTACAATTGCAGAAATTTTTCATATTTCAGGGCAAAAAGGCAGAAATTTTTCTTAATTTGGGGCAAAAATGAAGAAATTTCCCTTTTTTATGGCAAAAAGTTATGCATTCCACTTATTTTCGGGCAAAAAGCAGAAATTCCCCGTATTTTAAAGCACAATTGCAGAAATTCCCCTAATTGTGGGGCAAGAAGGCAGAAATTCTTTTTATTTTGGGGCAAAACTCAGAAATTGCACTTATTTTGGGGCAAAATTCCAGAAATTTCCCTTATTTTAGGGCAAAATTGCAGAAATTTCACTTATTTCAGAGAAAAAAGGCAAAAATTTTTCTTATTTTGGGGCAAAAAGGCAGAAATTCCCATTATTTTGGGGCAAAATGCAGAAATTCACCTTATTTTGGGGCAAAATTACAGAAATTTCTCTTATTTCAGGGTAATAAGTCAGAAATTTTCCTTATTTTGGGGCAAAAAAGACAGAAATTCTCTTTGTTTTGTGAAAAAAGACAGAAATTCCACTTATTTAGAGGCAAAAAGGCAGATATTCCCCTTATTTTGGAGCAAAAATGAAGAAATTTCCCTTTTCTGTGGCAAAATGGTATGCATTTCCCTTATTTTCAGGAAAAAAGCCAGAAATTCCCTGCATTTTGGAGCAAAATTGCAGAAATTCCCCTAATTGTGGGGCAAAAAGGCAGAAATTCCCCGTATTTTGGAGCAAAATTGCAGAAATTCCCCTAATTGTGGGGCAAAAAAGGAAAAATTTCCTATATGTTGGGGCAAAAAGACAGAAATAATCTTTATTTTAGGGCAAAACTCAGAAATTCCACTTAATTGGGGGCAAAATTGCAGAAATTTCACTTATTTCAGGGAAAAAAGCAGAAATTTTACTTATTTTCTGGCAAAAAGCAGAAATTCCTAATATTTTGTGGCAAAAATGCAGAAATTCCCCTTATTTTGAGGTAAAAAGGCTGAAATTCCCTTTATTTGGTGGCAAAAAGGCAGAAATTCACCTTATTTTGGGGCAAAATTTCAGAAATTTCACTTATTTCAGAATAATAAGTCAGAAATTCCCATTATTTGGGGGCAAAAAGGTCAGAAATTCCCTTTGTTTTGGGGGAAAATGACAGAAATTCCACTTATTTAGAGGCACAAAATGCAGAAATTCCACTCATTTTGGAGCAAAAATGAAGAAATTTCACTTTTTTATGGCAAAAAGGTATGCATTCCCCTTATTTTCGGGCAAAAAAGCAGAAATTCCCCGTGTTTTGGAGCAAAATTGCAGTAATTTCAATTATTTTCAGTTAAAAAGGCTGAAATTTCCTTTATTTTGGAGCAAAAAAGGAGAAATTCCTTTTATTTTGGGGCAAAATTGCAGAAATTTTCTTTATTATGGTGCAAGAAGCAGAAATTCTGTAAATTTTGTGGCAAAAATGCAGAAATTCCCCTTATTTTGAGGTAAAAAGGCTGAAATTCCCCTTATTTGGGGGCAAAAAGGCAGAAATTTCCCTTATTTTGGGACAAAATTGCAGAAATTTTACTTATTTCAGGGTAATAAGTCAGAAATTCCCCTTATTTTGGGGCAAAAGTGACATAAATTCCCTTTGTTTTGGGGGAAAAAGACAGAAATTCCACATATTTAGAGGTAAAAATGCAGAAATTCTCCTTATTTTGGGGCAAAAATGAAGAACTTTCTATTTTATATGGCAAAAAGGTATGCATTCCCCTTATTTTCGGGGAAAAGGGCAGAAATTCCCCGTATTTTGGTGCAAAATTGCAGAAATTCCCCTATTTGTGGGGCAAAAAGGCAGAAATTCCCTATATGTTGGGGCAAAAAGACAGAAATTCTCCTTATTTTGGGGCAAAACTCAGAAATTCCACTTATTTTGGAGCAAAATGCAGAAATTTCACTTATTTCAGGGAAAAATGCAGATATTTTCCTTATTTTGGGGCAAAAAGGCAGAAATTCCTAATATTTTGTGGCAAAAACGCAGAAATTTCCCTTATTTTGAGGTAAAAAGGCTGAAATTTCCCTTATTTGGGTACAAAAAGGCAGAAATTTCCCTTATTTTTGGTCAAAATTGCAGAAATTTCACTTATTTCAGGGTAATAAGTCAGAAATTTTCCTTATTTTGGGGCAAAAGAGACAAAAATTACTTTTGTTTTGGGGGAAAAAAAAGAAATTCCACTTATTTAGAGGCAAAAAGGCAGATATTCCCCTTATTTTGGAGCAAAAATGAAAAAATTTCACTTTTTTATGGCAAAAAGTTAAGCATTCCCCTTATTTTCGGTCAAAAAGGAAGAAATCCCCCGTATTTTGGAGCAAAATTGCAGAAATTCCCCTAATTTTGGGGCAAAAGGTAGAAATTCCCTTTATTTTGGGGCAAAAATCAGAAATTCCCATTATTTTGGGGCAAAATTCCAGAAATTTTCTATATTTTGGGGCAAAATTGCAGTAATTTACCTTATTTTGGGGCAAAATTTCAGAAATTTTCCTTATTTGGGGCCAAATTCCAGAAATTTCACTTCTTTTAAGGTAAAAAGGATGATATTTAATTTATTTTGGGGCAAATAGAGAGAAATTCTCCTTATTTGGGGCAAAATTGCAATAATTTTTCTTATTTTAGGTCAAAAAGTCAGAAATTCGGTATATTTTGTTGCAAAAAGGGAGAAATTTTTCTTATTTAGAGGTAATAAGTTTGAAATTCCCCTTATTTGGGCCAAAAAGTCTAAAATTCCCCATATTTGGGGGCAAAAAGGCAGAAATTTCACTTATTTTGGAGAAAAATTGCAGAAATTTCAATCATTTCAGGGAAAATAGGCAGAAATTTTTCTTATTTTGGGGCAAAAAAGGCAGAAATTCCTAATATTTTGTGGCAAAAATGCAGAAATTCCCCTTATTTTGAGGTAAAAAGGCTGGAATTCCCCTTATTTGGGGGCAAAAAGGCAAAAATTTCCCTTATGTTGGGGCCAAAGTGCAGAAATATCACTTATTTCAGGGAAAAAATTGCAGAAATTTTCTCTATTTTGGGGCAAAAATGAGAGAAATTCTCTTTGTTTTGGGAAAAAAGACAGAAATTCCACTTATTTAGAGGCAAAAAGGAAGAAATTTCGTTATTTTGGAGCAAAAATGAAGAAATGTCCATTTTTTATGGCAAAAAGGTATGCATTCCTCTTATTTTCAGGCAAAAAGGCAGAAATTTCCCTTATTTTGGGGCAAAAAAATGAAATTCCTAATTTTTGGCTAAAATTTAAGAAATTTCAGTTATTTCGGGACAAAAAGGCAGAAATTCCAATTAATTTCGGGCAAAAAGGAAGAAATGACCCGTATTTTAGAGCAAAATTGCAGAAATTCCCCTAATATTGGTTCAAAAATGAAGAAATTCCCTTTATTTTGGGGTAAAAAGGCAGAAATTCTCCATATTTTGGTGCAAAAATCAGAAATTTCCCTTATTTTGAGGTAAAATGCTGAAATTCCCCATATTTTGGGACAAAAGGCAGAAATTTCCCTTATTTTGGGGCAAATTTGCAGAAATTTCACTTATTATGGAGAAAAATTGCAGAAATTTCCCTTATTTAAGGCAAAATTGCAGAAATTTCACTAATTGTGGGGCAAAAAGGAAGAAATTCTCTATATTTTGGGGCAAAACTCAGAAATTCCACTTATTTTGGGGCAAAATTCCAGAAATTTCCCTTATTTTGGGGCAAAATTGCAGAAATTTCACTTATTTTGAAACAAAATTGCAGAAATTTCACGTATTTCAGGGAAAAAATGCAGAAATTTCTCTTATTTTAGGGCAAAAAGGCAGAAATTTCTTTTATTTTGGTACAAAATTTAGAAATTCCCTATATTTTGAGGTAAAAAGGCTGAAATTCGCCTTATTTGGGGGCAAAAAGGTAGAAATTTCCCTTATATTGGGGCAAAATTGCAGAAATTTCACTTATTTCAAGGTAATAAGCCAGAAATTTTCCTTATTTTGGGGCAAAAAATACAGAAATTCCCTTTGTTTTGGGGGAAAAAGATAGAAATTCCACTTATTTAGAGGCAATGAAGCAGAAATTTTCTTTATTTTGGAGCAAAAATGAAGAAATTTCCCTTTTTTATGGCAAAAAGTTATGCATTCATCTTATTTTCAGGCAAAAAGGCAGAAATTCCTCATTTTTTGGGGCAAAAGGCAGAAATTCCCATTATTTTGGGGCAAAAGGGCACAAATTTAACTTATTTTTGGGCAAAATTGCAGAAATTTCATTTATTTCAGGGCAAAAAGTCTGAAATTCCACTTATTTTGGTGCAAAAAGCAGAAATTTCTTTTATTATGGTACAAAATTGAAGAAATTTTTCTTATTTTGGAACAAAAAGGCAGAAATTCCCCATATTTTGGGGCAAAAGGCAGTAATTCTTCTTATTTTGAGGTAAAATGCATAAATTCCCCTTATTTAGAGGTAAAATGCAGAAATTCCCCATATATTGGTGGAAAATGCAGAAATTCCCTTTATTTTGGGGCTAAAAGGAAGAAATTAACCGTATTTTGAAGCAAAATTGCAAAAATTCTCATAATTTTCAGGCAAAAATGCAGAAATTCTTATTTTGGGGTTAAAAAGACAGAAAATCTCCTTTTTTCGGGAGCATAAAGTCAGAAATTTTTCTTATTTTGGGGCAAAATTGCCGAAATTTCCTTTACATTGGGGCAAAATTGCAGAAATTTCCCTTATTTTGGGGCAAAATTGCAGAAATTTCACTTATTTCAGAAAAAAGGCAGAAATTTTTTTATTTTGGGGCATAAAGACAGAAATTTCTTTTATTTTGGTACAAAATTGCAGAAAGTTTTCTTATTTTGGGGCAAAAAGGCAGAAATTCCCCATACTTTGGGGCAAAAAGGCAGAAATTCCCCTTATTTTGAGGTAAAAAGGCTGAAATTCCCTTTATTTTCGGGCAAAAAGTCAGAAATTCCCCTTATTTTGGTGCAAAAAGACAGAAATTTTGTTTGTTTTTAGGGAAAAGGCACAAATTGCACATATTTTGAATCAAGAAGGTGGAAAATCCCCTTATTTTGGGGCAAAAATGAAGAAATTTCCCTTTTTTATGGCAAAAAGTTAAACATTCCCTGTATTTTCAAGCAAAAAGGCAGAAATTCCCCATATTTTGGAGCAAAATTGCAGAAATTCCCCTAATTTTGGGGCAAAAGGCAGAAATTCCCTCTATTTTGGGGCAAAAATCAGAAATTCCTTTTATTTTGGGGCAAAATTCAAGAAATTTTCTTTATTTTGGGGCAAAATTGCAGGAATTTATCTTATTTTGGGGCAAAATTGCAGAAATTTCTTTTATTTGGGGCAAAATTGCAGAAATTTCTCTTATTTTCAGGTAAAAAGTCTGAAATTTCCTTTATTTTGGGCAAAAAGGAAGAAATTCTCCTTATTTTGGGGCAAAACTGCAAAAAATTTCCTTATTTTGGGGCAAAAAGGCAGAAATTCCTTATATTTTGTGGCAAAAAGGCAGAAATTTCCCTTATTTTGAGGTAATAAGGTTGAAATTCTCCTTATTTTGGGGCAAAAAGGCAGAAATTCTTTTTATTTTGAGGTAAAATTGCCGAAATTTCAAATATTCCAGGTCAAAATGGCAGAAATTCCCCTTATTTTGGGGCAAAAAGATGAAATCCCTAATTTTTGGCGATAATTGAAGAAATTTCACTTATTTCAGGAAAAAAGCCAGAAATTCCAATTAATTTTGGGCAAAAAGGCAGAAATGACCCGTATTATGGAGAAAAATTGCAGAAATTCCCCTAATATTGGTGCAAAAATGCAGAAATTCCCTTTATTATGGGGCAAAAAGGCAGAAATTCTCCATATTTTGGTGCAAAAATCAGAAATTTCCCTTATTTTGAGGTAAAATTCTCAAATTCCCTAAATTTTATGGCAAAAGGCAAAAATTTCCCTTATTTTGGGGCAAATTTGGAGAAATTTCACTTATTTCAGCATAATAAGTCAGAAATTTTCCTTATTTTGAGGCAAAAGAGACAGAAATTCCCTTTGTTTTGGGGGAAAAACAGAAATTCCACTTATTTAGAGGCAAAAAGGCAAAAGTTCTCCTTATTTTGGAGCAAAAATGAAGAAATTTCCCTTTTTATGGCAAAAAAGTTTGCATTCTTCTTATTTTCGGGCAAAAAGGCAGAAATTCCCCAAATTTTGGGGCAAAAGGCAGAATTTCACCTTATTTTGGGGCAAATTGCAGAAATTTCGCTTATTTTGGGGCAAAATGAAGAAATTTCCCTTTTTTATGGCAAAAAGTTATACATTCCCTTTATTTTCGGGCAAAAAGGCAGAAATTCCTCGTATTTTGGAGCAAAATTGCAGAAATTCCCCTAATTGTGGGGCAAAAAGGCAGAAATATTCCTTATTTTGGGGCAAAAGTCAGAATTTTCACTTATTTTGGGGCAAAATTCAGAAAACTTTCCTTATTTTGGGGCAAAATTGCAGAAATGTCACTTATTTTGGGGCAAAAGTGCAGAAATTTCACTTATTTCAGGGAAAGAAGGCAGAAATTTTCTTTATTTGGGGCAAAAAGGCAGAAATTCCTAATATTTTGTGCGAAAATTGAGAAATTCCTTTTATTTTGAGTTAAAAAGGCTGAAATTCCCCTTATTTGCGGGCAAAAAGGCAGAAATTTCCCTTATATTGGGGCAAAATTGCAGAAATTTCACTTATTTCAGAGTAATAAGTCAGAAATTTTCCTTATTTTGGGGCAAAAAAGACGGAAATTCCCTTTGTTTTGGGGGAAAAAGACAGAAATTCCACTTATCTAGAGGCAAAAAGCAGAAATTCCCTTTATTTTCGAGCAAATTTAAAAAAATTTCCTTTTTTATGGCAAAAACGTATGTATTCTTCTTATTTTCAGGCAAATAGGCAGAAATTACCCATATTTTGGGGCAAAAGGCAGAAATTCCTCTTATTTTGGAGCAAAAAGGCTCAAATTTCCCTTATTTTTGGGCAAAATTGCAGAAATTTCATTTATTGTAGTGCAAAAAGTCAGAAATTTCCCTTATTTTGGGGCAAAAAGCAGAAATTTTTTTTTATTATGGTACAAAATTGAAGAAATTTTCCTTATTTTGGAACAAAAAGACAGAAATTCCCCATATTTTGGGGCAAGAGGCAGAAATTCTTCTTATTTTGAGGTAAAATGCAGAAATTCCCCTTATTTAGAGATTAAATGCAGAAATTCACCAAATATTTGAGGAAAATGCAGAAATTCCCTTTATTTTGGGGCTAAAAGGCAGAAATTCCCAGTATTTTGAAGCAAAATTGGAGAAATTCTCATAATTTTCGGGCAAAAAGGCAGAAATTCTCCTTATTTTGGGGCAAAAAGACAGAAAATCTTTTTTTTTTCGGGAGCATAAAGTCAGAAATACCTTTTATTTTGGGGCAAAATTGCAGAAATTTCACTTATTTCAGAAAAAATGCAGAAATTTTCTTATTTTGGGGCAAAAAGGCAGAAATTTCTTTTATTTTGGTACAAAATTGCAGAAATTTTTCTTATTTTGGGGCAAAAAGGCAGAAATTACCCATATTTTGGGGTAAAACGGCAGAAATTCCCCTTATTTTGAGGTAAAAAGGCTGAAATTCCCTTTAATTTCGGGCAAAAAGTCAGAAATTCCCCTTATTTTGGTGCAAAAAGACAGAAATTTCATTTATTTTTGGGGAAAAGTCAAAAAGGCGGAAAATCCCCTTATTTTGGGGCAAAATGAAGAAATTTCCCTTGTTTATGGCAAAAAGGAAAACATTCCCTTTATTTTTGGGCAAAAAGGCAAAAATTCCCCATATTTTGGAGCAAAATTGCAGAAATTTCCCTAATTTTGGGGCAAAAAAGCAGAAATTCCTCTTATTTTGAGGTAAAACTGCAGAAATTTCACTTATTTCGCAGCAAAATGGCAGAAATTCCCCTTATTTTCGGCAAAAAAGGCAGAAAATCCCCGTATTTTGGAGCAAAATTGCAGAAATTCACCTAATTTTGGGGTAAAAAATACAGTAATTTTTATTATTTTGAGGCAAAACGGCAAAAATTCTCATTATTTTGGGGCAAAAGGCAGAAATTCCCCTTATTTTAGAGCAAAATTGCAGAAATTTCCCATATTTGGGGGCAAAAAAAGAGAAATTCCCCTTATTTTTGGGCAAAATTGCAGAAATTTCTCTTATTATGGGAAAAAATTGCAGAAATTTCCCTTATTTTAGGGCAAATTTGCAGAAATTTCACTTATTTCAGAGAAAAAAAGCAAAAATTTTTCTTATTTTGGGGCAAAAAGGCAGAAATTCCCATTGTTTTCGGGCGAAAATGCAGAAATTCCCCTTATTTTGGGCTAAAATTGCAGAAATTTCACATATTTCAGGGCAAAAAGGCAGAAATTTCCCTTATTTTGGGGCAAAAATGAAGAAATTTCCCTGGGCAAAAAGCAGAAATTTTTTTTATATTGGTACAAAATTGAAGAAATTTTCCTTATTTTGGAACAAAAAGGCAGAAATTCCCCATATTTTGGGACAAAAGGCAGAAATTCCCCTTATTTTGAGGTAAAAAGGCTGAAATTCCCTTTTTTTTGGGGCAAAAAGGCCGAAATTCTTTTTATTTTGGGGTAAAATTGCAGAAATTTCAAATATTTCAGGGCAAAATGGCAGAAATTCTGCTTATTTTGGGGCAAAAAAATGAAATCCCTAATTTTTGGCTAAAATTGCAGATATTTCACTTATCTCGAAACAAAAAGGCAGAAATTCCACTTAATTTCGGGCAAAAAGGCAGAAATGACCCGTATTTTGGAGCAAAAAGGTGAAATTCCCCTTAATTTGAGGTAAAATGCTGAAATTCCTCATATTTTGGGGCAAAAGGCAGAAATTCTCCTCATTTTGGGGCAAAAAGGCACAAATTTCATTTATTTTTGGGCAAAATTGCAGAAATTTCATTTATTTTTGGGTAAAAAGTAAGAAATTCCCCTTTTTTTGGGGCAAAAAGCAGAAATTTCTTTTATTATGGTACAAAATTGAAGAAATTTTCCTTATTTTGGAACAAAAAGGAAGAAATTCCCCATATTTTGAGGCAAAATGCAGAAATTCCCTTTATTTTGGGGCTAAAAGGCAGAAATTCCCCGTATTTTGAAGCAAAATTGCAGAAATTCTCATAATTTTAGGGCAAAAAGGCTGAAATTCTTCTTATTTAGGGCAAAATTGCAGAATTTTCCTTTACTTTGGGGAAAAATTGCAGAAGTATTTCCTTATTATGGGGCAAAATTGCAGAAATTTCACTTATTTCAGGGAAAAAAGTCAGAAATTTCTCTTATTTTGGGGCAAAAAGGCAGAAATTTCTTTTATTTTGGTACAAAATTGCAGAAATTTTTCTTATTTTGGGGCAAAAAGGCAGAAATTCCTCATACTTTGGGGCAAAATGCAGAAATTCCCCTTATTTTGAGGAAAAAAGGCTGAAATTCTCCTTATTTTGGGGCAAGAAAATAGAAATTCCTCTTATTTTGGGGCAAAAAGCAGACATTTCAATTATTTTGGGGAAAAAATTTAGAAATTTAAATTATTTCAGGGCAAAAAGTCAGAAATTCCCCTTATTTTGGGGCAAAAAGACAGAAATTCCGTTTATTTTGGGGGAAATGTCAGAAATTGCACTTATTTTGAGTAAAAAAGGCGGAAAATCCCCTTATTTTGAAGTAAAAATGAAGAAATTTCCCTTTTTATGGCTAAAAGGTATACATTCCCTTTATTTTCAGGCAAAAAGGCAGATATTTCTAGTATTTTGGAGAAAAATTGCAGAAATTCCTATAATTTTGGGTCAAAAACCCAGAAATTCCCCTTATTTTGGGGTAAAACTGCAGAAATTTCACTTATTTTGCGGCAAAATGGCAGAAATTCCCCTTATTTTCGGTGAAAAAAGGCAGAAAATCCCTGTATTTTGGAGCAAATTGCAAAAATTCACCTAATTTTGGGGTAAAACATGCAGTAATTTTCTTTGTTTTGGGGCAAAAAGGCAGAAATTCCTCTTATTTTGGGGCAAAAGGCAGAAATTCCCCTTATTTTAGGGCAAAATTGCAGAAATTTCCCCTATTTGAAGACAAAAACAGAAATTTCCTTTATTTTGGGGCAAAATTGCAGAAAATTCTTTTATTATGGGGAAAAATTGCAGAAATTTTTTTTATTTTAAAGCAAAATTGCAGAAATTTCACTTTTTTCAGAGAAAAAAAGCAAAAATTTTTCTTATTTTCGGGCAAAAAGGCAGAAATTCCCATTATTTTGGGGCAAAAAGGCAGAAATTCACGTTATTTTGGGGTAAAATTGCAGACATTTCACATATTTCAGGGCAAAAAGGCAGAAATTCCCATTATTTGGGGGCAAAAAGGCAGAAATTCCCTTTATTTTGGGATAAAATTGCAGAAATTTCCCTTGTTTGGTGGCAAAAAGGCAGAAAATCCCCTTAATTTCGGGCAAAAAGGCAGAAATTCCCCGTATTTTGGAGCAAAATTGCAGAAATTTTCCTAATATTGGGGCAAAAATGCAGAAATTCCCTTTATTTGGGGCAAATCAGCAGAAGTTACTCTTATTTTCGGGAAAAGAGGCAGAAATTCCCTGTATTTTGAAGCAAAATTGCAGAAACTCCCCTAATTTTGGGGCAAAAAGGCAGAAATTCCCTTTATTTTGGGGCAAAAATACAGAAATTCTCATTATTTCGGGGCAAAAATCAGAAATTTCCCTTATTTTGAAGCAAACTTTTAGAAATTTCTTTTATTTTGATACAGAATTGCAGAAATTTTTCTTATTTTGTGGCAAATGCAGAAATTCCCCATATTTTGGTGCAAAAATTCTGAAATTCCCCTTATTTTGAGGTAAAATGCTGAAATTTTCCATATTTTGGGGTTAAAAGGCAGAAATTCCCCTCATTTTGGGGCAAAAAGGCACAAATTTCCCTTATTTTCAGGCAAAATTTCCGAAATTTCATTTATTTCAGGGCAAAAAGTCAGAAATTACTTTTATTTTGGGGCAAAAAGCAGAAATTTCTTTTATTTTGGTACAAAATTAAAGAAATTTTCTTTATTTTGGAACAAAAAGGGAGAAATTCCCCATATTTTGGGGCAAAATGCAGAAATTCCTTTTATTTAGAGGTAAAATGCAGATATTCCCCTAATATTGGGGAAAAATGCAGTAATTCCCTTTATTTTGGGGCTAAAAGGCAGAAATTCCCCGTATTTTGTAGCAAAATTGCAGAAATTCTCATAATTTTAAGGCAAAAAGGCTGAAATTCTCCTTATTTTGGTGCAAAAAGAAAGAAAATCTCTGTTTTTCGAGGGCAAAATGTCAGATTCCCCTTATTTGGGACAAAATTGCAGAAATTTCCTTTACTTTAATAAAAAATTGCAGAAATTTCTTTTATTATGGGGCAAAATTTCAGAAATTTCACTTATTTCAGGGAAAAAAGAAAGAAATTTCTCTCATTTTGGGGCAAAAAGGAAGAAATTTCTTTTATTTTGGTACAAAATTCCAGAAATTTTTCTTATTTTGGGGCAAAAATGCAGAAATTACCTATACTTTGGGGCAAAAGGCAGAAATTCTCATTATTAGGTAAAAAGGCTGAATTTCCCCTTATTTTGTGGCAAAAAGACAGAAATTCCCCTTATTTTGTGGCAAAAAGGCAGAAATTTCCTTTATTTTGGGGAAAAATTGCAGAAATTTCACTTATTTCAGAACAAAATTCAAAAATTCCTTTATTTTGGGGCAAAAATACAGAAATTCTGTATATTTTTGGGTAAAAAGGCAGAAATTTTACTTATTTTAAGGTAAAAAGGCAGAAATTCCTCTTATTTTGAGGCAAAAATGAAGAAATTTTTCTTTTTTGTTGCAAAAGTTAAACATTCCCCTTATTTTCGGGCAAAAAAGCAGAAATTCCTCGTATTTTGGAGCAAAATTGCGGAAATTCCCCTAATTGTGGGGCAAAAAGGCAGAAATTTTTTATATGTTGGGGCAAAAAAACAGAATTTCTCCTTATTTTGGGGCAAAACTCAGAAATTCCACTTATTTTGGGGCAAAATTTCAGAAATTTCCCTTATTTTGTGGCAAAAAGTCAGAAATTTCCCTTATTTTGGGGCAAAATTGCAGAAATTTCACTTATTTCAGGGCATAATTCAAAAATTCCTTTTATTTTGGGGCAAAAAGACAGAAATTCCGTTTATTTTTCGGAAAAAGGTTGAAATTTCACTTATTTTGAGGTAAAAAGGCAGAAATTCCTCTTATTTTGGGGCAAAAATGAAGAAATTTCCCTTTTTTGTGGCAAAAGGTATACATTCCCCTTATTTCCGGGAAAAAAGCAGAAATTCCCAGTATTTTGGAGCAAAATTGCAGAAATTCCCCTAGTTGTGGGGCAAAAAGTCAGAAATTATCTATTTGTTGGGGCAAAAAGGCAGAATTTCTCCTTATTTTGGGGTAAAACTCGGAAATTCCACTTATTTTGGGGCAAAATTCCAAGAATTGCCCTAATTTTGGGGCAAAATTACAGAAATTTCATTTATTTTGGGGCGAAATTGCAGAAATTTCACTTATTTCAGGGAAAAAAGGCAGAAATTTTCCTAATTTTGGAGCAAAAAGCAGATTTCATAATATTTTGTGGCAAAAATGCAGAAATTATCCTTATTTTGAGGTAAAAATGCTGAAATTCCGCTTATTTGGGGGCAAAAAGGCAGAAATTTCCCTTATTTTGAAGCAAAAAGACAGAAATTCCCCTTATTTTGGGGCAAAATTGCAGAAATTTCAATTCTTTTAGGGAAAAATTTTAGAAATTTAAATTATTTCAGGACAAAAAGTCAGAAATTCCCCTTATTTTGGGGCAAAAAAACAGAAATTCTGTTTATTTTTGGGGAAAATTTAGAAATTGCACTTATTTTGAGTCAAAAAGGAGGAAAATCCCCTTATTTTGGTGTAAAAATGAAGAAATTTCCCTTTTTATGGCAAAAAGGTATACATTCCCTTTATTTTCGGGCAAAAAGGCAGAAATTCCCCGTATTTTGGAGCAAAATTGCAGAAATTCCCCTAATTTTGGGGCAAAAAGGCAGAAATTCCCCTTATTTTGGGGTAAAACTGCAGAAATTTCACTTATTTCAGGGCAAAATGGCAGAAATTCCCCTTATTTTCGGCGAAAAAGGCAGAAAATCCTTGTATTTTGGAGCAGAATTGCAGAAATTAACCTAATTTTGGGGTAAAAAATGCCGTAATTTTCTTTGTTTTGGGGCAAAATGCAGAAATTCCCCTTATTTTGGGGCAAAAGGCAGAAATTCCCTTTATTTTAGGGCAATATTGCAGAAATTTCTCTGATTTGGGGACAAAAAACAGAAATTTCATTTATTTAGGGGCAAAATTGCAGAAAATTTCTTTATTATGAGGAAAAATTGCAGAAATTTCTTTTATTTTAAGGCAAAATTGCAGAAATTTCACTTATTTCAGAGAAAAAAAGCAAAAATTTTTCTTATTTGAGAGAAAAAGGCAGAAATTCCCATTATTTTGGGGCAAAAAGGCAGAAATTCACCTTATTTTGGGGTAAAATTGCAGACATTTCACCTAATTCAGGGCAAAAAGAAAGAAATTTCCCTTATTTGGGGGTATAAGGCAGAAATTCCCATTATTTTGAGATAAAATTGCAGAAATTTCTCTTGTTTGGGGGCAAAAAGGCAGAAAATCCCCTTAATTTTGGGCAAAAAGGCAGAAATTCCCCGTATTTTGGAGCAAAATTGCAGAAATTCCCCTAATATTGGGGCAAAAATGCAGAAATTCCCTTTATTTGGGGCAAATCGGCAGAAGTTCCCTTTATTTTCGGGAAAAAAGGCAGAAATTCCCTGTATT
This sequence comes from Micromys minutus, assembly GCF_963924665.1. Classification (NCBI taxonomy): domain Eukaryota; kingdom Metazoa; phylum Chordata; class Mammalia; order Rodentia; family Muridae; genus Micromys; species Micromys minutus. The sequence continues at coordinate 3,250,080 of NW_027667133.1, read as the reverse complement.
TTGAAGCAAAATTGCAGAAACTCCCCTAATTTTGAGGCAAAAAGGCAGAAATTCCTTTTATTTTGGGGCAAAAATACAGAAATTCTCATTATTTCGGGGCAAAAATCAGAAATTTCCCTTATTTTGTGGCAAAATTTTAAAAATTTCTTTTATTTTTGTACAGAATTGCAGAAATTTTTCTTATTTTGTGGCAAAAAGGCAGAAATTCTCCATATTTTGGTGCAAAAAGGCTGAAATTCCCCTTATTTTGAGGTAAAATTCTGAAATTCCCCATATTTTGGGGTTAAAAGGCAAAAATTCCCCTCATTTTGGGGCAAAAAGGCACAAATTTCCCTTATTTTCGGGCAAAATTGAAGAAATTTCATTTATTTAAGAACAAAAAGTCAGAAATTACTTTTATTTTTGGGCAAAAAGCAGAAATTTCTTTTATTTTGGTACAAAATTGAAGAAATTTTCTTTATTTTGGAACAAAAAGTCAGAAATTCCCCATATTTTGGGCAAAAGGAAGAAATTCCCCTTATTTTGAGGTAAAAAGGCTGAAATTCCCGTTATTTTGGGGCAAAAGGCAGAAATTCCCTTTATTTTGTGGCAAAAAGGCAGAAATTTCCGTTAATTGGGGCAGAAAAGCAAAAATTTTCCTTATTTGGGGGCAATAAGGCAGAAATTCCCCATATTTTGTGGCAAAAAGGCACAAATTCCCCTTATTTGGAGGTAAAATGCTGAAATTGTCCTTATTTTGGCAAAAAACAGAAATTCCCCTTATTTTGGGGAAAATTGCAGAAATTTCACTTATTTCAGGGCAATAAGTCAGAAATTTGCCTTATTTTGGGGCAAAAAGCAGAAATTCTCCTAATTTTGGAGCCAAAAAGAGAAATTCCCCTTATTTTGGTGTAAAATTTTGGAAATTTCAAATATTTCAGGGCAAAAAGGCAGAAATTCCACTTTATTTTGGGCAATAAGGCAGAAATTTTCTGTATTTTTCAGCAAAATTTCAGAAATTCGGCTTATATTGGTGCAAAAATGCAGAAATTCCCTTTATTTTGGTGATATAAGGCTGAAATTCCCCGTATTTTGAAGCAAAATTGCACATATTCCACTAATTTTGAGGGAAAATGCAGAAATTCACATTATTTTGGGGCAAAAAGACAGAAATTCTCTTTATTTCAGGGCAAAAAGTCAGATATTCCCATTATTTTGGGGCAAAATTCCAGAAATGTACTTTATTTTGGGGCAAAATTGCAGAAATCTCCCTTATTTTGTGGCAAAATTTCAGAAATTTCACTTATTTCAGGGATAAAACGCAGAAATTTCTCTTATTTTGGGGCAAAAAGGCAGAAATTACTTTTATTTTGGTACAAAATTGAAGAAAATTTCTTTATTTTGGGAGAAAAATACAGAAATTCTCCATAATTTAGGGCAAAAAGGCAGACATTCCCCTTATCATTAGGTAACAAGGCTGAAATTCCCCTTATTTTGGGGCAAAAAGAAAGAAATTCCCCTTATTTTGTGGCAAAAATGCAGAAATTTCCCTTACTTTGGGGCAAAATTGCAGAAATTTCACTTATTTCAGGGCATAATTCAAAAATTCCTTTTACTTTCTGGCAAAAATACAGAAATTCCGTATATTTTTGGGTAAAAAGGCAGAAATTTCACTTATTTTGAGGAAAAAGCAGAAATTCCTCTTTTTTGGGGCAAAAATGAAGAAATTTTCCTTTTTTGTGGCAAAAGGTAAACATTCCCCTTATTTTCGGGCAAAAAAGCAGAAATTCCCCGTATTTTAAAGCAAAATTGCAGAAATTCCCGAAATTGTGGGACAAAAAGGCAGAAATTCCCTATATGTTGGGGCAAAAAGACAGAAATTCTCCTTATTTTGGGGCAAAACTCAGAAATTCCACTTATTTTGGGGCAAAATTCCAGAAATTTTCCTTATTTTGGGGCAAAATTGCAGAAATTTCAATTATTTTGGGGCAAAATTGCAGAAATTTCACTTATTTCAGGAAAAAAAGGCAGAAATTTACCTTATTTTAGAGAAAAAAGCAGAAATTCCTAATATTATGTGGCAAAAACGCAAAAATTCCCCTTATTTTGTGGCAAAAAGGCAGAAATTTCTTTTATTTTAGGGCAAAATTGCAGAAATTTCACCTATTTCAGGGTATAATTCAAAAATTCCTTTTATTTTGAGGCAAAAAGACGAAATTTCCATTTATTTTTGGGTAAAAAGGCAGAAATTTCACTTATTTTGAGGTAAAAAGGCAGAAATTCCTTTTATTTTGGGGCAAAAAAGAAGAAATTTCCTTTTTTTGTGGCAAAAGGTATACATTCCCCTTATTTTCGGGAAAAAAGAAATTCCCAGTATTTTGGAGCAAAATTGCAGAAATTCTTCTAGTTGTGGGGCAAAAAGTCAGAAATTCCCTATTTGTTGGGGCAAAAAGACAGAAATTCTCTTCATTTTGGGGCAAAACTCAGAAATTCCACTTATTTCGGGGCAAAATTCCAGAAATTTCTCTTATTTTGGGGCAAAATTGCAGAAATTTCACTTATTTTGGGGCAAAATTGCAGAAATTTCACTTATTTCAGGGAAAAAAGGCAGAAATTTTCCTAATTTTGGAGCAAGAAGGCAGAAATTCCTAATATTTTGTGGCAAAAATGCAAAAATTCCCCTTATTTTGAGGTAAAAAGGCTGAAAGTCCCCTTATTTGGGGGCAAAAAGGCAAAAATTTCTCTTATTTATGGGCAAAAAGACAGAAATTCATCTTATTTTGGGGCAAAATTGCAGAAATTTCAATGATTTTGTGGAAAAATTTTAGAAAATTAACTTATTTCAGGGCAAAAAGTCAGAAATTCCCTTTATTTTGGGGCAAAAAGACAGAAATTCTGTTTATTTTTGGGGAAAAGTCAGAAACTGCACTTATTTTGAGTCAAAAAAGCAAAAAATCCCCTTATTTTGGTGTAAAAATGAAGAAATTTCCCTTTTTAGGGCAAAAAGGTATACATTCTCTTTATTTTCGGGCAAAAAGGCAGAAATTACTCGTATTTTGGAGCAAAATTGCAGAAATTCCCCTAATTTTGGGGCAAAAAGGCAGAAATTCCTTTAATTTTGGGGTAAAACTGCAGAAATTTCACTTATTTCACGGCAAAATGACAGAATTTCCTTTTATTTTCAGCGAAAAAGGCAGATAATCCTTGTATTTTGGAACAGAATTGCAGAAATTCACCTAATTTTGGGGTAAAACATGCAGTAATTTTCTTTGTTTTGGGGCAAAAAGGCAGAAATTCCCCTTATTTTGGGGCAAAAGTCAGAAATTCCCCTTATTTTGGGGTAAAACTGCAGAAATTTCACTTATTTTGCGGCAAAATGGCAGAAATTCCCCTTATTGTCGGCAAATAAGGCAGAAAATCCCTGTATTTTGGAGCAAAATTCCAGAAATTCACCTAATTTTGGGGTAAAACATGCAGTAATTTTCTTTGTTTTGAGGCAAAAAGGCAGAATTTCCCCTTATTTTGGGGCAAATGCAGAAATTCCCCTTAATTTAGAGCAAAATTGCAGAAATTTACCCTATTTGGGGACAAAAAATAGAAATTTCCTTTATTTTGGGGCAAAATTGCAGAAAATTCCTTTATTATGGGGAAAAATTGCAGAATTTTTTTTAATTTAAAGCAAAATTGCAGAAATTTCCCCTATTTGGGGACAATAAATAGAAATTTCCTTTATTTTGGGGCAAAAAGGGAGAAATTCACCTTATTTTGGGGTAAAATTAGAGACATTTCACATATTTCAGGGCAAAAAGGCAGAAATTCCCCTTATTTGGGGGCAAAAAGGCAGAAATTTCCCTTATTTTGGGATAAAATTGCAGAAATTTTTCTTGTTTGGTGGCAAAAAGGCAGAAAATCCCCTTAATTTCGGGCAAAAAGGCAAAAATTCCGCGTATTTTGGAGCAAAATTGATGAAATTCCCCTAATATTGGGGCAAAAATGAAGAAATTCCCTTTATTTGGGGCAAATCAGCAGAAGTTCCTTTTATTTTCGAGAAAAGAGGCAGAAATTCCCTGTATTTTGAAGCAACATTGCAGAAACTCCCCTAATATTGGGGCAAAAATGCAGAAATTCCCTTTATTTGGGGCAAATCAGCAGAAGTTCCTCTTATTTTTGGGAAAAGAGGGAGAAATTCTCTGCATTTTGAAGCAAAATTGAAGAAACTTTCCTAATTTTGGGGCAAAAAGGCAGAAATTCCCTTTATTTTGGGACAAAAATACAGAAATTCTCCTTATTTCGGGGCAAAAATCAGAAATTTCCCTTATTTTGGGGTAAAATTTTAGAAATTTCTTTTATTTTGGTACAGAATTGCAGAAATTTTTCTTATTTTGTGGCAAATGCAGAAATTCCACATATTTTGGTGCAAAAAGGCTGAGATTCCCCTTATTTTGAGGTAAAATGCTGAAATTCCCTATATTTTGGGGTTAAAAGGCAGAAATTCCCCTCATTTTGTGGCAAAAAGGCAGAAATTTCCTTTATTTTGGGGCAAAATTGCAGAAATTTCACTTATTTCAGGGCAAAATTCAAAAATTCCTTTTATTTTGGGGCAAAATACAGAAATTCCATATATTTTAGGGTAAAAAGGCAGAAATTATACGCATTTTAAGGTAAAAAGGCAGAAATTCCTCTTATTTTGGGGCAAAAATGAAGAAATTTCCCTTTTTTGGCAGAAAAGGTAAACATTCCCCTTATTTTCGGGCAGAAAAACAGAAATTCTCCGTATTTTGGAGCAAAATTGCAGAAATTTTTCTAATTGTGTGGCAAAAAGGCAGAAATTCCTTATATGTTGGGGCAAAAAGACAGAATTTCTCCTTATTTTGGGGCAAAACTCAGAAATTCCACTTATTTTGGGGCAAAATTCCAGAAATTTCCCTTATTTTGGGGCAAAATTGCAGAAATTTCAATTATTTTGGGGCAAAATTGCAGAAATTTCACTTTTTTCAGGGAAAAAAGGCAGAAATTTTTCTTATTTTGGGGCAAAAAGGCAGAAATTCCTAATATTTTGTGGCAGAAATGCAGAAATTCCTTTTATTTTGTGGCAAAAAGGCAGAAATTTCCCTTATTTTGAGGCAAAATTGCAGAAATTTCACTTATTTCAGGGCATAATTCAAAAATTCCTTTTATTTTGCGGCAAATAGAAAGAAATTCCGTTTAATTTTCGGTAAAAAGGCAGAAATTTCACTTATTTTGAGGTAAAAAGGCAGGAATTCCTCTTTTTTTGGGGCAAAAATGAAGAAATTTCCCTTTTTTGTGGGAAAAGGTATACATTCCATTTATTTTCGAGAAAAAAAGCAGAAATTTTAAGTATTTTGGAGCAAAATTGCAGAAATTCCCCTAATTGTGGGGCAAAAAGGCAGAAATTCCCTATTTGTTGGGGCAAAGATACAGAATTCCTCCTTATTTTGGAGCAAAACTCAGAAATTCCACTTATTTTGGGGCAAAATTCCAGAAATTTCCCTTATTTTGTGGCAAAATTGCAGAAATTTCAATTATTTTGGGACAAAATTGCAGAAATTTCACTTATTTTAGGGAAAAAAGGCAGAAATTTTCCTAATTTTGGAGGAAAAATTCAGAAATTCCCTTTATTTTGAGGTAAAAAGGCTGAATTCCCCTTATTTGGGGGCAAAAAGGCAGAAATTTCCCTTATTTTGGGGCAAAAAGACAGAAATTCCCCATATTTTGGAGCAAAATTGCAGAAATTCCTCTAATTTTAGGGCAAAAAGGCAGAAATTCCCCTTACTTTGGGGTAAAACTGCAAAAATTTCACTTATTTCACGGCAAAATGGCAAAAATCCCCCTTATTTTCGGCGAAAAATGCAGAAAAATCTTGTATTTTGGAGCAGAATTGCAGAAATTAACCTAATTTTGGGGTAAAACATGCAGTAATTTTCTTTGTTTTGGGGCAAAAAGGCAGAAATTCCTTTTATTTTGGGGCAAAAAGCAGAAATTCCCCTTATTTTAGGGCAATATTGCAGAAATTTCCCTTATTTGGGGACAAAAAACAGAAATTCCGTTTTTTTTGGGGCAAAATTGCAGAAAATTTCTTTATTATGGGGAAAAATTGCAGAAATTCCTTTTATTTTAAGGCAAAATTGCAGAAATTTCACTTATTTCAGAAAAAAAAAATTTTTCTTATTTCTGGGCAAAAAGGCAGAAATTCCCATTATTTTGAGGCAAAAAGACAGAAATTCACCTTATTTTGGGGTAAAATGTCAGACATTTCACATATTTCAGGGCAAAAAGGCAAAAATTCCCCTTATTTGGGGGTATAAAGGCAGAAATTCCCATTATTTTGAGATAAAATTGCAGAAATTTCCCTTGTTTGGGGACAAAGAGGCAGAAAATCCCTTTAATTTCGGGCAAAAAGGCATAAATTCCCCGTATTTTGGAGCAAAATTGCAGAAATTCCCCTAATATTGGGGCAAAAATGCAGAAATTCCCTTTATTTGGGGCAAATCAGCAGAAGTTCCCCTTATTTTCGGGAAAAGAGGCAGAAATTCCCTGTATTTTGAAGCAAAATTACAGAAACTCCCCTAATTTTTGGGCAAAAAGGCAGAAATTCCCTTTATTTTGGGGCAAAAATACAGAAATTCTCCTTATTTCGGGGCAAAAATCAGAAATTTACCTTATTTTGGGGCAAAATTTTAGAATTTTCTTTTATTTTGGTACAGAATTGCAGAAATTTTTTTTATTTTGTGGCAAGAAGGCAGAAATTTTTTATATTTTGTGGCAAAAAGGCACAAATTTTTCTTTATTTTTGGGCAAAATTGCAGAAATTTCATTTATTTCAGGACAAAAAGTCAGAAATTCCTTTTATTTTGGGGCAAAAATCAGAAATTTCTTTTATTTTGGTACAAAATTGAAGAAATTTTCCTTGTTTTGGAACAAAAAGGCAGAAATTCCCCATATATTGGGGCAAAAGGCAGAAATTCCCCTTATTTGAGGTAAAAATGCTGAAATTCCCCTTATTTTGGGGCAAAAAGGCAGAAATTCCCTTTACTTTGTGGCAAAAAGGCAGAAATTCCTGTTAATTGGGGCAGAAAAGCAGAAATTTTCCTTATTTGGAGGCAATAAGGCAGAAATTCCCCATATTTTGTGGCAAAATGGAAGAAATTCACCTTATTTTGGGGCAAAATTTCAGAAATTTCACTTATTTCATGGCAAAAAGTCAGAAATTTGCCTTATTTTGGGGCAAAAAGCAGAAATTCTCCTAATTTTAGGGCCAAAAAGAGAAATTCCCCTTATTTTGGTGTAAAATTGCAGAAATTTCAAATATTTCAGGGCAAAAAGGCAGAAATTCCACTTTATTTCGGGCAATAAGGCAGAAATTCTCCGTATTTTGTAGCAAAATTTCAGAAATTTCACTTATATTGGTGCAAAAATGCAGAAATTCCCTTTATTTTGGTGCAATAAGGCAGAAATTCCCCGTATTTTGGAGCAAAATTGCACATCTTCCACTAATTTTGAGGGAAAATGCAGAAATTCACATTATTTTGGGGCAAAAACAAAGAAATTCTTCTTATTTCAGGGCAAAAAGTCAGATATTCCCCTTATTTTGGGGCAAAATTCAAGAAATGTCCTTTATTTTGGGGCAAAATTGCAGAAATCTCCTATATTTTTGGGCAAAATTACAGAAATTTCACTTATTTCAGGGAAAAAACGCAGAAATTTTTCTTATTTTGGGGCAAAAAGGCAGAAATTACTTTTATTTTGGTACAAAATTGCAGAAAATTTCTTTATTTTGGGAGAAAAATACAGAAATTCTCCATATTTTAGGGCAAAAAGGCAGACATTCCCCTTATCATTAGGTAACAAGGCTGAAATTCCCTTTATTTTGGGGCAAAAAGACAGAAATTCCCCTTATTTTGCGGCAAAAAGGCAGAAATTTCCCTAATTTTGGGGCAAAATTGCAGAAATTTCACTTATTTCAGGACAAAATTCAAAAATTCCTTTTATTTTCGGGTAAAAATACAGAAATTCCGTATATTTTTGAGTAAAAAGGCAGAAATTTCAATTATTTTTAGGAAAAAAGGCAGAAATTCCTCTTATTTTGGGGCAAAAATGAAGAAATTTCCCTTTTTTGTGGCATAAGGTAAACATTCCCTTATTTTTGGGCAAAAAAGCAGAAATTTCCCGTATTTTAAAGCAAAATTGCAGAAATTTTCCTAATTGTGGGGCAAAAAGGCAGAAATTCCATATATGTTGTGGCAAAAAGACAGAAATTCTCCTTATTTTGGGGCAAAACTCAGAAATTCCACTTATTTTGGGGCAAAATTCCAGAAATTTTTCTTATTATGGGGCAAAATTGCAGAAATTTCAATTATTTTGGGGCAAAATTGCACAAATTTCACTTATTTCAAGAAAAAAGGCAGAAATTTTTCTTATTTTGGGGAAAAAGGCAGAAATTCCTAATATTTTGTGGCAAAAACGCAGAAATTCCCTTTATTTTGCGGCAAGAAGGCAGAAATTTCCCCTATTTTGGGGCAAAATAGCAGAAATTTTACTTATTTCAGGGCATAATTCAAAAATTCCTTTTATTTTGCGGCAAAAAGACAGAAATTCCTTTTATTTTGGGGTAAAAAGGCAGACATTCCTCTTATTTTGGGGCAAAAATGAAGAAATTTCCCCTTTTTGTGGGAAAAGGTATACATTCCCCTTATTTTCGGGAAAAAAAGGCAGAAATTCCCTGTATTTTGGAGCAAAATTGCAGAAATTCCCCTAATTGTGGGGCAAAATGGCAGAAATTCCCTATATGTTGGGGCAAAAAGACAGAAATTCTCCTTATTTTGGGGCAAAACTCAGAAATTCCCCTTATTTTGGGGCAAAATTCCAAAAATTTCTTTTATTTTGGGGCAAAATTGCAGAAATTTCATTTATTTCAGGGAAAAAAGGCAGAAATTTTCCTTATTTTGGGGCAAAAAGGCAGAAATTTCTAATATCTTGTTGCAAAAATGCAGAAATTCTCCTTATTTTGAGGTAAAAAGGCTGAAATTCCCCTTATTTGGGGGCAAAAAGGCAGAAATTTCCCTTATTTTGGGGCAAAATTGCAGAAATTTCACTTATTTCAGGGTAATAAGTCAGAAATTCCCCTTATTTTTGGGCAACAAAGACAGAAAATCCCTTTGTTTTGGGGGAAACGACGGACATTCCACATATTTAGAGGCAAAAAGCAGAAATTCCCCTTATTTTGGAGCAAAAATGAAGAAATTTCTTTTTTGTAAGGCAAAAAGGTATGCATTCTTATTATTTTCGGGCAAAAAGGCAGAAATTCCCCGTATTTTGGGGCAAAATTGCAGAAATTCCCATAATAGTTGGGCAAAAATGCAGAAATTCCCTATATGTTGGGGCAAAAAGACAGAAATTCTCTATATTTTGGGGCAAAACTCAGAAATTCCACTTATTTTGGGGCAAAATTGCAGAAATTTCCCTTATTTTGGGGCAAAATTGCAGAAATTTCACTTATTTTGGGGCAAAATTTCAGAAATTTCACTTATTTTAGGGAAAAAAGTCAGAAATTTTCCTTATTTTGGGGCGAAAAGGCAGAAATTCCTAATATTTTGTGGCAAAAATGCAGTAATTCCCATTATTTTGAGGTAAAAAGGCTAAAATTCCCCTTTTTAGGGGGCAAAAAGGCAGAAATTTTTCTTATTTAGGGGCAAAATTGCAGAAATTTCACTTATTTCAGGGTAATAAGTCAGAAATTCCCTTTATTTTGGGGCAAAAAAGACAGAAATTCCCTTTGTTTTAGGGGAAAAAGACAGAAATTCCACTTATTTAGAGGCAAAAAGGCAGAAATTCCCCTTATTTAGGAGCAAAAATGAAGAAATTTCCTTTTTTATGGCAAAAAGGTATGCATTCCCATTATGTTCGAGCAAAAAAGCAGAAATTTCCTGTATTTTGGAGCAAATTTGCAGAAATTCTCCTAATTTTGGGGCAAAAGGCAGAAATTCCCTTTATTTTGGGGCAAAAATCAGAAATTACCCTTATTTTGGGGCTAAATTCAAGAAGTTTCCTTTATTTTGGGGCAAAATTGCAGGAATTTACCTTATTTTAAGGCAAAATTGCAGAAATTTCTTTATTTGGGGCAAAATTGCAGAAATTTCACTTATTTCCAGGTAAAAAGGCTGAAATTTCTTTTATTTTGGGGCAAAAAGGAGAAATTCCCTTTATTTTGGGGCAAAATTGCAGAAATTTCCCTTATTATGGGGAAAAATTGCAGAAATTTCCCTTATTTCAGGGCAAAATTGCAGAAATTTCACTTATTTCAGAGAAAAAAAGCAAAAATTTTTGTTATTTTGGGGCAAAAAGGCAGAAAATCCCATTATTTTGGGGCAAAAAGGCAGAAATTCACCTTATTTTGGGGTAAAAACCAGAAATTTCACATATTTCAGGGCAAAAAGGCAGAAATTTCCCTTGTTTTGGGGCAAAATTGCAGAAATTTTACTTATTTCATGGTAAATAGTCAGAAATTTTTCTTATTTTGGGGCAAAAAAGACATAAATTCTTTTTGTTTTGGGAAAAAAAGACAGAAATTCCACTTATTTAGAGGCAAAAAACCGAAATTCTTCTTATTTTGGAGCAAAAATGAAGAAATTTTCCTCTATTATGTCAAAAAGTTATTCATCCCCCTTATTCTCGGGCAAAAAGGCAGAAATTCCCTGTATTTTGGAGCAAAATTGCAGAAATTCCCCTAATAGTGGGGCAAAAAAGCAGAAATTCTCTATATGTTGGGGCAAAAAGATAGAAATTCTCCTTATTTTGGGGCAAAACTCAGAAATTCCCTATATTTTGGGGCAAAATTCCAGAAAATTCACTTATTTTGGGGCAAAATTGCAGAAATTTCACTTATTTCAGGGAAAAAAATGCAGAAATTTTCCTTATTTTGGGGCAAAAATGAAGAAATTCTTAATATTTTGTGGCAAAAATGCAGAAATTCTTCTTATTTTGAGGTAAAAAGGCTGAAATCCTCCTTATTTGGGGGCAAAAAAGCAGAAATTTTCCTTATTTTAAGGCAAAATTGCAGAAATTTCACTTATTTCAGGATAATGAGTCAGAAATTCTCTTTATTTTGTAGCAAAAAAGGCAGAAATTCCCCTTATTTTGGAGCAAAAATGAAGAAATTTCCCGTTTTATGGCAAAAAGGTATGCATTCCCATTATTTTCTCGCAAAAAGGCAGAAATTCCCCGTATTTTGGAGCAAACTTGCAGAAATTCCCCTAATTTTGGGGCAAAAGGCAGAAATTCCCTTTATTTCAGGGCAAAAATCAGAAATTCCCCTTATTTTGGGGCACAATTCTAGAAATTACCTTATTTTGGGGCAAAATTGCAGAAATTTACTTTAATTAAGGCAAAATTGCAGAAATTTCACTTATTTCAGAGAAAAAAAGATAAAATGTTTGTTATTTTGGGGCAAAAAGGCAGAAATTCCCATTATTTTGGGGCAAAAAGGCAGAAATTCATCTTATTTTGGGGTAAAATTGCAGAAATTTCACATATTTCAGGGCAAAAAGGCAGAAATTTCCCTTGTTTTCTGGCAAAATTGCAGAAATTTTACTTATTTTATGGTAATAAGTCAGAAATTTTTCTTATTTTGGGGCAAAAAAGAAAGAAATTCCCTTTGTTTTTGGAAAAAAAGACAGAAATTCCACTTATTTAGAGGCAAAAAAGCAGAAATTCTTCTTATTTTGGAGCAAAAATGAAGAAATTTTTTTTACGGCAAAAAGTTATGCATTCCCCTTATTTTCGAGCAAAAAGGCAGAGATTCCTTGTATTTTGGAGCAAAATTGCAGAAATTCTCCTATTTGTGGGGCAAAAAGGCAGAAATTCCCTATATGTTGGGGCAAAAAGACAGAAATTATCCTTATTTTGGGGCAAAACTCAGAAATTCCCCTTATTTTGGGGCAAAATTCCAGAAATTTCCCTTATTTTGGTGCAAAATTGCAGAAATTTCACTTATTTTGGGGCAAAATTTCAGAAATTTCACTTATTTTAGGGAAAAAAGGCAGAAATATTCCTTATTTTGGGGGAAAAATGAAGAAATTCTTAATATTTTGTGGCAAAAATGCAAAAATTTCTCTTATTTTGAGGTAAAAAGGATGAAATCCTCTTTATTTGGGGGCAAAAAGGCAGAAATTTTTTTTATTTTGGGGCAAAATTGCAGAAATTTCACTTATTTCATGATAATGAGTCAGAAATTGACCTTATTTTGTAGCAAAAACGGCAGAAATTCCCCTTATTTTGGAGCAAAAATGAAGAAATTTCCCTTTTTATGGCAAAAAGGTATGCATTCCCATTATTTTCTGGCAAAAAGGCAGAAATTCCCTGTATTTTGGAGCAAAATTGCAGAAATTCCCCTAATTTGGGGGCAAAATTCCAGAATTTTCCTTTATTTTGAGGCAAAAATCAGAAATTCCCCTTATTTTGGGGCACAATTCCAGAAATTTCCTTTATTTTGGGGCAAAATTGCAGGAATTTACCTTATTTTGGGGCAAAATTGCAGAAATTTCTCTTATTTAAGGCAAAATTGCAGAAATTTCACTTATTTTCAGGTACAAAGGCTGAAATTTCCTATATTTTGGGTCAAAAAGGGAGAATTTCCCTTTATTTTGGGGCAAAATTGCAGACATTTTTCTTATTATGGGGAAAAATTGCAGAAATTTCCCATACTTTAGGGCAAAATTGCAGAAATTTCACTTATTTCAGAGAAAAAAAGCAAAAATTTTTGTTATTTTGGGGCAAAAAGGCAGAAATTCCCATTATTTTGGGGCAAAAAGGCAGAAATTCACCTTATTTTGGGGTAAAATTGCAGAAATTTCACATATTTCAGGGCAAAAAGGCAGAAATTTTCTTTGTTTTGGGGCAAAATTGCAGAAATTTTACTTATTTCATGGTAATAAGTCAGAAATTTATCTTATTTTGGGGCAAAAAAACCAGAAATTATCTTTGTTTTGGGAAAAAAAGACAGAAATTCCACTTATTTAAAGGCAAAAAGCAGAAATTCTTCTTATTTTGGAGCAAAAATGAAGAAATTTTCCTCTTTTATGGCAAAAAGTTATGCATTCCCCTTATTTTCGGTCAAAAAGGCAGAAATTCCCTGTATTTTGGAGCAAAATTGCAGAAATTCCCCTAATTTTGGGGCAATAAGGCAGAAATTCCCTATATGTTGGGGCAAAAAGACAGAAATTCTCCTTATTTTGGGGCAAAACTCAGAAATTCCCTTTATTTTGGGGCAAAATTCCAGAAATTTCCCTTATTTTTGGGCAAAATTGCAGAAATTTCACTTATTTTGGGGCAAAAATCAGAAATTTCACTTATTTCAGGGAAAAAAGGCAGAAATTTTCCTTATTTTTGGGCAAAAATGAAGAAATTCTTAATATTTTGTGGCAAAAATGCAGAAATTCCTCCTATTTTGAGGTAAAAAGGCTGAAATCCTCCTTATTTGGGGGCAAAAAGGCAGAAATTTTCCTTATTTTGGGGCAAAATTGCAGAAATTTCACTTATTTCAGGATAATGAGTCTGAAATGCCCCTTATTTTGTAGCAAAAAAGGCAGAAATTCCCCTTATTTTGGAGCAAAAATGAAGAAATTTCCCTTTTTATGGCAAAAAGGTATGCATTCCCATTATTTTTGGGCAAAAAGGCAGAAATTCCCCGTATTTTGGAGCAAAATTGCAGAAATTCCCCTAATTTTGGGGAAAAGGCAGAAATTCCCTTTATTTTGGGGCACAATTCCAGAAATTTCCTTTATTTTGTGGCAAAATTGCAGGAATTTACGTTATTTTGGGGCAAAATTGCAGAAATTTCCCTTATTTAAATCAAAATTGCAGAAATTTCACTTATTTTCAGGTAAAAAGGCTGAAATTTTATTTATTTTGGGTCAAAAAGTGAGAAATTCCCCTTATTTTGGGGCAAAATTGCAGAAATTTCCCTTATTTCATGGTAATAAGTCAGAAATTCTACTTATTTTGGGGCAAAAGAGACAGAAATTCCCTTTGTTTTGGGGGAAAAAGACAGAAATTCCACTTATTTAGAGGCAAAAAAGCAGAAATTCTTCTTATTTTGGAGCAAAAATGAAGAAATTTTTCTCTTTTATGGCAAAAAGTTATGCATTCCCCTTATTTTCAGACAAAAAGGCAGAAATTCATCGTATTTTGGAGCAAAATTTCAGAAATTCCCCTAATTGTGATGCAAAAAGTCAGAAATTCCCTATATGTTGGGGCAAAACTAGAGAAATTCTCCTTATCTTGGGGCAAAATTCCAGAAATTTCCATTATTTTGGGGCAAAATTGCAGAAATTTCACTTATTTTGGGGAAATATTGCAGAAATTTCACTTATTTCAGGGGAAAAAGGCAGACATTTTCCTTATTTTGGGGCAAAAAGGCAGAAATTCCTAATATTTTGTGGCAAAAATGCAGAAATTTTTCTTATTTTGAGGTAAAAATGCTAAAATTCCCCTTATTTGGAGGCAAAAAGTCAGAAATTTCCCTTATTTTGGGGCAAAATTGAAGAAATTTCACTTATTTGGTGCAAAATTGCAGAAATTTCACTTATTTTTAGGTAAAAAGGCTGAAATTTCCTTTATTTTGGGGCAAAAAGGGAGAAATTCCCCTTATTTTGGGGTAAAATTGCAGAAATTTCTCTTATTATGGTGAAAAATTGCAGAAATTTCCCTTATTTTAGGGCAAAATTGCAGAAATTTCACTTATTTCAGAGAAAAAAAAGCAAATTTTTTTCTTATTTTGAGACAAAAAGGCAGAAATTCCCATAATTTTTGGGCAAAAAGGCAGAAATTCTCCTTATTTTAAGGCAAAACACAGAAAATCTCCTTTTTTCGGGAGCAAACAGTCAGAAATTCCCCTTATTTTGGGGCAAAAAAGACAGAAAATCCCTTTGTTTTTGGGGAAAAAGACAGACATTTCACATATTTAGAGGCAAAAAAGCAGAAATTCCCCTTATTTTGGAGCAAAAATGAAGAAATTTCTTTTTTTTAAGGCAAAAAGGTATGCATTCTTCTTATTTTCGGGCATAAAGGAAGAAATTCCCCGTATTTTGGAGAAAAATTGCAGAAATTCCCCTAATTGTGGGGCAAAAATGCAGAAATTCCCTATATGTTGGGGCAAAAATACAGAAATTCTCCTTATTTTGGGGCAAAACTCAAAAATTCCACTTATTTTGGGGCAAAATCCAGAAATTTCACTTATTTTTGGGCAAAATTGCAGGAATGTCACTCATTTCAGGGAAAAAAGGCAGAAATTTTTCTTATTTTGGGGGAAAAAGGCAGAAATTCCTAATATTTTGTGGCACAAATGCAAAAATTCCCCTTATTTGAGGTAAAAAGGCTGAAATCCTCCTTATTAGGGGGCAAAAAGGCAGAAATTTTCCTTATTTTGTGGCAAAATTGCAAAATTTTCACTTATTTCAGGATAATGCGTCAGAAATTCCCCTTATTTTGTGGCAAAAAAGGCAGAAAGTCCCCTTATTTTGGAGCAAAAATGAAGAAATTTCCCTTTTCATGGCAAAAAGGTATGCATTCCCATTATTTTCGGGCAAAAAGGAAGAAATTCCCCGTATTTTAGAGCAAAATTGCAGAAATTCCCCTAATTTTGGGGAAAAGGCAGAAATTCCCTTTATTTTTGGGCAAAAAATCAGAAATTCCCCTTATTTTGGGCAAAATTCCAGAAATTTTCTTTATTTTGGGGCAAAATTGCAGGAATTTACTTTATTTTGGTGCAAAATTGCAGAAATTTCCCTTATTTAAGGCAAAATTGCAGAAATTTCACTTATTTTCAGGTAAAAAGGCTGAAATTTCCTTTATTTTTGGGTCAAAAAGGGAGAAATTCCCATTATTTTGGGGCAAAATTTCAGAAATTTCTCTTATGGGGAAAAATTGCAGAAATTTCCCTTGTTTTAGGGCAAAATTGCAGAAATTTCACTTATTTCAGAGAAAAAAAGCAAAGTTTTTTCTTATTTTAGGACAAAAAGTCAGAAATTCCCATAATTTTGGGGCAAAAGGAAGAAATTCACCTTATTTTGGGGTAAAATTGCAGAAATTTCACATATTTCAGGGCAAAAAGGCAGAAATTTTCCTTATTTTGGGGCAAAATTGCAGAAATTTCACTTATTTCAGGGTAATAAGTCAGAAATTTTTCTTATTTTGTGGCAAAAGAGACAGAAATTCTCTTTGTTTTGGATGAAAATAACAGAAATTCCACTTATTTAGAGGCAAAAAAGCAGAAATTCTTCTTATTTTGGAGCAAAAATGAAGAAATTTTTCTCTTTTATGGCAAAAATTATGCATTCCCCTTATTTTCGGGCAAAAAGGCAGAAATTCCTCGTATTTTGGAGCAAAATTTCAGAAATTCCCCTAATTGTGATGCAAAAAGTCAGAAATTCCCTATATGTTGGGGCAAAAATACAGAAATTCTCCTTATTTTGGGGCAAAATTCCAGAAATTTCCATTATTTTGTGGCAAAATTGCAGAAATTTCACTTATTTTGGGGCAAAATTGCAGAAGTTTTACTTATTTTGGGGAAAAAAGACAGAAATTTTCCTTATTTTGGGGCAAAAAGGCAGAAATTCCTAATATTTTGTGGCAAAAATGCAGAAATTCCCCTTATTTTGAGGTAAAAAGGCTAAAATTCCCCTTATTTGGGGGCAAAATTGAAGAAATTTCACTCATTTGGTGCAAAATTGCAGAAATTTCACTTATTTTTAGGTAAAAAGGCTGAAATTTCCTTTATTTTGGGGCAAAAAGGGAGAAATTCCCCTTATTTTGGGGTAAAATTGCAGAAATTTCTCTTATTATGGTGAAAAATTGCAGAAATTTCCCTTATTTTAGGGCAAAATTGCAGAAATTTCCCTTATTTCAGAGAAAAAAAGCAAATTTTTTTCTTATTTTGAGACAAAAAGGCAGAAATTCCCATAATTTTTGGGCAAAAAGGCAGAAATTCTCCTTATTTTAAGGCAAAAACACAGAAAATCTCCTTTTTTCGGGAGCAAACAGTCAGAAATTCCCCTTATTTTGGGGCAAAAAAGACAGAAAATCCCTTTGTTTTTGGGGAAAAAGACAGACATTCCACATATTTAGAGGCAAGAAAGCAGAAATTCCCCTTATTTTGGAGCAAAAATGAAGAAATTTCTTTTTTTTAAGGCAAAAAGGTATGCATTCTTCTTATTTTCGGGCATAAAGGAAGAAATTCCCCGTATTTTGGAGAAAAATTGCAGAAATTCCCCTAATTGTGGGGCAAAAATGCAGAAATTCCCTATATGTTGGGGCAAAGAGACAGAAATTCTCCTTATTTTGGGGCAAAACTCAAAAATTCCACTTATTTTGGGGCAAAATCCAGAAATTTCACTTATTTTGGGGCAAAATTGCAGGAATGTCACTTATTTCAGGGAAAAAAGGCAGAAATTTTTCTTATTTTGGGGCAAAAAGGCAGAAATTCCTAATATTTTGTGGCACAAATGCAAAAATTCCCCTTATTTGAGGTAAAAAGGCTGAAATCCTCCTTATTAGGGGGCAAAAAGGCAGAAATTTTCCTTATTTTGGGGCAAAATTGCA
Source organism: Micromys minutus (assembly GCF_963924665.1). Classification (NCBI taxonomy): domain Eukaryota; kingdom Metazoa; phylum Chordata; class Mammalia; order Rodentia; family Muridae; genus Micromys; species Micromys minutus. The sequence goes on along the minus strand of NW_027667133.1, from coordinate 3,232,488 downwards.
AAATTTTCACTTATTTCAGGATAATGAGTCAGAAATTCCCCTTATTTTGTGGCAAAAAAGGCAGAAATTCCCCTTATTTTGGAGCAAAAATGAAGAAATTTCCCTTTTCATGGCAAAAAGGTATGCATTCCCATTATTTTCGGGCAAAAAGGCAGAAATTCCCCGTATTTTAGAGCAAAATTGCAGAAATTCCCCTGATTTTGGGGAAAAGGCAGAAATTCCCTTTATTTTTGGGCAAAAATCAGAAATTCCCCTTATTTTGGGCAAAATTCCAGAAATTTTCTTTATTTTGGGGCAAAATTGCAGGAATTTACCTTATTTTGGGGCAAAATTGCAGAAATTTCCCTTATTTAAGGCAAAATTGCAGAAATTTCACTTATTTTCAGGTAAAAAGGCTGAAATTTCCTTTATTTTTGGGTCAAAAAGGGAGAAATTCCCATTATTTTGGGGCAAAATTTCAGAAATTTCTCTTATGGGGAAAAATTGCAGAAATTTCCCTTGTTTTAGGGCAAAATTGCAGAAATTTCACTTATTTCAGAGAAAAAAAGCAAAATTTTTTCTTATTTTAGGACAAAAAGTCAGAAATTCCCATAATTTTGGGGCAAAAGGAAGAAATTCACCTTATTTTGGGGTAAAATTGCAGAAATTTCACATATTTCAGGGCAAAAAGGCAGAAATTTTCCTTATTTTGGGGCAAAATTGCAGAAATTTCACTTATTTCAGAGTAATAAGTCAGAAATTTTTCTTATTTTGTGGCAAAAGAGACAGAAATTCTCTTTGTTTTGGATGAAAATAACAGAAATTCCACTTATTTAGAGGCAAAAAAGCAGAAATTCTTCTTATTTTGGAGCAAAAATGAAGAAATTTTTCTCTTTTATGGCAAAAAGTTATGCATTCCCCTTATTTTCAGACAAAAAGGCAGAAATTCATCGTATTTTGGAGCAAAATTTCAGAAATTCCCCTAATTGTGATGCAAAAAGTCAGAAATTCCCTATATGTTGGGGCAAAACTAGAGAAATTCTCCTTATCTTGGGGCAAAATTCCAGAAATTTCCATTATTTTGGGGCAAAATTGCAGAAATTTCACTTATTTTGGGGAAATATTGCAGAAATTTCACTTATTTCAGGGGAAAAAGGCAGACATTTTCCTTATTTTGGGGCAAAAAGGCAGAAATTCCTAATATTTTGTGGCAAAAATGCAGAAATTTTTCTTATTTTGAGGTAAAAATGCTAAAATTCCCCTTATTTGGAGGCAAAAAGTCAGAAATTTCCCTTATTTTGGGGCAAAATTGAAGAAATTTCACTTATTTGGTGCAAAATTGCAGAAATTTCACTTATTTTTAGGTAAAAAGGCTGAAATTTCCTTTATTTTGGGGCAAAAAGGGAGAAATTCCCCTTATTTTGGGGTAAAATTGCAGAAATTTCTCTTATTATGGTGAAAAATTGCAGAAATTTCCCTTATTTTAGGGCAAAATTGCAGAAATTTCACTTATTTCAGAGAAAAAAAAGCAAATTTTTTTCTTATTTTGAGACAAAAAGGCAGAAATTCCCATAATTTTTGGGCAAAAAGGCAGAAATTCTCCTTATTTTAAGGCAAAACACAGAAAATCTCCTTTTTTCGGGAGCAAACAGTCAGAAATTCCCCTTATTTTGGGGCAAAAAAGACAGAAAATCCCTTTGTTTTTGGGGAAAAAGACAGACATTCCACATATTTAGAGGCAAAAAAGCAGAAATTCCCCTTATTTTGGAGCAAAAATGAAGAAATTTCTTTTTTTTAAGGCAAAAAGGTATGCATTCTTCTTATTTTCGGGCATAAAGGAAGAAATTCCCCGTATTTTGGAGAAAAATTGCAGAAATTCCCCTAATTGTGGGGCAAAAATGCAGAAATTCCCTATATGTTGGGGCAAAAAGACAGAAATTCTCCTTATTTTGGGGCAAAACTCAAAAATTCCACTTATTTTGGGGCAAAATCCAGAAATTTCACTTATTTTTGGGCAAAATTGCAGGAATGTCACTCATTTCAGGGAAAAAAGGCAGAAATTTTTCTTATTTTGGGGGAAAAAGGCAGAAATTCCTAATATTTTGTGGCACAAATGCAAAAATTCCCCTTATTTGAGGTAAAAAGGCTGAAATCCTCCTTATTAGGGGGCAAAAAGGGAGAAATTTTCCTTATTTTGTGGCAAAATTGCAAAATTTTCACTTATTTCAGGATAATGCGTCAGAAATTCCCCTTATTTTGTGGCAAAAAAGGCAGAAAGTCCCCTTATTTTGGAGCAAAAATGAAGAAATTTCCCTTTTCATGGCAAAAAGGTATGCATTCCCATTATTTTCGGGCAAAAAGGAAGAAATTCCCCGTATTTTAGAGCAAAATTGCAGAAATTCCCCTAATTTTGGGGAAAAGGCAGAAATTCCCTTTATTTTTGGGCAAAAAATCAGAAATTCCCCTTATTTTGGGCAAAATTCCAGAAATTTTCTTTATTTTGGGGCAAAATTGCAGGAATTTACCTTATTTTGGTGCAAAATTGCAGAAATTTCCCTTATTTAAGGCAAAATTGCAGAAATTTCACTTATTTTCAGGTAAAAAGGCTGAAATTTCCTTTATTTTTGGGTCAAAAAGGGAGAAATTCCCATTATTTTGGGGCAAAATTTCAGAAATTTCTCTTATGGGGAAAAATTGCAGAAATTTCCCTTGTTTTAGGGCAAAATTGCAGAAATTTCACTTATTTCAGAGAAAAAAAGCAAAATTTTTTCTTATTTTAGGACAAAAAGTCAGAAATTCCCATAATTTTGGGGCAAAAGGAAGAAATTCACCTTATTTTGGGGTAAAATTGCAGAAATTTCACATATTTCAGGGCAAAAAGGCAGAAATTTTCCTTATTTTGGGGCAAAATTGCAGAAATTTCACTTATTTCAGGGTAATAAGTCAGAAATTTTTCTTATTTTGTGGCAAAAGAGACAGAAATTCTCTTTGTTTTGGATGAAAATAACAGAAATTCCACTTATTTAGAGGCAAAAAAGCAGAAATTCTTCTTATTTTGGAGCAAAAATGAAGAAATTTTTCTCTTTTATGGCAAAAATTATGCATTCCCCTTATTTTCGGGCAAAAAGGCAGAAATTCCTCGTATTTTGGAGCAAAATTTCAGAAATTCCCCTAATTGTGATGCAAAAAGTCAGAAATTCCCTATATGTTGGGGCAAAAATACAGAAATTCTCCTTATTTTGGGGCAAAATTCCAGAAATTTCCATTATTTTGTGGCAAAATTGCAGAAATTTCACTTATTTTGGGGCAAAATTGCAGAAGTTTTACTTATTTTGGGGAAAAAAGACAGAAATTTTCCTTATTTTGGGGCAAAAAGGCAGAAATTCCTAATATTTTGTGGCAAAAATGCAGAAATTCCCCTTATTTTGAGGTAAAAAGGCTAAAATTCCCCTTATTTGGGGGCAAAATTGAAGAAATTTCACTCATTTGGTGCAAAATTGCAGAAATTTCACTTATTTTTAGGTAAAAAGGCTGAAATTTCCTTTATTTTGGGGCAAAAAGGGAGAAATTCCCCTTATTTTGGGGTAAAATTGCAGAAATTTCTCTTATTATGGTGAAAAATTGCAGAAATTTCCCTTATTTTAGGGCAAAATTGCAGAAATTTCCCTTATTTCAGAGAAAAAAAGCAAATTTTTTTCTTATTTTGAGACAAAAAGGCAGAAATTCCCATAATTTTTGGGCAAAAAGGCAGAAATTCTCCTTATTTTAAGGCAAAAACACAGAAAATCTCCTTTTTTCGGGAGCAAACAGTCAGAAATTCCCCTTATTTTGGGGCAAAAAAGACAGAAAATCCCTTTGTTTTTGGGGAAAAAGACAGACATTCCACATATTTAGAGGCAAGAAAGCAGAAATTCCCCTTATTTTGGAGCAAAAATGAAGAAATTTCTTTTTTTTAAGGCAAAAAGGTATGCATTCTTCTTATTTTCGGGCATAAAGGAAGAAATTCCCCGTATTTTGGAGAAAAATTGCAGAAATTCCCCTAATTGTGGGGCAAAAATGCAGAAATTCCCTATATGTTGGGGCAAAGAGACAGAAATTCTCCTTATTTTGGGGCAAAACTCAAAAATTCCACTTATTTTGGGGCAAAATCCAGAAATTTCACTTATTTTGGGGCAAAATTGCAGGAATGTCACTTATTTCAGGGAAAAAAGGCAGAAATTTTTCTTATTTTGGGGCAAAAAGGCAGAAATTCCTAATATTTTGTGGCACAAATGCAAAAATTCCCCTTATTTGAGGTAAAAAGGCTGAAATCCTCCTTATTAGGGGGCAAAAAGGCAGAAATTTTCCTTATTTTGGGGCAAAATTGCAAAATTTTCACTTATTTCAGGATAATGAGTCAGAAATTCCCCTTATTTTGTGGCAAAAAAGGCAGAAATTCCCCTTATTTTGGAGCAAAAATGAAGAAATTTCCCTTTTCATGGCAAAAAGGTATGCATTCCCATTATTTTCGGGCAAAAAGGCAGAAATTCCCCGTATTTTAGAGCAAAATTGCAGAAATTCCCCTGATTTTGGGGAAAAGGCAGAAATTCCCTTTATTTTTGGGCAAAAATCAGAAATTCCCCTTATTTTGGGCAAAATTCCAGAAATTTTCTTTATTTTGGGGCAAAATTGCAGGAATTTACCTTATTTTGGGGCAAAATTGCAGAAATTTCCCTTATTTAAGGCAAAATTGCAGAAATTTCACTTATTTTCAGGTAAAAAGGCTGAAATTTCCTTTATTTTTGGGTCAAAAAGGGAGAAATTCCCATTATTTTGGGGCAAAATTTCAGAAATTTCTCTTATGGGGAAAAATTGCAGAAATTTCCCTTGTTTTAGGGCAAAATTGCAGAAATTTCACTTATTTCAGAGAAAAAAAGCAAAATTTTTTCTTATTTTAGGACAAAAAGTCAGAAATTCCCATAATTTTGGGGCAAAAGGAAGAAATTCACCTTATTTTGGGGTAAAATTGCAGAAATTTCACATATTTCAGGGCAAAAAGGCAGAAATTTTCCTTATTTTGGGGCAAAATTGCAGAAATTTCACTTATTTCAGAGTAATAAGTCAGAAATTTTTCTTATTTTGTGGCAAAAGAGACAGAAATTCTCTTTGTTTTGGATGAAAATAACAGAAATTCCACTTATTTAGAGGCAAAAAAGCAGAAATTCTTCTTATTTTGGAGCAAAAATGAAGAAATTTTTCTCTTTTATGGCAAAAATTATGCATTCCCCTTATTTTCGGGCAAAAAGGCAGAAATTCCTCGTATTTTGGAGCAAAATTTCAGAAATTCCCCTAATTGTGATGCAAAAAGTCAGAAATTCCCTATATGTTGGGGCAAAAATACAGAAATTCTTCTTATTTTGGGGCAAAATTCCAGAAATTTCCATTATTTTGGGGCAAAATTGCAGACATTTCACTTATTTTGGGGCAAAATTGCAGAAGTTTTACTTATTTTGGGGAAAAAAGGCAGAAATTTTCCTTATTTTGGGGCAAAAAGGCAGAAATTCCTAATATTTTGTGGCAAAAATGCAGAAATTCCCCTTATTTTGAGGTAAAAAGGCTAAAATTCCCCTTATTTGGGGGCAAAATTGAAGAAATTTCACTCATTTGGTGCAAAATTGCAGAAATTTCACTTATTTTTAGGTAAAAAGGCTGAAATTTCCTTTATTTTGGGGCAAAAAGGGAGAAATTCCCCTTATTTTGGGGTAAAATTGCAGAAATTTCTCTTATTATGGTGAAAAATTGCAGAAATTTCCCTTATTTTAGGGCAAAATTGCAGAAATTTCACTTATTTCAGAGAAAAAAAGCAAATTTTTTTCTTATTTTGAGACAAAAAGGCAGAAATTCCCATAATTTTTGGGCAAAAAGGCAGAAATTCTCCTTATTTTAAGGCAAAAACACAGAAAATCTCCTTTTTTCGGGAGCAAACAGTCAGAAATTCCCCTTATTTTGGGGCAAAAAAGACAGAAAATCCCTTTGTTTTTGGGGAAAAAGACAGACATTCCACATATTTAGAGGCAAAAAAGCAGAAATTCCCCTTATTTTGGAGCAAAAATGAAGAAATTTCTTTTTTTTAAGGCAAAAAGGTATGCATTCTTCTTATTTTCGGGCATAAAGGAAGAAATTCCCCGTATTTTGGAGAAAAATTGCAGAAATTCCCCTAATTGTGGGGCAAAAATGCAGAAATTCCCTATATGTTGGGGCAAAAAGACAGAAATTCTCCTTATTTTGGGGCAAAACTCAAAAATTCCACTTATTTTGGGGCAAAATCCAGAAATTTCACTTATTTTGGGGCAAAATTGCAGGAATGTCACTTATTTCAGGGAAAAAAAGCAGAAATTTTCTTATTTTGGGGCAAAAAGGCAGAAATTCCTAATATTTTGTGGCACAAATGCAAAAATTCCCCTTATTTGAGGTAAAAAGGCTGAAATCCTCCTTATTAGGGGGCAAAAAGGCAGAAATTTTCCTTATTTTGGGGCAAAATTGCAAAATTTTCACTTATTTCAGGATAATGAGTCAGAAATTCCCCTTATTTTGTGGCAAAAAAGGCAGAAATTCCCCTTATTTTGGAGCAAAAATGAAGAAATTTCCCTTTTCATGGCAAAAAGGTATGCATTCCCATTATTTTTGGGCAAAAAGGCAGAAATTCCCCGTATTTTAGAGCAAAATTGCAGAAATTCCCCTAATTTTGGGGAAAAGGCAGAAATTCCCTTTATTTTTGGGCAAAAATCTGAAATTCCCCTTATTTTGGGCAAAATTCTAGAAATTTTCTTTATTTTGGGGCAAAATTGCAGGAATTTACCTTATTTTGGGGCAAAATTGCAGAAATTTCCCTTATTTAAGGCAAAATTGCAGAAATTTCACTTATTTTCAGGTAAAAAGGCTGAAATTTCCTTTATTTTTGGGTCAAAAAGGGAGAAATTCCCATTATTTTGGGGCAAAATTTCAGAAATTTCTCTTATGGGGAAAAATTGCAGAAATATCCCTTGTTTTAGGGCAAAATTGCAGAAATTTCACTTATTTCAGAGAAAAAAAGCAAAATTTTTTCTTATTTTAGGACAAAAAGTCAGAAATTCCCATAATTTTGGGGCAAAAGGAAGAAATTCACCTTATTTTGGGGTAAAATTGCAGAAATTTCACATATTTCAGGGCAAAAAGGCAGAAATTTTCCTTATTTTGGGGCAAAATTGCAGAAATTTCACTTATTTCAGAGTAATAAGTCAGAAATTTTTCTTATTTTGTGGCAAAAGAGACAGAAATTCTCTTTGTTTTGGATGAAAATAACAGAAATTCCACTTATTTAGAGGCAAAACAGCAGAAATTCTTCTTATTTTGGAGCAAAAATGAAGAAATTTTTCTCTTTTATGGCAAAAATTATGCATTCCCCTTATTTTCGGGCAAAAAGGCAGAAATTCCTCGTATTTTGGAGCAAAATTTCAGAAATTCCCCTAATTGTGATGCAAAAAGTCAGAAATTCCCTATATGTTGGGGCAAAAATACAGAAATTCTCCTTATTTTGGGGCAAAATTCCAGAAATTTCCATTATTTTGGGGCAAAATTGCAGAAATTTCACTTATTTTGGGGCAAAATTGCAGAAGTTTCACTTATTTTGGGGAAAAAAGGCAGAAATTTTCCTTATTTTGGGGCAAAAAGGCAGATATTCCTAATATTTTGTGGCAAAAATGCAGAAATTCCCCTTATTTTGAGGTAAAAAGGCTAAAATTCCCCTTATTTGGGGGCAAAATTAAAGAAATTTCACTTATTTGGTGCAAAATTGCAGAAATTTCACTTATTTTTAGGTAAAAAGCCTGAAATTTCCTTTATTTTGGGGCAAAAAGGGAGAAATTCCCCTTATTTTGGGGTAAAATTGCAGAAATTTCTCTTATTTAAAAAAAAATTGCAGAAATTTCCCTTATTTTAGGGCAAAATTGCAGAAATTTAACTTATTTCAGAGAAAAAAAGCAAAAATTTTTCTTATTTTGGGGCAAAAAGGTAGAAATCCCCATTACTTTGGGGCAAAAAGGCTGAAATTCACCTTATTTTGGGGTAAAATTGCCGAAATTTCACATATTTCAGAAAAAAAGTCAGAAATTTTCCTAATTTTGGGGTAAAATTGCAGAAATTTCACTTATTTCAGGGTAATAAGTCAGAAATTCCCCTTATATTGGAACAAAAAAGACAGAAATTCCCTTTGTTTTGTGGGAAAAAGACAGAAATTCCACTTATTTAGAGGCAAAAATGCAGAAATTCCCTTTATTTTGGAGCAAAAATAAAGAAATTTCACTTTTTAATGGCAAAAAGGTATGCATTCCCCTTATTTTCGGGCAAAAATGCAGAAAATCCTCGTATTTTGGAGAAAAATTGCAGAAATTTTTCTAATTGTGGGGCAAAAAGGCAGAAATTCCCTATATGTTGGGGCAAAAAACAGAAATTCTCCTTATTTTGGGGCAAAACTCAGAAATTCTATTTATTTTGGGGCAAAATTGCAGAAATTTCACTTATTTTGGGGCAAAATTGCAGAAATTTCACTTATTTGAGGGAAAAAAGGCAGAAATTTTCCTTATTTTGTGGCAAAAAGGGAGAAATTCCTAATATTTTGTGGCAAAAATGCAGAAATTCTCATTATTTTGAGGTAGAAAGGCTAAAATTCCCCTTATTTGGTGGCAAAAAGGCAGAAATTTCCCTTATTTTGGGGCAAAATTGCAGAAATTTCACTTATTTGGTGCAAAATTGCAGAAATTTCATTTATTTTTAGGTAAAAAGGCTGAAATTTCCTTTATTTTGGGGCAAAAAAGGAGAAATTCCCCATATTTAGGGGTAAAATTGCAGAAATTTTTTTTATTATGGGAAAAAATTGCAGAAATTTCCCTTATTTTAGGGCAAAATTGCAAAAATTTCACTTATTTCAGAGAAAAAAAGCAATAATTTTTTTTATTTTGGGGCAAAAAGGCAGAAATTCCCATTACTTTGGGTCAAAAATGCAGAAAATCACCTAATTTTGGGGTAAAATTGCAGAAATTTCACATATTTCAGAAAAAAAGTCAGAAATTTTCCTTATTTTGTGGTAAAATTGCAGAAATTTCACTTATTTCAGGGTAATAAGTCAGAAAATCCCCTTATATTGGAACAAAAAAGATAGAAATTCCCTTTGTTTTGTGGGAAAAAGACAGAAATTCCACTTATTTAGAGGCAAAAAGGCAGAAATTCCCCTTATTTTGGAGCAAAAATGAAGAAATTTTCCTTTTTTATGGCAAAAAGGTATGCATTCCCCTTATTTTTGGGCAAAAATGCAGAAATTCCTCGTATTTTAAAGAAAAATTGCAGAAATTCTTCTAATTGTGGGGCAAAAAGAAAGAAATTACCTATATGTTGTGGCAAAAAACAGAAATTCTCCTTATTTTGGGGCAAAACTCAGAAATTCCATTTATTTTGGGGAAAAAATTCCAGAAATTTCCCTTATTTTTGGGCAAAATTACAGAAATTTCACTTATTTTGGGGCAATATTGCAGAAATTTCACTTATTTCAGGGAAAAAAGGCAGAAATTTTCCTTATTTTGGGGCAAAAATGCAGAAATTCTTAATATTTTGTGGCAAAAATGCAGAAATTCCTCTTATTTTGAGGTAAAAATGCTGAAATTCCCCTTATTTGGGGGCAAAAACGCAGAAATTTCCCTTGTTTTGGGGGAAAAGACAGAAATTCCACTTATTTAGAGACAAAAAGGCAGAAATTACCCTTATTTTGAGGTAAAAAGGCTGAAATTCCCATTATTAGGGGGCAAAAAGGCAGAAATTTTTCTTATTTAGAGGCAAAATTGCATAAATTTCACTTATTTCAGGGTAATAAGTCAGAAATTCCTTTTTTGGGGGCAAAAAAGACAGAAATTCACTTTGTTTTGGGAGAAAAAGACCGAAATTCCACTTATTTAGAGGCAAAAAGTCAGAAATTCCCCTTATTTTGGAGCAAAAATGAAGAAATTTCTCTTTTTATGGCAAAAAGGTATGCATTCCCATTATTTTCCGGCAAAAAGGCAGAAATTTCCCGTATTTTGAAGCAAAATTGCAGAAATTCCCGTAATTTTTGGGCAAAAGGCAGAAATTCCCTTTATTTTGGCGCAAAAATCAGAAATTACCCTTAATTTGGGGGTAAATTCAAGAAATTTCCATTATTTTGGGGCAAAATTGCAGGAATTTACCTTATTTTGGGGCAAAATTGCAGAAATATCCCTTATTTGGGGCAAAATTGCAGAAATTTCACTTATTTTCAGGTAAAAAGGCTGAAATTTCCTTTATTTTGGGGCAAAAAGGAGAAATTCCCCTTATTTTGGGGCAAAATTGCAGAAATTTCCCTTATTATGGGGAAAAATTGCAGAAATTTCACTTATTTCAGGGAAAAAAGGCAGAAATTTTCCTTATTTTGGGACAAAAATGCAGAAATTCTTAATATTTTGTGGCAAAAATGCAGAAATTCCTCTTTTTTTGAGGTAAAAATGCTGAAATTCCCCTTATTTGGGGGCAAAAACGCAGAAATTTCCCTTGTTTTGGGGCAAAAAGACAGAAATTCCCCTTATTTTGTGGCAAAAAGGCAGAAATTTCTTTTATTTTGGGGCAAAATTGCAGAAATTTCACTTATTTAAAGGCATAATTCAAAAATTCCTTTTATTTTGGGGCTAAAAGACAGAAATTCCGTTTATTTTTGGGTAAAAAGGCAGAAATTTCACATATTTTGAGGTAAAAATGCAGAAATTCCTTTTATTTTGGGGCAAAAATTAAGAAATTTCTCTTTTTTTTGTGGCAAAAGGTATACATTCCCCTTACTTTTGGGATATAAAGCAGAAATTCCCCGTATTTTGAAGCAAAATTGCAAAAATTCTCATAATTTTCGGGCAAAAAGGCAGAAATTCTCCTTATTTTAAGGCAAAATGACAGAAAATCTCCTATTTTCAGGAGCAAACAGTCAGAAATTCCCCTTATTTTGGGGCAGAATTGCAGAAATTTCCCATATTATGGGGCAAAATTGCAGACATTTCACTTATTTCAGGGTAATAAATCAGAAATTTCCCTTATTTGGGGGCAAAAAAGACAGAAATTACCTTTGTTTTGGGGGAAAAGACAGAAATTCCACTTATTTAGAGACAAAAAGGCAGAAATTACCCTTATTTTGAGGTAAAAAGGCGGAAATTCCCCTTATTAGGGGGCAAAAAGGCAGAAATTTTTCTTATTTAGAGGCAAAATTGCATAAATTTCACTTATTTCAGGGTAATAAGTCAGAAATTCCTTTTTTGGGGGCAAAAAAGACAGAAATTCACTTTGTTTTGGGAGAAAAAGACCAAAATTCCACTTATTTAGAGGCAAAAAGGCAGAAATTGTCTTTATTTTGGAGCAAAAATGAAGAAATTTCTCTTTTTATGGCAAAAAGGTATGCATTCCCATTATTTTCCGGCAAAAAGGCAGAAATTCCCCGTATTTTGAAGCAAAATTAGAGAAATTCCCGTAATTTTTGGGCAAAAGGCAGAAATTCCCTTTATTTTGACGCAAAAATCAGAAATTACCCTTATTTTGGGGGTAAATTCAAGAAATTTCCATTATTTTGGGGCAAAACTGCAGGAATTTACCTTATTTTGGGGCAAAATTGCAGAAATTTCCCTTATTTGGGGCAAAATTGCAGAAATTTCACTTATTTTCAGGTGAAAAGGCTGAAATTTCCTTTATTTTGGGGCAAAAAGGAGAAATTCCCCTTATTTTGGGGCAAAATTGCAGAAATTTCCCTTATTATGGGGAAAAATTGCAGAAATTTCCTTTATTTTTGGGCAAAATTGCAGAAATTTCACTTATTTCAGAGAAAAAAAGCAAAATTTTTTTATTTTGGGGCAAAAAGGCAGAACTTCCCATTATTTTGGGGCAAAAAGGCAGAAATTCACCTTATTTTGGGGTAAAATTGCAGAAATTTCACATATATCAGGGCAAAAAGGCAGAAATTTTTCTTATTTTAGGGCAAAATTGCAGAAATTTTATTTATTTCGGGGTAATAGGTCAGAAATTCTTATTTTGAGGCAAAAAAGACAGAAATTCCCTTTGTTTTGGGAAAAAAGACAGAAATTCCACTTATTTAGAGGGAAAAAAGCAGAAATTCTTCTTATTATGGAGCAAAAATGAAGAAATTTTCCTCTTTTATGGCAAAAAGTTATGCATTCCCCTTATTTTCGGGCAAAAAGGCAGAAATTCCCCATATTTTGGAAAATATTGCAGAAATTCCCCTAATTGTGGGGCAAAAATGCAGAATTTCTCTATATGTTGGGGCAAAAAGAGAGAAATCTTCTTTATTTTTAGGGAAAACTAAGAAATTCGACTTATTTTGAGGCAAAATTCCAGAAATTTCTTTTATTTTGAGGCAAAATTGTAGAAATATCACTTATTATGGGGCAAAATTGCAGAAATTTCACTTATGTCAGGGAAAAAAGGAAGAAATTTTCCTTATTTTTGGGCAAAAAGGCAGAAATTCCTAATATTTTGTGACAAAAATGCAGAAATTCCTCTTATTTTGAGGTAAAAAGGCTGAAATCCTCCTTATTTGGGGGCAAAAAGGCAGAAATTTTCCTTATTTTGGAACAAAATTGCAGAAATTTCACTTATTTCAGGGTAATGAGCCAGAAATTCCCCTTATTTTGTAGCAAAAAAGGCAGAAATTCCCATTATTTTGGAGCAAAAATGACGAAATTTCCCTTTTTATCACAAAAAGGTATGCATTCCCATTATTTTCGAGCAAAAAGGCAGAAATTCCCCGTATTTTGGAGCAAATTTGCAGAAATTCTTCTAATTTGGGGGCAAAAGGCAGAAATTCCCTTTTTTATGGGGCAAAAATCAGAAATTCCCCTTATTTTTGGGCAAAATTCCAGAAATTTCCTTTATTTTGGGGAAAAATTGCAGGAATTTACCTTATTTTGGGGCAAAATTGCAGAAATTTCCCTTATTTGGGCCAAATTGCAGAAATTTCACTTATTTTCAGGTAAAAAGCCTGAAATTTCCTTTATTTTGGGGAAAAAAGGGAGAAATTCCCCTTATTTGGGGGCAAAATTGCAGAAATTTCCCTTATTATGGGGAAAAATTGCAGAAATTTCCCTTATTTTAGGTCAAAATTGCAGAAATTTCACTTATTTCAGAGAAAAAAAGCAAAAATTGTTCTTATTTTAGAGCAAAAAGGCAGAAATTCCCATTATTTTGGGGCAAAAAGGCAGAAATTCCTAATATTATGTGGCAAAAATGCAGAAATTCCCCTTATTTTGAGGTAAAAAGGCTGAAATTCCCCTTATTTGGGGGCAAAAAGGTAGAAATTTCCCATATTTTGGGGCAAAATTGCAGAAATTTCACTTATTTCAGGGTAATAAGTCAGAAATTTTTATTATTTTGGGGCAAAAAAGACAGAAAAGCTTTTTGTTTTGGAGGAAAAAGACAGAAATTCCACTTATTTAGAGACAAAAAAGCAGAAATTCCCCTTATTTTAAAGCAAAAATGAAGAAATTTCACTTTTTCAAGGCAAAAAGGTATGCATTCTTCTTATTTTCGGGCAAAAATGCAGAAATTCCCCGTATTTGGAGCAAAATTGCAAAAATTTCCCTAATTGTGGAGCAAAAATGCAGAAATTCTTCATATGTTAAGGGAAATTCTCTTTATTTTGGGGCAAAACTCAGAAATTCCACTTATTTTGGGACAAAATTACAGAAATTTCCCTTATTCTGGGGCAAAATTGCAGAAATTTCCCTTATTTTGGGGCAAAATTACAGAAATTTTCATTATTTTGGGGCAAAAAGGCAGAAATTCACCTTATTTTGGGGTAAAATTGCAGAAATTTCACATATTTCAGGGCAAAAAGGCAGAAATTTCCATTATTTTGGGGCAAAAACAGAAATTCCTAATATTTTGTGGCAAAAATGCAGAAATTCCCCTTATTTTGAGGTAAAAAGGCTGAAATTCCCCTTATTTGGTGGCAAAAAGGCAGAAATTTCCCTTATTTTGGAACAAAATTACAGAAATTTCACTTATTTCAGGGTAATAAGTCAGAAATTCCCCTTAATTTTGGGCAAAAAAGACAGAAAATCCCTTTGTTTTGGGGGAAAAAGACAGACATTCCACATATTTAGAGGCAAAAAGCAGAAATTCCCCTTATTTTGGAGCAAAAATCAAGAAATTTCTTTTTTTTAAGGCAAAAAGGTATGCATTCTTATTATTTTCGGGCAGAAAGGCAGAAATTCCCCGTATTTTGGAGCAAAATTGCAGAAATTCCCCTAATTGTGGGGCAAAAATGCAGAAATTCCCTATATGTTGGGGAAAAAAGACAGAAATCCTTTTTACTTTGGGGCAATACTCAGAAATTCCACTTATTTTGGGGCAAAATTCCAGAAATTTCCCTTATTTTGGGGCAAAATTGCAGAAAATTAACTTATTTTGGGGCATAATTGCAGAAATTTCACTTATTTCAGGGAAAAAAGGCAGAAATTTTCCTTATTTTGGGGCGAAAAGGAAGAAATTCCCCTTATTTTGAGGTAAAAAGGCTGAAATTTCCCCTATTAGGGGGCAAAAAGGCAGAAATTTTTCTTATTTAGGGGCAAAATTGCAGAAATTTCACTTATATCAGGGTAATAAGTCAGAAATTCCTTTTATTTTGGGGCAAAAACAACAGAAATTCCCTTTGTTTTGGGAGAAAAAACAGAAATTCCACTTATTTAGAGGCAAAAAGGCAGAAATTTCTTTTATTTTGGAGCAAAAATGAAGAAACTTTCTTTTTTATGGCAAAATGGTATGCATTCCCATTATTTTCGGGCAAAAAGGCAGAAATTACCCGTATTTTGAAGCAAAATTGCAGAAATTCCTCTAATTTTTGGGCAAAAGGCAGAAATTCCCTTTATTTTGGGCCAAAAATCAGAAATTACCTTTTTTTGGGAAGTAAATTCAAGAAATTTCTTTTATTTTGGGGCAAAATTGCGGGAATTTACCTTTTTGGGGGGTAAAATTGCAGAAATTTCCCTTATTTGGGGCAAAATTGCAGAAATTTCACTTATGTTCAGGTAAAAAGGTTGATATTTCCTTTATTTTGGGGCAAAAAGGAGAAATTCCCCTTATTTTGGGGCAAAATTGCAGAAATTTCCTTTATTATGGGGAAAAATTGCAGAAATTTCCTTTATTTTAGGGCAAAATTGCAGAAATTTCACTTATTTCAGAGAAAGAAAGCAAAAATTTTTCTTATTTTGGGCAAAAAGGAAGAAATTCCCATTATTTTGGGGCAAAAAGGCAGAAATTCACCATATTTTGGGGTAAAATTGCAGAAATTTCACATATTTCAGGGCAAAAAGGCAGAAATTTCCCTTATTTTGGGGCAAAATTGCAGAAATTTTACTTATTTCAGAGTAATAAGTCAGAAATTCTTCTTATTTTGGAGCAAAAATGAAGAAATTTTCCTCTTTTAAGGCAAAAAGTTATGCATCCCCTTATTTTCGGGCAAAAAGGCAGAAATTCCCCGTATTTTAGAGAAAAATTGAAGAAATTCATCTAATTGTGGGGCAAAAATGCAGAAATTCCATATATGTTGGGGCAAAAAGACAGAAATTCTCCTTATTTTGGGGCAAAACTCAGAAATTTCCCTTATTTTGGGGCAAATTGTAGAAATTTCACTTATTTTGGGGCAAAATTGCAGATATTTCACTTATTTCAGGGAAAAAAGGCAGAAATTTTCTTTATTTTGGGGCAAAAAAGCAGAAATTCCTAATGTTTTGTGGCAAAAATGCAGAAATTCCCCTTATTTTGAGGTAAAAATGCTGAAATACTCCTTATTTGGAGGCAAAAAGCAGAAATTTCCCTTATTTTGGCCAAAATTTCAGAAATTTCACTTATTTATGGGCAATGAGTCAAAAATTCCCTTTATTTTGTAGCAAAAAAGGAAGAAATTCCCCTTATTTTGGAGCAAAAATGAAGAAATTTCCCTTTTTATGGCAAAAAGGTATGCATTCCCAATATTTTCGGGCAAAAAGGCAGAAATTCCCCGTATTTTGGAGCATATTTGCAGAAATTCTCCAATTTTGGGGCAAAAGGCAGAAATTTCCTTTATTTTGTGCAAAAATCAGAAATTCCCCTTATTTTGGGGCAAAATTCCAGAATTTTCCTTTATTTAGGGGCAAAATTGCAGGAATTTACCTTATTTTGGGGGAAAATTGCAGAAATTTCCCTTATTTGGGGCAAAATTGCAGAAATTTCACTTATTTTCAGGTAAAAAGCCTGAAATTTCCTTTATTTTGGAGCAAAAAGGGAGAAATTCCCCTTATTTTGGGGCAAAATTACAGAAATTTCCCTTATTATGGGGAAAAATTGCAGAAATTTCCCTTATTTTAGGGCAAAATTGCAGAAATTTCACTTATTTCAGAGAAAAAAAGCAAAAATTTTTGTTATTTTGGGGCAAAAAAGGCAGAAATTCCCATTATTTTGGGGCAAAAATGCAGAAATTCCTAATATTTTGTGGCAAAAATGCAGAAATTCCCATTATTTTGAGGTATAAAGGCTGAAATTCCCCTTATTTGGGGGCAAAAAGGCAGAAATTTCCCATATTTTGGGGCAAAATTGCAGAAATTTCACTTATTTCAGGGTAATAAGTCAGAAATTTTTCTTATTTTTGGGCAAAAAAGACAGAAAATTTTTTTGTTTTGGGGGAAAAAGACAGAAATTCCACTTATTTAGAGGCAAATGCAGAAATTCCCCTTATTTTAGAGCAAAAGTGAAGAAATTTCTTTTTTTTAAGGCAAAATGGTATGCATTCTTCTTATTTTCGGGCAAAAAGGCAGAAATTCCCCGTATATTGGAGCGAAATTGCAGAAATTCCCCTAATTGTGGGGCAAAAATGCAGAAATTCCCTATATGTTAAGGCAAAAAGACAGAAATTCTCCTTATTTTGATGCAAAACTCAAAAATTCCACTTATTTTGGGGCAAAATTCCAGAAATTTCCTATATTCTGGTGCAAAATTGCAGAAATTTCACTTATTTCAGGGAAAAAAGGCAGAAATTTTCCTTATTTTGGAACAAAAAGGCAGAAATTCTCCTTATTTTGAGGTAAGAAGGCTGAAATTCCCCATATTTGGGGGGTAAAAAGGCAGAAATTTCCCTTATTTTGGGGCAAATTTGCATAAATTTCACTTATTTCAGGGTAATAAGTCAGAAATTCCCCTTATTTTCGGGCAAAAAAGACAGAAATTCCCTTTGTTTTTGGGGGAAAAGACAGAAATTCCACATATTTAGAGGCAAAAAGGAAGAAATTCCCCTTATTTTGGAGCAACAATGAAGAAATTTCCCTTTTTTGTGGCTAAAAGTTATGCATTCCCCTTATTTTTGGGCAAAAGGGCGGAAAAATCCCCGTGTTTTGGAGCAAAATTGCAGAAATTCCCCTCGTTGTGGGACAAAAACTGAAAAATTCCCGTCATGTTGGGGCAAAAAGACAGAAATTCTCCTTAATTTGGGGCAAAACTCAGAAATTCAAATTATTTTGGGGCAAAATTCAAGAAATTTCCCTTATTTTGTGGCAAAATTGCAGAAATTTCACTTATTTTGGGGCAAAATTGCAGAAATTTCACTTATTTCAAAGAAAAAAGGCAGAAATTTTTCTTAATTTGGGGCAAAAAGGCAGAAATTCCTAATATTTTGTGGCAAAAATGCAGAAATTCCCCTTATTTTGAAGTAAAAAGGCTGAAATTCCCCTTATTTGGGGGCAAAAAGGCAGAAATTTCCCTTATTTTGGGGCAAAATTACAGAAATTTCACTTATTTCAGGGTAATAAGTCAGAAATTCCCCTTATTTTGGGGCAAAAAAGACAGAAAATCCCTTTGTTTTGGGGGAAATAGACAGACATTCCACATATTTAGAGGCAAAAAAAGCAGAAATTTCCATTAATTTGGAGCAAAAAAGAAGAAATTTCTTTTTTTTAAGGCAAAAAGGTATGCATTCTTCTTATTTTCGGTCAAAAATGCAGAAATTCCCCGCACTTTGGAGCAAAATTGCAGAAATTCCCCTAATTGTGGGGCAAAAATGCAGAAATTCCCTATATGTTGGGGCAAAAAGACAGAAATTTCCTTATTTTGAGGTAAAACTCTGAAATTCCACTTATTTTGGGGCAAAATTCCAGAAATTTCCCTTACTTTGGGGCAAAATTGCAGAAATTTCACTTATTTTGGGGCAAAATTGCAGAAATTTCACTTATTTTAGAGAAAAAAGGCAGAAATTTTCCTTATTTTGGGTCGAACAGGCAGAAATTCCTTATATTTTGTAGCAAAAATGCAGAAATTCCCCTTATTTTTAGGTAAAAAGGCTGAAATTCCCCTTCTAGGGGGGAAAAAGCCGAAATTTTTCTTATTTAAGGGCAAAATTGCAGAAATTTCACTTATTTCAGGGTAATAAGTCAGAAATTCCCCTTATTATGGGGCAAAAAAGACAGAAATTCCCTTTGTTTTGGGAGAAAAAGACAGAAATTCCACTTATTTAGAGGCAAAAATGCAGAAATTCCCTTTATTTTGGAGCAAAAATGAAGAAATTTCCCTTTTTTATGGCAAAAGGTATGCATTCCCATTATTTTCAGGCAAAAATGCAGAAATTCCCCTTATTCTGGGGCAAAATTCAAGAAAATTCCTTTATTTTGGGGCAAAATTGCAGGAATTTACCTTATTTTAGGGCAAATTTGCAGAAATTTCCCTTATTTGGGGCAAAATTGAAGAAATTTCACTTATTTTCAGGTAAAGAGCCTCAAATTTCCTTTATTTTTGGGCAAAAAGGGAGAAATTCCCCTTATTTTGTGGCAAAATTGCAGACATTTCTCTTATTATGGAGAAAAATTGCAGAAATTTCCCTTATTTTGGGGCAAAATTGCAGAAATTTCACTTATTTCAGGGGGAAAAGGCGGAAATTTTTCTTATTTTGGGGCAAAAATACAGAAATTTCTAATATTTTGTAGCAAAAATGAAGAAATTCCCCTTATTTTGAGGTAAAAAAACTGAAATTTCCCCTATTAGGGGGCAAAAAGGCAGAAATTTTTCTTATTTAGGGGCAAAATTGCAGAAATTTCACTTATATCAGGGTAATAAGTCAGAAATTCCTTTTATTTTGGGGCAAAAACAACAGAAATTCCCTTTGTTTTGGGAGAAAAAACAGAAATTCCACTTATTTAGAGGCAAAAATGCAGAAATTTCTTTTATTTTGGAGCAAAAATGAAGAAACTTTCTTTTTTATGGCAAAAAGTTATGCATTCCCATTATTTTCGGGCAAAAAGGCAGAAATTACCCGTATTTTGAAGCAAAATTGCAGAAATTCCTCTAATTTTTGGGCAAAAGGCAGAAATTCCCTTTATTTTGGGCCAAAAATCAGAAATTACCTTTTTTTGGGGGGTAAATTCAAGAAATTTCTTTTATTTTGGGGCAAAATTGCGGGAATTTACCTTTTTGGGGGGTAAAATTGCAGAAATTTCCCTTATTTGGGGCAAAATTGCAGAAATTTCCTTTATTATGGGGAAAAATTGCAGAAATTTCCTTTATTTTAGGGCAAAATTGCAGAAATTTCACTTATTTCAGAGAAAGAAAGCAAAAATTTTTCTTATTTTGGGCAAAAAGGAAGAAATTCCCATTATTTTGGGGCAAAAAGGCAGAAATTCACCATATTTTGGGGTAAAATTGCAGAAATTTCACATATTTCAGGGCAAAAAGGCAGAAATTTCCCTTATTTTGGGGCAAAATTGCAGAAATTTTACTTATTTCAGAGTAATAAGTCAGAAATTCTTCTTATTTTGGAGCAAAAATGAAGAAATTTTCCTCTTTTAAATCAAAAAGTTATGCATTCCCCTTATTTTCGGGCAAAAAGGCAGAAATTCCCCGTATTTTAGAGAAAAATTGAAGAAATTCATCTAATTGTGGGGCAAAAATGCAGAAATTCCATATATGTTGGGGCAAAAAGACAGAAATTCTCCTTATTTTGGGGCAAAACTCAGAAATTTCCCTTATTTTGGGGCAAATTGTAGAAATTTCACTTATTTTGGGGCAAAATTGCAGATATTTCACTTATTTCAGGGAAAAAAGGCAGAAATTTTCTTTATTTTGGGGCAAAAAAGCAGAAATTCCTAATGTTTTGTGGCAAAAATGCAGAAATTCCCCTTATTTTGAGGTAAAAATGCTGAAATACTCCTTATTTGGAGGCAAAAAGCAGAAATTTCCCTTATTTTGGCCAAAATTTCAGAAATTTCACTTATTTATGGGCAATGAGTCAAAAATTCCCTTTCTTTTGTAGCAAAAAAGGAAGAAATTCCCCTTATTTTGGAGCAAAAATGAAGAAATTTCCCTTTTTATGGCAAAAAGGTATGCATTCCCAATATTTTCGGGCAAAAAGGCAGAAATTCCCCGTATTTTGGAGCATATTTGCAGAAATTCTCCAATTTTGGGGCAAAAGGCAGAAATTTCCTTTATTTTGTGCAAAAATCAGAAATTCCCCTTATTTTGGGGCAAAATTCCAGAATTTTCCTTTATTTAGGGGCAAAATTGCAGGAATTTACCTTATTTTGGGGGAAAATTGCAGAAATTTCCCTTATTTGGGGCAAAATTGCAGAAATTTCACTTATTTTCAGGTAAAAAGCCTGAAATTTCCTTTATTTTGGAGCAAAAAGGGAGAAATTCCCCTTATTTTGGGGCAAAATTACAGAAATTTCCCTTATTATGGGGAAAAATTGCAGAAATTTCCCTTATTTTAGGGCAAAATTGCAGAAATTTCACTTATTTCAGAGAAAAAAAGCAAAAATTTTTGTTATTTTGGGGCAAAAAAGGCAGAAATTCCCATTATTTTGGGGCAAAAATGCAGAAATTCCTAATATTTTGTGGCAAAAATGCAGAAATTCCCATTATTTTGAGGTATAAAGGCTGAAATTCCCCTTATTTGGGGGCAAAAAGGCAGAAATTTCCCATATTTTGGGGCAAAATTGCAGAAATTTCACTTATTTCAGGGTAATAAGTCAGAAATTTTTCTTATTTTTGGGCAAAAAAGACAGAAAATTTTTTTGTTTTGGGGGAAAAAGACAGAAATTCCACTTATTTAGAGGCAAATGCAGAAATTCCCCTTATTTTAGAGCAAAAGTGAAGAAATTTCTTTTTTTTAAGGCAAAATGGTATGCATTCTTCTTATTTTCGGGCAAAAAGGCAGAAATTCCCCATATATTGGAGCGAAATTGCAGAAATTCCCCTAATTGTGGGGCAAAAATGCAGAAATTCCCTATATGTTAAGGCAAAAAGACAGAAATTCTCCTTATTTTGATGCAAAACTCAAAAATTCCACTTATTTTGGGGCAAAATTCCAGAAATTTCCTATATTCTGGTGCAAAATTGCAGAAATTTCACTTATTTCAGGGAAAAAAGGCAGAAATTTTCCTTATTTTGGAACAAAAAGGCAGAAATTCTCCTTATTTTGAGGTAAGAAGGCTGAAATTCCCCATATTTGGGGGGTAAAAAGGCAGAAATTTCCCTTATTTTGGGGCAAATTTGCATAAATTTCACTTATTTCAGGGTAATAAGTCAGAAATTCCCCTTATTTTCGGGCAAAAAAGACAGAAATTCCCTTTGTTTTTGGGGGAAAAGACAGAAATTCCACATATTTAGAGGCAAAAAGGAAGAAATTCCCCTTATTTTGGAGCAACAATGAAGAAATTTCCCTTTTTTGTGGCTAAAAGTTATGCATTCCCCTTATTTTTGGGCAAAAGGGCGGAAAAATCCCCGTGTTTTGGAGCAAAATTGCAGAAATTCCCCTCGTTGTGGGACAAAAACTGAAAAATTCCCGTCATGTTGGGGCAAAAAGACAGAAATTCTCCTTAATTTGGGGCAAAACTCAGAAATTCAAATTATTTTGGGGCAAAATTCAAGAAATTTCCCTTATTTTGTGGCAAAATTGCAGAAATTTCACTTATTTTGGGGCAAAATTGCAGAAATTTCACTTATTTCAAAGAAAAAAGGCAGAAATTTTTCTTAATTTGGGGCAAAAAGGCAGAAATTCCTAATATTTTGTGGCAAAAATGCAGAAATTCCCCTTATTTTGAAGTAAAAAGGCTGAAATTCCCCTTATTTGGGGGCAAAAAGGCAGAAATTTCCCTTATTTTGGGGCAAAATTACAGAAATTTCACTTATTTCAGGGTAATAAGTCAGAAATTCCCCTTATTTTGGGGCAAAAAAGACAGAAAATCCCTTTGTTTTGGGGGAAATAGACAGACATTCCACATATTTAGAGGCAAAAAAAGCAGAAATTTCCATTAATTTGGAGCAAAAAAGAAGAAATTTCTTTTTTTTAACGCAAAAAGGTATGCATTCTTCTTATTTTCGGTCAAAAATGCAGAAATTCCCCGCACTTTGGAGCAAAATTGCAGAAATTCCCCTAATTGTGGGGCAAAAATGCAGAAATTCCCTATATGTTGGGGCAAAAAGACAGAAATTTCCTTATTTTGAGGTAAAACTCTGAAATTCCACTTATTTTGGGGCAAAATTCCAGAAATTTCCCTTACTTTGGGGCAAAATTGCAGAAATTTCACTTATTTTGGGGCAAAATTGCAGAAATTTCACTTATTTTAGAGAAAAAAGGCAGAAATTTTCCTTATTTTGGGTCGAACAGGCAGAAATTCCTTATATTTTGTAGCAAAAATGCAGAAATTCCCCTTATTTTTAGGTAAAAAGGCTGAAATTCCCCTTCTAAGGGGGAAAAAGCCGAAATTTTTCTTATTTAAGGGCAAAATTGCAGAAATTTCACTTATTTCAGGGTAATAAGTCAGAAATTCCCCTTATTATGGGGCAAAAAAGACAGAAATTCCTTTTGTTTTGGGAGAAAAAGACAGAAATTCCACTTATTTAGAGGCAAAAATGCAGAAATTCCCTTTATTTTGGAGCAAAAATGAAGAAATTTCCCTTTTTTATGGCAAAAGGTATGCATTCCCATTATTTTCAGGCAAAAAATGCAGAAATTCCCCTTATTCTGGGGCAAAATTCAAGAAAATTCCTTTATTTTGGGGCAAAATTGCAGGAATTTACCTTATTTTAGGGCAAATTTGCAGAAATTTCCCTTATTTGGGGCAAAATTGAAGAAATTTCACTTATTTTCAGGTAAAGAGCCTCAAATTTCCTTTATTTTTGGGCAAAAAGGGAGAAATTCCCCTTATTTTGTGGCAAAATTGCAGACATTTCTCTTATTATGGAGAAAAATTGCAGAAATTTCCCTTATTTAAGGCAAAATTGCAGAAATTTCACTTATTTCAGGGTAATAAGTCAGAAATTCCCCTTATTTTGGGGCAAAAAAGACAGATATTCCTTTTGTTTTGGGAAAAAAGACAGAAATTCCACTTATTTAGAGGCAAAAAAGCAGAAATTCCCCTTATTTTGGGGCAAAAATGAAGAAATTTTCCTCTTTTATGGCAAAAAGTTATGCATTCCTCATATTTTCGGGCAAAAAGTCAGAAATTCCCTATATGTTGGGGCAAAAAGACAGAAATTCTCCTTATTTTGGGGCAAAATTCAGAAATTCCCTTTATTTTGGGGCAAAATTCCAGAAATTTCCCTTATTTTGGGGCAAAATTGCAGAAATTTCACTTATTTTGGGGCAAAATTGCAGAAATTTCACTTATTTCAGGGGGAAAAGGCGGAAATTTTCCTTATTTTGGGGCAAAAATACAGAAATTTCTAATATTTTGTAGCAAAAATGAAGAAATTCCCCTTATTTTGAGGTAAAAAGGCTTAAATGCCCCTTATTTGGGGGCAAAAAGGCAGAAATTTCCCTTAAATGGGGCAAAATTGCAGAAATTTCACTTATTTCAGGGTAATAAGTCAGAAATTCCCTTTATTTTGGGGCAAAAAAGACAGAAATTTCCTTTGTTTTGGGGGGAAAGGACAGAAATTCCACTTATTTAGAGGCAAAAAAGCAGAAATTCTTCTTATTTGGAGCAAAAATGAAGAAATTTTTCTTTTTTATGGCAAAAAGTTATGCAAAAAGGCAGAAATTCCTCGTATTATGGAGCAAAATTTCAGAAATGCCCCTAATTGTGATGCAAAAAGGCAGAAATTCCCTATATGTTGGGGCAAAAAGACAGAAATTCTCCTTATTTTCGGGCAAAAATCCAGAAATTTCCCATATTTTGGGGCAAAATTGTAGAAATTTCACTTATTTTGGGGCAAAATTGCAGAAATTTCACTTATTTCAGGGAAAAAAGGCAGAAATTTTCCTTATTTTGGGGCAAAAATGCAGAAATTCTTTATATTTTGTGGCAAAAATGCAGAGACTCCCCTTATTTTGAGGGAAAAAGGCTGAAATTCCCTTTATTTGGGGGCAAAAAGGTAGAAATTTTCCTTATTTTGGGGCAAAAATGCAGAAATTCTTTATATTTTGAGGCAAAAAGGCAGAAATTTCTTTTATTTTGAGGCAAAATTGCAGAAATTTCACTTATTTCAGGTCATAATTCAAAAATTCCTTTTATTTTGGGGCAAAAAGACAGAAATTCCGTTTATTATTGGGTAAAAAGGAAGAAATTTCACTTATTTTGAGGTAAAAAGGCAGAAATTCCTCTTATTTTGGGGCAAAAATGAAGAAATTTTCTATTTTTTGTGGCAAAAGGTATACATTCCCCTTACTTTCGGGATAAAAACAGAAATTCCCTATATTTTGAAGCAAAATTGCAGAAATTCTCATAATTTTCGGGCAAAAAGGCATAAATTCTCCTTATTTAGGGGCACAGAAATAGAAAATCTCCTTTTTTCGGGAGCATACAGTCAGAAATTCCCCTTATTTTGGGGCAAAATTGCAGAAATTTCACTTATTTTGGGGCAAAATTGCAGAAATTTCACTTATTTCAGAGAAAAAAGGCAGAAATTTTCCTTATTTTGGGGCAAAAATGCAAAAATTCTTAATATTTTGTGGCAAAAATGCAAAAATTCCTCTTATTTTGAGGTAAAAATGCTAAAATTCCCTTTATTTGGGGGCAAAAACGCAGAAATTTTGCTTGTTTTGGGGCAAAAAGACAGAAATTCCCCTTATTTTGTGGCAAAAAGGCAGAAATTTCTTTTATTTTGGGGCAAAATTGCAGAAATTTCACTTATTTTAGAGAAAAAAGGCAGAAATTTTCCTTATTTTGGGTCGAACAGGCAGAAATTCCTTATATTTTGTAGCAAAAATGCAGAAATTCCCCTTATTTTTAGGTAAAAAGGCTGAAATTCCCCTTCTAGGGGGGAAAAAGCCGAAATTTTTCTTATTTAAGGGCAAAATTGCAGAAATTTCACTTATTTCAGGGTAATAAGTCAGAAATTCCCCTTATTATGGGGCAAAAAAGACAGAAATTCCTTTTGTTTTGGGAGAAAAAGACAGAAATTCCACTTATTTAGAGGCAAAAATGCAGAAATTCCCTTTATTTTGGAGCAAAAATGAAGAAATTTCCCTTTTTTATGGCAAAAGGTATGCATTCCCATTATTTTCAGGCAAAAAATGCAGAAATTCCCCTTATTCTGGGGCAAAATTCAAGAAAATTCCTTTATTTTGGGGCAAAATTGCAGGAATTTACCTTATTTTAGGGCAAATTTGCAGAAATTTCCCTTATTTGGGGCAAAATTGAAGAAATTTCACTTATTTTCAGGTAAAGAGCCTCAAATTTCCTTTATTTTTGGGCAAAAAGGGAGAAATTCCCCTTATTTTGTGGCAAAATTGCAGACATTTCTCTTATTATGGAGAAAAATTGCAGAAATTTCCCTTATTTAAGGCAAAATTGCAGAAATTTCACTTATTTCAGGGTAATAAGTCAGAAATTCCCCTTATTTTGGGGCAAAAAAGACAGATATTCCTTTTGTTTTGGGAAAAAAGACAGAAATTCCACTTATTTAGAGGCAAAAAAGCAGAAATTCCCCTTATTTTGGGGCAAAAATGAAGAAATTTTCCTCTTTTATGGCAAAAAGTTATGCATTCCTCATATTTTCGGGCAAAAAGTCAGAAATTCCCTATATGTTGGGGCAAAAAGACAGAAATTCTCCTTATTTTGGGGCAAAATTCAGAAATTCCCTTTATTTTGGGGCAAAATTCCAGAAATTTCCCTTATTTTGGGGCAAAATTGCAGAAATTTCACTTATTTTGGGGCAAAATTGCAGAAATTTCACTTATTTCAGGGGGAAAAGGCGGAAATTTTCCTTATTTTGGGGCAAAAATACAGAAATTTCTAATATTTTGTAGCAAAAATGAAGAAATTCCCCTTATTTTGAGGTAAAAAGGCTTAAATGCCCCTTATTTGGGGGCAAAAAGGCAGAAATTTCCCTTAAATGGGGCAAAATTGCAGAAATTTCACTTATTTCAGGGTAATAAGTCAGAAATTCCCTTTATTTTGGGGCAAAAAAGACAGAAATTTCCTTTGTTTTGGGGGGAAAGGACAGAAATTCCACTTATTTAGAGGCAAAAAAGCAGAAATTCTTCTTATTTGGAGCAAAAATGAAGAAATTTTTCTTTTTTATGGCAAAAAGTTATGCAAAAAGGCAGAAATTCCTCGTATTTTGGAGCAAAATTTCAGAAATGCCCCTAATTGTGATGCAAAAAGGCAGAAATTCCCTATATGTTGGGGCAAAAAGACAGAAATTCTCCTTATTTTCGGGCAAAAATCCAGAAATTTCCCATATTTTGGGGCAAAATTGTAGAAATTTCACTTATTTTGGGGCAAAATTGCAGAAATTTCACTTATTTCAGGGAAAAAAGGCAGAAATTTTCCTTATTTTGGGGCAAAAATGCAGAAATTCTTTATATTTTGTGGCAAAAATGCAGAGACTCCCCTTATTTTGAGGGAAAAAGGCTGAAATTCCCTTTATTTGGGGGCAAAAAGGTAGAAATTTTCCTTATTTTGGGGCAAAAATGCAGAAATTCTTTATATTTTGAGGCAAAAAGGCAGAAATTTCTTTTATTTTGAGGCAAAATTGCAGAAATTTCACTTATTTCAGGTCATAATTCAAAAATTCCTTTTATTTTGGGGCAAAAAGACAGAAATTCCGTTTATTATTGGGTAAAAAGGAAGAAATTTCACTTATTTTGAGGTAAAAAGGCAGAAATTCCTCTTATTTTGGGGCAAAAATGAAGAAATTTTCTATTTTTTGTGGCAAAAGGTATACATTCCCCTTACTTTCGGGATAAAAACAGAAATTCCCTATATTTTGAAGCAAAATTGCAGAAATTCTCATAATTTTCGGGCAAAAAGGCATAAATTCTCCTTATTTAGGGGCACAGAAACAGAAAATCTCCTTTTTTCGGGAGCATACAGTCAGAAATTCCCCTTATTTTGGGGCAAAATTGCAGAAATTTCACTTATTTTGGGGCAAAATTGCAGAAATTTCACTTATTTCAGAGAAAAAAGGCAGAAATTTTCCTTATTTTGGGGCAAAAATGCAAAAATTCTTAATATTTTGTGGCAAAAATGCAAAAATTCCTCTTATTTTGAGGTAAAAATGCTAAAATTCCCTTTATTTGGGGGCAAAAACGCAGAAATTTCGCTTGTTTTGGGGCAAAAAGACAGAAATTCCCCTTATTTTGTGGCAAAAAGGCAGAAATTTCTTTTATTTTGGGGCAAAATTGCAGAAATTTCACTTATTTAAAGGCATAATTCAAAAATTCCTTTTATTTTGGGCCTAAAAGACAGAAATTCCGTTTATTTTTGGGTAAAAAGGCAGAAATTTCACATATTTTGAGGTAAAAAGGCAGAAATTCCTCTTATTTTGGGGCAAAAATTAAGAAATTTCTTTTTTTTGTGGCAAAAGGTATACATTCCCCTTACTTTCGGGATATAAAGCAGAAATTCCCCTTATTTTGAAGCAAAATTGCAAAAATTCTCATAATTTTTGGGCAAAAAGGCAGAAATTCTCCTTATTTTAAGGCAAAATGACAGAAAATCTCCTATTTTCAGGAGCAAACAGTCAGAAATTCCCTTTATTTTGGGGCAAAATTGCAGATATTTCCCATATTATGGGGCAAAATTGCAGACATTTCACTTATTTCAGGGTAATAAATCAGAAATTTCCCTTATTTGGGGGCAAAAAAGATAGAAATTACCTTTGTTTTGGGGGAAAAAGACAGAAATTCCACTTATTTAGAGACAAAAAGGCAGAAATTCCTCTTATTTTGAGGTAAAAAGGCTGAAATTCCCCTTATTAGGGGGCAAAAAGGCAGAAATTTTTCTTATTTAGAGGCAAAATTGCAGAAATTTCACTTATTTCAGGGTAATAAGTCAGAAATTCCTTTTATTTTAGGGCAAAAAAGACAGAAATTCACTTTGTTTTGGGAGAAAAATACAGAAATTCCACTTATTTAGAGGCAAAAATGCAGAAATTCCCGTTATTTTGGAGCAAAAATGAAGAAATTTCCCTTTTTATGGCAAAAAGGTATGCATTCCCATTATTTTCGGGCAAAAAGGCAGAAATTCCCCGTATTTTGAAGCAAAATTGCAGAAATTCCCGTAATTTTTGGGCAAAAGGCAGAAATTCCCTTTATTTTGGCGCAAAAATCAAAAATTACCCTTATTTTGGGGGTAAATTCAAGAAATTCCAATATTTTGGGGCAAAATTGCAGGAATTTACCTTATTTTGGGGTAAATTGCAGAAATTTCCCTTATTTGGGGCAAAATTGCAGAAATTTCACTTATTTCAGGTCATAATTCAAAAATTCCTTTTATTTTGGGGCAAAAAGACAGAAATTCCGTTTATTTTTGGGTAAAAAGGAAGAAATTTCACTTATTTTAAGGTAAAAATGCAGAAATTCCTCTTATTTTGGGGCAAAAATGAAGAAATTTTCTATTTTTTGTGGCAAAAGGTATACATTCCCCTTACTTTCGGGATAAAAACAGAAATTCCCTATATTTTGAAGCAAAATTGCAGAAATTCTCATAATTTTCGGGCAAAAAGGCATAAATTCTCCTTATTTAGGGGCATAGAAACAGAAAATCTCCTTTTTTCGGGAGCAAACAGTCAGAAATTCCCCTTATTTTGGGGCAAAATTGCAGAAATTTCACTTATTTTGGGGCAAAAATGCAGAAATTCTTAATATTTTGTGGCAAAAATGCAAAAATTCCTCTTATTTTGAGGTAAAAATGCTAAAATTCCCTTTATTTGGGGGCAAAAACGCAGAAATTTCGCTTGTTTTGGGGCAAAAAGACAGAAATATCCCTTATTTTGTGGCAAAAAGGCAGAAATTTCTTTTATTTGGGGGCAAAATTGCAGAAATTTCACTTATTTAAAGGCATAATTCAAAAATTCCTTTTATTTTGGGCCTAAAAGACAGAAATTCCGTTTATTTTTGGATAAAAAGGCAGAAATTTCACATATTTTGAGGTAAAAAGGCAGAAATTCCTCTTATTTTGGGGCAAAAATTAAGAAATTTCTTTTTTTTGTGGCAAAAGGTATACATTCCCCTTACTTTCGGGATATAAAGCAGAAATTCCCCTTATTTTGAAGCAAAATTGCAAAAATTCTCATAATTTTTGGGCAAAAAGGCAGAAATTCTCCTTATTTTAAGGCAAAATGACAGAAAATCTCCTATTTTCAGGAGCAAACAGTCAGAAATTCCCTTTATTTTGGGGCAAAATTGCAGATATTTCCCATATTATGGGGCAAAATTGCAGACATTTCACTTATTTCAGGGTAATAAATCAGAAATTTCCCTTATTTGGGGGCAAAAAAGATAGAAATTACCTTTGTTTTGGGGGAAAAAGACAGAAATTCCACTTATTTAGAGACAAAAAGGCAGAAATTCCTCTTATTTTGAGGTAAAAAGGCTGAAATTCCCCTTATTAGGGGGCAAAAAGGCAGAAATTTTTCTTATTTAGAGGCAAAATTGCAGAAATTTCACTTATTTCAGGGTAATAAGTCAGAAATTCCTTTTATTTTAGGGCAAAAAAGACAGAAATTCACTTTGTTTTGGGAGAAAAACACAGAAATTCCACTTATTTAGAGGCAGAAAGGCAGAAATTCCCCTTATTTTAGAGCAAAAATGAAGAAATTTCCCTTTTTATGGCAAAAAGGTATGCATTCCCATTATTTTTGGGCAAAAAGGCAGAAATTCCCCGTATTTTGAAGCAAAATTGCAGAAATTCCCGTAATTTTTGGGCAAAAGGCAGAAATTCCCTTTATTTTGGCGCAAAAATCAAAAATTACCCTTAAAATGGGGGTAAATTCAAGAAATTTCCAATATTTTGGGGCAAAATTGCAGGAATTTACCTTATTTTGGGGTAAATTGCAGAAATTTCCCTTATTTGGGGCAAAATTGCAGAAATTTCACTTATTTTCAGGTAAAAAGGCTGAAATTTCCTTTATTTTGGGGCAAAAAGGAGAAATTCCCCTTATTTTGGGGCAAAATTGCAGAAATTTCCCTTATTATGGGGAAAAATTGCAGAAATTTCCTTTATTTTAGGGCAAAATTGCAGAAATTTCACTTATTTCAGAGAAAAAAAGCAATTTTTTTTTTATTTTGGGGCAAAAAGGCAGAAATTCCCATTATTTTGGGGCAAAAAGGCAGAAATTCACCTTATTTTGGGGTAAAATTGCAGAAATTTCACATATTTCAGGGCAAAAAGGCAGAATTTTTTCTTATTTTGTGGCAAAATTGCAGAAATTTTATTTATTTCGGGGTAATACGTCAGAAATTCTTCTTATTTTGGGGCAAAAAAGACAGAAATTCCCTTTGTTTTGGGAAAAAAGACAGAAATTCCACTTATTTAGAGGCAAAAAAGCAGAAATTCTTCTTATTATGGAGCAAAACTGAAGAAATTTTCCTTTTTTATGGCAAAAAGTTATGCATTCCCCTTATTTTCGGGCACAAAGGCAGAAATTCCCCATATTTTGGAAAAAAATTGCAGAAATTCCCCTAATTGTGGGGCAAAAATGCAGAAATTCTCTATATGTTGGGGCAAAAAGAGAGAAATCTTCTTTATTTTTAGGGAAAACTAAGAAATTCGACTTATTTTGGGGCAAAATTCCAGAAATTTCTTTTATTTTGGGGCAAAATTGTAGAAAATTCACTTATTATTGGGCAAAATTTCAGAAATTTCACTTATGTCACATAAAAAAGGCAGAAATTTTTATTATTTTGGGGCAAAAAGGCAGAAATTCCTAATATTTTGTGGCAAAAATGCAGAAATTCCCCTTATTTTGAGGTTAAAAGGCTGAAATCCTCCTTATTTGGGGGCAAAAGGGCAGAAATTTCCCTTCTTTTGGAACAAAATTGCAGAAATTTCACTTATTTCAGGGTAATGAGCCAGAAATTCCCCTTATTTTGTAGCAAAAAAGGCAGAAATTCCCCTTATTTTTGAGCAAAAATGACGAAATTTCCCTTTTTATCACAAAAAGGTATGCATTCCCATTATTTTCGGGCAAAAAGGCAGAAATTCCCCGTATTTTGGAGCAAATTTGCAGAAATTCTCCTAATTTGGGGGCAAAAGGCAGAAATTCCCTTAATTTTTGGGCAAAAATCAGAAATTCCTCTTATTTTGGGGCAAAATTCCAGAAATTTCCTTTATTTTGGGGCAAAATTGCAGGAATTTACCTTATTTTGGGGCAAAATTGCAGAAATTTTTCTTATTTGGGGCAAAATTGCAGAAATTTCACTTATTTTCAGGTAAAAAGGCTGAAATTTCCTTTATTTTGGGGCAAAAAAAGAAAAATTCCATTTATTTTGGGGCAAAATTGCAGAAATTTCCCTTATTATGGGGAAAAATTGCAGAAATTTCCCTTATTTTAGGGCAAAATTGCAGATTTCACTTATTTCAGAAAAAAAAAGCAAAAATTTTTCTTATTTTAGAGCAAAAAGGCAGAAATTCCCATTATTTTGGGGAAAAAGGCAGAAATTCCTAATATTTTGTGGTAAAAATGCAGAAATTCCCTATATTTTAAGGTAAAAAGGCTGAAATTCCCCTTATTTAGGGGCAAAAAGGCAGTAATTTCCCATATTTTGGGGCAAAATTGCAGAAATTTCACTTATTTCAGGGTAATAAGTCCGAAATTTTTCTTATTTTGGGGCAAAAAAGACAGAAAATCTTTTAGTTTTTGGGGAAAAAGTAAGAAATTCCACTTATTTAGAGGCAAAAAAGCAGAAATTCCCCTTATTTTGGAGCAAAAATGAAGAAATATCAATTTTTTAAGGCAAAAAGGTATGCATTCTTCTTATTTTCGGGCAAAAAGGAAGAAATTCCCCGTATTTGGAGCAAAATTGCAAAAATTCCCCTAATTGTGGAGCAAAAATGCAGAAATTCTCCATATGTTGAGGGAAATTCTCCTTATTTTGGGGCAAAACTCAGAAATTCCACTTATTTTGGGGCAAAATTACAGAAATTTCCCTTATTCTGGGGCAAAATTGCAGATATTTCCCTTATTTTGGGGCAAAATTGCAGAAATTTTCATTATTTTGGGGTAAAAAGGCAGAAATTCACCTTATTTGGGGTAAAATTGCAGAAATTTCACATATTTCAGGACAAAAAGGTAGAAATTTCTCTTATTTTGGGGCAAAAACAGAAATTCCTAATATTTTGTGGCAAAAATGCAGAAATTCCCTTTATTTTGAGGTAAAAAGGCTGAAATTCCCCTTATTTGGGGGCAAAAAGGCAGAAATTTCCCTTATTTTGGAACAAAATTACAGAAATTTCACTTATTTCAGGGTAATAAGTCAGAAATTCCCCTTAATTTGGGGCAAAAAAGACAGAAAATCCCTTTGTTTTGGGGGAAAAAGACAGACATTCCACATATTTAGAGGCAAAAAAGCAGAAATTCCCCTTATTTTGGAGCAAAAATGAAGAAATTTCTTTTTTTTAAGGCAAAAAGGTATGCATTCTTATTATTTTTGGGCAGAAAGGCAGAAATTCCACGTATTTTGGAGCAAAATTGCAGAAATTCCCCTAATTGTGGGGCAAAAAGGCAGAAATTCCCTATATGTTGGGGAAAAAAGGCAGAAATCCTCTTTATTTTGGGGCAAAACTCAGAAATTCCACTTATTTTGGGGCAAAATTCCAGAAATTTCCCTTATTTTGGGGCAAAATTGCAGAAATTTAACTTATTTTGGGGCATAATTGCAGAAATTTCACTTATTTCAGGGAAAAAAGGCATAAATTTTCCTTATTTTGGGGCGAAAAGGCAGAAATTCCCCTTATTTTGAGGTAAAAAGTTTTAAATTTACCCTTTTAGGAGGCAAAAAGGCAGAAATTTTTCTTATTTAGGGGCAAAATTGCAGAAATTTCACTTATATAAGGGTAATAAGTCAGAAATTCCTTTTATTTTGGGGCAAAAACAACAGAAATATCTTTTGTTTTGGGAGAAAAAGACAGAAATTCCACTTATTTAGAGGCAAAAAGGCAGAAATTCCCCTTATATTGGAGCAAAAATGAAGAAATTTTTTTTTATGGCAAAAAGGTATGCATTCCCATTGTTTTCGGGCCAAAAGTCAGAAATTCCCCGTATTTTGGAGCAAAATTGCAAAAATTCCTCTAATTTTTGGGCAAATGGCAGAAATTCCCTTTATTTTGGGGCAAAAATCAGAAATTACCTTTATTTTGTGGGTAAATTCAAGAAATTTCCTTTATTTTGGGGCAAAATTGCAGGAATTTACCTTATTTTGGGGCAAAATTGCAGAAATTTCCCTTATTTGGGGCATAATTACAGAAATTTCACTTATGTTCAGGTAAAAAGGCTGATATTTCCTTTATTTTGGGGCAAAAAGGAGAAATTCCCCTTATTTTGGGGCAAAATTGCAGAAATTTCCCTTTTTATGGGGAAAAATTGCCGAAATTTCCTTTATTTTAGGGCAAAATTGCAGAAATTTCACTTATTTCACAGAAAGAAAGCGAAAATTTTTCTTATTTTGGGGCAAAAAGGCAGAAATTCCCATTATTTTGGGGCAAAAATGCAGAAATTCACCATATTTTGGGGTAAAATTGCAGAAATTTCACATATTTCAGGGCAAAAAGGCAGAAATTTCCCTTATTTTTGGGCAAAATTGCAGAAATTTTACTTATTTCAGAATAATAAGTCAGAAATTCTTCTTATTTTGGAGCAAAAATGAAGAAATTTTCCTCTTTTATGGCAAAAAGTTATGCATTCCTCTTATTTTCGGGCAAAAAGGCAGAAATTTCCCGTATTTTAGAGAAAAATTGCAGAAATTCATCTAATTGTGGGGCAAAAATGCAGAAATTCCCTAGATGTTGGGGCAAAAAGACAGAAATTCTTCTTATTTTGGGGCAAAACTCAGAAATTTCCCTTATTTTGGGGCAAATTGTAGAAATTTCACTTATTTTGGTGCAAAATTGCAGAAATTTCCCTTATTTCATGGAAAAAATGCAGAAATTTTCCTTATTTTGGGGTAAAAAGGCAGAAATTCCTAATGTTTTGTTGCAAAAATGCAGAAATTCTTCTTATTTTGAGGTAAAAATGCTGAAATACTCCTTATTTGGGGGCAAAAAGCAGAAATTTCCCTTATTTGGGGCAAAATTGCAGAAATTTCACTTATTTCAGGGCAATGAGTCAGAAATTCCCTTTATTTTGTAGCAAAAAAGGCAGAAATTCCCCTTATTTTGGAGCAAAAATGAAGAAATTTCCGTTTTTATGGCAAAAAGGTATGCATTTTGAATATTTTCGGGCAAAAAGGCAGAAATTCCCCGTATTTTGGAGCAAATTTGCAGAAATTCTCCTAATTTTGGGGCAAAAGGCAGAAATTCCCTTTATTTTGTGGCAAAAATCAGAAATTTCCATTATTTGGGGGCAAAATTCCAGAATTTTCCTTTATTTTGGGGCAAAATTGCGGGAATTTACCTTATTTTGGGGGAAAATTGCAGAAATTTCCCTTATTTGGGGCAAAATTGCAAAAATTTCAATTATTTTCAGGTAAAAAGCCTGAAATTTCCTTTATTTTGGGGCAAAAAGAAAGAAATTCCCCTTATTTTGGGGCAAAATTGCAGAAATTTCCCTTATTATGGGGAAAAATTGCAGAAATTTCCCTTATTTTAGGGCAATATTGCAAAAATTTCACTTATTTCAGAGAAAAAAAGAAAAATTTTTCTTATTTTAGAGCAAAAAAGCAGAAATTCCCATTATTTTGGGGCAAAAAGGCAGAAATTCCTAATATTTTGTTTCAAAAATGTAGAAATTCCCTTTATTTTGAGGTAAAAAGGCTGAAATTCCCCTTATTTGGGGGCAAAAAGGCAGAAATTTTCCATATTTTGGGGCAAAATTTCAGAAATTTCACTTATTTCAGGGTATTAAGTCAGAAATTTTTCTTATTTTGGGGCAAAAAAGACAGAAAATCTTTTTGTTTTGGGGGAAAAAGACAGAAATTCCACTTATTTAGAGGCAAATGTAGAAATTCCCCTTATTTTAGAGCAAAAATGAAGAAATTTCCCTTTTTTAAGGCAAAAAGGTATGCATTCTTCTTATTTTCGGGCAAAAAGGCAGAAATTCCCCGTATATTGGAGCAAAATTGCAGAAATTCCCCTAATTGTGGGGCAAAAATGCAGAAATTCCCTATATGTTAAGGCAAAAAGACAGAAATTCTCCTTATTTTGATGCAAAACTCAGAAATTCCACTTATTTTGGGGCCAAATTCCAGAAATTTCCTATATTCTGGAGCAAAATTGCAGAAATTTCACTTATTTCAGAGAAAAAAGGCAGAAATTTTCTTTATTTTGGAACAAAAAGGCAGAAATTCTCCTTATTTTGAGGTAAAAAGGCTGAAATTCCTATTATTTGGGGGGTAAAAAGGCAGAAATTTCCCTTATTTTGGGGCAAATTTGCAGAAATTTCACTTATTTCAGGGTAATAAGTCAGAAATTCCCCTTATTTTCGGGCAAAAAAGACAGAAATTCCCTTTGTTTTTGGGGAAAAAACAGAAATTCCACATATTTAGAGGCAAAAAGGCAGAAATTCCCCTAATTTTGGAGCAAAAATGAAGAAATTTCCCTTTTTCATGGCAAAAAGTTATGCATTCCCCTTATTTTTGGGCAAAAAGGCAGAAAAATCCCCGTGTTTTGGAGCAAAATTGCAGAAATTCCCCTAGTTGTGGGACAAAAAGAGAGAAATTCCCGTTATGTTGGGGCAAAAAGACAGAAATTCTCCTTAATTTGGGGCAAAACTCAGAAATTCAAATTATTTTGGGTCAAAATTCCAGAAATTTCCTTTATTTTGTGGCAAAATTGCAGAAATTTCACTTATTTTGGGGCAAAATTGCAGAAATTTCACTTATTTCAAAGAAAAAAGGCAGAAATTTTTCTTAATTTGGGGCAAAAAGGCAGAAATTCCTAATATTTTGTGGCAAAAATTCAGAAATTCCCCTTATTTTGAGGTAAAAAGGCTGAAATTCCCCTTATTTGGGGGCAAAAAGGAAGAAATTTCCCTTATTTTGGGGCAAAATTACAGAAATTTCACTTATTTCAGGGTAATAAGTAAGAAATTCCCCTTATTTTGGGGCAAAAAAGACAGAAAATCCCTTTGTTTTGGGGGAAATAGACAGACATTCCACATATTTAGAGGCAAAAAAAGCAGAAATTTCCCTTAATTTGGAGCAAAAATGAATAAATTTCTTTTTTAAGGCAAAAAGGTATGCATTCTTTTTATTTTCGGTCAAAAAGGCAGAAATTCCCCGTATTTTGGATCAAAATTGCAGAAATTCCCCTAATTGTGGGGCAAAAATGTAGAAATTCCCTATATGTTTGGGCAAAAGACAGAAATTCTCCTTATTATGAAGCAAAACTCCGAAATTTCACTTATTTTGGGGCAAAATTCCAGAAATTTCCCTTATTTTGGGGCAAAATTGCAGAAATTTCACTTATTTTGGAGCAAAATTGCAGAAATTTCACTTATTTTAGAGAAAAAAGGCAGATATTTTCCTTATTTTGGGTCGAAAAGGCAAAAATTCCTTATATTTTGTAGCAAAAATGCAGAAATTCCCCTTATTTTTAGGTAAAAAGGCTGAAATTCCCCTTATTAGGGGGGAAAAAGGCCGAAATTTTTCTTATTTAAGGGCAAAATTGCAGAAATTTCACTTATTTCTGGGTAATAAGTCAGAAATTCCCCTTATTTTGGGGCAAAAAAGACAGAAATTCCCTTTGTTTTGGAAGAAAAAGACAGAAATTCCACTTATTTCGAGGAAAAAATGCAGAAATTCCCTTTATTTTGGAGCAAAAATGAAGAAATTTCCCTTTTTTATGGCAAAAAGGTATGCATTCCCATTATTTTCAGGCAAAAATGCAGAAATTCCCCTTATTGTGGGGCAAAATTCAATAAAATTCCTTTATTTTGGGGCAAAATTGCAGGAATTTACCTTATTTTGGGGCAAAATTGCAGAAATTTCTCTTATTTGGGGCAAAATTGAAGAAATTTCACTTATTTTCAGGTAAAGAGCCTGAAATTTCCTTTATTTTGGGGCAAAAAGGGAGAAATTCCCCTTATTTTGGGGCAAAATTGCAGACATTTCTCTTATTATGGGGAAAAATTGCAAAAATTTCTTTTATTTTAGGGCAAAATTGAAGAAATTTCACTTATTTCAGAGAAAAAAAGCAAAAATTTTTCTTATTTTGGGGCAAAACGGCAGAAATTCCCATTATTTTAAGGCAAAAAGGCAGAAATTCACCTTATTTTGGGGTAAAATTGCAGAAATTTCACATATTTTAGGGCAAAATGGGAGAAATTTCCCTTATTTTGGGGCAAAATTGCAGAAATTTCACTTATTTTAGGGTAATAAGTAAGAAATTTCCCTTATTTTGGGGCAAAAAAAGACAGAAATCCCCTTTGTTTTGGGAGAAAAAGACAGAAATTCCACTTATTTAAAGGCAAAAAGGCTGAAATTCCCCTTTTTCAAAGCAAAAATGAAGAAATTTCCCTTATTATGGCAAAAAGTTATGCATTCCCCTTATTTTCGGGCAAAAAGGCAGAAATTTTCCGTATTTTGGAGCAAAATTGCAGAAATTCCCCTAATTGTGGGGCAAAAAGGCAGAAATTATATGTTGGGGCAAAAAGACAGAAATTCTCCTTATTTTTTGGCAAAACTCAGAAATTCCATTTATTTTGGGGCAAAATTCAAGAAATTTCCCTTATTTTGGGGCAAAATTGCAGAAATTTCACTTATTTTGGGGCAAAATTGCAGAAATTTCACTTATTTCAGAGACAAAAGGCAGAAATTTTGCTAATTTTGGGGCAAAATTGCCAAACTTTCACTTATTTCAGAGAAAAAAAAGCAAAAATTTTTCTTATTTTGGGGCAAAAAGGCAGAAATTTCCATTATTTTGGGGCAAAAAGGCAGATATTGAGCTTATTTTGGGGTAAAATTGCAGAAATTTCACATATTTCAGGGCAAAAAGGCAGAAATTTCCCTTATTTAGGGGCAAAATTGCAGAAATTTCACTTATTTCAGGGTAATAAGTCAGAAATTCCCCTTATATTGGGGCAAAAAAGACAGAAATTCCCCTTGTTTTGGGAAAAAAAGACAGAAATTCCACTTATTTAGAGGCAAAAAGGCAGAAATTCCCCTTATTTTGTAGCAAAAATGAAGAAATTTTCCTCTTTTATGGCAAAAATTATGCACTCCTCTTATTTTCGGGCAAAAAGTCAGAAATTCCCTATATGTTGGAGCAAAAAGACAGAAATTCTCCTTATTTTGGGGCAAAAGTCAGAAATTCCCCTTATTTTGGGGCAAAATTCCAGAATTTTCTCTTATTTTGGGTCAAAATTGCAGAAATATCACTTATTTTAGTGCAAAATTGCAGAAATTTCACTTATTTTATGGAAAAAAGGCAGAAATTTTTATTATTTTGGGGCAAAAATACAGAAATTTCTAATATTTTGTGGCAAAAATGCAGAAATTCCCCTTATTTTGAGGTAAAAAGTTTGAAATTCCCCTTATTTGGGGGCAAAAAAGCAGAAATTTCCCTTATTTTGGGGCAAAATTGCAGAAATTTCACTTATTTCAGGGTAATAAGTCAGAAATTCCCCTTATTTTGGGGCAAAAAAGACAGAAATTCCCTTTGTTTTGGGAAAAAAAGACAGAAATTCCACTTATTTAGAAGCAAAAAGACAGAAATTCCCCTTATTTTGGAGCAAAAATGAAGAAATTTTCCTCTTTTATGGCAAAAAGTTATGCATTCCTCATATTTTCGGGCAAAAAGTCAGAAATTCCCTATATGTTAGGGCAAAAAGACAGAAATTCTCCTTATTTTGGGGCAAAATTCAGAAATTCCCTTTATTTTGGGGCAAAATTCCAGAAATTTCCCTTATTTTGGGGCAAAATTGCAGAAATTTCACATATTTAAGGCAAAATTGCAGAAATTTCACTTATTTCAGGGGAAAAATGCAGAAATTTTCCTTATTTTGGGGCAAAAATACAGAAATTTCTAATATTTTGTGGCAAAAATGAAGAAATTCCTCTTATTTTGTGGTAAAAAGGCTGAAATGCCCCTTATTTGGGGGCGTAAAGGCAGAAATTTCCCTTATTTTGGGGCAAAATTGCAGAAATTTCACTTATTTCAGGGTAATAAGTCAGAAATTTCCTTTATTTTGTGGCAAAAAAGACAGAAATTCGCTTTGTTTTGGGGGAAAAAGAAAGAAATTCCACTTATTTAGAGGCAAGAAAGCAGAAATTCTTCTTATTTGGAGCAAAAATGAAGAAATTTTTCTCTTTTATGGCAAAAAGTTATGCAAAAAGGCAGAAATTCCTCGTATTTTGGAGCAAAATTTCAGAAATGGCCCTAATTGTGATGCCAAAAGGCAGAAATTCCCTATATGTTGGGGCAAAAAGACAGCAATTCTCCTTATTTTGGGGAAAAATTCCAGAAATTTCCCTTATTTTGGGGCAAAATTGCAGAAAATTCACTTATTTCAGAGAAAAAAGGGAGAAATTTTCCTTATTTTGGGGAAAATGCAGAAATTCTTTATATTGTGTGGCAAAAATGCAGAAATTCCCCTTATTTTGAGGGAAAAACGCTGAAATTCCCTTTATTTGGGGGCAAAAAGGCAGAAATTTCTCTTATTTTGGGGCAAAAAGACAGAAATTCCCCTTATTTTGTGGCAAAAAGGCAGAAATTTCTTTTATTTTGGGGCAAAATTGCAGAAATTTCACTTATTTCAGGGCATAATTCAAAAATTCCTTTATTTTGGGGCAAAAAGACAGAAATTTCGTTTATTTTTGGGTAAAAAGAAAGAAATTTCACTTATTTTGAGGTAAAAACGAAGAAATTCCTCTTATTTTGAGGCAAACATGAAGAAATTTTCTTTTTTTGTGGCAAAAGGTATACATTCCCCTTACTTTCGGGATAAAAACAGAAATTTCTCATATTTTGAAGTAAAATTGAAGAAATTCTCATAATTTTCGGGCAAAAAGGCATAAATTCTCCTTATTTAGGGGCACAGAAACAGAAAATCTCCTTTTTTTTCGGGAGCAAACAGTCAGAAATTTCCCTTATTTTGGGGCAAAATTGCAGAAATTTCCCTTATTTTGGGGCAAATTTGCAGAAATTTCACTTATTTCAGGTTAATAAGTCAGAAATTCCCCTTATTTTGGGGCAAAAAAGACAGAAATCCCCTTTGTTTTGGGAGAAAAAGACAGAAATTCCACTTATTTAGAGGCAAGAAGGCAGAAATTCTCTTTATTTTGAAAAAAAATTAAGAAATTTCACTTTTTTATGGCAAAAAGTTATGCATTCCCATTATTTTCAGGCAAAAATGCAGAAATTCTCCGTATATTGGAGCAAAATTGCAGAAATTCCCCTAATTTTGGGGCAAAAGCAAAAATTCCCTTTATTTTGGGGCAAAAATCAGAAATTCACCTTATTCTGCGGCAAAATTCAAGAAAATTCCTTTATTTTGGGGCAAAATTGCAGGAATTTACCTCATTTTGAGCAAAATTTCAGAAATTTCCCTTATTTGGGGCAAAATTGAAGAAATTTCACTTATTTTCAGATAAAGAGCCTGAAATTTCCTTTATTTTGGGGCAAAAATGAAGAAATTCCCCTTATTTTGGGGTAAAGTTGCAGACATTTTTCTTCTTATGGGGAAAAATTGCAGAAATTTCCCTTATTTTAGGGCAAAATTGCAGAAATTTCACTTATTTCAGATAAAAAAAAGCAAAAATTTTTCTTATTTTGGGGCAAAACGGAAGAAATTCCCATTATTTTAAGGCAAAAAGGCAGAAATTCACCTTATTTTGGAGTAAAATTGCAGAAATTTCACATATTTCAGGGCAAAATGGCAGAAATTTCCCTTATTTTGGGTCAAAATTGCAGAAATTTCACTTATTTTAGGGTAATAAGTAAGAAATTTCCCTTATTTTGTGGTAAAAAAGACAGAAATTTCCATTGTTTTGGGGGAAAAAGACAGAAATTCCACTTATTTA
Source organism: Micromys minutus (assembly GCF_963924665.1). NCBI lineage: Eukaryota > Metazoa > Chordata > Mammalia > Rodentia > Muridae > Micromys > Micromys minutus. Next base: position 3,191,081 of record NW_027667133.1, on the reverse strand, counting down.
GAGGCATAAAGGCAGAAATTCCCCTTATTTTGGACCAAAAATGAAGAAATTTCTCTTATTATGGCAAAAAGTTATGCATTCCTCTTATTTTCGGGCAAAAAGGCAGAAATTCCCCGTATTTTGAAGCAAAATTGCCGAAATTCTCCTAATTGTGGGGCAAAAAGGCAGAAATTATCTATATGTTGGGGCAAAAAGACAGAAATTCTCCTTATTTTTTGGCAAAACTCAGAAATTCCACTTATTTTGGGGCAAAATTCCAAAAATTTCCCATATTTTGGGGCAAAATTGCAGAAATTTCACATATTTTGGGGCAAAATTGCAGAAATTTCACTAATTTCAGGGACAAAAGACAGAAATTTCGCTAATTTTGGGGCAAAATTTCCAAAATTTCACTTATTTCAGGGAAAAAATGCAAAAATTTTTCTTATTTTGGGGCAAAAAGTCAGAAATTTCCATTATTTTGGGGAAAAAAAGGCAGATATCGACCTTATTTTGGGGTAAAATTGCAGAAATTTCACATATTTCAGGGCAAAAAGGCAGAAATTTCCCTTATTTAGGGGCAAAATTGCAGAAATTTCACTTATTTCATGGTAATAAGTCAAATATTCCCCTTATTTTGGGGCAAAAAAGACAGAAATTCTCTTTGTTTTGGGAAAAATAGACAGAAATTCCACTTATTTAGAGGCAAAAATGCAGAAATTCCCCTTATTTTGGAGTAAAAATGAAGAAATTTTCCTCTTTTATGGCAAAAAGTTATGCATTCCCCTTATTTTCGGGCAAAAAGGCAGAAATTCCCTGTATTTTGGAGCAAAATTGCAGAAATTCCCCTAATTGTGAAGCAAAAAAAAAAGAAATTCTCTATATGTTGGGGCAGAAAGACAGAAATTCTCCTTATTTCGGGGCAAAACTCAGAATTTCCCCTTATTTTGGGGCAAAATTCCAGAAATTTCCCTTATTTTGCGGCAAAATTGCAGAAATTTCACTTATTTTGGGGCAAAATTGCAGAAATATCACTTATTTCAGGGAAAAAAGCAGAAATTTTCATTATTTTGGGGCAAAAATGCAGAAATTCTTAATATTTTGTGGCAAAAATGCAGAAACTCCCCTTATTTTGAGTCAAAAAGGCTGAAATTCCCCTTATTTGGGGGCAAAAAGGCAGAAATTTCTTTTATTCTGGGGCAAAAGACACAAATTCCCCTTATTTTGTGGCAAAAAGGCAGAAATTTCTTTTATTTTGGGGCAAAATTGCAGAAATTTCACTTATTTCAGGGCATAATTCAAAAATTCCTTTTCTTTTGGGGCAAAAAGACAGAAATTCCGTTTATTTTTGGGTAAAAAGGAAGAAATTTCACTTATTTAGAGGTAAAAAGGCAGAAATTCCTCTTATTTTGGGGCAAAAATGAAGAAATTTTCTTTTTTGTGGCAAAAGGTATACATTCCCCTTACTTTCGGGATAAAAAGCAAAAATTCCCCATATTTTGAAGCAAAATTGCAGAAATTCTCATAATTTTCAGGCAAAAAGGCAGAAATTCTCCGTATTTTGGAGCACAGAAACAGAAAATCTCCTTTTTTCAGGACCAAACAGTCAGAAATTCCCCTTATTTTGGGGCAAAATTGCAGAAATTTCACTTATTTCAGGGTAATAAGTCAGAAATTCCCCTTATTTTGGGGCAAAAAAGACAGAAATTCCCTTTGTTTTGGGAAAAAAAGACAGAAATTCCACTTATTAAGAGGCAAAAAGGCAGAAATTCCCCCTATTTTGGAGCAAAAATTAAGAAATTCTCCTCTTTTATGGCAAAAAGTTATGCATTCCTCTTATTTTCGGGCAAAAAGTTAGAAATTCCCTATATGTTGGAGCAGAAAGACAGAAATTCTCCTTATTTTGGGGCAAAAGTCAGAAATTCCCCTTATTTTGGGGCAAAATTCCAGAATTTTCTCTTATTTTGGGGCAAAATTGCAGAAATATCACTTATTTTATGGCAAAATTGCAGAAATTTCACTTATTTCATGGAAAAAAGGTAGAAATTTTTATTATTTTGGGGCAAAATACAGAAATTTCTAATATTTTGTGGCAAAAATGCAGAAATTCCCCTTATTTTGAGGTAAAAAGTTTTATAATTCTCCTTATTTGGGGGCAAAAAGGCAGAAATTTCCCTTATTTTGGGGCAAAATTGCAGAAATTTCACTTATTTCAGGGTAATAAGTCAGAAATTCCTCTAATTTTGGGGCAAAAAAGACAGAAATTCCCTTTGTTTTGGGAAAAAAAAGACAGAAATTACACTTATTTAGAAGCAAAAAGGCAGAAATTCCCCTTATTTTGGAGCAAAAATGAAGAAATTTTCCTCTTTTATGGCAAAAAGTTATGCATTCCTCATATTTTCGGGCAAAATGTCAGAAATTGCCTATATGTTGGGGCAAAAAGACAGAAATTCTCCTTATTTTGGGGCAAAATTCAGATATTCCCTTTATTTTGGGGCAAAATTACAGAAATTTCCCTTATTTTGGGGCAAAATTGCAGAAATTTCACTTATTTTGGGGCAAAATTGCAGATATTTCACTTATTTCAGGGAAAAAAGGCAGAAATTTTTATTATTTTGGGGCAAAAATGCAGAAATTCTTTATATTTTGTGGCAAAAATGCAAAAATTCCCCTTATTTTGAGGGAAAAAGGCTGAAATTCCCTTTATTTGGGGGCAAAGAGGCAGAAATTTCTCTTATTTTGAGGCAATAAGACAGAAATTCCCATTATTTTGTGGCAAAAAGGCAGAAATTTCTTTTATTTTGGGGCAAAATTGCAGAAATTTCACTTATTTCAGGGCATAATTCAAAAATTCCTTTTATTTTGGGGCAAAAAGACAGAAATTCCGTTTATTTTTGGGTAAAAAGTAAGAAATTTCACTTATTTTGAGGTAAAAAGGCAGAAATTCCTCTTATTTTGGGGCAAACATGAAGAAATTTTCTTTTTTTGTGGCAAAAGGTATACATTCCCCTTACTTTTGGGATAAAAACAGAAATTTCCCATATTTTGAAGCAAAATTGCAGAAATTCTCATAATTTTCGAGCAAAAAGGCATAAATTCTCCTTATTTAGGGGCACAGAAACAGAAAATCTCCTTTTTTTTTCGGGAGCAAACAGTCAGAAATTTCCCTTATTTTGGGGCAAATTTGCAGAAATTTCACTTATTTCAGGGTAATAAGTCAGAAATTCCCCTTATTTTGGGGCAAAAAGACAGAAATCCCCTTTGTTTTTGGAGAAAAAGACAGAAATTCCACTTATTTAGAGGCAAGAAGGCAGAAATTCCCTTTATTTTGGACAAAAATTAAGAAATTTCACTTTTTTATTGCAAAAAGTTATGCATTCCCATTATTTTCAGGCAAAAATGCAGAAATTCTCTGTATATTGGAGCAAAATTGCAGAAATTCCCCTAATTTTGGGGCAAAAGCAGAAATTCCCTTTATTTTGGGGCAAAAATCAGAAATTCTCCTTATTTTGGGGCAAAATTCAAGAAAATTCTTTATTTTGGGTCAAAATTGCAGGAATTTACCTCTTTTTGAGCAAAATTTCAGAAATTTCCCTTATTTGGGGCAAAATTGAAATTTAACTTATTTTCAGATAAAGAGCCTGAAATTTCCTTTATTTTGGGGCAAAAAAGAAGAAATTCCCCTTATTTTGGGGTAAAGTTGCAGACATTTTTCTTATTATGGGGAAAAATTGCAGAAATTTCCCTTATTTTAGGGCAAAATTGCAGAAATTTCACTTATTTCAGATAAAAAAGCAAAAATTTTTCTTATTTTGGGGCAAAACGGCAGAAATTCCCATTATTTTAAGGCAAAAATGCAGAAATTCACCTTATTTTGGAGTAAAATTGCAGAAATTTCACATATTTCTGGGCAAAATTGCAGAAATTTCCCTTATTTTGGGGCAAAATTGCAGAAATTTCACTTATTTTAGGGTAATAAGTAAGAAATTTGCCTTATTTTGTGGTAAAAATGACAGAAATTTCCATTGTTTTGGGGGAAAAAGACAGAAATTCCACTTATTTAGAGGCAAAAAGGCAGAAATTCCCCTTATTTTGGAGCAAAAAATGAAGAAATTTCCCTTATTATGGCAAAAAGTTATGCATTCCCCTTATTTTCGGGCAAAAAGGCAGAAATTCCCCGTATTTTGGAGCAAAATTGCAGAAATTCCCCTAATTGTGGGGCATAAAGGCAGAAATTATCTATATGTTGGGGAAAAAAAACAGAAATTCTCCTTATTTTTTGGCAAAACTCAGAAATTCCACTTATTTTGGGGCAAAATTCCAAAAATTTCCCTTATTTTGGGGCAAAATTGCCGAAAAATCACTTATTTTATGGCAAAATTGCAGAAATTTCACTAATTTCAGGGACAAAAGACAGAAATTTCGCTAATATTGGGGCAAAATTGCCAAAATTTCACTTATTTCAGAGAAAAAAATGCAAAAATTTTTCTTATTTTGGGGCAAAAAGGCAGAAATTTCCATTTTTTTTGGGGCAAAAAGTCAGATATTGACCTTATTTTGGGGTAAAATTGCAGAAATTTCACATATTTCAGGGCAAAAAGGCAGAAATTTCCCTTATTTTGGGGCAAAATTGCAGAAATTTCACTTATTTCAGGGTAATAAGTCAGAAATTCCCCTTATTTTGGGGCAAAAAATACAGAATTTCTCTTTGTTTTGGGAAAAATAGACAGAAATTCCACTTATTTAGAGGCAAAAAGGCGGAAATTCCCTTTATTTTGGAGCAAAAATGAAGAAATTTTCCTCTTTTATGGCCAAAAGTTATGCATTCCCCTTATTTTTGGGCAAAAAGGCAGAAATTCCCTGTATTTTGGAGCAAAATTGCAGAAATTCCCCTAATTGTGGGGCAAAATAAAGAAAATCTCTATATGTTGGGGCAGAAAGACAGAAATTCTCCTTATTTTGGGGCAAAACTCAGAATTTCCCCTTATTTTGGGGCAAAATTCCAGAAATTTCCCTTATTTTGGGGCAAAATTGCAGAAATTTCACTTATTTTGGGGCAAAATTGCAGAAATTTCACTTATTTCAGGGAAAAAAGCAGAAATTTTCATTATTTTGGGGCAAAAATGCAGAAATTCTTAATATTTTGTGGCAAAAATGCAGAAACTCCCCTTATTTTGAGTCAAAAAGGCTGAAATTCCCCTTATTTGGGGGCAAAAAGGCAGAAATTTTTTTTATTCTGGGGCAAAAGACAGAAATTCTCCTTATTTTGTGGCAAAAAGGCAGAAATTTCTTTTATTTTGGGGCAAAATTGCAGAAATTTCACTTATTTCAGGGCATAATTCAAAAATTCCTTTTATTTTGGGGCAAAAAGACAGAAATTCCGTTTATTTTTGGGTACAAAGGAAGAAATTTCACTTATTTAGAGGTAAAACGGCAGAAATTCCTCTTATTTTGGGGCAAAAATGAAGAAATTTTCTTTTTTTGTTGCAAAAGGTATACATTCCCCTTACTTTCGGGATAAAAAGCAGAAATTTCCCATATTTTGAAGCAAAATTGCAGAAATTCTCATAATTTTCGGGCAAAAAGGCAGAAATTCTCCTTATTTTGGGGCACAGAAACAGAAAATCTCCTTTTTTCGGGACCAAACAGTCAGAAATTCCCCTTATTTTGGGGCAAAATTGCAGAAATTTCCATTATTTCGGGGCAAATTTGCAGAAATTTCACTTATTTCAGGGAATTAAGTCAGAAATTCCCCTTATTTTGGGGCAAAAAAGACAGAAATTCCCTTTGTTTTGGGAAAAAAGACAGAAATTCCACTTATTAAGAGGCAAAAAGGCAGAAATTCCCCTTATTTTGGAGCAAAAATGAAGAAATTCTCCTCCTTTATGGCAAAAAGTTATGCATTCCTCTTATTTTCGGGCAAAAAGTCAGAAATTCCCTATATGTTGGAGCAGAAAGACAGAAATTCTCCTTATTTTGGGGCAAAAGTCAGAAATTCCCCTTATTTTGGGGCAAAATTCCAGAATTTTCTCTTATTTTGGGGCAAAATTGCAGAAATATCACTTATTTTATGGCAAAATTGCAGAAATTTCACTTATTTCATGGAAAAAAGGCAGAAATTTTTATTATTTTGGGGCAAAAATACGGAAATTTCTAATATTTTGTGGCAAAAATGCAGAAATTCCCCTTATTTTGAGGTAAAAAGTTTAATAATTCCCCTTATTTGGGGGCAAAAAGGCAGAAATTTCCCTTATTTTGGGGCAAAATTGCAGAAATTTCACTTATTTCAGGGTAATAAGTCAGAAATTCCTCTTATTTTGGGGCAAAAAAGACAGAAATTCCCTTTGTTTTGGGAAAAAAAGACAGAAATTACAGTTATTTAGAAGCAAAAAGGCAGAAATTCCCCTTATTTTGGAGCAAAAAAGAAGAAATTTTCCTCTTTTATGGCAAAAAGTTATGCATTCCTCATATTTTCTGGCAAAAAGTCAGAAATTCCCTATATGTTGGGGCAAAAAGACAGAAATTCCCTTTATTTTGGGGCAAAATTCCAGAAATTTCCCTTATTTTGGGGCAAAATTGCAGAAATTTCACTTATTTCAGGGAAAAAAGGCAGAAATTTTCCTTATTTTGGGGCAAAAATGCAGAAATTCTTTATATTTTGTGGCAAAAATGCAGAAATTCCCCTTATTTTGAGGGAAAAAGGCTGAAATTCCCTTTATTTGGGGGCAAAAAGGCAGAAATTTCTCTTATTTTGGGGCAAAAAGACAGAAATTCCCCTTATTTTGTGGCAAAAAGGCAGAAATTTCTTTTATTTTGGGGCAAAATTGCAGAAATTTCACTTATTTCAGGGCATAATTCAAAAATTCCTTTTATTATGGGGCAAAAAAGACAGAAATTCCGTTTATTTTTGGGTAAAAAGTAAGAAATTTCACTTATTTTGAGGTAAAAATGCAGAAATTCCTCTTATTTTGGGGCAAACATGAAGAAATTTTCTTTTTTTGTGGCAAAAGGTATACATTCCCTTTACTTTCGGGATAAAAACAGAAATTTCCCATATTTTGAAGCAAAATTGCAGAAATTCTCATAATTTTCAGGCAAAAAGGCATAAATTCTCCTTATTTAGGGGCACAGAAACAGAAAATCTCCTTTTTTTTCGGGAGCAAACAGTCAGAAATTTCCCTTATTTTGGGGCAAAATTGCAGAAATTTCCCTTATTTTGGGGCAAATTTGCAGAAATTTCACTTATTTCAGGGTAATAAGTCAGAAATTCCCCTTATTTTGGGGCAAAAAAGACAGAAATCCCCTTTGTTTTGGGAGAAAAAGACAGAAATTCCACTTATTTAGAGGCAAGAAGGCAGAAATTCTCTTTATTTTGGACAAAAATTAAGAAATTTCACTTTTTTATGGCAAAAAGTTATGCATTCCCATTATTTTCGGGCAAAAATGCAGAAATTCTCCGTATATTGGAGCAAAATTGCAGAAATTCCCCTAATTTTGGGGCAAAAGCAGAAATTCCCTTTATTTTGGGGCAAAAATCAGAAATTCCCCTTATTCTGCGGCAAAATTCAAGAAAATTCCTTTATTTTGGGGCAAAATTGCAGGAATTTACCTCATTTTGAGCAAAATTTCAGAAATTTCCCTTTTTTGGGGCAAAATTGAAGAAATTTCACTTATTTTCAGATAAAGAGCCTGAAATTTCCTTTATTTTGGGGCAAAAATGAAGAAATTCCCCTTATTTTGGGGTAAAGTTGCAGACATTTTTCTTCTTATGGGGAAAAATTGCAGAAATTTCCCTTATTTTAGGGCAAAATTGCAGAAATTTCACTTATTTCAGATAAAAAAAGCAAAAATTTTTCTTATTTTGGGGCAAAACGGCAGAAATTCCCATAATTTTAAGGCAAAAAGGCAGAAATTCACCTTATTTTGGAGTAAAATTGCAGAAATTTCACATATTTCAGGGCAAAATGGCAGAAATTTTCCTTATTTTGGGTCAAAATTGCAGAAATTTCACTTATTTTAGGGTAATAAGTAAGAAATTTCCCTTATTTTGTGGTAAAAAAGACAGAAATTTCCATTGTTTTGGGGGAAAAAGACAGAAATTCCACTTATTTAGAGGCAAAAAGGCAGAAATTCCCCTTATTTTGGACCAAAAATGAAGAAATTTCTCTTATTATGGCAAAAAGTTATTCATTCCTCTTATTTTCGGGCAAAAAGGCAGAAATTCCCCGTATTTTGAAGCAAAATTGCCGAAATTCCCCTAATTGTGGGGCAAAAAGGCAGAAATTATCTATATGTTGGGGCAAAAAGACAGAAATTCTCCTTATTTTTTGGCAAAACTCAGAAATTCCACTTATTTTGGGGCAAAATTCCAAAAATTTCCCATATTTTGGGGCAAAATTGCAGAAATTTCACTTATTTTGGGGCATAATTGCAGAAATTTCACTTATTTTGGGGCAAAATTGCAGAAATTTCACTAATTTCAGGGACAAAAGTCAGAAATTTCGCTAATTTTGGGGCAAAATTGCCAAAATTTCACTTATTTCAGAGAAAAAAATGCAAAAATTTTTTTATTTTGGGGCAAAAAGGCAGAAATTTCCAATATTTTGGGGCAAAAAGGCAGATATTGACCTTATTTTGGGGTAAAATTGCAGAAATTTCACATATTTCAGGGCAAAAAGGCTGAAATTTCCCCTGTTTAGGGTCAAAATTGCAGAAATTTCACTTATTTCAGGGTAATAATTCAGAAATTCCCCTTATTTTGGAGCAAAAAAGACAGAAATTCCCTTTGTTTTGGGAAAAATAGACAGAAATTCCACTTATTTAGAGGCAAAAAGGCAGAAATTCCCCTTATTTTGGAGGAAAAATGAAGAAATTTTTTTCTTTTATGGCAAAAAGTTATGCATTCCCCTTATTTTCGGGCAAAAAGGCAGAAATTCCCTGTATTTTGGAGCAAAATTGCAGAAATTCCCCTAATTGTGGGGCAAAAAAAAGAAATTCTCTATATGTTGGGGCAGAAAGACAGAAATTCTCCTTATTTTGGGGCAAAACTCAGAATTTCCCCTTATTTTGGGGCAAAATTCCAGAAATTTCCCTTATTTTGGGGCAAAATTGCAGAAATTTCACTTATTTTGGGGCAAAATTGCAGAAATTTCACTTATTTCAGGGAAAAAAGCAGAAATTTTCATTGTTTTGGGGCAAAAATGCAGAAATTCTTAATATTTTGTGGCAAAAATGCAGAAACTCCCCTTATTTTGAGTCAAAAAGGCTGAAATTCCCCTTATTTGGGGGCAAAAAGGCAGAATTTTTTTTTATTCTGGGGCAAAAGACAGAAATTCTCCTTATTTTGTGGCAAAAAGGCAGAAATTTCTTTTATTTTGGGGCAAAATTGCAGAAATTTCACTTATTTCAGGGCATAATTCAAAAATTCCTTTTATTTTGGGGCAAAAAGACAGAAATTCCGTTTATTTTTGGGTACAAAGGAAGAAATTTCACTTATTTTGAGGTAAAAATGCAGAAATTCCTCTTATTTTGGGGCAAACATGAAGAAATTTTCTTTTTTTGTGGCAAAAGGTATACATTCCCTTTACTTTCGGGATAAAAACAGAAATTTTCCATATTTTGAAGCAAAATTGCAGAAATTCTCATAATTTTCGGGCAAAAAGGCATAAATTCTCCTTATTTAGGGGCACAGAAACAGAAAATCTCCTTTTTTTTCGGGAGCAAACAGTCAGAAATTTCCCTTATTTTGGGGCAAAATTGCAGAAATTTCCCTTATTTTGGGGCAAATTTGCAGAAATTTCACTTATTTCAGGGTAATAAGTCAGAAATTCCCCTTATTTTGGGGCAAAAAAGACAGAAATCCCCTTTGTTTTGGGAGAAAAATACAGAAATTCCACTTATTTAGAGGCAAGAAGGCAGAAATTCTCTTTATTTTGGACAAAAATTAAGAAATTTCACTTTTTTATGGCAAAAAGTTATGCATTCCCATTATTTTCGGGCAAAAATGCAGAAATTCTCCGTATATTGGAGCAAAATTGCAGAAATTCCCCTAATTTTGGGGCAAAAGCAGAAATTCCCTTTATTTTGGGGCAAAAATCAGAAATTCCCCTTATTCTGCGGCAAAATTCAAGAAAATTCCTTTATTTTGGGGCAAAATTGCAGGAATTTACCTCATTTTGAGCAAAATTTCAGAAATTTCCCTTTTTTGGGGCAAAATTGAAGAAATTTCACTTATTTTCAGATAAAGAGCCTGAAATTTCCTTTATTTTGGGGCAAAAATGAAGAAATTCCCCTTATTTTGGGGTAAAGTTGCAGACATTTTTCTTCTTATGGGGAAAAATTGCAGAAATTTCCCTTATTTTAGGGCAAAATTGCAGAAATTTCACTTATTTCAGATAAAAAAAGCAAAAATTTTTCTTATTTTGGGGCAAAACGGCAGAAATTCCCATAATTTTAAGGCAAAAAGGCAGAAATTCACCTTATTTTGGAGTAAAATTGCAGAAATTTCACATATTTCAGGGCAAAATGGCAGAAATTTTCCTTATTTTGGGTCAAAATTGCAGAAATTTCACTTATTTTAGGGTAATAAGTAAGAAATTTCCCTTATTTTGTGGTAAAAAAGACAGAAATTTCCATTGTTTTGGGGGAAAAAGACAGAAATTCCACTTATTTAGAGGCAAAAAGGCAGAAATTCCCCTTATTTTGGACCAAAAATGAAGAAATTTCTCTTATTATGGCAAAAAGTTATTCATTCCTCTTATTTTCGGGCAAAAAGGCAGAAATTCCCCGTATTTTGAAGCAAAATTGCCGAAATTCCCCTAATTGTGGGGCAAAAAGGCAGAAATTATCTATATGTTGGGGCAAAAAGACAGAAAATCTCCTTATTTTTTGGCAAAACTCAGAAATTCCACTTATTTTGGGGCAAAATTCCAAAAATTTCCCATATTTTGGGGCAAAATTGCAGAAATTTCACTTATTTTGGGGCATAATTGCAGAAATTTCACTTATTTTGGGGCAAAATTGCAGAAATTTCACTAATTTCAGGGACAGAAGTCAGAAATTTCGCTAATTTTGGGGCAAAATTGCCAAAATTTCACTTATTTCAGAGAAAAAAATGCAAAATTTTTATTATTTTGGGGCAAAAAGGCAGAAATTTCCAATATTTTGGGGCAAAAAGGCAGATATTGACCTTATTTTGGGGTAAAATTGCAGAAATTTCACATATTTCAGGGCAAAAAGGCTGAAATTTCCCCTGTTTAGGGTCAAAATTGCAGAAATTTCACTTATTTCAGGGTAATAATTCAGAAATTCCCCTTATTTTGGAGCAAAAAAGACAGAAATTCCCTTTGTTTTGGGAAAAATAGACAGAAATTCCACTTATTTAGAGGCAAAAAGGCAGAAATTCCCCTTATTTTGGAGGAAAAATGAAGAAATTTTTTTCTTTTATGGCAAAAAGTTATGCATTCCCCTTATTTTCGGGCAAAAAGGCAGAAATTCCCTGTATTTTGGAGCAAAATTGCAGAAATTCCCCTAATTGTGGGGCAAAAAAAAGAAATTCTCTATATGTTGGGGCAGAAAGACAGAAATTCTCCTTATTTTGTGGCAAAAAGGCAGAAATTTTTTTTATTTTGGGGCAAAATTGCAGAAATTTCACTTATTTCAGGGCATAATTCAAAAATTCCTTTTATTTTGGGGCAAAAAGACAGAAATTCCATTTATTTTTGGGTACAAAAGAAGAAATTTCACTTATTTAGAGGTAAAAAGGCAGAAATTCCTCTTATTTTGGGGCAAAAATGAAGAAATTTTTTTTTTTGTTGCAAAAGGTATACATTCCCCTTACTTTCGGGATAAAAAGCAGAAATTCCCCATATTTTGAAGCAAAATTGCAGAAATTCTCATAATTTTCGGGCAAAAAGGCAGAAATTCTCCTTATTTTGGGGCACAGAAACAGAAAATCTCCTTTTTTCGGGACCAAACAGTCAGAAATTCCCCTTATTTTGGGGCAAAATTGCAGAAATTTCCATTATTTCGGGGCAAATTTGCAGAAATTTCACTTATTTCAGGGAATTAAGTCAGAAATTCCCCTTATTTTGGGGCAAAAAAGACAGAAATTCCCTTTGTTTTGGGAAAAAAAGACAGAAATTCCACTTATTAAGAGGCAAAAAGGCAGAAATTCCCCTTATTTTGGAGCAAAAATGAAGAAATTCTCCTCCTTTATGGCAAAAAGTTATGCATTCCTCTTATTTTCGGGCAAAAAGTCAGAAATTCCCTATATGTTGGAGCAGAAAGACAGAAATTCTCCTTATTTTGGGGCAAAAGTCAGAAATTCCCCTTATTTTGGGGCAAAATTCCAGAATTTTCTCTTATTTTGGGGCAAAATTGCAGAAATATCACTTATTTTATGGCAAAATTGCAGAAATTTCACTTATTTCATGGAAAAAAGGCAGAAATTTTTATTATTTTGGGGCAAAAATACAGAAATTTCTAATATTTTGTGGCAAAAATGCAGAAATTCCCCTTATTTTGAGGTAAAAAGTTTTATAATTCCCCTTATTTGGGGGCAAAAAGGCAGAAATTTCCCTTATTTTGGGGCAAAATTGCAGAAATTTCACTTATTTCAGGGTAATAAGTCAGAAATTCCTCTTATTTTGGGGCAAAAAAGACAGAAATTGCCTTTGTTTTGGGAAAAAAAGACAGAAATTACACTTATTTAGAAGCAAAAAGGCAGAAATTCCCCTTATTTTGGAGCAAAAAAGAAGAAATTTTCCTCTTTTATGGCAAAAAGTTATGCATTCCTCATATTTTCTGGCAAAAAGTCAGAAATTCCCTATATGTTGGGGCAAAAAGACAGAAATTCCCTTTATTTTGGGGCAAAATTCCAGAAATTTCCCTTATTTTGGGGCAAAATTGCAGAAATTTCACTTATTTCAGGGAAAAAAGGCAGAAATTTTCCTTATTTTGGGGCAAAAATGCAGAAATTCTTTATATTTTGTGGCAAAAATGCAGAAATTCCCCTTATTTTGAGGGAAAAAGGCTGAAATTCCCTTTATTTGGGGGCAAAAAGGCATATATTTCTCTTATTTTGGGGCAAAAAGACAGAAATTCCCCTTATTTTGTGGCAAAAAGGCAGAAATTTCTTTTATTTTGGGGCAAAATTGCAGAAATTTCACTTATTTCAGGGCATAATTCAAAAATTCCTTTTATTATGGGGCAAAAAAGACAGAAATTCCGTTTATTTTTGGGTAAAAAGTAAGAAATTTCACTTATTTTGAGGTAAAAATGCAGAAATTCCTCTTATTTTGGGGCAAACATGAAGAAATTTTCTTTTTTTGTGGCAAAAGGTATACATTCCCTTTACTTTCGGGATAAAAACAGAAATTTCCCATATTTTGAAGCAAAATTGCAGAAATTCTCATAATTTTCGGGCAAAAAGGCATAAATTCTCCTTATTTAGGGGCACAGAAACAGAAAATCTCCTTTTTTTTCGGGAGCAAACAGTCAGAAATTTCCCTTATTTTGGGGCAAAATTGCAGAAATTTCCCTTATTTTGGGGCAAATTTGCAGAAATTTCACTTATTTCAGGGTAATAAGTCAGAAATTCCCCTTATTTTGGGGCAAAAAAGACAGAAATCCCCTTTGTTTTGGGAGAAAAAGACAGAAATTCCACTTATTTAGAGGCAAGAAGGCAGAAATTCTCTTTATTTTGAAAAAAAATTAAGAAATTTCACTTTTTTATGGCAAAAAGTTATGCATTCCCATTATTTTCAGGCAAAAATGCAGAAATTCTCCGTATATTGGAGCAAAATTGCAGAAATTCCCCTAATTTTGGGGCAAAAGCAGAAATTCCCTTTATTTTGGGGCAAAAATCAGAAATTCACCTTATTCTGCGGCAAAATTCAAGAAAATTCCTTTATTTTGGGGCAAAATTGCAGGAATTTACCTCATTTTGAGCAAAATTTCAGAAATTTCCCTTATTTGGGGCAAAATTGAAGAAATTTCACTTATTTTCAGATAAAGAGCCTGAAATTTCCTTTATTTTGGGGCAAAAATGAAGAAATTCCCCTTATTTTGGGGTAAAGTTGCAGACATTTTTCTTCTTATGGGGAAAAATTGCAGAAATTTCCCTTATTTTAGGGCAAAATTGCAGAAATTTCACTTATTTCAGATAAAAAAAGCAAAAATTTTTCTTATTTTGGGGCAAAACGGCAGAAATTCCCATAATTTTAAGGCAAAAAGGCAGAAATTCACCTTATTTTGGAGTAAAATTGCAGAAATTTCACATATTTCAGGGCAAAATGGCAGAAATTTTCCTTATTTTGGGTCAAAATTGCAGAAATTTCACTTATTTTAGGGTAATAAGTAAGAAATTTCCCTTATTTTGTGGTAAAAAAGACAGAAATTTCCATTGTTTTGGGGGAAAAAGACAGAAATTCCACTTATTTAGAGGCAAAAAGGCAGAAATTCCCCTTATTTTGGACCAAAAATGAAGAAATTTCTCTTATTATGGCAAAAAGTTATTCATTCCTCTTATTTTCGGGCAAAAAGGCAGAAAAATTCCCCGTATTTTGAAGCAAAATTGCCGAAATTCCCCTAATTGTGGGGCAAAAAGGCAGAAATTATCTATATGTTGGGGCAAAAAGACAGAAATTCTCCTTATTTTTTGGCAAAACTCAGAAATTCCATTTATTTTGGGGCAAAATTCCAAAAATTTCCCATATTTTGGGGCAAAATTGCAGAAATTTCACTTATTTTGGGGCATAATTGCAGAAATTTCACCTATTTTGGGGCAAAATTGCAGAAATTTCACTAATTTCAGGGACAAAAGTCAGAAATTTCGCTAATTTTGGGGCAAAATTGCCAAAATTTCACTTATTTCAGAGAAAAAATGCAAAAATTTCTTTATTTTGGGGCAAAAAGGCAGAAATTTCCAATATTTTGGGGCAAAAAGGCAGATATTGACCTTATTTTGGGGTAAAATTGCAGAAATTTCACATATTTCAGGGCAAAAAGGCTGAAATTTCCCCTGTTTAGGGTCAAAATTGCAGAAATTTCACTTATTTCAGGGTAATAATTCAGAAATTCCCCTTATTTTGGGGCAAAAAAGACAGAAATTCCCTTTGTTTTGGGAAAAATAGACAGAAATTCCACTTATTTAGAGGCAAAAAGGCAGAAATTCCCCTTATTTTGGAGGAAAAATGAAGAAATTTTTTTCTTTTATGGCAAAAAGTTATGCATTCCCCTTATTTTCGGGCAAAAAGGCAGAAATTCCCTGTATTTTGGAGCAAAATTGCAGAAATTCCCCTAATTGTGGGGCAAAAAAAAGAAATTCTCTATATGTTGGGGCAGAAAGACAGAAATTCTCCTTATTTTGGGGCAAAACTCAGAATTTCCCCTTATTTTGGGGCAAAATTCCAGAAATTTCCCTTATTTTGGGGCAAAATTGCAGAAATTTCACTTATTTTGGGGCAAAATTGCAGAAATTTCACTTATTTCAGGGAAAAAAGCAGAAATTTTCATTGTTTTGGGGCAAAAATGCAGAAATTCTTAATATTTTGTCACAAAATGCAGAAATTACCCTTATTTTGAGTCAAAAAGGCTGAAATTCCCCTTATTTTGGGGCAAAAAGGCAGAAATTTCTTTTATTCTGGGGCAAAAGACAGAAATTCCCCTTATTTTGTGGTAAAAAGGCAGAAATTTTTTAATTTGGGGCAAAATTGCAGAAATTTCACTTGTTTCAGGGCATAATTCAAAAATTCCTTTTATTTTGGGGCAAAATAACAGAAACTCCGTTTAT
The DNA here is from genome assembly GCF_963924665.1 of Micromys minutus. NCBI lineage: Eukaryota > Metazoa > Chordata > Mammalia > Rodentia > Muridae > Micromys > Micromys minutus. The sequence goes on along the minus strand of NW_027667133.1, from coordinate 3,175,309 downwards.
TTTTGGGTAAAAAGGAAGAAATTTCACTTATTTTGAGGTAAAAAGGCAGAAATTCCACTTATTTTGGGGCAAAAATAAAGAATTTTTCTTTTTTTGTGGCAAAAGGTATACATTCCCCTTACTTTCGGGATAAAAAGCAGAAATTCCCCATATTTTGAAGCAAAATTGCAGAAATTCTCATAATTTTCGGGCAAAAAGGCAGAAATTCTCCTTATTTTGGGGCACAGAAACAGAAAATCTCCTTTTTTCGGGACCAAACAGTCAGAAATTCCCCTTATTTTGGGGCAAAATTGCAGACATTTCCCTTATTTTGGGGCAAATTTGCAGAAATTTCACTTATTTCAGGGTAATAAGTCAGAAATTCCCCTTATTTTGGGGCAATAAAGACAGAAATTAGCTATGTTTTGGGAGAAAAAGACAGAAATTCCACTTATTTAGAGGCAAAAAGGCAGAAATTCTCCTTATTTTGGAGCAAAAATGAAGAATTTTTCCTTTTCTATGGCAAAAAGGTATGCATTCCCATTATTTTCAGGCAAAAATGCAGAAATTCCCCGTATATTGGAGCAAAATTGCAGAAATTCATCTAATTTTGGGGCAAAAGGCAGAAATTCCCTTTATTTTGGGGCGAAAATCAGAAATTCCCCTTATTCTGGGGCAAAATTCAAGGAAATTCCTTTATTTTGGGGCAAAATTGCAGGAAGTTACCTTATTTTGGGGCAAAATTCCAGAAATTTCCCTTATTTCGGGCAAAATTCAAGGAAATTCCTTTATTTTGGGGCAAAATTGTAGGAAGTTACCTTATTTTGGGGCAAAATTCCAGAAATTTCCCTTATTTCGGGCAAAATTGAAGAAATTTCACTTATTTTCAGGTAAAGAGCCTGAAATTTCCTTTATTTTGGGGCAAAAAGGGAGAAATTACCCTTATTTTGGGGCAAAATTGCAGACATTTCTCTTATTATGGGGAAAAATTGCAGAAATTTCCCTTATTTTAGGGAAGAATTGCAGAAATTTCACTTATTTCAGAGAAAAAAAGCAAATTTTTTTTTTATTTTGGGGCAAAAAAGCAGAAATTCCCATTATTTTGAGGCAAAAAAAGCAGAAATTCACCTTATTTTGGGGTAAAATTACAGAAATGTCACATATATCACGGAAAAAAGGCAGAAATTTCCCTTATTTTGGGGCAAAATTGCAGAAATTTCCATTATTTTGGGGCAAATTGCAGAAATTTCACTTATTTTGGGGCAAAATTGCAGAAATTTCCCTTATCATGGGGAAAAATTGCAGAAATTTTTCTTATTTTAGGGCAAAATTGCAGAAATTTCACTTATTTCAGAGAAAAAAAGCAAAAATTTTTCTTATATTGGGGCTAAAGGCAGAAATTCCCATTATTTTGGGGCAAAAATGCAGAAATTCACCTTATTTTGGGGTAAAATTGCAGAATTTTCTCATATTTCAGGGCAAAAAAGAGAAATTTCCCTTATTTTGGGGCAAAATTGCAGAAATTTCACTTATTTCAGGGTAATAAGTCAGAAATTTTTCTTATTTTGGAGCAAAAAAGACAGAAAATCTCTTTGTTTTGGGAGAAAAAGACAAACATTCCACTTATTTAGAGGCAAAAAAGCAGAAATTCCCCTTATTTTGGAGCAAAAATGAAGAAATTTTTTTAAGGCAAAAAGGTATGCATTCTTCTTATTTTCAGGCAAAAATGCAGAAATTTCCTGTATTTTGGAGCAAAATTGCAGAAATTCCCTTATTTGTGGGGCAAAAAGCATTCATTCCCTATATGTTGGGGCAAAAAGGCAGAAATTCCCTGTATTTTGGAGCAAAATTGCAGAAATTCCCCTAATTGTGGGGCAAAAAGGCAGAAATTCCCTATATGTTGGGGCAAACAGACAGAAATTCTCATTATTTTGGGGCAAGACTCAGAAATTCTACTTATGTTGGGGCGAAATTGCAAAAATTTCCCTTATTTTGGGGCAAAATTGCAGAAATTTCATTTATTTCAGGGAAAAAAGCAGAAATTTTCCTTATTTTGTGACAAAAAGGTAGAAATTTCTAATATTTTGTGGCAAAAATGCAGAAATTCCCCTTATTTTGAGGTAAAAAGGCTGAAGTTCCCCTTATATGGGGGAAAAAAGGCCGAAATTTCCCTTAATTTGGGGCAAAATTGCAGAAATTTTACTTATTTCAGAGAAAAAAAGCAAAAATTTTTCTTATTTTGGGGAAATAAGGCAGAAATTCCCATTATTTTGGGGCAAAAATGCAGAAATTCACCTTATTTTGGGGTAAAATTGCAGAATTTTCTCATATTTCAGGGCAAAAAAAGAGAAATTTCCCTTATTTTGGGGCAAAATTGCAGAAATTTCACTTATTTCAGGGTAATAAGTCAGAAATTTTCATTATTTTGGAGCAAAAAAGACAGAAAATCCCTTTGTTTTGGGGGAAAAAGACAGACATTCTACTTATTTAGAGCTAAAAAAGCAGAAATTCCCCTTATTTTGGAGCAAAAATAAAGAAATTTTTTTTAAGGCAAAAAGGTATGCATTCTTCTTATTTTCGGGCAAAAGCAGAAATTTCCCGTATTTTGGAGCAAAATTGCAGAAATTCCCCTAATTGTGGGGCAAAAATGCAGAAATTCCCTATATGTTGGGGCAAAAAGACAGAAATTCTCCTTATTTTGAGGCAAAACTCAGAAATTCCACTTATTTTGGGGCAAAATTCCAAAAATTTCCTTTATTTTGGGGCAAAATTGCAGAAATTTCACTTATTTTGGGGCGAAATTGCAGAAATTTCACTTATTTTGAGGCAAAATTGCAGAAATTTCACTTATTTCAGAGACAAAAGGCAGAAATTTTGCTAATTTTGGGGCAAAATTGCCAAACTTTCACTTATTTCAGTGAAAAAAAGGCAAAAATTTTTCTTATTTTGGGGCAAAAAGGCAGAAATTCCCATTATTTTGGGGCAAAAAAACAGATATTGACCTTATTTTGGGGTAAAATTGCAGAAATTTCACATATTTCAGGGCAAAAAGGCAGAAATTTCCCTTATTTAGGGGTAAAATTGCAGAAATTTCACATATTTCAGGGCAAAAAGGCAGAAATTTCCCTTATTTTGGGACAAAATTGCAGAATTTCACTTATTTCAGTGTAATAAGTCAGAAATTCTTCTTATTTTGGGGCAAAAAAGACAGAAATTCTCTTTGTTTTGGGGGAAAAAGACAGAAATTCCACTTATTTAGAGGCAAAAAAGCAGAAATTCTTCTTATTTTGGAGCAAAAATGAAGAAATTTTTCTCTTTTATGGCAAAAAGTTATGCATTCCTCTTATTTTCGGGCAAAAAGGCAGAAGTTTCCCGTATTTTGTAGCAAAATTGCAGAAATTCCCCTAATTGTGAAGCAAAAAGGCAGAAATTCCCTATATGTTGGGGCAAAAAGACAGAAATTCTCCTTATTTTGGTGCAAAACTCAGAATTTTCTCTTATTTTATGGCAAAATTCCAGAAATTTCACTTATATTGGGGCAAAATTGCAGAAATTTCCCATATTTTGGGGCAAAATTGCAGAAATTTCACTTATTTCAGGGAAAAAAGGCAGAAATTTTTCTTATTTTGGGGCAAACATGCAGAATTTCTTAATATTTGGTGGCAAAAATGCAGAAATTTTCTTTCTTTTGTGGTAAAAAGGCTGAAATTCCCATTATATGGGGGCAAAAAACCAGAAATTTCCCTTATTTTGTGGAAAAAAAACAGAAATTCCCCTTATTTTGTGGCAAAAAGGCAGAAATTTCTTTTATTTTGGGGCAAAATTGCAGAAATTTCACTTATTTCAGAGCATAATTCAAAAATTCCTTTTATTTTGGGGCAAAATACAGAAATTCTATTTATTTTTGGGTAAAAAGGCAGAAATATCACTTATTTTGAGATAAAAAGGCAGAAATTCCTCTTATTTTGAGGCAAAAATGAAGAAATTTCCCTTTTTTGTGGCAAAAGATATACATTCCCCTTACTTTCTGGATAATAAGCAAAAATTCCCCGTATTTTGAAGCAAAATTTCAGTAATTCTCATAATTTTCGCGCAAAAAGGCAGAAATTCTCCTTATTTTTGGGTAAAAAGACAGAAAATCTCCTTTTTTTGGGAGCAAACAGTCAGAAATTCCTTTTATTTTGTGGCAAAAAGGCAGAAATTTCTTTTATTTTGAGGCAAAATTGCAGAAATTTCAATTATTTCAGGGCATAATTCAAAAATTCCTTTTATTTTGGGGCAAAAAGACAGAAATTTTGTTTATTTTTGGGTAAAAAGGCAGAAATTTCACTTATATTGAGGTAAAAAGGCAGAAATTCCTCTTATTTTGGGGCAAAAATGAAGAAATTTCCCTTTTTTGTGGCAAAAGGTATACATTCCCCTTACTTTCAGGATAAAAAGCAGAAATTCCCCGTATTTTGAAGCAAAATTGCAGAAATTCTCATAATTTTCGGACAAAAAGGCAGAAAATCTCCTTATTTTAAGGCAAAAAGGCAGAAAATCTCCTTTTTTCGGGAGCAAAAGGTCAGAAATTCCCCATATTTTGGGGCAAAATTGCAGAAATTTCCTTTACATTGGGGCAAAATTGCAGAAATTTCCTTTACATTGGGGCAAAATTGCAGAAATTTCACTTATTTCAGAGAAAAAAAGCAAAAATTTCTCGTATTTTGGGGCAAAACGGCAGAAATTCCCATTATTTTGGGGCAAAAAAGGCAGAAATTCACCTTATTTTGGGGTAAAATTGCAGAAATTTCACATATTTCAGGGCAAAAGGCAGAAATTTCCCTTATTTTGGGGCAAAATTACAGAAAATTCACTTATTTTAGGGTAATAAGTCAGAAATTCCCCTTATTTTGGGGCAAAAAAACAGAAATTTTCTTTGTTTTGGGGAAAAAAGACAGAAAATCCACTGATTTAGAGGCAAAAAGGCAGAAATTCCCCTTATTTTGGAGCAAAAATAAAAAAATTTCCCTTTTTTTATGGCAAAAGTTATGCATTCCCCTTAATTTCGGGCAAAAAGGCAGAAATTCCCCGTATTTTGGAGCAAAATTGCAGAAATTCCCCTAATTGTGGGGCAAAAAGGCAGAAATTTCCTATATGTTGGGGCAAAAAGACAGAAATTCTCCTTATTTTGGGGCAAAACTCAGAAATTCCACTTATTTTAGGGCAAAATTGCAAAAATTTCATTTATTTCAGTGAAAAAAGCCAAAAATTTTCCTTATTTTGTGACAAAAAGGTAGAAATTTCTAATATTTTGTGGCAAAAATGCAGAAATTCCCCTTATTTTGAGGTAAAAAGGCTTAAGTTCCCCTTATATGGGGGCAAAAAGGCCGAAATTTCCCTTAATTTGGGGCAAAATTGCAGAAATTTCACTTATTTCAGAGAAAAAAAGCAAAAATTTTTTTTATTTTGGGGAGAAAAAGCAGAAATTCCCATTATTTTGGGGCAAAAATGCAGAAATTCACCTTATTGTGGGGTAAAATGGCAGAATTTTCTCATATTTCAGGGCAAAAAGGGAGAAATTTCCCTTATTTTGGGGCAAAATTGCAGAAATTTCACTTATTTCAGGGTAATAAGTCAGAAATTTTCCTTATTTTGGAGGAAAAAAACAGCAAATCCCTTTGTTTTGGGGGAAAAAGACAGACATTAAAATTATTTAGAGGCAAAAAAGCAGAAATTCCTCTTATTTTGGAGCAAAAATAAATAAATTTCTTTTTTTTAAAGCAAAAAGGTATGCATTCTTCTTATTTTCAGGCAAAAGCAGAAATTCCCCGTATTTTGGAGCAAAATTGCAGAAATTCCCCTAATTGTGGGGCAAAAATGCAGAAATTCCCTATATGTTGGGGCAAAAAGACAGAAATTCTCCTTATTTTGAGGCAAAACTCAGAAATTCCACTTATTTTGGGGCAAAATTCCAGAAATTTTACTTATTTTGGGGAAATATTGCAGAAATTTCACTTATTTTGGGGCGAAATTGCAGAAATTTCACTCATTTCAGGGAAAAAAGGCAGAAATTTTTCCTTATTTTGGGGCAAAAAAGCAGAAAATTCTAATATTTTGTGGCAAAAATGCAGAAATTCTCTTTATTTTGAGGTAAAAAGTCTGAAATTCTCCTTATTTGGGGGCAAAAATGCAGAAAATTCTTTAGTTTGGGGGCAAAATTGCAGAAATTTCACTTATTTCAGGGTAATGAGTCAGAAATTCCTTTTATTCTGGAGCAAAAAATACAGAAATTCCCTTTGTTTTGGGGGAATAATACAGAAATTCCACTTATTTAGAGGCAAAAAGGCAGAAATTCCCCATATTTTGGAGCAAAAATGAAGAAATTTCCCTTTTTATGGCAAAAAGGTATGCATTCCCATTATTTTCGGGCAAAATGGCAGAAATTCCCCGTATTTTGGAGCAAAATTGCAGAAATTCCCTTAATTTTGGGGCGAAAGGCAGATATTCCCTTTATTTTGGGGCAAAAATCAGAAATTCCCCTTATTTCAGTGCAAAATTCCAGAAATTTCCTTCATTTTAGGGCAAAATTGCAGGAATATATCTTATTTTGAGGCAAACTTGCCGAAATTTCACTTATTTGAGGCAAAATTGCAGAAATTTTACTTATTTTCAGGTAAAAAGGCTGAAATTTCCTTTATTTTGGGGAAAAAGGAGAAATTCTCTTTATTTTGTGGCAAAATTGCAGAAATTTCCCTTATTATGGGAAAAAATTGCAGAAATTTCCCATATTTTAGGGCAAAATTGCAAAAATTTCACTTATTTCTTAGAAAAAAACAAAAATTTTTCTTATTTTGGGGCAAAAAGAAAGAAATTCCCATTATTTTGGGTCAAAAAGACAGAAATTCACCTTATTTTGGGGTAAAATTGCAGAAATTTCACATATTTCAGGGCAAAAAGGCAGAAATTTCCCTTATTTTGGGACAAAATTGCAGAATTTTACTTATTTCAGAGTAATAAGTCAGAAATTCTTCTTATTTTGAGGGAAAAAAGACAGAAATTCCCTTTGTTTTGGGGGAAAAAGACAGAAATTCCACTTATTTAGAGGCAAAAAAGTAGAAATTCTTCTTATTTTGGAGCAAAAATGAAGAAATTTTCCTCTTTTATGGCAAAAAGTTATGCATTCCTCTTATTTTCGGGCAAAAAGATAGAAGTTCCCCGTATTTTGTAGCAAAATTGCAGAAATTCCCCTAATTGTGAAGCAAAAAGGCAGAAATTCCCTATATGTTGGGGCAAAAAGACAGAAATTCTCCTTATTTTGGTGCAAAACTCAGAATTTTCTTTTATTTTGGAGCAAAATTCCAGAAATTTCACTTATTATGGGGCAAAATTGCAGAAATTTCACTCATTTCAAGGAAAAAAGCAGAAATTTTCCTTATTTTGGGGCAAAAAGGCAGAAATTCCTAATATTTTGTGCCAAAATTCAGAAATTCCCCTTATTTTGAGGTAAAAAGACTGAAATTCCTCTTATTTGGGGGCAAAAATGCAGAAATTTCCCTTATATTGGGGTAAAATTGCAGAAATTTCACTTATTTCAGGGTAATAAGTCAGAAATTTTCCTTATTTGGGGGCAAAAATGACAGAAATTCCCTTTGTTTTGGGGGAAAAAGACAGACATTCCACTTATTTAGAGGCAAAAAAGCAGAAATTCCCCTTATTTTGGAGCAAAAATAAAGAAATTTCTTTTTTTAAGGCAAAAAGTTATGCATTCTTCTTATTTTCGGGCAAAAGCAGAAATTCCCCGTATTTTGGAGCAAAATTGCAGAAATTCCCCTAATTGTGGGGCAAAACTGCAGAAATTCCCTATATGTTGGGGCAAAAAGACAGAAATTCTCCTTATTTTGAGGCAAAACTCAGAAATTCCCCTTATTTTGGGGCAAAATTCCAGAAATTTCCCTGATTTTGGGGCAAAATTGCAGAAATTTCACTTATTTTGGGGCGAAATTGCAGCAATTTCACTTATTTCAGGGAAAAAAGGCAGAAATTTTTCCTTATTTTGGGGCAAAAAGGCAGAAATTTCTAATATTTTTTGGCAAAAATGCAGAAATTCCCCTTATTTTGAGGTAAAAAGGCTGAAATTCTTTTTATTTGGGGGCAAAAATGCAGAAAATTCTTTTATTTGGGGGCAAAATTGCAGAAATTTCACTTATTTCAGGGTAATGAGTCAGAAATTCCCCTTATTTTGGAGTAAAAAATACAGAAATTCCCTTTGTTTTGAGGGAATAAGACAGAAATTCCACTTATTTAGAGGCAAAAAGGCAGAAATTCCCCTTATTTTGGAGCAAAAAGGAAGAAATTTCACTTTTTATGGCAAAAAGGTATGCATTCCCATTATTTTCGGGCAAAATGGCAGAAATTCTTCGTATTTTGGAGCAAAATTGCAGAAATTCCCCTAATTTTGGGGCGAAAGGCAGAAATTCCCTTTATTTTGGGGCAAAAATCAGAAATTCCCCTTATTTTAGGGCAAAATTCCAGAAATTTCCTTCATTTTGGGGCAAAATTGCAGGAATTTACTTTATTTTTGGGCAAAATTGCAGAAATTTCAATTATTTGAGGCAAAATTGCAGAAATTTTACTTATTTTTAGGTAAAAAGGCTGAAATTTCCTTTATTTTGGGGAAAAAAGGAGAAATTCTCTTTATTTTGGGTCAAAATTGCAGAAATTTCCCTTATTATGGGGAAAAATTGGAGAAATTTCCCATATTTTAAGGCAAAATTGCAAAAATTTCACTTATTTAAGAGAAAAAAATTTTTCTTATTTTGGGGCAAAAAGGAAAAAATTCCCATTATTTTGGGTCAAAAAAGCAGAAATTCACCTTATTTTGGGGTAAAATTGCAGAAATTTCACATATTTCAGGGCAAAAAGGCAGAAATTTTCTTTATTTTGGGGCAAAATTGCAGAATTTCACTTATTTCAGAGTAATAAGTCAGAAATTCTTCTTATTTTGGGGCAAAAAGGACAGAAATTCCCTTTGTTTTGGGGGAAAAAGACAGAAATTCCACTTATTTAGAGGCATAAAAGCAGAAATTCTTCTTATTTTGGAGCAAAAATGAAGAAATTTTCCTCTTTTATGGCAAAAAGTTATGCATTCCTCTTATTTTCGGGCAAAAAGGCAGAAGTTCCCCGTATTTTGTAGCAAAATTGCAGAAATTCCCCTAATTGTGAAGCAAAAAGGCAGAAATTTCCTATATGTTGGGGCAAAAAGACAGAAATTCTCCTTTATTGGTGCAAAACTCAGAATTTTCTCTCATTTTGGGGCAAAATTCCAGAAATTTCACTTATTTTGTTGCAAAATTGCAGAAATTTCACTCATTTCAAGGAAAAAAGCAGAAATTTTTCTTATTTTGCGGCAAAAAGGCAGAAATTCCTAATATTTTGTGCCAAAATTCAGAAATTCCCCTTATTTTGAGGTAAAAAGACTGAAATTTCCCTTTTTTGGGAGCAAAAAGGCAGAAATTTCCCTTATATTGGCGTAAAATTGCAGAAATTTCACTTATTTCAGAGTAATAAGTCAGAAATTTTCCTTATTTGGGGGCAAAAATGGCAGAAATTCCCTTTGTTTTGGGGGAAAAAGACAGAAATTCCAATTATTTAGAGGCAAAAAAGCAGAAATTCCCCTTATTTTGGAGCAAAAATAAAGAAATTTCTTTTTTTTAAGGCAAAAAGGTATGCATTCTTCTTATTTTCGGGCAAAAGCAGAAATTCCCCGTATTTTGGAGCAAAATTGCAGAAATTCCCCTAATTGTGGGGCAAAAATGCAGAAATTCCCTATATGTTTGGGCAAAAAGACAGAAATTCTCCTTATTTTGAGGCAAAACTCAGAAATTCCCTTTATTTTGGGGCAAAATTCCAGAAATTTCCCTTAATTTGGGGCAAAATTGCAGAAATTTCACTTATTTTGGGGCGAAATTGCAGAAATTTCACTTATTTCAGGGAAAAAAGGCAGAAATTTTTCCTTATTTTGGGACAAAAAGGCAGAAATTTCTAATATTTTGTGGCAAAAATGCAGAAATTCCCCTTATTTTGAGGTAAAAAGGCTAAAATTCTCCTTATTTGGGGGCAAAAATGCAGAAAATTCTTTTATTTGGGGGCAAAATTGCAGAAATTTCACTTATTTCAGGGTAATGAGTCAGAAATTCCCCTTATTTTGGAGCAAAAAATACAGAAATGCCCTTTGTTTTGGGGAATAAGACAGAAATTCCACTTATTTAGAGGCAAAAAGGCAGAAATTCCCTTTTTTTTGGAGCAAAAATGAAGAAATTTCCCTTTTTATGGCAAAAAGGTATGCATTCCCATTATTTTCGGGCAAAAAAGCAAAAATTCCCCGTATTTTGGAGCAAAATTGCAGAAATTCCCCAAAATTGGGGCGAAAGGCAGAAATTCCTTTTATTTTGGGCAAAAATCAGAAATTCCCCTTATTTTAGGGCAAAATTCCAGAAATTTCCTTCATTTTGGGGCAAAATTGCATGAATTTCACTTATTTGAGGCAAAATTGCAGAAATTTTACTTATTTTTAGGTAAAAAGGCTGAAATTTCCTTTATTTTGGGGTAAAAAGGAGAAATTCTCTTTATTTTGGGGCAAAATTGCAGAAATTTCCCTTATTATGGGGAAAAATTGGAGAAATTTCCCATATTTTAGGGCAAAATTGCAAAAATTTCACTTATTTAAGAGAAAAGAATTTTTCTTATTTTGGGGCAAAAAGGAAAAAAATTCCAATTATTTTGGGTCAAAAAAGCAGAAATTCACCTTATTTTAAGGTAAAATTGCAGAAATTTCACATATTTCAGGGCAAAAAGGCAGAAATTTCCCTTATTTTGGGACAAAATTGCAGAATTTTACTTATTTCAGAGTAATAAGTCAGAAATTCTTCTTATTTTGGGGCAAAAAAGACAGAAATTCCCTTTGTTTTGGGGGAAAAAGACAGAAATTCCACTTATTTAGAGGCATAAAAGCAGAAATTCTTCTTATTTTGGAGCAAAAATGAAGAAATTTTCCTCTTTTATGGCAAAAAGTTATGCATTTCTCTTATTTTCGGGCAAAAAGGCAGAAGTTTCCCGTATTTTGTAGCAAAATTGCAGAAATTCCCCTAATTGTGAAGCAAAAAGGCAGAAATTCCCTAGATGTTGGGGCAAAAAGACAGAAATTCTCCTTATTTTGGTACAAAACTCAGAATTTTCTCTTATTTTGGGGCAAAATTGCAGAAATTTCACTCATTTCAAGGAAAAAAGCAGAAATTTTCCTTATTTTGGGGCAAAAAGGCAGAAATTCCTAATATTTTGTGCCAAAATTCAGAAATTCCCCTTATTTAGAAGTAAAAAGACTGAAATTCCCCTTATTTGGGGGCAAAAAGGCAGAAATTTCCCTTATATTGGGGTAAAATTGAAGAAATTTCACTTATTTCAGAGTAATAAGTCAGAAATTTTCCTTATTTGGGGGCAAAAATGACAGAAATTCCCTTTGTTTTGGGGGAAAAAGACAGAAATTCCACTTATTTAGAGGCAAAAAAGCAGAAATTCCCCTTATTTTGGAGCAAAAATTAAGAAATTTCTTTTTTTTTTAGGCAAAAAGGTATGCATTCTTCTTATTTTCGGGCAAAAGCAGAAATTCCCCGTATTTTGGAGCAAAATTGCAGAAATTGCCCTAATTGTGGGGCAAAAATGCAGAAATTCCCTATATGTTTGGGCAAAAAGACAGAAATTCTCCTTATTTTGAGGCAAAACTCAGAAATTCCCCTTATTTTGGGGCAAAATTCCAGAAATTTCCCTTAATTTGGGGCAAAATTGCAGAAATTTCACTTATTTTGGGGCGAAATTGCAGAAATTTCACTTATTTCAGGGAAAAAAGGCAGAAATTTTTCCTTATTTTGGGGCAAAAAGGCAGAAATTTCTAATATTTTGTGGCAAAAATGCAGAAATTCCCCTTATTTTGAGGTAAAAAGGCTAAAATTCTCCTTATTTGGGGGCAAAAATGCAGAAAATTCTTTTATTTGGGGGCAAAATTGCAGAAATTTCACCTATTTCAGTGTAATGAGTCAGAAATTCCCCTTATTTTGGAGCAAAAAATACAGAAATTCCCTTTGTTTTGGGGGAATAAGACAGAAATTCCACTTATTTAGAGGCAAAAAGGCAGAAATTCCCTTTATTTTGGAGCAAAAATGAAGAAATTTTCCTTTTTATGGCAAAAAGGTATGCATTCCCATTATTTTCGGGCAAAAAGGCAGAAATTCCCCGTATTTTGGAGCAAAATTGCAGAAAAAAATCCTAATTTTGGGGCGAAAGGCAGAAATTCCCTTTATTTTGGGGCAAAAATCAGAAATTCCCCTTATTTTAGGGCAAAATTCCAGAAATTTCCTTCATTTTGGGGCAAAATTGCAGGAATTTAACTTATTTTGGAGCAAAATTGCAGAAATTTCACTTATTTTAGGCAAAATTGCAGAAATTTTACTTATTTTTAGGTAAAAAGGCTGAAATTTCCATTATTTTGGGGAAAAAAGGAGAAATTCTCTTTATTTTGGGGCAAAATTGCAGAAATTTCCTTTACATTGGGGCAAAATGGCAGAAATTTCACTTATTTCAGAGAAAAAAGCAAAAATTTTTCGTATTTTGGGGCAAAATGGCAGAAATTCCCATTATTTTGGGGCAAAAAATGCAGAAATTCACCTTATTTTGGGGTAAAATTGCAGAAATTTCACATATTTCAGGGCAAAAGGCAGAAATTTCCCTTATTTTGGGGCAAAATTACAGAAAATTTACTTATTTTATGGTAATAAGTCAGAAATTCCCTTATTTTGGGGCAAAAAAACAGAAATTTTCTTTGTTTTGGGGGAAAAAGACAGAAATTCCACTTATTTAGAGGCAAAAAGGCAGAAATTCCCCTTATTTTGGAGCAAAAATAAAGAAATTTCCCTTTTTTTATGGCAAAAATTATGCATTCCCCTTAATTTCGGGCAAAAAGCAGAAATTCCCCGTATTTTGGAGCAAAATTGCAGAAATTCCCCTAATTGTAGGGCAATAAGGAAGAAATTCCCTATATGTTGGGGCAAAAAGACAGAAATTCTCTTTATTTTTGGGCAACACTCAGAAATTCCACTTATTTTGGGGCAAAATTGCAAAAATTTCCCTTATTTTGGGGCAAAATTGCAGAAATTTCCCTTATTTTGGGGCAAAATTGCAGAAATTTCACTTATTTCAGGGAAAAAAGGCAGAAATTTCATTTATTTCAGGGAAAAAAGGCAGAAATTTTCCTTATTTTGTGACAAAAAGGTAGAAATTTCTAATATTTTGTGGCAAAAATGCAGAAATTCCCCTTATTTTGAGGTAAAAAGGCTGAAGTTCCCCTTATATGGGGGCAAAAAGGCCGAAATTTCCCTTAATTTGGGGCAAAATTGCAGAAATTTCACTTATTTCAGAGAAAAAAAGCAAAAATTTTTCTTTTTTTGGGGCAAAAAGGCAGAAATTCCCATTATGTTGGGCCAAAAATGCAGAAATTCACCTTATTTTGGGGTAAAATTCCAGAAATTTCACATATTTCAGGGCAAAAAAGGAGAAATTTCCCTTATTTTGGGGCAAAATTGCAGAAATTTCACTTATTTCAGGGTAATAAGTCAGAAATTTTCCTTATTTTGGAGGAAAAAAGACAGCAAATCCATTTGTTTTGGGGGAAAAAGAAAGACATTCCACTTATTTAGAGGCAAAAAAGCAGAAATTCCCCTTATTTTGGAGCAAAAATGAAGAAATTTTTTTTAAGGCAAAAAGGTATGCATTCTTCTTATTTTCGGGCAAAAAAGCAGAAATTCCCCGTATTTTGGAGCAAAAAGCAGAAATTCCCCTAATTGTGGGGCAAAAATGCAGAAATTCCAATATGTTGGGGCAAAAAGACAGAAATTCTCATTATTTTGAGGCAAAACTCAGAAATTCCACTTATTTTGGGGCAAAATTCCAGAAATTTCCCTTATTTTGGGGCAAAATTGCAGAAATTTCACTTATTTTGGGGCGAAATTGCAGAAATTTCACTTATTTCAGGGAAAAAAGGCAGAAAGTTTTCCTTATTTTGGGGCAAAAAGGCAGAAATTTCTAATATTTTGTGGCTAAAATGCAGAAATTCCCCTTATTTTGAGGTAAAAATGCTGAAATTCTCCTTATTTGGGGGCAAAAATGCAGAAAATTCTTTTATTTGGGGGCAAAATTGCAGAAATTTCACTTATTTCAGGGTAATGAGTCAGAAATTCCCCTTATTTTGGAGCAAAAAATACAGAAATTCCCTTTGTATTGGGGGAATAAGACAGAAATTCCACTTATTTAGAGGCAAAAAGGCAGAAATTCCCTTTATTTTGAAGCAAAAATGAAGAAATTTCTCTTTTTATGGCAAAAAGGTATGCATTCCCATTATTTTCGGGCAAAAAGGCAGAAATTCCCCGTATTTTAGAGCAAAATTGCAGAAATTCCCCTAATTTTGAGGCGAAAGGCAGAAAGTCCCTTTATTTTGGGGCAAAAATCAGAAATTCCCCTTATTTTAGGGCAAAATTCCAGAAATTTCCTTTATTTTGGGGCAAAATTGCAGAAATTTACCTTATTTTGGGGCAAAATTGCAGAAATTTCACTTATTTGAGGCAAAATTGCAGAAATTTCACTTATATTCAGGTAAAAAGGCTGAAATTTCCTTTATTTTAGGGAACAAAGGAGAAATTCTCTTTATTTTGGGGCAAAATTGCAGAAATTTCTCTTATTATGGGGAAAAATTGCAGAAATTTCCCATATTTTAGGGCAAAATTGCAAAAATTTCACTTATCTCAGAGAAAAAAAACAAAAATTTTTCTTATTTTGGGGCAAAAAGGAAGAAATTCCCATTATTTTGGGGCAAAAAGGCAGAAATTCACCTTATTTTGGGGTAAAATTGCAGAAATTTCAAATATTTCAGAACAAAAAGGCAGAAATTTCTTTTATTTTGGGCCAAAATTGCAGAATTTCACGTATTTCAGGGTAATAAGTCAGAAATTCTTCTTATTTTGGGGCAAAAAAGACAGAAATTCCCTTTGTTTTGGGGGAAAAAGACAGAAATTCCACTTATTTAGAGGCAAAAAAGCAGAAATTCTTCTTATTTTGGAGCAAAAATAAAGAAATTTTCCTCTTTTATGGCAAAAAGTTATGCATTCCTCTTATTTCCGGGCAAAAAGGCAGAAGTTCCCCGTATTTTGTAGCAAAATTGCAGAAATTCCCCTAATGGTGAAGCAAAAAGGCAGAAATTCCCTATATGTTGGGGCAAAAAGACAGAAATTCTCCTTATTTTGGTGCAAAACTCAGAATTTTCTCTTATTTTGGGGCAAAATTCCAGAAATTTCACTTATTTTGGGGCAAAATTGCAGAAATTTCCCTTATTTTGGAGCAAAATTGCAGAAATTTCACTTATTTCAGGGAAAAAAGGCAGAAATTTCCCTTATTTTGGGGCAAAAATGCAGAATTTCTTAATATTTGGTGGCAAAAATGCAGAAATTCTCTTTCTTTTGAGGTAAAAAGGCTGAAGTTCCCCTTATATAGGGGCAAAAAAACAGAAATTTCCCTTATTTTGGGGCAAAAAGACAGAAATTCCCCTTATTTTGTGGCAAAAAGGCAGAAATTTCTTTTATTTTGGGGCAAAATTGCAGAAATTTCACTTATTTCAGGGCATAATTCAAAAATTCCTTTTATTTTGGGGCAAAATACAGAAATTCCATTTATTTTTGGGTAAAAAGGCAGAAATTTCACTTATTTTGAGGTAAAAAGGCAGAAATTCCTCTTATTTTGGGGCAAAAATGAAGAAATTTCCCTTTTTTGTGGCAAAAGATATACATTCTTCTTACTTTCTGGATAATAAGCAGAAATTCCCTGTATTTTGAAGCAAAATTGCAGTAATTCTCATAATTTTCGGGCAAAAAGGCAGAAATTCTCCATATTTGGGGGTAAAAAGACAGAAAATCTCCTTTTTTTGGGGGCAAACTGTCAGAAATTCCTATTATTTTGTGGCAAAAAGACAGAAATTTCTTTTATTTTGAGGCAAAATTGCATAAATTTCACTTATTTCAGGGCATAATTCAAAAATTCCTTTTATTTTGGGGCAAAAAGACAGAAATTTTGTTTATTTTTGGGTAAAAAGGCAGAAATTTCACTTATATTGAGGTAAAAAGGCAGAAATTCCTCTTATTTTGGGGCAAAAATGAAGAAATTTCCCTTTTTTTGTGGCAAAAGGTATACATTCCCCTTACTTTCAGGATAAAAAGCAGAAATTCCCCGTATTTTTAAGCAAAATTGCAGAAATTCTCATAATTTTCGGGCAAAAAGGCAGAAATTCTCTTTATTTTGGGGCAAATAGGCAGAAAATCTCCTTTTTTCGGGAGAAAAAGGTCAGAAATTCCCCATATTTTGGGGCAAAATTGCAGAAATTTCCTTTACATTGGGGCAAAATTGCAGAAATTTCCTTTACATTGGGGCAAAATTGCAGAAATTTCACTTATTTCAGAGAAAAAAAGCAAAAATTTTTCATATTTTGGGGCAAAACGGCAGAAATTCCCATTATTTTGGGGCAAAAAAGGCAGAAATTCACCTTATTTTGGGGTAAAATTGCAGAAATTTCACATATTTCAGGGCAAAAAGGCAGAAATTTCCCTTATTTTGGGGCAAGATTACAGAAAATTCACTTATTTTAGGGTAATAAGTCAGAAATTCCCCTTATTTTGGGGCAAAAAAACCAGAAATTTTCTTTGTTTTGAGGGAAAAAGACAGAAATTCCACTGATTTAGAGGCAAAAAGGCAGAAATTTCCCTTATTTTGGAGCAAAAATAAAGAAATTTCCCTTTTTTATGGCAAAAATTATGCGTTCCCCTTAATTTCGGGCAAAAAGGCAGAATTTCCCCGTATTTTGGAGCAAAATTGCAGAAATTCCCCTAATTGTGGGGCAAAAAGGCAGAAATTCCCTATACGTTGGGGCAAAAAGACAGAAATTCTCTTTATTTTGGGGCAAAACTCAGAAATTCCACTTATTTTGGGGCAAAATTGCAAAAATTTCCCTTATTTTGGGGGAAAATTGCAGAAATTTCACATATTTTGGGGCAAAATTGCAGAAATTTCATTTATTTCAGGGAAAAAAGGCAGAAATTTTCCTTATTTTGTGACAAAAAGGTAGAAATTTCTAATATTTTGTGGCAAAAATGCAAAAATTCCCCTTATTTTGAGGTAAAAAGGCTGAAGTTCCTTTTATATGGGGGCAAAAAGGCCGAAATTTTCCTTAATTTGTGGCAAAATTGCAGAAATTTCACTTATTTCAGAGAAAAAAAGCAAAAAATTTTCTTATTTTGTGGCAAAAACGCAGAAATTCCCATTATTTTAGGGCAAAAATGCAAAAATTCTCCTTATTTTGGGGTAAAATTGCAGAAATTTCACATATTTCAGGGCAAAAATGGAGAAATTTCCCTTATTTTGGGGCAAAATTGCAGAAATTTCACTTATTTCAGGGTAATAAGTCAGAAATTTTCCTTATTTTGGAGCAAAAAAGACAGAAAATCCCTTTGTTTTGGATAAAAAGACAGACATTCCACTTATTTAGAGGCAAAAAAGCAGAAATTCCCCTTATTTTGGAGCAAAAATGAAGAAATTTCTTTTTTTTAAGGAAAAATGTATGCATTCTTCTTATTTTCGGGCAAAAAGGCAGAAATTCCCCGTATTTTGGGGCAAAATTGCAGAAATTCCCCTAATTGTGGGGCAAAAATGCAGAAATTCCCTATATGTTGGGGCAAAAAGACAGAAATTCTCCTTATTTTGGGGCAAAACTCAGAAATTCCACCTATTTTGGGGCAAAATTCCAGAAATTTCCCTTATTTTGGGGCAAAATTGCAGAAATTTCACTTATTTTGAGGCGAAATTGCAGAAATTTCACTTATTTCAGGAAAAAAAGGCAGAAATTTTTCTTTATTTTGGGGCAAAAAGGCAGAAATTTCTAATATTTTGTGGCAAAAATGCAGAAATTCCCCTTATTTTGAGGTAAAAAGGCTGAAATTCTCCTTATTTGGGGGCAAAAATGCAGAAAATTCTTTTATTTGGGGGCAAAATTGCAGAAATTTCACTTATTTTAGGGTAATGAGTCAGAAATTCCCCTTATTTTGGAGCAAAAAATACAGAAATTCCCTTTGTTTTGGGGGAATAAGACAGAAATTCCACTTATTTAGAGGCAAATAGTCAGAAATTCCCCTTATTTTGGAGCAAAAATGAAGAAATTTCCCTTTTTATGGCAAAAAGGTATGCATTCCCTTTATTTTCGGGCAAAAAGGCAGAAATTCTCCGTATTTTGGAGCAAAATTGCAGAAATTCCCTAATTTTGGGGCGAAAGGCAGAAATTCCCTTTATTTTGGGGCAAAAATCAGAAATTCGCCTTATTTTAAGTCAAAATTCCAGAAATTTCCTTTATTTTGGGGCAAAATTGCAGGAATTTACTTTATTTGGGGGCAAAATTGCAGAAATTTCACTTATTTGAGGCAAAATTGCAGAAATTTCACTTATTTTCAGGTAAAAAGGCTGAAATTTCCTTTATTTTAGGGAAAAAAGGAGAAATTCTCTTTATTTTGGGGCAAAATTGCAGAAATTTCCCTTACTATGGGGAAAAATTGCAGAAATTTTCCATATTTTAGGGCAAAATTGCAAAAATTTCACTTATTTCAGAGAAAAAAAACAAAAATTTTTCTTATTTTGGGGCAAAAAGGAAGAAATTCCCATTATTTTGGGGCAAAAAGGCAGAAATTCACCTTATTTTGGGGTAAAATTGCAGAAATTTCAAATATTTCAGAACAAAAAGGCAGAAATTTCTTTTATTTTGGGCCAAAATTGCAGAATTTCACGTATTTCAGGGTAATAAGTCAGAAATTCTTCTTATTTTGGGGCAAAAAAGACAGAAATTCCCTTTGTTTTGGGGGAAAAAGACAGAAATTCCACTTATTTAGAGGCAAAAAAGCAGAAATTCTTCTTATTTTGGAGCAAAAATGAAGAAATTTTCCTCTTTTATGGCAAAAAGTTATGCATTCCTCTTATTTTCGGGCAAAAAGGCAGAAGTTCCCCGTATTTTGTAGCAAAATTGCAGAAATTCCCCTAATTGTGAAGCAAAAAGGCAGAAATTCCCTAAATGTTGGGGCAAAAAGACAGAAATTCTCCTTATTTTGGTGCAAAACTCAGAATTTTCTCTTATTTTGGGGCAAAATTCCAGAAATTTCGCTTATTTTGGGGCAAAATTGCAGAAATTTTCCATATTTTGGGGCAAAATTGCAGAAATTTCACTTATTTCAGGGAAAAAAGGCAGAAATTTTTCTTATTTTGGGGCAAAAATGCAGAATTTCTTAATATTTGGTGGCAAAAATGCAGAAATTCTCTTTCTTTTGTGGTAAAAAGGCTAAAATTCCCCTTATATGGGGGCAAAAAACCAGAAATTTAACTTATTTTGGGAAAAAAAGACAGAAATTCCCCTTATTTTGTGGCAAAAAGGCAGAAATTTCTTTTATTTTGGGGCAAAATTGCAGAAATTTCACTTATTTCAGGGCATAATTCAAAAATTCCTTTTATTTTGGGGCAAAATACAGAAATTCCATTTATTTTTGGGTAAAAAGGCAGAAATTTCACTTATTTTGAGGTAAAAAGGCAGAAATTCCTTTTATTTTGGGGCAAAAATGAAGAAATTTCTTTTTTTTTGTGGCAAAAGATATACATTCCTCTTACTTTCTGGATAATAAGCAAAAATTCCCCGTATTTTGAAGCAAAATTTCAGTAATTCTCATAATTTTCGGGCAAAAAGCAGAAATTCTCCTTATTTTGGGTTAAAAAGACAGAAAATCTCCTTTTTTTGGGAGCAAACAGTCAGAAATTCCTTTTATTTTGTGGCAAAAAGGCAGAAATTTTTTTTATTTTGAGGCAAAATTGCAGAAATTTCACTTATTTCAGGGCATAATTCAAAAATTCCTTTTATTTTGGGGCAAAAAGACAGAAATTTTGTTTATTTTTGGGTAAAAAGGCAGAAATTTCACTTATATTGAGGTAAAAAGGCAGAAATTCCTCTTATTTTGGGGCAAAAATGAAGAAATTTCCTTTTTTTTGTGGCAAAGGGTATACATTCCCCTTACTTTCAGGATAAAAAGCAGAAATTCCCCGTATTTTGAAGCAAAATTGCAGAAATTCTCATAATTTTCGGGCAAAAAGGCAGAAATTCTCCTTATTTTAAGGCAAAAAGGCAGAAAATCTCCTTTTTTCGGGAGCAAAAGGTCAGAAATTCCCCATATTTTGGGGCAAAATTGCAGAAATTTTCTTTACATTGGGGCAAAATTGCAGAAATTTCCTTTACATTGGGGCAAAATTGCAGAAATTTCACTTATTTCAGAGAAAAAAAGCAAAAATTTTTCGTATTTTGGGGCAAAATGGCAGAAATTCCCATTATTTTGGGGCAAAAAATGCAGAAATTCACCTTATTTTGGGGTAAAATTGCAGAAATTTCACATATTTCAGGGCAAAAGGCAGAAATTTCCCTTATTTTGGGGCAAAATTACAGAAAATTCACTTATTTTAGGGTAATAAGTCAGAAATTCCCTTATTTTGGGGCAAAAAAACAGAAATTTTCTTTGTTTTGGGGGAAAAAGACAGAAATTCCACTTATTTAGAGGCAAAAAGGCAGAAATTCCCCTTATTTTGGAGCAAAAATAAAGAAATTTCCCTTTTTTTATGGCAAAAATTATGCATTCCCCATAATTTCGAGCAAAAAGCAGAAATTCCCCATATTTTGGAGCAAAATTGCAGAAATTCCCCTAATTGTAGGGCAATAAGGAAGAAATTCCCTATATGTTGGGGCAAAAAAACAGAAATTCTCTTTATTTTTGGGCAACACTCAGAAATTCCACTTATTTTGGGGCAAAATTGCAAAAATTTCCCTTATTTTGGGGCAAAATTGCAGAAATTTCCCTTATTTTGGGGCAAAATTGCAGAAATTTCACTTATTTCAGGGAAAAAAGGCAGAAATTTCATTTATTTCAGGGAAAAAAGGCAGAAATTTTCCTTATTTTGTGACAAAAAGGTAGAAATTTCTAATATTTTGTGGCAAAAATGCAGAAATTCCCCTTATTTTGAGGTAAAAAGGCTGAAGTTCCCCTTATATGGGGGCAAAAAGGCCGAAATTTCCCTTAATTTGGGGCAAAATTGCAGAAATTTCACTTATTTCAGAGAAAGAAAGCAAAAATTTTTCTTTTTTTGGGGCAAAAAGGCAGAAATTCCCATTATGTTGGGCCAAAAATGCAGAAATTCACCTTATTTTGGGGTAAAATTCCAGAAATTTCACATATTTCAGGGCAAAAAGGGAGAAATTTCCCTTATTTTGGGGCAAAATTGCAGAAATTTCACTTATTTCAGGGTAATAAGTCAGAAATTTTCCTTATTTTGGAGGAAAAAAGACAGCAAATCCATTTGTTTTGGGAGAAAAAGAAAGACATTCCACTTATTTAGAGGCAAAAAAGCAGAAATTCCCCTTATTTTGGAGCAAGAATGAAGAAATTTTTTTTTAAGGCAAAAAGGTATGCATTCTTCTTATTTTCGGGCAAAAAAGCAGAAATTCCCCGTATTTTGGAGCAAAAAGCAGAAATTCCCCTAATTGTGGGGCAAAAATGCAGAAATTCCAATATGTTGGGGCAAAAAGACAGAAATTCTCATTATTTTGAGGCAAAACTCAGAAATTCCACTTATTTTGGGGCAAAATTCCAGAAATTTCCCTTATTTTGGGGCAAAATTGCAGAAATTTCACTTATTTTGGGGCGAAATTGCAGAAATTTCACTTATTTCAGGGAAAAAAGGCAGAAAGTTTTCCTTATTTTGGGGCAAAAAGGCAGAAATTTCTAATATTTTGTGGCTAAAATGCAGAAATTCCCCTTATTTTGAGGTAAAAATGCTGAAATTCTCCTTATTTGGGGGCAAAAATGCAGAAAATTCTTTTATTTGGGGGCAAAATTGCAGAAATTTCACTTATTTCAGGGTAATGAGTCAGAAATTCCCCTTATTTTGGAGCAAAAAATACAGAAATTCCCTTTGTTTTGGGGGAATAAGACAGAAATTCCACTTATTTAGAGGCAAAAAGGCAGAAATTCCCTTTATTTTGAAGCAAAAATGAAGAAATTTCTCTTTTTATGGCAAAAAGGTATGCATTCCCATTATTTTCGGGCAAAAAGGCAGAAATTCCCCGTATTTTAGAGCAAAATTGCAGAAATTCCCCTAATTTTGAGGTGAAAGGCAGAAATTCCCTTTATTTTGGGGCAAAAATCAGAAATTCCCCTTATTTTGGGGCAAAATTCCAGAAATTTCCTTTATTTTGGGGCAAAATTGCAGAAATTTACCTTATTTTGGGGCAAAATTGCAGAAATTTCACTTATTTGAGGCAAAATTGCAGAAATTTCACTTATATTCAGGTAAAAAGGCTGAAATTTCCTTTATTTTAGGGAACAAAGGAGAAATTCTCTTTATTTTGGGGCAAAATTGCAGAAATTTCTCTTATTATGGGGAAAAATTGCAGAAATTTCCCATATTTTAGGGCAAAATTGCAAAAATTTCACTTATCTCAGAGAAAAAAAACAAAAATTTTTCTTATTTTGGGGCAAAAAGGAAGAAATTCCCATTATTTTGGGGCAAAAAGGCAGAAATTCACCTTATTTTGGGGTAAAATTGCAGAAATTTCAAATATTTCAGAACAAAAAGGCAGAAATTTCTTTTATTTTGGGCCAAAATTGCAGAATTTCACGTATTTCAGGGTAATAAGTCAGAAATTCTTCTTATTTTGGGGCAAAAAAGACAGAAATTCCCTTTGTTTTGGGGGAAAAAGACAGAAATTCCACTTATTTAGAGGCAAAAAAGCAGAAATTCTTCTTATTTTGGAGCAAAAATGAAGAAATTTTCCTCTTTTATGGCAAAAAGTTATGCATTCCTCTTATTTCCGGGCAAAAAGGCAGAAGTTCCCCGTATTTTGTAGCAAAATTGCAGAAATTCCCCTAATGGTGAAGCAAAAAGGCAGAAATTCCCTATATGTTGGGGCAAAAAGACAGAAATTCTCCTTATTTTGGTGCAAAACTCAGAATTTTCTCTTATTTTGGGGCAAAATTCCAGAAATTTCACTTATTTTGGGGCAAAATTGCAGAAATTTCCCTTATTTTGGAGCAAAATTGCAGAAATTTCACTTATTTCAGGGAAAAAAGGCAGAAATTTCCCTTATTTTGGGGCAAAAATGCAGAATTTCTTAATATTTGGTGGCAAAAATGCAGAAATTCTCTTTCTTTTGAGGTAAAAAGGCTGAAGTTCCCCTTATATGGGGGCAAAAAAACAGAAATTTCCCTTATTTTGGGGCAAAAAGACAGAAATTCCCCTTATTTTGTGGCAAAAAGGCAGAAATTTCTTTTATTTTGGGGCAAAATTGCAGAAATTTCACTTATTTCAGGGCATAATTCAAAAATTCCTTTTATTTTGGGGCAAAATACAGAAATTCCATTTATTTTTGGGTAAAAAGGCAGAAATTTCACTTGTTTTGAGGTAAAAAGGCAGAAATTCCTCTTATTTTGGGGCAAAAATGAAGAAATTTCCCTTTTTTGTGGCAAAAGATATACATTCTTCTTACTTTCTGGATAATAAGCAGAAATTCCCTGTATTTTGAAGCAAAATTGCAGTAATTCTCATAATTTTCAGGCAAAAAGGCAGAAATTCTCCATATTTTGGGGTAAAAAGACAGAAAATCTCCTTTTTTTGGGGGCAAACTGTCAGAAATTCCTATTATTTTGTGGCAAAAAGACAGAAATTTCTTTTATTTTGAGGCAAAATTGCATAAATTTCACTTATTTCAGGGCATAATTCAAAAATTCCTTTTATTTTGGGGCAAAAAGACAGAAATTTTGTTTATTTTTGGGTAAAAAGGCAGAAATTTCACTTATATTGAGGTAAAAAGGCAGAAATTCCTCTTATTTTGGGGCAAAAATGAAGAAATTTCCCTTTTTTTGTGGCAAAAGGTATACATTCCCCTTACTTTCAGGATAAAAAGCAGAAATTCCCCGTATTTTGAAGCAAAATTGCAGAAATTCTCATAATTTTCGGGCAAAAAGGCAGAAATTCTCCTTATTTTGGGGCAAATAGGCAGAAAATCTCCTTTTTTCGGGAGAAAAAGGTCAGAAATTCCCCATATTTTGGGGCAAAATTGCAGAAATTTCCTTTACATTGGGGCAAAATTGCAGAAATTTCATTTACATTGGGGCAAAATTGCAGAAATTTCACTTATTTCAGAGAAAAAAAGCAAAAATTTTTCATATTTTGGGGCAAAACGGCAGAAATTCCCATTATTTTGGGGCAAAAAACGCAGAAATTCACCTTATTTTGGGGTAAAATTGCAGAAATTTCACATATTTCAGGGCAAAAAGGCAGAAATTTCCCTTATTTTGGGGCAAGATTACAGAAAATTCACTTATTTTAGGGTAATAAGTCAGAAATTCCCCTTATTTTGGGGCAAAAAAACCAGAAATTTTCTTTGTTTTGAGGGAAAAAGACAGAAATTCCACTGATTTAGAGGCAAAAAGGCAGAAATTTCCCTTATTTTGGAGCAAAAATAAAGAAATTTCCCTTTTTTATGGCAAAAATTATGCGTTCCCCTTAATTTCGGGCAAAAAGGCAGAATTTCCCCGTATTTTGGAGCAAAATTGCAGAAATTCCCCTAATTGTGGGGCAAAAAGGCAGAAATTCCCTATACGTTGGGGCAAAAAGACAGAAATTCTCTTTATTTTGGGGCAAAACTCAGAAATTCCACTTATTTTGGGGCAAAATTGCAAAAATTTCCCTTATTTTGGGGGAAAATTGCAGAAATTTCACATATTTTGGGGCAAAATTGCAGAAATTTCATTTATTTCAGGGAAAAAAGGCAGAAATTTTCCTTATTTTGTGACAAAAAGGTAGAAATTTCTAATATTTTGTGGCAAAAATGCAAAAATTCCCCTTATTTTGAGGTAAAAAGGCTGAAGTTCCTTTTATATGGGGGCAAAAAGGCCGAAATTTTCCTTAATTTGTGGCAAAATTGCAGAAATTTCACTTATTTCAGAGAAAAAAAGCAAAAAATTTTCTTATTTTGGGGCAAAAACGCAGAAATTCCCATTATTTTAGGGCAAAAATGCAAAAATTCTCCTTATTTTGGGGTAAAATTGCAGAAATTTCACATATTTCAGGGCAAAAATGGAGAAATTTCCCTTATTTTGGGGCAAAATTGCAGAAATTTCACTTATTTCAGGGTAATAAGTCAGAAATTTTCCTTATTTTGGAGCAAAAAAGACAGAAAATCCCTTTGTTTTGGAGGAAAAAGACAGACATTCCACTTATTTAGAGGCAAAAAAGCAGAAATTCCCCTTATTTTGGAGCAAAAATGAAGAAATTTCTTTTTTTTAAGGAAAAATGTATGCATTCTTCTTATTTTCGGGCAAAAAGGCAGAAATTCCCCGTATTTTGGGGCAAAATTGCAGAAATTCCCCTAATTGTGGGGCAAAAATGCAGAAATTCCCTATATGTTGGGGCAAAAAGACAGAAATTCTCCTTATTTTGGGGCAAAACTCAGAAATTCCACTTATTTTGGGGCAAAATTCCAGAAATTTCCCTTATTTTGGGGCAAAATTGCAGAAATTTCACTTATTTTGAGGCGAAATTGCAGAAATTTCACTTATTTCAGGAAAAAAAGGCAGAAATTTTTCTTTATTTTGGGGCAAAAAGGCAGAAATTCCTAATATTTTGTGGCAAAAATGCAGAAATTCCCCTTATTTTGAGGTAAAAAGGCTGAAATTTTCCCTATTTGCGGGCAAAAATGCAGAAAATTCTTTTATTTGGGGGCAAAATTGCAGAAATTTCACTTATTTTAGGGTAATGAGTCAGAAATTCCCCTTATTTTGGAGCAAAAAATACAGAAATTCCCTTTGTTTTGGGGGAATAAGACAGAAATTCCACTTATTTAGAGGCAAATAGTCAGAAATTCCCCTTATTTTGGAGCAAAAATGAAGAAATTTCCCTTTTTATGGCAAAAAGGTATGCATTCCCTTTATTTTCGGGCAAAAAGGCAGAAATTCTCCGTATTTTGGAGCAAAATTGCAGAAATCCCCTAATTTTAGGGCGAAAGGCAGAAATTCCCTTTATTTTGGGGCAAAAATCAGAAATTCGCCTTATTTTAAGTCAAAATTCCAGAAATTTTCTTTATTTTGGGGCAAAATTGCAGGAATTTACTTTATTTTGGGGCAAAATTGCAGAAATTTCACTTATTTGAGGCAAAATTGCAGAAATTTCACTTATTTTCAGGTAAAAAGGCTGAAATTTCCTTTATTTTAGGGAAAAAAGGAGAAATTCTCTTTATTTTGGGGCAAAATTGCAGAAATTTCCCTTACTATGGGGAAAAATTGCAGAAATTTTCCTTATTTTAGGGCAAAATTGCAAAAATTTCACTTATTTCAGAGAAAAAAAACAAAAATTTTTCTTATTTTGGGGCAAAAAGGAAGAAATTCCCATTATTTTGGGGCAAAAAGGCAGAAATTCACCTTATTTTGGGGTAAAATTGCAGAAATTTCAAATATTTCAGAACAAAAAGGCAGAAATTTCTTTTATTTTGGGCCAAAATTGCAGAATTTCACGTATTTCAGGGTAATAAGTCAGAAATTCTTCTTATTTTGGGGCAAAAAAGACAGAAATTCCCTTTGTTTTGGGGGAAAAAGACAGAAATTCCACTTATTTAGAGGCAAAAAAGCAGAAATTCTTCTTATTTTGGAGCAAAAATGAAGAAATTTTCCTCTTTTATGGCAAAAAGTTATGCATTCCTCTTATTTTCGGGCAAAAAGGCAGAAGTTCCCCGTATTTTGTAGCAAAATTGCAGAAATTCCCCTAATTGTGAAGCAAAAAGGCAGAAATTCCCTAAATGTTGGGGCAAAAAGACAGAAATTCTCCTTATTTTGGTGCAAAACTCAGAATTTTCTCTTATTTTGGGGCAAAATTCCAGAAATTTCACTTATTTTGGGGCAAAATTGCAGAAATTTTCCATATTTTGGGGCAAAATTGCAGAAATTTCACTTATTTCAGGGAAAAAAGGCAGAAATTTTTCTTATTTTGGGGCAAAAATGCAGAATTTCTTAATATTTGGTGGCAAAAATGCAGAAATTCTCTTTCTTTTGTGGTAAAAAGGCTAAAATTCCCCTTATATGGGGGCAAAAAACCAGAAATGTAACTTATTTTGGGAAAAAAAGACAGAAATTCCCCTTATTTTGTGGCAAAAAGGCAGAAATTTCTTTTATTTTGGGGCAAAATTGCAGAAATTTCACTTATTTCAGGGCATACTTCAAAAATTCCTTTTATTTTGGGGCAAAATACAGAAATTCTATTTATTTTTGGGTAAAAAGGCAGAAATTTCACTTATTTTGAGGTAAAAAGGCAGAAATTCCTTTTATTTTGCGGCAAAAATGAAGAAATTTTTCTTTTTTGTGGCAAAAGATATACATTCCTCGTACTTTCTGGATAATAAGCAAAAATTCCCCGTATTTTGAAGCAAAATTTCAGTAATTCTCATAATTTTCGGGCAAAAAGCAGAAATTCTCCTTATTTTGGGGTAAAAAGACAGAAAATCTCCTTTTTTTGGGAGCAAACAGTCAGAAATTCCTTTTATTTTGTGGCAAAAAGGCAGAAATTTTTTTTATTTTGAGGCAAAATTGCAGAAATTTCACTTATTTCAGGGCATAATTCAAAAATTCCTTTTATTTTGGGGCAAAAAGACAGAAATTTTGTTTATTTTTGGGTAAAAAGGCAGAAATTTCACTTATATTGAGGTAAAAAGGCAGAAATTCCTCTTATTTTGGGGCAAAAATGAAGAAATTTCCCTTTTTTGTGGCAAAGGGTATACATTCCCCTTACTTTCAGGATAAAAAGCAGAAATTCCCCGTATTTTGAAGCAAAATTGCAGAAATTCTCATAATTTTCGGGCAAAAAGGCAGAAATTCTCCTTATTTTAAGGCAAAAAGGCAGAAAATCTCTTTTTTTCGGGAGCAAAAGGTCAGAAATTCCCCATATTATGGGGCAAAATTGCAGAAATTTTCTTTACATTGGGGCAAAATTGCAGAAATTCACCTTATTTTGGGGTAAAATTGCAGAAATTTCACATATTTCAGGGCAAAAGGCAGAAATTTCCCTTATTTTGGGGCAAAATTACAGAAAATTCACTTATTTTAGGGTAATAAGTCAGAAATTCCCCTTATTTTGGGGCAAAAAACAGAAATTTCCTTTGTTTTGGGGGAAAAAGACAGAAATTCCACTTATTTAGAGGCAAAAAGGCAGAAATTCCCCTTATTTTGGAGCAAAAATAAAGAAATTTCCCTTTTTTTATGGCAAAAATTATGCATTCCCCTTAATTTCGGGCAAAAAGCAGAAATTCCCCGTATTTTGGAGCAAAATTGCAGAAATTCCCTTAATTGTAGGGCAATAAGGCAGAAATTCCCTATATGTTGGGGCAAAAAGACAGAAATTCTCTTTATTTTTGGGCAAAACTCAGAAATTCCACTTATTTTGCGGCAAAATTGCAAAAATTTCCCTTATTTTGGGGCAAAATTGCAGAAATTTCACTTATTTTGGGGCAAAATTGCAGAAATTTCATTTATTTCAGGGAAAAAAGGCAGAAATTTTCCTTATTTTGTGACAAAAAGGTAGAAATTTCTAATATTTTGTGGCAAAAATGCAGAAATTCCCCTTATTTTGAGGTAAAAAGGCTGAAGTTCCCCTTATATGGGGGCAAAAAGGCCGAAATTTCCCTTAATTTGAGGCAAAATTGCAGAAATTTCACTTATTACAGAGAAAAAAAGCAAAAATTTTTCTTATTTTGGGGCAAAAAGGCATAAATTCCCATTATTTTGGGCCAAAAATGCAGATATTCACCTTATTTTGGGGTAAAATTCCAGAAATTTCACATATTTCAGGGCTAAAAGGGAAAAATTTCCCTTATTTTGGGGCAAAATTGCAGAAATTTCACTTATTTCAGGGTAATAAGTCAGAAATTTTCCTTATTTTGGAGGAAAAAAGACAGCAAATCCCTTTGTTTTGGGGGAAAAAGAAAGACATTCCACTTATTTACAGGCAAAAAAGCAGAAATTCCCCTTATTTTGGAGCAAAAATGAAGAAATTTCTTTTTTTAAGGCAAAAAGGTATGCATTCTTCTCATTTTCGGGCAAAAAGGCAGAAATTCCCCGTATTTTGGAGCAAAAAGCAGAAATTCCGCTAATTGTGGGGCAAAAATGCAGAAAATCCCCATATGTTGGGGCAAAAAGACAGAAATTCTCCTTATTTTAGGGCAAAACTTAGAAATTCCACTTATTTTGGGGCAAAATTTCAGAAATTTCCCTTATTTTGGGGCAAAATTGCAGAAATTTCACTTATTTTGGGGCGAAATTGCAGAAATTTCACTTATTTCAGGGAAAAAAGGCAGAAAGTTTTTCTTATTTTGGGGCAAAAAGGCAGAAATTTCTAATATTTTGTGGCAAAAATGCAGAAATTCCCCTTATTTTGAGGTAAAAAGGCTCAAATTCTCCTTATTTGGGGGCAAAAATGCAGAAAATTCTTTTATTTGGGGGCAAAATTGCAGAAATTTCACTTATTTCAGGGTAATGAGTCAGAAATTCCCCTTATTTTGGAGCAAAAAATACAGAAATTCCCTTTGTTTTGGGGGTAAAAGACAGAAATTCCACTTATTTAGAGGCAAAAAAGCAGAAATTCTTCTTATTTTGGAGCAAAAATGAAGAAATTTTCCTCTTTTATGGCAAAAAGTTATGCATTCCTCTTATTTTCGGGCAAAAAGGCAGAAGTTCCCCGTATTTTGTAGCAAAATTGCAGAAATTCCCCTAATTGTGAAGCAAAAAGGCAGAAATTCCCTAAATGTTGGGGCAAAAAGACAGAAATTCTCCTTATTTTGGTGCAAAACTCAGAATTTTCTCTTATTTTGGGGCAAATTTCCAGAAATTTCACTTATTTTGGGGCAAAATTGCAGAAATTTTCCATATTTTGGGGCAAAATTGCAGAAATTTCACTTATTTCAGGGAAAAAAGGCAGAAATTTTTCTTATTTTGGGGCAAAAATGCAGAATTTCTTAATATTTGGTGGCAAAAATGCAGAAATTCTCTTTCTTTTGTGGTAAAAAGGCTAAAATTCCCCTTATATGGGGGCAAAAAACCAGAAATTTAACTTATTTTGGGAAAAAAAGACAGAAATTCCCCTTATTTTGTGGCAAAAAGGCAGAAATTTCTTTTATTTTGGGGCAAAATTGCAGAAATTTCACTTATTTCAGGGCATAATTCAAAAATTCCTTTTATTTTGGGGCAAAATACAGAAATTCTATTTATTTTTGGGTAAAAAGGCAGAAATTTCACTTATTTTGAGGTAAAAAGGCAGAAATTCCTTTTATTTTGCGGCAAAAATGAAGAAATTTTTCTTTTTTGTGGCAAAAGATATACATTCCTCTTACTTTCTGGATAATAAGCAAAAATTCCCCGTATTTTGAAGCAAAATTTCAGTAATTCTCATAATTTTCGGGCAAAAAGCAGAAATTCTCCTTATTTTGGGGTAAAAAGACAGAAAATCTCCTTTTTTTGGGAGCAAACAGTCAGAAATTCCTTTTATTTTGTGGCAAAAAGGCAGAAATTTTTTTTATTTTGAGGCAAAATTGCAGAAATTTCACTTATTTCAGGGCATAATTCAAAAATTCCTTTTATTTTGGGGCAAAAAGACAGAAATTTTGTTTATTTTTGGGTAAAAAGGCAGAAATTTCACTTATATTGAGGTAAAAAGGCAGAAATTCCTCTTATTTTGGGGCAAAAATGAAGAAATTTCCCTTTTTTTGTGGCAAAGGGTATACATTCCCCTTACTTTCAGGATAAAAAGCAGAAATTCCCCGTATTTTGAAGCAAAATTGCAGAAATTCTCATAATTTTCGGGCAAAAAGGCAGAAATTCTCCTTATTTTAAGGCAAAAAGGCAGAAAATCTCCTTTTTTCGGGAGCAAAAGGTCAGAAATTCCCTATATTTTGGGGCAAAATTGCAGAATTTTTCTTTACATTGGGGCAAAATTGCAGAAATTCACCTTATTTTGGGGTAAAATTGCAGAAATTTCACATATTTCAGGGCAAAAGGCAGAAATTTCCCTTATTTTGGGGCAAAATTACAGAAAATTCACTTATTTTAGGGTAATAAGTCAGAAATTCCCCTTATTTTGGGGCAAAAAACAGAAATTTCCTTTGTTTTGGGGGAAAAAGACAGAAATTCCACTTATTTAGAGGCAAAAATGCAGAAATTCCCCTTATTTTGGAGCAAAAATAAAGAAATTTCCCTTTTTTTATGGCAAAAATTATGCATTCCCCTTAATTTCGGGCAAAAAGCAGAAATTCCCCGTATTTTGGAGCAAAATTGCAGAAATTCCCCTAATTGTAGGGCAATAAGGCAGAAATTCCCTATATGTTGGGGCAAAAAGACAGAAATTCTCTTTATTTTTGGGCAAAACTCAGAAATTCCACTTATTTTGCGGCAAAATTGCAAAAATTTCCCTTATTTTGGGGCAAAATTGCAGAAATTTCACTTATTTTGGGGCAAAATTGCAGAAATTTCATTTATTTCAGGGAAAAAAGGCAGAAATTTTCCTTATTTTGTGACAAAAAGGTAGAAATTTCTAATATTTTGTGGCAAAAATGCAGAAATTCCCCTTATTTTGAGGTAAAAAGGCTGAAGTTCCCCTTATATGGGGACAAAAAGGCCGAAATTTCCCTTAATTTGGGGCAAAATTGCAGAAATTTCACTTATTTCAGAGAAAAAAAGCAAAAATTTTTCTTACTTTGGGGCAAAAAGGCATAAATTCCCATTATTTTGGGCCAAAAATGCAGATATTCACCTTATTTTGGGGTAAAATTCCAGAAATTTCACATATTTCAGGGCTAAAAGGGAGAAATTTCCCTTATTTTGGGGCAAAATTGCAGAAATTTCACTTATTTCAGGGTAATAAGTCAGAAATTTTCCTTATTTTGGAGGAAAAAAGACAGCAAATCCCTTTGTTTTGGGGGAAAAAGAAAGACATTCCACTTATTTAGAGGCAAAAAAGCAGAAATTCCCCTTATTTTGGAGCAAAAATGAAGAAATTTCTTTTTTTAAGGCAAAAAGGTATGCATTCTTCTTATTTTCGGGCAAAAAGGCAGAAATTCCCCGTATTTTGGAGCAAAAAGCAGAAATTCCCCTAATTGTGGGGCAAAAATGCAGAAATTCCAATATGTTGGGGCAAAAAGACAGAAATTCTCATTATTTTGAGGCAAAACTCAGAAATTCCACTTATTTTGGGGCAAAATTCCAGAAATTTTCCTTATTTTGGGGCAAAATTGCAGAAATTTCACTTATTTTGGGGCGAAATTGCAGAAATTTCACTTATTTCAGGGAAAAAAGGCAGAAAGTTTTTCTTATTTTGGGGCAAAAAGGCAGAAATTTCTAATATTTTGTGGCAAAAATGCAGAAATTCCCCTTATTTTGAGGTAAAAAGGCTGAAATTCTCCTTATTTGGGGGCAAAAATGCAGAAAATTCTTATATTTGGGGGCAAAATTGCAGAAATTTCACTTATTTCAGGGTAATGAGTCAGAAATTCCCCTTATTTTGGAGCAAAAAATACAGAAATTCCCTTTGTTTTGGGGGAATAAGACAGAAATTCCACATATTTAGAGGCAAAAAGGCAGAAATTCCCTTTATTTTGGAGCAAAAATGAAGAAATTTTCCTCTTTTATGGCAAAAAGTTATGCATTCCTCTTATTTCCGGGCAAAAAGGCAGAAGTTCCCCGTATTTTGTAGCAAAATTGCAGAAATTCCCCTAATGGTGAAGCAAAAAGGCAGAAATTCCCTATATGTTGGGGCAAAAAGACAGAAATTCTCCTTATTTTGGTGCAAAACTCAGAATTTTCTCTTATTTTGGGGCAAAATTCCAGAAATTTCACTTATTTTGGGGCAAAATTGCAGAAATTTCCCTTATTTTGGAGCAAAATTGCAGAAATTTCACTTATTTCAGGGAAAAAAGGCAGAAATTTCCCTTATTTTGGGGCAAAAATGCAGAATTTCTTAATATTTGGTGGCAAAAATGCAGAAATTCTCTTTCTTTTGAGGTAAAAAGGCTGAAGTTCCCCTTATATGGGGGCAAAAAAACAGAAATTTCCCTTATTTTGGGGCAAAAAGACAGAAATTCCCCTTATTTTGTGGCAAAAAGGCAGAAATTTCTTTTATTTTGGGGCAAAATTGCAGAAATTTCACTTATTTCAGGGCATAATTCAAAAATTCCTTTTATTTTGGGGCAAAATACAGAAATTCCATTTATTTTTGGGTAAAAAGGCAGAAATTTCACTTATTTTGAGGTAAAAAGGCAGAAATTCCTCTTATTTTGGGGCAAAAATGAAGAAATTTCCCTTTTTTTGTGGCAAAAGATATACATTCTTCTTACTTTCTGGATAATAAGCAGAAATTCCCTGTATTTTGAAGCAAAATTGCAGTAATTCTCATAATTTTCGGGCAAAAAGGCAGAAATTCTCCATATTTTGGGGTAAAAAGACAGAAAATCTCCTTTTTTTGGGGGCAAACTGTCAGAAATTCCTATTATTTTGTGGCAAAAAGACAGAAATTTCTTTTATTTTGAGGCAAAATTGCATAAATTTCACTTATTTCAGGGCATAATTCAAAAATTCCTTTTATTTTGGGGCAAAAAGACAGAAATTTTGTTTATTTTTGGGTAAAAAGGCAGAAATTTCACTTATATTGAGGTAAAAAGGCAGAAATTCCTCTTATTTTGGGGCAAAAATGAAGAAATTTCCCTTTTTTTGTGGCAAAAGGTATACATTCCCCTTACTTTAGGATAAAAAGCAGAAATTCCCCGTATTTTGAAGCAAAATTGCAGAAATTCTCATAATTTTCGGGCAAAAAGGCAGAAATTCTCCTTATTTTGGGGCAAATAGGCAGAAAATCTCCTTTTTTCGGGAGAAAAAGGTCAGAAATTCCCCATATTTTGGGGCAAAATTGCAGAAATTTCCTTTACATTGGGGCAAAATTGCAGAAATTTCCTTTACATTGGGGCAAAATTGCAGAAATTTCACTTATTTCAGAGAAAAAAAGCAAAAATTTTTCATATTTTGGGGCAAAACGGCAGAAATTCCCATTATTTTGGGGCAAAAAAGGCAGAAATTCACCTTATTTTGGGGTAAAATTGCAGAAATTTCACATATTTCAGGGCAAAAAGGCAGAAATTTCCCTTAATTTGGGGCAAGATTACAGAAAATTCACTTATTTTAGGGTAATAAGTCAGAAATTCCCCTTATTTTGGGGCAAAAAAACCAGAAATTTTCTTTGTTTTGAGGGAAAAAGACAGAAATTCCACTGATTTAGAGGCAAAAAGGCAGAAATTTCCCTTATTTTGGAGCAAAAATAAAGAAATTTCCCTTTTTTATGGCAAAAATTATGCGTTCCCCTTAATTTCGGGCAAAAAGGCAGAATTTCCCCGTATTTTGGAGCAAAATTGCAGAAATTCCCCTAATTGTGGGGCAAAAAGGCAGAAATTCCCTATACGTTGGGGCAAAAAGACAGAAATTCTCTTTATTTTGGGGCAAAACTCAGAAATTCCACTTATTTTGGGGCAAAATTGCAAAAATTTCCCTTATTTTGGGGGAAAATTGCAGAAATTTCACATATTTTGGGGCAAAATTGCAGAAATTTTATTTATTTCAGGGAAAAATGGCAGAAATTTTCCTTATTTTGTGACAAAAAGGTAGAAATTTCTAATATTTTGTGGCAAAAATGCAAAAATTCCCTTTATTTTGAGGTAAAAAGGCTGAAGTTCCTTTTATATGGGGGCAAAAAGGCCGAAATTTTCCTTAATTTGTGGCAAAATTGCAGAAATTTCACTTATTTCAGAGAAAAAAAGCAAAAAATTTTCTTATTTTGGGGCAAAAACGCAGAAATTCCCATTATTTTAGGGCAAAAATGCAAAAATTCTCCTTATTTTGGGGTAAAATTGCAGAAATTTCACATATTTCAGGGCAAAAATGAAGAAATTTCCCTTATTTTGGGGCAAAATTGCAGAAATTTCACTTATTTCAGGGTAATAAGTCAGAAATTTTCCTTATTTTGGAGCAAAAAAGACAGAAAATCCCTTTGTTTTGGGGGAAAAAGACAGACATTCCACTTATTTAGAGGCAAAAAAGCAGAAATTCCCCTTATTTTGGAGCAAAAATGAAGAAATTTCTTTTTTTTAAGGAAAAATGTATGCATTCTTCTTATTTTCGGGCAAAAAGGCAGAAATTCCCCGTATTTTGGGGCAAAATTGCAGAAATTTTTCTAATTGTGGGGCAAAAATGCAGAAATTCCCTATATGTTGGGGCAAAAAGACAGAAATTCTCCTTATTTTGGGGCAAAACTCAGAAATTCC
This sequence comes from Micromys minutus, assembly GCF_963924665.1. Lineage (NCBI taxonomy): Eukaryota > Metazoa > Chordata > Mammalia > Rodentia > Muridae > Micromys > Micromys minutus. Next base: position 3,139,794 of record NW_027667133.1, on the reverse strand, counting down.
ACTTATTTTGGGGCAAAATTCCAGAAATTTCCCTTATTTTGGGGCAAAATTGCAGAAATTTCACTTATTTTGTGGCGAAATTGCAGAAATTTCACTTATTTCAGGAAAAAAAGGCAGAAATTTTTCTTTATTTTGGGGCAAAAAGGCAGAAATTTCTAATATTTTGTGGCAAAAATGCAGAAATTCCCCTTATTTTGAGGTAAAAAGGCTGAAATTCTCCTTATTTGGGGGCAAAAATGCAGAAAATTCTTTTATTTGGGGGCAAAATTGCAGAAATTTCACTTATTTTAGGGTAATGAGTCAGAAATTCCCCTTATTTTGGAGCAAAAAATACAGAAATTCCCTTTGTTTTGGGGGAATAAGACAGAAATTCCACTTATTTAGAGGCAAATAGTCAGAAATTCCCCTTATTTTGGAACAAAAATGAAGAAATTTCACTTTTTATGGCAAAAAGGTATGCATTCCCTTTATTTTCGGGCAAAAAGGCAGAAATTCTCCGTATTTTGGAGCAAAATTGCAGAAATCCCCTAATTTTAGGGCGAAAGGCAGAAATTCCCTTTATTTTGGGGCAAAAATCAGAAATTCGCCTTATTTTAAGTCAAAATTCCAGAAATTTCCTTTATTTTGGGGCAAAATTGCAGGAATTTACTTTATTTTGGGGCAAAATTGCAGAAATTTCACTTATTTGAGGCAAAATTGCAGAAATTTCACTTATTTTCAGGTAAAAAGGCTGAAATTTCCTTTATTTTAGGGAAAAAAGGAGAAATTCTCTTTATTTTGGGGCAAAATTGCAGAAATTTCCCTTACTATGGGGAAAAATTGCAGAAATTTTCCTTATTTTAGGGCAAAATTGCAAAAATTTCACTTATTTCAGAGAAAAAAAACAAAAATTTTTCTTATTTTGGGGCAAAAAGGAAGAAATTCCCATTATTTTGGGGCAAAAAAGCAGAAATTCACCTTATTTTGGGGTAAAATTGCAGAAATTTCAAATATTTCAGAACAAAAAGGCAGAAATTTCTTTTATTTTGGGCCAAAATTGCAGAATTTCACGTATTTCAGGGTAATAAGTCAGAAATTCTTCTTATTTTGGGGCAAAAAAGACAGAAATTCCCTTTGTTTTGGGGGAAAAAGACAGAAATTCCACTTATTTAGAGGCAAAAAAGCAGAAATTCTTCTTATTTTGGAGCAAAAATGAAGAAATTTTCCTCTTTTATGGCAAAAAGTTATGCATTCCTCTTATTTTCGGGCAAAAAGGCAGAAGTTCCCCGTATTTTGTAGCAAAATTGCAGAAATTCCCCTAATTGTGAAGCAAAAAGGCAGAAATTCCCTAAATGTTGGGGCAAAAAGACAGAAATTCTCCTTATTTTGGTGCAAAACTCAGAATTTTCTCTTATTTTGGGGCAAAATTCCAGAAATTTCACTTATTTTGGGCCAAAATTGCAGAAATTTTCCATATTTTGGGGCAAAATTGCAGAAATTTCACTTATTTCAGGGAAAAAAGGCAGAAATTTTTCTTATTTTGGGGCAAAAATGCAGAATTTCTTAATATTTGGTGGCAAAAATGCAGAAATTCTCTTTCTTTTGTGGTAAAAAGGCTAAAATTCCCCTTATATGGGGGCAAAAACCCAGAAATTTAACTTATTTTGGGAAAAAAAGACAGAAATTCCCCTTATTTTGTGGCAAAAAGGCAGAAATTTCTTTTATTTTGGGGCAAAATTGCAGAAATTTCACTTATTTCAGGGCATACTTCAAAAATTCCTTTTATTTTGGGGCAAAATACAGAAATTCTATTTATTTTTGGGTAAAAAGGCAGAAATTTCACTTATTTTGAGGTAAAAAGGCAGAAATTCCTTTTATTATGCGGCAAAAATGAAGAAATTTCCTTTTTTTGTGGCAAAAGATATACATTCCTCTTACTTTCTGGATAATAAGCAAAAATTCCCCGTATTTTGAAGCAAAATTTCAGTAATTCTCATAATTTTCGGGCAAAAAGCAGAAATTCTCCTTATTTTGGGGTAAAAAGACAGAAAATCTCCTTTTTTTGGGAGCAAACAGTCAGAAATTCCTTTTATTTTGTGGCAAAAAGGCAGAAATTTTTTTTATTTTGAGGCAAAATTGCAGAAATTTCACTTATTTCAGGGCATAATTCAAAAATTCCTTTTATTTTGGGGCAAAAAGACAGAAATTTTGTTTATTTTTGGGTAAAAAGGCAGAAATTTCACTTATATTGAGGTAAAAAGGCAGAAATTCCTCTTATTTTGGGGCAAAAATGAAGAAATTTCCCTTTTTTTGTGGCAAAGGGTATACATTCCCCTTACTTTCAGGATAAAAAGCAGAAATTCCCCGTATTTTGAAGCAAAATTGCAGAAATTCTCATAATTTTCGGGCAAAAAGGCAGAAATTCTCCTTATTTTAAGGCAAAAAGGCAGAAAATCTCCTTTTTTCGGGAGCAAAAGGTCAGAAATTCCCCATATTTTGGGGCAAAATTGCAGAAATTTTCTTTACATTGGGGCAAAATTGCAGAAATTCACCTTATTTTGGGGTAAAATTGCAGAAATTTCACATATTTCAGGGCAAAAGGCAGAAATTTCCCTTATTTTGGGGCAAAATTACAGAAAATTCACTTATTTTAGGGTAATAAGTCAGAAATTCCCCTTATTTTGGGGCAAAAAACAGAAATTTCCTTTGTTTTGGGGGAAAAAGACAGAAATTCCACTTATTTAGAGGCAAAAAGGCAGAAATTCCCCTTATTTTGGAGCAAAAATAAAGAAATTTCCCCTTTTTTATGGCAAAAATTATACATTCCCCTTAATTTCGGGCAAAAAGCAGAAATTCCCCGTATTTTGGAGCAAAATTGCAGAAATTCCCCTAATTGTAGGGCAATAAGGCAGAAATTCCCTATATGTTGGGGCAAAAAGACAGAAATTCTCTTTATTTTTGGGCAAAACTCAGAAATTCCACTTATTTTGCGGCAAAATTGCAAAAATTTCCCTTATTTTGGGGCAAAATTGCAGAAATTTCACTTATTTTGGGGCAAAATTGCAGAAATTTCATTTATTTCAGGGAAAAAAGGCAGAAATTTTCCTTATTTTGTGACAAAAAGGTAGAAATTTCTAATATTTTGTGGCAAAAATGCAGAAATTCCCCTTATTTTGAGGTAAAAAGGCTGAAGTTCCCCTTATATGGGGGCAAAAAGGCCGAAATTTCCCTTAATTTGGGGCAAAATTGCAGAAATTTCACTTATTTCAGAGAAAAAAAGCAAAAATTTTTCTTATTTTGGGGCAAAAAGGCATAAATTCCCATTATTTTGGGCCAAAAATGCAGATATTCACCTTATTTTGGGGTAAAATTCCAGAAATTTCACATATTTCAGGGCTAAAAGGGAGAAATTTCCCTTATTTTGGGGCAAAATTGCAGAAATTTCACTTATTTCAGGGTAATAAGTCAGAAATTTTCCTTATTTTGGAGGAAAAAAGACAGCAAATCCCTTTGTTTTGGGGGAAAAAGAAAGACATTCCACTTATTTAGAGGCAAAAAAGCAGAAATTCCCCTTATTTTGGAGCAAAAATGAAGAAATTTCTTTTTTTAAGGCAAAAAGGTATGCATTCTTCTCATTTTCGGGCAAAAAGGCAGAAATTCCCCGTATTTTGGAGCAAAAAGCAGAAATTCCCCTAATTGTGGGGCAAAAATGCAGAAATTCAAATATGTTGGGGCAAAAAGACAGAAATTCTCATTATTTTGAGGCAAAACTCAGAAATTCCACTTATTTTGGGGCAAAATTCCAGAAATTTCCCTTATTTTGGGGCAAAATTGCAGAAATTTCACTTATTTTGGGGCGAAATTGCAGAAATTTCACTTATTTCAGGGAAAAAAGGCAGAAAGTTTTTCTTATTTTGGGGCAAAAAGGCAGAAATTTCTAATATTTTGTGGCAAAAATGCAGAAATTCCCCTTATTTTGAGGTAAAAAGGCTGAAATTCTCCTTATTTGGGGGCAAAAATGCAGAAAATTCTTTTATTTGGGGGCAAAATTGCAGAAATTTCACTTATTTCAGCGTAATGAGTCAGAAATTCCCCTTATTTTGGAGCAAAAAATACAGAAATTCCCTTTGTTTTGGGGGAATAAGACAGAAATTCCACTTATTTAGAGGCAAAAAGGCAGAAATTCCCTTTATTTTGAAGCAAAAATGAAGAAATTTCCCTTTTTATGGCAAAAAGGTATGCATTCCCTTTATTTTCGGGCAAAAAGGCAGAAATTCCCCGTATTTTGGAGCAAAATTGCAGAAATTCCCCTAATTTTGAGGCGAAAGGCAGAAATTCCCTTTATTTTGGGGCAAAAATCAGAAATTCCCCTTATTTTAGGGCAAAATTCCAGAAATTTCCTTTATTTTGGGGCAAAATTGCAGGAATTTACCTTATTTTGGGGCAAAATTGCAGAAATTTCACTTATTTGAGGCAAAATTGCAGAAATTTCACTTATATTCAGGTAAAAAGGCTGAAATTTCCTTTATTTTAGGGAACAAAGGAGAAATTCTCTTTATTTTGGGGCAAATTGCAGAAATTTCCCTTATTATGGGGAAAAATTGCAGAAATTTCCCATATTTTAGGGCAAAATTGCAAAAATTTCACTTATTTCAGAGAAAAAAAACAAAAATTTTTCTTATTTTGGGGCAAAAAGGAAGAAATTCCCATTATTTTGGGGCAAAAAGGCAGAAATTCACCTTATTTTGGGGTAAAATGTCAGAAATTTCACATATTTCAGGGGAAAAAAGCCGGAAATTTCCCTCATTTTGAGGCAAAATTGCAGAATTTCACTTATTTCAGGGTAATAAGTCAGAAATTCTTCTTATTTTGGGGCAAAAAAGACAGAAATTCCCTTTGTTTCGGGGGAAAAAGACAGAAATTCCACTTATTTAGAGGCAAAAAAGCAGAAATTCTTCTTATTTTGGAGCAAAAATGAAGAAATTTTCCTCTTTTATGGCAAAAAGTTATGCATTCCTCTTATTTCCGGGCAAAAAGGCAGAAGTTCCCCGTATTTTGTAGCAAAATTGCAGAAATTCCCCTAATGGTGAAGCAAAAAGGCAGAAATTCCCTATATGTTGGGGCAAAAAGACAGAAATTCTCCTTATTTTGGTGCAAAACTCAGAATTTTCTCTTATTTTGGGGCAAAATTCCAGAAATTTCACTTATTTTGGGGCAAAATTGCAGAAATTTCCCTTATTTTGGAGCAAAATTGCAGAAATTTCACTTATTTCAGGGAAAAAAGGCAGAAATTTCCCTTATTTTGGGACAAAAATGCAGAATTTCTTAATATTTGGTGGCAAAAATGCAGAAATTCTCTTTCTTTTGAGGTAAAAAGGCTGAAGTTCCCCTTATATGGGGGCAAAAAAACAGAAATTTCCCTTATTTTGGGGCAAAAAGACAGAAATTCCCCTTATTTTGTGGCAAAAAGGCAGAAATTTCTTTTATTTTGGGGCAAAATTGCAGAAATTTCACATATTTCAGGGCATAATTCAAAAATTCCTTTTATTTTGTGGCAAAATACAGAAATTCCATTTATTTTTGGGTAAAAAGGAAGAAATTTCACTTATTTTGAGGTAAAAAGTCAGAAATTCCTCTTATTTTGGGGCAAAAATGAAGAAATTTCCCTTTTTTGTGGCAAAAGATATACATTCTTCTTACTTTCTGGATAAAAGCAGAAATTCCCTGTATTTTGAAGCAAAATTGCAGTAATTCTCATAATTTTCGGGCAAAAAGGCAGAAATTCTCCATATTATGGGGTAAAAAGACAGAAAATCTCCTTTTTTTGGGGGCAAACTGTCAGAAATTCCTCTTATTTTGTGGCAAAAAGACAGAAATTTCTTTTATTTTGAGGCAAAATTGCAGAAATTTCACTTATTTCAGGGCATAATTCAAAAATTCCTTTTATTTTGGGGCAAAAAGACAGAAATTTTGTTTATTTTTGGGTAAAAAGGCAGAAATTTCACTTATATTGAGGTAAAAAGGCAGAAATTCCTCTTATTTTGGGGCAAAAATGAAGAAATTTCCCTTTTTTTGTGGCAAAAGGTATACATTCCCCTTACTTTCAGGATAAAAAGCAGAAATTCCCCGTATTTTGAAGCAAAATTGCAGAAATTCTCATAATTTTTGGGCAAAAAGGCAGAAATTCTCCTTATTTTGGGGCAAAAAGGCAGAAAATCTCCTTTTTTCGGGAGCAAAATGTCAGAAATTCCCCATATTTTGGGGCAAAATTGCAGAAATTTCCTTTACATTGGGGCAAAATTGCAGAAATTTCCTTTACATTGGGGCAAAATTGCAGAAATTTCACTTATTTCAGAGAAAAAAAGCAAAAATTTTTCATATTTTGGGGCAAAACGGCAGAAATTCCCATTATTTTGGGGCAAAAAAGGCAGAAATTCACCTTATTTTGGGGTAAAATTGCAGAAATTTCACATATTTCAGGGCAAAAAGGCAGAAATTTCCCTTATTTTGGGGCAAAATTACGGAAAATTCACTTATTTTAGGATAATAAGTCAGAAATTCCCCTTATTTTGGGGCAAAAAAACCAGAAATTTTCTTTGTTTTGAGGGAAAAAGACAGAAATTCCACTGATTTAGAGGCCAAAAGGCAGAAATTTCCCTTATTTTGGAGCAAAAATAAAGAAATTTCCCTTTTTTATGGCAAAAATTATGCGTTCCCCTTAATTTCGGGCAAAAAGGCAGAATTTCCCCGTATTTTGGAGCAAAATTGCAGAAATTCCCCTGATTGTGGGGCAAAAAGGCAGAAATTCCCTATACGTTGGGGCAAAAAGACAGAAATTCTCTTTATTTTGGGGCAAAACTCAGAAATTCCACTTATTTTGGGGCAAAATTGCAAAAATTTCCCTTATTTTGGGGCAAAATTGCAGAAATTTCACATATTTTGGGGCAAAATTGCAGAAATTTCATTTATTTCAGGGATAAAAGGCAGAAATTTTCCTTATTTTGTGACAAAAAGGTAGAAATTTCTAATATTTTGTGGCAAAAATGCAGAAATTCCCCTTATTTTGAGGTAAAAAGGCTGAAGTTCCTTTTATATGGGGGCAAAAAGGCCGAAATTTTCCTTAATTTGTGGCAAAATTGCAGAAATTTCACTTATTTCAGAGAAAAAAAGCAAAAAATTTTCTTATTTTGGGGCAAAAACGCAGAAATTCCCATTATTTTAGGGCAAAAATGCAAAAATTCTCCTTATTTTGGGGTAAAATTGCAGAAATTTCACATATTTCAGGGCAAAAATGGAGAAATTTCCCTTATTTTGGGGCAAAATTGCAGAAATTTCACTTATTTCAGGGTAATAAGTCAGAAATTTTCCTTATTTTGGAGCAAAAAAGACAGAAAATCCCTTTGTTTTGGGGGAAAAAGACAGACATTCCACTTATTTAGAGGCAAAAAAGCAGAAATTCCCCTTATTTTGGAGCAAAAATGAAGAAATTTCTTTTTTTTAAGGAAAAATGTATGCATTCTTCTTATTTTCGGGCAAAAAGGCAGAAATTCCCCGTATTTTGGGGCAAAATTGCAGAAATTCCCCTAATTGTGGGGCAAAAATGCAGAAATTCCCTATATGTTGGGGCAAAAAGACAGAAATTCTCCTTATTTTGGGGCAAAACTCAGAAATTCCACTTATTTTGGGGCAAAATTCCAGAAATTTCCCTTATTTTGGGGCAAAATTGCAGAAATTTCATTTATTTTGCGGCGAAATTGCAGAAATTTCACTTATTTCAGGAAAAAAAGGCAGAAATTTTTCTTTATTTTGGGGCAAAAAGGCAGAAATTTCTAATATTTTGTGGCAAAAATGCAGAAATTCCCCTTATTTTGAGGTAAAAAGGCTGAAATTCTCCTTATTTGGGGGCAAAAATGCAGAAAATTCTTTTATTTGGGGGCAAAATTGCAGAAATTTCACTTATTTTAGGGTAATGAGTCAGAAATTCCCCTTATTTTGGAGCAAAAAATACAGAAATTCCCTTTGTTTTGGGGGAATAAGACAGAAATTCCACTTATTTAGAGGCAAATAGTCAGAAATTCCCCTTATTTTGGAGCAAAAATGAACAAATTTCCCTTTTTATGGCAAAAAGGTATGCATTCCCTTTATTTTCGGGCAAAAAGGCAGAAATTCTCCGTATTTTGGAGCAAAATTGCAGAAATCCCCTAATTTTGGGGCGAAAGGCAGAAATTCCCTTTATTTTGGGGCAAAAATCAGAAATTCGCCTTATTTTAAGTCAAAATTCCAGAAATTTCCTTTATTTTGGGGCAAAATTGCAGGAATTTTCTTTATTTTGGGGCAAAATTGCAGAAATTTCACTTATTTGAGGCAAAATTGCAGAAATTTCACTTATTTTCAGGTAAAAAGGCTGAAATTTCCTTTATTTTAGGGAAAAAAGGAGAAATTCTCTTTATTTTGGGGCAAAATTGCAGAAATTTCCCTTACTATGGGGAAAAATTGCAGAAATTTTCCTTATTTTAGGGCAAAATTGCAAAAATTTCACTTATTTCAGAAAAAAAAAACAAAAATTTTTCTTATTTTGGGGCAAAAAGGAAGAAATTCCCATTATTTTGGGGCAAAAAGGCAGAAATTCACCTTATTTTGGGGTAAAATTGCAGAAATTTCAAATATTTCAGAACAAAAAGGCAGAAATTTCTTTTATTTTGGGCCAAAATTGCAGAATTTCACGTATTTCAGGGTAATAAGTCAGAAATTCTTCTTATTTTGGGGCAAAAAAGACAGAAATTCCCTTTGTTTTGGGGGAAAAAGACAGAAATTCCACTTATTTAGAGGCAAAAAAGCAGAAATTCTTCTTATTTTGGAGCAAAAATGAAGAAATTTTCCTCTTTTATGGCAAAAAGTTATGCATTCCTCTTATTTTCGGGCAAAAAGGCAGAAGTTCCCCGTATTTTGTAGCAAAATTGCAGAAATTCCCCTAATTGTGAAGCAAAAAGGCAGAAATTCCCTAAATGTTGGGGCAAAAAGACAGAAATTCTCCTTAATTTGGGCGCAAAACTCAGAATTTTCTCTTATTTTGGGGCAAAATTCCAGAAATTTCACTTATTTTGGGGCAAAATTGCAGAAATTTTCCATATTTTGGTGCAAAATTGCAGAAATTTCACTTATTTCAGGGAAAAAAGGCAGAAATTTTTCTTATTTTGGGGCAAAAATGCAGAATTTCTTAATATTTGGTGGCAAAAATGCAGAAATTCTCTTTCTTTTGTGGTAAAAAGGCTAAAATTCCCCTTATATGGGGGCAAAAAACCAGAAATTTAACTTATTTTGGGAAAAAAAGACAGAAATTCCCCTTATTTTGTGGCAAAAAGGCAGAAATTTCTTTTATTTTGGGGCAAAATTGCAGAAATTTCACTTATTTCAGGGCATAATTCAAAAATTCCTTTTATTTTGGGGCAAAATACAGAAATTCTATTTATTTTTGGGTAAAAAGGCAGAAATTTCACTTATTTTGAGGTAAAAAGGCAGAAATTCCTTTTATTATGCTGCAAAAATGAAGAAATTTCCCTTTTTTGTGGCAAAAGATATACATTCCTCTTACTTTCTGGATAATAAGCAAAAATTCCCCGTATTTTGAAGCAAAATTTCAGTAATTCTCATAATTTTCGGGCAAAAAGCAGAAATTCTCCTTATTTTGGGGTAAAAAGACAGAAAATCTCCTTTTTTTGGGAGCAAACAGTCAGAAATTCCTTTTATTTTGTGGCAAAAAGGCAGAAATTTTTTTTATTTTGAGGCAAAATTGCAGAAATTTCACTTATTTCAGGGCATAATTCAAAAATTCCTTTTATTTTGGGGCAAAAAGACAGAAATTTTGTTTATTTTTGGGTAAAAAGGCAGAAATTTCACTTATATTGAGGTAAAAAGGCAGAAATTCCTCTTATTTTGGGGCAAAAATGAAGAAATTTCCCTTTTTTTGTGGCAAAGGGTATACATTCCCCTTACTTTCAGGATAAAAAGCAGAAATTCCCCGTATTTTGAAGCAAAATTGCAGAAATTCTCATAATTTTCGGGCAAAAAGGCAGAAATTCTCCTTATTTTAAGGCAAAAAGGCAGAAAATCTCATTTTTTCGGGAGCAAAAGGTCAGAAATTCCCCATATTTTGGGGCAAAATTGCAGAAATTTTCTTTACATTGGGGCAAAATTGCAGAAATTCACCTTATTTTGGGGTAAAATTGCAGAAATTTCACATATTTCAGGGCAAAAGGCAGAAATTTCCCTTATTTTGGGGCAAAATTACAGAAAATTCACTTATTTTAGGGTAATAAGTCAGAAATTCCCCTTATTTTGGGGCAAAAAACAGAAATTTCCTTTGTTTTGGGGGAAAAAGACAGAAATTCCACTTATTTAGAGGCAAAAAGGCAGAAATTCCCCTTATTTTGGAGCAAAAATAAAGAAATTTCCCTTTTTTTATGGCAAAAATTATGCATTCCCCTTAATTTCGGGCAAAAAGCAGAAATTCCCCGTATTTTGGAGCAAAATTGCAGAAATTCCCCTAATTGTAGGGCAATAAGGCAGAAATTCCCTATATGTTGGGGCAAAAAGACAGAAATTCTCTTTATTTTTGGGCAAAACTCAGAAATTCCACTTATTTTGCGGCAAAATTGCAAAAATTTCCCTTATTTTGGGGCAAAATTGCAGAAATTTCACTTATTTTGGGGCAAAATTGCAGAAATTTCATTTATTTCAGGGAAAAAAGGCAGAAATTTTCCTTATTTTGTGACAAAAAGGTAGAAATTTCTAATATTTTGTGGCAAAAATGCAGAAATTCCCCTTATTTTGAGGTAAAAAGGCTGAAGTTCCCCTTATATGGGGGCAAAAAGGCCGAAATTTCCCTTAATTTGGGGCAAAATTGCAGAAATTTCACTTATTTCAGAGAAAAAAAGCAAAAATTTTTCTTATTTTGGGGCAAAAAGGCATAAATTCCCATTATTTTGGGCCAAAAATGCAGAAATTCACCTTATTTTGGGGTAATATTCCAGAAATTTCATATATTTCAGGGCTAAAAGGGAGAAATTTCCCTTATTTTGGGGCAAAATTGCAGAAATTTCACTTATTTCAGGGTAATAAGTCAGAAATTTTCCTTATTTTGGAGGAAAAAAGACAGCAAATCCCTTTGTTTTGGGGGAAAAAGAAAGACATTCCACTTATTTAGAGGCAAAAAAGCAGAAATTCCCCTTATTTTGGAGCAAAAATGAAGAAATTTCTTTTTTTAAGGCAAAAAGTTATGCATTCTTCTTATTTTCGGGCAATAAGGCAGAAATTCCCCGTATTTTGGAGCAAAAAGCAGAAATTCCCCTAATTGTGGGGCAAAAATGCAGAAATTCCAATATGTTGGGGCAAAAAGACAGAAATTCTCATTATTTTGAGGCAAAACTCAGAAATTCCACTTATTTTGGGGCAAAATTCCAGAAATTTCCCTTATTTTGGGGCAAAATTGCAGAAATTTCACTTATTTTGGGGCGAAATTGCAGAAATTTCACTTATTTCAGGGAAAAAAGGCAGAAAGTTTTCCTTATTTTGGGGCATAAAGGCAGAAATTTCTAATATTTTGTGGCAAAAATGCAGAAATTCCCCTTATTTTGAGGTAAAAAGGCTGAAATTCTCCTTATTTGGGGGCAAAAATGCAGAAAATTCTTTTATTTGGGGGCAAAATTGCAGAAATTTCACTTATTTCAGGGTAATGAGTCAGAACTTCCCCTTATTTTGGAGCAAAAAATACAGAAATTCCCTTTGTTTTGGGGGAATAAGACAGAAATTCCACTTATTTAGAGGCAAAAAGGCAGAAATTCCCTTTATTTTGAAGCAAAAATGAAGAAATTTCCCTTTTTATGGCAAAAAGGTGTGCATTCCCTTCATTTTCGGGCAAAAAGGCAGAAATTCCCCGTATTTTGGAGCAAAATTGCAGAAATTCCCCTAATTTTGAGGCGAAAGGCAGAAATTCCCTTTATTTTGGGGCAAAAATCAGAAATTCCCCTTATTTTAGGGCAAAATTCCAGAAATTTCCTTTATTTTGGGGCAAAATTGCAGGAATTTACCTTATTTTGGGGTAAAATTGCAGAAATTTCACTTATTTGAGGCAAAATTGCAGAAATTTCACTTATATTCAGGTAAAAAGGCTGAAATTTCCTTTATTTTAGGGAACAAAGGAGAAATTCTCTTTATTTTGGGGCAAATTGCAGAAATTTCCCTTATTATGGGGAAAAATTGCAGAAATTTCCCATATTTTAGGGCAAAATTGCAAAAATTTCACTTATTTCAGAGAAAAAAAACAAAAATTTTTCTTATTTTAGGGCAAAAAGGAAGAAATTCCCATTATTTTGGGGCAAAAAAGCAGAAATTCACCTTATTTTGGGGTAAAATGTCAGAAATTTCACATATTTCAGGGGAAAAAAGCCGGAAATTTCCCTCATTTTGAGGCAAAATTGCAGAATTTCACTTATTTCAGGGTAATAAGTCAGAAATTCTTCTTATTTTGGGGCAAAAAAGACAGAAATTCCCTTTGTTTTGGGGGAAAAAGACAGAAATTCCACTTATTTAGAGGCTAAAAAGCAGAAATTCTTCTTATTTTGGAGCAAAAATGAAGAAATTTTCCTCTTTTATGGCAAAAAGTTATGCATTCCTCTTATTTTCGGGCAAAAAGGCAGAAGTTCCCCGTATTTTGTAGCAAAATTGCAGAAATTCCCCTAATGGTGAAGCAAAAAGGCAGAAATTCCCTATATGTTGGGGCAAAAAGACAGAAATTCTCCTTATTTTGGTGCAAAACTCAGAATTTTCTCTTATTTTGGGGCAAAATTCCAGAAATTTCACTTATTTTGGGCCAAAATTGCAGAAATTTCCCTTATTTTGGAGCAAAATTGCAGAAATTTCACTTATTTCAGGGAAAAAAGGCAGAAATTTCCCTTATTTTGGGGCAAAAATGCAGAATTTCTTAATATTTGGTGGCAAAAATGCAGAAATTCTCTTTCTTTTGAGGTAAAAAGGCTGAAGTTCCCCTTATATGGGGGCAAAAAAACAGAAATTTCCCTTATTTTGGGGCAAAAAGACAGAAATTCCCCTTATTTTGTGGCAAAAAGGCAGAAATTTCTTTTATTTTGGGGCAAAATTGCAGAAATTTCACTTATTTCAGGGCATAATTCAAAAATTCCTTTTATTTTGTGGCAAAATACAGAAATTCCATTTATTTTTGGGTAAAAAGGCAGAAATTTCACTTATTTTGAGGTAAAAAGGCAGAAATTCCTCTTATTTTGGGGCAAAAATGAAGAAATTTCCCTTTTTTGTGGCAAAAGATATACATTCTTCTTACTTTCTGGATAATAAGCAGAAATTCCCTGTATTTTGAAGCAAAATTGCAGTAATTCTCATAATTTTCGGGCAAAAAGGCAGAAATTCTCCATATTTTGGGGTAAAAAGACAGAAAATCTCCTTTTTTTGGGGGCAAACTGTCAGAAATTCCTCTTATTTTGTGGCAAAAAGACAGAATTTTTTTTTATTTTGTGGCAAAATTGAAGAAATTTCACTTAGTTCAGGGCATAATTCAAAAATTCCTTTTATTTTGGGGCAAAAAGACAGAAATTTTGTTTATTTTTGGGTAAAAAGGCAGAAATTTCACTTATATTGAGGTAAAAAGGCAGAAATTCCTCTTATTTTGGGGTAAAAATGAAGAAATTTCCCTTTTTTTGTGGCAAAAGATATACATTCCCCTTACTTTCAGGATAAAAAGCAGAAATTCCCCGTATTTTGAAGCAAAATTGCAGAAATTCTCATAATTTTCGGGAAAAAAGGCAGAAATTCTCCTTATTTTGGGGCAAAAAGGCAGAAAATCTCCTTTTTTCGGGAGCAAAATGTCAGAAATTCCCCATATTTTGGGGCAAAATTGCAGAAATTTCCTTTACATTGGGGCAAAATTGCAGAAATTTCCTTTACATTGGGGCAAAATTGCAGAAATTTCACTTATTTCAGAGAAAAAAAGCAAAAATTTTTCATATTTTGGGGCAAAACGGCAGAAATTCCCATTATTTTGGGGCAAAAAAGGCAGAAATTCACCTTATTTTGGGGTAAAATTGCAGAAATTTCACATATTTCAGGGCAAAAAGGCAGAAATTTCCCTTATTTTGGGGCAAGATTACAGAAAATTCACTTATTTTAGGGTAATAAGTCAGAAATTCCCCTTATTTTGGGGCAAAAAAACCAGAAATTTTCTTTGTTTTGAGGGAAAAATACAGAAATTCCACTGATTTAGAGGCAAAAAGGCAGAAATTTCCCTTATTTTGGAGCAAAAATAAAGAAATTTCCCTTTTTTTATGGCAAAAATTATGCGTTCCCCTTAATTTCGGGCAAAAAGGCAGAATTTCCCCGTATTTTGGAGCAAAATTACAGAAATTCCCCTAATTGTGGGGCAAAAAGGCAGAAATTCCCTATACGTTGGGGCAAAAAGACAGAAATTCTCTTTATTTTGAGGCAAAACTCAGAAATTCCACTTATTTTGGGGCAAAATTGCAGAAATTTCACATATTTTGGGGCAAAATTGCAGAAATTTCATTTATTTCAGGGAAAAAAGGCAGAAATTTTCCTTATTTTGTGACAAAAAGGTAGAAATTTCTAATATTTTGTGTCAAAAATGCAGAAATTCCCCTTATTTTGAGGTAAAAAGGCTGAAGTTCCCCTTATATGGGGGCAAAAAGGCCGAAATTTTCCTTAATTTGTGGCAAAATTGCAGAAATTTCACTTATTTCAGAGAAAAAAAGCAAAAAATTTTCTTATTTTGGGGCAAAAAGGCAGAAATTCCCATTATTTTAGGGCAAAAATGCAAAAATTCTCCTTATTTTAGGGTAAAATTGCAGAAATTTCACATATTTCAGGGCAAAAATGGAGAAATTTCCCTTATTTTGGGGCAAAATTGCAGAAATTTCACTTATTTCAGGGTAATAAGTCAGAAATTTTCCTTATTTTGGAGCAAAAAAGACAGAAAATCCCTTTGTTTTGGGGGAAAAAGACAGACATTCCACTTATTTAGAGGCAAAAAAGCAGAAATTCCCCTTATTTTGGAGCAAAAATGAAGAAATTTCTTTTTTTTAAGGCAAAAATGTATGCATTCTTCTTATTTTCGGGCAAAAAGGCAGAAATTCCCCGTATTTTGGGGCAAAATTGCAGAAATTCCCCTAATTGTGGGGCAAAAATGCAGAAATTCCCTATATGTTGGGGCAAAAAGACAGAAATTCTCCTTATTTTGGGGCAAAACTCAGAAATTCCACTTATTTTGGGGCAAAATTCCAGAAATTTCCCTTATTTTGGGGCAAAATTGCAGAAATTTCACTTATTTTGAGGCGAAATTGCAGAAATTTCACTTATTTCAGGAAAAAAAGGCAGAAATTTTTCTTTATTTTGGGGCAAAAAGGCAGAAATTTCTAATATTTGTGGCAAAAATGCAGAAATTCCCCTTATTTTGAGGTAAAAAGGCTGAAATTCTCCTTATTTGGGGGCAAAAATGCAGAAAATTCTTTTATTTGGGGGCAAAATTGCAGAAATTTCACTTATTTTAGGGTAATGAGTCAGAAATTCCCCTTATTTTGGAGCAAAAAATACAGAAATTCCCTTTGTTTTGGGGGAATAAGACAGAAATTCCACTTATTTAGAGGCAAATAGTCAGAAATTCCCCTTATTTTGGAGCAAAAATGAAGAAATTTCCCTTTTTATGGCAAAAAGGTATGCATTCCCTTTATTTTCAGGCAAAAAGGCAGAAATTCTCCGTATTTTGGAGCAAAATTGCAGAAATCCCCTAATTTTGGGGCGAAAGGCAGAAATTCCCTTTATTTTGGGGCAAAAATCAGAAATTCGCCTTATTTTAAGTCAAAATTCAAGAAATTTCCTTTATTTTGGGGCAAAATTGCAGGAATTTACCTTATTTTGGGGCAAAATTGCAGAAATTTCACTTATTTGAGGCAAAATTGCAGAAATTTCACTTATTTTCAGGTAAAAAGGCTGAAATTTCCTTTATTTTAGGGAAAAAAGGAGAAATTCTCTTTATTTTGGGGCAAAATTGCAGAAATTTCCCTTACTATGGGGAAAAATTGCAGAAATTTTCCTTATTTTAGGGCAAAATTGCAAAAATTTCACTTATTTCAGAGACAAAAAACAAAAATTTTTCTTATTTTGGGGCAAAAAGGAAGAAATTCCCATTATTTTGGGGCAAAAAGGCAGAAATTCACCTTATTTTGGGGTAAAATTGCAGAAATTTCAAATATTTCAGAACAAAAAGGCAGAAATTTCTTTTATTTTGGGCCAAAATTGCAGAATTTCACGTATTTCATGGTAATAAGTCAGAAATTCTTCTTATTTTGGGGCAAAAAAGACAGAAATTCCCTTTGTTTTGGGGGAAAAAGACAGAAATTCCACTTATTTAGAGGCAAAAAGCAGAAATTCTTCTTATTTTGGAGCAAAAATGAAGATATTTTCCTCTTTTATGGCAAAAAGTTATGCATTCCTCTTATTTCCGGGCAAAAAGGCAGAAGTTCCCCGTATTTTGTAGCAAAATTGCAGAAATACCCCTAATTGTGAAGCAAAAAGGCAGAAATTCCCTAAATGTTGGGGCAAAAAGACAGAAATTCTCCTTATTTTGGTGCAAAACTCAGAATTTTCTCTTATTTTGGGGCAAAATTCCAGAATTTTCCCTTATTTTGGGGCAAAATTGCAGAAATTTCCATATTTTGGGGCAAAATTGCAGAAATTTCACTTATTTCAGGGAAAAAAGACAGAAATTTCCCTTATTTTGGGGCAAAAATGCAGAATTTCTTAATATTTGGTGGCAAAAATGCAGAAATTCTCTTTCTTTTGAGGTAAAAAGGCTGAAATTCCATTTATATGGGGGCAAAAAAACAGAAATTTCCCTTATTTGGGGGCAAAAATACAGAAATTCCCCTTATTTTTTGGCAAAAAGGCAGAAATTTCTTTTATTTGGGGGCAAAATTGCAGAAATTTCACTTATTTCAGGGCATACTTCAAAAATTCCTTTGATTTTGGGGCAAAATTCAGAAATTCCGTTTATTTTTGGGTAAAAAGTCAGAAATTTCACTTATTTTGAGGTAAAAAGGCAGAAATTCCTTTTATTTTGGGGCAAAAATGAAGAAATTTCCCTTTTTTGTGGCAAAAGATATACATTCCCCTTACTTTCTGGATAATAAGCAGAAATTCCCTGTATTTTGAAGCAAAATTGCAGTAATTCTCATAATTTTCTGGCAAAAAGGCAGAAATTCTCCTTATTTTGGGGTAAAAAGACAGAAAATCTCCTTTTTTCGGGAGCAAACTGTAAGAAATTCCTCTTATTTTGTGGCAAAAAGGCAGAAATTTCTTTTATTTTGAGGCAAAATTGCAGAAATTTCACTTATTTCAGGGCATAATTCAAAAATTCCTTTTATTTTGGGGCAAAAGGACAGAAATTTTGTTTATTTTTGGGTAAAAAGGCAGAAATTTCACTTATATTGAGGTAAAAAGGCAGAAATTCCTCTTATTTTGGGGCAAAAATGAAGAAATTTCCCTTTTTTTGTGGCAAAAGGTATACATTCCCCTTACTTTCAGAATAAAAAGCAGAAATTCCCCGTATTTTGAAGCAAAATTGCAGAAATTCTCATAATTTTCGGGCAAAAAGCAGAAATTCTACTTATTTTGGGTCAAAAAGGCAGAAAATCTCCTTTTTTCGGGAGCAAAAGGTCAGAAATTTCCCATATTTTGGGGCAAAATTGCAGAAATTTCCTTTTACATTGGGGCAAAATTGCAGAAATTTCCTTTACATTGGGGCAAAATTGCAGAAATTTCACTTATTTCAGAGAAAAAAAGCAAAAATTTTTCGTATTTTGGGGCAAAACGGCAAAAATTCCCATTATTTTGGGGCAAAAAAGGCAGAAATTCACCTTATTTTGGGGTAAAATTGCAGAAATTTCACATATTTCAGGGCAAAAAGGCAGAAATTTTCCTTATTTTGGGGCAAAATTACAGAAAATTCACTTATTTTAGGGTAATAAGTCAGAAATTCCCCTTATTTTGAGGGAAAAAAACAGAAATTCCATTTGTTTTGGGGGAAAAAGACAGAAATTCCACTTATTTAGAGGCTAAAAGGCAGAAATTCCCCTTATTTTGGAGCAAAAATAAAGAAATTTCCCTTTTTTTGTGGCAAAAATTATGCATTCCCCTTAATTTCGGGCAAAAAGTAGAAATTCCTCGTATTTTGGAGCAAAATTGCAGAAATTCCCCTAATTGTGGGGAAAAAATGCAGAAATTCCCTATATGTTGGGGCAAAAAGACAGAAATTCTCCTTATTTTGGGGCAAAACTCAGAAATTCCACTTATTTTGGGGCAAAATTGCAAAAAATTCCCTTATTTTGGGGCAAAATTGCTGAAATTTCACTTATTTGGGGCAAAATTGCAGAAATTTCATTTATTTCAGGGAAAAAGGCAGAAATTTTTCTTATTTTGTGACAAAAAGATAGAAATTTCTAATATTTTGTGGCAAAAATGCAGAAATTCCCCTTATTTTGAGGTAAAAAGGCAGAAGTTCCCCTTATATGGGGGCAAAAAGGCCGAAATTTCCCTTAATTTGGGGCAAAATTGCAGAAATTTCACTTATTTCAGAAAAAAAAGCAAAAATTTTTCTTATTTTGGAAAAAAAGGCAGAAATTCCCATTATTTTGGGGCAAAAATGCAGAAATTCACCTTATTTTGGGGGAAGATTGCAGAAATTTCACATATTTCAGGGCAAAAAGGGAGAAATTTCCCTTATTTTGGGTCAAAATTGCAGAAATTTCACTTATTTCAGGGTAATAAATCAGAAATTTTCTTTATTTTGGAGCAAAAAAGACAGAAAATCCCTTTGTTTTGGGGGAAAAGGACAGACATTCCACTTATTTAGAGGAAAAAAGGCAGAAATTCCCATTAGTTTGGGGCAAAAATCAAAAATTCCCCTTATTTTGCGGCAAAATTCCAGAAATTTCCTTTATTTTGGGGCAAAATTGCAGGAATTTACCTTATTTTGGGGCAAAATTTCAGAAATTTCCCTTATTTGGTGCAAAATTGCAGAAATTTCACTTATTTTTAGGTAAAAAGGCTGAAATTTCCTTTATTTTGGGGCAAAAATGGAGAAATTCCCCTTATTTTGGAACAAAAATTCAGAATTTCTTAATATTTGGTGGCAAAAATGCAGAAATTCTCCTTCTTTTGAGGTAAAAAGGCTGAAATTCCCCTTATATGGGGGCAAAAAAACAGAAATTTCCCCTATTTTGTGGCAAAAAGACAGAAATTCCCCTTCTTTTGTGGCAAAAAGGCAGAAATTTTTTTATTTTGCGGCAAAATTGCAGAAATTTCACTTATTTCAGGGCATAATTCAAAAATTCCTCTTATTTTGGGGCAAAATACAGAAATTCCGTTTATTTTTGGGTAAAAACGCAGAAATTTCACTTATTTTGAGGTAAAAAGGCAGAAATTCTTCTTATTTTGGGGCAAAAATGAAGAAATTTCCCTTTTTTGTGGCAAAAGATATACATTCCCCTTACTTTCGGGATAATAAGCAGAAATTCCCCGTATTTTGAAGAAAAATTGCAGTAATTCTCATAATTTTCGGGCAAAAAGGCAGAAATTCTTCCTATTTTGGGGCAAAAAGACAGAAAATCTCCTTTTTTCGGGAGCAAACAGTCAGAAATTCCCCTTATTTTGGGGCAAAATTGCAGAAATTTCTTTTACATTGGGGCAAAATTGCAGAAATTTCCTTTACATTGGGGCAAAATACAGATTTAACTTATTTCAGAGAAAAAAAGCAAAAATTTTTCATATTTTGGGGCAAAAAGGCAGAAATTCTCATTATTTTGGGGCAAAAAGTCAGAAATTCACCTTATTTTGGGGTAAAATTGCAGAAATTTCACATATTTCAGAACAAAAAGGCAGAAATTTCCCCTATTTTGGGGCAAAATTGCAGACATTTCACTTATTTCAGAGTAATAAGTCAGAAATTCCCCTTATTTTGGGGCAAAAAAGACAGAAATTCCCTTTGTTTTGGGGGAAAAAAGACAGAAATTCCACTTATTTAGAGGCAAAAAGGCAGAAATTCCCCTTATTTTGGAGCAAAGATGAAGAAATTTTCCTTTTTTATGGAAAAAAGTTATGTATATCACGTATTTTTGGGAAAAATGGCAGAAATTCCCCGTATTTTGGAGCAAAACTGCAGAAATTTCCCTAATTGTGGGGCAAAAAGGCAGAAATTCACTATATGTTGGGGCAAAAAGACAGAAATTCTCCTTATTTTAAGGCAAAACTCAGAAATTCCACTTATTTTGGGGCAAAATTCCAGAAATTTCCCTTATTTTGGTGCAAAATTGCAGAAATTTCATTTATTTTGGGGCAAAATTGCAGAAATTTCACTTTTTTCAGGGAAAAAAGTGAGAAATTTTTCTTACTTTGGGGCAAAAAGGCAGAAATTCCTAATATTTTGTGGCAAAAATGCAGAAATTCCCCTTATTTTGAGGTAAAAAGGCTGAAATTTCCCTTATTTGGGGGCAAAAAGACAGAAATTTCCATTATTTTGGGGCAAAATTGCAGAAATTTCACTTATTTCAGGGTAATAAGTCAGAAATTTTTCTTATTTTGGGGCAAAAAAGACAGAAAATTCTTTTGTTTTAGGAGAAAAATACAGAAATTCCACTTATTTAGAGGCAAAAAAGCAAAAATTCCCCTTATATTGGAGCAAAAATGAAGTAATTTCCCTTTTTATGGCAAGAAGGTATGCATTCCCATTATTTTTGGGCAAAAAGGCAGAAATTCCCCGTATTTTGGAGCAAAATTGCAGAAATTCCCCTAATTTGGGGGCAAAACGCAGAAATTCCCTTTATTTTGGGGCAAAAATCAGAAATTCCCCTTCTTTTGAGGCAAAATTCAAGAAATTTCCTTTATTTTGGGGCAAAATTGCAGGAATTTACCTTATTTTGGGGCAAAATTCCAGAAATTTCCCTTATTTGGGGCAAAATTGCAGAAATTTCACTTATTTTTAGGTAAAAGGGCTGAAATTTCTTTATTTTGGGGCAAAAAAAAAAACAAATTCCTTTTATTTTGGGGTAAAATTTCAGAAATTTCCCTTATTATGGGGAAAAATTGCAGAAATTTCCCTTAATTTAGGGCAAAATTGCAGAAATTTCACTTATTTCAGAGAAAAAAAGGAAAAATTTTTCTTATTTTGGAGCAAAAATGCAGAAATTCCCATTATTTTGGGGCAAAAGGCAGAAATTCACCTTATTGTGGGGTAAAATTGCAGAATTTTAACATATTTCAGGGCAAAAAGGCAGAAATTTCCCTTATTTTGGGGCCAAATTGCAGAAATTTCACTTATTTCAGGGAAAAAGTCAGAAATTTTCCTTATTTTAAGAGAAAAAGGCAGAAATTCCTAATATTTTGTGGCAAAAATGCAGAAATTCCCCTTATTTTGAGATAAAAAGGCTGAAATTCCCCTTATTTGGGGGCAAAAATGCAAAAATTTCCCTTATTTTGGGGCAAAATTTCAGAAATTTCACTTATTTCAGGGTAATAAGTCAGAAATTTTCCTTATTTTGGGGCAAAAAAAACCAGAAAATCCCTTTGTTTTGGGGGAAAAAGACAGAAATTCCACTTATTAAGAGGCAAAAAAGCAGAAATTCCCCTTATTTTGGAGCAAAAATTAGGAAATTTCCCTCTTTTATGGCAAAATGTTATCCATTCCTCTTATTTTCATTCAAAAAGGCCGAAATTCCCCGTATTTTCTAGAAAAATTGCAGAAATTATCCTAATTGTGGGGCAAAAATGCAGAAATTCCCTATATGTTGGGGCAAAAAACAGAAATTCCCCTTATTTTGGGGCAAATCTCAGAAATTCCACTTATTTTGGGGCAAAATTCCATTAATTTCTCTTTTTTTGGGGCAAAATTGCAGATATTTCACTTATTTTGTGGCAAAATTGCAGAAATTTTAGTTATTTCAGGGAAAAAAGGCAAAAATTTTCTTTTTTTGAAGCAAAAATACAGAAATTCTTAATATTTTGTGGCAAAAATGCTGAAATTCCCCTTAATTTGAAGTAAAAATGCTGAAATTCCCCTATT
Organism: Micromys minutus; assembly: GCF_963924665.1. Lineage (NCBI taxonomy): Eukaryota > Metazoa > Chordata > Mammalia > Rodentia > Muridae > Micromys > Micromys minutus. The sequence goes on along the minus strand of NW_027667133.1, from coordinate 3,117,662 downwards.
TGGCGCAAAAAGGCAGAAAAATCCCTTATTTTGGGGCAAGAAGGCAGAAATTCCCCTAATTTTGTGGCAATAGGCAGAAATTTCTTTTATTTTGGGGCAAAATTGCAGAAATTTCACTTATTTCAGAGCATAATTCAAAAATTCCTTTTATTTTGGGGCAAAAAGACAGAAATTCCGTTTATTTTTGGGTAAAAAGGCAGAAATTTCACTTATTTTGAGGTAGAAAGGCAGAAATTCCTCTTATTTTCCGGCAAAAATGAAAAAATTTACTTTTTTTGTGGCAAAAGGTATACATTCCCCTTACTTTCGGGATTAAAAGCAGAAATTCCCCGTATTTTGAAGCAAAATTGCAGAAATTCTCATAATTTTCGGTCAAAAAGGCAGAAATTCTCCTTATTTTGGGGCAAAAATACAGAAAATCTCCTTTTTTCAGGAGCAAACAGTCAGAAATTCCCCTTATTTTGGGCAAAGTTGCAGAAATTTCCTTTACATTGAGGCAAAATTGCAGAAATTTCCCTTATTTTGGGGCAAAATTCCAGAAATTTCAATTATTTCAGGGTAATAAGTCAAAAATTCCCCTTATTTTGGGGCAAAAAAGACAGAAATTCTATTTGTTTTGGGGGAAAAAGACAGAAATTCCACTTATTTAAAGGCAAAAATGCAGAAATTCCCCTTATTTTGGAGCAAAAATGAAGTAATTTCCCTTTTTATGGCAAAAAGGTATGCATTCCCATTATTTTTGGGCAAATTGGCAGAAATTCCCCGTATTTTGGAGCAAAATTGCAGAAATTTCCCTAATTTGGGGGCAAAACGCAGAAATTCCCTTTATTTTGGGGCAAAAATCAGAAATTCCCCTTATTTTGAGGCAAAATTCAAGAAATTTCCTTTATTTTGGGGCAAAATTGCAGGAATTTACTTTATTTTGGGGCAAAATTGCAGAAATTTCCCTTATTTGGGGCAAGATTGCAGAAATTTCACCTATTTTCATGTAAAAAGGCTGAAATTTCCTTTATTTTGGGGCAAAAAAGGAGAAATTCCCCTTATTTTGGGGCAAAATTGCAGAAATTTCTTTTATTATGGGGAAAAATTGCAGAAATTTCCCTTATTTTAGGGCAAAATTGTAGAAATTTCACTTACTTCAGAGAAAAAAGGCAAAAATTTTTCTTATTTTAGGGCAAAAAGGCAGAAATTCCCTTTATTTTGGGGCAAAAATGCAGAAATTCACCTTATTTTGGAGTAAAATTGAAGAAATTTCACATATTTCATGGCAAAAAGGCAGAAATTTCCTTTATTTTGAAGCAAAATTGCAGAAATTTCATTTATTTCAGGGCAAAAATTCAGAAAATTTCCCTTATTTTGGGGCAAAAAGCAGAAATTTCTTTTATTATAGTACAAAATTGAAGAAATTTTCCTTATTTTGGAACAAAAAGGCAGAAATTCCCCATATTTTGGGGCAAAAGGCAGAAATTCTTCTTATTTTGAGGTAAAATGCAGAAATTCTTCTTATTTAGAGGTAAAATGCAGAAATTCCCTTTATTTTGGGGCTAAAAGGCAGAAATTCCTCGTATTTTGAAGCAAAATTGCAGAAATTCTCATAATCTTCGGGCAAAAAGGCAGAAATTCTTTTTATTTTGGAGCAAAAAGACAGAAAATCTCCTTTTTTTGGGAGCAAAAAGTCATAAATTCCCCTTATTTTGGGGCAAAATTGCAGAAATTTCACTTATTTTGGGGCAAAATTGCAAAAATTTTCCTTATTATGGGGAATAATTGCAGAAATTTTCATTATTTTAGGGCAAAATTGCAAAAATTTAACTTATTTCAGAGAAAAAAAACAAAATTTTTTCTTATTTTTGGGCAAAAAAAAAGAAATTCCCATTATTTTGGGGCAAAAAGGCAGAAATACACCTTATTTTGGGGTAAAATTGCAGAAATTTCACATATTTCAGAACAAAAAGGCAGAAATTTCTTTTATTTTGGGCCAAAATTGCAGAATTTCACGTACTTCAGGGTAATAAGTCAGAAATTCTTCTTATTTTGGGGCAAAAAAACAGAAATTCCCTTTGTTTTGGGGGAAAAAGACAGAAATTCCACTTATTTAGAGGCAAAAAAAGCAGAAATTCTTCTTATTTTGGAGCAAAAATGCAGAAATTTTCCTCTTTTATAGCAAAAAGTTATGCATTCCTCTTATTTTCGGACAAAAAGGCAGAAGTTCCCCGTATTTTGTAGCAAAATTGCAGAAATACCCCTAATTGTGAAGCAAAAAGGCAGAAATTCCCTAAATGTTGGGGCAAAAAGACAGAAATTCTCCTTATTTTGGTGCAAAACTCAGAATTTTCTTTTATTTTGGGGCAAAATTCCAGAAATTTCCCTTATTTTGGGGCAAAATTGCAGAAATTTCCCATATTTTGGGGCAAAATTGCAGAAATTTCACTTATTTCAGGGAAAAAAGGCAGAAATTTCCCTTATTTTGGGGCAAAAATGCAGAATTTCTTAATATTTGGTGGCAAAAATGCAGAAATTCTCCTTCTTTTGAGGTAAAAAGGCTGAAATTCCCTTTATATGGGGGCAAAAAAACAGAAATTTCCTTTATTTTGGGGCAAAAAGACAGAAATTCCCCTTATTTTTTGGCAAAAAGGCAGAAATTTCTTTATTTTGGGGCAAAATTGCAGAAATTTCACTTATTTCAGAACATAATTCAAAAATTCCTTTTATTTTGGGGCAAAATACAGAAATTCCGTTTATTTTTGGGTAAAAAGGCAGAAATTTCACTTATTTTGAGGTAAAAAGGCAGAAATTCCTTTTACTTTGGGGCAAAAATGAAGAAATTTCCCTTTTTTGTGGCAAAAGATATACATTCTTCTTACTTTCTGGATAATAAGCAGAAATTCCCTGTATTTTGAAGCAAAATTGCAGTAATTCTCATAATTTTCAGGAAAAAAGGCAGAAATTCTCCTTATTTTGGGGTAAAAAGACTGAAAATCTCCTTTTCTCGGGAGCAAACAGTAAGAAATTCCTCTTATTTTGTGGCAAAAAGGCAGAAATTTCTTTTATTTTGAGGCAAAATTGCAGAAATTTCACTTATTTCAGGGCATAATTCAAAAATTCCTTTTATTTTGGGGCAAAAGGACAGAAATTTTGTTTATTTTTGGGTAAAAAGGCAGAAATTTCACTTATATTGAGGTAAAAAGGCAGAAATTCCTCTTATTTTGGGGCAAAAATGAAGAAATTTCCCTTTTTTTGTGGCAAAAGGTATACATTCCTTTTACTTTCAGGATAAAAAGCAGAAATTCCTCGTATTTTGAAGCAAAATTGCAGAAATTCTCATAATTTTCGGGCAAAAAGCAGAAATTCTACTTATTTTGGGTCAAAAAGGCAGAAAATCTCCTTTTTTCGGGAGCAAAAGGTCAGAAATTCCCCATATTTTGAGGCAAAATTGCAGAAATTTCCTTTACATTGGGGCAAAATTGCAGAAATTTCCTTTACATTGGGGCAAAATTGCAGAAATTTCACTTATTTCAGAGAAAAAAAGCCAAAATTTTTCGTATTTTGGAGCAAAACAGCAGAAATTCCCATTATTTTGGGGCAAAAAAGGCAGAAATTCACCTTATTTAGGGGTAAAATTGCAGAAATTTCACATATTTCAGGGCAAAAAGGCAGAAATTTCCCTTATTTTGGGGCAAAATTACAGAAAATTCACTTATTTTAGGGTAATAAGTCAGAAATTCCCCTTATTTTGGGGGAAAAAAACAGAAATTCCCTTTGTTTTTGGGGAAAAAGACAGAAATTCCACTTATTTAGAGGCAAAAGCAGAAATTCCCCTTATTTTGGAGCAAATGTAAAGAAATTTCCCTTTTTTTATGGCAAAAATTATGCATTCCCCTTAATTTCGGGCAAAACGGCAGAAATTCCCTGTATTTTGGAGCAAAATTGCAGAAATTCCCCTAATTGTGGGGAAAAAATGCAGAAATTCCCTATATGTTGGGGCAAAAAGACAGAAATTCTCCTTATTTTGGGGCAAAACTCAGAAATTCCACTTATTTTGGGGCAAAATTGCAAAAAATTCCCTTATTTTGGGGCAAAATTGCTGAAATTTCACTTATTTTGGGGCAAAATTGCAGAAATTTCATTTATTTCAGGGAAAAAAGGCAGAAATTTTCCTTATTTTGTGACAAAAATATAGAAATTTCTAATATTGTGTGGCAAAAATGCAGAAATTCCCCTTATTTTGAGGTAAAAAGGCTGATGTTCCCCTTATATGGGGGCAAAAAGGCCGAAATTTCCCTTAATTTGGGGCAAAATTGTAGAAATTTCACTTATTTCAGAGAAAAAAAAGCAAAAATTTTTCTTATTTTGGGGAAAAAAGGCAGAAATTCCCATTATTTTGGGGCAAAAATGCAGAAATTCACCTTATTTTGGGGGAAGATTGCAGAAATTTCACATATTTCAGGGCAAAAAGGGAGAAATTTCTCTTATTTTGGGGCAAAATTGCAGAAATTTCACTTATTTCAGGGTAATAAATCAGAAATTTTCTTTATTTTGGAGCAAAAAAGACAGAAAATCCCATTGTTTTGGGGGAAAAGACAGACATTCCAATTATTTAGAGGCAAAAATGCAGAAATTCCCCTTATTTTGGAGCAAAAATGAAGAAATTTCTTTTTTTTAAGGCAAAAAAGTATGCATTTTTCTTATTTTCGGGAAAAGGCAGAAATTCCCCGTATTTTGGAGCAAAATTGCAGAAATTCCCCTAATTGTGGGGCAAAAATGCAGAAATTCCCTATATGTTGTGGCAAAAAGACAGAAATTCTCCTTATTTTGGGGCGAAACTCAGAAATTCCACGTATTATGGGGCAAAATTCCAGAAATTTCCCTTATTTTGGGGCAAAATTGCAGAAATTTCACTTATTTTGGGGCGAAATTGCAGAAATTTCACTTATTTCAGGGAAAAAAAGCAGAAATTTTTCCTTCTTTTGGTGCAAAAAATTCAGAAATTTCTAATATTTTGTGGCAAAAATGCAGAAATTCCCCTTATTTTGAGGTAAAAAGGCTCAAATTCTCCTTATTTGAGGGCAAAAATGCAGAAAATTATTTTATTTGGGGGCAAAATTGCAGAAATTTCACTTATTTCAGGGTAATGAGTCAGAAATTCCCCTTATTTTGGAGCAAAAAATACAGAAATTCCATTTGTTTTGGGGGAATAAGACAGAAATTCCACTTATTTAGAGGCAAAAAGGCAGAAATTCCCCTTATTTTGGAGCAAAAATGAAGAAATTTCCCTTTTTATGGCAAAAAGGTATGCATTCCCATTATTTTCGGGCAAAAAGGCAGAAATTCCCCGTATTTTGGAGCAAAATTGCAGATATTTCCCTAATTTTGGGGCGAAAGTCAGAAATTCCCATTATTTTGGGGCAAAAATCAAAAATTCCCCTTATTTTGTGGCAAAATTCCAGAAATTTCCTTTATTTTGGGGCAAAATTGCAGGAATTTACCTTATTTTGGGGCAAAATTTCAGAAATTTCCCTTATTTGGTGCAAAATTGCAGAAATTTCACTTATTTTTAGGTAAAAAGGCTGAAATTTCCTTTATTTTGGGGCAAAAATGGAGAAATTCCCCTTATTTTGGGGTAAAATTGCAGAAATTTCTCTTATTTTGGGAAAAAATTGCAGAAATTGTCCTTATTTTAGGGCAAAATTGCAGAAATTTCACTTATTTCAGAGAAAAAAAGCAAAAGTTTTTTTTATTTTTGGGCAAAAAGGCAGAAATTCCCATTATTTTGGGGCAAAAAGGCAGAAATTCACCTAATTTTGGGGTAAAATTGCACAAATTTCACATATTTCAGGGCAAAAGGGCAAAAATTTCCCTTATTTTGGGGCAAAATTGCAGAATTTCACTTGTTTCAGGGTAATAAGTCAGAAATTCTTCTTTTTTTGGGGCAAAAAAGACAGAAATTCCCTTTCTTTTGGGGGAAAAAGACAGAAATTCCACTTATTTAGAGGCAAAAAAGCAGAAATTCTTCTTATTTTGGAGCAAAAATGAAGAAATTTTCCTCTTTTATGGCAAAAAGTTATGCATTCCTCTTATTTTCGGGCAAAAAGGCAGAAATTCCCCGTATTTTGTAGCAAAATTGCAGAAATTCCCCTAATTGTGAAGCAAAAAGGCAGAAATTCCCTATATGTTGGGGCAAAAAGACAGAAATTCTCCTTATTTTGTTGCAAAACTCGAATTTTCTCTTATTTTGGGGCAAAATTCCAGAAATTTCACTTATTTTGGGGCAAAATTGCAGAAATTTCCCTTATTTTGGGGCAAAATTGCAGAATTTCTTAATATTTGGTGGCAAAAATGCAGAAATTCTCCTTCTTTTGAGGTAAAAAGGCTGAAATTCCCCTTATATGGGGGCAAAAAAACAGAAATTTCCCCTATTTTGGGGCAAAAAGACAGAAATTCTCCTTATTTTGTGGCAAAAAGGCAGAAATTTTTTTTATTTTGGGGCAAAATTGCAGAAATTTCACTTATTTCAGGGCATAATTCAAAAATTCCTCTTATTTTGGGGCAAAATACAGAAATTCCGTTTATTTTTGGGTAAAAAGGCAGAAATTTCACTTATTTTGAGGTAAAAAGGCAGAAATTCCTCTTATTTTGGGGCAAAAATGAAGAAATTTCCCTTTTTTGTGGCAAAAGACATACATTCCCCTTACTTTCGGAATAATATGCAGAAATTCCCCGTATTTTGAAGCAAAATTGCAGTAATTCTCATAATTTTCGGGCAAAAAGGCAGAAATTCTTCTTATTTTGGGGCAAAAAGACAGAAAATCTCCTTTTTTCGGGAGCAAACAGTCAGAAATTCCCCTTATTTTGGGGCAAAATTGCAGAAATTTCTTTTACATTGGGGCAAAATTGCAGAAATTTCCTTTACATTGGGGTAAAATACAGAAATTTAACTTATTTCAGAGAAAAAAAGCAAAAATTTTTCGTATTTTGGGGCAAAAAGGCAGAAATTCCCATTATTTTGGGGCAAAAAGTCAGAAATTCACCTTATTTTGGTGTAAAATTGCAGAAATTTCACATATTTCAGAACAAAAAGGCAGAAATTTCCCCTATTTTGGGGCAAAATTGCAGACATTTCACTTATTTCAGAGTAATAAGTCAGAAATTCCCCTTATTTTGGGGCAAAAAAGACAGAAATTCCCTTTGTTTTGGGGGAAAAAAGACAGAAATTCCACTTATTTAGAGGCAAAAAGGCAGAAATTCCCCTTATTTTGGAGCAAAGATGAAGAAATTTTCCTTTTGTATGGCAAAAAGTTATTTATATCCCGTATCTTTGGGAAAAATGGCAGAAATTCCCCGTATTTTGGAGCAAAATTGCAGAAATTCCCTTAATTGTGGGGCAAAAAGGCAGAAATTCACTATATGTTGGGGCAAAAAGACAGAAATTCTCCTTATTTTAAGGCAAAACTCAGAAATTCCACTTATTTTGGGTCAAAATTCCAGAAATTTCCCTTATTTTGGGGCAAAATTGCAGAAATTTCATTTATTTTGGGGCGAAATTGCAGAAATTTCACTTTTTTCAGGAAAAAAAGGGAGAATTTTTTCTTACTTTGTGGCAAAAATGCAGAAATTCCTAATATTTTGTGGCAAAAATGCAGAAATTCCCCTTATTTTGAGGTAAAAAGGCTGAAATTCCCCTTATTTGGGGGCAAAAAGGCAGAAATTTCCATTATTTTGGGGCAAAATTGCAGAAATTTCACTTATTTAAGGGTAATAAGTCAGAAATTTTTCTTATTTTGGGGCAAAAAAGAAAGAAAATTCTTTTGTTTTAGGAGAAAAATACAGAAATTCCACTTATTTAGAGGCAAAAAAGCAAAAATTCCCCTTATATTGGAGCAAAAATGAAGAAATTTCCCTTTTTATGGCAAGAAGGTATGCATTCCCATTATTTTCGGGCAAAAAGGCAGAAATTCCCCGTATTTTGGAGCAAAATTGCAGAAATTCCCCTAATTTGGGGGCAAAACGCAGAAATTCCCTTTATTTTGGGGCAAAAATCAGAAATTCCCCTTCTTTTGAGGCAAAATTCAAGAAATTTCCTTTATTTTGGGGCAAAATTGCAGGAATTTACCTTATTTTGGGGCAAAATTCCAGAAATTTCCCTTATTTGGGGCAAAATTGCCAAAATTTCACTTATTTTTAGGTAAAAGGGCTGAAATTTCTTTATTTTGGGGCAAAAAAGGGGAAATTCCTTTTATTTTGGGGCAAAATTTCAGAAATTTCCCTTATTATGGGGAAAAATTGCAGAAATTTCCCTTAATTTAGGGCAAAATTGCAGAAATTTCACTTATTTCTGAGAAAAAAAGGAAAAATTTTTCTTATTTTGGGGCAAAAAGGCAGAAATTCCCATTATTTTGGGGCAAAAGGCAGAAATTCACCTTATTGTGGGGTAAAATTGCAGAAATTTCACATATTTCAGGGCAAAAAGGCAGAAATTTCCCTTATTTTGGGGCCAAATTTCAGAAATTTCACTTATTTTGAAGCAAAATTGCAGAAATTTCACTTATTTCAGGGAAAAAGTCAGAAATTTTCCTTATTTTGGGAGAAAAAGGCAGAAATTCCTAATATTTTTGGCAAAAATGCAGAAATTTCCCTTATATTGAGATAAAAAGGCTGAAATTCCCCTTATTTGGGGGGCAAAAACGCAAAAATTTCCCTTATTTTGGGGCAAAATTTCAGAAATTTCACTTATTTCAGGGTAATAAGTCAGAAATTTTCCTTATTTTGGGGCAAAAAAAACCAGAAAATCCCTTTGTTTTGGGGGGAAAAGACAGAAATTCCACTTATTAAGAGGAAAAAGAAGAAATTCCCCTTATTTTGGAGCAAAAATGAGGAAATTTCCCTCTTTTATGGCAAAATGTTTTCCATTCCTCTTATTTTCATTCAAAAAGGCCGAAATTCCCAATATTTTCGAGAAAAATTGCAGAAATTATCCTAATTGTGGAGCAAAAATGCAGAAATTCCCTATATGTTGGGGCAAAAAACAGAAATTCCCCTTATTTTGGGGCAAAACTCAGAAATTCCACTTATTTTGGGGCAAAATTCCATTAATTTCTCTTTTTTTGGGGCAAAATTGCAGATATTTCACTTATTTTGTGGCAAAATTGCAGAAATTTTAGTTATTTCAGGGAAAAAAAGGCAAAAATTTTCTTTATTTTGAAGCAAAAATACAGAAATTCTTCATATTTTGTGGCAAAAATGCAGAAATTCCCCTTATTTTGAAGTAAAAAGGCTGAAATTCCCCTATTTGGCGCAAAAAGGCAGAAAAATCCCTTATTTTGGGGCAAGAAGGCAGAAATTCCCCTAATTTTGTGGCAAAAGGCAGAAATTTCTTTTATTTTATAGCAAAATTGCAGAAATTTCACTTATTTCAGAGCATAATTCAAAAATTCTCATAATTTTCGGTCAAAAAGGCAGAAATTCTCCTTATTTTGGGGCAAAAATACAGAAAATCTCCTTTTTTCAGGAGCAAACAGTCAGAAATTCCCCTTATTTTGGGCAAAGTTGCAGAAATTTCCTTTACATTGAGGCAAAATTGCAGAAATTTCCCTTATTTGGGGGCAAAATTCCAGAAATTTCAATTATTTCAGGGTAATAAGTCAAAAATTCCCCTTATTTTGGGGCAAAAAAGACAGAAATTCTACTTGTTTTGGGGGAAAAAGACAGAAATTCCACTTATTTAAAGGGAAAAATGCAGAATTTCCCCTTATTTTGGAGCAAAAATGAAGAAATTTCCCTTTTTATGGCAAAAAGGTATGCATTCCCATTATTTTCGGGCAAATTGGCAGAAATTCCCCGTATTTTGGAGCAAAATTGCAGAAATTTCCCTAATTTGGGGGCAAAACGCAGAAATTCCCTTTATTTTGGGGCAAAAATCAGAAATTCCCCTTATTTTGAGGCAAAATTCAAGAAATTTCCTTTCTTTTGGGGCAAAATTGCAGGAATTTACTTTATTTTGGGGCAAAATTGCAGAAATTTTCCTTATTTGGGGCAAAATTGCAGAAATTTCACCTATTTTAGGTAAAAAGGCTGAAATTTCCTTTATTTTAGGGCAAAAAAGGAGAAATTCCCCTTATTTTGGTGCAAAATTGCAGAAATTTCTTTTATTATAGGGAAAAATTGCAGAAATTTCCCTTATTTTAGGACAAAATTGTAGAAATTTCACTTACTTCAGAGAAAAAAGGCAAAAATTTTTCTTATTTTGGGGCAAAAAGGCAGAAATTCCCTTTATTTTTGGCAAAAATGCAGAAATTCACCTTATTTTGGAGTAAAATTGAAGAAATTTCACATATTTCATGGCAAAAAGGCAGAAATTTCCCTTATTTTGAAGCAAAATTGCAGAAATTTCATTTATTTCAGGGCAAAAATTCAGAAAATTTCCCTTATTTTGGGGCAAAAAAAGAAATTTCTTTTATTATAGTACAAAATTGAAGAAATTTTCCTTATTTTGGAACAAAAAGGCAGAAATTCCCCATATTTTGGGGCAAAAGGCAGAAATTCTTCTTATTTTGAGGTAAAATGCAGAAATTCTTCTTATTTAGAGGTAAAATGCAGAAATTCCCTTTATTTTGGGGTTAAAAGGCAGAAATTCCTCGTATTTTGAAGCAAAATTGCAGAAATTCTCATAATTTTCGGGCAAAAAGGCAGAAATTCTTTTTATTTTGGGGCAAAAAGACAGAAAATCTCCTTTTTTTCGGGAGCAAAAAGTCATAAATTCCCCTTATTTTGGGGCAAAATTGCAGAAATTTCACTTATTTTGGGGCAAAATTTCAGAAATTTCACTTATTTCAGGGCAAAAAGGCAGAAGTTTCCCTTATTTTGGGGCAAAATTGAAGAAATTTCCCTTTTTTATGGCAAAAAAATATGAATTCCCCTTATTTTCAGGCAAAAAGGCAGAAATTCACCGTATTTTGGAGCAAAATTGCAGAAATTCCCCTAATTGTGGGGCAAAAAAGCAGAAATTCTTTTTATTTTGGGGCAAAACTCAGAAATGTCACTTATTTTTGGCAAAATTCCAGAAATTTCCATTATTTTGGGGCAAAATTGCAGAAATTTCACTTATTTTGGAGCAAAATTGCAGAAATTTCAATTATTTCAGAAAAAAAATGCAAAAATTTTCCTTATTTTGTGGCAAAAAGCAGAAATTCTCCATATTTTGGTGCAAAAATCAGAACTTTCTTTTATTTTGAGGTAAAATGCTGAAATTCCCCTTATTTGGGGGCAAAAAGGCAGAAATTTCCCTTATTTTGGGGCAAAATTGCAGAAATTTCACTTATTTCAGGGTAACAAGTCAGAAATTTTTTTTTTATTTTGGGGCAAAAAAGACAGAAATTCCCTTTGTTTTGGGGGAAAAAGACAGAAATTCCACTTATTTATAGGCAAAAAAGCAGAAATTCAATGTATTTTGGAGCAAAAATGAAGTAATTTCCTTTTTTTATGGCAAAAAGGTATGCATTCTTCTTATTTTCGGGCAAAAAGGCAGAAATTCCCCATATTTTGGGGCAAAAGGCAGAAATTCTTCTTATTTTTATGTAAAATGCAGAAATTCCTTTAATTAGAGGTAAAATGCAGAAATTCCCCAAATATTGGGGGAAAATGCAGAAATTCCTTTTATTTTGGGGTTAAAGGCAGAAATTAACTGTATTATGAAGCAAAACTTGCAGAAATTCTCATAATTTTTGGGCAAAAAGGCAGAAATTCTCCTTATGTTTGGGCAAAAATACAAAAAATCTTTTTTTGGGAGCATAAAGTCAGAAATTCCCTTTATTTTGTGGCAAAATTGCATAAATTTCCTTTACATTGGGGCAAAATTGCAGAAATTTCCCTTCTTTGGAGCAAAATTGCAGAAATTTTACTTATTTCAGAAAAAAGGCAGAAATTTTTTTATTTTGGGGCAAAAAGGCAGAAATTTCTTTTATTTTGGTACAAAATTACAGAAATTTTTCTTATTTTCGGTCAAAAAGGCAGAAAATCCCCATATTTTGAGGCAAAAAGGCAGAAATTCCCTATATTTTGAGGTAAAAAGGCGGAATACCCCTTATTTTCGGGCAAAAAGTCAGAAATTCCCCTTAGTTTGGTGCAAAAAGGCAGAAATTTCGTTTATTTTTGTAGAAAAGGCAGAAATTGCACTTATTTTGAGTCAAAAGGTGGAAAATCTCATTATTTTGGGGCAAAAATGAAAAAATTTCCCTTTTTTATGGCAAAAAGTAAACATTCCCTTTATTTTCGGGCAAAAAGGCAGAAATTCCCCATATTTTGGAGCAAAATTGCAAAAATTCCCCTAATTTTGGGGCAAAAGGCAGAAATTCCCTTTATTTTGGGGTAAAACTCCATAAATTTCACTTATTTCGCAGCAAAATGGAAGAAATTCCCTTTCTTTTCGGCGAAAAAGGAAGAAAATCACCATATTTTGGAGCAAAATTGCAGAAATTCACCTAATTTTGGGGTAAAAAATACAGTAATTTTCTTTATTTTGGGGAAAAAGGCAGAAATTCTCATTATTTTGGGGCAAAAGGCAGAAATTTCCATTATTTTAGGGCAAAATTGCAGAAATTTCCCTTATTTGGGGGCAAAAAAAAAGAAATTCCCTTTATTTTGGGGCAAAATTCTAGAAATTTCCCTTATTATGGGGAAAAATTGTAGAAATTTCCCTTATTTTAGGGCACAATTGCAGATATTTCACTTATTTCAAAAAAAATGCAAAAATTTTTCTTATTTTGTGGCAAAAAGGCAGAAATTCCCATTATTTTGGTGCAAAAACGCAAAATTTCACCTTATTTTGGGCTAAAATTGCAGAAATTTCACATATTTCAGGGCAAAAAGGCAGAAATTTCCCTTAATTTGGGGCAAAAATGAGGAAACTTCCCTTTTTTATGGCAAAATAGTATGCATTCCCCTTATTTTCGGGCAAAAAGGAAGAAATTCCATGTATTTTAGAGCAAAATTGCAGAAATTCCCCTAATTGTGGGGCAGAAATGCAGAAATTCTCTTTATTTTTGGGCAAAACTCAGAAATTCCACTTATTTTAGGGCAAAATTCCAGAAATTTCCCTTATTTTGTGGAAAAATTGTAGAAATTTCACTTATTTTGGGGAAAATTGAAGAAATTTCACTTATTTCAGCGAAAGAAAGGCAGAAATTTTCATTATTTTGGGGCAAAAAGTCAGAAATTCCTAATATTTAGTTGCAAAAATGCAGAAATTCTTAATATTTTGTTGCAAAAATGCAGAAATTTTCCTTATCTTGAGGTAAAAAGGCTGAAATTCCCCTTATTTGGGGGCAAAAAGACAGAAATTTCCTTTATTTTGGAGCAAATTTGCAGAAATTTCACTTATTTCAGGGTAATAAGTCAGAAATTTTTCTTTTTGGGGCAAAAAAGACAGAAATTCCCTTTGTTTTGGGGGAAAAAGACAGAAATTCCACTTATTTAGAGGCAAAAAGGCAAAAGTTCTTTTTATTTTGGAGCAAAAATGAGGAAATTTCCCTTTTTTATGGCAAAAAGGTATGCATTTTTTTATTTTCAGACAAAAAGGCAGAAATTCCCCATATTTTGGGGCAAAAGGCAGAAATTCCCCTTATTTTGGGGCAAAATTGCAGAAATATCCCTAATTGTGGGGCAAAAAACAGAAATTCCCCTTATTTTGGGGCAAAAAAGCAGAAATTCTCCTTATTTTGGGGCAAAACTCAGAAATTCCACTTATTTTGGGGCAAAATTCCAGAATTTTCCTTTATTTTGGGGCAAAATTGCAGAAATTTTACTTATTTTGCGGCAAAATTGCAGAAATTTCACTTATTTCAGGGAAAAAAGGCAGAAATTTTCCTTATTTTGGGGCAAAAATGCAGAAATTCCTAATATTTTGTGCCAAAATTCAGAAATTTCCCTTATTTTGAGGTAAAAAGGCTGAAATTCCCCTTATTTGGGGGCAAAAAGGCAGAAATTACCCTTATATTGGGGCAAAATTGCAGAAATTTCCCTAATTTCAGGGTAATAAGTCAGAAATTTTCCTTATTTTGGGGCAAAAATGCCAGAAATTCCATCTGTTTTGGGGGAAAAAGACAGAAATTCCACTTATTTCGAGGCAAAAATTCAGAAATTCCTTTTATTTTAGGGCAAAATTGCAGAAATTTCTCTTATTTGGGGGCAAGAAAACAGAAATACCCTTATGTTGGGGCGAAATTCCTGAAATTTCCCTAATTATGGGGAAAAATTGCAGTAATTTCCCTTATTTTAGAGCAAAATTGCAGAAATTTCACTTATTTCAGAGAAAAAAGGCAAAAATTTTTCTTATTTTGGGGAAAAAAGGCAGAAATTCCCATTATTTTGGGGCAAAAAGGCAGAAATTCAAATTATTTTGGGCTAAAATTGCAGAAATTTCACATATTTCAGGGCAAAAAGGCAGAAATTTCCCTTAATTTGGGGAAAAAATGAAGAAATTTCCCTTTTTTATGGCAAAAAGGTATGCATTCCCTTTATTTTCGGGCAAAAAGGCAGAAATTCCCCGTATTTTGGAGCAAAATTGCAGAAATTCCCCTAATTGTGGGGCAAAAATGCAGATATTCTTGTTATTTTGGGGCAAAACTAAGAAATTCCACTTATTTTGAGGCAAAATTTCAGAAATTTCCCTTATTTGGGGCAAAATTGTAGAAATTTCACATATTTTGGGGCAAAATTGCAGAAATTTCACTTATTTCAGGGAAAAAAGGCAGAAATTTTCCTTATTTTGGGGCAAAAAGGCAGAAATTCTCCATATTTTGGTGCAAAAATCAGAAATTTCTCTTATTTGAGGTAAAATGCTGAAATTCCCTATTTTGGGGAAAAAGGCAGAAATTTCCCTTTTTTGGGGCAAATTTGCAGAAATTTCACTTATTTCAGAGAAAAAAAGGCAGAAATTTTCCTTACTTTTTGACAAAAGGGCAGAAATTCCTTATATTTTGTGGCAAAAATGCAGAAATTCCTAATATTTTGTTGCAAAAATGCAGAAATTTCCCTTATTTTGAGGTAAAAATGCTGAAATTCCCTTTATTTGGGGGCAAAAAGGCAGAAATTTTTCTTATTTTGGGGCAAATTTGCAGAAATTTCACTTATTTCAGGGTTATAAGTCAGAAATTTTCCTTATTTTGGGGCAAAAAAGACAGAAATTCCCTTTGTTTTAGGGGAAAAAGACAGAAATTCCACTTATTTAGAGGCAAAAAGGCAAAAGTTCTCCTTATTTTGGAGCAAAAATAAAGAAATTTCCCTTTTATATGGCAAAAATGTATGCATTCTTCTTATTTTCAAACAAAAAGGGAGAAATTCCCCATATTTTGGGACAAAAGGCAGAAATTCCCCTTATTTTGGGGCAAAATTGCAGAAATTTCCCTAATTGTGGGGCAAAAAACAGAAATTCCCCTTATTTTGGGGCAAAATTGCAGAAATTTTCCTTATTATGAGGAAAAATTGCAGAAATTTCCCTTATTTAAGGCAAAATTGCAGAAATTTCACTAATTGTGGCGCAAAAAGGCAGAAATTCTCCTTATTTTAGGGCAAAACTCAGAAATTCCACTTATTTTGGGGCAAAATTCCAGAAATTTCCCTTATTTTGGGGCAAAAT
This sequence comes from Micromys minutus, assembly GCF_963924665.1. Lineage (NCBI taxonomy): Eukaryota > Metazoa > Chordata > Mammalia > Rodentia > Muridae > Micromys > Micromys minutus. Next base: position 3,102,034 of record NW_027667133.1, on the reverse strand, counting down.
TGCAAAAATTTTACTTATTTTGGGGCAAAATTGCAGAAATTTCACTTATTTCAGGAAAAAAAGGCAGAAATTTTCCTTATTTGGGCAAAAAGGCAGAAATTCCCCATATTTTGGAGCAAAATTGCAGAAATTCACCTAATTTTGGGGTAAAAAATACAGTAATTTTCTTTATTTTGGGGCAAAAAGACAGAAATTCTCTTTATTTTGGGGCATAAGGCAGAAATTCCTCTTATTTTAGGGCAAAATTGCAGAAATTTCTCTTATTTGGGGGCAAAAAAACACAAATTCCTTTTATTTTAGGGCAAAATTCCAGAAATTTCCCTTATTATGGGGAAAAATTGTAGAAATTTCCCTTATTTTAGGGCAAAATTGCAGATATTTCATTTATTTCAGAAAAAAGCAATAATTTTTCTTATTTTGGGGCAAAAAGGCAAAATTCCCATTATTTTGGGGCAAAAAGGCAGAAATTAACCTTATTTTAGGCTAAAATTGCAGAAATTTCACATATTTCAGGGCAAAAAGGCAGAAATTTCTCTTAATTTGGGGCAAAAATTAAGAAATTTCCCTTTTTTATGGCAAAGAGGTATGCATTCCCCTTTTTTCCGGCAAAAAGGGAGAAATTTCCCGTATTTTGGAGCAAAATTGCAGAAATTCTTCTAATTTTGGGGTAGAAAGGCAGAAATTCTTTTTATTTTGGGGCAAAACTCAGAAATTCCACTTATTTTGGGGCAAAATTCCAGAAATTTCCTTTATTTTGGGGCAAAATTGCAGAAATTTCACTTATTTTCGGGCAAAATTGCAGAAATTTCACATATTTCAGGGAAAAAAAGGCAGAAATTTTCCTTATTTTGGGCAAAAAGGCAGAAATTCGTAATATTTTGTTGCAAAAATGCAGATATTCTTAATATTTTGTTGCAAAAATGCAGAAATTTCCCTTATTTTGAGGTAAAAAGGCTAAAATTCCCCTTATTTAGCGGCAAAAAGGCAGAAATTTCCTTTATTTTTGGGCAAATTTGCAGGAATTTCACTTATTTCAGGGTAATAAGTCAGAAATTTTTCTTATTTTGGGGCAAAAAAGACAGAAATTCCCTTTGTTTTGGGGGAAAAAAACAGAAATTCCACTTATTCAGAGGCAAAAAGGCAAAAGTTCCCCTAATTTGGAGCAAAAGTGAGGAAATTTCCCTTTTTTATGGCAAAAAGATATGCATTTTTCTTATTTTCAGACAAAAAGGCAAAAATTCACCATATTTTGGGGCAAAAGGCAGAAATTCCCCTTATTTTGGGGCAAATTGCAGAAATTTCCCTAATTGTGGGGCAATAAACAGAAATTCCCCTTATTTTGGGGCAAAATTGCAGAAATTTCCCTTATTATGAGGAAAAATTGCAGAAATTTCCCTTATTTTAGGGCAAAATTGCAGAAATTTCACTAATCGTGGGGCACAGAGGCAGAAATTCTCCTTTTTTGGGGCAAAACTCAGAAATTCCACTTATTTTGCGGCAAAATTCCAGAAATTTCTTATATTTTGGGGCAAAATTGCAGAAATTTTACTTATTTTGGGGCAAAATTGCAGAAATTTCACTTATTTCAGAGAAAAAGGGCAGAAATTTTCCTTATTTTGGGGCAAAAAGGAAGAAATTCCTAATATTTTGTGCCAAAATTCAGAAATTCTTTTTATTTTGAGGTAAAAATGCTGAAATTCCCCTTATTTGGGGGCAAAAAAGCAGAAATGTCCCTTATATTGGGGCTAAATTGCAGAAATTTCACTAATTTCAGGGTAATAAATCAGAAATTTTCATTATTTTGGGGCAAAAATGACAAAAATTCCTTTTGTTTTCGGGGAAAAAGACAAAAATTCCACTTATTTAAAGGCAAAATGCAGAAATTCCCCTTATTTTAGGGCAAAATTGCAAAAATTTTCCTTATTTGGGGGCAAATAAACAGAAATTCCTTTTATTTTGGGGCAACATTCCTGAAATTTCCCTAATTATGGGGAAAAATTGCAGAAATTTTTCTTATTTTAGGGCAAAACTGCAGAAATTTCACTTATTTCAGAGAAAAAAGGCAAAAATTTTTCTTATTTTGGGGCAAAAAAGCAGAAATTCCCATTATTTTGAGGCAAAAAGGCAGAAATTCACCTTATTTTGGGCTAAAATTGCAGAAATTTCACATATTTCAGGGCAAAAAGGCAGAAATTTCCCTTAATTTGGGGCAAAAATGAAGAAATTTCTCTTTTTTATGGCAAAAAGGTATGCATTCCCCTTATTTTCGGGCAAAAAGGCAGAAATTCCCCGTATTTTGGAGCAAAATTGCAGAAATTACCCTAATTGTGGGGCAAAAAGGCAGAAATTCTTCTTATTTTGGGGCAAAACTCAGAAATTCCACTTATTTTGGGGCAAAATTCCAGAAATTTCCCTTATTTTGGGGCAAAATTGCAGAAATTTCACTTATTTTGGGGCAAAAATGCAGAAATTTCACTTATTTCAGGGGAAAAAAGGCAGAAATTTTCCTTATTTGGGGGCAAAAAGGCAGAAATTCTCCATATTTTGGTGCAAAAATCAGAAATTTCCCTTATTTTGAGGTAAAATGCTGAAATTCCCTTTATTTTGGGGCAAAAGGCAGAAATTTCCCTTTTTTTGGGGCAAATTTGCAGAAATTTCACTTATTTCAGGGAAAAAAAGGCAGAAATTTTCCTTATTTTTTGGCAATTGAGCAGAAATTCCTAATATTTTGTGGCAAAAATGCAGAAATTCCTAATATTTTGTTGCAAAAATGCAGAATTTTCCCTTATTTTGAGGTAAAAAGGCTGAAATTCCCCTTATTTTGGGGCAAAAAGGCAGAAATTTTTCTTATTTTGGGGCAAATTTGCAGAAATTTCACCTATTTCAGGGTTATAAGTCAGAAATTTTCCTTATTTTGGGGCAAAAAAGACAGAAATTCCTTTTGTCTTGGGAAAAAAAGACAGAAATTCCACTTATTTAGAGGGAAAAAGGCAAAAGTTCCCCTTATATTTGAGTAAAAATTAAGAAAGTTCCCTTTTTTTATGGCAAAAATGTATGCATTCTTATTTTTAGACAAAAAGGCAGAAATTCTCCTTATTTTGGGGCAAAACTCAGAAATTCCACATATTTTGGGGCAAAATTCCAGAAATTTTTCTTATTTTGGGGCAAAATTGCAAAAATTTTACTTATTTTGTGGCATAATTGCAGAAATTTCACTTATTTCAGGGAAAAAAGGCAGAAATTTTCCTTATTTGAGCAAAAAGGCAGAAATTCCCCATTTTTTGGAGCATAATTGCAGAAATTCACCTAATTTGGGGGTAAAAAATACAGTAATTTTCTTTATTTTGGGGCAAAAAGGCAGAAATTCTCTTTCTTTTGGGGCAAAAGGCAGAAATTCCCCCTATTTTAGGGCAAAATTGCAGAAATTTCTCTTATTTGGGGGCAAAAAACAGAAATTTCCCTTATTTTGGGGCAAAATTCCAGAAATTTCCCTTATTATGGGGAAAAATTGTAGAAATTTCCCTTATTTTAGGGCACAATTGCAGATATTTCACTTATTTCAGAAAAAAAAACAAAAATTTTTCTTATTTTGGGGCAAAAAGCAGAAATTCCCATTATTTTGGTGCAAAAAGGCATAAATTCACCTTAATTTGGGCTAAAATTGCAGAAATTTCACATATTTCAGGGCAAAAAGGCAGAAATTTCCCTTAATTTGAGGCAGAAATGAAGAAATTTTCCTTTTTTATGGCAAAAAGTATGCATTCCCCTTATTTTCGGGCAAAAAGGCAGAAATTCCCCATATTTTGGAGCAAAATTGCAAAAATTCCCCTAATTGTGGGGCAGAAATGCAGAAAATCTCCTTATTTTTGGGCAAAACTCAGAAATATCACTTATTTTGGGGCAAAATTCCAGAAATTTCCCTTATTTTGGGGCAAAATTGCAGAAATTTCACATATTTTGGGGCGAAATTGCAGAAATTTCACTTATTTCAGGGAAAAAAAGGCAGAAATATTTCTTATTTTGGGGCAAAAATGCAGAAATTCCTAATATTTTGTTGCAAAAATGCAGAAATTCATATTTTGTTGCAAAAAATGCAGAAATTTTCCTTATTTTGAGGTAAAAAAGCTGAAATTCCCCTTATTTGGGGACAAAAAGGCAGAAATTTCCTATATTTTGGGGCAAATTTGCAGAAATTTTACTTATTTCAGGGTAATAAGTCAGAAATTTTTTTTTATTTTGGAGCAAAAAGACAGAAATTCCCTTTGATTTGGGGGAAAAAGACAGAAATTCCACTTATTTAGAGGCAAAAAGGCAAAAGTTCCCCTCATTTTGGAGCAAAAATGAGGAAATTTCCCTTTTTTATGCTAAAAAAGTATGCATTTTTCTTATTTTCAACAAAAAGGCAGAAATTCCCCATATTTTGGGGCAATAGGCAGAAATTCCCTTTATTTTGGGGCAAAATTGCAGAAATTTCCCTAATTGTGGGGCAAAAAACAGAAATTCCCCTTATTTTGAGTAAAAATTGCAGAAATTTCTTTTATTATGGGGAAAAATTGCAGAAATTTCCCTTATTTTAGGGCAAAATTGCAGAAATTTCACTTATTTCAGAGAAAAAAGGCAAAAATTTTTCTTATTTTGGGGCAAAAAGGCAGAAATTCCCATTATTTTGGGTTAAAAAGGCAGAAATTCACCTAATTTTGGGCTAAAATTGCAGAAATTTCACATATTTCAGGGCAAAAAGGCAGAAATTTCCCTTAATTTGGGGCAAAAATGAAGAAATTTCCCTTTTTTATGGCAAAAAAGTATGCATTCCCCTTATTTTCGGGCAAAAAGGCAGAAATTCCCTGTATTTTGGAGCAAAATTGCAGATATTACCCTAATTGTGGGGCAAAAAGGCAGAAATTCTTCTTATTTTGGGGCAAAACTCAGAAATTCCACTTATTTTGGGGCAAAATTCCAGAAATTTCCCTTATTTTGGTGCAAAATTGCAAAAATTTCACTTATTTTGGGGCAAAATTGCAGAAATTTCACTTATTTCAGGGAAAAAAAAGCAGAAATTTTCCTTATTTTGGGGCAAAAAGGCAGAAATTCTCCATATTTTGGTGCAAAAATCAGAAATTTCCCTTATTTTGAGGTAAAATGCTGAAATTCCCTTTATTTTGGGGCAAAAGGCAGATATTTCCTTTTTTTTTTGGGGCAAATTTGCAGAAATTTCACTTATTTCAGGGAAAAAAAGGCAGAAATTTTCCTTATTTTTTGGCAATTGAGCAGAAATTCCTAATATTTTGTGGCAAAAATGCAGATATTCCTAATATTTTGTTGCAAAAATGCAGAATTTTCCCTTATTTTGAGGTAAAAAGGCTGAAATTCCTCTTATTTTGGGGCAAAAAGGCAGAAATTTTTCTCATTTTGGGGCAAATTTGCAGAAATTTCACCTATTTCAGGGTTATAAGTCAGAAATTTTCCTTATTTTGGGGCAAAAAAGACAGAAATTCCTTTTGTCTTGGGAAAAAAAGACAGAAATTCCACTTATTTAGAGGGAAAAAGGCAAAAGTTCCCCTTATTTTGGAGTAAAAATTAAGAAAGTTCCCTTTTTTTATGGCAAAAATGTATGCATTCTTATTTTCAGACAAAAAGGCAGAAATTCTCCTTATTTTGGGGCAGAACTCAGAAATTCCACTTATTTTGGGGCAAAATTTCAGAAATTTTTCTTATTTTGGGGCAAAATTGCAAAAATTTTACTTATTTTGGGGCAAAATTGCAGAAATTTCACTTATTTCAGGGAAAAAAGGCAGAAATTTTCCTTATTTGAGCAAAAAGGCAGAAATTCCCCATATTTTGGAGCAAAATTGCAGAAATTCACCTAATTTTGGGGTAAAAAATACAGTAATTTTCTTTATTTTGGGGCAAAAAGGCAGAAATTCTCTTTATTTTGGGGCAAAAGGCAGAAATTCCCCCTATTTTAGGGCAAAATTGCAGAAATTTCTCTTATTTGGGGGCAAAAAACAGAAATTTCCCTTATTTTGGGGCAAAATTCCAGAAATTTCCCTTATTATGGGGAAAAATTGTAGAAATTTCCCTTATTTTAGGGCACAATTGCAGATATTTCACTTATTTCAGAAAAAAAACAAAAATTTTTCTTATTTTGGGGCAAAAAGCAGAAATTCCCATTATTTTGGTGCAAAAAGGCAGAAATTCACCTTATTTTGGGCTAAAATTGCAGAAATTTCACATATTTCAGGGCAAAAAGGCAGAAATTTCCCTTAATTTGAGGCAGAAATGAAGAAATTTCCCTTTTTTATGGCAAAAAGTATGCATTCCCATCATTTTCGGGCAAAAAGGCAGAAATTCCCCGTATTTTGGAGCAAAATTTCAAAAATTCCCCTAATTGTGGGGCAGAAATGCAGAAAATCTCCTTATTTTTGGGCAAAACTCAGAAATATCACTTATTTTGGGGCAAAATTCCAGAAATTTCCCTTATTTTGGGGCAAAATTGCAGAAATTTCACATATTTTGGGGCAAAATTGCAGAAATTTCACTTATTTCAGGGAAAAAAAGGCAGAAATATTTCTTATTTTGGGTCAAAAATGCAGAAATTCCTAATATTTTGTTGCAAAAATGCAGAAATTCATAATATTTTGTTGCAAAAATGCAGAAATTTTCCTTATTTTGAGGTAAAAAAGCTGAAATTCCCCTTATTTGGGGACAAAAAGGCAGAAATTTCCTATATTTTGGGGCAAATTTGCAGAAATTTTACTTATTTCAGGGTAATAAGTCAGAAATTTTTTTTTTATTTTGGAGCAAAAAGACAGAAATTCCCTTTGATTTGGGGGAAAAAGACAGAAATTCCACTTATTTAGAGGCAAAAAGGCAAAAGTTCCCCTTATTTTGGAGCAAAAATGAGGAAATTTCCCTTTTTTATGCTAAAAAAGTATGCATTTTTCTTATTTTCAGACAAAAAGGCAGAAATTCCCCATATTTTGGGACAATAGGCAGAAATTCCCTTTATTTTGGGGCAAAATTGCAGAAAGTTCCCTAATTGTGGGGCAAAAAACAGAAATTCCCCTTATTTGAGTAAAAATTGCAGAAATTTCTTTTATTATGGGGAAAAATTGCAGAAATTTCCCTTATTTTTAGGACAAAATTGCAGAAATTTCAATAATCGTGGGGCAAAAAGGCAGAAATTCTCCTTATTTTGGGGCAAAATTCCAGAAATTTTCTTATTTTGGGGCAAAATTGCAGAAATTTTACTTATTTTGGGGCACAATTTCAGAAATGTCACTTATTTCAGGGAGAAAAGGCAGAAATTTTCCTTATTTTGGGGCAAAAATGCAGAAATTCCTAATATTTTGTTGTAGAAATACAGAAATTTCCCTTATTTTGAGGTAAAAAGGCTGAAATTCCCCTTATTTGGGGGCAAAAAGGCAGAAATTTTTCTTATTTTGGGGCAAATTTGCAGAAATTTCACTTATTTCAGGGTTATAAGTCAGAAATTTTCCTTATTTTGGGGCAAAAAAGACAGAAATTCCCTTTGTTTTGGGGGAAAAAGACAGAAATTCCACTTATTTAGAGGCAAAAAGGCAAAAGTTCCCCTTATTTTGGAGCAAAAATGAAGAAATTTCCCTTTTTTATTGCAAAAATGTATGCATTCTTCTTATTTTCAGACAAAAAGGCAGAAATTCCCCATATTTTAGGGCAAAAGACAAAAATTCCCCTTATTTTGGAGCAAAATTTCAGAAATATCCCTAATTGTGGGGCAAAAAACAGAAATTCCCCTTATTTTAAGGCAAAATTGCAGAAATTTCTCTTATTATGGGGAAAATTGTAGAAATTTTTTTTATTTAAGGCAAAATTGCAGAAATTTCACTAATTGTGGCGCAAAAAGTCAGAAATTCTCCTTATTTTGGGGCAAAACTCAGAAATTCCACTTATTTTGGGGCAAAATTCCAGATATTTCCCTTATTTTGGATCAAAATTGCAAAAATTTTACTTATTTTGGTGCAAAATTGCAGAAATTTCACTTATTTCAGGGAAAAAAAGCAGAAATTGTCCTTATTTGGGCAAAAAGGCAGAAATTCCCCATATTTTAGATCAAAATTGCAGAAATTCACTTAATTTTGGGGTAAAAAATACAGTAATTTTCTTTATTTTGGGGCAATAAGGCTGAAATTCTCTTTATTTTGGGGCAAAAGGCAGAAATTCCCCTTATTTTAGGGCAAAATTGAAGAAATTTCTCTTATTTGGGGGCAAAAAACAGAAATTCCCCTTATTTTGGGGCAAAACTCTAGAAATTTCCCTTATTATGGGGAAAAATTGTAGAAATTTCCCTTATTTTAGAGCACAATTGCAGATATTTCACTTATTTTAGAAAAAAAAGCAAAAATTTTTTTTATTTTGGGGCAAAAAGGCACAAATTCCCATTATTTTGGGGCAAAAAGGCAGAAATTCACCTTATTTTGGGCTAAAATTGCAGAAATTTCACATATTTCCGGGCAAAAAGGCAGAAATTTCTATTAATTTGGGGGAAAAATGAAGAAATTTTCCTTTTTATGCCAAAAAGGTATGCATTCCCCTTATTTTCGGGCAAAAAGGCAGAAATTCCCCGTATTTTGGAGCAAAATTGCAGAAATTCCCCTAACTGTGGGGCAGAAATGCAGAAATTCTCCTTATTTTTGGGCAAAACTCAGAAATTCCACTTATTTTGGTGCAAAATTCTAGAAATTTCCCTTATTTGGGGGCAAAATTGCAGAAATTTCAATTATTTTGGGGCAAAATTGCAGAAATTTCACTTATTTCAGGGAAAAAAGGCAGAAATTTTCCTTATTTTGGGGCAAAAAGGCAGAAATTCTCCATATTTTGGTGCAAAAATCATAAATTCTCCTTATTTTGAGGTAAAATGCTGAAATTCCCCTTATTTTGGGGCAAAAGGCAGAAATTTTTTTTGGGGGGGCACATTTGCAGAAATTTCACTTATTTAAGGGAAAAAAGGCAGAAATTTTTCTTATTTTTTGGCAAAAGGGCAGAAATTCCTAATATTTTGTGACAAAAATGCAGAAATTCCTAATATTTTGTTGCAGAAATGCAGAAATTTCCCTTATTTTGAGGTAAAAAGGCTGAAATTCCCCTTATTTGGGGGAAAAATGCAGAAAGTTTTTATATTTTGGGGCAAATTTGCAGAAATTTCACTTATTTCGGGGTTATAAGTCAGAAATTTTCCTTATTTTGGGGCAAAAAAGACAGAAATTCCCTTTGTTTTGGGGGAAAAAGACAGAAATTCCACTTATTTAGAGGCAAAAAGGCAAAAGTTCCCCTTATTTTGGAGCAAAAATGAAGAAATTTCTATTTTTTATGGCAAAAATGTATGCATTCTTCTTATTTTCAGACAAAAAGGCAGAAATTCCCAATATTTTAGGGCAAAAGACAAAAATTCCCCTTATTTTGGAGAAAAATTGCAGAAATATCCCTAATTGTGGGGCAAAAAACAGAAATTCCCCTTATTTTGGGGCAAAATTGCAGAAATTTCCCTTATTTTGGGGAAAAATTGCAGAAATTTCCCTTATTTAAGGCAAAATTGCAGAAATTTCACTAATTGTGGTGCAAAAAGGCAGAAATTCTCCTTATTTTGGGGCAAAACTCAGAAATTCCACTTATTTTGGGGCAAAATTCCAGAAATTTCCCTTATTTTGGATCAAAATTGCAAAAATTTTACTTATTTTGGTGCAAAATTGCAGAAATTTCACTTATTTCAGGGAAAAAAAGCAGAAATTTTCCTTATTTGGGCAAAAAGGCAAAAATTCCCCATATTTTGGATCAAAATTGCAGAAATTCACTTAATCTTGGGGTAAAAAATACAGTAATTTTCTTTATTTTGAGGCAATAATGCAGAAATTCTCTTTATTTTGGGGCAAAAGGCAGAAATTCCCCTTATTTTAGGGCAAAATTGAAGAAATTTCTCTTTTTTGGGGGCAAAAAACAGAAATTCCCCTTATTTTGGGGCAAAATTCCAGAAATTTCCCTTATTATGGGGAAAAATTGTAGAAATTTCCCTTATTTTACAGCACAATTGCAGATATTTCACTTATTTTAGAAAAAAAAGCAAAAATTTTTCTTATTTTGGGGCAAAAAGGCACAAATTCCCATTATTTTGTGGCAAAAAGGCAGAAATTCACCTTATTTTGGGCTAAAATTGCAGAAATTTCACATATTTCAGAACAAAAAGGCAGAAATTTGTATTAATTTGGGGCAAAAATGAAGAAATTTTCCTTTTTATGGCAAAAAGGTATGCATTCCCCTTATTTTCGGGCAAAAAGGCAGAAATTCCCCATATTTTGGAGCATAATTGCAGAAATTCCCCTAATTGTGGGGCAGAAATGCAGAAATTCTCCTTATTTTTGGGCAAAACTCAGAAATTCCAATTATTTTGGGGCAAAATTCTAGAAATTTCCCTTATTTTGGGGCAAAATTGCAGAAATTTCACATATTTTGGGCAAAATTGTAGAAATTTCACTTATTTCAGGGAAAAAAATGCAGAAATTTTCCTTATTTTGGGGCAAAATATCAGAAATTCCTAATATTTTGTTGCAAAAATGCAGAAATTCTTAATATTTTGTTGCAAAAATGCAGAAATTTTCCTTATTTTGAGGTAAAAAGGCTGAAATTCTCCTTATTTGGGGGCAAAAATGCAGAAATTCAATTTATTTTGGGGCAAATTTGCAGAAATTTTACTTATTTCAGGGTAATAAGACAAAATTTTTCTTATTTTGGGGCAAAAAAGACAGAAATTTCCTTTGTTTTGGGGGAAAAAGACAGAAATTCTACTTCTTTAGAGGTAAAAAGGCAAAAGTTCCCCTTATTATGGAGCAAAAATGAGGAAATTTCTCTTTTTATGGCAAAAAGTATGCATTTTTCTTATTTTCAGACAAAAAGGCAGAAATTCCCCATATTTTGGGGCAATAGGCAGAAATTCCCTTTATTTTGGTGCAAAATTGCAGAAATTTCCCTAATTGTGGGGCAAAAAACAGAAATTCCCCTTATTTTGGGTCAAAATTGCAGAAATTTCCCTTATTATGGGGAAAAATTGCAGAAATTTCCCTAATTTTAGGGCAAAATTGCAGAAATTTCACTAATCGTGGGGCTAAAAGGCAGAAATTCTCCTTATTTTGGGGCAAAACTCAGAAATTCCACTTATTTTGGGGCAAAATTCCAGAAATTTCCCTTATTTGGGTGCAAAATTGCAGAAATTTTACTTATTTTGGGGCAAAATTTCAGAAATTTCACTTATTTCAGGGAAAAAAGGCAGAAATTTTCCTTATTTTGGGGCAAAAATGCAGAAATTCCTAATATTTTGTGCCAAAATTCAGAAATTCTCCTTATTTTGAGGTAAAAAGGCTGAAATTACCCTTTTTTGGGGGCAAAAAGGCAGAAATTTCCCTTATATTGGGGCAAAATTTCAGAAATTTTACTAATTTAAGGGTAATAAGTCAGAAATTTTCCTTATTTTGGGGCAAAAATGACAGAAATTTTTTTTGTTTTGGGGGAAAAAGACAGAAATTCCACTTATTTAGAGGCAAAAAAGCATAAAATTCCTTTTATTTTAGGGCAAAATTGCAGAAATTTTTCTTATTTGGGGGCAAAATGAAGACATTCCCCTTATTTTGTGGCAAAATTCCTGAAATTTCACTAATTATGGGGAAAAATTGCAGAAATTTCCCTTATTTTAGGCCAAAATTGCAGAAATTTCACTTATTTCAGAGAAAAAAGGCAAAAATTTTTCTTATTTTGGGGCAAAAAGGCAGAAATTCCCATTATTTTGGGGCAAAAAGGCAGAAATTCACCTTATTTTGGGCTAAAATTGCAGAAATTTCACATATTTCAGGGCAAAAAGGCAGAAATTTCTATTAATTTGGGGCAAAAATGAAGAAATTTTCCTTTTTATGGCAAAAAGGTATGCATTCACCTTATTTTCGGGCAAAAAGGCCGAAATTCCCCGTATTTTGGAGCAAAATTGCAGAAATTCCCCTAATTGTGGGGCAGAAATGCAGAAATTTTCCTTATTTTTGGGCAAAACTCAGAAATTCCACTTATTTTGCGGCAAAATTCTAGAAATTTCCTTTATTTTGGGGCAAAATTGCAGAAATTTCACTTATTTTGGGGCAAAATTGCAGAAATTTCACTTATTTCAGGGAAAAAAAGGCAGAAATTTTCCTTATTTTGGGGCAAAATATCAGAAATTCCTAATATTTTGTTGCAAAAATGCAGAAATTCTTAATATTTTGTTGCAAAAATGCAGAAATTTTCCTTATTTTGAGGTAAAAAGGCTGAAATTCTCCTTATTTGGGGGCAAAAATGCAGAAATTGCCTTTATTTTGGGGCAAATTTGCAGAAATTTTACTTATTTCATGGTAATAAGTCAAAATTTTTCTTATTTTGGGGCAAAAAAGACAGAAATTTCCTTTGTTTTGGGGGAAAAAGACAGAAATTCCACTTATTTAGAGGTAAAAAGGCAAAAGTTCCCCTTATTTTGGAGCAAAAATGAGGAAATTTCCCTTTTTATGGCAAAAAGTATGCATTTTTCTTATTTTCAGGCAAAAAGGCAGAAATTCCCCATATTTTGGGGCAATAGGCAGAAATTCCCTTTATTTTGGGGCAAAATTGCAGAAATTTCCCTAATTGTGGGGCAAAAAACAGAAATTCCCCTTATTTTGGGTCAAAATTGCAGAAATTTCCCTTATTATGGGGAAAAATTGCAGAAATTTCCCTTATTTTAGGGCAAAATTGCAGAAATTTCACTAATCGTGGGGCTAAAAGGCAGAAATTCTCCTTATTTTGGGGCAAAACTCAGAAATTCCACTTATTTTGGGGCAAAATTCCAGAAATTTCCCTTATTTTTGTGCAAAATTGCAGAAATTTTACTTATTTTGGGGCAAAATTCCAGAAATTTCCCTTATTTTGGTGCAAAATTGCAGAAATTTTCCTAATTTTGGGGCAAAAATGCAGAAATTCCTAATATTTTGTGCCAAAATTCAGAAATTCTCCTTATTTTGAGGTAAAAAGGCTGAAATTACCCTTTTTTGGGGGCAAAAAGGCAGAAATTTCTCTTATATTGGGGCAAAATTTCAGAAATTTTACTAATTTAAGGTAATAAGTCAGAAATTTTCCTTATTTTGGGGCAAAAATGACAGAAATTCTTTTTGTTTTGGGGGAAAAAGACAGAAATTCCACTTATTTAGAGGCAAAAAAGCATAAAATTCCTTTTATTTTAGGGCAAAATTGCAGAAATTTTTCTTATTTGGGGGCAAAAATAAAGACATTCCCCTTATTTTGCGGCAAAATTCCTGAAATTTCACTAATTATGGGGAAAAATTGCAGAAATTTCCCTTATTTTAGGGCAAAATTGCAGAAATTTCACTTATTTCAGAGAAAAAAGGCAAAAATTTTTCTTATTTTGGGGCAAAAAGGCAGAAATTCACATTATTTTGGGGCAAAAAGGCAGAAATTCACCTTATTTTGGGCTAAAATTGCAGAAATTTCACATATTTCAGGGCAAAAAGGCAGAAATTTCTATTAATTTGGGGCAAAAATGAAGAAATTTTCCTTTTTATGGCAAAAAGGTATGCATTCCCCTTATTTTCGGGCAAAAAGGCAGAAATTCCCCGTATTTTGGAGCAAAATTGCAGAAATTACCCTAATTGTGGGGCAGAAATGCAGAAATTCTCCTTATTTTTGGGCAAAACTCAGAAATTCCACTTATTTTGGGGCAAAATTCTAGAAATTTCCCTTATTTTGGGGCAAAATTGCAGAAATTTCACTTATTTTGGGGCAAAATTGCAGAAATTTCACTTATTTCAGGGAAAAAAAGGCAGAAATTTTCCTTATTTTGGGGCAAAATATCAGAAATTCATAATATTTTGTTGCAAAAATGCAGAAATTCTTAATATTTTGTTGCAAAAATGCAGAAATTTTCCTTATTATCAGGTAAAAATGCTGAAATTCTCCTTATTTGGGGGCAAAAATGCAGAAATTCCCTTTATTTTGGGGCAAATTTGCAGAAATTTTACTTATTTCAGGGTAATAAGTCAGAAATTTTTCTTATTTTGGGGCAAAAAAGACAGAAATTTCCTTTGTTTTGGGGGAAAAAGACAGAAATTACACTTAATTAGAGGTAAAAAGGCAAAAGATCTCCTTATTTTGGAGCAAAACTGAGGAAATTTCCCTTTTTATGGCAAAAAGTATGCATTTTTCTTATTTTCAGACAAAAAGGCAGAAATTCCCCATATTTTGGGGCAATAGGCAGAAATTCCCTTTATTTTGGGGCAAAATTGCAGAAATTTCCCTAATTGTGGGGCAAAAAACAGAAATTCCTTTTATTTTGGGTCAAAATTGCAGATATTTCCCTTATTATGGGGAAAAATTGCAGAAATTTCCCTTATTTTAGGGCAAAATTGCAGAAATTTCACTAATCGTGTGGCTAAAAGGCAGAAATTCTCCTTATTTTGGGGCAAAACTCAGAAATTCCACTTATTTTGGGGCAAAATTCCAGAAATTTCCCTTATTTTGGTGCAAAATTGCAGAAATTTTCCTAATTTTGGGGCAAAAATGCAGAAATTCCTAATATTTTGTGCCAAAATTCAGAAATTCTCCTTATTTTGAGGTAAAAAGGCTGATATTCCCCTTTTTTGGGGGCAAAAAGCAGAAATTTCCCTTATATTGGGGCAAAATTTCAGAAATTTCACTAATTTAAGGGTAATAAGTCAGAAATTTTCCTTATTTGGGGCAAAAATGACAGAAATTCTTTTTTTTGAGGGGGAAAAAGACAGAAATTCCACTTATTTAGAGGCAAAAAAGCATAAAATTCCTTTTATTTTAGGGCAAAATTGCAGAAATTTCTCTTATTTTGGATCAAAATTGCAAAAATTTTACTTATTTTGGTGCAAAATTGCAGAAATTTCACTTATTTCAGGGAAAAAAAGCAGAAATTTTCCTTATTTGGGCAAAAAGGCAGAAATTCCCCATATTTTGGATCAAAATTGCAGAAATTCACTTAATTTTGGGGTAAAAAATACAGTAATTTTCTTTATTTTGAGGCAATAATGCAGAAATTCTCTTTATTTTGGGGCAAAAGGCAGAAATTCCCCTTATTTTAGGGCAAAATTGAAGAAATTTCTCTTATTTGGGGGCAAAAAACAGAAATTCCCCTTATTTTGGGGCAAAATTCCAGAAATTTCCCTTATTATGGGGAAAAATTGTAGAAATTTCCCTTATTTTAGAGCACAATTGCAGATATTTCACTTATTTTAGAAAAAAAAGCAAAAATTTTTCATATTTTGGGGCAAAAAGCCACAAATTCCCATTATTTTGGGGCAAAAAGGCAGAAAATCACCTTATTTTGGGCTAAAATTGCAGAAATTTCACATATTTCAGGGCAAAAAGGCAGACATTTCTATTAATTTGGGGCAAAAATGAAGAAATTCTCCTGTTTATGGCAAAAAGGTATGCATTACCCTTATTTTCGGGCAAAAAGGAAGAAATTCCCCGTATTTTGGAGCAAAATTGCAGAAATTACCTTAATTGTGGGCCAAAAAGGCAGAAATTCTTCTTATTTTGGGGCAAAACTCAAAAAATCCACTTATTTTGGGGCAAAATTCCAGAAATTTCCTTTATTTTGGGGCAAAATTGCAGAAATTTCACTTATTTTGGGGCAAAATTACAGAAATTTCACTTATTTTAGGGAAAAAAGGCAGAAATTTTCCTTATTTTGGGGCAAAAAGGCAGAAATTCTCCATACTTTGGTGCAAAAATCAGAAATTTCCCTTATTTTGATGTAAAATGCTGAAATTCCCCTTATTTTGGGGCAAAAGGCAGAAATTTCTTTTTTTGGGGGGGCAAATTTGCAGAAATTTCACTTATTTAAGAAAAAAAAAGGCAGAAATTTTCCTAATTTTTTTTGCAAAAGAGATGAAATTCCTAATAATTTGTGGCAAAAATGCAGAAATTCCTAATATTTTGTTGCAGAAATGCAGAAATTTCCCTTATTTTGAGGTAAAAAGGCTGAAATTCCCCTTATTTGGGCGCAAAAAGGCAGAAATTTTTCTTATTTTGGGGCAAATTTGCAGAAATTTCACTTATTTCAGGGTTATAAGTCAGAAATTTTCCTTATTTTGGGGCAAAAAAGACAGAAATTCCCTTTGTTTTGGGGGAAAAAGACAGAAATTCCACTTATTTAGAGGCAAAAAGGCAAAAGTTCCCCTTATTTTGGAGCAAAAATGAAGAAATTTCCCTTTTTTATGGCAAAAATGTATGCATTCTTCTTATTTTCAGACAAAAAGGCAGAAATTCCCCATATTTTTGGGCAAAAGGCAGAAATTCCCCTTATTTTGGAGCAAAATTGCAGAAATTTCCCTAATTGTGGGGCAAAAAACAGAAATTCCCCTTATTTTGGGGCAAAATTGCAGAAATTTCCCTTATTATGGGGAAAAATTGCAGAAATTTCCCTTATTTAAGGCAAAATTGCAGAAATTTCACTAATTGTGGCGCAAAAAGGCAGAAATTCTCCTTATTTTGAGGCAAAATTCCAGAAATTTCCCTTATTTTGGATCAAAATTGCAAAAATTTTACTTATTTTGGTGCAAAATTGCAGAAATTTCACTTATTTCAGGGAAAAAAGGCAGAAATTTTCTTTATTTGGGCAAAAACGCATTAATTCCCCATATTTTGGATCAAAATTGCAGAAATTCACCTAATTTTGGGGTAAAAAATACAGTAATTTTTTTTTATTTTGGGGCAATAAGGCAGAAATTCTCTTTATTTTGGGGCAAAAGGCAGAAATTCCCCTTATTTTAGGGCAAAATTGAAGAAATTTCTCTTATTTGGGGGCAAAAAACAGAAATTCCCCTTATTTTGGGGAAAATTCCAGAAATTTTCCTTATTATGGGGAAAAATTGTAGAAATTTCCATTATTTTAGAGCACAATTGCAGATATTTCACTTATTTCAGAAAAAAAAGCAAAAATTTTTCATATTTTGGGGCAAAAAGGCACAAATTCCCATTATTTTGGGGCCAAAAGGAAGAAATTCACCTTATTTTGGGCTAAAATTGCAGAAATTTCACATATTTCAGGGCAAAAAGGCAGAAATTTCTATTAATTTGGGGCAAAAATGAAGAAATTTTCCTTTTTATGGCAAAAAGGTATGCATTCCCCTTATTTTCGGGCAAAAAGGCAGAAATTCCCCGTATTTTGGGGCAAAATTGCAGAAATTACCCTAATTGTGGGGCAGAAATGCAGAAATTCTCCTTATTTTTGGGCAAAACTCAGAAATTCCAATTATTTTGGGGAAAAATTCTAGAAATTTCCCTTATTTTGGGGCAAAATTGCAGAAATTTCACTTATTTTGGGGCAAAATTGCAGAAATTTCACTTATTTCAGGGAAAAAAGGCAGAAATTTTCCTTATTTTGGGGCAAAAAGGCAGAAATTCTCCATATTTTGGTGCAAAAATCAGAAATTCTCCTTATTTTGAGGTAAAATGCTGAAATTCCCCTTATTTTGGGGCAAAAGGCAGAAATTTCTTTTTTTGGGGGGCAAATTAGCAGAAATTTCACTTATTTCAGGGAAAAAAAGGCAGAAATTTTCCTAATTTTTTTTCAAAAGAGATGAAATTCCTAATATTTTGAGGCAAAAATGCAGAATTTCCTAATATTTTGTTGCAGAAATGCAGAAATTTCCCTTATTTTGAGGTAAAAATGCTGAAATTCCCCTAATTTGGGGTAAAAAAGGCAGAAATTTATCTTATTTTGGGGCAAATTTGCAGAAATTTCACTTATTTCAGGGTTATAAGTCAGAAATTTTCCTTATTTTGGGGCAAAAAAGACAGAAATTCCCTTTGTTTTGGGGGAAAAAGACAGAAATTCCACTTATTTAAAGGCAAAAAGGCAAAAGTTCCCCTTATTTTGGAGCAAAAATGAAGAAATTTCCCTTTTTAATGGCAAAAATGTATGCATTCTTCTTATTTTCAGACAAAAAGGCAGAAATTCCCCATATTATAGGGCAAAAAACAAAAATTCCCCTTATTTTGGAGCAAAATTGCAGAAATATCCCTAATTGTGGGGCAAAAAACAGAAATTCCCCTTATTTTAAGGCAAAATTGCAGAAATTTAACTAATTGTGGCGCAAAAAGGCAGAAATTCTCCTTATTTTGGGGCAAAACTCAGAAATTCCACTTATTTTGGGGCAAAATTCCAGATATTTCCCTTATTTTGGATCAAAATTGCAAAAATTTTACTTATTTTGGTGCAAAATTGCAGAAATTTCACTTATTTCAGGGAAAAAAAGCAGAAATTTTCCTTATTTGGGCAAAAAGGCAGAAATTCCCCATATTTTGGATCAAAATTGCAGAAATTCACTTAATTTTGGGGTAAAAAATACAGTAATTTTCTTTATTTTGAGGCAATAATGCAGAAATTCTCTTTATTTTGGGGCAAAAGGCAGAAATTCCCCTTATTTTAGGGCAAAATTGAAGAAATTTCTCTTATTAGGGGGCAAAAAACAGAAATTCCCCTTATTTTGGGGCAAAATTCCAGAAATTTCCCTTATTATGGGGAAAAATTGTAGAAATTTCCCTTATTTTAGAGCACAATTGCAGATATTTCACTTATTTTAGAAAAAAAAGCAAAAATTTTTCATATTTTGGGGCAAAAAGCCACAAATTCCCATTATTTTGGGGCAAAAAGGCAGAAAATCACCTTATTTTGGGCTAAAATTGCAGAAATTTCACATATTTCAGGGCAAAAAGGCAGAAATTTCTATTAATTTGGGGCAAAAATGAAGAAATTCTCCTGTTTATGGCAAAAAGGTATGCATTACCCTTATTTTCGGGCAAAAAGGAAGAAATTCCCCGTATTTTGGAGCAAAATTGCAGAAATTACCTTAATTGTGGGCCAAAAAGGCAGAAATTCTTCTTATTTTGGGGCAAAACTCAAAAAATCCACTTATTTTGGGGCAAAATTCCAGAAATTTCCTTTATTTTGGGGCAAAATTGCAGAAATTTCACTTATTTTGGGGCAAAATTGCAGAAATTTCACTTATTTCAGGGAAAAAAGGCAGAAATTTTCCTTATTTTGGGGCAAAAAGGCAGAAATTCTCCATACTTTGGTGCAAAAATCAGAAAATTCCCTTATTTTGAGGTAAAATGCTGAAATTCCCCTTATTTTGGGGCAAAAGGCAGAAATTTCTTTTTTTGGGGGGGGCAAATTTGCAGAAATTTCACTTATTTAAGAAAAAAAAAGGCAGAAATTTTCCTAATTTTTTTTGCAAAAGAGATGAAATTCCTAATAATTTGTGGCAAAAATGCAGAAATTCCTAATATTTTGTTGCAGAAATGCAGAAATTTCCCTTATTTTGAGGTAAAAAGGCTGAAATTCCCCTTATTTGGGCGCAAAAAGGCAGAAATTTTTCTTATTTTGGGGCAAATTTGCAGAAATTTCACTTATTTCAGGGTTATAAGTCAGAAATTTTCCTTATTTTGGGGCAAAAAAGACAGAAATTCCCTTTGTTTTGGAGGAAAAAGACAGAAATTCCACTTATTTAGAGGCAAAAAGGCAAAAGTTCCCCTTATTTTGGAGCAAAAATGAAGAAATTTCCCTTTTTTATGGCAAAAATGTATGCATTCTTCTTATTTTCAGACAAAAAGGCAGAAATTCCCCATATTTTTGGGCAAAAGGCAGAAATTCCCCTTATTTTGGAGCAAAATTGCAGAAATTTCCCTAATTGTGGGGCAAAAAACAGAAATTCCCCTTATTTTGGGGCAAAATTGCAGAAATTTCCCTTATTATGGGGAAAAATTGCAGAAATTTCCCTTATTTAAGGCAAAATTGCAGAAATTTCACTAATTGTGGCGCAAAAAGGCAGAAATTCTCCTTATTTTGAGGCAAAATTCCAGAAATTTCCCTTATTTTGGATCAAAATTGCAAAAATTTTACTTATTTTGGTGCAAAATTGCAGAAATTTCACTTATTTCAGGGAAAAAAGGCAGAAATTTTCTTTATTTGGGCAAAAAGGCATTAATTCCCCATATTTTGGATCAAAATTGCAGAAATTCACCTAATTTTGGGGTAAAAAATACAGTAATTTTCTTTATTTGGGGGCAATAAGGCAGAAATTCTCTTTATTTTGGGGCAAAAGGCAGAAATTCCCCTTATTTTAGGGCAAAATTGAAGAAATTTCTCTTATTTGGGGGCAAAAAACAGAAATTCCCCTTATTTTGGGGCAAAATTCCAGAAATTTTCCTTATTATGGGGAAAAATTGTAGAAATTTCCATTATTTTAGAGCACAATTGCAGATATTTCACTTATTTCAGAAAAAAAAGCAAAAATTTTTCTTATTTTGTTGCAAAAAGGCACAAATTCCCATTATTTTGGGGCCAAAAGGCAGAAATTCACCATATTTTGGGCTAAAATTGCAGAAATTTCACATATTTCAGGGCAAAAAGGCAGAAATTTCTATTAATTTGGGGCAAAAATGAAGAAATTTTCCTTTTTATGGCAAAAAGGTATGCATTCCCCTTATTTTCGGGCAAAAAGGCAGAAATTCCCCGTATTTTGGAGCAAAATTGCAGAAATTACCCTAATTGTGGGGCAGAAATGCAGAAATTCTCCTTATTTTTGGGCAAAACTCAGAAATTCCACTTATTTTGGGACAAAATTCTAGAAATTTCCCTTATTTTGGGGCAAAATTGCAGAAATTTCACTTATTTTGGGGCAAAATTGCAGAAATTTCACTTATTTCAGGGAAAAAGGCAGAAATTTTCCTTATTTTGGGGCAAAAAGGCAGAAATTCTCCATATTTTGGTGCAAAAATCAGAAATTCTCTTTATTTTGAGGTAAAATGCTGAAATTCCCCTTATTTTGGGGCAAAAGGCAGAAATTTCTTTTTTTGGGGGGCAAATTTGCAGAAATTTCACTTATTTCAGGGAAAAAAAGGCAGAAATTTTCCTAATTTTTTTGCAAAAGAGATGAAATTCCTAATATTTTGTGGCAAAAATGAGAAATTCCTAATATTTTGTTGCAGAAATGCAGAAATTTCCCTTATTTTGAGGTAAAAATGCTGAAATTCCCCTAATTTGTGGTAAAAAAGACAGAAATTTATCTTATTTTGTGGCAAATTTGCAGATATTTCACTTATTTCAGGGTTATAAGTCAGAAATTTTCCTTATTTTGGGGCAAAAAAGACAGAAATTCCCTTTGTTTTGGGGGAAAAAGAAATTCCACTTATTTAAAGGCAAAAAGGCAAAAGTTCCCCTTATTTTGGAGCAAAAATGAAGAAATTTCCCTTTTTAATGGCAAAAATGTATTCATTCTTCTTATTTTCAGACAAAAAGGCAGAAATTCCCCATATTTTAGGGCAAAAGACAAAAATTCCCCTTATTTTGGAGCAAAATTGCAGAAATATCCCTAATTGTGGGGCAAAAAACAGAAATTCCCCTTATTTTAAGGCAAAATTGCAGAAATTTCCATTATTATGGGGAAAAATTGCAGAAATTTCCCTTATTTTAGGGCAAAATTGCAGAAATTTCACTAATCGTGGGGCAAAAAGGCAGAAATTCTCCTTATTTTGGGGCAAAACTCAGAAATTCCACTTATTTTGGGGCAAAATTCCAGAAATTTCCCTTATTTTGGATCAAAATTGCAAAAATTTTACTTATTTTGGTGCAAAATTGCAGAAATTTCACTTATTTCAGGGAAAAAAAGCAGAAATTGTCCTTATTTGGGCAAAAAGGCAGAAATTCCCCATATTTTGGATCAAAATTGCAGAAATTCACTTAATTTTGGGGTAAAAAATACAGTAATTTTCTTTATTTTGAGGCAATAATGCAGAAATTCTCTTTATTTTGGGGCAAAAGGCAGAAATTCCCCTTATTTTAGGGCAAAATTGAAGAAATTTCTCTTATTTGGGGGCAAAAAACAGAAATTCCCCTTATTTTGGGGCAAAATTCCAGAAATTTCCCTTATTATGGGGAAAAATTGTAGAAATTTCCCTTATTTTAGAGCACAATTGCAGATATTTCACTTATTTTAGAAAAAAAAGCAAAAATTTTTCATATTTTGGGGCAAAAAGGCACAAATTCCCATTATTTTGGGGCAAAAAGGCAGAAAATCACCTTATTTTGGGCTAAAATTGCAGAAATTTCACATATTTCAGAGCAAAAAGGCAGAAATTTCTATTAATTTGGGGCAAAAATGAAGAAATTTTCCTTTTTATGGCAAAAAGGTATGCATTCCCCTTATTTTCGGGCAAAAAGGCAGAAATTCCCCGTATTTTGGAGAAAATTGCAGAAATTCCCCTAATTGTGGGGCAGAAATGCAGAAATTCTCCTTATTTTTGGGCAAAACTCAGAAATTCCACTTATTTTGGGGCAAAATTCTAGAAATTTCCCTTATTTTGGGGCAAAATTGCAGAAATTTCACATATTTCAGGGCAAAAAGGCAGAAATTTCCCTTAATTTGGGGCAAAAATGAAGAAATTTCCCTTTTATATGGCAAAAAGGTATGCATTCCCCTTGTTTTCGGGCAAAAAGGCAGAAATACCCCGTATTTTGGAGCAAAATTGCAGAAATTTCCCTAATTGTGGGGCAAAAAGGCAGAAATTCTTCTTATTTTGGGGCAAAACTCAGAAATTCCACTTATTTTGGGGCAAAATTCCAGAAATTTCCCTTATTTTGGGGAAAAATTGCAGAAATTTCACTTATTTTGGGGCAAAATTGCAGAAATTTCACTTATTTCAGGGAAAAAAGGCAGAAATTTTCCTTATTTTGGGGCAAAAAGGCAGAAATTCTCCATATTTTGGTGCAAAAATCAGAAATTTCCCTTATTTTGAGGTAAAATGCTGAAATTCCCCTTATTTTGGGGAAAAGGCAGAAATTTCTTTTTTGGGGGGGCAAATTTGCGGAAATTTCACTTATTTCAGGAAAAAAAAGGCAGAAATTTTCCTTATTTTTTCGCAAAAAAGATGAAATTCCTAATATTTTGTGGCAAAAATGCAGAAATTCCTAATATTTTGTTGCAAAAATGTAGAAATTTTCCTTATTTTGAGGTAAAAAGGCTGAAATTCTCCTTATTTGGGGGCAAAAAGGCAGAAATTTCCTTTATTTTGGGGCAAATTTGCAGAAATTTTACTTATTTCAGGGTAATAAGTCAGAAATTTTTCTTATTTTGGGGCAAAAAAGACAGAAATTCCCTTTGTTTTGGGGGAAAAAGACAGAAATTCCACTTATTTAGAGGCAAAAAGGCAAAAGTTCCCCTTATTTTGGAGCAAAAATGAGGAAATTTCCCTTTTTATGGCAAAAAAAGTATGCATTTTTCATATTTTCAGAAAAAAAGGCAGAAATTCCCCATATTTTGGGGCAATAGGCAGAAATTCCCTTTATTTTGGGGCAAAATTGCAGAAATTTCCCTAATTGTGGGGCAAAAAACAGAAATTCCCCTTATTTTGGGTCAAAATTGCAGAAATTTCCCTTATTATGGGGAAAAATTGCAGAAATTTCCCTAATTTTAGGGCAAAATTGCAGAAATTTCACTAATCGTGGGGCTAAAAGGCAGAAATTCTCCTTATTTTGGGGCAAAACTCAGAAATTCCACTTATTTTGGGGCAAAATTCCAGAAATTTCCCTTATTTGGGTGCAAAATTGCAGAAATTTTACTTATTTTGGGGCAAAATTTCAGAAATTTCACTTATTTCAGGGAAAAAAGGCAGAAATTTTCCTTATTTTGGGGCAAAAATGCAGAAATTCCTAATATTTTGTGCCAAAATTCAGAAATTCTCCTTATTTTGAGGTAAAAAGGCTGAAATTCCTTTTATTGGGGGGCAAAAAGGCAGAAATTTTCCTTATATTGGGGCAAAATTTCAGAAATTTCAATAATTTAAGGGTAATAAGTCAGAAATTTTTCTTCTTTTGGGGCAAAAATGACAGAAATTCTTTTTTTTGGGGGGGAAAAAGACAGAAATTCCACTTATTTAGAGGCAAAAAAGCATAAAATTCCCCTTATTTTAGGGCAATATTGCAGAAATTTCCTTATTTGGGGCAAAAATAAAGAAATTCCCCTTATTTTGGGGCAAAATTCCTGAAATTTCCATAATTATGGGGAAAAATTGCAGAAATTTCCTTTATTTTAGGGCAAAATTGCAGAAATTTCACTTATTTCAGAGAAAAAAGGCAAAAATTTTTCTTATTTTGGGGCAAAAAGGCAGAAATTCCCATTATTTTGGGGCAAAAAGGCAGAAATTCACCTTATTTTGGGCTAAAATTGCAGAAATTTCACATATTTCAGGGAAAAAAGGCAGGAATTTGCCTTAATTTGGGGCAAAAATGAAGAAATTTTCCTTTTTTATGGCAAAAAGGTATGCATTCTCCTTTTTTTCGGGCAAAAAGGCAGAAATTCCCCGTATTTTGAAGCAAAATTTCAGAAATTCCTTTAATTGTGGGGCAGAAATGCAGAAATTCTCCTTATTTTTGGGCAAAACTCAGAAATTCCACTTATTTTGGGGCAAAATTCCAGAAATTTCCCTTATTTTGGGGCAAAATTGCAGAAATTTTACTTATTTTGGGGCAAAATTGCAGAAATTTCACTTATTTCAGGGAAAAAAAGGCAGAAATTTTCCTTATTTTGGGGCAAAATATCAGAAATTCCTAATATTTTGTTGCAAAAATGCAGAAATTCCTAATATTTTGTTGCAAAAATTCAGAAATTTCCCTTATTTTGAGGTAAAAAGGCTGAAATATTCCTTATTTTGAGGCAAAAAGGCAGAAATTTCCTTTATTTTGGGGCAAATTTGCAGAAATTTTACTTATTTCAGGGTAATAAGTCAGAAATTTTTTTTATTTTGGGGCAAAAAAAGACAGAAGTTCCCTTTGTTTTGGGGGAAAAAGAAATTCCACTTATTTAGAGGCAAAAAGGCAAAAGTTCCCCTTATTTTGGAGCAAAAATGAGGAAATTTCCTTTTTTTATGGCAAAAAGGTATGCATTTTTCTTATTTTGAGGTATAAAGGCAGAAATTCCCCATATTTTGGGGCAATAGGCAGAAATTCCCCTTATTTTGGGGCAAAATTGCAGAAATTTCCCTAATTGTGGGGCAAAAAACAGAAATTCCCCTTATTTTGGGTCAAAATTGCAGAAATTTCCCTTATTATGGGGAAAAATTGCAGAAATTTCCCTTATTTTAGGGCAAAATTGCAGAAATTTCACTAATCGTGGGGCAAAAAGGCAGAAATTCTCCTTATTTTGGGGCAAAACTCAGAAATTCCACTTATTTTGGGGCAAAATTCCAGAAATTTCCCTTATTTTGGAGCAAAATTGCAGAAATTTTACTTATTTTGGGGCAAAATTTCAGAAATTTCACTTATTTCAGGGAAAAAAGGCAGAAATTTTCCTTATTTTGGGGCAAAAATGCAGAAATTTCTAATATTTTGTGTCAAAATTCAGAAATTCTCCTTATTTTGAGGTAAAAAGGCTGAAATTCCCCTTTTTTGAGGGCAAAAAGGCAGAAATTTCCCTTATATTGGGGCAAGATTTCAGAAATTTCACTAATTTAAGGGTAATAAGTCAGAAATTTTTCTTATTTTGGGGCAAAAATGACAGAAATTCTTTTTGTTTTGGGGGAAAAAGACAGAAATTCCACTTATTTAGAGGCAAAAAAGCATAAAATTCCCCTTATTTTAGGGCAAAATTGCAGAAATTTCCCTTATTTGGGGCAAAAATAAAGAAATTCCCCTTATTGTGGGGCAAAATTCCTGAAATTTCCCTAATTATGGGGAAAAATTGCAGAAATTTCCCTTATTTTAGCGCAAAATTGCAGAAATTTCACTTATTTCAGAGAAAAAAGGCAAAAATTTTTCTTATTTTGGGGCAAAAAGGCAGAAATTCCCATTATTTTGGGGCAAAAAGGCAGAAATTCACCTTATTTTGGGCTAATATTGCAGAAATTTCACTAATTTCAGGGTAATAAGTCAGAAATTTTCTGTATTTTGGGGCAAAAATAACAGAAATTCCCTTTGTTTTGGGAGAAAAAGACAGAAATTTCACTTATTTAGAGGCAAAAATGCAGAAATTCCCCTTATTTTAGGACAAAATTGCAGAAATTTCCATTATTTGGGGGCAAAAAAGAAAGAAATTCCCTTTGTTTTGGGGGAAAAAGACAGAAATTCCACTTATTTAGAGGCAAAAAGGCAAAAGTTCCCCTTATTTTGGAGCAAAAATGAAGAAATTTCCCTTTTTATGGCAAAAATGTATGCATTCTTATTATTTTCAGACAAAAAGGCAGAAATTCCCTATATTTTGGGGCAAAAGGCAGAAATTCCCCTTATTTTGGGGCAAAATTGCAGAAATTTCCCTAATTGTGTGGCAAAAACCAGAAATTCCCCTTATTTTGGGGCAAAATTGCAGAAATTTCCCTTATTATGATGAAAAATTGCAGAAATTTCCCTTACTTAAGGCAAAATTGCAGAAATTTCACTAATTGTGGCGCAAAAAGGCAGAAATTCTCCTTATTTTAGGGCAAAACTCAGAAATTCCACTTATTTTGGGGCAAAATTCCAGAAATTTCTCTTATTTTGGGGCAAAATTGCAAAAATTTTACTTATTTTGGGGCAAAATTGCAGAAATTTTACTTATTTCAGGGAAAAAAGCCAGAAATTTTCCTTATTTGAGCAAAAAGGCAGAAATTCCCCATATTTTGGAGCAAAATTGCAGAAATTCACCTAATTTGGCGGTAAAAAATACAGTAATTTTCTTTATTTTGGGGCAAATAGGCAGAAATTCTCTTTATTTTGCGGCAAAAAGAAAGAAATACCCTTTATTTTAGGGCAAAATTGCGGAAATTTCTCTTATTTGGGGGCAAAAAAACAGAAATTCCCCTTATTTTGGGGCAAAATTCAAGAAATTTCCCTTATTATGGGGAAAAATTGTAGAAATTTCCCTTATTTTAGGGCAAAATTGCAGATATTTCACTTATTTCAGAAAAAAAAGCAAAAATTTTTCTTATTTGGGGGCAAAAAGGCAGAAATTCCCATTATTTTGGGGCAAAAAGGCAGAAATTCACCTTATTTTGGGCTAAAATTGCAGAAATTTCACATATTTCAGGGCAAAAAGGCAGAAATTTCCCTTAATTTGGGGCAAAAATGAAGAAATTTCCCTTTTTATGGCAAAAAGGTATGCATTCCCTTTATTTTCGGGGAAAAAAGGCAGAAATTTCCTGTATTTTGGAGCAAAATTGCAGAAATTCCCCTAATTGTGGGGCAGAAAAGCAGAAATTCTTTTTATTTTGTGGCAACACTCAGAAATTCCACTTATTTTGGGGTAAAATTGCAGAAATTTCACATATTTTGGGGCAAAATTGCAGAAATTTCAATTATTTCAGGGAAAAAAGGCAGAAATTTTTCTTATTTTGGGGCAAAAAGGCATAAATTCCTAATATTTTGTTGCAAAAATGCAGAAATTCCTAATATTTTGTTGCAAAAATGCAGAACTTTTCCTTAATTTGAGGTTAAAAGGCTGAAAATCCCCTTATCTGGGGGCAAAAAGGCAGAAATTTCCTATATTTTGGGGCAAATTTGCAGAAACTTCACTTATTTCAGGGTAATAAGTCAGAAATTTTTCTTATTTTGGGGCAAAAAAGACAGAAATTTCCTTTGTTTTGGGGGAAAAGACAGAAATTCCACTTATTTAGAGGCGAAAATGCAAAAGTTCCCCTTATTTTGGAGCAAAAATGAGGAAATTTCCCTTTTTTATGGCAAAAAGTTATGCATTCTTCTTATTTTCAGACAAAAAGGCAGAAATTCCCCATATTTTGGGGCAAAAGGCAGAAATTCCCCTTATTTTGGGGCAAAATTGCCGAAATTTCCCTAATTGTAGGGCAAAAAACAGAAATTCCCCTTATTTTGTGTAAAAATTGCAGAAATTTTCCTTATTATGGGGAAAAATTGCAGAAATTTCCCTTATTTAAGGCAAAATTGCAGAAATTTCACTAATCGTGGGGCAAAGAGGCAGAAATTCTTTCAATTTTGGGGCAAAACTCAGAAATTCCACTTATTTTGGGGCAAAATTCCAGAAATTTCCCTTATTTAGGGGCAAAATTGCAGAAATTTCACTTATTTTGGGGCAAAATTGCAGAAATTTCACTTATTTCAGGGAAAAAAAGCAGAAATTTTTCTTATTTTGGGGCAAAAAGGCAGAAATTCCTAATATTATGTGCCAAAATTCAGAAATTTTTTTTTATTTTGAGGTAAAAAGGCTGAAATTCCCCTTATTTGGGGGCAAAAAGGCAGAAATTTCCCTTATATTGGGGCATAATTGCAGAAATTTCACTAATTTCAGGGTAATAAGTCAGAAATTTTCCGTATTTTGGGGCAAAAATGACAGAAATTCCTTTTGTTTTGGGGGAAAAAGACAGAAATTCCACTTATTTAGAGGCAAAAATGCAGAAATTCCCCTTATTTTAGGACAAAATTGCAGAAATTTCCCTTATTTGGGGGCAAAAAAACAGAAATTCCCCTTATTTTGGGGCAAAATTCCTGAAAATTTTCTTATTTTGGGGAAAAATTGCAGAAATTTCACTTATTTTGGGGCAAAATTGCAGAAATTTCACTTATTTCAGGGAAAAAAAGCAGTAATTTTCTTTATTTTGGGGCAAAAAGCAGTAATTCTCCATATTTTGTTGCAAAAATCAGAAATTTCCCTTATTTTGAGGTAAAATGCTGAAATTCCCCTTATTTTGGGGCAAAAGGCCGAAATTTCCCTTTTTTTGGGGCAAATTTGCAGAAATTTCACTTATTTCAGGGAAAAAAAGGCAGAAATTTTCCTTATTTTTTGGCAAAAGGGCAGAAATTCCTAATATTTTGTGGCAAAAATGCAGAAATTCCTAATATTTTGTTGCAAAAATGCAGAAATTTCCCTTATTTTGAGGTAAAAAGGTTGAAATTCCCCTTATTTGGGGGCAAAAAGGCAGAAATTTTTCTTATTTTGGGGCAAATTTGCAGAAATTTCACTTATTTCAGGGTTATAAGTAAGAAATTTTCCTTATTTTGGGGCAAAAAAGACAGAAATTCCCTTTGTTTTGGGGGAAAAAGACAGAAATTCCACTTATTTAGAGGCAAAAAGGCAAAAGTTAGCCTTATTTTGGAGCAAAAATGAAGAAATTTCCCTTTTTATGGCAAAAATGTATGCATTCTTCTTATTTTCAGACAAAAAGGCAGAAATTCCCTATATTTTGGGGCAAAAGGCAGAAATTCCCCTTATTTTGGGGCAAAATTGCAGAAATTTCCCTAATTGTGTGGCAAAAACCAGAAATTCCCCTTATTTTGGGGCAAAATTGCAGAAATTTCCCTAATTGTGTGGCAAAAACCAGAAATTCCCCTTATTTTGGGTCAAAATTGCAGAAATTTCCCTTATTATGGGGAAAAATTGCCGAAATTTCCCTTATTTAAGGCAAAATTGCAGAAATTTCACTAATTGTGGCGCAAAAAGGCAGAAATTCTCCTTATTTTAGGGCAAAACTCAGAAATTCCACTTATTTTGGGGCAAAATTCCAGAAATTTCCCTTATTTTGGGGTAAAATTGCAAAAATTTAACTTATTTTGGGGCAAAATTGCAGAAATTTTACTTATTTCATGGAAAAAATGCAGAAATTTTCCTTATTTGCGCAAAAAGGCAGAAATTCCCCATATTTTGGAGCAAAATTGCAGAAATTCACCTAATTTTGGGGCAAAAAATACAGGAATTTTCTTTATTTTGGGGCAAAAATGCAGAAATTCTCTTTATTTTGGGGCAAAAAGAAAGAAATTCCCTTTATTTTAGGGCAAAATTGCAGAAATTTCTCTTATTTGGGGGCAAAAAAACAGAAATTCCCCTTATTTTGGGGCAAAATTCAAGAAATTTCCCTTATTATGGGGAAAAATTGTAGAAATTTCCCTTATTTTAGGGCAAAATTGCAGATATTTCACTTATTTCAGAAAAAAAAGCAAAAATTTTTCTTAATTGGGGGCAAAAAGGCAGAAATTCCCATTATTTTGGGACAAAAAGGCAGAAATTCACCTTATTTTGGGCTAAAATTGCAGAAATTTCACATGTTTCAGGGCAAAAGGCAGAAATTTCCCTTAATTTGGGGCAAAAATGAAGAAATTTCCCTTTTTATGGCAAAAAGTTATGCATTCCCTTTATTTTCGGGCAAAAAGGCAGAAATTTCCCGTATTTTGTAGCAAAATTGCAGAAATTCCCCTAATTGTGGGGCAGAAAAGCAGAAATTCTCCTTATTTTGGGGCAACACTCAGAAATTCCACTTATTTTGGGCCAAAATTGCAGAAATTTCACATATTTTGGGGCAAAATTGCAGAAATTTCAATTATTTCAGGGAAAAAAGGCAGAAATTTTCCTTCTTTTGGGGCAAAAAGGCAGAAATTCCTAATATTTTGTTGCAAAAATGCAGAAATTTCTAATATTTTGTTGCAAAAATGCATAACTTTTCCTTAATTTGAGGTAAAAAGGCTGAAATTCCCCTTATTTGGGGCAAAAAGGCAGAAATTTTCTATATTTTGGGGCAAGTTTGCAGAAACTTCACTTATTTCAGGGTAATAAGTCAGAATTTTTTCTTATTTTGGGGCAAAAAAGACAGAAATTTCCTTTGTTTTGGGGGAAAAAGACAGAAATTCCACTTATTTAGCAGCAACAAGGCAAAAGTTCCCCTTATTTTGGAGCAAAAATGAGGAAATTTCTCTTTTTTATGGCAAAAAGTTATGCATTCTTCTTATTTTCAGACAAAAAGGCAGAAATTCCCCATATTTTGGGGCAAAAGGCAGAAATTCCCCTTATTTGGGGGCAAAATTGTCAAAATTTCCCTAATTGTAGGGCAAAAAACAGAAATTCCCCTAATTTTGGGTCAAAATTGCAGAAATTTTCCTTATTATGGGGAAAAATTGCAGAAATTTCCCTTATTTAGGGTCAAAATTGCAGAAATTTTACTTATTTTTGGGCAAAATTGCAGAAACTTCACTTATTTCAGAGAAAAAAGGCAGAAATTTACCTTATTTTGGGGCAAAAATGCAGAAATTCCTAATATGTTTTGCCAAAATTCAGAAAGTCTTTTTATTTTGAGGTAAAAAGGATGAAATTCCCTTTATTTGGGGGCAAAAAGGCAGAAATTTCCCTTATATTGAGGCAAAATTGCAGAAATTTCACTAATTTCAGGGTAATAAGTCAGAAATTTTCCTTATTTTGGGGCAAAAATGACAGAAATTTTCTTTGTTTTGGGGGAAAAAGACAGAAATTCCATTTATTTAGAGGCAAAAATGCAGAAATTCCCCATATTTTAGGACAAAATTGAAGAAATTTCCCTTATTTGGGGGCAAAAAAACAGAAATTCGCCTTATTTTGAGGCAAAATTCCTGAAAATTTTCTTATTTTGGGGAAAAATTGCAGAAATTTCACTTATTTTGGGGCAAAATTGCAGAAATTTCACTTATTTCAGGGAAAAAAGGCAGTAATTTTCTTTATTTTGGGGCAAAAAGGCAGAAATTCTCCATATTTTGGTGCAAAAATCAGAAATGTCCCTTATTTTGAGGTAAAATTCTGAAATTCCCCTTATTTTGCGGCAAAAGGCCGAAATTTCCCTTTTTTTGGGGCAAATTTGCAGAAATTTCACTTATTTCAGAGAAAAAAAGGCAGAAATTTTCCTTATTTTTTGGCAAAAGGGCAGAAATAACTAATATTTTGTGGCAAAAATGCAGAAATTCCTAATATTTTGTTGCAAAAATGCAGAAATTTCCCTTATTTTGAGGTTAAAATGCTGAAATTCCCCTTATTTGGGGGCAAAAAGGCAGAAATTTTTCTTATTTTGGGGCAAATTTGCAGAAATTTCACTTATTTCAGGGTTATAAGTCAGAAATTTTCCTTATTTTGGGGCAAAAAAGACAGAAATTCTCTTTGTTTTGGGGGAAAAAGACAGAAATTCCACTTATTTAGAGGCAAAAAGGCAAAAGTTCCGCTTATTTTGGAGCAAAAATGAAGAAATTTCCCTTTTTTATAGCACAAATGTATGCATTCTTCTTATTTTCAGACAAAAAGGCAGAAATTCCCCATATTTTGGGGCAAAAGGCAGAAATTCCCCTTATTTTGGGGCAAATTGCAGAAATTTCCCTAATTTTGGGGCAAAAAACAGAAATTCCACTTATTTTGGGTCAAAATTGCAGAAATTTCCTTTATTATGGTGAAAAATTGCAGAAATTTCCCTTATTTAAGGCAAAATTGCAGAAATTTCACTAATTGTGGCGCAAAAAGGCAGAAATTCTCCTTATTTTAGGGCAAAACTCAGAAATTCCACTTATTTTGGGGCAAAATTCCAGAAATTTCCCTTATTTTGGGGCAAAATTGCAAAAATTTTACTTATTTTGGGGCAAAATTGCAGAAATTTCACTTATTTCAGAAAAAAAAGGCAGAAATTTTCCTTATTTGAGCAAAAAGGCAGAAATTCCCCATATTTTGAGCAAAATTCAGAAATTAACCTAATTTTGGGGTAAAAAATACAGTAATTTTCTTTATTTTGGGGCAAAAACGCAGAAATTCTCTTTATTTTGGGGCAAAAAGAAAGAAATTCCCTTTATTTTAGGGCAAAATTGCAGAAATTTCTTTTATTTGGGGGCAAAAAAACAGAAATTCCCCTTATTTTAGGGCAAAATTCAAGAAATTTCTCTTATTATAGAGAAAAATTGTAGAAATTTCCCTTATTTTAGGGCAAAAATTGCAGATATTTTACTTATTTCAGAAAAAAAAGCAAAAATTTTTCTTATTTTGGGGCAAAAAGGCAGAAATTCCCATTATTTTGGGGCAAAAAGGCAGAAATTCACCTTATTTTGGGCTAAAATTGCAGAAATTTCACATATTTCAGGGCAAAAAATCAGAAATTTCCCTTAATTTGGGGCAAAAATTTAGAAATTTCCCTTTTTATGGCAAAAAGGTATGCATTCCCTTTATTTTCGGGCAAAAAAGCAGAAATTTCCCGTATTTTGGAGCAAAATTGCAGAAATTCCCCTAATTGTGGGGCAGAAAAGCAGAAATTCTACTTATTTTGGGGCAACACTCAGAAATTCCACTTATTTTGGGGCAAAATTCCAGAAATTTCCCTTATTTTGGGGCAAAATTGCAGAAATTTCACATATTTTGGGGCAAAATTGCAGAAATTCCAATTATTTCAGGGAAAAAAGGCAGAAATTTTCCTTATTTTGGGGTAAAAAGGCAGAAATTCCTAATATTTTGTTGCAAAAATGCAGAAATTCCTAATATTTTGTTGCAAAATTGCAGAACTTTTTTTTAATTTGAGGTAAAAAGGCTGAAATTCCCCTTATTTGGGGGAAAAAGGCAGAAATTTCCTTTATTTTGGGGCAAATTTGCAGAAATTTCACTTATTTCACGGTAATAAGTCAGAAATTTTTCTTATTTTGGGGCAAAAAAATAGAAATTGCCTTTGTTTTGGGGGAAAAGGCAGAAATTCCACTTATTTAGAGGCAAAAATGCAAAAGTTCCCCTTATTTTGGAGCAAAAATGAGGAAATTTCCCCTTTTTATGACAAAAAGGTATGCATTCTTCTTATTTTCAGACAAAAACGCAGAAATTCCTCATATTTTGGGGCAAAAGGCAGAAATTCCCCTTATTTTGGGGTAAAATTGCAGATATTTCCCTAATTGTGGGGCAAAAAACAGAAATTCCCCTTATTTTGGGGCAAAATTGCAGAAATTTCGCTTATTATGGGGAAAAATTGCAGAAATTTCCCTTATTTTAGGGCAAAATTGCAGAAATTTCATTAATTGTGGGGCAAAAAAGCAGAAGTTCTCCTTATTTTGGGCAAAACTCAGAAATTCCACTTATTTTTGGGCAAAATTCCCGAAATTTCCCTTATTTGGGGGCAAAATTGCAAAATTTTACTTATTTTGGGGCAAAATTGCAGAAATTTCACTTATTTCAGGGAAAAAATGCAGAAATTTTCTTTATTTTTGGGCAAAAACGCAGAAATTCCTAATATTTTGTGCCATAATTCAGAAATTCCTTTTATTTTGAGGAAAAAAGGCTGAAATACCCTTTATTTGGGGCAAAATGAAGAATTTCCCTTTTTATGGGAAAAAAGGTATGCATTCCCCTTATTTTCGGGTAAAAAAGCAGAAATTCCCCGTATTTTGGAGCAAAATTGCAGAAATTTTTCTACTTGTGGGGCAGAAATGCAGAAATTCTTCTTATTTTTGGGCAAAACTCAGAAATTCCAATTATTTTGGGGCAAAATTCCAGAAATTTCCCTTATTTTGGGGCAAAATTGCAGAAATTTCACTTATTTTGGGGCAAAATTGCAGAAATTTCACTTATTTCAGGGAAAAAAGGCAGAAATTTTCCTTATTTTGGAGCAAAAAGGCAGAAATTCTCCATATTTTGGTGCAAAAATCAGAAATTTCTTTTATTTTGAGGTAAAATGCTGAAATTCCCCATATTTTGGGGCAAAAGGCAGAAATTTCCCTTTTTGGGGGGCAAATTTGCAGAAATTTCACTTATTTCAGGGAAAAAAAGGCAGAAATTTTCCTTACTTTTTGGCAAAAGGGCAGAAATTCCTAATATTTTGTGGCAAAAATGCAGAAATTTTTAATATTTTGTTCCAAAAATGCAGAAATTTCCTTTATTTTGAGGTAAAAAGGCTGAAATTCCCCTTATTTGGGGGCAAAAAGGCAGAAATTTTTCTTATTTTGGGGCAAATTTGCAGAAATTTCACTTATTTCAGGGTAATAAGTCAGAAATTTTTCTTAGTTTGGGGCAAAAAATATAGAAATTGCCTTTGTTTTGGGGGAAAAAGACAGAAATTCCACTTATTTAGAGGCAAAAAGGCAAAAGTTCCCCTTATTTTGGAGCAAAAATGAGGAAATTTCCCTTTTTTATGACAAAAATGTATGCATTCTTCTTATTTTCAGACAAAAAGGCAGAAATTCCCAATATTTTGGGGCAAAAGGCAGAAATTCCCCTTATTTTGGGGCAAAATTGCAGAAATTTCCCTAATTGTGGGGCAAAAAACAGAAATTCCCCTTATTTTGGGGCAAAATTGCAGAAATTTCCCTTATTATGGCGAAAAATTGCAGAAATTTCTCTTATTTAAGGCAAAATTGCAGAAATTTCCCTCATTTTAGGGCAAAATTGCAGAAATTTCACTAATTGTTGTGCAAAAAGCCAGAAATTCTCCTTATTTTGGGGCAAAACTCAGAAATTCCACTTATTTTGGGGCAAAATTCCAGAAATATCCATTATTTTGGGGCAAAATTGCAGAAATTTTACTTATTTTTTAGAAGAAATTGCAGAAATTGCACTTATTTCAGGGAAAAAAGGCAGAAATTTTCCTTATTTTGGGGCAAAAACGCAGAAATTACTAATATTTTGTGCCAAAATTCAAAAATTCCCCTTATTTTGAGGTAAAAACGCTGAAATTCCCCTTATTTGATGGCTAAAAGGCAGAAATTTCCTTTATATTAGGGCAAAATTGCAGATATTTCACTTATTTCAGGGTAATAAGTCAGAAATTTTCCTTATTTTGGGGCAAAAAGTACAGAAATTCCCTTTGTTTTGGGGAAAAAGACAGAAATTCCACTCATTTAGAGGCAAAAAAGCAGAAATTCCTCTTATTTTAGGGCAAAATTGCAGAAATTTCTCTTATTTGGGGGCAAAAAAACAGAAATTCCCCTTATTTTGGGGCAAAATTTCAGAAATTTCCTTTATTATGGGAAAATTGCAGAAATTTCTTTTATTTTAGGGCAAAATTGCAGAAATTTCACTTATTTCAGAGAAAAAAGCAAAAATTTTTCTTATTTTGGGGCAAAAAACAGAAATTCCCATTATTTTGGGGCAAAAAGGCAGAAATTCACCTTATTTTGGGCTAAAATTGCAGAAATTTTTCATATTTCAGGGCAAAAAGGCAGAAATTTTTCTTAATTTGGGGCAAAAATGAATAAATTTCCCTTTTTTATGGCAAAAAGGTATGCATTCCACTTATTTTCGGGCAAAAAGCAGAAATTCCCCGTATTTTAAAGCACAATTGCAGAAATCTCCCTAATTGTGGGGCAAGAAGGCAGAAATTCTCCTTATTTTGGGGCAAAACTCAGAAATTCCACTTATTTTGGGCCAAAATTCCAGAAATTTCCCTTATTTTGGGTCAAAATTGAAGAAATTTCACTTATTTTCTGGCAAAATTGCAGAAATTTCACTTATTTCAGGGAAAAAAGGCAGAAAATTTCCTTATTTTGGGGCAAAAAGGCAGAAATTCTTCATATTTTGGTGCAAAAATCAGAAATTTCCCTTATTTTGAGGTAAAATGCTGAAATTCCCCTTATTTTGGGGCAAAAGGCAGAAATTTCCCTTTTTTGGGGCAAATTTGCAGAAATTCACTTATTTCAGGGTAATAAGTCAGAAATTTTCTTTATTATGGGGCAAAAAAACAGAAATTTCCTTTGTTTTGGAGGAAAAAGACAGAAATTCCACTTATTTAGAGGCAAAAAGGCAAAAGTTCCCCTTATTTTGGAGCAAAAAGAAAGAAATTTCTTTTTTTATGGCAAAAAGGTATGCATTCTTCTTATTTTCGGACAAAAAGGCAGAAATTCCCTATATTTTGGGGCAAAATTAAAGAAATTTCCCTAATTTCCAGCAAAAAACAGAAATTCCTTTTAATTTGAAGCAAAATTGCAGAAAATTCCTTTATTATGGGGAAAAATTGCAGAAATTTCTCTTATTTTAGGGCAAAATTGCAGAAATTTCACTAATTTTGGGGCAAAAAGGCAGAAATTCTCCTTATTTTGGGGCAAAACTCAGAAATTCCACTTATTTTGGGGCAAAATTCCAGAAATTTCCCTTATTTTGTGGCAAAATTGCAGAGATTTTACTTATTTTGGGGCAAAATTGCAGAAATTTCACTTATTTCAGGGAAAAAGGCAGAAATTTTCCTTATTTTGGGGCAAGAAGGCAGAAATTCCTAATATTTTGTGCCAAAATTTAGAAATTCCCCTTATTTTGAGGTAAAAAGGCTGAAATTCCCCTTATTTGGGGGCAAAAAGGCAGAAATTTCCCTTATATTGGAGCAAAATTGAAGAAATTTCACTTATTTCAGGGTAATAAGTAAGAAATTTTCCTTATTTTGGGGCAAAAATGACAGAAATTTCCTCTGTTTTGGGGAAAAAAGACAGAAATTCCACTTATTAGAGGAAAAAAAGCAGAAATTCCTCTTATTTTAGGGCAAAATTGCAGAAATTTCCTTTATTTGGGGGCAAAAAACAGAAATTCCCTTTATTTTGGGGCAAAATTCCAGAAATTTCCTATATTATGGGGAAAAATTGCAGAAATTTCTTTTATTTTAGGGCAAAATTGCAGAAATATCACATATTTCAGAGAAAAAAGCAAAAATTTTTCTTATTTTGGGGCAAAAAAGCAGAAATTCCCATTATTTTGGGGCAAAAAGGCAGAAATTCCCTTTTTTTGGGCTAAAATTGCAGAAATTTCACATATTTCAGGGCAAAAAGGCAGAAATTTCCCTTAATTTGGGTTAAAAATGAAGAAATTTCCCTTTTTTATGGCAAAAAGGTATGCATTCCCCTTATTTTCAGCCAAAAAGGCAGAAATTTCCTGTATTTTGAAGCAAAATTGAGGAAATGCCCCTAATTGTGGGTCAAAAAGGCAGAAATTCTCCTTATTTTGGGGCAAAACTCAGAAATTCCACTTATTTTGGGGCCAAATTCCAGAAATTTCCCTTATTTTGGGGCAAAATTGCAGAAATTTCACTTATTTTGGGGCAAAATTGCAGAAATTTCACTTATTTCAGGAAAAAAAAAGCAGAAATTTTCCTTATTTTGGGGCAAAAAAGCAGAAATTCCTAATATTTTGTGGCAAAAATGCAGAAATTCCTAATATTTTGTTTCAAAAATGCAGAAATTTCCCTTATTTTGAGGTAAAAAGGCTGAAATTCCCCATATTTAAGGGCAAAAAGGCAGAAATTTCCCTTATTTTGGGGCAAATTTGCAGAAATTTCACTTATTTCAGGGTAATAAGTCAGAAATTTTTCTTATTTTGGTGCAAAAAAGACAGAAATTCCCTTTGTTTTG
The DNA here is from genome assembly GCF_963924665.1 of Micromys minutus. NCBI lineage: Eukaryota > Metazoa > Chordata > Mammalia > Rodentia > Muridae > Micromys > Micromys minutus. The sequence goes on along the minus strand of NW_027667133.1, from coordinate 3,063,891 downwards.
GGGGAAAAAGACAGAAATTCCACTTATTTAGAGGCAAAAAGGCAAAAGTTCCCTTTATTTTGGAGCAAAAATGAGGAAATTTCCCTTTTTTATGACAAAAATGTATGCATTCTTCTTATTTTCAGACAAAAAGGCAGAAATTCCCCATATTTTGGGGCAAAAGGCAGAAATTCCCCTTATTTTGGGGCAAAATTGCAGAAATTTCCCTAATTGTGGGGCAAAAAACAGAAATTCCCCTTATTTTGGGGCAAAATTGCAGAAATTTCCCTTATTATGGGGAAAAATTGCAGAAATTTCTCTTATTTAAGGCAAAATTGCAGAAATTTCCCTCATTTTAGGGCAAAATTGCAGAAATTTCACTAATTGTTGTGCAAAAAGGCAGAAATTCTCCTTATTTTGGGGCAAAACGCAGAAATTCCACTTATTTTGGGGCAAAATTCCAGAAATATCCATTATTTTGGGGCAAAATTGCAGAAATTTTACTTATTTTTTAGAAAAAATTGCAGAAATTGCACTTATTTCAGGGAAAAAAGGCAGAAATTTTCCTTATTTTGGGGCAAAAACGCAGAAATTACTAATATTTTGTGCCAAAATTCAAAAATTCCCCTTATTTTGAGGTAAAAACGCTGAAATTCCCCTTATTTGATGGCTAAAAGGCAGAAATTTCCTTTATATTAGGGCAAAATTGCAGATATTTCACTTATTTCAGGGTAATAAGTCAGAAATTTTCCTTATTTTGGGGCAAAAAGTACAGAAATTCCCTTTGTTTTGGGGAAAAAGACAGAAATTCCACTCATTTAGAGGCAAAAAAGCAGAAATTCCTCTTATTTTAGGGCAAAATTGCAGAAATTTCTCTTATTTGGGGGCAAAAAAACAGAAATTCCCCTTATTTTGGGGCAAAATTTCAGAAATTTCCTTTATTATGGGAAAATTGCAGAAATTTCTTTTATTTTAGGGCAAAATTGCAGAAATTTCACTTATTTCAGAGAAAAAAGCAAAAATTTTTCTTATTTTGGGGCAAAAAACAGAAATTCCCATTATTTTGGGGCAAAAAGGCAGAAATTCACCTTATTTTGGGCTAAAATTGCAGAAATTTTTCATATTTCAGGGCAAAAAGGCAGAAATTTTTCTTAATTTGGGGCAAAAATGAATAAATTTCCCTTTTTTATGGCAAAAAGGTATGCATTCCACTTATTTTCGGGCAAAAAGCAGAAATTCCCCGTATTTTAAAGCACAATTGCAGAAATCTCCCTAATTGTGGGGCAAGAAGGCAGAAATTCTCCTTATTTTGGGGCAAAACTCAGAAATTCCACTTATTTTGGGGCAAAATTCCAGAAATTTCCCTTATTTTGGGTCAAAATTGAAGAAATTTCACTTATTTTCTGGCACAATTGCAGAAATTTCACTTATTTCAGGGAAAAAAGGCAGAAAATTTCCTTATTTTGGGGCAAAAAGGCAGAAATTCTTCATATTTTGGTGCAAAAATCAGAAATTTCCCTTATTTTGAGGTAAAATGCTGAAATTCCCCTTATTTTGGGGCAAAAGGCAGAAATTTCTTTTTTTTGGGGCAAATTTGCAGAAATTTCACTTATTTCAGGGTAATAAGTCAGAAATTTTCTTTATTATGGGGCAAAAAAACAGAAATTCCCTTTGTTTTGGAGGAAAAAGACAGAAATTCCACTTATTTAGAGGCAAAAAGGCAAAAGTTCCCCTTATTTTGGAGCAAAAAGAAAGAAATTTCTTTTTTTATGGCAAAAAGGTATGCATTCTTCTTATTTTCGGACAAAAAGGCAGAAATTCCCTATATTTTGGGGCAAAATTAAAGAAATTTCCCTAATTTCCAGCAAAAAACAGAAATTCCTTTTAATTTGAAGCAAAATTGCAGAAATTTCCTTTATTATGGGGAAAAATTGCAGAAATTTCTCTTATTTTAGGGCAAAATTGCAGAAATTTCACTAATTGTGGGGCAAAAAGGCAGAAATTCTCCTTATTTTGGGGCAAAACTCAGAAATTCCACTTATTTTGGGGCAAAATTCCAGAAATTTCCCTTATTTTGTGGCAAAATTGCAGAGATTTTACTTATTTTGGGGCAAAATTGCAGAAATTTCACTTATTTCAGGGAAAAAGGCAGAAATTTTCCTTATTTTGGGGCAAGAAGGCAGAAATTCCTAATATTTTGTGCCAAAATTCAGAAATTCCCCTTATTTTGAGGTAAAAAGGCTGAAATTCCCCTTATTTGGGGGCAAAAAGGCAGAAATTTCCCTTATATTGGAGCAAAATTGAAGAAATTTCACTTATTTCAGGGTAATAAGTAAGAAATTTTCCTTATTTTGGGGCAAAAATGACAGAAATTTCCTTTGTTTTGGGGAAAAAAGACAGAAATTCCACTTATTTAGAGGAAAAAAAGCAGAAATTCCTCTTATTTTAGGGCAAAATTGCAGAAATTTCCTTTATTTGGGGGCAAAAAACAGAAATTCCCTTTATTTTGGGGCAAAATTCCAGAAATTTCCTATATTATGGGGAAAAATTGCAGAAATTTCTTTTATTTTAGGGCAAAATTGCAGAAATATCACATATTTCAGAGAAAAAAAGCAAAAATTTTTCTTATTTTGGGGCAAAAAAGCAGAAATTCCCATTATTTTGGGGCAAAAAGGCAGAAATTCCCTTTTTTGGGCTAAAATTGCAGAAATTTCACATATTTCAGGGCAAAAAGGCAGAAATTTCCCTTAATTTGGGTTAAAAATGAAGAAATTTCCCTTTTTTATGGCAAAAAGGTATGCATTCCCCTTATTTTCAGGCAAAAAGGCAGAAATTTCCTGTATTTTGAAGCAAAATTGAGGAAATGCCCCTAATTGTGGGTCAAAAAGGCAGAAATTCTCCTTATTTTGGGGCAAAACTCAGAAATTCCACTTATTTTGGGGCCAAATTCCAGAAATTTCCCTTATTTTGGGGCAAAATTGCAGAAATTTCACTTATTTTGGGGCAAAATTGCAGAAATTTCACTTATTTCAGGAAAAAAAAAGCAGAAATTTTCCTTATTTTGGGGCAAAAAAGCAGAAATTCCTAATATTTTGTGGCAAAAATGCAGAAATTCCTAATATTTTGTTTCAAAAATGCAGAAATTTCCCTTGTTTTGAGGTTAAAAAGGCTGAAATTCCCCATATTTAAGGGCAAAAAGGCAGAAATTTCCCTTATTTTGGGGCAAATTTGCAGAAATTTCACTTATTTCAGGGTAATAAGTCAGAAATTTTTCTTATTTTGGTGCAAAAAAGACAGAAATTTCCTTTGTTTTGGGGGAAAAAGACAGAAATTCCACTTATTTAGAGGCAAAAAGGCAAAAGTTCCCCTTATTTTGGAGCAAAAATGAGGAAATTTCCCTTTTTTATGACAAAAATGTATGCATTCTTCTTATTTTCAGACAAAAAGGCAGAAATTCCCCATATTTTGGGGCAAAAGGCAGAAATTCCCCTTATTTTGGGGCAAAATTGCAGAAATTTCCCTAATTGTGGAGCAAAAAACAGAAATTCCCCTTATTTTGGGGCAAAATTGCAGAAATTTCCCTTATTATGGGGAAAAATTGCAGAAATTTCTCTTATTTAAGGCAAAATTGCAGAAATTTCACTCATTTTAGGGCAAAATTGCAGAAATTTCACTAATTGTTGTGCAAAAAGGCAGAAATTCTCCTTATTTTGGGGCAAAACGCAGAAATTTCACTTATTTTGGGGCAAAATTCCAGAAATATCCATTATTTTGGGGCAAAATTGCAGAAATTTTACTTATTTTTTAGAAAAAATTGCAGAAATTGCACTTATTTCAGGGAAAAAAGGCAGAAATTTTCCTTATTTTGGGGCAAAAACGCAGAAATTACTAATATTTTGTGTCAAAATTCAAAAATTCCCCTTATTTTGAGGTAAAAACGCTGAAATTCCCCTTATTTGATGGCTAAAAGTCAGAAATTTCTTTTATATTAGGGCAAAATTGCAGATATTTCACTTATTTCAGGGTAATAAGTCAGAAATTTTCCTTATTTTGGGGCAAAAAGTACAGAAATTCCCTTTGTTTTGGGGAAAAAGACAGAAATTCCACACATTTAGAGGCAAAAAAGCAGAAATTCCTCTTATTTTAGGGCAAAATTGCAGAAATTTATCTTATTTGGGGGCAAAAAAACAGAAATTCCCCTTATTTTGGGGCAAAATTTCAGAAATTTCCTTTATTATGGGAAAATTGCAGAAATTTCTTTTATTTTAGGGCAAAATTGCAGAAATTTCACTTATTTCAGAGAAAAAAGCAAAAATTTTTCTTATTTTGGGGCAAAAAACAGAAATTCCCATTATTTTGGGGCAAAAAGGCAGAAATTCACCTTATTTTGGGCTAAAATTGCAGAAATTTTTCATATTTCAGGGCAAAAAGGCAGAAATTTTTCTTAATTTGGGGCAAAAATGAAAAAATTTCCCTTTTTTATGGCAAAAAGGTATGCATTCCACTTATTTTCGGGCAAAAAGCAGAAATTCCCCGTATTTTAAAGCACAATTGCAGAAATCTCCTTAATTGTGGGGCAAGAAGGCAGAAATTCTCCTTATTTTGGGGCAAAACTCAGAAATTCCACTTATTTTGGGCCAAAATTCCAGAAATTTCCCTTATTTTGGGTCAAAATTGAAGAAATTTCACTTATTTTCTGGCAAAATTGCAGAAATTTCACTTATTTCAGGGAAAAAAGGCAGAAAATTTCCTTATTTTGGGGCAAAAAGGCAGAAATTCTTCATATTTTGGTGCAAAAATCAGAAATTTCCCTTATTTTGAGGTAAAATGCTGAAATTCCCCTTATTTTGGGGCAAAAGGCAGAAATTTCCTTTTTTGGGGCAAATTTGCAGAAATTTCACTTATTTCAGGGTAATAAGTCAGAAATTTTCTTTATTATGGGGCAAAAAAACAGAAATTTCCTTTGTTTTGGAGGAAAAAGACAGAAATTCCACTTATTTAGAGGCAAAAATGCAAAAGTTCCCCTTATTTTGGAGCAAAAAGAAAGAAATTTCTTTTTTTATGGCAAAAAGGTATGCATTCTTCTTATTTTCGGACAAAAAGGCAGAAATTCCCTATATTTTGGGGCAAAATTAAAGAAATTTCCCTAATTTCCAGCAAAAAACAGAAATTCCTTTTAATTTGAAGCAAAATTGCAGAAATTTCCTTTATTATGGGGAAAAATTGCAGAAATTTCTCTTATTTTAGGGCAAAATTGCAGAAATTTCACTAATTTTGGGGCAAAAAGGCAGAAATTCTCCTTATTTTGGGGCAAAACTCAGAAATTCCACTTATTTTGGGGCAAAATTCCAGAAATTTCCCTTATTTTGTGGCAAAATTGCAGAGATTTTACTTATTTTGGGGCAAAATTGCAGAAATTTCACTTATTTCAGGGAAAAAGGCAGAAATTTTCCTTATTTTGGGGCAAGAAGGCAGAAATTCCTAATATTTTGTGCCAAAATTCAGAAATTCCCCTTATTTTGAGGTAAAAAGGCTGAAATTCCCCTTATTTGGGGGCAAAAAGGCAGAAATTTCCCTTATATTGGAGCAAAATTGAAGAAATTTCACTTATTTCAGGGTAATAAGTAAGAAATTTTCCTTATTTTGGGGCAAAAATGACAGAAATTTCCTTTGTTTTGGGGAAAAAAGACAGAAATTCCACTTATTTAGAGGAAAAAAAGCAGAAATTCCTCTTATTTTAGGGCAAAATTGCAGAAATTTCCTTTATTTGGGGGCAAAAAACAGAAATTCCCTTTATTTTGGGGCAAAATTCCAGAAATTTCCTATATTATGGGGAAAAATTGCAGAAATTTCTTTTATTTTAGGGCAAAATTGCAGAAATATCACATATTTCAGAGAAAAAAAGCAAAAATTTTTCTTATTTTGGGGCAAAAAAGCAGAAATTCCCATTATTTTGGGGCAAAAAGGCAGAAATTCCCTTTTTTGGGCTAAAATTGCAGAAATTTCACATATTTCAGGGCAAAAAGGCAGAAATTTCCCTTAATTTGGGTTAAAAATGAAGAAATTTCCCTTTTTTATGGCAAAAAGGTATGCATTCCCCTTATTTTCAGGCAAAAAGGCAGAAATTTCCTGTATTTTGAAGCAAAATTGAGGAAATGCCCCTAATTGTGGGTCAAAAAGGCAGAAATTCTCCTTATTTTGGGGCAAAACTCAGAAATTCCACTTATTTTGGGGCCAAATTCCAGAAATTTCCCTTATTTTGGGGCAAAATTGCAGAAATTTCACTTATTTTGGGGCAAAATTGCAGAAATTTCACTTATTTCAGGAAAAAAAAAGCAGAAATTTTCCTTATTTTGGGGCAAATTTGCAGAAATTTCACTTATTTCAGGGTAATAAGTCAGAAATTTTTCTTATTTTGGTGCAAAAAAGACAGAAATTCCCTTTGTTTTGGGGGAAAAAGACAGAAATTCCACTTATTTAGAGGCAAAAAGGCAAAAGTTCCCCTTATTTTGGAGCAAAAATGAGGAAATTTCCCTTTTTTATGACAAAAATGTATGCATTCTTCTTATTTTCAGACAAAAAGGCAGAAATTCCCCATATTTTGGGGCAAAAGGCAGAAATTCCCCTTATTTTGGGGCAAAATTGCAGAAATTTCCCTAATTGTGGGGCAAAAAACAGAAATTCCCCTTATTTTGGGGCAAAATTGCAGAAATTTCCCTTATTATGGGGAAAAATTGCAGAAATTTCTCTTATTTAAGGCAAAATTGCAGAAATTTCACTCATTTTAGGGCAAAATTGCAGAAATTTCACTAATTGTTGTGCAAAAAGGCAGAAATTCTCCTTATTTTGGGGCAAAACGCAGAAATTTCACTTATTTTGGGGCAAAATTCCAGAAATATCCATTATTTTGGGGCAAAATTGCAGAAATTTTACTTATTTTTTAGAAAAAATTGCAGAAATTGCACTTATTTCAGGGAAAAAAGGCAGAAATTTTCCTTATTTTGGGGCAAAAACGCAGAAATTACTAATATTTTGTGTCAAAATTCAAAAATTCCCCTTATTTTGAGGTAAAAACGCTGAAATTCCCCTTATTTGATGGCTAAAAGTCAGAAATTTCTTTTATATTAGGGCAAAATTGCAGATATTTCACTTATTTCAGGGTAATAAGTCAGAAATTTTCCTTATTTTGGGGCAAAAAGTACAGAAATTCCCTTTGTTTTGGGGAAAAAGACAGAAATTCCACTCATTTAGAGGCAAAAAAGCAGAAATTCCTCTTATTTTAGGGCAAAATTGCAGAAATTTATCTTATTTGGGGGCAAAAAAACAGAAATTCCCCTTATTTTGGGGCAAAATTTCAGAAATTTCCTTTATTATGGGAAAATTGCAGAAATTTCTTTTATTTTAGGGCAAAATTGCAGAAATTTCACTTATTTCAGAGAAAAAAGCAAAAATTTTTCTTATTTTGGGGCAAAAAACAGAAATTCCCATTATTTTGGGGCAAAAAGGCAGAAATTCACCTTATTTTGGGCTAAAATTGCAGAAATTTTTCATATTTCAGGGCAAAAAGGCAGAAATTTTTCTTAATTTGGGGCAAAAATGAAAAAATTTCCCTTTTTTATGGCAAAAAGGTATGCATTCCACTTATTTTCGGGCAAAAAGCAGAAATTCCCCGTATTTTAAAGCACAATTGCAGAAATCTCCTTAATTGTGGGGCAAGAAGGCAGAAATTCTCCTTATTTTGGGGCAAAACTCAGAAATTCCACTTATTTTGGGCCAAAATTCCAGAAATTTCCCTTATTTTGGGTCAAAATTGAAGAAATTTCACTTATTTTCTGGCAAAATTGCAGAAATTTCACTTATTTCAGGGAAAAAAGGCAGAAAATTTCCTTATTTTGGGGCAAAAAGGCAGAAATTCTTCATATTTTGGTGCAAAAATCAGAAATTTCCCTTATTTTGAGGTAAAATGCTGAAATTCCCCTTATTTTGGGGCAAAAGGCAGAAATTTCCTTTTTTGGGGCAAATTTGCAGAAATTTCACTTATTTCAGGGTAATAAGTCAGAAATTTTCTTTATTATGGGGCAAAAAAACAGAAATTTCCTTTGTTTTGGAGGAAAAAGACAGAAATTCCACTTATTTAGAGGCAAAAATGCAAAAGTTCCCCTTATTTTGGAGCAAAAAGAAAGAAATTTCTTTTTTTATGGCAAAAAGGTATGCATTCTTCTTATTTTCGGACAAAAAGGCAGAAATTCCCTATATTTTGGGGCAAAATTAAAGAAATTTCCCTAATTTCCAGCAAAAAACAGAAATTCCTTTTAATTTGAAGCAAAATTGCAGAAATTTCCTTTATTATGGGGAAAAATTGCAGAAATTTCTCTTATTTTAGGGCAAAATTGCAGAAATTTCACTAATTTTGGGGCAAAAAGGCAGAAATTCTCCTTATTTTGGGGCAAAACTCAGAAATTCCACTTATTTTGGGGCAAAATTCCAGAAATTTCCCTTATTTTGTGGCAAAATTGCAGAGATTTTACTTATTTTGGGGCAAAATTGCAGAAATTTCACTTATTTCAGGGAAAAAGGCAGAAATTTTCCTTATTTTGGGGCAAGAAGGCAGAAATTCCTAATATTTTGTGCCAAAATTCAGAAATTCCCCTTATTTTGAGGTAAAAAGGCTGAAATTCCCCTTATTTGGGGGCAAAAAGGCAGAAATTTCCCTTATATTGGAGCAAAATTGAAGAAATTTCACTTATTTCAGGGTAATAAGTAAGAAATTTTCCTTATTTTGGGGCAAAAATGACAGAAATTTCCTTTGTTTTGGGGAAAAAAGACAGAAATTCCACTTATTTAGAGGAAAAAAAGCAGAAATTCCTCTTATTTTAGGGCAAAATTGCAGAAATTTCCTTTATTTGGGGGCAAAAAACAGAAATTCCCTTTATTTTGGGGCAAAATTCCAGAAATTTCCTATATTATGGGGAAAAATTGCAGAAATTTCTTTTATTTTAGGGCAAAATTGCAGAAATATCACATATTTCAGAGAAAAAAAGCAAAAATTTTTCTTATTTTGGGGCAAAAAAGCAGAAATTCCCATTATTTTGGGGCAAAAAGGCAGAAATTCCCTTTTTTGGGCTAAAATTGCAGAAATTTCACATATTTCAGGGCAAAAAGGCAGAAATTTCCCTTAATTTGGGTTAAAAATGAAGAAATTTCCCTTTTTTATGGCAAAAAGGTATGCATTCCCCTTATTTTCAGGCAAAAAGGCAGAAATTTCCTGTATTTTGAAGCAAAATTGAGGAAATGCCCCTAATTGTGGGTCAAAAAGGCAGAAATTCTCCTTATTTTGGGGCAAAACTCAGAAATTCCACTTATTTTGGGGCCAAATTCCAGAAATTTCCCTTATTTTGGGGCAAAATTGCAGAAATTTCACTTATTTTGGGGCAAAATTGCAGAAATTTCACTTATTTCAGGAAAAAAAAAGCAGAAATTTTCCTTATTTTGGGGCAAAAAAGCAGAAATTCCTAATATTTTGTGGCAAAAATGCAGAAATTCCTAATATTTTGTTTCAAAAATGCAGAAATTTCCCTTGTTTTGAGGTAAAAAGGCTGAAATTCCCCATATTTAAGGGCAAAAAGGCAGAAATTTCCCTTATTTTGGGGCAAATTTGCAGAAATTTCACTTATTTCAGGGTAATAAGTCAGAAATTTTTCTTATTTTGGTGCAAAAAAGACAGAAATTCCCTTTGTTTTGGGGGAAAAAGACAGAAATTCCACTTATTTAGAGGCAAAAAGGCAAAAGTTCCCCTTATTTTGGAGCAAAAATGAGGAAATTTCCCTTTTTTATGACAAAAATGTATGCATTCTTCTTATTTTCAGACAAAAAGGCAGAAATTCCCCATATTTTGGGGCAAAAGGCAGAAATTCCCCTTATTTTGGGGCAAAATTGCAGAAATTTCCCTAATTGTGGGGCAAAAAACAGAAATTCCCCTTATTTTGGGGCAAAATTGCAGAAATTTCCCTTATTATGGGGAAAATTGCAGAAATTTCTCTTATTTAAGGCAAAATTGCAGAAATTTCACTCATTTTAGGGCAAAATTGCAGAAATTTCACTAATTGTTGTGCAAAAAGGCAGAAATTCTCCTTATTTTGGGGCAAAACGCAGAAATTTCACTTATTTTGGGGCAAAATTCCAGAAATATCCATTATTTTGGGGCAAAATTGCAGAAATTTTACTTATTTTTTAGAAAAAATTGCAGAAATTGCACTTATTTCAGGGAAAAAAGGCAGAAATTTTCCTTATTTTGGGGCAAAAACGCAGAAATTACTAATATTTTGTGTCAAAATTCAAAAATTCCCCTTATTTTGAGGTAAAAACGCTGAAATTCCCCTTATTTGATGGCTAAAAGTCAGAAATTTCTTTTATATTAGGGCAAAATTGCAGATATTTCACTTATTTCAGGGTAATAAGTCAGAAATTTTCCTTATTTTGGGGCAAAAAGTACAGAAATTCCCTTTGTTTTGGGGAAAAAGACAGAAATTCCACTCATTTAGAGGCAAAAAAGCAGAAATTCCTCTTATTTTAGGGCAAAATTGCAGAAATTTATCTTATTTGGGGGCAAAAAAACAGAAATTCCCCTTATTTTGGGGCAAAATTTCAGAAATTTCCTTTATTATGGGAAAATTTCAGAAATTTCTTTTATTTTAGGGCAAAATTGAAGAAATTTCACTTATTTCAGAGAAAAAAGCAAAAATTTTTCTTATTTTGGGGCAAAAAACAGAAATTCCCATTATTTTGGGGCAAAAAGGCAGAAATTCACCTTATTTTGGGCTAAAATTGCAGAAATTTTTCATATTTCAGGGCAAAAAGGCAGAAATTTTTCTTAATTTGGGGCAAAAATGAAAAAATTTCCCTTTTTTATGGCAAAAAGGTATGCATTCCACTTATTTTCGGGCAAAAAGCAGAAATTCCCCGTATTTTAAAGCACAATTGCAGAAATCTCCTTAATTGTGGGGCAAGAAGGCAGAAATTCTCCTTAATTTGGGGCAAAACTCAGAAATTCCACTTATTTTGGGGCAAAATTCCAGAAAATTCCCTTATTTTGGGTCAAAATTGAAGAAATTTCACTTATTTTCTGGCAAAATTGCAGAAATTTCACTTATTTCAGGGAAAAAAGGCAGAAAATTTCCTTATTTTGGGGCAAAAAGGCAGAAATTCTTCATATTTTGGTGCAAAAATCAGAAATTTCCCTTATTTTGAGGTAAAATGCTGAAATTCCCCTTATTTTGGGGCAAAAGGCAGAAATTTCCCTTTTTTGGGGCAAATTTGCAGAAATTTCACTTATTTCAGGGTAATAAGTCAGAAATTTTCTTTATTATGGGGCAAAAAAACAGAAATTCCCTTTGTTTTGGAGGAAAAAGACAGAAATTCCACTTATTTAGAGGCAAAAAGGCAAAAGTTCCCCTTATTTTGGAGCAAAAAGAAAGAAATTTCTGTTTTTATGGCAAAAAGGTATGCATTCTTCTTATTTTCGGACAAAAAGGCAGAAATTCCCTATATTTTGGGGCAAAATTAAAGAAATTTCCCTAATTTCCAGCAAAAAACAGAAATTCCTTTTAATTTGAAGCAAAATTGCAGAAATTTCCTTTATTATGGGGAAAAATTGCAGAAATTTCTCTTATTTTAGGGCAAAATTGCAGAAATTTCACTAATTGTGGGGCAAAAAGGCAGAAATTCTCCTTATTTTGGGGCAAAACTCAGAAATTCCACTTATTTTGGGGCAAAATTCCAGAAATTTCCCTTATTTTGTGGCAAAATTGCAGAGATTTTACTTATTTTGGGGCAAAATTGCAGAAATTTCACTTATTTCAGGGAAAAAGGCAGAAATTTTACTTATTTTGGGGCAAGAAGGCAGAAATTCCTAATATTTTGTGCCAAAATTCAGAAATTCCCCTTATTTTGAGGTAAAAAGGCTGAAATTCCCCTTATTTGGGGGCAAAAAGGCAGAAATTTCCCTTATATTGGAGCAAAATTGAAGAAATTTCACTTATTTCAGGGTAATAAGTAAGAAATTTTCCTTATTTTGGGGCAAAAATGACAGAAATTTCCTTTGTTTTGGGGAAAAAAGACAGAAATTCCACTTATTTAGAGGAAAAAAAGCAGAAATTCCTCTTATTTTAGGGCAAAATTGCAGAAATTTCCTTTATTTGGGGGCAAAAAACAGAAATTCCCTTTATTTTGGGGCAAAATTCCAGAAATTTCCTATATTATGGGGAAAAATTGCAGAAATTTCTTTTATTTTAGGGCAAAATTGCAGAAATATCACATATTTCAGAGAAAAAAAGCAAAAATTTTTCTTATTTTGGGGCAAAAAAGCAGAAATTCCCATTATTTTGGGGCAAAAAGGCAGAAATTCCCTTTTTTTGGGCTAAAATTGCAGAAATTTCACATATTTCAGGGCAAAAAGGCAGAAATTTCCCTTAATTTGGGTTAAAAATGAAGAAATTTCCCTTTTTTATGGCAAAAAGGTATGCATTCCCCTTATTTTCAGGCAAAAAGGCAGAAATTTCCTGTATTTTGAAGCAAAATTGAGGAAATGCCCCTAATTGTGGGTCAAAAAGGCAGAAATTCTCCTTATTTTGGGGCAAAACTCAGAAATTCCACTTATTTTGGGGCCAAATTCCAGAAATTTCCCTTATTTTGGGGCAAAATTGCAGAAATTTCACTTATTTTGGGGCAAAATTGCAGAAATTTCACTTATTTCAGGAAAAAAAAAGCAGAAATTTTCCTTATTTTGGGGCAAAAAAGCAGAAATTCCTAATATTTTGTGGCAAAAATGCAGAAATTCCTAATATTTTGTTTCAAAAATGCAGAAATTTCCCTTATTTTGAGGTAAAAAGGCTGAAATTCCCCATATTTAAGGGCAAAAAGGCAGAAATTTCCCTTATTTTGGGGCAAATTTGCAGAAATTTCACTTATTTCAGGGTAATAAGTCAGAAATTTTTCTTATTTTGGTGCAAAAAAGACAGAAATTCCGTTTGTTTTGGGGGAAAAATACAGAAATTCCAATTATTTAGAGGCAAAAAGGCAAAAGTTCCCCTTATTTTGGAGCAAAAATGAGGAAATTTCCCTTTTTTATGACAAAAATGTATGCATTCTTCTTATTTTCAGACAAAAAGGCAGAAATTCCCCATATTTTGGGGCAAAAGGCAGAAATTCCCCTTATTTTGGGGCAAAATTGCAGAAATTTCCCTAATTGTGGGGCAAAAAACAGAAATTCCCCTTATTTTGGGGCAAAATTGCAGAAATTTCTCTTATTATGGGGAAAAATTGCAGAAATTTCCATTATTTAAGGCAAAATTGCAGAAATTTCCCTCATTTTAGGGTAAAATTGCAGAAATTTCACTAATTGTTGTGCAAAAAGGCAGAAATTCTCATGATTTTGGGGCAAAACTCAGAAATTCCACTTATTTTGGGGCAAAATTCCAGAAATATCCCTTATTTTGGGGCAAAATTGCAGAAATTTTACTTATTTTTTAGAAAAAATTGCAGAAATTGCACTTATTTCAGGAAAAAAAGGCAGAAATTTTCCTTATTTTGGGGCAAAAAAGCAGAAATTACTAATATTTTCTGCCAAAATTCAAAAATTCCCCTTATTTTGAGGTAAAAACGCTGAAATTCCCCTTATTTGATGGCTAAAAGGCAGAAATTTCCTTTATATTAGGGCAAAATTGCAGATATTTCACTTATTTCAGGGTAATAAGTCAGAAATTTTCCTTATTTTGGGGCAAAAAGTACAGAAATTCCCTTTGTTTGGGGGAAAAAGACAGAAATTCCACTCATTTAGAGGCAAAAAAGCAGAAATTCCTCTTATTTTAGGGCAAAATTGCAGAAATTTATCTTATTTGGGGGCAAAAAAACAGAAATTCCCCTTATTTTGGGGCAAAATTTCAGAAATTTCCTTTATTATGGGAAAATTTCAGAAATTTCTTTTATTTTAGGGCAAAATTGAAGAAATTTCACTTATTTCAGAGAAAAAAGCAAAAATTTTTCTTATTTTGGGGCAAAAAACAGAAATTCCCATTATTTTGGGGCAAAAAGGCAGAAATTCACCTTATTTTGGGCTAAAATTGCAGAAATTTTTCATATTTCAGGGCAAAAAGGCAGAAATTTTTCTTAATTTGGGGCAAAAATGAAAAAATTTCCCTTTTTTATGGCAAAAAGGTATGCATTCCACTTATTTTCGGGCAAAAAGCAGAAATTCCCCGTATTTTAAAGCACAATTGCAGAAATCTCCTTAATTGTGGGGCAAGAAGGCAGAAATTCTCCTTAATTTGGGGCAAAACTCAGAAATTCCACTTATTTTGGGGCAAAATTCCAGAAAATTCCCTTATTTTGGGTCAAAATTGAAGAAATTTCACTTATTTTCTGGCAAAATTGCAGAAATTTCACTTATTTCAGGGAAAAAAGGCAGAAAATTTCCTTATTTTGGGGCAAAAAGGCAGAAATTCTTCATATTTTGGTGCAAAAATCAGAAATTTCCCTTATTTTGAGGTAAAATGCTGAAATTCCCCTTATTTTGGGGCAAAAGGCAGAAATTTCCCTTTTTTGGGGCAAATTTGCAGAAATTTCACTTATTTCAGGGTAATAAGTCAGAAATTTTCTTTATTATGGGGCAAAAAAACAGAAATTCCCTTTGTTTTGGAGGAAAAAGACAGAAATTCCACTTATTTAGAGGCAAAAAGGCAAAAGTTCCCCTTATTTTGGAGCAAAAAGAAAGAAATTTCTGTTTTTATGGCAAAAAGGTATGCATTCTTCTTATTTTCGGACAAAAAGGCAGAAATTCCCTATATTTTGGGGCAAAATTAAAGAAATTTCCCTAATTTCCAGCAAAAAACAGAAATTCCTTTTAATTTGAAGCAAAATTGCAGAAATTTCCTTTATTATGGGGAAAAATTGCAGAAATTTCTCTTATTTTAGGGCAAAATTGCAGAAATTTCACTAATTGTGGGGCAAAAAGGCAGAAATTCTCCTTATTTTGGGGCAAAACTCAGAAATTCCACTTATTTTGGGGCCAAATTCCAGAAATTTCCCTTATATTGTGGCAAAATTGCAGAAATTTTACTTATTTTGGGGCAAAATTGCAGAAATTTCACTTATTTCAGGGAAAAAGGCAGAAATTTTCCTTATTTTGGGGCCAGAAGGCAGAAATTCCTAATATTTTGGGCCAAAATTCTGAAATTCCCCTTATTTTGAGGTAAAAAGGCTGAAATTCCCCTTATTTGGGGGCAAAAAGGCAGAAATTTCCCTTATATTGGAGCAAAATTGAAGAAATTTCACTTATTTCAGGGTAATAAGTCAGAAATTTTTCTTATTTTGGGGCAAAAATGACAGAAATTCCCTTTGTTTTGGGGGAAAAAGACAGAAATTCCAGTTATTTAGAGGCAAAAAAAGCAGAAATTCCCCTTATTTTAGGGCAAAATTTCAGAAATTTCCCTTATTTGGGGGCAAAAAAACAGAAATTCCTCTTATTTTGGGGCAAAATTCCAGAAATTATCTTTATTATGGGGAAAAATTGCAGAAATTTCTTTTATTTTAGGGCAAAATTGCAGAAATTTCATTTATTTCAGAGAAAAAAAGCAAAAATTTTTCTTATTTTGGGGCAAAAAAGCAGAAATTCCCATTATTTTGGAGCAAAAAGCAGAAATTCACCTTATTTTGGGCTAAAATTGCAGAAATTTCAAATATTTCAGAGCAAAAAGGCAGAAATTTCCCTTAATTTGGGGCAAAAATGAAGAAATTTCCCTTTTTTATCGCAAAAAGTTATGCATTCCCCTTATTTTCAGGCAAAAAGGCAGAAATTTCCCGTATTCTGAAGGAAAATTGCAGAAATGCCCCTAATTGTGGGGCAAAAAGGCAGAAATTCTCCTAATTTTGGGGCAAAACTCAGAAATTCCACTTATTTTGGGGCCAAATTCTAGAAATTTCCCTTATTTTGGGGCAAAATTGCAGAAATTTCACTTATTTTGGGGCAAAATTGCAGAAATTTCACTTATTTCAGGAAAAAAAAGCAGAAATTTTCCATATTTTGGGGCAAAAAAGCAGAAATTCCTAATATTTTGTGGCAAAAATGCAGAAATTCCTAATATTTTGTTGCAAAAATGCCGAAATTTTCCTTATTTTGAGGTAAAAAGGCTGAAATTCCCCATATTTAAGGGCAAAAAGGCAGAAATTTCCCTTATTTTGGGGCAAATTTGCAGAAATTTCACTTATTTCAGGGTAATAAGTCAGAAATTTTTCTTATTTTGGTGCAAAAAAGACAGAAATTCCCTTTGTTTTGGGGGAAAAAGACAGAAATTCCACTTATTTAGAGGCAAAAAGGCAAAAGTTCACCTTATTTTGGAGCAAAAATGAAGAAATTTCCCTTTTTTATGGCAAAAAGGTATGCATTCTTCTTATTTTTGGACAAAAATGCAGAAATTCCCCATATTTTAGAACAACAGGCAGAAATTCCTTATATTTTGGAGCAAAATTGCAGAAATTTCCCTAATTGTGGGGCAAAAACAGAAATTCCCCTTATTTTGAAGCAAAATTGCAGAAATTTCCTTTATTATGGAAAAAAATTGCAGAAATTTCTCTTATTTTAGGGCAAAATTGCAGAAATTTCACTAATTGTGTGGCAAAAAGGCAGAAATTCTTCTTATTTTGGGGCAAAACTCAGAAATTCCACTTATTTTGGGGCAAAATTCCAGAAATTTCCCTTATTTTGTGGCAAAATTGCAGAAATTTTACTTATTTTGGGGCAAAATTGCAGAAATTTCACTTATTTCAGGGAAAAAGGGCAGAAATTTTCCTTATTTTGGGGCAAAAAGGCAGAAATTCCTAATATTTTGTGCCAAAATTCAGAAATCCCCCTTATTTTGAGGTAAAAAGGCTGAAATTCCCCTTATTTGGGGGCAAAAAGGCAGAAATTTCCCTTATATTGGAGCAAAATTGCAGAAATTTCACTTATTTCAGGGTAATAAGTCAGAAATTTTTCTTATTTTGGGGCAAAAATGACAGAAATTCCCTTTGTTTTGGGGGAAAAGACTGAAATTCCACTTATTTAGAGGCAAAAAAAGCAGAAATTCCCCTTATTTTAGGGCAAAATTTCAGAAATTTCCCTTATTTGGGGGCAAAAAAACAGAAATTCCTCTTATTTTGGGGCAAAATTCCAGAAATTATCTTTATTATGGGGAAAAATTGAAGAAATTTCTTTTATTTTAGGGCAAAATTGCAGAAATTTCAAATATTTCAGGGCAAAAAGGCAGAAATTTCCCTTAATTTGGGGCAAAAGTGAAGAAATTTCTCTTTTTTATGGCAAAAAGGTATGCATTCCCCTTATTTTCAGGCAAAGAGGCAGAAATTCCCCATATTTTGAAGCAAAATTGCAGAAATTCCCCTAAGTGTGGGGCAAAAAGGCAGAAATTTCCCTTCTTTTGGGGCAAAATTGCAGAAATTTCACTTATTTCAGGGAAAAAAAGCAGAAATTTTCCTTATTTTTGGGCAAAAATGAAGAAATTCCTAATATTTTGTGGCAAAAATGCATAAATTCCTAATATTTTGTTTCAAAAATGCAGAAATTTCCCTTATTTTGAGGTAAAAAGGCTGAAATTTCCCTTATATGTGTGCAAAAAGACAGAAATTTCCCTTATTTTGGGGCAAAATTGCAGAAATTTCACTTATTTCAGGGAAAAAAAGGCAGAAATTTTCCTTATTTTGGGGCAAAAAACAGAAATTCCCATTATTTTGCGGCAAAAAGGCAGAAATTCACCTTATTTTGGGCTAAAATTGCAGAAATTTTTCATATTTCAGGGCAAAAAGGCAGAAATTTTTCTTAATTTGGGGCAAAAATGAAGAAATTTCCCTTTTTTATGGCAAAAAGTTATGCATTCCACTTATTTTCGGACATAAAGCAGAAATTCCCCGTATTTTAAAGCACAATTGCAGAAATTCCCCTAATTGTGGGGCAAGAAGGCGAAATTCTTTTTATTTTGGGGCAAATCTCAGAAATTCTACATATTTTGGGGCAAAATTCCAGAAATTTCCCTTATTTTGGGGCAAAATTGAAGAAATTTCACTTATTTTCTGGCAAAATTGCAGAAATTTCACTTATTTCAGGGAAAAAAGGCAGAAAATTTCCTTATTTTGGGGCAAAAAGGCAGAAATTCTTCATATTTTGGTGCAAAAATCAGAAATTTCCCTTATTTTGAGGTAAAATGCTGAAATTCCCCTTATTTTGGGGCAAAAGGCAGAAATTTCCCTTTTTTGGGGCAAATTTGCAGAAATTTCACTTATTTCAGGGTAATAAGTCAGAAATTTTCTTTATTATGGGGCAAAAAATCAGAAATTCCCTTTGTTTTGGGTGAAAAAGACAGAAATTCCACTTATTTAGAGGCAAAAAGGCAAAAGTTCCCCTTATTTTGGAGCAAAAAGAAAGAAATTTCTTTTTTTATGGCAAAAAGGTATGCATTCTTCTTATTTTCGGACAAAAAGGCAGAAATTCCCTATATTTTGGGGCAAAATTACAGAAATTTCCCTAATTTCCAGCAAAAAACAGAAATTCCCCTTAATTTGAAGCAAAATTGCAGAAATTTCCTTTATTATGGGGAAAAATTGCAGAAATTTCTCTTATTTTAGGGCAAAATTGCAGAAATTTCACTAATTGTGGGGCAAAAAAGCAGAAATTCTCCTTATTTTGGGGCAAAACTCAGAAATTCCACTTATTTTGGGGCAAAATTCCAGAAATTTCCCTTATTTTGTGGCAAAATTGCAGAGATTTTACTTATTTTGGGGCAAAATTGCAGAAATTTCACTTATTTCAGGGAAAAAGGCAGAAATTTTCCTTATTTTGGGGCAAGAAGGCAGAAATTCCTAATATTTTTTGCCAAAATTCAGAAATTTCCCTTATTTTGAGGTAAAAAGGCTGAAATTCCCCTTATTTGGGGGCAAAAAGGCAGAAATTTCCCTTATATTGGAGCAAAATTGAAGAAATTTCACTTATTTCAGGGTAATAAGTAAGAAATTTTCCTTATTTTGGGGCAAAAATGACAGAAATTCCCTTTGTTTTGGGGGAAAAAGACAGAAATTCCACTTATTTAGAGGAAAAAAAAGCAGAAATTCCTCTTATTTTAGGGCAAAATTGCAGAAATTTCCTTTATTTGGGGGAAAAAACAGAAATTCCCTTTATTTTGGGGCAAAATTCCAGAAACTTCCTATATTATGGGGAAAAATTGCAGAAATTTCTTTTATTTTAGGGCAAAATTGCAGAAATATCACATGTTTCAGAGAAAAAAAGCAAAAATTTTTCTTATTTTGGGGCAAAAAAGCAGAAATTCCCATTATTTGGGGGCAAAAAGGCAGAAATTCCCTTTTTTTGGGCTAAAATTGCAGAAAATTCACATATTTCAGGGCAAAAATGCAGAAATTTCCCTTAATTTGGGTTAAAAATGAAGAAATTTCCCTTTTTTATGGCAAAAAGTTATGCATTCCCCTTATTTTCAGGCAAAAAGGCAGAAATTTCCCGTATTTTGAAGGAAAATTGCAGAAATGCCCCTAATTGTGGGGCAAAAAGGCAGAAATTCTCTTTATTTTGGGGCAAAACTCAGAAATTCCACTTATTTTGGGGCCAAATTCCAGAAATTTCCCTTATTTTGGGGCAAAATTGCAGAAATTTCACTTATTTTGGGGCAAAATTGCAGAAATTTCACTTATTTCAGGAAAAAAAAAGCAGAAATTTTCCTTATTTTGGGGCAAAAAAGCAGAAATTCCTAATATTTTGGGGCAAAAAAGCAGAAATTCCTAATATTTTGTTGCAAAAATGCAGAAATTTCCCTTATTTCGAGGTAAAAAGGCTGAAATTCCCCATATTTAAGGGCAAAAAGGCAGAAATTTCCCTTATTTGGGGCAAATTTGCAGAAATTTCACTTATTTCAGTGTAATAAGTCAGAAATTTTTCTTATTTTGGTGCAAAAAAGACAGAAATTCCCTTTGTTTTTGGGGAAAAAGACAGAAATTCCACTTATTTAGAGGCAAAAATGCAAAAGTTCCCCTTATTTTGGAGCAAAAATGAAGAAATTTCCCTTTTTTATGGCAAAAAGGTATGCATTCTTCTTATTTTTGGACAAAAAGGCAGAAATTCCCCATATTTTAGAACAAAAGGCAGAAATTCCTTTTATTTTGGAGCAAAATTGCAGAAATTTCTCTAATTGTGGGGCAAAAACAGAAATTCCCCTTATTTTGAAGCAAAATTGCAGAAATTTCCTTTATTATGAAGAAAAATTGCAGAAATTTCTCTAAATTTAGGGCAAAATTGCAGAAATTTCACTAATTGTGGGGCAAAAGGCAGAAATTCTCCTTATTTTCGGGCAAAACTCAGAAATTCCACTTATTTTGGGGCCAAATTCCAGAAATTTCCCTTATTTTGTGGCAAAATTGCAGAAATTTTACTTATTTTGGGGCAAAATTGCAGAAATTTCACTTATTTCAGGGAAAAAAGGCAGAAATTTTCCTTATTTTGGGGCAAAAAGGCAGAAATTCCTTATATTTTGTGCCAAAATTCAGAAATTCTCCTTATTTTGAGGTAAAAAGGCTGAAATTCCCCTTATTTGGGGGCAAAAAGGCAGAAATTTCCCTTATATTGGAGCAAAATTGCAGAAATTTCACTTATTTCAGGGTAATAAGTCCGAAATTTTTCTTATTTTGGGGCAAAAATGACAGAAATTCCCTTTGTTTTGGGGGAAAAAGACAGAAATTCCACATATTTAGAGGCAAAAAAAGCAGATATTCTCCTTATTTTAGGGCAAAATTGCAGAAATTTCCCTTATTTGGGGGCAAAAAAACAGAAATTCCTCTTATTTTGGGGAAAAATTCCAGAAATTATCTTTATTATGGGGAAAAATTGAAGAAATTTCTTTTATTTTAGGGCAAAATTGCAGAAATTTCATTTATATCAGAGAAAAAAAGCAAAAATTTTTCTTATTTTGGGGCAAAAAGGCAGAAATTTTCATTATTTTCGGGCAAAAAGGCAGAAATTCACCTTATTTTGGGCTAAAATTGCAGAAATTTCAAATATTTCAGGGCAAAAAGGCAGAAATTTCCCTTAATTTGGGGCAAAAGTGAAGAAATTTCCCTTTTTTATGGCAAAAAGGTATGCATTCCCCTTATTTTAAGGCAAAGAGGCAGAAATTCCCCATATTTTGAAGCAAAATTGCAGAAATTCCCCTAAGTGTGGGGCAAAAAGGCAGAAATTTCCCTTCTTTTGGGGCAAAATTGCAGAAATTTCACTTATTTCAGGGAAAAAAAGCAGAAATTTTCCTTATTTTTGGGCAAAAATGCAGAAATTCCTAATATTTTGTGGCAAAAATGCATAAATTCCTAATATTTTGTTTCAAAAATGCAGAAATTTCCCTTATTTTGAGGTAAAAAGGCTGAAATTTCCCTTATATGTGTGCAAAAAGACAGAAATTTCCCTTATTTTGGGGCAAAATTGCAGAAATTTCACTTATTTCAGGGAAAAAAAGGCAGAAATTTTCCTTATTTTGGGGCAAAAAACAGAAATTCCCATTATTTTGGGGCAAAAAGGCAGAAATTCACCTTATTTTGGGCTAAAATTGCAGAAATTTTTCATATTTCAGGGCAAAAAGGCAGAAATTTTTCTTAATTTGGGGCAAAAATGAAGAAATTTCCCTTTTTTATGGCAAAAAGTTATGCATTCCACTTATTTTCGGGCAAAAAGCAGAAATTCCCCGTATTTTAAAGCACAGTTGCAGAAATTCCCCTAATTGTGGGGCAAGAAGGCAGAAATTCTTTTTATTTTGGGGCAAAACTCAGAAATTCCACTTATTTTGGGGCAAAATTCCAGAAATTTCCCTTATTTTGGGACAAATTTGAAGAAATTTCACTTATTTTCTGGCAAAATTGCAGAAATTTCACTTATTTCAGAGAAAAAAGGCAGAAAATTTCCTTATTTTGGGGCAAAAAGGCAGAAATTCTTCATATTTTGGTGCAAAAATCAGAAATTTCCCTTATTTTGAGGTAAAATGCTGAAATTCCCCTTATTTTGGGGCAAAAGGCAGAAATTTCCCTTTTTTGGGGCAAATTTGCAGAAATTTCACTTATTTCAGGGTAATAAGTCAGAAATTTTCTTTATTATGGGGCAAAAAAACAGAAATTCCCTTTGTTTTGGGGGAAAAAGACAGAAATTCCACTTATTTAGAGGCAAAAAGGCAAAAGTTCCCCTTATTTTGGAGCAAAAAGAAAGAAATTTCTTTTTTTATGGCAAAAAGGTATGCATTCTTCTTATTTTCGGACAAAAAGGCAGAAATTCCCTATATTTTGGGGCAAAATTACAGAAATTTCTCTAATTTCCAGCAAAAAACAGAAATTCCCCTTAATTTGAAGCAAAATTGCAGAAATTTCCTTTATTATGGGGAAAAATTGCAGAAATTTCTCTTATTTTAGGGCAAAATTGCAGAAATTTCACTAATTGTGGGGCAAAAAGGCAGAAATTCTCCTTATTTTGGGGCAAAACTCAGAAATTCCACTTATTTTGGGGCAAAATTCCAGAAATTTCCCTTATTTTGTGGCAAAATTGCAGATATTTTACTTATTTTGGGGCAAAATTGCAGAAATTTCATTTATTTCAGGGAAAAAGGCAGTAATTTTCCTTATTTTTGGGCAAGAAGGCAGAAATTCCTAATATTTTGTGCCAAAATTCAGAAATTCCCCTTATTTTGAGGTAAAAAGGCTGAAATTCCCCTTATTTGGGGCCAAAAAGGCAGAAATTTCCCTTATATTGGAGCAAAATTGAAGAAATTAGACTTATTGCAGGGTAATAAGTAAGAAATTTTCCTTATTTTGGGGCAAAAATGACAGAAATTCTTTTTTTGGGGGGAAAAAGACAGAAATTCCACTTATTTAGAGGAAAGAAAAGCAGAAATTCCTCTTATTTTAGGGCAAAATTGCAGAAATTTCCTTTATTTGGGGGCAAAAAACAGAAATTCCCTTTATTTTGGGGCAAAATTCCAGAAATTTCCTATATTATGGGGAAAAATTGCAGAAATTTCTTTTATTTTAAGGCAAAATTGCAGAAATATCACATATTTCAGAGAAAAAAAGCAAAAATTTTTCTTATTTTGGGGCAAAAAAGCAGAAATTCCCATTATTTTGGGGCAAGAAGGCAGAAATTACCTTTTTTTGGCTAAAATTGCAGAAATTTCACATATTTCAGGGCAAAAAGGAAGAAATTTCCCTTAATTTGGGGCAAAAATGAAGAAATTTCCCTTTTTTATGGCAAAAAGGTATGCATTCCCCTTATTTTCAGGCAAAAAGGCAGAAATTTCCCGTATTTTGAAGCAAAATTGCAGAAATGCCCCTAATTGTGGGTCCAAAAGGCTGAAATTCTCCTTATTTTGGGGCAAAACTCAGAAATTCCACTTATTTTGGGGCCAAATTCCAGAAATTTCCCTTATTTTGGGGCAAAATTGCAGAAATTTCACTTATTTTGGGGCAAAATTGCAGAAATTTCACTTATTTCAGGAAAAAAAAAGCAGAAATTTTCCTTATTTTGGGGCAAAAAAGCAGAAATTCCTAATATTTTGTGGCAAAAATGCAGAAATTTCTTTTATTTTGAGGTAAAAAGGCTGAAATTCCCCATATTTAAGGGCAAAAAGGCAGAAATTTCCCTTATTTTGGGGCAAATTTGCAGAAATTTCACTTATTTCAGGGTAATAAGTCAGAAATTTTTCTTATTTTGGTGCAAAAAAGACAGAAATTCCGTTTGTTTTGGGGGAAAAAGACAGAAATTCCACTTATTTAGAGGCAAAAAGGCAAAAGTTCCCCTTATTTTGGAGCAAAAATGAAGAAATTTCCCTTTTTTATGGCAAAAAGTTATGCATTCTTCTTATTTTTGGACAAAAAGGCAGAAATTCCCCATATTTTAGAACAAAAGGCAGAAATTCCTTTTATTTTGGAGCAAAATTGCAGAAATTTCCCTAATTGTGGGGCAAAAAACAGAAATTCCCCTTATTTTGAAGCAAAATTGCAGAAATTTCCTTTATTATGGGGAAAAATTGCAGAAATTTCTCTTATTTTAGGGCAAAATTGCAGAAATTTCACTAATTGTGGGGCAAAAAGGCAGAAATTCTCCTTATTTTGGGGCAAAACTCAGAAATTCCACTTATTTTGGGGCAAAATTCCAGAAATTTCCCTTATTTTGTGGCAAAATTGCAGAAATTTTACTTATTTTGGGGCAAAATTGCAGAAATTTCACTTATTTCAGGGAAAAAGGGCAGAAATTTTCCTTATTTTGGGGCAAAAAGGCAGAAATTCCTAATATTTTGTGCCAAAATTCAGAAATTCCCCTTATTTTGAGGTAAAAAGGCTGAAATTCCCCTTATTTGGGGGCAAAAAGGCAGAAATTTCCCTTATATTGGAGCAAAATTGCAGAAATTACACTTATTTCAGGGTAATAAGTCAGAAATTTTTCTTATATTGGGGCAAAAATGACAGAAATTCCCTTTGTTTTGGGGGAAAAAGACAGAAATTCCACTTATTTAGAGGCAAAAAAAGCAAAAATTCCCCTTATTTTAGGGCAAAATTGCAGAAATTTCCCTTATTTGGGGGCAAAAAAACAGAAATTCCTCTTATTTTGGGGCAAAATTCCAGAAATTATCTTTATTATGGGTAAAAATTGCAGAAATTTCTTTTATTTTAGGGCAAAATTGTAGAAATTTCATTTATTTCAGAGAAAAAAAAGAAAAATTTTTTCGTATTTTGGTGCAAAAAGGCAGAAATTTTCATTATTTTGGGGCAAAAAGGCAGAAATTCACCTTATTTTTGGGCTAAAACTGCAGAAATTTCAAATATTTCAGGGCAAAAAGGCAGAAATTTCCCTTAATTTGTGGCAAAATGAAGAAATTTCCCTTTTTTAAGGCAAAAAGTTATGCATTCCCCTTATTTTCAGGCAAAGAGGCAGAAATTCCTCATATTTTGAAGCAAAATTGCAGAAATTCCCCTAAGTGTGGGGCAAAAAGGCAGAAATTTCCCTTATTTTGGGGCAAAATTGCAGAAATTTCACTTATTTCAGGGAAAAAAAGCAGAAATTTTCCTTATTTTTGGGCAAAAATGCAGAAATTCCTAATATTTTGTGGCAAAAATGCATAAATTCCTAATATTTTGTTTCAAAAATGCAGAAATTTCTTTTATTTTGAGGTAAAAAGGCTGAAATTTCCCTTATATGGGTGCAAAAAGACAGAAATTTCCCTTATTTTGGGGCAAAATTGCAGAAATTTCACTAATTTCAGGGAAAAAAAGGCAGAAATTTTCCTTATTTTGGGGCAAAAAACAGAAATTCCCATTATTTTGGGGCAAAAAGGCAGAAATTCACCTTATTTTGGGCTAAAATTGCAGAAATTTTTCATATTTCAGGGCAAAAAGGCAGAAATTTTTCTTAATTTGGGGCAAAAATGAAGAAATTTCCCTTTTTTATGGCAAAAAGTTATGCATTCCACTTATTTTCGGGCAAAAAGCAGAAATTCCCCGTATTTTAAAGCACAGTTGCAGAAATTCCCCTAATTGTGGGGCAAGAAGGCAGAAATTCTTTCTATTTTGGGGCAAAACTCAGAAATTCCACTTATTTTGGGGCAAAATTCCAGAAATTTCCCTTATTTTGGGGCAAAATTGAAGAAATTTCACTTATTTTCTGGCAAAATTGCAGAAATTTCACTTATTTCAGGAAAAAAGGCAGAAAATTTCCTTATTTTGGGTCAAAAAGGCAGAAATTCTTCATATTTTGGTGCAAAAATCAGAAATTTCCCTGATTTTGAGGTAAGATGCTGAAATTCCCCTTATTTTGGGGAAAAAGGCAGAAATTTCCCTTTTTTGGGGCAAATTTGCAGAAATTTCACTTATTTTAGGAAAAAAAAGCAGAAATTTTTTTTATTTTGGGGCAAAAAAGCAGAAATTCCTAATATTTTGTGGCAAAAATGCAGAAATTCCTAATATTTTGTTGCAAAAATGCAGAAATTTCCCTTATTTTGAGGTAAAAAGGCTGAAATTCCCCATATTTAAGGGCAAAAAGGCAGAAATTTCCCTTATTTTGTGGCAAAATTGCAGAAATTTTACTTATTTTGGGGCAAAATTGCAGAAATTTCACTTATTTCAGTGAAAAAAAGGCAGAAATTTTCCTTATTTTGGGGCAAAAAGGCAGAAATTCCTAATATTTTGTGCCAAAATTCAGAAATCCCCCTTATTTTGAGGTAAAAAGGCTGAAATTCCCCTTATTTGGGGGCAAAAAGGCAGAAATTTCCCTTATATTCGAGCAAAATTGCAGAAATTTCACTTATTTCAGGGTAATAAGTCAGAAATTTTTCTTATTTTGGGGCAAAAATGACAGAAATTCCCTTTGTTTTGGGGGTAAAGACAGAAATTCCACTTATTTAGAGGCAAAAAAAGCAGAAATTCCCCTTATTTTAGGGCAAAATTGCAGAAATTTCCCTTATTTGGGGGCAAAAAAACAGAAATTCCTCTTATTTTGGGGCAAAATTCCAGAAATTATCTTTATTAAGGGGAAAAATTGAAGAAATTTCTTTTATTTTAGGGCAAAATTGCAGAAATTACAAATATTTCAGGGCAAAAAGGCAGAAATTTCCCTTAATTTGGGGCAAAAGTGAAGAAATTTCCCTTTTTTATGGCCAAAAGTTATGCATTCCCCTTATTTTCAGGCAAAGAGGCAGAAATTCCCCATATTTTGAAGCAAAATTGCAGAAAATCCTTTAAATTTGGGTAAAAAGGCAGAAATTTCCCTTATTTTGGGGCAAAATTGCAGAAATTTCACTTATTTCAGGGAAAAAAAGCAGAAATTTTCCTTATTTTTGGGCAAAAATGCAGAAATTCCTAATATTTTGTGGCAAAAATGCATAAAATCCTAATATTTTGTTTCAAAAATGCAGAAATTTCTTTTATTTTGAGGTAAAAAGGCTGAAATTTCCCTTATATGGGTGCAAAAAGACAGAAATTTCCCTTATTTTGGGGCAAAATTGCAGAAATTTCACTTATTTCAGGGAAAAAAAGGCAGAAATTTTCCTGATTTTGGGGCAAAAAACAGAAATTCCCATTATTTTGGGGCAAAAAGGCAGAAATTTACCTTATTTTGGGCTAAAATTGCAGAAATTTTTCATATTTCAGGGCAAAAAGGCAGAAATTTTTCTGAATTTGGGGCAAAAATGAAGAAATTTTCCTTTTTTATGGCAAAAAGTTATGCATTCCACTTATTTTCGGGCAAAAAGCAGAAATTCCCCGTATTTTAAAGCACAGTTGCAGAAATTCCCCTAATTGTGGGGCAAGAAGGCAGAAATTCTTTTTATTTTGGGGCAAAACTCAGAAATTCCACTTATTTTGGGGCAAAATTCCAGAAATTTCCCTTATTTTGGGGCAAATTTGAAGAAATTTCACTTATTTTCTGGCAAAATTGCAGAAATTTCACTTATTTCAGGGAAAAAAGGCAGAAAATTTCCTTATTTTGGGGCAAAAAGGCAGAAATTCTTCATATTTTGGTGCAAAAATCAGAAATTTCCCTTATTTTGAAGTAAAATGCTGAAATTCCCCTTATTTTGAGGCAAAAGGCAGAAATTTCCCTTTTTTGGGGCAAATTTGCAAAAATTTCACTTATTTCAGGGTAATAAGTCAGAAATTTTCTTTATTATGGGGCCAAAAACAGAAATTCCCTTTGTTTTGGGGGAAAAAGAAAGAAATTCCACTTATTTAGAAGCAAAAAGGCAAAAGTTCCCGTTATTTTGGAGCAAAAAGAAAGAAATTTCTTTTTTTATGGCAAAAAGGTATGCATTCTTCTTATTTTCGGAAAAAAGGCAGAAATTCCCTATATTTTGGGGCAAAATTACAGAAATTTCCCTAATTTCCAGCAAAAAACAGAAATTCCCCTTAATTTGAAGCAAAATTGCAGAAATTTCCTTTATTATGGGGAAAAATTGCAGAAATTTCTCTTATTTTAGGGCAAAATTGCAGAAATTTCACTAGTTGTGGGGCAAAAAGGCAGAAATTCTCCTTATTTTGGGGCAAAACTCAGAAATTCCACTTATTTTGGGGCAAAATTCCAGAAATTTCCTTTATTTTGTGGCAAAATTGCAGAAATTTTACTTATTTTGGGGCAAAATTGCAGAAATTTCACTTATTTCAGGGAAAAAGGCAGAAATTTTCCTTATTTTAAGGCAAGAAGGCAGAAATTCCTAATATTTTGTGCCAAAATTCTGAAATTCCCCTTATTTTGAGGTAAAAAGCCTGAAATTCCCCTTATTTGGGGGCAAAAAGGCAGAAATTTCCCTTATATTGGAGCAAAATTGAAGAAATTTCACTTATTTCAGGGTAATAAGTAAGAAATTTTCCTTATTTTGGGGCAAAAATGACAGAAATTCCCTTTGTTTTGGGGGGAAAAGACAGAAATTCCACTTTTTTAGAGAAAAAAAAGCAGAAATTCCTCTTATTTTAGGGCAAAATTGCAGAAATTTCCTTTATTTGGGGGCAAAAAACAGAAATTCCCTTTATTTTGGGGCAAAATTCCAGAAATTTCCTATATTATGGGGAAAAATTGCAGAAATTTCTTTTATTTTAGGGCAAAATTGCAGAAATATCACATATTTCAGAGATAAAAGCAAAAATTTTTCTTATTTTGGGGCAAAAAAGCAGAAATTCCCATTATTTTGGGGCAAGAAGGCAGAAATACCCTTTTTTTGGGCTAAAATTGCAGAAATTTCACATATTTCAGGGCAAAAATGCAGAAATTTCCCTTAATTTCGGGCAAAAATGAAGAAATTTCCCCTTTTTATGGCAAAAAGGTATGCATTCCCCTTATTTTCAGGCAAAAAGGCAGAAATTTCCCGTATTTTGAAGCAAAATTGCAGAAATGCCCCTGATTGTGGGGCAAAAATGCAGAAATTCTCCTTATTTTGGGGCAAAACTCAGAAATTCCACTTATTTTGGGGCCAAATTCCAGAAATTTCCCTTATTTTGGGGCAAAATTGCAGAAATTTCACTTATTTTGGGGCAAAATTGCAGAAATTTCACTTATTTCAGGAAAAAAAAGCAGAAATTTTCCTTATTTTAGGGCAAAAAAGCAGAAATTCCTAATATTTTGTGGCAAAAATGCAGAAATTTCCCTTATTTTGAGGTAAAAAGGCTGAAATTCCCCATATTTAAGGGCAAAAAGGCAGAAATTTCCCTTATTTTGGGGCAAATTTGCAGAAATTTCACTTATTTCAGGGTAATAAGTCAGAAATTTTTCTTATTTTGGTGCAAAAAAGACAGAAATTCCCTTTGTTTTGGGGGAAAAAGACAGAAATTCCACTTATTTAGAGGCAAAAAGGCAAAAGTTCACCTTATTTTGGAGCAAAAATGAAGAAATTTCCCTTTTTTATGGCAAAAAGGTATGCATTCTTCTTATTTTTGGACAAAAATGCAGAAATTCCCCATATTTTAGAACAAAAGGCAGAAATTCCTTATATTTTGGAGCAAAATTGCAGAAATTTCCCTAATTGTGGGGCAAAAACAGAAATTCCCCTTATTTTGAAGCAAAATTGCAGAAATTTCCTTTATTATGGAAAAAAATTGCAGAAATTTCTCTTATTTTAGGGCAAAATTGCAGAAATTTCACTAATTGTGTGGCAAAAAGGCAGAAATTCTTCTTATTTTGGGGCAAAACTCAGAAATTCCACTTATTTTGGGGCAAAATTCCAGAAATTTCCCTTATTTTGTGGCAAAATTGCAGAAATTTTACTTATTTTGGGGCAAAATTGCAGAAATTTCACTTATTTCAGGGAAAAAAGGCAGAAATTTTCCTTATTTTGGGGCAAAAAGGCAGAAATTCCTAATATTTTGTGCCAAAATTCAGAAATCCCCTTATTTTGAGGTAAAAAAGCTGAAATTCCCCTTATTTGGGGGCAAAAAGGCAGAAATTTCCCTTATATTGGAGCAAAATTGCAGAAATTTCACTTATTTCAGGGTAATAAGTCAGAAATTTTTCTTATTTTGGGGCAAAAATGACAGAAATTCCCTTTGTTTTGGGGGAAAAAGACAGAAATTCCACTTATTTAGAGAAAAAAAGCAGAAATTCCTCTTATTTTAGGGCAAAATTGCAGAAATTTCCTTTATTTGGGGGCAAAAAACAGAAATTCCCTTTATTTTGGGGCAAAATTCCAGAAATTTCCTATATTATGGGGAAAAATTGCAGAAATTTCTTTTATTTTAGGGCAAAATTGCAGAAATATCACATATTTCAGAGAAAAAAAGCAAAAATTTTTCTTATTTTGGGGCAAAAAAGCAGAAATTCCCATTATTTTGGGGAGGGAAGGCAGAAATACCCTTTTTTTGGGCTAAAATTGCAGAAATTTCACATATTTCAGGGCAAAAATGCAGAAATTTCCCTTAATTTCGGGCAAAAATGAAGAAATTTCCCTTTTTTATGGCAAAAAGGTATGCATTCCCCTTATTTTCAGGCAAAAAGGCAGAAATTTCCCGTATTTTGAAGCAAAATTGCAGAAATGCCACTAATTGTGAAGCAAAAAGGCAGAAATTCTCCTTATTTTGGGGCAAAACTCAGAAATTCCACTTATTTTGGGGCCAAATTCCAGAAATTTCCCTTATTTTGGGGCAAAATTGCAGAAATTTCACTTATTTTGGGGCAAAATTGCAGAAATTTCACTTATTTCAGGAAAAAAAAGCAGAAATTTTCCTTATTTTGGGGCAAAAAAGCAGAAATTCCTAATATTTTGTGGCAAAAATGCAGAAATTCCTAATATTTTGTTGCAAAAATGCAGAAATTTCCCTTATTTTGAGGTAAAAAGGCTGAAATTCCCCATATTTAAGGGCAAAAAGGCAGAAATTTCCCTTATTTTGGGGCAAATTTGCAGAAATTTCACTTATTTCAGGGTAATAAGTCAGAAATTTTTCTTATTTTGGTGCAAAAAAGACAGAAATTCCCTTTGATTTGGGGGGAAAAGACAGAAATTCCACTTATTTAGAGGCAAAAAGGCAAAAGTTCCCCTTATTTTGGAGTAAAAATGAAGAAATTTCCCTTTTTTATGGCAAAAAGGTATGCATTCTTCTTATTTTTGGACAAAAAGGCAGAAATTCCCCATATTTTAGAACAAAAGGCAGAAATTCCTTTTATTTTGGAGCAAAATTGCAGAAATTTCCCTAATTGTGGGGCAAAAACAGAAATTCCCCTTATTTTGAAGCAAAATTGCAGAAATTTCCTTTATTATGGGGAAAAATTGCAGAAATTTCTCTTATTTTAGGGCAAAATTGCAGAAATTTCACTAATTGTGGGGCAAAAAGGCAGAAATTCTCCTTATTTTGGGGCAAAACTCAGAAATTCCACTTATTTTGGGGCAAAATTCCAGAAATTTCCCTTATTTTGTGGCAAAATTGCAGAAATTTTACTTATTTTGGGGCAAAATTGCAGAAATTTCACTTATTTCAGGGAAAAAAGGCTAAATTTTCCTTATTTTGGGGCAAAAAGGCAGAAATTCCTAATATTTTGTGCCAAAATTCAGAAATTCCCCTTATTTTGAGGTAAAAAAGCTGAAATTCCCCTTATTTGGGGGCAAAAAGGCAGAAATTTCCCTTATACTGGAGCAAAATTGCAGAAATTTCACTTATTTCAGGGTAATAAGTCAGAAATTTTTCTTATTTTGGGGCAAAAATGACAGAAATTCCCTTTGTTTTGGGGGAAAAAGACAGAAATTCCACTTATTTAGAGAAAAAAAGCAGAAATTCCTCTTATTTTAGGGCAAAATTGCAGAAATTTCCTTTATTTGGGGGCAAAAAACAGAAATTCCCTTTATTTTGGGGCAAAATTCCAGAAATTTCCTATATTATGGGGAAAAATTGCAGAAATTTCTTTTATTTTAGGGCAAAATTGCAGAAATATCACATATTTCAGAGAAAAAAAGCAAAAATTTTTCTTATTTTGGGGCAAAAAAGCAGAAATTCCCATTATTTTGGGGCAAGAAGGCAGAAATACCCTTTTTTTGGGCTAAAATTGCAGAAATTTCACATATTTCAGGGGAAAATTTCACTTATTTCAGGGTAATAAGTCAGAAATTTTTCTTATTTTGGGGCAAAAATGACAGAAATTCCCTTTGTTTTGGGGGGAAAAGACAGAAATTCCACTTATTTAGAGGCAAAAAGGCAAAAGTTCCCCTTATTTTGGAGCAAAAATGAAGAAATTTCCCTTTTTTATGGCAAAAAGGTATGCATTCTTCTTATTTTTGGACAAAAAGGCAGAAATTCCCCATATTTTAGAACAAAAGGCAGAAATTCCTTTTATTTTGGAGCAAAATTGCAGAAATTTCCTTTATTATGGGGAAAAATTGCAGAAATTTCTCTTATTTTAGGGCAAAATTGCAGAAATTTCACTAATTGTGGGGCAAAAAGGCAGAAATTCTCCTTATTTTGGGGCAAAACTCAGAAATTCCACTTATTTTGGGGCAAAATTCCAGAAATTTCCCTTATTTTGTGGCAAAATTGCAGAAATTTCACTTATTTCAGGGAAAAAAGGCTAAATTTTCTTTATTTTGGGGCAAAAAGGCAGAAATTCCTAATATTTTGTGCCAAAATTCAGAAATTCCACTTATTTAGAGGCAAAAAAAGCAGAAATTCCCCTTATTTTAGGGCAAAATTGCAGAAATTTCCCTTATTTGGGGGCAAAAAAACAGAAATTCCTCTTATTTTGGGGCAAAATTCCAGAAATTATCTTTATTATGGGGAAAAATTGAAGAAATTTCTTTTATTTTAGGGCAAAATTGCAGAAATTTCATTTATTTCAGTGAAAAAAAGCAAAAATTTTTCTTATTTTGGGGCAAAAAGGCAGAAATTTTCATTATTTTGGGGCAAAAATGCAGAAATTCACCTTATTTTGGGCTAAAATTGCAGAAATTTCAAATATTTCATGGCAAAAAGGCAGAAATTTCCCTTAATTTGGGGCAAAAGTGAAGAAATTTCCCTTTTTTATGGCAAAAAGGTATGCATTCCCCTAATTTTCAGGCAAAAAGGCAGCAATTCCCCGTATTTTGAAGCAAAATTGCAGAAATTCCCCTAAGTGTGGGGCAAAAAGTCAGAAATTTCCCTTATTTTGGGGCAAAATTGCAGAAATTTCACGTATTTCAGGGAAAAAAAGCAGAAATTTTCCTTATTTTTGGGCAAAAATGCAGAAATTCCTAATATTTTGTTGCAAAAATGCATAAATTCCTAATATTTTGTTTCAAAAATGCAGAAATTTCCCTTATTTTGAGGTAAAAAGGCTGAAATTTCCCTTATATGGGTGCAAAAAGGCAGAAATGTCCCTTATTTTGGGGCAAAATTGCAGAAATTTCTCTTATTTCAGGGAAAAAAAGGCAGAAATTTTCCTTATTTTGGGGCAAAAAGGCAGAAATTCTCCATATTTTGGTGGAAAAATCAGATATTTCCCTTATTTTGAGGTAAAATGCTGAAATTCCCCTTATTTTGGGGCAAAAGGCAGAAATTTCCCTATTTTTGGGGCAAATTTGCAGAAATTTCACTTATTTGAGGGTAATAAGTCAGAAATTTTCCTTATTTTGTGGCAAAAAACACAGAAATTTTCTTTGTTTTGGGAGAAAAAAACAAAAATTCCACTTATTTAGAGGCAAAAAGGCAAAAGTTTCCCTTATTTTAGAGCAAAAATGAAGAAATTTCCCTTTTTTATGGCAAAAAGGTATGCATTCTTCTTATTTTCGGACAAAAAAGCAGAAATTCCCCATATTTTGGGGCAAAAAGCTGAAATTTCCCTTATTTTGGGGCAAAATTGCAGAAATTTTCCTAATTGTGGGGCAAAAAACAGAAATACCCCTTATTTTGAAGCAAAATTGCAGAAATTTCCCTTATTATGGGCAAAAATTGCAGAAATTTCCCTTATTTTAGGGCAAAATTGCAGAAATTTTACTAATTGTGGGGCAAAAAGGCAGAAATTCTCCTTATTTTGGGGCAAAACTCAGAAATTCCACTTATTTTGGGGTAAAAATCACAGAAATTTCCCTTATTTTGGGGCAAAAATCACAGAAATTTTACTTATTTTGGGGCAAAATTGCAGAAATTTCACTTATTTCAGGGTAATAAGTCAGAAATTTTTCTTATTTTGGGGCAAAAATGACAGAAATTCCCTTTGTCTTGGGAGAAAAAGACAGAAATTCCACTTATTTAGAGGCAAAAAAAGCAGAAATTCCCCTTATTTTAGGGCAAAATTGCAGAAATTTCCCTTATTTGGGGGCAAAAAAAAAGAAATTCCTCTTATTTTGGGGCAAAATTCCAGAAATTATCTTTATTATGGGGAAAAATTGAAGAAATTTCTTTTATTTTAGGGCAAAATTGCAGAAATTTCATTTATTTCAGAGAAAAAAAGCAAAAATTTTTCTTATTTTGGGGCAAAAAGGCAGAAATTTTCATTATTTTGGGGCAAAAAGGCAGAAATTCACCTTATTTTGGGCTAAAATTGCAGATATTTCAAATATTTCAGGGCAAAAAGGCAGAAATTTCCCTTAATTTGGGGCAAAAGTGAAGAAATTTCCCTTTTTTATGGCAAAAAGGTATGCATTCCCCTTATTTTCAGGCAAAAAGGCAGAAATTCCCCGTATTTTGAAGCAAAATTGCAGAAATTCCCCTAAGTGTGGGGCAAAAAGGCAGAATTTTTCCTTATTTTGGGGCAAAATTGCAGAAATTTCACTTATTTCAGGGAAAAAAGCAGAAATTTTCCTTATTTTTGGGCAAAAATGCAGAAATTCCTAATATTTTGTGGCAAAAATGCATAAATTCCTAATATTTTGTTTCAAAAATGCAGAAATTTCCCTTATTTTGAGGTAAAATGGCTGAAATTTCCCTTATATGGGTGCAAAAAGGCAGAAATTTCCCTTATTTTGGGGCAAAATTGCAGAAATTTCACTTATTTCAGGGAAAAATAGCAGAAATTCTCCATATTTTGGTGGAAAAATCAGATATTTCTCTTATTTTGAGGTAAAATGCTGAAATTCCCCTTATTTTGGGGCAAAAGGCAGAAATGTCCCTATTTTTGGGGCAAATTTGCAGAAATTTCACTTATTTCAGGGTAATAAGTCAGAAATTTTCCTTATTTTGGGGCAAAAAACACAGAAATTTTCTTTGTTTTGGGAGAAAAAAACAAAAATTCCACTTATTTAGAGGCAAAAAGGCAAAAGTTCCCCTTATTTTAGAGCAAAAATGAAGAAATTTCCCTTTTTTATGGCAAAAAGGTATGCATTCTTCTTATTTTCGGAAAAAAAGCAGAAATTCCCCATATTTTGGGGCAAAAGGAAGAAATTCCCCTTATTTTGGGGCAAAATTGCAGAAATTTTCCTAATTGTGGGGCAAAAAACAGAAATTCCCCTTATTTTGAAGCAAAATTGCAGAAATTTCCCTTATTTTGGGCAAAAATTGCAGAAATTTCCCTTATTTTAGGGCAAAATTGCAGAAATTTTACTAATTGTGGGGCAAAAAGGCAGAAATTCTCCTTATTTTGGGGCAAAACTCAGAAATTCCACTTATTTTGGGGCAAGAATCACAGAAATTTCCCTTATTTTAGTAGGAAAATTGCAGAAATTTTACTTATTTTGGGGCAAAATTGCTGAAATTTCTCTTATTTCAAAGAAAAAAGGCAGAAATTTTTTTTATTTTGGGGCAAAAAGGCATAAATTCCTAATATTTTGTTCCGAAATTCAGAAATTCCCATTATTTTGAGGTAAAAAGGCTGATATTCCCTTTATTTGGGGGCAAAAACGCAGAAATTTCCTTTATATTGGGAAAAAATTGCAGAAATTTCACTTATTTCAGGGTAATAAGTCAGAAATTTTCCTTATTTTGAGGCAAAAATGACAGAAATTCCCTTTGTTTTGGGGGAAAAAGACAGAAATTACACTTATTTATAGGCAAAAAAGCAGAAATTCCCCTTATTTTAGGGCAAAATTGCAGAAATTTCCCTTATTTGGGGGCAAAAAAACAGAAATTCCCCTTATTTTGTGGCAAAATTCCAGGAATTTCACTTATTATGGGGAAAAATTGCAGAAATTTCCCTTATTTTAAGGCAAAATTGCAGAAATTTCACTTATTTCAGAGAAAAAACGCAAAAATTTTTCTTATTTTGCGGCAAAAAGGCAGAAATTCCCATTATTTTGGGGCAAAAAGGCAGAAATTCACCTTATTTTGGGCTAATATGCAGAAATTTCACATATTTCAGGGCAAGAAGGCAGAAATTTCCCTTAATTTGGGGCAAAAATGAAGAAATTTCTTTTTTTTATGGCAAAAAGGTATGCATTCCCCTTATTTTCGGGCAAAAAGCAGAAATTCCCGGTATTTTGGAGCAAAATTGTAGAAATTCCCTTAATTGTGGGGCCAAATTACAGAAATTTTCCTTATTTTGGGGCAAAATTGCAGAAATTTCCCTTATTTTTAGGTAAAAAGGCTGAAATTCCTTTTATTTGGGGGAAAAAAGGCAGAAATTTTTCTTATTTTGGGGCAAATTTGCAGAAATTTCACTTATTTCAGGGTTATAAGTCAGAAATTTTCCTTGTTTTGGGGCAAAAAATACAGAAATTCCTTTTTTTGGGGGGGAAAAAGACAGAAATTCCACTTATTTAAAGGGAAAAAAGCAAAAGTTCCCCTTATTTTGGAGCAAAAATGAAGAAATTTCCCTTATTATGAAGAAAAATTGCAGATATTTCCCTTATTTTAGGGCAAAATTGCAGAAGTTTCAATAATTGTGGCGCAAAAATGCAGAAATTCTCCTTATTTTGGGGCAAAACTCAGAAATTAAACTTATTTTAGTGCAAAATTTTAGAAATTTCAATTATTTTGAGGCAAAATTGCAGAAATTTTACTTATTTTGGGGCAAAATTGCAGAAATTTCACTTATTTCAAGGAAAAAAGCAGAAATTTTCCTTATTTTTGGGCAAAAAAACAGAAATTCCCCTTATTTTGGGGCAAAATTCCAGAAATTTCCCTTTTTATGGGGAATACTTGCAGAAATTTTTTTTATTTTAGGGCAAAATTGCAGAAATTTCACTTATTTCAGAGAAAAAAGGCAAAAATTTTTCTTATTTTGGAGCAAAAAGGCAGAAATTCCCATTATTTTGATGGCAAAAAGGCAGAAATTCACCTTATTTTGGGGTTAAATTGCAGAAATTTCACATATTTCAGGGCAAAAACGCAGAAATTTCCCTTAATTTGGGGCAAAAATGAAGAAATTTCCCTTAATTTGGGGCAAAAATGAAGAAATTTCCCTTTTTTATGGCAAAAAGGTATGCATTCCCCTTATTTTCGGGCAAAAAGGCAGAAATTCCCCGTATTTTGTAGCAAAATTGCAGAAATTCCCCTAATTGTGGGGCAAAAAGGCAGAAATTATCTTTATTTTGGGGCAAAACTCAGAAATTCCACTTATTTGGGGGCAAAATTGCAGAAATTTTCCTTATTTTGGGGAAAAATTGCAAAAATTTCACTTATTTTAGGGCAAAATTGCAAAAATTTCACTTATTTCAGGGAAAAAAAGTCAGAAATTTTCTTTATTTTGGGGCAAAAAGGCAGAAATTCCTAATATTTTGTGGCAAAAATGCAGAAATTCCTAATATTTTGTTGCAAAAATGCAGAAATTTCCCTTATTTGAGGTAAAAATGCTGAAATTCCCCTTATTTGGGAGCAAAAAGCAGAAATTTCCCTTATTTTGGGGCAAATTTGCAGAAATTTAACTTATTTCAGGGTAATAAGTCAGAAATTTTTCTTATTTTGGCGCAAAAAAGACAGAAATTCTCTTTGTTTTGGGAGAAAAAGACAGAAATTCCACTTATTTAGAGGCAAAAGGCAATAGGTCCCCTTATTTGGGAGCAAAAATGAAGAAATGTCCCTTTAATATGGCAAAAAGGTATGCATTCTTCTTATTTTCGAAAATAAGGCAGAAATTCCCCATATTTTGGGGCAAAAGGCAGAAATTCCCCTTATTTTGGGGCAAAAAGGCAGAACTTCACCTTATTTTGGCTAAAATTGCAGAAATTTCACATATTTCAGGGCAAAAAGGCAGACATTTCCATTAATTTGGGGCAAAAATGAGGAAATTTCCCTTTTTTATGGTAAAAAGTTATGCATTCCCGTTATTTTCGAGCAAAAAGGCAGAAATTCCCCGTATTTTGGAGCAAAATTGCAGAAATTCCCCTAATTGTGGGGCAAAAAGGCAGAAATTTTTCTTATTTTGGGGCAAAACTCAGAAATTCCACTTATTTTGGGGCAAAATTGCAGAAATTTCCCTTATTTTGGGGCAAAATTCTAGAAATTTCACTTATTTTAGGGCAAAATTGGAGAAATTTCACTTATTTCAGGAAAAAAAGGTAGAAATTTTCCTTATTTTGGGGCAAAAATGCAGAAATTCTCCATATTTTGGTGCAAAAATCAGAAAATTTCTTTATTTTGAGGTAAAATGCTGAAATTCCCCTTATTTTGGGGCAAAAGGCAGAAATTTCCCTATTTTTGGGGCAAATTTGCAGAAATTTCACTTATTTCAGGGTAATAAGTCAGAAATTTTCCTTATTTTAGGGCAAAAAAGACAGAAATTCCCTTTGTTTTGGGGGAGAAAGACAGAAATTGCACTTATTTAGAGGCAAAAAGGCAAAAGTACCCCTTATTTTGGAACAAAATTGAAGAAATTCCCCTTTTTTATGGCAAAAAGGTATGCATTCTTCTTATTTTTGGACAAAAAGGAAGAAATTCCCCATATTTTGGGGCAAAAGGCAGAAATTCCTTTTATTTTGTGGCAAAATTGCAGAAATTTCACTAATTGTGGGGCAGAAAACAGAAATTCCCTTTTTTTGAAGCAAAATTGCACAAATTTCTCTTATTATGGGGGAAAATTGCAGAAATTTCCCTTATTTTAGGGCAAAATTGCAGAAATTTCACTAAATGTGGGGCAAAAAGGCAGAAATTCTCCTTATTTTGAGGCAAAGCTCAGAAATTCTACTTATTTTGGGGCAAAATTCCAGAAATTTCCCTTATTTTGGGGCAAAATTGCATAAATTTTACTTATTTTGGAGAAAAATTGCAGAAATTTCACTTATTTCAGGGAAAAAAGTCAGAAATTTTCCTTATTTTAAGGAAAAAATGCAGAAATTCCTAATATTTTGTGCCAAAATTCAGAAATTCCCCTTATTTAGAGGTAAAAAGGCTAAAATTCCCCTTATTTGGGGGCAAAAAGACAGAAATTTCTCTTATATTGGGGCACAATTGCAGAAATTTCACTTATTTCAGGGTAATAAGTCAGAAATTTTCTTTATTTTGGGGCTAAAATGACAGAAATTCCCTTTGTTTTTGGGGAAAAAGACAGAAATTCCACATATTTAGAGGCAAAAAACGCAGAAATTCCCCTTATTTTAAGCGTAAAATTGCAGAAATTTCCCTTATTTGGGGCAAAAAAACAGAAATTCCCCTTATTTTGGCGCAAAATTCCCGAAATTTCCCTTATTATAGGGAAAAATTGCAGAAATTTCCATTATATTAGGGCAAAATTGCAGAAATTTCACTCATTTCAGAGAAAAAAGGCAAAAATTTTTCTTATCTTGGGGCAAAAAGGCAGAAATTCCCATTATTTTGGGGCAAAAAGGCAGAAATTCACCTTATTTTGGGCTAAAATTGCAGAGATTTCACATATTTCAGGGCAAAAAGGCAGAAATTTCCCTTAATTTGGGGCAAAAATGAAGAAATTTCCCTTTTTTATGGCAAAAAGGTATGCATTTCCCTTATTTTCGGGCAAAAAGGCAGAAATTCCCCGTATTTTGGAGCAAAATTGCAGAAATTCCCCTAATTGTGGGGCAAAAAGGCAGAAATTCTCCTGATTTTGGGGCAAAACTCAGAAATTCCACTTATTTTGTGGCAAAATTCCAGAAATTTCCCTTATTTTGGGGCAAAATTGCAGAAATTACACATATTTTGTGGCAAAATTGCAGAAATTTCACTTATTTCAGGGAAATAAAGGTAGAAATTTTTCTTATTGTGGGGCAAAAAGGCAAAAATTCCTAATATTTTGTGGCAAAAATGCAGAAATTCCTAATATTTTGTTGCAAAAATGCATAAATTTTTTTTACTTTGAGGTAAAAAGGCTGAAATTTCCTTTATTTGGTTGCAAAAAGGCAGAAATTTCCCTTATTTGGGGGCAAATTTGCAAAAATTTCACTTATTTCAGGGTAATACGTCAGAAATTTTCCTTATTTTAGGGCAAAAAAGACAGAAATTCTTTTTGTTTTGAAGGAAAAATACAGAAATTCCACTTATTCAGAGGTAAAAAGGCGAAAGTTCCCCTTATTTTGGAGAAAAAATGAAGAAATTTCCCTTTTTTATGGCAAAAAGTTATGCATTCTTCTTATTTTCGGACAAAAAGGCAGAAATTTCCCATATTTTGGGGCAAAAGGCAGAAATTTCCCCTCTTTTAGAGCAAAATTGCAGAAATTTCACTAATTGTGGCGCAAAAAGGCAGAAATTCTCCTTATTTTGGGGCAAAACTCAGAAATTCCACTTATTTTGGGGCAAAATTCCAGAAATATCCCTTATTTTGGGGCAAAATTGCAGAAATTTTACTTATTTTGGGGCAAAATTGCAGACATTTCACTTATTTCATGGAAAAAAGGCAGAAATTTTCCTTATTTTGGGGCAAAAAGGCAGAAAT
Organism: Micromys minutus; assembly: GCF_963924665.1. Classification (NCBI taxonomy): domain Eukaryota; kingdom Metazoa; phylum Chordata; class Mammalia; order Rodentia; family Muridae; genus Micromys; species Micromys minutus. The sequence continues at coordinate 3,023,153 of NW_027667133.1, read as the reverse complement.
TCTCCATATTTTGGTGCAAAAATCAGAAATTTCCCTTATTTTGAGGTAAAAAGGCTGAAATTCCCCTTATTTTGGGGCAAAAAGAAGAAATTTCCCTATTTTGGGGCAAATTTGCAGAAATTTCACTTATCTCAGGGTAATAAGTCAGAAATTTTCCTTATTTTGGGGCAAAAATGACAGAAATTCTATTTGTTTTGAGGGAAAAAGACAGAAATTTCACTTATTTAGAGGCAAAAAAGCAGAAATTCTCCTTATTTTAGGGCAAAATTGCAGAAATTTCTTTTATTTTGGGGCAAAGAACAGAAATTCCCCTTATTTTGAGGCAAAATTCCAGAAATTTCCCTTATTATGGGGAAAAATTGCAGAAATTTCCTTTATTTTAGGGCAAAATTGCACAAATTTGACTTATTTCAGAGAAAAAAGGCAAAAATTTTTCTTATTTTGGGGCAAAAAGGCAGAAATTCCAATTATCTTAGGGCAAAAAGGCACAAATTCACCTTATTTTGGGCTAAAATTGCAGAAATTTCACATATTTCAGAACCAAAAGGCAGAAATTTCCCTTAATTTAGGGCAAAAATGAAGAAATTTCCCTTTTTTATGGCAAAAAGGTATGCATTCCCCTTATTTTTGTGCGAAAAAGCAGAAATTCCCTGTATTTTGGAGCAAAATTGCAGAAATTCTCTTAATTGTTGGGCAAAAAGGCAGAAATTTTCCTTATTTTGGGGTAAAACTCAGAAATTCCACTAATTTTGGGGCAAAATTCCAGAAATTTCCCTTATTTTGGGGCAAAATTGCAGAAATTTCACTTATTTTGGGGCAAAATTGCAGAAATTTCACTTATTTCAGGGAAAAAAGGCAGAAATTTTCCTTATTTTGGGGCAAAAAGGCAAAAATTCCTAATATTTTGTGGCAAAAATGCAGAAATTCCTAATATTTTGTTGCAAAAATGCAGAAATTTCCCTTATTTTGAGGTAAAAAAGCTGAAATTCCCCTTATTTGTGGGCCAAAAGCAGAAATTTCCCTTATTTTGGGGCAAATTTGCCAAAATTTCACTTATTTCAGCATAATAAGTCAAAAATTTTCCTTATTTTGGGGGAAAAAGACAGAAATTCCCTTTGTTTTGGGAAAAAAAGACAGAAATTCTACTTATTTAGAGGCAAAAAGGCAAAATTTCCACTTATTTTGGAGCAAAAATGAAGAAATTTCCCTTTATTATGGCAAAAAGATATGCATTCTTCTTATTTTTGGACAAAAAGGCAGAAATTCCCCATATTTTGGGGCAAAAGGCTAAATTCCTCTTATTTTAAGGCAAAATTGCAGAAATTTCCCTAATTGTGGGGCAAAAAACAGAAATTCCCCTTATTTTGAAGCAAAATTGCAGAAATTTCCCTTATTATGGGGAAAACTTGCAGAAATTTCTCTTATTTTAGGGCTTAATTGCAGAAATTTCACTAATTTTGGGGCAAAAAGGCAGATTCTCCTATTTTGGGGCAAAACTCAGATATTCCACTTTTTTGGGGGCAAAATTCCAGAAATTTCCCTTATTTTGGGGCAAAATTGCAGAAATTTTACCTATTTTGCGGCAAAATTGCAGAAATTTCACTTATTTCTAGGTAAAAAGCAGAAATTTTGCTTATTTTGGGGCAAAAAGGCAGAAATTCGTAATATTTTGTGCCAAAATTCAGAAATTCCCTTTATTTTGAGGTAAAAAGGCTGAAATTCCCCTTATTTGGGGGCAAAAAGGCAGAAATTTCCCTTATATTGGGGCAAAATTGCAGAAATTTCACTTATTTCAGGGTAATAAGTCAGAAATTTTCCTTATTTTGTTTCAAAAATGACAGAAATTCCCTTTGTTTTGGGGGAAAAAGACAGAAATTTCACTTATTTAGAGGCAAAAAACGCAGAAATTCCCCTTATTTTAGGGCAAAACTGCAGAAATTTCCCTTATTTTGGGGCAAAAAAACAGAAATTCCCCTTATTTTGGCGCAAAATTCCCGAAATTTCCCTTATTATAGGGGAAAATAGCAGAAATTTCCATTATTTTAGTGCAAAATTGCAGAAATTTCACTTATTTCCGAGAAAAAAGGCAAAAATTTTTCTTATCTTGGGGCAAAAATGCAGAAATTCCCATTATTTTGGGGCAAAAAGGCAGAAATTCACCTTATTTTAAGCTAAAATTGTAGAAATTTCACATATTTCAGGGCACAAATGCAGAAATTTCCCTTAATTTGGGGCAAAAATGAAGAAATTTCCCTTTTTTATGGCAAAAGGTATGCATTCCCCTTATTTTCGGGCAAAAAGGCAGAAATTCCCCGTATTTTGGAGCAAAATTGCAGACATTCCCCTAATTGTGGGGCAAAAAGCCAGAAATTCTCCTTATTTTGGGGCAAAACTCAAAAATTCCACTTATTTTGGGGCAAAATATCCGAAATTTCCCTAATTTTGGGGCAAAATTTCAGAAATTTAACTTATTTTGGGGCAAAATTGCAGAAATTTCACTTATTTCAGGGAAAAAAGGCAGAAATTTTCTTTATTTTGGGGCAATAAGGCAGAAATTCCTAATATTTTGTGGCAATAATGCAGAAATTCCTAATATTTTGTTGCAAAAATGCAGAAATTTCCCTTATTTTGAGGTAAAAAGGCTGAAATTCCCCTTATTTGGGGGCAAAAAAGCAGAAATTTCCTGTATTTTGGGGCAAATTTGCAGAAATTTCACTTATTTCAGGGTAATAAGTCAGAAATTTTCCTTATTTTGAGGCAAAAAAGACAGAAATTCCCTTTGTTTTGGGGGAAAAAGACAGAAATTCCACTTATTTAGAGGCAAAAAGGCAAAAGTTCCCCTTATTTTGGAGCAAAAATGAAAAAAATTTCTCTTTTTTATAGCAAAAAGGTATGCATTCTTCTTATTTTCGAACAAAAAGGCAGAAATTCCCATTTTTGGGGCAAAGGCAGAATTAACCCATATTTTGGGGCAAAATTGCAGAAATTTCTATAATTGTGGCGCAAAAAGGCAGAAATTCTCCTATTTTGGGGCAAAACTCAGAAATTCCACTTATTTTGGGGCAAAATTCCAGAAATTTCCCTTATTTTGGGGCAAAATTGCAGAAGTTTTACTTATTTTGGTGCAAAATTGCAGAAATTTCACTTATTTCATAGAAAAAAGGCAGAAATTTTCCTTATTTTTGGGCAAAAAGGCAGAAATTCTTCATATTTTGGTGCAAAAATCAGAAATTTCCCTTATTTTGAGGTAAAATGCTGAAATTCCCCTTATTTTGGGGAAAAAACAGAAATTTCCCTATTTTTGGGGAAAATTTGCATAAATTTCACTTATTTCAGGGTAATAAGTCAGAAATTTTCCTTATTTTGGGGCAAAAAAGACAGAAATTTTTTTTTGTTTTGGGGGAAAAATACAGAAATTCCACTTATTTAGAGGCAAAAAGGCCAAAGTTTCCCTTATTTTGGAGCAAAAATGAAGAAATTTCCCTTTTTTATGGCAAAAATGTATGCATTCTTCTTATTTTCGGACAAAAAGGCAGAAATTCCCCATATTTTGGGGCAAAATGCAGAAATTCACTTTATTTTGGGGCAAAATTGCAGAAATTTCCCTAATTGTAGGGCAAAAAACAGAAATTCCCCTTATTTTGAACCAAATTGCAGAAATTTCACTTATTTCAGAAAAAAAAGGCAGAAATTTTTTCTTATTTTGGGGCAAAAAGGCAGAAATTCTCCGTATTTTGGTGCAAAATTACAGAAATTTCCCTTATTATGGGGAAAAATTGCAGAAATTTCCCTTATTTTAGGGCAAAATTGCAGAAATTTCACTAATTGTAGGGCAAAAAGGCATAAATTCTCCTTATTTTGGGGCAAAACTCAGAAATTCCACTTATTTTAGGGCAAAATTCCAGAAATTTCCCTTATTTTAGGGGAAAATTGCAGAACTTTTACTTATTTTGGGGCAAAATTGAAGAAATTTCACTTATTTCAGGGCAAAAAGGCAGAAATTTTCCTTATTTTGGGGCAAAAAGGCAGAAATTCCTAATATTTTGTGCCAAAATTCAGAAATTCCCCTTATTTTGAGGAAAAAAGGCTGAAATTCCCCTTATTTGGGTGCAAAAGGCAGAATTTTCTCTTATAATGGGGCAAAATTGCAGAAATTTCACTTATTTCAGGGTAATAAGTCAAAAATTTTTCTTATTTTGGGGCAAAAATGACAGAAATTCCCTTTGTTTTTGGGGAAAAGACAGAAATTCCACTTATTTAGTGGAAAAAAGCTGAAATTCTGCTTATTTTAGGGCAAAATTCCAGAAATTTCCCTTATTTGGGGGCAAAAAAACAGAAATTCCTCTTATTTTGGGGCAAAATTCCAGAAATTTCCCTTATTTTGGGGAAAAAATGCAGAAATTTCCCTTATTTTAGGGCAAAATTGCAGAAATTTCACTTATTTCAGAGAAAAAAGGCAAAAATTTTTCTTATTTTGGGGCAAAAAGGCAGAAATTCCAATTATTTTGGGGCAAATAGGCAGAAATTCACCTTATTTTGGGCTAAAATCGCAGAGATATCACATATTTCAGGGCAAAAAGGAAGATATTTCCCTTAATTTGGGGCAAAAATGAAGAAATTTCCCTTTTTTATGGCAAAAAGGTATGCATTCCCCTTATTTTCGGGCAAAAAGGCAGAAATTCCCCGTATTTTGGAGCAAAATTGCAGACATTCCCCTAATTGTGGGGCAAAAGCAGAAATTCTCTTTATTTTGGGGCAAAACTCAGAAATTCCACCTATTTTGGGGCATAATACCCGAAATTTCCCTAAATTTGGGGCAAAAATGCAGAAATTTAACTTATTTTTGGGCAAAATCGCAGAAATTTCACTTATTTCAGGGATAAAAGGTAGAAATTTTCCTTATTTTGGGGCAAAAAGGCAGAAATTCCTAATATTTTGTGGCAATAATGCAGAAATTCTTAATATTTTGTTGCAAAAATGCAGAAATTTCCCTTATTTTGAGGTTAAAATGCTGAAATTCCCTGTATTTGGGGGCAAAAAGGCAAAAATTTCCCCTATTTTGGGGCAAATTTGCAAAAATTTCACTTATTTCAGGGTAATAAGTCAGAAATTTTCCATATTTTGGGGCAAAAAAGACAGAAATTCTTTTTTTTGGGGGGGGGGAAACACAGAAATTCCACTTATTCAAAGGAAAAAACAAAAGTTCCCCTAATTTTGGAGCAAAAATGAAGAAATTTCCCTTTTTTATGGCAAAAAGTTATGCATTCTTCTTATTTTCAGACAAAAAGGCAGAAATTTCCCATATTTTGGGGCAAAAGGCAGAAATTTCCCTTATTTTAGAGCAAAATTGCAGAAATTTCACTAATTGTGGCGCAAAAAGGCAGAAATTCTCCTATTTTGAAGCAAAACTCAGAAATTCCATTTATTTTGGGGCAAAATTCCAAAAATTTCCCGTTATTTTGAGGCAAAATTGCAGAAATTTTACTTATTTTGGGGCAAAATTGCAGAAATTTCACTTATTTTCGGGCAAAATTGAAGAAATTTCACTTATTTCAGGGAAAAAAGGCAGAAATTTTCCTTATTTTGGGGCAAAAAGGCAGAAATTCTCCATATTTTGGTGCAAAAATCAGAAATTTCCCTTATTTTGAGGTAAAATGCTGAAATTCCCCTTATTTTGGGGCAAAAAACAGAAATTTCCCTATTTTTGGGGCAAATTTGCAGAAATTTCACTTATTTCAGGGTAATAAGTCAGAAATTTTCTTTATTTTGGGGCAAAAAAGACAGAATTTTTTTTTTTGTTTTGGGGGAAAAATACAGAAATTCCACTTATGTAGAGGCAAAAAGGCAAAAGTTCCCCTTATTTTGGAGCAAAAATGAAGAAATTTCCCTTTTTTATGGCAAAAATGTATGCATTCTTCTTATTTCGGACAAAAAGGCAGAAATTCCCCATATTTTGGGGCAAAAGACAGAAATTCCCCTTATTTTGGGGCAAAATTGCAGAAATTTCCCTAATTGTGGGGCAAAAAATAGAAATTCCCCTTATTTTGAAGCAAAATTGCAGAAATTTCCCTTATTATGGGAAAAAATTGCAGAAATTTCCTTTATTTTAGGGCAAAATTGCAGAAATTTCACTAATTGTGGGGCAAAAAGGCAGAAATTCTCATTATTTTGGGGCATAACTCAGAAAATCCACCTATTTTGGGGCAAAATTCCAGAAATTTCCCTTATTTTGGGGCAAAATTACAGAAATTTTACTTATATTGGGGCAAAATTGCAGAAATTTCACTTATGTCAGGGAAAAAAGGCAGAAATTTTCCTTATTTTTGGGCAAAAAGGCAGAAATTTCTAATATTTTGTGACAAAATTCAGAAATTTCCCTTATTTTGAGGTAAAAAGGCTGAAATTCCCCTTATTTGGGGGCAAAAAGGCAGAAATTTCCCTTATATTGGGGCAAAATTGAAGAAATTTAATTTATTTCAGGTTAATAAGTCAGAAATTTTCCTTATTTTGGGGCAATAATGACAGAAATTTCCTTTGTTTTTGGGGAAAAAGACAGAAATTCCACTTATTTAGAGGCAAAAAACGCAGAAATTCCCCTTATTTTAGGGCAAAATTGCAGAAATTTCCCTTTTGGGGGCAAAAAAACAGAAATTCCCCTTATTTTGGCGCAAAATTCCCGTAATTTCCCTTATTATAATGAAAAATTGCAGAAATTTTTTTTATTTCAGTGCAAAATTGCAGAAATTTCACTTATTTCAGAGAAAAAAAGGTAAAAATTTTTCTTATCTTGGGGCAAAAAAGCAGAAATTCCCATTATTTTGGGGCAAAAAGAAAGAAATTCACCTTATTTTGAGCTAAAATTGCAGAAATTTAACATATTTCAGGGCAAAAATGCAGAAATTTCCCTTAATTTGGGGCAAAAATGAAGAAATTTCCCTTTTTTATGGCAAAAAGTTATTCATTCCCCTTATTTTCGGGCAAAAAGGCAGAAATTCCCCGTATTTAGGAACAAAATTGCAGAAATTCCCCTAATTGTGGGGCAAAAAGGCAGAAATTCTCCTTATTTTGGGGCAAAACTCAGAAATTCCACCTATTTTGGGGCAAAATACCCGAAATTTCCCTTAATTGGGGCAAAATTGCAGAAATTTAACTTATTTTGGGTCAAATTGCAGAAATTTCACTTATTTCAGGGAAAAAAGGCAGAAATTTTTTTTTATTTTGGGCAAAAAGGCAGAAATTCCTAATATTTTGTGGCAATAATGCAGAAATTCCTAATATTTTGTTGCAAAAATGCAGAAATTTCCCTTATTTTGAGGTAAAAAGGCTGAAATTCCCCTTTTTGGGGGGCAAAAAAGCAAAAATTTCCCTTATTTTGGAACAAAATTGCAGAAATTTCACTTATTTCAGGGTAATACGTCAAAAATTTTCCTTATTTTGGGGCAAAAGAGACAAAAATTCCCTTTGTTTTGGGGAAAAAAGACAGAAATTCCACTTATTTAGAGGCAAAAAGGCAAAAGTTCCCCTTATTTTGGAGCAAAAATGAAAAAATTTCCCTTTTTTATAGCAAAAAGGTATGCATTCTTCTTATTTTCAGACAAAAAGGCAGAAATTCCCCATATTTTGGGGCAAAGGCGGAAATTACCCTTATTTTGGGGCAAAATTGCAGAAATTTCACTAATTGTGGCGCAAAAAGGCAGAAATTCTCCTATTTTGGGGCAAAACTCAGAAATTCCAATTATTTTGGGGCAAACTTTTAGAAATTTCCCTTATTTTGGGGCAAAATTGCAGAAATTTTACTTATTTTGGGGCAAAATTGCAGAAATTTCACTTATTTCACATAAAAAAAGGCAGAAATTTTCCTTATTTTGGGGCAACAAACAGAAATTTCTCTATTTTTGGGGCAAATTTGCAGAAATTTCACTTATTTCAGTGTCATAAGTCAGAAATTTTTCTTATTTTGGGGCAAAAAAGACAGAAATTCTTTTTGTTTTATTGGAAAAATACAGAAATTCCACTTATTTAGTGGCAAAAAGGCAAAAGTTAGCCTTATTTTGGAGCAAAAATGAAGAAATTTTCCCTTTTTATGGCATAAAGGTATGCATTCTTTTTATTTTCGGACAAAAAGGCAGAAATCCCCCTTATTTTGGGGCAAAATTGCAGAAATTTCCCTAATTGTGGGGCAAAAAACAGAAATTCCCCTTATTTTGAAACAAAATTGCAGAAATTTCACTTATTTCAGGGAAAAAAGGCAGAAATTTTCCTTATTTTGGGGGAAAAAGGCAAAAAGTCTCCGTATTTTGGTGCAAAATTACAGAAATTTCCCTTATTATGGGGAAAAATTGCAGAAATTTCCCTTATTGTAGGGCAAAATTGCAGAAATTTCACTAATTGTGGGGCAAAAAGGCAGAAATTCTCCTTATTTTGGGGCAAAACTCAGAAATTCCACTTATTTTGGGGCAAAATTCCAGAAATTTCCTATATTTTGGGGGAAAATTGCAGAACTTTTACTTATTTTGGGGCAAAATTGCAGAAATTTCATTTATTTCAGGGCAAAAAGGCAGAAATTTTCCTTATTTTGGGGCAAAAAGGCAGAAATTCCTAATATTTTGTGCCAAAATTCAGAAATTCCCCTTATTTTGAGGTAAAAAGGCTGAAATTCCACTTATTTGGGGGCAAAAGGCAGAATTTTCCCATATAATGGGGCAAAATTGCAGAAATTTCACTTATTTCAGGGTAATAAGTCACAAATTTTTCTTATTTTGGGGCAAAAAGGCAGAAATTCCTAATATTTTGTTGCAATAATGCAGAAATTCCTAATATTTTGTTGCAAAAATGCAGAAATTTTCATTATTTTGAGGTAAAAAGGCTGAAATTTCCCTTATTTGGGGGCAAAAAAGCAGAAATTTCCCTTATTTTGGGGCAATTTTGCAGAAATTTCACTTATTTCAGGGTAATAAGTCAGAAATTTTCCTTATTTTGGGGCAAAAATGACAGAAATTCCCTTTGTTTTGGGGGAAAAGGACAGAAATTCCACTTATTTAGAGGCAAAAAAGCAGAAATTCCCCTTATTTTAGGGCAAAATTGCAGAAATTTCCCTTATTTGGTGGCAAAAAAGAGAAATTCCTTTTATTTTGGGGCAAAATTCCAAAAATTTCCTTTATTATGGGGAAAAATTGCAGGAATTTCCTTTATTTTAGGGCAAAATTGCAGAAATTTCACATATTTCAGAGAAAAAAGGCAAAAATTTTTCTTCTTTTGGGGCAAAAATGCAGAAATTCCCATTATTTTGAGGCAAAAAGGCAGAAATTCACCTTATTTTGGGTTAAAATTGCAGAAATTTCACATTTTGCAGGGAAAAAAGCAGAAATTTCCCTTAATTTGGGGCAAAAATGAAGAAATTTCCCTTTTTTATGGCAAAAAGGTATGCATTTCCCTTATTTTTGAGCAAAAAGGCAGAAATTCCCCGTATTTTTGAGCAAAATTGCAGAAATTCCCCTAATTGTGGGGCAAAAAGGCAGAAATTCTCTTTATTTTGGGACAAAACTCAGAAATTCCACCTATTTGGGGGTAAAATTCCAGAAACTTCCCTTATTTTGGGGCAAAATTGCAGAAATTTCACTTATTTTGGGGCAAAATTGCAATAATTTCACTTATTTCAGGGAAAAAAGGCAGAAATTTTTCTTATTTGGGCAAAAAGGCAGAAATTCTCCATATTTTGGTGCAAAAATCAGAAATTTCCCTTATTTTGAGGTAAAATGCTGAAATTCTTCTTATTTGGGGGCAAAAGGCAGAAATTTCCCTATTTTGGGGCAAATTTGCAGAAATTTCACTTATTTCAGGGTAATAAGTCAGAAATTTTCCTTATTTTGGGGCAAAAAAGACAGAAATTCCCTTTGTTTTGGGGGAAAAAGATAGAAATTCCACTTATTTAGAGGTAAAAATGCAAAATTACCCCTTATTTTGAAGCAAAATGAAGAAATTTTTTTTTATGGCAAAAAGGTATGCATTCTTTTTATTTTCAGACAAAAAGGCAGAAATTCCCCATATTTTAGGGCAATAGGCAGAAATTCCCCTTATTTTGGGGCAAAATTGCAGAAATTTCCCTAATTGTGGGACAAAAAACAGAAATTCCACTTATTTTGAAGCAAAATTGCAGAAATTTCCCTTATTATGGGAAAAAATTGCAGAAATTTTCCTTATTTTAGGGCAAAATTGCAGAAATTTCACTAATTGTAAGGCAATAAGGCAGAAATTCTCCTTATTTTGGGGCAAGTATCAGAAATTCCAATTTTTATGGGGGCAAAATTCCAAAAATTTCCCTTATTTTGGGGCAAAATTACAGAAATTTTACTTATTTTGGGGCAAAATTGCAGAAATTTCACTTATTTCAGGGAAAAAAGGCATAAATATTCCTTATTTTGGGGCAAAAAGGCAGAAATTCCTAATATTTTGTTCCAAAATTCAGAAATTCCCCTCATTTTGAGGTAAAAAGTCTGAAATTCCCCTTATTTGGGGCAAAAAGGCAGAAATTTCCCTTATATTGGGGCAAAATTGCAGAAATTTCACTTATTTCGGGTAATAAGTCAGAAGTTTTCCTTATTTTGGGGCAAAAATGACAGAAATTCCCTTTGTTTTGGGGGATAAAAACAGAAATTACACTTATTCAGAGGCAAAAAAGCAGAAACTCCCATTATTTTAGGGCAAATTTGCAGAAATTTCCATTATTTGGGGGCAAAAAAACAGAAATTCCCCTTATTTTGGGGCAAAATTCCAGAAATTTCCTTTATTATGGGAAAAAATTGCAAAAATTTCTTTTATTTTAGGGCAAAATTGCAGAAATTTTACTTATTTCAGAGAAAAAAAGCAAAAATTTTTCTTATTTTGGGGCAAAGAGGCAGAAATTCCCATTATTTTGGGGCAAAAATGCAGAAATTCACTTTATTTTGGGCTAAAATTGCAGAAATTTCACATATTTCAGGGCAAAAGGCAGAAATTTATCCTAATTTGGGGCAAAAATAAAGAAATTTCCCTTTTTTATGGCAAAAAGGTATGCATTCCCCTTATTTTCGGGCAAAAAGGCAGAAATTCTCCGTATTTTGGAGCAAAATTGCAGAAATTCCTCTAATTGTCAGACAAAAAGGCAGAAATTCTCCTTATTTTGGGGCAGAACTCAGAAATTCCACTTGTTTTGGGGCAAAATTCCAGAAATTTCCCTTATTTTGGGGCAAAATTGCAGAAATTTCCCTAATTGTGGGGCAAAAAACAGAAATTCCCCTTATTTTGAAGCAAAATTGCAGAAATTTCCCTTATTATGGGGAAAATTGCAGAAATTTCCCTTATTATGGGGAAAATTGCAGAAATTTCTCTTATTTTATGGCAAAATTTCAGAAATTTCACTTATTTTCTTGCAAAATTGCAGAAATTTCACTTATTTCAGGGAAAAAAGGCAGAAATTTTTCTTATTTTGGGCAAAAAGGCAGAAATTCCTAATATTTTGTGGCAATAATGCCGAAATTCCTAATATTTTGTTGCAAAAATGCAGAAATTTCCCTTATTTTGAGGTAAAAAGGCTGAAATTCCCCTTATTGGGGGGCAAAAAAGCAAAAATTTCCCTTATTTTGGGGCAAAATTGCAGAAATTTCACTTATTTCAGGGTAATACGTCAGAAATTTTCTTTATTTTGGGGCAAAAAAGACAAAAATTCCCTTTGTTTTGGGGAAAAAAGACAGAAATTCCACTTATTTAGAGGCAAAAAGGCAAAAGTTCCCCTTATTTTGGAGCAAAAATGAAAAAATTTCCCTTTTTTATAGCAAAAAGGTATGCATTCTTCTTATTTTCGGACAAAAAGGCAGAAATTCCCCATATTTTGGGGCAAAGGCGGAAATTACCCTTATTTTGGGGCAAAATTGCAGAAATTTCACTAATTTTGGCGCAAAAAGGCAGAAATTCTCCTATTTTGGGGCAAAACTCAGAAATTCCAATTATTTTGGGGCAAACTTTTAGAAATTTCCCTTATTTTGGGGCAAAATTGCAGAAATTTTACTTATTTTGAGGCAAAATTGCAGAAATTTCACTTATTTCACATAAAAAAAGGCAGAAATTTTCCTTATTTTGGGGCAACAAACAGAAATTTCTCTATTTTTGGGGCAAATTTGCAGAAATTTCACTTATTTCAGGGTCATAAGTCAGAAATTTTTCTTATTTTGGGGCAAAAAAGACAGAAATTCTTTTTGTTTTTTTGGAAAAATACAGAAATTCCACTTATTTAGTGGCAAAAAGGCAAAAGTTCCCCTTATTTTGGAGCAAAAATGAAGAAATTTCCCCTTTTTATGGCATAAAGGTATGCATTCTTTTTATTTTCGGACAAAAAGGCAGAAATCCCCCTTATTTTGGGGCAAAATTGCAGAAATTTCCCTAATTGTGGGGCAAAAAACAGAAATTCCCCTTATTTTGAAACAAAATTGCAGAAATTTCACTTATTTCAGGGAAAAAAGGCAGAAATTTTCCTTATTTTGGGGCAAAAAGGCAAAAAGTCTCCGTATTTTGGTGCAAAATTACAGAAATTTCCCTTATTATGGGGAAAAATTGCAGAAATTTCCCTTATTGTAGGGCAAAATTGCAGAAATTTCACTAATTGTGGGGCAAAAATGCAGAAATTCTCCTTATTTTGGGGCAAAACTCAGAAATTCCACTTATTTTGGGGCAAAATTCCAGAAATTTCCTATATTTTGGGGGAAAATTGCAGAACTTTTACTTATTTTGGGGCAAAATTGCAGAAATTTCATTTATTTCAGGGCAAAAAGGCAGAAATTTTCCTTATTTTGGGGCAAAAAGGCAGAAATTCCTAATATTTTGTGCCAAAATTCAGAAATTCCCCTTATTTTGAGGTAAAAAGGCTGAAATTCCACTTATTTGGGGGCAAAAGGCAGAATTTTCCCTTATAATGGGGCAAAATTGCAGAAATTTCACTTATTTCAGGGTAATAAGTCACAAATTTTTCTTATTTTGGGGCAAAAAGGCAGAAATTCCTAATATTTTGTTGCAATAATGCAGAAATTCCTAATATTTTGTTGCAAAAATGCAGAAATTTTCATTATTTTGAGGTAAAAAGGCTGAAATTTCCCTTATTTGGGGGCAAAAAAGCAGAAATTTCCCTTATTTTGGGGCAATTTTGCAGAAATTTCACTTATTTCAGGGTAATAAGTCAGAAATTTTCCTTATTTTGGGGCAAAAATGACAGAAATTCCCTTTGTTTTGGGGGAAAAAGACAGAAATTCCACTTATTTAGAGGCAAAAAAGCAGAAATTCCCCTTATTTTAGGGCAAAATTGCAGAAATTTCCCTTATTTGGTGGCAAAAAAGAGAAATTCCCCTTATTTTGGGGCAAAATTCCAGAAATTTCCTTTATTATGGAGAAAAATTGCAGGAATTTCCTTTATTTTAGGGCAAAATTGCAGAAATTTCACATATTTCAGAGAAAAAAGGCAAAAATTTTTCTTCTTTTGGGGCAAAAATGCAGAAATTCCCATTATTTTGAGGCAAAAAGGCAGAAATTCACCTTATTTTGGGTTAAAATTGCAGAAATTTCACATTTTGCAGGGAAAAAAGCAGAAATTTCCCTTAATTTGGGGCAAAAATGAAGAAATTTCCCTTTTTTATGGCAAAAAGGTATGCATTTCCCTTATTTTTGAGCAAAAAGGCAGAAATTCCCCGTATTTTTGAGCAAAATTGCAGAAATTCCCCTAATTGTGGGGCAAAAAGGCAGAAATTCTCTTTATTTTGGGGCAAAACTCAGAAATTCCACCTATTTTGGGGCAAAATTCCAGAAACTTCCCTTATTTTGGGGCAAAATTGCAGAAATTTCACTTATTTTGGGGCAAAATTGCAATAATTTCACTTATTTCAGGGAAAAAAGGCAGAAATTTTTCTTATTTGGGCAAAAAGGCAGAAATTTTCCATATTTTGGTGCAAAAATCAGAAATTTCCCTTATTTTGAGGTAAAATGCTGAAATTCTTCTTATTTGGGGGCAAAAGGCAGAAATTTCCCTATTTTTGGGGCAAATTTGCAGAAATTTCACTTATTTCAGGGTAATAAGTCAGAAATTTTCCTTATTTTGGGGCAAAAAAGACAGAAATTCCCTTTGTTTTGGGGGAAAAAGATAGAAATTCCACTTATTTAGAGGTAAAAAGGCAAAATTACCCCTTATTTTGAAGCAAAATGAAGAAATTTTTTTTATGGCAAAAAGGTATGCATTTTGTTTATTTTCAGACAAAAAGGCAGAAATTCCCCATATTTTAGGGCAATAGGCAGAAATTCCCCTTATTTTGGGGCAAAATTGCAGAAATTTCCCTAATTGTGGGACAAAAAACAGAAATTCCATTTATTTTGAAGCAAAATTGCAGAAATTTCCCTTATTATGGGAAAAAATTGCAGAAATTTTCCTTATTTTAGGGCAAAATTGCAGAAATTTCACTAATTGTAAGGCAATAAGGCAGAAATTCTCCTTATTTTGGGGCAAGAATCAGAAATTCCAATTTTTTTGGGGGCAAAATTCCAGAAATTTCCCTTATTTTGGGGCAAAATTACAGAAATTTTACTTATTTTGGGGCAAAATTGCAGAAATTTCACTTATTTAAGGGAAAAAAGGCAGAAATATTCCTTATTTTGGGGCAAAAAGGCAGAAATTCCTAATATTTTGTTCCAAAATTCAGAAATTCCCCTCATTTTGAGGTAAAAAGTCTGAAATTCCCCTTATTTGGGGCAAAAAGGCAGAAATTTCCCTTATATTGGGGCAAAATTGCAGAAATTTCACTTATTTCGGGTAATAAGTCAGAAGTTTTCCTTATTTTGGGGCAAAAATGACAGAAATTCCCTTTGTTTTGGGGGATAAAAACAGAAATTACACTTATTCAGAGGCAAAAAAGCAGAAACTCCCATTATTTTAGGGCAAATTTGCAGAAATTTCCATTATTTGGGGGCAAAAAAACAGAAATTCCCCTTATTTTTGGGCAAAATTCCAGAAATTTCCTTTATTATGGGAAAAAATTGCAAAAATTTCTTTTATTTTAGGGCAAAATTGCAGAAATTTTACTTATTTCAGAGAAAAAAAGCAAAAATTTTTCTTATTTTGAGGCAAAGAGGCAGAAATTCCCATTATTTTGGGGCAAAAAGGCAGAAATTCACTTTATTTTGGGCTAAAATTGCAGAAATTTCACATATTTCAGGGCAAAAGGCAGAAATTTCCCTTAATTTGGGGCAAAAATAAAGAAATTTCCCTTTTTTATGGCAAAAAGGTATGCATTCCCCTTATTTTCGGGCAAAAAGGCAGAAATTCTCCGTATTTTGGAGCAAAATTGCAGAAATTCCTCTAATTGTCAGACAAAAAGGCAGAAATTCTCCTTATTTTGGGGCAGAACTCAGAAATTCCACATGTTTTGGGGCAAAATTCCAGAAATTTCCCTTATTTTGGGGCAAAATTGCAGAAATTTCCCTAATTGTGGGGCAAAAAACAGAAATTCCCCTTATTTTGAAGCAAAATTGCAGAAATTTCCCTTATTATGGGGAAAATTGCAGAAATTTCTCTTATTTTATGGCAAAATTTCAGAAATTTCACTTATTTTCTTGCAAAATTGCATTAATTTCACTTATTTCAGGGAAAAAAGGCAGAAATTTTCCTTATTTTGGGGCAAAAAGGCAGAAATTCTCCATATTTTGGTGCAAAAATCAGAAATTTCCCTTATTTTGAGGTAAAATGCTGAAATTCTTCTTATTTGGGGGCAAAAGGTAGAAATTTCCCTATTTTTGGGGCAAATTTGCAGAAATTTCACTTATTTCAGGGTAATAAGTCAGAAATTTTCCTTATTTTGGGGCAAAAAAGACAGAAATTCCCTTTGTTTTGGGGGAAAAAGACAGAAATTCCACTTATTTAGAGGTAAAAAGGCAAAATTTCCCCTTATTTTGGAGCAAAATGAAGAAATTTCCATTTTTTATGGCAAAAAGTTATGCATTCCTTTTATTTCGAGACAAAAAGGCAGAAATTCCCCATATTTTAGGGGAATAGGCAGAAATTTCCCTTATTTTGGGGCAAAATTGCAGAAATTTCCCTTATTTTAGGGCAAAATTGCAGAAATTTCACTAATTGTAAGGCAATAAGGCAGAAATTCTCGTTATTTTGGGGCAAAACTCAGAAATTCCACTTATTTTGGGGCAAAATTCCAGAAATTTCCCTTATTTTGGGGCAAAATTACAGAAATTTTACTTATTTTGGAACAAAATTGCAGAAATTTCACTTATTTCAGGGAAAAAAGGCAGAAATATTCCTTATTTTGGGGCAAAAAGGCAGAAATTCCTAATATTTTGTTTCAAAATTCAGAAATTCCACTCATTTTGAGGTAAAAAGTCTGAAATTCCCCTTTTTTGGGGCAAAAAGGCAGAATTTTCCCTTATATTGGGGCAAAATTGCAGAAATTTCACTTATTTCGGGTAATAAGTCAGAAATTTTTCTTATTTTGGGGCAAAAATGACAGAAATTCTTTTTGTTTTGGGGGATAAAAACAGAAATTACACTTATTTAGAGGCAAAAAAGCAGAAATTCCCCTTATTTTAGGGCAAAATTGCAGAAATTTCCATTATTTGGGGGCAAAAAAAACAGAAATTCCCCTTATTTTGGGGCAAAATTCCAGAAATTTCCTTTATTATGGAAAAAATTACAAAAATTTTTTTTTTAGGGCAAAATTGCAGAAATTTTACTTATTTAAGAGAAAAAAAGCAAAAATTTTTCTTATTTTGGGGCAAAAAGGCAGAAATTCCCCGTATTTTGGAGCAAAATTGCAGAAATTCCCCTAATTGTGGGGCAAAAATGCAGAAATTCTCTTTATTTTGAGGCAAAACTCAGAAATTCCACCTATTTTGGGGCAAAATACCCGAAATTTTCCTTATTTTGGGGAAAAATTGCAGAAATTTAACTTCTTTTGGGACAAAATTGCAAAGATTTCACTTATTTCAGCGAAAAAAATGCAGAAATTTTCCTTATTTGGGGGCAAAAAGGCAGAAATTCCTAATATTTTGTGGCACTAATGCAGAAATTCCTAATATTTTGTTGCAAAAATGCAGAAATTTTCATTATTTTGAGGTAAAAAGGCTGAAATTCCCCTCATTTGGGGGCAAAAAAGCAGAAATTTCCCTTATTTTGGGGCAATTTTGCAGAAATTTCACTTATTTTTGGGTAATAAGTCAGAAATTTTCCTTATTTTGGGGAAAAATGACAGAAATTCCCTTTGTTTTGGGGGAAAAAGACAGAAATTCCACTTATTTAGAGGCAAAAAAGCAGAAATTCTTCTTATTTTAGGGCAAAATTGCAGAAATTTCTTTTATTTGGGAAAAAAAAAACAGAAATTCCCCTTATTTTGGGGCAAAATTCCAGAAATTTCCTTTATTATGGGGAAAAATTGAAGAAATTTCCTTTATTTTAGGGCAAAATTGCAGAAATTTCACTTATTTCAGAGAAAAAAAGCAAAAATTTTTCTTATTTTGGGGTAAAAAGGCAGAATTTTCCATTATTTTGGGGCAAAAATTCAGAAATTCACCTTATTTTGGGCTAAAATTGCAGAAATTTCATTTATTTCAGGGTAATAAGTCAGAATTTTTCCTTATTTTGGGGCAAAAATGACAGAAATTTCCTTTGTTTTTGGGGAAAAAGACTTAAATTTCACTTATTTAGAGGCAAAAAACGCAGAAATTCCCCTTATTTTAGGGCAAAATTGCAGAAATTTCCCTTATTTGGGGGCAAAAAAACAGAAATTCCCCTTATTTTGGCGCAAAATTCCCGAAATATCCCTTATTATAATGAAAAATTGCAGAAATTTTTTTTATTTTAGTGCAAAATTGCAGAAATTTCACTTATTTCAGAGAAAAAAAGGCAAAAATTTTTCTTATCTTGGGGCAAAAAAGCAGAAATTCCCATTATTTTGGGGCAAAAAGAAAGAAATTCACCTTATTTTGGGCTAAAATTGCAGAAATTTAACATATTTCAGGGCAAAAATGCAGAAATTTCCCTTAATTTGGGGCAAAAATGAAGAAATTTCCCTTTTTTATGGCAAAAAGTTATTCATTCCCCTTATTTTCGGGCAAAAAGGCAAAAATTCCCCGTATTTTGGAGCAAAATTGCAGAAATTCCCCTAATTGTGGGGCAAAAAGGCAGAAATTCTCCTTATTTTGGGGCAAAACTCAGAAATTCCACCTATTTTGGGGCAAAATACCCGAAATTTCCCTTAATTGGGGCAAAATTGCAGAAATTTAACTTATTTTGGGGCAAATTGCAGAAATTTCACTTATTTCAGGGAAAAAAGGCAGAAATTTTCTTTATTTTGGGCAAAAAGGCAGAAATTCCTAATATTTTGTTGCAATAATGCAGAAATTCCTAATATTTTGTTGAAAAAATGCAGAAATTTCCCTTATTTTGAGGTAAAAAGGCTGAAATTCCCCTTTTTGGGGGGCAAAAAAGCAAAAATTTCCCTTATTTTGGGGCAAAATTGCAGAAATTTCACTTATTTCAGGGTAATACGTCAGAAATTTTCTTTATTTTGGGGCAAAAAAGACAAAAATTCCCTTTGTTTTGGGGAAAAAAGACAGAAATTCCACTTATTTAGAGGCAAAAAGGCAAAAGTTCCCCTTATTTTGGAGCAAAAATGAAAAAATTTCCCTTTTTTATAGCAAAAAGGTATGCATTCTTCTTATTTTCGGACAAAAAGGCAGAAATTCCCCATATTTTGGGGCAAAGGCGGAAATTACCCTTATTTTGGGGCAAAATTGCAGAAATTTCACTAATTGTGGCGCAAAAAGGCAGAAATTCTCCTATTTTGGGGCAAAACTCAGAAATTCCAATTATTTTGGGGCAAACTTTTAGAAATTTCCCTTATTTTGGGGCAAAATTGCAGAAATTTTACTTATTTTGGGGCAAAATTGCAGAAATTTCACTTATTTCACATAAAAAAAGGCAGAAATTTTCCTTATTTTGGGGCAACAAACAGAAATTTCTCTATTTTTGGGGCAAATTTGCAGAAATTTCACTTATTTCAGGGTCATAAGTCAGAAATTTTTCTTATTTTGGGGCAAAAAAGACAGAAATTCTTTTTGTTTTGTTGGAAAAATACAGAAATTCCACTTATTTAGTGGCAAAAAGGCAAAAGTTCCCCTTATTTTGGAGCAAAAATGAAGAAATTTCCCCTTTTTTATTGCATAAAGGTATGCATTCTTTTTATTTTCGGACAAAAGGGCAGAAATTCCCCATATTTTGGGGCAAAAGGCAGAAATCCCCCTTATTTTGTGGCAAAATTGCAGAAATTTCCCTAATTGTGGGGCAAAAAAGAGAAATTCCCCTTATTTTGAAACAAAATTGCAGAAATTTCACTTATTTCAGGGAAAAAAGGCAGAAATTTTCCTTATTTTGGGGCAAAAAGGCAAAAAGTCTCCGTATTTTGGTGCAAAATTACAGAAATTTCCCTTATTATGGGGAAAAATTGCAGAAATTTCCCTTATTTTAGGGCAAAATTGCAGAAATTTCATTAATTGTGGGGCAAAAAGGCAGAAATTCTCCTTATTTTGGGGCAAAACTCAGAAATTCCACTTCTTTTGGGGCAAAATTCCAGAAATTTCCTATATTTTGGGGGAAAATTGCAGAACTTTTACATATTTTGGGGCAAAATTTCAGAAATTTCACCTATTTCAGGGCAAAAAGGCAGAAATTTTCCTTATTTTGGGGCAAAAAGGCAGAAATTCCTAATATTTTCTGGCAAAAATGCAGAAATTCCTAATATTTTGTTGCAAAAATGCAGAAATTTCCCTTATTTTGAGGTAAAAAGGCTGAAATTCCCCTTATTTGGGGGCAAAAAGGCAGAAATTTCCTTTATTTTGGGGCAAATTTGCAAAAATTTCACTTATTTCAGGGTAATAAGTCAGAAATTTTCCATGTTTTGGGGCAAAAAAGACAGAAATTCTTTTTGTTTTGGGGGAAAAATACAGAAATTCCAATTATTCAAAGGAAAAAAGTAAAAGTTCCGCTTATTTTGGAGCAAAAATGAAGAAATTTTCCTTTTTTATGGCATAAAGTTATGCATTCTTTTTATTTTCAGACAAAATTCAGAAATTTCGCATATTTTGGGGGAAAAGCCAGAAATTTCCCTTATTTTACAGCAAAATTGCAGAAATTTTACTAATTGTGGCGCAAAAAGGCAGAAATTCTTTTTATTTTGGGGCAAAATTCAGAAATTCCACTTATTTTGGGGCAAAATTCCAGAAAATTCCCTTATATTGGGGCAAAATTGCAGAAATTTTACTTATTTTGGGGCAAAATTGCAGACATTTCACATATCAGGGGAAAAAGGCAGAAATTTTCCTTATTTTCGGGCAAAAGGGCAAAATTTTCCATATTTTGGTGCAAAAATCAGAAATGTCCGTTATTTTGAGGTAAAAGGGCTGAAATTCCCCTTATTTTGGAGCAAAAGGCAGAACTTTCCCTATTTTTGGGGCAAATTTGCAGAAATTTCACTTATTTCAGGGTAATAAGTCAGAAATTTTCCTTATTTTGGGGCAAAAATGACAGAAATTCCCTTTGTATTGGGGGAAAAATACAGAAATTCCACATATTTAGAGGCAAAAAAGCAGAAATTCCCCTTATATTAGGGCAAAATTGCAGAAATTTCCCTTATTTGGTGGCAAAAAAGAGAAATTCCCCTTTTTTGGGGCAAAATTCCAGAAATTTCTCTTATTATGGGTAAAAATTGCAGAAATTTCCTTTATTTGAGGGCAAAATTGCAGAAATTTCACTTATTTCAGAGAAAAAAGGCAAAAATTTTTTTTCTTTTGGTGCAAAAAGGCAGAAATTCCCATTATTTTGGGGCAAAAAGCCAGAAATTCACCTTATTTGGGCCAAAATTTCAGAAATTTCATATATTTCAGGGCAAAAAGGCAGAAATTTCCCTTAATTTGGGGCAAAAATGAAGAAATTTCCCTTTTTTATGGCAAAAAGTTATGCATTCCCCTTATTTTCAGGCAAAATGCAGAAATTCCCCATATTTTGGAGCAAAATTGCAGAAATTCCCCTAATTGTGGGGCAAAAAGGCAGAAATTCTCCTTATATGGGGCAAAACTCAGAAATTCCACCTATTTTGAGGCAAAATACCCGAAATTTCCCTTATTTTGGGGCAAAATTGCAGAAATTTAACTTATTTTGGGGCAAAATTGCAGAGATTTCACTTATTTCAGGGAAAAAAACGCAGAAATTTTCCTTATTTTGGGGCAAAAAGGCAGAAATTCCTAATATTTTGTTGCATAATACAGAAATTCCTAATATTTTGTTGCAAAAATGCAGAAATTTTCATTATTTTTAGGTAAAAAGGCTGAAATTCCCCTTATTTGGGGGCAAAAAAGCAGAAATTTCCCTTATTTTGGGGCAATTTTGCAGAAATTTCACTTATTTCAGGGTAATAAGTCAGAAATTTTCCTTATTTTGGGGCAAAAATGACAGAAATTCTCTTTGTTTTGGGGGAAAAAGACAGAAATTCCAATTATTTAGAGGCAAAAAAGCAGAAATTCCCCTTATTTTAGGGCAAAATTGCAGAAATTTCTTTTATTTGTGGGCAAAAAACAGAAATTCCCCTTATTTTGGGGCAAAATTCCAGAAATTTCCTTTATTATGGGGAAAAATTGCAGGAATTTCCTTTATTTTAGGGCAAAATTGCAGAAATTTCACATATTTCAGAGAAAAAATTCAAAAATTTTTCTTCTTTTGGGGCAAAAAGGCAGAAATTCCCATTATTTTGGGGCAAAAAGGCAGAAATTCACCTTATTTTGGGTTAAAATTGCAGAAATTTCACATTTTTCAGGGAAAAAAGGCAGAAATTTCCCTTAATTTGGGGCAAAAATGAAGAAATTTCCCTTTTTTATGGCAAAAAGGTATGCATTTCCTTATTTTTTAGCAAAAAGGCAGAAATTCCCCGTATTTTGGAGCAAAATTGCAGAAATTCCCCTAATTGTGGGGCAAAAAGGCAGAAATTCTCTTTATTTTGGGGCAAAACTCAGAAATTCCACTTATTTTGGGGCAAAATTCCAGAAACTTCCCTTATTTTGGGGCAAAATTGCAGAAATTTCACTTATTTTTGGGCAAAATTGCAATAATTTCACTTATTTCAGGGAAAAAAGGCAGAAATTTTCCTTATTTTGGGGCAAAAAGGCAGAAATTCTCCATATTTTGGTGCAAAAATCAGAAATTTCCCTTATTTTGAGGTAAAATGCTGAAATTCTTCTTATTTGGGGGCAAAAGGCAGAAATTTCCCTATTTTGGGGGCAAATTTGCAGAAATTTCACTTATTTCAGGGTAATAAGTCAGAAATTTTCCTTATTTTGGGGCAAAAAAGACAGAAATTCCCTCTGTTTTGGGGGAAAAAGATAGAAATTCCACTTATTTAGAGGTAAAAAGGCAAAATTTCCCCTTATTTTGGAGCAAAATGAAGAATTTTTTTTATGGCAAAAAGGTATGCATTCTTTTTATTTTCAGACAAAAAGGCAGAAATTCCCCATATTTTAGGGGAATAGGCAGAAATTCCCCTTATTTTGGGGCAAAATTGCAGAAATTTCCCTAATTGTGGGACAAAAAACAGACATTCCCCTTATTTTGAAGCAAAATTGCAGAAATTTCCATTATTATGGGAAAAAATTGCAGAAATTTTCCTTATTTTAGGGCAAAATTGCAGAAATTTCACTAATTGTAAGGCAATAAGGCAGAAATTCTCCTTATTTTGGGGCAAAACTCAGAAATTCCACTTATTTTGGGGCAAAATTCCAGAAATTTCCCTTATTTTGGGGCAAAATTACAGTAATTTTACTTATTTTGGGGCAAAATTGCAGAAATTTCACTTATTTCAGGGAAAAAAGGCAGAAATATTCCTTATTTTGGGGCAAAAAGGCAGAAATTCCTAATATTTTGTTCCAAAATTCAGAAATTCCCCTCATTTTGAGGTAAAAGTCTGAAATTCCCCTTATTTGGGGCAAAAAGGCAGAATTTTCCCTTATATTGGGGCAAAATTGCAGAAATTTTACTTATTTCGGGTAATAAGTCAGAAATTTTCCTTATTTTGGGGCAAAAATGACAGAAATTCCCTTTGTTTTGGGGGATAAAAACAGAAATTACACTTATTTAGAGGCAAAAAAGCAGAAACTCCCCTTATTTTAGGGCAAATTTGCAGAAATTTCCATTATTTGGGGGCAAAAAAACAGAAATTCCCCTTATTTTTGGGCAAAATTCCAGAAATTTTTTTTATTATGGGAAAAAATTGCAAAAATTTCTTTTATTTTAGGGCAAAATTGCAGAAATTTTACTAATTTCAGAGAAAAAAGCAAAAATTTTTCTTATTTTGGGGCAAAGAGGGAGAAATTCCCGTTATTTTGGAGCAAAAAGGCAGAAATTCACTTTATTTTGGGCTAAAATTGCAGAAATTTCACATATTTCAGGGCAAAAGGCAGAAATTTCCCTTAATTTGGGGCAAAAATAAAGAAATTTCCCTTTTTTATGGCAAAAAGGTATGCATTCCCCTTATTTTCGGGCAAAAAGGCAGAAATTCTCCGTATTTTGGAGCAAAATTGCAGAAATTCCTCTAATTGTCAGACAAAATTCAGAAATTCTCTTTATTTTGGGGCAGAACTCAGAAATTCCACTTGTTTTGGGGCAAAATTCCAGAAATTTCCCTTATTTTGGGGCAAAATTGCAGAAATTTCCCTTATTTTGGGGCAAAATTGCAGAAATTTCCCTAATTGTGGGGCAAAAAACAGAAATTCCCCTTATTTTGAAGCAAAATTGCAGAAATTTCCCTTATTATGGGGAAAAATTGCAGAAATTTCTCTTATTTTATGGCAAAATTTCAGAAATTTCACTTATTTTCTTGCAAAATTGCAGAAATTTCACTTATTTCAGGGAAAAAAGGCAGAAATTTTCCTTATTTTGGGGCAAAAAGGCAGAAATTCTCCATATTTTGGTGCAAAAATCAGAAATTTCCCTTATTTTGAGGTAAAATGCTGAAATTCTTCTTATTTGGGGGCAAAAGGCAGAAATTTCCCTATTTTGGGGGCAAATTTGCAGAAATTTCACTTATTTCAGGGTAATAAGTCAGAAATTTTCCTTATTTTGGGGCAAAAAAGACAGAAATTCCCTTTGTTTTGGGGGAAAAAGACAGAAATTCCACTTATTTAGAGGTAAAAAGGCAAAATTTCTCCTTATTTTGGAGTAAAATGAAGAAATTTCCCTTTTTTATGGCAAAAAGGTATGCATTCCTTTTATTTTCGGACAAAAAGGCAGAAATTCCCCATATTTTGGGGCAAAGGCAGAAATTACCCTTATTTTGGGGCAAAATTGCAGAAATTTCCCTAATTGTGGGACAAAAAAAAAATTCCCCTTATTTTGAAGCAAAATTGCAGAAATTTCCCTTATTATGGGGAAAAATTGCAGAAATTTCCCTTATTTTAGGGCAAAATTGCAGAAATTTCACTAATTGTAAGGCAATAAGGCAGAAATTCTCTTTATTTTGGGGCAAAACCCAGATTTCCACTTATTTTGGGGCAAAATTCCAGAAATTTCCCTTATTTTGGGGCAAAATTACAGTAATTTTACTTATTTTGGGGCAAAATTGCAGAAATTTCACTTATTTCAGGGAAAAAAGGCAGAAATATTCCTTATTTTGGGGCAAAAAGGCAGAAATTCCTAATATTTTGTTCCAAAATTCAGAAATTCCACCCATTTTGAGGTAAAAAGTCTGAAATTCCTCTTATTTGGGGCAAAAAGGCAGAAATTTCCCTTATATTGGGGCAAAATTGCAGAAATTTCACTTATTTCGGGTAATAAGTCAGAAATTTTCCTTATTTTGGGGCAAAAATGACAGAAATTCCCTTTGTTTTGGGGGATAAAAACAGAAATTCCACTTATTTAGAGGCAAAAAAGCAGAAACTCCCCTTATTTTAGGGCAAAATTGCAGAAATTTCCTTTATTTGGGGGCAAAAATCAGAAATTCGCCTTATTTTGGGGCAGAATTCCAGAAATTTCCTTTATTATGGGAAAAAGTTGCAAAAATTTCTTTTATTTTAGGGCAAAATTGCAGAAATTTTACTTATTTCAGAGAAAAAAAGCAAAAATTTTTCTTATTTTGGGGCAAAAAGGCAGAAATTCACTTTATTTTGGGCTAAAATTGCAGAAATTTCACATATTTCAGGGCAAAAAGGCAGAAATTTCCCTTAATTTGGGGCAAAAATAAAGAAATTTCCCTTTTTTATGGCAAAAAGTTATTCATCCCCCTTATTTTCGGGCAAAAAGGCAGAAATTCTCCGTATTTTGGTGCAAAATTACAGAAATTTCCCTTATTATGAACAAAAATTGCAGAAATTTCCCTTATTTTAGGGCAAAATTGCAGAAATTTCACTAATTTTGGGGCAAAAAGGCAGAAATTCTCTTTATTTTGTTGCAAACTCAGAAATTACACTTTTTTTGGGGCAAAATTCCAGAAATTTCCTTTATTTTGGGGGAAAATTGCAGAAATTTTACTTATTTTGGGGCAAAATTTCAGAAATTTCACTTATTTCAGGGCAAAAAGGCAGAAATTTTCCTTATTTTGGGGCAAAAAAGCACAAATTCCTAATATTTTGTGCCAAAATTCAGAAATTCCCCTTATTTTGAGGTAAAAAGGCTGAAATTCCCCTTATTTGGGGGCAAAAGGCAGAATTTTCCCTTATAATGGGGCAAAATTGCAGAAATTTCACTTATTTCAGGGTAATAAGTCAGAAATTTTTCTTATTTTGGGGCAAAAATGACAGAAATTCCCTTTGTTTTCGGGGAAAAGACAGAAATTCCACTTATTTAAAGGCAAAAAAGCTGAAATTCCCCTTATTTTAGGGCAAAATTCCAGAAATTTCCATTATTTGGGGGCAAAAAAACAGAAATTCCCCTTATTTTGGGGCAAAATTCCAGAAATTTCCCTTATTATGGGGAGAAATTGCAGAAATTTCCCTTATTTTAGGGCAAAATTCAGAAATTTCACTAATTGAAAGGCAATAAGGCAGAAATTCTCCTTATTTTGGGGCAAAACTCAGAAATTCCACTTATTTTGGGGCAAAATTCTAGAAATTTCCCTTATTTTGGGGCAAAATTACAGAAATTTTACTTATTTTGGGGCAAAATTGCAGAAATTTCACTTATTTCAGGAAAAAAAGGCAGAAATATTCCTTATTTTGGGGCAAAAAGGAAGAAATTCCTAATATTTTGTGCCAAAATTCAGAAATTCCCCTCATTTTTAGGTAAAAAGTCTGAAATTCCCCTTATTTGGGGCAAAAAGGCAGAAATTTCCCTTATATTGGGGCAAAATTGCAGAAATTTCACTTATTTCCCGTAAAAAGTCAGAAATTTTCCTTATTTTGGGGAAAAATGACAGAAATTCCCTTTGTTTTGGGGGATAAAAACAGAAATTACACTTATTTAGAGGCAAAAAAGCAGAAACTCCCCTTATTTTAGGGCAAATTTGCAGAAATTTCCATTATTTGAGGGCAAAAAAACAGAAATTCCCCTTATTTTTGGGCAAAATTCCAGAAATTTCCTTTATTATGGGAAAAAATTGCAAAAATTTCTTTTATTTTAGGGCAAAATTGCAGAAATTTTACTTATTACAGAGAAAAAAAGCAAAAATTTTTCTTATTTTGGGGCAAAGAGGCAGAAATTCCCATTATTTTGGGTCAAAAATGCAGAAATTCACTTTATTTTGGGCTAAAATTGCAGAAATTTCATATATTTTAGGGCAAAAAGGCAGAAATTTCCCTTAATTTGGGGCAAAAATAAAGAAATTTCTTTTTTTTATGGCAAAAAGGTATGCATTCCCCTTATTTTCGGGCAAAAAGGGAGAAATTCCCCGTATTTTGGAGCAAAATTGCAGAAATTTCTCTAATTGTGGGTCAAAAAGGCAGAAATTCTCCTTATTTTGGGGCAAAATTCAGAAATTCCACTTGTTTTGGGGCAAAATTCCAGAAATTTTCCTTATTTTCGGGCAAAATTGCAGAAATTTCACTAATTGTGGGGCAAAATACAGAAATTCTTCTAATTTTGAAGCATAATTGCAGAAATTTCCCTTATTATGGGGAAAAATTGCAGAAATTTCTCTTATTTTAGGGCAAAATTGCAGAAATTTCACTAATTGTGGGGCAAAAAAGCAGAAATTCTCCTTATTTTGAAGCAAAACTCAGAATTTCCACTTCTTTCTGGGCAAAATTCCAGAATTTTTCCTTATTTTGGGGCAAAATTGCAGAAATTTTACTTATTTTGGGTAAAAATTGCAGAAATTTCTCTTATTTCAGGAAAAAAAGCCGGAAATTTTTTTTTTATTTTGGGGCAAAAAGGCAGAAATTCCTAATATTTTAGGCCAAAATTCAGAAATTCCCCTTATTTTGAGGTAAAAAGGCTGAAATTCTCCTTATTTGGGGGCAAAAAGGCAGACATATCCCTTATATTGGGGCAAAATTGCAGAAATTTCACTTATTTCAGGGTAATAAGTCAGAAATTTTCCTTATTTTGGGGCAAAAATGAAAGAAATTCCCTTTGTTTTGGGGGAAAAAGACAGAAATTCCACTTAATTAGAGGCAAAAAAGCAGAAATTCCCCTTATTTTAGGGCAAAATTGCAGAAATTTCCCTTATTTGGGGGCAAAAAAACAGAAATTCCCTTTATTTTGGGGCAAAATTCCAGAAATTTCCTTTATTTTGGGGAAAAATATCAGAAATTTCCTTTATTTTAGGACAAAATTGCAGAAATTTCACTTATTTCAGAGAAAAAAGGCAAAAATTTTTCTTATTTTAGGGCAAAAAGGCAGAAATTCCCATTATTTTGATGGCAAAAAGGCAGAAATTCACCTTATTTTGGGCTAAAATTGCAGAAATTTCACATATTTCAGGGCAAAAAAGCAGAAATTTCCCTTCATTTGGGGCAAAAATGAAGAAATTTCCCATTTTTATGGCAAAAAGGTATGCATTCCCCTTATTTTCAGCAAAAAGGCAGAAATTCCCCGTATTTTGGAGCAAAAGTGCAGAAATTCCCCTAATTGTGGGGCAAAAAGGCAGAAATTCTCTTTAATTTGTGGCAAAACTCAGAAATTCCACTTATTTTGGGGCAAAATTCCAGAAATTTCCCTTATTTTGGGGCAAAATTGCAGAAATTTCACTTATTTTGGTGCAAAATTGCAGAAATTTCACTTATTTCAGGGAAAAAAGGCAGAAATTTTCCTTATTTTGGGGCAAAAAGGCAGAAATTCTCCATATGTTGGTGCAAAAATCAGAAATTTCCCTTATTTTGAGGTAAAATTCTGAAATTCCCCTTATTTTTGGGCAAAAGGCAGAAATTTCCCTTTTTTTGGGGAAAATTTGCAGAAATTTGACTTATTTCAGAGTAATAAGTCAGAAATTTTCCATATTTTGGGGCAAAAAAACAGAAATTCCCTTTGTTTTGGGGGAAAATGACAGAAATTCCACTTATTTAGACGTAAAAAGGCAAAATTTCCCCTTATTTTGGAGCAAAATGAAGAAATTTCCCTTTTTTATGTCAAAAAGTTATGCATTCTTATTTTCACACAAAAAGGCAGAAATTCCCCAAATTTTGGGCAAAAGGCAGAAATTCCCCTTATTCTGAGGCAAAATTGCAGAAATTTCCCTAATTGTGGGACATAAAACAAAAATTCCCCTTATTTTGAAGCAAAATTGCAGAAATTTCCCGTATTATGGGGAAAAGTTGCAGAAAATGCCTTTATTTTAGGGCAAAATTGCAGAAATTTCACTAATTGTAAGGGAAAAAGGCAGAAATTCTCCTTATTTTGGGGTAAAACTCAGAAATTCCACTTATTTTGGGGCAAAATTCCAGAAATTTCCCTTATTTTGGGGCAAAATTGCAGAAATTTTACTTATTTTGGGGCAAAATTGCAGAAATTTCACTTATTTCAGTAAAAAAAGGCAGAAATTTTCCTTATTTTTGGGCAAAAAGGCAGAAATTCCTAATATTTTGTGTCAAAATTCAGAAATTCCCCTCATTTTGATGTAAAAAGGCTGAAATTCCCCTTATTTAGGGGCAAAAAGGCAGAAATTGCCTTTATATTGAGACAAAATTGCAGAAATTTCACTTATTTCAGGGTAATAAGTCAGAAATTTTCCTTATTTTGTGGCAAAAATTACAGAAATTCCCTTTGTTTTGGGGGAAAAAGACAGAAATTACACTTATTTAGAGGCAAAAAAGCAGAAACTCCCCTTATTTTAGGGCAAATTTGCAGAAATATCCATTATTTTGGGGCAAAAAAACAGAAATTCTTCTTATTTTGAAGCAAAATTCGAGAAATTTTCCTTATTATGGGGAAAAATTGCAGAAATTTCCCTTATTTTAGGGCAAAATTGCATAAATTTCACTTATTTCATAGAAAAAAAGCAAAAATTTTTCTTATTTTAGGGCAAAATGGCAGAAATTCCCATTATTTTGGGGCATAAAGGCAGAAATTTGCCTTATTTTGGGCTAAAATTGCAGAAATTTCACATATTTCAGGGCAAAAGGCAGAAATTTCCCTTAATTTGGTGCAAAAATGAAGAAATTTCCCTTTTTTATGGCAAAAAGGTATGCATTCCTCTTATTTTTGGGCAAAAAGGCAGAAATTCCCCGTATTTTGGAGCAAAATTGCAGAAATTCCCCTAATTGTGGGGCAAAAAGGCAGAAATTTTCCTTATTTTGGGGCAAAACTCAGAAATTCCACTTGTTTTGGGGCAAAATTCCAGAAATTTCTCTTATTTTGGGGCAAAATTGCAAAATTTTACTTATTTTGGGGTAAAATTGCAGATATTTCACTTATTTCAGCGAAAAAAGGCAGAAATTTTCCTTATTTTGGGGCAAAAAGGCAAAAATTCCTAATATTTTGTGCCAAAATTCAGAAATTCCTCTTATTCTTAGGTAAAAAGGCTGAAATTCCCCTTATTTGGGGGCAAAAAGGCCGAAATTTCCCTTATATTGGGGCAAAATTGCAGAAATTTCGCTTATTTCAGGGTAATAAGTCAGAAATTTTCCTTATTTGGGGCAAAAATGACAGAAATTCCCTTTGTTTTTGGGGAAAAAGACAGAAATTCCACTTATTTAGAGGCAAAAAAGCAGAAATTCCCCTTATTTTGGAGCAAAAATGAAGAAATTTCCTTTTTTTATGGCAAAAAGGTATGCATTCTCTTTATTTTCGGGCAAAAAGGAAGAAATTCCCCATATTTTGGGGCCAAAGGCAGAAATTCCCCTTATTTTGGAGCAAAAATGAAGAAATTTCCCTTTTTTATGGCAAAAAAGTATGCATTCTTCTTATTTTGGTGCAAAAAGGCTGAAATTCCCCTTATTTTAAGGAAAAATGCTGAAATTCCTCATATTTTGGGGCAAAAGGCAGAAATTTCCCTTATTTTGGGGCAAAAAAACACAAATTTCCCTTATTATCGGGCAAAATTGCAGAAATTTCATTTATTTCAGGGCAAAAAGTAAGAAATTCCCCTCATTTTGGGGCAAAAAGCAGAAATTTCTTTTATTATGGCACAAAATTGAAAAATTTTCCTTATTTTTGAACAAAAAGGCAGAAATTCCCCATATTTTGTGGCAAAAGGCAGAAATTCTTCTTATTTAGAGGTAAAATGCAGAAATTCCCCAAATATTGGGGGACAATGCAGAAATTCCCTTTATTTTGTAGCTAAAAGGCAGAAATTAACGGTATTTTGAAGCAAAATTGCAGAAATTCTCATAATTTTCGGGCAAAAAGGAAGAAATTCTCTTTATTTTGGGGCAAAAAGACAGAAAATCTCCTTTTTTCGAAAGCATAAAGTCAGTAATTCCCCTTTTTTGGGGCAAAAAGACAGAAATTTCGTTTATATATGGGGAAAAGGCAGAAATTGCACTGATTTTGAGTCAAAAAGGCGGAAAATCCCCTTATTTTGGGGCAAAAATGAAGAAATTTCTATTTTTTATAACAAAAAAATAAACATTCCCTTTATTTTCGGGCAAAAAGGCAGAAATTCCCCATATTTTGGAGCAAAATTGCAGAAATTCCTCTAATTTTGGGGCAAAAAGGCAGAAATTCCACTTATTTTGGGGTAAAACTGCAAAATTTCACTTATTTCGCCGTAAAATGGCAGAAATTCCCCTTATTTTCGCCGAAAAAGGCAGAAAATCCCTGTATTTTGGAGCAAAATTGCAGAAACTCACCTAATTTTGGAGTAAAAAATACAGTAATATTTTTTATTTTGGGGCAAAAAGGCAGAAATTCCCTTTATTTTCGGGCAAAATTGCAGAAATTTCCCTTATTTGGGGGCAAAAAACCAGAAATTCCCTTTATTTTGGGGCAAAATTGCAGAAATTTCCCTTATTATGGGGAAAATTGCAGAAATTTCACTTATTTCAGAGAAAAAAATCAAAAATTTTTCTTATTTTGGGGCAAAAAGGCAGAAATTCCCATTATTTTGGCGCAAAAAGGCAGAAATTCACCTTATTTTGGGCTAAAATTGCAGAAATTTCACATATTTCAGAGCAAAAAGGCAGAAATTTCCCTTAATTTGGGGCAAAAATGAAGAAATTTCCCTTTTTATGGCAATAAAGGTATGCATTCCTCTTATTTTTGGGCAAAAAGGCAGAAATTCCTTGTATTTTGGAGCAAAATTGTAGAAATTCCCCTAATTGTAGAGCGAAAGGCAGAAATTCTTCTTATTTTCGGGCAAAACTCAGAAATTCCACCTATTTTGGGGCAAAATTCCAGAAAATTCCATTATTTTTGGGCAAAATTGCAGAAATTTCACTTATTTTCGGGCAAAATTGAAGAAATTTCACTTATTTCAGGGAAAAAAGGCAGAAATTTTCCTTATTTTGCGGCAAAAAGGTAGAAATTCTCCATATTTTGGTGCAAAAATCAGAAATTTCCCTTATTTTGAGGAAAAATGCTGAAATTCCCCAAATTTTGGGGCAAAAGCCAGAAATTTCTCTTTTTTGGGGGCAAATTTGCAGAAATTTCACTTATTTCAGGGTAATAAGTCAGAAATTTTCCTTATTTTGGGGCAAAAAAGAAAGAAATTCCCTTTGTTTTGGGGGAAAAATACAGATATTCAACTTATTTAGAGGCAAAAAAGCAGAAATTCCCCTTCTTTTGGAGCAAAAATGAAGAAATTTATCTTTTTTATGGCAAAAAGGTATGCATTCTTCTTATTTTCAAACAAAAGGCAGAAATTCCCCATATTTTGGGGCAAAACGCAGAAATTCCCCTTATTTTGGGGCAAAATTGCAGAAATTTCACTAATTGTGGGGCAAAAAACAGAATTTCCCCTTATTTTGAAGCAAAATTGCAGGAATTTTCCTTATTATGGGGAAAAAATGCAGAAATTTTCCTTATTTTAGGGCAAAATTGCAGAAATTTCACTAATTGTGGGGCAAAAAGGCAGAAATTCTCTTTATTTTGGGGCAAAACTCAGAAATTCCACTTATTTTGGGGCAAAATTCCAGAAATATCACTTATTTTGGGGCAAAATTGCAGAAATTTTACTTATTTCAGGGAAAAAAGGCAGAAATTTTTCTTATTTTGGGGCAAAAAAACAGAAATTCCTAATATTTTGTGCCAAAATTCAGAAATTCCCCTTATTTTGAGGTAAAAAGGCTGAAATTCCCCTTATTTGGTGGCAAAAAGGCAGAAATTTCCCTTATATTGGGCAAAATTGCAGAAATTTCACTTATTTTGGGGGCAAAAAGCAGAAATTTCTTTTATTATGGCACAAAATTGAAGAAATATTCCTTATTTTGGAACAAAAAGGCAGAAATTCCCCATATTTTGAGGCAAAAGGCAGAAATTCTTCTTATTTTGCAGTAAAATGCAGAAATTCCCCTTATTTAGAGGTAAAATGAAGAAATTCCCCAAATATTGAGGGAAAATGCAGAAATTCCCTTTATTTTGGGGCTAAAAAGCAGAAATTAACCGTATTTTGAAGAAAAATTGCAGAAATTCTCATAATTTTGGGGCAAAATAACAGAAAATCTCCTTTTTTCGGGAGCAAAAAGTCAGAAATCCCCCTTATTTTGGGGCAAAATTGCAGAAATTTCCATTACATTGGGGCAAAATTGCAGAAATTGGCCTTATTTTGGGGCAAAAAGGAAGAAATTTCTTTTATTTTGGTATAAAATTGCAGAAATTTTTCTTATTTTTGGTCAAAAAAAGAGAAATTCCCCATATTTTGGGGCTAAAAGGCAGAAATTCCCCTTATTTTGAGGTAAAAAGGCAGAAATTCCAATTATTTTGGGGAAAAACTGCAGAAATTTTACTTATTTCACGGCAAAATGGCAGAAATTCCCCTTATTTTCGGCGAAAAAGGCAGAAAATCCCCGTATTTTGAAGCAAAATTGCAGAAATTCACCTAATTTTGGGGTAAAAAATACAGTAATTTACTTTATTTTGGGGCAAAAAGGCAGAAATTCTCCTTATTTAGGGGCAAAAGGCAGAAATTCTCTTTATTATAGGGCAAAATTGCAGAAATTTCCCTTATTTGGGGGCAAAAAACAGAAATTCCCCTTATTTTGGGGCAAAATTGCAGAAATTTCCCTTATTATGGGGAAAAATTGAAGAAATTTCCCTTATTTTAGGGCAAAATTGCAGAAATTTCACTTATTTAGGAGAAAAAAGGCAAAAAATTTCATTATTTTTGGGCAAAAAGGCAGAAATTCCCATTATTTTGGGGCAAAAATGCAGAAATGCAAATTATTTTGGGGTAAAATTGCAGAAATTTCACAAATTTCAGGGCAAAAATGCAGAAATTTCCCTTATTTTGGGGCAAAATTGCAGAAATTTCACTTATTTCAGGTTAATAAGTCAGTAATTTTCCTTATTTTGGAGCAAAAAAGACAGAAATAACCTTTGTTTTGTGGGTAAAGACAGAAATTCCACTTATTTAGAGGTAAAAAGGCAGAAATTCCTCTTATTTTGGAGCAAAAATGAAGAAATTATCCTTTTTTATGTCAAAAAGGTATGCATTCATCTGATTTTTGGGCAAAAATACAGAAATTCCCAGTATTTTGGAGAAAATTGCAGAAATTCCCCTAATTGTGGGGCAAAAAGGCAGAAATTTCCTATATATTGGGGCAAAAAGACAGAAATTCTCCTTATTTTGGGGCAAAATTCAGAAATTCCACTTATTTTGGAGCAAAATTGCAGAAATTTCACTTATTTTGGGGCAAAATTGCAGAAATTTCATTTATTTTGGGGCAAAATTGCAGAAATTCCCCTTATATTGGGGCAATAAGATGAAATCCCTTATTTTTGGCTAAATTTGAAGAAATTTCACTTATTTCGGGACAAAAAGGCAGAAATTCACTTAATTTCAGGCAAAAAGGTAGAAATTCTTCTTATTTAGGGGCAAAAAGGCAGAAATTCCCCTTATTTTGGGATAAAATTGCAGAAATTTCCCTTATTTGGGAGCCAAAAGGCAGAAAATCCCCTTAATTTCGGGTAAAAAGGCAGATATTCCCCATATTTTAGAGCAAAATTGCAGAAATTCCTTTAATATTGGGGCAAAAATGCAGAAATTCCCTTTATTTGGGGCAAAAATACAGATATTCTCCTTATTTTGGGGCAAAAATCAGAAATTTTTCTTATTTTGGGCAAAATTGCAGAAATTTCACATATTTTCAGGTAAAAAGGCTGAAATTTCCTTTATTTTGGGGCAAAAAGGGAGAAATTTTCCTTTTCAGGGCAAAATTGCAGAATTTTCTTTTTTTGGGGGCAAAAAGGCAGAAATTTGTTATATTTTGGGGCAAAAAGGCAGAAATTCCCCTTACTTTGAGGTAATAAGGCTGAAATTCCCCTTATTTGGGGCAAAAATGCAGAAATTCCCCTTATTTTGGGGTAAAATTGCAGAAATTTCAAATATTTTAGGGCAAAATGGCAGAAATTTCCTTTATATTGGGGAAAAACGATGAAATCCATAATTTTTGGCTAAAATTGCAGAAATTTTACTTATTTCGGACAAAAAGGCAGAAAGTCCACTGAATTTGGGGCAAAAAGGCAGAAATGACCCATATTTTGGAGCAAAATTGCAGAAATTCCCCTAATATTGGTGCAAAAATGCAGAAATTCCCTTTATTTTGGGGGCAAAAAGGCAGAAATTCCCCTTATTTCTAGGTAAAAAGGCTGAAATTCCCCTTATTTTGGGGCAAAAAGTCAGAAATTCCCCTTATTTTTGGGCAAAAAGACAGAAATTTCGTTTATTTTTGGGGAAAAGGCAGAAATTGCACTTATTTTGAGTCAAAAAGGTGAAAAATCCCCTTATTTTGGGGTAAAAATGAAGAAATTTCCTTTTTTTATGGCAAAAAGGTATACATTCCATTTATTTTCGGGCCAAAAGGTAGAAATTTTCCGTATTTTAGAGCAAAATTGCAAAAATTCCCCTAATTTTTGGGCAAAAAGGCAGAAATTTTTCTTATTTTGGGGTAAAACTGCAGAAATTTCACTTATTTCGCGGCAAAATGGCAGAAATTCCCTTTATTTTCGGCGAAAAAGAAAGAAAATCCTCGTATTTTGGAGCAAAATTGTAGAAATTCACCTAATTTTGGGGTAAAAACTACATTAATTTTCTTATTTTGGAGCAAAAAGGCAGAAATTCTCCTTATTTTAAGGCAAAATTGAAGAAATTTCCATTATTTTGCGGCAAAAAACAGAAATTCCTTTTATTTTGGGGCAAAATTGCAGGAATTTCCCTTATTATGGAAAAAAATTGCAGAAATTTCCCTTATTTTAGGGAAAAATTGCAGAAATTTCACTTATTTCAGAGAAAAAAAGCAATAATTTTTCTTCTTTTGGGGCAAAACGGCAGAAATTCTTATTATTTTATGGGCAAAAAGGCAGAAATTCACCTTATTTTGGGGTAAAATTGCAGAAATTTTACATATTTCAGCGCAAAATCGCAGAAATTCCCCTTATTTTGGGGCAAAAGGCAGAAATTCCCTTTATTTTGGGATAAAATTGCAGAAATTTCCTTTATTTGGGAGCAAAAAGGCAGAAAATCCTTTTAATTTTGAGTAAAAAGGCAGAATTTCTCCATATTTTAGAGCAAAATTGCAGAAATTCCTCTAATATTGGGGCAAAAATGCAGAATTCCCTTTATTTGGGGCAAAAAGGCAGAAGTTCCCCTTATTTTCGAGAAAAGAGGAAGAAATTTCCTGTATTTTTAAGCAAAATTGCAGAAACTCCCCTAATTTTAGGGCAAAGAGGCAGGAATTCCTTTTATTTTGGGGCAAAAATATAGAAATTCTCCTTATTTTGGGGCAAAAATCAGAAATTTCTCTTATTTTGGGACAAAATTTTAGAAATTTCTTCTATCATGTTACAGACTTGCAGAAATATTTCTTATTTTGTGGCAAAAAGGCAGAAATTCCCCTTATTTTGGGATAAAATTGCAGAAATTTCCCTTATTTAGGGGCAAAATTGCAAAAATTTCCCTTATGGAAAAAAATTGGAGAAATTTCCCTTATTTTGGCGCAAAATTGCAGAAATTTCACTTATTTCAGAGAAAAATCTCAGAAATTTCTTTTATTTTTGGGCAAAAAGGCAGAAATTTCTTTTATTTTGGTACAAAATTGTAGAAATTTTTTTTATTTTGGGATAAAAATGCAGAAATTCACCATATTTTGGGGCAAAAATGCAGAGATTCCCCTTATTATGATGTAAAATGCTGAAATTCCCCTTATTTTGGGGCAAAAAGACAGAAATTCCCTTTATTTTCTGGCAAAAGGCAGAAATTTCCCTTATTTTGGGGCAAAATTGCAGAAATTTCACTTATTTCAGGGCAAAATTAAAAAATTCCATTTATTTTGGAGCAAAAAGACAGAAATTTTGTTTATTTTTGGGTAAAAAGGCAGAAATTTCACTTATTTTCAGGTAAGAAGGAAGAAATTCCTCTTATTTTGGGGCAAAAATGAAGAAATTTCTCTTTTTTGTTGCAAAAGGTATACATTCTTCTTATTTTTGGGCAAAAGAGCAGAAATTCCTCGTATTTTGGAGCACAATTGCAGAAAATCCCCTAATTGTGGGGCAAAGAGGCAGAAAATCCCTATATGTTCAGGCAAAAACACAGAAATTCTCCTTATTTTGGGGCAAAACTCAAAAATTTCACTTCTTTTGGGGCAAAATTGAAGAAATTTCACTTATTTCAGGGAAAAAAGGCAGAAACTTTCCTTATTTTGTGGCAAAAAGGCAGAAATTCCTAATATTTTGTGGCAAAATGCAGAAATTCCCCTTATTTTGAGGTAAAAAGGCTGAAATTCCCTTTTTTTGGGGGCAAAAAGGCAGAAATTTCCCTTATTTTGGGGCAAAATTGCAGAAATTTCACTTATTTCATGGTAATAAGTCAGAAATTCCCCTTATTTTGGGGCAAAAAAGACAGAAATTTCCTTTGTTTTGGGGGAAAAAGACAGAAATTCCACTTATTTAGAGGCATAAAGGCAGAAATTTCCCTTATTTTGGAGCAAAAATGAAGAAATTTCCCTTTTTTATGGCAAAAAAGTATGCATTCCCCTTATTTTCGGATAAAAAGGCAGAAATTCAACGTATTTTGGAGCAAAATTGCAGAAATTCCCATAATTGTGGGGCAAAAAGGCAAAAATTCTCCTTATTTTGGGGCAAAATTGCAGAAATTTCCCTTATTTGGGGCAAAATTGCAGGAAATTCACTTATTTTCAGGGAAAAAGGCTGAAATTCCCTTTATTTAGGGGTAAAAAGGAAGAAATTCCCCTTATTTCGGGGCAAAATTGCAGAAATTTTCCTTATTTTGGGGCAAAAATGCCGAAATTCCTTATATTTGGGGGCAAAAAGGCAGAAATTCCCCTTATTTTGGGGTAAAATTGCAGAAATTTCAAATATTTCAGTGCAAAATGGCAAAAATTTCCCTTATTTTGGGGCAAAAATGGAATCCCTAATTTTTGGCTAAAATTGCAAAAATTTCACTTATTTCCGGACAAAAAGGCAGAAATTCCACTTAATTTCGGGCAAAAAGGCAGACATGACGGGTATTTTGGAGCAAAATTGCATTAATTCCCCTAATTTTGATCAAAAAGGCAGAAATTCCCCTTATTTTGGGGTAAAACTGCAGAAATTTCAATTATTTTACGGCAAAATGAAAGAAATTCCCCTGATTTTCGGCGAAAAAGGCAGAAAATCCTCGTATTTTGGAGCAAAATTGCAGAAATTCACCTAATTTTGGGGTAAAACATGCAGTAATTTTCTTTATTTTGTGACAAAAAGGCAGAAGTTCCCCTTATTTTAAGGCAAATGTCAGAAATTCCCCTTATTTTAGGGCAAAATTGCAGAAATTTCCCTTATTTGGAGGCAAAAAACAGAAAATCCTCTTATTTTGGGGCAAAATTGCAGAAATTTGCTTTATTATGGAGAAAAATTGCAGATATTTCCCTTATTATATGGCAAAATTGCAGAAATTTTACTTATTTCAGAAAAAAAAAGCAAAAATTTTTCTTATTTTGGGGAAAAAGGCAGAAATTCCCATTATTTTGGGGCAAAAAGGCAGAAATTTACCTTATTTTGGGGTAAAATTGCAGAAATTTCAATTATTTCGTGGCAAAATGGAAGAAATTCCCCTTGTTTTTGGCGAAAAAGGCAGAAAATCCTCGCATTTTGGAGCAAAATTTCAGAAATTCACCTAATTTTGCGGTAAAACATGCAGTAATTTTCTTTATTTTGTGGCAAAAAGGCAGAAATTCCCCTTATTTTGGGGCAAATTTCAGAAATTCCCCTTATTTTAGGGCAAAATTGCAGAAATTTCCCTTATTTGGGGGAAAAAACAGAAAATCCCTTTATTTTGGGGCAAAATTGCAGAAATTTGCTTTATTATGGGGAAAAACTTCAGATATTTCCCTTATTTTAGGGAAAAATTGCAGAAATTTCACTTATTTCAGAAAAAAAAGCAAAAATTTTTCTTATTTTGGAGCAAAAAGGCAGAAATTCCCATTATTTTGGGGCAAAAAGGCAGAAATTCACCTTATTTTGGGGTAAAATTGCAGAAATTTCACATATTTCAGGGCAAAAAGGCAGAAATTCCCCTTATTTTGAGGTAAAATGCTGAAATTCCCCATATTTTGGGGCAAAAGGCAGAAATTCCCCTTATTTTGGGGCATAAAGGCACAAATTTCCCTTATTTTCAGGCAAAATTGCAGAAATTTTATTTATTTCAGGGTAAAAAGTCAGAAATTCCCCTTATTTTGGGGCAAAAAGGAGAAATTTCTTTTATTATGGTACAAAATTGAAGAAATTTTCTTTATTTTGGAACAAAAAGGCAGAAATTCCCCATATTTTTGGGTAAAAGTCAGAAATTTTTCTTATTTTGAGGTAAAATGCAGAAATTTCTTTTATTTAGAGGTAAAATACAGAAATTCCCCTAATATTGTGATAAAATGCAGGAATTCCCTTTATTTTTGTGCTAAAAGGAAGAAATTTTCTGTATTTTGAAGAAAAATTGCAGAAATTCTCATAATTTTCGGGCAAATGGCTGAAATTCTCCTTATTTTGGGGCAAAAAGACAGAAAAACTCCTTTTTTCGGGTGCAAAAAGGCAGAAATTCCCCATATTTTGGGTCAAAAGTCAGAAATTCCCCTTATTTTAAAGAAAAAATGCTGAAATTTCCCTTATTTTGTGGCAAAATTGCAGAAATTTCCCTTATTTTTGGGAAAAATGGCAGAAATTTCACTTATTTCAGGGAAAAAAGGCAGCAATTTCTCTTATTTTGGGGCAAAAAGGCAGAATTTTCTTTTATTTTGGTACAAAATTGCAGAAATTTTTCTTATTTTAGGGCAAAAAGACAGAAATTCCCCATATTTTGGGGCAAAAGGCAGAAATTCTCCTTATTTTGAGGAAAAAAGGCTGAAATTGCCCTTATTTGGGGGCAAAAAGGCAGAAATTCCCCTTATTTTGGGGCAAAAAACAGACATTTCCCTTATTGTGGAGAAAAATTTTAGAAATTTCATTTATTTCAGGGCAAAAAGTCAGAAATTCCCCTTATTTTGGGGCAAAAAGACAGAAATTCCGTTTATTTTTGGGGAAAAGGCAGAAATTGCACTTATTTTGAGTCAAAAAGGCGGAAAATCCCCTTATTTCGGGGCAAAAGTGAAGAAATTTCTCTTTTTCATGGCAAAAATGTATACATTCCCTTTATTTTCGGGCAAAAAGGCAAAAATTCCCTGTATTTTGGAGCAAAATTGCAAAAATTCCCTTAATTTTGGGGCAAAAGAGCAGAAATTCCCCTTATTTTGATGTAAAACTGCAGAAATTTCACTTATTTCGCGGCAAGATGGCAAAAATTCCCCTTATTTTCGGCGAAAAAGGTAGAAAATCCTCGTATTTTGGAACAAAATTGCAGAAATTCACCTAATTTTGGCGTAAAACAAGCAGTAATTTTCTTTATTTTGTGGCAAAAAGGCAGAAATTCCCCTTATTTTGGGGCAAATGGCAGAAATTCCCCTTATTTTAGGGCAAAATTGCAGAAATTTCCCTTATTTGGGGGCAAAAAACAGAAATTTCCCTTATTTTGGGGCAAAATTGCAGAAATTTGCTTTATTTGGGGGCAAAAAAACAGAAATTCCCCTTATTTTGCGGCAAAATTGCAGAAATTTTCTTTATTATGGGGAAAAATTGCAGTAATTTCCCTTATTTTAGGGCAAAATTGCAGAAATTTCACTTATTTCAGAAAAAAAAAGCAAAATTTTTTCTTATTTTGAGGCAAAAAGCAGAAATTCCTCTTATTTTGGGGCAAAAGGCAGAAATTCACCTTATTTTGGGGTAAAATTGCAGAAATTTCATATATTTCAGGGAAAAAAGGCAGAAATTCTCCTTATTTTGATGTAAAATGCTGAAATTTCCCATTTTTTGGGGCTAAAGGCAGAAATTCCCATTAGTTTGGGGCAAAAAGGCACAAATTTCCTTTATTTTCAGGCAAAATTACACAAATTTC
Source organism: Micromys minutus (assembly GCF_963924665.1). Taxonomy (NCBI): domain Eukaryota; kingdom Metazoa; phylum Chordata; class Mammalia; order Rodentia; family Muridae; genus Micromys; species Micromys minutus. The sequence goes on along the minus strand of NW_027667133.1, from coordinate 2,982,099 downwards.
ATTTATTTCAGGGTAAAAAGTCAGAAATTCCCCTTATTTTGGGGCAAAAAGGAGAAATTTCTTTTATTATGGTACAAAATTGAAGAAATTTTCTTTATTTTGGAACAAAAAGGCAGAAATTCCCCATAATTTGAGGTAAAAGGCAGAAATTCTTCTTATTTTGAGGTAAAATGCAGAAATTCCCATTATTTAGAGGTAAAATGCAGAAATTTCCCTAATATTTGGAAAAAATGCAGAAATTCCCTTTATTTTGGGGCTAAAAGGCAGAAATTTTCCGTATTTTGAAGAAAAATTGCAGAAATTCTCATAATTTTCGTGCAAAAAGGCTGAAATTCTCCTTATTTTGGGGCAAAAAGACAGAAAATCTCCTTCTTTCAGGTGCAAAAAGTCAGAAATTCCCCTTATTTGGGGGCAAAAAGGCAGAAATTTCTCTTATTTAAGGGCAAATTTGCAGAAATTTCACTTATTTCAGAGTAATATGTCAGAAATTTTTCTTATTTTGGGGCAAAAATGACAGAAATTCCCTTTGTTTTGGGGGAAAAAGACTGAAATTCCACTTATTTAGAGGCAAAAGGCAGAAATTCCCCTTATTTTGGAGCAAAAATGAAGAAATTTCCCTTTTTAATGGCAAAAAGTTATGCATTCTTCTCATTTTCGGGCAAAAAAGCAGAAATTCCCCATATTTTGGGGCAAAAAGCAGAAATTCCCCTTATTTTGGAGCAAAAATGAAAAAATTTCCCTTTTTTATAGCAAAAAGGTATGCATTCTTCTTATTTTAGTGCAAAAAGGCTGAAATTCCCCTTATTTTGAGGTAAAATGCTGAAATTCCCCATATTTGGGGGCAAAAGGCAGAAATTCCCGTTATTTTGGGGCAAAAAGGCACAAATTTCCCTTATTTTTGGGCAAAATTGCAGAAATTTCATTTATTTCAGGGCAAAAAGTCAGAAATTCCCCTTAATTTGGGGCAAAAAGCAGAAATTTCTTTTATTATGGTACAAAATTGAAGAAATTTTCCTTATTTTGGAATAAAAAAGCAGAAATTCCCCATATTTTGGGGCAAAAGGCAGAAATTCTTCTTATTTTGAGGTAAAATGCAGAAATTTTCTTTATTTAGAGGTAAAATGCAGAAATTCCCTAAATATTGGGGGAAAATGCAGAAATTCCCTTTATTTTAGCTAAAAGGCAGAAATTAACCATATTTTGAAGCAAAATTGCAGCAATTCTCATAATTTTCGGGCAAAAAGGAAGGAATTCTCCTTAAATTGGGGCAAAAAGACAGAAAATCTCCTTTTTTCGAAACCATAAAGTCAGTAATTCCCCTTATTTTGGGGCAAAAAGACAGAAATTTCATTTATATTTGGGGAAAAGGCAGAAATTGCACTTATTTTGAATCAAAAAGGCGGAAAATCCCCTTATTTTGGGGCAAAAATGAAGAAATTTCTATTTTTCATAACAAAAAGGTAAACATTCCCTTTATTTTCGGGCAAAAAAGCAGAAATTCCCCATATTTTGTAGCAAAATTGCAGAAATTCCCCTAATTTTGGAGCAAAAAAGCAGAAATTCCCCTTATTTTGGGGTACAACTCCAGAAATTTAACTAATTTCGCAGCAAAATGGCAGAAATTCTCCTTATTTTCGGCAAAAAAGGCAGAAAATCCCCGTATTTTAGAGCAAAATTGCAGAAATTCACCTAATTTTGGGGTAAAAAATACAGTAATATTCTTTATTTTGGGGCAAAAAGGCAGAAATTCTCCTTATTTTGGGGCAAAAGGCAGAAATTCCCTTTATTTTAGGACAAAATTGCAGAAATTTCTTTTATTTGGGGGGAAAAAACCAGAAATTCCGCTTATTTTGGGGCAAAATTGCAGAAATTTCCCTTATTATAGGGAAAATTGCAGAAATTTCCCTTATTTTAGGGCAAAATTGCAGAAATTTCACTTATTTCAGAGAAAAAAAGCAAAAATTTTTCTCATTTGGGGTCAAAAAGGCAGAAATTCCCATTATTTTGGGGCAAATACGCAGAAATTCACATTATTTTGGGCTAAAATTGCAGAAATTTCACATATTTCAGGGCAAAAAGGCAGAAATTTCCCTTAATTTGGGGCAAAAATGAAGAAATTTCCCTTATTTTGGGGCAAAATTGCAGAAATTTCACTTACTTCATTGTAATAAGTTAGAATTTTTCCTTATTTTGGGGCAAAAAAGACAGAAATTCCCTTTGTTTTGGGTAAAAAAGACAGAAATTCCAATTATTTAGAGGCAAAAAAGCAGAAATTCCCCTTATTTTGGAGCAAAAATGAAGAAATTTCCCTTTTTTAAGGAAAAAAGGTATGCATTCTTCTTATTTTTGTGCAAAAATTTTTGTGCAAAAATTTTTCTTATTTTGTGGCAAAAAGGCAGAAATTCCCCTTATTTTGGGATAAAATTGCAGAAATTTCCCTTATTTGGGGGCAAAAAACAGAAATTCCACTTATTTTGTTGCAAAATTGCAGAAATTTCCCTTATTATGGAAAAAATTTGCAGAAATTTCCCTTATTTTGGGGCAAAATTGCAGAAATTTCACTTATTTCAGAGAAAAAAACTCAGAAATTTCTCTTATTTTGGGGCAAAAAGGCAGAAATTTCTTTTATTTTGGTACAAAATTGTAGAAATTTTCTTTATTTTGGGGCAAAAATGCAGAAATTCCCCATATTTTGGGGCAAAAATGCAGAGATTCCCCTTATTATGAGGTAAAATGCTGAAATTCCCCTTATTTTGGGGCAAAAAGACAGAAATTCCCTTTATTTTGTGGCAAAAAGGCAGAATTTTCCCTTATTTTGTTGCAAAATTGCAGAAATTTCACATATTTCAGGGCAAAATTCAAAAATTCCTTTTATTTTGGGGCAAAAAGACAGAAATTCCGTTTATTTTTGGGTAAAAAGGCAGAAATTTCACTTATTTTGAGGTAAGAAGGAAGAAATTCCTCTTATTTTGGAACAAAAAAGACAGAAATTCCCTTTGCTTTGTGGAAAAAAACAGAAATTCCACTTATTTAGAGGCAAAAAGGCAGAAATTTTTCTTATTTTAAGGCAAAACTCAGAAATTCCACATATTTTGTAGCAAAATTCCAGAAATTTTCTTTATTTTGGGGCAAAATTGCAGAAATTTTACTTATTTTGGGGCAAAATTGCAGAAATTTCACTTATTTCAGAGAAAAAAGGCAGAAATTTTTCTTATTTTGGGGCAAAAAAGCAGAAATTCCTAATATTTTGGGCCAAAATTCAGAAATTCCCCTTATTTTGAGGTAAAAAGGCTGAAATTCCCCTTATTTGGGGGCAAAAAGGCAGAAATTCCCACTATATTGGGGCAAAATTGCAGAAATTTCACTTATTTCAGGGTAATAAGTCAGAAATTTTCCTTATTTTCGGGCAAAAATGACAGAAATTCCCATTGTTTTGGGGAAAAAGACAGAAATTCCACTTATTTAGAGGCAAAAAAGCAGAAATTCCCCTTATTTTAGGGCAAAATTGCAGAAATTTCCCTTATTTGGGGGCAAAAAAACAGAAATTCCCTTTATTTTGGGGCAAAATTCTAGATTTTTTTTTATTATGGAAAAAAATTGCAGAAATTTTTTTTATTTTAGGGCAAAATTGCAGAAATTTCACTTATTTCAGAGAAAAAAAACAAAAAATTTTTCTTATTTTGGGGCAAAAAGGCAGAAATTCCCATTATTTTGGGGCAAAAGGCAGAAATTCACCCTATTTTAGGCTAAAATTGCAGAAATTTCACATATTTCAGGGCAAAAAGGCAGAAATTTCCCTTAATTTGTGGCAAAAATGAAGAAATTTCCTTTTTTTATGGCAAAAAGGTATGCATTCCCCTTATTTTAGGACAAAAAAGCAGAAAGTCCTCCTATTTGGATCAAAATTGCCGAAATTCCCCTAATTGTGGGGCAAAAAGGCAGAAATTCTCTTTATTTTGGGGCAAAACTCAGAAATTCCACTTGTTTTCGGGCAAAATTCAAGAAATTTCCCCTTTTTGGGGGCAAACTTTCAGAAATTTCACTTATTTTCGGGCAAAATTGCAGAAATTTCATTTATTTCAAGGAATAAAGGTAGAAATTTTCCTTATTTTGGGGCAAAAAAGCAGAAATTCTCCATATTTTGATGCAATAATCAGAAATTTCCCTTATTTTAAGGTAAAATGCTGAAATTCCCCTTATATTGGAAAAAATGGCAGAAATTTCCCTATTTTTGGGGCAAATTTGCAGAAATTTCACTTTTTTAAAAGTAATAAGTCAGAAATTTTCCTTATTTTAAAGCAAAATACAGAAGTTCCCTTTGTTTTGCGGGAAAAAGACAGAAATTCCACTTATTTAGAGGCAAAAAAGCAGAAATTCCCCCTATTTTAGGGCAAAATTGAAGAAATTTCCCATATTTGGAAGCAAAAAAAACCAGAAATTCCCCTTATTTTGGGGCAAAATTCCAGAAATTTTACTTATTTTGGGGCAAAATTGCAGAAATTTCACTTATTTCAGGAAAAAATGCAGAAATTTTCCTTATTTTGGGGCAAAAAGGCAGAAATTCCCATTATTTTGGGGCAAAAAGGCAGAATTTCACCTTATTTTGGGCTAAAATTGCAGAAATTTCACATATTTCAGGGCAAAAAGGCAAAACTTTCCCTTAATTTGGGGCAAAAATGAAGAAATTTCCCTTTTTTATGGCAAAAAGGTATGCATTCCCCTTATTTTCGGGCAAAAAGGCAGAAATTCCCAGTATTTTGGAGCAAAATTGCAGAAACTCCCCTAATTGTGGGGCAAAAAGGCAGAAATTCTCCTTATTTTGGGGCAAAACTCAAAATTCCACTTATTTTTGGGCAAAATTCCAGAAATTTCACTTATTTTGTGGCAAAATTGCAGAAATTTCACTAATTTTCGGGCAAAATTGCAGAAATTTCACTTATTTCAGGGAAAAAAGCAGAAATTTTCCTTATTTTGGGGCAAAAAAAAGAGAAATTCTCCATATTTTGGTGCAAAAATCAGAAATTTCCCTTATTTTGAGGTAAAATGCTGAAATTCCCCTTATTTTGGGGCAAAAGGCATAAATTTCTTTTTTTGGGGGGCAAATTCTCAGAAATTTCACTTATTTCAGGGTAATAAGTCAGAAATGTTTCTTATTTTGGGGCAAAAAAGACAGAAATTCCGTTTGTTTTGGGGAAAAAAGACAGAAATTCCACTTATTTAGAGGCAAAAAGGCAAAAGTTCCCTTTATTTGAAAGCAAAATGAAGAAATTTCCCTTTTTTATGGCAAAAAGGTATGCATTCTTCTTATTTTCAGACAAAAAGGCACAAATTCCCCATATTTTGGGACAAAAGGCAGAAATTCCCCTTATTTTGGGGCAAAATTGCAGAAATTTCTCTAATTGTGGGGCAAAAAAAAGAAATTCCCCTTATTTTGAAGCAAAAATGCAAAAATTTCCCTTATTATGGGGAAAATTGCAGAAATTTCACTTATTTTAGGGTAAATATGCAGAAATTTCACTAATTGTGGGGCAAAAAGGCATAAATTCTTCTTATTTTGGGGCAAAACTCAGAAATTCCACTTATTTTGGGGCAAAATTCCAAAAATTTCCCTTATTTTGGGGCAAAATTGCAGAAATTTTACTTATTTTGGGGCAAAATTGCAGAAATTTCACTTATTTCAGGGAAAAAAGGCAGAAATTTTTCTTATTTTGGGGCAAAAAGGCAAAAATTCCTAATATTTTGTGGCAAAAATGCAGAAATTCCTAATATTTTGTTGCAAAAATGCAGAAATTTCCCTTATTTTGAGGTAAAATGCTGAAATTCCCCATATTTTGGGGCAAAAGGCAGAAATTCCCCTTATTTTCGGGCAAAAAGGCAGAAATTCCCAGTATTTTGGAGCAAAATTGCAGAAACTCCCCTAATTGTGGGGCAAAAAGGCAGAAATTCTCCTTATTTTGGGGCAAAACTCAAAATTCCACTTATTTTTGGGCAAAATTCCAGAAATTTCACTTATTTTGTGGCAAAATTGCAGAAATTTCACTAATTTTCGGGCAAAATTGCAGAAATTTCACTTATTTCAGGGAAAAAAGCAGAAATTTTCCTTATTTTGGGGCAAAAAAAAGAGAAATTCTCCATATTTTGGTGCAAAAATCAGAAATTTCCCTTATTTTGAGGTAAAATGCTGAAATTCCCCTTATTTTGGGGCAAAAGGCATAAATTTCTTTTTTTGGGGGGCAAATTCTCAGAAATTTCACTTATTTCAGGGTAATAAGTCAGAAATGTTTCTTATTTTGGGGCAAAAAAGACAGAAATTCCGTTTGTTTTGGGGAAAAAAGACAGAAATTCCACTTATTTAGAGGCAAAAAGGCAAAAGTTCCCTTTATTTGAAAGCAAAATGAAGAAATTTCCCTTTTTTATGGCAAAAAGGTATGCATTCTTCTTATTTTCAGACAAAAAGGCACAAATTCCCCATATTTTGGGACAAAAGGCAGAAATTCCCCTTATTTTGGGGCAAAATTGCAGAAATTTCTCTAATTGTGGGGCAAAAAAAAGAAATTCCCCTTATTTTGAAGCAAAAATGCAGAAATTTCCCTTATTATGGGGAAAATTGCAGAAATTTCACTAATTTTAGGGTAAATATGCAGAAATTTCACTAATTGTGGGGCAAAAAGGCATAAATTCTTCTTATTTTGGGGCAAAACTCAGAAATTCCACTTATTTTGGGGCAAAATTCCAGAAATTTCCCTTATTTTGGGGCAAAATTGCAGAAATTTTACTTATTTTGGGGCAAAATTGCAGAAATTTCACTTATTTCAGGGAAAAAAGGCAGAAATTTTTCTTATTTTGGGGCAAAAAGGCAAAAATTCCTAATATTTTGTGGCAAAAATGCAGAAATTCCTAATATTTTGTTGCAAAAATGCAGAAATTTCCCTTATTTTGAGGTAAAAAGGCTGAAATTCCCCTTATTTCAGGGCAAAAAGGCAGAAATTTCCCTTATTTTGGGGCAAATTTGCAGAAATTTCACTTATTTCGGGATAATAATTCAGAAATTTTCCTTATTTTGGGGCAAAAAAGACAGAAATTCTCTTTGTTTTGGGGAAAAAAAACAGAAATTTCACTTATTTAGAGGCAAAAAGGCAAAAGTTCCCCTTATTTTTAGCAAAAATGAAGAAATTTCCCTTTTTTATGGCAAAAAGGTATGCATACTTCTTATTTTCAGACAAAAAGGCAGAAAATCCCCATATTTTGGGTCAAAATTGCAGAAATTTCCCTAATTGTGGGGCAAAAAACAGAAATTCCCCTTAATTTGGGGCAAAATTGCAGAAATTTCCCTTATTATGGGGAAAAATTGCAGAAATTTCCCTTCTATTATGGCAAAATTGCAGAAATTTCACTAATTGTGGCGCAAAAAGGCAGAAATTCTCCTTATTTTGGGGCAAAACTCAGAAATTCCACTTGTTTTGTGGCAAAATTCCAGAAATTTCCCTTATTTTGGGGCAAAAGTTACAGAAATTCCCTTTGTTTTGGGGGAAAAAGACAGAAATTCCACTTATTTAGAGGTAAAAAAGCAGAAATTCCCTTTATTTTGGAGCAAAAATGAAGAAATTTCCTTTTTTTATTGCAAAAAGCTATGCATTCTTATTTTCGGGCAAAAAGGCAGAAATTCACCATATTTTGGGGCAAAAGGCAGAAATTCCCCTTATTTTGGAGCAAAAATGAAGAAATTTCCCTTTTTTATGGCAAAAAGGTATGCATTCTTCTTATTTTGGTGCGAAAAGGCTGAAATTCCCCTTATTTTGAGGTAAAATGCTGAAATTCCCCATATTTTGGGGCAAAAGGCAGAAATTCCCCTTATTTTCGGGCAAAAAGGCAGAAATTCCCTATATTTTGGAGCAAAATTGCAGAAATTCCCCTAATTTTGGGGCAAAAAGGCAGAAATTTCCCTTATTTTGGGGTAAAACTCCAGAAATTTCACTTATTTCACAGTAAAATGGCAGAAATTCCCCTTATTTTCGGCGAAAAAGGAAGAAAATCCCCGTATTTTGGAGCAAAATTGCAGAAATTCACCTAATTTTGGGGTAAAAAATACAGTAATATTCTTTATTTTGGTTCAAAAATGCAGAAATTACCCTTATTTTAGGGCAAAATTGCAGAAATTTCCCTTATTTGGGGGCAAAAAAAAGAAATTGCTCTTATTTTGGGGCAAAATTGCAGAAATCTCCATATTATGGGGAATAATTGCAGAAATTTCCCTTATATTAGGGCAAAATTGCAGAAATTTCACTTATTTCAGAAAAAAAAAGCAAAAATTTTTCTTATTTTGCGGCAAAAAGTCAGAAATTCTCCTTATTTTGGGGCAAAAGGCAGAAATTCACTTTTATTTTAGGGCAAAATTGCAGAAATTTCTCTTATTTGGGGGCAAAAAAACAGAAATTGCCCTTATTTTGAGGCAAAATTGCAGAAATTTCCCTTATTATGAGGAAAAATTGCAGAAATTTCTCTTATAGTAGGGCAAAATTGCAGAAATTTCACTTATTTCAGAGAAAAAAAGCAAAAATTTTTCTTATTTTGGGGCAAAAAGGCAGAAATTCCCATTATTTCTGGGCAAAAATGCAGAAATTCACCTTATTTTGGGGCAAAAATGAGGAAATTTCCCTTTTTATGGCAATAAAGTTATGCATTCCCCTTATTTTCGGGGAAAAAGGCAAAAATTCCTTGTATTTTGGAGCAAAATTGCAGAAATTCCCCTAATTGTAGGGCAAAAAGGCAGAAATTCTCCTTATTGGGGCAAAACTCAGAAATTCCACCTATTTCTGGGCAAAATTCCAGAAATTTCCATTATTTTGGGGCAAAATTGCAGAAATTTCACTTATTTTCGGTCAAAATTGAAGAAATTTCACTTATTTCAGGGAAAAAAGGCAGAAATTTTCCTTATTTTGGGGCAAAAAGGCAGAAATTCTCCATATTTTGGTGCAAAAATCAGAAATTTCTCTTATTTTGAGGTAAAATGCTGAAATTCTTCATATTTTGGGGCAAAAGGCAGAAATTTCTCTTTTTTGGGGGCAAATTTGCAGAAATTTCACTTATTTCAGGGTAATAAGTCAGAAATTTTCCTTATTTTGGGGCAAAAAAGATAGAAATTCTCTATGTTTTGGGAGAAAAAGACAGAAATTCCACTTATTTAGAGGCAAAAAGGCAAAAGTTCCCCTTCTTTTGGAGCAAAATGAAGAAATTTTCCTTTTTTATGGCAAAAAGGTATGCATTCTTCTTATTTTCAGACAAAAAGGCAAAAATTCTCCATATTTTGGGGCAAAAGGAAGAAATTCCCCTTATTTTGGGGCAAAATTGCGGAAATTTCACTAATTGTGAGGCAAAAAACCGAAATTCCCCTTATTTTGAAGCAAAATTGCAAAAATTTCCCTTATTATGGGAAAAAATTGCAGAAATTTCACGAATTGTGGGGCAAAAACGCAGAAATTCTCCTTATTTTGGGGCAAAACTCAGAAATTCCACTTATTTTGGGGCAATATTCCAGAAATTTTTCTTATTTGGGGCAAAGTTGCAGAAATTTCACTTATTTCAGGGAAAAAAGGCAGAAATTTTCCTTATTTTGGGGCAAAAATGCAGAAATTCCTAATATTTTTGCCAAAATTCAAAAATTCCTTTTATTTTGAGGTTAAAAAGGCTGAAATTCCCCTTATTTAAGGGCAAAAAGGCAGAAACTTCTCTTATATTGGGGCAAAATTGCAGAAATTTCACTTATTTGGGGCAAAAAGCAGAAATTTCTTTTATTATGGTACAATATTGAAGAAATTTTCTTTATTTTGGAACAAAAAGGCAGAAATTCCCCATATTTTGGGGCAAAATGCAGAAATTCTTATTTTGCGGTCAAATGCAGAAATTTCCTTTATTTAGAGGTAAAATGCAGAAATTCCCCAAATATTGAAGAAAAATGCAGAAATTCCCTTTATTTTGGGGCTAAAAGGCAGAAATTAACCGTATTTTGAAGCAAAATTGCAGAAATTTTCATAATTTTGGGGCAAAAATTCAGAAAAATCCCCTTTTTTCGGGAGCAAAAATTCAGAAATTTCTCTTATTTTTGGGCAAAATTGCAGAAATTTCCTTTACATTGGGGCAAAATTGCAGAAATTTTTTCTTATTTTGGGGCAAAATTGCAGAAATTTTACTTATTTCAGAAAAAGGCAGAAATTTTCTTATTTTGGAGCAAAAATGCAGAAATTTCTTTTATTTTGGTACAAAATTGCAGAAATTTTTCTTATTTTGGGGCAAAAAGGCAGAAATTCCTCATATTTTGAGTCAAAAAAGCAGAAATTCCCTTTATTTTGAGGTAAAAAGGCTGAAATTCCCCTTATTTTTGGACAAAAAGTCAATAATTCCCCTTATTTTGGTGCAAAAAGGCAGAAATTCCCCTTATTTTGAGGTAAAACTGCAGAAATTTCACTTATTTCGTGGCAAAATGGCAGAAATTCCCCTTATTTTCGGCGAAAGAGGCAGAAAATCCCAGTATTTTGGAGCAAAATTGCAGAAATTCACCTAATTTTGCAGTAAAAAATACAGTAATTTACTTTATTTTGGGGCAAAAAGGCAGAAATTCTTCTTATTTTGGGGCAAAAGGCAGAAATTCTCTTTATTATAGGGCAAAATTGCTGAAATTTCCCTTATTTGGGGGCAAAAAACAGAAATTCTCTTTATTTTGGGGCAAAATTACAGAAATTTCCCTTATTATGGGGGAAAATTGCAGAAATTTCCCTTATTTTAGTGCAAAACTGCAGAAATTTCACTTATTTAAGAAAAAAAAGCAAAAAATTTTTTTATTTTGGGGCAAAAAGGCAGAAATTCCCATTATTTTGGGGCAAAAATGCAGAAATTCAAATTATTTTAGGGTAAAATTGCAGAAATTTCACAAATTTCAGGGTAAAAAGCCAGAAATTTCCATTATTTTGGGACAAAATTGCAGAAATTTCACTTATTTCATGGTAATAAGTCAGAAATTTTCCTTATTTAGGAGCAAAAAAGACAGAAATTCCCTTTGTTTTGGGGGTAAAGACAGAAATTCCACTTATTTAGAGGCAAAAAGGCAGAACATCCATTTATTTTGGAGCAAAAATGAAGAAATTATCCTTTTTTATGGCAAAAAGGTATGCATTCCCCTCATTTTTGGGCAAAAATGCTGAAATTTCCTGTATTTTGAAGCAAAATTGCAGAAATTCCCCTAATTGTGGGGCAAAAAGGCAGAAATTCCCTATATGTTGGGGCATAAAGACAGAAATTCTCCTTATTTTGGGGCAAAACTCAGAAATTCCACTTATTTTGGAGCAAAATTCTAGAAATTTCTCTTATTTTGGGGCAAAAATGCAGAAATTTCATTTATTTTGGGGCAAAATTGCAGAAATTCATTTTATTTTGGGGCAAATATGATGAAATCCCTAATATTTGGCAAAAATTGAAGAAATTTCACTTATTTCGGGATAAAAAGGCAGAAATTCCAATTAATTTCGGGCAAAAAGGCAGAAATTCCCCTTATTTTGGGGCAAAAAGGCAGAAATTCCCCTTATTTTGGGATAAAATTGCAGAAATTTCCTTTATTTGGGAGCAAAAAGGCAGAAAATCCCCCTTAATTTTGGGTAAAAAGGCAGAAATTCCCCATATTTTGGAGCAATATTGCAGAAATTCCCCTAATAGTGGGGCAAAAATGCTGAAATTCCCCCTATTTTGGGGCAAAAAGACAGAAATTCCCTTTATTTTGTGGCAAAAAGGCAGAAATTTCCTTTATTTTGGGGCAAAATTGCAGAAATTTCACATATTTCAGGGCAAAAATCAAAAATTCCTTTTATTTTGGGGCAAAAAGACAGGAATTCCATTTATTTTTGGGTAAAAAGGCAGAAATTTCACTAATTTTGAGGTAAGAAGGAATAAATTACTCTTATTTTGGGGCAAAAATGAAGAAATTTCTCTTTTTTGTGGCAAAAGGTATACTTTCTTCTTATTTTCGGGCAAAAAAGCAGAAATTCCTCGTATTTTGGAGCACAATTGCACAAAATCCACTAATTGTGGAGCAAAAAAGCAGAAAATCCCTATATGTTCAGGCAAAAACACAGAAATTCTTCTTATTTTGGGGCAAAAATCAGAAATTTCACTTATTTTGGGGCAAAATTGAAGAAATTTCACTTATTTCAGGGAAAGAAGGCAGAAACTTTCTTTATTTTGGGGCAAAAATGCAGAAATTCCTAATATTTTGTGGCAAAATGCAGAAACTCCCCTTATTTTGAGGTAAAAAGGCTAAAATTCCCTTTATTTGGGGGCAAAAAGGCAGAAATTTCCCTTATTTTGGGGCAAAATTGCAGAAATTTCACTTATTTCAGGGTAATAAGTCAGAAATTCCCCTTATTATGAGGAAAAAGACAGAAATTCCACTTATTTAGAGGCATAAAGGCAGAAATTCCCCTTATTTTGGAGCAAAAATCAAGAAATTTCCCTTTTTTATGGCAAAAAGGTATGCATTCCCCTTATTTTAGGGTAAAAAGGCAGAAATTCCTCGTATTTTGGAGCAAAATTGCAGAAATTCCCCTAATTGTGAGGCAAAAAGGCAAAAATTCTCCTTATTTTGGGGCAAAACTCAGAAATTCCACTTATTTTGGGGCAAAATTGCAGGAATTTACCTTATTTTGGGGCAAAATTGCAGAAATTTCCTTTATTTGGGGCAAAATTGCAGAAAATTCACTTATTTTCAGGTAAAAAGGCTGAAATTTCCTTTATTTTGGGGTTAAAAGGGAGAAATTCCCCTTGTTTTGGGGCAAAATTGCAGAAATTTTCCTTATTTTAGGGCAAAAAGGCAGAAATTCCTTATATTTTGAGGCAAAAAGGCAGAAATTCCTTTTATTTTGGGGTAAAATTGCAGAAATTTCAAATATTTCAGTGCAAAATGGCAGAAATTTCTCTTATTATGGGGCAAAAATGGAATCCCTAATTTTTGGCTAAAATTGCAGAAATTTCACTTATTTCCAGACAAAAAGGCAGAAATTCCACTTAATTTCAGGCAAAAAGGCAGCAATGACCCTATTTTGGAACAAAATTGCATAAATTCCCCTAATTTTGGATCAAAAAGGCAGAAATTCCCTTTATTTTGGCGTAAAATTGCAGAAATTTCAATTATTTCGCGGCAAAATGGAAGAAATTCCCCTTATTTTCGGTGAAAGAGGCAGAAAATCCTCGTATTTTGGAGCAAAATTGGAGAAATACACCTAATTTTGGGGTAAAACATGCAGTAATTTTCTTTTTTGTGGCAAAAAGGTAGAAATTTCCCTTATTTTGGGGCAAATGTCAGAAATTCCCCTTATTTTGGGGCAAAATTGCAGAAATTTGCTTTATTATGGAAAAAAATTTCAGATATTTCCCTTATTCTAAGGCAAAATTGCAGAAATTTTACTTATTTCAGAAAAAAAAAGCAAAATTTTTTCTTATTTTGGGGCAAAAAGTCAGAAATTTCTATTATTTTATGGGCAAAAAGGCAAAAATTCACCTTATTTTGGGGTAAAATTGCAGAAATTTAACATATTTCAGAGCAAAAGGGCAGAAATTCCCCTTATTTTGGGACAAAAAGGCAGAAATTCCCTTTATTTTGGGATAAAATTGCAGAAAATTCCCTTATTTGGAAGCAAAAAGGAAGAAAATCCTTTTAATTTTGGGAAAAAGGCAGAATTTCCCTGGATTTTGGAGCAAAATTGCAGAAATTCCCCTAATATTGGGGCAAAAATGCAGAAATTCCCTTTATTTGGGGCAAAAAGGCAGAAGTTCCCCTTATTTTAGGGAAAAGAGGAAGAAATTCCCTGTATTTTGAAGCAAAATTGCAGAAACTCCCCTAATTTTGGGGCAAAAAGGCAGAAATTTCCTTTATTTTGGGGAAAAAAATACAGAAATTCTCCTTATTTTGGGGCAAAAATCAGAAATTTCCCTTATTTTGGGGCAAAATTTTAGAAATTTTTTCTATGTTGTTACAGACTTGCAGAAATTTTTCTTATTTTCTGGAAAAAAGGAAGAAATTCCCCTTATATTGGGATAAAATTTCAGAAATTTCCCTTATTTGGGGGCAAAAAACAGAAATTCCCCTTATTTTGTTGCAAAATTGCAGAAATTTCCCTTATTATGGAAAAAATTTGCAGAAATTTCCCTTATTTTGGGGCAAAATTGCAGAAATTTCACTTATTTCAGAGAAAAAAACTCAGAAATTTCTCTTATTTTGGGGCAAAAAGGCAGAAATTTCTTTTATTTTGGTACAAAATTGTAGAAATTTTCTTTATTTTGGGACAAAAATGCAGAAATTCCCCATATTTTAGGGCAAAAATGCAGAGATTCCCCTTATTATGAGGTAAAATGCTGAAATTCCCCTTATTTTGGGGCAAAAAGACAGAAATTCCCTTTATTTTGTGGCAAAAAGGCAGAAATTTCCCTTATTTTGTGGCAAAATTGCAGAAATTTCACATATTTCAGGGCAAAAATCAAAAATTCCTTTTATTTTGGGGCAAAAAGACAGAAATTCCGTTTATTTTTGGGTAAAAAGGCAGAAATTTCACTTATTTTGAGGTAAGAAGGAAGAAATTCCTCTTATTTTGGGTCAAAAATGAAGAAATTTCTCTTTTTGTTGCAAAAGGTATACATTCTTCTTATTTTCGGGCAAAAAGCAGAAATTCCTCGTATTTTGGAGCACAATTGCAGAAAATCCACTAATTGTGGAGCAAAAAGGCAGAAAATCCCTATATGTTCAGGCAAAAACACAGAAATTCTCTTTATTTTGGGGCAAAACTCAGAAATTTCACTTATTTTGGGGCAAAATTGAAGAAATTTCACTTATTTCAGAGAAAAAAGGCAGAAACTTTCTTTATTTTGGGGCAAAAAGGCAGAAATTCCTAATATTTTGTGGCAAAATCCAGAAATTTCCCTTATTTTGAGGTAAAAAGGCTGAAATTCCCTTTATTTGGGGGCAAAAAGGCAGAAATTTCCATTATTTTGGGGCAAAATTGCAGAAATTTCACTTATTTCAGGGTAATAAGTCAGAAATTCCCCTTATTATGAGGGAAAAATACAGAAATTCCACTTATTTAGAGGCATAAAGGCAGAAATTCCCCTTATTTTGGAGCAAAAATGAAGAAATTTCCCTTTTTTATGGCAAAAAGGTATGCATTCCCCTTATTTTAGGGTAAAAAGGCAGAAATTCCCCGTATTTTGGAGCAAAATTGCAGAAATTCTCCTAATTGTGGGGCAAAAAGGCAAAAATTCTCCTTATTCTGGGGCAAAACTCAGAAATTCCACTTATTTTTGGGCAAAATTGCAGGAATTTACTTTATTTTGGGGCAAAATTGCAGAAATTTCCCTTATTTGGGGCAAAATTGCAGAAAATTCACTTATTTTCAGGTAAAAAGGCTGAAATTCCCTTTATTTTGAGGTAAAAAGGGAGAAATTCCCCTTATTTTGGGGCAAAATTGCAGAAATTTTCCATATTTTAGGGCAAAAAGGCAGAAATGCCTTATATTTTGGGGCAAAAAAGCAGAAATTCCCCTTATTTTGGGGTAAAATTGCAGAAATTTCAAATATTTCAGTGCAAAATGGCAGAAATTTCCCTTATTTTGGGGCAAAAATGGAATCCCTAATTTTTGGCTAAAATTGTAAAAATTTCACTTATTTCCAGACAAAAAGGCAGAAATTGCACTTAATTTCAGGCAAAAAGGCAGCAATGACCCGTATTTTGGAGCAAAATTGCATAAATTCCCCTAATTTTGGATCAAAAAGGCAGAAATTCCCCTTATTTTGGCGTAAAACTGCAGAAATTTCAATTATTTCGCGGCAAAATGGAAGAAATTCCCCTTATTTTCGGTGAAAGAGGCAGTAAATCCTCGTATTTTGGAGCAAAATTGCAGAAATACACCTAATTTTGGGGTAAAACATGCAGTAATTTTCTTTTTTGTGGCAAAAAGGCAGAAATTCCCCTTATTTTGGGGCAAATGTCAGAAATTCCCCTTATTTTAGGGCAAAATTGCAGAAATTTCCTTTATTTGTGGGCAAAAAACAGAAATTCCCCTTATTTTGGGGCAATATTGCAGAAATTTGCTTTATTATGGAGAAAAATTTCAGATATTTCCCTTATTCTAGAGCAAAATTGCAGAAATTTCACTTATTACGGAAAAAAAAGCAAAAATTTATCTTGTTTTGGGGCAAAAAGTCAGAAATTTCTATTATTTTTTGGGCAAAAAGGCAGAAATTCACCTTATTTTGGGATAAAATTGGAGAAATTTAACATATTTCAAGGCAAAAGGGCAGAAATTCACCTTATTTTGGGGCAAAAAGGAAGAAATTCCCTTTATTTTGGGATAAAATTGGAGAAATTTCCCTTATTTAGAAGCAAAAAGGCAGAAAATCCTTTTAATTTTGGGTAAATAGGCAGAATTTTCCCGTATTTTGGAGCAAAATTGCAGAAATTTTCCTAATATTGGGGCAAAAATGCAGAAATTCCCTTTATTTGGGGCAAAAAGGCAGAAGTTCCCCTTATTTTCGGGAAAAGAGGAAGAAATTTCCTGTATTTTGAAGCAAAATTGCAGAAACTCCCCTAATTTTGGGGCAAAAATGCAGAAATTCCCTTTATTTTGGGGCAAAAATACAGAAATTCTCCTTATTTTAGGGCAAAAATCAGAAATTTCCCTTATTTTGGGGCAAAATTTTAGAAATTTCTTCTATTTTGTAACAGACTTGCAGAAATTTTTCTTATTTTGTGGGAAAAAGGCAGAAATTCCCCTTATTTTGGGATAAAATTGCAGAAATTTCCCTTTTTTGGGGGCAAAAAACAGAAATTCCCTTTATTTTGTTGCAAAATTGCAGAAATTTCCCTTATTATGGAAAAAAATTGCAGAAATTTCCCTTATTTTGGGGCAAAATTGCAGAAATTTCACTTATTTCAGAGAAAAAAACTCAGAAATTTCTCTTATTTTGGGGCAAAAAGGCAGAAATTTCTTTTATTTTGGTACAAAATTGTAGAAATTTTCTTTATTTTGGGGCAAAAATGCAGAAATTCCAAATATTTTGGGGCAAAAATGCAGAGATTTTCCTTATTATGAGGTAAAATGCTGAAATTCCCCGTATTTTGGGGCAAAAAGACAGAAATTCCCTTTATTTTGTGGCAAAAGGCAGAAATTTCCCTTATTTTGGGGCAAAATTGCAGAAATTTCACATATTTCAGGGCAAAAATCAAAAATTCCTTTTATTTTGGGGCAAAAAGACAGAAATTCTGTTTATTTTTGGGTAAAAAGGCAGAAATTTCACTTATTTTGTGGTAAGAAGGAAGAAATTCCTCTTATTTTGGGGCAAAAATGAAGAAATTTCTCTTTTTTGTTGCAAAAGGTATACATTCTTCTTATTTTCGGGCAAAAAAGCAGAAATTCCTCGTATTTTGGAGCACAATTGCAGAAAATCCACTAATTGTGGAGCAAAAAGGCAGAAAATCCCTATATGTTCAGGCAAAAACACAGAAATTCTCTTTATTTTGGGGCAAAACTCAGAAATTTCACTTATTTTGGGTCAAAATTGAAGAAATTTCATTTATTTCAGGGAAAAAAGGCAGAAACTTTCTTTTAAGGCAAAAAGGCAGAAATTCTTAATATTTTGTGGCAAAAAGCAGAAATTCCCCTTATTTTGAGGTATAAAGGCTGAAATTCCCTTTATTTGGGGGCAAAAAGGCAGAAATTTCCTTTATTTTGGGGCAAAATTGCAGAAATTTCACTTATTTCAGGGTAATAAGTCAGAAATTCCCCTTATAATGGGGGAAAAGACAGAAATTCCACTTATTTAGAGGCATAAAGGCAGAAATTCCCCTTATTTTGGAGCAAAAATGAAGAAATTTCCCTTTTTTATGGCAAAAAGGTATGCATTCCCCTTATTTTCGGGAAAAAGGCAGAAATTCCTCGTATTTTGGAGCAAAATTGCAGAAATTCCCCCAATTGTGGGGCAAAAAGGCAAAAATTCTCCTTATTTTGGGGCAAAACTCAAAAATTCCACTTATTTTGGGGCAAAATTGCAGGAATTTACCTTATTTTGCGGCAAAATTGCAGAAATTTCCCTTATTTGGGGCAAAATTGAAGAAAATTCACTTATTTTCAGATAAAAAGGCTGAAATTCCCTTTATTTTGGGGTAAAAAGGAGAAATTCCCCTTATTTTGGGGCAAAATTGCAGAAATTTTCCATATTTTAGGGCAAAAAGGCAGAAATTACTTATATTTTGGGGCAAAAATGCAGAAATTCCCCTTATTTTGGGGTAAAATTGCAGAAATTTCAAATATTTCAGTGCAAAATGGCAGAAATTTCCCTTATTTTGGGGCAAAAATGGAATCCCTAATTTTTGGCTAAAATTGCAGAAATTTCACTTATTTCCAGACAAAAGGCAGAAATTCCACTTAATTTCAGGCAAAAAGGCAGCAATGACCCGTATTTTGGAGCAAAATTGCATAAATTCCCCTAAATTTGGATCAAAAAGGCAGAAATTCCCCTTATTTTGGCATAAAACTGCAGAAATTTCAATTATTTCGCGGCAAAATGGAAGAAATTCCCCTTATTTTCGGTGAAAGAGGCAGAAAATCCTCGTATTTTGGAGCAAAATTGCAGAAATACACCTAATTTTGGGGTAAAACATGCAGTAATTTTCTTTTTTGTGGCAAAAAGGTAGAAATTTCCCTTATTTTGGGGCAAATGTCAGAAATTCCCCTTATTTTGGGGCAAAATTGCAGAAATTTGCTTTATTATGGAAAAAAATTTCAGATATTTCCCTTATTCTAAGGCAAAATTGCAGAAATTTTACTTATTTCAGAAAAAAAAAGCAAAATTTTTTCTTATTTTGGGGCAAAAAGTCAGAAATTTCTATTATTTTATGGGCAAAAAGGCAAAAATTCACCTTATTTTGGGGTAAAATTGCAGAAATTTAACATATTTCAGAGCAAAAGGGCAGAAATTCCCCTTATTTTGGGACAAAAAGGCAGAAATTCCCTTTATTTTGGGATAAAATTGCAGAAAATTCCCTTATTTGGAAGCAAAAAGGAAGAAAATCCTTTTAATTTTGGGAAAAAGGCAGAATTTCCCTGGATTTTGGAGCAAAATTGCAGAAATTCCCCTAATATTGGGGCAAAAATGCAGAAATTCCCTTTATTTGGGGCAAAAAGGCAGAAGTTCCCCTTATTTTAGGGAAAAGAGGAAGAAATTCCCTGTATTTTGAAGCAAAATTGCAGAAACTCCCCTAATTTTGGGGCAAAAAGGCAGAAATTTCCTTTATTTTGGGGAAAAAAATACAGAAATTCTCCTTATTTTGGGGCAAAAATCAGAAATTTCCCTTATTTTGGGGCAAAATTTTAGAAATTTTTTCTATGTTGTTACAGACTTGCAGAAATTTTTCTTATTTTCTGGAAAAAAGGAAGAAATTCCCCTTATATTGGGATAAAATTTCAGAAATTTCCCTTATTTGGGGGCAAAAAACAGAAATTCCCCTTATTTTGTTGCAAAATTGCAGAAATTTCCCTTATTATGGAAAAAATTTGCAGAAATTTCCCTTATTTTGGGGCAAAATTGCAGAAATTTCACTTATTTCAGAGAAAAAAAACTCAGAAATTTCTCTTATTTTGGGGCAAAAAGGCAGAAATTTCTTTTATTTTGGTACAAAATTGTAGAAATTTTCTTTATTTTGGGACAAAAATGCAGAAATTCCCCATATTTTAGGGCAAAAATGCAGAGATTCCCCTTATTATGAGGTAAAATGCTGAAATTCCCCTTATTTTGGGGCAAAAAGACAGAAATTCCCTTTATTTTGTGGCAAAAAGGCAGAAATTTCCCTTATTTTGTGGCAAAATTGCAGAAATTTCACATATTTCAGGGCAAAAATCAAAAATTCCTTTTATTTTGGGGCAAAAAGACAGAAATTCCGTTTATTTTTGGGTAAAAAGGCAGAAATTTCACTTATTTTGAGGTAAGAAGGAAGAAATTCCTCTTATTTTGGGTCAAAAATGAAGAAATTTCTCTTTTTGTTGCAAAAGGTATACATTCTTCTTATTTTCGGGCAAAAAGCAGAAATTCCTCGTATTTTGGAGCACAATTGCAGAAAATCCACTAATTGTGGAGCAAAAAGGCAGAAAATCCCTATATGTTCAGGCAAAAACACAGAAATTCTCTTTATTTTGGGGCAAAACTCAGAAATTTCACTTATTTTGGGGCAAAATTGAAGAAATTTCACTTATTTCAGAGAAAAAAGGCAGAAACTTTCTTTATTTTGGGGCAAAAAGGCAGAAATTCCTAATATTTTGTGGCAAAATCCAGAAATTTCCCTTATTTTGAGGTAAAAAGGCTGAAATTCCCTTTATTTGGGGGCAAAAAGGCAGAAATTTCCATTATTTTGGGGCAAAATTGCAGAAATTTCACTTATTTCAGGGTAATAAGTCAGAAATTCCCCTTATTATGAGGGAAAAATACAGAAATTCCACTTATTTAGAGGCATAAAGGCAGAAATTCCCCTTATTTTGGAGCAAAAATGAAGAAATTTCCCTTTTTTATGGCAAAAAGGTATGCATTCCCCTTATTTTAGGGTAAAAAGGCAGAAATTCCCCGTATTTTGGAGCAAAATTGCAGAAATTCTCCTAATTGTGGGGCAAAAAGGCAAAAATTCTCCTTATTCTGGGGCAAAACTCAGAAATTCCACTTATTTTTGGGCAAAATTGCAGGAATTTACTTTATTTTGGGGCAAAATTGCAGAAATTTCCCTTATTTGGGGCAAAATTGCAGAAAATTCACTTATTTTCAGGTAAAAAGGCTGAAATTCCCTTTATTTTGAGGTAAAAAGGGAGAAATTCCCCTTATTTTGGGGCAAAATTGCAGAAATTTTCCATATTTTAGGGCAAAAAGGCAGAAATGCCTTATATTTTGGGGCAAAAAAGCAGAAATTCCCCTTATTTTGGGGTAAAATTGCAGAAATTTCAAATATTTCAGTGCAAAATGGCAGAAATTTCCCTTATTTTGGGGCAAAAATGGAATCCCTAATTTTTGGCTAAAATTGTAAAAATTTCACTTATTTCCAGACAAAAAGGCAGAAATTGCACTTAATTTCAGGCAAAAAGGCAGCAATGACCCGTATTTTGGAGCAAAATTGCATAAATTCCCCTAATTTTGGATCAAAAAGGCAGAAATTCCCCTTATTTTGGCGTAAAACTGCAGAAATTTCAATTATTTCGCGGCAAAATGGAAGAAATTCCCCTTATTTTCGGTGAAAGAGGCAGTAAATCCTCGTATTTTGGAGCAAAATTGCAGAAATACACCTAATTTTGGGGTAAAACATGCAGTAATTTTCTTTTTTGTGGCAAAAAGGCAGAAATTCCCCTTATTTTGGGGCAAATGTCAGAAATTCCCCTTATTTTAGGGCAAAATTGCAGAAATTTCCTTTATTTGTGGGCAAAAAACAGAAATTCCCCTTATTTTGGGGCAATATTGCAGAAATTTGCTTTATTATGGAGAAAAATTTCAGATATTTCCCTTATTCTAGAGCAAAATTGCAGAAATTTCACTTATTACGGAAAAAAAAGCAAAAATTTATCTTGTTTTGGGGCAAAAAGTCAGAAATTTCTATTATTTTTTGGGCAAAAAGGCAGAAATTCACCTTATTTTGGGATAAAATTGGAGAAATTTAACATATTTCAAGGCAAAAGGGCAGAAATTCACCTTATTTTGGGGCAAAAAGGAAGAAATTCCCTTTATTTTGGGATAAAATTGGAGAAATTTCCCTTATTTAGAAGCAAAAAGGCAGAAAATCCTTTTAATTTTGGGTAAATAGGCAGAATTTTCCCGTATTTTGGAGCAAAATTGCAGAAATTTTCCTAATATTGGGGCAAAAATGCAGAAATTCCCTTTATTTGGGGCAAAAAGGCAGAAGTTCCCCTTATTTTCGGGAAAAGAGGAAGAAATTTCCTGTATTTTGAAGCAAAATTGCAGAAACTCCCCTAATTTTGGGGCAAAAATGCAGAAATTCCCTTTATTTTGGGGCAAAAATACAGAAATTCTCCTTATTTTAGGGCAAAAATCAGAAATTTCCCTTATTTTGGGGCAAAATTTTAGAAATTTCTTCTATTTTGTAACAGACTTGCAGAAATTTTTCTTATTTTGTGGGAAAAAGGCAGAAATTCCCCTTATTTTGGGATAAAATTGCAGAAATTTCCCTTTTTTGGGGGCAAAAAACAGAAATTCCCTTTATTTTGTTGCAAAATTGCAGAAATTTCCCTTATTATGGAAAAAAATTGCAGAAATTTCCCTTATTTTGGGGCAAAATTGCAGAAATTTCACTTATTTCAGAGAAAAAAACTCAGAAATTTCTCTTATTTTGGGGCAAAAAGGCAGAAATTTCTTTTATTTTGGTACAAAATTGTAGAAATTTTCTTTATTTTGGGGCAAAAATGCAGAAATTCCAAATATTTTGGGGCAAAAATGCAGAGATTTTCCTTATTATGAGGTAAAATGCTGAAATTCCCCGTATTTTGGGGCAAAAAGACAGAAATTCCCTTTATTTTGTGGCAAAAGGCAGAAATTTCCCTTATTTTGGGGCAAAATTGCAGAAATTTCACATATTTCAGGGCAAAAATCAAAAATTCCTTTTATTTTGGGGCAAAAAGACAGAAATTCTGTTTATTTTTGGGTAAAAAGGCAGAAATTTCACTTATTTTGTGGTAAGAAGGAAGAAATTCCTCTTATTTTGGGGCAAAAATGAAGAAATTTCTCTTTTTTGTTGCAAAAGGTATACATTCTTCTTATTTTCGGGCAAAAAAGCAGAAATTCCTCGTATTTTGGAGCACAATTGCAGAAAATCCACTAATTGTGGAGCAAAAAGGCAGAAAATCCCTATATGTTCAGGCAAAAACACAGAAATTCTCTTTATTTTGGGGCAAAACTCAGAAATTTCACTTATTTTGGGTCAAAATTGAAGAAATTTCATTTATTTCAGGGAAAAAAGGCAGAAACTTTCTTTATTTTAAGGCAAAAAGGCAGAAATTCTTAATATTTTGTGGCAAAAAGCAGAAATTCCCCTTATTTTGAGGTATAAAGGCTGAAATTCCCTTTATTTGGGGGCAAAAAGGCAGAAATTTCCTTTATTTTGGGGCAAAATTGCAGAAATTTCACTTATTTCAGGGTAATAAGTCAGAAATTCCACTTATAATGGGGGAAAAGACAGAAATTCCACTTATTTAGAGGCATAAAGGCAGAAATTCCCCTTATTTTGGAGCAAAAATGAAGAAATTTCCCTTTTTTATGGCAAAAAGGTATGCATTCCCCTTATTTTCGGGAAAAAGGCAGAAATTCCTCGTATTTTGGAGCAAAATTGCAGAAATTCCCCCAATTGTGGGGCAAAAAGGCAAAAATTCTCCTTATTTTGGGGCAAAACTCAAAAATTCCACTTATTTTGGGGCAAAATTGCAGGAATTTACCTTATTTTGCGGCAAAATTGCAGAAATTTCCCTTATTTGGGGCAAAATTGAAGAAAATTCACTTATTTTCAGATAAAAAGGCTGAAATTCCCTTTATTTTGGGGTAAAAAGGGAGAAATTCCCCTTATTTTGGGGCAAAATTGCAGAAATTTTCCATATTTTAGGGCAAAAAGGCAGAAATTACTTATATTTTGGGGCAAAAATGCAGAAATTCCCCTTATTTTGGGGTAAAATTGCAGAAATTTCAAATATTTCAGTGCAAAATGGCAGAAATTTCCCTTATTTTGGGGCAAAAATGGAATCCCTAATTTTTGGCTAAAATTGCAGAAATTTCACTTATTTCCAGACAAAAGGCAGAAATTCCACTTAATTTCAGGCAAAAAGGCAGCAATGACCCGTATTTTGGAGCAAAATTGCATAAATTCCCCTAAATTTGGATCAAAAAGGCAGAAATTCCCCTTATTTTGGCATAAAACTGCAGAAATTTCAATTATTTCGCGGCAAAATGGAAGAAATTCCCCTTATTTTCGGTGAAAGAGGCAGAAAATCCTCGTATTTTGGAGCAAAATTGCAGAAATACACCTAATTTTGGGGTAAAACATGCAGTAATTTTCTTTTTTGTGGCAAAAAGGCAGAAATTCCCCTTATTTTGGGGCAAATGTAAGAAATTCCTTTTATTTTAGGGCAAAATTGCAGAAATTTCCCTTATTTGGGGGCAAAAAACAGAAATTCCCCTTATTTTGGGGCAAAATTGCAGAAATTTGCTTTATTATGGGGAAAAATTTCAGATATTTCACTTATTCTAGGGCAAAATTGCAGAAATTTTAATTATTTCAGAAAAAAAAGCAAAAATTTTTCTTATTTTGGGGTAAAAAGTCCGAAATTTCTATTATTTTATGGGCAAAAAGTCAGAATTTCACAATATTTTGGGGTAAATTTGGAGAAATTTAACATATTTCAGGGCAAAAGGGCAGAAATTCCCCTTATTTTGGGGCAATAAGGCAGAAATTCCCTTTATTTTGGGATAAAATTGCAGAAATTTCCCTTATTTGGAAGCAAAAAGGCAGAAAATCCTTTTAATTTTGGGTAAAAAGGCAGAATTTTCCCGTATTTTGGAGCAAAATTGCAGAAATTTCTCTAATATTGGGGCAAAAATGCAGAAATTCCGTTTATTTGGAGCAAAAAGGCAGAAGTTCCCCTTATTTTCGGGAAAAGAGGAAGAAATTCCCTGTATTTTGAAGCAAAATTGCAGAAACTCCCCTAATTTTGGGGCAAAAAGGCAGAAATTCCCTTTATTTTGGGGCAAAAATACAGAAATTCTTCTTATTTTGGGGCAAAAATCAGAAATTTCCCTTATTTTGAGGCAAAATTTTAGAAATTTCTTCTATTTTGTTACAGACTTGCAAAAATTTTTCTTATTTTGTGGCAAAAAGGCAGAAATTCCCCTTATTTTGGGATAAAATTGCAGAAATTTCCCTTATTTGGGGGCAAAAAACAGAAATTCCCTTTATTTTGTTGCAAAATTGCAGAAATTTCCCTTATTATGGAAAAAAATTGCAGAAATTTTCCTCATTTTGGGGCAAAATTGCAGAAATTTCAGTTATTTCAGAGACAAAAACTCAGAAATTTCTCTTATTTTGGGGCAAAAAGGCAGAAATTTCTTTTACTTTGGTACAAAATTGTAGAAATTTTCTTTATTTTGGGGCAAAAATGCAGAAATTCCAAATATTTTGGGGCAAAATTGCAGAGATTCCCCTTATTATGAGGTAAAATGCTGAAATTCCCCTTATTTTGGGGCAAAAAGACAGAAATTCCCTTTATTTTGTGGCAAAAAAACAGAAATTTCCCTTATTTTGGGGCAAAATTGCAGAAATTTCATATTTCAGGGCAAAAATCAAAACTTCCTTTTATTTTGAGGCAAAAAGACAGAAATTCCGTTTATTTTTGGGTAAAAAAACAGAAATTTCACTTATTTTGAGGTAAGAAGGAAGAAATTCCTCTTATTTTGGGGCAAAAATGAAGAAATTTCTCTTTTTTGTTGCAAAAGGTATACATTCTTCTTATTTTCGGGCAAAAAAGCAGAAATTCCTCGTATTTTAAAGCACAATTGCAGAAAATCCACTAATTGTGGAGCCAAAAGGCAGAAAATCCCTATATGTCCAGGCAAAAACACAGAAATTCTCTTTATTTTGGGGCAAAACTCAGAAATTTCACTTATTTTGGGGCAAAATTGAAGAAATTTCACTTATTTCAGGGAAAAAAGGCAGAAACTTTCTTTATTTTGGGGCAAAAAGGCAGAAATTCCTAATATATTGTGGCAAAATGCAGAAATTCCACTTATTTTGAGGTAAAAAGGCTGAAATTCCCTTTATTTGTGGACAAAAAGGCAGAAATTTTACTTATTTTGGGCCAAAATTGCAGAAATTTCACTTATTTCAGGGTAATAAGTCAGAAATTCCCCTTACTATGGGGGAAAAAGACAGAAATTCCACTTATTTAGAGGCATAAAGGCAGAAATTCCCCTTATTTTGGAGCAAAAATGAAGAAATTTCCCTTTTTTATGGCAAAAAGTTATGCATTCCCCTTATTTTCGGGTAAAAAGGCAGAAATTCCCCGAATTTTGGAGCAAAATTGCAGAAATTCTCCTAATTGTGGGGCAAAAAGGCAAAAATTCTCCTTATTTTGGGGCAAAATTCAGAAATTCCACTTATTTTGGGGCAAAATTGCAGGAATTTACCTTATTTTGGGGCAAAATTGCAGAAATTTCCCTTATTTGGGGCAAAATTGCAGAAAATTCACTTATTTTCAAATAAAAAGGCTGAAATTCCCTTTATTTTGGGGTAAAAAGGGAGTAATTCCCCTTATTTTGGGGAAAAATTGCAGAAATTTTCCTTATTTTAGGGCAAAAAGGCAGAAATTCCTTATATTTTGGGGCAAAAAGGCAGAAATTCCCCTTATTTTGGGGTAAAATTGCAGAAATTTCAAATATTTCAGTGCAAAATGTCAGAAATTTTCTTATTTTGGGGCAAAAATGGAATCCCTAATTTTTGGCTAAAATTGCAGAAATTTCACTTATTTCCAGACAAAAAGGCAGAAATTCCACTTAATTTCAGGCAAAAAGGCAGCAATGACCCGTATTTTGGAGCAAAATTGCATAAATTCCCCTAATTTTGGATCAAAAAGGCAGAAATTCCTCTTATTTTGGCGTAAAACTGCAGAAATTTCAATTATTTCGCGGCAAAATGGAAGAAATTCCCTTTATTTTCGGTGAAAGAGGCAGAAAATCCTCGTATTTTGGAGCAAAGTTGCAGAAATACACCTAATTTTGGGGTAAAACATGCAGGAATTTTCTTTTTTGTGGCAAAAAGGCAGAAATTCCCCTTATTTTGGGGCAAATGTCAGAAATTCCCCTTATTTTGGGGCAAAATTGCAGAAATTTGCTTTATTATGGAGAAAAATTTCAGATATTTCATTTATTCTAGGGCAAAATTGCAGAAATTTCACTTATTTCAGAAAAAAAAAGCAAAAATTTTTCTTATTTTGGGGCAAAAAGGCAGAAGTTCCCATTATTTTGGGGCAAAAAGGCAGAAATTCACCTTATTTTAGGGTAAAATTGCAGAAATTTCACATATTTCAGGGCAAAAAGGCAGAAATTCCCCGTATTTTGAGGTAAAATGCTGAAATTCCCCATATTTAGGGGCAAAAGGCAGAAATTCCCCTTATTTTGGGGCAAAAAAGCACAAATTTCCCTTATTTTCAGGCAAAATTGCAGAAATTTCATTTATTTCAGGGTAAAAAGTCAGAAATTCCCCTTATTTTGGGGCAAAAAGAAGAAATTTCTTTTATTATGGTACAAAATTGAAGAAATTTTCTTTATTTTGGAACAAAAAGGCAGAAATTCCCAATATTTTGGGGTAAAAGTCAGAAATTCTTTTTATTTTGAGGTAAAATGCAGAAATTTCTTTTATTTAGAGGTAAAATACAGAAATTCCATTAATATTGGTGGAAAATGCAGAAATTCCCTTTATTTTGGGGCTAAAAGGCAGAAATTTTCCGTATTTTGAAGAAAAATTGCAGAAATTCTCATAATTTTCAGGCAAAAAGGCTTAAATTCTTTTTATTTTGGGGCAAAAATACAAAAAATCTTCTTTTTTCGGGTGCAAAAAGTCAGAAATTCCCCTTATTTGGGGCAAAATTTCAGAAATTTCCTCTACTTTGGGGAAAAATTGCAGAAATTTCTCTTATTTTGGGGCAAAATTGCAGAAATTTCACTTATTTCAGGGAGAGAAGGCAGAAATTTCTTTTATTTTGGAACAAAAAGGCAGAAATTTAATTTGGTACAAAATTGCAGAAATTTTTCTTATTTTGGTGCAAAAAGGCAGAAATTTCTCATATTTTGGGGCAAAATGCAGAAATTCCCTTTATTTTGAGGAAAAGAGGCTGAAATAGCCCTTATTTTGGGGCAAAAGGCAGAAATTCTCCTTATTTTGGGGCAAAAAGCAGACATTTCCTTTATTTTGGGGAAAAATTTTAGAAATTTCACTTATTTCAGGGCAGAAAGTCAGAAATACCCCTTATTTTGGGGCAAAAAGACAGAAATTCTGTTTATTTTTGTGGAAAAGTCAGAAATTGCACTTATTTTGAGTCAAAAAGGCGAAAAATCGCCTTATTATGGGGCAAAAGTGAAGAAATTTCCCTTTTTTATAGCAAAAAGGTATACATTGCCTTTATTCTCGGGCAAAAAGGCAGAAATTCCCCGTATTTTGAGCAAAATTGCAGAAATTCCCCTAATTTTGCGGCAAAAAGGCAGAAATTCCCCTTATTTTGAGGTAAAACTGCAAAAATTTCACTTATTTCGCGGCAAAATGGCAGAAATTCCCCTTATTTTCAGCGAAAAAGGCAGAAAATCTTCGTATTTTGGAGCAAAATTGCAGAAATTCACCTAATTTTTAGGTAAAACATGCAGTAATTTTCATTATTTTGTGGCAAAAAGGCAGAAATTCCCCTTATTTTGGGGCAAATGGCAGAAATTCCCCTTATTTTAGGGCAAAATTGCAGAAATTTCCTTTATTTGGGGGCAAAAAACAGAAATTCTCTTTATTTTGGGGCAAAATTGCAAAAATTTGCTTTATTTGGGGGCAAAAAACAGAAATTCCCCTTATTTTGCAGCAAAATTGCAGAAATTTGCTTTATTATGGGGAAAAATTGGAGAAATTTCCCTTATTTTAGGGCAAAATTGCAGAAATTTCACTTATTTCAGAAGAAAAAACAAAAATTTTTCTTATTTTGGGGCAAAAAGGCAGAAATTCCCATTATTTTGGGGAAAAAGGCAGAAATTTACCTTATTTTGGGGTAAAATTGCAGAAATTTCACATATTTCAGGGCAAAAAGGCAGAAATTCCCCTTATTTTGAGGTAAAATGCTGAAATTCCCCATATTTTGGGGCAAAAGGCAGAAATTCCCCTAATATCGGGGAAAAAATGCAGAAATTCCCATTATTTTGGGGCTAAAAACCAGGAATTTTCCATATTTTGAAGAAAAATTGCAGAAATTCTCATAATTTTCAGGCAAAAAGGCTGAAATTCTCCTTATTTTGGGGCAAAAATACAGAAAATCTCCTTTTTTCGGGTGCAAAAAGTCAGAAATTCCCCTTATTTGGGGCAAAATTGCAGAAATTTCCTCTACTTTGGGGCAAAATTGCAGAAATTTTCCTTATTTTGGGGCAAAATTGCAGAAATTTCACTTATTTCAGGGAAAAAAGGCAGAAATTTCTCTTATTTTGGAATAAAAAGGCAGAAATTTCTTCTTTTTTGGTACAAAATTGCAGAAATTTTTCTTATTTTGGGGCAAAAAGGCAGAAATCTCTCATATTTTGGGGCAAAAGGCAGATATTCCCCTTATTTTGAGGAAAAGAGGCTGAAATTCCCCTTATTTTGGGGCAAAAGGCAGAAATTCTCCTTATTTTGGGGCAAAAAGCAGACATTTCCCTTATTTTGGGGAAAAATTTTAGAAATTTCACTTATTTCAGGGCAGAAAGTCAGAAATACCCCTTATTTTGGGGCAAGAAGACAGAAATTCTGTTTATTTTTGTGGAAAAGTCAGAAATTGCACTTATTTTGAGTCAAAAAGGCGAAAAATCGCCTTATTAAGGGGCAAAAGTAAAGAAATTTCCCTTTTTTATAGCAAAAAGGTATACATTGCCTTTATTTTCAGGCAAAAAGGCAGAAATTCCCCGTATTTTGAGCAAAATTGCAGAAATTCCACTAATTTTGGGGCAAAAAGGCAGAAATTCCCCTTATTTTGAGGTAAAACTGCAAAAATTTCACTTATTTCGCGGCAAAATGGCAGAAATTCCCCTTATTTTCGGCGAAAAAGGCAGAAAATCTTCGTATTTTGGAGCAAAATTGCAGAAATTCACCTAATTTTTGGGTAAAACATGCAGTAATTTTCATTATTTTGTGGCAAAAAGGCAGAAATTCCCCTTATTTTGGGGCAAATGGCAGAAATTCCCCTTATTTTAGGGCAAAACTGCAGAAATTTCCTTTATTTGGGGGCAAAAAACAGAAATTCCCCTTATTTTGCAGCAAAATTGCAGAAATTTGCTTTATTATGGGGAAAAATTGGAGAAATTTCCCTTATTTTAGGGCAAAATTGCAGAAATTCACTTATTTCAGAAGAAAAAACAAAAATTTTTCTTATTTTGGGGCAAAAAGGCAGAAATTCCCATTATTTTGGGGAAAAAGGCAGAAATTCACATTATTTTGGGGTAAAATTGCAGAAATTTCACATATTTCAGGGCAAAAAGGCAGAAATTCCCCTTATTTTGAGGTAAAATGCTGAAATTCCCCATATTTTGGGGCAAAAGGCAGAAATTCCCCTAATATCGGGGAAAAATGCAGAAATTCCCATTATTTGGGGCTAAAAAACAGGAATTTTCCATATTTTGAAGAAAAATTGCAGAAATTCTCATAATTTTCAGGCAAAAAGGCTGAAATTCTCCTTATTTTGGGGCAAAAATACAGAAAATCTCCTTTTTTCGGGTGCAAAAAGTCAGAAATTCCCCTTATTTGGGGCAAAATTGCAGAAATTTCCTCTACTTTGGGGCAAAATTGCAGAAATTTTCCTTATTTTGGGGCAAAATTGCAGAAATTTCACTTATTTCAGGGAAAAAAAGGCAGAAATTTCTCTTATTTTGGAATAAAAAGGCAGAAATTTCTTTTATTTTGGTACAAAATTGCAGAAATTTTTCTTATTTTGGGTCAAAAAGGCAGAAATTTCCCATATTTTGGGGCAAAAGGCAGATATTCCCCTTATTTTGAGAAAAAAAGGCTGAAATTCCCCTTATTTTGGGGCAAAAGGCAGAAATTCTCCTTATTTTGGGGCAAAAAGCAGACATTTCCCTTATTTTGGGAAAAAAGTTTAGAAATTTCACTTATTTCAGGGCAAAAAGTCAGAAATTTTCCTTATTTTGGGGCAAAAAGACAGAAATTCCGTTTATTTTTGGGGAAAAGTCAGAAATTGCACTTATTTTGAGTCAAAAAGGCGGAAAATCGCCTTATTATGGGGCAAAAGTGAAGAAATTTCCCTTTTTTATAGCAAAAAGGTATACATTGCCTTTATTTTCGGGCAAAAAGGAAGAAATTCCCCGTATTTTGGAGGAAAATTGCAGAAATTCCCCTAATTTTGGGGCAAAAAGGCAGAAATTCCCCTTATTTTGGGGTAAAACTGCAGAAATTTTACTTATTTCGCGGCAAAATGGCAGAAATTCCCCTTATTTTCGGCGAAAAAAACAGAAAATCCTCGTATTTTGGAGCAAAATTGCAGAAATTCACCTAATTTTGGGGTAAAACATGCAGTAATTTTCATTATTTTGTGGCAAAAAGGCAGAAATTCCCCTTATTTTGGGGCAAATGGCAGAAATTCTTCTTATTTTAGGGCAAAATTGCAGAAATTTCCTTTATTTGGGGGCAAAAAACAGAAATTCTCTTTATTTTGGGGCAAAATTGCAGAAATTTCCCTTAATTTGGGGCAAAATTTCAGAAATTTCACTTATTTCAGGGAAAAAAGGCAGAAATTTCTCTTATTTTGGAACAAAAAGGCAGGAATTTCTTTTATTTTGGTACAAAATTGGAGAAATTTTTCTTATTTTGGAACAAAAAGGCAGAAATTCCCCTTATATTGGGGCAAAAAGGTAGAAATTGTCCTTATTTTGGGGCAAAAAACAGACATTTCCCTTATTTTGGGGAAAAATTTTAGAAATTTCACTTATTTCAGGGCAAAAAGTCAGAAATTCCCCTTATTTTGGGGCAAAAAGACAGAAATTTCGTTTATTTTTGGGGAAAAGGCAGAAATTGCAATTATTTTGAGTCAAAAAAGCGGAAAATCGCCTTATTTTGGGGCAAAAGTGAAGAAATTTCCCTTTTTTATAGCAAAAAGTTATACATTGCCTTTATTTTCGGGCAAAAAGGCAGAAATTCCCTGTATTTTGGAGCAAAATTGCAGAAATTCCCCTAATTTTGGGGGAAAAGGCAGAAATTCCCCTTATTTTGGGGTAAAACTGCAAAAATTTCACTTATTTCGCAGCAAAATTGCAGAAATTCCCCATATTTTCGGCCAAAAAGGTAGAAAATCCTCGTATTTTGGAGCAAAATTGCAGAAATTCACCTAATTTTGTGGTAAAACATGCAGTAATTTTTTTTTTTATTTTGTGGCAAAAAGACAGAAATTCCCCTTATTTTGGGGCAAATGGCAGAAATTCCCCTTATTTTAGAGCAAAATAGCAGAAATTTCCATTATTTGGGGGCAAAAAACAGAAATTCCCCTTATTTTAAGGCAAAATTTCAGAAATTTGGTTTATTTGGGGGCAAAAAACAGAAATTCCTCTTATTTTGCGGAAAAATTTCCGAAATTTGCTTTATTATGGGGAAAAATTGCAGAAATTTCCCTTATTTTAGGGCAAAATTGCAAAAGTTTCACTTATTTCAGAAGAAAAAACAAAAATTTTTCTTATTTTGGGGCAAAAAGGAAGAAATTCCCATTATTTTGGGGCAAAAATGCAGAAATTCACCTTATTTTGGGGTAAAATTGCAGAAATTTCACATATTTCAGGGCAAAAATGCAGAAATTCCCTTTCTTTTGAGGTAAAATGCTGAAATTCCCCATATTTTGGGGCAAAAGGCAGAAATTCCCCTTATTTTGGGGCAAAAGAGGAACAAATTTTCCTTATTTTCGTGCAAAATTGCAGAAATTTCATTTATTTCAGGGTAAAAAGTCAGAAATTCCCCTTATTTTGGGGCAAAAAGGAGAAATTTCTTTTATTACGGTACAAAATTGAAGAAATTTTCTTTATTTTGGAACAAAAAGGCAGAAATTCTCCATATTTTGGGGTAAAAGGCCGAAATTCTTCTTATTTTGAGGTAACATGCAGAAATTCCTCTTATTTTGAGGTAAAATGCAGAAATTCCCCTAATATCGGGGAAAAAAATACAGAAATTCCCTATATTTTGGGGCTAAAAGGCAGGAATTTTCCGTGTTTTGAAGAAAAATTACAGAAATTCTCATAATTTTCAGGCAAAAAGGCTGAAATTCTCCTTATTTTGGGGCAAAATTGCAGAAATTTCCTCTCCTTTGGGGCAAAATTGCAAAAATTTCCCTTATTTTGGGGCAAAATTGCAGAAATTTCACTTATTTCAGGGAAAAAAGGCAGAAATTTCTCTTATTTTGAAACAAAACGGCAGAAATTTCTTTTATTTTGGTACAAAATTGCAAAAATTCTTTTTTTTGGGGGCAAAAAGGCAGAAATTTCCCATATTTTGGGGAAAAAGGCAGAAATTCCCCTTATTTTGAGGAAAAAAGGCTGAAATTCTCCTTATTTTGGTGCAAAAGGCAGAAATTCTCCTTATTTTGGGGCAAAAAGCAGACATTTCCCTTATTTTGGGGAAAAATTTTAGAAATTTCACTTATTTCAGGGCAAAAAGTCAGAAATTCCCATTATTTTGGGGCAAAAAGACAAAAATTCCATTTATTTTTGTGGAAAAGTCAGAAATTGCACTTATTTTGAGTCAAAAAGGCAGAAAATCGCCTTATTATGGGGCAAAAGTGAAGAAATTTCCCTTTTTTATGGCAAAAAGTTATACATTGCCTTTAATTTCGTGCAAAAAGGCAGAAATTCCCTGTATTTTGGAGCAAAATTGCAGAAATTCCCCTAATTTTGGGGCAAAAAGGCAGAAATTCTCCTTATTTTGGGGTAAAACTGCAGAAATTTCACTTATTTCGCGGCAAAATGGCACAAATTCCCCTTATTTTCGGCGAAAAAGGCAGAAAATCCTCGTATTTTGGAGCAAAATTGCAGATATTCACCTAATTTTGGGGTAAAACATGCAGTAATTTTCATTATTTTGTTGCAAAAAGGCAGAAATTCCCCTTATTTTGGGGCAAATGGCAGAAATTCCTTTTATTTTAGGGCAAAATTGCAGAAATTTCCCTTATTTGGGGGCAAAAACCAGAAATTCTCCTTATTTTGGGGCAAAATTGCAGAAATTTGCTTTATTTGGGGGCAAAAAACAGAAATTCCCCTTATTTTGCAGCAAAATTGCAGAAATTTGCTTTATTATGGGAAAAAAATTGCAGAAATTTGCCTCATTTTAGGGCAAAATTGCAGAAATTTCACTTATTTCAGAAGCAAAAACAAAAATTTTTCTTATTTTGGGGCAAAAAGGCAGAAATTCCCATTATTTTGGGGCAAAAAGGCAGAAATTCACTTTATTTTGGGGTAAAATTGCAGAAATTTCACATATTTTAGGGCAAAAAGGCAGAAATTCCCCTTCTTTTGAGGTAAAATGCTGTAATTCCCCATATTTTGGGGCAAAAGGCAGAAATTCCCCCTATTTTGGGGCAAAAAAACCCACAAATTTTCCTTATTTTTGGGCAAAATTGCAGAAATTTCATTTATTTCAGGGTATAAAGTCAGAAATTCCCCTTATTTTGGGGCAAAAATGAGAAATTTATTTTATTATGGTACAAAATTGAAGAAATTTTCTTTATTTTGGAACAAAAAGGCAGAAATAACCCATATTTTGGGGTAAAAGGCAGAAATTCTTCTAATTTGAGGTAACATGCAGAAATTCCTTTTATTTAGAGGTAAAATGCAGAAATTCCCCTAATATTGGGGACAAAGGCAGAAATTCCCTTTATTTTGGGGCTAAAATGCAGAAATTTTCTGTATTTTGAAGAAAAATTGCAGAAATTCTCATAATTTTTGGGCAAAAAGTCTAAAATTCTCCTTATTTTTGGTCAAAAAGACAGAAAATCTCCTTTTTTCGGGTGCAAAAAGTCAGAAATTCCCATTATTTTGGGCAAAATTGCAGAAATGTCCTCTACTTTGGGGCAAAATTGCAGAAATTTCCCTTATTTTGGGGCAAAATTGCAGAAATTTCACTTATTTCAGGGCAAAAAGGCAGAAATTTCTCTTATTTTGGAACAAAAGGCAGAAATTTCTTTTATTTTTGTACAATATTTCGGAAATTTTTCATATTTTAAGGAAAAAAGGCTGAAATTCCCCTTATTTTGGGGCAAAAGGCAGAAATTCCCCTTATTTTGGAGCAAAAAGCAGACATTTCCCTTATTTTGAGGAATAATTTTAGTAATTTCACTTATTTCAGGGCAAAAAGTCAGAAATTCCCCTTATTTTGGGGCAAAAAGACAGAAATTCTGTTTATTTTTGGGGAAAAGGCAGAAATTGCACTTATTTTGAGTCAAAAAGGTGAAAGATCCCCTTATTTTGGGGCAAAAGTGAAGAAATTTCCCTTTTTTATAGCAAAAAGGTATACATTGCCTTTATTTTCGGGCAAAAAGGCAGAAATTCCTCGTATTTTGGAGCAAAATTGCAGAAATTCGCCGAATTTTGGGGCAAAAAGGAAGAAGTTCACATTATTTGGGGGTAAAACTGCAGAAATTTCACTTATTTCGCGGCCAAATCGCAGAAATTCCCCTTATTTTTGGCGAAAAAGGCAGAAAATCATCGTATTTTGGAGCAAAATTGCAGAAATTCACCTAATTTTGGGGTAAAACATGCAGTAATTTTCTTTATTTTGTAGCAAAAAGGCAGAAATTCCCCTTATTTTGGGGCAAATGGCAGAAATTCCCCTTATTTAAGGGCAAAATTGCAGAAATTTCTCTTATTTGGGGGCAAAAAACAGAAATTCCCCTTATTTTGAGGCAAAAGTGCAGAAATTTCCTTTTTTTGGGGCAAAATTGCAGAAATTTCCCTTATTTTAGGGCAAAATTGCAGAAATTTGCTTTATTATGGGGTAAAATTGCAGAAATTTCCCTTATTTTAGGGCAAAATTGCAGAAATTTCACTTGTTTTAGGAAATAAACAAAATTTTTTCTTATTTTGGGGCAAAAAGGCAGAAATTCCCATTATTTTGGGGCAAAAAGGCAGAAATTTACCTTATTTTGGGGTAAAATTGCAGAAATTTCACATATTTCAGGGCAAAAAGACAGAAATTTCCCTTATTTTGGGGCAAAAAGGAGAAATTCCTTTTATTATGGTACAAAGTTGAAGAAATTTTCTTTATTTTGGAACAAAAAGGCAGAAATTCCCCATATTTTGGGGCAAAAGTCAGAAATTCTTCTTATTTTGAGGTAACATGCAGAAATTTCTTTTATTTAGAGGTAAAATGCTGAAATTCCCCTAATAATTGGGAAAAATGCAGAAATTCCCTTTATTTTGGGGCTAAAAGGCAGAAATTTTCTGTATTTTGAAGAAAAATTGCAGAAATTCTCATAATTTCCGGGCAAAAAAGCTGAAATTCTTTTTATTTTGGGACAAAATACAGAAAATCTTGTTTTTTCGGGTGCAAAAAGTAAGAAATTCCCCTTATTTGGGGCAAAATTGCAGAAATTTCCTTTACTTTGGGGCAAAATTGCAGAAATTTCCCTTATTTTGGGGCAAAATTGCAGAAATTTTACTTATTTCAGGGAAAAAAGTCAGAAATTTCTCTTATTTTGGAACAAAAAGGCAGAAATTTTTTTTATTTTGGTAAAAAATTGCAGAAATTTTTCTTATTTTGGGGCAAAAAGCCAGAAATTTCCTATATTTTTGGGTAAAAGGCAGAAATTCCCCTTATTTGAGGAAAAAAGGCTGAAATTCCCCTTATTTTGGGGCAAAAAAGCAGAAATTCTCCTTATTTTGGGGCAAAAAGCAGACATTTTTATTATTTTGGAGAAAAATTTTAGAAATTTCACTTATTTCAGGGCAAAAAGTCAGAAATTTCCCTTATTTGGGGGCAAAAAGACAGAAATTCCTTTTATTTTTGGGAAAAGGCAGAAATTGCACTTATTTTGAGGCAAAAAGGCGAAAAATCGCCTTATTTTGGGGCAAAAGTGAAGAAATTTCCCTTTTTCATAGCAAAAAGTTATACATTGCCTTTATTTTCGGGCAAAAAGGCAGAAATTCCCTGTATTTTGAGCAAAATTGCAGAAATTCCCCTAATTTTGGGGCAAAAAGGCAGAAATTCCCCTTATTTTGGGGTAAAACTGCAGAAATTTCACTTATTTCGCGGTAAAATGGCAGAAATTCCCCTTATTTTCGGCGAAAAAGGCAGAAAATCCTCGTATTTTGGAGCAAAATTGCAGAAATTCACCTAATTTTGGGTAAAACATGCAGTAATTTTCTTTATTTTGTGGCCAAAAGGCAGAATTTCCCCTTATTTTGGGGCAAATGGCAGAAATTCCCCTTATTTTAGGGCAAAATTGCAGAAATTTCCCTTATTTGGGACAAAAAAAAGAAATTCCCCTTATTTTGAGGAAAAAAAGCAGAAAGTTGCTTTATTTGGGGGCAAAAAACAGAAATTCCCCTTTATTTTGCAGCAAAATTGCAGAAATTTGCTTTATTATGGGGTAAAATTGCAGAAATTTCTCATATTTTAGGGCAAAAACGCAGAAATTCCCCTTATTTTGAGGTAAAATGCTGAAATTCCCCATATTTTGAGGCAAAAGGCAGAAATTCCCCTTATTTTCGGGCAAAAAAGGCAGAAATTTCCCTTATTTTCGGGCAAAATTGCAGAAATTTCATTTAATTCAGGGTAAAAAGTCAGAAATTCCCCTTATTTTGGGGCAAAAAGGAGAAATTTCTTTTATTATGGTACAAAATTGAAGAAATTTTCTTTATTTTGGAACAAAAAAGCAGAAATTATCCATATTTTGCGTTAAAAGGCAGTAATTCTTCTTATTTTGAGGTAAAATGCAGAATTTCCCATTATTTAGAGGTAAAATGCAGAAATTCCCCAAACATTGGAGAAAAATGCAGAAATTCCCTTTATTTTGCGGCAAACTGAAGAAATTTCTCTTTTTTATGGCAAAAAGGTATACATTCCCTTTATTTACGGGCAAAAAAGCAGAAATTCCTTGTATTTTGAAGCAAAATTGCAGAAATTCTCCTAATTTTGGGGCAAAAATGCAGAAATTCTCCTTATTTGGGGCAAAATTGCAGAAATTTCCTTTCTTTGAGGCAAAATTGCAGAAATTTTCCTTATTTGGGGAAAAAAAACAGAAATTCCCCTTATTTTGGGCCAAAATTGCAGAAATTTGCTTTATTTGGGGGAAAAAAACAGAAATTCCTCTTATTTTGCAGCAAAATTGCAGAAATTTGCTTTATTATGGGGCAAAATTGCAGAAATTTCACTTATTTCAGGGCAAAAAGGCAGAAATTTCTCTTATTTTGGAACAAAAGGCAGAAATTTCTTTGATTTTTGTACAATATTGCAGAAATTATTCTTATTTTAAGGAAAAAAGGCTGAAATTCCCCTTATTTTGGGGCAAAAAGGCAGAAATTCCCCTTATTTTGGAGCAAAAAGCAGACATTTCCCTTATTTTGAGGAAAAATTTTAGAAATTTCACATATTTCAGGGCAAAAAGTCAGAAATTCCCCTTATGTTGGGGCAAAAAGACAGAAATTCCGTTTATTTTTGGGGAAAAGGCAGAAATTGCACTTATTTTGAGTCAAAAAGGCGGAAAATCGCCTTTTTCTGGGGCAAAAGTGAAGAAATTTCCCTTTTTTATAGCAAAAAGGTATACATTGCCTTTATTTTAGGGCAAAAAGGCAGAAATTCCTCGTATTTTGGAGCAAAATTGCAGAAATTTGCTTTATTATGGGGAAAAATTGCAGAAATTTCCCTTATTTGAGGGCAAAATTGCAGAAATTTCACTTATTTCAGAAGAAAAAACAAAAATTTTTCTTATTTTGGGGCAAAAAGGCAGAAATTCCCATTATTTTGGTGCAAAAAGGCAGAAATTCACCTTATTTTGGGGTAAAATTGAAGAAATTTCACATATTTCAGGGCAAAAAGGCAGAAATTCCCCTTATTTTGAGGTAAAATGCTGAAATTCACCATATTTTGGGGCAAAAGGCAGAAATTCCCCTTATTTTGGAACAAAAAAGGCACAAATTTCTCTTATTTTTGGGCAAAATTGCAGAAATTTCATTTATTTCACGGTAAAAAGTCAGAAATTCCCCTTATTTTGGGGCCAAAAGGAGAAATTTCTTTTATTATGGTACAAAATTGAAGAAATTTTCTTTATTTTTGAACAAAAAGGCAGAAATTCACCATATTTTAGGGTAAAATGCAGAAATTCTTCTTATTTTGAGGTAAAATGCAGAAATTCCCCTTATTAAGAGGTAAAATGCAGAAATTCCCCTAATATTGGGGAAAAATGCAGAAATCCCCTTTATTTTGGGGCTAAAAGGCAGAAATTTTCTGTATTTTGAAGAAAAATTGAAGTAATTCTCAAAATTTTCGGGCAAAAAGGCTGAAATTTTCCTTATTTTTGGGCAAAAAGTCAGAAAATCTCTTTTTTTCGGGTGCAAAAAGTCAAAATTCCCCTTATTTGGGGCAAAATTGCAGAAAGTTCCTCTACTTTGGGGCAAAATTGCAGAAATTTCCCTTATTTTGGGGCAAAATTGCAGAAATTTCACTTATTTCAGGGAAAAAAGGCAGAAATATCTGTTATTTTGGAACAAAAAGGCAGAAATTTCTTTTATTTTGGTACAAAATTGGAGAAATTTTTCTTATTTTGGGGCCAAAAGGCAGAAATTTCCCATATTTTTGGGCAAAAGGCAGAAATTCCCCTTATTTTGGGGCAAAAAGCAGACATTTCCATTATTTTGGGGAAAAATTTTAGAAATTTCACTTATTTCAGGGCAAAAAGTCAGAAATTTCCCTTACTTTGGGGCAAAAAGACAGAAATTCCGTTTATTTTTAGGGAAAAGGCAGAAATTGCACTTATTTTGAGTCAAAAAGGCGGAAAATCGCCTTATTTTGGGGCAAAAGTGAAGAAATTTCCCTTTTTTATAGCAAAAAGGTATACATTGCCTTTATTTTCGGGCAAAAAGGCAGAAATTCCCCGTATTTTGGAGCAAAATTGCAGAAATTCACCTAATTTTGGGGTAAAACATGCAGTAATTTTCTTTATTTTGTGGCAAAAAGGCAGAAATTCCCCTTATTTTGGGGCAAATGGCAGAAATTCCCCTTATTTAAGGGCAAAATAGCAGAAATTCCCCTTATTTTGGGGCAAAATTGCAGAAATTTGCTTTATTTGGGGGCAAAAAACAGAAATTCCTCTTATTTTGTGGCAAAATTGCAGAAATTTGCTTTATTATGGGGAAAAATTGCAGAAATTTCCCTTATTTTAGAGCAAAAGTGCAGAAATGACGCTTATTTCAGAAGAAAAAACAAAAATTTTACTTATTTTGGGGCAAAAAGGCAGAAATTCCCATTATTTTGGGGCAAAAAGGCAGAAATTTACCTTATTTTGGGGTAAAATTGCAGAAATTTCACATATTTCAGGGCAAAAAGACAGAAATTTCCCTTATTTTGGGGCAAAAAGAAGAAATTTCTTTTATTATGGTACAAAGTTGAAGAAATTTTCTTTATTTTGGAACAAAAAGGCAGAAATTCCCCATATTTTGGGGCAAAAGTCAGAAATTCTTCTTATTTTAGGTAACATGCAGAAATTTCTTTTATTTAGAGGTAAAATGCAGAAATTCCCCTAATATTTGGGAAAAATGCAGAAATTCCCTTTATTTTGGGGCTAAAAGGCAGAAATTTTCCGTATTTTGAAGAAAAATTGCAGAAATTCTCATAATTTCTGGGCAAAAAAGCAGAAATTCTTTTTATTTTGGGACAAAATACAGAAAATCTTTTTTTTTCGGGTGCAAAATATCAGAAATTCCCCTTATTTGGGGCAAAATTGCAGAAATTTCCTTTACTTT
This sequence comes from Micromys minutus, assembly GCF_963924665.1. Classification (NCBI taxonomy): domain Eukaryota; kingdom Metazoa; phylum Chordata; class Mammalia; order Rodentia; family Muridae; genus Micromys; species Micromys minutus. The sequence continues at coordinate 2,941,323 of NW_027667133.1, read as the reverse complement.
GGGGCAAAATTGCAGAAATTTCCCTTATTTTTGGGCAAAATTGCAGAAATTTTACTTATTTCAGGGAAAAAAGGCAGAAATTTCTCTTATTTTGGAACAAAAAGGCAGAAATTTTTTTTATTTTTGTAAAAAATTGCAGAAATTTTTTTTATTTTGGGGCAAAAAGGCAGAAATTTCCTATATTTTTGGGTAAAAGGCAGACATTCCCCTTATTTTGAGGAAAAAAGGCTGAAATTCCCCTTATTTTGGGGCAAAAAAGCAGAAATTCTCCTTATTTTGGGGCAAAAAGCAGACATTTCTCTTAGTTTTGGGAAAAATTTTAGAAATTTCACTTTTTTCAGGGCAAAAAGTTAGAAATTTTCCTTATTTTGGGGCAAAAAGACAGAAATTCCATTTATTTTTGGGGAAAAGGCAGAAATTGCACTTATTTTGAGGCAAAAAGGCGGAAAATCGCCTTATTTTGGGGCAAAAGTGAAGAAATTTCCCTTTTTTATAGCAAAACGTTATACATTGCCTTTATTTTCGGGAAAAAAGGCAGAAATTCCCTGTATTTTGGAGCAAAATTGCAGAAATTCCCCTAATTTTGGGGCAAAAAGCAGAAATTCCCCTTATTTTGGGGTAAAACTGCAGAAATTTCACTTATTTCGCGGTAAAATGGCAGAAATTCCCCTTATTTTCGGCCAAAAAGGCAGAAAATCCTCGTATTTTGGAGCAAAATTGCAGAAATTCACCTAATTTTGGGGTAAAACATGCAGTAATTTTCTTTATTTTGTAGCAAAAAGGCAGAAATTCCCCTTATTTTGGGGCAAATGGCAGAAATTCCCCTTATTTAAGGGCAAAATTGCAGAAATTTCCCTTATTTGGGGGCAAAAAACAGAAATTCCCCTTATTTTGAGGCAAAATTGCAGAAAGTTGCTTTATTTGGGGGCAAAAAACAGAAATTCTCCTTTATTTTGCAGCAAAATTGCAGAAATTTGCTTTATTATGGGGTAAAATTGCAGAAATTTCACATATTTTAGGGCAAAAACGCAGAAATTCCCCTTATTTTGAGGTAAAATGCTGAAATTCCCCATATTTTGGGGCAAAAGGCAGAAATTCCCCTTATTTTGGGGCAAAAAAGGCACAAATTTCCCTTATTTTCGGGCAAAATTGCAGAAATTTCATTTAATTCAGGGTAAAAAGTCAGAAATTCCCCTTATTTTGGGGCAAAAAGGAGAAATTTCTTTTATTATGGTACAAAATTGAAGAAATTTTCTTTATTTTGGAACCAAAAAGCAGAAATTGCCCATATTTTGGGTTAAAAGGCATTAATTCTTCTTATTTTGAGGTAAAATGCAGAATTTCCCCTTATTTAGAGGTAAAATGCAGAAATTCCCCAAACATTGGAGAAAAATGCAGAAATTCCCTTTATTTTGCGGCAAACTGAAGAAATTTCTCTTTTTTATGGCAAAAAGGTATACATTCCCTTTATTTACGGGCAAAAAAGCAGAAATTCCTTGTATTTTGAAGCAAAATTGCAGAAATTCCCCTAATTTTGGGGCAAAAATGCAGAAATTCTCCTTATTTGGGGCAAAATTGCAGAAATTTCCTTTCTTTGGGGCAAAATTGCAGAAATTTCCCTTATTTTAGGGCAAAATTGCAGAAATTTCCCTTATTTGGGGACAAAAAACAGAAATTCCCCTTATTTTGGGCCAAAATTGCAGAAATTTGCTTTATTTGGGGGAAAAAAACAGAAATTCCTTATATTTTGCAGCAAAATTGCAGAAATTTGCTTTATTATGGGGAAAAATTGCAGAAATTTCCCTTATTTGAGGGCAAAATTGCAGAAATTTCACTTATTTCAGAAGAAAAAACAAAAATTTTTCTTATTTTGGGGCAAAAAGGCAGAAATTCCCATTATTTTGGGGCAAAAAGGCAGAAATTCACCTTATTTTGGGGTAAAATTGAAGAAATTTCACATATTTCAGGGCAAAAAGGCAGAAATTCCCCTTATTTTGAGGTAAAATGCTGAAATTCACCATATTTTGGGGCAAAAGGCAGAAATTCCCCTTATTTTGGAACAAAAAAGGCACAAATTTCTCTTATTTTTGGGCAAAATTGCAGAAATTTCATTTATTTCACGGTAAAAAGTCAGAAATTCCCCTTATTTTGGGGCCAAAAGGAGAAATTTCTTTTATTATGGTACAAAATTGAAGAAATTTTCTTTATTTTTGAACAAAAAGGCAGAAATTCACCATATTTTAGGGTAAAATGCAGAAATTCTTCTTATTTTGAGGTAAAATGCAGAAATTCCCCTTATTAAGAGGTAAAATGCAGAAATTCCCCTAATATTGGGGAAAAATGCAGAAATCCCCTTTATTTTGGGGCTAAAAGGCAGAAATTTTCTGTATTTTGAAGAAAAATTGAAGTAATTCTCAAAATTTTCGGGCAAAAATGCTGAAATTTTCCTTATTTTTGGGCAAAAAGTCAGAAAATCTCTTTTTTTCGGGTGGAAAAAGTCAAAATTCCCCTTATTTGCGGCAAAATTGCAGAAAGTTCCTCTACTTTGGGGCAAAATTGCAGAAATTTCCCTTATTTTGGGGCAAAATTGCAGAAATTTCACTTATTTCAGGGAAAAAAGGCAGAAATATCTCTTATTTTGGAACAAAAAGGCAGAAATTTCTTTTATTTTGGTACAAAATTGGAGAAATTTTTCTTATTTTGGGGCCAAAAGGCAGAAATTTCCCATATTTTTGGGCAAAAGGCAGAAATTCCCCTTATTTTGGGCAAAAAGCAGACATTTCCATTATTTTGGGGAAAAATTTTAGAAATTTCACTTATTTCAGGGCAAAAAGTCAGAAATTTCCCTTATTTTGGGGCAAAAAGACAGAAATTCCGTTTATTTTTAGGGAAAAGGCAGAAATTGCACTTATTTTGAGTCAAAAAGGCGGAAAATCGCCTTATTTTGGGGCAAAAGTGAAGAAATTTCCCTTTTTTATAGCAAAAAGGTATACATTGCCTTTATTTTCGGGCAAAAAGGCAGAAATTCCCCGTATTTTGGAGCAAAATTGCAAAAATTCCCCTAATTTTCGGGCAAAAAGGCAGAAATTCCCCTTATTTTGGAGTAAAACTGCAGAAATTTCACTTATTTCGCGGCAAAATGGCAGAAATTTCCCATATTTTCGGCGAAAAAGGCAGAAAATCCTCGTATTTTGGAGCAAAATTGCAGAAATTCCCCTAATTTTGGGGTAAAACATGCAGTAATTTTCTTTATTTTGTGGCAAAAAGGCAGAAATTCCCCTTATTTTGGGGCAAATGGCAGAAATTCCCCTTATTTAAGGGCAAAATAGCAGAAATTCCCCTTATTTTGGGGCAAAATTGCAGAAATTTGCTTTATTTGGGGGCAAAAAACAGAAATTCCTCTTATTTTGTGGCAAAATTGCAGAAATTTGCTTTATTATGGGGAAAAATTGCAGAAATTTCCCTTATTTTAGAGCAAAAGTGCAGAAATGACGCTTATTTCAGAAGAAAAAACAAAAATTTTACTTATTTTGGGGCAAAAAGGCAGAAATTCCCATTATTTTGGGGCAAAAAGGCAGAAATTTACCTTATTTTGGGGTAAAATTGCAGAAATTTCACATATTTCAGGGCAAAAAGACAGAAATTTCCCTTATTTTGGGGCAAAAAGAAGAAATTTCTTTTATTATGGTACAAAGTTGAAGAAATTTTCTTTATTTTGGAACAAAAAGGCAGAAATTCCCCATATTTTGGGGCAAAAGTCAGAAATTCTTCTTATTTTAGGTAACATGCAGAAATTTCTTTTATTTAGAGGTAAAATGCAGAAATTCCGCTAATATTTGGGAAAAATGCAGAAATTCCCTTTATTTTGGGGCTAAAAGGCAGAAATTTTCCGTATTTTGAAGAAAAATTGCAGAAATTCTCATAATTTCTGGGCAAAAAAGCAGAAATTCTTTTTATTTTGGGAAAAATACAGAAAATCTTTTTTTTTTCGGGTGCAAAATGTCAGAAATTCCCCTTATTTGGGGCAAAATTGCAGAAATTTCCTTTACTTTGGGGCAAAATTGCAGAAATTTCCCTTATTTTTGGGCAAAATTGCAGAAATTTTACTTATTTCAGGGAAAAAAGGCAGAAATTTCTCTTATTTTGGAACAAAAAGGCAGAAATTTTTTTTATTTTTGTAAAAAATTGCAGAAATTTTTTTTATTTTGGGGCAAAAAGGCAGAAATTTCTTATATTTTTGGGTAAAAGGCAGACATTCCCCTTATTTTGAGGAAAAAAGGCTGAAATTCCCCTTATTTTGGGGCAAAAAAGCAGAAATTCTCCTTATTTTGGGGCAAAAAGCAGACATTTCTCTTAGTTTTGGGAAAAATTTTAGAAATTTCACTTTTTTCAGGGCAAAAAGTTAGAAATTTCCCTTATTTTGGGGCAAAAAGACAGAAATTCCGTTTATTTTTGGGGAAAAGGCAGAAATTGCACTTATTTTGAGGCAAAAAGGCGGAAAATCGCCTTATTTTGGGGCAAAAGTGAAGAAATTTCCCTTTTTTATAGCAAAAAGTTATACATTGCCTTTATTTTCGGGCAAAAAGGCAGAAATTCCCTGTATTTTGGAGCAAAATTGCAGAAATTCCCCTAATTTTGGGGCAAAAAGGCAGAAATTCCCCTTATTTTGGGGTAAAACTGCAGAAATTTCACTTATTTCGCGGTAAAATGGCAGAAATTCCCCTTATTTTCGGCCAAAAAGGCAGAAAATCCTCGTATTTTGGAGCAAAATTGCAGAAATTCACCTAATTTTGGGGTAAAACATGCAGTAATTTTCTTTATTTTGTAGCAAAAAGGCAGAAATTCCCCTTATTTTGGGGCAAATGGCAGAAATTCCCCTTATTTAAGGGCAAAATTGCAGAAATTTCCCTTATTTGGGGGCAAAAAACAGAAATTTCCCTTATTTTGAGGCAAAATTGCAGAAAGTTGCTTTATTTGGGGGCAAAAAACAGAAATTCTCCTTTATTTTGCAGCAAAATTGCAGAAATTTGCTTTATTATGGGGTAAAATTGCAGAAATTTCACATATTTTAGGGCAAAAACGCAGAAATTCCCCTTATTTTGAGGTAAAATGCTGAAATTCCCCATATTTTGGGGCAAAAGGCAGAAATTCCCCTTATTTTGGGGCAAAAAAGGCACAAATTTCCCTTATTTTCGGGCAAAATTGCAGAAATTTCATTTAATTCAGGGTAAAAAGTCAGAAATTCCCCTTATTTTGGGGCAAAAAGGAGAAATTTCTTTTATTATGGTACAAAATTGAAGAAATTTTCTTTATTTTGGAACCAAAAAGCAGAAATTGCCCATATTTTGGGTTAAAAGGCATTAATTCTTCTTATTTTGAGGTAAAATGCAGAATTTCCCCTTATTTAGAGGTAAAATGCAGAAATTCCCCAAACATTGGAGAAAAATGCAGAAATTCCCTTTATTTTGCGGCAAACTGAAGAAATTTCTCTTTTTTATGGCAAAAAGGTATACATTCCCTTTATTTACGGGCAAAAAAGCAGAAATTCCTTGTATTTTGAAGCAAAATTGCAGAAATTCCCCTAATTTTGGGGCAAAAATGCAGAAATTTCCTTTCTTTGGGGCAAAATTGCAGAAATTTCCCTTATTTTAGGGCAAAATTGCAGAAATTTCCCTTATTTGGGGACAAAAAACAGAAATTCCCCTTATTTTGGGCCAAAATTGCAAAAATTTGCTTTATTTGGGGGAAAAAAACAGAAATTCCTCTTATTTTGCAGCAAAATTGCAGAAATTTGCTTTATTATGGGGAAAAATTGCAGAAATTTCCTTTATTTGAGGGCAAAATTGCAGAAATTTCACTTATTTCAGAAGAAAATACAAAAATTTTTCTTATTTTGGGGCAAAAAGGCAGAAATTCCCATTATTTTGGGGCAAAAAGGCAGGAATTCACCTTATTTTGGGGTAAAATTGAAGAAATTTCACATATTTCAGGGCAAAAAGGCAGAAATTCCACTTATTTTGAGATAAAATGCTGAAATTCACCATATTTTGGGGCAAAAGGCAGAAATTCCCCTTATTTTGGGGCAAAAAAGGCACAAATTTCTCTTATTTTTGGGCAAAATTGCAGAAATTTCATTTATTTCAGGGTAAAAAGTCAGAAATTCCCCTTATTTTGGGGCCAAAAGGAGAAATTTCTTTTATTATGGTACAAAATTGAAGAAATTTTCTTTATTTTTGAACAAAAAGGCAGAAATTCACCATATTTTAGGGTAAAATGCAGAAATTCTTCTTATTTTGAGGTAAAATGCAGAAATTCCCCTTATTAAGAGGTAAAATGCAGAAATTCCCCTAATATTGGGGAAAAATGCAGAAATCCCCTTTATTTTGGGGCTAAAAGGCAGAAATTTTCTGTATTTTGAAGAAAAATTGAAGTAATTCTCAAAATTTTCGGGCAAAAAGGCTGAAATTTTCCTTATTTTTGGGCAAAAAGTCAGAAAATCTCTTTTTTTCGGGTGCAAAATGTCAAAATTCCCCTTATTTGCGGCAAAATTGCAGAAATTTCCTCTACTTTGGGGCAAAATTGCAGAAATTTCCCTTATTTTGGGGCAAAATTGCAGAAATTTCACTTATTTCAGGGAAAAAAGGCAGAAATATCTCTTATTTTGGAACAAAAATGCAGAAATTACTTTTATTTTGGTACAAAATTGGAGAAATTTTTCTTATTTTGGGGCCAAAAGGCAGAAATTTCCCATATTTTTGGGCAAAAGGCAGAAATTCCCCTTATTTTGGGGCAAAAAGCAGAAATTTCCATTATTTTGGGGAAAAATTTTAGAAATTTCACTTATTTCAGGGCAAAAAGTCAGAAATTTCCCTTATTTTGAGGCAAAAAGACAGAAATTCCGTTTATTTTTGGGGAAAAGGCAGAAATTGCACATATTTTGAGGCAAAAATGCGGAAAATCGCCTTATTTTGGAACAAAAGTGAAGAAATTTCCCTTTTTTATAGCAAAAAGTTATACATTGCCTTTATTTTCGGGCAAAAAGGCAGAAATTCCCCGTATTTTGGAGCAAAATTGCAAAAATTCCCCTAATTTTCAGGCAAAAAGGCAGAAATTCCCCTTATTTTGGGGTAAAACTGCAGAAATTTCACTTATTTCGCGGCAAAATGGAAGAAATTCCCCATATTTTCGGCGAAAAAGGCAGAAAATCCTCGTATTTTGGAGCAAAATTGCAGAAATTCACCTAATTTTGGGGTAAAACATGCAGTAATTTTCTTTATTTTGTGGCAAAAAGGCAGAAATTCCCCTTATTTTGGGGCAAATGGCAGAAATTCCCCTTATTTAAGGGCAAAATAGCAGAAATTCCCCTTATTTTGGGGCAAAATTGCAGAAATTTGCTTTATTTGGGGGCAAAAAACAGAAATTCCTCTTATTTTGTGGCAAAATTGCAGAAATTTGCTTTATTATGGGGAAAAATTGCAGAAATTTCCCTTATTTTAGAGCAAAAGTGCAGAAATGACGCTTATTTCAGAAGAAAAAACAAAAATTTTACTTATTTTGGGGCAAAAAGGCAGAAATTCCCATTATTTTGGGGCAAAAAGGCAGAAATTTACCTTATTTTGGGGTAAAATTGCAGAAATTTCACATATTTCAGGGCAAAAAGACAGAAATTTCCCTTATTTTGGGGCAAAAAGAAGAAATTTCTTTTATTATGGTACAAAGTTGAAGAAATTTTCTTTATTTTGGAACAAAAAGGCAGAAATTCCCCATATTTTGGGGCAAAAGTCAGAAATTCTTCTTATTTTAGGTAACATGCAGAAATTTCTTTTATTTAGAGGTAAAATGCAGAAATTCCCCTAATATTTGGGAAAAATGCAGAAATTCCCTTTATTTTGGGGCTAAAAGGCAGAAATTTTCCGTATTTTGAAGAAAAATTGCAGAAATTCTCATAATTTCTGGGCAAAAAAGCAGAAATTCTTTTTATTTTGGGACAAAATACAGAAAATCTTTTTTTTTCGGGTGCAAAATATCAGAAATTCCCCTTATTTGGGGCAAAATTGCAGAAATTTCCTTTACTTTGGGGCAAAATTGCAGAAATTTCCCTTATTTTTGGGCAAAATTGCAGAAATTTTACTTATTTCAGGGAAAAAAGGCAGAAATTTCTCTTATTTTGGAACAAAAAGGCAGAAATTTTTTTTATTTTTGTAAAAAATTGCAGAAATTTTTTTTATTTTGGGGCAAAAAAGCAGAAATTTCCTATATTTTTGGGTAAAAGGCAGACATTCCCCTTATTTTGAGGAAAAAAGGCTGAAATTCCCCTTATTTTGGGGCAAAAAAGCAGAAATTCTCCTTATTTTGGGGCAAAAAGCAGACATTTCTCTTAGTTTTGGGAAAAATTTTAGAAATTTCACTTTTTTCAGGGCAAAAAGTTAGAAATTTTCCTTATTTTGGGGCAAAAAGACAGAAATTCCATTTATTTTTGGGGAAAAGGCAGAAATTGCACTTATTTTGAGGCAAAAAGGCGGAAAATCGCCTTATTTTGGGGCAAAAGTGAAGAAATTTCCCTTTTTTATAGCAAAACGTTATACATTGCCTTTATTTTCGGGAAAAAAGGCAGAAATTCCCTGTATTTTGGAGCAAAATTGCAGAAATTCCCCTAATTTTGGGGCAAAAAGGCAGAAATTCCCCTTATTTTGGGGTAAAACTGCAGAAATTTCACTTATTTCGCGGTAAAATGGCAGAAATTCCCCTTATTTTCGGCCAAAAAGGCAGAAAATCCTCGTATTTTGGAGCAAAATTGCAGAAATTCACCTAATTTTGGGGTAAAACATGCAGTAATTTTCTTTATTTTGTAGCAAAAAGGCAGAAATTCCCCTTATTTTGGGGCAAATGGCAGAAATTCCCCTTATTTAAGGGCAAAATTGCAGAAATTTCCCTTATTTGGGGGCAAAAAACAGAAATTCCCCTTATTTTGAGGCAAAATTGCAGAAAGTTGCTTTATTTGGGGGCAAAAAACAGAAATTCTCCTTTATTTTGCAGCAAAATTGCAGAAATTTGCTTTATTATGGGGTAAAATTGCAGAAATTTCACATATTTTAGGGCAAAAACGCAGAAATTCCCCTTATTTTGAGGTAAAATGCTGAAATTCCCCATATTTTGGGGCAAAAGGCAGAAATTCCCCTTATTTTGGGGCAAAAAAGGCACAAATTTCCCTTATTTTCGGGCAAAATTGCAGAAATTTCATTTAATTCAGGGTAAAAAGTCAGAAATTCCCCTTATTTTGGGGCAAAAAGGAGAAATTTCTTTTATTATGGTACAAAATTGAAGAAATTTTCTTTATTTTGGAACCAAAAAGCAGAAATTGCCCATATTTTGGGTTAAAAGGCATTAATTCTTCTTATTTTGAGGTAAAATGCAGAATTTCCCCTTATTTAGAGGTAAAATGCAGAAATTCCCCAAACATTGGAGAAAAATGCAGAAATTCCCTTTATTTTGCGGCAAACTGAAGAAATTTCTCTTTTTTATGGCAAAAAGGTATACATTCCCTTTATTTACGGGCAAAAAAGCAGAAATTCCTTGTATTTTGAAGCAAAATTGCAGAAATTCCCCTAATTTTGGGGCAAAAATGCAGAAATTTCCTTTCTTTGGGGCAAAATTGCAGAAATTTCCCTTATTTTAGGGCAAAATTGCAGAAATTTCCCTTATTTTAGGGCAAAATTGCAGAAATTTCCCTTATTTGGGGACAAAAAACAGAAATTCCCCTTATTTTGGGCCAAAATTGCAGAAATTTGCTTTATTTGGGGGAAAAAAACAGAAATTCCTTATATTTTGCAGCAAAATTGCAGAAATTTGCTTTATTATGGGGAAAAATTGCAGAAATTTCCCTTATTTGAGGGCAAAATTGCAGAAATTTCACTTATTTCAGAAGAAAAAACAAAAATTTTTCTTATTTTGGGGCAAAAAGGCAGAAATTCCCATTATTTTGGGGCAAAAAGGCAGAAATTCACCTTATTTTGGGGTAAAATTGAAGAAATTTCACATATTTCAGGGCAAAAAGGCAGAAATTCCCCTTATTTTGAGGTAAAATGCTGAAATTCACCATATTTTGGGGCAAAAGGCAGAAATTCCCCTTATTTTGGAACAAAAAAGGCACAAATTTCTCTTATTTTTGGGCAAAATTGCAGAAATTTCATTTATTTCACGGTAAAAAGTCAGAAATTCCCCTTATTTTGGGGCCAAAAGGAGAAATTTCTTTTATTATGGTACAAAATTGAAGAAATTTTCTTTATTTTTGAACAAAAAGGCAGAAATTCACCATATTTTAGGGTAAAATGCAGAAATTCTTCTTATTTTGAGGTAAAATGCAGAAATTCCCCTTATTAAGAGGTAAAATGCAGAAATTCCCCTAATATTGGGGAAAAATGCAGAAATCCCCTTTATTTTGGGGCTAAAAGGCAGAAATTTTCTGTATTTTGAAAAAAATTGAAGTAATTCTCAAAATTTTCGGGCAAAAATGCAGAAATTTTCCTTATTTTTGGGCAAAAAGTCAGAAAATCTCTTTTTTTCGGGTGGAAAAAGTCAAAATTCCCCTTATTTGCGGCAAAATTGCAGAAAGTTCCTCTACTTTGGGGCAAAATTGCAGAAATTTCCCTTATTTTGGGGCAAAATTGCAGAAATTTCACTTATTTCAGGGAAAAAAGGCAGAAATATCTCTTATTTTGGAACAAAAAGGCAGAAATTTCTTTTATTTTGGTACAAAATTGGAGAAATTTTTCTTATTTTGGGGCCAAAAGGCAGAAATTTCCCATATTTTTGGGCAAAAGGCAGAAATTCCCCTTATTTTGGGCAAAAAGCAGACATTTCCATTATTTTGGGGAAAAATTTTAGAAATTTCACTTATTTCAGGGCAAAAAGTCAGAAATTTCCCTTATTTTGGGGCAAAAAGACAGAAATTCCGTTTATTTTTAGGGAAAAGGCAGAAATTGCACTTATTTTGAGTCAAAAAGGCGGAAAATCGCCTTATTTTGGGGCAAAAGTGAAGAAATTTCCCTTTTTTATAGCAAAAAGGTATACATTGCCTTTATTTTCGGGCAAAAAGGCAGAAATTCCCCGTATTTTGGAGCAAAATTGCAAAAATTCCCCTAATTTTCGGGCAAAAAGGCAGAAATTCCCCTTATTTTGGAGTAAAACTGCAGAAATTTCACTTATTTCGCGGCAAAATGGCAGAAATTTCCCATATTTTCGGCGAAAAAGGCAGAAAATCCTCGTATTTTGGAGCAAAATTGCAGAAATTCCCCTAATTTTGGGGTAAAACATGCAGTAATTTTCTTTATTTTGTGGCAAAAAGGCAGAAATTCCCCTTATTTTGGGGCAAATGGCAGAAATTCCCCTTATTTAAGGGCAAAATAGCAGAAATTCCCCTTATTTTGGGGCAAAATTGCAGAAATTTGCTTTATTTGGGGGCAAAAAACAGAAATTCCTCTTATTTTGTGGCAAAATTGCAGAAATTTGCTTTATTATGGGGAAAAATTGCAGAAATTTCCCTTATTTTAGAGCAAAAGTGCAGAAATGACGCTTATTTCAGAAGAAAAAACAAAAATTTTACTTATTTTGGGGCAAAAAGGCAGAAATTCCCATTATTTTGGGGCAAAAAGGCAGAAATTTACCTTATTTTGGGGTAAAATTGCAGAAATTTCACATATTTCAGGGCAAAAAGACAGAAATTTCCCTTATTTTGGGGCAAAAAGAAGAAATTTCTTTTATTATGGTACAAAGTTGAAGAAATTTTCTTTATTTTGGAACAAAAAGGCAGAAATTCCCCATATTTTGGGGCAAAAGTCAGAAATTCTTCTTATTTTAGGTAACATGCAGAAATTTCTTTTATTTAGAGGTAAAATGCAGAAATTCCGCTAATATTTGGGAAAAATGCAGAAATTCCCTTTATTTTGGGGCTAAAAGGCAGAAATTTTCCGTATTTTGAAGAAAAATTGCAGAAATTCTCATAATTTCTGGGCAAAAAAGCAGAAATTCTTTTTATTTTGGGAAAAATACAGAAAATCTTTTTTTTTTCGGGTGCAAAATGTCAGAAATTCCCCTTATTTGGGGCAAAATTGCAGAAATTTCCTTTACTTTGGGGCAAAATTGCAGAAATTTCCCTTATTTTTGGGCAAAATTGCAGAAATTTTACTTATTTCAGGGAAAAAAGGCAGAAATTTCTCTTATTTTGGAACAAAAAGGCAGAAATTTTTTTTATTTTTGTAAAAAATTGCAGAAATTTTTTTTATTTTGGGGCAAAAAGGCAGAAATTTCTTATATTTTTGGGTAAAAGGCAGACATTCCCCTTATTTTGAGGAAAAAAGGCTGAAATTCCCCTTATTTTGGGGCAAAAAAGCAGAAATTCTCCTTATTTTGGGGCAAAAAGCAGACATTTCTCTTAGTTTTGGGAAAAATTTTAGAAATTTCACTTTTTTCAGGGCAAAAAGTTAGAAATTTCCCTTATTTTGGGGCAAAAAGACAGAAATTCCGTTTATTTTTGGGGAAAAGGCAGAAATTGCACTTATTTTGAGGCAAAAAGGCGGAAAATCGCCTTATTTTGGGGCAAAAGTGAAGAAATTTCCCTTTTTTATAGCAAAAAGTTATACATTGCCTTTATTTTCGGGCAAAAAGGCAGAAATTCCCTGTATTTTGGAGCAAAATTGCAGAAATTCCCCTAATTTTGGGGCAAAAAGGCAGAAATTCCCCTTATTTTGGGGTAAAACTGCAGAAATTTCACTTATTTCGCGGTAAAATGGCAGAAATTCCCCTTATTTTCGGCCAAAAAGGCAGAAAATCCTCGTATTTTGGAGCAAAATTGCAGAAATTCACCTAATTTTGGGGTAAAACATGCAGTAATTTTCTTTATTTTGTAGCAAAAAGGCAGAAATTCCCCTTATTTTGGGGCAAATGGCAGAAATTCCCCTTATTTAAGGGCAAAATTGCAGAAATTTCCCTTATTTGGGGGCAAAAAACAGAAATTTCCCTTATTTTGAGGCAAAATTGCAGAAAGTTGCTTTATTTGGGGGCAAAAAACAGAAATTCTCCTTTATTTTGCAGCAAAATTGCAGAAATTTGCTTTATTATGGGGTAAAATTGCAGAAATTTCACATATTTTAGGGCAAAAACGCAGAAATTCCCCTTATTTTGAGGTAAAATGCTGAAATTCCCCATATTTTGGGGCAAAAGGCAGAAATTCCCCTTATTTTGGGGCAAAAAAGGCACAAATTTCCCTTATTTTCGGGCAAAATTGCAGAAATTTCATTTAATTCAGGGTAAAAAGTCAGAAATTCCCCTTATTTTGGGGCAAAAAGGAGAAATTTCTTTTATTATGGTACAAAATTGAAGAAATTTTCTTTATTTTGGAACCAAAAAGCAGAAATTGCCCATATTTTGGGTTAAAAGGCATTAATTCTTCTTATTTTGAGGTAAAATGCAGAATTTCCCCTTATTTAGAGGTAAAATGCAGAAATTCCCCAAACATTGGAGAAAAATGCAGAAATTCCCTTTATTTTGCGGCAAACTGAAGAAATTTCTCTTTTTTATGGCAAAAAGGTATACATTCCCTTTATTTACGGGCAAAAAAGCAGAAATTCCTTGTATTTTGAAGCAAAATTGCAGAAATTCCCCTAATTTTGGGGCAAAAATGCAGAAATTTCCTTTCTTTGGGGCAAAATTGCAGAAATTTCCCTTATTTTAGGGCAAAATTGCAGAAATTTCCCTTATTTGGGGACAAAAAACAGAAATTCCCCTTATTTTGGGCCAAAATTGCAAAAATTTGCTTTATTTGGGGGAAAAAAACAGAAATTCCTCTTATTTTGCAGCAAAATTGCAGAAATTTGCTTTATTATGGGGAAAAATTGCAGAAATTTCCTTTATTTGAGGGCAAAATTGCAGAAATTTCACTTATTTCAGAAGAAAATACAAAAATTTTTCTTATTTTGGGGCAAAAAGGCAGAAATTCCCATTATTTTGGGGCAAAAAGGCAGGAATTCACCTTATTTTGGGGTAAAATTGAAGAAATTTCACATATTTCAGGGCAAAAAGGCAGAAATTCCACTTATTTTGAGATAAAATGCTGAAATTCACCATATTTTGGGGCAAAAGGCAGAAATTCCCCTTATTTTGGGGCAAAAAAGGCACAAATTTCTCTTATTTTTGGGCAAAATTGCAGAAATTTCATTTATTTCAGGGTAAAAAGTCAGAAATTCCCCTTATTTTGGGGCCAAAAGGAGAAATTTCTTTTATTATGGTACAAAATTGAAGAAATTTTCTTTATTTTTGAACAAAAAGGCAGAAATTCACCATATTTTAGGGTAAAATGCAGAAATTCTTCTTATTTTGAGGTAAAATGCAGAAATTCCCCTTATTAAGAGGTAAAATGCAGAAATTCCCCTAATATTGGGGAAAAATGCAGAAATCCCCTTTATTTTGGGGCTAAAAGGCAGAAATTTTCTGTATTTTGAAGAAAAATTGAAGTAATTCTCAAAATTTTCGGGCAAAAAGGCTGAAATTTTCCTTATTTTTGGGCAAAAAGTCAGAAAATCTCTTTTTTTTGGGTGCAAAATGTCAAAATTCCCCTTATTTGCGGCAAAATTGCAGAAATTTCCTCTACTTTGGGGCAAAATTGCAGAAATTTCCCTTATTTTGGGGCAAAATTGCAGAAATTTCACTTATTTCAGGGAAAAAAGGCAGAAATATCTCTTATTTTGGAACAAAAATGCAGAAATTACTTTTATTTTGGTACAAAATTGGAGAAATTTTTCTTATTTTGGGGCCAAAAGGCAGAAATTTCCCATATTTTTGGGCAAAAGGCAGAAATTCCCCTTATTTTGGGGCAAAAAGCAGAAATTTCCATTATTTTGGGGAAAAATTTTAGAAATTTCACTTATTTCAGGGCAAAAAGTCAGAAATTTCCCTTATTTTGAGGCAAAAAGACAGAAATTCCGTTTATTTTTGGGGAAAAGGCAGAAATTGCACATATTTTGAGGCAAAAATGCGGAAAATCGCCTTATTTTGGAACAAAAGTGAAGAAATTTCCCTTTTTTATAGCAAAAAGTTATACATTGCCTTTATTTTCGGGCAAAAAGGCAGAAATTCCCCGTATTTTGGAGCAAAATTGCAAAAATTCCCCTAATTTTCAGGCAAAAAGGCAGAAATTCCCCTTATTTTGGGGTAAAACTGCAGAAATTTCACTTATTTCGCGGCAAAATGGAAGAAATTCCCCATATTTTCGGCGAAAAAGGCAGAAAATCCTCGTATTTTGGAGCAAAATTGCAGAAATTCACCTAATTTTGGGGTAAAACATGCAGTAATTTTCTTTATTTTGTGGCAAAAAGGCAGAAATTCCCCTTATTTTGGGGCAAATGGCAGAAATTCCCCTTATTTAAGGGCAAAATAGCAGAAATTCCCCTTATTTTGGGGCAAAATTGCAGAAATTTGCTTTATTTGGGGGCAAAAAACAGAAATTCCTCTTATTTTGTGGCAAAATTGCAGAAATTTGCTTTATTATGGGGAAAAATTGCAGAAATTTCCCTTATTTTAGAGCAAAAGTGCAGAAATTACACTTATTTCAGAAGAAAAAACAAAAATTTTACTTATTTTGGGGCAAAAAGGCAGAAATTCCCATTATTTTGGGGCAAAAAGGCAGAAATTTACCTTATTTTGGGGTAAAATTGCAGAAATTTCACATATTTCAGGGCAAAAAGACAGAAATTTCCCTTATTTTGGGGCAAAAAGAAGAAATTTCTTTTATTATGGTACAAAGTTGAAGAAATTTTCTTTATTTTGGAACAAAAAGGCAGAAATTCCCCATATTTTGGGGCAAAAGTCAGAAATTCTTCTTATTTTAGGTAACATGCAGAAATTTCTTTTATTTAGAGGTAAAATGCAGAAATTCCCCTAATATTTGGGAAAAATGCAGAAATTCCCTTTATTTTGGGGCTAAAAGGCAGAAATTTTCCGTATTTTGAAGAAAAATTGCAGAAATTCTCATAATTTCTGGGCAAAAAAGCAGAAATTCTTTTTATTTTGGGACAAAATACAGAAAATCTTTTTTTTTCGGGTGCAAAATATCAGAAATTCCCCTTATTTGGGGCAAAATTGCAGAAATTTCCTTTACTTTGGGGCAAAATTGCAGAAATTTCCCTTATTTTTGGGCAAAATTGCAGAAATTTTACTTATTTCAGGGAAAAAAGGCAGAAATTTCTCTTATTTTGGAACAAAAAGGCAGAAATTTTTTTTATTTTTGTAAAAAATTGCAGAAATTTTTTTTATTTTGGGGCAAAAAAGCAGAAATTTCCTATATTTTTGGGTAAAAGGCAGACATTCCCCTTATTTTGAGGAAAAAAGGCTGAAATTCCCCTTATTTTGGGGCAAAAAAGCAGAAATTCTCCTTATTTTGGGGCAAAAAGCAGACATTTCTCTTAGTTTTGGGAAAAATTTTAGAAATTTCACTTTTTTCAGGGCAAAAAGTTAGAAATTTTCCTTATTTTGGGGCAAAAAGACAGAAATTCCATTTATTTTTGGGGAAAAGGCAGAAATTGCACTTATTTTGAGGCAAAAAGGCGGAAAATCGCCTTATTTTGGGGCAAAAGTGAAGAAATTTCCCTTTTTTATAGCAAAACGTTATACATTGCCTTTATTTTCGGGAAAAAAGGCAGAAATTCCCTGTATTTTGGAGCAAAATTGCAGAAATTCCCCTAATTTTGGGGCAAAAAGGCAGAAATTCCCCTTATTTTGGGGTAAAACTGCAGAAATTTCACTTATTTCGCGGTAAAATGGCAGAAATTCCCCTTATTTTCGGCCAAAAAGGCAGAAAATCCTCGTATTTTGGAGCAAAATTGCAGAAATTCACCTAATTTTGGGGTAAAACATGCAGTAATTTTCTTTATTTTGTAGCAAAAAGGCAGAAATTCCCCTTATTTTGGGGCAAATGGCAGAAATTCCCCTTATTTAAGGGCAAAATTGCAGAAATTTCCCTTATTTGGGGGCAAAAAACAGAAATTCCCCTTATTTTGAGGCAAAATTGCAGAAAGTTGCTTTATTTGGGGGCAAAAAACAGAAATTCTCCTTTATTTTGCAGCAAAATTGCAGAAATTTGCTTTATTATGGGGTAAAATTGCAGAAATTTCACATATTTTAGGGCAAAAACGCAGAAATTCCCCTTATTTTGAGGTAAAATGCTGAAATTCCCCATATTTTGGGGCAAAAGGCAGAAATTCCCCTTATTTTGGGGCAAAAAAGGCACAAATTTCCCTTATTTTCGGGCAAAATTGCAGAAATTTCATTTAATTCAGGGTAAAAAGTCAGAAATTCCCCTTATTTTGGGGCAAAAAGGAGAAATTTCTTTTATTATGGTACAAAATTGAAGAAATTTTCTTTATTTTGGAACCAAAAAGCAGAAATTGCCCATATTTTGGGTTAAAAGGCATTAATTCTTCTTATTTTGAGGTAAAATGCAGAATTTCCCCTTATTTAGAGGTAAAATGCAGAAATTCCCCAAACATTGGAGAAAAATGCAGAAATTCCCTTTATTTTGCGGCAAACTGAAGAAATTTCTCTTTTTTATGGCAAAAAGGTATACATTCCCTTTATTTACGGGCAAAAAAGCAGAAATTCCTTGTATTTTGAAGCAAAATTGCAGAAATTCCCCTAATTTTGGGGCAAAAATGCAGAAATTCTCCTTATTTGGGGCAAAATTGCAGAAATTTCCTTTCTTTGGGGCAAAATTGCAGAAATTTCCCTTATTTTAGGGCAAAATTGCAGAAATTTCCCTTATTTGGGGACAAAAAACAGAAATTCCCCTTATTTTGGGCCAAAATTGCAGAAATTTGCTTTATTTGGGGGAAAAAAACAGAAATTCCTTATATTTTGCAGCAAAATTGCAGAAATTTGCTTTATTATGGGGAAAAATTGCAGAAATTTCCCTTATTTGAGGGCAAAATTGCAGAAATTTCACTTATTTCAGAAGAAAAAACAAAAATTTTTCTTATTTTGGGGCAAAAAGGCAGAAATTCCCATTATTTTGGGGCAAAAAGGCAGAAATTCACCTTATTTTGGGGTAAAATTGAAGAAATTTCACATATTTCAGGGCAAAAAGGCAGAAATTCCCCTTATTTTGAGGTAAAATGCTGAAATTCACCATATTTTGGGGCAAAAGGCAGAAATTCCCCTTATTTTGGAACAAAAAAGGCACAAATTTCTCTTATTTTTGGGCAAAATTGCAGAAATTTCATTTATTTCACGGTAAAAAGTCAGAAATTCCCCTTATTTTGGGGCCAAAAGGAGAAATTTCTTTTATTATGGTACAAAATTGAAGAAATTTTCTTTATTTTTGAACAAAAAGGCAGAAATTCACCATATTTTAGGGTAAAATGCAGAAATTCTTCTTATTTTGAGGTAAAATGCAGAAATTCCCCTTATTAAGAGGTAAAATGCAGAAATTCCCCTAATATTGGGGAAAAATGCAGAAATCCCCTTTATTTTGGGGCTAAAAGGCAGAAATTTTCTGTATTTTGAAAAAAATTGAAGTAATTCTCAAAATTTTCGGGCAAAAATGCAGAAATTTTCCTTATTTTTGGGCAAAAAGTCAGAAAATCTCTTTTTTTCGGGTGGAAAAAGTCAAAATTCCCCTTATTTGCGGCAAAATTGCAGAAAGTTCCTCTACTTTGGGGCAAAATTGCAGAAATTTCCCTTATTTTGGGGCAAAATTGCAGAAATTTCACTTATTTCAGGGAAAAAAGGCAGAAATATCTCTTATTTTGGAACAAAAAGGCAGAAATTTCTTTTATTTTGGTACAAAATTGGAGAAATTTTTCTTATTTTGGGGCCAAAAGGCAGAAATTTCCCATATTTTTGGGCAAAAGGCAGAAATTCCCCTTATTTTGGGCAAAAAGCAGACATTTCCATTATTTTGGGGAAAAATTTTAGAAATTTCACTTATTTCAGGGCAAAAAGTCAGAAATTTCCCTTATTTTGGGGCAAAAAGACAGAAATTCCGTTTATTTTTAGGGAAAAGGCAGAAATTGCACTTATTTTGAGTCAAAAAGGCGGAAAATCGCCTTATTTTGGGGCAAAAGTGAAGAAATTTCCCTTTTTTATAGCAAAAAGGTATACATTGCCTTTATTTTCGGGCAAAAAGGCAGAAATTCCCCGTATTTTGGAGCAAAATTGCAAAAATTCCCCTAATTTTCGGGCAAAAAGGCAGAAATTCCCCTTATTTTGGAGTAAAACTGCAGAAATTTCACTTATTTCGCGGCAAAATGGCAGAAATTTCCCATATTTTCGGCGAAAAAGGCAGAAAATCCTCGTATTTTGGAGCAAAATTGCAGAAATTCCCCTAATTTTGGGGTAAAACATGCAGTAATTTTCTTTATTTTGTGGCAAAAAGGCAGAAATTCCCCTTATTTTGGGGCAAATGGCAGAAATTCCCCTTATTTAAGGGCAAAATAGCAGAAATTCCCCTTATTTTGGGGCAAAATTGCAGAAATTTGCTTTATTTGGGGGCAAAAAACAGAAATTCCTCTTATTTTGTGGCAAAATTGCAGAAATTTGCTTTATTATGGGGAAAAATTGCAGAAATTTCCCTTATTTTAGAGCAAAAGTGCAGAAATGACGCTTATTTCAGAAGAAAAAACAAAAATTTTACTTATTTTGGGGCAAAAAGGCAGAAATTCCCATTATTTTGGGGCAAAAAGGCAGAAATTTACCTTATTTTGGGGTAAAATTGCAGAAATTTCACATATTTCAGGGCAAAAAGACAGAAATTTCCCTTATTTTGGGGCAAAAAGAAGAAATTTCTTTTATTATGGTACAAAGTTGAAGAAATTTTCTTTATTTTGGAACAAAAAGGCAGAAATTCCCCATATTTTGGGGCAAAAGTCAGAAATTCTTCTTATTTTAGGTAACATGCAGAAATTTCTTTTATTTAGAGGTAAAATGCAGAAATTCCGCTAATATTTGGGAAAAATGCAGAAATTCCCTTTATTTTGGGGCTAAAAGGCAGAAATTTTCCGTATTTTGAAGAAAAATTGCAGAAATTCTCATAATTTCTGGGCAAAAAAGCAGAAATTCTTTTTATTTTGGGAAAAATACAGAAAATCTTTTTTTTTTCGGGTGCAAAATGTCAGAAATTCCCCTTATTTGGGGCAAAATTGCAGAAATTTCCTTTACTTTGGGGCAAAATTGCAGAAATTTCCCTTATTTTTGGGCAAAATTGCAGAAATTTTACTTATTTCAGGGAAAAAAGGCAGAAATTTCTCTTATTTTGGAACAAAAAGGCAGAAATTTTTTTTATTTTTGTAAAAAATTGCAGAAATTTTTTTTATTTTGGGGCAAAAAGGCAGAAATTTCTTATATTTTTGGGTAAAAGGCAGACATTCCCCTTATTTTGAGGAAAAAAGGCTGAAATTCCCCTTATTTTGGGGCAAAAAAGCAGAAATTCTCCTTATTTTGGGGCAAAAAGCAGACATTTCTCTTAGTTTTGGGAAAAATTTTAGAAATTTCACTTTTTTCAGGGCAAAAAGTTAGAAATTTCCCTTATTTTGGGGCAAAAAGACAGAAATTCCGTTTATTTTTGGGGAAAAGGCAGAAATTGCACTTATTTTGAGGCAAAAAGGCGGAAAATCGCCTTATTTTGGGGCAAAAGTGAAGAAATTTCCCTTTTTTATAGCAAAAAGTTATACATTGCCTTTATTTTCGGGCAAAAAGGCAGAAATTCCCTGTATTTTGGAGCAAAATTGCAGAAATTCCCCTAATTTTGGGGCAAAAAGGCAGAAATTCCCCTTATTTTGGGGTAAAACTGCAGAAATTTCACTTATTTCGCGGTAAAATGGCAGAAATTCCCCTTATTTTCGGCCAAAAAGGCAGAAAATCCTCGTATTTTGGAGCAAAATTGCAGAAATTCACCTAATTTTGGGGTAAAACATGCAGTAATTTTCTTTATTTTGTAGCAAAAAGGCAGAAATTCCCCTTATTTTGGGGCAAATGGCAGAAATTCCCCTTATTTAAGGGCAAAATTGCAGAAATTTCCCTTATTTGGGGGCAAAAAACAGAAATTTCCCTTATTTTGAGGCAAAATTGCAGAAAGTTGCTTTATTTGGGGGCAAAAAACAGAAATTCTCCTTTATTTTGCAGCAAAATTGCAGAAATTTGCTTTATTATGGTGTAAAATTGCAGAAATTTCACATATTTTAGGGCAAAAACGCAGAAATTCCCCTTATTTTGAGGTAAAATGCTGAAATTCCCCATATTTTGGGGCAAAAGGCAGAAATTCCCCTTATTTTGGGGCAAAAAAGGCACAAATTTCCCTTATTTTCGGGCAAAATTGCAGAAATTTCATTTAATTCAGGGTAAAAAGTCAGAAATTCCCCTTATTTTGGGGCAAAAAGGAGAAATTTCTTTTATTATGGTACAAAATTGAAGAAATTTTCTTTATTTTGGAACCAAAAAGCAGAAATTGCCCATATTTTGGGTTAAAAGGCATTAATTCTTCTTATTTTGAGGTAAAATGCAGAATTTCCCCTTATTTAGAGGTAAAATGCAGAAATTCCCCAAACATTGGAGAAAAATGCAGAAATTCCCTTTATTTTGCGGCAAACTGAAGAAATTTCTCTTTTTTATGGCAAAAAGGTATACATTCCCTTTATTTACGGGCAAAAAAGCAGAAATTCCTTGTATTTTGAAGCAAAATTGCAGAAATTCCCCTAATTTTGGGGCAAAAATGCAGAAATTTCCTTTCTTTGGGGCAAAATTGCAGAAATTTCCCTTATTTTAGGGCAAAATTGCAGAAATTTCCCTTATTTGGGGACAAAAAACAGAAATTCCCCTTATTTTGGGCCAAAATTGCAAAAATTTGCTTTATTTGGGGGAAAAAAACAGAAATTCCTCTTATTTTGCAGCAAAATTGCAGAAATTTGCTTTATTATGGGGAAAAATTGCAGAAATTTCCTTTATTTGAGGGCAAAATTGCAGAAATTTCACTTATTTCAGAAGAAAATACAAAAATTTTTCTTATTTTGGGGCAAAAAGGCAGAAATTCCCATTATTTTGGGGCAAAAAGGCAGGAATTCACCTTATTTTGGGGTAAAATTGAAGAAATTTCACATATTTCAGGGCAAAAAGGCAGAAATTCCACTTATTTTGAGATAAAATGCTGAAATTCACCATATTTTGGGGCAAAAGGCAGAAATTCCCCTTATTTTGGGGCAAAAAAGGCACAAATTTCTCTTATTTTTGGGCAAAATTGCAGAAATTTCATTTATTTCAGGGTAAAAAGTCAGAAATTCCCCTTATTTTGGGGCCAAAAGGAGAAATTTCTTTTATTATGGTACAAAATTGAAGAAATTTTCTTTATTTTTGAACAAAAAGGCAGAAATTCACCATATTTTAGGGTAAAAGGCAGAAATTCTTCTTATTTTGAGGTAAAATGCAGAAATTCCCCTTATTAAGAGGTAAAATGCAGAAATTCCCCTAATATTGGGGAAAAATGCAGAAATCCCCTTTATTTTGGGGCTAAAAGGCAGAAATTTTCTGTATTTTGAAGAAAAATTGAAGTAATTCTCAAAATTTTCGGGCAAAAAGGCTGAAATTTTCCTTATTTTTGGGCAAAAAGTCAGAAAATCTCTTTTTTTCGGGTGCAAAATGTCAAAATTCCCCTTATTTGCGGCAAAATTGCAGAAATTTCCTCTACTTTGGGGCAAAATTGCAGAAATTTCCCTTATTTTGGGGCAAAATTGCAGAAATTTCACTTATTTCAGGGAAAAAAGGCAGAAATATCTCTTATTTTGGAACAAAAATGCAGAAATTACTTTTATTTTGGTACAAAATTGGAGAAATTTTTCTTATTTTGGGGCCAAAAGGCAGAAATTTCCCATATTTTTGGGCAAAAGGCAGAAATTCCCCTTATTTTGGGGCAAAAAGCAGAAATTTCCATTATTTTGGGGAAAAATTTTAGAAATTTCACTTATTTCAGGGCAAAAAGTCAGAAATTTCCCTTATTTTGAGGCAAAAAGACAGAAATTCCGTTTATTTTTGGGGAAAAGGCAGAAATTGCACATATTTTGAGGCAAAAATGCGGAAAATCGCCTTATTTTGGAACAAAAGTGAAGAAATTTCCCTTTTTTATAGCAAAAAGTTATACATTGCCTTTATTTTCGGGCAAAAAGGCAGAAATTCCCCGTATTTTGGAGCAAAATTGCAAAAATTCCCCTAATTTTCAGGCAAAAAGGCAGAAATTCCCCTTATTTTGGGGTAAAACTGCAGAAATTTCACTTATTTCGCGGCAAAATGGAAGAAATTCCCCATATTTTCGGCGAAAAAGGCAGAAAATCCTCGTATTTTGGAGCAAAATTGCAGAAATTCACCTAATTTTGGGGTAAAACATGCAGTAATTTTCTTTATTTTGTGGCAAAAAGGCAGAAATTCCCCTTATTTTGGGGCAAATGGCAGAAATTCCCCTTATTTAAGGGCAAAATAGCAGAAATTCCCCTTATTTTGGGGCAAAATTGCAGAAATTTGCTTTATTTGGGGGCAAAAAACAGAAATTCCTCTTATTTTGTGGCAAAATTGCAGAAATTTGCTTTATTATGGGGAAAAATTGCAGAAATTTCCCTTATTTTAGAGCAAAAGTGCAGAAATTACACTTATTTCAGAAGAAAAAACAAAAATTTTACTTATTTTGGGGCAAAAAGGCAGAAATTCCCATTATTTTGGGGCAAAAAGGCAGAAATTTACCTTATTTTGGGGTAAAATTGCAGAAATTTCACATATTTCAGGGCAAAAAGACAGAAATTTCCCTTATTTTGGGGCAAAAAGAAGAAATTTCTTTTATTATGGTACAAAGTTGAAGAAATTTTCTTTATTTTGGAACAAAAAGGCAGAAATTCCCCATATTTTGGGGCAAAAGTCAGAAATTCTTCTTATTTTGAGGTAACATGCAGAAAATTCTTTTATTCAGAGGTAAAATGCAGAAATTCCCCTAATATTTGGGAAAAATGCAGAAATTCCCTTTATTTTGGGGCTAAAAGGCAGAAATTTTCCGTATTTTGAAGAAAAATTGCAGAAATTCTCATAATTTCTGGGCAAAAAAGCAGAAATTCTTTTTATTTTGGGACAAAATACAGAAAATCTTTTTTTTTCGGGTGCAAAATGTCAGAAATTCCCCTTATTTGGGGCAAAATTGCAGAAATTTCCTTTACTTTGGGGCAAAATTGCAGAAATTTCCCTTATTTTGGGGCAAAATTGCAGAAATTTTACTTATTTCAGGGAAAAAATGCAGAAATTTCTCTTATTTTGGGGCAAAAAGGCAGAAATTTCCTATATTTTTGGGTAAAAGGCAGAAATTCCCCTTATTTTGAGGAAAAAAGGCTGAAATTCCCCTTATTTTGGGGCAAAAAAGCAGAAATTCTCCTTATTTTGGGGCAAAAAGCAGACATTTCTCTTAGTTTGGAGAAAAATTTTAGAAATTTCACTTTTTTCAGGTCAAAAAGTTAGAAATTTCCCTTATTTTGGGGCAAAAAGACAGAAATTCCGTTTATTTTTGGGGAAAAGGCAGAAATTGCACTTATTTTGAGGCAAAAAGGCAGAAAATCGCCTTATTTTGGGGCAAAAGTGAAGAAATTTCCCTTTTTTATAGCAAAAAGTCATACAATGCCTTTATTTTCGGGCAAAAAGGCAGAAATTCCCTGTATTTTGGAGCAAAATTGCAGAAATTCCCCTAATTTTGGGGCAAAAATGCAGAAATTCCCCTTATTTTGGGGTAAAACTGCAGAAATTTCACTTATTTCGCGGCAAAATGGCAGAAATTCCCCTTATTTTCGGCCAAAAAGGCAGAATATCCTCGTATTTTGGAGGAAAATTGCAGAAATTCACCTAATTTTGGGGTAAAACATGCAGTAATTTTCTTTATTTTGTGGCCAAAAGGCAAAATTTCCCCTTATTTTGGGGCAAATGGCAGAAATTCCCCTTATTTTAGGGCAAAATTGCAGAAATTTCCCTTATTTGGGGGCAAAAAACAGAAATTCCCTTTATTTTGAGGCAAAATTGCAGAAAGTTGCTTTATTTGGGGGCAAAAATCAGAAATTCCCCTTATTTTGCAGCAAAATTGCAGAAATTTGCTTTATTATAGGGTAAAATTGCAGAAATTTCACATATTTTAGGGCAAAAACGCAGAAATTCCCCTTATTTTGAGGTAAAATGCTGAAATTCCCCATATTTTGGTGCAAAAGGCAGAAATTCCCCTTATTTTCAGGCAAAAAAGGCACAAATTTCCCTTATTTTCGGGCAAAATTGCAGAAATTTCATTTAATTCAGGGTAAAAAGTCAGAAATTCCCCTTATTTTGGGGCAAAAAAGAGAAATTTCTTTTATTATGGTACAAAATTGAAGAAATTTTCTTTATTTTGGAACAAAAAAGCAGAAATTCCCCATATTTTGGGTTAAAAGGCAGTAATTTATCTTATTTTGAGGTAAAATGCAGAATTTCCAATTATTTAGAGGTAAAATGCAGAAATTCCCCAAACATTGGAGAAAATTGCAGAAATTCCCTTTATTTTGCGGCAAACTGAAGAAATTTCTCTTTTTTATGGCAAAAAGGTATACATTCCCTTTATTTACGGGCAAAAAAGGAGAAATTCCTTGTATTTTGAAGCAAAATTGCAGAAATTCCCCTAATTTTGGGGCAAAAATGCAGAAATTCTCCTTATTTGGGGCAAAATTGCAGAAATTTCCTTTCTTTGGGGCAAAATTGCAGAAATTTCCCTTATTTTAGGGCAAAATTGCAGAAATTTTCCTTATTTGGGGACAAAAAACAGAAATTCCCCTTATTTTGGGCCAAAATTGCAGAAATTTGCTTTATTTGGGGGAAAAAAACAGAAATTCCTCTTATTTTGCAGCAAAATTGCAGAAATTTGCTTTATTATGGGGCAAAATTGCAGAAATTTCACTTATTTCAGGGCAAAAAGTCAGAAATTCCCATTATTTTGGGGCAAAAAGACAAAAATTCCATTTATCTTTGTGGAAAAGTCAGAAATTGCACTTATTTTGAGTCAAAAAGGCAGAAAATCGCCTTATTATGGGGCAAAAGTGAAGAAATTTCCCTTTTTTATGGCAAAAAGTTATACATTGCCTTTAATTTCGTGCAAAAAGGCAGAAATTCCCTGTATTTTGGAGCAAAATTGCAGAAATTCCCCTAATTTTGGGGCAAAAAGGCAGAAATTCTCCTTATTTTGGGGTAAAACTGCAGAAATTTCACTTATTTCGCGGCAAAATGGCACAAATTCCCCTTATTTTCGGCGAAAAAGGCAGAAAATCCTCGTATTTTGGAGCAAAATTGCAGATATTCACCTAATTTTGGGGTAAAACATGCAGTAATTTTCATTATTTTGTTGCAAAAAGGCAGAAATTCCCCTTATTTTGGGGCAAATGGCAGAAATTCCTTTTATTTTAGGGCAAAATTGCAGAAATTTCCCTTATTTGGGGGCAAAAACCAGAAATTCTCCTTATTTTGGGGCAAAATTGCAGAAATTTGCTTTATTTGGGGGCAAAAAACAGAAATTCCCCTTATTTTGCAGCAAAATTGCAGAAA
This sequence comes from Micromys minutus, assembly GCF_963924665.1. Taxonomy (NCBI): domain Eukaryota; kingdom Metazoa; phylum Chordata; class Mammalia; order Rodentia; family Muridae; genus Micromys; species Micromys minutus. Next base: position 2,914,710 of record NW_027667133.1, on the reverse strand, counting down.
TTTGCTTTATTATGGGAAAAAAATTGCAGAAATTTGCCTCATTTTAGGGCAAAATTGCAGAAATTTCACTTATTTCAGAAGCAAAAACAAAAATTTTTCTTATTTTGGGGCAAAAAGGCAGAAATTCCCATTATTTTGGGGCAAAAAGGCAGAAATTCACTTTATTTTGGGGTAAAATTGCAGAAATTTCACATATTTTAGGGCAAAAAGGCAGAAATTCCCCTTCTTTTGAGGTAAAATGCTGTAATTCCCCATATTTTGGGGCAAAAGGCAGAAATTCCCCCTATTTTGGGGCAAAAAAACCCACAAATTTTCCTTATTTTTGGGCAAAATTGCAGAAATTTCATTTATTTCAGGGTATAAAGTCAGAAATTCCCCTTATTTTGGGGCAAAAATGAGAAATTTATTTTATTATGGTACAAAATTGAAGAAATTTTCTTTATTTTGGAACAAAAAGGCAGAAATAACCCATATTTTGGGGTAAAAGGCAGAAATTCTTCTAATTTGAGGTAACATGCAGAAATTCCTTTTATTTAGAGGTAAAATGCAGAAATTCCCCTAATATTAGGGACAAAGGCAGAAATTCCCTTTATTTTGGGGCTAAAATGCAGAAATTTTCTGTATTTTGAAGAAAAATTGCAGAAATTCTCATAATTTTTGGGCAAAAAGTCTAAAATTCTCCTTATTTTTGGTCAAAAAGACAGAAAATCTCCTTTTTTCGGGTGCAAAAAGTCAGAAATTCCCATTATTTTGGGCAAAATTGCAGAAATGTCCTCTACTTTGGGGCAAAATTGCAGAAATTTCCCTTATTTTGGGGCAAAATTGCAGAAATTTCACTTATTTCAGGGCAAAAAGGCAGAAATTTCTCTTATTTTGGAACAAAAGGCAGAAATTTCTTTTATTTTTGTACAATATTTCGGAAATTTTTCATATTTTAAGGAAAAAAGGCTGAAATTCCCCTTATTTTGGGGCAAAAGGCAGAAATTCCCCTTATTTTGGAGCAAAAAGCAGACATTTCCCTTATTTTGAGGAATAATTTTAGAAATTTCACTTATTTCAGGGCAAAAAGTCAGAAATTCCCCTTATTTTGGGGCAAAAAGACAGAAATTCTGTTTATTTTTGGGGAAAAGGCAGAAATTGCACTTATTTTGAGTCAAAAAGGTGAAAGATCCCCTTATTTTGGGGCAAAAGTGAAGAAATTTCCCTTTTTTATAGCAAAAAGGTATACATTGCCTTTATTTTCGGGCAAAAAGGCAGAAATTCCTCGTATTTTGGAGCAAAATTGCAGAAATTCGCCGAATTTTGGGGCAAAAAGGAAGAAGTTCACATTATTTGGGGGTAAAACTGCAGAAATTTCACTTATTTCGCGGACAAATCGCAGAAATTCCCCTTATTTTTGGCGAAAAAGGCAGAAAATCATCGTATTTTGGAGCAAAATTGCAGAAATTCACCTAATTTTGGGGTAAAACATGCAGTAATTTTCTTTATTTTGTAGCAAAAAGGCAGAAATTCCCCTTATTTTGGGGCAAATGGCAGAAATTCCCTTTATTTAAGGGCAAATTTGCAGAAATTTCCCTTATTTGGGGGCAAAAAACAGAAATTCCCTTTATTTTGAGGCAAAATTGCAGAAATTTCCTTTCTTTGGGGCAAAATTGCAGAAATTTCCCTTATTTTAGGGCAAAATTGCAGAAATTGGCTTTATTATGGGGTAAAATTGCAGAAATTTCCCTTATTTTAGGGCAAAATTGCAGAAATTTCACTTGTTTCAGAAAAAAAATTTTTTTCTTATTTTGGGGCAAAAAGGCAGAAATTCCCATTATTTTGGAGCAAAAAGGCAGAAATTTACCTTATTTTGGGGTAAAATTGCAGAAATTTCACATATTTCAGGGCAAAAAGACAGAAATTTCCCTTATTTTGGGGCAAAAAGGAGAAATTTCTTTTATTATGGTACAAAGTTGAAGAAATTTTCTTTATTTTGGAAATAAAAGGCAGAAATTCCCCATATTTTGGGGCAAAAGTCAGAAATTCTTCTTATTTTGAGGTAACATGCAGAAATTTCTTTTATTTAGAGGTAAAATTCAGAAATTCCCCTAATATTTGAGAAAAATGCAGAAATTCCCTTTATTTTGGGACTAAAAGGCAGAAATTTTCCGTATTTTGAAGAAAAATTGCAGAAATTCTCATAATTTCCGGGCAAAAAAGCTGAAATTCTTTTTATTTTGGGACAAAATACAGAAAATATTTTTTTTCGGGTGCAAAAAGTCAGAAATTCCCCTTATTTGGGGCAAAATTGCAGAAATTTCCTTTACTTTGGGGCAAAATTGCAGAAATTTCCCTTATTTTGGGGCAAAATTGCAGAAATTTTACTTATTTCAGGGAAAAAAGGCAGAAATTTTTCTTATTTTGGAACAAAAAGGCAGAAATTTTTTTTATTTTGGTAAAAAATTGCAGAAATTTTTCTTATTTTGGGGCAAAAAGGCAGAAATTTCCTATATTTTTGGGTAAAAGGCAGAAATTCCCCTTATTTTGAGGAAAAAAGGCTGAAATTCCCCTTATTTTGGGGTAAAAAAGCAGAAATTCTCCTTATTTTTGGGCAAAAAGCAGACATTTCTCATAGTTTGGGAAAAAATTTTAGAAATTTCACTTTTTTCAGGGCAAAAAGTTAGAAATTTCCCTTATTTTGGGGCAAAAAGACAGAAATTCCGTTTATTTTTGGGGAAAAGGCAGAAATTGCACTTATTTTGAGGCAAAAAGGCGGAAAATCGCCTTATTTTGGGGCAAAAGTGAAGAAATTTCCCTTTTTTATAGCAAAAAGTTATACATTGCCTTTATTTTCGGGCAAAAAGGCAGAAATTCCCTGTATTTTGGAGCAAAATTGCAGAAATTCCCCTAATTTTGGGGCAAAAGGCAGAAATTCCCCTTATTTTGGGGTAAAACTGCAGAAATTTCACTTATTTCGCGGCAAAATTGCAGAAATTCCCCTTATTTTCGGCCAAAAAGACAGAATATCCTCGTATTTTGGAGGAAAATTGCAGAAATTCACCTAATTTGGGGGTAAAACATGCAGTAATTTTCTTTATTTTGTGGCCAAAAGGCAAAATTTCCCCTTATTTTGGGGCAAATGGCAGAAATTCCCCTTATTTTAGGGCAAAATTGCAGAAATTTCCCTTATTTGGGGGCAAAAAACAGAAATTCCCTTTATTTTGAGGCAAAATTGCAGAAAGTTGCTTTATTTGGGGGCAAAAAACAGAAATTCCCCTTATTTTGCAGCAAAATTGCAGAAATTTGCTTTATTATAGGGTAAAATTGCAGAAATTTCACATATTTTAGGGCAAAAACACAGAAATTCCCCTTATTTTGAGGTAAAATGCTGAAATTCCCCATATTTTGGTGAAAAGGCAGAAATTCCCCTTATTTTCGGGAAAAAAAGGCACAAATTTCCCTTATTTTCGGGCAAAATTGCAGAAATTTCATTTAATTCAGGGTAAAAAGTCAGAAATTCCCCTTATTTTGGGGCAAAAAGGAGAAATTTCTTTTATTATGGTACAAAATTGAAGAAATTTTCTTTATTTTGGAACAAAAAAGCAGAAATTATCCATATTTTGCGTTAAAAGGCAGTAATTCTTCTTATGTTGAAGTAAAATGCAGAATTTCCCATTATTTAGAGGTAAAATGCAGAAATTCCCCAAACATTGGAGAAAAATGCAGAAATTCACTTTATTTTGCGGCAAACTGAAGAAATTTCTCTTTTTTATGGCAAAAAGGTATACATTCCCTTTATTTATGGGCAAAAAAGCAGAAATTCCTTGTATTTTGAAGCAAAATTGCAGAAATTCCCCTAATTTTGGGGCAAAAATGCAGAAATTCTCCTTATTTGGGGCAAAATTGCAGAAATTTCCTTTCTTTGGGGCAAAATTGCAGAAATTTCCCTTATTATAGGGCAAAATTGCAGATATTTCCCTTATTTGGGGACAAAAAACAGAAATTCCCCTTATTTTGGGCCAAAATTGCAGAAATTTGCTTTATTTGGGGGAAAAAAACAGAAATTCCTCTTATTTTGCAGCAAAATTGCAGAAATTTGCTTTATTATGGGGCAAAATTGCAGAAATTTCACTTATTTCAGGGCAAAAAGGCAGAAATTTCTCTCATTTTGGAACAAAAGGCAGAAATTTCTTTTATTATTGTACAATATTGCAGAAATTTTTCTTATTTTAAGGAAAAAAGGCTGAAATTCCCCTTATTTTGGGGCAAAAAGGCAGAAATTATCCTTATTTTGGAGCAAAAAGCAGACATTTCCCTTATTTTGAGGAAAAATTTTAGAAATTTCACTTATTTCAGGGCAAAATTCAGAAATTCCTCTTATTTTGGGGAAAAAGAAAGATATTCCGTTTATTTTTGGGGAAAAGGCAGAAATTGCAATAATTTTGAGTCAAAAAGGCAGAAAATCGCCTTTTTCTGGGGCAAAAGTGAAGAAATTTCCCTTTTTTATAGCAAAAAGGTATACATTGCCTTTATTTCGGGCAAAAAGGCAGAAATTCTTCGTATTTTGGAGCAAAATTGCAGAAATTCGCCGAATTTTGGGGCAAAATTGCAGAAATTCCCATTATTTTGGGGTAAAACTGCAGAAATTTCACTTATTTCGCGGCCAAATCGCAGAAATTCCCCTTATTTTTGGCGAAAAAGGCAGAAAATCATCGTATTTTGGAGCAAAATTGCAGAAATTCACCTAATTTTGGGGTAAAACATGCAGTAATTTATTTTGTAGCAAAAAGGCAGAAATTTCCCTTATTTTGGGGCAAATGGCAGAAATTCCCCTTATTTAAGGGCAAAATTGCAGAAATTTCCCTTATTTTGGGGGCAAAAAACAGAAATTCCCCTTATTTTGAGGCAAAATTGCAGAAATTTCCTTTCTTTGGGGCAAAATTGCAGAAATTTCCCTTATTTTAGGGCAAAATTGCAGAAATTTGCTTTATTATGGGGTAAAATTGCAGAAATTTCCCTTATTTTAGGGCAAAATTGCAGAAATTTCACTTGTTTCAGGAAAAAAACAAAATTTTTTCTTATTTTGGGGCAAAAAGGCAGAAATTCCCATTATTTTGTGGCAAAAAGGCAGAAATTTACCTTATTTTGGGGTAAAATTGCAGAAATTTCACATATTTCAGGGCAAAAAGACAGAAATTTCCCTTATTTTGGGGCAAAAAGGAGAAATTTCTTTTATTATGGTACAAAGTTGAAGAAATTTTCTTTATTTTGGAACAAAAAGGCAGAAATTCCCCATATTTTGGGGCAAAAGTCAGAAATTCTTCTTATTTTGAGGTAACATGCAGAAATTTCTTTTATTTAGAGGTAAAATGCAGAAATTCCCCTAATATTTGAGAAAAATGCAGAAATTCCCTTTATTTTGGGACTAAAAGGCAGAAATTTTCCGTATTTTGAAGAAAAATTGCAGAAATTCTCATAATTTCCGGGCAAAAAATCTGAAATTCTTTTTATTTTGGGACAAAATACAGAAAATAATTTTTTTTCGGGTGCAAAAATTCAGAAATTCCCCTTATTTGGGGCAAAATTGCAGAAATTTCCTTTACTTTGGGGCAAAATTGCAGAAATTTCCCTTATTTTGGGGCAAAATTGCAGAAATTTTACTTATTTCAGGGAAAAAAGGAAGAAATTTCTCTTATTTTGGAACAAAAAGGCAGAAATTTTTTTTATTTTGGTAAAAAATTGCAGAAATTTTTCTTATTTTGGGGCAAAAAGGCAGAAATTTCCTATATTTTTGGGTAAAAGGCAGAAATTCCCCTTATTTTGAGGAAAAAAGGCTGAAATTCCCCTTATTTTGGGGCAAAAAAGCAGAAATTCTCCTTTTTTGGCAAAAAGCAGACATTTCTCTTATTTTGGCTAAAAATTTTAGAAATGTCACTTATTTCAGGGCAAAAAGTCGGAAATTCCCCTTATTTTGGGGCAAAAAGACAGAAATTCCGTTTATTTTTGGGGAAAAGGCAGAAATTGACTTATTTTGAGGCAAAAAGGCGGAAAATCGCCTTATTTTGGGGCAAAAGTGAAGAAATTTCCCTTTTTTATAGCAAAAAGTTATACATTGCCTTTATTTTCGGGCAAAAAGGCAGAAATTCCCTGTATTTTGGAGAAAAATTGCAGGAATTCCCCTAATTTTGGGGCAAAAAGGCAGAAATTCCCATTATTTTGGGGTAAAACTGCAGAAATTTCACTTATTTCGCGGCCAAATCGCAGAAATTCCCCTTATTTTTGGCGAAAAAGGCAAAAAATCATCGTATTTTGGAGCAAAATTGCAGAAATTCACCTAATTTTGGGGTAAAACATGCAGTAATTTTCTTTATTTTGTAGCAAAAAGGCAGAAATTCCCCGTATTTTGGGGCAAATGGCAGAAATTCCCCTTATTTAAGGGCAAAATTGCAGAAATTTCCCTTATTTGGGGGCAAAAAACAGAAATTCCCCTTATTGTGGGGCAAAATTGCTGAAATTTGCTTTATTTGGGGGCAAAAAACAGAAATTCCCTTTATTTTGCAGCAAAATTGCAGAAATTTGCTTTATTATGTGGTAAAATTGCAGAAATTTCCCTTATTTTAGGGCAAAATTGCAGAAATTTCACTTGTTTCAGGAAAAAAACAAAATTTTTTCTTATTTTGGGGCAAAAAGGCAGAAATTCCCATTATTTTGGAGCAAAAAGGCAGAAATTTACCTTATTTTGGGGTAAAATTGCAGAAATTTCACATATTTCAGGGCAAAAAGACAGAAATTTCCCTTATTTTGGGGCAAAAAGGAGAAATTTCTTTTATTATGGTACAAAGTTGAAGAAATTTTCTTTATTTTGGAACAAAAAGGCAGAAATTCCCCATATTTTGGGGCAAAAGTCAGAAATTCTTCTTATTTTGAGGTAACATGCAGAAATTTCTTTTATTTAGAGGTAAAATGCAGAAATTCCCCTAATATTTGAGAAAAATGCAGAAATTCCCTTTATTTTGGGACTAAAAGGCAGAAATTTTCCGTATTTTGAAGAAAAATTGCAGAAATTCTCATAATTTCCGGGCAAAAAAGCTGAAATTCTTTTTATTTTGGGACAAAATACAGAAAATATTTTTTTCGGGTGCAAAAAGTCAGAAATTCCCCTTATTTGGGGCAAAATTGCAGAAATTTCCTTTACTTTGGGGCAAAATTGCAGAAATTTCCCTTATTTTGGGGCAAAATTGCAGAAATTTTACTTATTTCAGGGAAAAAAGGAAGAAATTTCTCTTATTTTGGAACAAAAAGGCAGAAATTTTTTTTATTTTGGTAAAAAATTGCAGAAATTTTTCTTATTTTGGGGCAAAAAGGCAGAAATTTCCTATATTTTTGGGTAAAAGGCAGAAATTCCCCTTATTTTGAGGAAAAAAGGCTGAAATTCCCCTTATTTTGGGGCAAAAAAGCAGAAATTCTCCTTTTTTTTGGCAAAAAGCAGACATTTCTCTTATTTTGGCTAAAAATTTTAGAAATCTCACTTATTTCAGGGCAAAAAGTCGGAAATTCCCCTTATTTTGGGGCAAAAAGACAGAAATTCCATTTATTTTTGAGGAAACGGCAGAAATTGCACTTATTTTGAGGCAAAAAGGCGGAAAATCGCCTTATTTTGGGGCAAAAGTGAAGAAATTTCCCTTTTTTATAGCAAAAAGTTATACATTGCCTTTATTTTCGGGCAAAAAGGCAGAAATTCCCTGTATTTTGGAGAAAAATTGCAGGAATTCCCCTAATTTTGGGGCAAAAAGGCAGAAATTCCCATTATTTTGGGGTAAAACTGCAGAAATTTCACTTATTTCGCGGCCAAATCTCAGAAATTCCCCTTATTTTAGGCGAAAAAGGCAAAAAATCATCGTATTTTGGAGCAAGATTGCAGAAATTCACCTAATTTTGGGGTAAAACATGCAGTAATTTTCTTTATTTTGTAGCAAAAAGGCAGAAATTCCCCGTATTATGGGGCAAATGGCAGAAATTCCCCTTATTTAAGGGCAAAATTGCAGAAATTTCCCTTATTTGGGGGCAAAAAACAGAAATTCCCCTTATTGTGGGGCAAAATTGCTGAAATTTGCTTTATTTGGGGGCAAAAAACAGAAATTCCCTTTATTTTGCAACAAAATTGCAGAAATTTGCTTTATTATGGGGTAAAATTGCAGAAATTTCCCTTATTTTAGGGCAAAATTGCAGAAATTTCACTTGTTTCAGAAAAAAAACAAAATTTTTTCTTATTTTGGGGCAAAAAGGCAGAAATTCCCATTATTTTGGAGCAAAAAGGCAGAAATTTACCTTATTTTGGGGTAAAATTGCAGAAATTTCACATATTTCAGGGCAAAAAGACAGAAATTTCCCTTATTTTGGGGCAAAAAGGAGAAATTTCTTTTATTATGGTACAAAGTTGAAGAAATTTTCTTTATTTTGGAACAAAAAGGCAGAAATTCCCCATATTTTGGGGCAAAAGTCAGAAATTCTTCTTATTTTGAGGTAACATGCAGAAATTTCTTTTATTTAGAGGTAAAATGCAGAAATTCCCCTAATATTTGAGAAAAATGCAGAAATTCCCTTTATTTTGGGACTAAAAGGCAGAAATTTTCCGTATTTTGAAGAAAAATTGCAGAAATTCTCATAATTTCCGGGCAAAAAAGCTGAAATTCTTTTTATTTTGGGACAAAATACAGAAAATATTTTTTTTCGGATGCAAAAAGTCAGAAATTCCCCTTATTTAGGGCAAAATTGCAGAAATTTCCTTTACTTTGGGGCAAAATTGCAGAAATTTCATTTATTTTGGGGCAAAATTGCAGAAATTTTACTTATTTCAGGGAAAAAAGGCAGAAATTTCTCTTATTTTGGAACAAAAAGGCAGAAATTTTTTTTATTTTGGTAAAAAATTGCAGAAATTTTTCTTATTTGGGGGCAAAAAGGCAGAAATTTCCTATATTTTTGGGTAAAAGGCAGAAATTCCCCTTATTTTGAGGAAAAAAGGCTGAAATTCCCCTTATTTTGGGGCAAAAAAGCAGAAATTCTCCATATTTTGGGGCAAAAAGCAGACATTTCTCTTAGTTTGGGGAAAAATTTTAGAAATTTCACTTTTTTAGGTCAAAAAGTTAGAAATTTCTTTTATTTTGGGGCAAAAAGACAGAAATTCCGTTTATTTTTGGGGAAAAGGCTGAAATTGCACTTATTTTGAGGCAAAAAGGCGGAAAATCGCCTTATTTTGTGGCAAAAGTGAAGAAATTTCCCTTTTTTATAGCAAAAAGTTATACATTGCCTTTATTTTCGGGCAAAAAGGCAGAAATTCCCTGTATTTTGGAGCAAAATTGCAGAAATTCCCCTAATTTTGGGGCAAAAAGGCAGAAATTCCCCTTATTTTGGGGTAAAACTGCAGAAATTTCACTTATTTCGCGGCAAAATGGCAGAAATTCCCCTTATTTTCGGCCAAAAAGGCAGAATATCCTCGTATTTTGGAGGAAAATTGCAGAAATTCACCTAATTTGGGGGTAAAACATGCAGTAATTTTCTTTATTTTGTGGCCAAAAGGCAAAATTTCCCCTTATTTTGGGGCAAATGGCAGAAATTCAACTTATTTTAGGGCAAAATTGCAGAAATTTCTCTTATTTGGGGGCAAAAAACAGAAATTCCCTTTATTTTGAGGCAAAATTGCAGAAAGTTGCTTTATTTGGGGGCAAAAAAAAGAAATTCCCCTTATTTTGCAGCAAAATTGCAGAAATTTGCTTTATTATAAGGTAAAATTGCAGAAATTTCACATATTTTAGGGCAAAAACGCAGAAATTCCCCTTATTTTGAGGTAAAATGCTGAAATTCCCCATATTTTGGTGAAAGGCAGAAATTCCCCTTATTTTTGGGCAAAAAAGGCACAAATTTCCCTTATTTTCGGGCAAAATTGCAGAAATTTCATTTAATTCAGGGTAAAAAGTCAGAAATTCCCATTATTTTGGGGCAAAAAGGAGAAATTTCTTTTATTATGGTACAAAATTGAAGAAATTTTCTTTATTTTGGAACAAAAAAAGCAGAAATTATCCATATTTTGGGTTAAAAGGCAGTAATTCTTCTTATTTTGAAGTAAAATGCAGAATTTCCCATTATTTAGAGGTAAAATGCAGAAATTCCCCAAACATTGGAGAAAATTGCAGAAATTCCCTTTATTTTGCGGCAAACTGAAGAAATTTCTCTTTTTTAGGGCAAAAAGGTATACATTCCCTTTATTTACGGGCAAAAAAGCAGAAATTCCTTGTATTTTGAAGCAAAATTGCAGAAATTCCCCTAATTTGGGGGCAAAAATGCAGAAATTCTCCTTATTTGGGGCAAAATTGCAGAAATTTCCTTTCTTTGGGGCAAAATTGCAGAAATTTCCCTTATTTTAGGGCAAAATTGCAGAAATTTCCCTTATTTGGGGACAAAAAACAGAAATTCCCCTTATTTTGGGCCAAAATTGCAGAAATTTGCTTTATTTGGGGGAAAAAACAGAAATTCCTCTTATTTTGCAGCAAAATTGCAGAAATTTGCTTTATTATGGGGCAAAATTGCAGAAATTTCACTTATTTCAGGGCAAAAAGGCAGAAATTTCTCTCATTTTGGAACAAAAGGCAGAAATTTCTTTTATTATTGTACAATATTGCAGAAATTTTTCTTATTTTAAGGAAAAAAGGCTGAAATTCCCATTATTTTGGGGCAAAAAGGCAGAAATTATCCTTATTTTGGAGCAAAAAGCAGACATTTCCCTTATTTTGAGGAAAAATTTTAGAAATTTCACTTATTTCAGGGCAAAATTCAGAAATTCCTCTTATTTTGGGGAAAAAGACAGATATTCTGTTTATTTTTGGGGAAAAGGCAGAAATTGCACTTATTTTGAGTCAAAAAGGCAGAAAATCGCCTTTTTCTGGGGCAAAAGTGAAGAAATTTCCCTTTTTTATAGCAAAAAGGTATACATTGCCTTTATTTTCGGGCAAAAAGGCAGAAATTCCTCGTATTTTGGAGCAAAATTGCAGAAATTCGCCGAATTTTGGGGCAAAAAGGCAGAAATTCCCATTATTTTGGGGTAAAACTGCAGAAATTTCACTTATTTCGCGGCCAAATCGCAGAAATTCCCCTTATTTTTGGCGAAAAAGGCAGAAAATCATCGTATTTTGGAGCAAAATTGCAGAAATTCACCTAATTTTGGGGTAAAACATGCAGTAATTTATTTTGTAGCAAAAAGGCAGAAATTCCCCTTATTTTGGGGCAAATGGTAGAAATTCCCCTTATTTAAGGGCAAAATTGCAGAAATTTCCCTTATTTGGGGGAAAAAAACAGAAATTCCCCTTATTTTGGGGCAAAATTGCTTAAATTTGCTTTATTTGGGGGCAAAAAACAGAAATTCCCCTTATTTTGCAGCAAAATTGCAGAAATTTGCTTTATTATGGGGTAAAATTGCAGAGATTTCCCTTATTTTAGGGCAAAATTGCAGAAATTTCACTTGTTTCAGGAAAAAAACAAAATTTTTTCTTATTTTGGGGCAAAAAGGCAGAAATTCCCATTTTTTTGGGGCAAAAAGGCAGAAATTTACCTTATTTTGGGGTAAAATTGCAGAAATTTCACATATTTCAGGGCAAAAAGACAGAAATTTCCCTTATTTTGGGGCAAAAAGGAGAAATTTCTTTTATTATGGTACAAAGTTGAAGAAATTTTCTTTATTTTGGAACAAAAAGGCAGAAATTCCCCATATTTTGGGGCAAAAGTCAGAAATTCTTCTTATTTTGAGGTAACATGCAGAAATTTCTTTTATTTAGAGGAAAAATGCAGAAATTCCCCTAATATTTGAGAAAAATGCAGAAATTCCCTTTATTTTGGGACTAAAAGGCAGAAATTTTCCGTATTTTGAAGAAAAATTGCAGAAATTCTCATAATTTCCGGGCAAAAAAGCTGAAATTCTTTTTATTTTGGGACAAAATACAGAAAATATTTTTTTTCGGGTGCAAAAAGTCAGAAATTCCCCTTATTTGGGGCAAAATTGCAGAAATTTCCTTTACTTTGGGGCAAAATTGCAGAAATTTCCCTTATTTTGGGGCAAAATTGCAGAAATTTTACTTATTTCAGGGAAGAAAGGCAGAAATTTCTCTTATTTTGGAACAAAAAGGCAGAAATTTTTTTTATTTTGGTAAAAAATTGCAGAAATTTTTCTTATTTTGGGGCAAAAAACAGAAATTTCCTATATTTTTGGGTAAAAGGCAGAAATTCCCCTTATTTTGAGGAAAAAAGGCTGAAATTCCCCTTATTTTGGGGCAAAAAAGCAGAAATTCTCCTTATTTTGGGGCAAAAAGCAGACATTTCTCATAGTTTGGGGAAAAATTTTAGAAATTTCACTTTTTTCAGGGCAAAAAGTTAGAAATTTCCCTTATTTTGGGGCAAAAAGACAGAAATTCCATTTATTTTTGAGGAAACGGCAGAAATTGCACTTATTTTGAGGCAAAAAGGCGGAAAATCGCCTTATTTTGGGGCAAAAGTGAAGAAATTTCCCTTTTTTATAGCAAAAAAGTTATACATTGCCTTTATTTTCGGGCAAAAAGGCAGAAATTCCCTGTATTTTGGAGCAAAATTGCAGAAATTCCCCTAATTTTGGGGAAAAAAGGCAGAAATTCCCCTTATTTTGGGGTAAAACTGCAGAAATTTCACTTATTTCGCGGTAAAATGGCCGAAATTCCCCTTATTTTCGGCCAAAAAGGCAGAAAATCCTCGTATTTTGGAGCAAATTTGCAGAAATTCACCTAATTTTGAGGTAAAACATGCAGTAATTTTCTTTATTTTGTGGCCAAAAGGCAGAATTTCCCCTTATTTTGGGGCAAATGGCAGAAATTCCCCTTATTTTAGGGCAAAATTGCAGAAATTTCCCTTATTTGGGGGCAAAAAACAGAAATTCCCCTTATTTTGAGGCAAAATTGCAGAAAGTTGCTTTATTTGGGGGCATAAAACAGAAATTCCCCTTTATTTTGCAGCAAAATTGTAGAAATTTGCTTTATTATGGGGTAAAATTGCAGAAATTTCACATATTTTAGGGCAAAAACGCAGAAACTCCCCTTATTTTGAGGTAAAATGCTGAAATTCCCCATATTTTGGGGCAAAAGGCAGAAATTCCCCTTATTTTGGGGCAAAAAAGGCACAAATTTCCCTTATTTTCGGGCAAAATTGCAGAAATTTCATTTAATTCAGGGTAAAAAGTCAGAAATTCCCCTTATTTTGGGGCAAAAAGGAGAAATTTCTTTTATTATGGTACAAAATTGAAGAAATTTTCTTTATTTTGGAACAAAAAAGCAGAAATTCCCCATATTTTGGGTTATAAGGCAGTAATTCTTCTTATTTTGAGGTAAAATGCAGAATTTCCCCTTATTTAGAGGTAAAATGCAGAAATTCCCCAAACATTGGAGAAAATTGCAGAAATTCCCTTTATTTTGCGACAAACTGAAGAAATTTCTCTTTTTTATGGCAAAAATGTATACATTCCCTTTATTTCCGGGAAAAAAGCAGAAATTCCTTGTATTTTGAAGCAAAATTGCAGAAATTCCCCTAATTTTGGGGCAAAAATGCAGAAATTCTCCTTATTTGGGGCAAAATTGCAGAAATTTCCTTTCTTTGGGGCAAAATTGCAGAAATTTCCCTTATTTTATGGCAAAATTGCAGAAATTTCTTTTATTTGGGGACAAAAACAGAAATTCCCCTTATTTTGGGCCAAAATTGCAGAAATTTGCTTTATTTGGGGGAAAATAACAGAAATTCCTCTTATTTTGCAGCAAAATTGCAGAAATTTGCTTTATTATGGGGAAAAATTGCAGAAATTTCCCTTATTTTAGGGCAAAATTGCAGAAATTTCACTTATTTCAGAAGAAAAAACAAAAATTTTTCTTATTTTGGGGCAAAAAGGCAGAAATTCCCTTTATTTTGGGGCAAAAAGGCAGAAATTCACCTTATTTTGGGGTAAAATTGAAGAAATTTCACATATTTCAGGGCAAAAAGGCAGAAATTCCCTTTATTTTGAGGTAAAATGCTGAAATTCACCATATTTTGGGGCAAAAGGCAGAAATCCCCTTATTTTGGGGCAAAAAAGGCACAAATTTCTCTTATTTTTGGGCAAAATTGCAGAAATTTTATTTATTTCAGGGTAAAAAGTCAGAAATTCCCCTTATTTTGGGGCCAAAAGGAGAAATTTCTCTTATTATGGTACAAAATTGAAGAAATTATCTTTATTTTTGAACAAAAAGGCAGAAATTCACCATATTTTAGGGTAAAATGCAGAAATTCTTCTTATTTTGAGGTAAAATGCAGAAATTCCCCTTATTTAGAGGTAAAATGAAGAAATTCCCCTAATATTGGGGAAAAATGCAGAAATCCCCTTTATTTTGGGGCTAAAAGGCAGAAATTTTCTGTATTTTGAAGAAAAATTGAAGTAATTCTCAAAATTTTCGGGCAAAAAGGCTGAAATTTTCCTTATTTTTGGGCAAAAAGTCAGAAAATCTCCTTTTTTCGGGTGCAAAAAGTCAAAATTCCCCTTATTTGGGGCAAAATTGCAGAAATTTCCTGTACTTTGGGGCAAAATTGCAGAAATTTCCCTTATTTTGGGGCAAAATTGTAGAAATTTCACTTATTTCAGGGAAAAAAGGCAGAAATATCTCTTATTTTGGAACAAAAAGGCAGAAATTTCTTTTATTTTGGTACAAAATTGGAGAAATTTTTCTTATTTTGGGGCCAAAAGGCAGAAATTTCCCATATTTTTGGGCAAAAGGCAGAAATTCCCCTTATTTTGGGGCAAAAAGCAGACATTTCCATTATTTTGGGGAAAAATTTTAGAAATTTCACTTATTTCAGGGCAAAAAGTCAGAAATTTCCCTTATTTTGGGGCAAAAAGACAGAAATTCCGTTTATTTTTGGGGAAAAGGCAGAAATTGCACTTATTTTGAGTCAAAAAGGCGGAAAATCGCCTTATTTTGGGGCAAAGTGAAGAAATTTCCCTTTTTTATAGCAAAAAGGTATACATTGCCTTTATTTTCGGGCAAAAAGGCAGAAATTTCCCGTATTTTGGAGCAAAATTGCAGAAATTCCCCTAATTTTTGGGCAAAAAGGCAGAAATTCCCCTTATTTTGGGGTAAAACTGCAGAAATTTCACTTATTTCGCGGCAAAATGGCAGAAATTCCCCATATTTTCGGCGAAAAGGGCAGAAAATCCTCGTATTTTGGAGCAAAATTTCAGAAATTCACCTAATTTTGGGGTAAAACATGCAGTAATTTACTTTATTTTGTGGCAAAAAGGCAGAATTTCCCCTTATTTTGGGGCAAATGGCAGAAATTCCCCTTATTTTAGGGCAAAATTGCAGAAATTTCCCTTATTTGGGGGCAAAAAACAGAAATTCCCCTTATTTTGAGGCAAAATTGCAGAAAGTTGCTTTATTTGGGGGCAAAAAACAGAAATTCCCCTTAATTTTGCAGCAAAATTGCAGAAATTTGCTTTACTATGGGGTAAAATTGCAGAAATTTCACATATTTTAGGGCAAAAACGCAGAAATTCCCCTTATTTTGGGGCAAAAAGACAGAAATTCTTTTTATTTCTGGGGAAAAGGCAGAAATTGCACTTATTTTGAGTCAAAAAGGCGGAAAATCGCTTTATTTTGGGGCAAAAGTGAACAAATTTTCCTTTTTTATAGCAAAAAGGTATACATTGCCTTTATTTTCGGGCAAAAAGGCAGATATTCCCTGTATTTTGCAGCAAAATTGCAGAAATTCCCCTTATTTTGGGGTAAAACTGCAGAAATTTCACTTATTTCGCGGCAAAATGGCAGAAATTCCCCTTATTTTCGGCGAAAAATGCAGAAAATCCTCGTATTTTAGAGCAAAATTGTAGAAATTCACCTAATATTGGGGTAAAACATGCATTAATTTTCTTTTTTTTGTGGCAAAAAGGCAGAAATTCCCCTTATCTTGGGGCAAATGGCAGAAATTCCCCTTCTTTTAGGGCAAAATTGTAGAAATTTCCCTTATTTGGGGGCAAAAAACAGAAATTCCCCTTATTTTGGGGCAAAATTGCAGAAATTTGCTTTATTTGGGGGCAAAAAACAGAAATTCCCCTTATTTTGCAGCAAAATTGCAGAAATTTGCTTTATTATGGGGTAAAATTGCAGAAAATATTCTTATTTTAGGGCAAAATTGCAGAATTTTCACTTATTTCAGAAGAAAAAAGCAAAATTTTTTTCTCATTTTGGGGCAAAAATGAAGAAATTCCCATTATTTTGGGGCAAAAAAGCAGAAATTCACCTTATTTTGGGGTAAAATTGCAGAAATTTCACATATTTCAGGGCAAAACAGCAGAAATTCTCCTTATTTTGAGGTAAAATGCTGAAATTCCCCATATTTTGGGGCAAAAGGAAGAAATTCCCATTATTTTTGAGCAAAAAGGCAAAAATTTCCCTTATTGTCGGGCAAAATTGCAGAAATTTCATCTATTTAAGGGTAAAAAGTCAGAAATTCCCCTTATTTTGTGGCAAAAATAAGAAATTTCTTTTATTATGGTACAAAATTGAAGAAATTTTCTTTATTTTGGAACAAAAAGGCAGAAATTCCTCATATTTTGGTGTAAAAGGCAGAAATTCTTCTTATTTTGAGGTAAAATGCAGAATTTCCTCTTATTTAGAGGTAAAATGCAGAAATTCCCCTAATATTGGGGAAAAATGCAAAAATTCCCTTTATTTTGGGGCTAAAAGGCAGAAATTTTCCATATTTTGAAGAAAAATTGCAGAAATTTTCATAATTTTCGGGCAAAAAGGCTGAAATTCTCTTTATTTTGGGGCAAAAAGAAAGAAAATTTCCTTTTTTCGGGTGCAAAAAGTCAGAAATTCCCCTTATTTGGGGCAAAATTGCAGAAATTTCCTTTACTTTGGGGCAAAATTGCAGAAATTTCCCTTATTTTGGGGCAAAATTGCAGAAATTTCACTTATTTCAGGGAAAAAAGGAAGAAATTTCTCTTATTTTGGGGCAAAAAGGCAGAAATTTCTTTTATTTTGGAACAAAATTGCACAAATTTTTCTTATTTTTGGGCAAAAAGACAGAAATTTCCCATATTTTGGGGCATAAGGCAGAAATTCCCCTTATTTTGAAGAAAAAATGCTGAAATTCCCATTATTTTGGGACAAAAAGGCAGAAATTCCCCTTATTTTGGGGCAAAAAGCAGACATTTCCATTATTTTGGGGAAAAATTATAGAAATTTCACTTATTTCAGGCCAAAAAGTAAGAAATTCCTCTTATTTTGGGGCAAAAAGGCAGAAATTCCGTTTATTTTTGGGGAAAAGGCAGAAATTGCACTTATTTTGAGTCAAAAAGGCGAAAGATCCCCTTATTTTGGGGCAAAAGTGAAGAAATTTCCCTTTTTTATGGCAAAAAGGTATACATTCTCTTAATTTTCGTGCAAAAAGGCAGAAATTCCCAGTATTTTGGAGCAAAATTGCAGAAATTCCCCTAATTATAGGACAAAAAGGCAGAAATTCCCCTTATTTGGGGCAAAATTGCAGAAATTTCATTTACTTTGGGGCAAAATTGCAGCAATTTTCCTAATTTTGGGGCAAAATTGCAGAAATTTCACTTATTTCTGGGAAAAAAGGCAGAAATTTCTCTTATTTTGGGGCAAAAAGGCAGAAATTCCCCATATTTTGGGGCAAAAAACAGAAATTCCCCTTAATTTGAGGAAAAAATGCTGAAATTCCCCTTATTTTGGGGCAAAAAGGCAGAAATTCCCCTTATTTTGGGGCAAAATGGTAGAAATTCACCTTATTTTGGGGTAAAATTGCAGAAATTTCATATATTTGAAGGCAAATAGGCAGAAATTTTACTTATTTTGAGGTAAAATGCTGAAATTACCTATATATTGGAAAAAAGGCAGAAATTCCTCTTATTTGGGGGCAAAAAAGGCACAAATTTCCCTTATTATCGGGCAAAATTGCAGAAATTTCATTTTTTTCAGCATAAAAAGTCAGAAATTCCCCTTATTTAGGGGCAAAAAGTAGAAATTTCTTTTATTATGGTACAAAATTTAAGAAATTTTCTTTATTTTGGAACAAAAAGGAAGAAAGTCCCCATATTTTGGGGTAAAAGGCAGAAATTCTTCTTATTTTGAGGTAACATGCAGAAATTCCTTTTATTTAGAGGTAAAATGCAGAAATTCCCCTAATATTGGGGAAAAATGCAGAAATTCCCTTTATTTTGGGGCTAAAAGGCAGAAATTTTCAGTATTTTGAAGAAAAATTGCAGAAATTCTCATAATTTTCAGGCAAAAAGCTGAAATTCTCCTTATTTTGCGGCAAAAAGACAGAAAATCTCCTTTTTTCGGGTGCAAAAAGTCAGAAATTCCCCTTATTTGGGGCAAAATTGCAGAAATTTCCTCTACTTTGGGGCAAAATTGCAGAAATTTCCCTTATTTTGGGGCAAAATTGCAGAAATTTCACATATTTCAGGGAAAAAAGGCAGAAATTTCTCTTATTTTGGAACAAAAAGGCAGAAATTTCTTTTATTTTGGTACAAAATTGCAGAAATTTTTCTTATTTTGGGGCTAAAAGGCAGAAATTTCCCATATTTTGGGGCAAAAGGAAGAAATTCCCCTTATTTTGAGGAAAAAGGCTGAAATTCCTCTTATTTTGGGGCAAAAAGACAGAAATTCCCCTTATTTTGGGGCTTAAAGCAGACATTTCCTTTATTTTGGGAAAAATTTTAGAAATTTAAATTATTTCAGGGCAAAAATTCAGAAATTACCCTTATTTTGCGGCAAAGAGACAGAAATTCCGTTTATTTTTGGGTAAAAGGCAGAAATTGCACATATTTTGAGTCAAAAAGGCGGAAAATCGCCTTATTTTGGGGCAAAAGTGAAGAAATTTCCCTTTTTTATGGCAAAAAGGTATACATTCCCTTTTTTTTCGGGCAAAAAGGCAGAAATTCCCCGTATTTTGGAGCAAAATAGCAGAAATTCCCCTAATTTTGGGGCAAAAAGGCAGAATTTCCCCTTATTTTGGGGTAAAACTGCAGAAATTTCACTTATTTCGCGGGAAGATGGCAGAAATTCCTTTTATTTCCGGCGAAAAACTCAGAAAATCCTCTTCTTTTGTAGCAAAATTGCAGAAATTCACCTAATTTTGGGGTAAAACATGCAGTAATTTTCTTTATTTTGTGGCAAATAGGCAGAAATTCCCCTTATTTTGGGGCAAATGGCAGAAATTCCCCTTATTTTAGGGCAAAATTGCAGAAATTTCCCTTATTTGGGGGCAAAAAACAGAAATTCCCCTTATTTTGGGGGAAATTGCAGAAATTTGCTTTATTTGGGGGCAAAAAACAGAAATTCCCCTTATTTTGTGACAAAATTGCAGAAATTTGCTTTATTATTTATGAAAAATTGCTGAAAATTCCCTTATTTTAGAGCAAAAGTGCAGAAATTACACTTATTTCACAAGAAAAAACAAAATTTTTTCTTATTTTGGGGCAAAAAGGCAGAAATTCCCATTTTTTGGGGCAAAAGGGCAGAAATTCACCTTATTTTGTGGTAAAATTGCAGAAATTTCACATATTTCATTACAAAAAAGCAGAAATTCCCCTTATTTTGAGGTAAAATGCTGAAATTTTCCATATTTTGGGGCATAAGGAAAAAATTCCCCTTATTTTGGGCCAAAAAAAGGCACAAATTTCCCTTATTTTCGGGCAAAATTGCAGAAATTTCATTTATTTCAAGGTTAAAATTCAGAAATTCCCCTTATTTTGGGGCAAAAAGAAGAAATTTCTTTTATTATGGTCCAAAATTGAAGAAATTTTCTTTATTTTGGAACAAAAAGGCAGAAATTCACCATATTTTAGGGTAAAAGGCAGAAATTCTTCTTATTTTGAGGTAAAATCAGAAATTCCCCTTATTTAGAGGTAAAATGCAGAAATTCCCCTAATATTGGAGAAAAATGCAGAAATTCCCTTTATTTTGGGGCTAAAAGGCAGAAATTTTCTGTATTTTGAAGAAAAATTGCAGAAATTCTCATAATTTTCGGGCAAAAAGGCTGAAGTTCTCCTTATTTTCGGGCAAAATTGCAAAAATTTCCTTTACTTTGGGGCAAAATTGCAGAAATTTCCCTTATTTTGGGGCAAAATTGCAGAATATTCCTTTATTTTGGGGCAAAATTGCAGAAATTTCACTTATTTCAGAGAAAAAAGGCAGAAATTTCTCTTATTTTGGGGCAAAAAGGCAGAAATTTCTTTTATTTTGGTACAAAATTGCAGAAATTTTTTTTATTTTGGGGCAAAAAAATAGAAATTCCCCATATTTTGGGGCAAAAGGCAGAAATTTCACTTAGTTTTAGAAAAAAATGTTGAAATTCCCTTTATTTTGGGGCAAAAAGGCAGAAATTCCCCTAATTTTGGGGCAAAACCAGACATTTCCCTTATTTTGAGGAAAAATTTTAGAAATTTCACTTATTTCAGGGCAAAAAGTCAGAAATTCCCCTTATTTTGGGGCAAAAAGAGAGAAATTCCGTTTATTTTTGGGAAATAGGCAGAAATTGCACTTATTTTGAGTCAAAAAGGAGGAAAATCTTTATATTTTGGGGCAAAAGTGAAAAAATTTCCCTTTTTTATGGCAAAAAGGTATACATTCCCTTTATTTTCGGGCAAAAAGGCAGAAATTCCCCGTATTTTGGAGCAAAATTACAGAAATTCCCCTAATTTTGGGGCAAAAAGGCAAAAATTCCTCTTATTTGGGGCAAAATTGCAGAAATTTCCTTTACTTTGGGGCAAAATTGCAGAAATTTCGCTTATTTGGGGCAAAATTGCAGAAATTTCACTTATTTCAATGAAAAAAAGGCAGACATTTTTCTTATTTTGGGGTAAAAAGGCAGAAATTCCCCATATTTTGGGGAAAAAGGCAGAAATTCCCTTTATTTTGAAGAAAAAATGCTGAAATTCCCCTTATTTTGGGGCAAAAAGGCAGAAATTCCCTTTATTTTGGGGCACAAAGGCAGAAATTCACTTTATTTTGTGGTAAAATTGCAGAAATTTCATATATTTCAGGGCAAAAAGGCAGAAATTTTCCTTATTTTGAGGTAAAATGCTGAAATTACCCATATTTTGGGACAAAAGGCAGAAATTCCCCTTATTTTGGGGCAAAAAAGGCACAAATTTCCATAATTTTCAGGAAAAATTGCAGAAATTTTATTTATTTCAGGGTAAAAAGTCAGAAATTCCCCTTATTTTGGGCAAAAAGGAGAAATTTCTTTTATTATGGTACAAAATTGAAGAAATTTTCTTTATTTTGGAACAAAAAGGCAGAAATTCCCCATATTTTGAGGTAAAAGGCAGAAATTATTCTTATTTTGAGGTAACATGCAGAAATTCCTTTTATTTAGAGGTAAAATGCAGAAATTCCCCTAATATTGGGGAAAAATGCAGAAATTCCTTTTATTTTGGGGCTAAAAGGCAGAAATTTTCCGTATTTTGAAGAAAAATTGCAGAAATTCTCATAATTTTCGGGCAAAAAGACTGAAATTCTCTTTATTTTGGGGCAAAAATACAGAAAATCTCCTTTTTTCGGGTGCAAAATGTCAGAAATTCCCCTTATTTGAGGCAAAATTGCAGAAATTTCCTCTACTTTGGGGCCAAATTGCAGAAATTTCCCTTATTTTGGGGCAAAATTGCAGATATTTCACTTATTTCAGGGAAAAAAGGCAGAAATTTCTTTTATTTTGGAGCAAAAAGGCATAAATTTCTTTTATTTTGGTACAAAATTGCAGAAATTTTTCTTATTTTGGGGCAAAAAGGCAGAAATTTCCCATATTTTGGGGCAAAAGGTAGAAATTCCCCTTATTTTGAGGAAAAAAGGCTGAAATTCCCCTTATTTTAGGGCAAAATTGCAGAAATTTCTTTTATTTGGGGGCAAAAAACAGAAATTCCCCTTATTTTGGCGCAAAATTGCAGTAATTTGCTTTATTTGGGGGCAAAAAACAGAAATTCCTCTTATTTTGCATCAAAATTGCAGAAATTTGCTTTATTATGGGGTAAAATTGCAGAAATTTCACTTCTTTCAGAAGAAAAAACAAAAATTTTTCTTATTTCGGGGCAAAAAGGCAGAAATTCCCATTATTTTGGGGCAAAAAGGCAGAAATTCCCCATATTTTGAGGCAAAAGGCAGAAATTACTTTTATTTTGAGGAAAAAATGCTGAAATTCCTTTTATTTTGGGGCAAAAAGGCAGAAATTCACCTTATTTTGGGGTAATATTGCAGAAATTTCATATATTTCAGGGCAAAAAGGCAGAAATTTTCCTTATTTTAAGGTAAAATGCTGAAATTACCCATATTTTGGGACAAAAGGCAGAAATTCCCCTTATTTTGGAGCAAAAAAGGCACAAATTTCCCTTATTTCAGGCAAAATTGCAGAAATTTCACTTATTTCAGAAGAAAAAACAAAAATTTTTCTTATTTCGGGGCAAAAAGTCAGAAATTCCCATTATTTTGGGGCAAAAAGGCAGAAATTTACCTTCTTTTGGGGTAAAATTGCAGAAATTTCACATATTTAGGGCAAAAAGGCAGGAATTCCCCCATTTTGGGGCAAAAAGGAGAAATTTCTTTTATTATGGTACAAAATTGAAGAAATTTTCTTTATTTTGGAACAAAAAGGCAGAAATTCCCCATATTTTGGGGTAAAAGGCAGAAATTCTTCTTATTTTGAGGTAACATGCAGAAATTCCTTTTATTTAGAGGTAAATTGCAGTAATTCCCCTAATATCGGGGAAAAATGCAAAAATTCCCTTTATTTTGGGGCTAAAAGGCAGAAATTTTCCGTATTTTGAAGAAAAATTGCAGAAATTCTCATAATTTTCGAGCAAAAAGGCTGAAATTCTCCTTATTTTGGGGCAAAAAGACAGAAAATCTCCGTTTTTCAGGTGCAAAAATTAAGAAATTCCCCTTATTTGGGGCAAAATTGCAGAAATTTCCCTTATTTTGGGGCAAAATTGCAGAATATTCCTTTATTTTGGGGCAAAATTGCAGAAATTTCACTTATTTCAGAGAAAAAAGGCAGAAATTTCTCTTATTTTGGGGCAAAAAGGCAGAAATTTCTTTTATTTTGGTACAAAATTGCAGAAATTTTTTTATTTTGGGGCAAAAAAATAGAAATTCCCCATATTTTGGGGCAAAAGGCAGAAATTTCCCTTAGTTTTAGAAAAAAAATGTTGAAATTCCCTTTATTTTGGGGCAAAAAGGCAGAAATTCCCCTAATTTTGGGGCAAAACCAGACATTTCCCTTATTTTGAGGAAAAATTTTAGAAATTTCACTTATTTCAGGGCAAAAAGTCAGAAATTCCCCTTATTTTGGGGCAAAAAGAGAGAAATTCCGTTTATTTTTGGGAAATAGGCAGAAATTGCACTTATTTTGAGTCAAAAAGGAGGAAAATCTTTATATTTTGGGGCAAAAGTGAAAAAATTTCCCTTTTTTATGGCAAAAAGGTATACATTCCCTTTATTTTCGGGCAAAAAGGCAGAAATTCCCCGTATTTTGGAGCAAAATTACAGAAATTCCCCTAATTTTGGGGCAAAAAGGCAAAAATTCCTCTTATTTGGGGCAAAATTGCAGAAATTTCCTTTACTTTGGGGCAAAATTGCAGAAATTTCGCTTATTTGGGGCAAAATTGCAGAAATTTCACTTATTTCAATGAAAAAAAGGCAGACATTTTTCTTATTTTGGGGTAAAAAGGCAGAAATTCCCCATATTTTGGGGAAAAAGGCAGAAATTCCCTTTATTTTGAAGAAAAAATGCTGAAATTCCCCTTATTTTGGGGCAAAAAGGCAGAAATTCCCTTTATTTTGGGGCACAAAGGCAGAAATTCACTTTATTTTGTGGTAAAATTGCAGAAATTTCATATATTTCAGGGCAAAAAGGCAGAAATTTTCCTTATTTTGAGGTAAAATGCTGAAATTACCCATATTTTGGGACAAAAGGCAGAAATTCCCCTTATTTTGGGGCAAAAAAGGCACAAATTTCCATAATTTTCAGGAAAAATTGCAGAAATTTTATTTATTTCAGGGTAAAAAGTCAGAAATTCCCCTTATTTTGGGCAAAAAGGAGAAATTTCTTTTATTATGGTACAAAATTGAAGAAATTTTCTTTATTTTGGAACAAAAAGGCAGAAATTCCCCATATTTTGAGGTAAAAGGCAGAAATTCTTCTTATTTTGAGGTAACATGCAGAAATTCCTTTTATTTAGAGGTAAAATGCAGAAATTCCCCTAATATTGGGGAAAAATGCAGAAATTCCTTTTATTTTGGGGCTAAAAGGCAGAAATTTTCCGTATTTTGAAGAAAAATTGCAGAAATTCTCATAATTTTCGGGCAAAAAGACTGAAATTCTCTTTATTTTGGGGCAAAAATACAGAAAATCTCCTTTTTTCGGGTGCAAAATGTCAGAAATTCCCCTTATTTGAGGCAAAATTGCAGAAATTTCCTCTACTTTGGGGCCAAATTGCAGAAATTTCCCTTATTTTGGGGCAAAATTGCAGATATTTCACTTATTTCAGGGAAAAAAGGCAGAAATTTCTTTTATTTTGGAACAAAAAGGCATAAATTTCTTTTATTTTGGTACAAAATTGCAGAAATTTTTCTTATTTTGGGGCAAAAAGGCAGAAATTTCCCATATTTTGGGGCAAAAGGTAGAAATTCCCCTTATTTTGAGGAAAAAAGGCTGAAATTCCCCTTATTTTAGGGCAAAATTGCAGAAATTTCTTTTATTTGGGGGCAAAAAACAGAAATTCCCCTTATTTTGGCGCAAAATTGCAGTAATTTGCTTTATTTGGGGGCAAAAAACAGAAATTCCTCTTATTTTGCATCAAAATTGCAGAAATTTGCTTTATTATGGGGTAAAATTGCAGAAATTTCACTTCTTTCAGAAGAAAAAACAAAAATTTTTCTTATTTCGGGGCAAAAAGGCAGAAATTCCCATTATTTTGGGGCAAAAAGGCAGAAATTCCCCATATTTTGAGGCAAAAGGCAGAAATTACTTTTATTTTGAGGAAAAAATGCTGAAATTCCTTTTATTTTGGGGCAAAAAGGCAGAAATTCACCTTATTTTGGGGTAATATTGCAGAAATTTCATATATTTCAGGGCAAAAAGGCAGAAATTTTCCTTATTTTAAGGTAAAATGCTGAAATTACCCATATTTTGGGACAAAAGGCAGAAATTCCCCTTATTTTGGAGCAAAAAAGGCACAAATTTCCCTTATTTCAGGCAAAATTGCAGAAATTTCACTTATTTCAGAAGAAAAAACAAAAATTTTTCTTATTTCGGGGCAAAAAGTCAGAAATTCCCATTATTTTGGGGCAAAAAGGCAGAAATTTACCTTCTTTTGGGGTAAAATTGCAGAAATTTCACATATTTAGGGCAAAAAGGCAGGAATTCCCCCATTTTGGGGCAAAAAGGAGAAATTTCTTTTATTATGGTACAAAATTGAAGAAATTTTCTTTATTTTGGAACAAAAAGGCAGAAATTCCCCATATTTTGGGGTAAAAGGCAGAAATTCTTCTTATTTTGAGGTAACATGCAGAAATTCCTTTTATTTAGAGGTAAAATGCAGTAATTCCCCTAATATCGGGGAAAAATGCAAAAATTCCCTTTATTTTGGGGCTAAAAGGCAGAAATTTTCCGTATTTTGAAGAAAAATTGCAGAAATTCTCATAATTTTCGAGCAAAAAGGCTGAAATTCTCCTTATTTTGGGGCAAAAAGACAGAAAATCTCCGTTTTTCGGGTGCAAAAATTAAGAAATTCCCCTTATTTGGGGCAAAATTGCAGAAATTTCCCTTATTTTGGGGCAAAATTGCAGAATATTCCTTTATTTTGGGGCAAAATTGCAGAAATTTCACTTATTTCAGAGAAAAAAGGCAGAAATTTCTCTTATTTTGGGGCAAAAAGGCAGAAATTTCTTTTATTTTGGTACAAAATTGCAGAAATTTTTTTATTTTGGGGCAAAAAAATAGAAATTCCCCATATTTTGGGGCAAAAGGCAGAAATTTCCCTTAGTTTTAGAAAAAAAATGTTGAAATTCCCTTTATTTTGGGGCAAAAAGGCAGAAATTCCCCTAATTTTGGGGCAAAACCAGACATTTCCCTTATTTTGAGGAAAAATTTTAGAAATTTCACTTATTTCAGGGCAAAAAGTCAGAAATTCCCCTTATTTTGGGGCAAAAAGAGAGAAATTCCGTTTATTTTTGGGAAATAGGCAGAAATTGCACTTATTTTGAGTCAAAAAGGAGGAAAATCTTTATATTTTGGGGCAAAAGTGAAAAAATTTCCCTTTTTTATGGCAAAAAGGTATACATTCCCTTTATTTTCGGGCAAAAAGGCAGAAATTCCCCGTATTTTGGAGCAAAATTACAGAAATTCCCCTAATTTTGGGGCAAAAAGGCAAAAATTCCTCTTATTTGGGGCAAAATTGCAGAAATTTCCTTTACTTTGGGGCAAAATTGCAGAAATTTCGCTTATTTGGGGCAAAATTGCAGAAATTTCACTTATTTCAATGAAAAAAGGCAGACATTTTTCTTATTTTGGGGTAAAAAGGCAGAAATTCCCCATATTTTGGGGGAAAAGGCAGAAATTCCCTTTATTTTGAAGAAAAAATGCTGAAATTCCCCTTATTTTGGGGCAAAAAGGCAGAAATTCCCTTTATTTTGGGGCACAAAGGCAGAAATTCACTTTATTTTGTGGTAAAATTGCAGAAATTTCATATATTTCAGGGCAAAAAGGCAGAAATTTTCCTTATTTTGAGGTAAAATGCTGAAATTACCCATATTTTGGGACAAAAGGCAGAAATTCCCCTTATTTTGGGGCAAAAAAGGCACAAATTTCCATAATTTTCAGGAAAAATTGCAGAAATTTTATTTATTTCAGGGTAAAAAGTCAGAAATTCCCCTTATTTTGGGCAAAAAGGAGAAATTTCTTTTATTATGGTACAAAATTGAAGAAATTTTCTTTATTTTGGAACAAAAAGGCAGAAATTCCCCATATTTTGAGGTAAAAGGCAGAAATTCTTCTTATTTTGAGGTAACATGCAGAAATTCCTTTTATTTAGAGGTAAAATGCAGAAATTCCCCTAATATTGGGGAAAAATGCAGAAATTCCTTTTATTTTGGGGCTAAAAGGCAGAAATTTTCCGTATTTTGAAGAAAAATTGCAGAAATTCTCATAATTTTCGGGCAAAAAGACTGAAATTCTCTTTATTTTGGGGCAAAAATACAGAAAATCTCCTTTTTTCGGGTGCAAAATGTCAGAAATTCCCCTTATTTGAGGCAAAATTGCAGAAATTTCCTCTACTTTGGGGCCAAATTGCAGAAATTTCCCTTATTTTGGGGCAAAATTGCAGATATTTCACTTATTTCAGGGAAAAAAGGCAGAAATTTCTTTTATTTTGGAACAAAAAGGCATAAATTTCTTTTATTTTGGTACAAAATTGCAGAAATTTTTCTTATTTTGGGGCAAAAAGGCAGAAATTTCCCATATTTTGGGGCAAAAGGTAGAAATTCCCCTTATTTTGAGGAAAAAAGGCTGAAATTCCCCTTATTTTAGGGCAAAATTGCAGAAATTTCTTTTATTTGGGGGCAAAAAACAGAAATTCCCCTTATTTTGGCGCAAAATTGCAGTAATTTGCTTTATTTGGGGGCAAAAAACAGAAATTCCTCTTATTTTGCATCAAAATTGCAGAAATTTGCTTTATTATGGGGTAAAATTGCAGAAATTTCACTTCTTTCAGAAGAAAAAACAAAAATTTTTCTTATTTCGGGGCAAAAAGGCAGAAATTCCCATTATTTTGGGGCAAAAAGGCAGAAATTCCCCATATTTTGAGGCAAAAGGCAGAAATTACTTTTATTTTGAGGAAAAAATGCTGAAATTCCTTTTATTTTGGGGCAAAAAGGCAGAAATTCACCTTATTTTGGGGTAATATTGCAGAAATTTCATATATTTCAGGGCAAAAAGTCAGAAATTTTCCTTATTTTAAGGTAAAATGCTGAAATTACCCATATTTTGGGACAAAAGGCAGAAATTCCCCTTATTTTGGAGCAAAAAAGGCACAAATTTCCCTTATTTCAGGCAAAATTGCAGAAATTTCACTTATTTCAGAAGAAAAAACAAAAATTTTTCTTATTTCGGGGCAAAAAGTCAGAAATTCCCATTATTTTGGGGCAAAAAGGCAGAAATTTACCTTCTTTTGGGGTAAAATTGCAGAAATTTCACATATTTAGGGCAAAAAGGCAGGAATTCCCCCATTTTGGGGCAAAAAGGAGAAATTTCTTTTATTATGGTACAAAATTGAAGAAATTTTCTTTATTTTGGAACAAAAAGGCAGAAATTCCCCATATTTTGGGGTAAAAGGCAGAAATTCTTCTTATTTTGAGGTAACATGCAGAAATTCCTTTTATTTAGAGGTAAAATGCAGTAATTCCCCTAATATCGGGGAAAAATGCAAAAATTCCCTTTATTTTGGGGCTAAAAGGCAGAAATTTTCCGTATTTTGAAGAAAAATTGCAGAAATTCTCATAATTTTCGAGCAAAAAGGCTGAAATTCTCCTTATTTTGGGGCAAAAAGACAGAAAATCTCCGTTTTTCGGGTGCAAAAATTAAGAAATTCCCCTTATTTGGGGCAAAATTGCAGAAATTTCCTCTACTTTGGGGCAAAATTGAAAAAATTTCCCTTATTTTGTGGCAAAATTGCAGAAATTTCACTTATTTCAGGGAAAAAAGGCAGAAATTTCTCTTAATTTGAACAAAAAGGCAGAAATTTCTTTTATTTTGGTACAAAATTGCAGAAATTTTTCTTATTTTGGGACAAAAAGGCTGAAATTTCCGATATTTTGGGGCAAAAGGCAGAAATTCCCCCTATTTTGAAAAAAAAAGGCTGAAATTCCACTTATTTTGGGGCAAAAGGCAGAAATTCTTCTAATTTTGGGGCAAAAAGCAGACATTTCTCTTATTTTGGGGAAAAATTTTAGAAATTTCACTTATTTCAGGGCAAAAAGTCAGAAATTCCCCTTATTTTGGCGCAAATAGAGAGAAATTCCGTTTATTTTTGGGGAAAATGCAGAAATTGCACTTATTTTGAGTCAAAAAGGCAGAAAATCGCCTTATTTTGGGGCAAAAGTGAAGAAATTTCCCTTTTTTATAGCAAAAAGGTATACATTGCCTTTATTTTCTGGCAAAAAGGCAGAAATTCCCTGTATTTTGGAGCAAAATTGCAGAAATTCCCCTAATTTTGGGGCAAAAAGGCATAAATTCCCCCTATTTTCGGGGAAAAAGGCAGAAAATCCTCGTATTTTGGAGCAAAATTGCAGAAATTCACCTAATTTTGTTGTAAAACATGCAGTAATTTTCTTTATTTAGTGGCAAAAATGCAGAAATCCCCCTTATTTTGGGGCAAATGGCAGAACTTCCTCTTATTTTAGGGCAAAATTGCAGAAATTTCCCTTATCTGGGGGCAAAAAACAGAAATTCCCCTTATTTTGGGGCAAAATTGCAGAAATTTGCTTTATTTGGGGGGAAAAAACAGAAATTCCCCTTATTTTGCAGCAAAATTGCAGAAATTGCTTTATTATGGGGAAACATTGCAGAAATTTTCCTTATTTTAGTGCAAAATTTCACAAATTTCACTTATTTCAGAAGAAAAAACAAAAATTTTTCTTTTTTTGGGGTAAAAAGGCAGAAATTCCCATTATTTTGGGGCAAAAAGGCAGAAATTCACTTTATTTTTGGGGTAAAATTGCAGAAATTTCACATATTTCAAGGCAAAGGCAGAAATTCCTTTTCTTTTGAGGTAAAATGCTGTAATTCCCCATATTTTGGGGCAAAAGTCAGAAATTCCTTTTATTTTGGGGCAAAAAAGGCACAAATTTCCATTATTTTTGGGCAAAATTGCAGAAATTTCATTTATTTCAGGGTAAAAAGTCAGAAATTCCTCTTATTGTGGGGCAAAAAGGAGAAATTTCTTTTATTAGGGTACAAAATTGAAGAAATTTTCTTTATTTTGGAACAAAAAAGCAGAAATAACCCATATTTTAGGGTAAAAGTCAGAAATTCTTTTTATTTTGAGGTAACATGCAGAAATTCCTTTTATTTAGAGGTAAAATGCAGAAATTCCCCTAATATTGGGGAAAAATGCAGAAATTCCCATTATTATGGGGCTAAAAGGAAGAAATTTTCCGTATTTTGAAGAAAAATTGCAGAAATTCTCATAATTTTCGGGCAAAAAGGCTGAAATTCTCCTTATTTTTGGTCAAAAAAACAGAAAATCTTTTTTTTTCGGTTGTAAAAATTCAGAAATTCCCCTTATTTGGGGCAAAATTGCAGAAATTTCCTCTACTTTGGGGCAAAATTGCAGAAATTTCCCTTATTTTGGGGCAAAATTGCAGAAGTTTCACTTATTTCAGGGAAAAAAGGCAGAGATTTCTCTTATTTTGGAACAAAAGGCAGAAATTTCTTTTATTTTTGGTACAAAATTGCAGAAATTTTTCTTATTTTGGCGCAAAAAGCAGAAATTTCCCATATTTTGTGACAAAAGGCAGAAATTCCTCTTATGTAAGGAAAAAAGGCTGAAATTCCCCTTATTTTGGGGCAGAAAGGCAGAAATTCTCCTTATTTTGGGGCAAAAAGCAGACATTTCTCTTATTTTGGGGAAAAATTTTAGAAATTTCACTTATTTCAGGGCAAAAAGTCAGAAATTCCCCTTATTTTGGGGAAAAAAGACAGAAATTTCGTTTATTTTGGGGGACAAGGCATAAATTGCACTTATTTTGAGTCAAAAAGGTGGAAAATCGCATTTTCCTGGGGCAAAAGTGAAGAAATTTCCCTTATTTTGGGGTAAAACTGCAGAAATTTCACTTATTTCGTTGCCAAATCTCAGAAATTCCCCTTATTTTTGGCGAAAAAGGCAGAAAATCCTCGTATTTTGAAGCAAAAATACAGAAATTCACCAATTTTGGGGTAAATCATGCAGTAATTTTTTTTATTTTGTAGCAAAAAGGTAGAAATTACCCTTATTTTGGGGCAAATGGCAGAAATTCTCCTTATTGTAGGTCAAAATAGCAGAAATTTCTCTTATTTGGGGGCAAAAAACAGAAAATCCCCTTATTTTGGGGCAAAATTGCAGAAATTTGCTTTATTTGGGGGCAAAAAACAGAAATTCCCCCTATTTTGCAGCAAAATTGCAGAAATTTGCTTTATTATGGGGTAAAATTGCAGAAATTTCCCTTATTTTAGGGCAAAATTGTAGAAATTTCACTTATTTCAGAAGAAAAAACAAAAATTTTTCTTATTTTGGGGCAAAAAGGCAGAAATTCCCATTATTTTGGGGCGAAAAGGCAGAAATTTACTTTATTTTGGGGTAAAATTGCAGAAATTTCACATATTTCAGGGCAAAAAGGCAGAAATTCCCCTTATTTTGGGGCAAAAAGGAGAAATTTCTTTTATTATGGTACAAAATTGAAAAAATTTTCTTTATTTTGGAACAAAAAGGCAGAAATTCCCCATATTTTGGGGCAAAAGTCAGAAATTCTTCTTATTTTGAGGTAACATGCAGAAATTCCTTTTATTTAGAAGTAAAATGCAGAAATTCCCCTAATATTGGGGAAAAATGCAGAAATTCCCTTTATTTTGGTGCTAAAATGCAGAAATTTTCCGTATTTTGAAGAAAAATTGCAGAAATTCTCATAATTTTCGGGCAAAAAGGCTGAAAGTCTCTTTATTTTGGGGCAAAAAGACAGAAAATCTCATTTTTTCGGGTGCAAAAAGTCAGAAATTCCCCTTATTTGGGGCAAAATTGCAGAAATTTCCTCTACTTTGGGGCAAAATTGCAGAAATTTCCCTTATTTTGGGGCAAAATTGCAGAAATTTCACTTATTTCAGGAAAAAAATGTAGAAATTTCTCTTATTTTGAAACAAAAAGGCAGACTTTTTTTTTTATTTTGGTAAAAAATTGCAGAAATTTTTCTTATTTTGGGGCAAAATGGCAGAAATTTCCCATATTTTGGGGCAAAAGGCAGAAATTCCTTTTATTTTGAGAAAAAAATGCTGAAATTCCCCTTATTTTTGGCGAAAAGGCAGAAATTCTCCTTATTTTGGGGCAAAAAGCAGACATTTCCCTTATTTTGGGGAAAAATTTTAGAAATTTCACTTATTTCAGGGCACAAAGTCAGAAATTCCCCTTATTTTGGGGCAAAAAGACAGAAATTCCATTTACTTTTGGGGAAAATGCAGAAATTGCACTTATTTTGAGTCAAAAAGGCGGAAAATCGCCTTATTTTGGGACAAAAGTGAAGAAATTTCCCTTTTTTATAGCAAACAGGTATACATTGCCTTTATTTTCGGGCAAAAAGGCAAAAATATCCTGTATTTTGGAGCAAAATTCAAGAAATTCCCCTAATTTTGGGGCAAAAGGCAGAAATTCCCTTTATTTTGGGGTAAAACTGCAGAAATTTCTCTTATTTCGCGGCAAAAAGGCAGAAATTCCCCTTATTTTGGGGCAAATGGCAGAAATTCCCCTTATTTTAGGGCAAAATTGCAGAAATTTCACTTATTGCAGAAGAAAAAAGCAAAATTTTTTCTTATTTTGGGGCAAAATTGCAGAAATTTCACTTATTTCAGGAAAAAATTGTAGAAATTTCTCTTATTTTGAAACAAAAAGGCAGAATTTTTTTTTATTTTGGTAAAAAATTGCAGAAATTTTTCTTATTTTGGGGCAAAATGGCAGAAATTTCCCATATTTTGGGTCAAAAGGCAGAAATTCCTTTTATTTTGAGGAAAAAATCCTGAAATTCCCCTTATTTTGGGGCAAAAAGGCAGAAATTCTCCTTATTTTGGGACAAAAAGCAGACATTTCCCTTATTTTGGGGAAAAATTTTAGAAATTTCACTTATTTCATGGCACAAAGTCAGAAATTCCCCTTATTTTGCGGCAAAAAGACAGAAATTCCATTTACTTTTGGGGAAAAGCCAGAAATTGCACTTATTTTGAGTCAAAAAGGCGGAAAATCGCCTTATTTTGGGGCAAAAGTGAAGAAATTTCCCTTTTTTATAGCAAAAAGGTATACATTGCCTTTATTTTCAGGCAAAAAGGCAAAAATTCCCTGTATTTTGGAGCAAAATTCAAGAAATTCCCCTAATTTTGGGGCAAAAGGCAGAAATTCTCTTTATTTTGGTGTAAAACTGCAGAAATTTCACTTATTTCGCAGCAAAAAGGCAGAAATTCCCCTTATTTTGGAACAAATGGCAGAAATTCCCCTTATTTTTGGGCAAAATTGCAGAAATTTCACTTATTGGAGAAGAAAAAAGCAAAATTTTTTATTATTTTGGGGCAAAAATGCAGAAATTCCCATTATTTTGGGGCAAAAAGGCAGAAATTACCCTTATTTTGGGGCAAAAAGGCAGAAATTCACCTTATTTTGGGGAATAATTGAAGAAATTTCATATATTTC
Source organism: Micromys minutus (assembly GCF_963924665.1). NCBI lineage: Eukaryota > Metazoa > Chordata > Mammalia > Rodentia > Muridae > Micromys > Micromys minutus. The sequence goes on along the minus strand of NW_027667133.1, from coordinate 2,881,196 downwards.
AGGGCAAAAAGGAAGAAATTTTCTTTATTTTGAGGTAAAATGCTGAAATTACCCATATTTTGGAACAAAAGGCAGAAATTCCCTATTTTTGGGGGCAAAAAAGGCAAAATTTCCCTTATTTTTGGGCAAAATTACAGAAATTTCATTTATTTCAGGGTAAAAAGTCAGAAATTCCCCTTATTTTATGGCAAAAATTAGAAATTTCTTTTATTATGGTACAAAATTGAAGAAATTTTTTTTATTTTGGAACAAAAAGGCAGAAATTCACCATATTTTGGGGTAAAAGGTAGAAATTCTTCTTATTTTGAGGTAACATGCAGAAATTCCTTTTATTTAGAGGTAAAATGCAGAAATTCCCCTAATATTGGGGAAAAATGCAGAAATTCCCTTTATTTTGGGGTTAAAAGGAAGAAAATTTCCGTATTATGAAGAAAAATTGCAGAAATTCTCATAATTTTCGGGCAAAAAGGCTGAAATTCTCCTTATTTTGTGGCAAAAAGACAGAAAATCTCCTTTTTCGGGTGCAAAATTTAGAAATTCCCCTTATTTGGGGCAAAATTGCCGAAATTTCCTCTACTTTGGGGCAAAATTGCAGAAATTTCCCTTATTTTGGAGCAAAATTGCAGAAATTTCACTTATTTAAGGGAAAAAAGGCCGAAATTTCTCTTATTTTGGAACAAAAAGGCAGAAATTTCTTTTATTTTGGTACAAAATTGGAGAAATTTTTATTATTTTGGGGCAAAAAGGCAGAAATTTCCCATATTTTGGGGCAAAAGGCAGAAATTCCCCTTATTTTGAGGAAAAAAGGCTGAAATTCCCTTTATTTTGGGGCAAAAGGCAGAAATATCCCTTATTTTGGTGAAAAATTTTAGAAATTTCACTTATTTCAGGGCAAAAAGTCAGAAATTCCCCTTATTTTGGGGCAAAAAGACAGAAAATCTGTTTATTTTAGAGGAAAAGGCAGAAATTGCACTTATTTTGAGTCAAAAAGGCAGAAAATCGCCTTATTTTGGGGCAAAAGTGAAGAAATTTCCCTTTTTTATAGCAAAAAGTTATACATTGCCTTTATTTTCGGGCAAAAAGGCAGAAATTCCCTGTATTTTGGAGCAAAATTGCAGAAATTCCCCTAATTTTGGGGCAAAAAAGCAGAAATTCCCCTTATTTTGGGGTAAAACTGCAGAAATTTCACTTATTTCGCGGCAAAATGGCAGAAATTCCCCTTATTTTCGGCGAAAAATGCAGAAAATCCTCATATTTTGGAGCAAAATTGCAGAAATTCACCTAATTTTTGGGTAAAACATGCTGTAATTTTTATTATTTTGTGGCAAAAAGGCAGAATTTCCCCTTATTTTGGGGCAAATGGCAGAAATTCCCCTTATTTTAGGGCAAAATTGCAGTAATTTCCCTTATTTGTGTGCAAAAAACAGAAATTTTTTTTTTATTTTGTAGCAAAATTTCAGAAATTTGCTTTATTTGGGGGCAAAAAACAGAAATTCACCTTATTTTGCAGCAAAATTGCAGAAATTTGCTTTATTATGGGGTAAAATTGCAGAAATTTCTGTTATTTTAGGGCAAAATTGCAGAAATTTCATTTATTGCAGAAGAAAAAAGCAAAATTTTTTCTTATTTTGGGGCAAAAATGCAGAAATTCCCATTATTTTGGGGCAAAAAGTCAGAAATTCACATTATTTTGGGGTAAAATTGCAGAAATTTCACATATTTCAGGGCAAAAACGCAGAAATTCCCCTTGTTTTGAGGTAAAATGCTGAAATTCCCAATATTTTGGGGCAAAAAGCAGAAATTCCCTTTATTTTGGTGCAAAAAAGGCACAAATTTCCATTCTTTTCGGGCAAAATTGCAGAAATTTTATTTATTTCAGGGTAAAAAGTCAGAAATTCCCCTTATTTTGTGGCAAAAAGGAGAAATTTCTTTTATTATGGTACAAAATTGAAGAAATTTTTTTATTTTGGAACAAAAAGGCAGAAATTCCCCATATTTTGGGGTAAAAGGCAGAAATTCTTATTTTGAAGTAAAATGCAGAATTTCCCCTTATTTAGAGGTAAAATGCAGAAATTCCCCAAATGTTGGAGAAAAATTCAGAAATTCCCTTTATTTTGGGGCTAAAAGGCAGAAATCTTCCATATTTTGAAGAAAAATTGCACAAATTTTCATAATTTTCAAGCAAAAAGCCTGAAAATCCCTTATTTTGGCTAAAAAGACAGAAAATCTCCTTTTTCAGGCGAAAAAAGTCAGAAATTCCTTTTATTTGGAACAAAATTGCAGAAATTTCCTTTACTTTGGGGCAAAAGTGCAGAAATTTCCCTTATTTTGAGGCAAAATTGCAGAAAATTCACTTATTTCAGAGCTAAAAGGAAGAAATTTCTCTTATTTTGGGGCAAGAATGCAGAAATTTCTTTTATTTTGGTACAAAATTTCAGAAATTTTTCTTATTTTGGAGCAAAAAGACAGAAATTCCCCATATTTTGGGGCAAAAGGCAGAAATTCCCCTTATTTTGAAGAAAAAATGCTGATATTCCCCTTATTTTGGGGCAAAAAGGCAGAAATTCCCTTTATTTTGGGGCAAAAAGCAGACATTTCCCTTATTTTGCGGAAAAATTAGAGAAATTTCACTTATTTCAGGGAAAAAAGTCAGAAATTCCCCTTATTTTGGGGCAAAAACGCAGAAATTCCATTTATTTTTGGGGAAAAGGCAGAAATTGCACTTATTTTGAGTCAAAAAGTCCGAAAATCCCCTTATTTTGGGGCAAAAGTGAAGAAATTTCCCTTTTTTATGGCAAAAAGGTATACATTCCCTTTATTTTCGGGCAAAAAGGCAGAAATTCCCCGTATTTTGGAGCAAAATTGCAGAAATTCCCCTAATTTTGGGGCAAAAAGTCAGAAATTCCTTTTATTTGGGGAAAAACTGCAGAAATTTCCTTTACTTTGGGGCAAAATTGCAAAAATTTCCCTTATTTTGGGGCAAAATTGCAGAAATTTCACTTATTTCAGGGAAAAAAGGCAAAATTTCTCTTATTTTGGGGCAAAAAGGCAGAAATTCCCCATATTTTGGGGCAAAAGGCTGAAATTCCCTCTTATTTTGAGGAAAAAATGCTGAAATTCCCCTTATTTTGGGGCAAAAAGGCAGAAATTACCCTTATTTTGGGGCATAAAAGCAGAAATTCACCTTATTTTGGGGAAAAATTGAAAAAATTTCATATATTTCAGGGCAAAAAGGAAGAAATTTTCCTTATTTTGAGGTAAAATGCTGAAATTAGCTATATTTTGGGACAAAAGGCAGAAATTCCCCCTTTTTTGGGAGCAAAAAAGGCAAAATTTCCCTTATTTTCAGGCAAAATTGCAGAAATTTCATTTATTTCAGGGTAAAAAGTCAGAAAATCCCCTTATATTGGGGAAAAAAGGAGAAATTTCTTTTATTATGGTACAAAATTGAAGAAATTTTCTTTATTTTGGAACAAAAAGGCAGAAATTCCCCATATTTTTGGGTAAAAGGCAGAAATTCTTCTTGTTTTGAGGTAACATGCAGAAATTCCTTTTATTTAAAGGTAAAATGCAGAAATTCCCCTAATATTGGGGAAAAATGCAGAAATTCCCTTTATTTTGGGGATAAAAGGCAGAAATTTTCTGTATTTTGAAGAAAAATTTCAGAAATTCTCATAATTTTCGGGCAAAAAGGCTGAAATTCTCCTTATTTGGGGACAAAAAGACAGAAAATCTCCTTTTTCGGGTGCAAAATTCAAAAATTCCCCTTATTTGGGGCAAAATTGCAGAAATTTCATCTACTTTGGGGCAAAATTGCAGAAATTTCCCTTATTTTTGGGCAAAATTGCAGAAATTTCACTTATTTAAGGGAAAAAAGGCAGAAATTTCTCTTATTTTGGAACAAAAAGGCAGAAATTTCTTTTATTTTGGTACAAAATTGCAGAAATTTTTATTATTTTGGGGCAAAAAGGCATAAATTTCCCATATTTTGAGGCAAAAGGCAGAAATTCCACTTATTTTGAGGAAAAAAGGCTGAAATTCCCCTTATTTTGGGGCAAAAAGGCAGAAATTCTTCCTATTTTGGGGCAAAAAGCAGACATTTCCCTTATTTTAAGGAAAAATTTTAGAAATTTCACTTATTTCTGGGCAAAAAGTCAGAATTTCCCCTTATTTTGGGGCAGAAAGACAGAAATTCCATTTATTTTGGGGGAAAAGGCAGAAATTGCACTTATTTTGAGTCAAAAAGGCAGAAAATCGCTTTATTTTGGGGCAAAAGTGAAGAAATTTCCCTTTTTTTTGGCAAAAAGGTATACATTCCCTTTATTTTCGGGCAAAAAGGCAGAAATTCCCCGTATTTTGGAGCAAAATTGCAGAAATTCCTCTAATTTTGGGGCAAAAACGCAGAAATTCCCTTTATTTTGGGGTAAAACTGCAGAAATTTCACTTATTTCGCGGCAAGATGGCAGAAATTCCCCTTATTTTCGGCGAAAAACGCAGAAAATCCTCGTATTTTGGAGCAAAATTGCAGAAATTCACCTAATTTTGGGGTAAAACATGCAGTAATTTTCTTTATTTTGTGGCAAATCGGCAAAAATTCCCCTTATTTTGTGGCAAATGGCAGAAATTCCCTTTATTTTAGGGCAAAATTGCAGAAATTTCCATTATTTGGGGGCAAAAAACAGAAATTCCCCTTATTTTGGGGCAAAATTGCAGAAATTTGCTTTATTTGGGGGCAAAAAACAAAAATTCCCCTTATTTTGCGGCAAAATTGCAGAAATTTGCTTTATTTGGGGGCAAAAAACAAAAATTCCCCTTATTTTGCGGCAAAATTGCAGAAATTTGCTTTATTATTTGTGAAATATTGCAGAAAATTCCCTTATTTTAGGGCAAAATTGCAGAAATTTAACTTATTTCAGAAGAAAAAACAAAAATTTTTCTTATTTTAGGGCAAAAAGGCAAAAATTCCCATCATTTTGGGGCAAAAAGCCAGAAATTCACCTTATTTTGGCGTTAAATTGCAGAAATTTCACATATTTCATTGCAAAAAAGCAGAAATTCCCCTTATTTTGAGGTAAAATGCTGAAATTCCTTATATTTTGGAGAAAAATTAGAGAAATTTCACTTATTTCAGGGAAAAAAGTCAGAAATTCCCCTTATTTTGGGGCAAAAACGCAGAAATTCCATTTATTTTTGGGGAAAAGGCAGAAATTGCACTTATTTTGAGTAAAAAAGTCCGAAAATCCCCTTATTTTGGGGCAAAAGTGAAGAAATTTCCCTTTTTTATGGCAAAAAGGTATACATTCCCTTTATTTTCGGGCAAAAAGGCAGAAATTCCCCGTATTTTGGAGCAAAATTGCAGAAATTCCCCTAATTTTGGGGCAAAAAGTCAGAAATTCCCCTTATTTGGGGAAAAACTGCAGAAATTTCCTTTACTTTGGGGCAAAATTGCAGAAATTTCCCTTATTTTGGGGCAAAATTGCAGAAATTTCACTTATTTCAGGGAAAAAAGACAAAATTTCTCTTATTTTGGGGCAAAAAGGCAGAAATTCCCCATATTTTGGGGCAAAAGGCAGAAATTACCCTTATTTTGAGGAAAAAATGCTGAAATTCCCCTTATTTTGGGGCAAAAAGGCAGAAATTACCCTTATTTTGGGGCATAAAGGCAGAAATTCACCTTATTTTGGGGAAAAATTGAAAAAATTTCATATATTTCAGGGCAAAAAGAAAGAAATTTTTTTATTTTGAGGTAAAATGCTGAAATTAGCTATATTTTGGGACAAAAGGCAGAAATTCCCCTTTTTTGGGGGGCAAAAAAGGCAAAATTTCCCTTATTTTCAGCTAAAATTGCAGAAATTTCATTTATTTCAGGGTAAAAAGTCAGAAATTCCCCTTATTTTGGGGCAAAAAGGAGAAATTTCTTTTATTATGGTACAAAATTGAAGAAATTTTCTTTATTTTGGAACAAAAAGGCAGAAATTCCCCATATTTTGGGGTAAAAGGCAGAAATTCTTCTTGTTTTGAGGTAACATGCAGAAATTCCCCTAATATTGGGGAAAAATGCAGAAATTCCCTTTATTTTGGGGCTAAAAGGCAGAAATTTTTCGTATTTTGAAGAAAAATTGCAGAAATTCTCATAATTTTCGGGCAAAAATGCTGAAATTCTCCTTATTTGGGGGCAAAAAGACAGAAAATCTCCTTTTTCGGGTGCAAAATTCAAAAATTCCCCTTATTTGGGGCAAAATTGCAGAAATTTCCTCTACTTTGGGGCAAAATTGCAGAAATTTCCCTTATTTTTGGGCAAAATTGCAGAAATTTCACTTATTTAAGGGAAAAAAGGCAGAAATTTCTCTTATTTTGGAACAAAAAGGCAGAAATTTCTTTTATTTTGGTACAAAATTGCAGAAATTTTTCTTAATTTGGGGCAAAAAGGCATAAATTTCCCATATTTTGGGGCAAAAGGCAGAAATTCCACTTATTTTGAGGAAAAAAGGCTGAAATTCCCCTTATTTTGGGGCAAAAAGGCAGAAACTCTTCTTATTTTGGGGCAAAAAGCAGACATTTCCCTTATTTTGGGGAAAAATTTTAGAAATTTCAATTATTTCAGGGCAAAAAGTCAGAATTTCCTTTTATTTTGGGGCAAAAAGACAGAAATTCCGTTTATTTTTGGGGAAAAGGCAGAAATTGCACTTATTTTGAGTCAAAAAGGCAGAAAATCGCTTTATTTTGGGGCAAAAGTGAAGAAATTTCCCTTTTTTTGGCAAAAAGTTATACATTCCCTTTATTTTCGGGCAAAAAGGCAGAAATTCCCCGTATTTTAGAGCAAAATTGCAGAAATTCCCCTAATTTTGGGGCAAAAACGCAGAAATTCCCTTTATTTTGGGGTAAAACTGCAAAAATTTCACTTATTTCACGGCAAGATGGCAGAAATTTCCCTTATTTTCGGCGAAAAACGCAGAAAATCCTCGTATTTTGGAGCATAATTGGAGAAATTCACCTAATTTTGGGGTAAAACGTGCAGTAATTTTCTTTATTTTGTGGCAAATAGGCAAAAATTCCCCTTATTTTGGGGCAAATTTCAGAAATTCCCTTTATTTTAGAGCAAAATTGCAGAAATTTCCATTATTTGGGGGCAAAAAACAGAAATTCCCCTTATTTTGGGGCAAAATTGTAGAAATTTGCTTTATTTGGGGGCAAAAAACAAAAATTCCCCTTATTTTGCGGCAAAATTGCAGAAATTTGCTTTATTATTTGTGAAATATTGCAGAAAATTCCCTTATTTTAGGGCAAAAGTGCAGAAATTTAACTTATTTCAGAAGAAAAAACAAAAATTTTTCTTATTTTAGGGCAAAAAGGCAAAAATTCCCATTATTTTGAGGCAAAAAGCCAGAAATTCACCTTATTTTGGGGTTAAATTGCAGAAATTTCACATATTTCATTGCAAAAAAAGCAAAAATTCCCCTTATTTTGAGGTAAAATGCTGAAATTCCTTATATTTTGGGGCAAAAGGCAGAAATTCCCCTTATTTTGGGCCAAAAAAGGCACAAATTTCCCTTATTTTGGGGCAAAATTGCAGAAATTTCATTTATTTCAAGGTATAAAGTCAGAAATTCCCCTTATTTTGGGGCAAAAAGGAGAAATTTCTATTATTATGGTACAAAATTAAAGAAATTTTCTTTATTTTGGAACAAAAAGGCAGAAATTCACCATATTTTGGGGTAAAAGGCAGAAATTCTTCTTATTTTGAGGAAAAATGCAGAAATTCTCCTTATTTAGAGGTAAAATGCAGAAATTCCCCTAATATTGGGAAAAAATGCAGAAATTCCCTCTATTGTGGGGCTAAAAGGCAGAAATTTTCCGTATTTTGAAGAAAAATTGCAGAAATTTTCATAATTTTCGGGCAAAAAGGCTGAAATTCTCCTTATTTTGAGGCAAAATTGCAGAAATTTCCTTTACTGTGGGGCAAAATTGCAGAAATTACCCTTATTTTGGGGCGAAATTGCAGAAATTTCCCTTGTTTTGGGGCAAAATTGCAGAAATTTCACTTATTTCAGGGAAATAAGGCAGAAATTTCTCTTATTTTGGGGCAAAAAGGCAGAAATTTCTTTTATTTTGGTACAAAATTGCAGAAATTTTTCTTATTTTGGAGCAAAAAGACAGAAATTCCCCATATTTTGGGGCAAAAGGCAGAAATTCCCCTTATTTTGAGGAAAAAAGGCTGAAATTCCCCCTATTTTGGGGCAAAAAGCAGACATTTCCCTTATTTTGGGGAAAAATTTAGAAATTTCACTTATTTCAGGGCAAAAAGTCAGAAATTCTCTTTATTTTGGGGCAAAAGACAGAAATTCCGTTTATTCTTGGGGAAAAGGCAGAAATTGCACTTATTTTGAGTCAAAAAGTGGAAAATGCCCTTATTTTGAAGCAAAAGTGAAGAAATTTCCCTTTTTTATGGCGAAAAGGTATACATTCCATTTATTTTCGGGCAAAATGCAGAAATTCCACGTATTTTGGAGCAAAATTGCAGAAATTCCCCTAATTTTGGGGCAAAAAGACAGGAATTCCCCTTATTGGGGGAAAATTGCAGAAATTTCCTCTACTTTGCGGCAAAATTCCAGAAATTTTCTTTATTATGGTGAAAAATTGCAGAAATTTCTTTTATTTTAGGACAAAATTACAGAAATTTCACTTATTTCAGAAAAAACAACAAAAATTTTTCTTATTTTGGGGCAAAAAGGCAGAAATTCCAATTTTTTTGGGGCAAATAGGCAGAAATTCACCTTATTTTGGGGTAAAATTGCCGAAATTTCACATATTTTGTGGCAAAAGGCAGAAATTCCCCTTTATTGGAGGAAAAAAAACCTGAAATTCCCTTTATTTTGGGGCAAAAAGGCAGAAATTTCCCTTATTTTGGGGCAAAAAGCAGACATTTCCCTTATTTTGGTGAAAAATTTTAGAAATTTCACTTATTTCAGGGCAAAAATTCAGAAATTCCCCTTATTTTGAGGCAAAAAGACAGAAATTCCGTTTATTTTTGAGGAAAAGGCAGAAATTGCACTTATTTTGAGTCAAAAAGGCTGAAAATCGCCTTATTTTGGGGCAAAAGTGAAGAAATTTCCCTTTTTTATGGCAAAAAGTTATACATTCCCTTTATATTCGGGCAAAAAGGCAGAAATTCCCCGTATTTTGGAGCAAAATTGCAGAAATTCCCCTTATTTTAGGGTAAAACTGCAGAAATTTCACTTATTTCGCGGCAAGATGGCAGAAATTCCCCTTATTTTCGGCGAAAAACGCAGAAAATCCTCGTATTTTGGAGCAAAATTGCAGAAATTCACCTAATTTTGGGGCAAAACATGCAGTAATTTTCTTTATTTTTTGGCAAATAGGCAACAATTCCCCTTATTTTGGGGCAAATGGCAGAAATTCTTATTATTTTAGGGCAAAATAGCAGAAATTTTCCTTACTTGGGGGCAAAAAACAGATATTCCACTTATTTTGGGGCAAAATTGCAGAAATTTGCTTTATTTGGGGGCAAAAAACTGAAATTAACCTTATTTTGCGGCAAAATTGAAGAAATTTGCTTTATTATTGGGGAAAAATTGCAGAAAATTCCCTTATTTTAGGGCAAAAGTGCAGAAATTACACTTATTTCAGAAGAAAAAACAAAAATTTTTCTTATTTTGGGGCAAAAAGGCAGAAATTCCCATTTTTTTGGGGCAAAAAGGCAGAAATTCACCTTATTTTGGGGTTAAATTGCAGAAATTTCAAATATTTCATTGCAAAAAACAGAAATTCCCCTTATTTTGAGGTAAAATGCTGAAATTCCCCATATTTTGGTGCAAAAGGCAGAAATTCCCCTTATTTTGGGCCAAAAAAGGAACAAACTTCCCTTATTTTCGGGCAAAATTGCAGAAATTTCATTTATTTCAGGGTAAAACGTCAGAAATTCCCCTAATTTTGGGGCAAAAAGAAGAAATTTCTTTTATTATGGTACAAAATTGAAGAAATTTTCTTTATTTTGGAACAAAAAGGCAGAAATTCCCCATATTTTGGGGTAAAAGGAAGAAATTCTTCTTATTTTGAGGTAACATGCAGAAATTCTTTTTATTTACAGGTAAAATGCAGAAATTCCCCTAATATTGGGGAAAAATGCAGAAATTCCTTTTATTTTGGGGCTAAAAGGCAGAAATTTTCTGTATTTTGAAGAAAAATTGCAGAAATTCTCATAATTTTCGGGCAAAAAGGCTGAAATTCTCCTTATTTTGGGGCAAAAAGACAGAAAATCTCTTTTTTTCGGGTGCAAAAATTCAGCAATTCCTCATATTTGGGGTAAAATTGCAGAAATTTTTTCTACTTTGGGGCAAAATTGCAGAAATTTCCCTTATTTTGGGGCAAAATTGCAGAAATTTTACTTATTTCAGAGAAAAAAGGCAGAAATTTCTCTTATTTTGGAACAAAAATGCAGAAATTTCTTCTATTTTGATACAAAATTTCAGAAATTTTTCTTATTTTGGGTCAAAAGCATAAATTTCCCATATTTTGGGGCAAAAGGCAGAAATTCCACTTATTTTGAGGAAAAAAGGCTGAAATTCTCCTTATTTTGTGGCAAAAAGCAGACATTTCCTTTATTTTAGGGAATAATTTTAGAAATTTCACTTATTTCTGGGCAAAAAGTCAGAAATTCTCCTTATTTTGGGGCAAAAAGACAGAAATTCCATTTATTTTTTGGGAAAAGGCAGAAATTGCACTTATTTTGAGTCAAAAAGGCGGAAAATGGCTTTATTTTGGGGCAAAAGTGAAGAAATTTCCCTTTTTTATGGCAAAAAGATATACATTCCTTTTATTTTCGGGAAAAAAGGCTGAAATTCCCCGTATTTTGGAGCAAAATTGCCGAAATTCCCCTAATTTTGAGGCAAAAACGCAGAAATTCCCCTTATTTTGGGGTAATACTGTAGAAATTTCACTTATTTCACGGCAAGATGGCAGAAATTCCTTTTATTTTCGGCCAAAAACGCAGAAAATCCTCGTATTTTGGAGCAAAATTGCAGAAATTCACCTAATTTTGGGGTAAAACATGTAGTAATTTTCTTTATTTTGTGGCAAATAGGCAGAAATTCCTCTTATTTTGGGGCAAATGGCAGAAATTCCCTTTATTTTAGGGCAAAATTGCAGAAATTTCCCTTATTTGAGGCCAAAAAACAGAAATTCCCCTTATTTTGGGGCAAAATTGCAGAAATTTGCTTTATTTGGGGGCAAAAAACAGAAATTCCCCTTATTTTGCGGCAAAATTGCAGAAATTTGCTTTATTATTTGGGAAATATTGCAGAAAATTCCCTTATTTTAGGGCAAAAGTGCAGAAATTTAACTTATTTCAGAAGAAAAAACAAAAATTTTCTTATTTTGGGGCAAAAAAGCAGAAATTCCCATTACTTTGGGGCAAAAAGGCAGAAATTCACCTTATTTTGGGGTAAAATTGCAGAAATTTCACATATTTCTTTGCAAAAAAGCAGAAATTCCCCTTATTTTGAGGTAAAATGCTGAAATTCCCCATATTTTGGGGCAAAAGGCAGACATTCCCCTTATTTTGGGCCAAAAAAGGCACAAATTTCCCCTATTTTCGGGCAAAATTGCAGAAATTTCATTTATTTCAAGGTATAATGTCAGAAATTCCCCTTATTTTGAAGCAAAAAAAGGAAATTTCTATTATTAAGGTACAAAATTGAAGAAATTTTCTTTATTTTGGAACAAAAAGGCAGAAATTCACCATATTTTGTGGTAAAAGGCAGAAATTCTTCTTATTTTGAGGAAAAATGCAGAAATTACCCTTATTTAGAGGTAAAATGCAGAAATTTCCCTAATATTGGGGAAAAATGCAGAAATACCCTTTATTTTGCGGCTAAAAGGCAGAAATTTTCTGTATTTTGAAGAAAAATTGCAGAAATTTTCATAATTTTCGGGCAAAAAGGCTGAAATTCTCCTTATTTGGGGGCAAAATTGCAGAAATTTCCTTTACTGTGGGGCAAAATTGCAGAAATTTCCCTTGTTTTGGGGCAAAATTGCAGAAATTTCCCTTATTTTGGGGCAAAATTGCAGAAATTTCACTTATTTCAGGGAAATAAGGCAGAAATTTCTCTTATTTTGGGGCAAAAAATGCAGAAATTTCTTTTATTTTGGTACAAAATTGCAGAAATTTTTCTTATTTTGGGGTAAAAAGACAGAAATTCCCCATATTTTGGGGTAAAAGGCAGAAATTCTCCTTATTTTGAGGAAAAAAGGCTGAAATTCCCCCTATTTTGGGGCAAAAAGGTAGAAATTCCCCTTATTTTGGGGCAAAAAGCGGACATTTCCATTATTTTGGGGAAAAATTTAGAAATTTCACTTTTTTCAGGAAAAAAAGTCAGAAATTCCCCTTAATTTTGGGCAAAAAGACAGAAATTCCGTTTATTTTTGGGGAAAAGGCAGAAATTGCACATATTTTTAGTCAGAAAGGCGGAAAATGCCCTTATTTTGAAGCAAAAGTGAAGAAATTTCCCTTTTTTTATGGCGAAAAGGTATACATTCCCTTTATTTTCGGGCAAAATGAAGAAATTCCACGTATTTTGGAGCAAAATTGCAGAAATTCCCCTAATTTTAGGGCAAAAAGGCAGAAATTCCCCTTATTGGGGGAAAATTGCAAAAATTTCCTTTACTTTGCGGCAAAATTTCAGAAATTTTCTTTATTATGGGGAAAAATTGCAGAACTTTCTTTTATTTTAGGGCAAAATTACAGAAATTTCACTTATTTCAGAAAAAAAAGCAAAAATTTTTCTTATATTGGGGCAAAAAGGCAGAAATTCCAATTATTTTGGGGCAAAAAAGCAGAAATTCACTTTATTTTGAGGTAAAATTGCAGAAATTTCATATATTTCAGCGCAAAAAGGCAGAAATTCCCCTTATTATGAGGTAAAATGCTGAAATTCCCCATATTTGGGGCAAAAGGCAGAAATTCCCATAATTTTGGGGCAAAAAGGCACAAATTTCCCTTATTTTCGGGCAAAATTGCACAAATTTCATTTATTTCAGTGTAAAAAGTCAGAAATTTCCCTTATTTCGGGGCAAAAAGTAGAAATTTCTTTTATTATGGTACAAAATTGAAGAAATTTTCTTTATTTTGGAACAAAAAGGCAGAAATTCCCCATAATTTGCGGTAAAAGGCAGAAATTCTTCTTATTTTGAAGTAAAATGCAGAAATTCCCCTTATTTAGAGGTAAAATGCAGAAATTTCCCTAATATTGGGAAAAATGCAGAAATTCCCTTTATTTTGCGGCTAAAAGGCAGAAATTTTCCGTATTTTGAAGAAAATTGCAGAAATTTTCATAATTTTCGGGCAAAAAGTCTGAAATTCTCCTTATTTTGGGGCAAAATTGCAGAAATTTCCTTTACTGTGGAGCAAAATTGCAGAAATTTCCCTTGTTTTGGGGCAAAATTGCAGAAATTTCCATTATTTTGGGGCAAAATTGCAGAAATTTCACTTATTTCAGGGAAATAAGGCAGAAATTTCTCTTATTTTGGGGCAAAAATGCAGAAATTTCTTTTATTTTGGTACAAAATTGCAGAAATTTTTCTTATTTTGGGGTTAAAAAGACAGAAATTCCTTATATTTTGGGGAAAAAGGCAGAAATTCCCCTTATTTTGAGGAAAAAAAGCTGAAATTCCCCCTATTTTGGAGCAAAAAGGCAGAAATTCTCCTTATTTTGGGGCAAAAAGCAGACATTTCCCTTATTTTGGGGAAAAATTTAGAAATTTCACTTTTTTCAGGGAAAAAAGTCAGAAATTCCCCTTATTTTTGGGCAAAAAGACAGAAATTCCGTTTATTTTTGGGGAAAAGGCAGAAATTGCACGTATTTTTAGTCAGAAAGGCAGAAAATGCCCTTATTTTGAAGCAAAAGTGAAGAAATTTTCCTTTTTTATGGCGAAAAGGTATACATTCCCTTTATTTTCGGGCAAAATGAAGAAATTCCACGTATTTTGGAGCAAAATTGCAGAAATTCCCCCAATTTTAGGGCAAAAAGACAGAAATTCCCCTTATTGGGGGAAAATTGCTAAAATTTTCTTTACTTTGTGGCAAAATTTCAGAAATTTTCTTTATTATGGGGAAAAATTGCAGAACTTTCTTTTATTTTAGGGCAAAATTACAGAAATTTCACTTATTTCAGAAAAAAAAGCAAAAATTTTTCTTATATTGGGGCAAAAAGGCAGAAATTCCAATTATTTTGGGGCAAAAAAGCAGAAATTTATTTTGAGGTAAAATTGCAGAAATTTCATATATTTCAGGGCAAAAAGGCAGAAATTCCCCTTATTATGAGGTAAAATGCTGAAATTCCCCATATTTGGGGCAAAAGGCAGAAATTCCCATAATTTTGGGGCAAAAAGGCACAAATTTCCCTTATTTTCGGGCAAAATTGCACAAATTTCATTTATTTCATTGTAAAAAGTCAGAAATTCCTCTTATTTCGGGGCAAAAAGTAGAAATTTCTTTTATTATGGTACAAAATTGAAGAAATTTTCTTTATTTTGGAACAAAAAGTCAGAAATTCCCCATAATTTGCGGTAAAAGGCAGAAATTCTTCTTATTTTGAAGTAAAATGCAGAAATTCCCCTTATTTAAAGGTAAAATGCAGAAATTCCCCTAATATTGGGGAAAATGCAGAAATTCTCTTTATTTGGGGGTAAAGGGCAGGAATTTTCCATATTTTGAAGAAAAATTGCAGAAATTCTCATAATTTTCGGGCAAAAAGGCTGAAATTCTCCTTATTTTGGGGCAAAAAGACAGAAAATCTCCTTTTTTCGGGTGCAAAAAGTCAGAAATTCCCCTTATTTGGGGCAAAATTGCAGAAATTTCCTTTACTTTGAAGCAAAATTGCAGAAATTTCCCTTATTTTGGGCCAAAATTACGAAAATTTCACTTATTTCAAAGAAAAAAGGCAGAAATTTCTTTTATTTTGGGGCAAAAAGCAGAAATTACTTTTATTTTCATACAAAATTACAGAAATTTTTCTTATTTGGGGGCAAAAAGGCAGAAATTCCCCTTATTTTGAAGTAAAAAGGCTGAAATTCCCCTTATTTGGGGGCAAAAAGTCAGAAATTCTCCTTATTTTGAGGCAAAAAGCAAACATTTCCCTTATTTTGGGGAAAAATTTTAGAAATTAAACTTATTTCAGGGCAAAAAGTCAGAAATTCCCCTTATTATGGGGCAAAATGACAGAAAATCCGTGTATTTTTGGGGAAAAGGCAGAAATTGCACTTATTATGAGTCAAAAAAATGGAAAATCCCCTTATTTTGGGGCAAAAATTGAGAAATTTCTTTTTTTTATGGCAAAAAGGTATACATTTCCTTTATTTTCGGGCAAAAAGGCAGAAATTCCCCGTATTTTGGAGCAAAATTGCAGAAATTCCCCTAATTTTGGGGCATAAAGGCAGAAATTCCTTTTATTTTGGAGAAAAACAGCAGAAATTTCACTTATTTTACGGCAAAATGGCAGAAATTCCTCTTATTTTCGGCGAAAAAGGCAGAAAATCCTCGTATTTTGGAGCAAAATTGTAGAAATTCACCTAATTTTGGGGTAAAACATGCAGTAATTTTCTTTATTTTGTGGCAAAAAGGCAGAAATTCCCATTATTTTGGGGCAAATGGCAGAAATTTCCCTTATTTTAGGGCAAAATTGCATAAATTTCCCTTATTTGGGGGCAAAAAACAGAAATTCCCCTTATTTTGGGGCAAAATTGCAGAAATTTCACATATTTCAGGGCAATAAGGCAGAAATTCGCCTTATTTTGAGGTAAAATGCTGAAATTCCCCATATTTTGGGGCAAAATTTCAGAAATTTCCTTTATTATGGGGAAAAATTGCAGAAATTTCACTTATTTTACGGCAAAATTGCAGATATTTGCTTTATTATGGAAAAAATTGCAGAAATTTCCCTTATTTTAGGGCAAAATTGCAGAAATTTTCCTTATTTGGGGGCAAAAAACAGAAATTCCCCTTATTTTGGGGCAAATGGCAGAAAATCCTCTTATTTTAGGGCAAAATTGCAGAAATTTCCCTTATTTGGGGGCAAAAAACAGAAATTCCCCTTATTTTGGGGCAAAATTGCAGAAATTTGCTTTATTTGAAGGCAAAAAACAGAAATTCCCCTTATTTTGCTGCAAAATTGCAGAAATTTGCTTTATTATGGGGAAAAATTGCAGAAATTTCCCTTATTTTAGGGCAAAATTGCAGAAATTTCACTTATTTCAAAAAAAAGCAAAAATTTTTCTTATTTTGGGGCAAAAAAGCAGAAATTCCCATTATTTTGGGGCAAAAAGGCATAAATTCACCTTATTTTGGCGTAAAATTGCAGAAATTTCACATATTTCAAAGCAAAGAGGCAGAAATTCCCCTTATTTTGAGGTAAAATTCTGAAATTCCCCATATTTTGGGGCAAAAGGCAGAAATTCCCGTTATTTTGTGGCAAAAAGGCACAAATTTCCCTTATTTTCGGGCAAAATTGCAGAAATTTCATTTATTTCAGGGTGAAAAGTCAGAAATTATCATAATATTGGGGCAAAAAGGAGAAATTTCTTTTATTATGGTACAAAATTGAAGAAATTTTCTTTATTTTGGAACAAAAAGGCAGAAATTCCCCATATTTTGGGGTAAAAGGCAGAAATTCTTCTTATTTTGAGGTAAAATGCAGAAATTCCCCTTATTTAGAGGTAAAATGCAGAAATTTCCCTAATATTGGGGGAAAATGCAGAAATTCCCTTATTTTGAGGCTAAAAGGCAGAAATTTTTCGTATTTTGAAGAAAAATTGCAGAAATTCTCATGATTTTCGGGCAAAAAGGCTGAAATTCTCCTTATTTTGGGGCAAAAACAGAGAAAATCTTTTTTTTGGGTGCAAAAAGTCAGAAATCCCCCTTATTTGGCCCAAAATTGCAAAAAATTCCTTTACTTTGGAGCAAAATTGCAGAAATTTCCTTTATTTTGGGGCAAAATTGCAGAAATTTCACTTATTTCAGGGAAAAAAGTTAGAATTTTTTTTTTATTTTGGGGCAATAAGGCAGAAATTTCTTTTATTTTGGTACAAAATTGCAGAAATTTTTTTTATTTTGGGGCAAAAAAGCAGTAATTCCCCGTATTTTGGAGCAAAATTGCAGAAATTCCCTAATTTTAGGGCAAAAAGGCAGAAAATCCCCTTATTTTGTGGTAAAACTGCAGAAATTTCACTTATTTCGCGGCAAAATGGCAGAAATTCCCCTTATTTTCAGCGAAAAAGGCAGAAATTCCTCAATTTTGGAGATAAAATTGCAGAAATTCCTTTAATTTTGGGGTAAAACATGCAGTAATTTTCTTTATTTTGGTGCAAAAATGCAGAAATTTCCCTTATTTGGGGGCAAAAAACATAAATTCCCCTTATTTTGGGGCAAAATTGCAGAAATTTCCTTTATTATGGGGAAAAATTGCAGAAATTTCCCTTATTTTAGGGCAAAATTGCAGAAATTTCACTTATTCAGAGAAAAAAAGAAAAATTTTTCTTATTTTGGGGCGAAAATGCAGAAATTTTCCTTATTTTGGGGGAAAAAGGCAGAAATTCCCCTTATTTTGGAATAAAATTGCAGAAATTTCGCATATTTCAGGGCAAAAAGGCAGAAATTCCCCTTATTTTGTGGCAAAAAGGCAGAAAATCCCCTTAATTTTGGGCAAAAAGGCAGAAATTCTCTGTATTTTGGAGCAAAATTGCAGAAATTCCCCTAATATTGGGGCAAAAAGGCAGAACTTCCCCTTATTTTCGAAGAAAGAGGCAGAAATTCCCTGTATTTTGAAGCAAAATTGCAGAAACTCCCCTAATTTTGGGGCAAAAAGGCAGAAATTCCCTTTATTTTGGGGCAAAAATACAGAAATTCTCCTTATTTCGGGTCAAAAAGTCAGAAAATTTTCTTATTTTGGTGCAAAATTGAAGAAATTTCCCTTATTTTGGGGAAAATTGCAGAAATCTCCCTTATTTTGGGGCAAAATTGGAAAAATTTTATTTATTTTGGTACAGAATTGCGGAATTTTTTTTTTTATTTTGTGGCAAGAAGGCAGAAATTTTTTATATTTTGTGGCAAAAAGGCACAAATTTTTTTTATTTTCGGGCAAAATTGCAGAAATTTCATTTATTTCAGGACAAAAATTCAAAATTCCTTTTATTTTGGGGCAAAAAGCAGAAATTTCTTTTATTTTGGTACAAAATTGAAGAAATTTTCCCTATTTTGGAACAAAAAGGCAGAAATTCCCCTTATTTTGAGGTAAAAAGGCGGAAATTCCCCTTATTTTGGGGCAAAAGGGCAGAAATTTCCTTTACTTTGTGGCAAAAAGGCAGAAATTCCCTTTATTTTGGGGCAAAATTGCAAAAATTTCACTTTTTCAGGGCCAAAAGTCAGAAATTTGCCTTATTTTGTGGCAAAAAGCAGAAATTCCCCTAATTTTGGGGCCAAAACCAGAAATTCCCCTTATTTTGGGCTAAAATTGCGGAAATTTCAAATATTTCAGGGCAAAAAGGCAGAAATTCCACTTAATTTCGGGCTATAAGGCAGAAATTCCCTGTATTTTGGAGCAAAATTTCACAAATTCCCCTAATTTTGAGGGAAAATGCAGAAATACACATTATTTTGGGGCAAAAAGATAGAAATTCTCCTTATTTCAGGGCAAAAAGTCAGAAATTCCCCTTATTTTGGGGCAAAATGGCAAAAATTTCTTTTATTTTGTGGCAAAATTGCAGAAATTTTTCTTATTTTGGTCAAAATTGCAGAAATTTCACTTATTTCAGGGAAAGAAGACAGAAATTTCTCTTGTTTTGGGGCAAAAGGGCAGAAATTTCTTTTATTTTGGTATAAAATTGCAGAAATTTTCTTTATTTTGGGGCAAAAATGCAGAAATTCCCCATATTTTGGGGCAAAAAGGCAGAGATTACGCTTATTATGAGGAAAAAGGCTGAAATTCCCCTTATTTTGGGGCAAAAAAACAGAAATTCCCATTATTTTGTGGCAAAAAGGCAGAAAATTCTTTTATTTTGGGGCAAAATTGCACAAATATCACTTATTTCAGGGCAAAATTCAAAAATTCTTTTTATTTTGTGGCAAAAAGACAGAAATTCCGTTTATATTTGGGTAAAAAGGTAGAAATTTCACTTATTTTGAGGTAAAAAGGCAGAAATTCCTCTTATTTTGGGGCAAAAATGAAGAAATTTCCCTTTTTTGTGGCAAAAGGTATATTTTCCCCTTATTTTCGGGCAAAAAAGCAGAAATTTCCCGTATTTTGGAGCAAAATTTCAGAAATTCCCCTAGTTGTGGGGCAAAAAGGCAGAAATTCCCTATATGTTGGGGCAAAAAACAGAAATTCTCCTTATTTTGGGGAAAAACTCAGAAATTCCACTTATTTTGGGGCAAAATTCCAGAAATTTCCTTTATTTTGGGGCAAAATTGCAGAAATTTTCCTTATTTTGGGGCAAAATTGCAGAAATTTCACTTATTTCAGGAAAAAAGGCAGAAATTTTCTTTATTTTAGGGCAAAAAGGCAGAAATTCTTAATATTTTGTGGCAAAAATGCAGAAATTCCCCTTATTTTGAAATAAAAAGGCTAAAATTTCCCTTATTTGTGTGCAAAAAGGCAGAAATTTTCCTTATTTTGGGGCAAAATTGAAGAAATTGCACTTATTTCAGGGTAATAAATCAGAAATTTTCCTTATTTTGGGGCAAAAAGACAGAAATTCCCTTTGTTTTGGGGGAAATATACAGAAATTCCACTTATTTAGAGGCAAAAAAGCAGAAATTCCCCTTATTTTGTGGCAAAAATGAAGAAAATTCCCTCTTTTATGGCAAAAAGTTATGCATTCCCCTTATTTTCGGGCAAAAAGGCAGAAATTCCCTGTATTTTGGAGCAAAATTGCAGAAATTCCCCTTATTTCAAGGTAAAAAGCTGAAATTCCCCTTATTTGGGGGCAAAAGCAGAAATTTTTCTTATTTTGGGGCAAAATTGAAGAAATTTAACTTATTTCAGGGTAATAAGTCAGAAATTCCCCTTATTTTGGGGCAAAAAAGACAGAAATTCCCTTTGTTTTAAGGGAAAAATACAGAAATTCCATTTATTTAGAGACAAAAAGGCAGAAATTCCCCTTATTTTTGGGCAAAAATGAAGAAATTTCCCTTTTTTATGGCAAAAAGGTATGCATTCCCCTCATTTTCGGGCAAAAAGGCAGAAATTTCCCGTATTTTGGAGCAAAATTGCAGAAATTCCCTTAATTTTGGAGCAAAAGGCAGAAATTCGTTTTATTTTTGGGCAAAAATCAGAAATTCCCCTTATTTAGGGGCAAAATTCCAGAAATTTCTTTTATTTTGGGGCAAAATGGCAGAAATTTACCTTATTTTGGGGCAAAATTGCAGAAATTTACTGTATTTGGGGCAAAATTGCAGTAATTTCACTTATTTTCAGGTAAAAAGGCTGAAATTTCCTTTTTTGGGGGCAAAAAGGGAGAAATTCCCCTTTTCGGGGCTAAATTGCAGATATTTTCCTTATTTGGAGCAAAAAGGCAGAAATTCCTTATATTTTTGGGCAAAAAGGCAGAAATTCCCCTTATTTTGAGGTAATAAGGCAGAAATTTCCCTTATTTTGGGGCAAAAAGGCAGAAATTCTCTTTATTTTGGGATAAAATTGCAGAAATTTCAAATATTTCAGGGCAAAATGGCAGAAATTCCCCTTATTTTGTGGAAAAAAATGAAATCCCTAATTTTTGGCTAAAATTGCAGATATTTCACTTATTTCGGGACAAAAAGCCAGAAATACCATTTAATTTCGGGCAAAAAGGCAGAAATGACCCGTATTTTGGGGCAAAAAGGCACAAATTTCCCTTATTTTCGGGCAAAATTGCAGAAATTTCATTTATTTCAGGGTAAAAAGTCAGAAATTCCCCTTATTTTGGGGCAAAAAGCAGAAATTTCTTTTATTATGGTACAAAATTGAAGAAATTTTCCTTATTTTGGAACAAAAAGGCAGAAATTCCCCATATTTTGGGGCAAAATGAAGAAATTCCCCTTATTTAGAGGTAAAATGAAGAAATTCCCCTAATATTGGGAAAAAATGCAGAAATTCCCTTTATTTTATGGGCTAAAAGGCAGAAATTCCCCGTATTTTGAAGCAAAATTGCATAAATTCTCATAATTTTAGGGCAAAAAGGCTGAAATTCTTTTTATTTTGGTGCAAAAAAAAGAAAATCTCCATTTTTCGAGGGCAAAAAGTCAGAAATTCCCCTTATTTGGGGCAATATTGCAGAAATTTCCTTTACTTTGGGGCAAAATTGCAGAAATTTTCTTTATTATGGGGCAAAATTGTAGTAATTTCACATATTTCAGGGAAAAAAGGCAGAAATTTCTCTTATTTTGGGGCAAAAAGGCAGAAATTTCTTTTATTTTGGTACAAAATTGCAGAAATTTTTCTTATTTTGGGGCAAAAACTCAGAAATTCCTCATACTTTGGGGCAAAAGGCAGAAATTCCCCTTATTTTGAGGAAAACAGGCTGAAATTCCCCTTATTTTGGGGCAAGAAGGCAGAAATTCCCCGTATTTTGGGGCAAAAAGCAGACATTTCCCTTATTTTGGGGAAAATTTTAGAAATTTAACTTATTTAAGGGCAAAAAGTCAGAAATTCCCCTTATTTTGGGGCAAAAAGACAAAAATTCCGTTTATTTTTGGGGAAAAGTAAGAAATTGCACTTATTTTGAGGCAAAAAGGCGGAAAATCCCCTTATTTTGGGGTAAAAATGAAGAAATTTCCCTTTTTATGGCAAAAAGGAATACATTCCCTTTATTTTCGGGCAAAAAGGCAGAAATTCCCCATATATTGCAGCAAAATTGCAGAAATTCCCCTAATTTTAAGGCAAAAGGCAGAAATTCCCCTTATTTTGGGGTAAAACTGCAGAAATTTCACTTATTTCGCGGCAACATTGCAGAAATTCTCCTTATTTTCGGCGAAAAAGGCAGAAAATTCCCGTATTTTGGAGCAAAATTGCAGAAATTCACCTAGTTTTGGCGTAAAACATGCAGTAATTTTCTTTGTTTTGGGGCAAAAATGCAGAAATTCCCCTTATTTTGGGGCAAAAGGCAGAAATTCCCCTTATTTTAGAAGAAAATTGCTGAAATTTCCCATATATGGGGACAAAAAACAGAAATTCCTTTTATTTTGGGGCAAAATTGCAGAAAAATTCCTTTATTATGGGGAAAAATTGCAGAAATTTCTTTTATTTTAAGGCAAAATTGCAGAAATTTCACTTATTTCAGAGAAAAAAAGCAAAAATTTTTATTTTGGGGTAAAAAGGCAGAAATTCCCATTTTTTTGGGACAAAAAGGCAGAAATTCACCTTATTTTGGGGTAAAATTGCAGACATTTCACATATTTCAGGGCAAAAAGGCAGAAATTTCCATTATTTGGGAGCAAAAAGGCAGAAATTCCCTTTATTTGGGGATAAAATTGCAGAAATTTCTATTGTTTGGGGGGAAAAAGACAGAAAATCCTTTTAATTTCGGGCAAAAAGGCAGAAATTCCTTGTATTTTGAAGAAAAATTCCAGAAATTCCCCTAATATTGGGGCAAAAATGCAGAAATTCCCTTTATTTGGGGTAAATCGGCATAAGTTCCCATTATTTTCGGGAAAAGAGGCAGAAATTTTATGTATTTTGAAGCAAAATGCAGAAACTCCCCTAATTTTGTGGCAAAAAGGAAGAAATTCCCTTTATTTTGAGGCAAAAATACAGAAACTCTTCTTATTTCGGGGAAAATATCAGAAATTTCCCTTATTTTGGGGCAAAATTTTAGAAATTTCTTTTATTTTGGTACAGACTTGCAGAAATTTTTCTTATTTTGTGGCAAAAAGGCAGAAATTCCCCATATTTTGGTGCAAAAAGGCTGAAATTCCTCTTATTTTGAGGTAAAATCCTGAAATTCCCCATATTTTGGGGCAAACGTGCAGAAATTCCCCTCATTTAGGGCAAAAAAACACAAATTTCCCTTATTTTCGGGCAAAATTGCAGGAATTTCATTTATTTCAGGGCAAAAAGTCAGAAATTACTTTTATTTTGGGGCAAAAAGCAGAAATTTCTCTTATTTTGATACAAAATTGTAGAAATTTTTCTTATTTTGGAACAAAAAGGCAGAAATTACCCATATTTTGGGGCAAAAGGCAGAAATTCCCCTTATTTTGAGGTAAAAAGGATGAAATTCCGATTATTTTGGGGCAAAAAGGCAGAAATTCTTTTTACATTGTGGCAAAAAGGTAGAAATTCCCGTTAATTGGGGCAGAAAAGCAGAAATTGTCCTTATTTAAGGGCAATAGAGCAGAAATTCCCCATATTTTGTGGCAAAAAGGCAGAAATTCCCCTTATTTGGAGGTAAAATGCTGAAATTCTTATTATTTTCGGCAAAAAGGCAGAAATTCCTGTTATGTTGGGGCAAAATTGCAGAAATTTCAATTATTTCAGGGCAAAAAGTGAGAAATTTGCCTTATTTTGGGGCTAAAAGCAGAAATTCCCCTATTTTTGGGGCCAAAAACAGAAATTCCCCTTATTTTGGGGTAAAATGGCAGAAATTTCAAATATTTCAGGGCAAAAAGGCAGAAATATCACTTTATTTCGGGCAATAACGCAGAAATTCCCCGTATTTTAAAGCTAAATTTCAGAAATTCCCCTTATATTGGTGCAAAAAATGCAGAAATTCCCTTTCTTTTGTGCAATAAGGCAGATTTCCCCGTATTTTGAAGCAAAATTGCACCTATTCCCCTAATTTTGAGGGAAAATGCAGAAATTCACATTATTTTGGGGCAAAAAGACAGAAATTCTCCTTATTTCAGGGCAAAAAGTCAGAAATTCCCCTTATTTTGTGGCAAAGTTGCAGAAATTTCCTTTATTTTGGGGCAAAATTGCAGAAATTTCCTTTATTTTGGGGCAAAATTGCAGAAATTTCGCTTATTTCAGAAAAAAACACAGAAATTTCTCTTATTTTGGGGCTAAAGGGCAGAAATTTCTTTTATTTTGGTACAAAATTGAGGCAAAAATGTAGAAATTCCCCATATTTTGGGGCAAAAAGCCAGAGATTCCCCTTATTATGAGGTAAAATGCTGAAATTCCCCTTATTTTGGGGAAAAAAGACAGAAATTCCCTTTATTTTGTGGCAAAAAGGCAGAAATTTTTCTTATTTTGGGGCAAAATTGCAGAAATTTCACTTATTTCAGGGCAAAATTTTAAAAATTACTTTTATTTTGGGGCAAAAAGACAGAAATTCCGTTTATTTTTGGGTAAAAAGGCAGAAATTTCACTTATTTTGAGGTAAGAAGGCAGAAATTCCTCTTATTTGGGGGTAAAAATGAAGAAATTTCCCTTTTTTGTGGCAAAAGGTATACATTCCCTTTATTTTCGGGCAAAAAAGCAGAAATTCCTCGTATTTTGGAGCACAATTGCAGAAAATCCCCTAATTGTGGAACAAAAAGTCAGAAAATCCTTATATGTTCGGTCAAAAAGTCAGAAATTCTCCTTATTTTGGGGCAAAATTCAGAAATTCCACTTATTTTGGGGCAAAATTCCAGAATTTTTCCTTATTTGGGGGCAAAATTGCAGAAATTTCACTTATTTTGGGGCAAAATTGAAGAAATTTCACTTATTTCAGGGAAAAAAGGCGGAAATTTTCCTTATTTTGGGGCAAAAAGGTAGAAATTCCTAATATTTTGTAGCAAAAATGCAGAAATTCCCCTTATTTTTAGGTAAAAAGGCTAAAATTCCCCTTATTTGGGGGCAAAAAGGCAGAAATTTCCCTTATTTTGGGGCAAAATTGCAGAAATTTCACTTATTTCAGGGTAATAAGTCAGAAATTCCCTTTATTTTGGGGCAAAAAAGACAGAAATTCCCTTTGTTTTGGGGGAAAAAGACAGAAATTCCACTTATTTAGAGGCAAAAATGCAGAAATTCCTCTTATTTTGAAGCAAAAATGAAGAAATTTCCCTTTTTTATGGCAAAAAGTTATGCTTTCCCCTTATTTTCAGGCAGAAAGGCAGAAATTCCCCGTATTTTGGAGCAAAATTGCAGAAATTCCCCTAATTGTGAGGCAAAAAGGCAGAAATTCCCTATATGTTGGGGCAAAAAGACAGAAATTCTCTTTATTTTGGGGCAAAACTCAGAAATTCCACTTATTTTGGGGAGAAATTGCAGGAATTTACCTTATTTTATGGCAAAGTTGCAGAAATTTTCCTTAGTTGGGGCAAAATTGCAGAAATTTCTCTTATTTTCAGGTAAAAGGCTGACATTTCCTTTATTTTGGGGCAAAAATGTAGAAATTCCCCTTATTTTGGGGCAAAATTGCAGAAATTTTCCTTATTTTGGGGCAAATAGGCAGAAATTCCTTATATTTTGGGACAAAAAGGCAGAAATTCCTCTTATTTGAGGTAATAAGGCTGAAATTCCCCTTATTTTGGGGCAAAAAGGCAGAAATTCCCTTTATTTTGGGGTAAAATTGCAGAAATTTCAAATATTTCAGGTCAAAATGGCAGAAATTTTTCTTATTTTGGGTCAAAAAGATGAAATCCCTAATTATTGGCTAAAATTGCAGAAATTTCACCTATTTCTGGACAATAAGGCAGAAATTCCACTCAAATTCGGGCAAAAAGGCAGAAATGACCCATATTTTAGAGCAAAACTAGAGAAATTCTCCTAATATTGGTGCAAAAATGTAGAAATTCCCTTTATTTAGGAGGGAAAAAAGGCAGAAATTCCCCATATTTTGGTGCAAAACGGCTGAAATTCTTCTTATTTTTAGGTAAAATGTTGAAATTCCCCATATTTTGGGAGAAAAGGCAGAAATTCTTCTTATTTTGGGGCAAAAAGGCAGAAATCCCCCTTATTTTCAAGCAACATTGCAGAAATTTCATTTATTTTACGGCAAAAAGTCAGAAATTCCCCTTATTTTGGGGCAAAAAACAGAAATTTCTTTTATTATGGTACAAAATTAAAAAAATTTTCCTTATTTTGGAACATAAAGGCAGAAATTTTCCATATATTGGGGCAAAATGCAGAAATTATTCTTATTTTGAGGTAAAATGCAGAAATTCCCTTTATTTTAGGGCTAAAAGGCAGAAATACCCCGTATTTTGAAGCAAAATTGCAGAAATTCTAATAATTTTCGGGCAAAAAGGCAGAAATTCTCCTTATTTTGTGGCCAAAAGGCAGAAAATCCCCTTTATTCGGGAGGAAAAAGTCAGAAAATACCCTTATTTTGGGGCAAAATTGCAGAAATTTCCTTTACATTGGGGCAAAATTGCAGAAATTTTCCTTATTTTGGGGCAAAATTGCAGAAATTTCACTTATTTCAGGGAAAAAGGCAAAAATTTCTCTTATTTTGGGGCAAAAAGGCAGAATTTTTTTTATTTTGGTACAAAATTGCAGAAATTTTTCTTATTTTGGGGCAAAAAGACGGAAATTGCACTTATTTTTAGTCAAAAATGCAGAAAATCCTTTTATTTTGGGGCAAAAGTGAAAAATTTCCCTTTTTTATTAGAAAAAGTTATACATTCCCTTTATTTTCAAGCAAAAAGGCAGAAATTCCCCATATTTTGGAGCAAAATTGCATAAATTCTCCGAATTTTGGGGCAAAAAGGCAGAAATTCCCCTTATTTTGGGGTAAAACTGAAGAAATTTCACTTATTTCGCGGCAAAATGGCAGAAATTCTTCTTATTTTCGGCGAAAAAGGAAGAAAATCCTTGTATTTTGGAGCAAAATTGCAGAAATTCACCTAATTTTGGGGTAAAACATGCAGTAATTTTCTTTATTTTGTGGCAAAAAGGCAGAAATTTTTCTTATTTTGGGGCAAATGGCAGAAATTCCCCTTATTTTAGGGCAAAATTGCAGAAATTTCCCTTATTTGGGAGCAAAAAACAGAAATTCCCCTTATTTTGCGGCATAATTGCAGAAATTTGCTTTATTATGGGGAAAAATTGCAGAAATTTCCCTTATTTTAGGGCAAAATTGCAGAAATTTCACTTATTTCAGAAAAAAAAGCAAAAATTTTTATTATTTTAGGGCAAAAAGGCAGAAATTCTCATTATTTTGGGTCAAAAAGGCAGAAATTCACCTTATTTTGGGGTAAAATCGCAGAAATTTCACATATTTCAGGGCAAAAATGCAGAAATTCCGCTTATTTTGAGGTAAAATGCTGAAATTCCCCAATTTTGGGGCAAAAGGCAGAAATTGCCCTTATTTTGGGGCAAAAAGGCACAAATTTTCCTTATTTTCGGGCAAAATTGCAAAAATTTCATTTATTTCAAGGTAAAAAGTCAGAAATTCCCTTTATTTTGGGGAAAAAAAAGGAATTTTTTTTTATTATGATACAAAATTGAAGAAATTTTCTTTATTTTGGAACAAAAAAGCAGAAATTCCCCATATTTTGGGGTAAAAGGCAGAAATTCTTCTTATTTTGAATGAAAATGCAGAAATTCCCCTTATTTAGAGGTAAAATGTAGAAATTCCCCTAATATTGGGGAAAAATGCAGAAATTCCATTTATTTTGGGGCTAAAAGGCAGAAATTCCCCATATTTTGAAGCAAAATTGCAGAAATTCTCATAATTTTCGGGCTAAAAGCCTAAAATTCTCTTTATTTTGGGGCAACAAGACAAAAAATCTCCTTTTTTCGAGTGCAAAAATTCAAAAATTCTTCTTATTTGGGGCAAAATTGCAGAAATTTCCTCTACTTTGGGTCAAAATTGCAGAAATTTCCCTAATTTTGGGGCAAAATTGCAGAAATTTCACTTATTTCAAGGAAAAAAGGCAGAAATTTCTCTTATTTTGGGGCAAAAAGGCAGAAATTTTCTTTATTTTGGTACAAAATTGCAGAAATTTTTCTTATTTTGGGGCAAAAAGGCAGAAATTCCCCTTATTTTGAGGTAAAAAGGCTGAAATTCCCCTTATTTGGTGGCAAAAAGGCAGAAATTCTCCTTATTTTGAGGCATAAAGCAAACATTTCCCTTATTTTGGGGAAAAATTTTAGAAATTTCACTTATTTCAGGGCAAAAAGTCATAAATTCCCCTTATTTTGGGGCAAAAAGCAGAAATTTCTTTTATTATGGTACAAAATTGACGAAATTTTTCTTATTTTGGAACAAAAAGGCAGAAATTCCTTATATTTTGGGGTAAAAGGCAGAAATTCTTCTTATTTTGAGGTAACATGCAGAAATTCCCTTTATTTTGGGGCTAAAAGGCAGATATTCTCCGTATTTTGAAGCAAAATTGCAGAAATTCTCATAATTTTCAGGCAAAAAGGCAGATATTCTCCTTATTTTGGGGCAAAAAGACAGAATATCCCCTTTTTTCAGGAGAAAAAAGTCAGAAAATCCCTTTATTTTGGGGCAAAATTGCAGAAATTTCCTTTACATTGGGGCAAAATTGCCGAAATTTTTTTATTTTGGGGCAAAATTGCAGAAATTTCACTTATTTCATAAAAAAAGGCAAAAATTTCTCGTATTTTGGGGTAAAATGGCAAAAATTTCTTTTATTTTGTACAAAATTGCAGAAATTTTTCTTATTTTGGGGCAAAAAAGGAGAAATTCCCCTTATTTTGGGGCAAAAAGCCATAAATTCCCCATATTTTGGGGCAAAAGCAGACATTTCTCTTATTTTGGGGAAAAATTTTAGAAATTTCACTTATTTCAGGGCAAAAAGTCAGAAATTCTCCTTATTTTGCGGCAAAAAGACAGAAATTCCGATTATTTTTGTGGAAAAGGCAGAAATTGCACTTATTTTGAGTCAAAAAGGTGGAAAATCACCTTATTTTGGGGCAAAAGTAAAGAAATTTCCCTTTTATATTGCAAAAAGGTATACATTCCCTTTATTTTCGGGCAAAAAGGCAGAAATTCCCCGTATTTTGGAGCAAAATTGCAGAAATTCCCCTAATTTTGGGGCAAAAAAGCAGAAATTCCCCTTATTTTGGGGTAAAACTGCAAAAATTTCACTTATTTCGCGGCAAGATGGCAGAAATTCCTCTTATTTTCGGCGAAAAATGCAGAAAATCCTCGTATTTTGGAGCAAAATTGCAGAAATTCACCTAATTTTGGAGTAAAACATGCAGTAATTTTCTATATTTTCTGGCAAAAAAGAAGAAATTCCCCTTATTTTGGGCAAATGGCAGAAATTCCCTTTATTTTAGGTCAAAATTGCAGAAATTTCCCTTATTTGTGGGAAAAAACCAGAAATTCCCCTTTATTTTGGGGCATAATTGCAGAAATTTGCTTTATTATGGAGAAAAATTGCAGAAATTTTCCTTTTTTAGGGCAAAATTGAAAAAATTTCACTTATTTCAGAAAAAAAAGCAAAATTTTTTCTTATTTTTTGGCAAAAAGGCAGAAATTCCCATTATTTTGGGGCAAAAAGGCAGAAATTCACCTTATTTTGGAATGAAATTGCAGAAATTTCACATATTTTAGGGCAAAAAGGCAGAAATTCCCTTTATTTTGAGGTAAAAGGCTGAAATTCCCCATATTTATGGCAAAAGGCAGAAATTCCCCTTATTTTAGGGCAAAAAGCCACGAATTCCCTTATTTTTGGGCAAAATTGCAAAAATTTCATTTATTTCAGGATAAAAAGTCAGAAATTCCCCTTATTTTGGGGCAAAAAGGATAAATTTTTTTTATTATGGTACAAAATTGAAGAAATTTTCTTTATTTTGAAACAAAAAGGCAGAAATTCCCCATATTTTGTGGTAAAAGGCAGAAATTCTTCTTATTTTGAGGTAAAATGCAGAAATTCCCCTTATTTAGAGGTAAAATGTAGAAATTCCCCTAATATTGGGGAAAAATGCAGAAATTCCCTTTATTTTGGGGCTAAAAGGCAGAAATTTTCCGTATTTTGAAGAAAATTGCAGAAATTACATAATTTTCGGGCTAAAAGGCTGAAATTCTCCTTATTTTGAGGCAAAAAGACAGAAAATCTCCTTTTTTCTAGTGCAAAAATTCAGAAATTCCCCTTTTTTGAGGCAAAATTGCAGAAATTTCCTTTACTTTGGGTCAAAATTGCAGAAATTTCCCTTATTTTGGGGCAAAATTGCAGAAATTTCACTTATTTAAGGGAAAAAAGGCAGAAATTTCTTTTATTTTGGGCCAAAAGACAAAAATTTCTTTTATTTTGGTACAAAATTGCAGAAATTTTTCCTATTTTGGGGCAAAAAGGCAGAAATTTCCCTTATTTTGAGGTAAAAAGGCTGAAATTCCCCTTGTTTGGGGGCAAAAAGGCAGAAATTCTCCTTATTTTGAGGCAAAAAGAAAACATTTCCCTTATTTTGGGGAAAAATTTTAGAAATTTCACTTATTTCAGCGCAAAAAGTCAGAAATTCCCCTTATTTTGGGGCAAAAAGCAGAAATTTCTTTTATTATGGTACAAAATTGACGAAATTTTTCTTATTTTGGAACAAAAAGGCAGAAATTCTCCATATTTTGGAGCAAAATGCAGAAATTATTCTTATTTTGAGGTAAAATGATGAAATTCCCTTTATTTTGGGGCTAAAAGGCAAAAATTCCCCGTATTTAGGGGCAAAAAGCAGACATTTCTCTTATTTTGGGGAAAAATTTTAGAAATTTCACTTATTTCAGGGCATAAAGTCAGAAATTTTCCTTATTTTACGGCAAAAAGACAGAAATTCCGTTTATATTTGGGGAAAAGGCAGAAATTGCACTTATTTTGAGTCAAAAAGGCGGAAAATCACCTTATTTTGGGGCAAAAGTGAAGAAATTTCCCTTTTTTATGGCAAAAAGTGTACATTGCCTTTATTTTCGGGCAAAAAGGCAGAAATTCCCCGTATTATGGAGCAAAATTGCAGAAATTCCCCTAATTTTGGGGCAAAAAGGCAGAAATTCCCCTTATTTTGGGGTAAAACTTCAGAAATTTCACTTATTTCGCGGCAAGATGGCAGAAATTCCCCTTATTTTCAGCGAAAAACGCAGAAAATCCTCGTATTTTTGAGCAAAATTGAAGAAATTCACGGAATTTTGGGGTAAATCATGCAGTAATTTTCTATATTGTTTGGAAAAAGGTAGAAATTCCACTTATTTTGGGTGAAATGGCAGGAATTCCCCTTATTTTAGGGCAAAATTGCAGAAATTTCTCATATTTGTTGGCAAAAAACAGAAATTCCCCTTATTTTGGGGCAAAATTGCAGAAATTTGCTTTATTATGGGGAATAATTGCAGAAATTTCCCTTATTTTAGGCCAAAATTGCAGAAATTTCACTTATTTTTAAAAAAAAGCAAAATTTTTTCTTATTTTGGGGCAAAAAGGCAGAAATTCCTATTATTTTGGGGCAAAAGGCAGAAATTCACCTTATTTTGGGGTAAAATTGCAGAAATTTCACATATTTCAGGGCAAAAATGCAGAAATTCCCCTTATTTTGAGGTAAAATGCTGAAATTCCCCATATTTTGGGGCAAAAGGCAGAAATTCCCCTTATTTTGTGGCAAAAAGCCACAAATTTCTCTTATTTTTGGGCATAATTTCAGAAATTTCATTTATTTCAGGGTAAAAAGTCAGAAATTCCCCTTATTTTGGGGCAAAAAGGAGAAATTTCTTTTATTATGGTACAAAATTGAAGAAATTTTTTTTTTATTTTGGAATAAAAAGGCAGAAATTCCCCATATTTTGGGGTAAAAGGCAGAAATGGTTCTTATTTTGAGGTAAAATGCAGAAATTCCCCTTATGTAGAGGTAAAATGTAGAAATTCCCTTAATATTGGGGAAAAATGCAGAAATTCCCTTTATTTTAAAGCTAAAAGGCAGAAATTTTCGGTATTTTGAAAAATAAATTGCAGAAATTCTCATGATTTTCGGTCAAAAATGCTGAAATTCTCCTTATTTTGGGGCAAAAAAAAAGAAAATCTCCTCTTTTCGGGTGCAAAAAGTCAGAAATTACCTTTATTTGGGGCAAAATTGCAGAAATTTCCTTTACTTTGTGGCAAAATTGCAGAAATTTCACTTATTTAGGGGCAAAATTACAGAAATTTCACTTATTTCAGGGAAAAAAGGCAGAAATTTCTCTTATTTTGGGGCAAAATGCAGAAATTCCCCTAATTTTGGGGCAAAAAGCCATAAATTCCCCATATTTTGGGGCAAAAGCAAACATTTCTCTTATTTTGGGGAAAAATTCTAGAAATTTCACTTATTTCAGGGCATAAAGGCAGAAATTCCCCTTATTTTGCAACAAAAAGATAGAAATTCCGTTTATTTTGGGGGAAAAGTCAGAAATTGCACTTATTTT
The DNA here is from genome assembly GCF_963924665.1 of Micromys minutus. Taxonomy (NCBI): domain Eukaryota; kingdom Metazoa; phylum Chordata; class Mammalia; order Rodentia; family Muridae; genus Micromys; species Micromys minutus. Next base: position 2,848,880 of record NW_027667133.1, on the reverse strand, counting down.
GAGTCAAAAAGGCGGAAAATCACCTTATTTTGGGGCAAAAGTGAAGAAATTTCCCTTTTTTATGGCAAAAAGGTATACATTCCCTTTATTTTCGGTCAAAAATGTAGAAATTCCCCATATTTTGGAGCAAAATTGCAGAAAATCCCCTAATTTTGGGGCAAAAAACAAGAAATTCCACTTATTTTGGGGTAAAACTGCAAAAATTTCACTTATTTCGCGGCAAGATGGCAGATTCCCCTTATTTTCGGCGAAAAACGCAGAAAATCCTCATATTTTGGAGCAAAATTGCAGAAATTCACCTAATTTTGTGGTAAAACATGCAGTAATTTTCTATATTTTGTGGCAAAACAGCAGAAATTCCCCTTATTTTGGGCAAATGGCAGAAATTCTCCTTATTTTAGGGCAAAATTGCAGAAATTTCCCTTATTTGTGGGCAAAAACCAGAAATTCCCCTTATTTTGGGGCATAATTGCAGAAATTTGCTTTATTATGGAGAAAAATTGCAGAAATTTCCCTTTTTTAGGGCAAAATTACAGAAATTTCACTTATTTCAGAAAAAAAAGCAAAAATTTTTCTTATTTTTTGGCAAAAAGGCAAAAATTCCCATTATTTTGGGGCAAAAAGGCAGAAATTCACCTTATTTTGGAATAAAATTGCAGAAATTTCACATATTTCAGGGCAAAATGCAGAAATTCCCCTTATTTTGAGGTAAAATGCTGAAATTCCCCATATTTATGGCAAAAGGCAGAAATTCCCCTTATTTTGGGGCAAAAAGCCACAAATTTCCCTTATTTTTGGGCAAAATTGCAAAAATTTCATTTATTTCAGGGTAAAAAGTCAGAAATTCCCCTTATTTTGGGGCAAAAAGAATAAATTTTTTTATTATGGTACAGAATTGAAGAAATTTTCTTTATTTTGGAACAAAAAGGCAGAAATTCCTCATATTTTGGTGTAAAAGGCAGAAATTCTTCTTATTTTGAGGTAAAATGCAGAAATTCCCCTTATTTGGAGGTAAAATGTATAAATTCCTCTAATATTGGGGAAAAATGCAGAAATTCCCTTTATTTTGGGGCTAAAAGGCAGAAATTTTCTGTATTTTGAAGAAAAATTGCAGAAATTCTCATAATTTTCGGGCTAAAAAGCTGAAATTCTCTTTATTTTGGGGCAAAAACACAGAAAATCCTCTTTTTTCAAGTGCAAAAATTCAGAAATTCTTCTTTTTTGAGGCAAAATTGCAGAAATTTCCTTTACTTTGGGTCAAAATTGCAGAAATTTCTATTATTTTGGGGCAAAAATGCAGAAATTTCACTTATTTCAGGGAAAAAAGGCAGAAATTTCTCTTATTTTGGGGCAAAAGCAAAAATTTCTTTTATTTTGGTACAAAATTGAAGAAATTTTTCCTATTTTGGGGCAAAAAAGCAGAAATTCCCCTTATTTTGAGGTAAAAAGGCTGAAATTCCCCTTATTTGTGGGCAAAAAGGCAGAAATTCTCCTAATTTTGAGGCAAAAAGAAAACATTTCTCTTATTTTGGGGAAAAATTTTAGAAATTTCACTTATTTTAGGGCAAAAAGTCAGAAATTCCCCTTATTTTGGGGCAAAAAGCAGAAATTTCTTTTATTATGGTACAAAATTGACAAAATTTTCCTTATTTTGGAACAAAAAGGCAGAAATTCTCCATATTTTGGAGCAAAATGCAGAAATTATTCTTATTTTGAGATAAAATGCAGAAATTCCCTTTATTTTTGGGCTAAAAGGCAGAAATCTCCCATATTTAGGGGCAAAAAGCAGACATTTCTCTTATTTTGGGGAAAAATTTTAGAAATTTCACTTATTTCAGGGCATAAAGTCAGAAATTTTCCTTAATTTGCGGCAAAAAGAGAGAAATTCCGTTTATTTTTGGGGGAAAGGCAGAAATTGCACTTATTTTGAGTCAAAAAGGCGGAAAATCACCTTATTTTGGGGCAAAAGTGAAGAAATTTCCCTTTTTTATGGCAAAAAGTATACATTCCCTTTATTTTCGGGCAAAAAGGCAGAAATTCCCCGTATTTTGGAGCAAAATTGCAGAAATTTCCCTAATTTTGGGGCAAAAAGGCAGAAATTCCCCTTATTTTGGGGTAAAACTGCAGAAATTTCACTTATTTTGCGGCAAGATGGCAGAAATTCCCCTTATTTTCGGTGAGAAACTCAGAAAATCCTCGTATTTTGGAGCAAAATTGCAGAAATTCACCTAAATTTGGGGTAAAACATGCAGTAATTTTCTATATTTTGTGGCAAAAAGGCAGAAATTCCACTTATTTTGGGTCAAATGGCAGGAATTCTCCTTATTTTAGGGCAAAATTGCAGAAATTTCTCATATTTGTTGGCAAAAACCAGAAATTCCCCTTATTTTGGGGCAAAATTGCAGAAATTTCACTTATTTTGGGGCAAAATTGCAGAAATTTCACTTATTTCAGGGAAAAAAGGCAGAAATTTCTCTTATTTTGGGGCAAAATGCAGAAATTCCCCTAATTTTGGGGCAAAAAGCCATAAATTCCCCATATTTTGGGGCAAAAGCAAACATTTCTCTTATTTTGGGGAAAAATTCTAGAAATTTCACTTATTTCAGGGCATAAAGGCAGAAATTCCCCTTATTTTGCAACAAAAAGATAGAAATTCCATTTATTTTGGGGGAAAAGTCAGAAATTGCACTTATTTTGAGTCAAAAAGGCGGAAAATCACCTTATTTTGGGGCAAAAGTGAAGAAATTTCCCTTTTTTATGGCAAAAAGGTACACATTCCCTTAATTTTCGGGCAAAAAGGCAGAAATTCCCCGTATTTTGGAGCAAAATTGCAGAAATTCTCCTAATTTTGGGGCAAAAAAGCAGAAATTCCCCTTATTTTGGGGTAAAACTGCAAAAATTTCACTTATTTCGCGGCAAGATGGCAGAAATTCCCCTTATTTTCGGCCAAAAACGCAGAAAATCCTCGTATTTTGGAGCAAAATTGCAGAAATTTACCTAATTTTGGGGTAAAACATGCAGTAATTTTCTATATTTTGTGGCAAAAATCAGAAATTCCCATTATTTTGGGCAAATGGCAGGAGTTGCCTTTATTTTAGGGCAAAATTGCAGAAATTTCCCTTATTTGTGGGCAAAAACCAGAAATTCCCCTTATTTTGGGGCATAATTGCAGAAATTTGCTTTATTATGGAGAAAAATTGCAGAAATTTCTTTTTTTAGGGTAAAATTGCAGAAATTTCACTTATTTCAGAAAAAAAAAGCAAAAATTTTTCTTATTTTTGGCAAAAAGGCAGAAATTCCCATTATTTTGGGGCAAAAAGGCAGAAATCCACCTTATTTTGGAATAAAATTGCAGAAATTTTACATATTTCAGGGCAAAAATGCAGAAATTCCCCTTATTTTGAGGTAAAATGCTGAAATTCCCCATATTTATGGCAAAAGGCAGAAATTCCCCTTATTTTGGGGCAAAAAGCCTAAAATTTTCCTTATTTTTGGGCAAAATTGCAAAAATTTCATTTATTTCAGGGTAAAAAGTCAGAAATTCCCCTTATTTTTGGGCAAAAAGAATAAATTTTTTTTATTCTGGTACAAAATTGAAGAAATTTTCTTTATTTTGGAACAAAAAGGCAGAAATTCCCCATATTTTGTGGTAAAAGGCAGAAATTCTTCTTATTTTGAGGTAAAATGCAGAAATTCCCCTTATTTAGAGGTTAAATGTAGAAATTCCCCTAATATTGGGGAAAAATGCAGAAATTCCCTTTATTTTGGTGCTAAAATGCAGAAATTTTCCGTATTTTGAAGAAAAATTGCAGAAATTCTCATTATTTTTGGGCTAAAACGCTAAAATTCTCCTTATTTTGGGGCAAAAAGACAGAAAATCTCCATTTTTCGAGTGCAAAAATTCAGAAATTCTTCTTTTTTGAGGCAAAATTGCAGAAATTTCCTTTACTTTGGGTCAAAATTGCAGAAATTTCTTTTATTTTGGGGCAAAATTGCAGAAATTTCACTTATTTCAGGGAAAAAAGGCAGAAATTTCTCTTATTTTGGGGCAAAAGGCAAAAATTTCTTTTATGTTGGTAAAAAAATTGCAGAAATTTTTCCTATTTTGGGGCAAAAAGGCAGAAATTCCCCTTATTTTGAGGTAAAAAGGCTGAAATTCCCCTTATTTGGGGGCAAAAAGGCAGAAATTCTCCTTATTTTGAGGCAAAAAGAAAACATTTCCTTTATTTTGGGGAAAAATTTTAGAAATTTCACTTATTTCAGGGCAAAAAGTCAGTAATTTCCCTTATTTTGGGGCAAAAAGGAGATATTTCTTTTATTATGGTACAAAATTGACGAAATTTTCCTTATTTTGGAACAAAAAGGCAGAAATTCTCCATATTTTGGAGCAAAATGCAGAAATTATTCTTATTTTGAGGTAATATGCAGAAATTCCCTTTATTTTGGGGCTAAAAGGCAGAAATTCCCTGTATTTTGAAGCAAAATTGCAGAAATTCTCATAATTTTCGGGCAAAAAGGTAGAAATTCTCCTTATTTTGGGGCAAAAAGACAGAATATCCCTTTTTTTCAGGAGCAAAAAGTCAGAAAATCCCCTTATTTTGGTGCAAAATTGCAGAAATTTCCTCTACATTGGTGTAAAATTGCAGAAATTTTCTATATTTTGGGGCAAAATTGCAAAAATTTCACTTATTTCAGGAAAAAAAGGCAAAAATTTCTCTTATTTTTGGGCAAAAAGGCAGAAATTTTTTTTATTTTGGTACAAAATTGCAGAAATTTTTCTTATTTTGGGGCAAAAAGCAGAAATTCCCCTTATTATGGGGCAAAAAGGCATAAATTCCCCATATTTAGGAGCAAAAAGGAGACATTTCTCTTATTTTGGGGAAAAATTTTAGAAATTTCACTTATTTCAGGGCATAAAGTCAGAAATTCCCCTTATTTTGCGGCAAAAAGACAGAAATTCCGTTTATTTTTGGGGAAAAGGCAGAAATTGCACTTATTTTGAGTCAAAACGGCGGAAAATCACCTTATTTTGGGGCAAGAGTGAAAAAATTTCCCTTTTTTATGGCAAAAAGGTATACATTCCCTTTATTTTCGGGCAAAAAGGCAGAAATTCCCTTTATTTTGGAGCAAAATTGCAGAAATTTCCCTAATTTTGGGGCAAAAAGGCCGAAATTCCCCTTATTTTGGGGTAAAACTGCAGAAATTTCACTTATTTCACGGCAAGATGGAAAAATTCCTCTTATTTTCGGCAAAAAACGCAGAAAATCCTCGTATTTTGTAGCAAAATTGCAGAAATTCACCTAATTTTGGGGTAAAACATGCAGTAATTTTCTATATTTTGTGGCATAAAAGCAGAAATTCCACTTATTTTGGGTCAAATGGCAGAAATTCCCATTATTTTAGGGCAAAATTGCAGTAATTTCCCTTATTTGTGGGCAAAAACCAGAAAATCCCCTTATTTTGGGGCAAAATTGCAGAAATTCCTATTATTTTGGGGCAAAAGGCAGAAATTCACCTTATTTATGGTAAAATTGCAGAAATTTCACATATTTCAGGGCAAAAAGGCAGAAATTCCTTTTATTTTGAGGTAAAATGCTGATATTCCCCATATTTTGGGGCAAAAGGCAGAAATTTATCTTATTTTGGGGCAAAAAGCCACAAATTTCCCTTATTTTCGGGCATAATTTCAGAAATTTCATTTATTTCAGGGTAAAAAGTCAGAAATTCCCTTTATTTTGGGGCAAAAAAAAGAAATTTCTTTTATTATGGTACAAAATTGAAGAATTTTTTTTTATTTTTGAATAAAAAGGCAGAAATTCCCCATAATTTGGGGTAAAAGGCAGAAATGGTTCTTATTTTGAGGTAAAATGCAGAAATTCCCCTTATTTAGAGGTAAAATGTAGAAATTCCCTTAATATTGGGGAAAAATGCAGAAATTCCCTTTATTTTAGAGCTAAAAGGCAGAAATTTTCCGTATTTTGAAAAAAAATTGCAGAAATTCTCATAATTTTTGGGCAAAAATGCTGAAATTCTTCTTATTTTAGGGCAAAAAGAAAGAAAATCTTCTTTTTTCGGGTGCAAAAAGTCAGAAATTCCCTTTATTTGGGGCAAAATTGCAGAAATTTCCTTTACTTTGTGGCAAAATTGCAAAAATTTCACTTATTTTGGGGCAAAATTGCAGAAATTTCAGTTATTTCAGGGATAAAGGCAGAAATTTTTCTTATTTTGGGGCAAAAAGGCAGAAATTTCTTTTATTTTGGTACAAATTTGCAGAAATTTTTCCTATTTTGGGGCAAAAAGGCAGAAATTCCCCTTATTTTGAGGTAAAAAGGCTGAAATTCCCCTTATTTGGGGGCAAAAAGGCAGAAATTCCTCTTATTTGGGGCAAAAAGCAGACATTTCCCTTATTTTGGGGAAATATTTTTGAAATTTCACTTATTTCAGGGCAAAAAGTCAGAAATTTCCCTTATTTTGGGGCAAAAAGCAGAAATTTCTTTTATTATGGTACAAAATTGAAGAAATTTTTCTTATTTTGGAACAAAAAGGCAGACATTCCCCATATTTTGAAGCAAAATGCAGAAATAATTTGTATTTTGAGGTAAAATGCAGAAATTCCCTTTATTTTGGGGCTAAAAGGCAGAAATTCCCCGTATTTTGAAGCAAAATTGCAGAAATTCTCATAATTTTCGGGCAAAAACGCAGAAATTCTACTTATTTGGGGCAAAAAGACAGAATATCCCCTTTTTTCAGGACCAAAAATTCAGAAAATCCCCTTATTTTGGGGCAAAATTGCAGAAATTTCCTTTACATTGGGGCAAAATTGCAGAAATTTTCTTTATTTTGGGGCAAAATTGCAGAAATTTCACTTATTTCAGAAAAAAAGGCAAAAATTTCTCTTATTTTTGGGCAAAAAGGCAGAAATTTCTTTTTTTTGGTACAAATTGCAGAAATTTTTCTTATTTTGGGGCAAAAAAGCAGAAATTCCCCTTATTTTGGGGCAAAAAGGCATAAATTCCCCATATTTTGGGGCAAAAAGCAGACATTTCTCCTATTTTGGGGAAAAATTTAAGAAATTTCACTTATTTCAGGGCATAAAGTCAGAAATTCCCCTTATTTTGCGGCAAAAAGACAGAAATTCCGTTTATTTTTGGGGAAAAGGCAGAAATTGCACTTATTTTGAGTCAAAAAGGCGGAAAATCACCTTATTTTTGCGCAAAAGTGAAGAAATTTTCTTTTTTTATGGCAAAAAGTTATACATTCCCTTTATTTTCGGGCAAAAAGTCAGAAATTCCTCGTATTTTGGGGCAAAATTGCAGAAACTCCCCTAATTTTGGGGCAAAAAAGCAGAAATTCCCCTTATTTTGGGGTAAAACTGCAAAAATTTCACTTATTTCTCAGCAAGATGGCAGAAATTCCCCTTATTTTCGGCGAAAAACGCAGAAAATCCTCGTATTTTGGAGCAAAATTGCAGAAATTCACCTAATTTTGGGGTAAAACATGCAGTAATTTTCTATATTTTGTGGTAAAAAGGCAAAAATTCCCCTTATTTTGGGCAAATGGCAGGAATTCCCTTTATTTTAGGGCAATATTGCAGAAATTTTCCTTATTTGTGGGCAAAAACCAGAAATTCCCCTTATTTTGGGGCATAATTGCAGAAATTTGCTTTATTATGGAGAAAAATTGCAGAAATTTCCCTTATTTTAGGGCAAAATTGCAGAAATTTCACTTATTTCAGAAAAAAAAGCAAAAATTTTTCTTATTTTGGAAAAAAAAGGCAGAAATTCCTATTATTTTGGGGCAAAAAGGCAGAAATTCACCTTATTTTGGGGTAAAATTTCAGAAATTTCACATATTTCAGGGCAAAAAGGCAGAAATTCCCCTTATTTTGAGGTAAAATGCTTAAATTCTCCATATTTTGGGGCAAAAGGCAGAAATTCCCCTTATTTTGGGGCAAAAAGCCACAAATTTCCCTTATTTTTGGGCAAAATTTCAGAAATTTCATTTATTTCAGGGTAAAAAGTCAGAAATTACCCTTATTTTGGGGCAAAAAGAAGAAATTTCTTTTATTATGGTACAAAATTGAAGAAATTATTTTTTTATTTTGGAATAAAAAGGCAGAAATTTCCCATATTTTGGGGTAAAAGGCAGAAATGATTCTTATTTTGAGGTAAAATCTAGAAATTCCACTTATTTAGACGTAAAATGTAGAAATTCCCTTAATATTGAGGAAAAATGCAGAAATTCCCTTTATTTTAGAGCTAAAAGGCAGAAATTTTCCGTATTTTGAAAAAAAATTGCAGAAATTCTCATGATTTTCGGGCAAAAAGGCTGAAATTCTCCTTATTTTTGGGCAAAAAGAAAGAAAATCTCCATTTTTCGGGTGCAAAAAGTCAGAAATTCCCTTTATTTGGGGCAAAATTGCAGAAATTTCTCTTATTTGAGAAAAAAAAAGCAAAATTTTTTTTTTATTTTGGGGCAAAAAGGCAGAAATTCCCATTATTTTGGGGCAAAAAGGCAGAAATTCACATTATTTTGGGGTAAAATTGCAGAAATTTCACATATTTCAGGGCAAAAAGGCAGAAATTTTCCTTATTTTGAAGTAAAATGCTGAAATTCCCCATATTTTGGGGCAAAAGGCAGAAATTCCCCTTATTTTGGGGCAAAAAGCCACAAATTTCCCTTATTTTTGGGCAAAATTGCAAAAATTTCATTTATTTCAGAATAAAAAGTCAGAAATTCCCCTTATTTTGGGGCAAAAAGGAGAAATTTTTTTATTATGGTACAAAATTGAAGAAATTTTCTTTATTTTGGAACAAAAAGGCATAAATTCCCCATATTTTGGGGTAAAAGGCAGAAATTTTTATTTTGAGGTAAAATGCAGAAATTCCCCTTATTTAGAGGTAAAATGTAGAAATTCCCCTAATATTGGCGAAAAATGCAGAAATTCCCTTTATTTTGGGGCTAAAAGGCAGAAATTTTCCGTATTTTGAAGAAAAATTGCAGAAATTCTCATAATTTTTGGGCTAAAAGGTTGAAATTCTCCTTATTTTGGGGCAAAAAGACAGAAAATCTCCTTTTTTGTAGTGCAAAAATTCAGAAATTCCCATTTTTTGAGGCAAAATTGCAGAAATTTCCTTTACTTTGGGTCAAAATTGCAGAAATTTCCCTTATTTTGTGGTAAAATTGCAGAAATTTCACTTATTTCAGGAAAAAAGGCAAAAATTTCTCTTATTTTGGGGCAAAAAGGCAGAAATTTTTTTTTTTTTGGTAAAAAATTGCAGAAAAATTTTCTATTTTGGGGCAAAAAGGCAGAAATTCCCCTTATTTTGATGTAAAGAGGCTGAAATTCCTTTTATTTGGGGGCAAAAAGGCAGAAATTCTCCTCATTTTGAGGCAAAAAGCAAACATTTCCCTTATTTTGGGGAAAAATTTTAGAAATTTCACTTATTTCAGGGCAAAAAGTCAGAAATTCCCCTTATTTTGGGGCAAAAAGCAGAAATTTCTTTTATTATGGTACAAAATTGAAGAAATTTTCCTTATTTTGGAACAAAAAGGCAGAAATTCCCCATATTTTGCTGCAAAATGCGGAAATTATTCTTATTTTGAGGTAAAATGCAGAAATTCCCTTTATTTTGGGGCTAAAAGGCAGAAATTCCCTGTATTTTGAAGCAAAATTGCAGAAATTCTCATAATTTTCGGGCAAAAAGGCAGAAATTCTCCTTATTTTGGGGCAAAAAAAGCAGAAATTTACTTTATATTGGGGCAAAATTGCAGAAATTTTCTTTATTTTGGGGCAAAATTGCAGAAATTTCACTTATTTTAGGAAAAATAGGCAAAAATTTCTCTTATTTTGGGGCAAAAAGGCAGAGATTTCTTTTATTTTGGTCCAAAATTGCAGAAAATTTTCTTATTTTGTGGCAAAAGAGCAGAAATTCCCCTTATTTTGGGGCAAAAAGTCATAAATTCCCCATATTTTGGGGCAAAAAGCAGACATTTCTCTTATTTTGGGGAAAAATTTTAGAAATTTCACTTATTTCAGGGAATAAAGTCAGAAATTCCCCTTATTTTGTGGCAAAAAGAAAGAAATTCTGTTTATTTTTGGGGAAAAGGCGAAAATTGCACTTATTTTGAGTCAAAAAGGTGGAAAATCACCTTATTTTGGGGCAAAAGTGAAGAAATTTCCCTTTTTTATGGCAAAAAGTATACATTCCCTTTATTTTCGGGCAAAAAGGCAGAAATTTCCCGTATTTTGGAGCAAAATTGCAGAAATTCCCCTAATTTTGGGGCAAAAAGGCAGAAATTCCCCTTATTTTGGGGCAAAAAGGCATAAATTCCCCATATTTTGGGGCAAAAAGCAGACATTTCTCTTATTTTGGGGAAAAATTTTAGAAATTTCACTTATTTCAGGGAATAAAGTCAGAAATTCCCCTTATTTTGCGGCAAAAAGACAGAAATTCTGTTTATTTTGGGGGAAAAGGCAGAAATTGCACTTATTTTGAGTCAAAAAGGCGGAAAATCACCCTATTTTGGGGCAAAAGCGAAGAAATTTCCCTTTTTTATGGCAAAAAGTATACATTCCCTTTATTTTCGGGCAAAAAGGCAGAAATTCCCAATATTTTGGAGCAAAATTGCAGAAATTCCCCTAATTTTGGGGCAAAAATGCAGAAATTCTCCTTATTTTGGGGTAAAACTGCAGAAATTTCACTTATTTCGCGGCAAGATGGCAGAAATTCCCCTTATTTTCAGCGAAAAAAGCAGAAAATCCTCGTATTTTGGAGCAAAATTACAGAAATTCACCTAATTTTGGGGTAAGACATGCAGTAATTTTCTATATTTTGTTGCAAAAAGGCAGAAATTCCCCTTATTTTGGGTCAAATGGCAGGAATTCCCCTTATTTTAGGGCAAAATTGCAGAAATTTCTCTTATTTGTGGGCAAAGACCAGAAATTCCCCTTATTTTGGGGCAAAATTGCAGAAATTTGCTTTATTTTGGGAAAAATTGCAGAAATTTTCCTTATTTTAGGCCAAAATTGCAGAAATTTCACTTGTTTCAGAAAAAAAAAGCAAACATTTTTCTTATTTTGGAGCAAAAAGGCAGAAATTCCTATTATTTTGGGGCAAAAGGCAGAAATTCACCTTATTTTGGGGTAAAATTGCAGAAATGTCACATATTTCAGGGCAAAAAGGTAGAAATTCCCCTTATTTTGAGGTAAAATGCTGAAATTCCCCATATTTTGGGGCAAAAGGCAGAAATTCCCCTTATTTTGGGGCAAAAAGCCACAAATTTTCCTTATTTTCAGGCAAAATTTCAGAAATTTCATTTATTTCAGGGTAAAAAGTCAGAAATTCCCCTTATTTTGGGGCAAAAAGGAGAAATTTTTTTTATTATTGTACAAAATTGAAGAAATTTTTTTTTATTTTGGAAGAAAAAGGCAGAAATTCCCCATATTTTTGGGTAAAAGGCAGAAATGGTTCGTATTTTGAGGTAAAATGCAGAAATTCCCCTTATTTAGAGGTAAAATGTAGAAATTCCCTTAATATTGGGGAAAAATGCAGAAATTCCCTTTATATTAGAGCTAAAAGGCAGAAATTTTCCTTATTTTGAAAAAAAATATCAGAAATTCTCATGATTTTCCGGCAAAAGGCTGAAATTATCCTTATTTTGGGGCAAAAAGAAAGAAAATCTCCATTTTTCGGGTGCAAAAAGTCAGAAATTCCCTTTATTTGGGGCAAAATTGCAGAAATTTCCTATACTTTGTGGCAAAATTGCAGAAATTTCACTTATTTTGGGGCAAAATTGCAGAAATTTCATTTATTTCAGGGAAAAAAGGCAGAAATTTCTCTTATTTTGTGGCAAAAAGGCAGAAATTTCTTTTATTTTGGTACAAAATTGCAGAAATTTTTCTTATTTTGGGGCAAAAAGGCAGAAATTCCCCGTATTTTGGGGCAAAAGACAGAAATTCGCCTTATTTTGAGAAAAAAGACTGAAATTCCCCTTATTTTGGAGCAAAAAGGAAGAAATTCCCCTTATTTTTGTGCAAAAAGACAGAAATTCCTTTTATTTTTGAGGAAAAGGCAGAAATTGCACTTATTTTTAGATAAAAGGCGGAAAATCCCCTTATTTTGGGGCAAGTGAAGAAAATTCCCTTTTTATGGCAAAAAGGTATACATTCCCTTTATTTTCGGGCAAAAAGGCTGAAATTCCTCATATTTTGGAGCAAAATTGCAGAAATTCCCCTAATTTTGGGGCAAAAAGGCAGAAAATTTTCTTATTTTGGGGTAAAACTGCAGAAATTTCACTTATTTCACGGCAAGATGGCAGAAATTCCCCTTATTTTCAGCAAAAAACGCAGAAAATCCTCGTATTTTGCAGCAAAATTGCAGAAATTCACCTAATTTTGGGGTAACACATGCAGTACTTTTCTATATTTTGTGGCAAAAATGCAGAAATTTCACGTATTTTTGGTCAAATGAAAGAAATTCCCATTATTTTAGGGCAAAATTTCAGAAATTTCCCTTATTTGTGGGCAAAGACCAGAAATTCCCCTTATTTTGGGGCAAAATTGCGGAAATTAGCTTTATTATGGGGAAAAATTGCAGAAATTTACCTTATTTTAGGCCAAAATTGCAGAAATTTCACTTATTTCAGAAAAAAAAGCAAAAAATTTTTATATTTTGGGACAAAAAGCAGACATTCCTATTATTTTGGGGCAAAAGGCAGAAATTCACCTTATCTTGGGGTAAAATTTAAGAAATTTCACATATTTCAGGGCAAAAAGGCAGAAATTCCCCTTATTTTGAGGTAAAATGCTGAAATTCCCCATATTTTGGGGCAAAAGGCAGAAATTCCCCTTATTTTGGGGCAAAAAGCCACAAATTTCTTTTATTTTCGGGCAAAATTTCAGAAATTTCATTTATTTCAGGGTAAAAAGTCAGAAATTCTCCTTATTTTTGGGCAAAAATGAGAAATTTCTTTTATTATGGTACAAAATTGAAGAAATATTTTTTTATTTTGGAAGAAAAAGGCAGAAATTCCCCATATTTTGGGGTAAAAGGCAGAAATGATTCTTATTTTGAGTTAAAATGCCGAAATTCCCCTTATTTAGAGGTAAAATATAGAAATTCCCTTAATATTGGGGAAAAATGCAGAAATTCCCTTTATTTTAGAGCTAAAAGGCAGAAATTTTCCGTATTTTGAAAAAAAATTGCAGAAATTCTCATTATTTTCCAGCAAAAAGGCTGAAATTCAACTTATTTTGGGGCAAAAAGAAAGAAAATCTCCATTTTTCTGGTGCAAAAAGTCAGAAATTCCCTTTATTTGGGGCAAAATTCCAGAAATTTCCTTTACTTTGTGGCAAAATTGCAGAAATTTCACTTATTTTGGGGCAAAATTTCAGAAATTTCACTTATTTCAGGGAAAAAAGGCAGAAATTTCTCTTATTTTGGGGCAAAAAGGCAGAAATTTCTTTTATTTTGTTACAAATTTGCAGAAATTTTTCCTATTTTGGGGCAAAAAGGCAGAAATTCCACTTATTTTGAGGTAAAAAGGCTGAAATTCCCCTTGTTTGGGGGCAAAAAGGCAGAAATTCCTATTATTTTGGGGCAAAAAGCAGACATTTCCCTTATTTTGGGGAAAAATTTTAGAAATTTCACTTATTTCAGGGCAAAAAGTCAGAAATTCCCCTTATTTTGGGGCAAAAAGCAGAAATTTCTTTTCTTATGGTACAAAATTGAAGAAATTTTTCTTATTTTGGAACAAAAAGGCAGAAATTCCCAATATTTTGGAGCAAAATGCAGAAATTATCCTTATTTTGAGGTAAAATGCAGAAATTCCCTTTATTTTGGGGCTAAAAGGCAGAAATTCCCCTTATTTTGGGGCAAAAAGCAGACATTTCCCTTATTTTGGGGAAAAATTTTAGAAATTTCACTTATTTCAGGGCAAAAAGTCAAAAATTCCCCTTATTTTGGGGCAAAAAGACAGAAATGCCGTTTATTTTTGGGGAAAAGGCAGAAATTGCACTTATATTGAGTCAAAAAGGTGGAAAATCCCCTTATTTTGGGGCAAAAGTGAAGAAATTTCCCTTTTTTATAGCAAAAAGGTGTACATTCCCTTTATTTTCGGGCAAAAAGGCAGAAATTCCTTGTATTTTGAAGCAAAATTGCAGAAATTTTCCTAATTTTGGGGCAAAAAGGCAGAAATTTCCCTTAATTTAGGGTAAAACTGCAGAAATTTCACTTATTTCGCGACAAAATGGCAGAAACTCCCCTTACTTTTGGCGAAAAATGCAGAAAATTTTCGTATTTTTGAGCAAAATTGCAGATATTCACCTAATTTTGGGGTAAAACATGCAGTAATTTTCTTTATTTTGTGGCAAAAAGGCAGAATTTCCCCTTATTTTGGGGCAAATAGCAGAAATTCCCCTTATTTTAGGGCAAAATTTGCAAAAAATTTCCTTATTCGGGGGCAAAAAAGAGAAATTCCCCTTATTTTGGGGCAAAATGGCAGAAATTTGCTTTATTTGGGTGCAAAAAACAGAAATTCCCCTTATTTTGGGCAAAATTGCAGAAATTTGCTTTATTATGGGGACAAATTGCAGAAATTTCCCTTATTTTAGGGCAAAATTGCAGAAATTTCACTTATTTCAGAAAAAAAGCAAAATTTTTTCTTATTTTGGGGTAAAAAGGCAGAAATTCCCAATATTTTGTGGCAAAAAGGCAGAAATTCACTTTATTTTGGGGTAAAAGGCACAAATTCTTCTTATTTTGAGGTAAAATGCAGAAATTCCCCTTATTTAGAGGTAAAATGCAAAAATTCCCCTAATATTGGAAAAAAATGCAGAAATTCACTTTATTTTGGAGCTAAAAGGCAGAAATTTTTCGTATTTTGAAGAAAAATTGCAGAAATTCTCATTATTTTCGGGCAAAAAGGCTGAAATTCTCCTTATTTTGGGGCAAAAAGTAAGAAAATCTCCTTTTTTCGGTTACAAAAATTAAGAAATTCCCCTTATTTGGGGCAAAATTGCAGAAATTTCCTTTACTTTGAGGCAAAATTGCAGAAATTTCCCTTATTTTGGGGTAATATTGCAGAAATTTCACTTATTTCAGGGAAAAAAACAGAAAATTCTTTTATTTTGAGGCAAAAAGGCAGAAATTTCTTTTATTTTGGTACAAAATTGCAGAAATTTTTCTTATTTTGGGGCAAAAAGGCAGAAATTCTTCTTATTTTGAGAAAAAAGGCTGAAATTTCCCTTATTTTGGGGCAAAAAGGCAGAAATTCCCCTTATATTTGGGCAAAAAGACAGAAATTCCTTTTATTTTTGGGGAAAAGGCAGAAATTGCACTTATTTTGAGTCAAAAAGGCGGAAAATCCCCTTATTTTGGGGCAAATTGAAGAAATTTCTCTTTTTTAAGGCAAAAAGGTGTACATTCCCTTTATTTTCGGGCAAAAAGGCAGAAATTCCCCGTATTTTGAAGCAAAATTGCAGAAATTTTCCTAATTTTGGGGCAAAAAGGCAGAAATTCGCTTATTTAGGGTAAAACTGCAGAAATTTCACTTATTTCGCGGCAAAATGGCAGAAATTCCTTTTATTTTCGGCGAAAAAGGCAGAAAATCCTCGTATTTTGGAGCAAAATTGCAGATATTCACCTAAATTTGGGGTAAAACATGCAGTAATTTTCTTTATTTTGTGGCAAAAACGCAGAATTTCCCCTTATTTTGAGGCAAAAGGCAGAAATTCCCCTTATTTTAGGGCAAAATTTGCAAAAATTTCCCTTATTCGTGGGCAAAAAACAGAAATTCCCCTTATTTTGGGGCAAAATTGCAGAAATTTGCTTTATTTGGGGGCAAAAAACAAAATTCCCCTTATTTTGGGGAAAAATTGCAAAAATTTCCCTTTTTTTTAGGGCAAAATTGCAGAAATTTCACTTATTTCAGAAAAAAAAGCAAATTTTTTTCTGATTTTGGCGCAAAAAGGAAGAAATTCCCATTATTTTGTGGCAAAAAGGCAGAAATTCACTTTATTTTGGGGTAAAAGGCACAAATTCTTCTTATTTTGAGGTAAAATGCAGAAATTCCCTTTATTTAGAGGTAAAATGCAGAAATTCCCCTAATATTGGAAAACAATGCAGAAATTCACTTTATTTTGGAGCTAAAAGGCAGAAATTTTTCGTATTTTGAAGAAAAATTGCAGAAATTCTCATTATTTTCGGGCAAAAAGGCTGAAATTCTCCTTATTTTGGGGCAAAAAGTCAGAAAATCTCCTTTTTTCGGTTGCAAAAATTAAGAAATTCCCCTTATTTGGGGCAAAATTGCAGAAATTTCCTTAACTTTGGGGCAAAATTGCAGAAATTTTCCTTATTCTGAGGTAAAATTGCAGAAATTTCACTTATTTCAGGAAACAAGGCAAAAATTTTTCTTATTTTGGGGCAAAAAGGCAGAAATTTCTATTATTTTGGGGCAAAAGGCAGAAATTCACCTTATTTTGGGGTAAAATTGCAGAAATTCCCCATATTTTAGGGCAAAAGGCAGAAATTCCCCTTATTTTGAGGCAAAAAGCCACAAATTTCCCTTATTTTCGGGCAAAATTTCAGAAATTTCATTTATTTCAGGGTAAAAAGTCGAAATTCCCCTTATTTTGGGTCAAAAAGGAGAAATTTCTTTTATTATGGTACAAAAATGAAAAAATTTTTTTTATTTTGGAAGAAAAATTCAGAAATTTCCCATATTTTGGTGTAAAAGGCAGAAATGGTTCTTATTTTGAGGTAAAATGCAGAAATTCTCCTTATTTAGAGGTAAAATATAGAAATTCCCTTAATATTAGGGAAAAATGCAGAAATTCCCTTTATTTTAGAGCTAAAAGGCAGAAATTTTCCGTATTCTGAAAAAAAATTGCAGAAATTCTCATGATTTTCCGGCAAAAAGGCTGAAATTCTTCTTATTTTGTGGCAAAAAGAAAGAAAATCTCCATTTTTCGGGTGCATAAAGTCAGAAATTCCCTTTATTTGGGGCAAAATTCCAGAAATTTCCTTTACTTTGTGGCAAAATTGCAGAAATTTTACTTATTTTGGGGCAAAATTGCAGAAATTTCACTTATTTCAGGGAAAAAAGGCAGAAATTTCTCTTATTTTGGGGCAAAAAGGCAGAAATTTCTTTTATTTTGGTACAAATTAGCAGAAATTTTTCCTATTTTGGGGCAAAAAGGCAGAAATTCCCCTTATTTTGAGGTAAAAAGGCTGAAATTCCCCTTATTTGGGGACAAAAGGCAGAAATTCCTATTATTTTGGGGCAAAAAGCAGACATTTTTCTTATTTTGGGGAAAAATTTTAGAAATTTCACTTATTTCAGGGCAAAAAGTCAGAAATTCCCCTTATATTAGGGCAAAAAGACAGAAATTCCGTTTATTTTTGGGGAAAAGTCAGAAATTGCACTTATTTTGAGTCAAAAAGGCGGAAAATCCCCTTATTTTGGGGCAAAAGTGAATAAATTTCCCTTTTTTATTGCAAAAAGGTGTACATTCCCTTTATTTTCGGGCAAAAAGGCAGAAAATCCCCGTATTTTGAAGCAAAATTAAAGAAATTTTCCTAATTTTGGGGCAAAAAGGCAGAAATTCCCCTTAATTTAGGGAAAAACTGCAGAAATTTCACTTATTTCACGGCAAAATGGCAGAAATTCCTCTTATTTTTGGCAAAAAAGGCAGAAAATCTTTGAATTTGGGGCAAAATTGCAGATATTCACCTAAATTTAGGGTAAAACATGCAGTAATTTTCTTTATTTTGTGGCAAAAGGGCAGAATTTCCCCTTATTTTGAGGTAAAAGGCAGAAATTCCCCTTTTTTAGGGCAAAATTTGCAAAAATTTCCCTTATTCGTGGGCAAAAAACAGAAATTCCCCTTATTTTGGGGCAAAATTGCAGAAATTTGCTTTATTTGGGGGCAAAAAACAGAAATTCCCCTTATTTTGTGGAAAAATTGCAAAAATTTCCCTTATTTTAGGGCAAAATTGCAGAAATTTCACTTATTTCAGAAAAAAAAGCAAAATTTTTTCTTATTTTGGGGCAAAAAGGCAGAAATTCCCATTATTTTGTGGCAAAAAGGCAGAAATTCACCTTATTTTGGGGTAAAAGGCAGAAATTCTTCTTAGTTTGAGTTAAAATGCAGAAATTCCCCGTATTTAGAGGTAAAATGCAGAAATTCCCCTAATATTGGAAAAAAATGCAGAAATTCACTTTATTTTTGGAGATAAAAGGCAAAAATTTTTCGTATTTTGAAGAAAAATTGCAGAAATTCTCATTATTTTCGGGCAAAAAGGCTGAAATTCTTCTTATTTTGGGGCAAAAAGTCAGAAAATCTCCTTTTTTCGGTTGCAAAAATTCAGAAATTCCCCTTATTTGGGGCAAAATTGCAGAAATTTCCTTTACTTTGGGGCAAAATTGCAGAAATTTCTTTTATTTTGGTACAAAATTGCAGAAATTTTTCTTATTTTGGAACAAAAAGGCAGAAATTCCCCATATTTTGGAGCAAAAAACAGAAATTATTCTTATTTTGAGGTAAAATGCAGAAATTCCCTTTATTTTGGGGCTAAAAGGCAGAAATTCCCCGTATTTTGAAGCAAAATTGCAGAAATTCTCATAATTTTAGGGGAAAAAGGCTGAAATTCTCCTTATTTTGGTGCAAAAAGAAAGAATATCTCTGTTTTTCAAGGGCAAAAAGTCAGAAATTCCCCTTATTTGAGGCAAAATTGCAGAAATTTCCCTTACTTTGGGGCAAAATTGCAGAAATTTCCCTTATTATGGGGCAAAATTGAAGAAATTTCAATTATTTCAGGGAAAAAAGTCAGAATTTTTTCATATTTTGGGGCAAAAACGCAGAAATTTCTTTTATTTTTGTACAAAATTGAAGAAATTTTCCTTATTTTGGAACAAAAAGGCAGAAATTCTCCATATTTTGGAGCAAAATGCAGAAATTATTCTTATTTTTAGGCAAAATGCAGAAATTCCCTTTATTTTGGGGCTAAAAGGCAGACATTCCCCTTATTTTGGGGCAAAAAGCAGACATTTCCCTTATTTTGGGGAAAAATTTTAGAAATTTCACTTATTTCAGGGCAAAAAGTCAGAAATTCCCCTTATTTTGGGGCAAAAAGACAGAAATTCCGTTTATTTTGGGGAAAAGGCAGAAATTGCACTTATTTTGAGTCAAAAAGGTGGAAAATCCCCTTATTTTGGGGCAAAAGTGAAGAAATTTCCCTTTTTTATGGCAAAAAGGTGTACATTCCCTTTATTTTCGGGCAAAAAGGCAGAAATTCTCCGTATTTTGAAGAAAAATTGCAGAAATTTTACTAATTTTGGGGCATAAAGGTAGAAATTTGCTTTAATTTAGGGTAAAACTGCAGAAATTTCACTTATTTTGCGGCAAAATGGCAGAAATTCCCCTTATTTTCGGCGAAAAAGGCAGAAAATCCTCGTATTTTGGAGCAAAATTGCAGATATTCACCTAATTTTGGGGTAAAACATGCAGTAATTTTCTTTATTTTGTGGCAAAAAGGCAGAATTTCCCCTAATTTTGGGGCAAATTGCCGAAATTCCTCTTATTTTAGGGCAAAATTTGCAAAACTTTCCCTTATTCGGGGGCAAAAAACAGAAATTCCCCTTATTTTGGGGCAAAATTGCAGAAATTTGCTTTATTTGGGGGCAAAAACAGAAATTCCCCTTATTTTGGGGCAAAATTGCAGAAATTTGCTTTATTATGAAGAAAAAGTGCAGAAATTTCCCTCATTTTAGGGCAAAATTGCAGAAATTTCACTTATTTCAGAAAAAAAAGCAAAGTTTTTTCTTATTTTGGGGCAAAAAGGCAGAAATTCCCATTATTTTGTGGCAAAAAGGCAGAAATTCACCTTATTTTGGGGTAAAAGGCAGAAATTCTTCTTATTTTGAGGTAAAATGCAGAAATTCCCCTTATTTAGAGGTAAAATGCAGAAATTCCCCTAATATTGGGAAAAAATGCAGAAATTCACTTTATTTTGGAGCTAAAAGGCAGAAATTTTTCGTATTTTGAAGAAAAATTGCAGAAATTCTCATTATTTTCCGGCAAAAAGGCTGAAATTCTCCTTATTTTGGGGCAAAAAGTCAGAAAATCTCATTTTTGGGTGCAAAAATTCAGAAATTCCTTTTATTTTGGGCAAAATTGCAGAAATTTCCTATACTTTAGGGCAAAATTGCAGAAATTCTCTTATTTTGGGGTAAAATTGCAGAAATTTCACTTATTTCAGGTAAAAAAGGCAGAAATTTCTCTTATTTTAAGGCAAAAAGGCAGAAATTTTTTTTATTTTGGTCCAAAATTGCAGAAATTTTTCTTATTTTGGGGCAAAAATGCAGAAATTCCCCATATTTTGGGGCAAAAGGCAGAAATTTCCCTTATTTTGAGAAAAAAGTCTGAAATTCCCCTTATTTTGGGGCAAAAAGGCAGAAATTCCCCTTATTTTTGTGCAAAATAACAGAAATTCCTTTTATTTTTGGGGAAAAGGCAGAAATTGCACTTATTTTTAGATAAAAGGCAGAAAATCCCCTTATTTTAGGGCAAAAGTGAAAAAAATTCCCTTTTTTATGGCAAAAAGGTATGCATTCCCATTATTTTCGGGCAAATAGGCAGAAATTCCCTGTATTTTGGAGCAAAATTGCAGAAATTCCCCTAATTTTGTGGCAAAAAGGCAGAAATTCTTCTTATTTTGGGGTAAAACTGCAGAAATTTCACTTATTTCGCGGCAAGATGGCAGAAATTCCCCTTATTTTCAGCGAAAAATGCAGAAAATCCTCATATTTTGGAGCAAAATTGAAAATTCACCTAATTTTGGGGTAAAACATGCAGTAATTTTCTATATTCTGTGGCAAAAAGGCAGAAATTCCTATTATTTTGGGTCAAATGGCAGAAAGTCCCCTTATTTTAGGGCAAAATTGCAGAAATTTCCCTTATTTGTGAGAAAAGACCAGAAATTCCCCTTATTTTGGGGCAAAATTGCAGAAATTTGCTTTATTATGGGGAAAAATTGCAGAAATTTCCCTTATTTTAGGCCAAAATTAAAGAAATTTCACTTATTTCAGAAAAAAAAGCAAAAATTTTTCTTATTTTGGGGCAAAAATGCAGAAATTCCTATTATTTTGGGGCAAAAGGCAGAAATTCACCTTATTTTGGGGTAAAATTGCAGAAATTTCACATATTTCAGGGCAAAAAGGAAGTAATTCCCCTTATTTTGAGGTAAAATGCTGAAATTCCCCATATTTTGGGGCAAAAGGCAGAAATTCCCCTTATTTTGGGGCAAAAAGCCACAAATTTTCCTTATTTTCGGGCAAAATTTCAGAAATTTCATTTATTTCAGGGTAAAAAGTCAGAAATTTCCCTCATTTTGAATCAAAAAGGAGAAATTTCTTTTATTATGGTACATAAATGAAATTTTTTTTTTATTTTGGAAGAAAAAGTCAGAAATTCCCCATATTTTGAGGTAAAAGGAAGAAATGGTTCTTATTTTGAGGTAAAATGAAGAAATTCCCCTTATTTAGAGGTAAAATATAGAAATTCCCTTAATATTAGGGAGAAATGCAGAAATTCCATTTATTTTAGAGCTAAAAGGCAGAAATTTTCCGTATTCTGAAAAAAATTGCAGAAATTCTCATGATTTTCAGGTAAAAAGGATGAAATTCTCCTTATTTTGTGGCAAAAAGAAAGAAAATCTCCATTTTTCGGGTGCATAAAGTCAGAAATTCCCTTTATTTGGGGCAAAATTTTAGAAATTTCCTTTACTTTGTGGCAAAATTGCAGAAATTTTACTTATTTTGGGGCAAAATTACAGAAATTTCACTTATTTCAGGGAAAAAAGGCAGAAATTTCTCTTATTTTGGGGCAATAAGGCAGAAATTTCTTTTATTTTGGTACAAATTTGCAGAAATTTTTCTTATTTTGGGGCAAAAATGCAGAAATTTCCCTTATTTTGAGGTAAAAAAGCTGAAATTCCCCTTGTTTGGGGGCAAAAAGGCAGAAATTCCTATTATTTTGGGGCAAAAAGCAGACATTTCCCTTATTTTGGGGAAAAATTTTAGAAATTTCACTTTTTTCAGGGCAAAAAGTCAGAAATTCCCCTTATTTTGGGGCAAAAAGCAGAAATTTCTTTTATTATGGTACAAAATTAAAGAAATTTTCCTTATTTTGGAACAAAAAGGCAGAAATTCCCCATATTTTGGAGCAAAATGCAGAAATTATTATTATTTTGAGGTAAAATGCAGAAATTCCCTTTATTTTGGGGCTAAAAAGCAGAAATTCCCCTTATTTTGGGGCAAAAAGCAGACATTTCCCTTATTTTGGGGAAAAATTTTAGAAATTTCGCTTATTTCAGGGCAAAAAGTCAAAAATTCCCCTTATTTTGGAACAAAAATACAGAAATTCCGTTTATTTTTGGGGAAAAGGCAGAAATTGCACTTATTTTGAGTCAAAAAGGCGGAAAATCCCCTTATTTTGGGGCAAAAGTGAAGAAATTTCCCTTTTTTATGGCAAAAAGGTGTACATTCTTTTTATTTTCGGGCAAAAAGGCAGAAATTCCCCGTATTTTGAAGCAAAATTGCAGAAATTTTCCTAATTTTGGGGCATAAAGGCAGAAATTTGCTTTAATTTACGGTAAAACTGCAGAAATTTCACTTATTTCGCGGCAAATTGACAGAAATTCCTCTTATTTTCGGCGAAAAAAGCAGAAAATCCTCGTTTTTTGGAGCAAAATTGCAGATATTCACCTAATTTTCGGGTAAAACATGCAGTAATTTTCTTTATTTTGTGGCAAAAAGGCAGAATTTCCCTTATTTTGGGGCAAATTGCCGAAATTCCCCTTATTTTAGGGCAAAATTTGCAAAACTTTCCCTTATTCGGGGACAAAAAACAGAAATTCCCCTTATTTTGGGGCAAAATTGCAGAAATTTGCTTTATTTGGGGGCAAAAAACAGAAATTCCCCTTATTTTGGGGCAAAATTGCAGAAATTTGGTTTATTATGGGGAAAAAGTGCAGAAATTTCCCTTATTTTAGGGCAAAATTGCAGAAATTTCACTTATTTCAGAAAAAAAATCAAATATTTTTCTGATTTTGGGGCAAAAAGGCAGAAATTCCCCTTATTTTGGGACAAATAACAGAAATTTTCCTTATTTTGGGGCAAAATTGCAGAAATTTGCTTTATTATGGAGAAAAATTGCAGAAATTTCCCTTATTATAGGGCAAAATTGCAGAAATTTCACTTATTTCAGAGAAAAAAGCAAAAATTTTTCTTATTTGGGGGCAAAAAGGAAGAAATTCCCATTATTTTGGGGCAAAAGGCAGAAATTCACTTTATTTTGTGGTAAAATTGCAGAAATTTCACATATTTCAGGGCAAAAAGGCAGAAATTCCCCTTATTTTGAGGTAAAATGCTGAAATTCCCCATATTTTGGGGCAAAAGGCAGAAATTCCCCTTATTTTGGGGCAAAAAGGCACAAATTTCCCTTATTTTCGCGCAAAATTGCAGAAATTTCATTTATTTCAGGGTAAAACGTCAGAAATTTCCCTTATTTTTGGGCAAAAATGAGAAATTTCTTTTATTATGGTACAAAATTGAAGAAATTTTCTTTATTTTAGAAAAAAAAGGCAGAAATTCCCCATATTTTGGGGTAAAAGGCAGAAATTCTTCTTTTTTTTAGGTAAAATGCAGAAATTCCCCTGATTTAGAGGTAAAATGCAGAAATTCCCATAATATTAAGGAAAAATGCAGAAATTCCCTTTATTTTGGGGCTAAAAGTCAGAAATTTTCCGTATTTTGAAGAAAAATTGCAGAAATTCTCATAATTTTCGGGCAAAAATGCAGAAATTCTCTGTATTTTGGGGTAAAAAGACAGAAAATCCTTTTTTTTCAAGAGCAAAAAGTCAGAAAATCCCCTTATTTTGGGGCAAAATTGCAGAAATTTCCTTTACATTGGGGCAAAATGGCAGAAATTTTCCTTATTTTGGGGCAAAATTGCAGAAAATTCGCTTATTTCAGGTAAAAAGGCAAAAATTTCTCTTATTTTGGGGCAAAAAGGAAGAAATTTCTTTTATTTTAGTAAAAAATTGCTAAAATTTTTCTTTTTTGGGGGCAAAAAGGCAGAAATTCCCCATATTTTGGGGCAAAAAGGCAGAAATTCCCCTTATTTTGAGGTAAAAAGGCTGAAATTCTTCTTATTTGGGGGCAAAAAGGCAGAAATTCCCCTTATTTTGGGGCAAAAAGCAGACATTTCCGTTATCTTGGGGAAAATTTTTAGAAATTTCACTTATTTTAGGGCAAAAATTCAGAAATGCCCCTTATTTTGGGGCAAAAAGAGAGAAATTCCGTTTATTTTTGGGGAAAAGGCAGAAATTGCACTTATTTTGAGTCAAAAAGTCGGAAAATTTCCTTATTTTGGGGCAAAAGTGAAGAAATTTCCCTTTTTTATGGCAAAAAGGTATACATTCACTTTATTTTCGGGCAAAAATGCAGAAATTCCTCGTATTTTGAAGCAAAATTGCAGAAATTCTTCTAATTGTTGGGCAAAAAGACCGAAATTCCTCTTATTTTGGGGAAAAACTGCAGAAATTTCACTTATTTCGCGGCAAAATGGCAGAAATTCCCCTTATTTTCGGCGAAAAAGGCAGAAAATCTTCGTATTTTGGAGCAATATTGCAGAAATTCACCTAATTATGAAGTAAAACATGCAGTAATTTTCTTTATTTTGTGGCAAAAAGGCAGAAATTCCCCTTATTTTGGGGCAAAAGGCAGAAATTCCCCTATTTTAAGGCAAAATTGCAGAAATTTCCATTATTTGAGGGCAAAAAACAGAAATTTCCTTTATTTTGGCGAAAAATTGCAGAAATTTGCTTTATTATGTGGAAAAATTGCAGAAATTTCCCTTATTTTAGGGCAAAATTGCAGAAATTTCACTTATTTCAGGGAAAAAAGCAAAAATTTTTCTTATTTTGGGGCAAAAAGGCAGAAATTCCCCTTATTTTTGAATAAAATTGCAGAAATTTCCCTTATTTGAGGGCAAAAATTCAGAAAATCTTCTTAATTTCGGGCAAAATTGCAGAAATGACCTGTATTTTGGAGCAAAATTGCAGAAATTCCACTAATATTGGTGCAAAAATGCAGAAATTCCCTTTATTTTGGAGGCCAAAAAGAAGAAATTTCCCATATTTTGGTGCAAAAAGGCTGAAATTTTTCTTATTTTGAGGTAAAATGCTGAAATTCCCCATATTTTGGGGCAAAAGGCAGAAATTCTTATTTTGGGGCAAAAAGGCACAAATTTCCTTAATTTTCGTGCAAAATTGCAGAAATTTCATTTATTTCAGGGCAAAAAGTCAGAAATTCCCCTTATTTTGGGGAAAATGCAGAAATTTCTTTTATTATGGTACAAAATTGAAGAAATTTTTTTTATATTTTGGAACAAAAAGGCAGAAATTCCCCATATTTTGGGGCAAAATGCAGAAATTATTCTTATTTTGAGGTAAAATGCAGAAATTCCCTTTATTTTGAGGCTAAAAGGCAGAAATTTCCCATATTTTGAAGCAAAATTGCAGAAATTCTCATAATTTTCGGGCAAAAAGGCAGAAATTCTCCTTATTTTTGGGCAAAAAATCAGAAAATCCCCTTTTTTCGGGAGCTAAAATTCAGAAAATCCCCTTATATGGGGGCAAAAAAAATTCCTTTACATTGGAGCAAAATTGCAGAAATTTTCCTTATTTTGGTGCAAAAAGGCAGAAATTTCTTTTATTTTGGTAAAAAATTGCAAAAATTTTTTCTTATTTTGTGGCAAAAAGGCAGAAATTCCCCATATTTTAAGGCAAAAAGGCAGAAATTCCCATTATTTTGAGGTAAAAGGGCTGAAATTCCCATTATTTTGGGGCAAAAAGGCAGAAATTCCCCTTATTTTGGGGCAAAAAGCAGACATTTCCGTTATTTTGGGAAAAAATTTTAGAAATTTCACTTATTTCAGGGCAAAAAGTCAGAAATTCCCTTTATTTTGGGGCAAAAAGACAGAAATTCCGTTTATTTTTGGGGAAAAGGTAAAAATTGCACTTATTTTGAGTCAAAAAGGAGGAAAATCCCATTATTTTGGGGCAAAAGTGAAGAAATTTCCTTTTTTTATGGCAAAAAGGTATACATTCCATTTATTTTCGGGCAAAAAGGCAGAAATTCTCTAGAATTTGGAGCAAAATTGCAGAAATTCCCCTAATTTTGAGGCAAAATGCAGAAATTCCTTTTATTTTGGGGTAAAACTGCAGAAATTTTACTTATTTCGCGGCAAAATGGCAGAAATTCCCCTTATTTTCGGCGAAAAAGGCAGAAAATCCTCATATTTTGGAGCAAAATTGCAGAAATTCACCTAATTTTGGGGAAAAACATGAAGTAATTTTCTTTATTTTGTGGCAAAAAGGCAGAAATTCCCCTTATTTTAAGGCAAATTGCAGAAATTCCCCTTATTTTAGGGCAAAATTGCAGAAATATCCCTTACTTGTGGGCAAAAAGCAGAAAATCCCCTTATTTTGCAGCAAAATTGCAGAAATTTGATTTATTATGAGGAAAAATTGCAGAAATTTTTCTTATTTTAGGGCAAAATTGCAGAAATTTCACTTATTTCAGAGAAAAAAAGCAAAAATTTTTCTAATTTTGTGGCAAAGAGGCAGAAATTCCCATTATTTTGGGGCGAAAAGGCAGAAATTCACCTTACTTGTGGGTAAAATTGCAGAAATTTCACATATATCAGGGTAAAAATGCAGAAATTCCATCTATTTTGAAGTAAAATTCTGAAATTCCCCATATTTTGCGGCAAAAAACAGAAATTTCCCTTATTTTGGGGCAAAAAGGCACAAATTTCCCTTATTTTCGGGCAAAATTGCAGAAATTTCATTTATTTCAGGGTAAAAAGTCAGAAATTCCCTTTATTTTGGAGCAAAAAGGAGAAATTTCTTTTATTATGGTACAAAATTGAAGAAATTTTCTTTACTTTGGAACAAAAAGGTAGAAATTTCCCATGTTTTGGGGTAAAAGGCAGAAATTCTTTTTATTTTGAGGTAAAATGCAGAAATTCCCCTTATTTAGAGGTAAAATGCAGAAATTCCTCTAATATAGGGGAAAAATGCAGAAATTCCCTTTATTTTGGGGCTAAAAGGCAGAAATTTTCCGTATTTTGAAGAAAAATTGCAGAAATTCTCATAATTTTCGGGTAAAAAGGCTGAAATTCTCTTTATTTTGGGGCAAAAAGACAGAAAATCTCCTTTTTTTGGGTGCAAAAAGTCAGAAATTCCTTTTATTTGGGGCAAAATTGCAGAAATTTCCTTTACTTTGTGGCAAAATTGCAGAAATTTCTCTTATTTTTGGGCAAAATTGCAGAAATTTCACTTATTTCAGGGAAAAAATTCAGAAATTTCTCTTATTATGGGGCAAAAAGGCAGAAATTTCTTTTATTTTGGTACAAAATTGCAGAAATTTTTCTTATTTTGGGGCAAAAGGCAGAAATTCCCCATATTTTGGGGACAAAACACAGAAATTCCCCTTATTTTGAGGAAAAAAGGCTGAAATTCCCCTTATTTTGGGGCAAAAAGGCAGAAATTCTCCTTATTTTGGGGCAAAAAGCAGACATTTCCCTTATTTTGGGGAAAAATTTTAGAAATTTAATTTATTTCAGGGCAAAAAGTCAGAAATTCCCCTTTTTTGGGGGCAAAAATACAAAAATTCCGTTTATTTTTGGGGAAAATGAAGATATTGCACTTATTTTGAGTCAAAAAAGCGTAAAATCCGCTTATTTTGGGGCAAAAGTGAAGAAATTTCCCTTTTTTATGGCAATAAGATATACATTCCCTTTATTTTCTGGCAAAAAGGCAGAAATTCCCCGGATTTTAGAGCAAAATAGCAGAAATTTCCCTAATTTTGGGGCAAAAAGGCAGAAATTCCCCTTATTTTGGGGTAAAACTGCAGAAATTTTACTTATTTCGCTGCAAAATGGCAGAAATTCCCCTTATTTTCGTCGAAAAAGGCAGAAAATCCCCATATTTTGGAGCAAAATTGTAGAAATTCACCTAATTTGGGGGTAAAACATGCAATAATTTTTTTTATTTTGGGGCAAAAAGAGAGAAATTTCCCTTATTTTGAGGCAAATGGCAGCAATTCCCCTCATTTTAGGGCAAAATTGCAGAAATTTCAGTTATTTTGGGGCAAAAAACAGAAATTCCCCGTATTTTGGGGAAAAATTGCAGAAATTTGCTTTATTTGAGGAAAAATTGCAGATATTTCCCTTATTTTAGGGCAAAATTGCAGAAATTTCACTTATTTCAGAGAAAAAAATCAAAAATTTTTCTTATTTTTGGGCAAAATTGCAGAAATTTCCCTTATTTTGGGGCAAAAAGGCAGAAATTCCCCTTATTTTGGGGCAAAAAGGCAGAAATTCCCCGTATTTTGGAATAAAATTGCAGAAATTTCCTTTCTTTGGGGGCAAAAAGGCAGAAAATCCCCTTAATTTCGAGCAAAAAGGAAGAAATTCCCCGTATTTTGGAGCAAAATTGCAGAAATTCCCCTAATATTGGGGCAAAAATGCAGAAATTTCTTTTATTTGGGGCAAAATGGTAGAAGTTCCCTTTGTTTTCGTGTTAAGAGGCAGAAATTCCCTGTATTTTGAAGCAAAATTGCAGAAACTCCCCTAATTTTTGGGCAAAACGGAAGAAATTCCCTTTATTTTGGGGCAAAAATACAGAAATTCTCCTTATTTCGGGGCAAAAATTCAGAAATTCCCCTTATTTTGGGGCAAAATTGAAGAAATTTCCCTTATTTTGGGGCAAAATTGCAGAAATTTCCATTATTTTGGGACAAAATTGGAGAAATTTCTTTTATTTTGGTACAGAATTGCAGAAATTTTTCTTATTTTGTGGCAAGAAGGCAGAAATTTTTTATATTTTGTGGCAGAAAGGCACAAATTTTTTTTATTTTCAGGCAAAATTGCAGAAATTTCATTTATTTCAGGACAAAAAGTCAGAAATTACTTTTATTTTGGGGCAAAAAGCAGAAATTTCTTTTATTTTAGTACAAAATTGAAGAAATTTTTCTTATTTTGGAACAAAAATGAAGAAATTCCCCATATTTTGAGGTAAAAGGCAGAAATTCCCTTTTTTGAGGTAAATAGGCTGAAATTACCCTTATTTTTGGGCAAAAAGGCAGAAATTCCCTTTCTTTGTGGCAAAAAGTCCTAAATTCCTGTTAATTGGGGCAGAAAAGCAGAAATTTTCCTTATTTGGAGGCAATAAGGCAGAAATTCCCCATATTTTGTGGCAAAAAGGCAGAAATTCCCTTTATTTGGAGGTAAAATGTTGAAATTCACTTTATTTTGGGCAAAAAGGCAGAAATTCCCCTTATTTAGGGGCAAAATTGCAGAAATTTCACTTATTTCAGGGCAGAAACTCAGAAATTTGCCTTATTTTGGGGCAAAAATCAGAAATTCCCCTAATATTGGGTCCAAAAACAGAAATTCCCCTTATTTTGGGGTAAAATTGCGGAAATTTCAAATATTTCAGGGCAAAAAGGCAGAAATTCCACTTTATTTCGGGCTACAAGGCAGAAATTTCCCGTATTTTGGAGCAAAATTTAAGAAATTCCCCTTATATTAGTGCAAAAATGCAGAAATTCCCTTTATTTTGGTGAAATAAGGCTGAAATCCTTCGTATTTTGAAGCAAAATTGCACAAATTCCCCTTATTTTGAGGGAAAATTCAGAAATACACATTATTTTGAGGCAAAAAGACAGAAATTTTACTTATTTCAAGGCAAAAAGTCAGAAATTTGCCTTATTTTGGGGCAAAAAGCAGAAATTCCCCTAATTTTGGGGCCAAAAAAAGAAATTCCCCTTATTTTGGGGTAAAATTGCAGAAATTTCAAATATTTCAGGGCAAAAAGGCAGAAATTCCACTTAATTTCGGGCTATAAGGCAGAAATTTCCCGTATTTTGGAGCAAAATTTCAGAAATTCCCCTTATATTGGTGCAAAAATGCAGAAATTCCCTTTATTTTGGTGAACTAAGGCTGAAATCCTTCGTATTTTGAAGCAAAATTGCACAAATTTCCCTAATTTTGAGGGAAAATGCAGAAATACACATTATTTTGGGGCAAAAAGACAGAAATTTTACTTATTTCAGGGCAAAAAGTCAGAAATTCCCCTTATTTTGGGGCAAAATTGAAGAAATTTTTCTTATTTTGCGCAAAATTGCAGAAATTTCACTTATTTCAGGTAAAGAAGACAGGAATTTCTCTAGTTTTGGGGCAAAGTGCAGAAATTTCTTTTATTTTTGTAGAAAATTGCAGAAATTTTCTTTATTTTGGGGCAAAAATGCAGAAACTCCCCATATTTTGGGGCAAAAAAGCAGAGATTCCCCTTATTATGAGGTAAAAAGGCTGAAATTCCCTTTATTTTGAGGCAAAAAGACAGAAATGCCCCTTATTTTGTGGCAAAAAGGCAGAAATTTCTCTTATTTTGTGGCAAAATTGCGGAAATTTAACTTATTTCAGGGCAAAATTCAAAAATTCCGCTTATTTTGTGGCAAAAATACAGAAATACCGTTTATTTTGGGGTAAAAATGCAGAAATTCCCTATATGTTGGGGAAAAAAGACAGAAATTCTTATTTTGGGGCAAAATTCAGAAATTCCACTTATTTTGGGGCAAAATTCCAGAAATTTCCCTTATTTTAAGGCAAAATGCAGAAATTTCCCTTCTTTTGGGGCAAAATTGCAGACATTTCCCTTATTTCAGGAAAAAAAGGCAGAAATATTCCTTATTTTAAGGCAAAAGGGCAGAAATTCCTAATATTTTGTTGCAAAAATGCAGAAATTTTCCTTATTTTGAGTTAAAAAGGCTGAAATTCCCCTTATTTGGGGGTAAAAATTCAGAAATTCCCCTTATTTTGGGGCAAAATTGAAGAAATTTCACTTATTTCAGGGTAATAAGTCAGAAATTCCCCTTATTTTGGGGCAAAAAAGACAGAAATTATTTTTGTTTTGGGGGAAAAAGACAGAAATTCCACTTATTTAGAGGCAAAACGGCAGAAATTCTCCTCATTTTGGGGCAAAAATGAAGAAATTTCCCTTTTTTATGGCAAAAAGGTTTGCATTCCCCTTATTTTCGGGCAAAAAGGCAGAAATTCCCCGTGTTTTGGAGCAAAATTGCAGAAATTCCCCTAATTTTGGGGCAAAAGGCAGAGATTCTCTTTATTTTGGGGCAAAAATCAGAAATTCCCCTTATTTTGGGGCAAAATTCCAGAAATTTCCTTTATTTTTGGGCAAAATTGCAGAAATTTCCTTTATTTGGGGCAAAATTGCAGAAATTTCACTGATTTTCAGGTAAAAAAGGTTGAAATTTCCTTTATTTAGGGGCCAAAATGGAGAAATTCCCCTTATTTTGGGGCAAAATTGCAGAAATTTTCCTTATTTTGGAGCAAAAAGGCAGAAATTTCTTATATTTTGGGGCAATAAGGCAGAAATTCTTCTTATTTTGAGGTAATAAGGCTGAAATTCCCCTTATTTTGGGACAAAAAGGCAGAAATTCTTTTTATTTTGGGGTAAAATTGCAGAAATTTCAAATATTTCTGGGCAAAATGGCAGAAATTCCCCTTATTTTGGGGCAAAAAGATTAAATCCCTTATTTTTGGCTAAAATTGCAGATATTTCACTTATTTCGGGACAAAAAGGCGGAAACTCCACTTAATGTCGAGCAAAAAGGCAGAAATGACCCGTATTTTGGAGCAAAATTGCAGAAATTTTTCTAATTTTTGTGCAATAATGCAGAAATTCCCTTTATTTTGGAGCAAAAAGGCAGATATTCCCTATATTTTGGTGCAAAAAGGCTGAAATTCTTCTCATTTTGAGGTAAAATGCTGAAATTCCTCATATTTTGGGGCAAAAGGCAGAAATTCCCTTCATTTTGGGGCAAAAAGGCACAAATTTCCCTTATTTTCAGGCAAAATTGCAGAAATTTCATGTATTTCATGGTAAGAAGTCAGAAAATCCCCTTATTTTGGGGCAAAAAGCAGAATTTTTTTTTATTATGGTACACAATTTAAGAAATTTTCCTTTTTTTGGAACAAAAAGGCAGAAATTCCCCATTTTTTGGGGTAAAATGCCAAAATTCCTTTTATTTAGAGGTAAAACGCAAAAATTCCCCTAATATTGGGGGAAAATGAAGAAATTCCATTTATTTTGGGGCTAAAAGGCAGAAATTCCCCTTATTTTGGGGAAAAAGTCAGAAATTCCCCTTATTTTAAGACAAAATTGCAGAAATTTTTTTTATTTGGGAGCAAAAAACAGAAATTCCCTTTATTTTGGGGAAAATTGAAGAAATTTCCTTTATTATGAAGAAAAATTGCAGAAATTTCCCTTATTTTAAGGCAAAATTGCAGAAATTTCACTTATTTCATAGAAAAAAAGCAAAAATTTTTCTTATTTTGGGGCAAAAATGCAGAAATTTCCTTTATTTTGGGGCAAAAAAAGCAGAAATTCCCCTAATTTTGGGATAAAATTGCAGAAATTTCCCTTATTTGGGGGAAAAAATGCAGAAAATCCCCTTAATTTCGGGCAAAAAGCCAAAAATTCCCCGTATTTTTGAGCAAAATTGCAAAAATTCCCCTTATATTGAGACAGAAATGCAGAAATTCCTTTTATTTGGGGCAAAAAGGCAGAAGTTCCCCTTATTTTCGGGGAAAGAGGCAAAAATTCCCTGTATTTTGAAGCAAAATTGCAGAAACTCCCCTAATTTTGGGGCAAAAAATCAGAAATTCCATTTATTTTGGGGCAAAAATACAGAAATTCCCTTATTTTGGGGCAAAATTGAAGAAATTTCCCTTATTTTGGGGCAAAATTGCAGAAATTACTTTTATTTTGGTACAGAATTGCAGAAATTTTTTTTATTTTGTGGCAAGAAGGCAGAAATTTTTTATATTTTGTGGCAAAAAGGCACAAATTTTTCTTATTTATGGGCAAAATTGCAGAAATTTCATTTATTTCAGGACAAAAAGTCAGAAATTCCTTTTATTTTGGGGCAAAAAGCAGAAATTTCTTCTATTTTGGTACAAAATTGAAGAAGTTTTCCTTATTTTGGAACAAAAAAGCAGAAATTCCCCATATTTTGTGGCAAAAGGCAGAAATTCCCCTTATTTTGAGGTAATAAGGCTGAAATTCCCCTTATTTTGGGGCAAAAAGGCAGAAATTCTTTTTATTTTGGGGTAAAATTGAAAAAATTTCAAATATTTCAGGTCAAAATGGCAGAAATTCCCCTTATTTTGGGGCAAAAAGATTAAATCCCTTATTTTTGGCTAAAATTGCCGATATTTCACTTATTTTGAGACAAAAAGGCAGAAATTCCACTTAAGTTCAGGCAAAAAGGCAGAAATGACCCGAATTTTGGAGCAAAATTGCAGAAATTCCTCTAATATTGGTGCAATAATGCAGAAATGTCCTTTATTTTGGAGCAAAAAGGCAGATATTCCCCATATTTTGGTGCAAAAATGCTGAAATTCTCCTCATTTTGAGGTAAAATGCTGAAATTCCTCATATTTTGGGGCAAAAGGCAGAAATTCCCCTCATTTTGGGGCAAAAAGGCACAAATTTCCCTTATTTTCAGGCAAAATTGTGGAAATTTCATTTATATCAGGGTAAAAAGTCAGAAATTCCCCTTATTTTGGGGCAAAAAGCAGAAATTTCTTTTATTATGGTAGAAAATTTAAGAATTTTTTTTTTTGGAACAAAAAGGCAGAAATTCCTCATTTTTTGGGTAAAATACAGAAATTCCCCTTATTTAGAGGTAAAACGCAGAAATTTCCCTAATATTGGCGGAAAATGAAGAAATCCCCTATATTTTTGGGCTAAAAGGCAGAAATTCTCCTTATTTTGGGGAAAAAGTCACAAATTCCCCTTATTTTAGGGCAAAATTGCAGAAATTTCTTTTATTTGGTGGTAAAAAACAGAAATTCCCTTAATTTGGAGAAAATTGCAGAAATTTCTTTTATTATGTTGAAAAATTGCAGAAATCTCTCTTATTTTAGGGCAAAATTGAAGAAATTTCACTTATTTCAGAGAAAAAAAGCAAAAATTTTTCTTATTTTGGGGCAAAAATGCAGAAATTTCCTTTATTTTTGGGCAAAAAAGCAGATATTCCCCCTATTTTGGGATAAAATTGCCGAAATTTCCCTTATTTGGGGGCAAAAAGGCAGAAAATCCCCTTAATTTCGGGCAAAAAGGCAAAAATTTCCCGTATTTTGGAGCAAAATTGCAGAAATTCCCCTAATATTGGGGCAAAAATGCAGAAATTCCTTTTATTTGGGGCAAGAAGGCAGAAGTTCCTCTTATTTTCGGGGAAAGAGGCAGAAATTCCCTGTATTTTGAAGCAAAATTTCAGAAACTTTCCTAATTTTGGGGCAAAAAGGCAGAAATTCCCTTTATTTTGGGGCAAAAATACAGAAATTCTCCTTATTTCGGGGCAAAAATCAGAAATTCCCCTCATTTTGGGGCAAAATTGAAGAAATTTCCCTTATTTTGTGGCAAAATTGCAGAAATTTCCTTTATTTTCGGGCAAAATTGGAGAAATTACTTTTATTTTGGTACAGAATTGCAGAAATTTTTCTTATTTTGTGGCAAGAAGGCAGAAATTTTTTATATTTTGTGGCAAAAAGGCACAAATTTTTCTTATTTTTGGGCAAAATTGCAGAAATTTCATTTATTTCAGGACAAAAAGTCAGAAATTACTTTTATTTTGGGGCAGAAAGCAGAAATTTCTTATTTTTGTACAAAATCGAAGAAATTTTCCTTATTTTGGAACAAAAAGGCAGAAATTCCCCATATTTTGTGGCAAAAGTCAGAAATTCCCCTTATTTTGAGGTAATAAGGCTGAAATTCCCATTATTTTTGGGCAAAAAGGCAGAAATTCTTTTTATTTTGGGGTAAAATTGAAAAAATTTCAAATATTTCAGGGCAAAATGGCAGAAATTCCTCTTATTTTGGGGCAAAAAGATTAAATTCCTTATTTTTGGCTAAAATTGCCGATATTTCACTCATTTTTGGACAAAAAGGCAGAAATTCCACTTAATTTCAGGCAAAAAGGCAGAAATGACCCGTATTTGGAGCAAAATTGCAGAAATTCCTATAATATTGGTGCAATAATGGAGAAATTTCCTTTATTTTGGAGGAAAAAGGCAGATATTCCCCATATTTTGGTGCAAAAAGGCTGAAATTCTCCTCATTTTGAGGTAAAATGCTGAAATTCCTCATATTTTGGGTCAAAAGGCAGAAATTCCCCTCATTTTGGGGCAAAAAGGCACAAATTTCCCTTATTTTCAGGCAAAATTGCGGAAATTTCATTTATTTCAGTGTAAAAAGTCAGAAATTCCCCTTATTTTGGGGCAAAAAGCAGAAATTTCTTTTATCATGGTACAAAATTTAAGAAATTTTCCTTTTTTTGGAACAAAAAGGCAAAAATTCCCCATATTTTGGGGCAAAATACAGGATATCCCCATATTTAGAGGTAAAATGCAGAAATTCCCCTAATTTTGAGGAAAAATGCAGAAATTCCCTTTATTTTGGGGCTAAAAGGCAGAAATTCGCCGTATTTTGAAACAAAATTGCAGAAATTCTCATAATTTTAGGGGAAAAAGGCTGAAATTCTCCTTATTTGGTGCAAAAAGAAAGAATATCTCCGTTTTTCAAGGGCAAAAAGTCAGAAATTCCCCTTATTTGAGGCAAAATTGCAGAAATTTCCCTTACTTTGGGGCAAAATTGCAGAAATTTCCCTTATTATGGGGCAAAATTGAAGAAATTTCAATTATTTCAGGGAAAAAAGGCAGAATTTTTTCATATTTTGGGGCAAAAACGCAGAAATTTCTTTTATTTTTGTACAAAATTGCAGAAATTTTTCTTATTTTGGGGCAAAAAGGCAGAAATTCCCCTTATTTTGGGGCAAAAGGCAGAAATTCCCCTTATTTTGAGGAAAAAAGGCTGGAATTCCCCTTATTTTGGGGCAAGAATGCAAAAATTTCCCTTATTTTGAGGCAAAAAGCAGACGTTTCCTTTATTTTGGGGAAAAATTTTAGAAATTTAACTTATTTCAGGGCAAAAAGTCAGAAATTCCCCTTATTTTTGGGGAAAAGTCAGAAATAGCACTTATTTTGAGGCAAAAAGGCTGAAAATCCTTTTATTTTGGGGTAAAAATGAAGAAATTTCCCTTTTTATGGCAAAAAGGTATACATTCTTTTTATTTTCGGGCAAAAAGGCAGAAATTCCCCGTATTTTGAAGCAAAATTGCAGAAATTCCCCTAATTTTGGGGAAAAAAAAGGAAGAAATTCCCCTTATTTCGAAGTAAAACTGCAGAAATTTCACTTATTTCGCGGCAATATGGCAGAAATTCCCCCTATTTTCGGCGAAAAAGGAAGAAAATCCCCGTAATTTCAAGCAAAATTGCATAAATTCACCTAATTTTCGGGTAAAACATGCAGTAATTTTCTTTGTTTTGGGGCGAAAAGGCAGAAATTCCCCTTATTTTGGGGCAAAAGTCAGAAATTCCCCTTATTTTAAGGCAAAATTGCAGAAATTTCCTTTATTTGGGGACAAAAAACAGAAATTCCCTTTATTTTGAAGCAAAATTGCAGAAAATTCCTTTATTATGGGGAAAAATTGCAGAAATTTCTTTTATTTTAAGGCAAAATTGCAGAAATTTCACTTCTTTCAGAGAATAAATGCAAAAATTTTTCTTATTTTGGGACAAAAAGGCAGATATTCCCATTATTTTGGGGCAAAAAGGCAGAAATTCACCTTATTTTGGGGTAAAATTGCAGACATTTCACATATTTCAGGGCAAAAAGGCAGAAATTCCCGTTATTTGGGGGCAAACAGGCAGAAATTCCCATTATTTTGTGATAAAATTGAAGAAATTTCCCTTGATTGGAGGCAAAAAGGCAGAAAATCTCCTTAATTTCGGGCAAAAAGGCAGAAATTCCCTGTATTTTGGAGCAAAATTGCAGAAATTCCCCTAATATTGGGGCAAAAATGCAGAAATTCACTTTATTTGAAGCAAATCGGCAGAAGTTCCCCTTATTTTCGGGAAAAGAGGCAGAAATTCCCTGTATTTTGAAGCAAAATTGCAGAAACTCTTCTAATTTTGGGGCAAAAATGCAGAAATTCCCTATATTTTGGGGCAAAAATACAGAAATTCTCCTTATTTCGGGGCAAAAATCAGAAATTTCCTTTATTTTGGGGCAAAATTTTAGAAATTTCTTTTATTTTGTTACAGAATTGCAGAAATTTTTCTTATTTTGTGGCAAAAAGGCAGAAATTCCCCATATTTTGGTGCAAAAAGACTGAAATTCTCCTTATTTTGAGGTAAAATGCTGAAATACCCCATATTTTGGAGTTAAAAGGCAGATATTCCCCTCATTTTGGGGCAAAAAAGCACAAATTTCTCTTATTTTCGGGCAAAATTGCAGAAATTTCATTTATTTCAGGGCAAAAAGTCAGAAATTACTTTTACGTTGGGGCAAAAAGCAGAAATTTCTTTTATTTTGGTACAAAATTGAAGAAATTTTACTTATTTTGGAACAAAAAGTCAGAAATTCCCCATATTTTGGCAAAAGGCAGAAATTCCCTTTATTTTGAGGTAAAAAGGCTGAAATTCCCGTTATTTAGGGGCAAACAGACAGAAATCCCTTTACTTTGTGGCAAAAAGGCAGAAATTTCCGTTAATTGGGGCAGAAAAGCAAAATTTTCCTTTTTGGGGGCAATAAGGCAGAAATTCCCCATATTTTGTGGCAAAAAGGCAGAAATTCCCATTTGGAGGTAAAATGCTGAAATTCCCCTTATTTTGGCAAAAAGGCAGTAATTCCCCTTATTTTGGGGCAAAATTGAAGAAATTTCACTTATTTCAGGGAAAAAAGTCAGAAATTTGCCTTATTTTAGGGCAAAAAGCAGAAATTCTCCTAATTTTGGGGCCAAATAGAAATTGCCCTTATTGTGAGGTAAAATTGCGGAAATTTCATATATTTCAGGGCAAAAAGGCAGAAATTCCACTTTATTTCGGGCAATAAGGCAGAAATTCCCCGTATTTTGGAGCAAAATTTCAGAAATTCCCCTTTTATTGGTGCAAAAAGGCAGAAATTCCCTTTATTTGGTGCAATAAGACAGAAATTCCCCGTATTTTGAAGCAAAATTGCACATATTCCCCTAATTTTGAGGGAAAATGCAGAAATTCACATTATTTGGGGGCAAAAAGACAGAAATTCTCCTTATTTCAAGGCAAAATTCAGAAATTCCCCTTATTTTGGTGCAAAATTCCAGAAATGTCCATTATTTTGGGGCAAAATTGCAGAAATCTCCCTTATTTTGGGGCAAAATTACAGAAATTTCTGTTATTTCAGGGAAAAAAACTCAGAAATTTCTCTTATTTTAGGGCAAAAAGGCAGAAATTACTTTTATTTTGCTAAAAAATTGCAGATAATTTCTATATTTTGGGGCAAAAATACAGAAATTCCCCATATTTTAGGGCAAAAAGGCAGAGATTCCCTTTATTATTAGGTAAAAAGGCTGAAATTCCCCTTCTTTTGGAAAAAAAAGACAGAAATTCCCCTTATTTTTTGGCAAAAAGGCAGAAATTTCCCTTATTTTGGGGCAAAATTGCAGAAATTGCACTTATTTCAGGGCAAAATTCAAAAATTCCTTTTATTTTGGGGCAAAAATACAGAAATTCCGTATATTTTTGGGTAAAAGGGCAGAAATTTCACTTATTTTGAGGTAAAAAGGCAGAAATTCCTCTTATTTTGGGACAAAAATAAAAAAATTTCTTTTTTTTCTGGCAAAAGGTAAACGTTCCCCTTATTTTCGGGCAAAAAAGCAGAAATTCCTCGTATTTTGGGGCAAAAATAAAGAAATTTCGCTTTTTGTGGCAAAAGGTATGCATTCCCCTTATTTTCAGGAAATAATGCAGAAATTGCCCGTATTTTGGAGCAAAATTCTAGAAAATTTCCTAGTTGTGGGGCAAAAAGGCAGTAATTCCTTATCTGGTGGGGCAAAAAGACAGAAATTCTCCTTATTTTGGGGCAAAACTCAGAAATTCCACTTATTTTGGGTAAAAATTCCAGAAATTTCCCGGATTTTGGGGC
This sequence comes from Micromys minutus, assembly GCF_963924665.1. NCBI lineage: Eukaryota > Metazoa > Chordata > Mammalia > Rodentia > Muridae > Micromys > Micromys minutus. The sequence goes on along the minus strand of NW_027667133.1, from coordinate 2,809,701 downwards.
ACAATTGCAGAAATTTCACTTATTTTGGGGCAAAATTGCAGAAATTTCACTTATTTCAGAGAAGAAAGGCAGAAATTTTCCTTATTTTGGAGCAAAAATGCAGAAATTCCTAATATTTAGTGGCAAAAATGCAGACATTCCCATTATTTTGAGGTAAAGAGGCTGAAAATCCCATTATTTAGGGGTAAAAAGGCAGAAATTTCCCTTATTTTGGGGCAAAAATACAGAAATTCCCCTTATTTTGGGGCAAAATTGCAGAAATTTTAATTATTTTGAGGAAAAATTTTAGAAATTTAACTCATTTCAGGGCAAAAATTCAGAAAATCCCCTTATTTTGGGGCAAAAAGACAGAAATTCTGTTTATTTTTGGAAAAAAGTCAGAAATTGAACTTATTTTGAGTCAAAAAGGCGGAAAATCCCCTTATTTTGGGGTAAAAATGAAGAAATTTCCCTTTTTATGGCAAAAAGGTATACATTCCCTTTATTTTCGGGCAAAAAGGCAGAAATTCCTTGTATTTTGGAGCAAAATTTCAGAAATTCCTTTTATATTTGTGCAAAAAGGCAGAAATTCCCTTTATTTTGGTGCAATAAGGCAGAAATTCCCGTATTTTGAAGCAAAATTGCACATATTTCTCTAATTTTGAGGGAAAAGTCAGAAATTCCCATTATTTTCGGCGAAAAAGGCAGAAAATCCCTGTATTTTGGAGCTAAATTGCCGAAATTCACCTAATTTTGGCGTAAAACAGGCAGTAATTTTCTTTGTTTTGGGGCAAAAAGGCAGAAATTTCCCTTATTTTGGGGCAAAAGGCAGAAATTCCCCTTATTTTAAGGCAAAATTGCAGAAATTTCCCTTATTTAAGGACAAAAAACAGAAATTCCCTTTATTTTGGGGCAAAATTGCAGAAATTTCACTTATTTCAGAGAAAAAAAGCAAAAATTTTTCTTATTTTTGGGCAAAAATGCAGAAATTCCCATAATTTTGGGGCAAAAAAGAAAGAAATTCACCTTATTTTGGGGTAAAATTGCAGACATTTCACATATTTCGGGGCAAAAAGGCAGAAATTCCTGTTATTTGGAGGCAACAAGGCAGAAATTCCTATTATTTTAGGATAAAATTGCAGAAATTTCCCTTTTTTGGAGGCAAAAAGGCAGAAAAACCCCTTAATTTCGGGCCGAAAGGCAGAAATTCTTTGTATTTTAAAGCAAAATTGCAGAAATTCCCCAAATATTGGGGCAAAAATGCAGAAATTCCCTTTATTTGGGGCAAATCGGCAGAAGTTCCCCAATTTTCGAGAAAAGAGGCAGAAATTCTCTGTATTTTGAAGCAAAATTGCAGAAACTCCCCTAATTTTGGGGCAAAAAGGCAGAAATTTCCCTTTTTTGGGGCAAAAATACAAAAATTCTCCTTATTTCGGGGAAAAATCAGATATTTCCCTTATTTTGGGGCAAAATTTTAGAAATTTTTTTTATTTTGGAACAGAATTGCTGAAATTTTTCTTATTTTGTGGCAAAAAGGCAGAAATGACCCACATTTTGGTGCAAAAAGGCTGAAATTTCCCTTATTTTGTGGTAAAATGCTGAAATTCCCCATATTTTGTGGTTAAAAGGCAGAAATTAACCTCATTTTGGGGCAAAAAGGCACAAATTTCCCTTATTTTCGGGCAAAATTGCAGAAATTTCATTTATTTCAGGGCAAAAAGTCAGAAATTACTTTTATTTTGGGGCAAAAAGCAGAAATTTCTTTTATTTTGGTACAAAATTGAAGAAATTTTCCTTATTTTGGAACAAAAAGTCAGAAATTCCCCATATTTTGGGCAAAAGGAAGAAATTCCCCTTATTTTGAGGTAAAAAGGCTGAAATTCCCGTTATTTTGGGGCAAAAAGGCAGAAATTCCCTTTACTTTGTAGCAAAAAGGCAGAAATTCCCATTAATTGGGGCAGAAAAGCAAAAATTTTTCTTATTTGTGGGCAATAAGGCAGAAATGACCCATATTTTGTGGCAAAAAGGCAGAAATTCCCTTTATTTGGAGGTAAAATGCTGAAATTCCCCTTATTTTGGCAAAAAGGCATAAATTCCCCTTATTTTCGGGCAAAATTGTAGAAATTTCACTTATTTCAGGGTAAAAAGTCAGAAATTTGCCTTAATTTGGGGTAAAAACCTGAAATTTTCCTAATTTTGGGGCCAAAAACAGAAATTCCCCTTATTTTGGGGTATAATTGCGGAAATTTCAAATATTTCAGGGCAAAAAGGCAGAAATTACAATTTATTTCGGGCAATAAGGCAGAAATTCCCCGTATTTTGGAGCAAAATTTCAGAAATTCCCCTTATATTGGTGCAAAAAGGCAGAAATTCCCTTTATTTTGGTGCAATAAGGCAGAAATTCTCCATATTTTGAAGCAAAATTGCACATGTTCCCCTAATTTTGAGGGAAAAGTCAGAAATTCCTATTATTTTCGGCGAAAAAGGCAGAAAATCCCTGTATTTTGGAGCAAAATTGCAGAAATTCACCTAATTTTGGCGTAAAACAGGCAGTAATTTTCTTTGTTTTGAGGCAAAAAGGCAGAAATTCCCCTTATTTTGGGGCAAAAGGCAGAAATTCCCCTTATTTTAAGGCAAAATTGCAGAAATTTCCCTTATTTGGGGACAAAAAAACAGAAATTCCCTTTATTTTGGGGCAAAATTGCAGAAAATTCCTTTATTATGAAGAAAAATTGCAGAAATTTCTTTTATTTTAAGGCAAAATTGCAGAAATTTCACTTATTTCAGAGAAAAAAAGCAAAAATTTTTCTTATTTTGGGGCAAAAATGCAGAAATTCCCATAATTTTGTGGCAAAAAGGCAGAAATTCACCTTATTTTGGGGTAAAATTGCAGTCATTTCACATATTTCGGGGCAAAGAGGCAGAAATTCCTGTCATTTGGGGGCAAAAAGGCAGAAATTCCCCTTATTTTGGGATAAAATTGCAGAAATTTCCCTTTTTTGGGGGCAAAAAGGCAGAAAATCCCCTTAATTTTGGGCAAAAAGGCAGAAATTCTTTGTATTTTAAAGCAAAATTTCAGAAATTCCCCTTATATTGGTGCAAAAAGGCAGAAATTCCCTTTATTTTGGTGCAATAAGGCAGAAATTCCCCCTATTTTGCAGCAAAATTGCACATATTCCCCTAATTTTGAGGGAAAAATCAGAAATTCACATTATTTTGGGGCAAAAAGACAGAAATTCTCCTTATTTCAGGGCAAAAATTCAGAAATTCCCCTTATTTTGTGGCAAAATTTAAGAAATGTTCATTATTTTGGAGCAAAAAGGCACAAATTTCCCTTATTTTCGCGCAAAATTGCAGAAATTTTATTTATTTTGGGGCAAAAAGTCAGAAATTTCTCTATTTTGGGGCAAAAAGGCAGAAATTACTATTATTTTGGTACAAAATTGCAGAAAATTTCTTTATTTTGGGGCAAAAATACAGAAATTCTCCATATTTTAGGGCAAAAAGGCAGAGATTCCTCTTATTATTAGGTAAAAAGGCTGAAAAACCCTAATTTTGGGGCAAAAAGACAGAAATTCCCCTTATTTTGTGGCAAAAAGGCAGAAATTTCCCTTATTTTGGAGCAAAATTGCAGAAATTTCACTTATTTCAGGGCATAATTCAAAAATTCCTTTTATTTTGGGGCAAAAATACAGAAATTCCATATATTTTTAGATAAAAAGGCAGAAATTTCACTTATTTTGAGGTAAAAATGCAGAAATATCTCTTATTTTGGGGCAAAAATGAAGAAATTTCCCTTTTTTGGCAAAAGGTAAGCATTCCCCTTATTTTCGTGCAAAAAGGCAGAAATTCCCCGTATTTTGGAGCAAAATTGCAGAAATTACCCTAATTATGGGGCAAAAAGGCAGAAATTCCCTATATGTTGTTGAAAAAAGACAGAAATTAACCTTATTTTGGGGCTAAACTCATAAATTCCACATATTTTGGGGCACAATTCCAGAAATTTCCCTTATTTTGGGACAAAATTGCAGAAATTTCAATTATTTTGGAGCAAAATTGCAGAAATTTCACTTATTTCATGAAAAAAAAGCAGAAATTTTCCTTATTTTGGGGCAAAAAGGCAGAAATTCCTAATATTTTGTGGCAAAAATGCAGAAATTCCCCTTATTTTGTGGCAAAAAGGCAGAAATTTCCCTTATTTTGGGGCAAAATTGTAGAAATTTCTCTTATTTCAGGGCATAATTAAAAAATTCCTTTTATTTTGGAGCAAAAAGACAGAAATTCCATTTATTTTTGGGTAAAAAGGCAGAAATTTCACTTATTTTGAGGTAAAAATGCAGAAATTCCTCTTATTTTGGAGCAAAAATTAAGAAATTTCCCTTTTTTGTGGCAAAAGGTATACATTTCCCATATTTTCGGGAAAAAAAGCAGAAATTCCCCATAGTTTTGGAGCAAAATTGCAGAAATTCCCCTAGTTGTAAGGCAAAAAGGCAGAAATTCCCTATTTGTTTGGGCAAAAAGACAGAAATTCTCCTTATTTTGGGGCAAAACTAAGAAATTCCACTTATTTTGGGGCAAAATTCCAGAAATTTTTCTTATTTTGGGGCAAAATTGCAGAAATTTCACTTATTTTGGGGCAAAATTGCAGAAATTTCACTTATTTTGTTGTAAAAAGGCTGAAATTCCTCTTATTTAGGGGCAAAAAGGCAGAAATTTTCCCTATTTTGAGGCAAAAAGACAGAAATTCCCCTTATTTTGTGGCACATAGGAAGAAATTTCTTTTATTTTAGGGCAAAATTGCAGAAATTTCACTTATTTTGTGGTAAAAAGGCTGAAATTCCCCTCATTTAGGGGCAAAAAGGTAGAAATTTCTCCTATTTTGGGGCAAAAAGACTGAAATTCCCCTTATTTTGTCGCACAAAGGCAGAAATTTCTTTTATTTTAGGGCAAAATTGCAGAAATTTCACTAATTTCATGGCATAATTCAAAAATTCCTTTTATTTTGGGGCAGAAAGACAGAAATTCCGTTTATTTTTGGGTAAAAAGGCAGAAATTTCAATTATTTTGAGGTAAAAAGGCAGAAATTCCTCTTATTTTGGGTCAAAAATGAAGAAATTTCCTTTTTTTATGGCAAAATGTATACATTCCCTTTATTTTTGGGAAAAATGCAGAAATTCCCTGTATTTTGGAGCAAAATTGCAGAAATTCCCCTAGTTGTGGGGCAAAAGCAGAAATTCCCTATTTGTTGAGGCAAAAAGACAGAAATTCTTTTTATTTTGGGGCAAAACTCAGAAATTCCACTTATTTTGGGGCAAAATTCCAGAAATTTCCCTTATTTTGGGGCAAAATTGCAGAAATTTCACTTATTTTGGGGCAAAATTGCAGAAATTTCCCTTATTTCAGCCAAGAAAGGCAGAAATTTTCCTCATTTTGGAGCAAAAATGCAGATATTCCTAATATTTTGTGGCAAAAATGCAGAAATCACAATTTATTTTTTGTTAAAAAGGCTGAAATTCACATTATTTGGGGGCAAAAAGGCAGAAATTTCCCTTATTTTTTGGCAAAAATACAGAAATTCCCCTTATTTTGGGGCAAAATTGCAGAAATTTCAATTATTTTGGGGAAAAATTGCAAAAATTTCTTTTATTTTAAGGAAAAATTGCAGAAATTTCACTTATTTCAGAGAAAAAAAGTAAAATTTTTTCTTATTTTGGGGCAAAAATGCAGAAATTCCCATTATTTTGGGGCAAAAAGGCATAAATTCACCTTATTTTGGGGTAAAATTGCAGACATTTCACATATTTCAGGGCAAAAAGGCAGAAATTCCTGTTATTTGGGGGCAAAGAGCCAGAAATTCCCCTTATTTTGTTTTAAAAAGGCTGAAATTCCCGTTTTTTGGGGCAAAAAGGCAGAAATTCCCTTTACTTTGTGGCAAAAAAGGCAGAAATTCCCGTTAATTGGGGCAGAAAAGCAAAAATTTTCCTTATTTGGGGGCAATAAGGCAGAAATTCCCCATATTTTGTGGCAAAAAGGCAAAAATTCCCCATATTTGGAGGTAAAATGCTGAAATTCCCCTTATTTTGGCAAATAGGCAGAAATTCTCCTTATTTAGGGGCAAAATTGCAGAAATTTCACTTATTTCAGGGCAAAAAGTAAGAACTTTGCCTTATTTTGGGGCAAAAAGCAGAAATTCTCCTAATTTTGGGGCCAAAAACAGAAATTCCCCTTATTTTGGGGTAAAATTGCAGAAATTTCAAATATTTCAGAGCAAAAAGGCAGAAATTCCACATTATTTCTGGCAATAAGGCAGAAATTCCCCATATTTTGGAGCAAAATTTCAGAAATTCCACGTATATTGGTGCAAAAATGCAGAAATTTTCGTTATTTTGGTGCAATAAGGCAGAAATTCCACGTATTTTGAAGCAAAATTGCACATATTCCCCTAATTTTGAGGGAAAATGCAGAAATTCACATTATTTTGGGGCAAAAAGACAGAAATTCTCCTTATTTCAGGGCAAAAAGTCAGAAATTCTTCTTATTTTGGGGCAAAATTCCAGAAATGTCCATTATTTTGGGGCAAAATTGCAGAAATCTTCCTTATTTTGGGGCAAAATTACAGAAATTTCACTTATTTCAGGGAAAAAACACAGAAATTTCTGTTATTTTGGGGCATAAAGGCAGAAATTACTTTTATTTTGGTACAAAATTGCAGAAAATTCCTTTATTTTGGGGCAAAAATACAGAAATTCCCCATATTTTAGGGCAAAAATGCAGAGATTCCCCTTATTATTAGGCAAAAAGACAGAAATTCCCCTTATTTAGGGGCAAAATAACAGATATTTCACTTATTTCAGGGAAAAAGGCAGAAATTTTTTTAGTTTGGAGCAAAATAGCAGAAATTCCTAATATTTTGTGGCGAAAATGCAGATATTCACCTTATTTTGAGGTAAAAAGGCTGAAATTCTCCTTATTTGGAGGCAAAAAGGCAGAAATTTCCCCTATTTTGGGGCAAAAAGTCAGAAATTCCCCTTATTTTGTAGCACAAAGGCAGAAATTTCCCTTATTTTGAGGCATAATTGGAGAAATTTCACTTATTTCAGGGCAAAATTCAAAAATTGCATTTTTTTGTGGCAAAAATACAGAAATTCCGTATATTTTTGAGTAAAAAGGCAGAAATTTCACTTATTTTGACGTAAAAAGGCAGAAATTCCTCTTATTTTGGGACAAAAATGAAGAAATTTCTCTTTTTTTGTGGCAAAAGGTAAACATTCCCCTAATTTTCGGGCAAAAAAACAGAAATTCCCCGTGTTAGGAGCAAAATTGCAGAAATTCCCCTAATTGTGGGGCAAAAAGGCAGAAATTCCCTATATGTTGGGGCAAAAAGACAGAAATTCTCTTTATTTTGGGGCAAAACTCAGAAATTCCACTTATTTTGGGGAAAAATTCAAGAAATTTCTCTTATTTTGGGACAAAAATTGCAGAAATTTCAATTTTTTGGTCCAAAATTGCAGAAATTTCACTTATTTCAGGGAAAAAAGGCAGAAATTTTTCTTATTGTGAGGCAAAAAGGCAGAAATTCTTTATATTTTGTGGCAAAAAATGCAGAAATTGCCCTTATTTTGAGGTTAAAAGGCAGAAATTTCCCTTATTTTGGGGCAAAAATACAGAAATTCCCCTTATTTTGGGGCAAAACTGCAGAAATTTCAATTATTTTGGGGAAAATTTTTTGAAATTTAACTTATTTCAGGGCAAAAAGTCAGAAATTCCCCTTTTTTTGGGGCAAAAAGACAGAAATTCCATTTATTTTTGGAAAAAAGTCAGAAATTGCACTTATTTTGAGTCAAAAAGGCGGAAAATCCTTTTATTTTGGGGTAAAAATGAAGAAATTTCCCTTTTTATGGCAAAAAGGTATACATTCCCTTTATTTTCGGGCAAAAAGGCAGAAATTCCCCGTATTTTAGAGCAAAATTGCAAAAATTCCCCTTATTTTGGGGCAAAAAGTCAGAAATTCCCCTTATTTTGGGGTAAAACTGCAGAAATTTCACTTATTTCGCGGAAAAATGGCAGAAAATCCTCTTATTTTCTGTGAAAAAGGCAGAAAATCCCCGTATTTTGGAGCAAAATTGCAGAAATTCACCTAGTTTTGGCGTAAAACATGCAGTAATCTTTTTTGTTTTGGGGCAAAAAAGGCAGAAATTCTCCTTATTTTGAGCAAAAGGCAGAAATTCCCCTTAATTTAGGGCAAATTTGCAGAAATTTCCCTTATTTGGGGACAAAAAACAGAAATTCCCTTTATTTTGGGGCAAAATTGCAAAAAAATCCTTTATTATGGGGAAAAATTGCAGCAATTTCTTTTATTATAAGGCAAAATTTCAGAAATTTCACATATTTCAGAGAAAAAAAGCAAAAATTTTTCATATTTTGGGGCAAAAAGGCAGAAATTCCCATTATTTTTGGGCAAAAAGGTAGAAATTCACCTCATTTTGGGGTAAAATTGCAGACGTTTCACATATTTCAGGGCAAAAAGGCAGAAATTCCCGTTATTTGAGGGCATAAAGGCAGAATTTCCTTTTATTTTGGGATAAAATTGCAGAAATTTCCCTTGTTTGGGGGCAAAAAGGAAGAAAATCCCCTTAATTTTGGGCAAAAAGGCAGAAATTCCCCGTATTTTAAAGCAAAATTGCAGAAATTCCCTAAATATTGGGGCAAAAATGCAGAAATTCCCTTTATTTGGGGCAAATCGGCAGAAGTTCCCCTTATTTTCGGGAAAAGAGGCAGAAATTCCCTGTATTTTGAAGCAAAATTGCAGAAACTCCCCTAATTTTGGGGCAAAAAGGCAGAAATTCCCTTTTTTGGGGGGCAAAAAAACAGAAATTCTCCTTATTTCGGGGCAAAAATCAGAAATTTCCCTTATTTTGGGGCAAAATTTAAGAATTTCTTTTATTTTGGTACAAAATTGCAGAAATTTTTCTTATTTTGTGTCAAAAAGGCAGAAATTCTTCATATTTTGTTGCAAAAAGGCTGAAATTCCCCTTATTTTGAGGTAAAATGCTGAAATTCCCCATATTTTGGGGTTAAAAGGCAGAAATTCCCCTCATTTTGGGGCAAAAAGGCACAAATTTCCATTATTTTCGGGCAAAATTTCAGAAATTTCATTTATTTCAGGGCAAATAGTCAGAAATTATTGTTATTTTGGGGCAAAAAGCAGAAATTTCTTTTATTTTGGTACAAAATTGAAGAAATTTTCCTTATTTTGGAACAAAAAGTCAGAAATTCCCCATATTTTGGGCAAAAGGCAGAAATTCCCCTTATTTTGGGGTAAAAAGGCAGAAATTCCAATTATTGGGGCAGAAAAGCAAAAATTTTCCTTATTTGGGGGCAATAAGGCAGAAATTCCCCATATTTTGTGGCAAAAAGGCAGAAATCCCCCTTATTTGAAGGGAAAATGATGAAATTCCCCTTATTTTGGGGCAAAATTGCAGAAATTTCACTTATTTCAGGGCAAAAAGTCAGAAATTTGCCTTAATTTGGGGCAAAAAGCAGAAATTCTCCTAATTTTGGGGCCCAAAACAGAGATTCCCCTTATTTTGGGGTAAAATTGCGGAAATTTAAAATATTTCAGGGCAAAAAGGCAGAAATTCCACTTTATTTCCGGCAATAAGGCAAAAATTCCCCGTATTTTGGAGCAAAATTTCAGAAATTCCCCTTATATTGGTGCAAAAATGCAGAAATTCCTTTTATTTTGGTGCAATAAAAAAAAATTCCCCGTATTTTGAAGCAAAATTGCACATATTCCCCTAATTTTGAGGGAAATGCAGAAATTCACATTATTTTGGGGCAAAAAGACAGAAATTCTTCTTATTTCAGGGCAAAAAGTCAGAAATTCTTCTTATTTTGGGGCAAAATTCCAGAAATGTCCATTATTTTGTGGCAAAATTGCAGAAATCTCCCTTATTTTGGGGCAAAATTACAGAAATTTCACTTGTTTCAGGGAAAAAACGCAAAATTTCTCTTATTTTGGGGCAAAAAGGAAGAAATTACTTTTATTTTGGTACAAAATTGCAGAAAATTTCTTTATTTTGGGGCAAAAATACAGAAATTCCCCATATTTTAGGGCAAAAATGCAGAGATTCCCCTTATTATTAGGCAAAAAGACAAAAATTCCCCTTATTTAGGGGCAAAATAACAGATATTTCACTTATTTCAGGGAAAAAAGGCAGAAATTTTTTTAGTTTGGAGCAAAATAGCAGAAATTCCTAATATTTTGTGGCGAAAATGCAGAAATTCACCTTATTTTGAGGTAAAAAGGCTGAAATTCTCCTTATTTGGAGGCAAAAAGGCAGAAATTTCCCCTATTTTGGGGCAAAAAGTCAGAAATGCCCCTTATTTTGTGGCACAAAGGCAGAAATTTCCCTTATTTTGAGGCATAATTGGAGAAATTTCACTTATTTCAGGGCAAAATTCAAAAATTGCATTTATTTTGGGGCAAAAATACAGAAATTCCGTATATTTTTGAGTAAAAAGGCAGAAATTTCACTTATTTTGACGTAAAAAGGCAGAAATTCCTCTTATTTTGGGGCAAAAATGAAGAAATTTTCCTTTTTTGTGGCAAAAGGTAAACATTCCCCTTATTTTCAGGCAAAAAAACAGAAATTCCCCGTATTTTGGAGCAAAATTGCAGAAATTCCCCTAATTGTGGGGCAAAAAAAAGAAATTCCCTATATGTTGGGGCAAAAAGACAGAAATTCTCTTTATTTTGGGGCAAAACTCAAAAATTCCACTTATTTTGGGGCAAAATTTAAGAAATTTCTCTTATTTTGGGACAAAATTGCAGAAATTCCCTAAATATTGGGGCAAAAATGAAGAAATTCCCTTTATTTGGGGCAAATCGGCAGAAGTTCCCCTTATTTTCGGGAAAAGAGGCAGAAATTCCCTGTATTTTGAAGCAAAATTGCAGAAACTCCCCTAATTTTGGGGCAAAAAGGCAGAAATTCCCTTTTTTGGGGGGCAAAAAAACAGAAATTCTCCTTATTTCGGGGCAAAAATCAGAAATTTCCCTTATTTTGGGGCAAAATTTTAGAAATTTCTTTTATTTTGGTACAGAATTGCAGAAACTTTTCTTATTTTGTGTCAAAAAGGCAGAAATTCTTCATATTTTGGTGCAAAAAGGCTGAAATTCCCCTTATTTTGAGGTAAAATGCTGAAATTCCCCATATTTTGGGGTTAAAAGGCAGAAATTCCCCTCATTGTGGGGCAAAAAGGCACAAATTTCCATTTTTTTCGGGCAAAATTGCAGAAATTTCATTTATTTCAGGGCAAATAGTCAGAAATTACTGTTATTTTGGGGCAAAAAGCAGAAATTTCTTTTATTTTGGTACAAAATTGAAGAAATTTTTTTTATTTTGGAACAAAAAGTCAGAAATTCCCCATATTTTGGGCAAAAGGCAGAAATTCCACTTATTTTGGGGTAAAAAGGCTGAAATTCCCGTTAATTTGGGGCAAAAAGGCAGAAATTCCCTTTACTTTGTGGCAAAAAGGCAGAAATTCCAATTATTGGGGCAGAAAAGCAAAAATTTTCCTTATTTGGGGGCAATAAGGCAGAAATTCCCCATATTTTGTGGCAAAAAGGCAGAAATTCCCCTTATTTGAAGGGAAAATGATGAAATTCCCCTTATTTTGGGGCAAAATTGCAGAAATTTCACTTATTTCAGGGCAAAAAGTCAGAAATTTCCTTAATTTGGGGCAAAAAGCAGAAATTCTCCTAATTTTGGGGCCCAAAACAGAGATTCCCCTTATTTTATGGTAAAATTGCGGAAATTTAAAATATTTCAGTGCAAAAAGGCAGAAATTCCACATTATTTCCGGCCATAAGGCAAAAATTCCCCGTATTTTGGAGCAAAATTTCAGAAATTCCCCTTATATTGGTGCAAAAATGCAGAAATTCCTTTTATTTTGGTGCAATAAAAAAAAATTCCCCGTATTTTGAAGCAAAATTGCACATATTCCCCTAATTTTGAGGGAAATGCAGAAATTCACATTATTTTGGGGCAAAAAGACAGAAATTCTCCTTATTTCAGGGCAAAAAGTCAGAAATTCTTCTTATTTTGGGGCAAAATTCCAGAAATGTCCATTATTTTGTGGCAAAATTGCAGAAATCTCCCTTATTTTGGGGCAAAATTACAGAAATTTCACTTGTTTCAGGGAAAAAACGCAAAATTTCTCTTATTTTGGGGCAAAAAGGCAGAAATTACTTTTATTTTGGTACAAAATTGCAGAAAATTTCTTTATTTTGGGGCAAAAATACAGAAATTCCCCATATTTTAGGGCAAAAATGCAGAGATTCCCCTTATTATTAGGCAAAAAGACAAAAATTCCCCTTATTTAGGGGCAAAGTAACAGATATTTCACTTATTTCAGGGAAAAAAGGCAGAAATTTTTTTAGTTTGGAGCAAAATAGCAGAAATTCCTAATATTTTGTGGCGAAAATGCAGAAATTCACCTTATTTTGAGGTAAAAAGGCTGAAATTCTCCTTATTTGGAGGCAAAAAGGCAGAAATTTCCCTCATTTTGGGGCAAAAAGTCAGAAATTCCCCTTATTTTGTGGCACAAAGGCAGAAATTTCCCTTATTTTGAGGCATAATTGGAGAAATTTCACTTATTTCAGGGCAAAATTCAAAAATTGCATTTATTTTGGGGCAAAAATACAGAAATTCCGTATATTTTTGAGTAAAAAGGCAGAAATTTCACTTATTTTGACGTAAAAAGGCAGAAATTCCTCTTATTTTGGGGCAAAAATGAAGAAATTTCCCTTTTTTGTGGCAAAAGGTAAACATTCCCCTTATTTTCAGGCAAAAAAACAGAAATTCCCCGTATTTTGGAGCAAAATTGCAGAAATTCCCCTAATTGTGGGGCAAAAAAAAGAAATTCCCTATATGTTGGGGCAAAAAGACAGAAATTCTCTTTATTTTGGGGCAAAACTCAGAAATTCCACTTATTTTGGGGCAAAATTTAAGAAATTTCTCTTATTTTTGACAAAATTGCAGAAATTCCCTAAATATTGTGGCAAAAATGAAGAAATTCCCTTTATTTGGGGCAAATCGGCAGAAGTTCCCCTTATTTTCGGGAAAAGAGGCAGAAATTCCCTGTATTTTGAAGCAAAATTGCAGAAACTCCCCTAATTTTGGGGCAAAAAGGCAGAAATTCCCTTTTTTGGGGGGCAAAAAAACAGAAATTCTCCTTATTTCGGGGCAAAAATCAGAAATTTCCCTTATTTTGGGGCAAAATTTTAGAAATTTCTTTTATTTTGGTACAGAATTGCAGAAACTTTTCTTATTTTGTGTCAAAAAGGCAGAAATTCTTCATATTTTGGTGCAAAAAGGCTGAAATTCCCCTTATTTTGAGGTAAAATGCTGAAATTCCCCATATTTTGGGGTTAAAAGGCAGAAATTCCCCTCATTGTGGGGCAAAAAGGCACAAATTTCCATTTTTTTCGGGCAAAATTGCAGAAATTTCATTTATTTCAGGGCAAATAGTCAGAAATTACTGTTATTTGGGGGCAAAAAGCAGAAATTTCTTTTATTTTGGTACAAAATTGAAGAAATTTTTTTTATTTTGGAACAAAAAGTCAGAAATTCCCCATATTTTGGGCAAAAGGCAGAAATTCCCCTTATTTTGGGTTAAAAAGGCTGAAATTCCCGTTAATTTGGGGCAAAAAGGCAGAAATTCCCTTTACTTTGTGGCAAAAAGGCAGAAATTCCAATTATTTGGGCAGAAAAGCAAAAAATTTCCTTATTTGGGGGCAATAAGGCAGAAATTCCCCATATTTTGTGGCAAAAAGGCAGAAATTCCCCTTATTTGAAGGGAAAATGATGAAATTCCCCTTATTTTGGGGCAAAATTGCAGAAATTTCACTTATTTCAGGGCAAAAAGTCAGAAATTTGCCTTAATTTGGGGCAAAATGCAGAAATTCTCCTAATTTTGGGGCCCAAAACAGAGATTCCCCTTATTTTGGGGTAAAATTGCGGAAATTTAAAATATTTCAGTGCAAAAAGGCAGAAATTCCACTTTATTTCCGGCAATAAGGCAAAAATTCCCCGTATTTTGGAGCAAAATTTCAGAAATTCCCCTTATATTGGTGCAAAAATGCAGAAATTCCTTTTATTTTGGTGCAATAAAAAAAAATTCCCTGTATTTTGAAGCAAAATTGCACATATTCCCCTAATTTTGAGGGAAATGCAGAAATTCACATAATTTTGGGGCAAAAAGACAGAAATTCTTCTTATTTCAGGGCAAAAAGTCAGAAATTCTTCTTATTTTGGGGCAAAATTCCAGAAATGTCCATTATTTTGTGGCAAAATTGCAGAAATCTCCCTTATTTTGGGGCAAAATTACAGAAATTTCACTTGTTTCAGGGAAAAAACGCAAAAATTCTCTTATTTTGGGGCAAAAAGGCAGAAATTACTTTTATTTTGGTACAAAATTGCAGAAAATTTCTTTATTTTGGGGCAAAAATACAGAAATTCCCCATATTTTAGGGCAAAAATGCAGAGATTCCCCTTATTATTAGGCAAAAAGACAAAAATTCCCCTTATTTAGGGGCAAAATAACAGATATTTCACTTATTTCAGGGAAAAAAGGCAGAAATTTTTTTAGTTTGGAGCAAAATAGCAGAAATTCCTAATATTTTGTGGCGAAAATGCAGAAATTCACCTTATTTTGAGGTAAAAAGGCTGAAATTCTCCTTATTTGGAGGCAAAAAGGCAGAAATTTCCCCTATTTTGGGGCAAAAAGTCAGAAATGCCCCTTATTTTGTGGCACAAAGGCAGAAATTTCCCTTATTTTGAGGCATAATTGGAGAAATTTCACTTATTTCAGGGCAAAATTCAAAAATTGCATTTATTTTGGGGCAAAAATACAGAAATTCCGTATATTTTTGAGTAAAACGGCAGAAATTTCACTTATTTTGACGTAAAAAGGCAGAAATTCCTCTTATTTTGGAGCAAAAATGAAAAAATTTTCCTTTTTTGTGGCAAAAGGTAAACATTCCCCTTATTTTCAGGCAAAAAAACAGAAATTCCCCGTATTTTGGAGCAAAATTGCAGAAATTCCCCTAATTGTGGGGCAAAAAAAAGAAATTCCCTATATGTTGGGGCAAAAAGAAAGAAATTCTCTTTATTTTGGGGCAAAACTCAGAAATTCCACTTATTTTGGGGCAAAATTTAAGAAATTTCTCTTATTTTGGGACAAAATTGCAGAAATTCCCTAAATATTGGGGCAAAAATGAAGAAATTCCCTTTATTTGGGGCAAATCGGCAGAAGTTCCCCTTATTTTTGGGAAAAGAGGCAGAAATTCCCTGTATTTTGAAGCAAAATTGCAGAAACTCCCCTAATTTTGGGGCAAAAAGGCAGAAATTCCCTTTTTTGGGGGGCAAAAAAACAGAAATTCTCCTTATTTCGGGGCAAAAATCAGAAATTTCCCTTATTTTGGGGCAAAATTTTAGAAATTTCTTTTATTTTGGTACAGAATTGCAGAAACTTTTCTTATTTTGTGTCAAAAAGGCAGAAATTCTTCATATTTTGGTGCAAAAAGGCTGAAATTCCCCTTATTTTGAGGTAAAATGCTGAAATTCCCCATATTTTGGGGTTAAAAGGCAGAAATTCCCCTCATTGTTGGGCAAAAAGGCACAAATTTCCATTTTTTTCGGGCAAAATTGCAGAAATTTCATTTATTTCAGGGCAAATAGTCAGAAATTACTGTTATTTGGGGGCAAAAAGCAGAAATTTCTTTTATTTTGGTACAAAATTGAAGAAATTTTTTTTATTTTGGAACAAAAAGTCAGAAATTCCCCATATTTTGGGCAAAAGGCAGAAATTCCCCTTATTTTGGGGTAAAAAGGCTGAAATTCCCGTTAATTTGGGGCAAAAAGGCAGAAATTCCCTTTACTTTGTGGCAAAAAGGCAGAAATTCCAATTATTGGGGCAGAAAAGCAAAAATTTTCCTTATTTGGGGACAATAAGGCAGAAATTTCCCATATTTTGTGGCAAAAAGGCAGAAATTCCCCTTATTTGAAGGGAAAATGATGAAATTCCCCTTATTTTGGGGCAAAATTGCAGAAATTTCACTTATTTCAGGGCAAAAAGTCAGAAATTTGCCTTAATTTGGGGCAAAAAGCAGAAATTCTCCTAATTTTGGGGCCCAAAACAGAGATTCCCCTTATTTTTGGGTAAAATTGTGGAAATTTAAAATATTTCAGGGCAAAAAGGCAGAAATTCCACTTTATTTCCGGCAATAAGGCAAAAATTCCCCGTATTTTGGAGCAAAATTTCAGAAATTCCCCTTATATTGGTGCAAAAATGCAGAAATTCCTTTTATTTTGGTGCAATAAAAAAAAAATTCCCCGTATTTTGAAGCAAAATTGCACATATTCCCCTAATTTTGAGGGAAATGCAGAAATTCACATTATTTTGGGGCAAAAAGACAGAAATTCTCCTTATTTCAGGGCAAAAATTCAGAAATTCTTCTTATTTTGGGGCAAAATTCCAAAAATGTCCATTATTTTGGGGCAAAATTGCAGAAATCTCTCTTATTTTGGGGCAAAATTACAGAAATTTCACTTATTTCAGGGAAAAAACGCAGAAATTTCTCTTATTTTGGGGCAAAAAGGCAGAAATTACTTTTATTTTGGTACAAAATTGCAGAAAATTTCTTTATTTTGGGGCAAAAATACAGAAATTCCCCATATTTTAGGGCAAAAATGCAGAGATTCCCCTTATTATTAGGCAAAAAGACAGAAATTTCCCTTATTTAAGGGCAAAATAACAGATATTTCACTTATTTCAGGGAAAAAAGGCAGAAATTTTTTTAGTTTGGAGCAAAATAGCAGAAATTCCTAATATTTTGTGGCGAAAATGCAGAAATTCACCTTATTTTGAGGTAAAAAGGCTGAAATTCTCCTTATTTGGAGGCAAAAAGGCAGAAATTTCCCCTATTTTGGGGCAAAATGTCAGAAATTCCCCTTATTTTGTGGCACAAAGGCAGAAATTTCCCTTATTTTGAGGCATAATTGGAGAAATTTCACTTATTTCAGGGCAAAATTCAAAAATTGCATTTATTTTGGGGCAAAAATACAGAAATTCCATATATTTTTGAGTAAAAAGGCAGAAATTTTACTTATTTTGACGTAAAAAGGCAGAAATTTCCCTTATTTTGGGGCAAAAATACAGAAATTCCCCTTAATTTGGGGCAAAACTGCAGAAATTTCAATTATTTTGGGGAGAATTTTTTGAAATTTAACTTATTTCAGGGCAAAAAGTCAGAAATTCCCCTTATTTTGGGGCAAAAAGACAGAAATTCCATTTATTTTTGGAAAAAAGTCAGAAATTGCACTTATTTTGAGTCAAAAAGGCGGAAAATCCTTTTATTTTGGGGTAAAAATGAAGAAATTTCCCTTTTTATGGCAAAAAGGTATACATTCCCTTTATTTTCGGGCAAAAAGGCAGAAATTCCCCGTATTTTAGAGCAAAATTGCAAAAATTCCCCTTATTTTGGGGCAAAAAGGCAGAAATTCCCCGTATTTTAGAGCAAAATTGCAAAAATTCTCCTAATTTTGGGGCAAAAAGGCAGAAATTCCCCTTATTTTGGGGTAAAACTGCAGAAATTTCACTTATTTTGCGGCAAAATGGCAGAAAATCCCCTTATTTTCTGTGAAAAAGGCAGAAAATCCCCGTATTTTGGAGCAAAATTGCAGAAATTCACCTAATTTTGGCATAAAACATGCAGTAATCTTCTTTGTTTTGGGGCAAAAAGGCAGAAATTCCCCTTATTTTGGGGTAAAACTGCAGAAATTTCACTTATTTCGCGGCAAAATGGCAGAAAATCCCCTTATTTTCTGTGAAAAAGGCAGAAAATCCCCGTATTTTGGAGCAAAATTGCAGAAATTCACCTAATTTTGGCATAAAACATGCAGTAATCTTCTTTGTTTTGGGGCAAAAAAGGCAGAAATTCTCCTTATTTTGGGGCAAAAGGCAGAAATTTTCCTTAATTTAGGGCAAATTTGCAGAAATTTCCCTTATTTGGGGACAAATAACAGAAATTCCCTTTATTTTGGGGCAAAATTGCAAAAAAATCCTTTATTATGGGGAAAAATTGCAGCAATTTTTTTTATTATAAGGCAAAATTTCAGAAATTTCACATATTTCAGAGAAAAAAAGCAAGAATTTTTCAAATTTTGGGGCAAAAAGGCAGAAATTCCCATTATTTTTGGGCAAAAAGGTATAAATTCACCTCATTTTGGGGTAAAATTGCAGACGTTTCACATATTTCAGGGCAAAAAGGTAGAAATTCCCGTTATTTGAGGGCATAAATGCAGAAATTCTTTTTATTTTGGGATAAAATTGCAGAAATTTCCCTTGTTTGGAGGCAAAAAGGAAGAAAATCCCCTTAATTTTGGGCAAAAAGGCAGAAATTCCCCGTATTTTAAAGCAAAATTGCAGAAATTCCCTAAATATTGGGGCAAAAATGCAGAAATTCCCTTTATTTGGGGCAAATCGGCAGAAGTTCCCCTTATTTTCGGGAAAAGAGGCAGAAATTCCCTGTATTTTGAAGCAAAATTGCAGAAACTCCCCTAATTTTGGGGCAAAAAGGCAGAAATTCCCTTTTTTGGGGGGCAAAAAAACAGAAATTCTCCTTATTTCGGGGCAAAAATCAGAAATTTCCCTTATTTTGGGGCAAAATTTTAGAAATTTCTTTTATTTTGGTACAGAATTGCAGAAACTTTTCTTATTTTGTGTCAAAAAGGCAGAAATTCTTCATATTTTGGTGCAAAAAGGCTGAAATTCCCCTTATTTTGAGGTAAAATGCTGAAATTCCCCATATTTTGGGGTTAAAAGGCAGAAATTCCCCTCATTGTGGGGCAAAAAGGCACAAATTTCCATTTTTTTCGGGCAAAATTGCAGAAATTTCATTTATTTCAGGGCAAATAGTCAGAAATTACTGTTATTTGGGGGCAAAAAGCAGAAATTTCTTTTATTTTGGTACAAAATTGAAGAAATTTTTTTTATTTTGGAACAAAAAGTCAGAAATTCCCCATATTTTGGGCAAAAGGCAGAAATTCCCCTTATTTTGGGGTAAAAAGGCTGAAATTCCCGTTAATTTGGGGCAAAAAGGCAGAAATTCCCTTTACTTTGTGGCAAAAATGCAGAAATTCCAATTATTGGGGCAGAAAAGCAAAAATTTTCCTTATTTGGGGACAATAAGGCAGAAATTCCCCATATTTTGTGGCAAAAAGGCAGAAATTCCCCTTATTTGAAGGGAAAATGATGAAATTCCCCTTATTTTGGGGCAAAATTGCAGAAATTTCACTTATTTCAGGGCAAAAAGTCAGAAATTTGCCTTAATTTGGGGCAAAAAGCAGAAATTCTCCTAATTTTGGGGCCCAAAACAGAGATTCCCCTTATTTTGGGGTAAAATTGCGGAAATTTAAAATATTTCAGGGCAAAAAGGCAGAAATTCCACTTTATTTCCGGCAATAAGGCAAAAATTCCCCGTATTTTGGAGCAAAATTTCAGAAATTCCCCTTATATTTGTGCAAAAATGCAGAAATTCCTTTTATTTTGGTGCAATAAAAAAAAATTCCCCGTATTTTGAAGCAAAATTGCACATATTCCCCTAATTTTGAGGGAAAATGCAGAAATTCACATTATTTTGGGGCAAAAAGACAGAAATTCTCCTTATTTCAGGGCAAAAAGTCAGAAATTCTTCTTATTTTGGGGCAAAATTCCAGAAATGTCCATTATTTTGGGGCAAAATTGCAGAAATCTCCCTTATTTTGGGGCAAAATTACAGAAATTTCACTTATTTCAGGGAAAAAACGCAGAAATTTCTCTTATTTTGGGGCAAAAAGGCAGAAATTACTTTTATTTTGGTACAAAATTGCAGAAAATTTCTTTATTTTGGGGCAAAAATACAGAAATTCCCCATATTTTAGGGCAAAAATGCAGAGATTCCCCTTATTATTAGGCAAAAAGACAGAAATTCCCCTTATTTAAGGGCAAAATAACAGATATTTCACTTATTTCAGGGAAAAAAGGCAGAAATTTTTTTAGTTTGGAGCAAAATAGCAGAAATTCCTAATATTTTGTGGCGAAAATGCAGAAATTCACCTTATTTTGAGGTAAAAAGGCTGAAATTCTCCTTATTTGGAGGCAAAAAGGCAGAAATTTCCCCTATTTTGGGGCAAAATGTCAGAAATTCCCCTTATTTTGTGGCACAAAGGCAGAAATTTCCCTTATTTTGAGGCATAATTGGAGAAATTTCACTTATTTCAGGGCAAAATTCAAAAATTGCATTTATTTTGGGGCAAAAATACAGAAATTCCATATATTTTTGAGTAAAAAGGCAGAAATTTTACTTATTTTGACGTAAAAAGGCAGAAATTTCCCTTATTTTGGGGCAAAAATACAGAAATTCCCCTTAATTTGGGGCAAAACTGCAGAAATTTCAATTATTTTGGGGAGAATTTTTTGAAATTTAACTTATTTCAGGGCAAAAAGTCAGAAATTCCCCTTATTTTGGGGCAAAAAGACAGAAATTCCATTTATTTTTAGAAAAAAGTCAGAAATTGCACTTATTTTGAGTCAAAAAGGCGGAAAATCCTTTTATTTTGGGGTAAAATTGAAGAAATTTCCCTTTTTATGGCAAAAAGGTATACATTCCCTTTATTTTCGGGCAAAAAGGCAGAAATTCCCCGTATTTTAGAGCAAAATTGCAAAAATTCCCCTAATTTTGGGGCAAAAAGGCAGAAATTCCCCTTATTTTGGGGTAAAACTGCAGAAATTTCACTTATTTCGCGGCAAAATGGCAGAAAATCCCCTTATTTTCTGTGAAAAAGGCAGAAAATCCCCGTATTTTGGAGCAAAATTGCAGAAATTCACCTAATTTTGGCATAAAACATGCAGTAATCTTCTTTGTTTTGGGGCAAAAAAGGCAGAAATTCTCCTTATTTTGGGGCAAAAGGCAGAAATTTTCCTTAATTTAGGGCAAATTTGCAGAAATTTCCCTTATTTGGGGACAAATAACAGATATTCCCTTTATTTTGGGGCAAAATTGCAAAAAAATCCTTTATTATGGGGAAAAATTGCAGCAATTTCTTTTCTTATAAGGCAAAATTTCAGAAATTTCACATATTTCAGAGAAAAAAAGCAAGAATTTTTCAAATTTTGGGGCAAAAAGGCAGAAATTCCCATTATTTTTGGGCAAAAAGGTATAAATTCACCTCATTTTGGGGTAAAATTGCAGATGTTTCACATATTTCAGGGCAAAAAGGTAGAAATTCCCGTTATTTGAGGGCATAAATGCAGAAATTCCTTTTATTTTGGGATAAAATTGCAGAAATTTCCCTTGTTTGGAGGCAAAAAGGAAGAAAATCCCCTTAATTTTGGGCAAAAAGGCAGAAATTCCCCGTATTTTAAAGCAAAATTGCAGAAATTCCCTAAATATTGGGGCAAAAATGCAGAAATTCCCTTTATTTGGGGCAAATCGGCAGAAGTTCCCCTTATTTTCGGGAAAAGAGGCAGAAATTCCCTGTATTTTGAAGCAAAATTGCAGAAACTCCCCTAATTTTGGGGCAAAAAGGCAGAAATTCCCTTTTTGGGGGGGCAAAAAAACAGAAATTCTCCTTATTTCGGGGCAAAAATCAGAAATTCCACTTATTTTGGGGCAAAATTTTAGAAATTTCTTTTATTTTGGTACAGAATTGCAGAAATTTTTCTTATTTTGTGTCAAAAAGGCAGAAATTCTTCATATTTTGGTGCAAAAAGGCTGAAATTCCTCTTATTTTGAGGTAAAATGCTGAAATTCCCCATATTTTGGGGTTAAAAGGCAGAAATTACCCTCATTTTGGGGCAAAAAGGCACAAATTTCCATTATTTTCGGGCAAAATTGCAGAAATTTCATTTATTTCAGGGCAAATAGTCAGAAATTACTGTTATTTTGGGGCAAAAAGCAGAAATTTCTTTTATTTTGGTACAAAATTGAAGAAATTTTCCTTATTTTGTGTCAAAAAGGAAGAAATTCTTCATATTTTGGGCAAAAGGCAGAAATTCCCCTTATTTTGGGGTAAAAAGGCTGAAATTCCCGTTAATTTGGGGCAAAAAGGCAGAAATTCCCTTTACTTTGTGGCAAAAAGGCAGAAATTCCAATTATTGGGGCAGAAAAGCAAAAATTTTCCTTATTTGGGGGCAATAAGGCAGAAATTCCCCATATTTTGTGGCAAAAAGGCAGAAATTCCCCTTATTTGAAGGGAAAATGATGAAATTCCCCTTATTTTGGGGCAAAATTGCAGAAATTTCACTTATTTCAGGGCAAAAAGTCAGAAATTTGCCTTAATTTGGGATAAAAAGCAGAAATTCTCCTAATTTTGGGGCCCAAAACAGAGATTCCCCTTATTTTGGGGTAAAATTGCGGAAATTTAAAATATTTCAGGGCAAAAAGGCAGAAATTCCACTTTATTTCCGGCAATAAGGCAAAAATTCCCCGTATTTTGGAGCAAAATTTCAGAAATTCCCCTTATATTGGTGCAAAAATGCAGAAATTCCTTTTATTTTGGTGCAATAAAAAAAAATTCCCCGTATTTTGAAGCAAAATTGCACATATTCCCCTAATTTTGAGGGAAAATGCAGAAATTCACATTATTTTGGGGCAAAAAGACAGAAATTCTCCTTATTTCAGGGCAAAAAGTCAGAAATTCTTCTTATTTTGGGGCAAAATTCCAGAAATGTCCATTATTTTGGGGCAAAATTGCAGAAATCTCCCTTATTTTGGGGCAAAATTACAGAAATTTCACTTATTTCAGGGAAAAAACGCAGAAATTTCTCTTATTTTGGGGCAAAAAGGCAGAAATTACTTTTATTTTGGTACAAAATTGCAGAAAATTTCTTTATTTTGGGGCAAAAATACAGAAATTCCCCATATTATAGGGCAAAAATGCAGAGATTCCCCTTATTATTAGGCAAAAAGACAGAAATTCCCCTTATTTAGGGGCAAAATAACAGATATTTCACTTATTTCAGGGAAAAAAGGCAGAAATTTTTTTAGTTTGGAGCAAAATAGCAGAAATTCCTAATATTTTGTGGCGAAAATGCAGAAATTCACCGTATTTTGAGGTAAAAAGGCTGAAATTCTCCTTATTTGGAGGCAAAAAGGCAGAAATTTCCCCTATTTTGGGGCAAAAAGTCAGAAATTCCCCTTATTTTGTGGCACAAAGGCAGAAATTTCCCTTATTTTGAGGCATAATTGGAGAAATTTCACTTATTTCAGGGCAAAATTCAAAAATTGCATTTATTTTGGGGCAAAAATACAGAAATTCCGTATATTTTTGAGTAAAAAGGCAGAAATTTCACTTATTTTGACGTAAAAAGGCAGAAATTCCTCTTATTTTGGGGGAAAAATGAAGAAATTTCCCTTTTTTGTGGCAAAAGGTAAACATTCCCCTTATTTTCGGGCAAAAAAGCATAAATTACCCGTATTTTGGAGCAAAATTGCAGAAATTCCCCTAATTGTGGGGCAAAAAGGCAGAAATTCCCTATATATTGGGGCAAAAACACAAAAATTCTCCTTATTTTGGGGCAAAACTCAGAAATTCCACTCTTTTTGGGGCAAAATTCCAGAAATTTCTCTTATTTTGGGAGAAAATTGCAGACATTTCAATTTTTTTGGGCCAAAATTGCAGAAATTTCACTTATTTTAGGGAAAAAAGGGAGAAATTTTTCTTATTGTGGGGCAAAAAGGCAGAAATTTCTTATATTTTGTGGCAAAAAATGCAGAAATTCCCCTTATTTTGAGGTAAAAAGTCAGAAATTTCCGTTATTTGGGGGCAAAAATACAGAAATTCCCCTTATTTTGGGGCAAAACTGCAGAAATTTTAATTATTTTGGGAAAAAAATTTTGAAATTTAATTTATTTCAGGGCAAAAAGTCAGATATTCCTTTTATTTCGGGGCAAAAAGACAGAAATTCCATTTATTTTTGGAAAAAAAGTCAGAAATTGCACTTATTTTGAGTCAAAAAGGCGGAAAATCTCCTTATTTTGGGGTAAAAATGAAGAAATTTCCCTTTTTATGGCAAAAAGGTATACATTTTCTTTATTTTCGGGCAAAAAGGCAGAAATTCTCCGTATTTTGTAGCAAAATTGCAGAAATTCCCATTATTTTGTGGCAAAAAGGCAGAAATTTCCCTTATTTTGGGGCAAAATTGCAGAAATTTCACTTATTTCAGGGCATAATTCAAAAATTCCTTTTATTTTGGTGCAAAAAGAAAGAAATTCCGTTTATTTTTGGGTAAAAAGGCAGAAATTTCACTTATTTTGAGGTAAAAAGGCAGAAATTCCTCTTATTTTGGGGCAAAAATTAAGAAATTTCCCTTTTTTTGGCAACAAGTTATTTATTCCCCTTATTTTCGGGCAAAAAGACAGAAATTTCCCGTATTTTGGAGCAAAATTGCAGATATTCCCAAAATTGTGGGGCAAAAAGGCAGAAATTCCTTATATGTTGGAGCAAAAAGACAGAAATTCTCCTTATTTTGGGGCAAAACTCAGAAATTCCACTTATTTTGCGGCAACATTCCAGAAATTTTTCTTATTTTGGGGCAAAATTGCAGAAATTTCACTTATTTTGGGGCAAAATTCCAGAAATTTTTCTTATTTTGGGGCAAAATTGCAGAAATTTCACTTATTTTGGGGCAAAATTGCAGAAATTTCACTTATTTTGTGGTAAAATGGCTGAAATTTCCCTTACTTAGTGGCAAAAAGGCAGAAATTTCCCCTATTTTGAGGCAAAAAGACAGAAATTCCCGTTATTTTGTGGCACAAAGGCAGAAATTTCTTTTATTTTAGAACAAAATTGCAAAAATTTCACTTATTTTGTGGTAAAAAGGCTGAAATTCCCCTCATTTACGGGCAAAAATGCAGAAATTTTCCCTATTTTGGGGCAAAAAGACAGAAATTCCCTTTATTTTGTGGCACAAAGGCAGAAATTTCTTTTATTTTAGGGCAAAATTGCAGAAATTTCACTAATTTCATGGCATAATTAAAAAATTCCTTTTATTTTTGGGCAAAAAGACAGAAATTGCGTTTATTTTTGGGTAAAATGGCAGAAATTTCACTTATTTTGAGGTAAAAAGGCATAAATTCCTCTTATTTTGGGGCAAAAATGAAGAAATTTCCCTTTTTTGTGGCAAAATGTATACATTCCCTTTATTTTTGGGAAAAATGCAGAAATTCTTTGTATTTTGGAGGAAAATTGCAGAAAATCCTCTAGTTGTGGGGCAAAAGCAGAATTTCCCTATTTGTTGAGGCAAAAAGACAGAAATTCTCCTTATTTTGGGGCAAAACTCAGAAGTTCCACTTATTTTGAGGCAAAATTCCAGAAATTTCCCTTATTTTGGGGCAAAATTGCAGAAATATCACTTATTTTGGGGCAAAATTGCAGAAATTTCACTTATTTCAGCCAAGAAAGGCAGAAATTTTCCTCATTTTGGAGCAAAAATGCAGAAATTACAACTTATTTTTAGTTAAAAAGGCTGAAATTCACCTTATTTGGGGATAAAAGGCAGAAATTTCCCTTATTTTTTGGCAAAAATACAGAAATTCCCCTTATTTTGGGGCAAAATTGCAGAAATTTCAATTATTTTGAAGAAAAATTGCAAAAATTTCTTTTATTTTAAGGCAAAATTGCAGAAATTTCACTTATTTCAGAGAAAAAAAGCAAAAATTTTTCTTATTTTGGGGCAAAAATGCAGAAATTCCCATTATTTTGGGGCAAAAAGGCATAAGTTCACCTTATTTTGGGGTAAAATTGCAGACATTTCACATATTTCAGGGCAAAAAGGCAGAAATTCATGTTATTTGGGGGCAAAAAGGCAGAAATTCCCCTTATTTTGTTTTAAAAAGGCTGAAATTCCCGTTATTTTGGGGCAAAATGGCAGAAATTCCCTTTACTTTGTGGCAAAAAGGCAGAAATTCCCATTAATTGGGGCAGAAATGCAAAAATTTTCCTTATTTGGGGGCAATAAGGCAGAAATTCCCCATATTTTGTGGCAAAAAGGCAGAAATTCCCCTTATTTGAAGGGAAAATGATGAAATTCCCCTTATTTTGGGGCAAAATTGCAGAAATTTCACTTATTTCAGGGCAAAAAGTCAGAAATTTGCCTTAATTTGGGATAAAAAGCAGAAATTCTCCTAATTTTGGGGCCCAAAACAGAGATTCCCCTTATTTTGGGGTAAAATTGCGGAAATTTAAAATATTTCAGGGCAAAAAGGCAGAAATTCCACTTTATTTCCGGCAATAAGGCAAAAATTCCCCGTATTTTGGAGCAAAATTTCAGAAATTCCCCTTATATTGGTGCAAAAATGCAGAAATTCCTTTTATTTTGGTGCAATAAAAAAAAATTCCCCGTATTTTGAAGCAAAATTGCACATATTCCCCTAATTTTGAGGGAAAATGCAGAAATTCACATTATTTTGGGGCAAAAAGACAGAAATTCTCCTTATTTCAGGGCAAAAAGTCAGAAATTCTTCTTATTTTGGGGCAAAATTCCAGAAATGTCCATTATTTTGGGGCAAAATTGCAGAAATCTCCCTTATTTTGGGGCAAAATTACAGAAATTTCACTTATTTCAGGGAAAAAACGCAGAAATTTCTCTTATTTTGGGGCAAAAAGGCAGAAATTACTTTTATTTTGGTACAAAATTGCAGAAAATTTCTTTATTTTGGGGCAAAAATACAGAAATTCCCCATATTATAGGGCAAAAATGCAGAGATTCCCCTTATTATTAGGCAAAAAGACAGAAATTCCCCTTATTTAGGGGCAAAATAACAGATATTTCACTTATTTCAGGGAAAAAAGGCAGAAATTTTTTTAGTTTGGAGCAAAATAGCAGAAATTCCTAATATTTTGTGGCGAAAATGCAGAAATTCACCGTATTTTGAGGTAAAAAGGCTGAAATTCTCCTTATTTGGAGGCAAAAAGGCAGAAATTTCCCCTATTTTGGGGCAAAAAGTCAGAAATTCCCCTTATTTTGTGGCACAAAGGCAGAAATTTCCCTTATTTTGAGGCATAATTGGAGAAATTTCACTTATTTCAGGGCAAAATTCAAAAATTGCATTTATTTTGGGGCAAAAATACAGAAATTCCGTATATTTTTGAGTAAAAAGGCAGAAATTTCACTTATTTTGACGTAAAAAGGCAGAAATTCCTCTTATTTTGGGGGAAAAATGAAGAAATTTCCCTTTTTTGTGGCAAAAGGTAAACATTCCCCTTATTTTCGGGCAAAAAAGCATAAATTACCCGTATTTTGGAGCAAAATTGCAGAAATTCCCCTAATTGTGGGGCAAAAAGGCAGAAATTCCCTATATATTGGGGCAAAAACACAAAAATTCTCCTTATTTTGGGGCAAAACTCAGAAATTCCACTCTTTTTGGGGCAAAATTCCAGAAATTTCTCTTATTTTGGGAGAAAATTGCAGACATTTCAATTTTTTTGGGCCAAAATTGCAGAAATTTCACTTATTTTAGGGAAAAAAGGGAGAAATTTTTCTTATTGTGGGGCAAAAAGGCAGAAATTTCTTATATTTTGTGGCAAAAAATGCAGAAATTCCCCTTATTTTGAGGTAAAAAGTCAGAAATTTCCGTTATTTGGGGGCAAAAATACAGAAATTCCCCTTATTTTGGGGCAAAACTGCAGAAATTTTAATTATTTTGGGAAAAAAATTTTGAAATTTAATTTATTTCAGGGCAAAAAGTCAGATATTCCTTTTATTTCGGGGCAAAAAGACAGAAATTCCATTTATTTTTGGAAAAAAAGTCAGAAATTGCACTTATTTTGAGTCAAAAAGGCGGAAAATCTCCTTATTTTGGGGTAAAAATGAAGAAATTTCCCTTTTTATGGCAAAAAGGTATACATTTTCTTTATTTTCGGGCAAAAAGGCAGAAATTCTCCGTATTTTGTAGCAAAATTGCAGAAATTCCCATTATTTTGTGGCAAAAAGGCAGAAATTTCCCTTATTTTGGGGCAAAATTGCAGAAATTTCACTTATTTCAGGGCATAATTCAAAAATTCCTTTTATTTTGGTGCAAAAAGAAAGAAATTCCGTTTATTTTTGGGTAAAAAGGCAGAAATTTCACTTATTTTGAGGTAAAAAGGCAGAAATTCCTCTTATTTTGGGGCAAAAATTAAGAAATTTCCCTTTTTTTGGCAACAAGTTATTTATTCCCCTTATTTTCGGGCAAAAAGACAGAAATTTCCCGTATTTTGGAGCAAAATTGCAGATATTCCCAAAATTGTGGGGCAAAAAGGCAGAAATTCCTTATATGTTGGAGCAAAAAGACAGAAATTCTCCTTATTTTGGGGCAAAACTCAGAAATTCCACTTATTTTGCGGCAACATTCCAGAAATTTTTCTTATTTTGGGGCAAAATTGCAGAAATTTCACTTATTTTGGGGCAAAATTCCAGAAATTTTTCTTATTTTGGGGCAAAATTGCAGAAATTTCACTTATTTTGGGGCAAAATTGCAGAAATTTCACTTATTTTGTGGTAAAATGGCTGAAATTTCCCTTACTTAGTGGCAAAAAGGCAGAAATTTCCCCTATTTTGAGGCAAAAAGACAGAAATTCCCGTTATTTTGTGGCACAAAGGCAGAAATTTCTTTTATTTTAGAACAAAATTGCAAAAATTTCACTTATTTTGTGGTAAAAAGGCTGAAATTCCCCTCATTTACGGGCAAAAATGCAGAAATTTTCCCTATTTTGGGGCAAAAAGACAGAAATTCCCTTTATTTTGTGGCACAAAGGCAGAAATTTCTTTTATTTTAGGGCAAAATTGCAGAAATTTCACTAATTTCATGGCATAATTAAAAAATTCCTTTTATTTTTGGGCAAAAAGACAGAAATTGCGTTTATTTTTGGGTAAAATGGCAGAAATTTCACTTATTTTGAGGTAAAAAGGCATAAATTCCTCTTATTTTGGGGCAAAAATGAAGAAATTTCCCTTTTTTGTGGCAAAATGTATACATTCCCTTTATTTTTGGGAAAAATGCAGAAATTCTTTGTATTTTGGAGGAAAATTGCAGAAAATCCTCTAGTTGTGGGGCAAAAGCAGAATTTCCCTATTTGTTGAGGCAAAAAGACAGAAATTCTCCTTATTTTGGGGCAAAACTCAGAAGTTCCACTTATTTTGAGGCAAAATTCCAGAAATTTCCCTTATTTTGGGGCAAAATTGCAGAAATATCACTTATTTTGGGGCAAAATTGCAGAAATTTCACTTATTTCAGCCAAGAAAGGCAGAAATTTTCCTCATTTTGGAGCAAAAATGCAGAAATTACAACTTATTTTTAGTTAAAAAGGCTGAAATTCACCTTATTTGGGGATAAAAGGCAGAAATTTCCCTTATTTTTTGGCAAAAATACAGAAATTCCCCTTATTTTGGGGCAAAATTGCAGAAATTTCAATTATTTTGAAGAAAAATTGCAAAAATTTCTTTTATTTTAAGGCAAAATTGCAGAAATTTCACTTATTTCAGAGAAAAAAAGCAAAAATTTTTCTTATTTTGGGGCAAAAATGCAGAAATTCCCATTATTTTGGGGCAAAAAGGCATAAGTTCACCTTATTTTGGGGTAAAATTGCAGACATTTCACATATTTCAGGGCAAAAAGGCAGAAATTCATGTTATTTGGGGGCAAAAAGGCAGAAATTCCCCTTATTTTGTTTTAAAAAGGCTGAAATTCCCGTTATTTTGGGGCAAAATGGCAGAAATTCCCTTTACTTTGTGGCAAAAAGGCAGAAATTCCCATTAATTGGGGCAGAAATGCAAAAATTTTCCTTATTTGGGGGCAATAAGGCAGAAATTCCCCATATTTTGTGGCAAAAAGGCAGAAATTCTCCATATTTGGAGGTAAAATGCTGAAATACCCCTTATTTTGGCAAAAAGGCAGAAATTCCCATTATTTAGGGGCAAAATTGCAGAAATTTCACTTATTTCAGGGCAAAAAGTAAGAAATTTGTCTTATTTTGGGGCAAAAAGCAAAAATTCTCCTAATTTTGGGGCCAAAAACAGAAATTCCCCTTATTTTGGGGTAAAATTGCAGAAATTTCAAATATTTCAGGGCAAAAAGGCAGAAATTCCACATTATTTCTGGCAATAAGGCAGAAAATTCCCCTCTTTTGGAACAAAATTTCAGAAATTCCCCTTATATTGGTGCAAAAATGCAGTAATTCCCGTTATTTTGATGCAATAAGGCAGAAATTCCCCGTATTTTGAAGCAAAATTGCACATATTCCCCTAATTTTGAGGGAAAATGCAGAAATTCACATTATTTTGGGGCAAAAAGACAGAAATTCTCCTTATTTCAGGGCAAAAAGTCAGAAATTCTTCTTATTTTGGGGCAAAATTCCAGAAATGTCCATTATTTTGGGGCAAAATTGCAGAAATCTCCATTATTTTGGGGCAAAATTACAGAAATTTTACTTATTTCAGAGAAAAAACACAGAAATTTCTCTTATTTTGGGGCAAAAAGGCAGAAATTACTTTTATTTTGGTACAAAATTGCAGAAAATTTTTTTATTTTGGGCAAAAATACAGAAATTCCCCAAATTTTAGGGCAAAAAGGCAGAAATACCCTTATTATTAGGCAAAAAGACAGAAATTCCCCTTATTTAGGGGCAAAATTGCAGATATTTCACTTATTTCAGGGGAAAAAGGCAGAAATTTTTTTTATTTTGGAGCAAAAAGGCAGAAATTCCTAATATTTTGTAGCGAAAATGCAGAAATTCACCTTATTTTGAGGTAAAAAGGCTGAAATTCCCCTTATTTGGGGCAAAAGGCAGAAATTTCCCATATTTTGGGCAAAAAGTCAGAAATTCCCCATATTTGGTGGCACAAAGGCAGAAATTTCCCTTATTTTGAGGCAAAATTGGAGAAATTTCACTTATTTCAGGGCAAAATTCAAAAATTGCATTTATTTTGGGGTAAAAATACAGAAATTCCGTATATTTTTGAGTAAAAGGGCAGAAATTTCACTTATTTTGACGTAAAAAGGCAGAAATTCCTCTTATTTTGGGTCAAAAATGAAGAAATTTCCCTTTTTTGTGGCAAAAGGTATACATTCCCCTTATTTTCGGGCAAAAAAGCAGAAATTCCCTGTATTTTGAAGCAAAATTGCAGATATTCCCAAAATTGTGGGGCAAAAAGGCAGAAATTCCTTATATGTTGGAGCAAAAAGACAGAAATTCTCCTTATTTTGGGGCAAAACTCAGAAATTCCACTTATTTTGGGGCAAAATTCCAGAAATTTCTCTTATTTTGGGACAAAATTGCCGAAATTTCAATTTTTTGGGCCAAAATTGCAGAAATTTCACTTATTTCAGGGAAAAAAGGCAGACATTTTTCTTATTTTGGGGCATAAAGGCAGAAATTCCTTATATTTTGTGGCAAAAAAGGCAGAAATCCCCCTTATTTTGAGGTAAAAAGGTAGAAATTTCCCTTATTTTGGGGCAAAAATACAGAAATTCCCCTTATTTTGGGGCAATACTGCAGAAATTTCAATTATTTTTTGGAAAAATTTTTGAAATTTAACTTATTTCAGGGCAAAAAGTCGGAAATTCCCCTGATTTTGGGGCAAAAAGACAGAAATTCCATTTATTTTTGAAAAAAAGTCAGAAATTGCAATTATTTTGAGTCAAAAAGGGGGAAAATCCCCTTATTTTGGGGTAAAAATGAAGAAATTTCCCTTTTTATGGCAAAAAGGTATACATTCCCTTTATTTTCGGGCAAAACTCCAGAAATTCCTCGTATTTTGGAGCAAAATTGCAGAAATTCCCCTAATTTTAGGGCAAAAAGGCAAAAATCCCCCTTATTTTGGGGTAAAACTGCAGAAATTTCACTTATTTCACGGCAAAATGGAAGAAATTCCCCTTATTTTCTGCAAAAAAGGCAGAAAATCCCCGTATTTGGGAGCAAAATTGCAGAAATTCACCTAATTTTGGTGTAAAACATGCAGTAATTTTCTTTGTTTTGGGGCAAAAAGGCAGAAATTCTCGTTATTTTGGGGCAAAAGGCAGAAATTCCCCTTATTTTAGGGCAAAATTGCAGAAATTTCTGTTATTTGGGGAAAAAAACAGAAATTCCCTTTATTTTGGGGCAAAAAGACAGAAATTCCATTTATTTTTGGAAAAAAGTCAGAAATTGCACTTATTTTGAGTCAAAAAGGCGGAAAATCCCCTTATTTTGGGGTACAAATGAAGAAATTTCCCTTTTTATGGCAAAAAGGTATACATTCCCTTTATTTTTGGGCAAAAGGGCAGAAATTCCTCCTATTTTGGAGCAAAATTGCAGAAATTCCCCTAATTTTGGGGCAAAAAGGCAGAAATTCCCCTTATTTTGGGGTAAAACTGCCGAAATTTCACTTATTTCGCGGCAAAATGAAAGAAATTCCCATTATTTTCTGCGAAAAAGGCAGAAAATCCCCGTATTTTGGAGCAAAATTGCAGAAATTCACCTAATTTTGGCGTAAAACATGCAGTAATTTTTATTGTTTTGGAGCAAAAAGGCAGAAATTCTCCTTATTTTGGGGCAAAAGGCAGAAATTCCCCTTATTTTAGGGCAAAATTGCAGAAATTTCCCTTATTTGCGGAAAAAAAACAGAAATTCCCTTTTTTGGGGGCAAAATTGCAAAAAATTCCTTTATTATTGGGAAAAATTGCAGAAATTTCTTTTATTTTAAGGCAAAATTGCAGAAATTTCACATATTTCAGAGAAAAAAAGCAAAAATTTTTCATATTTTGGGGCAAAAACGCAGAAATTCCCATTATTTTGGAACAAAAAGGCAGAAATTCACCTTATTTTGGGGTAAAATTGCAGACATTTCACATATTTCAGGGCAAAAAGGCAGAAATTCCCGTTATTTGAGGGCATAAAGGCAGAAATTCCTTTTATTTTGGGATAAAATTGCAGAAATTTCCCTTGTTTGGGGGCAAAAAGGCAGAAAATCCCCTTAATTTTGGGCAAAAAGGCAGAAATTTCCCGTATTTTAAAGCAAAGTTGCAGAAATTCCCTAAATATTGGGGCAAAAATGCAGAAATTCCCTTTATTTGGGGCAACTCGGCAGAAGTTCCCCTTATTTTCAGAAAAAAAAAGGCAGAAATTCCCTATATTTTGAAGCAAAATTGCAGAAACTCCCCTAATTTTGGGGCAAAAAGCAGAAATTCCCTTTTTTGGGGGGCAAAAAAACAGAAATTCTCCTTATTTCGGGGCAAAAATCAGAAATTTCCCTTATTTTGGGGCAAAACTCAGAAGTTCCACTTATTTTGAGGCAAAATTCCAGAAATTTCCCTTATTTTGGGGCAAAATTGCAGAAATATCACTTATTTTGGGGCAAAATTGCAGAAATTTCACTTATTTCAGCCAAGAAAGGCAGAAATTTTCCTCATTTTGGAGCAAAAATGCAGAAATTACAACTTATTTTTAGTTAAAAAGGCTGAAATTCACCTTATTTGGGGATAAAAGGCAGAAATTTCCCTTATTTTTTGGCAAAAATACAGAAATTCCCCTTATTTTGGGGCAAAATTGCAGAAATTTCAATTATTTTGAAGAAAAATTGCAAAAATTTCTTTTATTTTAAGGCAAAATTGCAGAAATTTCACTTATTTCAGAGAAAAAAAGCAAAAATTTTTCTTATTTTGGGGCAAAAATGCAGAAATTCCCATTATTTTGGGGCAAAAAGGCATAAGTTCACCTTATTTTGGGGTAAAATTGCAGACATTTCACATATTTCAGGGCAAAAAGGCAGAAATTCATGTTATTTGGGGGCAAAAAGGCAGAAATTCCCCTTATTTTGTTTTAAAAAGGCTGAAATTCCCGTTATTTTGGGGCAAAATGGCAGAAATTCCCTTTACTTTGTGGCAAAAAGGCAGAAATTCCCATTAATTGGGGCAGAAATGCAAAAATTTTCCTTATTTGGGGGCAATAAGGCAGAAATTCCCCATATTTTGTGGCAAAAAGGCAGAAATTCTCCATATTTGGAGGTAAAATGCTGAAATACCCCTTATTTTGGCAAAAAGGCAGAAATTCCCATTATTTAGGGGCAAAATTGCAGAAATTTCACTTATTTCAGGGCAAAAAGTAAGAAATTTGTCTTATTTTGGGGCAAAAAGCAAAAATTCTCCTAATTTTGGGGCCAAAAACAGAAATTCCCCTTATTTTGGGGTAAAATTGCAGAAATTTCAAATATTTCAGGGCAAAAAGGCAGAAATTCCACATTATTTCTGGCAATAAGGCAGAAAATTCCCCTCTTTTGGAACAAAATTTCAGAAATTCCCCTTATATTGGTGCAAAAATGCAGTAATTCCCGTTATTTTGATGCAATAAGGCAGAAATTCCCCGTATTTTGAAGCAAAATTGCACATATTCCCCTAATTTTGAGGGAAAATGCAGAAATTCACATTATTTTGGGGCAAAAAGACAGAAATTCTCCTTATTTCAGGGCAAAAAGTCAGAAATTCTTCTTATTTTGGGGCAAAATTCCAGAAATGTCCATTATTTTGGGGCAAAATTGCAGAAATCTCCATTATTTTGGGGCAAAATTACAGAAATTTTACTTATTTCAGAGAAAAAACACAGAAATTTCTCTTATTTTGGGGCAAAAAGGCAGAAATTACTTTTATTTTGGTACAAAATTGCAGAAAATTTTTTTATTTTGGGCAAAAATACAGAAATTCCCCAAATTTTAGGGCAAAAAGGCAGAAATACCCTTATTATTAGGCAAAAAGACATAAATTCCCCTTATTTAGGGGCAAAATTGCAGATATTTCACTTATTTCAGGGGAAAAAGGCAGAAATTTTTTTATTTTGGAGCAAAAAGGCAGAAATTCCTAATATTTTGTAGCGAAAATGCAGAAATTCACCTTATTTTGAGGTAAAAAGGCTGAAATTCCCCTTATTTGGGGCAAAAGGCAGAAATTTCCCATATTTTGGGCAAAAAGTCAGAAATTCCCCATATTTGGTGGCACAAAGGCAGAAATTTCCCTTATTTTGAGGCAAAATTGGAGAAATTTCACTTATTTCAGGGCAAAATTCAAAAATTGCATTTATTTTGGGGTAAAAATACAGAAATTCCGTATATTTTTGAGTAAAAGGGCAGAAATTTCACTTATTTTGACGTAAAAAGGCAGAAATTCCTCTTATTTTGGGTCAAAAATGAAGAAATTTCCCTTTTTTGTGGCAAAAGGTATACATTCCCCTTATTTTCGGGCAAAAAAGCAGAAATTCCCTGTATTTTGAAGCAAAATTGCAGATATTCCCAAAATTGTGGGGCAAAAAGGCAGAAATTCCTTATATGTTGGAGCAAAAAGACAGAAATTCGCCTTATTTTGGGGCAAAACTCAGAAATTCCACTTATTTTGGGGCAAAATTCCAGAAATTTCTCTTATTTTGGGACAAAATTGCCGAAATTTCAATTTTTTGGGCCAAAATTGCAGAAATTTCACTTATTTCAGGGAAAAAAGGCAGACATTTTTCTTATTTTGGGGCATAAAGGCAGAAATTCCTTATATTTTGTGGCAAAAAAGGCAGAAATCCAACTTATTTTGAGGTAAAAAGGCAGAAATTTCCCTTATTTTGAGGCAAAAATACAGAAATTCCCCTTATTTTGGGGCAATACTGCAGAAATTTCAATTATTTTTTGGAAAAATTTTTGAAATTTAACTTATTTCAGGGCAAAAAGTCGGAAATTCCCCTGATTTTGGGGCAAAAAGACAGAAATTCCATTTATTTTTGAAAAAAAGTCAGAAATTGCAATTATTTTGAGTCAAAAAGGCGGAAAATCCCCTTATTTTGGGGTAAAAATGAAGAAATTTCCCTTTTTATGGCAAAAAGGTATACATTCCCTTTATTTTCGGGCAAAACTCCAGAAATTCCTCGTATTTTGGAGCAAAATTGCAGAAATTCCCCTAATTTTAGGGCAAAAAGTCAAAAATCCCCCTTATTTTGGGGTAAAACTGCAGAAATTTCACTTATTTCACGGCAAAATGGAAGAAATTCCCCTTATTTTCTGCAAAAAAGGCAGAAAATCCCCGTATTTGGGAGCAAAATTGCAGAAATTCACCTAATTTTGGTGTAAAACATGCAGTAATTTTCTTTGTTTTGGGGCAAAAAGGCAGAAATTCTCGTTATTTTGGGGCAAAAGGCAGAAATTCCCCTTATTTTAGGGCAAAATTGCAGAAATTTCTGTTATTTGGGGAAAAAAACAGAAATTCCCTTTATTTTGGGGCAAAAAGACAGAAATTCCATTTATTTTTGGAAAAAAGTCAGAAATTGCACTTATTTTGAGTCAAAAAGGCGGAAAATCCCCTTATTTTGGGGTACAAATGAAGAAATTTCCCTTTTTATGGCAAAAAGGTATACATTCCCTTTATTTTTGGGCAAAAGGGCAGAAATTCCTCCTATTTTGGAGCAAAATTGCAGAAATTCCCCTAATTTTGGGGCAAAAAGGCAGAAATTCCCCTTATTTTGGGGTAAAACTGCCGAAATTTCACTTATTTCGCGGCAAAATGAAAGAAATTCCCATTATTTTCTGCGAAAAAGGCAGAAAATCCCCGTATTTTGGAGCAAAATTGCAGAAATTCACCTAATTTTGGCGTAAAACATGCAGTAATTTTTATTGTTTTGGAGCAAAAAGGCAGAAATTCTCCTTATTTTGGGGCAAAAGGCAGAAATTCCCCTTATTTTAGGGCAAAATTGCAGAAATTTCCCTTATTTGCGGAAAAAAAACAGAAATTCCCTTTTTTGGGGGCAAAATTGCAAAAAATTCCTTTATTATTGGGAAAAATTGCAGAAATTTCTTTTATTTTAAGGCAAAATTGCAGAAATTTCACATATTTCAGAGAAAAAAAGCAAAAATTTTTCATATTTTGGGGCAAAAACGCAGAAATTCCCATTATTTTGGAACAAAAAGGCAGAAATTCACCTTATTTTGGGGTAAAATTGCAGACATTTCACATATTTCAGGGCAAAAAGGCAGAAATTCCCGTTATTTGAGGGCATAAAGGCAGAAATTCCTTTTATTTTGGGATAAAATTGCAGAAATTTCCCTTGTTTGGGGGCAAAAAGGCAGAAAATCCCCTTAATTTTGGGCAAAAAGGCAGAAATTTCCCGTATTTTAAAGCAAAGTTGCAGAAATTCCCTAAATATTGGGGCAAAAATGCAGAAATTCCCTTTATTTGGGGCAACTCGGCAGAAGTTCCCCTTATTTTCAGAAAAAAAAAGGCAGAAATTCCCTATATTTTGAAGCAAAATTGCAGAAACTCCCCTAATTTTGGGGCAAAAAGCAGAAATTCCCTTTTTTGGGGGGCAAAAAAACAGAAATTCTCCTTATTTCGGGGCAAAAATCAGAAATTTCCCTTATTTTGGGGCAAAATTTTAGAAATTTCTTTTATTTTGGTACAGAATTGCAGAAATTTTTCTTATTTTGTGGCAAAAAGGCAGAAATTACCCATATTTTGATGCAAAAAGGCTGAAATTCCCCTTATTTTGAGGTAAAATGCTGAAATTCCCCATATTTTGGAGTTAAAAGGCAGAAATTCCCCTCATTTTGGGGCAAAAATGCACAAATTTCCCTTATTTTCGGACAAAATTGCAGAAATTTTATTTATATCAGGGCAAAAAGTCAGAAATTACTTTTATTTTGGGGCAAAAAGCAGAAATTTCTTTTATTTTGGTACAAAATTGAAGAAATTTTCATTATTTTGGAACAAAAAGTCAGAAATTCCCCCATATTTTGGTCAAAAGGCAGAAATTCCCCTTATTTTGGGGTAAAAATGCTGAAATTCCCGTTATTTTGGAGCAAAAAGGCAGAAATTCCTTTTACTTTGTGGCAAAAAGGCAGAAATTCCCATTAATTGTGGCAGAAAAGCAAAAATTTTCTTTATTTGGGGGCAATAAGGCAGAAATTCCACATATTTTGTGACAAAAAGGCAGAAATTTCCCTTATTTGAAGGTAAAATGCTGAAATTCCTCTTATTTTGGCAAAAAGGCAGAAATTCCCCTAATTTCGGGGCAAAATTGCAGAAATTTCACTTATTTCAGGGCAAAAAGTCAGAAATTTGCCTTAATTTGGGGCAAAAAGCAGAAATTCTCCTAATTTTGGGGCCAAAAACAGATTCCCCTTATTTTGGGGGAAAATTGCGGAAATTTCAAATATTTCAGGGCAAAAAGGCAGAAATTCCACTTTATTTCGGGCAATAAGGCAAAAATTCCCCGTATTTTGGAGCAAAATTTCAGAAATTCCCCTTATATTGGTGCAAAAATGCAGAAATTCCTTTTATTTTGGTGCAATAAGGCAAAAATTCCCCGTATTTTGAAGCAAAATTGCACATATTCCCCTAATTTTGAGGAAAAATGCAGAAATTCACATTATTTTGGGGCAAAAAGACAGAAATTCTCCTTATTTCAGGGCAAAAAGTCAGAAATTCTTCTTATTTTGGGGCAAAATTCTAGAAATTTCCTTTATTTTGGGGCAAAATTGCAGAAATCTCCCTAATTTTGGGGCAAAATTACAGAAATTTCACTGATTTCAGGGAAAAAATGCAGAAATTTCTCTTATTTTGGGGCAAAAAGGCAGAAATTACTTTTATTTTTGTACAAAATTGCAGAAAATTTTTTTATTTTGGGGCAAAAATACAGAAATTCCCCATATTTTAGGACAAAAAGGAGAGATTCCCCTTATTATTAGGTAAAAAGGCTGAAATTCCTTTATTTTGGGGTAAAAAGGCAGAAATTCCCCTTATTTTGTGGCAAAAAAGCAGAAATTTCCCTTATTTTGAGGCAAAATTGGAGAAATTTCACTTATTTCAGGGCAAAATTCAAAAATTGCATTTATTTTGGGGCGAAAATACAGAAATTTCGTATATTTTTGAGTAAAAAGGCAGAAATTTCACTTATTTTGACGTAAAAAGGCAGAAATTCCCTGTATTTTGGAGCAAAATTGCAGAAGTTCCCCTAATTGTGGGGCAAAAAGGCAGAAATTCCCTATATGTTGGGGCAAAAAGACAGAAATTCTCTTTATTTTGGGGCAAAACTCAGAAATTCCAGTTATTTTGGGGCACAATTCCAGAAATTTTTCTTATTTTGGGCCAAAATTGCAGAATTTTCACTTATTTCAGGGAAAAAAGGCAGAAATTTTTCTTATTTTGTGGCAAAAAGGCAGAAATTCCTTATATTTTGTGGCAAAAAATGCAGAAATTCCCCTTATTTTGAGGTAAAAAGGCCGAAATTTTCTTTATTTTGGGGCAAAAATACAGAAATTACCCTTATTTTGGGGCAAAACTGCAGAAATTTCAATTTTTTGGTGAAAAATTGTTGAAATTTAACTTATTTCAGTGCAAAAATTCGAAAATTCTTCTTATTTTTGGGCAAAAAGACAGAAATTCCATTTATTTTTGGAAAAAAGTCAGAAATAGCAGTTATTTTGAGTCAAAAAGGCAGAAAATCCCCTTATTTTGGGGTAAAATTGAAGAAATTTCCCTTTTTATGGCAAAAAGGTATACATTCCCTTTATTTTCGGGCAAAAAGACAGAAATTCCTCGTATTTTGGAGCAAAATTGTAGAAATTCCCCTAATTTTTGGGCAAAAAGGCAAAAATCCCCCTTATTTTGGGGTAAAACTGCAGAAATTTCACTTATTTCGCGGCAAAATGGCAATAATTCCCCTTATTTTCTGCGAAAAAGGCAGAAAATCCCTGTATTTTTGAGCAAAATTGCAGAAATTCACCTAATTTTGGCGTAAAACATGCAGTAATATTCTTTGTTTTGGGGAAAAAGGCAGAAATTCTTCTTATTTTGGGGCAAAAGGCAGAAATTCCCCTTATTTTAGGGCAAAATTGCAGAAATTTCCCTTATTTGGGGAAAAAAAAACAGAAATTCCCTTTATTTTGGGGCAAAATTGCAACAAATTCCTTTATTATGGGGAAAAATTACAGAAATTTCTTTTATTTTAAGGCAAAATTGCAGAAATTTCACATATTTCAGAGAAAAAAAGCAAAAATTTTTCATATTTTGGGGCAAAAAGGCAGAAATTCCCATTATTTTGGAACAAAAAGGCAGAAATTCACCTTATTCTGGGGTAAAATAGCAGACATTTCAAATATTTCAGGGCAAAAAGTCAGAAATTCCCATTATTTGAGGGCATAAAGGCAGAAATTCCTTATATTTTGGGATAAAATTGCAGAAATTTCCCTTGTTTGGGGGCAAAAAGGCAGAAAATCCCCTTAATTTTGGGCAAAAAGACAGAAATTCCCCGTATTTTAAAGCAAAATTGCAGAAATTTCCTAAATATTGCGTCAAAAATGCAGAAATTCCCTTTTTTTGGAGCAAATCGGCAGAAGTTCCCCTTATTTTCGGGAAAAGAGGCAGAAATTCCCTGTATTTTGAAGCAAAATTGCAGAAACTCCCCTAATTTTGGGGCAAAAAGGCAGAAATTCCCTTTTTTTGGGACAAAAATACAGAAATTCTCCTTATTTCGGGGCAAAAATCAGAAATTTCCCTTATTTTGGGGCAAAATTTTAGAAATTTCTTTTATTTTGGTACAGAATTGCAGAAATTTTTCTTATTTTGTGGCAAAAAGGCAGAAATTTTTATATTTTGTTGCAAAAAGTCTGAAATTCCCTATATTTTGAGGTAAAATGCTGAAATTCCCCATACTTTGGGGTTAAAAGGCAGAAATTTCCCTCATTTTGGGGCAAAAAGGCACAAATTTCCCTTATTTACGGGCAAAATTGCAGAAATTTCATTTATTTCAGGGCAAAAAGTCAGAAATTACTTTTATTTTGGGGCAGAAAGCAGAAATTTCTTTTATTTTGGTACAAAATTGAAGAAATTTTCCTTATTTTGGAACAAAAAGTCAGAAATTCCCCATATTTTGGGCAAAAGGCCGAAATTCCCCTTATTTTGGGGTAAAAAGGCTGAAATTCCCATTATTTTGGGGCAAAAAGGCAGAAATTCCCTTTACTTTGTGGCAAAAAGGCAGAAATTCCCATTAATTGGGGCAGAAAAGCAAAAATTTTCATTATTTGGGGGCAATAAGGCAGAAATTCCCCATATTTTGTGGCAAAAAGGCAGAAATTCCCCTTATTTGAAGGTAAATACTGAAATTCCCCTTATTTTGGCAAAAAGGCAAAAATTCCCCTTATTTTGGGGCAAAATTGCAGAAATGTCACTTATTTCAGGGCAAAAAGTCAGAAATTTGCCTTAATTTGGGGCAAAAAGCAGAAATTCTCCTAATTTTAGGGCCAAAAACAGAAATTCCCCTTATTTTGGGGTAAAATTGCGGAAATTTGAAATATTTCAGGGCAAAAAAGCAGATATTCCACTTTATTTCGGGCAATAAGGCAAAAATTCCCCGTATTTTGGAGCAAAATTTCAGAAATTCCCCTTATATTGATGCAAAAATGCAGAAATTCCTTTTATTTTGGTGCAATAAAGAAAAAATTCCCCGTATTTTGAAGCAAAATTGCACATATTCCCCTAATTTTGAGGGAAAATGCAGAAATTCACATTATTTTGGGGCAAAAAGACAGAAATTCTCCTTATTTCAGGGCAAAAAGTCAGAAATTCTTCTTATTTTGGGGCAAAATTTCAGAAATTTCCTTTATTTTGGGGCAAAATTGCACAAATCTCCCTAATATTGGGGCAAAATTACAGAAATTTCACTTATTTCAGGGCAAAATTCAAAAATTGCATTTATTTTGGGGCGAAAATACAGAAATTTCGTATTTTTTTGAGTAAAAAGGCAGAAATTTCACTTATTTTGACGTAAAAAGGCAGAAATTCCCTGTATTTTGGAGCAAAATTGCAGAAATTCCCCTAATTGTGGGGCAAAAAGGCAGAAATTCCCTATATGTTGGGGCAAAAAGACAGAAATTCTCCTTATTTTGGGGCAAAACTCAGAAATTCCACTTATTTTGGGGCAAAATTCCAGAAATTTTTCTTATTTTGGGACAAAATTGAAGAAATTTCAATTTTTTTGGGCCAAAATTGCAGAAATTTCACTTATTTCAGGGAAAAAAGGCAGAAATTCCTTATATTTTGTGGCAAAAAATGCAGTAATTTCCCTTATTTTGAGGTAAAAAGGCAGAAATTTTCTTTATTTTGGGGCAAAAATACAGAAATTCCCCTTATTTTGGGGCAAAACTGCAGAAATTTCAATTATTTTGGTGAAAAATTGTTGAAATTTAACTTATTTCAGGGCAAAAATTCGAAAATTCCCCTTATTTTTGGGCAAAAAGACAGAAATTCCATTTATTTTTGGAAAAAAGTCAGAAATTGCACTTATTTTGAGTCAAAAAGGCGAAAAATCCCCTTATTTGGGGGTAAAAATGAAGAAATTTCCCTTTTTAAGGCAAAAAGGTATACATTCCCTTTATTTTCGGGCAAAAAGACAGAAATTCCTCGTATTTTGGAGCAAAATTGCAGAAATTCCCCTAATTTTAGGGCAAAAAGGCAAAAATCCCCCTTATTTTGCGGTAAAACTGCAGAAATTTCACTTATTTCGAGGCAAAATGGCAGAAATTCCCCTTATTTTCTGCGAAAAAGTCAGAAAATCCCCGTATTTTGGAGCAAAATTGCAGAAATTCACCTAATTTTGGCGTAAAACATGCAGTAATTTTCTTTGTTTTGGGGCAAAAAGGCAGAAATTCTTCTTATTTTGGGGCAAAAGGCAGAAATTCCCCTTATTTTAGGGCAAAATTGCAGAAATTTCCCTTATTTGGGGAAAAAAAACAGAAATTCCCTTTATTTGGGGCAAAATTGCAAAAAATTCCTTTATTATGGGGAAAAATTGCAGAAATTTCTTTTATTTTATGGCAAAATTGCAGAAATTTCACATATTTCAGAGAAAAAAAGCAAAAATTTTTCATATTTTGGGGCAAAAAGGCAAAAATTCCCATTATTTTGGGGCAAAAAGGCAGAAATTCACCTTATTTTGGGGTAAAATAGCAGACATTTCACATATTTCAGGGCAAAATTCAGAAATTCCCATTATTTGAGGGCATAAAGTTAGAAATTTCTTTTATTTTGGGATAAAATTGCAGAAATTTCCCTTGTTTGGGGGCAAAAAGGCAGAAAATCCCCTTAATTTTGGGCAAAAAGGAAGAAATTCCCCGTATTTTAAAGCACAATTGCAGAAATTTCCTAAATATTGGGGCAAAAATGCAGAAATTCCCTTTATT
Source organism: Micromys minutus (assembly GCF_963924665.1). NCBI lineage: Eukaryota > Metazoa > Chordata > Mammalia > Rodentia > Muridae > Micromys > Micromys minutus. The sequence goes on along the minus strand of NW_027667133.1, from coordinate 2,766,462 downwards.
TGGGGCAAATCGGCAGAAGTTCCCCTTATTTTCGGAAAAAGAGGCAGAAATTCCCTGTATTTTGAAGCAAAATTGCAGAAACTCCCCTAATTTTGGGGCAAAAAGGCAGAAATTCCCTTTTTTGGGACAAAAATACAGAAATTCTCCTAATTTCGGGGCAAAAATCAGAAATTTCCCTTATTTTGGGGCAAAATTTTAGAAATTTCTTTTATTTTGTTACAGAATTGCAGAAATTTTTCTTATTTTGTGGCAAAAAGGCAGAAATTTTTATATTTTGTTGCAAAAAGACTGAAATTCCCCTTATTTTGAGGTAAAATGCTTAAATTCCCCATATTTTGGGGTTAAAAGGCAGAAATTACCCTCATTTTGGGGCAAAAAGGCACAAATTTCCCTTATTTTCGGGCAAAATTGCAGAAATTTCATTTATTTCAGGGCAAAAAGTCAGAAATTATTTTAGTTTGGGGCAGAAAGCAGAAATTTCTTTTATTTTGGTACAAAATTGAAGAAATTTTCCTTATTTTGGAACAAAAAGTCAGAAATTCCCCATATTTTGGGCAAAAGACAGAAATTCCCTTTATTTTGGGGTAAAAAGGCTGAAATTCCCATTATTTTGGGGCAAAAAGGCAGAAATTCCCTTTACTTTGTGGCAAAAAGGCAGAAATTCCCATTAATTGGGGCAGAAAAGCAAAAATTTTCATTATTTGGGGGCAATAAGGCAGAAATTCCCCATATTTTGTGGCAAAAAGGCAGAAATTCCCCTTATTTGAAGGTAAATACTGAAATTCCCCTTATTTTGGCAAAAAGGCAAAAATTCCCCTTATTTTGGGGCAAAATTGCAGAAATTTCACTTATTTCAGGGCAAAAATTCAGAAATTTGCCTTAATTTGGGGCAAAAAGCAGAAATTCTTCTAATTTTGGGACCAAAAACAGAAATTCCCCTTATTTTGGGGTAAAATTGCGGAAATTTCAAATATTTCAGTGCAAAAAGGCAGAAATTCCACTTTATTTCGGGCAATAAGGCAAAAATTCCCCGTATTTTAGAGCAAAATTTCAGAAATTCCCCTTATATTGGTGCAAAAATGCAGAAATTCCTTTTATTTTGGTGCAATAAGGCAAAAATACCCCGTATTTTGAAGCAAAATTGCACATATTTTCCTAATTTTGAGGGAAAATGCAGAAATTCACATTATTTTGGGGCAAAAAGACAGAAATTCTCCTTATTTCAGGGCGAAAAAGTCAGAAATTCCTCTTATTTTGGGGCAAAATTCCAAAAATTTCCTTTATTTTGGGACAAAATTGCAGAAATTTCACTTATTTCAGGGAAAAAAGGCAGAAATTTTTTTTATTATGGGGCAAAAAGGCAGAAATTCCTTATAATTTGTGGCAAAAATGCAGAAATTTCCTTTATTTTGAGGTAAAAAGGCAGAAATTTCCCTTATTTTGGGGCAAAAATACAGAAATTCCCTTTATTTTGGGGCAAAATTGCAGAAATTTCAATTATTTTGGGGAAAAATTTTTGAAATTTAACATATTTCAGGGCAAAAATTCGGAAATTCCACTTATTTTGGGGCAAAAAACAGAAATTCCATTTAATTTTAAAAAAAAGTCAGAAATTGCACTTATTTTGAATCAAAAAGGCGGAAAATCCCCTTTTTTGGGGTAAAAATGAAGAAATTTCCCTTTTTATGGCAAAATGGTATACATTCTCTTTATTTTCGGGCAAAAAGGCAGAAATTCTCTGTATTCTGGTGCAAAATTGCAGAAATTCCCCTAATATTGGGGCAAAAAGGCAGAAATTCTCCTTATTTTGGGGTAAAACTGCAGAAATTTCACTTATTTTGCGGCAAAATGGCAGAAATTCCCCTTATTTTCTGCGAAAAATGCAGAAAATCCCCGTATTTTGGAGCAAAATTGCAGAAATTCACCTAATTTTGGCGTAAAACATACAGTAATTTTCTTTGTTTTGTGGCAAAAAGGCAGAAATTCTCCTTATTTTGGGGCAAAAGGAAAAAATTCTCCTTATTTTAGGGCAAAATTGCCGAAATTTCCCTTATTTGGGGACAAAAAACAGAAATTCCCTTTATTTTGCGGCAAAATTGCAAAAAATTTTTTTATTATGGGGAAAAATTGCAGAAATTTCACATATTTCAGAGAAAAAAAGCAAAAATTTTTCATATTTTGGGGCAAAAATGCAAAAATTCCCCTTATGTTGGGGTGAAAAGGCTGAAATTCCCATTATTTTGGGGCAAAAAGGCAGAAATTCCCCATATTTTGTGGCAAAAAGGCAGAAATTCCCCTTATTTGAAGGTAAAATTCTGAAATTCCACTTATTTTGGCAAAAAGGCAGAAATTCTCCTTATTTTGGTGCAAAATTGCAGAAATTTCACATATTTCAGGGCAAAAAGTCAGAAATTTGCCTTAATTTGGGGCAAAATCAGAAATTCTCCTAATTTTGGGGCCAAAAACAGAAATTCCCCTTATTTTGGGGTAAAATTGCGGAAATTTCAAATATTTCAGGGCAAAAAGGCAGAAATTCCACTTTATTTCTGGCAATAAGGCAAAAATTCCTCGTATTTTGGAGCAAAATTTCAGAAATTCCCCTTATATTCGTGCAAAAATGCAGAAATTCCTTTATTTTGGTTCAATAAGGCAAAAATTCCCCGTATTTTGAAGCAAAATTGCACATATTCCCCTAATTTTGAGGGAAAATGCAGAAATTCACATTATTTTGGGGCAAAAAGACAGAAATTCTCTTTATTTCAGGGCAAAAAGTCAGAAATTCCCCTTATTTTGGGACAAAATTCCAGAAATTTCCTTTATTTTGGGACAAAATTGCAGAAATTTTAATTTTTTGGGCCAAAATTGCAGAAATTTCACTTATTTCAGGGAAAAAAGGCAGAAATTTTTCTTATTTTGGGGCAAAAAGCAGAAATTCCTTATATTTTGTGGCAAAAATGCAGAAATTCCCATTATTTTGAGGTAAAAATGCAGAAATTTCCCTTATTTTGGGGCAAAAATACAGAAATTCCCCTTACTTTGGGGCAAAATTGCAGAAATTTCAATTATTTTAAGGAAAAATTTTTGAAATTTAACTTATTTCAGGGCAAAAAGTCGGAAATTCCCCTTATTTTGGGGCAAAAAGACAGAAATTCCATTTATTTTTGGAAAAAATCAGAAATTGCACTTATTTTGAGTCAAGAAGGTGGAAAATCCCCTTATTTTAGGGTAAAAATGAAGAAATTTCCCTTTTTATGGCAAAAAGTTATACATTCCTTTTATTTTCTGGCAAAAAGGCAGAAATTCTCTGTATTTTGGAGCAAAATTGCAGAAATTCCCCTAACATTGGGGCAAAAAAGCAGAAATTCCCCTTATTTTGGGGTAAAACTGCAGAAATTTCACTTATTTTGCGGCAAAATGGTAGAAATTCCTTTTATTTTCTGCGAAAAAGGCAGAAAATCCCCGTATTTTGGAGCAAAATTGCAGAAATTCACCTAATTTTGGCGTAAAACATGCAGTAATTTTCTTTGTTTTGGAGCAAAAAGGCAGAAATTCTCCTTATTTTGGGGCAAAAGGAAGAAATTCCCCTTATTTTAGGGCAAAATTGCAGAAATTTCCCTTATTTGGGGACAAAAAACAGAAATCCCCTTTATTTTGGGGCAAAATTGCGAAAATTTTTTTTATTATGGGGAAAAATTGCAGAAATTTCTTTTATTTTAAGGCAAAATTGCAGAAATTTCAAATATTTCAGAGAAAAAAAGCAAAAATTTTTCATATTTTGGGGCAAAAATGCAGAAATTCCCATTATTTTGGGGCAAAAAGCAGAAATTCACCTTATTTTGGGGTAAAATTGCAGACATTTCACATATTACAGGGCAAAAAAGCAGAAATTCCCGTTATTTTAGAACATAAAGGCAAAAATTCCTTTTATTTTGGGATAAAATTGCAGAAATTTCCCTTGTTTGGGGGCAAAAAGGCAGAAAATCCCCTTAATTTTGGGAAAAAGTCAGAAATTCCCCGTATTTTAAAGCAAAATTGCAGAAATTCCCTAAATATTGGTGCAAAAATGCAGAAATTCGCTTTATTTGGGGCAAATAGCCAGAAGTACCCCTTATTTTTGGGAAGAGAGGCAGAAATTCCCTGTACTTTGAAGCAAAATTGCAGAAACTCCCCTAATTTTTGGGCAAAAACGCAGAAATTCCTTTTTTTGGGGGGCAAAAATACAGAAATTCTTCTTATTTCGGGGCAAAAATCAGAAATTTCCCTTATTTTGGAGCAAAATTTTAGAAATTTCTTTTATTTTGGTAAGGAATTGCAGAAATTTTTCTTATTTTGTGGCAAAAAGGCAGAAATTCCTCATATTTTGGTGCAAAAAGGCTGAAATTCCCCTTATTTTGAGGTAAAATGCTGAAATTCCCCATATTTTGGGGTTAAAAGGCAGAAATTCCCCTCATTTAGGGGCAAAAAGGCACAAATTTCCCTTATTTTCAGGCAAAATTGCAGAAATTTCATTTATTTCAGGGCAAAAAGTCAGAAATTACTTTTATTTTGGGGCAGAAAGCAGAAATTTCTTTTATTTTGGTACAAAATTGAAGAAATTTTTCTTATTTTGGAACAAAAAGGCAGAAATTCCCCATATTTTGGGCAAAAGGCAGAAATTCCCCTTATTTTGGGGTAAAAAGGCTGAAATACCCATTATTTTGGGGCAAAAAGGCAGAAATTCCCTTTACTTTGTGGCAAAAAGGCAGAAATTCCCATTATTTGGGGCAGAAAAGCAAAAATTTTCCTTATTTGGTGGCAATAAGGCAGAAATGCCACATATTTTGTGGCAAAAAGGCAGAAATTCCCCTTATTTGAAGGTAAAATGCTGAAATTCGCATTATTTTGGCAAAAAAGCAGAAATTCCCCTTATTTTGGGGCAAAATTGCAGAAATTTCACTTATTTCAGGGCAAAAAGTCAGAAATTTGCCTTAATTTGGGGCAAAAAGCAGAAATTCTCATAATTTTGGGGCCAAAAACAGAAATTCCTCTAATTTGGGGTAAAATTGCGGAAATTTCAAATAATTCAGGGCAAAAAGGCAGAAATTCCACTTTATTTCGGCCAATAAGGCAAAAATTCCCCGTATTTTGGAGCAAAATTTCAGAAATTCCCCTTATATTGGTGCAAAAATGCAGAAATTCCTTTTATTTTGGTGCAATAAGGCAAAAATTCCTCGTATTTTGAAGCAAAATTGCACATATTCCCCTAATTTTGAGGGAAAATGCAGAAATTCACATTATTTTGGGGCAAAAAGACAGAAATTCTCCTTATTTCAGGGCAAAAAGTCAGAAATTCCCCATATTTTGGGGCAAAATTCCAGAAATTTCCTTTATTTTGGGACAAAATTGCAAAAATTTCAATTTTTTGGGCCAAAATTGCAGAAATTTCACTTATTTCATGGAAAAAAGGCAGAAATTTTTCTTATTTTGGGGCAAAAAGGCAGAAATTCCTTATATTTTGTGGCAAAAATGCAGAAATTCCCCTTATTTTGAGGTAAAAAGGCAGAAATTTCCCTTATTTTGGGCCAAAAATACAGAAATTTCCCTTATTTTGGGGCAAAATTGCAGAAATTTCAATTATTTTGGGGAAAAATTTTTGAAATTTAACTTATTTCAGGGCAAAAAGTCGGAAATTCCCCTTATTTTGGGGCAAAAATACAGAAATTCCATTTATTTTTGGAAAAAAGTCAGAAATTGCACTTATTTTGAGTCAAAAAGGCGGAAAATCCCCTTATTTTGGGGTAAAATTGAAAAAATTTCCCTTTATATGGCAAAAAGGTATACATTCCCTTTATTTTCGGGCAAAAAGGCAGAAATTCTCTGTATTTTGGAGCAAAATTGCAGAAATTCCCCTAATTTTGGGGCAAAAAGGCAGATATTCCCCTCATTTTGGGGTAAAACTGCAGAAATTTCACTTATTTTGCGGCAAAATGGCAGAAATTCCCCTTATTTTCTGCGAAAAAGCAGAAAATCCCCGTATTTTAGGGCAAAATTGCAGAAACTCCCCTAATTTTGGGTCAAAAAGGCAGAAATTCCCTTATTTGGGGGCAAAAATACAGAAATTCTTTTTATTTAGGGGCAAAAATCAGAAGTTTCCTTTATTTGGGGCAAAATTTTAGAAATTTCTTTTATTTTGGTACAGAATTGCAGAAATTTTTCTTATTTTGTGGCATAAAGGCAGAAATTCCCCATAATTTGGTGCAAAAAGGCTGAAATTTCTATTATTTTGAGGTAAAATGCTGAAATTCCTCATATTTTGGGGTTAAAAGGCAGAAATTCCCCTCTTTTTGGGCCAAAAAGGCACAAATTTCTCTTATTTTCGGGCAAAATTTCAGAAATTTCATTTATTTCAGGGCAAAAAGTCAGAAATTACTTTTATTTTGGGGCAGAAAGCAGAAATTTCTTTTATTTTGGTACAAAATTGAAGAAATTTTCCTTATTTTGGAACAAAATGTCAGAAATTCCCCATATTTTGGGCAAAAGGCAGAAATTCCCCTTATTTTGGGGTAAAAGGGCTGAAATTCCCATTATTTTGGGGCAAAAAGGCAGAAATTCCTCATATTTTGTGGCAAAAATGCGGAAATTCCCCTTATTTGAAGGTAAAATGCTGAAATTCCCCTTATTTTGGCAGAAAGGCAGAAATTCTCCTTATTTTGGAGCAAAATTGCAGAATTTTTACTTATTTCAGGGCAAAAAGTCAAAAATTTGCCTTAATTTGGGGCAAAAAGCAGAAATTCTCCTAATTTTGGGGCCAAAAACAGAAATTCCCCTTATTCTGGGGTAAAATTGCGGAAATTTCAAATATTTCAGGGCAAAAAGGCAGAAATTCCACTTTATTTCTGGCAATAAGGCAAAAATTCCCCGTATTTTGGAGCAAAATTTCAGAAATTCCCCTTATATTGGTGCAAAAATGCAGAAATTCCTTTATTTTGGTTCAATAAGGCAAAAATTCCCCGTATTTTGAAGCAAAATTGCACATATTCCCCTAATTTTGAGGGAAAATGCAGAAATTCACATTATTTTGGGGCAAAAAGACAGAAATTCTCTTTATTTCAGGGCAAAAATCAGAAATTCCCCTTATTTTGGGGCAAAATTCCAGAAATTTTCTTTATTTTGGGACAAAATTGCAGAAATTTCAATTTTTTGGGCCAAAATTGCAGAAATTTCAATTATTTCAGGAAAAAAAGGCAGAAATTTTTCTTATTTTGGGGCAAAAAGCAGAAATTCCTTATATTTTGTGGCAAAAATGCAGAAATTCCCCTTATTTTGTGGTAAAAAGGCACAAATTTCCCTTATTTTGGGGCAAAAATACAGAAATTTCCCTTGTTTTGGGGCAAAATTGCAGAAATTTCAATTATTTTGGGAAAAAATTTTTGAAATTTAACTTATTTCAGGGCAAAAAGTCGGAAATTCCCCTTATTTTGGGGAAAAAATACAGAATTCCATTTATTTTTGGAAAAAAGTCAGAAATTGCACTTATTTTGAGTCAAAAAGGCGGAAAATCCCCTTATTTTGGGGAAAAAATGAAGAAATTTCCCTTTTTATGGCAAAAAGGTATATATTCCCTTTATTTTCATGCAAAAAGGCATAAATTCTCTGTATTTTGGAGCAAAATTGCAGAAATTCCCCTAATATTGGGGCAAAAGGCAGAAATTCCCCTTATTTTGGGGTAAAACTGCAGAAATTTCACTTATTTTGTGGCAAAATGGCAGAAATTCCCATTATTTTCTTCGAAAAAGGCAGAAAATCCCCGTATTTTGGAGCAAAATTGCAGAAATTCACCTAATTTTGGCGTAAAACATGCAGTAATTTTCTTGTTTTGGGGCAAAAATGCAGAAATTCTCCTTATTTGGGGCAAAAGGAAGAAATTCTCCTTATTTTAGGGCAAAATTGCAGAAATTTCCCTTATTTGGGGACAAAAAACAGAAATTCCCTTTATTTTGCGGCAAAATTGCAAAAAATTTTTTTATTATGGGGAAAAATTGCAGAAATTTCTTTTATTTTAAGGCAAAATTGCAGAAATTTCACATATTTCAGAGAAAAAAAGCAAAAATTTTTCATATGTTGGGGCAAAAATGCAGAAATTCCCCTTATTTTGGGGTAAAAAGGCTGAAATTCCCGTTATTTTGGGGCAAAAAGGCAGAAATTCCCCATATTTTGTGGCAAAAAGTCAGAAATTCCCCTTATTTGAAGGTAAAATGCTGAAATTCCCCTTATTTTGGCAAAAAAGCAGAAATTCTCCTTATTTTGGTGTAAAATTGCAGAAATTTCACTTATTTCAGGGCAAAAAGTCAGAAATTTGCCTTAATTTGGGGCAAAATCAGAAATTCTCCTAATTTTGGGGCCAAAAACAGAAATTCCCCTTATTTTGGGGTAAAATTGCAGAAATTTCAAATATTTCAGGGCAAAAAGGCAGAAATTCCACTTTATTTCTGGCAATAAGGCAAAAATTCCCCGTATTTTGGAGCAAAATTTCAGAAATTCCCCTTATATTGGTGCAAAAATGCAGAAATTCCTTTATTTTGGTTCAATAAGGCAAAAATTCCCCGTATTTTGAAGCAAAATTGCACATATTCCCCTAATTTTGAGGGAAAATGCAGAAATTCACATTATTTTGGGGCAAAAAGACAGAAATTCTCCTTATTTCAGGGCAAAAAGTCAGAAATTCCCCTTATTTTGGGGCAAAATTACAGAAATTTCCTTTATTTTGGGACAAAATTGCAGAAATTTTAATTTTTTGGGCCAAAATTGCAGAAATTTCACTTATTTCAGGGAAAAAAGGCAGAAATTTTTCTTATTTTGGGGCAAAAAGCAGAAATTCCTTATATTTTGTGGCAAAAATGCAGAAATTCCCCTTATTTTGAGGTAAAAAGGCAGAAATTTCCCTTATTTTGGGGCAAAAATACAGAAATTCCCCTTACTTTGTGGCAAAATTGCAGAAATTTCAATTATTTTAAGGAAAAATTTTTGAAATTTAACTTATTTCAGGGCAAAAAGTCGGAAATTCCCCTTATTTTGGGGAAAAAATACAGAATTCCATTTATTTTTGGAAAAAAGTCAGAAATTGCACTTATTTTGAGTCAAAAAGGCGGAAAATCCCCTTATTTTGGGGAAAAAATGAAGAAATTTCCCTTTTTATGGCAAAAAGGTATATATTCCCTTTATTTTCATGCAAAAAGGCATAAATTCTCTGTATTTTGGAGCAAAATTGCAGAAATTCCCCTAATATTGGGGCAAAAGGCAGAAATTCCCCTTATTTTGGGGTAAAACTGCAGAAATTTCACTTATTTTGTGGCAAAATGGCAGAAATTCCCATTATTTTCTTCGAAAAAGGCAGAAAATCCCCGTATTTTGGAGCAAAATTGCAGAAATTCACCTAATTTTGGCGTAAAACATGCAGTAATTTTCTTGTTTTGGGGCAAAAAGGCAGAAATTCTCCTTATTTGGGGCAAAAGGAAGAAATTCTCCTTATTTTAGGGCAAAATTGCAGAAATTTCCCTTATTTGGGGACCAAAAACAGAAATTCCCTTTATTTTGCGGCAAAATTGCAAAAAATTTTTTTATTATGGGGAAAAATTGTAGAAATTTCTTTTATTTTAAGGCAAAATTGCAGAAATTTCACATATTTCAGAGAAAAAAAGCAAAAATTTTTCATATTTTGGAGCAAAAATGCAGAAATTCCCCTTATTTTGGGGTAAAAAGGCTGAAATTCCCGTTATTTTGGGGCAAAAAGGCAGAAATTCCCCATATTTTGTGGCAAAAAGTCAGAAATTCCCCTTATTTGAAGGTAAAATGCTGAAATTCCCCTTATTTTGGCAAAAAAGCAGAAATTCTCCTTATTTTGGTGTAAAATTGCAGAAATTTCACTTATTTCAGGGCAAAAAGTCAGAAATTTGCCTTAATTTGGGGCAAAATCAGAAATTCTCCTAATTTTGGGGCCAAAAACAGAAATTCCCCTTATTTTGGGGTAAAATTGCAGAAATTTCAAATATTTCAGGGCAAAAAGGCAGAAATTCCACTTTATTTCTGGCAATAAGGCAAAAATTCCCCGTATTTTGGAGCAAAATTTCAGAAATTCCCCTTATATTGGTGCAAAAATGCAGAAATTCCTTTATTTTGGTTCAATAAGGCAAAAATTCCCCGTATTTTGAAGCAAAATTGCACATATTCCCCTAATTTTGAGGGAAAATGCAGAAATTCACATTATTTTGGGGCAAAAAGACAGAAATTCTCCTTATTTCAGGGCAAAAAGTCAGAAATTCCCCTTATTTTGGGGCAAAATTCCAGAAATTTCCTTTATTTTGGTACAAAATTGCAGAAATTTTAATTTTTTGGGCCAAAATTGCAGAAATTTCACTTATTTCAGGGAATAAAGGCAGAAATTTTTCTTATTTTGGGGCAAAAAGCAGAAATTCCTTATATTTTGTGGCAAAAATGCAGAAATTCCCCTTATTTTGAGGTAAAAAGGCAGAAATTTCCCTTATTTTGGGGCAAAAATACAGAAATTCCCCTTACTTTGGGGCAAAATTGCAGAAATTTCAATTATTTTAAGGAAAAATTTTTGAAATTTAACTTATTTCAGGGCAAAAAGTCGGAAATTCCCCTTATTTTGGGACAGAAATTCCATTTATTTTTGGAAAAAAGTCAGAAATTGCACTTATTTTGAGTAAAAAGGCGGAAAATCCCCTTATTTTAGGGTAAAAATGAAGAAATTTCCCTTTTGATGGCAAAAAGTTATACATTCCTTTTATTTTCTGGCAAAAAGGCAGAAATTCTCTGTATTTTGGAGCAAAATTGCAGAAATTCCCCTAACATTGGGGCAAAAAAGCAGAAATTCCCCTTATTTTGGGGTAAAACTGCAGAAATTTCACTTATTTTGCGGCAAAATGGCATAAATTCTTTTTATTTTCTGCGAAAAAGGCAGAAAATCCCCGTATTTTGGAGCAAAATTGCAGAAATTCACCTAATTTTGGCGTAAAACATGCAGTAATTTTCTTTGTTTTGGAGCAAAAAGGCAGAAATTCTCCTTATTTTGGGGCAAAAGGAAGAAATTCCCCTTATTTTAGGGCAAAATTGCAGAAATTTCCCTTATTTGGGGACAAAAAACAGAAATCCCCTTTATTTTGGGGCAAAATTGCAAAAAAATTTTTTATTATGGGGAAAAATTGCAGAAATTTCATATATTTTAAGGCAAAATTGCAGAAATTTCAAATATTTCAGAGAAAAAAAGCAAAAATTTTTCATATTTTGGGGCAAAAATGCAGAAATTCCCATTATTTTGGGGCAAAAAGCAGAAATTCACCTTATTTTGGGGTAAAATTGCAGACATTTCACATATTACAGGGCAAAAAAGCAGAAATTCCCGTTATTTTAGGGCATAAAGGCAGAAATTCCTTTTATTTTGGGATAAAATTGCAGAAATTTCCCATGTTTGGGGGCAAAAAGGTAGAAAATCCCCTTAATTTTGGGAAAAAGTCAGAAATTCCCCGTATTTTAACGCAAAATTGCAGAAATTCCCTAAATATTGGTGCAAAAATGCAGAAATTCGCTTTATTTGGGGCAAGTAGCCAGATTTACCCCTTATTTTCGGGAAAAGAGGCAGAAATTCCCTGTACTTTGAAGCAAAATTGCAGAAACTCCCCTAATTTTTGGGCAAAAACGCAGAAATTCCTTTTTTGGGGGGGCAAAAATACAGAAATTCTCCTTATTTCGGGGCAAAAATCAGAAATTTCCCTTATTTTGGGGCAAAATTTTAGAAATTTCTATTATTTTGGTACAGAATTGCAGAAATTTTTCTTATTTTGTGGCAAAAAGGCAGAAATTCCTCATATTTTGGTGCAAAAAGGCTGAAATTCCCCTTATTTTGAGGTAAAATGCTGAAATTCCCCATATTTTGGGGTTAAAAGGCAGAAATTCCCCTCATTTAGGGGCAAAAAGGCACAAATTTCCCTTATTTTCAGGCAAAATTGCAGAAATTTCATTTATTTCAGGGCAAAAAGTCAGAAATTACTTTTATTTTGGGGCAGAAAGCAGAAATTTCTTTTATTTTGGTACAAAATTGAAGAAATTTTTCTTATTTTGGAACAAAAAGGCAGAAATTCCCCATATTTTGGGCAAAAGGCAGAAATTCCCCTTATTTTGGGGTAAAAAGGCTGAAATTCCCATTATTTTGGGGCAAAAAGGCAGAAATTCCCTTTACTTTGTGGCAAAAAGGCAGAAATTCCCATTATTTGGGGCAGAAAAGCAAAAATTTTCCTTATTTGGGGGCAATAAGGAAGAAATTCCACATATTTTGTGGCAAAAAGGCAGAAATTCCCCTTATTTGAAGGTAAAATGCTGAAATTCCCCTTATTTTGGCAAAAAAGTAGAAATTCCCCTTATTTTGGGGCAAAATTGCAGAAATTTCACTTATTTCAGGGCAAAAAGTCAGAAATTTGCCTTAATTTGGGGCAAAAAGCAGAAATTCTCCTAATTTTGAGGCCAAAAACAGAAATTCCTCTAATTTGGGGTAAAATTGCGAAAATTTCACATATTTCAGTGCAAAAAGGCAGAAATTCCACTTTATTTCGTGCAATAAGGCAAAAATTCCCCGTATTTTGGAGCAAAATTTCAGAAATTCCCCTTATATTGGTGCAAAAATGCAGAAATTCCTTTTATTTTGGTGCAATAAGGCAAAAATTTCCCGTATTTTGAAGCAAAATTGCACATATTCCCCTAATTTTGAGGGAAAATGCAGAAATTCACATTATTTTGGGGCAAAAAGACAGAAATTCTCCTTATTTCAGGGCAAAAAGTCAGAAATTCCCCATATTTTGGGGCAAAATTCCAGAAATTTCCTTTATTTTGGGACAAAATTGCAGAAATTTCAATTTTTTGGGCCAAAATTGCAGAAATTTCACTTATTTCATGGAAAAAAGGCAGAAATTTTTCTTATTTTGGGGCAAAAAGGCAGAAATTCCTTATATTTTGTGGCAAAAATGCAGAAATTCCCCTTATTTTGAGGTAAAAAGGCAGAAATTTCCCTTATTTTGGGCCAAAAATACAGAAATTTCCCTTATTTTGGGGCAAAATTGCAGAAATTTCAATTATTTTGGGGAAAAATTTTTGAAATTTAACTTATTTCAGGGCAAAAAGTCGGAAATTCCCCTTATTTTGGGGCAAAAGTCCAGAAATTCCATTTATTTTTGGAAAAAAGTCAGAAATTGCACAGATTTTGAGTCAAAAAGGCGGAAAATCCCCTTATTTTGGGGTAAAAATGAAAAAATTTCCCTTTTTATGGCAAAAAGGTATACATTCCCTTTATTTTCGGGCAAAAAGGCAGAAATTCTCTGTATTTTGGAGCAAAATTGCAGAAATTCCCCTAATATTGGGGCAAAAAGGCAGATATTTCCCTCATTTTGGGGTAAAACTGCAGAAATTTCACTTATTTTGCGGCAAAATGGCAGAAATTCCCCTTATTTTCTGCGAAAAAGGCAGAAAATCCCCGTATTTTAGAGCAAAATTGCAGAAACTCCCCTAATTTTGGGTCAAAAAGGCAGAAATTCCCTTTTTTGGGGGGCAAAAATACAGAAATTCTCCTTATTTAGGTGCAAAAATCAGAAGTTTCCTTTATTTGGGGGCAAAATTTTAGAAATTTCTTTTATTTTGGTACAGAATTGCAGAAATTTTTCTTATTTTGTGGCAAAAAGGCAGAAATTCCCCATATTTTGGTGCAAGAAGGCTGAAATTCCTATTATTTTGAGGTAAAATGCTGAAATTCCTCATATTTTGGGGTTAAAAGGCAGAAATTCCCCTCTTTTGGGGGCAAAAAGGCACAAATTTCTCTTATTTTCGGGCAAAATTTCAGAAATTTCATTTATTTCAGGGCAAAAACTCAGAAATTACTTTTATTTTGGGGCAGAAAGCAGAAATTTCTTTTATTTTGGTACAAAATTGAAGAAATTTTCCTTATTTTGGAACAAAATGTCAGAAATTCCCCATATTTTGGGCAAAAGGCAGAAATTCCCCTTATTTTGGGGTTAAAAGGCTGAAATTTCCGTTATTTTGGGGCAAAAAGGCAGAAATTCCCTTTACTTTGTGGCAAAAAGGCAGAAATTCCCATTAATTGTGGCAGAAAAGCAAAAATTTTCCTTATTTGGGGGCTATTATGCAGAAATTCCCCATATTTTTTGGCAAAAAGGCAGAAATTTCCCTTATTTGAAGGTAAAATGCTGAAATTCCCCTTATTTTGGCAAAAAGGCAGAAATTCTCCTTAGTTTGGGGCAAAATTGCAGAAATTTAACTTATTTCAGGGCAAAAAGTCAGAAATTTGCCTTAATTTGGGCAAAAAGCAGAAATTTTCCTAATTTTGGGGCCAAAAACAGAAATTCCTCTAATTTGGGGTAAAATTGCGGAAATTTCAAATATTTCAGGGCAAAAAGGCAGAAATTCCAATTTATTTCTGGCAATAAGGCAAAAATTCCCCGTATTTTGGAGCAAAATTTCAGAAATTCCCCTTATATTGGTGCAAAAATGCAGAAATTCCTTTATTTTGGTTCAATAAGGCAAAAATTCCCCGTATTTTGAAGCAAAATTGCACATATTCCCCTAATTTTGAGGGAAAATGCAGAAATTCACATTATTTGGGGCAAAAAGACAGAAATTCTCCTTATTTCAGGGCAAAAAGTCAGAAATTCCCCTTATTTTGGGTCAAAATTCCAGAAATTTTCTTTATTTTGGGACAAAATTGCAGAAATTTCAATTTTTTTGGGCCAAAATTGCAGAAATTTCACTTATTTCAGGGAAAAAAGGCAGAAATTTTTCTTATTTTGGGGCAAAAACGAAGAAATTCCTTATATTTTGTGGCAAAAATGAAGAAATTCCCCTTATTTTGAGGTAAAAAGGCAGAAATTTCCCTTATTTTGGGACAAAAATACAGAAATTCCCCTTACTTTGGGGCAAAATTGCAGAAATTTCAATTAGTTTGGGGAAAAATTTTTGAAATTATCTTATTTCAGGGCAAAAAGTCGGAAATTCCCCTTATTATGGGGCAAAAAGACAGAAATTCCATTTATTTTTGGAAAAAAGTCAGAAATTGCACAGATTTTGAGTCAAAAAGGCGGAAAATCCCCTTATTTGGGGGTAAAAATGAAGAAATTTCTCTTTTTATGGCAAAAAGGTATAAATTCCCTTTATTTTCGGGCAAAAAGGCAGAAATTCTCTGTATTTTGGAGCAAAATTGCAGAAATTCCCCTAATATTGGGGCAAAAAGGCAGAAATTCCCCTTATTTTGGGGTAAAACTGCAGAAATTTCACTTATTTTGCGGCAAAATTGCAGAAATTCCCCTTATTTTCTGCGAAAAAGGCAGAAAATCCCCGTATTTTGGAACAAAATTGCAGAAACTCCCCTAATTTTGAGACAAAAAGGCAGAAATTCCCTTTTTTGGGCGGTAAAAATATAGAAATTCTCCTTATTTCGGGGCAAAAATCAGAAATTTCCCTTATTTGGGGGCAAAATTTTAGAAATTTCTTTTATTTTGGTACAGAATTGCAGAAATTTTTCTTATTTTGTAGCAAAAAGGCAGAAATTCTCCATATTTTGGTGCAAAAATGCTGAAATTCCCCTTATTTTGAGGTAAAATGCTGAAATTCCCCATATTTTGGGGTTAAAAGGGAGAAATTCCCCTCATTTTAGGGCAAAAAGGCACAAATTTCCCTTATTTTCATGCAAAATTGCAGAAATTTCATTTATTTCAGGGCAAAAAGTCAGAAATTACTTTTATTCTGGGGCAGAAAGCAAAAATTTCTTTTATTTTGGTACAAAATTGAAGAAATTTTCCTTATTTTGGAACAAAAAGTCAGAAATTCCCCATATTTTTGGCAAAAGGCAGAAATTCCCCTTATTTTGGGGTAAAAAGGCTGAAATTCCCGTTATTTTGGGGCAAAAAGGCAGAAATTCCCTTTACTTTGTGGCAAAAAGGCAGAAATTCACATTAATTGTGGCAGAAAAGCAAAAATTTTCCTTATTTGGGGGCAATAAGGCAGAAATTCCCCATATTTTGTGGCAAAAAGGCAGAAATTCCCCTTATTTAAAAGTAAAATGCTGAAATTCCCCTTATTTTGGCAAAAAGGCAGAAATTCCCCTTATTTTGGGCAAAATTGCAGAAATTTCACTTATTTCAGGGCAAAAAGTCAGAAATTTGCCTTAATTTGGGGCAAAAAGCAGAAATTCTCCTAATTTTGGGGCCAAAAACAGAAATTCTTCTAATTTGGGGTAAAATTGCGGAAATTTCAAATATTTCAGGGCAAAAAGGCAGAAATTCCACATTATTTCTGGCAATAAGGCAAAAATTCCCCGTATTTTGGAGCAAAATTTCAGAAATTCCCCTTATATCAGTGCAAAAATGCAGAAATTCCTTTATTTTGGTTCAATAAGGCAAAAATTCCCTGTATTTTGAAGCAAAATTGCACATATTCCCCTAATTTTGAGGGAAAATGCAGAAATTCACATTATTTTGGGGCAAAAAGACAGAAATTCTCCTTATTTCAGGGCAAAAAGTCAGAAATTCTCCTTATTTTGGGGCAAAATTCCAGAAAATTCCTTTATTTTGGTGCAAAATTGCAGAAATCTCCCTAATTTTGGGGCAAAAATACAGAAATTTCACTTATTTCACAGATAAAACACAGTAATTTCTCTTATTTTAGGGCAAAAAGGCAGAAATTACTTTTATTTTGGTACAAATTTGCAGAAAATTTTTTTATTTTGGGGCAAAAATACAGAAATTCCCCATATTTTAGGGCAAAAAGGAAAGATTCCCCTTATTATTAGGTAAAAAGGCTGAAATTCCTTTTATTTTGGGGCAAAAAGACAGAAATTCCCCTTATTTTGTGGCAAAAAAGCAGATATTTCCCTTATTTTGAGGCAAAATTGGAGAAGTTTCACTTATTTCAGGGCATAATTCAAAAATTGCATTTATTTTGAGGCAAAAAAACAGAAATTCCGTTTATTTTTGGGTAAAAAGGCAGAAATTTCACTTACTTTGAGGTAAAAAGGCAGAAATTCCTCTTATTTTGGGGCAAAAATGAAGAAATTTCCCTTTTTTTGTGGCAAAAGGTATACATTCCCCTTATTTTCGGGCAAAAAAGCAGAAATTCCCCATATTTTGAAGCAAAATTGCATAAATACTCTCAATTTTTGGGCAAAAGGCAGAAATTCTCCTTATTTTGGGGCAAAAAGACAGAAAATCTCCATTTTCAGGAGCAAACAGTCAGAAATTCCCCATATTGTGGAGCAAAATTGCAGAAATTTTTTTTACATTGAAGAAAAATAGCAGAAATTTCCCTTATTTAAAGGCAAAATTGCAGAAATTTCACTTATTTCAGGTTAATAAGTCAGAAATTCCCCTTATTTTGGGGCAAATTTGCAAAAATTTCCTTTACATTGGGGCAAAATTGCAGAAATTTTTTTTATTTTGTGGCAAATTGCAGATATTTCACTTATTTCAGGGTAATTAGTCAGAAATTACCCTTATTTTGGAGCAAAAAAGACAGAAATTCCTTTTGTTTTGGGGGAAAAAGACAGAAATTCCACTTATTTAGAGGCAAAAAGGCAGAAATTCCCCTTATTTTGGAGCAAAAAAGAAGAAATTTTTATTTTTATGGCAAAAAGGTATGCACTCCCATTATTTTCAGTCAAAAATGCAGAAATTCCTTGTATTTTGGAGCAAAATTGCAGAAATTCCCCCATTTTGGGGGCAAAAGGCAGAAATTCCCTTTATTTTGGGGCAAAAATCAGAAATTCCCCTTAATTTGGGGCAAAATTCCAGAAATTTCCTTTATTTTGGGCAAAATTGCAGGAATTTACCTTATTTTGGGGCAAAATTGCAAAAATTTTCCTTATTTGGTGCAAAATTGCAGAAATTTCACTTATTTTCAGGTATAAAGGCTGAAATTTCCTTTATTTTGGGGCAAAAAGGGAGAAATTCCCCTTATTTTGGGGCAAAATGTCAGAAATTTCCCTTATTATGGGGAAAAATTGCAGAAATTTCCCTTATTTTAGGACAAAATTGCAGAAATCTCACTTATTTCTGAGAAAAAATTCAAAAATTTTTCTTTTTTTGGGGCAAAAAGGCAGAAATTCCCATTATTTTGGGTTAAAAAGGCAGAAATTCATCTTATTTTGGGGTAAAATTGTAGAAATTTCACATATTTTAGAGCAAAAAGGTAGAAATTACCCTTATTTTGGGGCAAAATTGCAGAATTTTCACTTATTTCAGGGTAATAAGTAAGAAATTCCCCTTATTTTGGGGCAAAAAGACAGAAATTCCCTTAGTTTTGAGGGAAAAAGACAGAAATTCCACTTATTTAGAGGTAAAAATGCAGAAATTCCCGTTATTTTGGAGCAAAAATGAAGAAATTTCCCTTTTTATGGCAAAAAGGTATGCATTCCCATTATTTTTGGGCAAAAAGGCAGAAATTCCCCGTATTTTGGAGCAAAATTGCAGAAATTTTCCTAATTTTGGGGCAAAAGGCAGAAATTCCCTTTATTTTGGGGCAAAAATCAGAAAATCCCCTTATTATGGGACAAAATTCCAGAAATTTTATTTTGGGGCAAAATTGCAGGAATTTACCTTATTTTGGGGCAAAATTGCAGAAATTTCCATTATTTGGGGTAAAATTGCAGAAATTTCACTAATTTTCAGGTAAAAAGGCTGAAATTTCTTTTATTTTGAGGCAAAAAGGGAGAAATTCCTCTTATTTTGGGGCAAAATTGCAGAAATTTCCCTTCATATGGGAAAAAATTGCAGAAATTGCCCTTATTTTAGGGTAAAATTGCAGAAATTTCACTTATTTCAGAGAAAAAACGCAAAATTTTTTTTAATTTTGGGACAAAAAGGCAGAAATTCCCATTATTTTGGGGCAAAAAGGCAGAAATTCACCTTACTTTGGGATAAAATTGCAGAAATTTCACATATTTCAGGGCAAAAAGGCAGAAATTTCTCTTATTTTGGGGCAAAATTGCAGAAATTTCACTTATTTCAGGGTAATAAGTCAGAAATTCCCCTTATTTTGGGGCAAAAAATACAGAAATTCCCTTTGTTTTGGGAGAAAAAGACAGAAATTCAACTTACTTAGTGGCAAAAAAGCCGAAATTCTTCTTATTTTGGAGCAAAAATGAAGAAATTTTCCTCTTTTATGGCAAAAACTTATGCATTTCCTCTATTTTCAGGCAAAATGCAGAAATTCCCCGTATTTTGGAGCAAAATTGCAGAAATTCCCCTAATTCTGGGGCAAAACTCAGAAATTCCCTATATGTTGGGGCAAAAAGACAGAAATTCTCTTTATTTTGGAACAAAACTCAGAAATTTCCCTTATTTTGGGGCAAAATTCCAGAAATTTCCCTTATTTTGGGTAAAAATTGCAGAAATTTCACTTATTTTGGGGCAAAATTGCACAAATTTCACTTATTTCAAGAAAAAAAGCCAGAAATTTTATTTTGAGGCAAAAATGCAGAAATTCCCTTTATTTTGAGGTAAAGGCTGAAATACCCCTTATTTGGGCGAAAAAATGCAAAATTTCCCTTATTTTGGGGCAAAAAAACAGAAATTCTCCTTATTTTGTTGCAAAAATGCAGAAATTTCTTTTATTTTGGGGCAAAATTGCAGAAATTTAACCTGTTTCATGGCATAATTCAAAAATTCCTTTTATTTTGAGGCAAAAAGTCAGAAATTCTGTTTATTTTTGGGTAAAAAGGCAGAAATTTCACTTATTTTGAGGTAAAAAGGCAGAAATTCCTCTTATTTTGGGGCAAAAATGAAGAAATTTCCTTTTTTTGTGGCAAAAGCTATACATTCTCCTTACTTTCAGGATAAAAAGCAGAAATTCCCCGTATTTTGAAGCAAAATTGCATAAATTCTCTCAATCTTCGTGCAAAAAGGCAGAAATTCTCCTTATTTTGGGGCAAAAAGACAGAAAATCTCTTTTTTCAGGAGCAAACAGTCAGAAATTCCCCTTATTTTGGGGCAAAATTGCAGAAATTTTTTTTACATTGGGGCAAAATTGCAGAAATTTCCCTGATTTTTGGGCAAAGTTGCAGAAATTTCACTTATTTCAGGGTAATAAGTCAGAAATTCCCCTTATTTTGGGGCAAAAAAGACAGAAATTCCCTTTGTTTTTGGGGAAAAAGACAGAAATTCCACTTATTTAGAGGCAAAAAGGCAGAAATTCCATTTATTTTGGAGCAAAAATGAAGAAATTTCCCTTTTTATAGCACAAAGGTATGCATTCCCATTATTTTCGGGCAAAAAGGCACAAATTCCCTGTATTTTGGAGCAAAATTGCAGAAATTGCCCTAAATTTGGGGCAAAAGGCAGAAATTCCCTTTATTTTGGGGCAAAAATCAGAAATTCCTCTTATTTTGGGGCAAAATTCCAGAAATTTCCTTTATTTTTGGGGCAAAATTGCAGGCATTTACCTTATTTTGGGGCAAAATTGCAGAAATTCCCCTTATTTGGGGCAAAATTGAAGAAATTTCACTTATTTTCAGATAAAAAAACTGAAATTTCCTTTATTTTGGGGCAAAAAGAGAGAAATTCCCCTTATTTTGGGGCAAAATTGCAGAAATTTCCCTTATTATGGGGAAAAATTGCAGAAATTTCCCTTATTTTAGGGCAAAATTGCAGAAATTTCACTTATTTCAGAGAAAAAAATCAAAAATTTTTCTTTTTTGGGGCAAAAAGGCAGAAATTCCATTTATTTTGGGGCAAGAAGGCAGAAATTCACCTTATTTTGGGGTAAAATTGCAGAAATTTCACATATTTCAGGGCAAAAAGGCAGAAATTTCCCTTATTTTGGGGCAAAATTGCAGAAATTTCACTTATTTCAGGGTAATAAGTCAGAAATTCCCTTTATTTTGGGGCAAAAAGACAGAAATTCCCTTTGTTTTGGGGAAAAAAGACAGAAATTCCACTTATTTAGAGGCAACAAAGCAGAAATTCCCCTTATTTTGGAGCAAAAATGAAGAAATTTCCTTTTTTTATGGCAATAAAATATGCATTCCCATTATTTTCGTGCAAAAAGGCAGAAATTCCACGTATTTTCGAGCAAAATTGCAGAAATTCCCCTAATTTTGGGGCAAAATGCAGAAATTCCCTTTATTTTGGGGCAAAAATCAGAAATTCCTCTTATTTTGGGGCAGAATTCCAGAAATTTTTTTTATTTTGGGGAAAAATTGCAGGAATTTATTTTATTTTGTGGCAAAATTGTAGAAATTTCACTTATATTCAGGTAAAAAGGCTGAAATTTCCTTTATTTTGGGGCAAAAAGGGAGAAATTCCCCTTATTTTAAGGCAAAATTACAGAAATTTCCCTTATTATGAGAAAAAATTGCAGAAATTTCCTTTATTTTAGGGCAAAATTGCAGAAATTTCACTTATTTCAGAGAAAAAAACCAAATATTTTTCTCATTTTGGGGCAAAAAAGGCAGAAATTTCAATTATTTTGGAGCAAAAAGTAAGAAATTCACCTTATTTTGAGGTAAAATTGCAGAAATTTCATATATTTCAGGGCAAAAAGGCAGACATTTCTCTTATTTTGGGGCAAAATTGAAGAAATTTCACTTATTTCAGGTTAATAAGTCAGAAATTCCCCTTATTTGGGAGCAAAAAAGACAGAAATTCCCTCTGCTTTGGGGGAAAAAGACAGAAATTCCCTTATTTAGAGGCAAAAAATCAGAAATTCTTTTTATTTTGGAGCAAAAATAAAGAAATTTTCCTCGTTTATTTCAAAAAGTTATGCATTCCCCTTATTTTCGGGCAAAAATGCAGAAATTCCCCGTATTTTGGACAAAAATTGCAGAAATTCCCCTAATTGTGGGGCAAAAAGGCAGAAATTCCCTATATGTTGGGGCAAAAAGATAGAAATTCTTTTTATTTTGGGGCAAAACTCAGAAATTCCCCTTATTTTGGGGCAAAATTCCAGAAATTTCCCTTAATTTGGTGCAAAATTGCAGAAATTTCACTTATTTTGGGGCAAAATTGCAGAAATTTCATTTATTTTAGGGAAAAAAGGCAGAAATTTTGCTTATTTTGGGGCAAATATGCAGAAATTCTTCTTATTTTGAGGTAAAAAGGCTGAAATTCCCCTTATTTGGAGGCAAAAAGGCAGAAATTTCCCTTATTTTGGGGCAAAAAGACAGAAATTCTCTTTATTTTGTGGCAAAAATGCAGAAATTTCTTTTATTGTGGGGCAAAAATGAAGAAATTCTTTTTTTTTTTTTGTGGGAAAAGGAATACATTCCTCTTACTTTCGGGATTAAAAGCAGAATTTCCCCGTATTTTGAAGCAAAATTGCAGAAATTCTCATAATTTTCGGGCAAAAAAGCAGGAATTTTCCTTATTTTGGGGCAAAAATACAGAAAATCTCCTTTTTTCGGGAGCAAACAGTCAGAATTTCCCCTTATTTTGGGGCAAAATTGCAGAAATTTCCTTTACATTGGGGCAAAATTGCAGAAATTTCCCTTATTTTGGGGCAAAATTGCAGAAATTTCACTTATTTCAGGGTAATAAGTCAGTAATTCCACTTATTTTGGGGCAAAAAAGACAGAAATTCCCTTTGTTTTGGGGGAAAAAGACAGAAATTCCACTTATTTAAAGGCAAAAAGGAAGATATTCCCCTTATTTGGGAGCAAAAATGAAGAAATTGCCCTTTTTATGTTAAGAAGGTATGCATTCCCATTTTTTCGGGCAAAAAGGCAGAAATTCCCTTTATTTTGGGGCAAAAATCAGAAATTCCCCTTATTTTGGGGCAAAATTCCAGAAATTTCCTTTATTTTGGGGCAAAATTGCAGGAATTTGCCTTATTTTGGTGAAAAATTGCAGAAATTTTTCTTATTTGAGGCAAAATTGCAGAAATTTCACTTATTTTCAGGTAAAAAGTCTGAATTTTCTTTATTTTGGGGCAAAAGGGGAGAAAATCCCCTTATTTTGGGGCAAAATTGAGAAATTTCCCTTATTATGGGGAAAAATTGCTGAAATTTCCCTTATTTTAGGGCAAAATTGCAGAAATTTCACTTACTTCAGAAAAAAATTTTTTTTTTCTTATTTTGGGGCAAAAAGGCAGAAATTCACCTTATTTTGGGGTAAAATTGCAGAAATTTCACATATTTCCGGCCAAAAAGGCAGAAATTTTCCTTATTTTGGGGCAAAATTGCAGAAATTTCACTTATATCAGGGAATAAAAGCAGAGATTTTCCTTATTTTGGGGCAAAAATGCAGATATTCCTCTTATTTTGAGGTAAAAAGGCTGAAATTCCTTTTATTTGGTTGCAAAAAGACAGAAATTCCCCTTATTTTGTGGCAAAAATGCAGAAATTTCCCTTATTTTAGGACAAAATTGCAGAAATTTCACTTATTTCAGAGAAAAAAATCAAAAATTTTTCTTTTATTGGGGCAAAAATGCAGAAATTCCCATTATTTTGGGGCAAAAAAACAGAAATTCACTTATTTTGGGGTAAAATTGCAGAAATTTCACATATTTCAGGGCAAAAGGTAGAAATTTCCCTTATTTTGGGGCAAAATTGCAGAAATTTCACTTATTTCAGGGTAATAAGTCAGAAATTCCCCTTATTTTGGGGCAAAAAAACAGAAATTCCCTTTTTTTTGAGGGAAAAAGACAGAAATTACACTTATTTAGAGGAAAAATGCAGTAATTCCTGTTATTTTGGAGCAAAAATGAAGAAATTTCTTTTTTTATGGCAAAAAGGTATGCATTCCCATTATTTTCGGGCAAAAAGGCAGAAATTCCCCGTATTTTGGAGCAAAATTGCAGAAATTCCCCTAATTTTGGGGCAAAAGGCAGAAATTCCCTTCATTTTGGGGCAAAAATCAGAAAATCCCCTTATTTTGGGGCAAAATTCCAGAAATTTCCTCTATTTTGGGGTAAAATTGCAGGAATTTACCATATTTTGGGGCAAAATTGCAGAAATTTCCATTATTTGGTGTAAAATTGCAGAAATTTCACTTATTTTCAGGTAAAAAGGCTGAAATTTCCATTATTTTAGGGCAAAAGGTGAGTAATTCCTCTTATTTTGGGGCAAAATTGCAGAAATTTCCTTTACTATGGGGAAAAATTGCAGAAATTTCCCTTATTTTAGGGCAATATTGCAGAAATTTCACTTACTTCAGAAAAATTTTTTTTCTTATTTTGGGGCAAAAAGGCAGAAATTCACCTTATTTTGGGGTAAAATTGCAGAAATTTCACATATTTCAGGCCAAAAAGGCAGAAATTTCCCTTATTTTGGGGCAAAATTGCAGAAATTTCACTTATATCAGGGAAAAAAGGCAGAGATTTTCCTTATTTTGGGGCAAAAATGCAGATATTCCTCTGATTTTGAGGTAAAAAGGCTGAAATTCCTTTTATTTGGTTGCAAAAAGACAGAAATTCCCCTTATTTTGTGGCAAAAATGCAGAAATTTCCTTTATTTTAGGACAAAATTGCAGAAATTTCACTTATTTCAAAGAAAAAAATCAAAAATTTTTCTTTTTTTGGGGCAAAAATGCAGAAATTCCCATTATTTTGGGGCAAAAAGGCAGAAATTCACCTTATTTTGGGGTAAAATTGCAGAAATTTCACATATTTCAGGGCAAAAAGGCAGAAATTTCCCTTATTTTGTGGCAAAATTGCAGAAATTTCACTTATTTCAGGTAAATAAGTCAGAAATTCCCGTATTTTGGGGCAAAAAAACAGAAATTCCCTTTTTTGGGGGGAAAAAGACAGAAATTCTCTTTATTTTGGGGCAAAACTCAGAAATTTCTTTTATTTTGGGTCAAAATTCCAGAAATTTCTCTTATTTTGGGTCAAAATTGCAGAAATTTAGCTTATTTTGGGGCAAAATTGCAGAAATTTCACTTATTTCAGGGAACAAAGGCAGAAATTTTCCTTATTTTGGGGCAAAAATGCAGAAATTCCCCTTATTTTGAGGTAAAAAGGCTGAAATTCCTATTATTTGGGGGCAAAAATGCAGAAATTTCCCTTATTTTGGGGCAAAAAAACAGAAATTCTCCTTATTTTGTGGCAAAAATGCAGAAATTTTTTTTATTTTGGAGCAAAATTGCAGAAATTTCACCTATTTCAGGGCATAATTCGAAAATTCCTTTTATTTTGGGACAAAAGACAGAAATTCCGTTTATTTTTGGGTAAAAAGGCATAAATTTCACTTATTTTGAGGTAAAGAGGCAGAAATTCCTCTTATTTTGGGGAAAAATGAAAAAATTTCCTTTTTTTTGTGGCAAAAGGTATACATTCCCCTTACTTTCGGGATAAAAAGCAGAAATTCCCCGTATTTTGAAGCAAAATTGCAGAAATTCTCTCAATTTTCGTGCAAAAAGGCAGAAATTCTCCTTATTTTGGGGAAAAAGACAGAAAATCTCCTTTTTCAGGAGCAAACAGTCAGAAATTCCCCTTATTTTGGGGCAAAATTGCAGAAATTTCCTTTACATTGGGGCAAAATTGAAGAAATTTCCCTTATTTTGGGGCAAAGTTGCAAAAATTTCACTTATATCAGGGTAATAATTCAGAAATTCCCCTTATTTTGAGGCAAAAAAGACAAAAATTACCATTGTTTTGGGGGAAAAAGACAGAAATTCCACTTATTTAGAGGCAAAAAGGCAGAAATTCAATTTATTTTGGAACAAAAATGAAGAAATTTCCCTTTTTATAGCAAAAAGGTATGCATTCCCATTATTTTCGGGCAAAAAGGCAGAAATTCCCCGTATTTTGGAGCAAAATTGCAGAAATTCTCCTAATTGTGGGGCAAAAGACAGAAATTCCCTTTATTTTGGAGCAAAAATGAAGAAATTTCCCTTTTTATGGCAAAATGTTATGCATTCCCATTATTTTCGGGCAAAAAGGCAGAAATTCCTTGTATTTTGGAGCAAAATTGCAGAAAATGTCCTAATTTTGGGGCAAAAGGCAGAAATTCCCTTTATTTTGGGGAAAAAAGACAGAAATTCCCTTTGTCTTGAGGGAAAAAGACAGAAATTCCAATTATTTAGAGGTAAAAATGCAGAAATTCCCGTTATTTTGGAGCAAAAATGAAGAAATTTCCCTTTTTATGGCAAAAAGGTATGCATTCCCATTATTTTCGGGCAAAAAGGCAGAAATTCCCCGTATTTTGGAGCAAAATTGCAGAAATTCCCCTAATTTTAGGGCAAAAGGCAGAAATTCCCTATATTTTGGGGCAAAAATCAGAAAATCCCCTTATTTTGGGGCAAAATTCCAGAAATTTCCTTTATTTTGGGGCAAAATTGCAGGAATTTACCTTATTTTGGCGCAAAATTGCAGAAATTTTTCTTATTTGGGGCAAAATTGCAGAAATTTCACTTATTTTCAGGTAAAAAGGCTGAAATTTCCTTTAGTTTGGGGCAAAAAGGGAGAAATTCCCCTTATTTTGGGGCAAAATTGCAGAAATTTCCCTTATTATGGGGAAAAATTGCAGAAATTTCTCTTATTTTAGGGCAAAATTGCAGAAATTTCACTTATTTCAGAGAAAAAAATCAAAAATTTTTCTTTTTTGGGGCAAAAAGGCAGAAATTCCAATTATTTTGGGGCAAAAAGGCAGAAATTCCCCTTATTTTGGGGCAAAATTCCAGAAATTTCCTTTATTTTGGTGCAAAATTGCAGGAATTTGCCTTATTTTGGTGAAAAATTGCAGAAATTTCTATTATTTGAGGCAAAATTGCAGAAATTTCACTTATTTTCAGGTAAAAAGTCTGAATTTTCTTTATTTTTGGGCAAAAAAGGGAGAAAATCCCTTTATTTTGGGGCATAATTGAGAAATTTCCCTTATTATGGGGAAAAATTGCAGAAATTTCCCTTATTTTAGGGCAAAATTGCAGAAATTTCACTTACTTCAGAAAAAAATTTTTTTTTCTTATTTTGGGGCAAAAGGCAGAAATTCACCTTATTTTGGGGTAAAATTGCAGA
Source organism: Micromys minutus (assembly GCF_963924665.1). NCBI lineage: Eukaryota > Metazoa > Chordata > Mammalia > Rodentia > Muridae > Micromys > Micromys minutus. The sequence goes on along the minus strand of NW_027667133.1, from coordinate 2,739,465 downwards.
AATTTCACATATTTCAGGCCAAAAAGGCAGAAATTTCCCTTATTTTTGGGCAAAATTGCAGAAATTTCACTTATATCAGGGAAAAAAGGCAGAGATTTTCCTTATTTTGGGGCAAAAATGCAGATATTCCTCTTATTTTGAGATAAAAAGGCTGAAATTCCTTTAATTTGGTGGCAAAAAGACAGAAATTCTCCTTATTATGTGGCAAAAATGCAGAAATTTCCCTTATTTTAGGACAAAATTGCAGAAATTTCACTTATTTCAGAGAAAAAAATCAAAAATTTTTCTTTTTTTGGGGCAAAAATGCAGAAATTCCCATTATTTTGTGGCAAAAAGGCAGAAATTCACCTTATTTTGGGGTAAAATTGCAGAAATTTCACATATTTCAGGGCAAAAAGGTAGAAATTTCCTTTTTTTGGGGCAAAATTGCAGATATTTCACTTATTTCAGGGTAATAAGTCAGAAATTCTCCTTATTTTGGGGCAAAAAACAGAAATTCCCTTTGTTTTGAGGGAAAAAGACAGAAATTCCACTGATTTAGAGGAAAAATGCAGAAATTCATGTTATTTTGGAGCAAAAATGAAGAAATTTCCCTTTTTATGGCACAAAGGTATGCATTCCCATTATTTTTGGGCAAAAAGGCAGAAATTCCCCGTATTTTGGAGCAAAATTGCAGAAATTCCTCTAATTTTGGGGCAAAAGGCAGAAATTCCCTTTATTTTGGGACAAAAATCAGAAAATCCCCTTATTTTGGGGCAAAATTCCAGAAAATTCCTCTATTTTGGGGTAAAATTGCAGGAATTTACCTTATTTTGAGGCAAAATTGCAGAAATTTCCATTATTTGGTGTAAAATTGCAGAAATTTCACTTATTTTCAGGTAAAAAGGCTGAAATTTCCATTATTTTGGGGCAAAAGGTGAGAAATTGTTCTTATTTTGGGGCAAAATTGCAGAAATTTCCTTTATTATGGGGAAAAATTGCAGTAATTTCACATATTTCAGAGAAAAAAAGCAAAATTTTTTCTTATTTTGGGACAAAAAGGCAGAAATTCCCATTATTTTGGTGCAAAAGGCAGAAATTCACCTTATTTTGGAGTAAAATTGCAGAAATTTCACATATTTCAGGGCAAAAAGGCAGAAATTTCCCTAATTTTGGGGCAAAATTGCAGAAATTTCACTTATTTCAGGGAAATAAGTCAGAAATTCCCCGTATTTTGGGGCAAAGAAACAGAAATTCTCTTTTTTTGGGGTAAAAAGACAGAAATTCAACTTATTTAGAGGTTAAAAAGCCGAAATTCTTCTTATTTTGTACCAAAAATGAAGAAATTTTTCTTTTTTATGGCAAAAACTTATGCATTTCCTCTATTTTCGGGCATAATGCAGAAATTCCCCGTATTTTGGAGCAAAATTGCAGAAATTCCTTTAATTCTAGGGCAAAATGGCATAATTTTTCTATATGTTGGGGAAAAATGACAGAAATTCTCTTTATTTTGGGGCAAAACTCAGAAATTCCCCTTATTTTGGGGCAAAATTCCAGAAATTTCTCTTATTTTGGGTCAAAATTGCAGAAATTTAGCTTATTTTGGGGCAAAATTGCAGAAATTTCACTTATTTCAGGGAACAAATGCAGAAATTTTCCTTATTTTGGGGCAAAAATGCAGAAATTCCCCTTATTTTGAGGTAAAAAGGCTGAAATTCCAATTATTTGAGGGCAAAAATGCAGAAATTTCCCTTATTTTGGGGCAAAAAAACAGAAATTCTCTTTATTTTGTGGCAAAAATGCAGAAATTTTTTTTATTTTGGGGCAAAATTGCAGAAATTTCACCTATTTCAGGGCATAATTCAAAAATTCCTTTTATTTTGGGACAAAAAGTCAGAAATTCCGTTTATTTTTGGGTAAAAAGGCATAAATTTCACTTATTTTGAGGTAAAAAGGCAGAAATCCTCTTATTTTGGGGCAAAAATGAAGAAATTTCCTTTTTTTTGTGGCAAAAGGTATACATTCCCCTTACTTTCGGGATAAAAAGCAGAAATTCCCCGTATTTTGAAGCAAAATTGCAGAAATTCTCTCAATTTTCGTGCAAAAAGGCAGAAATTCTCCTTATTTTGGGGCAAAAAGACAGAAAATCTCCTTTTTCAGGAGCAAACAGTCAGAAATTCCCCTTGTTTTGGGGCAAAATTGCAGAAATTTCCTTTACATTGGGGCAAAATTGCAGAAATTTCCCTTATTTTGGGGCAAAGTTGCAGAAATTTCACTTGTTTCAGGGTAATAAGTCAGAAATTCCCCTTATTTTGGGGCAAAAAAGACAGAAATTTCCTTTGTTTTGGGGGAAAAAGACAGAAATTCCACTTATTTAGAGGCAAAAAGGCAGAAATTCAATTTATTTTGGAGCAAAAATGAAGAAATTTCCCTTTTATAGCAAAAAGGTATGCATTCCCATTATTTTCGGGCAAAAAGGCAGAAATTCCCCGTATTTTGGAGCAAAATTGCAGAAATTCCCCTAATTGTGGGGCAAAAGACAGAAATTCCCTTTATTTTGGAGCAAAAATGAAGAAATTTCCCTTTTTATGGCAAAAAGTTATGCATTCCCATTATTTTCGGGCAAAAAGGCAGAAATACCTTGTATTTTGGAGCAAAATTGCAGAAAATGTCCTAATTTTGGGGCAAAAGGCAGAAATTCCCTTTATTTTGGGGAAAAAAGACAGAAATTCCCTTTGTCTTGAGGGAAAAAGACAGAAATTCCAATTATTTAGAGGTAAAAATGCAGAAATTCCCGTTATTTTGGAGCAAAAATGAAGAAATTTCCCTTTTTATGGCAAAAAGGTATGCATTCCCATTATTTTCGGGCAAAAAGGCAGAAATTCCCCGTATTTTGGAGCAAAATTTCAGAAATTCCTCTAATTTTGGGGCAAAAGGCAGAAATTCCCTTTATTTTGGGACAAAAATCAGAAAATCCCCTTATTTTGGGGCAAAATTCCAGAAAATTCCTCTATTTTGGGGTAAAATTGCAGGAATTTACCTTATTTTGAGGCAAAATTGCAGAAATTTCCATTATTTGGTGTAAAATTGCAGAAATTTCACTTATTTTCAGGTAAAAAGGCTGAAATTTCCATTATTTTGGGGCAAAAGGTGAGAAATTGTTCTTATTTTGGGGCAAAATTGCAGAAATTTCCTTTATTATGGGGAAAAATTGCAGAAATTTCACTTATTTCAGAGAAAAAAAGCAAAATTTTTTCTTATTTTGGGACAAAAAGGCAGAAATTCCCATTATTTTGGTGCAAAAGGCAGAAATTCACCTTATTTTGGAGTAAAATTGCAGAAATTTCACATATTTCAGGGCAAAAAGGCAGAAATTTCCCTAATTTTGGGGCAAAATTGCAGAAATTTCACTTATTTCAGGGAAATAAGTCAGAAATTCCCCGTATTTTGGGGCAAAGAAACAGAAATTCTCTTTTTTGGGGGGAAAAAGACAGAAATTCAACTTATTTAGAGGTTAAAAAGCCGAAATTCTTCTTATTTTGTACCAAAAATGAAGAAATTTTTCTTTTTTATGGCAAAAACTTATGCATTTCCTCTATTTTCGGGCATAATGCAGAAATTCCCCGTATTTTGGAGCAAAATTGCAGAAATTCCTTTAATTCTGGGGCAAAATGGCATAATTTTTCTATATGTTGGGGAAAAATGACAGAAATTCTCTTTATTTTGGGGCAAAACTCAGAAATTCCCCTATTTTGGGGCAAAATTCCAGAAATTTCTCTTATTTTGGGTCAAAATTGCAGAAATTTAGCTTATTTTGGGGCAAAATTGCAGAAATTTCACTTATTTCAGGGAACAAATGCAGAAATTTTCCTTATTTTGGGGCAAAAATGCAGAAATTCCCCTTATTTTGAGGTAAAAAGGCTGAAATTCCAATTATTTGAGGGCAAAAATGCAGAAATTTCCCTTATTTTGGGGCAAAAAAACAGAAATTCTCTTTATTTTGTGGCAAAAATGCAGAAATTTTTTTTATTTTGGGGCAAAATTGCAGAAATTTCACCTATTTCAGGGCATAATTCAAAAATTCCTTTTATTTTGGGACAAAAAGTCAGAAATTCCGTTTATTTTTGGGTAAAAAGGCATAAATTTCACTTATTTTGAGGTAAAAAGGCAGAAATCCTCTTATTTTGGGGCAAAAATGAAGAAATTTCCTTTTTTTGTGGCAAAAGGTATACATTCCCCTTACTTTCGGGATAAAAAGCAGAAATTCCCCGTATTTTGAAGCAAAATTGCAGAAATTCTCTCAATTTTCGTGCAAAAAGGCAGAAATTCTCCTTATTTTGGGGCAAAAAGACAGAAAATCTCCTTTTTCAGGAGCAAACAGTCAGAAATTCCCCTTGTTTTGGGGCAAAATTGCAGAAATTTCCTTTACATTGGGGCAAAATTGCAGAAATTTCCCTTATTTTGGGGCAAAGTTGCAGAAATTTCACTTATTTCAGGGTAATAAGTCAGAAATTCCCCTTATTTTGGGGCAAAAAAGACAGAAATTTCCTTTGTTTTGGGGGAAAAAGACAGAAATTCCACTTATTTAGAGGCAAAAAGGCAGAAATTCAATTTATTTTGGAGCAAAAATGAAGAAATTTCCCTTTTTATAGCAAAAAGGTATGCATTCCCATTATTTTCGGGCAAAAAGGCAGAAATTCCCCGTATTTTGGAGCAAAATTGCAGAAATTCCCCTAATTGTGGGGCAAAAGACAGAAATTCCCTTTATTTTGGAGCAAAAATGAAGAAATTTCCCTTTTTATGGCAAAAAGTTATGCATTCCCATTATTTTCGGGCAAAAAGGCAGAAATTCCTTGTATTTTGGAGCAAAATTGCAGAAAATGTCCTAATTTTGGGGCAAAAGGCAGAAATTCCCTTTATTTTGGGGAAAAAAGACAGAAATTCCCTTTGTCTTGAGGGAAAAAGACAGAAATTCCAATTATTTAGAGGTAAAAATGCAGAAATTCCCGTTATTTTGGAGCAAAAATGAAGAAATTTCCCTTTTTATGGCAAAAAGGTATGCATTCCCATTATTTTCGGGCAAAAAGGCAGAAATTCCCCGTATTTTGGAGCAAAATTGCAGAAATTCCTCTAATTTTGGGGCAAAAGGCAGAAATTCCCTTTATTTTGGGACAAAAATCAGAAAATCCCCTTATTTTGGGGCAAAATTCCAGAAAATTCCTCTATTTTGGGGTAAAATTGCAGGAATTTACCTTATTTTGAGGCAAAATTGCAGAAATTTCCATTATTTGGTGTAAAATTGCAGAAATTTCACTTATTTTCAGGTAAAAAGGCTGAAATTTCCATTATTTTGGGGCAAAAGGTGAGAAATTGTTCTTATTTTGGGGCAAAATTGCAGAAATTTCCTTTATTATGGGGAAAAATTGCAGTAATTTCACATATTTCAGAGAAAAAAAGCAAAATTTTTTCTTATTTTGGGACAAAAAGGCAGAAATTCCCATTATTTTGGTGCAAAAGGCAGAAATTCACCTTATTTTGGAGTAAAATTGCAGAAATTTCACATATTTCAGGGCAAAAAGGCAGAAATTTCCCTAATTTTGGGGCAAAATTGCAGAAATTTCACTTATTTCAGGGAAATAAGTCAGAAATTCCCCGTATTTTGGGGCAAAGAAACAGAAATTCTCTTTTTTGGGGGTAAAAAGACAGAAATTCAACTTATTTAGAGGTTAAAAAGCCGAAATTCTTCTTATTTTGTACCAAAAATGAAGAAATTTTTCTTTTTTATGGCAAAAACTTATGCATTTCCTCTATTTTCGGGCATAATGCAGAAATTCCCCGTATTTTGGAGCAAAATTGCAGAAATTCCTTTAATTCTAGGGCAAAATGGCATAATTTTTCTATATGTTGGGGAAAAATGACAGAAATTCTCTTTATTTTGGGGCAAAACTCAGAAATTCCCCTTATTTTGGGGCAAAATTCCAGAAATTTCTCTTATTTTGGGTCAAAATTGCAGAAATTTAGCTTATTTTGGGGCAAAATTGCAGAAATTTCACTTATTTCAGGGAACAAATGCAGAAATTTTCCTTATTTTGGGGCAAAAATGCAGAAATTCCCCTTATTTTGAGGTAAAAAGGCTGAAATTCCAATTATTTGAGGGCAAAAATGCAGAAATTTCCCTTATTTTGGGGCAAAAAAACAGAAATTCTCTTTATTTTGTGGCAAAAATGCAGAAATTTTTTTTATTTTGGGGCAAAATTGCAGAAATTTCACCTATTTCAGGGCATAATTCAAAAATTCCTTTTATTTTGGGACAAAAAGTCAGAAATTCCGTTTATTTTTGGGTAAAAAGGCATAAATTTCACTTATTTTGAGGTAAAAAGGCAGAAATCCTCTTATTTTGGGGCAAAAATGAAGAAATTTCCTTTTTTTGTGGCAAAAGGTATACATTCCCCTTACTTTCGGGATAAAAAGCAGAAATTCCCCGTATTTTGAAGCAAAATTGCAGAAATTCTCTCAATTTTCGTGCAAAAAGGCAGAAATTCTCCTTATTTTGGGGCAAAAAGACAGAAAATCTCCTTTTTCAGGAGCAAACAGTCAGAAATTCCCCTTGTTTTGGGGCAAAATTGCAGAAATTTCCTTTACATTGGGGCAAAATTGCAGAAATTTCCCTTATTTTGGGGCAAAGTTGCAGAAATTTCACTTGTTTCAGGGTAATAAGTCAGAAATTCCCCTTATTTTGGGGCAAAAAAGACAGAAATTTCCTTTGTTTTGGGGGAAAAAGACAGAAATTCCACTTATTTAGAGGCAAAAAGGCAGAAATTCAATTTATTTTGGAGCAAAAATGAAGAAATTTCCCTTTTATAGCAAAAAGGTATGCATTCCCATTATTTTCGGGCAAAAAGGCAGAAATTCCCCGTATTTTGGAGCAAAATTGCAGAAATTCCCCTAATTGTGGGGCAAAAGACAGAAATTCCCTTTATTTTGGAGCAAAAATGAAGAAATTTCCCTTTTTATGGCAAAAAGTTATGCATTCCCATTATTTTCGGGCAAAAAGGCAGAAATACCTTGTATTTTGGAGCAAAATTGCAGAAAATGTCCTAATTTTGGGGCAAAAGGCAGAAATTCCCTTTATTTTGGGGAAAAAAGACAGAAATTCCCTTTGTCTTGAGGGAAAAAGACAGAAATTCCAATTATTTAGAGGTAAAAATGCAGAAATTCCCGTTATTTTGGAGCAAAAATGAAGAAATTTCCCTTTTTATGGCAAAAAGGTATGCATTCCCATTATTTTCGGGCAAAAAGGCAGAAATTCCCCGTATTTTGGAGAAAAATTTCAGAAATTCCTCTAATTTTGGGGCAAAAGGCAGAAATTCCCTTTATTTTGGGACAAAAATCAGAAAATCCCCTTATTTTGGGGCAAAATTCCAGAAAATTCCTCTATTTTGGGGTAAAATTGCAGGAATTTACCTTATTTTGAGGCAAAATTGCAGAAATTTCCATTATTTGGTGTAAAATTGCAGAAATTTCACTTATTTTCAGGTAAAAAGGCTGAAATTTCCATTATTTTGGGGCAAAAGGTGAGAAATTGTTCTTATTTTGGGGCAAAATTGCAGAAATTTCCTTTATTATGGGGAAAAATTGCAGAAATTTCACTTATTTCAGAGAAAAAAAGCAAAATTTTTTCTTATTTTGGGACAAAAAGGCAGAAATTCCCATTATTTTGGTGCAAAAGGCAGAAATTCACCTTATTTTGGAGTAAAATTGCAGAAATTTCACATATTTCAGGGCAAAAAGGCAGAAATTTCCCTAATTTTGGGGCAAAATTGCAGAAATTTCACTTATTTCAGGGAAATAAGTCAGAAATTCCCCGTATTTTGGGGCAAAGAAACAGAAATTCTCTTTTTTGGGGGGAAAAAGACAGAAATTCAACTTATTTAGAGGTTAAAAAGCCGAAATTCTTCTTATTTTGTACCAAAAATGAAGAAATTTTTCTTTTTTATGGCAAAAACTTATGCATTTCCTCTATTTTCGGGCATAATGCAGAAATTCCCCGTATTTTGGAGCAAAATTGCAGAAATTCCTTTAATTCTGGGGCAAAATGGCATAATTTTTCTATATGTTGGGGAAAAATGACAGAAATTCTCTTTATTTTGGGGCAAAACTCAGAAATTCCCCTTATTTTGGGGCAAAATTCCAGAAATTTCTCTTATTTTGAGTCAAAATTGCAGAAATTTAGCTTATTTTGGGGCAAAATTGCAGAAATTTCACTTATTTCAGGGAACAAATGCAGAAATTTTCCTTATTTTGGGGCAAAAATGCAGAAATTCCCCTTATTTTGAGGTAAAAAGGCTGAAATTCCAATTATTTGAGGGCAAAAATGCAGAAATTTCCCTTATTTTGGGGCAAAAAAACAGAAATTCTCTTTATTTTGTGGCAAAAATGCAGAAATTTTTTTTATTTTGGGGCAAAATTGCAGAAATTTCACCTATTTTAGGGCATAATTCAAAAATTCCTTTTATTTTGGGACAAAAAGTCAGAAATTCCGTTTATTTTTGGGTAAAAAGGCATAAATTTCACTTATTGTGAGGTAAAAAGGCAGAAATCCTCTTATTTTGGGGCAAAAATGAAGAAATTTCCTTTTTTTGTGGCAAAAGGTATACATTCCCCTTACTTTCGGGATAAAAAGCAGAAATTCCCCGTATTTTGAAGCAAAATTGCAGAAATTCTCTCAATTTTCGTGCAAAAAGGCAGAAATTCTCCTTATTTTGGGGCAAAAAGACAGAAAATCTCCTTTTTCAGGAGCAAACAGTCAGAAATTCCCCTTGTTTTGGGGCAAAATTGCAGAAATTTCCTTTACATTGGGGCAAAATTGCAGAAATTTCCCTTATTTTGGGGCAAAGTTGCAGAAATTTCACTTATTTCAGGGTAATAAGTCAGAAATTCCCCTTATTTTGGGGCAAAAAAGACAGAAATTTCCTTTGTTTTGGGGGAAAAAGACAGAAATTCCACTTATTTAGAGGCAAAAAGGCAGAAATTCAATTTATTTTGGAGCAAAAATGAAGAAATTTCCCTTTTTATAGCAAAAAGGTATGCATTCCCATTATTTTCGGGCAAAAAGGCAGAAATTCCCCGTATTTTGGAGCAAAATTGCAGAAATTCCCCTAATTGTGGGGCAAAAGACAGAAATTCCCTTTATTTTGGAGCAAAAATGAAGAAATTTCCCTTTTTATGGCAAAAAGTTATGCATTCCCATTATTTTCGGGCAAAAAGGCAGAAATTCCTTGTATTTTGGAGCAAAATTGCAGAAAATGTCCTAATTTTGGGGCAAAAGGCAGAAATTCCCTTTATTTTGGGGAAAAAAGACAGAAATTCCCTTTGTCTTGAGGGAAAAAGACAGAAATTCCAATTATTTAGAGGTAAAAATGCAGAAATTCCCGTTATTTTGGAGCAAAAATGAAGAAATTTCCCTTTTTATGGCAAAAAGGTATGCATTCCCATTATTTTCGGGCAAAAAGGCAGAAATTCCCCGTATTTTGGAGCAAAATTTCAGAAATTCCCCTAATTTTGGGGCAAAAGGGAGAAATTCCCTTAATTATGGGGCAAAAATCAGAAATTCCTCTTATTTTGGGGCAGAATTCCAGAAATTTTTTTTTTTATTTTGGGGCAAAATTGCAGGAATTTATTTTATTTTGGGGCAAAATTGCAGAAATTTCCTTTACATTGGGGCAAAATTGCAGAAATTTCCCTTATTTTGGGGCAAAGTTGCAGAAATTTCACTTATTTCAGGGTAATAAGTCAGAAATTCCCCTTATTTTGGGGCAAAAAAGACAGAAATTTCCTTTGTTTTGGGGGAAAAAGACAGAAATTCCACTTATTTAGAGGCAAAAAGGCAGAAATTCAATTTATTTTGGAGCAAAAATGAAGAAATTTCCCTTTTTATAGCAAAAAGGTATGCATTCCCATTATTTTCGGGCAAAAAGGCAGAAATTCCCCGTATTTTGGAGCAAAATTGCAGAAATTCCCCTAATTGTGGGGCAAAAGACAGAAATTCCCTTTATTTTGGAGCAAAAATGAAGAAATTTCCCTTTTTATGGCAAAAAGTTATGCATTCCCGTTATTTTTGGGCAAAAAGGCAGAAATTCCTTGTATTTTGGAGCAAAATTGCAGAAAATGTCCTAATTTTGGGGCAAAAGGCAGAAATTCCCTTTATTTTGGGGAAAAAAGACAGAAATTCCCTTTGTCTTGAGGGAAAAAGACAGAAATTCCAATTATTTAGAGGTAAAAATGCAGAAATTCCCGTTATTTTGGAGCAAAAATGAAGAAATTTCCCTTTTTATGGCAAAAAGGTATGCATTCCCATTATTTTCGGGCAAAAAGGCAGAAATTCCCCGTATTTTGGAGCAAAATTTCAGAAATTCCCCTAATTTTGGGGCAAAAGGGAGAAATTCCCTTTATTATGGGGCAAAAATCAGAAATTCCTCTTATTTTGGGGCAGAATTCCAGAAATTTTTTTTTTATTTTGGGGCAAAATTGCAGGAATTTATTTTATTTTGGGGCAAAATTGCAGAAATTTCACTTATTTTTAGGTAAAAAGGCTGAAATTTCCTTTATTTTGGGGTAAAAAGGAAGAAATTCCTTTTATTTTAAGGCAAAGTTACAGAAATTTCCTTTATTATGGGGAAAAATTGCAGAAATTTCCTTTATTTTAGGGCAAAATTGCAGAAATTTTACTTATTTCAGAGAAAAAAAGCAAAAATTTTTCTTATTTTGGGGCAAAAAGCCAGAAATTCCCATTATTTTTGGGCAAAAAGTCAGAAATTCACCTTATTTTTGGGTAAAAATGCAGAAATTTCACATATTTCAGGGCAAAAAGTCAAAAATTTCCCTTATTTTTGGGCAAAATTGCAGAAATTTCACTTAATTCAGAGAAAAAAACAAAAATTTTTCTTATTTTGGGGCAAAAACTCAGAAATTCACCTTATTTTGGGGTAAAATTGCAGAAATTTCACATATTTCAGGGCAAAAAGGCAGAAATTTCCCTTATTTTGGGGCAAAAATGCAGAAATTTCACTTATATCAGGGAAAAAAGGCAGAAATTTTCCTTAATTTGGGGAAAAAATGCAGAAATTCTCCTTATTTGGAGTTAAAAAGGCTGAAATTCTCCTTATTTGGGGGCAAAAACACAGAAATTCCCCTTATTTTGTGGCAAAAATGCAGAGATTTCTTTTATTTTGGGGCAAATTTGCAGAAATTTCACTTATTTCAGGGCATAATTCAAAAATTCCTTTTATTTTGGGGCAAAAAGACAGAAATTCTGTTTATTTTGGGGTAAAAAGGCAGAAATTTCACTTATTTTGTCGTAAAAAGGCAGAAATTCCTCTTTTTTGGGGGCAAAAATGATGAAATTTTCCTTTTTTGTGGCAAAAGGTATACATTTCCCTTACTTTCGGGATAAAAAGCAGAAATTCCTCGTATTTTGAAGCAAAATTGCATAAATTCTCCCAATTTTTGGGCAAAAAGGCAGAAATTCTTTTTATTTTGAGGCAAAAAGACAGAAAATCTCCTTTTTCAGGAGCAAACAGTCAGAAATTCCCCATATTGTGGGGCAAAATTGCAGAAATTTTTTTTACATTGGGGCAAAATTGCAGAAATTTCCCTTATTTTAAAACAAAATTGCAGAAATTTCACTTATTTCAGGTTAATAAGTCAGAAATTCCCCTTATTTTGGGGCAAAATTGCCAAAATTTGCTTTACATTGGGGCAAAATTGCAAAAATCTCTCTTATTTTGTTGCAAAATTGCAGAAATTTCACTTATTTCAATTTAGTAAGTCAGAAATTCCCCTTATTTTGTGGCAAAAAAGACAGAAATTCCCTTTGTTTTGGGGGGAAAAGACAGAAATTCCACTTATTTAGAGGCAAAAAGGCAGAAATTCCCATTATTTTCGAGCAAAAATGAAGAAATTTCCCTTTTTATGGCAAAAAAGTATGCATTCCCATTATTTTCAGACAAAAAGGCAGAAATTCCCTGTATTTTGGAGCAAAATTGCAGAAATATTTCTAATTTTGGGGCAAAAGGCAGAAATTCCCCTTATTTTGGGGCAAAATTCCAGAAATTTCCTTTATTTTGGGGCAAAATTGCAGGAATTTACCTTATTTTGGGGCAAAATTGCAGAAATTTCACCTATTTGGTGCAAAATTGCAGAAATTTCACTTATTTTCAGGTATAAAGGCTGAAATTTCCTTTATTTTGGGGCAATAAGGGAGAAATTCCCCTTATTTTGGGGCAAAATTGCAGAAATTTCCCTTATTATGGGGAAAAATTGCAGAAATTTCCCTTAATTTAGGGCAAAATTGCAGAAATTTCACTTATTTCAGGGTAATAAGTCAGAAATTTCCCTTATTTTGGGACAAAAAAGACAAAAATTCCCTTTGTTTTGGGGGAAAAAGACAGAAATTCCACTAATTTAGAGGCTAAAAAGCCGAAATTCTTCTTATTTTGGAGCAAAAATGAAGAAATTTTCCTTTTTTATGGCAAAAACTTATGCATTTCCTCTATTTTCGGGCAAAATGCAGAAATTCCTTGTATTTTGGAGCAAAATTGCAGAAATTCCCCTAATTCTGGGGCAAAAAGGCAAAAATTCCCTATATGTTGAGGCAAAAAGACAGAAATTCTCCTTATTTTGGGGCAAAACTCAGAAATTCCCCTTATTTTGGGGCAAAATTCCAGAAATTTCCCTTATTTTGGGGCAAAATTGCAGAAATTTCACTTATTTTGGGGCAAAATTGCAGAAATTTCACTTATTTCAGGGAAAAAAGGCAGAAATTTTCCTTATTTTAGGGCAAAAATGCAGAAATTCCCCTTATTTTGAGGTAAAAAGGCTGAAATTCCCCTTATTTGGGGGCAAAAAGGCAGAAATTTCCCTTATTTTGGGGCAAAAAAACACAAATTCTCCTTATTTTGTGGCAAAAATGCAGAAATTCCTTTTATTTTGGGGCAAAATGACAGAAATTCCATTTATTTTTGTTTAAAAAGGCAGAAATTTCACTTATTTTGAGGTAAAAAGGCAGAAATTGCTCTAATTTTGGGGCAAAATGAAGAAATTTCCCTTTTTTGTGGCAAAAGGTATACATTCGCCTTACTTTCGGGATAATAAGCAGAAATTCCCCGTATTTTGAAGCAAAATTGCAGAAATTCTCTCAATTTTCGTGCAAAAAGGCAGAAATTCTCCTTCTTTTGGGGCAAAAAGACAGAAAATCTCCTTTTTCGGGAGCAAACAGATAGAAATTCCCCTTATTTTGGGGCAAAATTGCAAAAATTTCACTTATTTCAGGGTAATAAGTCAGAAATTCCCCTTATTTTGGTGAAAAATACACAAATTCCCTTTGTTTTGGGGGAAAAAGACAGAAATTCCACTTATTTAGAGGCTAAAAAGCCGAAATTCTTCTTATTTTGGAGCAAAAATGAAGAAATTTTCCTCGTTTATTTCAAAAAGTTATGCATTCCCCTTTTTTTCGGGCAAAAAGGCAGAAATTCCCTGTATTTTGGAGTAAAATTGCAGAAATTCCCATAATTGTGGGGCAAAAATGCAGAAATTCCCTATATGTTGGGGCGAAAACACAGAAATTCTCTTTATTTTGGGGCAAAATTCCAGAAATTTCCCTTATTCTGGGGCAAAATTGCAGAAATTTCACTTATTTTGAGCAAAATTGCAGAAATTTCACTTATTTCAGGAAAAAAAGAAATTTTGTTATTTTGGGGGCAAAAAGGCAGAAATTCCACTTATTTTGAGGTAAAAAGGCTGAAATTCCCCTTATTTGGGGGCAAAAAGGCAGAAATATCCCTTATTTTGGGGCAAAATTGCAGAAATTTCACTTATTACAGGGTAATAAGTCAGAAATTCCTTTTAATTTGGGGCAAAAAAGACAGAAGTTCCCTTTGTTTTGGGGGAAAAACAAGAAATTCCACTTATTTAGAGGCAAGAAGGCAGAAATTCCTATTATTTTGGAGCAAAAATGAAGAAGTTTCCCTTTTTATGGCAAAAAGGTATGCATTCCCATTATTTTCGGGCAAAAGGCAGAAATTCCCCTTATTTTGGGGCAAAATTCAAGAAATTTCCTTTATTTTGGGGCAAAATTGCAGGAATTTGCCTTATTTTGGGGCAAAATTGCAGAAATTTTTCTTATTTGGGGAAAAATTGCAGAAATTTTAATTATTTTCAGGTAAAAAGGCTGAAATTTCCTTTAGTTTGGGGCAAAAAGGGAGAAATTCCCCTTATTTTTGGGCAAAATTGCAGAAATTTCCCTTATTTTTGGGAAAAATTGCAAAAATTTTCCTTATTTTAGAGCAAAATTGCAGCAATTTTACTTATTTCAGAGAAAAAAAACAAAAATTTTTCTTATTTTGGGGCAAAAAGGCAGAAATTCCCATTATTTTGGGGCAAAAAGGCAGAAATTTACCTTATTTTGTGGTAAAATTGCAGAAATTTCACATATTTCAGGGCAAAAAGGCAGAAATTTCCCTTATTTGGGGGCAAAATTGCAGAAATTTCACTTATTTCAGGGTAATAAGTCAGAAATTCCCCTTATTTTGGGGCAAAATACAGAAATTCCCTTTGTTTTGGGGGAAAAAGACAGAAATTCCACTTATTTAGAGGCAAAAAAGCAGAAATTCTTCTTATTTTGTAGCAAAAATGAAGAGATTTTTCTCATTTATGGCAAAAGGTTATGCATTCCCCTTATTTTTGGGCAAAAAGGCAGAAATTCCCTGTATTTTGGAGCAAAATTGCAGAAATTCCCCTAATTGTGGGGCAAAAAGGCAGAAATTCCCTATATGTTGGGGCAAAAACACAGAAATTCTCCTTATTTTGGGGCAAAACTCAGAAATTCTTCTTATTTTGGGGCAAAATTCCAGAAATTTCCCTTACTTTGGGGCAAAATTGCAAAAATTTCACTAATTTGGGGCAAAATTGCAGAAATTTCAATTATTTTAAGGAAAAAAGCCAGAGATTTTTCTTATTTTGAAGCAAAAATGCAGAAATTCCCCTTATTTTGCGGTAAAAATACTGTAATTCCCCTTATTTGGGGACAAAAATGCAGAAATTTCCCTTATTTTGGGGCAAAGAGACAGAAATTCCCCTTATTTTGTGGCAAAAATGCAGAAATTTCTTTTATTTTGGGGCAAAATTGCAGAAATTTCACATATTTCAGGGCATAATTCAAAAATTCCTTTTATTTTTGGGCAAAATGACAGAAATTCCGTTTATTTTTGTGTAAAAAGGCAGAAATTTCACTTATTTTGAAGTAAAAAGGAAGAAATTGCTCTAATTTTGGGACAAAAATGAAGTAATTTCCCTTTTTTGTGGCAAAAGGTATACATTCCCCTTACTTTCCGGATAAAAAGCAGAAATTCCCCGTATTTTGAAGCAAAATTGCAGAAATTCTCTCAATTTTCGGGCAAAAAGGCAGAAATTCTCCTTATTTTTTGGTAAAAAGACAGAAAATCTCCTTTTGCGGGAGCAAACAGTCAGAAATTCCCCTTATTTTGGGGCAAAAAAGACAGAAATTCCCTTTGTTTTGGGGGAAAAAGACAGAAATTCCACTTATTTAGAGGCAATAAAGCAGAAATTCTTATTTTGGAGCAAAAATGAAGAAATTTTTCTCGTTTATTTCTAAAATTATGCATTCCCCTTATTTTCGGGGTAAAAGGCAGAAATTCCCTGTATTTTGGAGCAAAATTGCATAAATTCCCCTAATTGTGGGGCAAAAAGGCAGAAATTCCCTATATGTTGGGGCAAAAAGAAAGAAATTCTCCTTATTTTGGGGCAAAACTCAGAAATTCCCCTTATTTTGGGGCAAAATTCCAGAAATTTCCCTTATTTTGGGGCAAAATTGAAGAAATTTCACTTATTTTGGGGCAAAATTGCAGAAATTTCACTTATTTTAGGGAAAAAAGCCAGAGATTTTCCTTATTTTGGGGCAAAAATGCAGAAATTCCCCTTATTTTGAGGTAAAAAGTCCGAAATTCTTCTTATTTGGAGGCAAAAAGGCAGAAATTTCCCTTATTTTGGGGCAAAAAGACAGAAATTCCCCTTATTTTTTGGCAAAAATGCAGAAATTTCTTTTATTTTGGGGCAAAAATGAAGAAAATCCTTTTTTTGTGAGAAAAGGTATACATTCCTCTTACTTTCGGGATTAAAAGCAGAAATTTCCCGTATTTTGAAGCAAAATTGCAGAAATTCTCATAATTTTTGGGCAAAAAGGCAGAAATTCTCCTTATTTTGGGTCAAAAAGACATAAAATCTCCTTTTTTGGGAGCAAACAGTCAGAGTTTCTCCTTATTTTGGGGCAAAATTGCAGAAATTTCGTTTACATTGGGGCAAAATTGCAGAAATTTTCCTTATTTTGGGGCAAAATTGCAGAAATTTCACTTATTTCAGGGAAATAAATCAGTAATTCCCCTTATTTTGGGGCAAAAAAGACAGAAATTCCCTTTGTTTTGGGGGCAAAAGACAGAAATTCCATTTATTTAGAGGCAAAAAGGCAGAAATTCCCCTTATTTTGGAGCAAAAATGAAGAAATTTTCTTTTTTATGGCAAAAAGGTATGCATTCCCATTATTTTCAGGCAAAAAGGCAGAAATTCCCTGTATTTTAGAGCAAAATTGCAGAAATTCTTCTAATTTTGGGGCAAAAGGCAGAAATTCCTCTTATTTTGGGGCAAAATTCCAGAAATTTCCTTTATTTTGGGGCAAAATTGCAGGAATTTACCTTATTTTGGGTCAAAATTGCAGAAATTTCACCTATTTGGTGCAAAATTGCAGAAATTTTACTTATTTTCAGGTAAAAAGGCTGAAATTTCCTTTATTTTGGGGCAAAAAGGGAGAAATTCCCCTTATTTTGGGGCAAAATTGCAGAAATTTCCCTTATTTTTGGGAAAAATTGCAAAAATTTTCCTTATTTTAGAGCAAAATTGCAGCAATTTTACTTATTTCAGAGAAAAAAAACAAAAATTTTTCTTATTTTGGGGCAAAAAGGCAGAAATTCCCATTATTTTGGGGCAAAAAGGCAGTAATTTACCTTATTTTGTGGTAAAATTGCAGAAATTTCACATATTTCAGGGCAAAAAGGCAGAAATTTCCCTTATTTGGGGGCAAAATTGCAGAAATTTCACTTATTTCAGGGTAATAAGTCAGAAATTCCCCTTATTTTGGGGCAAAATACAGAAATTCCCTTTGTTCTGGGGGAAAAAGACAGAAATTCCACTTATTTAGAGGCAAAAAAGCAGAAGTTCTTCTTATTTTGGAGCAAAAATGAAGAGATTTTTCTCGTTTATGGCAAAAGGTTATGCATTTTCCTTATTTTTGGCTAAAAAAGCAGAAATTCCCTGTATTTTGGAGCAAAATTGAAGAAATTCCCCTAATTGTGGGGCAAAAAGGCAGAAATTCCCTATATGTTGGGGCAAAAACACAGAAATTCTCCTTATTTTGGGGCAAAACTCAGAAATTCCCCTTATTTTGGGGCAAAATTCCAGAAATTTCCCTTACTTTGGGGCAAAATTGCAGAAATTTCACTAATTTGGGGCAAAATTGCAGAAATTTCAATTATTTTAAGGAAAAAAGCCAGAGATTTTTCTTATTTTGGGGCAAAAATGCAGAAATTCCCCTTATTTTGAGGTAAAAATGCTGTAATTCCCCTTATTTGGGGACAAAAATGCAGAAATTTCCCTTATTTTGGGGCAAAGAGACAGAAATTCCCCTTATTTTGTGGCAAAAAATGCAGAAATTTCTTTTATTTTGGGGCAAAATTGCAGAAATTTCACATATTTCAGGGCATAATTCAAAAATTCCTTTTATTTTTGGGCAAAATGACAGAAATTCCGTTTATTTTTGTGTAAAAAGGCAGAAATTTCACTTATTTTGAAGTAAAAAGGAAGAAATTGCTCTAATTTTGGGACAAAAATGAAGTAATTTCCCTTTTTTGTGGCAAAAGGTATACATTCCCCTTACTTTCCGGATAAAAAGCAGAAATTCCCCGTATTTTGAAGCAAAATTGCAGAAATTCTCTCAATTTTCGGGCAAAAAGGCAGAAATTCTCCTTATTTTTTGGTAAAAAGACAGAAAATCTCCTTTTTCGGGAGCAAACAGTCAGAAATTCCCCTTATTTTGGGGCAAAAAAGACAGAAATTCCCTTTGTTTTGGGGGAAAAAGACAGAAATTCCACTTATTTAGAGGCAATAAAGCAGAAATTCTTATTTTTGAGCAAAAATGAAGAAATTTTTCTCGTTTATTTCTAAAATTATGCATTCCCCTTATTTTCGGGGTAAAAGGCAGAAATTCCCTGTATTTTGGAGCAAAATTGCATAAATTCCCCTAATTGTGGGGCAAAAAGGCAGAAATTCCCTATATGTTGGGGCAAAAAGAAAGAAATTCTCCTTATTTTGGGGCAAAACTCAGAAATTCCCCTTATTTTGGGGCAAAATTCCAGAAATTTCCCTTATTTTGGGGCAAAATTGAAGAAATTTCACTTATTTTGGGGCAAAATTGCAGAAATTTCACTTATTTTAGGGAAAAAAGCCAGAGATTTTCCTTATTTTGGGGCAAAAATGCAGAAATTCCCCTTATTTTGAGGTAAAAAGTCCGAAATTCTTCTTATTTGGAGGCAAAAAGGCAGAAATTTCCCTTATTTTGGGGCAAAAAGACAGAAATTCCCCTTATTTTTTGGCAAAAATGCAGAAATTTCTTTTATTTTGGGGCAAAAATGAAGAAAATCCTTTTTTTGTGAGAAAAGGTATACATTCCTCTTACTTTCGGGATTAAAAGCAGAAATTTCCCGTATTTTGAAGCAAAATTGCAGAAATTCTCATAATTTTTGGGCAAAAAGGCAGAAATTCTCCTTATTTTGGGTCAAAAAGACATAAAATCTCCTTTTTTGGGAGCAAACAGTCAGAGTTTCTCCTTATTTTGGGGCAAAATTGCAGAAATTTCGTTTACATTGGGGCAAAATTGCAGAAATTTTCCTTATTTTGGGGCAAAATTGCAGAAATTTCACTTATTTCAGGGAAATAAATCAGTAATTCCCCTTATTTTGGGGCAAAAAAGACAGAAATTCCCTTTGTTTTGGGGGCAAAAGACAGAAATTCCATTTATTTAGAGGCAAAAAGGCAGAAATTCCCCTTATTTTGGAGCAAAAATGAAGAAATTTTCTTTTTTATGGCAAAAAGGTATGCATTCCCATTATTTTCAGGCAAAAAGGCAGAAATTCCCTGTATTTTAGAGCAAAATTGCAGAAATTCTTCTAATTTTGGGGCAAAAGGCAGAAATTCCCCTTATTTTGGGGCAAAATTCCAGAAATTTCCTTTATTTTGGGGCAAAATTGCAGGAATTTACCTTATTTTGGGTCAAAATTGCAGAAATTTCACCTATTTGGTGCAAAATTGCAGAAATTTTACTTATTTTCAGGTATAAAGGCTGAAATTTCCTTTATTTTGGGGCAATAAGGGAGAAATTCCCCTTATTTTGGGGCAAAATTGCAGAAATTTCCCTTATTATGGGGAAAAATTGCAGAAATTTCCCTTATTTTAGGGCAAAATTGCAGAAATTTCACTTATTTTAGAGAAAAAAAGCAAAAATTTTTCTTTTTTTGGGGCAAAAATGTAGAAATTCCCATTATTTTGGGGCAAAAAGGCAGAAATCCACCTTATTTTGGGGTAAAATTGCAGAAATTTCACATATTTCAGAGCAAAAAGGTAGAAATTTCCCTTATTTTGGGGCAAAATTGCAGAAATTTCACTTATTTCAGGGTAATAAGTCAGAAATCTCCCTTATTTTGGGACAAAAAAGACAAAAATTTCCTTTGTTTTGGGGGAAAAAGACAGAAATTCCACTTATTTAGAGGCTAAAAAGCCGAAATTCTTCTTATTTTGGAGCAAAATGAAGAAATGTTCCTTTTTTATGGCAAAAACTTATGCATTTCCTCTATTTTCGGGCAAAATGCAGAAATTCCTTGTATTTTGGAGCAAAATTGCAGAAATTCCCCTAATTCTGGGGCAAAAAGGCAAAAATTCCCTATATGTTGTGGCAAAAAGACAGAAATTCTCCTTATTTTGGGGCAAAACTCAGAAATTCCCCTTATTTTGGGGCAAAATTCCAGAAATTTCCCTTATTTTGGGGCAAAATTGCAGAAATTTCACTTATTTTGGGGCAAAATTGCAGAAATTTCACTTATTTCAGGGAAAAAATGCAGAAATTTTCCTTATTTTAGGGCAAAAATGCAGAAATTCCCCTTATTTTGAGGTAAAAAGGCTGAAATTCCCCTTATTTGGGGGCAAAAAGGCAGAAATTTCCCTTATATTGGGGCAGAAAAACACAAATTCTCCTTATTTTGTGGCAAAAATGCAGAAATTTCTTTTATTTTGGGGCAAAATTGCAGAAATTTCACATATTTCAGAGCATAATTCAAAAATTCCTTTTATTTTTGGGCAAAATGACAGAAATTCCATTTATTTTTGTGTAAAAAGGCAGAAATTTCACTTATTTTGAAGTAAAAAGGAAGAAATTGCTCTAATTTTGGGGCAAAAATGATGTAATTTCCCTTTTTTGTGGCAAAAGGTATACATTCCCCTTACTTTCCGGATAAAAAGCAGAAATTCCCCGTATTTTGAAGCAAAATTGCAGAAATTCTCTCAATTTTCGGGCAAAAAGGCAGAAATTCTCCTTATTTTTTGGTAGAAAGACAGAAAATCTACTTTTTCGGGAGCAAACAGTCAGAAATTCCCCTTATTTTGGGGCAAAAAAGACAGAAATTCCCTTTGTTTTGGGGGAAAAAGACAGAAATTCCACTTATTTAGAGGCAATAAAGCAGAAATTCTTATTTTGGAGCAAAAATGAAGAAATTTTTCTCGTTTATTTCAAAAATTATGCATTCCCCTTATTTTCGGGGTAAAAGGCAGAAATTCCCTGTATTTTGGAGCAAAATTGCATAAATTCCCCTAATTGTGGGGCAAAAAGGCAGAAATTCCCTATATGTTGGGGCAAAAAGAAAGAAATTCTCCTTATTTTGGGGCAAAACTCAGAAATTCTCCTTATTCTGGGGCAAAATTCCAGAAATTTCCCTTATTTTGGGTCAAAATTGAAGAAATTTCACTTATTTTGGAGCAAAATTGCAGAAATTTCACTTATTTTAGGGAAAAAAGCCAGAGATTTTTCTTATTTTGGGGCAAAAATGCAGAAATTCCCCTTATTTTGAGGTAAAAAGTCCGAAATTCTTCTTATTTGGAGGCAAAAAGGCAGGAATTTCCCTTATTTTGGGGCAAAAAGACAGAAATTCCCCTTATTTTGTGGCAAAAATGCAGAAATTTCTTTTATTTTTGGGCAAAAATGAAGAAAATCCTTTTTTTGTGAGAAAAGGTATACATTCCTCTTACTTTCGGGATTAAAAGCAGAAATTTCCCGTATTTTGAAGCAAAATTGCAGAAATTCTCATAATTTTTGGGCAAAAAGGCAGAAATTCTCCTTATTTTGGGTCAAAAAGACAGAAAATCTCCTTTTTTTGGGAGCAAACAGTCAGAATTTCTCCTTATTTTGGGGCAAAATTGCAGAAATTTCGTTTACATTGGGGCAAAATTGCAGAAATTTTCCTTATTTTGGGGCAAAATTGCAGAAATTTCACTTATTTCAGGGTAATAAATCAGTAATTCCCCTTATTTTGGGGCAAAAAAGACAGAAATTCCCTTTGTTTTGGGGGCAAAAGACAGAAATTCCATTTATTTAGAGGCAAAAAGGCAGAAATTCCCCTTATTTTGGAGCAAAAATGAAGAAATTTCCCTTTTTTTTGGCAAAAAGGTATGCATTCCCATTATTTTCAGGCAAAAAGGCAGAAATTCCCTGTATTTTATAGCAAAATTGCAGAAATTCTTCTAATTTTGGGACAAAAGGCAGAAATTCCCCTTATTTTGGGGCAAAATTCCAGAAATTTCCTTTATTTTGGGGCAAAATTGCAGGAATTTACCTTATTTTGGGTCAAAATTGCAGAAATTTCACCTATTTGGTGCAAAATTGCAGAAATTTTACTTATTTTCAGGTAAAAAGGCTGAAATTTCCTTTATTTTGGGGCAAAAAGGGAGAAATTCCCCTTATTTTGGGGCAAAATTGCAGAAATTTCCCTTATTTTTGGGAAAAATTGCAAAAATTTTCCTTATTTTAGAGCAAAATTGCAGCAATTTTACTTATTTCAGAGACAAAAAACAAAAATTTTTCTTATTTTGGGGCAAAAAGGCAGAAATTCCCATTATTTTGGGGCAAAAAGGCAGAAATTTACCTTATTTTGTGGTAAAATTGCAGAAATTTCACATATTTCAGGGCAAAAAGGCAGAAATTTCCCTTATTTGGGGGCAAAATTGCAGAAATTTCACTTATTTCAGGGTAATAAGTCAGAAATTGCCCTTATTTTGGGGCAAAATACAGAAATTCCCTTTGTTCTGGGGGAAAAAGACAGAAATTCCACTTATTTAGAGGCAAAAAAGCAGAAATTCTTCTTATTTTGGAGCAAAAATGAAGAGATTTTTCTCGTTTATGGCAAAAGGTTATGCATTTTCCTTATTTTTGGGTAAAAAGGCAGAAATTCCCTGTATTTTGGAGCAAAATTGCAGAAATTCCCCTAATTGTGGGGCAAAAAGGCAGAAATTCCCTATATGTTGGGGCAAAAACACAGAAATTCTCCTTATTTTGGGGCAAAACTCAGAAATTCCCCTTATTTTGGGGCAAAATTCCAGAAATTTCCCTTACTTTGGGGCAAAATTGCAGAAATTTCACTAATTTGGGGCAAAATTGCAGAAATTTCAATTATTTTAAGGAAAAAAGCCAGAGATTTTCCTTATTTTGAGGCAAAAATGCAGAAATTCCTCTTATTTTGAGGTAAAAATGCTGTAATTCCCCTTATTTGGGGACAAAAATGCAGAAATTCCCCTTATTTTGTGGCAAAAATGCAGAAATTTCTTTTATTTTGGGGCAAAATTGCAGAAATTTCACATATTTCAGGGCATAATTCAAAAATTCCTTTTATTTTTGGGCAAAATGACAGAAATTCCGTTTATTTTTGTGTAAAAAGGCAGAAATTTCACTTATTTTGAAGTAAAAAGGAAGAAATTGCTCTAATTTTGGGACAAAAATGAAGTAATTTCCCTTTTTTGTGGCAAAAGGTATACATTCCCCTTACTTTCCGGATAAAAAGCAGAAATTCCCCGTATTTTGAAGCAAAATTGCAGAAATTCTCTCAATTTTCGGGCAAAAAGGCAGAAATTCTCCTTATTTTTTGGTAAAAAGACAGAAAATCTCCTTTTTCGGGAACAAACAGTCAGAAATTCCCCTTATTTTGAGGTAAAAAGTCCGAAATTCTTCTTATTTGGAGGCAAAAAGGCAGAAATTTCCCTTATTTTGGGGCAAAAAGACAGAAATTCCCCTTATTTTGTGGCAAAAATGCAGAAATTTCTTTTATTTTGGGGCAAAAATGAAGAAAATCCTTTTTTTGTGAGAAAAGGTATACATTCCTCTTACTTTCGGGATTAAAAGCAGAAATTTCCCGTATTTTGAAGCAAAATTGCAGAAATTCTCATAATTTTTGGGCAAAAAGGCAGAAATTCTCCTTATTTTGGGTCAAAAAGACATAAAATCTCCTTTTTTGGGAGCAAACAGTCAGAGTTTCTCCTTATTTTGGGGCAAAATTGCAGAAATTTCGTTTACATTGGGGCAAAATTGCAGAAATTTTCCTTATTTTGGGGCAAAATTGCAGAAATTTCACTTATTTCAGGGTAATAAATCAGTAATTCCCCTTATTTTGGGGCAAAAAAGACAGAAATTCCCTTTGTTTTGGGGGCAAAAGACAGAAATTCCATTTATTTAGAGGCAAAAAGGCAGAAATTCCCCTTATTTTGGAGCAAAAATGAAGAAATTTCCCTTTTTATGGCAAAAAGGTATGCATTCCCATTATTTTCAGGCAAAAAGGCAGAAATTCCCTGTATTTTAGAGCAAAATTGCAGAAATTCTTCTAATTTTGGGGCAAAAGGCAGAAATTCCCCTTATTTTGGGGCAAAATTCCAGAAATTTCCTTTATTTTGGGGCAAAATTGCAGGAATTTACCTTATTTTGGGTCAAAATTGCAGAAATTTCACCTATTTGGTGCAAAATTGCAGAAATTTTACTTATTTTCAGGTAAAAAGGCTGAAATTTCCTTTATTTTGGGGCAAAAAGGGAGAAATTCCCCTTATTTTGGGGCAAAATTGCAGAAATTTCCCTTATTTTTGGGAAAAATTGCAAAAATTTTCCTTATTTTAGAGCAAAATTGCAGCAATTTTACTTATTTCAGAGAAAAAAACAAAAATTTTTCTTATTTTGGGGCAAAAAGGCAGAAATTCCCATTATTTTGGGGCAAAAAGGCAGAAATTTACCTTATTTTGTGGTAAAATTGCAGAAATTTCACATATTTCAGGGCAAAAAGGCAGAAATTTCCCTTATTTGGGGGCAAAATTGCAGAAATTTCACTTATTTCAGGGTAATAAGTCAGAAATTCCCCTTATTTTGGGGCAAAATACAGAAATTCCCTTTGTTTTGGGGGAAAAAGACAGAAATTCCACTTATTTAGAGGCTAAAAAGCCGAAATTCTTCTTATTTTGGAGCAAAATGAAGAAATGTTCCTTTTTTATGGCAAAAACTTATGCATTTCCTCTATTTTCGGGCAAAATGCAGAAATTCCTTGTATTTTGGAGCAAAATTGCAGAAATTCCCCTAATTCTGGGGCAAAAAGGCAAAAATTCCCTATATGTTGGGGCAAAAAGACAGAAATTCTCCTTATTTTGGGGCAAAACTCAGAAATTCCCCTTATTTTGGGGCAAAATTCCAGAAATTTCCCTTATTTTGGGGCAAAATTGCAGAAATTTCACTTATTTTGGGGCAAAATTGCAGAAATTTCACTTATTTCAGGGAAAAAAGGCAGAAATTTTCCTTATTTTAGGGCAAAAATGCAGAAATTCCCCTTATTTTGAGGTAAAAAGGCTGAAATTCCCCTTATTTGGGGGCAAAAAGGCAGAAATTTCCCTTATATTGGGGCAGAAAAACACAAATTCTCCTTATTTTGTGGCAAAAATGCAGAAATTTCTTTTATTTTGGGGCAAAATTGCAGAAATTTCACATATTTCAGGGCATAATTCAAAAATTCCTTTTATTTTTGGGCAAAATGACAGAAATTCCATTTATTTTTGTGTAAAAAGGCAGAAATTTCACTTATTTTGAAGTAAAAAGGAAGAAATTGCTCTAATTTTGGGGCAAAAATGATGTAATTTCCCTTTTTTGTGGCAAAAGGTATACATTCCCCTTACTTTCCGGATAAAAAGCAGAAATTCCCCGTATTTTGAAGCAAAATTGCAGAAATTCTCTCAATTTTCGGGCAAAAAGGCAGAAATTCTCCTTATTTTTTGGTAGAAAGACAGAAAATCTACTTTTTCGGGAGCAAACAGTCAGAAATTCCCCTTATTTGGGGGCAAAAAAGACAGAAATTCCCTTTGTTTTGGGGGAAAAAGACAGAAATTCCACTTATTTAGAGGCAATAAAGCAGAAATTCTTATTTTGGAGCAAAAATGAAGAAATTTTTCTCGTTTATTTCAAAAATTATGCATTCCCCTTATTTTCGGGGTAAAAGGCAGAAATTCCCTGTATTTTGGAGCAAAATTGCATAAATTCCCCTAATTGTGGGGCAAAAAGGCAGAAATTCCCTATATGTTGGGGCAAAAAGAAAGAAATTCTCCTTATTTTGGGGCAAAACTCAGAAATTCTCCTTATTCTGGGGCAAAATTCCAGAAATTTCCCTTATTTTGGGTCAAAATTGAAGAAATTTCACTTATTTTGGAGCAAAATTGCAGAAATTTCACTTATTTTAGGGAAAAAATCCAGAGATTTTTCTTATTTTGGGGCAAAAATGCAGAAATTCCCCTTATTTTGAGGTAAAAAGTCCAAAATTCTTCTTATTTGGAGGCAAAAAGGCAGGAATTTCCCTTATTTTGGGGCAAAAAGACAGAAATTCCCCTTATTTTGTGGCAAAAATGCAGAAATTTCTTTTATTTTTGGGCAAAAATGAAGAAAATCCTTTTTTTGTGAGAAAAGGTATACATTCCCCTTACTTTCGGGATTAAAAGCAGAAATTTCCCGTATTTTGAAGCAAAATTGCAGAAATTCTCATAATTTTTGGGCAAAAAGGCAGAAATTCTCCTTATTTTGGGTCAAAAAGACAGAAAATCTCCTTTTTTTGGGAGCAAACAGTCAGAATTTCTCCTTATTTTGGGGCAAAATTGCAGAAATTTCGTTTACATTGGGGCAAAATTGCAGAAATTTTCCTTATTTTGGGGCAAAATTGCAGAAATTTCACTTATTTCAGGGTAATAAATCAGTAATTCCCCTTATTTTGGGGCAAAAAAGACAGAAATTCCCTTTGTTTTGGGGGCAAAAGACAGAAATTCCATTTATTTAGAGGCAAAAAGGCAGAAATTCCCCTTATTTTGGAGCAAAAATGAAGAAATTTCCCTTTTTTTGGCAAAAAGGTATGCATTCCCATTATTTTCAGGCAAAAAGGCAGAAATTCCCTGTATTTTAGAGCAAAATTGCAGAAATTCTTCTAATTTTGGGACAAAAGGCAGAAATTCCCCTTATTTTGGGGCAAAATTCCAGAAATTTCCTTTATTTTGGGGCAAAATTGCAGGAATTTACCTTATTTGGGGTCAAAATTGCAGAAATTTCACCTATTTGGTGCAAAATTGCAGAAATTTTACTTATTTTCAGGTAAAAAGGCTGAAATTTCCTTTATTTTGGGGCAAAAAGGGAGAAATTCCCCTTATTTTGGGGCAAAATTGCAGAAATTTGCCTTATTTTTGGGAAAAATTGCAAAAATTTTCCTTATTTTAGAGCAAAATTGCAGCAATTTTACTTATTTCAGAGAAAAAAAACAAAAATTTTTCTTATTTTGGGGCAAAAAGGCAGAAATTCCCATTATTTTGGGGCAAAAAGGCAGAAATTTACCTTATTTTGTGGTAAAATTGCAGAAATTTCACATATTTCAGGGCAAAAAGGCAGAAATTTCCCTTATTTGGGGGCAAAATTGCAGAAATTTCACTTATTTCAGGGTAATAAGTCAGAAATTGCCCTTATTTTGGGGCAAAATACAGAAATTCCCTTTGTTCTGGGGGAAAAAGACAGAAATTCCACTTATTTAGAGGCAAAAAAGCAGAAATTCTTCTTATTTTGGAGCAAAAATGAAGAGATTTTTCTCGTTTATGGCAAAAGGTTATGCATTTTCCTTATTTTTGGGTAAAAAGGCAGAAATTCCCTGTATTTTGGAGCAAAATTGCAGAAATTCCCCTAATTGTGGGGCAAAAAGGCAGAAATTCCCTATATGTTGGGGCAAAAACACAGAAATTCTCCTTATTTTGGGGCAAAACTCAGAAATTCCCCTTATTTTGGGGCAAAATTCCAGAAATTTCCCTTACTTTGGGGCAAAATTGCAGAAATTTCACTAATTTGGGGCAAAATTGCAGAAATTTCAATTATTTTAAGGAAAAAAGCCAGAGATTTTCCTTATTTTGAGGCAAAAATGCAGAAATTCCTCTTATTTTAGGTAAAAATGCTGTAATTCCCCTTATTTGGGGACAAAAATGCAGAAATTTCCCTTATTTTGGGGCAAAGAGACAGAAATTCCCCTTATTTTGTGGCAAAAATGCAGAAATTTCTTTTATTTTGGGGCAAAATTGCAGAAATTTCACATATTTCAGGGCATAATTCAAAAATTCCTTTTATTTTTGGGCAAAATGACAGAAATTCCGTTTATTTTTGTGTAAAAAGGCAGAAATTTCACTTATTTTGAAGTAAAAAGGAAGAAATTGCTCTAATTTTGGGACAAAAATGAAGTAATTTCCCTTTTTTGTGGCAAAAAGTATACATTCCCCTTACTTTCCGGATAAAAAGCAGAAATTCCCCGTATTTTGAAGCAAAATTGCAGAAATTCTCTCAATTTTCGGGCAAAAAGGCAGAAATTCTCCTTATTTTTTGGTAAAAATACAGAAAATCTCCTTTTTCGGGAACAAACAGTCAGAAATTCCCCTTATTTTGGGGCAAAAAAGACAGAAATTCCCTTTGTTTTGGGGGAAAAAGACAGAAATTCCACTTATTTAGAGGCAATAAAGCAGAAATTCTTATTTTTGAGCAAAAATGAAGAAATTTTTCTCGTTTATTTCTAAAATTATGCATTCCCCTTATTTTCGGGGTAAAAGGCAGAAATTCCCTGTATTTTGGAGCAAAATTGCATAAATACCCCTAATTGTGGGGCAAAAAGGCAGAAATTCCCTATATGTTGGGGCAAAAAGAAAGAAATTCTCCTTATTTTGGGGCAAAACTCAGAAATTCCCCTTATTTTGGGGCAAAATTCCAGAAATTTCCCTTATTTTGGGGCAAAATTGAAGAAATTTCACTTATTTTGGAGCAAAATTGCAGAAATTTCACTTATTTTAGGGAAAAAAGCCAGAGATTTTCCTTATTTTGGGGCAAAAATGCAGAAATTCCCCTTATTTTGAGGTAAAAAGTCCGAAATTCTTCTTATTTGGAGGCAAAAAGGCAGAAATTTCCCTTATTTTGGGGCAAAAAGACAGAAATTCCCCTTATTTTGTGGCAAAAATGCAGAAATTTCTTTTATTTTGGGGCAAAAATGAAGAAAATCCTTTTTTTGTGAGAAAAGGTATACATTCCTCTTACTTTCGGGATTAAAAGCAGAAATTTCCCGTATTTTGAAGCAAAATTGCAGAAATTCTCATAATTTTTGGGCAAAAAGGCAGAAATTCTCCTTATTTTGGGTCAAAAAGACATAAAATCTCCTTTTTTGGGAGCAAACAGTCAGAGTTTCTCCTTATTTTGGGGCAAAATTGCAGAAATTTCGTTTACATTGGGGCAAAATTGCAGAAATTTTCCTTATTTTGGGGCAAAATTGCAGAAATTTCACTTATTTCAGGGAAATAAATCAGTAATTCCCCTTATTTTGGGGCAAAAAAGACAGAAATTCCCTTTGTTTTGGGGGCAAAAGACATAAATTCCATTTATTTAGAGGCAAAAAGGCAGAAATTCCCCTTATTTTGGAGCAAAAATGAAGAAATTTCCCTTTTTATGGCAAAAAGGTATGCATTCCCATTATTTTCAGGCAAAAAGGCAGAAATTCCCTGTATTTTAGAGCAAAATTGCAGAAATTCTTCTAATTTTGGGGCAAAAGGCAGAAATTCCCCTTATTTTGGGGCAAAATTCCAGAAATTTCCTTTATTTTGGGGCAAAATTGCAGGAATTTACCTTATTTTGGGTCAAAATTGCAGAAATTTCACCTATTTGGTGCAAAATTGCAGAAATTTTACTTATTTTCAGGTAAAAAGGCTGAAATTTCCTTTATTTTGGGGCAAAAAGGGAGAAATTCCCCTTATTTTGGGGCAAAATTGCAGAAATTTCCCTTATTTTTGGGAAAAATTGCAAAAATTTTCCTTATTTTAGAGCAAAATTGCAGCAATTTTACTTATTTCAGAGAAAAAAACAAAAATTTTTCTTATTTTGGGGCAAAAAGGCAGAAATTCCCATTATTTTGGGGCAAAAAGGCAGAAATTTACCTTATTTTGTGGTAAAATTGCAGAAATTTCACATATTTCAGGGCAAAAAGGCAGAAATTTCCCTTATTTGGGGGCAAAATTGCAGAAATTTCACTTATTTCAGGGTAATAAGTCAGAAATTCCCCTTATTTTGGGGCAAAATACAGAAATTCCCTTTGTTTTGGGGGAAAAAGACAGAAATTCCACTTATTTAGAGGCTAAAAAGCCGAAATTCTTCTTATTTTGGAGCAAAATGAAGAAATGTTCCTTTTTTATGGCAAAAACTTATGCATTTCCTCTATTTTCGGGCATATGCAGAAATTCCTTGTATTTTGGAGCAAAATTGCAGAAATTCTCCTAATTCTGGGGCAAAAAGGCAAAAATTCCCTATATGTTGGGGCAAAAACACAGAAATTCTCCTTATTTTGGGGCAAAACTCAGAAATTCCCCTTATTTTGGGGCAAAATTCCAGAAATTTCCCTTATTTTGGGGCAAAATTGCAGAAATTTCACTTATTTTGGGGCAAAATTGCAGAAATTTCACTTATTTCAGGGAAAAAAGGCAGAAATTTTCCTTATTTTAGGGCAAAAATGCAGAAATTCCCCTTATTTTGAGGTAAAAAGGCTGAAATTCCCCTTATTTGGGGGCAAAAAGGCAGAAATTTCCCTTATATTGGGGCAGAAAAACACAAATTCTCCTTATTTTGTGGCAAAAATGCAGAAATTTCTTTTATTTTGGGGCAAAATTGCAGAAATTTCACATATTTCAGGGCATAATTCAAAAATTCCTTTTATTTTTGGGCAAAATGACAGAAATTCCATTTATTTTTGTGTAAAAAGGCAGAAATTTCACTTATTTTGAAGTAAAAAGGAAGAAATTGCTCTAATTTTGGGGCAAAAATGATGTAATTTCCCTTTTTTGTGGCAAAAGGTATACATTCCCCTTACTTTCCGGATAAAAAGCAGAAATTCCCCGTATTTTGAAGCAAAATTGCAGAAATTCTCTCAATTTTCGGGCAAAAAGGCAGAAATTCTCCTTATTTTTTGGTAGAAAGACAGAAAATCTACTTTTTCGGGAGCAAACAGTCAGAAATTCCCCTTATTTTGGGGCAAAAAAGACAGAAATTCCCTTTGTTTTGGGGGAAAAAGACAGAAATTCCACTTATTTAGAGGCAATAAAGCAGAAATTCTTATTTTGGAGCAAAAATGAAGAAATTTTTCTCGTTTATTTCAAAAATTATGCATTCCCCTTATTTTCGGGGTAAAAGGCAGAAATTCCCTGTATTTTGGAGCAAAATTGCATAAATTCCCCTAATTGTGGGGCAAAAAGGCAGAAATTCCCTATATGTTGGGGCAAAAAGAAAGAAATTCTCCTTATTTTGGGGCAAAACTCAGAAATTCTCCTTATTCTGGGGCAAAATTCCAGAAATTTCCCTTATTTTGGGTCAAAATTGAAGAAATTTCACTTATTTTGGAGCAAAATTGCAGAAATTTCACTTATTTTAGGGAAAAAAGCCAGAGATTTTTCTTATTTTGGGGCAAAAATGCAGAAATTCCCCTTATTTTGAGGTAAAAAGTCCGAAATTCTTCTTATTTGGAGGCAAAAAGGCAGGAATTTCCCTTATTTTGGGGCAAAAAGACAGAAATTCCCCTTATTTTGTGGCAAAAATGCAGAAATTTCTTTTATTTTTGGGCAAAAATGAAGAAAATCCTTTTTTTGTGAGAAAAGGTATACATTCCTCTTACTTTCGGGATTAAAAGCAGAAATTTCCCGTATTTTGAAGCAAAATTGCAGAAATTCTCATAATTTTTGGGCAAAAAGGCAGAAATTCTCCTTATTTTGGGTCAAAAAGACAGAAAATCTCCTTTTTTTGGGAGCAAACAGTCAGAATTTCTCCTTATTTTGGGGCAAAATTGCAGAAATTTCATTTACATTGGGGCAAAATTGCAGAAATTTTCCTTATTTTGGGGCAAAATTGCAGAAATTTCACTTATTTCAGGGTAATAAATCAGTAATTCCCCTTATTTTGGGGCAAAAAAGACAGAAATTCCCTTTGTTTTGGGGGCAAAAGACAGAAATTCCATTTATTTAGAGGCAAAAAGGCAGAAATTCCCCTTATTTTGGAGCAAAAATGAAGAAATTTCCCTTTTTTTGGCAAAAAGGTATGCATTCCCATTATTTTCAGGCAAAAAGGCAGAAATTCCCTGTATTTTAGAGCAAAATTGCAGAAATTCTTCTAATTTTGGGACAAAAGGCAGAAATTCCCCTTATTTTGGGGCAAAATTCCAGAAATTTCCTTTATTTTGGGGCAAAATTGCAGGAATTTACCTTATTTGGGGTCAAAATTGCAGAAATTTCACCTATTTGGTGCAAAATTGCAGAAATTTTACTTATTTTCAGGTAAAAAGGCTGAAATTTCCTTTATTTTGGGGCAAAAAGGGAGAAATTCCCCTTATTTTGGGGCAAAATTGCAGAAATTTCCCTTATTTTTGGGAAAAATTGCAAAAATTTTCCTTATTTTAGAGCAAAATTGCAGCAATTTTACTTATTTCAGAGACAAAAAACAAAAATTTTTCTTATTTTGGGGCAAAAAGGCAGAAATTCCCATTATTTTGGGGCAAAAAGGCAGAAATTTACCTTATTTTGTGGTAAAATTGCAGAAATTTCACATATTTCAGGGCAAAAAGGCAGAAATTTCCCTTATTTGGGGGCAAAATTGCAGAAATTTCACTTATTTCAGGGTAATAAGTCAGAAATTGCCCTTATTTTGGGGCAAAATACAGAAATTCCCTTTGTTCTGGGGGAAAAAGACAGAAATTCCACTTATTTAGAGGCAAAAAAGCAGAAATTCTTCTTATTTTGGAGCAAAAATGAAGAGATTTTTCTCGTTTATGGCAAAAGGTTATGCATTTTCCTTATTTTTGGGTAAAAAGGCAGAAATTCCCTGTATTTTGGAGCAAAATTGCAGAAATTCCCCTAATTGTGGGGCAAAAAGGCAGAAATTCCCTATATGTTGGGGCAAAAACACAGAAATTCTCCTTATTTTGGGGCAAAACTCAGAAATTCCCCTTATTTTGGGGCAAAATTCCAGAAATTTCCCTTACTTTGGGGCAAAATTGCAGAAATTTCACTAATTTGGGGCAAAATTGCAGAAATTTCAATTATTTTAAGGAAAAAAGCCAGAGATTTTCCTTATTTTGAGG
Organism: Micromys minutus; assembly: GCF_963924665.1. Lineage (NCBI taxonomy): Eukaryota > Metazoa > Chordata > Mammalia > Rodentia > Muridae > Micromys > Micromys minutus. The sequence continues at coordinate 2,706,637 of NW_027667133.1, read as the reverse complement.
CAAAAATGCAGAAATTCCTCTTATTTTGAGGTAAAAATGCTGTAATTCCCCTTATTTGGGGACAAAAATGCAGAAATTTCCCTTATTTTGGGGCAAAGAGACAGAAATTCCCCTTATTTTGTGGCAAAAATGAAGAAATTTCTTTTATTTTGGGGCAAAATTGAAGAAATTTCACATATTTCAGGGCATAATTCAAAAATTCCTTTTATTTTTGGGCAAAATGACAGAAATTCCGTTTATTTTTGTGTAAAAAGGCAGAAATTTCACTTATTTTGAAGTAAAAAGGAAGAAATTGCTCTAATTTTGGGACAAAAATGAAGTAATTTCCCTTTTTTGTGGCAAAAGGTATACATTCCCCTTACTTTCCGGATAAAAAGCAGAAATTCCCCGTATTTTGAAGCAAAATTGCAGAAATTCTCTCAATTTTCGGGCAAAAAGGCAGAAATTCTCCTTATTTTTTGGTAAAAAGACAGAAAATCTCCTTTTTCGGGAACAAACAGTCAGAAATTCCCCTTATTTTGGGGCAAAAAAGACAGAAATTCCCTTTGTTTTGGGGGAAAAAGACAGAAATTCCACTTATTTAGAGGCAATAAAGCAGAAATTCTTATTTTTGAGCAAAAATGAAGAAATTTTTCTCGTTTATTTCTAAAATTATGCATTCCCCTTATTTTCGGGGTAAAAGGCAGAAATTCCCTGTATTTTGGAGCAAAATTGCATAAATACCCCTAATTGTGGGGCAAAAAGGCAGAAATTCCCTATATGTTGGGGCAAAAAGAAAGAAATTCTCCTTATTTTGGGGCAAAACTCAGAAATTCCCCTTATTTTGGGGCAAAATTCCAGAAATTTCCCTTATTTTGGGGCAAAATTGAAGAAATTTCACTTATTTTGGAGCAAAATTGCAGAAATTTCACTTATTTTAGGGAAAAAAGCCAGAGATTTTCCTTATTTTGGGGCAAAAATGCAGAAATTCCCCTTATTTTGAGGTAAAAAGTCCGAAATTCTTCTTATTTGGAGGCAAAAAGGCAGGAATTTCCCTTATTTTGGGGCAAAAAGACAGAAATTCCCCTTATTTTGTGGCAAAAATGCAGAAATTTCTTTTATTTTGGGGCAAAAATAAAGAAAATCCTTTTTTTGTGAGAAAAGGTATACATTCCTCTTACTTTCGGGATTAAAAGCAGAAATTTCCCGTATTTTGAAGCAAAATTGCAGAAATTCTCATAATTTTTGGGCAAAAAGGCAGAAATTCTCCTTATTTTGGGTCAAAAAGACATAAAATCTCCTTTTTTGGGAGCAAACAGTCAGAGTTTCTCCTTATTTTGGGGCAAAATTGCAGAAATTTCGTTTACATTGGGGCAAAATTGCAGAAATTTTCCTTATTTTGGGGCAAAATTGCAGAAATTTCACTTATTTCAGGGTAATAAATCAGTAATTCCCCTTATTTTGGGGCAAAAAAGACAGAAATTCCCTTTGTTTTGGGGGCAAAAGACAGAAATTCCATTTATTTAGAGGCAAAAAGGCAGAAATTCCCCTTATTTTGGAGCAAAAATGAAGAAATTTCCCTTTTTATGGCAAAAAGGTATGCATTCCCATTATTTTCAGGCAAAAAGGCAGAAATTCCCTGTATTTTATAGCAAAATTGCAGAAATTCTTCTAATTTTGGGGCAAAAGGCAGAAATTCCCCTTATTTTGGGGCAAAATTCCAGAAATTTCCTTTATTTTGGGGCAAAATTGCAGGAATTTACCTTATTTTGGGTCAAAATTGCAGAAATTTCACCTATTTGGTGCAAAATTGCAGAAATTTTACTTATTTTCAGGTAAAAAGGCTGAAATTTCCTTTATTTTGGGGCAAAAAGGGAGAAATTCCCCTTATTTTGGGGCAAAATTGCAGAAATTTCCCTTATTTTTGGGAAAAATTGCAAAAATTTTCCTTATTTTAGAGCAAAATTGCAGCAATTTTACTTATTTCAGAGAAAAAAACAAAAATTTTTCTTATTTTGGGGCAAAAAGGCAGAAATTCCCATTATTTTGGGGCAAAAAGGCAGAAATTTACCTTATTTTGTGGTAAAATTGCAGAAATTTCACATATTTCAGGGCAAAAAGGCAGAAATTTCCCTTATTTGGGGGCAAAATTGCAGAAATTTCACTTATTTCAGGGTAATAAGTCAGAAATTCCCCTTATTTTGGGGCAAAATACAGAAATTCCCTTTGTTTTGGGGGAAAAAGACAGAAATTCCACTTATTTAGAGGCAAAAAAGCAGAAATTCTTCTTATTTTGGAGCAAAAATGAAGAGATTTTTCTCGTTTATGGCAAAAGGTTATGCATTTTCCTTATTTTTGGGTAAAAAGGCAGAAATTCCCTGTATTTTGGAGCAAAATTGCAGAAATTCCCCTAATTGTGGGGCAAAAAGGCAGAAATTCCCTATATGTTGGGGCAAAAACACAGAAATTCTCCTTATTTTGGGGCAAAACTCAGAAATTCCCCTTATTTTGGGGCAAAATTCCAGAAATTTCCCTTACTTTGGGGCAAAATTGCAGAAATTTCACTAATTTGGGGCAAAATTGCAGAAATTTCAATTATTTTAAGAAAAAAAGCCAGAGATTTTTCTTATTTTGGGGCAAAAATGCAGAAATTCCCCTTATTTTGAGGTAAAAATGCTGTAATTCCCCTTATTTGGGGACAAAAATGCAGAAATTTCCCTTATTTTGGGGCAAAGAGACAGAAATTCCCCTTATTTTGTGGCAAAAATGCAGAAATTTCTTTTATTTTGGGGCAAAATTGCAGAAATTTCACATATTTCAGGGCATAATTCAAAAATTCCTTTTATTTTTGGGCAAAATGACAGAAATTCCGTTTATTTTTGTGTAAAAAGGCAGAAATTTCACTTATTTTGAAGTAAAAAGGAAGAAATTGCTCTAATTTTGGGACAAAAATGAAGTAATTTCCCTTTTTTGTGGCAAAAGGTATACATTCCCCTTACTTTCCGGATAAAAAGCAGAAATTCCCCGTATTTTGAAGCAAAATTGCAGAAATTCTCTCAATTTTCGGGCAAAAAGGCAGAAATTCTCCTTATTTTTTGGTAAAAAGACAGAAAATCTCCTTTTTCGGGAGCAAACAGTCAGAAATTCCCCTTATTTTGGGGCAAAAAAGACAGAAATTCCCTTTGTTTTGGGGGAAAAAGACAGAAATTCCACTTATTTAGAGGCAATAAAGCAGAAATTCTTATTTTGGAGCAAAAATGAAGAAATTTTTCTCGTTTATTTCAAAAATTATGCATTCCCCTTATTTTCGGGGTAAAAGGCAGAAATTCCCTGTATTTTGGAGCAAAATTGCATAAATTCCCCTAATTGTGGGGCAAAAAGGCAGAAATTCCCTATATGTTGGGGCAAAAAGAAAGAAATTCTCTTTATTTTGGGGCAAAACTCAGAAATTCCCCTTATTTTAGGGCAAAATTCCAGAAATTTCCCTTATTTTGGGGCAAAATTGAAGAAATTTCACTTATTTTGGGGCAAAATTGCAGAAATTTCACTTATTTTAGGGAAAAAAGCCAGAGATTTTCCTTATTTTGGGGCAAAAATGCAGAAATTCCCCTTATTTTGAGGTAAAAAGTCCGAAATTCTTCTTATTTGGAGGCAAAAAGGCAGAAATTTCCCTTATTTTGGGGCAAAAAGACAGAAATTCCCCTTATTTTGTGGCAAAAATGCAGAAATTTCTTTTATTATGGGGCAAAAATGAAGAAAATCCTTTTTTTGTGAGAAAAGGTATACATTCCTCTTACTTTCGGGATTAAAAGCAGAAATTTCCCGTATTTTGAAGCAAAATTGCAGAAATTCTCATAATTTTTGGGCAAAAAGGCAGAAATTCTCCTTATTTTGGGTCAAAAAGACATAAAATCTCCTTTTTTGGGAGCAAACAGTCAGAGTTTCTCCTTATTTTGGGGCAAAATTGCAGAAATTTCGTTTACATTGGGGCAAAATTGCAGAAATTTTCCTTATTTTGGGGCAAAATTGCAGAAATTTCACTTATTTCAGGGTAATAAATCAGTAATTCCCCTTATTTTGGGGCAAAAAAGACAGAAATTTTCTTTGTTTTGGGGGCAAAAGACAGAAATTCCATTTATTTAGAGGCAAAAAGGCAGAAATTCCCCTTATTTTGGAGCAAAAATGAAGAAATTTCCCTTTTTATGGCAAAAAGGTATGCATTCCCATTATTTTCAGGCAAAAGGCAGAAATTCCCTGTATTTTAGAGCAAAATTGCAGAAATTCTTCTAATTTTGGGGCAAAAGGCAGAAATTCCCCTTATTTTGGGGCAAAATTCCAGAAATTTCCTTTATTTTGGGGCAAAATTGCAGGAATTTACCTTATTTTGGGTCAAAATTGCAGAAATTTCACCTATTTGGTGCAAAATTGCAGAAATTTTACTTATTTTCAGGTAAAAAGGCTGAAATTTCCTTTATTTTGGGGCAAAAAGGGAGAAATTCCCCTTATTTTGGGGCAAAATTGCAGAAATTTCCCTTATTTTTGGGAAAAATTGCAAAAATTTTCCTTATTTTAGAGCAAAATTGCAGCAATTTTACTTATTTCAGAGAAAAAAAACAAAAATTTTTCTTATTTTGGGGCAAAAAGGCAGAAATTCCCATTATTTTGGGGCAAAAAGGCAGAAATTTACCTTATTTTGTGGTAAAATTGCAGAAATTTCACATATTTCAGGGCAAAAAGGCAGAAATTTCCCTTATTTGGGGGCAAAATTGCAGAAATTTCACTTATTTCAGGGTAATAAGTCAGAAATTGCCCTTATTTTGGGGCAAAATACAGAAATTCCCTTTGTTTTGGGGGAAAAAGACAGAAATTCCACTTATTTAGAGGCAAAAAAGAAAAATTCTTCTTATTTTGGAGCAAAAATGAAGAGATTTTTCTCGTTTATGGCAAAAGGTTATGCATTTTCCTTATTTTTGGGTAAAAAGGCAGAAATTCCCTGTATTTTGGAGCAAAATTGCAGAAATTCCCCTAATTGTGGGGCAAAAAGGCAGAAATTCCCTATATGTTGGGGCAAAAACACAGAAATTCTCCTTATTTTGGGGCAAAACTCAGAAATTCCCCTTATTTTGGGGCAAAATTCCAGAAATTTCCCTTACTTTGGGGCAAAATTGCAGAAATTTCACTAATTTGGGGCAAAATTGCAGAAATTTCTATTATTTTAAGGAAAAAAGCCAGAGATTTTCCTTATTTTGGGGCAAAAATGCAGAAATTCCCCTTATTTTGAGGTAAAAATGCTGTAATTCCCCTTATTTGGGGACAAAAATGCAGAAATTTCCCTTATTTTGGGGCAAAGAGACAGAAATTCCCCTTATTTTGTGGCAAAAATGCAGAAATTTCTTTTATTTTGGGGCAAAATTGCAGAAATTTCACATATTTCAGGGCATAATTCAAAAATTCCTTTTATTTTTGGGCAAAATGACAGAAATTCCGTTTATTTTTGTGTAAAAAGGCAGAAATTTCACTTATTTTGAAGTAAAAAGGAAGAAATTGCTCTAATTTTGGGACAAAAATGAAGTAATTTCCCTTTTTTGTGGCAAAAGGTATACATTCCCCTTACTTTCCGGATAAAAAGCAGAAATTCCCCGTATTTTGAACCAAAATTGCAGAAATTCTCTCAATTTTCGGGCAAAAAGGCAGAAATTCTCCTTATTTTTTGGTAGAAAGACAGAAAATCTACTTTTTCGGGAGCAAACAGTCAGAAATTCCCCTTATTTTGGGGCAAAAAAGACAGAAATTCCCTTTGTTTTGGGGGAAAAAGACAGAAATTCCACTTATTTAGAGGCAATAAAGCAGAAATTCTTATTTTGGAGCAAAAATGAAGAAATTTTTCTCGTTTATTTCTAAAATTATGCATTCCCCTTATTTTCGGGGTAAAAGGCAGAAATTCCCTGTATTTTGGAGCAAAATTGCATAAATTCCCCTAATTGTGGGGCAAAAAGGCAGAAATTCCCTATATGTTGGGGCAAAAAGGAAGAAATTCTCCTTATTTTGGGGCAAAACTCAGAAATTCCCCTTATTTTGGGGCAAAATTCCAGAAATTTCCCTTATTTTGGGGCAAAATTGAAGAAATTTCACTTATTTTGGGGCAAAATTGCAGAAATTTCACTTATTTTAGGGAAAAAAGCCAGAGATTTTCCTTATTTTGGGGCAAAAATGCAGAAATTCCCCTTATTTTGAGGTAAAAAGTCCGAAATTCTTCTTATTTGGAGGCAAAAAGGCAGAAATTTCCCTTATTTTGGGGCAAAAACACAGAAATTCCCCTTATTTTGTGGCAAAAATGCAGAAATTTCTTTTATTTTGGGGCAAAAATGAAGAAAATCCTTTTTTTGTGAGAAAAGGTATACATTCCTCTTACTTTCGGGATTAAAAGCAGAAATTTCCCGTATTTTGAAGCAAAATTGCAGAAATTCTAATAATTTTTGGGCAAAAAGGCAGAAATTCTCCTTATTTTGGGTCAAAAAGACAGAAAATCTCCTTTTTTTCGGAGCAAACAGTCAGAATTTCTCCTTATTTTGGGGCAAAATTGCAGAAATTTCGTTTACATTGGGGCAAAATTGCAGAAATTTTCCTTATTTTGGGGCAAAATTGCAGAAATTTCACTTATTTCAGGGTAATAAATCAGTAATTCCCCTTATTTTGGGGCAAAAAAGACAGAAATTCCCTTTGTTTTGGGGGCAAAAGACAGAAATTCCATTTATTTAGAGGCAAAAAGGCAGAAATTCCCCTTATTTTGGAGCAAAAATGAAGAAATTTTCCTTTTTATGGCAAAAAGGTATGCATTCCCATTATTTTCAGGCAAAAAGGCAGAAATTCCCTGTATTTTAGAGCAAAATTGCAGAAATTCTTCTAATTTTGGGGCAAAAGGCAGAAATTCCCCTTATTTTGGGGCAAAATTCCAGAAATTTCCTTTATTTTGGGGCAAAATTGCAGGAATTTACCTTATTTTGGGTCAAAAAGCAGAAATTTCACCTATTTGGTGCAAAATTGCAGAAATTTTACTTATTTTCAGGTAAAAAGGCTGAAATTTCCTTTATTTTGGGGCAAAAAGGGAGAAATTCCCCTTATTTTGGGGCAAAATTGCAGAAATTTCCCTTATTTTTGGGAAAAATTGCAAAAATTTTCCTTATTTTAGAGCAAAATTGCAGCAATTTTACTTATTTCAGAGAAAAAAAACAAAAATTTTTCTTATTTTGGGGCAAAAAGGCAGAAATTCCCATTATTTTGGGGCAAAAAGGCAGAAATTTACCTTATTTTGTGGTAAAATTGCAGAAATTTCACATATTTCAGGGCAAAAAGGCAGAAATTTCCCTTATTTGGGGGCAAAATTGCAGAAATTTCACTTATTTCAGGGTAATAAGTCAGAAATTCCCCTTATTTTGGGGCAAAATACAGAAATTCCCTTTGTTTTGGGGGAAAAAGACAGAAATTCCACTTATTTAGAGGCAAAAAAGCAGAAATTCTTCTTATTTTGGAGCAAAAATGAAGAGATTTTTCTCGTTTATGGCAAAAGGTTATGCATTTTCCTTATTTTTGGGTAAAAAGGCAGAAATTCCCTGTATTTTGGAGCAAAATTGCAGAAATTCCCCTAATTGTGGGGCAAAAAGGCAGAAATTCCCTATATGTTGGGGCAAAAACACAGAAATTCTCCTTATTTTGGGGCAAAACTCAGAAATTCCCCTTATTTTGGGGCAAAATTCCAGAAATTTCCCTTACTTTGGGGCAAAATTGCAGAAATTTCACTAATTTGGGGCAAAATTGCAGAAATTTCTATTATTTTAAGGAAAAAAGCCAGAGATTTTCCTTATTTTGGGGCAAAAATGCAGAAATTCCCCTTATTTTGAGGTAAAAATGCTGTAATTCCCCTTATTTGGGGACAAAAATGCAGAAATTTCCCTTATTTTGGGGCAAAGAGACAGAAATTCCCCTTATTTTGTGGCAAAAATGCAGAAATTTCTTTTATTTTGGGGCAAAATTGCAGAAATTTCACATATTTCAGGGCATAATTCAAAAATTCCTTTTATTTTTGGGCAAAATGACAGAAATTCCGTTTATTTTTGTGTAAAAAGGCAGAAATTTCACTTATTTTGAAGTAAAAAGGAAGAAATTGCTCTAATTTTGGGACAAAAATGAAGTAATTTCCCTTTTTTGTGGCAAAAGGTATACATTCCCCTTACTTTCCGGATAAAAAGCAGAAATTCCCCGTATTTTGAAGCAAAATTGCAGAAATTCTCTCAATTTTCGGGCAAAAAGGCAGAAATTCTCCTTATTTTTTGGTAAAAAGACAGAAAATCTCCTTTTTCTGGAGCAAACAGTCAGAAATTCCCCTTATTTTGGGGCAAAAAAGACAGAAATTCCCTTTGTTTTGGGGGAAAAAGACAGAAATTCCACTTATTTAGAGGCAATAAAGCAGAAATTCTTATTTTAGAGCAAAAATGAAGAAATTTTTCTCGTTTATTTCTAAAATTATGCATTCCCCTTATTTTCGGGGTAAAAGGCAGAAATTCCCTGTATTTTGGAGCCAAATTGCATAAATTCCCCTAATTGTGGGGCAAAAAGGCAGAAATTCCCTATATGTTGGGGCAAAAAGGAAGAAATTCTCCTTATTTTGGGGCAAAACTCAGAAATTCCCCTTATTTTGGGGCAAAATTCCAGAAATTTCCCTTATTTTGGGGCAAAATTGAAGAAATTTCACTTATTTTGGGGCAAAATTGCAGAAATTTCACTTATTTTAGGGAAAAAAGCCAGAGATTTTCCTTATTTTGGGGCAAAAATGCAGAAATTCCCCTTATTTTGAGGTAAAAAGTCCGAAATTCTTCTTATTTGGAGGCAAAAAGGCAGAAATTTCCCTTATTTTGGGGCAAAAAGACAGAAATTCCCCTTATTTTGTGGCAAAAATGCAGAAATTTCTTTTATTTTGGGGCAAAAATGAAGAAAATCCTTTTTTTGTGAGAAAAGGTATACATTCCTCTTACTTTCGGGATTAAAAGCAGAAATTTCCCGTATTTTGAAGCAAAATTGCAGAAATTCTCATAATTTTTGGGCAAAAAGGCAGAAATTCTCCTTATTTTGGGTCAAAAAGACATAAAATCTCCTTTTTTGGGAGCAAACAGTCAGAGTTTCTCCTTATTTTGGGGCAAAATTGCAGAAATTTCGTTTACATTGGGGCAAAATTGCAGAAATTTTCCTTATTTTGGGGCAAAATTGCAGAAATTTCACTTATTTCAGGGTAATAAATCAGTAATTCCCCTTATTTTGGGGCAAAAAAGACAGAAATTCCCTTTGTTTTGGGGGCAAAAGACAGAAATTCCATTTATTTAGAGGCAAAAAGGCAGAAATTCCCCTTATTTTGGAGCAAAAATGAAGAAATTTTCCTTTTTATGGCAAAAAGGTATGCATTCCCATTATTTTCAGGCAAAAAGGCAGAAATTCCCTGTATTTTAGAGCAAAATTGCAGAAATTCTTCTAATTTTGGGGCAAAAGGCAGAAATTCCCCTTATTTTGGGGCAAAATTCCAGAAATTTCCTTTATTTTGGGGCAAAATTGCAGGAATTTACCTTATTTTGGGTCAAAATTGCAGAAATTTCACCTATTTGGTGCAAAATTGCAGAAATTTTACTTATTTTCAGGTAAAAAGGCTGAAATTTCCTTTATTTTGGGGCAAAAAGGGAGAAATTCCCCTTATTTTGGGGCAAAATTGCAGAAATTTCCCTTATTTTTGGGAAAAATTGCAAAAATTTTCCTTATTTTAGAGCAAAATTGCAGCAATTTTACTTATTTCAGAGAAAAAAAACAAAAATTTTTCTTATTTTGGGGCAAAAAGGCAGAAATTCCCATTATTTTGGGGCAAAAAGGCAGAAATTTACCTTATTTTGTGGTAAAATTGCAGAAATTTCACATATTTCAGGGCAAAAAGGCAGAAATTTCCCTTATTTGGGGGCAAAATTGCAGAAATTTCACTTATTTCAGGGTAATAGGTCAGAAATTCCCCTTATTTTGGGGCAAAATACAGAAATTCCCTTTGTTTTGGGGGAAAAAGACAGAAATTCCACTTATTTAGAGGCAAAAAAGCAGAAATTCTTCTTATTTTGGAGCAAAAATGAAGAGATTTTTCTCGTTTATGGCAAAAGGTTATGCATTTTCCTTATTTTTGGGTAAAAAGGCAGAAATTCCCTGTATTTTGGAGCAAAATTGCAGAAATTCCCCTAATTGTGGGGCAAAAAGGCAGAAATTCCCTATATGTTGGGGCAAAAACACAGAAATTCTCCTTATTTTGGGGCAAAACTCAGAAATTCCCCTTATTTTGGGGCAAAATTCCAGAAATTTCCCTTACTTTGGGGCAAAATTGCAGAAATTTCACTAATTTGGGGCAAAATTGCAGAAATTTCTATTATTTTAAGGAAAAAAGCCAGAGATTTTCCTTATTTTGGGGCAAAAATGCAGAAATTTCCCTTATTTTGAGGTAAAAATGCTGTAATTCCCCTTATTTGGGGACAAAAATGCAGAAATTTCCCTTATTTTGGGGCAAAGAGACAGAAATTCCCCTTATTTTGTGGCAAAAATGCAGAAATTTCTTTTATTTTGGGGCAAAATTGCAGAAATTTCACATATTTCAGGGCATAATTCAAAAATTCCTTTTATTTTTGGGCAAAATGACAGAAATTCCGTTTATTTTTGTGTAAAAAGGCAGAAATTTCACTTATTTTGAAGTAAAAAGGAAGAAATTGCTCTAATTTTGGGACAAAAATGAAGTAATTTCCCTTTTTTGTGGCAAAAGGTATACATTCCCCTTACTTTCCGGATAAAAAGCAGAAATTCCCCGTATTTTGAAGCAAAATTGCAGAAATTCTCTCAATTTTCGGGCAAAAAGGCAGAAATTCTCCTTATTTTTTGGTAAAAAGACAGAAAATCTCCTTTTTCGGGAGCAAACAGTCAGAAATTCCCCTTATTTTGGGGCAAAAAAGACAGAAATTCCCTTTGTTTTGGGGGAAAAAGACAGAAATTCCACTTATTTAGAGGCAATAAAGCAGAAATTCTTATTTTGGAGCAAAAATGAAGAAATTTTTCTCGTTTATTTCTAAAATTATGCATTCCCCTTATTTTCGGGGTAAAAGGCAGAAATTCCCTGTATTTTGGAGCAAAATTGCATAAATTCCCCTAATTGTGGGGCAAAAAGGCAGAAATTCCCTATATGTTGGGGCAAAAAGGAAGAAATTCTCCTTATTTTGGGGCAAAACTCAGAAATTCCCCTTATTTTGGGGCAAAATTCCAGAAATTTCCCTTATTTTGGGGCAAAATTGAAGAAATTTCACTTATTTTGGGGCAAAATTGCAGAAATTTCACTTATTTTAGGGAAAAAAGCCAGAGATTTTCCTTATTTTGGGGCAAAAATGCAGAAATTCCCCTTATTTTGAGGTAAAAAGTCCGAAATTCTTCTTATTTGGAGGCAAAAAGGCAGAAATTTCCCTTATTTTGGGGCAAAAAGACAGAAATTCCCCTTATTTTGTGGCAAAAATGCAGAAATTTCTTTTATTTTGGGGCAAAAATGAAGAAAATCCTTTTTTTGTGAGAAAAGGTATACATTCCTCTTACTTTCGGGATTAAAAGCAGAAATTTCCCGTATTTTGAAGCAAAATTGCAGAAATTCTCATAATTTTTGGGCAAAAAGGCAGAAATTCTCCTTATTTTGGGTCAAAAAGACATAAAATCTCCTTTTTTGGGAGCAAACAGTCAGAGTTTCTCCTTATTTTGGGGCAAAATTGCAGAAATTTCGTTTACATTGGGGCAAAATTGCAGAAATTTTCCTTATTTTGGGGCAAAATTGCAGAAATTTCACTTATTTCAGGGTAATAAATCAGTAATTCCCCTTATTTTGGGGCAAAAAAGACAGAAATTCCCTTTGTTTTGGGGGCAAAAGACAGAAATTCCATTTATTTAGAGGCAAAAAGGCAGAAATTCCCCTTATTTTGGAGCAAAAATGAAGAAATTTTCCTTTTTATGGCAAAAAGGTATGCATTCCCATAATTTTCAGGCAAAAAGGCAGAAATTCCCTGTATTTTAGAGCAAAATTGCAGAAATTCTTCTAATTTTGGGGCAAAAGGCAGAAATTCCCCTTATTTTGGGGCAAAATTCCAGAAATTTCCTTTATTTTGGGGCAAAATTGCAGGAATTTACCTTATTTTGGGTCAAAATTGCAGAAATTTCACCTATTTGGTGCAAAATTGCAGAAATTTTACTTATTTTCAGGTAAAAAGGCTGAAATTTCCTTTATTTTGGGGCAAAAAGGGAGAAATTCCCCTTATTTTGGGGCAAAATTGCAGAAATTTCCCTTATTTTTGGGAAAAATTGCAAAAATTTTCCTTATTTTAGAGCAAAATTGCAGCAATTTTACTTATTTCAGAGAAAAAAAACAAAAATTTTTCTTATTTTGGGGCAAAAAGGCAGAAATTCCCATTATTTTGGGGCAAAAAGGCAGAAATTTACCTTATTTTGTGGTAAAATTGCAGAAATTTCACATATTTCAGGGCAAAAAGGCAGAAATTTCCCTTATTTGGGGGCAAAATTGCAGAAATTTCACTTATTTCAGGGTAATAAGTCAGAAATTCCCCTTATTTTGGGGCAAAATACAGAAATTCCCTTTGTTTTGGGGGAAAAAGACAGAAATTCCACTTATTTAGAGGCAAAAAAGCAGAAATTCTTCTTATTTTGGAGCAAAAATGAAGAGATTTTTCTCGTTTATGGCAAAAGGTTATGCATTTTCCTTATTTTTGGGTAAAAAGGCAGAAATTCCCTGTATTTTGGAGCAAAATTGCAGAAATTCCCCTAATTGTGGGGCAAAAAGGCAGAAATTCCCTATATGTTGGGGCAAAAACACAGAAATTCTCCTTATTTTGGGGCAAAACTCAGAAATTCCCCTTATTTTGGGGCAAAATTCCAGAAATTTCCCTTACTTTGGGGCAAAATTGCAGAAATTTCACTAATTTGGGGCAAAATTGCAGAAATTTCTATTATTTTAAGGAAAAAAGCCAGAGATTTTTCTTATTTTGGGGCAAAAATGCAGAAATTCCCCTTATTTTGAGGTAAAAATGCTGTAATTCCCCTTATTTGGGGACAAAAATGCAGAAATTTCCCTTATTTTGGGGCAAAGAGACAGAAATTCCCCTTATTTTGTGGCAAAAATGCAGAAATTTCTTTTATTTTGGGGCAAAATTGCAGAAATTTCACATATTTCAGGGCATAATTCAAAAATTCCTTTTATTTTTGGGCAAAATGACAGAAATTCCGTTTATTTTTGTGTAAAAAGGCAGAAATTTCACTTATTTTGAAGTAAAAAGGAAGAAATTGCTCTAATTTTGGGACAAAAATGAAGTAATTTCCCTTTTTTGTGGCAAAAGGTATACATTCCCCTTACTTTCCGGATAAAAAGCAGAAATTCCCCGTATTTTGAAGCAAAATTGCAGAAATTCTCTCAATTTTCGGGCAAAAAGGCAGAAATTCTCCTTATTTTTTGGTAAAAAGACAGAAAATCTCCTTTTTCGGGAGCAAACAGTCAGAAATTCCCCTTATTTTGGGGCAAAAAAGACAGAAATTCCCTTTGTTTTGGGGGAAAAAGACAGAAATTCCACTTATTTAGAGGCAATAAAGCAGAAATTCTTATTTTGGAGCAAAAATGAAGAAATTTTTCTCGTTTATTTCTAAAATTATGCATTCCCCTTATTTTCGGGGTAAAAGGCAGAAATTCCCTGTATTTTGGAGCAAAATTGCATAAATTCCCCAAATTGTGGGGCAAAAAGGCAGAAATTCCCTATATGTTGGGGCAAAAAGAAAGAAATTCTCCTTATTTTGGGGCAAAACTCAGAAATTCCCCTTATTTTGGGGCAAAATTCCAGAAATTTCCCTTATTTTGGGGCAAAATTGAAGAAATTTCACTTATTTTGGGGCAAAATTGCAGAAATTTCACTTATTTTAGGGAAAAAAGCCAGAGATTTTCCTTATTTTGGGGCAAAAATGCAGAAATTCCCCTTATTTTGAGGTAAAAAGTCCGAAATTCTTCTTATTTGGAGGCAAAAGCAGAAATTTCCCTTATTTTGGGGCAAAAAGACAGAAATTCCCCTTATTTTGTGGCAAAAATGCAGAAATTTCTTTTATTTTGGGGCAAAAATGAAGAAAATCCTTTTTTTGTGAGAAAAGGTATACATTCCTCTTACTTTCGGGATTAAAAGCAGAAATTTCCCGTATTTTGAAGCAAAATTGCAGAAATTCTCATAATTTTTGGGCAAAAAGGCAGAAATTCTCCTTATTTTGGGTCAAAAAGACATAAAATCTCCTTTTTTGGGAGCAAACAGTCAGAGTTTCTCCTTATTTTGGGGCAAAATTGCAGAAATTTCGTTTACATTGGGGCAAAATTGCAGAAATTTTCCTTATTTTGGGGCAAAATTGCAGAAATTTCACTTATTTCAGGGTAATAAATCAGTAATTCCCCTTATTTTGGGGCAAAAAAGACAGAAATTCCCTTTGTTTTGGGGGCAAAAGACAGAAATTCCATTTATTTATAGGCAAAAAGGCAGAAATTCCCCTTATTTTGGAGCAAAAATGAAGAAATTTTCCTTTTTATGGCAAAAAGGTATGCATTCCCATTATTTTCAGGCAAAAAGGCAGAAATTCCCTGTATTTTAGAGCAAAATTGCAGAAATTCTTCTAATTTTGGGGCAAAAGGCAGAAATTCCCCTTATTTTGGGGCAAAATTCCAGAAATTTCCTTTATTTTGGGGCAAAATTGCAGGAATTTACCTTATTTTGGGTCAAAATTGCAGAAATTTCACCTATTTGGTGCAAAATTGCAGAAATTTTACTTATTTTCAGGTAAAAAGGCTGAAATTTCCTTTATTTTGGGGCAAAAAGGGAGAAATTCCCCTTATTTTGGGGCAAAATTGCAGAAATTTCCCTTATTTTTGGGAAAAATTGCAAAAATTTTCCTTATTTTAGAGCAAAATTGCAGCAATTTTACTTATTTCAGAGAAAAAAAAACAAAAATTTTTCTTATTTTGGGGCAAAAAGGCAGAAATTCCCATTATTTTGGGGCAAAAAGGCAGAAATTTACCTTATTTTGTGGTAAAATTGCAGAAATTTCACATATTTCAAAGCAAAAAGGCAGAAATTTCCCTTATTTGGGGGCAAAATTGCAGAAATTTCACTTATTTCAGGGTAATAAGTCAGAAATTCCCCTTATTTTGGGGCAAAATACAGAAATTCCCTTTGTTCTGGGGGAAAAAGACAGAAATTCCACTTATTTAGAGGCAAAAAAGCAGAAATTCTTCTTATTTTGGAGCAAAAATGAAGAGATTTTTCTCGTTTATGGCAAAAGGTTATGCATTTTCCTTATTTTTGGGTAAAAAGGCAGAAATTCCCTGTATTTTGGAGCAAAATTGCAGAAATTCCCCTAATTGTGGGGCAAAAAGGCAGAAATTCCCTATATGTTGGGGCAAAAACACAGAAATTCTCCTTATTTTGGGGCAAAACTCAGAAATTCCCCTTATTTTGGGGCAAAATTCCAGAAATTTCCCTTACTTTGGGGCAAAATTGCAGAAATTTCACTAATTTGGGGCAAAATTGCAGAAATTTCTATTATTTTAAGGAAAAAAGCCAGAGATTTTTCTTATTTTGGGGCAAAAATGCAGAAATTCCCCTTATTTTGAGGTAAAAATGCTGTAATTCCCCTTATTTGGGGACAAAAATGCAGAAATTTCCCTTATTTTGGGGCAAAGAGACAGAAATTCCCCTTATTTTGTGGCAAAAATGCAGAAATTTCTTTTATTTTGGGGCAAAATTGCAGAAATTTCACATATTTCAGGGCATAATTCAAAAATTCCTTTTATTTTTGGGCAAAATGACAGAAATTCCGTTTATTTTTGTGTAAAAAGGCAGAAATTTCACTTATTTTGAAGTAAAAAGGAAGAAATTGCTCTAATTTTGGGACAAAAATGAAGTAATTTCCCTTTTTTGTGGCAAAAGGTATACATTCCCCTTACTTTCCGGATAAAAAGCAGAAATTCCCCGTATTTTGAAGCAAAATTGCAGAAATTCTCTCAATTTTCGGGCAAAAAGGCAGAAATTCTCCTTATTTTTTGGTAAAAAGACAGAAAATCTCCTTTTTCGGGAGCAAACAGTCAGAAATTCCCCTTATTTTGGGGCAAAAAAGACAGAAATTCCCTTTGTTTTGGGGGAAAAAGACAGAAATTCCACTTATTTAGAGGCAATAAAGCAGAAATTCTTATTTTGGAGCAAAAATGAAGAAATTTTTCTCGTTTATTTCTAAAATTATGCATTCCCCTTATTTTCGGGGTAAAAGGCAGAAATTCCCTGTATTTTGGAGCAAAATTGCATAAATTCCCCAAATTGTGGGGCAAAAAGGCAGAAATTCCCTATATGTTGGGGCAAAAAGAAAGAAATTCTCCTTATTTTGGGGCAAAACTCAGAAATTCCCCTTATTTTGGGGCAAAATTCCAGAAATTTCCCTTATTTTGGGGCAAAATTGAAGAAATTTCACTTATTTTGGGGCAAAATTGCAGAAATTTCACTTATTTTAGGGAAAAAAGCCAGAGATTTTCCTTATTTTGGGGCAAAAATGCAGAAATTCCCCTTATTTTGAGGTAAAAAGTCCGAAATTCTTCTTATTTGGAGGCAAAAAGGCAGAAATTTCCCTTATTTTGGGGCAAAAAGACAGAAATTCCCCTTATTTTGTGGCAAAAATGCAGAAATTTCTTTTATTTTGGGGCAAAAATGAAGAAAATCCTTTTTTTGTGACAAAAGGTATACATTCCTCTTACTTTCGGGATTAAAAGCAGAAATTTCCCGTATTTTGAAGCAAAATTGCAGAAATTCTCATAATTTTTGGGCAAAAAGGCAGAAATTCTCCTTATTTTGGGTCAAAAAGACATAAAATCTCCTTTTTTTGGGAGCAAACAGTCAGAGTTTCTCCTTATTTTGGGGCAAAATTGCAGAAATTTCGTTTACATTGGGGCAAAATTGCAGAAATTTTCCGTATTTTGGGGCAAAATTGCAGAAATTTCACTTATTTCAGGGTAATAAATCAGTAATTCCCCTTATTTTGGGGCAAAAAAGACAGAAATTCCCTTTGTTTTGGGGGCAAAAGACAGAAATTCCATTTATTTAGAGGCAAAAAGGCAGAAATTCCCCTTATTTTGGAGCAAAAATGAAGAAATTTTCCTTTTTATGGCAAAAAGGTATGCATTCCCATTATTTTCAGGCAAAAAGGCAGAAATTCCCTGTATTTTAGAGCAAAATTGCAGAAATTCTTCTAATTTTGGGGCAAAAGGCAGAAATTCCCCTTATTTTGGGGCAAAATTCCAGAAATTTCCTTTATTTTGGGGCAAAATTGCAGGAATTTACCTTATTTTGGGTCAAAATTGCAGAAATTTCACCTATTTGGTGCAAAATTGCAGAAATTTTACTTATTTTCAGGTAAAAAGGCTGAAATTTCCTTTATTTTGGGGCAAAAAGGGAGAAATTCCCCTTATTTTGGGGCAAAATTGCAGAAATTTCCCTTATTTTTGGGAAAAATTGCAAAAATTTTCCTTATTTTAGAGCAAAATTGCAGCAATTTTACTTATTTCAGAGAAAAAAAACAAAAATTTTTCTTATTTTGGGGCAAAAAGGCAGAAATTCCCATTATTTTGGGGCAAAAAGGCAGAAATTTACCTTATTTTGTGGTAAAATTGCAGAAATTTCACATATTTCAGGGCAAAAAGGCAGAAATTTCCCTTATTTGGGGGCAAAATTGCAGAAATTTCACTTATTTCAGGGTAATAAGTCAGAAATTCCCCTTATTTTGGGGCAAAATACAGAAATTCCCTTTGTTTTGGGGGAAAAAGACAGAAATTCCACTTATTTAGAGGCAAAAAAGCAGAAATTCTTCTTATTTTGGAGCAAAAATGAAGAGATTTTTCTCGTTTATGGCAAAAGGTTATGCATTTTCCTTATTTTTGGGTAAAAAGGCAGAAATTCCCTGTATTTTGGAGCAAAATTGCAGAAATTCCCCTAATTGTGGGGCAAAAAGGCAGAAATTCCCTATATGTTGGGGCAAAAACACAGAAATTCTCCTTATTTTGGGGCAAAACTCAGAAATTCCCCTTATTTTGGGGCAAAATTCCAGAAATTTCCCTTACTTTGGGGCAAAATTGCAGAAATTTCACTAATTTGGGGCAAAATTGCAGAAATTTCAATTATTTTAAGGAAAAAAGCCAGAGATTTTTCTTATTTTGGGGCAAAAATGCAGAAATTCCCCTTATTTTGAGGTAAAAATGCTGTAATTCCCCTTATTTGGGGACAAAAATGCAGAAATTTCCCTTATTTTGGGGCAAAGAGACAGAAATTCCCCTTATTTTGTGGCAAAAATGCAGAAATTTCTTTTATTTTGGGGCAAAATTGCAGAAATTTCACATATTTCAGGGCATAATTCAAAAATTCCTTTTATTTTTGGGCAAAATGACAGAAATTCCGTTTATTTTTGTGTAAAAAGGCAGAAATTTCACTTATTTTGAAGTAAAAAGGAAGAAATTGCTCTAATTTTGGGACAAAAATGAAGTAATTTCCCTTTTTTGTGGCAAAAGGTATACATTCCCCTTACTTTCCGGATAAAAAGCAGAAATTCCCCGTATTTTGAAGCAAAATTGCAGAAATTCTCTCAATTTTCAGGCAAAAAGGCAGAAATTCTCCTTATTTTTTGGTAAAAAGACAGAAAATCTCCTTTTTCGGGAGCAAACAGTCAGAAATTCCCCTTATTTTGGGGCAAAAAAGACAGAAATTCCCTTTGTTTTGGGGGAAAAAGACAGAAATTCCACTTATTTAGAGGCAATAAAGCAGAAATTCTTATTTTGGAGCAAAAATGAAGAAATTTTTCTCGTTTATTTCTAAAATTATGCATTCCCCTTATTTTCGGGGTAAAAGGCAGAAATTCCCTGTATTTTGGAGCAAAATTGCATAAATTCCCCTAATTGTGGGGCAAAAAGGCAGAAATTCCCTATATGTTGGGGCAAAAAGAAAGAAATTCTCCTTATTTTGGGGCAAAACTCAGAAATTCCCCTTATTTTGGGGCAAAATTCCAGAAATTTCCCTTATTTTGGGGCAAAATTGAAGAAATTTCACTTATTTTGGGGCAAAATTGCAGAAATTTCACTTATTTTAGGGAAAAAAGCCAGAGATTTTCCTTATTTTGGGGCAAAAATGCAGAAATTCCCCTTATTTTGAGGTAAAAAGTCCGAAATTCTTCTTATTTGGAGGCAAAAAGGCAGAAATTTCCCTTATTTTGGGGCAAAAACACAGAAATTCCCCTTATTTTGTGGCAAAAATGCAGAAATTTCTTTTATTTTGGGGCAAAAATGAAGAAAATCCTTTTTTTGTGAGAAAAGGTATACATTCCTCTTACTTTCGGGATTAAAAGCAGAAATTTCCCGTATTTTGAAGCAAAATTGCAGAAATTCTCATAATTTTTGGGCAAAAAGGCAGAAATTCTCCTTATTTTGGGTCAAAAAGACATAAAATCTCCTTTTTTGGGAGCAAACAGTCAGAGTTTCTCCTTATTTTGGGGCAAAATTGCAGAAATTTCGTTTACATTGGGGCAAAATTGCAGAAATTTTCCTTATTTTGGGGCAAAATTGCAGAAATTTCACTTATTTCAGGGTAATAAATCAGTAATTCCCCTTATTTTGGGGCAAAAAAGACAGAAATTCCCTTTGTTTTGGGGGCAAAAGACAGAAATTCCATTTATTTAGAGGCAAAAAGGCAGAAATTCCCCTTATTTTGGAGCAAAAATGAAGAAATTTTCCTTTTTATGGCAAAAAGGTATGCATTCCCATTATTTTCAGGCAAAAAGGCAGAAATTCCCTGTATTTTAGAGCAAAATTGCAGAAATTCTTCTAATTTTGGGGCAAAAGGCAGAAATTCCCCTTATTTTGGGGCAAAATTCCAGAAATTTCCTTTATTTTGGGGCAAAATTGCAGGAATTTACCTTATTTTGGGTCAAAATTGCAGAAATTTCACCTATTTGGTGCAAAATTGCAGAAATTTTACTTATTTTCAGGTAAAAAGGCTGAAATTTCCTTTATTTTGGGGCAAAAAGGGAGAAATTCCCCTTATTTTGGGGCAAAATTGCAGAAATTTCCCTTATTTTTGGGAAAAATTGCAAAAATTTTCCTTATTTTAGAGCAAAATTGCAGCAATTTTACTTATTTCAGAGAAAAAAAACAAAAATTTTTCTTATTTTGGGGCAAAAAGGCAGAAATTCCCATTATTTTGGGGCAAAAAGGCAGAAATTTACCTTATTTTGTGGTAAAATTGCAGAAATTTCACATATTTCAGGGCAAAAAGGCAGAAATTTCCCTTATTTGGGGGCAAAATTGCAGAAATTTCACTTATTTCAGGGTAATAAGTCAGAAATTCCCCTTATTTTGGGGCAAAATACAGAAATTCCCTTTGTTTTGGGGGAAAAAGACAGAAATTCCACTTATTTAGAGGCAAAAAAGCAGAAATTCTTCTTATTTTGGAGCAAAAATGAAGAGATTTTTCTCGTTTATGGCAAAAGGTTATGCATTTTCCTTATTTTTGGGTAAAAAGGCAGAAATTCCCTGTATTTTGGAGCAAAATTGCAGAAATTCCCCTAATTGTGGGGCAAAAAGGCAGAAATTCCCTATATGTTGGGGCAAAAACACAGAAATTCTCCTTATTTTGGGGCAAAACTCAGAAATTCCCCTTATTTTGGGGCAAAATTCCAGAAATTTCCCTTACTTTGGGGCAAAATTGCAGAAATTTCACTAATTTGGGGCAAAATTGCAGAAATTTCAATTATTTTAAGGAAAAAAGCCAGAGATTTTTCTTATTTTGGGGCAAAAATGCAGAAATTCCCCTTATTTTGAGGTAAAAATGCTGTAATTCCCCTTATTTGAGGACAAAAATGCAGAAATTTCCCTTATTTTGGGGCAAAGAGACAGAAATTCCCCTTATTTTGTGGCAAAAATGCAGAAATTTCTTTTATTTTGGGGCAAAATTGCAGAAATTTCACATATTTCAGGGCATAATTCAAAAATTCCTTTTATTTTTGGGCAAAATGACAGAAATTCCGTTTATTTTTGTGTAAAAAGGCAGAAATTTCACTTATTTTGAAGTAAAAAGGAAGAAATTGCTCTAATTTTGGGACAAAAATGAAGTAATTTCCCTTTTTTGTGGCAAAAGGTATACATTCCCCTTACTTTCCGGATAAAAAGCAGAAATTCCCCGTATTTTGAAGCAAAATTGCAGAAATTCTCTCAATTTTCAGGCAAAAAGGCAGAAATTCTCCTTATTTTTTGGTAAAAAGACAGAAAATCTCCTTTTTCGGGAGCAAACAGTCAGAAATTCCCCTTATTTTGGGGCAAAAAAGACAGAAATTCCCTTTGTTTTGGGGGAAAAAGACAGAAATTCCACTTATTTAGAGGCAATAAAGCAGAAATTCTTATTTTGGAGCAAAAATGAAGAAATTTTTCTCGTTTATTTCTAAAATTATGCATTCCCCTTATTTTCGGGGTAAAAGGCAGAAATTCCCTGTATTTTGGAGCAAAATTGCATAAATTCCCCTAATTGTGGGGCAAAAAGGCAGAAATTCCCTATATGTTGGGGCAAAAAGAAAGAAATTCTCCTTATTTTGGGGCAAAACTCAGAAATTCCCCTTATTTTGGGGCAAAATTCCAGAAATTTCCCTTATTTTGGGGCAAAATTGAAGAAATTTCACTTATTTTGGGGCAAAATTGCAGAAATTTCACTTATTTTAGGGAAAAAAGCCAGAGATTTTCCTTATTTTGGGGCAAAAATGCAGAAATTCCCCTTATTTTGAGGTAAAAAGTCCGAAATTCTTCTTATTTGGAGGCAAAAAGGCAGAAATTTCCCTTATTTTGGGGCAAAAACACAGAAATTCCCCTTATTTTGTGGCAAAAATGCAGAAATTTCTTTTATTATGGGGCAAAAATGAAGAAAATCCTTTTTTTGTGAGAAAAGGTATACATTCCTCTTACTTTCGGGATTAAAAGCAGAAATTTCCCGTATTTTGAAGCAAAATTGCAGAAATTCTCATAATTTTTGGGCAAAAAGGCAGAAATTCTCCTTATTTTGGGTCAAAAAGACAGAAAATCTCCTTTTTTGGGAGCAAACAGTCAGAGTTTCTCCTTATTTTGGGGCAAAATTGCAGAAATTTCGTATACATTGGGGCAAAATTGCAGAAATTTTCCTTATTTTGGGGCAAAATTGCAGAAATTTCACTTATTTCAGGGTAATAAATCAGTAATTCCCCTTATTTTGGGGCAAAAAAAACAGAAATTCCCTTTGTTTTGGGGGCAAAAGACAGAAATTCCATTTATTTAGAGGCAAAAAGGCAGAAATTCCCCTTATTTTGGAGCAAAAATGAAGAAATTTTCCTTTTTATGGCAAAAAGGTATGCATTCCCATTATTTTCAGGCAAAAAGGCAGAAATTCCCTGTATTTTAGAGCAAAATTGCAGAAATTCTTCTAATTTTGGGGCAAAAGGCAGAAATTCCCCTTATTTTGGGGCAAAATTCCAGAAATTTCCTTTATTTTGGGGCAAAATTGCAGGAATTTACCTTATTTTGGGTCAAAATTGCAGAAATTTCACCTATTTGGTGCAAAATTGCAGAAATTTTACTTATTTTCAGGTAAAAAGGCTGAAATTTCCTTTATTTTGGGGCAAAAAGGGAGAAATTCCCCTTATTTTGGGGCAAAATTGCAGAAATTTCCCTTATTTTTGGGAAAAATTGCAAAAATTTTCCTTATTTTAGAGCAAAATTGCAGCAATTTTACTTATTTCAGAGAAAAAAAACAAAAATTTTTCTTATTTTGGGGCAAAAAGGCAGAAATTCCCATTATTTTGGGGCAAAAAGGCAGAAATTTACCTTATTTTGTGGTAAAATTGCAGAAATTTCACATATTTCAGGGCAAAAAGGCAGAAATTTCCCTTATTTGGGGGCAAAATTGCAGAAATTTCACTTATTTCAGGGTAATAAGTCAGAAATTCCCCTTATTTTGGGGCAAAATACAGAAATTCCCTTTGTTTTGGGGGAAAAAGACAGAAATTCCACTTATTTAGAGGCAAAAAAGCAGAAATTCTTCTTATTTTGGAGCAAAAATGAAGAGATTTTTCTCGTTTATGGCAAAAGGTTATGCATTTTCCTTATTTTTGGGTAAAAAGGCAGAAATTCCCTGTATTTTGGAGCAAAATTGCAGAAATTCCCCTAATTGTGGGGCAAAAAGGCAGAAATTCCCTATATGTTGGGGCAAAAACACAGAAATTCTCCTTATTTTGGGGCAAAACTCAGAAATTCCCCTTATTTTGGGGCAAAATTCCAGAAATTTCCCTTACTTTGGGGCAAAATTGCAGAAATTTCACTAATTTGGGGCAAAATTGCAGAAATTTCAATTATTTTAAGGAAAAAAGCCAGAGATTTTTCTTATTTTGGGGCAAAAATGCAGAAATTCCCCTTATTTTGAGGTAAAAATGCTGTAATTCCCCTTATTTGGGGACAAAAATGCAGAAATTTCCCTTATTTTGGGGCAAAGAGACAGAAATTCCCCTTATTTTGTGGCAAAAATGCAGAAATTTCTTTTATTTTGGGGCAAAATTGCAGAAATTTCACATATTTCAGGGCATAATTCAAAAATTCCTTTTATTTTTGGGCAAAATGACAGAAATTCCATTTATTTTTGTGTAAAAAGGCAGAAATTTCACTTATTTTGAAGTAAAAAGGAAGAAATTGCTCTAATTTTGGGACAAAAATGAAGTAATTTCCCTTTTTTGTGGCAAAAGGTATACATTCCCCTTACTTTCCGGAAAAAAGCAGAAATTCCCCGTATTTTGAAGCAAAATTGCAGAAATTCTCTCAATTTTCGTGCAAAAAGGCAGAAATTCTCCTTATTTTTTGGTAGAAAGACAGAAAATCTCCTTTTTCGGGAGCAAACAGTCAGAAATTCCCCTTATTTTGGGGCAAAAAACACAGAAATTCCCTTTGTTTTGGGGGAAAAAGACAGAAATTCCACTTATTTAGAGGCAATAAAGCAGAAATTCTTATTTTGGAGCAAAAATGAAGAAATTTTTCTCGTTTATTTCAAAAATTATGCATTCCCCTTATTTTCGGGGTAAAAGGCAGAAATTCCCTGTATTTTGGAGCAAAATTGCATAAATTCCCCTAATTGTGGGGCAAAAAGGCAGAAATTCCCTATATGTTGGGGCAAAAAGAAAGAAATTCTCCTTATTTTGGGGCAAAACTCAGAAATTCTCCTTATTTTGGGGCAACATTCCAGAAATTTCCCTTATTTTGGGGCAAAATTGAAGAAATTTCACTTATTTTGGGGCAAAATTGCAGAAATTTCACTTATTTTAGGGAAAAAAGCCAGAGATTTTCCTTATTTTGGGGCAAAAATGCAGAAATTCCCCTTATTTTGAGGTAAAAAGTCCGAAATTCTTCTTATTTGGAGGCAAAAAGGCAGAAATTTCCCTTATTTTGGGGCAAAAAGACAGAAATTCCCCTTATTTTGTGGCAAAAATGCAGAAATTTCTTTTATTTTGGGGCAAAAATGAAGAAAATCCTTTTTTTTGTGAGAAAAGGTATACATTCCTCTTACTTTCGGGATTAAAAGCAGAAATTTCCCGTATTTTGAAGCAAAATTGCAGAAATTCTCATAATTTTTGGGCAAAAAGGCAGAAATTCTCCTTATTTTGGGTCAAAAAGACAGAAAATCTCCTTTTTTTGGGAGCAAACAGTCAGAATTTCTCCTTATTTTGGGGCAAAATTGCAGAAATTTCGTTTACATTGGGGCAAAATTGCAGAAATTTTCCTTATTTTGGGGCAAAATTGCAGAAATTTCACTTATTTCAGGGTAATAAATCAGTAATTCCCCTTATTTTGGGGCAAAAAAGACAGAAATTCCCTTTGTTTTGGGGGCAAAAGACAGAAATTCCATTTATTTAGAGGCAAAAAGGCAGAAATTCCCCTTATTTTGGAGCAAAAATGAAGAAATTTCCCTTTTTATGGCAAAAAGGTATGCATTCCCATTATTTTCAGGCAAAAAGGCAGAAATCCCTGTATTTTAGAGCAAAATTGCAGAAATTCTTCTAATTTTGGGGCAAAAGGCAGAAATTCCCCTTATTTTGGGGCAAAATTCCAGAAATTTCCTTTATTTTGGGGCAAAATTGCAGGAATTTACCTTATTTTGGGTCAAAATTGCAGAAATTTCACCTATTTGGTGCAAAATTGCAGAAATTTTACTTATTTTCAGGTATAAAGGCTGAAATTTCCTTTATTTTGGGGCAAT
This sequence comes from Micromys minutus, assembly GCF_963924665.1. Taxonomy (NCBI): domain Eukaryota; kingdom Metazoa; phylum Chordata; class Mammalia; order Rodentia; family Muridae; genus Micromys; species Micromys minutus. The sequence continues at coordinate 2,681,237 of NW_027667133.1, read as the reverse complement.
AAGGGAGAAATTCCCCTTATTTTGGGGCAAAATTGCAGAAATTTCCCTTATTATGAGGAAAAATTGCAGAAATTTCCCTTATTTTAGGGCAAAATTGCAGAAATTTCACTTATTTTAGAGAAAAAAAGCAAAAATTTTTCTTTTTTGGGGGCAAAAAGGTAGAAATTCCCATTATTTTGGGGCAAAAAGGCAGAAATCCACCTTATTTTGGGGTAAAATTGCAGAAATTTCACATATTTCAGAGCAAAAAGGTAGAAATTTCCCTTATTTTGGGGCAAAATTGCAGAAATTTCACTTATTTCAGGGTAATAAGTCAGAAATCTCCCTTATTTTGGGACAAAAAAGACAAAAATTCCCTTTGTTTTGGGGGAAAAAGACAGAAATTCCACTTATTTAGAGGCTAAAAAGCCGAAATTCTTCTTATTTTGGAGCAAAATGAAGAAATGTTCCTTTTTTATGGCAAAAACTTATGCATTCCCTCTTTTTTCGGGCAAAATGCAGAAATTCCTTGTATTTTGGAGCAAAATTGCAGAAATTCCCCTAATTCTGGGGCAAAAAGGCAAAAATTCCCTATATGTTGGGGCAAAAAGACAGAAATTCTCCTTATTTTGGGGCAAAACTCAGAAATTCCCCTTATTTTGGGGCAAAATTCCAGAAATTTCCCTTATTTTGGGGCAAAATTGCAGAAATTTCACTTATTTTGGGGCAAAATTGCAGAAATTTCACTTATTTCAGGGAAAAAAGGCAGAAATTTTCCTTATTTTAGGGCAAAAATGCAGAAATTCCCCTTATTTTGAGGTAAAAAGGCTGAAATTCCCCTTATTTGGGGGCAAAAAGGCAGAAATTTCCCTTATTTTGGGGCAGAAAAACACAAATTCTCCTTATTTTGTGGCAAAAATGCAGAAATTTCTTTTATTTTGGGGCAAAATTGCAGAAATTTCACATATTTCAGGGCATAATTCAAAAATTCCTTTTATTTTTGGGCAAAATGACAGAAATTCCATTTATTTTTGTGTAAAAAGGCAGAAATTTCACTTATTTTGAAGTAAAAAGGAAGAAATTGCTCTAATTTTGGGGCAAAAATGAAGTAATTTCCCTTTTTTGTGGCAAAAGCTATACATTCCCCTTACTTTCCGGATAAAAAGCAGAAATTCCCCGTATTTTGAAGCAAAATTGCAGAAATTCTCTCAATTTTCGGGCAAAAAGGCAGAAATTCTCCTTATTTTTTGGTAGAAAGACAGAAAATCTCCTTTTTCGGGAGCAAACAGTCAGAAATTCCCCTTATTTTGGGGCAAAAAAGACAGAAATTCCCTTTGTTTTGGGGGAAAAAGACAGAAATTCCACTTATTTAGAGGCAATAAAGCAGAAATTCTTATTTTGGAGCAAAAATGAAGAAATTTTTCTCGTTTATTTCAAAAATTATGCATTCCCCTTATTTTCGGGGTAAAAGGCAGAAATTCCCTGTATTTTGGAGCAAAATTGCATAAATTCCCCTAATTGTGGGGCAAAAAGGCAGAAATTCTCCTTCTTTTGGGGCAAAAAGACAGAAAATCTCCTTTTTCGGGAGCAAACAGATAGAAATTCCCGTTATTTTGGGGCAAAATTGCAAAAATTTCACTTATTTCAGGGTAATAAGTCAGAAATTCCCCTTATTTTGGTGAAAAATACAGAAATTCCCTTTGTTTTGGGGGAAAAAGACAGAAATTCCACTTATTTAGAGGCTAAAAAGCCGAAATTCTTCTTATTTTGGAGCAAAAATGAAGAAATTTTCTTCGTTTATTTCAAAAAGTTATGCATTCCCCTTTTTTTCGGGCAAAAAGGCAGAAATTCCCTGTATTTTGGAGCAAAATTGCAGAAATTCCCATAATTGTGGGGCAAAATGTCAGAAATTCCCTATATGTTGGGGCGAAAACACAGAAATTCTCTTTATTTTGGGGAAAAACTCAGAAATTCCACTTATTTTGGGGCAAAATTCCAGAAAGTTCCCTTATTCTGGGGCAAAATTGCAGAAATTTCACTTATTTTGAGCAAAATTGCAGAAATTTCACTTATTTCAGGAAAAAAAGGAATTTTGTTATTTTGGGGGCAAAAAGGCAGAAATTCCACTTATTTTGAGGTTAAAAGGCTGAAATTCCCCTTATTTGGGGGCAAAAAGGCAGAAATATCCCTTATTTTGGGGCAAAATTGCAGAAATTTCACTTATTACAAGGTAATAAGTCAGAAATTCCTTTTAATTTGGGGCAAAAAAGACAGAAGTTCCCTTTGTTTTGGGGGAAAAACAAGAAATTCCACTTATTTAGAGGCAAGAAGGCAGAAATTCCCCTTATTTTGGAGCAAAAATGAAGAAGTTTCCCTTTTTATGGCAAAAAGGTATGCATTCCCATTATTTTCGGGCAAAAAGGCAGAAATTCCCCTTATTTTGGGGCAAAATTCAAGAAATTTCCTTTATTTTGGGGCAAAATTGCAGTAATTTACCTAATTTTGGGGCAAAATTACAGAAATTTTTCTTATTTGGGGCAAAATTGCAGAAATTTCACTTATTTTCAGGTAAAAAGGCTGAAATTTCCTTTAGTTTGGGGCAAAAAGGGAGAAATTCGCCTTATTTTTGGGCAAAATTGCAGAAATTTCCCTTATTTTTGGGAAAAATTGCAAAAATTTTCCTTATTTTAGAGCAAAATTGCAGCAATTTTACTTATTTCAGAGAAAAAAAACAAAAATTTTTCTTATTTTGGGGCAAAAAGGCAGAAATTCCCATTATTTTGGGGCAAAAAGGCAGAAATTTACCTTATTTTGTGGTAAAATTGCAGAAATTTCACATATTTCAGGGCAAAAAGGCAGAAATTTCCCTTATTTGGGGGCAAAATTGCAGAAATTTCACTTATTTCAGGGTAATAAGTCAGAAATTCCCCTTATTTTGGGGCAAAATACAGAAATTCCCTTTGTTTTGGGGGAAAAAGACAGAAATTCCACTTATTTAGAGGCAAAAAAGCAGAAATTCTTCTTATTTTGGAGCAAAAATGAAGAGATTTTTCTCGTTTATGGCAAAAGGTTATGCATTCCACTTATTTTTGGGCAAAAAGGCAGAAATTCCCTGTATTTTGGAGCAAAATTGCAGAAATTCCCCTAATTGTGGGGCAAAAAGGCAGAAATTCCCTATATGTTGGGGCAAAAACACAGAAATTCTCCTTATTTTGGGGCAAAACTCAGAAATTCCCCTTATTTTGGGGCAAAATTCCAGAAATTTCCATTATTTTGGGGCAAAATTGCAGAAATTTCACTAATTTGGGGCAAAATTGCAGAAATTTCAATTATTTTAAGGAAATAAGCCAGAAATTTTTCTTATTTTGGGGGCAAAAATGCAGAAATTCCCCTTATTTTGAGGTAAAAATTCTGTAATTCCCCTTATTTGGGGATAAAAATGCAGAAATTTCCCTTATTTTGGGGCAAAGAGACAGAAATTCCCCTTATTTTGTGGCAAAAATGCAGAAATTTCTTTTATTTTGGGGCAAAATTGCAGAAATTTCACATATTTCAGGGCATAATTCAAAAATTCCTTTTATTTTGGGGAAAAATGACAGATATTCCGTTTATTTTTGTGTAAAAAAGCAGAAATTTCACTTATTTTGAAGTAAAAAGGAAGAAATTGCTCTAATTTTGGGGCAAAAATGAAGAAATTTCCCTTTTTTGTGGCAAAAGGTATACATTCCCCTTACTTTCCGGATAAAAAGCAGAAATTCCCCGTATTTTGAAGCAAAATTGCAGAAATTCTCTCAATTTTCGGGCAAAAATGCAGAAATTCTCCTTATTTTTTGGTAAAAAGACAGAAAATCTCCTTATTCGGGAGCAAACAGTCAGAAATTACCCTTATTTTGTGGCAAAAAAGACAGAAATTTCCTTTGTTTTGGGGGAAAAAGACAGAAATTCCACTTATTTAGAGGCAAAAAGGCAGAAATTCCCCTTATTTTGGAGCAAAAATGAAGAAATTTCCCTTTTTATGGCAAAAAGGTATGCATTCCCATTATTTTCAGGCAAAAAGGCAGAAATTCCCTGTATTTTAGAGCAAAATTGCAGAAATTCTTCTAATTTTGGGGCAAAAGGCAGAAATTCCCCTTATTTTGGGGCAAAATTCCAGAAATTTCCTTTATTTTGGGGCAAAATTGCAGGAATTTACCTTATTTTGGGTCAAAATTGCAGAAATTTCACCTATTTGGTGCAAAATTGCAGAAATTTTACTTATTTTCAGGTATAAAGGCTGAAATTTCCTTTATTTTGGGGCAATAATGGAGAAATTCCCCTTATTTTGGGGCAAAATTGCAGAAATTTCCCTTATTATGGGGAAAAATTTCAGAAATTTCCCTTATTTTGGGGCAAAATTGCAGAAATTTCACTTATTTTAGAGAAAAAAAGCAAAAATTTTTCTTTTTTGGGGGCAAAAAGGTAGAAATTCCCATTATTTTGGGGCAAAAAGGCAGAAATTTACCTTATTTTGTGGTAAAATTGCAGAAATTTCACATATTTCAGAGCAAAAAGGTAGAAATTTCCCTTATTTGGGGGCAAAATTGCAGAAATTTCACTTATTTCAGGGTAATAAGTCAGAAATTCCCCTTATTTTGGGGCAAAATACAGAAATTCCCTTTGTTTTGGGGGAAAAAGACAGAAATTCCACTTATGTAGAGGCAAAAAAGCAGAAATTCTTCTTATTTTGGAGCAAAAATGAAGAGATTTTTCTCGTTTATGGCAAAAGGTTATGCATTTTCCTTATTTTTGGGTAAAAAGGCAGAAATTCCCTGTATTTTGGAGCAAAATTGCAGAAATTCCCCTAATTGTGGGGCAAAAAGGCAGAAATTCCCTATATGTTGGGGCAAAAACACAGAAATTCTCCTTATTTTGGGGCAAAACTCAGAAATTCCCCTTATTTTGGGGCAAAATTCCAGAAATTTCCCTTACTTTGGGGCAAAATTGCAGAAATTTCACTAATTTGGGGCAAAATTGCAGAAATTTCAATTATTTTAAGGAAAAAAGCCAGAGATTTTTCTTATTTTGGGGCAAAAATGCAGAAATTCCCCTTATTTTGAGGTAAAAATGCTGTAATTCCCCTTATTTGGGGACAAAAATGCAGAAATTTCCCTTATTTTGGGGCAAAGAGACAGAAATTCCCCTTATTTTGTGGCAAAAATGCAGAAATTTCTTTTATTTTGGGGCAAAATTGCAGAAATTTCACATATTTCAGGGCATAATTCAAAAATTCCTTTTATTTTTGGGCAAAATGACAGAAATTCCATTTATTTTTGTGTAAAAAGGCAGAAATTTCACTTATTTTGAAGTAAAAAGGAAGAAATTGCTCTAATTTTGGGACAAAAATGAAGTAATTTCCCTTTTTTGTGGCCAAAGGTATACATTCCCCTTACTTTCCGGAAAAAAGCAGAAATTCCCCGTATTTTGAAGCAAAATTGCAGAAATTCTCTCAATTTTCGTGCAAAAAGGCAGAAATTCTCCTTATTTTTTGGTAGAAAGACAGAAAATCTCCTTTTTCGGGAGCAAACAGTCAGAAATTCCCCTTATTTTGGGGCAAAAAACACAGAAATTCCCTTTGTTTTGGGGGAAAAAGACAGAAATTCCACTTATTTAGAGGCAATAAAGCAGAAATTCTTATTTTGGAGCAAAAATGAAGAAATTTTTCTCGTTTATTTCAAAAATTATGCATTCCCCTTATTTTCGGGGTAAAAGGCAGAAATTCCCTGTATTTTGGAGCAAAATTGCATAAATTCCCCTAATTGTGGGGCAAAAAGGCAGAAATTCCCTATATGTTGGGGCAAAAAGAAAGAAATTCTCCTTATTTTGGGGCAAAACTCAGAAATTCTCCTTATTTTGGGGCAACATTCCAGAAATTTCCCTTATTTTGGGGCAAAATTGAAGAAATTTCACTTATTTTGGGGCAAAATTGCAGAAATTTCACTTATTTTAGGGAAAAAAGCCAGAGATTTTCCTTATTTTGGGGCAAAAATGCAGAAATTCCCCTTATTTTGAGGTAAAAAGTCCGAAATTCTTCTTATTTGGAGGCAAAAAGGCAGAAATTTCCCTTATTTTGGGGCAAAAAGACAGAAATTCCCCTTATTTTGTGGCAAAAATGCAGAAATTTCTTTTATTTTGGGGCAAAAATGAAGAAAATCCTTTTTTTTGTGAGAAAAGGTATACATTCCTCTTACTTTCGGGATTAAAAGCAGAAATTTCCCGTATTTTGAAGCAAAATTGCAGAAATTCTCATAATTTTTGGGCAAAAAGGCAGAAATTCTCCTTATTTTGGGTCAAAAAGACAGAAAATCTCCTTTTTTTGGGAGCAAACAGTCAGAATTTCTCCTTATTTTGGGGCAAAATTGCAGAAATTTCGTTTACATTGGGGCAAAATTGCAGAAATTTTCCTTATTTTGGGGCAAAATTGCAGAAATTTCACTTATTTCAGGGTAATAAATCAGTAATTCCCCTTATTTTGGGGCAAAAAAGACAGAAATTCCCTTTGTTTTGGGGGCAAAAGACAGAAATTCCATTTATTTAGAGGCAAAAAGGCAGAAATTCCCCTTATTTTGGAGCAAAAATGAAGAAATTTCCCTTTTTATGGCAAAAAGGTATGCATTCCCATTATTTTCAGGCAAAAAGGCAGAAATCCCTGTATTTTAGAGCAAAATTGCAGAAATTCTTCTAATTTTGGGGCAAAAGGCAGAAATTCCCCTTATTTTGGGGCAAAATTCCAGAAATTTCCTTTATTTTGGGGCAAAATTGCAGGAATTTACCTTATTTTGGGTCAAAATTGCAGAAATTTCACCTATTTGGTGCAAAATTGCAGAAATTTTACTTATTTTCAGGTATAAAGGCTGAAATTTCCTTTATTTTGGGGCAATAAGGGAGAAATTCCCCTTATTTTGGGGCAAAATTGCAGAAATTTCCCTTATTATGAGGAAAAATTGCAGAAATTTCCCTTATTTTAGGGCAAAATTGCAGAAATTTCACTTATTTTAGAGAAAAAAAGCAAAAATTTTTCTTTTTTGGGGGCAAAAAGGTAGAAATTCCCATTATTTTGGGGCAAAAAGGCAGAAATCCACCTTATTTTGGGGTAAAATTGCAGAAATTTCACATATTTCAGAGCAAAAAGGTAGAAATTTCCCTTATTTTGGGGCAAAATTGCAGAAATTTCACTTATTTCAGGGTAATAAGTCAGAAATCTCCCTTATTTTGGGACAAAAAAGACAAAAATTCCCTTTGTTTTGGGGGAAAAAGACAGAAATTCCACTTATTTAGAGGCTAAAAAGCCGAAATTCTTCTTATTTTGGAGCAAAATGAAGAAATGTTCCTTTTTTATGGCAAAAACTTATGCATTCCCTCTTTTTTCGGGCAAAATGCAGAAATTCCTTGTATTTTGGAGCAAAATTGCAGAAATTCCCCTAATTCTGGGGCAAAAAGGCAAAAATTCCCTATATGTTGGGGCAAAAAGACAGAAATTCTCCTTATTTTGGGGCAAAACTCAGAAATTCCCCTTATTTTGGGGCAAAATTCCAGAAATTTCCCTTATTTTGGGGCAAAATTGCAGAAATTTCACTTATTTTGGGGCAAAATTGCAGAAATTTCACTTATTTCAGGGAAAAAAGGCAGAAATTTTCCTTATTTTAGGGCAAAAATGCAGAAATTCCCCTTATTTTGAGGTAAAAAGGCTGAAATTCCCCTTATTTGGGGGCAAAAAGGCAGAAATTTCCCTTATTTTGGGGCAGAAAAACACAAATTCTCCTTATTTTGTGGCAAAAATGCAGAAATTTCTTTTATTTTGGGGCAAAATTGCAGAAATTTCACATATTTCAGGGCATAATTCAAAAATTCCTTTTATTTTTGGGCAAAATGACAGAAATTCCATTTATTTTTGTGTAAAAAGGCAGAAATTTCACTTATTTTGAAGTAAAAAGGAAGAAATTGCTCTAATTTTGGGGCAAAAATGAAGTAATTTCCCTTTTTTGTGGCAAAAGCTATACATTCCCCTTACTTTCCGGATAAAAAGCAGAAATTCCCCGTATTTTGAAGCAAAATTGCAGAAATTCTCTCAATTTTCGGGCAAAAAGGCAGAAATTCTCCTTATTTTTTGGTAGAAAGACAGAAAATCTCCTTTTTCGGGAGCAAACAGTCAGAAATTCCCCTTATTTTGGGGCAAAAAAGACAGAAATTCCCTTTGTTTTGGGGGAAAAAGACAGAAATTCCACTTATTTAGAGGCAATAAAGCAGAAATTCTTATTTTGGAGCAAAAATGAAGAAATTTTTCTCGTTTATTTCAAAAATTATGCATTCCCCTTATTTTCGGGGTAAAAGGCAGAAATTCCCTGTATTTTGGAGCAAAATTGCATAAATTCCCCTAATTGTGGGGCAAAAAGGCAGAAATTCTCCTTCTTTTGGGGCAAAAAGACAGAAAATCTCCTTTTTCGGGAGCAAACAGATAGAAATTCCCGTTATTTTGGGGCAAAATTGCAAAAATTTCACTTATTTCAGGGTAATAAGTCAGAAATTCCCCTTATTTTGGTGAAAAATACAGAAATTCCCTTTGTTTTGGGGGAAAAAGACAGAAATTCCACTTATTTAGAGGCTAAAAAGCCGAAATTCTTCTTATTTTGGAGCAAAAATGAAGAAATTTTCTTCGTTTATTTCAAAAAGTTATGCATTCCCCTTTTTTTCGGGCAAAAAGGCAGAAATTCCCTGTATTTTGGAGCAAAATTGCAGAAATTCCCATAATTGTGGGGCAAAATGTCAGAAATTCCCTATATGTTGGGGCGAAAACACAGAAATTCTCTTTATTTTGGGGAAAAACTCAGAAATTCCACTTATTTTGGGGCAAAATTCCAGAAAGTTCCCTTATTCTGGGGCAAAATTGCAGAAATTTCACTTATTTTGAGCAAAATTGCAGAAATTTCACTTATTTCAGGAAAAAAAGGAATTTTGTTATTTTGGGGGCAAAAAGGCAGAAATTCCACTTATTTTGAGGTTAAAAGGCTGAAATTCCCCTTATTTGGGGGCAAAAAGGCAGAAATATCCCTTATTTTGGGGCAAAATTGCAGAAATTTCACTTATTACAAGGTAATAAGTCAGAAATTCCTTTTAATTTGGGGCAAAAAAGACAGAAGTTCCCTTTGTTTTGGGGGAAAAACAAGAAATTCCACTTATTTAGAGGCAAGAAGGCAGAAATTCCCCTTATTTTGGAGCAAAAATGAAGAAGTTTCCCTTTTTATGGCAAAAAGGTATGCATTCCCATTATTTTCGGGCAAAAAGGCAGAAATTCCCCTTATTTTGGGGCAAAATTCAAGAAATTTCCTTTATTTTGGGGCAAAATTGCAGTAATTTACCTAATTTTGGGGCAAAATTACAGAAATTTTTCTTATTTGGGGCAAAATTGCAGAAATTTCACTTATTTTCAGGTAAAAAGGCTGAAATTTCCTTTAGTTTGGGCAAAAAGGGAGAAATTCGCCTTATTTTTGGGCAAAATTGCAGAAATTTCCCTTATTTTTGGGAAAAATTGCAAAAATTTTCCTTATTTTAGAGCAAAATTGCAGCAATTTTACTTATTTCAGAGAAAAAAAACAAAAATTTTTCTTATTTTGGGGCAAAAAGGCAGAAATTCCCATTATTTTGGGGCAAAAAGGCAGAAATTTACCTTATTTTGTGGTAAAATTGCAGAAATTTCACATATTTCAGGGCAAAAAGGCAGAAATTTCCCTTATTTGGGGGCAAAATTGCAGAAATTTCACTTATTTCAGGGTAATAAGTCAGAAATTCCCCTTATTTTGGGGCAAAATACAGAAATTCCCTTTGTTTTATGGGAAAAAGACAGAAATTCCACTTATTTAGAGGCAAAAAAGCAGAAATTCTTCTTATTTTGGAGCAAAAATGAAGAGATTTTTCTCGTTTATGGCAAAAGGTTATGCATTCCACTTATTTTTGGGCAAAAAGGCAGAAATTCCCTGTATTTTGGAGCAAAATTGCAGAAATTCCCCTAATTGTGGGGCAAAAAGGCAGAAATTCCCTATATGTTGGGGCAAAAACACAGAAATTCTCCTTATTTTGGGGCAAAACTCAGAAATTCCCCTTATTTTGGGGCAAAATTCCAGAAATTTCCCTTATTTTGGGGCAAAATTGCAGAAATTTCACTAATTTGGGGCAAAATTGCAGAAATTTCAATTATTTTAAGGAAATAAGCCAGAAATTTTTCTTATTTTGGGGGCAAAAATGCAGAAATTCCCCTTATTTTGAGGTAAAAATTCTGTAATTCCCCTTATTTGGGGATAAAAATGCAGAAATTTCCCTTATTTTGGGGCAAAGAGACAGAAATTCCCCTTATTTTGTGGCAAAAATGCAGAAATTTCTTTTATTTTGGGGCAAAATTGCAGAAATTTCACATATTTCAGGGCATAATTCAAAAATTCCTTTTATTTTGGGGAAAAATGACAGATATTCCGTTTATTTTTGTGTAAAAAAGCAGAAATTTCACTTATTTTGAAGTAAAAAGGAAGAAATTGCTCTAATTTTGGGGCAAAAATGAAGAAATTTCCCTTTTTTGTGGCAAAAGGTATACATTCCCCTTACTTTCCGGATAAAAAGCAGAAATTCCCCGTATTTTGAAGCAAAATTGCAGAAATTCTCTCAATTTTCGGGCAAAAATGCAGAAATTCTCCTTATTTTTTGGTAAAAAGACAGAAAATCTCCTTATTCGGGAGCAAACAGTCAGAAATTACCCTTATTTTGTGGCAAAAAAGACAGAAATTTCCTTTGTTTTGGGGGAAAAAGACAGAAATTCCACTTATTTAGAGGCAAAAAGGCAGAAATTCCCCTTATTTTGGAGCAAAAATGAAGAAATTTCCCTTTTTATGGCAAAAAGGTATGCATTCCCATTATTTTCAGGCAAAAAGGCAGAAATTCCCTGTATTTTAGAGCAAAATTGCAGAAATTCTTCTAATTTTGGGGCAAAAGGCAGAAATTCCCCTTATTTTGGGGCAAAATTCCAGAAATTTCCTTTATTTTGGGGCAAAATTGCAGGAATTTACCTTATTTTGGGTCAAAATTGCAGAAATTTCACCTATTTGGTGCAAAATTGCAGAAATTTTACTTATTTTCAGGTATAAAGGCTGAAATTTCCTTTATTTTGGGGCAATAATGGAGAAATTCCCCTTATTTTGGGGCAAAATTGCAGAAATTTCCCTTATTATGGGGAAAAATTTCAGAAATTTCCCTTATTTTGGGGCAAAATTGCAGAAATTTCACTTATTTTAGAGAAAAAAAGCAAAAATTTTTCTTTTTTGGGGGCAAAAAGGTAGAAATTCCCATTATTTTGGGGCAAAAAGGCAGAAATCCACCTTATTTTGGGGTAAAATTGCAGAAATTTCACATATTTCAGAGCAAAAAGGTAGAAATTTCCCTTATTTTGGGGCAAAATTGCAGAAATTTCACTTATTTCAGGGTAATAAGTCAGAAATCTCCCTTATTTTGGGACAAAAAAGACAAAAATTCCCTTTGTTTTGGGGGAAAAAGACAGAAATTCCACTTATTTAGAGGCTAAAAAGCCGAAATTCTTCTTATTTTGGAGCAAAATGAAGAAATGTTCCTTTTTTATGGCAAAAACTTATGCATTTCCTCTATTTTCGGGCAAAATGCAGAAATTCCTTGTATTTTGGAGCAAAATTGCAGAAATTCCCCTAATTCTGGGGCAAAAAGGCAAAAATTCCCTATATGTTGTGGCAAAAAGACAGAAATTCTCCTTATTTTGGGGCAAAACTCAGAAATTCCCCTTATTTTGGGGCAAAATTCCAGAAATTTCCCTTATTTTGGGGCAAAATTGCAGAAATTTCACTTATTTTGGGGCAAAATTGCAGAAATTTCACTTATTTCAGGGAAAAAAGGCAGAAATTTTCCTTATTTTAGGGCAAAAATGCAGAAATTCCCCTTATTTTGAGGTAAAAAGGCTGAAATTCCCCTTATTTGGGGGCAAAAAGGCAGAAATTTCCCTTATTTTGGGGCAGAAAAACACAAATTCTCCTTATTTTGTGGCAAAAATGCAGAAATTTCTTTTATTTTGGGGCAAAATTGCAGAAATTTCACATATTTCAGGGCATAATTCAAAAATTCCTTTTATTTTTGGGCAAAATGACAGAAATTCCATTTATTTTTGTGTAAAAAGGCAGAAATATCACTTATTTTGAAGTAAAAAGGAAGAAATTGCTCTAATTTTGGGGCAAAAATGAAGTAATTTCCCTTTTTTGTGGCAAAAGGTATACATTCCCCTTACTTTCCGGATAAAAAGCAGAAATTCCCTGTATTTTGAAGCAAAATTGCAGAAATTCTCTCAATTTTCGGGCAAAAAGGCAGAAATTCTCCTTATTTTTTGGTAGAAAGACAGAAAATCTCCTTTTTCGGGAGCAAACAGTCAGAAATTCCCCTTATTTTGGGGCAAAAAAGACAGAAATTCCCTTTGTTTTGGGGGAAAAAGACAGAAATTCCACTTATTTAGAGGCAATAAAGCAGAAATTCTTCTTATTTTGGAGCAAAAATGAAGAAATTTTTCTCGTTTATTTCAAAAATTATGCATTCCCCTTATTTTCGGGGTAAAAGGCAGAAATTCCCTGTATTTTGGAGCAAAATTGCATAAATTCCCCTAATTGTGGGGCAAAAAGGCAGAAATTCCCTATATTTTGGGGCAAAAAGAAAGAAATTCTCCTTATTTTGGGCCAAAACTCAGAAATTCCCCTTATTTTGGGGCAAAATTCCAGAAATTTCCCTTATTTTGGGGCAAAATTGAAGAAATTTCACTTATTTTGGGGCAAAATTGCAGAAATTTCACTTATTTTAGGGAAAAAAGCCAGAGATTTTCCTTATTTTGGGGCAAAAATGCAGAAATTCCCCTTATTTTGAGGTAAAAAGTCCGAAATTCTTCTTATTTGGAGGCAAAAAGGCAGAAATTTCCCTTATTTTGGGGCAAAAAGACAGAAATTCCCCTTATTTTGTGGCAAAAATGCAGAAATTTCTTTTATTTTGGGGCAAAAATGAAGAAAATCCTTTTTTTTGTGAGAAAAGGTATACATTCCTCTTACTTTCGGGATTAAAAGCAGAAATTTCCGGTATTTTGAAGCAAAATTGCAGAAATTCTCATAATTTTTGGGCAAAAAGGCAGAAATTCTCCTTATTTTGGGTCAAAAAGACAGAAAATCTCCTTTTTTTGGGAGCAAACAGTCAGAATTTCTCCTTATTTTGGGGCAAAATTGCAGAAATTTCGTTTACATTGGGGCAAAATTGCAGAAATTTTCCTTATTTTGGGGCAAAATTGCAGAAATTTCACTTATTTCAGGGTAATAAATCAGTAATTCCCCTTATTTTGGGGCAAAAAAGACAGAAATTCTCTTTGTTTTGGGGGCAAAAGACAGAAATTCCATTTATTTAGAAGCAAAAAGGCAGAAATTCCCCTTATTTTGGAGCAAAAATGAAGAAATTTCCCTTTTTATGGCAAAAAGGTATGCATTCCCATTATTTTCAGGCAAAAAGGCAGAAATTCCCCGTATTTTAGAGCAAAATTGCAGAAATTCTTCTAATTTTGGGGCAAAAGGCAGAAATTCCCCTTATTTTGGGGCATAATTCCAGAAATTTCCTTTATTTTGTGGCAAAATTGCAGGAATTTACCTTATTTTGGGTCAAAATTGCAGAAATTTCACCTATTTGGTGCAAAATTGCAGAAATTTTACTTATTTTCAGGTATAAAGGCTGAAATTTCCTTTTATTTTGGGGCAATAAGGGAGAAATTCCCCTTATTTTGGGGCAAAATTGCAGAAATTTCCCTTATTATGGGGAAAAATTTCAGAAATTTTTCTTATTTTGGGGCAAAATTGCAGAAATTTCACTTATTTTAGAGAAAAAAAGCAAAAATTTTTCTTTTTTTGGGGGCAGAAATGTAGAAATTCCCATTATTTTGGGGCAAAATGAAGAAATCCACCTTATTTGGGGGTAAAATTGCAGAAATTTCACATATTTCAGAGCAAAAAGGTAGAAATTTCCCTCATTTTGGGGCAAAATTGCAGAAATTTCACTTATTTCAGGGTAATAAGTCAGAAATCTCCCTTATTTTGGGACAAAAAAGACAAAAATTCCCTTTGTTTTGGGGGAAAAAGACAGAAATTCCACTTATTTAGAGGCTAAAAAGCCGAAATTCTTCTTATTTTGGAGCAAAATGAAGAAATTTTCCTTTTTTATGGCAAAAACTTATGCATTTCCTCTATTTTCGGGCAAAATGCAGAAATTCCTTGTATTTTGGAGCAAAATTGCAGAAATTCCCCTAATTCTGGGGCAAAAAGGCAAAAATTCCCTATATGTTGGGGCAAAAAGACAGAAATTCTCCTTATTTTGGGGCAAAACTCAGAAATTCCCCTTATTTTGGGGCAAAATTCCAGAAATTTCCCTTATTTTGGGGCAAAATTGCAGAAATTTCACTTATTTTGGGGAAAAATTGCAGAAATTTCACTAATTTCAGGGAAAAAAGGCAGAAATTTTCCTTATTTTAGGGCAAAAATGCAGAAATTCCCCTTATTTTGAGGTAAAAAGGCTGAAATTCCCCTTATTTGGGGGCAAAAAGGCAGAAATTTCCCTTATTTTGGGGCAGAAAAACACAAATTCTCCTTATTTTGTGGCAAAAATGCAGAAATTTCTTTTATTTTGGGGCAAAATTGCCGAAATTTCACATATTTCAGGGCATAATTCAAAAATTCCTTTTATTTTGGGGCAAAATGACAGAAATTCCGTTTATTTTTGTTTAAAAAGGCAGAAATTTCACTTATTTTGAGGTAAAAAGGCAGAAATTGCTCTAATTTGGGGGCAAAAATGAAGAAATTTCCTTTTTTGTGGCAAAAGGTATACATTCCCCTTACTTTCGGGATAATAAGCAGAAATTCCCCGTATATTGAAGCAAAATTGCAGAAATTCTCTCAATTTTCGTGCAAAAAGGCAGAAATTCTCCTTCTTTTGGGGCAAAAAGACAGAAAATCTCCTTTTTCGGGAGCAAACAGATAGAAATTCCCCTTATTTTGGGGCAAAATTGCAAAAATTTCACTTATTTCAGGGTAATAAGTCAGAAATTCCCCTTATTTTGGTGAAAAATACAGAAATTCCCTTTGTTTTGGGGGAAAAAGACAGAAATTCCACTTATTTAGAGGCTAAAAAGCCGAAATTCTTCTTATTTTGGTGCAAAAATGAAGAAATTTTCTTCGTTTATTTCAAAAAGTTATGCATTCCCCTTTTTTTCGGGCAAAAAGGCAGAAATTCCCTGTATTTTGGAGCAAAATTGCAGAAATTCTCATAATTGTGGGGCAAAATGGCAGAAATTCCCTATATGTTGGAGCGAAAACACAGAAATTCTCTTTATTTTGGGGCAAAACTCAGAAATTCCACTTATTTTGGGGCAAAATTCCAGAAATTTCCCTTATTCTGGGGCAAAATTGCAGAAATTTCACTTATTTTGAGCAAAATTGCAGAAATTTCACTTATTTCGGGAAAAAAGGGAATTTTGTTATTTTGGGGGAAAAAAGGCAGAAATTCCACTTATTTTGAGGTAAAAAGGCTGAAATTCCCCTTATTTGGGGGCAAAAAGGCAGAAATATCCCTTATTTTGGGGCAAAATTGCAGAAATTTTACTTATTACAAGGTAATAAGTCAGAAATTCCTTTTAATTTGGGGCAAAAAAGACAGAAGTTCCCTTTGTTTTGGGGGAAAAACAAGAAATTCCACTTATTTAGAGGCAAGAAGGCAGAAATTCCCCTTATTTTGGAGCAAAAATGAAGAAGTTTCCCTTTTTATGGCAAAAAGGTATGCATTCCCATTATTTTCGGGCAAAAAGGCAGAAATTTCCTTTAGTTTGGGGCAAAAAGGGAGAAATTCGCCTTATTTTTGGGCAAAATTGCAGAAATTTCCCTTATTTTTGGGAAAAATTGCAAAAATTTTCCTTATTTTAGAGCAAAATTGCAGCAATTTTACTTATTTCAGAGAAAAAAAACAAAAATTTTTCTTATTCTGGGGCAAAAAGGCAGAAATTCCCATTATTTTGGGGCAAAAAGTCAGAAATTTACCTTATTTTGTGGTAAAATTGCAGAAATTTCACATATTTCAGGGCAAAAAGGCAGAAATTTCCCTTATTTGGGGGCAAAATTGCAGAAATTTCACTTATTTCAGGGTAATAAGTCAGAAATTCCCCTTATTTTGGGGCAAAATACAGAAATTCCCTTTGTTTTAGGGGAAAAGGACAGAAATTCCACTTATTTAGAGGCAAAAAAGCAGAAATTCTTCTTATTTTGGAGCAAAAATGAAGAGATTTTTCTCGTTTATGGAAAAAGGTTATGCATTCCCCTTATTTTTGGGCAAAAAGGCAGAAATTCCCTGTATTTTGGAGCAAAATTGCAGAAATTCCCCTAATTGTGGGGCAAAAAGGCAGAAATTCCCTATATGTTGGGGCAAAAACACAGAAATTCTCCTTATTTTGGGGCAAAACTCAGAAATTCCCCTTATTTTGGGGCAAAATTCCAGAAATTTCCCTTATTTTGGGGCAAAATTGCAGAAATTTCACTAATTTGGGGCAAAATTGCAGAAATTTCAATTATTTTAAGGAAAAAAGCCAGAAATTTTTCTTATTTTGGGGGCAAAAATGCAGAAATTCCCCTTATTTTGAGGTAAAAATGCTGTAATTCCCCTTATTTGGGGACAAAAATGCAGAAATTTCCCTTATTTTGGGGCAAAGAGACAGAAATTCCCCTTATTTTGTGGCAAAAATGCAGAAATTTCTTTTATTTTGGGGCAAAATTGCAGAAATTTCACATATTTCAGGGCATAATTCAAAAATTCCTTTTATTTTGGGGCAAAATGACAGATATTCCGTTTATTTTTGTGTAAAAAAGCAGAAATTTCACTTATTTTGAAGTAAAAAGGAAGAAATTGCTCTAATTTTGGGGCAAAAATGAAGAAATTTCCCTTTTTTGTGGCAAAAGGTATACATTCCCCTTACTTTCCGGATAAAAAGCAGAAATTCCCCGTATTTTGAAGCAAAATTGCAGAAATTCTCTCAATTTTCGGGCAAAAATGCAGAAATTCTCCTTATTTTTTGGTAAAAAGACAGAAAATCTCCTTATTCGGGAGCAAACAGTCAGAAATTACCCTTATTTTGTGGCAAAAAAGACAGAAATTTCCTTTGTTTTGGGGGAAAAAGACAGAAATTCCACTTATTTAGAGGCAATAAAGCAGAAATTCTTATTTTGGAGCAAAACTGAAGAAATTTTTCTCGTTTATTTCAAAAATTATGCATTCCCCTTATTTTCGGGGTAAAAGGCAGAAATTCCCTGTATTTTGGAGCAAAATTGCATAAATTCATCTAATTGTGGGGCAAAAAGGCAGAAATTCTCCTTCTTTTGGGGCAAAAAGACAGAAAATCTCCTTTTTCGGGAGCAAACAGATAGAAATTCCCGTTATTTTGGGGCAAAATTGCAAAAATTTCACTTATTTCAGGGTAATAAGTCAGAAATTCCCCTTATTTTGGTGAAAAATACAGAAATTCCCTTTGTTTTGGGGGAAAAAGACAGAAATTCCACTTATTTAGAGGCTAAAAAGCCGAAATTCTTCTTATTTTGGAGCAAAAATGAAGAAATTTTCTTCGTTTATTTCAAAAAGTTATGCATTCCCCTTTTTTTCGGGCAAAAAGGCAGAAATTCCCTGTATTTTGGAGCAAAATTGCAGAAATTCCCATAATTGTGGGGCAAAATGTCAGAAATTCCCTATATGTTGGGGCGAAAACACAGAAATTCTCTTTATTTTGGGGAAAAACTCAGAAATTCCACTTATTTTGGGGCAAAATTCCAGAAAGTTCCCTTATTCTGGGGCAAAATTGCAGAAATTTCACTTATTTTGAGCAAAATTGCAGAAATTTCACTTATTTCAGGAAAAAAAGGAATTTTGTTATTTTGGGGGCAAAAAGGCAGAAATTCCACTTATTTTGAGGTTAAAAGGCTGAAATTCCCCTTATTTGGGGGCAAAAAGGCAGAAATATCCCTTATTTTGGGGCAAAATTGCAGAAATTTCACTTATTACAAGGTAATAAGTCAGAAATTCCTTTTAATTTGGGGCAAAAAAGACAGAAGTTCCCTTTGTTTTGGGGGAAAAACAAGAAATTCCACTTATTTAGAGGCAAGAAGGCAGAAATTCCCCTTATTTTGGAGCAAAAATGAAGAAGTTTCCCTTTTTATGGCAAAAAGGTATGCATTCCCATTATTTTCGGGCAAAAAGGCAGAAATTCCCCTTATTTTGGGGCAAAATTCAAGAAATTTCCTTTATTTTGGGGCAAAATTGCAGTAATTTACCTAATTTTGGGGCAAAATTACAGAAATTTTTCTTATTTGGGGCAAAATTGCAGAAATTTCACTTATTTTCAGGTAAAAAGGCTGAAATTTCCTTTAGTTTGGGGCAAAAAGGGAGAAATTCGCCTTATTTTTGGGCAAAATTGCAGAAATTTCCCTTATTTTTGGGAAAAATTGCAAAAATTTTCCTTATTTTAGAGCAAAATTGCAGCAATTTTACTTATTTCAGAGAAAAAAAACAAAAATTTTTCTTATTTTGGGGCAAAAAGGCAGAAATTCCCATTATTTTGGGGCAAAAAGGCAGAAATTTACCTTATTTTGTGGTAAAATTGCAGAAATTTCACATATTTCAGGGCAAAAAGGCAGAAATTTCCCTTATTTGGGGGCAAAATTGCAGAAATTTCACTTATTTCAGGGTAATAAGTCAGAAATTCCCCTTATTTTGGGGCAAAATACAGAAATTCCCTTTGTTTTATGGGAAAAAGACAGAAATTCCACTTATTTAGAGGCAAAAAAGCAGAAATTCTTCTTATTTTGGAGCAAAAATGAAGAGATTTTTCTCGTTTATGGAAAAAGGTTATGCATTCCACTTATTTTTGGGCAAAAAGGCAGAAATTCCCTGTATTTTGGAGCAAAATTGCAGAAATTCCCCTAATTGTGGGGCAAAAAGGCAGAAATTCCCTATATGTTGGGGCAAAAACACAGAAATTCTCCTTATTTTGGGGCAAAACTCAGAAATTCCCCTTATTTTGGGGCAAAATTCCAGAAATTTCCCTTATTTTGGGGCAAAATTGCAGAAATTTCACTAATTTGGGGCAAAATTGCAGAAATTTCAATTATTTTAAGGAAAAAAGCCAGAAATTTTTCTTATTTTGGGGGCAAAAATGCAGAAATTCCCCTTATTTTGAGGTAAAAATGCTGTAATTCCCCTTATTTGGGGACAAAAATGCAGAAATTTCCCTTATTTTGGGGCAAAGAGACAGAAATTCCCCTTATTTTGTGGCAAAAATGCAGAAATTTCTTTTATTTTGGGGCAAAATTGCAGAAATTTCACATATTTCAGGGCATAATTCAAAAATTCCTTTTATTTTGGGGCAAAATGACAGAAATTCCGTTTATTTTTGTGTAAAAAAGCAGAAATTTCACTTATTTTGAAGTAAAAAGGAAGATATTGCTCTAATTTTGGGGCAAAAATGAAGAAATTTCCCTTTTTTGTGGCAAAAGGTATACATTCCCCTTACTTTCCGGATAAAAAGCAGAAATTCCCCGTATTTTGAAGCAAAATTGCAGAAATTCTCTCAATTTTCGGGCAAAAAGGCAGAAATTCTCCTTATTTTTTGGTAAAAAGACAGAAAATCTCCTTTTTCGGGAGCAAACAGTCAGAAATTACCCTTATTTTGTGGCAAAAAAGACAGAAATTTCCTTTGTTTTGGGGGAAAAAGACAGAAATTCCACTTATTTAGAGGCAAAAAAGCAGAAATTCTTCTTATTTTGGAGCAAAAATGAAGAGATTTTTCTCGTTTATTTCAAAAATTATGCATTCCCCTTATTTTCGGGGTAAAAGGCAGAAATTCCCTGTATTTTGGAGCAAAATTGCATAAATTCCCCCAATTGTGGGGCAAAAAGGCAGAAATTCCCTATATGTTGGGGCAAAAAGAAAGAAATTCTCCTTATTTTGGGGCAAAACTCAGAAATTCCCCTTATTTTGGGGCAAAATTCCTGAAATTTCCCTTATTTTGGGGCAAAATTGAAGAAATTTCACTTATTTTGGGGCAAAATTGCAGAAATTTCACTTATTTTAGGGAAAAAAGCCAGAGATTTTCCTTATTTTGGGACAAAAATGCAGAAATTCCCCTTATTTTGAGGTAAAAAGTCCGAAATTCTTCTTATTTGGAGGCAAAAAGGCAGAAATTTCCCTTATTTTGGGGCAAAAAGACAGAAATTCCCCTTATTTTGTGGCAAAAATGCAGAAATTTCTTTTATTTTGGGGCAAAAATGAAGAAAATCCTTTTTTTGTGAGAAAGGGTATACATTCCTCTTACTTTCGGGATTAAAAGCAGAAATTTCCCGTATTTTGAAGCAAAATTGCAGAAATTCTCATAATTTTTGGGCAAAAAGGCAGAAATTCTCCTTATTTTGGGTCAAAAAGACAGAAAATCTCGTTTTTTTGGGAGCAAACAGTCAGAATTTCTCCTTATTTTGGGGCAAAATTGCAGAAATTTCGTTTACATTGGGGCAAAATTGCAGAAATTTTCCTTATTTTGGGGCAAAATTGCAGAAATTTCACTTATTTCAGGGTAATAAATCAGTAATTCCCCTTATTTTGGGGCAAAAAAGACAGAAATTCCCTTTGTTTTGGGGGCAAAAGACAGAAATTCCATTTATTTAGAGGCAAAAAGGCAGAAATTCCCCTTATTTGGAGCAAAATTGAAGAAATTTCTCTTTTTATAGCAAAAAGGTATGTATTCCCATTATTTTCGTGCAAAAAGGCAAACATTCCCCGTATTTTGGAGCAAAATTGCAGAAATTCCCCTAATTTTGGGGCAAAAGGCAGAAATTCCCTTTATTTTGGGGCAAAAATCAGAAATTCCCCTTATTTTGGGGCAAAATTCCAGAAATTTCCTTTATTTTGGAATAAAATTGCAGGAATTTACCTTATTTTGCTGCAAAATTGCAGAAATTTCACATATTTCAGGGCAAAAAGGCTGAAATTTCCCTTATTTTGGGGCAAAAATGCAGAAATTTCACTTATATCAGGGAAAAAAGGCAGAAATTTTCCTTATTTTGTGGAAAAATGCAGAAATTCACCTTATTTTGAGGTAAAAAGGCTGAAATTCCCCTTATTTGGGGGCAAAAACACAGAAATTCCCCTTATTTTGTGGCAAAAATGCAGATATTTCTTTTATTTTGGGGCAAATTTGCAGAAATTTCACTTATTTCAGGGCATAATTCAAAAATTCCTTTTATTTTGGGGCAAAAAGACAGAAATTCTGTTTATTTTGGGGTAAAAAGGCAGAAATTTCACTTATTTTGAGGTAAAAAGGCAGAAATTCCTCTTTTTTGGGGGCAAAAATGAAGAAAATTCCCTTTTTTGTGGCAAAAGGTATACATTTCCCTTACTTTCGGGATAAAAAGCAGAAATTCCCCGTATTTTGAAGCAAAATTGCATAAATTCTCTCAATTTTTGGGCAAAAAGGCAGAAATTCTTTTTATTTTGAGGCAAAAAGACAGAAAATCTCCTTTTTCAGGAGCAAACAGTCAGAAATTCCTCATATTGTGGGGCAAAATTGCAGAATTTTTTTTTACATTGGGGCAAAATTGCAGAAATTTTCCTTATTTTAAGGCAAAATTGCAGAAATTTCACTTATTTCAGGTTAATAAGTCAGAAATTCCCCTTATTTTGGGGCAAAATTGCCAATATTTGCTTTACATTGGGGCAAAATTGAAGAAATTTCTCTTATTTTGTGGCAAAATTGCAGAAATTTCACTTATTTCAATTTAATAAGTCAGAAATTCCCCTTATTTTGGGGCAAACAAGACAGAAATTCCCTTTGTTTGGGGGGAAAAAGACAGAAATTCCACTTATTTAGAGGCAAAAAAGCAGAAATTCTTATTTTGGAGCAAAAATGAAGAAATTTCTCTTTTTATGGCAAAAAGGTATGCATTCCCATTATTTTCGGGCAAAAAGGCAAACATTCTCCGTATTTTGGAGCAAAATTGCAGAAATTCCCCTAATTTTGGGGCAAAAGGCAGAAATTTCACTTATTTCAATTTAATAAGTCAGAAATTCCCCTTATTTTGGGGCAAAATTCCAGAAATTTCCTTTATTTTGGAATAAAATTGCAGGAATTTACCTTATTTTGCTGCAAAATTGCAGAAATTTCACATATTTCAGGGCAAAAAGGCTGAAATTTCCCTTATTTTGGGGCAAAAATGCAGAAATTTCACTTATATCAGGGAAAAAAGGCAGAAATTTTCCTTATTTTGTGGAAAAATGCAGAAATTCACCTTATTTTGAGGTAAAAAGGCTGAAATTCCCCTTATTTGGGGGCAAAAACACAGAAATTCCCCTTATTTTGTGGCAAAAATGCAGAAATTTCTTTTATTTTGGGGCAAATTTGCAGAAATTTCACTTATTTCATGGCATAATTCAAAAATTCCTTTTATTTTGCGGCAAAAAGACAGAAATTCTGTTTATTTTGGGGTAAAAAGGCAGAAATTTCACTTATTTTGAGGTAAAAAGGCAGAAATTCCTCTTTTTTGGGGGCAAAAATGAAGAAAATTCCTTTTTTTGTGGCAAAAAGTATACATTTCCCTTACTTTCGGGATAAAAAGCAGAAATTCCCCGTATTTTGAAGCAAAATTGCATAAATTCTCTCAATTTTTGGGCAAAAAGGCAGAAATTCTTTTTATTTTGAGGCAAAAAGACAGAAAATCTCCTTTTTCAGGAGCAAACAGTCAGAAATTCCCCATATTGTGGGGCAAAATTGCAGAAATTTTTTTTACATTGGGGCAAAATTGCAGAAATTTCCCTTATTTTAAGGCAAAATTGCAGAAATTTCACTTATTTCAGGTTAATAAGTCAGAAATTCCCCTTATTTTGGGGCAAAATTGCCAATATTTGCTTTACATTGGGGCAAAATTGAAGAAATTTCTCTTATTTTGTGGCAAAATTGCAGAAATTTCACTTATTTCAATTTAATAAGTCAGAAATTCCCCTTATTTTGGGGCAAACAAGACAGAAATTCCCTTTGTTTGGGGGGAAAAAGACAGAAATTCCACTTATTTAGAGGCAAAAAAGCAGAAATTCTTATTTTGGAGCAAAAATGAAGAAATTTTTTTCGTTTATTTCAAAAATTATGCATTCCCCTTATTTTCGGGGTAAAAAGCAGAAATTCCCTGTATTTTGGAGCAAAATTGCATAAATTCCCCTAATTGTGGGGCAAAAAGGCAGAAATTCCCTATATGTTGGGGCAAAAAGAAAGAAATTCTCCTTATTTTGGGGCAAAACTCAGAAATTCCCCTTATTTTGGGGCAAAATTCCAGAAATTTCCCTTATTTTGGGGCAAAATTGAAGAAATTTCACTTATTTTGGGGCAAAATTGCAGAAATTTCACTTATTTTAGAGAAAAAAGCCAGAGATTTTCCTTATTTTGGGGCAAAAATGCAGAAATTCCCCTTATTTTGAGGTAAAAAGTCCGAAATTCTTCTTATTTGGAGGCAAAAAGGCAGAAATTTCCTTTATTTTGGGGCAAAAAGACAGAAATTCCCCTTATTTTGTGGCAAAAATGCAGAAATTTCTTTTATTTTGGGGCAAAAATGAAGAAAATCCTTTTTTTGTGAGAAAAGGTATACATTCCTCTTACTTTCGGGATTAAAAGCAGAAATTTCCCGTATTTTGAAGCAAAATTGCAGAAATTCTCATAATTTTTGGGCAAAAAGGCAGAAATTCTCCTTATTTTGGGTCAAAAAGACAGAAAATCTCCTTTTTTTGGGAGCAAACAGTCAGAATTTCTCCTTATTTTGGGGCAAAATTGCAGAAATTTCGTTTACATTGGGGCAAAATTGCAGAAATTTTCCTTATTTTGGGGCAAAATTGCAGAAATTTCACTTATTTCAGGGTAATAAATCAGTAATTCCCCTTATTTTGGGGCAAAAAAGACAGAAATTCCCTTTGTTTTGGGGGCAAAAGACAGAAATTCCATTTATTTAGAGGCAAAAAGGCAGAAATTCCCCTTATTTTGGAGCAAAAATGAAGAAATTTCCCTTTTTATGGCAAAAAGGTATGCATTCCCATTATTTTCAGGCAAAAAGGCAGAAATTCCCTGTATTTTAGAGCAAAATTGCAGAAATTCTTCTAATTTTGGGGCAAAAGGCAGAAATTCCCCTTATTTTGGGGCAAAATTGCAGAAATTTCCCTTATTATGGGGAAAAATTTCAGAAATTTCCCTTATTTTAGGGCAAAATTGCCAGAAATTTCACTTATTTTAGAGAAAAAAAGCAAAAATTTTTCTTTTTTTGGGGCAAAAAGTAGAAATTCCCATTATTTTGGGGCAAAAAGGCAGAAATCCACCTTATTTGGGGGTAACTTTGCAGAAATTTCACATATTTCAGAGCAAAAAGGTAGAAATTTCCCTTATTTTGGGGCAAAATTGCAGAAATTTCACTTATTTCAGGGTAATAAGTCAGAAATCTCCCTTATTTTGGGACAAAAAAAACAAAAATTCCTTTTGATTTGGGGGAAAAAGACAGAAATTCCACTTATGTAGAGGCTAAAAAGCCGAAATTCTTCTTATTTTGGAGCAAAATGAAGAAATGTTCCTTTTTTATGGCAAAAACTTATGCATTTCCTCTATTTTCGAGCAAAATGCAGAAATTCCTTGTATTTTGGAGCAAAATTGCAGAAATTCCCCTAATTCTGGGGCAAAAAGGCAAAAATTCCCTATATGTTGGGGCAAAAAGACAGAAATTCTCCTTATTTTGGGGCAAAACTCAGAAATTCCCCTTATTTTGGGGCAAAATTCCAGAAATTTCCCTTATTTTGGGGCAAAATTGCAGAAATTTCACTTATTTTGAGGAAAAATTGCAGAAATTTCACTTATTTCAGAGAAAAAAGGCAGAAATTTTCCTTATTTTAGGGCAAAAATGCAGAAATTCCCCTTATTTTGAGGTAAAAAGGCTGAAATTCCCCTTATTTGGGGGCAAAAAGGCAGAAATTTCCCTTATTTTGGGGCAGAAAAACACAAATTCTCCTTATTTTGTGGCAAAAATGCAGAAATTTCTTTTATTTTGGGGAAAAATTGCAGAAATTTCACATATTTCAGGGCATAATTCAAAAATTCCTTTTATTTTGGGGCAAAATGACAGAAATTCCGTTTATTTTTGTTTAAAAAGGCAGAAATTTCACTTATTTTGAGGTAAAAAGGCAGAAATTGCTCTAATTTTGGGGCAAAAATGAAGAAATTTCCCTTTTTTGTGGCAAAAGGTATACATTCCCCTTACTTTCGGGATAATAAGCAGAAATTCCCCGTATATTGAAGCAAAATTGCAGAAATTCTCTTAATTTTCGTGCAAAAAGGCAGAAATTCTCCTTCTTTTGGGGCAAAAAGACAGAAAATCTCCTTTTTCGGGAGCAAACAGATAGAAATTCCCCTTATTTTGGGGCAAAATTGCAAAAATTTCACTTATTTCAGGGTAATAAGTCAGAAATTCCCCTTATTTTGGTGAAAAATACAGAAATTCCCTTTGTTTTGGGGGAAAAAGACAGAAATTCCACTTATTTAGAGGCTAAAAAGCCTAAATTCTTCTTATTTTGGAGCAAAAATGAAGAAATTTTCCTCGTTTATTTCAAAAAGTTATGCATTCCCCTTTTTTTCGGGCAAAAAGGCAGAAATTCCCTGTATTTTGGAGCAAAATTGCAGAAATTCCCATAATTGTGGGGCAAAAAGGCAGAAATTCCCTATATGTTGGGGCAAAAACACAGAAATTCTCTTTATTTTGGGGCAAAATTCCAGAAATTTCCCTTATTCTGGGGCAAAATTGCAGAAATTTCACTTATTTTGAGCAAAATTGCAGAAATTTCACTTATTTCAGGGAAAAAAAGGAATTTTGTTATTTTGGGGGCAAAAAGGCAGAAATTCCACTTATTTTGAGGTAAAAAGGCTGAAATTCCCCTTATTTGGGGGCAAAAAGGCAGAAATATCCCTTATTTTGGGGCAAAATTGCAGAAATTTCACTTATTACAGGGTAATAAGTCAGAAATTCCTTTTAATTTGGGGCAAAAAAGACAGAAGTTCCCTTTGTTTTGGGGGAAAAACAAGAAATTCCACTTATTTAGAGGCAAGAAGGCAGAAATTCCCCTTATTTTGGAGCAAAAATGAAGAAGTTTCCCTTTTTATGGCAAAAAGGTATGCATTCCCATTATTTTCGGGCAAAAAGGCAGAAATTCCCCTTATTTTGGGGCAAAATTCAAGAAATTTCCTTTATTTTGGGGCAAAATTGCAGGAATTTACCTTATTTTGGGGCAAAATTGCAGAAATTTTTCTTATTTGGGGCAAAATTGCAGAAATTTTACTTATTTTCAGGTATAAAGTCTGAAATTTCCTTTAGTTTGGGGCAAAAAGGGAGAAATTCCCCTTATTTTTGGGCAAAATTGCAGAAATTTCCCTTATTTTTGGGAAAAATTGCAAAAATTTTCCTTATTTTAGAGCAAAATTGCAGCAATTTTACTTATTTCAGAGAAAAAAAACAAAAATTTTTCTTATTTTGGGGCAAAAAGGCAGAAATTCCCATTATTTTGGGGCAAAAAGTCAGAAATTTACCTTATTTTGTGGTAAAATTGCAGAAATTTCACATATTTCAGGGCAAAAAGGCAGAAATTTCCCTTATTTTGGGGCAAAATTGCAGAAATTTCACTTATTTCAGGGTAATAATTCAGAAATTCCCCTTATTTTGGGGCAAAATACAGAAATTCCCTTTGTTTTGGGGGAAAAAGACAGAAATTCCACTTATTTAGAGGCAAAAAAGCAGAAATTCTTCTTATTTTGGAGCAAAAATGAAGAGATTTTTCTCGTTTATGGCAAAAGGTTATGCATTCCCCTTATTTTTGGGCAAAAAGGCAGAAATTCCCTGTATTTTGGAGCAAAATTGCAGAAATTCCCCTAATTGTGGGGCAAAAAGGCAGAAATTCCCTATATGTTGGGGCAAAAACACAGAAATTCTCCTTATTTTGGGGCAAAACTCAGAAATTCCCCTTATTTTGGGGCAAAATTCCAGAAATTTCCCTTATTTTGGGGCAAAATTGCAGAAATTTCACTAATTTGGGGCAAAATTGCAGAAATTTCAATTATTTTAAGGAAAAAAGCCAGAAATTTTTCTTATTTTGGGGCAAAAATGCAGAAATTCCCCTTATTTTGAGGTAAAAATGCTGTAATTCCCTTTATTTGGGGACAAAAATGCAGAAATTTCCCTTATTTTGGGGCAAAGAGACAGAAATTCCCCTTATTTTGTGGCAAAAATGCAGAAATTTCTTTTCTTTTGGTGCAAAATTGCAGAAATTTCACATATTTCAGGGCATAATTCAAAAATTCTATTTATTTTGGGGCAAAATGACAGAAATTCCGTTTATTTTTGTGTAAAAAAGCAGAAATTTCACTTATTTTGAAGTAAAAAGGAAGAAATTGCTCTAATTTTGGGGCAAAAATGAAGAAATTTCCCTTTTTTGTGGCCAAAGGTATACATTCCCCTTACTTTCCGGATAAAAAGCAGAAATTGCCCGTATTTTGAAGCAAAATTGCAGAAATTCTCTCAATTTTCGGGCAAAAAGGCAGAAATTCTCCTTATTTTTTGGTAAAAAGACAGAAAATCTCCTTTTTCGGGAGCAAACAGTCAGAAATTACCCTTATTTTGTGGCAAAAAAGACAGAAATTTCCTTTGTTTTGGGGGAAAAAGACAGAAATTCCACTTATTTAGAGGCAAAAAAGCAGAAATTCTTCTTATTTTGGAACAAAAATGAAGAAATTTTTCTCGTTTATTTCAAAAATTATGCATTCCCCTTATTTTCGGGGTAAAAGGCAGAAATTCCCTGTATTTTGGAGCAAAATTGCATAAATTCCCCTAATTGTGGGGCAAAAAAGCAGAAATTCCATATATGTTGGGGCAAAAAGAAAGAAATTTCCCTTATTTTGGGGCAAAATTCCAGAAATTTCCCTTATTTTGGGGCAAAATTGAAGAAATTTCACTTATTTTGGGGCAAAATTGCAGAAATTTCACTTATTTTAGGGAAAAAAGCCAGAGATTTTCCTTATTTTGGGGCAAAAATGCAGAAATTCCCCTTATTTTGAGGTAAAAAGTCCAAAATTCTTCTTATTTGGAGGCAAAAAGGCAGAAATTTCCCTTATTTTGGGGCAAAAAGACAGAAATTCCCCTTATTTTGTGGCAAAAATGCAGAAATTTCTTTTATTTTGGGGCAAAAATGAAGAAAATCCTTTTTTTGTGAGAAAAGGTATACATTCCTCTTACTTTCGGGATTAAAAGCAGAAATTTCTCGTATTTTGAAGCAAAATTGCAGAAATTCTCATAATTTTTGGGCAAAAAGGCAGAAATTCTCCTTATTTTGGGTCAAAAAGACAGAAAATCTCCTTTTTTTGGGAGCAAACAGTCAGAATTTCTCCTTATTTTGGGGCAAAATTGCAGAAATTTCGTTTACATTGGGGCAAAATTGCAGAAATTTTCCTTATTTTGGGGCAAAATTGCAGAAATTTCACTTATTTCAGGGTAATAAATCAGTAATTCCCCTTATTTTGGGGCAAAAAAGACAGAAATTCCCTTTGTTTTGGGGGCAAAAGACAGAAATTCCATTTATTTAGAGGCAAAAAGGCAGAAATTCCCCTTATTTTGGAGCAAAAATGAAGAAATTTCTCTTTTTATGGCAAAAAGGTATGCATTCCCATTATTTTCGGGCAAAAAGGCAAACATTCCCCGTATTTTGGAGCAAAATTGCAGAAATTCCCCTAATTTTGGGACAAAAGGCAGAAATTCCCTTTATTTCGGGGCAAAAATCAGAAATTCCCCTTATTTTGGGGCAAAATTCCAGAAATTTCCTTTATTTTGGAATAAAATTGCAGGAATTTACCTTATTTTGCTGCAAAATTGCAGAAATTTCACATATTTCAGGGCAAAAAGGCTGAAATTTCCCTTATTTTGGGGCAAAAATGCAGAAATTTCACTTATATCAGGGAAAAAAGGCAGAAATTTTCCTTATTTTGTGGAAAAATGCAGAAATTCACCTTATTTTGAGGTAAAAAGGCTGAAATTCCCCTTATTTGGGGGCAAAAACACAGAAATTCCCCTTATTTTGTGGCAAAAATGGAGAAATTTCTTTTATTGTGGGGCAAATTTGCAGAAATTTCACTTA
Source organism: Micromys minutus (assembly GCF_963924665.1). NCBI lineage: Eukaryota > Metazoa > Chordata > Mammalia > Rodentia > Muridae > Micromys > Micromys minutus. The sequence goes on along the minus strand of NW_027667133.1, from coordinate 2,651,930 downwards.
TTTCAGGGCATAATTCAAAAATTCCTTTTATTTTGGGGCAAAAAGACAGTAATTCTGTTTATTTTGGGGTAAAAAGGCAGAAATTTCACTTATTTTGAGGTAAAAAGGCAGAAATTCCTCTTTTTTGAGGGCAAAAATGAAGAAAATTCCTTTTTTTGTGGCAAAAGGTATACATTTCCCTTACTTTCGGGATAAAAAGCAGAAATTCCCCGTATTTTGAAGCAAAATTGCATAAATTCTCTCAATTTTTGGGCAAAAAGGCAGAAATTCTTTTTATTTTGAGGCAAAAAGACAGAAAATCTCCTTTTTCAGGAGCAAACAGTCAGAAATTCCCCATATTGTGGGGCAAAATTGCAGAAATTTTTTTTACATTGGGGCAAAATTGCAGAAATTCCCCTTATTTTAAGGCAAAATTGCAGAAATTTCACTTATTTCAGGTTAATAAGTCAGAAATTCCCCTTATTTTGGGGCAAAATTGCCAATATTTGCTTTACATTGGGGCAAAATTGAAGAAATTTCTCTTATTTTGTGGCAAAATTGAAGAAATTTCACTTATTTCAATTTAATAAGTCAGAAATTCCCCTTATTTTGGGGCAAACAAGACAGAAATTCCCTTTGTTTGGGGGGAAAAGGACAGAAATTCCACTTATTTAGAGGCAAAAAAGCAGAAATTCTTATTTTGGAGCAAAAATGAAGAAATTTTTCTCGTTTATTTAAAAAATTATGCATTCCCCTTATTTTCGGGGTAAAAAGCAGAAATTCCCTGTATTTTGGAGCAAAATTGCATAAATTCCCCTAATTGTGGGGCAAAAAGGCAGAAATTCCCTATATGTTGGGGCAAAAAGAAAGAAATTCTCCTTATTTTGGGGCAAAACTCAGAAATTCCCCTTATTTTGGGGCAAAATTCCAGAAATTTCCCTTATTTTGGGGCAAAATTGAAGAAATTTCACTTATTTTAGGGAAAAAAGCCAGAGATTTTCCTTATTTTGGGGCAAAAATGCAGAAATTCCCCTTATTTTGAGGTAAAAAGTCCGAAATTCTTCTTATTTGGAGGCAAAAAGGCAGAAATTTCCCTTATTTTGCGGCAAAAAGACAGAAATTCCCCTTATTTTGTGGCAAAAATGCAGAAATTTCTTTTATTTTGGGGCAAAAATGAAGAAAATCCTTTTTTTGTGAGAAAAGGTATACATTCCTCTTACTTTCGGGATTAAAAGCAGAAATTTCCCGTATTTTGAAGCAAAATTGCAGAAATTCTCATAATTTTTGGGCAAAAAGGCAGAAATTCTCCTTATTTTGGGTCAAAAAGACAGAAAATCTCCTTTTTTGGGAGCAAACAGTCAGAATTTCTCCTTATTTTGGGGCAAAATTGCAGAAATTTCGTTTACATTGGGGCAAAATTGCAGAAATTTTCCTTATTTTGGGGCAAAATTGCAGAAATTTCACTTATTTCAGGGTAATAAATCAGTAATTCCCCTTATTTTGGGGCAAAAAAGACAGGAATTCCCTTTGTTTTGGGGGCAAAACACAGAAATTCCATTTATTTAGAGGCAAAAAGGCAGAAATTCCCCTTATTTTGGAGCAAAAATGAAGAAATTTCCCTTTTTATGGCAAAAAGGTATGCATTCCCATTATTTTCAGGCAAAAAGGCAGAAATTCCCTGTATTTTAGAGCAAAATTGCAGAAATTCTTCTAATTTTGGGGCAAAAGGCAGAAATTCCCCTTATTTTGGGGCAAAATTCCAGAAATTTCCTTTATTTTGGGGCAAAATTGCAGGAATTTACCTTATTTTGGGTCAAAATTGCAGAAATTTCACCTATTTGGTGCAAAATTGCAGAAATTTTACTTATTTTCAGGTATAAAGGCTGAAATTTCCTTTATTTTGGGGCAATAAGGGAGAAATTCCCCTTATTTTGGGGCAAAATTGCAGAAATTTCCCTTATTATGGGGAAAAATTTCAGAAATTTCCCTTATTTTAGGGCAAAATTGCCAGAAATTTCACTTATTTTAGAGAAAAAAAGCAAAAATTTTTCTTTTTTTGGGGCAAAAATGAAGAAATTCCCATTATTTTGGGGCAAAAAGGCAGAAATCCACCTTATTTAGGGGTAAAATTGCAGAAATTTCACATATTTCAGAGCAAAAAGGTAGAAATTTCCCTTATTTTGGGGCAAAATTGCAGAAATTTCACTTATTTCAGGGTAATAAGTCAGAAATCTCCCTTATTTTGGGACAAAAAAGACAAAAATTCCCTTTGTTTTGGGGGAAAAAGACAGAAATTCCACTTATGTAGAGGCTAAAAAGCCGAAATTCTTCTTATTTTGGAGCAAAATGAAGAAATGTTCCTTTTTTATGGCAAAAACTTATGCATTCCCTCTATTTTCGGGCAAAATGCAGAAATTCCTTGTATTTTGGAGCAAAATTGCAGAAATTCCCCTAATTTTGGGGCAAAAAGGCAAAAATTCCCTATATGTTGGGGCAAAAATACAGAAATTCTCCTTATTTTGGGGCAAAACTCAGAAATTCCCCTTATTTTGGGGCAAAATTCCAGAAATTTCCCTTATTTTGGGGCAAAATTGCAGAAATTTCACTTATTTTGGGGCAAAATTGCAGAAATTTCACTTATTTCAGGGAAAAAAGGCAGAAATTTTCCTTATTTTAGGGCAAAAATGCAGAAATTCCCCTTATTTTGAGGTAAAAAGGCTGAAATTCCCCTTATTTGGGGGCAAAAAGGCAGAAATTTCCCTTATTTTGGGGCAGAAAAACACAAATTCTCCTTATTTTGTGGCAAAAATGCAGAAATTTCTTTTATTTTGGGGCAAAATTGCAGAAATTTCACATATTTCAGGGCATAATTCAAAAATTCCTTTTATTTTGGGGCAAAATGACAGAAATTCCGTTTATTTTTGTTTAAAAAGGCAGAAATTTCACTTATTTTGAGGTAAAAAGGCAGAAATTGCTCTAATTTTGGGGCAAAAATGAAGAAATTTCCCTTTTTTGTGGAAAAGGTATACATTCCCCTTACTTTCGGGATAATAAGCAGAAATTCCCCGTATATTGAAGCAAAATTGCAGAAATTCTCTTAATTTTCGTGCAAAAAGGCAGAAATTCTCCTTCTTTTGGGGCAAAAAGACAGAAAATCTCCTTTTTCGGGAGCAAACAGATAGAAATTCCCGTTATTTTGGGGCAAAATTGCAAAAATTTCACTTATTTCAGGGTAATAAGTCAGAAATTCCCCTTATTTTGGTGAAAAATACACAAATTCCCTTTGTTTTGGGGGAAAAAGACAGAAATTCCACTTATTTAGAGGCTAAAAAGCCTAAATTCTTCTTATTTTGGAGCAAAAATGAAGAAATTTTCCTCGTTTATTTCAAAAAGTTATGCATTCCCCTTTTTTTCGGGCAAAAAGGCAGAAATTCCCTGTATTTTGGAGCAAAATTGCAGAAATTCCCATAATTGTGGGGCAAAAAGGCAGAAATTCCCTATATGTTGGGGCGAAAACACAGAAATTCTCTTTATTTTGGGGCAAAATTCCAGAAATTTCCCTTATTCTGGGGCAAAATTGCAGAAATTTCACTTATTTTGAGCAAAATTGCAGAAATTTCACTTATTTCAGGGAAAAAAAGGAATTTTGTTATTTTGGGGGCAAAAAGGCAGAAATTCCACTTATTTTGAGGTAAAAAGGCTGAAATTCCCCTTATTTGGGGGCAAAAAGGCAGAAATATCCCTTATTTTGGGGCAAAATTGCAGAAATTTCACTTATTACAGGGTAATAAGTCAGAAATTTCTTTTAATTTGGGGCAAAAAAGACAGAAGTTCCCTTTGTTTTGGGGGAAAAACAAGAAATTCCACTTATTTAGAGGCAAGAAGGCAGAAATTCCCCTTATTTTGGAGCAAAAATGAAGAAGTTTCCCTTTTTATGGAAAAAAGGTATGCATTCCCATTATTTTCGGGCAAAAAGGCAGAAATTCCCCTTATTTTGGGGCAAAATTCCAGAAATTTCCTTTATTTTGGGGCAAAATTGCAGGAATTTACCTTATTTGGGGTCAAAATTGCAGAAATTTCACCTATTTGGTGCAAAATTGCAGAAATTTTACTTATTTTCAGGTATAAAGTCTGAAATTTCCTTTAGTTTGGGGCAAAAAGGGTGAAATTCCCCTTATTTTTGGGCAAAATTGCAGAAATTTCCCTTATTTTTGGGAAAAATTGCAAAAATTTTCCTTATTTTAGAGCAAAATTGCAGCAATTTTACTTATTTCAGTGAAAAAAAACAAAAATTTTTCTTATTTTGGGGCAAAAAGGCAGAAATTCCCATTATTTTGGGGCAAAAAGGCAGAAATTTACCTTATTTTGTGGTAAAATTGCAGAAATTTCACATATTTCAGGGCAAAAAGGCAGAAATTTCCCTTATTTTGGGGCAAAATTGCAGAAATTTCACTTATTTCAGGGTAATAAGTCAGAAATTCCCCTTATTTTGGGGCAAAATACAGAAATTCCCTTTGTTTTGGGGGAAAAAGACAGAAATTCCACTTATTTAGAGGCAAAAAAGCAGAAATTCTTCTTATTTTGGAGCAAAAATGAAGAGATTTTTCTCGTTTATGGCAAAAGGTTATGCATTCCCCTTATTTTTGGGCAAAATGCAGAAATTCCCTGTATTTTGGAGCAATATTGCAGAAATTCCCCTAATTGTGGGGCAAAAAGGCAGAAATTCCCTATATGTTGGGGCAAAAACACAGAAATTCTCCTTATTTTGGGGCAAAACTCAGAAATTCCCCTTATTTTGGGGCAAAATTCCAGAAATTTCCCTTATTTTGGGGCAAAATTGCAGAAATTTCACTAATTTGGGGCAAAATTGCAGAAATTTCAATTATTTTAAGGAAAAAAGCCAGAAATTTTTCTTATTTTGGGGCAAAAATGCAGAAATTCCCCTTATTTTGAGGTAAAAATGCTGTAATTCCCCTTATTTGGGGACAAAAATGCAGAAATTTCCCTTATTTTGGGGCAAAGAGACAGAAATTCCCCTTATTTTGTGGCAAAAATGCAGAAATTTCTTTTATTTTGGTGCAAAATTGCAGAAATTTCACATATTTCAGGGCATAATTCAAAAATTCTATTTATTTTGGGGCAAAATGACAGAAATTCCGTTTATTTTTGTGTAAAAAAGCAGAAATTTCACTTATTTTGAAGTAAAAAGGAAGAAATTGCTCTAATTTTGGGTCAAAAATGAAGAAATTTCCCTTTTTTGTGGCCAAAGGTATACATTCCCCTTACTTTCCGGATAAAAAGCAGAAATTGCCCGTATTTTGAAGCAAAATTGCAGAAATTCTCTCAATTTTCGGGCAAAAAGGCAGAATTTCTCCTTATTTTTTGGTAAAAAGACAGAAAATCTCCTTTTTCGGGAGCAAACAGTCAGAAATTACCCTTATTTTGTGGCAAAAAAGACAGAAATTTCCTTTGTTTTGGGGGAAAAAGACAGAAATTCCACTTATTTAGAGGCAAAAAAGCAGAAATTCTTCTTATTTTGGAGCAAAAATGAAGAAATTTTTCTCGTTTATTTCAAAAATTATGCATTCCCCTTATTTTCGGGGTAAAAGGCAGAAATTCCCTGTATTTTGGAGCAAAATTGCATAAATTCCCCTAATTGTGGGGCAAAAAGGCAGAAATTCCCTATATGTTGGGGCAAAAAGAAAGAAATTCCCCTTATTTTGGGGCAAAATTCCAGAAATTTCCCTTATTTTGGGGCAAAATTGAAGAAATTTCACTTATTTTGGGGCAAAATTGCAGAAATTTCACTTATTTTAGGGAAAAAAGCCAGAGATTTTCCTTATTTTGGGGCAAAAATGCAGAAATTCCCCTTATTTTGAGGTAAAAAGTCCGAAATTCTTCTTATTTGGAGGCAAAAAGGCAGAAATTTCCCTTATTTTGGGGCAAAAAGACAGAAATTCCCCTTATTTTGTGGCAAAAATGCAGAAATTTCTTTTATTTTGGGGCAAAAATGAAGAAAATCCTTTTTTTGTGAGAAAAGGTATACATTCCTCTTACTTTCGGGATTAAAAGCAGAAATTTCCCGTATTTTGAAGCAAAATTGCAGAAATTCTCATAATTTTTGGGCAAAAAGGCAGAAATTCTCCTTATTTTGGGTCAAAAAGACAGAAAATCTCCTTTTTTGGGAGCAAACAGTCAGAATTTCTCCTTATTTTGGGGCAAAATTGCAGAAATTTCATTTACATTGGGGCAAAATTGCAGAAATTTTCCTTATTTTGGGGCAAAATTGCAGAAATTTCACTTATTTCAGGGTAATAAATCAGTAATTCCCCTTATTTTGGGGCAAAAAAGACAGAAATTCCCTTTGTTTTGGGGGCAAAAGACAGAAATTCCATTTATTTAGAGGCAAAAAGGCAGAAATTCCCCTTATTTTGGAGCAAAAATGAAGAAATTTCTCTCTTTATGGCAAAAAGGTATGCATTCCCATTATTTTAGGGCAAAAAGGCAAACATTCCCCGTATTTTGGAGCAAAATTGCAGAAATTCCCCTAATTTTGGGGCAAAAGGCAGAAATTCCCTTTATTTTGGGGCAAAAATCAGAAATTCCCCTTATTTTGGGGCAAAATTCCAGAAATTTCCTTTATTTTGGAATAAAATAGCAGGAATTTACCTTATTTTGCTGCAAAATTGCAGAAATTTCACATATTTCAGGGCAAAAAGGCTGAAATTTCCCTTATTTTGGGGCAAAAATGCAGAAATTTCACTTATATCAGGGAAAAAAGGCAGAAATTTTCCTTATTTTGTGGAAAAATGCAGAAATTCACCTTATTTTGAGGTAAAAAGGCTGAAATTCCCCTTATTTGGGGGCAAAAACACAGAAATTCCCCTTATTTTGTGGCAAAAATGCAGAAATTTCTTTTATTTTGGGGCAAATTTGCAGAAATTTCACTTATTTCAGGGCATAATTCAAAAATTCCTTTTATTTTGGGGCAAAAAGACAGTAATTCTGTTTATTTTGGGGTAAAAAGGCAGAAATTTCACTTATTTTGAGGTAAAAAGGCAGAAATTCCTCTTTTTTGGGGGCAAAAATGAAGAAAATTCCTTTTTTTGTGGCAAAAGGTATACATTTCCCTTACTTTCGGGATAAAAAGCAGAAATTCCCCGTATTTTGAAGCAAAATTGCATAAATTCTCTCAATTTTTGGGCAAAAAGGCAGAAATTCTTTTTATTTTGAGGCAAAAAGACAGAAAATCTCCTTTTTCAGGAGGAAACAGTCAGAAATTCCCCATATTGTGGGGCAAAATTGCAGAAATTTTTTTTTACATTGGGGCAAAATTGCAGAAATTCCCCTTATTTTAAGGCAAAATTGCAGAAATTTCACTTATTTCAGGTTAATAAGTCAGAAATTCCCCTTATTTTGGGGCAAAATTGCCAATATTTGCTTTACATTGGGGCAAAATTGAAGAAATTTCTCTTATTTTGTGGCAAAATTGAAGAAATTTCACTTATTTCAATTTAATAAGTCAGAAATTCCCCTTATTTTGGGGCAAACAAGACAGAAATTCCCTTTGTTTGGGGGGAAAAAGACAGAAATTCCACTTATTTAGAGGCAAAAAAGCAGAAATTCTTATTTTGGAGCAAAAATGAAGAAATTTTTCTCGTTTATTTAAAAAATTATGCATTCCCCTTATTTTCGGGGTAAAAAGCAGAAATTCCCTGTATTTTGGAGCAAAATTGCATAAATTCCCCTAATTGTGGGGCAAAAAGGCAGAAATTCCCTATATGTTGGGGCAAAAAGAAAGAAATTCTCCTTATTTTGGGGCAAAACTCAGAAATTCCCCTTATTTTGGGGCAAAATTCCAGAAATTTCCCTTATTTTGGGACAAAATTGAAGAAATTTCACTTATTTTGGAGCAAAATTGCAGAAATTTCACTTATTTTAGGGAAAAAAGCCAGAGATTTTCCTTATTTTGGGGCAAAAATGCAGAAATTCCCCTTATTTTGAGGTAAAAAGTCCGAAATTCTTCTTATTTGGAGGCAAAAAGTCAGAAATTTCCCTTATTTTGGGGCAAAAAGACAGAAATTTCCCTTATTTTGTGGCAAAAATGCAGAAATTTCTTTTATTTTGGGGCAAAAATGAAGAAAATCCTTTTTTTGTGAGAAAAGGTATACATTCCTCTTACTTTCAGGATTAAAAGCAGAAATTTCCCGTATTTTGAAGCAAAATTGCAGAAATTCTCATAATTTTTGGGCAAAAAGGCAGAAATTCTCCTTATTTTGGGTCAAAAAGACAGAAAATCTCCTTTTTTGGGAGCAAACAGTCAGAATTTCTCCTTATTTTGGGGCAAAATTGCAGAAATTTCGTTTACATTGGGGCAAAATTGCAGAAATTTTCCTTATTTTGGGGCAAAATTGCAGAAATTTCACTTATTTCAGGGTAATAAATCAGTAATTCCCCTTATTTTGGGGCAAAAAAGACAGAAATTCCCTTTGTTTTGGGGGCAAAAGACAGAAATTCCATTTTTTTAAGGCAAAAAGGCAGAAATTCCCCTTATTTTGGAGCAAAAATGAAGAAATTTCCCTTTTTATGGCAAAAAGGTATGCATTCCCATTATTTTCAGGCAAAAAGGCAGAAATTCCCTGTATTTTAGAGCAAAATTGCAGAAATTCTTCTAATTTTGGGGCAAAAGGCAGAAATTCCCCTTATTTTGGGGCAAAATTCCAGAAATTTCCTTTATTTTGGGGCAAAATTGCAGGAATTTACCTTATTTTGGGTCAAAATTGCAGAAATTTCACCTATTTGGTGCAAAATTGCAGAAATTTTACTTATTTTCAGGTATAAAGGCTGAAATTTCCTTTATTTTGGGGCAATAAGGGAGAAATTCCCCTTATTTTGGGGCAAAATTGCAGAAATTTCCCTTATTATGGGGAAAAATTGCAGAAATTTCCCTTATTTTAGGGCAAAATTGCCAGAAATTTCACTTATTTTAGAGAAAAAAAGCAAAAATTTTTCTTTTTTGGGGGCAAAAAGGTAGAAATTCCCATTATTTTGGGGCAAAAAGGCAGAAATCCACCTTATTTGGGAGTAAAATTGCAGAAATTTCACATATTTCAGAGCAAAAAGGTAGAAATTTCCCTTATTTTGGGGCAAAATTGCAGAAATTTCACTTATTTCAGGGTAATAAGTCAGAAATCTCCCTTATTTTGGGACAAAAAAGACAAAAATTCCCTTTGTTTTGGGAGAAAAAGACAGAAATTCCACTTATGTAGAGGCTAAAAAGCCGAAATTCTTCTTATTTTGGAGCAAAATGAAGAAATGTTCCTTTTTTATGGCAAAAACTTATGCATTTCCTCTATTTTCGGGCAAAATGCAGAAATTCCTTGTATTTTGGAGCAAAATTGCAGAAATTCCCCTAATTCTGGGGCAAAAAGGCAAAAATTCCCTATATGTTGGGGCAAAAAGACAGACATTCTCCTTATTTTGGGGCAAAACTCAGAAATTCCCCTTATTTTGGGGCAAAATTCCAGAAATTTCCCTTATTTTGGGGCAAAATTGCAGAAATTTCACTTATTTTGGGGCAAAATTGCAGAAATTTCACTAATTTCAGGGAAAAAAGGCAGAAATTTTCCTTATTTTAGGGCAAAAATGCAGAAATTCCCCTTATTTTGAGGTAAAAAGGCTGAAATTCCCCTTATTTGGGGGCAAAAAGGCAGAAATTTCCCTTATTTTGGGGCAGAAAAACACAAATTCTCCTTATTTTGTGGCAAAAATGCAGAAATTTCTTTTATTTTGGGGCAAAATTGCAGAAATTTCACATATTTCAGGGCATAATTCAAAAATTCCTTTTATTTTGGGGCAAAATGACAGAAATTCCGTTTATTTTTGTTTAAAAAGGCAGAAATTTCACTTATTTTGAGGTAAAAAGGCAGAAATTGCTCTAATTTTGGGGCAAAAATGAAGAAATTTCCTTTTTTGTGGCAAAAGGTATACATTCCCCTTACTTTCGGGATAATAAGCAGAAATTCCCCGTATATTGAAGCAAAATTGCAGAAATTCTCTCAATTTTCGTGCAAAAAGGCAGAAATTCTCCTTCTTTTGGGGCAAAAAGACAGAAAATCTCCTTTTTCGGGAGCAAACAGATAGAAATTCCCCTTATTTTGGGGCAAAATTGCAAAAATTTCACTTATTTCAGGGTAATAAGTCAGAAATTCCCTTTATTTTGGTGAAAAATACAGAAATTCCCTTTGTTTTGGGGGAAAAAGACAGAAATTCCACTTATTTAGAGGCTAAAAAGCCGAAATTCTTCTTATTTTGGTGCAAAAATGAAGAAATTTTCCTCGTTTATTTCAAAAAGTTATGCATTCCCCTTTTTTTCGGGCAAAAAGGCAGAAATTCCCTGTATTTTGGAGCAAAATTGCAGAAATTCTCATAATTGTGGGGCAAAATGGCAGAAATTCCCTATATGTTGGAGCGAAAACACAGAAATTCTCTTTATTTTGGGGCAAAACTCAGAAATTCCACTTATTTTGGGGCAAAATTCCAGAAATTTCCCTTATTCTGGGGCAAAATTGCAGAAATTTCACTTATTTTGAGCAAAATTGCAGAAATTTCACTTATTTCGGGAAAAAAGGGAATTTTGTTATTTTGGGGGAAAAAAGGCAGAAATTCCACTTATTTTGAGGTAAAAAGGCTGAAATTCCCCTTATTTGGGGGCAAAAAGGCAGAAATATCCCTTATTTTGGGGCAAAATTGCAGAAATTTCACTTATTACAAGGTAATAAGTCAGAAATTCCTTTTAATTTGGGGCAAAAAAGACAGAAGTTCCCTTTGTTTTGGGGGAAAAACAAGAAATTCCACTTATTTAGAGGCAAGAAGGCAGAAATTCCCCTTATTTTGGAGCAAAAATGAAGAAGTTTCCCTTTTTATGGCAAAAAGGTATGCATTCCCATTATTTTCGGGCAAAAAGGCAGAAATTTCCTTTAGTTTGGGGCAAAAAGGGAGAAATTCGCCTTATTTTTGGGCAAAATTGCAGAAATTTCCCTTATTTTTGGGAAAAATTGCAAAAATTTTCCTTATTTTAGAGCAAAATTGCAGCAATTTTACTTATTTCAGAGAAAAAAAACAAAATTTTTTCTTATTCTGGGGCAAAAAGGCAGAAATTCCCATTATTTTGGGGCAAAAAGGCAGAAATTTACCTTATTTTGTGGTAAAATTGCAGAAATTTCACATATTTCAGGGCAAAAAGGCAGAAATTTCCCTTATTTGGGGGCAAAATTGCAGAAATTTCACTTATTTCAGGGTAATAAGTCAGAAATTCCCCTTATTTTGGGGCAAAATACAGAAATTCCCTTTGTTTTAGGGGAAAAAGACAGAAATTCCACTTATTTAGAGGCAAAAAAGCAGAAATTCTTCTTATTTTGGAGCAAAAATGAAGAGATTTTTCTCGTTTATGGAAAAAGGTTATGCATTCCCCTTATTTTTGGGCAAAAAGGCAGAAATTCCCTGTATTTTGGAGCAAAATTGCAGAAATTCCCCTAATTGTGGGGCAAAAAGGCAGAAATTCCCTATATGTTGGGGCAAAAACACAGAAATTCTCCTTATTTTGGGGCAAAACTCAGAAATTCCCCTTATTTTGGGGCAAAATTCCAGAAATTTCCCTTATTTTGGGGCAAAATTGCAGAAATTTCACTAATTTGGGGCAAAATTGCAGAAATTTCAATTATTTTAAGGAAAAAAGCCAGAAATTTTTCTTATTTTGGGGGCAAAAATGCAGAAATTCCCCTTATTTTGAGGTAAAAATGCTGTAATTCCCCTTATTTGGGGACAAAAATGCAGAAATTTCCCTTATTTTTGGGCAAAGAGACAGAAATTCCCCTTATTTTGTGGCAAAAATGCAGAAATTTCTTTTATTTTGGGGCAAAATTGCAGAAATTTCACATATTTCAGGGCATAATTCAAAAATTCCTTTTATTTTGGGGCAAAATGACAGAAATTCCGTTTATTTTTGTGTAAAAAAGCAGAAATTTCACTTATTTTGAAGTAAAAAGGAAGATATTGCTCTAATTTTGGGTCAAAAATGAAGAAATTTCCCTTTTTTGTGGCAAAAGGTATACATTCCCCTTACTTTCCGGATAAAAAGCAGAAATTCCCCGTATTTTGAAGCAAAATTGCAGAAATTCTCTCAATTTTCGGGCAAAAAGGCAGAAATTCTCCTTATTTTTTGGTAAAAAGACAGAAAATCTCCTTTTTCGGGAGCAAACAGTCAGAAATTACCCTTATTTTGTGGCAAAAAAGACAGAAATTTCCTTTGTTTTGGGGGAAAAAGACAGAAATTCCACTTATTTAGAGGCAAAAAAGCAGAAATTCTTCTTATTTTGGAGCAAAAATGAAGAAATTTTTCTCGTTTATTTCAAAAATTATGCATTCCCCTTATTTTCGGGGTAAAAGGCAGAAATTCCCTGTATTTTGGAGCAAAATTGCATAAATTCCCCCAATTGTGGGGCAAAAAGGCAGAAATTCCCTATATGTTGGGGCAAAAAGAAAGAAATTCTCCTTATTTTGGGGCAAAACTCAGAAATTCCCCTTATTTTGGGGCAAAATTCCAGAAATTTCCCTTATTTTGGGGCAAAATTGAAGAAATTTCACTTATTTTTGGGCAAAATTGCAGAAATTTCACTTATTTTAGGGAAAAAAGCCAGAGATTTTCCTTATTTTGGGGCAAAAATGCAGAAATTCCCCTTATTTTGAGGTAAAAAGTCCGAAATTCTTCTTATTTGGAGGCAAAAAGGCAGAAATTTCCCTTATTTTGGGGCAAAAAGACAGAAATTCCCCTTATTTTGTGGCAAAAATGCAGAAATTTCTTTTATTTTGGGGCAAAAATGAAGAAAATCCTTTTTTTGTGAGAAAAGGTATACATTCCTCTTACTTTCGGGATTAAAAGCAGAAATTTCCCGTATTTTGAAGCAAAATTGCAGAAATTCTCATAATTTTTGGGCAAAAAGGCAGAAATTCTCCTTATTTTGGGTCAAAAAGACAGAAAATCTCGTTTTTTTGGGAGCAAACAGTCAGAATTTCTCCTTATTTTGGGGCAAAATTGCAGAAATTTCGTTTACATTGGGGCAAAATTGCAGAAATTTTCCTTATTTTGGGGCAAAATTGCAGAAATTTCACTTATTTCAGGGTAATAAATCAGTAATTCCCCTTATTTTGGGGCAAAAAAGACAGAAATTCCCTTTGTTTTGGGGGCAAAAGACAGAAATTCCATTTATTTAGAGGCAAAAAGGCAGAAATTCCCCTTATTTGGAGCAAAAATGAAGAAATTTCTCTTTTTATGGCAAAAAGGTATGCATTCCCATTATTTTCGTGCAAAAAGGCAAACATTCCCCGTATTTTGGAGCAAAATTGCAGAAATTCCCCTAATTTTGGGGCAAAAGGCAGAAATTCCCTTTATTTTGGGGCAAAAATCAGAAATTCCCCTTATTTTGGGGCAAAATTCCAGAAATTTCCTTTATTTTGGAATAAAATTGCAGGAATTTACCTTATTTTGCTGCAAAATTGCAGAAATTTCACATATTTCAGGGCAAAAAGGCTGAAATTTCCCTTATTTTGGGGCAAAAATGCAGAAATTTCACTTATATCAGGGAAAAAAGGCAGAAATTTTCCTTATTTTGTGGAAAAATGCAGAAATTCACCTTATTTTGAGGTAAAAAGGCTGAAATTCCCCTTATTTGGGGGCAAAAACACAGAAATTCCCCTTATTTTGTGGCAAAAATGCAGAAATTTCTTTTATTTTGGGGCAAATTTGCAGAAATTTCACTTATTTCAGGGCATAATTCAAAAATTCCTTTTATTTTGGGGCAAAAAGACAGAAATTCTGTTTATTTTGGGGTAAAAAGGCAGAAATTTCACTTATTTTGAGGTAAAAAGGCAGAAATTCCTCTTTTTTGGGGGCAAAAATGAAGAAAATTCCCTTTTTTGTGGCAAAAGGTATACATTTCCCTTACTTTCGGGATAAAAAGCAGAAATTCCCCGTATTTTGAAGCAAAATTGCATAAATTCTCTCAATTTTTGGGCAAAAAGGCAGAAATTCTTTTTATTTTGAGGCAAAAAGACAGAAAATCTCCTTTTTCAGGAGCAAACAGTCAGAAATTCCCCATATTGTGGGGCAAAATTGCAGAATTTTTTTTTTACATTGGGGCAAAATTGCAGAAATTTTCCTTATTTTAAGGCAAAATTGCAGAAATTTCACTTATTTCAGGTTAATAAGTCAGAAATTCCCCTTATTTTGGGGCAAAATTGCCAATATTTGCTTTACATTGGGGCAAAATTGAAGAAATTTCTCTTATTTTGTGGCAAAATTGCAGAAATTTCACTTATTTCAATTTAATAAGTCAGAAATTCCCCTTATTTTGGGGCAAACAAGACAGAAATTCCCTTTGTTTGGGGGGAAAAAGACAGAAATTCCACTTATTTAGAGGCAAAAAAGCAGAAATTCTTATTTTGGAGCAAAAATGAAGAAATTTCTCTTTTTATGGCAAAAAGGTATGCATTCCCATTATTTTCGGGCAAAAAGGCAAACATTCTCCGTATTTTGGAGCAAAATTGCAGAAATTCCCCTAATTTTGGGGCAAAAGGCAGAAATTCCCTTTATTTTGGGGCAAAAATCAGAAATTCCCCTTATTTTGGGGCAAAATTCCAGAAATTTCCTTTATTTTGGAATAAAATTGCAGGAATTTACCTTATTTTGCTGCAAAATTGCAGAAATTTCACATATTTCAGGGCAAAAAGGCTGAAATTTCCCTTATTTTGGGGCAAAAATGCAGAAATTTCACTTATATCAGGGAAAAAAGGCAGAAATTTTCCTTATTTTGTGGAAAAATGCAGAAATTCACCTTATTTTGAGGTAAAAAGGCTGAAATTCCCCTTATTTGGGGGCAAAAACACAGAAATTCCCCTTATTTTGTGGCAAAAATGCAGAAATTTCTTTTATTTTGGGGCAAATTTGCAGAAATTTCACTTATTTCAGGGCATAATTCAAAAATTCCTTTTATTTTGGGGCAAAAAGACAGAAATTCTGTTTATTTTGGGGTAAAAAGGCAGAAATTTCACTTATTTTGAGGTAAAAAGGCAGAAATTCCTCTTTTTTGGGGGCAAAAATGAAGAAAATTCCTTTTTTTGTGGCAAAAGGTATACATTTCCCTTACTTTCGGGATAAAAAGCAGAAATTCCCCGTATTTTGAAGCAAAATTGCATAAATTCTCTCAATTTTTGGGCAAAAAGGCAGAAATTCTTTTTATTTTGAGGCAAAAAGACAGAAAATCTCCTTTTTCAGGAGCAAACAGTCAGAAATTCCCCATATTGTGGGGCAAAATTGCAGAAATTTTTTTTACATTGGGGCAAAATTGCAGAAATTTCCCTTATTTTAAGGCAAAATTGCAGAAATTTCACTTATTTCAGGTTAATAAGTCAGAAATTCCCCTTATTTTGGGGCAAAATTGCCAATATTTGCTTTACATTGGGGCAAAATTGAAGAAATTTCTCTTATTTTGTGGCAAAATTGCAGAAATTTCACTTATTTCAATTTAATAAGTCAGAAATTCCCCTTATTTTGGGGCAAACAAGACAGAAATTCCCTTTGTTTGGGGGGAAAAAGACAGAAATTCCACTTATTTAGAGGCAAAAAAGCAGAAATTCTTATTTTGGAGCAAAAATGAAGAAATTTTTTTCGTTTATTTCAAAAATTATGCATTCCCCTTATTTTCGGGGTAAAAAGCAGAAATTCCCTGTATTTTGGAGCAAAATTGCATAAATTCCCCTAATTGTGGGGCAAAAAGGCAGAAATTCCCTATATGTTGGGGCAAAAAGAAAGAAATTCTCCTTATTTTGGGGCAAAACTCAGAAATTCCCCTTATTTTGGGGCAAAATTCCAGAAATTTCTCTTATTTTGGGGCAAAATTGAAGAAATTTCACTTATTTTGGGGCAAAATTGCAGAAATTTCACTTATTTTGGAGAAAAAAGCCAGAGATTTTCCTTATTTTGGGGCAAAAATGCAGAAATTCCCCTTATTTTGAGGTAAAAAGTCCGAAATTCTTCTTATTTGGAGGCAAAAAGGCAGAAATTTCCCTTATTTTGGGGCTAAAAGACAGAAATTCCCCTTATTTTGTGGCAAAAATGCAGAAATTTCTTTTATTTTGGGGCAAAAATGAAGAAAATCCTTTTTTTTGAGAAAAGGTATACATTCCTCTTATTTTCGGGATTAAAAGCAGAAATTTCCCGTATTTTGAAGCAAAATTGCAGAAATTCTCATAATTTTTGGGCAAAAAGGCAGAAATTCTCCTTATTTTGGGTCAAAAAGACAGAAAATCTCCTTTTTTTGGGAGCAAACAGTCAGAATTTCTCCTTATTTTGGGGCAAAATTGCAGAAATTTCGTTTACATTGGGGCAAAATTGCAGAAATTTTCCTTATTTTGGGGCAAAATTGCAGAAATTTCACTTATTTCAGGGTAATAAATCAGTAATTCCCCTTATTTTGGGGCAAAAAAGACAGAAATTCCCTTTGTTTTGGGGGCAAAAGACAGAAATTCCATTTATTTAGAGGCAAAAAGGCAGAAATTCCCCTTATTTTGGAGCAAAAATGAAGAAATTTCCCTTTTTATGGCAAAAAGGTATGCATTCCCATTATTTTCAGGCAAAAAGGCAGAAATTCCCTGTATTTTAGAGCAAAATTGCAGAAATTCTTCTAATTTTGGGGCAAAAGGCAGAAATTCCCCTTATTTTGGGGCAAAATTGCAGAAATTTCCCTTATTATGGGGAAAAATTTCAGAAATTTCCCTTATTTTAGGGCAAAATTGCCAGAAATTTCACTTATTTTAGAGAAAAAAAGCAAAAATTTTTCTTTTTTGGGGGCAAAAAGTAGAAATTCCCATTATTTTGGGGCAAAAAGGCAGAAATCCACCTTATTTGGGGGTAAAATTGCAGAAATTTCACATATTTCAGAGCAAAAAGGTAGAAATTTCCCTTATTTTGGGGCAAAATTGCAGAAATTTCACTTATTTCAGGGTAATAAGTCAGAAATCTCCCTTATTTTGGGACAAAAAAGACAAAAATTCCTTTTGTTTTGGGGGAAAAAGACAGAAATTCCACTTATGTAGAGGCTAAAAAGCCGAAATTCTTTTTATTTTGGAGCAAAATGAAGAAATGTTCCTTTTTTATGGCAAAAACTTATGCATTTCCTCTATTTTTGAGCAAAATGCAGAAATTCCTTGTATTTTGGAGCAAAATTGCAGAAATTCCCCTAATTCTGGGGCAAAAAGGCAAAAATTCCCTATATGTTGGTGCAAAAAGACAGAAATTCTCCTTATTTTGGGGCAAAACTCAGAAATTCCCCTTATTTTGGGGCAAAATTCCAGAAATTTCCCTTATTTTGGGGCAAAATTGCAGAAATTTCACTTATTTTGGGGAAAAATTGCAGAAATTTCACTTATTTCAGGGGAAAAAGGCAGAAATTTTCCTTATTTTAGGGCAAAAATGCAGAAATTCCCCTTATTTTGAGGTAAAAAGGCTGAAATTCCCCTTATTTGGGGGCAAAAAGGCAGAAATTTCCCTTATTTTGGGGCAGAAAAACACAAATTCTCCTTATTTTGTGGCAAAAATGCAGAAATTTCTTTTATTTTGGGGAAAAATTGCAGAAATTTCACATATTTCAGGGCATAATTCAAAAATTCCTTTTATTTTGGGGCAAAATGACAGAAATTCCGTTTATTTTTGTTTAAAAAGGCAGAAATTTCACTTATTTTGAGGTAAAAAGGCAGAAATTGCTCTAATTTTGGGGCAAAAATGAAGAAATTTCCCTTTTTTGTGGCAAAAGGTATACATTCCCCTTACTTTCGGGATAATAAGCAGAAATTCCCCGTATATTGAAGCAAAATTGCAGAAATTCTCTTAATTTTCGTGCAAAAAGGCAGAAATTCTCCTTCTTTTGGGGCAAAAAGACAGAAAATCTCCTTTTTCGGGAGCAAACAGATAGAAATTCCCCTTATTTTGGGGCAAAATTGCAAAAATTTCACTTATTTCAGGGTAATAAGTCAGAAATTCCCCTTATTTTGGTGAAAAATACAGAAATTCCCTTTGTTTTGGGGGAAAAAGACAGAAATTCCACTTATTTAGAGGCTAAAAAGCCTAAATTCTTCTTATTTTGGAGCAAAAATGAAGAAATTTTCCTCGTTTATTTCAAAAAGTTATGCATTCTCCTTTTTTTCGGGCAAAAAGGCAGAAATTCCCTGTATTTTGGAGCAAAATTGCAGAAATTCCCATAATTGTGGGGCAAAAAGGCAGAAATTCCCTATATGTTGGGGCGAAAACACAGAAATTCTCTTTATTTTGGGGCAAAATTCCAGAAATTTCCCTTATTCTGGGGCAAAATTGCAGAAATTTCACTTATTTTGAGCAAAATTGCAGAAATTTCACTTATTTCAGGGAAAAAAAGGAATTTTGTTATTTTGGGGGCAAAAAGGCAGAAATTCCACTTATTTTGAGGTAAAAAGGCTGAAATTCTCCTTATTTGGGGGCAAAAAGGCAGAAATATCCCTTATTTTGGGGCAAAATTGCAGAAATTTCACTTATTACAGGGTAATAAGTCAGAAATTTCTTTTAATTTGGGGCAAAAAAGACAGAAGTTCCCTTTGTTTTGGGGGAAAAACAAGAAATTCCACTTATTTAGAGGCAAGAAGGCAGAAATTCCCCTTATTTTGGAGCAAAAATGAAGAAGTTTCCCTTTTTATGGCAAAAAGGTATGCATTCCCATTATTTTCGGGCAAAAAGGCAGAAATTCCCCTTATTTTGGGGCAAAATTCAAGAAATTTCCTTTATTTTGGGGCAAAATTGCAGGAATTTACCTTATTTTGGGGCAAAATTGCAGAAATTTTTCTTATTTGGGGCAAAATTGCAGAAATTTTACTTATTTTCAGGTAAAAATGCTGAAATTTCCTTTAGTTTGGGCCAAAAAGGGAGAAATTCCCCTTATTTTAGGCAAAATTGCAGAAATTTCCCTTATTTTTGGGAAAAATTGCAAAAATTTTCCTTATTTTAGAGCAAAATTGCAGCAATTTTACTTATTTCAGAGAAAAAAAACAAAAATTTTTCTTATTTTGGGGCAAAAAGGCAGAAATTCCCATTATTTTGGGGCAAAAAGGCAGAAATTTACCTTATTTTGTGGTAAAATTGCAGAAATTTCACATATTTCAGGGCAAAAAGGCAGAAATTTCCCTTATTTTGGGGCAAAATTGCAGAAATTTCACTTATTTCAGGGTAATAAGTCAGAAATTCCCCTTATTTTGGGGCAAAATACAGAAATTCCCTTTGTTTTGGGGGAAAAAGACAGAAATTCCACTTATTTAGAGGCAAAAAAGCAGAAATTCTTCTTATTTTGGAGCAAAAATGAAGAGATTTTTCTCGTTTATGGCAAAAGGTTATGCATTCCCCTTATTTTTGGGCAAAATGCAGAAATTCCCTGTATTTTGGAGCAATATTGCAGAAATTCCCCTAATTGTGGGGCAAAAAGGCAGAAATTCCCTATATGTTGGGGCAAAAACACAGAAATTCTCCTTATTTTGGGGCAAAACTCAGAAATTCCCCTTATTTTGGGGCAAAATTCCAGAAATTTCCCTTATTTTGGGGCAAAATTGCAGAAATTTCACTAATTTGGGGCAAAATTGCAGAAATTTCAATTATTTTAAGGAAAAAAGCCAGAAATTTTTCTTATTTTGGGGCAAAAATGCAGAAATTCCCCTTATTTTGAGGTAAAAATGCTGTAATTCCCCTTATTTGGGGACAAAAATGCAGAAATTTCCCTTATTTTGGGGCAAAGAGACAGAAATTCCCCTTATTTTGTGGCAAAAATGCAGAAATTTCTTTTATTTTGGTGCAAAATTGCAGAAATTTCACATATTTCAGGGCATAATTCAAAAATTCTATTTATTTTGGGGCAAAATGACAGAAATTCCGTTTATTTTTGTGTAAAAAAGCAGAAATTTCACTTATTTTGAAGTAAAAAGGAAGAAATTGCTCTAATTTTGGGTCAAAAATGAAGAAATTTCCCTTTTTTGTGGCAAAAGGTATACATTCCCCTTACTTTCCGGATAAAAAGCAGAAATTGCCCGTATTTTGAAGCAAAATTGCAGAAATTCTCTCAATTTTCGGGCAAAAAGGCAGAAATTCTCCTTATTTTTTGGTAAAAAGACAGAAAATCTCCTTTTTCGGGAGCAAACAGTCAGAAATTACCCTTATTTTGTGGCAAAAAAGACAGAAATTTCCTTTGTTTTGGGGGAAAAAGACAGAAATTCCACTTATTTAGAGGCAAAAAAGCAGAAATTCTTCTTATTTTGGAGCAAAAATGAAGAAATTTTTCTCGTTTATTTCAAAAATTATGCATTCCCCTTATTTTCGGGGTAAAAGGCAGAAATTCCCTGTATTTTGGAGCAAAATTGCATAAATTCCCCTAATTGTGGGGCAAAAAGGCAGAAATTCCCTATATGTTGGGGCAAAAAGAAAGAAATTCCCCTAATTTTGGGGCAAAATTCCAGAAATTTCCCTTATTTTGGGGCAAAATTGAAGAAATTTCACTTATTTTGGGGCAAAATTGCAGAAATTTCACTTATTTTAGGGAAAAAAGCCAGAGATTTTCCTTATTTTGGGGCAAAAATGCAGAAATTCCCCTTATTTTGAGGTAAAAAGTCCGAAATTCTTCTTATTTGGAGGCAAAAAGGCAGAAATTTCCCTTATTTTGGGGCAAAAAGACAGAAATTCCCCTTATTTTGTGGCAAAAATGCAGAAATTTCTTTTATTTTGGGGCAAAAATGAAGAAAATCCTTTTTTTGTGAGAAAAGGTATACATTCCTCTTACTTTCGCGATTAAAAGCAGAAATTTCCCGTATTTTGAAGCAAAATTGCAGAAATTCTCATAATTTTTGGGCAAAAAGGCAGAAATTCTCCTTATTTTGGGTCAAAAAGACAGAAAATCTCCTTTTTTGGGAGCAAACAGTCAGAATTTCTCCTTATTTTGGGGCAAAATTGCAGAAATTTCGTTTACATTGGGGCAAAATTGCAGAAATTTTCCTTATTTTGGGGCAAAATTGCAGAAATTTCACTTATTTCAGGGTAATAAATCAGTAATTCCCCTTATTTTGGGGCAAAAAAGACAGAAATTCCCTTTGTTTTGGGGGCAAAAGACAGAAATTCCATTTATTTAGAGGCAAAAAGGCAGAAATTCCACTTATTTTGGAGCAAAAATGAAGAAATTTCTCTTTTTATGGCAAAAAGGTATGCATTCCCATTATTTTCGTGCAAAAAGGCAAACATTCCCCGTATTTTGGAGCAAAATTGCAGAAATTCCCCTAATTTTGGGGCAAAAGGCAGAAATTCCCTTTATTTTGGGGCAAAAATCAGAAATTCCCCTTATTTTGGGGCAAAATTCCAGAAATTTCCTTTATTTTGGAATAAAATTGCAGGAATTTACCTTATTTTGCTGCAAAATTGCAGAAATTTCACATATTTCAGGGCAAAAAGGCTGAAATTTCCCTTATTTTGGGGCAAAAATGCAGAAATTTCACTTATATCAGGGAAAAAAGGCAGAAATTTTCCTTATTTTGTGGAAAAATGCAGAAATTCACCTTATTTTGAGGTAAAAAGGCTGAAATTCCCCTTATTTGGGGGCAAAAACACAGAAATTCCCCTTATTTTGTGGCAAAAATGCAGAAATTTCTTTTATTTTGGGGCAAATTTGCAGAAATTTCACTTATTTCAGGGCATAATTCAAAAATTCCTTTTATTTTGGGGCAAAAAGACAGTAATTCTGTTTATTTTGGGGTAAAAAGGCAGAAATTTCACTTATTTTGAGGTAAAAAGGCAGAAATTCCTCTTTTTTGGGGGCAAAAATGAAGAAAATTCCTTTTTTTGTGGCAAAAGGTATACATTTCCCTTACTTTCGGGATAAAAAGCAGAAATTCCCCGTATTTTGAAGCAAAATTGCATAAATTCTCTCAATTTTTGGGCAAAAATGCAGAAATTCTTTTTATTTTGAGGCAAAAAGACAGAAAATCTCCTTTTTCAGGAGCAAACAGTCAGAAATTCCCCATATTGTGGGGCAAAATTGCAGAAATTTTTTTTACATTGGGGCAAAATTGCAGAAATTTCCCTTATTTTAAGGCAAAATTGCAGAAATTTCACTTATTTCAGGTTAATAAGTCAGAAATTCCCCTTATTTTGGGGCAAAATTGCCAATATTTGCTTTACATTGGGGCAAAATTGAAGAAATTTCTCTTATTTTGTGGCAAAATTGAAGAAATTTCACTTATTTCAATTTAATAAGTCAGAAATTCCCCTTATTTTGGGGCAAACAAGACAGAAATTCCCTTTGTTTGGGGGGAAAAAGACAGAAATTCCACTTATTTAGAGGCAAAAAAGCAGAAATTCTTATTTTGGAGCAAAAATGAAGAAATTTTTCTCGTTTATTTAAAAAATTATGCATTCCCCTTATTTTCGGGGTAAAAAGCAGAAATTCCCTGTATTTTGGAGCAAAATTGCATAAATTCCCCTAATTGTGGGGCAAAAAGGCAGAAATTCCCTATATGTTGGGGCAAAAAGAAAGAAATTCTCCTTATTTTGGGGCAAAACTCAGAAATTCCCCTTATTTGGGGCAAAATTCCAGAAATTTCCCTTATTTTGGGGCAAAATTGAAGAAATTTCACTTATTTTGGGGCAAAATTGCAGAAATTTCACTTATTTTAGGGAAAAAAGCCAGAGATTTTCCTTATTTTGGGGCAAAAATGCAGAAATTCCCCTTATTTTGAGGTAAAAAGTCCGAAATTCTTCTTATTTGGAGCCAAAAAGGCAGAAATTTCCCTTATTTTGGGGCAAAAAGACAGAAATTTCCCTTATTTTGTGGCAAAAATGCAGAAATTTCTTTTATTTTGGGGCAAAAATGAAGAAAATCCTTTTTTTGTGAGAAAAGGTATACATTCCTCTTACTTTCAGGATTAAAAGCAGAAATTTCCCGTATTTTGAAGCAAAATTGCAGAAATTCTCATAATTTTTGGGCAAAAAGGCAGAAATTCTCCTTATTTTGGGTCAAAAAGACAGAAAATCTCCTTTTTTGGGAGCAAACAGTCAGAATTTCTCCTTATTTTGGGGCAAAATTGCAGAAATTTCGTTTACATTGGGGCAAAATTGCAGAAATTTTCCTTATTTTGGGGCAAAATTGCAGAAATTTCACTTATTTCAGGGTAATAAATCAGTAATTCCCCTTATTTTGGGGCAAAAAAGACAGAAATTCCCTTTGTTTTGGGGGCAAAAGACAGAAATTCCATTTTTTTAGAGGCAAAAAGGCAGAAATTCCCCTTATTTTGGAGCAAAAATGAAGAAATTTCCCTTTTTATGGCAAAAAGGTATGCATTCCCATTATTTTCAGGCAAAAAGGCAGAAATTCCCTGTATTTTAGAGCAAAATTGCAGAAATTCTTCTAATTTTGGGGCAAAAGGCAGAAATTCCCCTTATTTTGGGGCAAAATTCCAGAAATTTCCTTTATTTTGGGGCAAAATTGCAGGAATTTACCTTATTTTGGGTCAAAATTGCAGAAATTTCACCTATTTGGTGCAAAATTGCAGAAATTTTACTTATTTTCAGGTATAAAGGCTGAAATTTCCTTTATTTTGGGGCAATAAGGGAGAAATTCCCCTTATTTTGGGGCAAAATTGCAGAAATTTCCCTTATTATGGGGAAAAATTGCAGAAATTTCCCTTATTTTAGGGCAAAATTGCCAGAAATTTTACTTATTTTAGAGAAAAAAAGCAAAAATTTTTCTTTTTTTGGGGCAAAAAGGTAGAAATTCCCATTATTTTGGGGCAAAAAGGCAGAAATCCACCTTATTTGGGGGTAAAATTGCAGAAATTTCACATATTTCAGAGCAAAAAGGTAGAAATTTCCCTTATTTTGGGGCAAAATTGCAGAAATTTCACTTATTTCAGGGTAATAAGTCAGAAATCTCCCTTATTTTGGGACAAAAAAGACAAAAATTCCCTTTGTTTTGGGAGAAAAAGACAGAAATTCCACTTATGTAGAGGCTAAAAAGCCGAAATTCTTCTTATTTTGGAGCAAAATGAAGAAATGTTCCTTTTTTATGGCAAAAACTTATGCATTTCCTCTATTTTCGGGCAAAATGCAGAAATTCCTTGTATTTTGGAGCAAAATTGCAGAAATTCCCCTAATTCTGGGGCAAAAAGGCAAAAATTCCCTATATGTTGGGGCAAAAAGACAGAAATTCTCCTTACTTTGGGGCAAAACTCAGAAATTCCCCTTATTTTGGGGCAAAATTCCAGAATTTTCCCTTATTTTGGGGCAAAATTGCAGAAATTTCACTTATTTTGGGGCAAAATTGCAGAAATTTCACTTATTTCAGGGAAAAAAGGCAGAAATTTTCCTTATTTTAGGGCAAAAATGCAGAAATTCCCCTTATTTTGAGGTAAAAAGGCTGAAATTCCCCTTATTTGGGGGCAAAAAGGCAGAAATTTCCCTTATTTTGGGGCAGAAAAACACAAATTCTCCTTATTTTGTGGCAAAAATGCAGAAATTTCTTTTATTTTGGGGCAAAATTGCAGAAATTTCACATATTTCAGGGCATAATTCAAAAATTCCTTTTATTTTGGGGCAAAATGACAGAAATTCCGTTTATTTTTGTTTAAAAAGGCAGAAATTTCACTTATTTTGAGGAAAAAAGGCAGAAATTGCTCTAATTTTGGGGCAAAAATGAAGAAATTTCCCTTTTTTGTGGCAAAAGGTATACATTCCCCTTACTTTCGGGATAATAAGCAGAAATTCCCCGTATATTGAAGCAAAATTGCAGAAATTCTCTTAATTTTCGTGCAAAAAGGCAGAAATTCTCCTTCTTTTGGGGCAAAAAGACAGAAAATCTCTTTTTCGGGAGCAAACAGATAGAAATTCCCCTTATTTTGGGGCAAAATTGCAAAAATTTCACTTATTTCAGGGTAATAAGTCAGAAATTCCCCTTATTTTGGTGAAAAATACAGAAATTCCCTTTGTTTTGGGGGAAAAAGACAGAAATTCCACTTATTTAGAGGCTAAAAAGCCTAAATTCTTCTTATTTTGGAGCAAAAATGAAGAAATTTTCCTCGTTTATTTCAAAAAGTTATGCATTCCCCTTTTTTTCGGGCAAAAAGGCAGAAATTCCCTGTATTTTGGAGCAAAATTGCAGAAATTCCCATAATTGTGGGGCAAAAAGGCAGAAATTCCCTATATGTTGGGGCGAAAACACAGAAATTCTCTTTATTTTGGGGCAAAATTCCAGAAATTTCCCTTATTCTGGGGCAAAATTGCAGAAATTTCACTTATTTTGAGCAAAATTGCAGAAATTTCACTTATTTCAGGGAAAAAAAGGAATTTTGTTATTTTGGGGGCAAAAAGGCAGAAATTCCACTTATTTTGAGGTAAAAAGGCTGAAATTCCCCTTATTTGGGGGCAAAAAGGCAGAAATATCCCTTATTTTGGGGCAAAATTGCAGAAATTTCACTTATTACAGGGTAATAAGTCAGAAATTCCTTTTAATTTGGGGCAAAAAAGACAGAAGTTCCCTTTGTTTTGGGGGAAAAACAAGAAATTCCACTTATTTAGAGGCAAGAAGGCAGAAATTCCCCTTATTTTGGAGCAAAAATGAAGAAGTTTCCCTTTTTATGGCAAAAAGGTATGCATTCCCATTATTTTCGGGCAAAAAGGCAGAAATTCCCCTTATTTTGGGGCAAAATTCAAGAAATTTCCTTTATTTTGGGGCAAAATTGCAGGAATTTACCTTATTTTGGGGCAAAATTGCAGAAATTTTTCTTATTTGGGGCAAAATTGCAGAAATTTTACTTATTTTCAGGTAAAAAGGCTGAAATTTCCTTTAGTTTGGGGCAAAAAGGGAGAAATTCCCCTTATTTTTGGGCAAAATTGCAGAAATTTCCCTTATTTTTGGGAAAAATTGCAAAAATTTTCCTTATTTTAGAGCAAAATTGCAGCAATTTTACTTATTTCAGAGAAAAAAAACAAAAATTTTTCTTATTTTGGGGCAAAAAGGCAGAAATTCCCATTATTTTGGGGCAAAAAGGCAGAAATTTACCTTATTTTGTGGTAAAATTGCAGAAATTTCACATATTTCAGGGCAAAAAGGCAGAAATTTCCCTTATTTTGGGGCAAAATTGCAGAAATTTCACTTATTTCAGGGTAATAAGTCAGAAATTCCCCTTATTTTGGGGCAAAATACAGAAATTCCCCTTGTTTTGGGGGAAAAAGACAGAAATTCCACTTATTTAGAGGCAAAAAAGCAGAAATTCTTCTTATTTTGGAGCAAAAATGAAGAGATTATTCTCGTTTATGGCAAAAGGTTATGCATTCCCCTTATTTTTGGGCAAAAAGGCAGAAATTCCCTGTATTTTGGAGCAAAATTGCAGAAATTCCCCTAATTGTGGTGCAAAAATGCAGAAATTCCCTATATGTTGGGGCAAAAACACAGAAATTCTCCTTATTATGGGGCAAAACTCAGAAATTCCCCTTATTTTGGGGCAAAATTCCAGAAATTTCCCTTATTTTGGGGCAAAATTGCAGAAATTTCACTAATTTGGGGCAAAATTGCAGAAATTTCAATTATTTTAAGGAAAAAAGCCAGAAATTTTTCTTATTTTGGGGCAAAAATGCAGAAATTCCCCTTATTTTGAGGTAAAAATGCTGTAATTCCCCTTATTTGGGGACAAAAATGCAGAAATTTCCCTTATTTTGGGGCAAAGAGACAGAAATTCCCCTTATTTTGTGGCAAAAATGCAGAAATTTCTTTTATTTTGGGGCAAAATTGCAGAAATTTCACATATTTCAGGGCATAATTCAAAAATTACTTTTATGTTGGGGCAAAATGACAGAAATTCTGTTTATTTTTGTGTAAAAAAGCAGAAATTTCACTTATTTTGAAGTAAAAAGGAAGAAATTGCTCTAATTTTGGGGCAAAAATGAAGAAATTTCCCTTTTTTGTGGCCAAAGGTATACATTCCCCTTACTTTCCGGATAAAAAGCAGAAATTGCCCGTATTTTGAAGCAAAATTGCAAAAATTCTCTCAATTTTCGGGCAAAAAGGCAGAAATTCTCCTTATTTTTTGGTAAAAAGACAGAAAATCTCCTTTTTCGGGAGCAAACAGTCAGAAATTACCCTTATTTTGTGGCAAAAAAGACAGAAATTTCCTTTGTTTTGGGGGAAAAAGACAGAAATTCCACTTATTTAGAGGCAAAAAAGCAGAAATTCTTCTTATTTTGGAGCAAAAATGAAGAAATTTTTCTCGTTTATTTCAAAAATTATGCATTCCCCTTATTTTCGGGGTAAAAGGCAAAAATTCCCTGTATTTTGGAGCAAAATTGCATAAATTCCCCTAATTGTGGGGCAAAAAGGCAGAAATTCCCTATATGTTGGGGCAAAAAGAAAGAAATTCTCCTTATTTTGGGGCAAAACTCAGAAATTCCCCTTATTTTGGGGCAAAATTCCAGAAATTTCCCTTATTTTGGGGCAAAATTGAAGAAATTTCACTTATTTTTGGGCAAAATTGCAGAAATTTCACTTATTTTAGGGAAAAAAGCCAGAGATTTTCCTTATTTTGGGGCAAAAATGCAGAAATTCCCCTTATTTTGAGGTAAAAAGTCCGAAATTCTTCTTATTTGGAGGCAAAAAGGCAGAAATTTCCCTTATTTTGGGGCAAAAACACAGAAATTCCCCTTATTTTGTGGCAAAAATGCAGAAATTTCTTTTATTTTGGGGCAAAAATGAAGAAAATCCTTTTTTTGTGAGAAAAGGTATACATTCCTCTTACTTTCGGGATTAAAAGCAGAAATTTCCCGTATTTTGAAGCAAAATTGCAGAAATTCTCATAATTTTTGGGCAAAAAGGCAGAAATTCTCCTTATTTTGGGTCAAAAAGACAGAAAATCTCCTTTTTTTGGGAGCAAACAGTCAGAATTTCTCCTTATTTTGGGGCAAAATTGCAGAAATTTCGTTTACATTGGGGCAAAATTGCAGAAATTTTCCTTATTTTGGGGCAAAATTGCAGAAATTTCACTTATTTCACGGTAATAAATCAGTAATTCCCCTTATTTTGGGGCAAAAAAGACAAAAATTCCCTTTGTTTTGGGGGCAAAAGACAGAAATTCCATTTATTTAGAGGCAAAAAGGCAGAAATTCCCCTTATTTTGGAGCAAAAATGAAGAAATTTCCCTTTTTATGGCAAAAAGGTATGCATTCCCATTATTTTCAGGCAAAAAGGCAGAAATTCCCTGTATTTTAGAGCAAAATTGCAGAAATTCTTCTAATTTTGGGGCAAAAGGCAGAAATTCCCCTTATTTTGGGGCAAAATTCCAGAAATTTCCTTTATTTTGGGGCAAAATTGCAGGAATTTACCTTATTTTGGGTCAAAATTGCAGAAATTTCACCTATTTGGTGCAAAATTGCAGAAATTTTACTTATTTTCAGGTATAAAGGCTGAAATTTCCTTTATTTTGGGGCAATAAGGGAGAAATTCCCCTTATTTTGGGGCAAAATTGCAGAAATTTCCCTTATTATGGGGAAAAATTGCAGAAATTTCCCTTATTTTAGGGCAAAATTGCAGAAATTTCACTTATTTTAGAGAAAAAAAGCAAAAATTTTTCTTTTTTTGGGGCAAAAAGGTAGAAATTCCCATTATTTTTGGGCAAAAAGGCAGAAATACACCTTATTTTGGGGTAAAATTGCAGAAATTTCACATATTTCAGAGCAAAAAGGTAGAAATTTCCCTTATTTTGGGGCAAAATTGCAGAAATTTCACTTATTTCAGGGTAATAATTCAGAAATCTCCCTTATTTTGGGACAAAAAAGACAAAAATTCCCTTTGTTTTGGGGGAAAAAGACAGAAATTCCACTTATTTAGAGGCTAAAAAGCCGAAATTCTTCTTATTTTGGAGCAAAATGAAGAAATGTTCCTTTTTTATGGCAAAAACTTATGCATTTCCTCTATTTTCGGGCAAAATGCAGAAATTCCTTGTATTTTGGAGCAAAATTGCAGAAATTCCCCTAATTCTGGGGCAAAAAGGCAAAAATTCCCTATATGTTGGGGCAAAAAGACAGACATTCTCCTTATTTTGGGGCAAAACTCAGAAATTCCCCTTATTTTGGGGCAAAATTCCAGAAATTTCCCTTATTTTGGGGCAAAATTGCAGAAATTTCACTTATTTTGGGGCAAAATTGCAGAAATTTCACTTATTTCAGGGAAAAAAGGCAGAAATTTTCCTTATTTTAGGACAAAAATGCAGAAATTCCCCTTATTTTGAAGTAAAAAGTCCGAAATTCTTCTTATTTGGGGGCAAAAAGGCAGAAATTTCCCTTATTTTGGGGCAGAAAAACACAAATTCTCCTTATTTTGTGGCAAAAATGCAGAAATTTCTATTATTTTGGGGCAAAATTGCAGAAATTTCACATATTTCAGGGCATAATTCAAAAATTCCTTTTATTTTGGGGCAAAATGACAGAAATTCCGTTTATTTTTGTTTAAAAAGGCAGAAATTTCACTTATTTTGAGGTAAAAAGGCAGAAATTGCTCTAATTTTGGGGCAAAAATGAAGAAATTTCCCTTTTTTGTGGCAAAAGGTATACATTCCCCTTACTTTCGGGATAATAAGCAGAAATTCCCCGTATATTGAAGCAAAATTGCAGAAATTCTCTCAATTTTCGTGCAAAAAGGCAGAAATTCTCCTTCTTTTGGGGCAAAAAGACAGAAAATCTTCTTTTTCGGGAGCAAACAGATAGAAATTCCCCTTATTTTGGGGCAAAATTGCAAAAATTTCACTTATTTCAGGGTAATAAGTCAGAAATTCCCCTTATTTTGGTGAAAAATACAGAAATTCCCTTTGTTTTGGGGGAAAAAGACAGAAATTCCACTTATTTAGAGGCTAAAAAGCCTAAATTCTTCTTATTTTGGAGCAAAAATGAAGAAATTTTCCTCGTTTATTTCAAAAAGTTATGCATTCCCCTTTTTTTCGGGCAAAAAGGCAGAAATTCCCTGTATTTTGGAGCAAAATTGCAGAAATTCCCATAATTGTGGGGCAAAAAGGCAGAAATTCCCTATATGTTGGGGCGAAAACACAGAAATTCTCTTTATTTTGGGGCAAAATTCCAGAAATTTCCCTTATTCTGGGGCAAAATTGCAGAAATTTCACTTATTTTGAGCAAAATTGCAGAAATTTCACTTATTTCAGGGGAAAAAAGGAATTTTGTTATTTTGGGGGCAAAAAGGCAGAAATTCCACTTATTTTGAGGTAAAAAGGCTGAAATTCCCCTTATTTGGGGGCAAAAAGGCAGAAATATCCCTTATTTTGGGGCAAAATTGCAGAAATTTCACTTATTACAGGGTAATAAGTCAGAAATTCCTTTTAATTTGGGGCAAAAAAGACAGAAGTTCCCTTTGTTTTGGGGGAAAAACAAGAAATTCCACTTATTTAGAGGCAAGAAGGCAGAAATTCCCCTTATTTTGGAGCAAAAATGAAGAAGTTTCCCTTTTTATGGCAAAAAGGTATGCATTCCCATTATTTTCGGGCAAAAAGGCAGAAATTCCCCTTATTTTGGGGCAAAATTCAAGAAATTTCCTTTATTTTGGGGCAAAATTGCAGGAATTTACCTTATTTTGGGGCAAAATTGCAGAAATTTTTCTTATTTGGGGCAAAATTGCAGAAATTTTACTTATTTTCAGGTAAAAAGGCTGAAATTTCCTTTAGATTGGGGCAAAAAGGAAGAAATTCCCCTTATTTTTGGGCAAAATTGCAGAAATTTCCCATATTTTTGGGAAAAATTGCAAAAATTTTCCTTATTTTAGAGCAAAATTGCAGCAATTTTATTTATTTCAGAGAAAAAAAACAAAAATTTTTCTTATTTTGGGGCAAAAAGGCAGAAATTCCCATTATTTTGGGGCAAAAAGGCAGAAATTTACCTTATTTTGTGGTAAAAATTGCAGAAATTTCACATATTTCAGGGCAAAAAGGCAGAAATTTCCCTTATTTTGGGGCAAAATTGCAGAAATTTCACTTATTTCAGGGTAATATGTCAGAAATTCCCCTTATTTTGGGGCAAAATACAGAAATTCCCTTTGTTTTGGGGGAAAAAGACAGAAATTCCACTTATTTAGAGGCAAAAGAGCAGAAATTCTTCTTATTTTGGAGCAAAAATGAAGAGATTTTTCTCGTTTATGGCAAAAGGTTATGCATTCCCCTTATTTTTGGGCAAAAAGGCAGAAATTCCCTGTATTTTGGAGCAAAATTGCAGAAATTCCCCTAATTGTGGGGCAAAAAGGCAGAAATTCCCTATATGTTGGGGCAAAAACACAGAAATTCTCCTTATTTTGGGGCAAAACTCAGAAATTCCCCTTATTTTGGGGCAAAATTCCAGAAATTTCCCTTATTTTGGGGCAAAATTGCAGAAATTTCACTAATTTGGGGCAAAATTGCAGAAATTTCAATTATTTTAAGGAAAAAAGCCAGAAATTTTTCTTATTTTGGGGCAAAAATGCAGAAATTCCCCTTATTTTGAGGTAAAAATGCTGTAATTCCCCTTATTTGGGGACAAAAATGCAGAAATTTCCCTTATTTTGGGGCAAAGAGACAGAAATTCCCCTTATTTTGTGGCAAAAATGCAGAAATTTCTTTTATTTTGGGGCAAAATTGCAGAAATTTCACATATTTCAGGGCATAATTCAAAAATTCCTTTTATTTTTGGGCAAAATGACAGAAATTCCGTTTATTTTTGTGTAAAAAGGCAGAAATTTCACTTATTTTGAAGTAAAAAGGAAGAAATTGCTCTAATTTTGGGGCAAAAATGAAGAAATTTCCCTTTTTTGTGGCAAAAGGTATACATTCCCCTTACTTTCCGGATAAAAAGCAGAAATTCCCCGTATTTTGAAGCAAAATTGCAGAAATTCTCTCAATTTTCGGGCAAAGAGGAAGAAATTCTCCTTATTTTTTGGTAAAAAGACAGAAAATTTCCTTTTTCGGGAGCAAACAGTCAGAAATTCCTCTTATTTTGGGGCAAAAAAGACAGAAATTCCCTTTGTTTTGGGGGAAATAGACAGAAATTCCACTTATTTAGAGGCAATAAAGCAGAAATTCTTATTTTGGAGCAAAAATGAAGAAATTTTTCTCGTTTATTTCAAAAATTATGCATTCCCCTTATTTTCGGGGTAAAAGGCAGAAATTCCCTGTGTTTTGGAGCAAAATTGCATAAATTCCCCTAATTGTGGGGCAAAAAGGCAGAAATTCCCTATATGTTGGGGCAAAAAGAAAGAAATTCTCCTTATTTTGGGGCAAAACTCAGAAATTCCCCTTATTTTGGGGCAAAATTCCAGAAATTTCCCTTATTTTGGGGCAAAATTGAAGAAATTTCACTTATTTTGGGGCAAAATTGCAGAAATTTCACTTATTTTAGGGAAAAAAGCCAGAGATTTTCCTTATTTTGGGGCAAAAATGCAGAAATTCCCCTTATTTCGAGGTAAAAAGTCCGAAATTCTTCTTATTTGGAGGCAAAAAGGCAGAAATTTCCCTTATTTTGGGGCAAAAAGACAGAAATTCCCCTTATTTTGTGGCAAAAATGCAGAAATTTCTTTTATTTTGGGGCAAAAATGAAGAAAATCCTTTTTTTGTGAGAAAAGGTATACATTCCTCTTACTTTCGGGATTAAAAGCAGAAATTTCCCGTATTTTGAAGCAAAATTGCAGAAATTCTCATAATTTTTGGGCAAAAAGGCAGAAATTCTCCTTATTTTGGGTCAAAAAGACAGAAAATCTCCTTTTTTTGGGAGCAAACAGTCAGAATTTCTCCTTATTTTGGGGCAAAATTGCAGAAATTTCGTTTACATTGGGGCAAAATTGCAGAAATTTTCCTCATTTTGGGGCAAAATTGCAGAAATTTCACTTATTTCACGGTAATAAATCAGTAATTCCCCTTATTTTGGGGCAAAAAAGACAAAAATTCCCTTTGTTTTGGGGGCAAAAGACAGAAATTCCATTTATTTAGAGGCAAAAAGGCAGAAATTCCCCTTATTTTGGAGCAAAAATGAAGAAATTTCCCTTTTTATGGCAAAAAGGTATGCATTCCCATTATTTTCAGGCAAAAAGGCAGAAATTCCCTGTATTTTAGAGCAAAATTGCAGAAATTCTTCTAATTTTGGGGCAAAAGGCAGAAATTCCCCTTATTTTGGGGCAAAATTCCAGAAATTTCCTTTATTTTGGGGCAAAATTGCAGGAATTTACCTTATTTTGGGTCAAAATTGCAGAAATTTCACCTATTTGGTGCAAAATTGCAGAAATTTTACTTATTTTCAGGTATAAAGGCTGAAATTTCCTTTATTTTGGGGCAATAAGGGAGAAATTCCCCTTATTTTGGGGCAAAATTGCAGAAATTTCCCTTATTATGGGGAAAAATTGCAGAAATTTCCCTTATTTTAGGGCAAAATTGCAGAAATTTCACTTATTTTAGAGAAAAAAAGCAAAAATTTTTCTTTTTTTGGGGCAAAAAGGTAGAAATTCCCATTATTTTTGGGCAAAAAGGCAGAAATACACCTTATTTTGGGGTAAAATTGCAGAAATTTCACATATTTCAGAGCAAAAAGGTAGAAATTTCCCTTATTTTGGGGCAAAATTGCAGAAATTTCACTTATTTCAGGGTAATAAGTCAGAAATCTCCCTTATTTTGGGACAAAAAAGACAAAAATTCCCTTTGTTTTGGGGGAAAAAGACAGAAATTCCACTTATTTAGAGGCTAAAAAGCCGAAATTCTTCTTATTTTGAAGCAAAATGAAGAAATGTTCCTTTTTTATGGCAAAAACTTATGCATTTCCTCTATTTTCGGGCAAAATGCAGAAATTCCTTGTATTTTGGAGCAAAATTGCAGAAATTCCCCTAATTCTGGGGATAAAAGGCAAAAATTCCCTATATGTTGGGGCAAAAAGACAGACATTCTCCTTATTTTGGGGCAAAACTCAGAAATTCCCCTTATTTTGGGGCAAAATTCCAGAAATTTCCCTTATTTTGGAGCAAAATTGCAGAAATTTCACTTATTTTGGGGCAAAATTGCAGAAATTTCACTTATTTTAGGGAAAAAAGCCAGAGATTTTCCTTATTTTGGGGCAAAAATGCAGAAATTCCCCTTATTTCGAGGTAAAAAGTCCGAAATTCTTCTTATTTGGAGGCAAAAAGGCAGAAATTTCCCTTATTTTGGGGCAAAAAGACAGAAATTCCCCTTATTTTGTGGCAAAAATGCAGAAATTTCTTATATTTTGGGGCAAAAATGAAGAAAATCCTTTTTTTGTGAGAAAAGGTATACATTCCTCTTACTTTCGGGATTAAAAGCAGAAATTTCCCGTATTTTGAAGCAAAATTGCAGAAATTCTCATAATTTTTGGGCAAAAAGGCAGAAATTCTCCTTATTTTGGGTCAAAAAGACAGAAAATCTCCTTTTTTTGGGAGCAAACAGTCAGAATTTCTCCTTATTTTGGGGCAAAATTGCAGAAATTTCGTTTACATTGGGGCAAAATTGCAGAAATTTTCCTCATTTTGGGGCAAAATTGCAGAAATTTCACTTATTTCACGGTAATAAATCAGTAATTCCCCTTATTTTGGGGCAAAAAAGACAAAAATTCCCTTTGTTTTGGGGGCAAAAGACAGAAATTCCATTTATTTAGAGGCAAAAAGGCAGAAATTCCCCTTATTTTGGAGCAAAAATGAAGAAATTTCCCTTTTTATGGCAAAAAGGTATGCATTCCCATTATTTTCAGGCAAAAAGGCAGAAATTCCCTGTATTTTAGAGCAAAATTGCAGAAATTCTTCTAATTTTGGGGCAAAAGGCAGAAATTCCCCTTATTTTGGGGCAAAATTCCAGAAATTTCCTTTATTTTGGGGCAAAATTGCAGGAATTTACCTTATTTTGGGTCAAAATTGCAGAAATTTCACCTATTTGGTGCAAAATTGCAGAAATTTTACTTATTTTCAGGTATAAAGGCTGAAATTTCCTTTATTTTGGGGCAATAAGGGAGAAATTCCCCTTATTTTGGGGCAAAATTGCAGAAATTTCCCTTATTATGGGGAAAAATTGCAGAAATTTCCCTTATTTTAGGGCAAAATTGCAGAAATTTCACTTATTTTAGAGAAAAAAAGCAAAAATTTTTCTTTTTTTGGGGCAAAAAGGTAGAAATTCCCATTATTTTTGGGCAAAAAGGCAGAAATACACCTTATTTTGGGGTAAAATTGCAGAAATTTCACATATTTCAGAGCAAAAAGGTAGAAATTTCCCTTATTTTGGGGCAAAATTGCAGAAATTTCACTTATTTCAGGGTAATAAGTCAGAAATCTCCCTTATTTTGGGACAAAAAAGACAAAAATTCCCTTTGTTTTGGGGGAAAAAGACAGAAATTCCACTTATTTAGAGGCTAAAAAGCCGAAATTCTTCTTATTTTGGAGCAAAATGAAGAAATGTTCCTTTTTTATGGCAAAAACTTATGCATTTCCTCTATTTTCGGGCAAAATGCAGAAATTCCTTGTATTTTGGAGCAAAATTGCAGAAATTCCCCTAATTCTGGGGCAAAAAGGCAAAAATTCCCAATATGTTGGGGCAAAAAGACAGACATTCTCCTTATTTTGGGGCAAAACTCAGAAATTCCCCTTATTTTGGGGCAAAATTCCAGAAATTTCCCTTATTTTGGGGCAAAATTGCAGAAATTTCACTTATTTTGGGGCAAAATTGCAGAAATTTCACTTATTTCAGGGAAAAAAGGCAGAAATTTTCCTTATTTTAGGACAAAAATGCAGAAATTCCCCTTATTTTGAAGTAAAAAGTCCGAAATTCTTCTTATTTGGGGGCAAAAAGGCAGAAATTTCCCTTATTTTGGGGCAGAAAAACACAAATTCTCCTTATTTTGTGGCAAAAATGCAGAAATTTCTATTATTTTGGGGCAAAATTGCAGAAATTTCACATATTTCAGGGCATAATTCAAAAATTCCTTTTATTTTGGGGCAAAATGACAGAAATTCCGTTTATTTTTGTTTAAAAAGGCAGAAATTTCACTTATTTTGAGGTAAAAAGGCAGAAATTGCTCTAATTTTGGGGCAAAAATGAAGAAATTTCCCTTTTTTGTGGCAAAAGGTATACATTCCCCTTACTTTCGGGATAATAAGCAGAAATTCCCCGTATATTGAAGCAAAATTGCAGAAATTCTCTCAATTTTCGTGCAAAAAGGCAGAAATTCTCCTTCTTTTGGGGCAAAAAGACAGAAAATCTTCTTTTTCGGGAGCAAACAGATAGAAATTCCCCTTATTTTGGGGCAAAATTGCAAAAATTTCACTTATTTCAGGGTAATAAGTCAGAAATTCCCCTTATTTTGGTGAAAAATACAGAAATTCCCTTTGTTTTGGGGGAAAAAGACAGAAATTCCACTTATGTAGAGGCTAAAAAGCCTAAATTCTTCTTATTTTGGAGCAAAAATGAAGAAATTTTCCTCGTTTATTTCAAAAAGTTATGCATTCCCCTTTTTTTCGGGCAAAAAGGCAGAAATTCCCTGTATTTTGGAGCAAAATTGCAGAAATTCCCATAATTGTGGGGCAAAAAGGCAGAAATTCCCTATATGTTGGGGCGAAAACACAGAAATTCTCTTTATTTTGGGGCAAAATTCCAGAAATTTCCCTTATTCTGGGGCAAAATTGCAGAAATTTCACTTATTTTGAGCAAAATTGCAGAAATTTCACTTATTTCAGGGGAAAAAAGGAATTTTGTTATTTTGGGGGCAAAAAGGCAGAAATTCCACTTATTTTGAGGTAAAAAGGCTGAAATTCCCCTTATTTGGGGGCAAAAAGGCAGAAATATCCCTTATTTTGGGGCAAAATTGCAGAAATTTCACTTATTACAGGGTAATAAGTCAGAAATTCCTTTTAATTTGGGGCAAAAAAGACAGAAGTTCCCTTTGTTTTGGGGGAAAAACAAGAAATTCCACTTATTTAGAGGCAAGAAGGCAGAAATTCCCCTTATTTTGGAGCAAAAATGAAGAAGTTTCCCTTTTTATGGCAAAAAGGTATGCATTCCCATTATTTTCGGGCAAAAAGGCAGAAATTCCCCTTATTTTGGGGCAAAATTCAAGAAATTTCGTTTATTTTGGGGCAAAATTGCAGGAATTTACCTTATTTTGGGGCAAAATTGCAGAAATTTTTCTTATTTGGGGCAAAATTGCAGAAATTTTACTTATTTTCAGGTAAAAAGGCTGAAATTTCCTTTAGATTGGGGCAAAAAGGAAGAAATTCCCCTTATTTTTGGGCAAAATTGCAGAAATTTCCCATATTTTTGGGAAAAATTGCAAAAATTTTCCTTATTTTAGAGCAAAATTGCAGCAATTTTACTTATTTCAGAGAAAAAAAACAAAAATTTTTCTTATTTTGGGGCAAAAAGGCAGAAATTCCCATTATTTTGGGGCAAAAAGGCAGAAGTTTACCTTATTTTGTGGTAAAAATTGCAGAAATTTCACATATTTCCGGGCAAAAAGGCAGAAATTTCCCTTATTTGGGGGCAAAATTGCAGAAATTTCACTTATTTCAGGGTAATATGTCAGAAATTCCCCTTATTTTGGGGCAAAATACAGAAATTCCCTTTGTTTTGGGGGAAAAAGACAGAAATTCCACTTATTTAGAGGCAAAAGAGCAGAAATTCTTCTTATTTTGGAGCAAAAATGAAGAGATTTTTCTCGTTTATGGCAAAAGGTTATGCATTCCCCTTATTTTTGGGCAAAAAGGCAGAAATTCCCTGTATTTTGGAGCAAAATTGCAGAAATTCCCCTAATTGTGGGGCAAAAAGGCAGAAATTCCCTATATGTTGGGGCAAAAACACAGAAATTCTCCTTATTTTGGGGCAAAACTCAGAAATTTCCCTTATTTTGGGGCAAAATTCCAGAAATTTCCCTTATTTTGGGGCAAAATTGCAGAAATTTCACTAATTTGGGGCAAAATTGCAGAAATTTCAATTATTTTAAGGAAAAAAGCCAGAAATTTTTCTTATTTTGGGGCAAAAATGCAGAAATTCCCCTTATTTTGAGGTAAAAATGCTGTAATTCCCCTTATTTGGGGACAAAAATGCAGAAATTTCCCTTATTTTGGGGCAAAGAGACAGAAATTCCCCTTATTTTGTGGCAAAAATGCAGAAATTTCTTTTATTTTGGGGCAAAATTGCAGAAATTTCACATATTTCAGGGCATAATTCAAAAATTCCTTTTATTTTTGGGCAAAATGACAGAAATTCCGTTTATTTTTGTGTAAAAAGGCAGAAATTTCACTTATTTTGAAGTAAAAAGGAAGAAATTGCTCTAATTTTGGGGCAAAAATGAAGAAATTTCCCTTTTTTGTGGCAAAAGGTATACATTCCCCTTACTTTCCGGATAAAAAGCAGAAATTCCCCGTATTTTGAAGCAAAATTGCAGAAATTCTCTCAATTTTCGGGCAAAGAGGCAGAAATTCTCCTTATTTTTTGGTAAAAAGACAGAAAATCTCCTTTTTCGGGAGCAAACAGTCAGAAATTCCCCTTATTTTGGGGCAAAAAAGACAGAAATTCCCTTTGTTTTGGGGGAAAAAGACAGAAATTCCACTTATTTAGAGGCAATAAAGCAGAAATTCTTATTTTAGAGCAAAAATGAAGAAATTTTTCTCGTTTATTTCAAAAATTATGCATTCCCCTTATTTTCGGGGTAAAAGGCAGAAATTCCCTGTATTTTGGAGCAAAATTGCATAAATTCCCCTAATTGTGGGGCAAAAAGGCAGAAATTCCCTATATGTTGGGGCAAAAAGAAAGAAATTCTCCTTATTTTGGGGCAAAACTCAGAAATTCCCCTTATTTTGGGGCAAAATTCCAGAAATTTCCCTTATTTTGGGGCAAAATTGAAGAAATTTCACTTATTTTGGGGCAAAATTGCAGAAATTTCACTTATTTTAGGGAAAAAAGCCAGAGATTTTCCTTATTTTGGGGCAAAAATGCAGAAATTCCCCTTATTTTGAGGTAAAAAGTCCGAAATTCTTCTTATTTGGAGGCAAAAATGCAGAAATTTCCTTTATTTTGGGGCAAAAAGACAGAAATTCCCCTTATTTTGTGGCAAAAATGCAGAAATTTCTTTTATTTTGGGGCAAAAATGAAGAAAATCCTTTTTTTGTGAGAAAAGGTATACATTCCTCTTACTTTCGGGATTAAAAGCAGAAATTTCCTGTATTTTGAAGCAAAATTGCAGAAATTCTCATAATTTTTGGGCAAAAAGGCAGAAATTCTCCTTATTTTGGGTCAAAAAGACAGAAAATCTCCTTTTTTTGGGAGCAAACAGTCAGAATTTCTCCTTATTTTGGGGCAAAATTGCAGAAATTTCGTTTACATTGGGGCAAAATTGCAGAAATTTTCCTTATTTTGGGGCAAAATTGCAGAAATTTCACTTATTTTGAGCAAAATTGCAGAAATTTCACTTATTTCAGGGGAAAAAAGGAATTTTGTTATTTTGGGGGCAAAAAGGCAGAAATTCCACTTATTTTGAGGTAAAAAGGCTGAAATTCCCCTTATTTGGGGGCAAAAAGGCAGAAATATCCCTTATTTTGGGGCAAAATTGCAGAAATTTCACTTATTACAGGGTAATAAGTCAGAAATTCCTTTTAATTTGGGGCAAAAAAGACAGAAGTTCCCTTTGTTTTGGGGGAAAAACAAGAAATTCCACTTATTTAGAGGCAAGAAGGCAGAAATTCCCCTTATTTTGGAGCAAAAATGAAGAAGTTTCCCTTTTTATGGCAAAAAGGTATGCATTCCCATTATTTTCGGGCAAAAAGGCAGAAATTCCCCTTATTTTGGGGCAAAATTCAAGAAATTTCGTTTATTTTGGGGCAAAATTGCAGGAATTTACCTTATTTTGGGGCAAAATTGCAGAAATTTTTCTTATTTGGGGCAAAATTACAGAAATTTTACTTATTTTCAGGTAAAAAGGCTGAAATTTCCTTTAGATTGGGGCAAAAAGGAAGAAATTCCCCTTATTTTTGGGCAAAATTGCAGAAATTTCCCATATTTTTGGGAAAAATTGCAAAAATTTTCCTTATTTTAGAGCAAAATTGCAGCAATTTTACTTATTTCAGAGAAAAAAAACAAAAATTTTTCTTATTTTGGGGCAAAAAGGCAGAAATTCCCATTATTTTGGGGAAAAAAGGCAGAAATTTACCTTATTTTGTGGTAAAAATTGCAGAAATTTCACATATTTCAGGGCAAAAAGGCAGAAATTTCCCTTATTTTGGGGCAAAATTGCAGAAATTTCACTTATTTCAGGGTAATATGTCAGAAATTCCCCTTATTTTGGGGCAAAATACAGAAATTCCCTTTGTTTTGGGGGAAAAAGACAGAAATTCCACATATTTAGAGGCAAAAGAGCAGAAATTCTTCTTATTTTGGAGCAAAAATGAAGAGATTTTTCTCGTTTATGGCAAAAGGTTATGCATTCCCCTTATTTTTGGGCAAAAAGGCAGAAATTCCCTGTATTTTGGAGCAAAATTGCAGAAATTCCCCTAATTGTGGGGCAAAAAGGCAGAAATTCCCTATATGTTGGGGCAAAAACACAGAAATTCTCCTTATTTTGGGGCAAAACTCAGAAATTCCCCTTATTTTGGGGCAAAATTCCAGAAATTTCCCTTATTTTGGG
This sequence comes from Micromys minutus, assembly GCF_963924665.1. NCBI lineage: Eukaryota > Metazoa > Chordata > Mammalia > Rodentia > Muridae > Micromys > Micromys minutus. The sequence goes on along the minus strand of NW_027667133.1, from coordinate 2,611,174 downwards.
GCAAAATTGCAGAAATTTCACTAATTTGGGGCAAAATTGCAGAAATTTCAATTATTTTAAGGAAAAAAGCCAGAAATTTTTCTTATTTTGGGGCAAAAATGCAGAAATTCCCCTTATTTTGAGGTAAAAATGCTGTAATTCCCCTTATTTGGGGACAAAAATGCAGAAATTTCCCTTATTTTGGGGCAAAGAGACAGAAATTCCCCTTATTTTGTGGCAAAAATGCAGAAATTTCTTTTATTTTGAGGTAAAAATGCTGTAATTCCCTTTATTTGGGGACAAAATTGCAGAAATTTCACATATTTCAGGGCATAATTCAAAAATTCCTTTTATTTTTGGGCAAAATGACAGAAATTCCGTTTATTTTTGTGTAAAAAGGCAGAAATTTCACTTATTTTGAAGTAAAAAGGAAGAAATTGCTCTAATTTTGGGGCAAAAATGAAGAAATTTCCCTTTTTTGTGGCAAAAGGTATACATTCCCCTTACTTTCCGGATAAAAAGCAGAAATTCCCCGTATTTTGAAGCAAAATTGCAGAAATTCTCTCAATTTTCGGGCAAAGAGGCAGAAATTCTCCTTATTTTTTGGTAAAAAGACAGAAAATCTCCTTTTTCGGGAGCAAACAGTCAGAAATTCCCCTTATTTTGGGGCAAAAAAGACAGAAATTCCCTTTGTTTTGGGGGAAAAAGACAGAAATTCCACTTATTTAGAGGCAATAAAGCAGAAATTCTTATTTTGGAGCAAAAATGAAGAAATTTTTCTCGTTTATTTCAAAAATTATGCATTCCCCTTATTTTCGGGGTAAAAGGCAGAAATTCCCTGTATTTTGGAGCAAAATTGCATAAATTCCCCTAATTGTGGGGCAAAAAGGCAGAAATTCCCTATATGTTGGGGCAAAAAGAAAGAAATTCTCCTTATTTTGGGGCAAAACTCAGAAATTCCCCTTATTTTGGGGCAAAATTCCAGAAATTTCCCTTATTTTGGGGCAAAATTGAAGAAATTTCACTTATTTTGGGGCAAAATTGCAGAAATTTCACTTATTTTAGGGAAAAAAGCCAGAGATTTTCCTTATTTTGGGGCAAAAATGCAGAAATTCCCCTTATTTTGAGGTAAAAAGTCCGAAATTCTTCTTATTTGGAGGCAAAAATGCAGAAATTTCCTTTATTTTGGGGCAAAAAGACAGAAATTCCCCTTATTTTGTGGCAAAAATGCAGAAATTTCTTTTATTTTGGGGCAAAAATGAAGAAAATCCTTTTTTTGTGAGAAAAGGTATACATTCCTCTTACTTTCGGGATTAAAAGCAGAAATTTCCTGTATTTTGAAGCAAAATTGCAGAAATTCTCATAATTTTTGGGCAAAAAGGCAGAAATTCTCCTTATTTTGGGTCAAAAAGACAGAAAATCTCCTTTTTTTGGGAGCAAACAGTCAGAATTTCTCCTTATTTTGGGGCAAAATTGCAGAAATTTCGTTTACATTGGGGCAAAATTGCAGAAATTTTCCTTATTTTGGGGCAAAATTGCAGAAATTTCACTTATTTCAGGGTAATAAATCAGTAATTCCCCTTATTTTGGGGCAAAAAAGACAGAAATTCCCTTTGTTTTGGGGGCAAAAGACAGAAATTCCATTTATTTAGAGGCAAAAAGGCAGAAATTCCCCTTATTTTGGAGCAAAAATGAAGAAATTTCCCTTTTTATGGCAAAAAGGTATGCATTCCCATTATTTTCAGGCAAAAAGGCAGAAATTCCCTGTATTTTAGAGCAAAATTGCAGAAATTCTTCTAATTTTGGGGCAAAAGGCAGAAATTCCCCTTATTTTGGGGCAAAATTCCAGAAATTTCCTTTATTTTGGGGCAAAATTGCAGGAATTTACCTTATTTTGGGTCAAAATTGCAGAAATTTCACCTATTTGGTGCAAAATTGCAGAAATTTTACTTATTTTCAGGTATAAAGGCTGAAATTTCCTTTATTTTGGGGCAATAAGGGAGAAATTCCCCTTATTTTGGGGCAAAATTGCAGAAATTTCCCTTATTATGGGGAAAAATTGCAGAAATTTCCCTTATTTTAGGGCAAAATTGCAGAAATTTCACTTATTTTAGAGAAAAAAAGCAAAAATTTTTCTTTTTTTGGGGCAAAAAGGTAGAAATTCCCATTATTTTGGGGCAAAAAGGCAGAAATCCACCTTATTTAGGGGTAAAATTGCAGAAATTTCACATATTTCAGAGCAAAAAGGTAGAAATTTCCCTTATTTTGGGCAAAATTGCAGAAATTTCACTTATTTCAGGGTAATAAGTCAGAAATCTCCCTTATTTTGGGACAAAAAAGACAAAAATTCCCTTTGTTTTGGGGGAAAAAGACAGAAATTCCACTTATTTAGAGGCTAAAAAGCCGAAATTCTTCTTATTTTGGAGCAAAAATGAAGAAATTTTCCTCTTTTATGGCAAAAACTTATGCATTTCCTGTATTTTCAGGGAAAATGCAGAAATTCCCCGTATTTTGGAGCAAAATTCCAGAAATTTCCGTTATTTTGGGGCAAAATTGCAGAAATTTCACTTATTTTGGGGCAAAATTGCAGAAATTTCACTTATTTCAGGGAAAAAAGGCAGAAATTTTTCTTATTTTAGGGCAAAAATGCAGAAATTCCCCTTATTTTGAAGTAAAAAGGCTGAAATTCCCCTTATTTGGGGGCAAAAAGGCAGAAATTTCCCTTATTTTGGGGCAAAAAAACAGAAATTCTCCTTATTTTGTGGCAAAAATGCAGAAATTTCTTTTATTTTGGGGCAAAATTGCAGAAATTTCACATATTTCAGGGCATAATTCAAAAATTCCTTTTATTTTGGGGCAAAAAGACAGAAATTCCGTTTATTTTTGGGTAAAAAGGCAGAAATTTCACTTATTTTGAGGTAAAAAGGCTGAAATTCCTCTTATTTTGGGACAAAAATGAAGACATTTCCCTTTTTTTGTGGCAAAAGGTATACATTCCTCTTACTTTCAGGATAATAAACAGAAATTCCCCGTATTTTGAAGCAAAATTGCAGAAATTCTCTCAATTTTCGTGCAAAAAGGCAAAAATTCTCCTTATTTTGGGGCAAAACGACAGAAAATCTGCTTTTTCGGGAGCAAACAGTTAGAAATTCCCCTTATTTTGGGGCAAAATTGCAGAAATTTCCTTTACATTGGGGCAAAATTGAAAAAATTTCCCTTATTTTGGGGCAAAGTTGCAGAAATTTCACTTATTTCAGGGTAATAAGTAAGAAATTCCCCTTATTTTGGGGCAAAGAAGACAGAAATTCCCTTTGTTTTGGGGGAAAAAGACAGAAATTCCACTTATATAGAGACAAAAAGGAAGAAATTCCCTTTATTTTGGAGCAAAAATGAAGAAATTTCACTTTTTATGACAAAAAGGTATGCATTCCATTATTTTCGGGCAAAAAGGCAGAAACTCCCCGTATTTTGAAGCAAAAATGCAGAAATTCCCCTTATTTTTGGGCAAAAGGCAGAAATTCCGTTTATTTTGGGGCAAAAATCAGAAATTCCCATTATTTTGGGGCAAAATTCCAGAAATTTCCTTTATTTTGGGGCAAAATTGCAGGAATTTACCTTATTTTGGGGCAAAATTGCAGAAATTTCCCTTATTTGGAGCAAAATTGCAGAAATTTCACTTATTTTCAAGTAAAAAGTCTGAAATTTCCTTTGTTTTGGGGCAAAAAGGAAGAAATTCCCCTTATTTTGGGGCAAAATTGCAGAAATTTTTCTTATTATGTAAAAAAATTGCAAAAATTTCCCTTATTTTAGGGCAAAATTGCAGAAATTTCACTTATTTCAGAGAAAAAAATCAAAAATTTTTCTTTTTTTGGGGCAAAAAGGCAGAAATTCCCATTAATTTGGAGCAAAAAGGCAGAAATTCACCTTATTTTGGGGTAAAATTGCAGAAATTTCACATATTTCAGGGCAAGAAGGTAGAAATTTCCCTTATTTTGGGGCAAAATTACAGAAATTTCACTTATTTCAGGGAAATAAGTCAGAAATTTTTCTTATTTTGGGACAAAAAAGACAGAAATTCCCTATGTTTTGGGGGAAAAAGACAGAAATTCCACTTATTTAGAGGCTAAAAAGCCGAAATTCTTCTTATTTTGGAGCAAAAATGAAGAAATTTTCCTCTTTTATGGCAAAAACTTATGCATTTCCTGTATTTTCGGGGAAAATGCAGAAATTCCCCGTATTTTGGAGCAAAATTCCAGAAATTTCTGTTATTTTGGGGCAAAATTGCAGAAATTTCACTTATTTTGGGGCAAAATTGCAGAAATTTCACATATTTCAGGGCATAATTCAAAAATTCCTTTTATTTTGGGGCAAAAAGACAGAAATTCGTTTATTTTTGGGTAAAAAGGAAGAAATTTCACTTATTTTGAAATAAAAAGGCTGAAATTCTTCTTATTTTGGGACAAAAATGAAGACATTTCCCTTTTTTTGTGGCAAAAGGTATACATTCCTCTTACTTTCAGGATAATAAACAGAAATTCCCCGTATTTTGAAGCAAAATTGCAGAAATTCTCTCAATTTTCATGCAAAAAGGCAAAAATTCTCCTTATTTTGGGGCAAAACGACAGAAAATCTGCTTTTTCATGAGCAAACAGTTAGAAATTCCCCTTATTTGGGGGCAAAAAGGCAGAAATATCCCTTATTTTGGGGTAAAATTGCAGAAATTTCACTTATTACAGGGTAATAAGTCAGAAATTCCCCTTAATTTGGGGCAAAAAAGACAGAAATTCCCTTTGTTTTGGGGGAAAAAGAAGAAATTCCACTTATTTAGTGGCAAGAAGGCAGAAATTCCCCTTATTGTGGAGAAAAAATGAAGAAATTTCCCTTTTTATGGCAAAAAGGTATGCATTCCTATTATTTTTGGGCATAAAGGCAGAAATTCCCAATATTTTGGGGCAAAATTGCAGAAATTCCCCTAAATTTGGGGCAAAAGGCAGAAATTCCCTTTATTTTGGGGCAAAAATCATAAATTCCCCTTATTTTGGGGCAAAATTCAAGAAATTTCCTTTATTTTGGGGCAAAATTGCAGGAATCTACTTTATTTTGGGGCAAAATTGCAGAAATTTTTCTTATTTGGGGCAAAATTGCAGAAATTTCACTTCTTTTGAGAAAAAAAGGCTGAAATTTCCTTTAGTTTGGGGCAAAAAGGGAGAAATTCCCCTTATTTTGCGGCAAAACTGCTAAAATTTCCCTTATTATTGGGAAAAATTGCACAAATTTTCCTTATTTTAGAGCAAAATTGCAGCAATTTCACTTATTTCGGAGAAAAAAAAGCAAAAATTTTTCTAATTTTGGGGCAAAAAGGCAGAAATTCCCATTATTTTGGGGCAAAAAGGCAGAAATTCCCATTATTTTGGGGCAAAAAGGCAGAAATTCACCTTATTTTGGGGTAAAATTGCAGAAATTTCACATATTTCAGGGCAAAAAGGCAGAAATTTCTTTATTTTGGGGCAAAATTGCAGAAATTTCACTTATTTCAGGGTAATAATTCAGAAATTCCCCTTATTTTGGGGCAAAATACAGAAATTCCCTTTGTTTTGGGGGAAAAAGGCAGAAATTCCACTTATTTTGAGGAAAAAAGCAGAAATTCTTTTTATTTTGGAGCAAAAATGAAGAAATTTTCCTCATTTATGGCAAAAGGTTATGCATTCCCCTTATTATTGGGCAAAAAACAGAAATTCCCTGTATTTTGGAGCAAAATTGCAGAAATTCCCCTAATTGTGGGGCAAAAAGGCAGAAATTCCCTATATGTTGGGGCAAAAACACAGAAATTCTCCTTATTTTGGGGCAAAACTCAGAAATTCCCCTTATTTTGGGGCAAAATTCCAGAAATTTCCCTTATTTTGGGGCAAAATTGCAGAAATTTCATTTTTTGGGGCAAAATTGCAGGAATTTACCTTATTTTGGGGCAAAATTGCAGAAATTTCTTTTATTTGAAGCAACATTGCAGAAATTTCACTTATTTTCAGGTAAAAAGCCTGAAATTTCATTTGTTTTGTGGTAGAAACGAAGAAATTCCCCTTATTTTGGGGCAAAATTGCAGAAATTTTTCTTATGTGAAAAAATTTCAAAAATTTCCCTTATTTTAGGGCAAAATTGCAGAAATTTTACTTATTTCAGAGAAAAAAAGGAAAAATTTTTCTCTTTTTGGGGCAAAAAGGCAGAAATTCCCATTATTTTGGGGCAAAAATGCAGAAATTCACTTTATTTTGGGGTAAAATTGCAGAAATTTCACATATTTCAGGGCAAAAAGGCAGAAATTTCCCTTATTTTGGGGCAAAATTACAGAAATTTCACTTATTTTAGGGTAATAATTCAAAAATTCCCCTTATTTTGAGGCAAAATACAGAAATTCCCTTTGTTTTATGGGAAAAAGACAGAAATTCCACTTATTTAGAGGCAAAAAAGCAGAAATTCTTCTTATTTTGGAGCAAAAATGAAGAAATTTTCCTCGTTTATGGCAAAAGGTTATGCATTCTCCTTATTTTCGGGCAAAAAGGCAGAAATTCCCTGTATTTTGGAGCAAAATTGCAGAAATTCCCCTAATTGTGGGGCAAAAAGGCAGAAATTCCCTATATGTTGGTGCAAAAAGACAGAAATTCTCATTATTTTGGGGCAAAACTCAGAAATTCCTTTTATTTTGGGGCAAAATTCTAGAAATTTCTTTTATTTGGGGCAAAATTGCAGAAATTTCACTTGTTTTGGGGCAAAATTGCAGAAATTTCACTTATTTTAAGGAAAAATGCAGAAATGTTTCTTATTTTGGGGCAAAAATGCAGAAATTCCCCTTATTTTGAGTTAAAAATGCTGAAATTCCCCTTATTTGGGGGCAAAAAAACAGAAATTTCCCTTATTTTGGGGCAAAGAGACAGAAATTCCCCTTATTTTGTGGCAAAAATGCAGAAATTTCTTTTATTTTGGGGCAAAATTGCAGAAATTTCACATATTTCAGGGCATAATTTAAAAATTCCTTATATTTTGGGGCAAAATGACAGAAATTGCATTTATTTTTGGGTAAAAAGCCAGAAATTTCACTTATTTTGAGGTAAAAAGGCAGAAATTGCTCTAATTTTGGGGCAAAAATGAAGAAATTTCCCTTTTTTGTGGCAAAAGTTATACATTCCCCTTACTTTCGGGATAAAAAGCAGAAATTCCCCGTATTTTGCAGCAAAATTGCAGAAATTCTCTCAATTTGAGGGCAAAAATGCAGAAATTCTCCTTATTTTGGGGCAAAAAGACAGAAAATCTTTTTTTCGGAAGCAAACAGTCAGAAATTCCCCTTATTTTGGGGCAAAATTGCAGAAATTTCCTTTACATTGTGGCAAAATTGCAGAAATTTCACTTATTTTGGGGCGAAATTGAAGAAATTTCACTTATTTCAGGGTAATAAGTCAGAAATTCCCCTTATTTTGAGGCAAAAAAGACAGAAACTCCCTTTGTTTTGGGGGAAAAAGACAGAAATTCCACTTATATAGAGGCAAAAAGGAAGAAATTCCCTTTATTTGAGAGCAAAAATGAAGAAATTTCACTTTTTATGGCAAAAAGGTAAGCATACCCATTATTTTCAGGCAAAAAGGCAGAAATTCCCCGTATTTTGGAGCAAAAATGCAGAAATTCCCCTTATTTTTGTGCAAAAGGCAGAAATTCCATTTATTTTGGGGCAAAAATCAGAAACTCCCATTATTTTGGGTCAAAATTCCAGAAATTTCCTTTATTTTGGGGCAAAATTGCAGGAATTTACCTTATTTTAGGGAAAAATTGCAGAAATTTCCCTTATTTGGGGCAAAATTGCAGAAATTTCACTTATTTTCAGGTAAAAAGGCTGAAATTTCCTTTGTTTTGGGGCAAAAAGGAAGAAATTCCCCTTATTTTGGGGCAAAATTGAAGAAATTTTTCTTATTATGTAAAAAAATTGCCAAAATTACCTTTATTTTAGGGCAAAATTGCAGAAATTTCACTTATTTCAGAGAAAAAAAGCAAAAGTTTTTCTTATATTGGGGCAAAATGCAGAAATTCACATTATTTTGGGGAAAAAAAGCAGAAATTCACTTTATTTTGAGGTAAAATTGCAGAAATTTCACATATTTCAGGGCAAAAAGGCAGAAATTTCCCTTATTTTGGGGAAAAATTGCAGAAATTTTTTTTATTTGGAGCAAAATTGCAGAAATTTCACTTATTTTCAGGTAAAAAGGCTTAAATTTCCTTTAGTTTGCGGCAAAAGGGAGAAATTCCTTTTATTTTGGGGCAAAATTGAAGAAATTTCCTTTATTATTGGAAAAAATTGCAGAAATTTTCCTTATTTTAGAGCAAAATTGCAGCAATTTCACTTATTTCAGAGAAAAAAAGCATAAATTTTTCTTATTTTGGGACAAAAAGGCAGAAATTCCCATTATTTTGGGGCAAAAAAGCAGAAATTCACCTTATTTTGGGGTAAAATTGCAGAAATTTCACATATTTCAGGGAAAAAGGCAGAAATTTCCTTTATTTTAAGGCAAAATTGCAGAAATTTCACTTATTTCAGGGTAATAAGTCAGAAATTCCAATTATTTTGGGGCAAAATACAGAAATTTCCTTTGTTTTGTGGGAAAAAGACAGAAATTCCACTTATTTGGAGGCAAAAAACAGAAATTCTTCTTATTTTGGAGCAAAAATGAAGATTTTTTCCTCGCTTATGGCAAAAGGTTATGCATTCCCCTTATTTTTGGGCAAAAAGGCAGAAATTCCCTGTATTTTGGAGCAAAATTGCAGAAATTCCCCTAATGGTGGGGCAAAAAGGCAGAAATTCCCTATATGTTGGGGCAAAAACACAGAAATTCTCCTTATTTTGGGGCAAAACTCAGAAATTCCCCTTATTTTGGGGCAAAATTCCAGAAATTTCCCATATTTTGGGGCAAAATTGCAGAAATTTCACTTATTTTGGGGCAAAATTGCAGAAATTTCAATTATTTTGAGGAAAAAAGCCAGAGATTTTTTTTATTTTGGGGCAAAAATGCAGAAATTCCCCTTATTTTGGGGTAAAAATGCTGTAATTCCCCTTATTTGGGGGCAAAAATGCAGAAATTTCCATTATTTTGAGGCAAAGAGACAGAAATTCCCCTTATTTTGTGGCAAAAATACAAAAATTTCTTTTATTTTGGGGCAAAATTGCAGAAATTTCACATATTTCAGGGAATAATTCAAAAATTCCTTTTATTTTGGGGCAAAATGACAGAAATTCCGTTTTTTGTGTAAAAAGGCAGAAATTTCACTTATTTTGAGGTAAAAAGGCAGAAATTGCTCTAATTTTGGGGCAAAAATGAAGAATTTTTTTTTTTGTGGCAAAAGGTATACATTCCCCTTACTTTCGGGATAAAAAGCAGAAATTCTCCGTATTTTGAAGCAAAATTGCAGAAATTCTCTCAATTTTTGGGCAAAAAGGCAGAAATTCTCCTTATTTTGGGGTAAAAAGACAGAAAATCTCCTTTTTCGGGAGCAAACAGTCAGAAATTCCCATAATTTTGGGGCAAAATTGCAGAAATTTCCTTTACATTGGGGCAAAATTGCAGAAATTTCCCTTATTTTGGGGCGAAATTGCAGAAATTTCACATATTTCAGGGTAATACGTCAGAAATTTCTTTTATTGTGAGGCAAAATATACAGAAAATCTATTTTTTTTGGGGAAAAAAGACAGAAATTCCACTTATTTAGAGGCAAAAAGGCAGAAATTCCCCTATTTTTGGAGCAAAAATGAAGAAATTTCCCATTTTTATGGCAAAAAGGTATGCATTCCCATTATTTTCGGGCAAAAAGTCAGAAATTCCCCGTATTTTGGAGCAAAAGTGCAGAAATTCCCCTTATTTTTGGGCAAAAGGCAGAAATTCCCATTATTTTGAGGCAAAATTCCAGAAATTTTCTTTTTTTGTGGCAAAATTGCAGGAATTTAACTTATTTTGGAGCAAAATTGCAGAAATTTCCCTTTTTTGGGCAAAATTGCAGAAATTTCACTTATTTTCAGGTAAAAAGGCAGAAATTTCCTTTGTTTTGGGGCAAAAAGGAAGAAATTCCCCATATTTTGGGGCAAAATTGCAGAAATTTTTCTTATGTGAAAAAATTTCAAAAATGTCCTTTATTTTAGGGCAAAATTGCAGAAATTTCACTTATTTCAGAGAAAAAAAGCAAAAATTTTTCTTATTTTGGGGCAATATGGCAGAAATTTCCCTTATTTTGAGGTAAAAATGCTGAAATTCCCTTTATTTGGGGGCAAAAAGGCAGAAATATCCCTTATTTTGGGGCAAAATTGCAGAAATTTCACATATTACAGGGTAATAAGTCAGAAATTCCCCTTAATTTGGGGCAAAAAAGACAGAAATTCCCTTTGTTTGGGGGGAAAAAGAAGAAATTCCACTAATTTAGAGGCAAGAAGGCAGAAATTCCCCTTATTTTGGAGCAAAAATAAAGAAATTTCCCTTTTTATGGCAAAAAGGTATGCATTCCCATTATTTTCGGGCAAAAAGGCAGAAATTCCCCATATTTTGGGGCAAAATTGCAGAAATTCCCGTAAATTTGGGGCAAATGCAAAAATTCCCTTTATTTTGAAGCAAAAATCATAAATTCCCCTTATTTTGGGGCAAAATACAAGAAATTTCCTTTATTTTGGGGCAAAATTGCAGGAATTTACCTTATTTTGGCACAAAATTGCAGAAATTTTTCTTATTTGGGGCAAAATTGCAGAATTTCACTTCTTTTGAGAAAAAAAGGCTGAAATTTCCTTTAGTTTGGGGCAAAAAAGGAGAAATTCCCCTTATTTTGCGGCAAAATTGCAGCAATTTCACTTATTTCAGAGAAAAAAAGCAAAAATTTTTCTTATTTTGGGGCAAAAAGGCAGAAATTCCCATTATTTTGGGGCAAAAAGGCAGAAATTCACCTTATTTTGGGGTAAAATTGCAGAAATTTCACATATTTCAGGGCAAAAAGGCAGAAATTTCCCTTATTTTGGGGCAAAATTGCAGAAATTTTACTTATTTCAGGGTAATAATTCAGAAATTCCCCTTATTTTGGGGCAAAATACAGAAATTCCCTTTGTTTTGGGGGAAAAAGACAGAAATTCCACTTATTTTGAGTCAAAAAAGCAGAAATTCTTCTTATTTTGGAGCAAAAATAAAGAAATTTTTTTTGTTTATGGCAAAAGGTTATGCATTCCCCTTATTATTGGGCAAAAAAGCAGAAATTCCCTGTATTTTGGAGCAAAATTGCAGAAATTCCCCTAATTGTGGGGCAAAAAGGCAGAAATTCCCTATATGTTGGGGCAAAAACAAAGAAATTCTCCTTATTTTGGGGCAAAACTCAGAAATTTCCCTTATTTTGGGGCAAAATTCCAGAAATTTCCCTTATTTTGGGGCAAAATTGCAGAAATTTCATTTTTTTGGAGCAAAATTGCAGGAATTTACCTTATTTTGGGGCAAAATTGCAGAAATTTCTTTTATTTGGAGCAAAATTGCAGATGTTTCACTTATTTTCAGGTAAAAAGGCTGAAATTTCCTTTGTTTTGGGGCAAAAAGGAAGAAATTCCCCTTATTTTGGGGCAAAATTGAAGAAATTTTTCTTATGTGAAAAAATTTCAAAAATTTCCCTAATTTTAGGGCAAAATTGCAGAAATTTCACTTATTTCAGAGGGAAAAAATCAAAAATTTTTCTTATTTTGTGTCAAAACGGCAGAAATTCCCATTATTTTGGGGCAAAAAAGCAGAAATTCACCTTATTTTGAGGTAAAATTGCAGAAATTTCACATATTTCAGGGAAAAATGGCAGAAATTTCCCTTATTTTCGGGCAAAATTGAAGAAATTTCACTTATTCCTGGGTAATAAGTCAGAAATTCCCCTTATTTTTTCGCAAAAAAGACAGAAATTCCCTTCGTTTTGGGGGAAAAAGACAGAAATTCCACTTATTGAGAAGCAAAAAGGCAGAAATTCCCCTTATTTTGGAGCAAAAATGAAGAAATTTCTCTTTTTTATTGCAAAAAGTTATGCATTCCTTTTATTTTCGTGCAAAAAGGCAGAAATTCCCTGTATTTTGGAGCAAAATTGCAGAAATTCCCCTAATTGTGGGGCAAAAAGGCAGAAATTTCCTATATGTTGGGGCAAAAAGACAGAAATTCTCCTTATTTTGGGACAAAACTCAGAAATTCCACATATTTTGGGGCAAAATTGCAGAAATTTCACTTACTTCAGAGAAAAAAGGCAGAAATTTTCTTTATTTTAGGGCAAAAATGTAGAAATTCGTAATATTTTGTGGCAAAAATGCAGAAATTCCCATTATTTTGAGGTAAAAAGGGTGAAATTCCCCTTATTTGTGGGCAAAAAGGCAAAAATTTCCCTTATTTTGGGGCAAAATTGCAGAACCTTCACTTATTTCAGAGTAATAAGTCAGAAATTTTTCTTATTTTGGGGTAAAAAAGACAGAAAATCCCTTTGTTTTGGGGGAAAAAGACAGAAATTCCACATATTTAGAGGCAAAAAAGCAGAAATTCCCCTTATTTTGAAGCAAAAATGAAGAAATTTCCCTTTTTTAAGGAAAAAAGTTATGCATTCTTCTTATTTTCGGGCAAAAAGGCAGAAATTCCCCGTATTTTGGAGCAAAATTGCAAAAATTCCCCTAATTGTGGGGCAAAAATGCAGAAATTCCCTATATGTTGGGGCAAAAGACAGAAATTCTCCTTATTTTGGGGCAAAACTCAGAAATTCCACTTATTTTGGGGCAAAATTCCAGAAATTTCCCTTATTCTGGGGCAAAATTGCAGAAATTTCACTTATTTTGGGCAAAATTGCAGAAATTTCACTTATTTCAGGAAAAAAAGGAATTTTGTTATTTTGGGGCAAAAAGTTAAAAATTCCCCTTATTTTGAGGTAAAAAGGCTGAAATTCCCCTTATTTGGGGGCAAAAGGCAGAAATATCCCTTATTTTGAGGCAAAATTGCAGAAATTTCACTTATTACAGGGTAATAAGTCAGAAATTCCCCTTAATTTGTGGCAAAAAATACAGAAATTCTCTTTGTTTTGGGGGAAAAAGAAGAAATTCCACTTATTTAGAGGCAAGAAGGCAGAAATTCCCCTTATTTTGGAGCAAAAATGAAGAAATTTCCCTTTTTATGGCAAAAAGGTATGCATTCCCATTATTTTCGTGCAAAAAGGCAGATTCCCCATATTTTGGAGCAAAATTGCAGAAATTCCCCTACGTTTGGGGCAAAAGGAAGAAATTTTCTTTATTTTGGGGCAAAAATCAGAAATACCCCTTATTTTGGGGCAAAATTCAAGTAATTTCCTTTATTTTGGCGCAAAATTGCAGGAATTTACCTTATTTTGGGGCAAAATTGAAGAAATTTTTCTTATTTGGGGCAAAATTGCAGAAATTTCACTTATTTTCAGGTAAAAAGGCTGAAATTTCCTTTATTTTGGGGCCAAAAGGGAGAAATTCCCCTTATTTTGGGGTAAAATTTCAGAAATTTTCCTTATTATTGGGAAAAATTGCAGAAATTTTCCTTATTTTAGGGCAAAATTTCAGCAATTTCACTTATTTCAGAGAAAAAAAGCAAAAATTTTTCTCTTTTTGAGGCAAAAATGCAGAAATTCCCATTATTTTGGGCCAAAAAAACAGAAATTTACTTTATTTTGGGGTAAAATTGCAGAAATTAAACATATTTCAGGGCAAAAAGGCAGAAATTTCCCTTAATTTGTGGCTAAATTGCAGAAATTTCAATTATTTCAGGGTAATAATTCAGAAATTCCCCTTATTTTGGGGCAAAATACAGAAATTCCCTTTTTTTGGGGGGAAAAAGACAGAAATTCCACTTATTTAGAGGCAAAAAAGCAGAAATTCTCCTTATTTTGGGGCAAAACTCAGAAATTCCACTTATTTTGGGGCAAAATTCCAGAAATTTCCCTTATTCTGTGGCAAAATTGCAAAAATTTCACTTATTTTGGGCAAAATTGCAGAAATTTCACTTATTTCAGGAAAAAAAGGAATTTTATTATTTTGGGGCAAAAAGGCAAAAATTCCTTTTATTTTGAGGTAAAAAGGCTGAAATTCCCCTTATTTGGGGACAAAAAGGCAGAAATATCCCTTATTTTGAGGCAAAATTGCTGAAATTTCACTTATTACAGGGTAATAAGTCAGAAATTCCCCTTAATTTGTGGCAAAAAAGACAGAAATTCTCTTTGTTTTGGGGGAAAAAGAAGAAATTCCACTTATTTAGAGGCAAGAAGGCAGAAATTCCCCTTATTTTGGAGCAAAAATGAAGAAATTTCCCTTTTTATGGCAAAAAGGTATGCATTCCCATTATTTTCGGGCAAAAAGGCAGATTCCCAGTATTTTGGAGCAAAATTGTAGAAATTCCCCTAAATTTGGGGCAAAAGGAAGAAATTCCCTTTATTTTGGGGCAAAAATCAGAAATACCCCTTATTTTGGGGAAAAATTCAAGAAATTTCTTTTATTTTGGCGCAAAATTGCAGGAATTTACCTTATTTTGGGGCCAAATTGAAGAAATTTTTCTTATTTGGGGTAAAATTGCAGAAATTTCACTTATTTTCAGGTAAAAAGCCTGAAATTTCCTTTATTTTGGGGCCAAAAGAGAGAAATTCCCCTTATTTTGGGGTAAAATTTCAGAAATTTCCCTTATTATTGGGAAAAATTGCAGAAATTTTCCTTATTTTAGGGCAAAATTGCAGCAATTTCATTTATTTCAGAGAAAAAAAGCAAAAATTTTTCTCTTTTTTGGGCAAAAATGCAGAAATTCCCATTATTTTGGGGCAAAAAGGCAGAAATTCACTTTATTTTGGGGTAAAATTGCAGAAATTTCACATATTTCAGGGCAAAAAGGCAGAAATTTCTTTTATTTTGGGGCAAAATTGCCGAAATTTCACTTATTTCAGGGTAATAAGTCAGAAATTCCCCTTATTTGGGGGCAAAATACAGAAATTCCCTTTGTTTTGGGAGAAAAAGACAGAAATTCCACTTATTTAGAGGCAAAAAAGCAGAAATTCTTCTTATTTTGGAACAAAAATGAAGAAATTTTCTTCGTTTATGGCAAAAGGTTATGCATTCCCCTTATTTTCGGGCAAAAAGGCAGAAATTCCCTGTATTTTGGAGCAAAATTGCAGAAATTCCCCTAATTGTGGGGCAAAAAGGCAGAAATTCCCTATATGTTGGGGCAAAAACACAGAAATTCTCCTTATTTTGGGGCAAAACTCAGAAATTCCCCTTCTTTTGAGGCAAAATTCCAGAAATTTCCCTTATTTTGGGGCAAAATTGCAGAAATTTCATTTTTTGGGGCAAAATTGCAGGAATTTACCTTATTTTGGGGCAAAATTGCAGAAATTTCTTTTATTTGGGGCAAAATTGCAGAAATTTTACTTATTTTCAGGTAAAAAGGCTGAAATTTCCTTTGTTTTGGGGCAAAAAGGAAGAAATTCCCCTTATTTTGGGGCAAAATTGCAGAAATTTTTCTTATGTGAAAAAATTTCAAAAATTTCCCTTATTTTAGGGCAAAATTGCAGAAATTTCACTTATTTCAGAGAAAAGAGCAAAAATTTTTCTTATTTTGGGTCAAAAAGGCAGAAATTCCCATTATTTTGGGGCAAAAAAGCAGAAATTCACCTTATTTTGAGGTAAAATTGCAGAAAATTCACATATTTCAGGGAAAAAAGGCAGAAATTTCACTTATTTTCGGGCAAAATTGAAGAAATTTCACTTATTTCTGGGTAATAAGTCAGAAATTCCCCTTATTTTTTGGCAAAAAAGACAGAAATTCCCTTTGTTTTGGGAGAAAAAGACAGAAATTCCACTTATTGAGAAGCAAAAAGGCAGAAATTCCCCTTATTTTGGAGCAAAAATGAAGAAATTTCCCTTTTTTATGGCAAAAAGTTATGCATTCCCCTTATTTTCGTGCAAAAAGGCAGAAATTCCCTGTATTTTGGAGCAAAATTGCAGAAATTCCCCTAATTGTGGGGCAAAAAGGCAGAAATTCTCCTTATTTTGGGGCAAAACTCAGAAATTCCACATATTTTGGGGCAAAATTGCAGAAATTTCACTTACTTCAGAGAAAAAAGGCAGAAATTTTCTTTATTTTAGGGCAAAAATGTAGAAATTCCTAATATTTTGTGGCAAAAATGCAGAAATTCCCCTTATTTTGAGGTAAAAAGGGTGAAATTCCCCTTATTTGTGGGCAAAAAGGCAAAAATTTCCCTTATTTTGGGGCAAAATTGCAGAACCATCACTTATTTCAGAGTAATAAGTCAGAAATTTTTCTTATTTTGGGGTAAAAAAGACAGAACATCCCTTTGTTTTGGGTGAAAAAGACAGAAATTCCACTTATTTAGAGGCAAAAAAGCAGAAATTCCCCTTATTTTGAAGCAAAAATGAAGAAATTTCCCTTTTTTAAGGAAAAAAGTTATGCATTCTTCTTATTTTCGGGCAAAAAGGCAGAAATTCCCCGTATTTTGGAGCAAAATTGCAAAAATTCCCCTAATTGTGGGGCAAAAATGCAGAAATTCCCTATATGTTGGGGCAAAAGACAGAAATTCTCCTTATTTTGGGGCAAAACTCAGAAATTCCACTTATTTTGGGGCAAAATTCCAGAAATTTCCCTTATTCTGGGGCAAAATTGCAAAAATTTCACTTATTTTGGGCAAAATTGCAGAAATTTCACTTATTTCAGGAAAAAAAGGAATTTTGTTATTTTGGGGCAAAAAGGCAAAAATTCCCCTTATTTTGAGGTAAAAAGGCTGAAATTCCCCTTATTTGGGGGCAAAAAGGCAGAAATATCCCTTATTTTGAGGCAAAATTGCAGAAATTTCACTTATTACAGGGTAATAAGTCAGAAATTCCAATTAATTTGTGGCAAAAAAGACAGAAATTCTCTTTGTTTTGGGGGAAAAAGAAGAAATTCCACTTATTTAGAGGCAAGAAGGCAGAAATTCCCCTTATTTTGGAGCAAAAATGAAGAAATTTTCCTTTTTATGGCAAAAAGGTATGCATACCCATTATTTTCGGGCAAAAAGGCAGATTCCCCGTATTTTGGAGCAAAATTGCAGAAATTCCCCTAAATTTGGGGCAAAAGGAAGAAATATTCTTTATTTTGGGGCAAAAATCATAAATTCCCCTCATTTTGGGGCAAAATTCAAGAAATTTCCTTTATTTTGGCGCAAAATTGCAGGAATTTACCTTATTTTTGGGCAAAATTGAAGAAATTTTTCTTATTTGGTGCAAAATTGCAGAAATTTCACTTATTTTCAGGTGAAAAGGCTGAAATTTCCTTTATTTTGGGGCCAAAAGGGAGAAATTCCCCTTATTTTGGGGTAAAATTTCAGAAATTTCCCTTATTATTGGGAAAAATTGCAGAAATTTTCCTTATTTTAGGGCAAAATTGCAGCAATTTCACTTATTTCAGAGAAAAAAAGCAAAATTTTTTCTCTTTTTGAGGCAAAAAGGCAGAAATTCCCATTATTTTGGGGCAAAAAGGCAGAAATTCACTTTATTTTTGGGTAAAATTGCAGAAATTTCACATATTTCAGGGCAAAAAGGCAGAAATTTCCCTTATTTTGGGCCAAAAATGCAGAAATTTCACTTATTTCAGGGTAATAAGTCAGAAATTCCCCTTATTTTGGGGCAAAATACAGAAATTCCCTTTGTTTTGTGGCAAAAAGACAGAAATTCCAATTATTTAGAGGCAAAAAAGCAGAAATTCTTCTTATTTTGGAGCAAAAATGAAGAAATTTTCCTCGTTTATGGCAAAAGGTTATGCATTCCCCTTATTTTTGGGCAAAAAGGAAGAAATTCCCTGTATTTTGGAGCAAAATTGCAGAAATTCCCCTAATTGTGGGGCAAAAAGGCAGAAATTCCCTATATGTTGGGGCAAAAAGACAGAAATTCTCCTTATTTTGGGGCAAAACTCAGAAATTCCTTTTATTTTGGGGCAAAATTCTAGAAATTTCCCTTATTTTGGGGCAAAATTGCAGAAATTTCACTTATTTTTCGGCAAAATTGCAGAAATTTCACTTATTTTAAGGAAAAAATGCAGAAATTTTTCTTATTTTGGGGCAAAAATGCAGAAATTCCCCTTATTTTGAGTTAAAAATGCTGAAATTCCCCTTATTTGGGGGCAAAAAGGCAGAAATTTCCCTTATTTTGGGGCAAAGAGACAGAAATTCCCCTTATTTTGTGGCAAAATTGCAGAAATTTCACATATTTCAGGGCATAATTTAAAAATTTCTTATATTTTGGGGCAAAATGACAGAAATTCCGTTTATTTTTGGGTAAAAAGGCAGAAATTTCACTTATTTTGAGGTAAAAAGGCAGAAATTGCTCTAATTTTGGGGCAAAAATGAAGAAATTTCCCTTTTTTGTGGCAAAAGTTATACATTCCCCTTACTTTCGGGATAAAAAGCAGAAATTCCCCGTATTTTGAAGCAAAAGTGCAGAAATTCTCTCAATTTGCGGGCAAAAATGCAGAAATTCTCCTTATTTTGGGGCAAAAAGACAGAAAATCTCCTTTTTCGGGAGCAAACAGTCAGATATTCCCCTTATTTTGAGGCAAAATTGCAGAAATTTCCTTTACATTGTGGCAAAACTGCAGACATTTCCCTTATTTTGGGGCGAAATTGCAGAAATTTCACTTATTTCAGGGTAATAAGTCAGAAATTCCCCTTATTTTGAGGCAAAAAAGACAGAAACTCCCTTTGTTTTGGGGGAAAAAGACAGAAATTCCACTTATATAAAGGCAAAAAGGAAGAAATTCCCTTTATTTGGGAGCAAAAATGAAGAAATTTCACTTTTTATGGCAAAAGGTATGCATTCCCATTATTTTCGGGCAAAAAGGCAGAAATTCCCCGTATTTTGGAGCAAAAATGCAGAAATTCCCCTTATTTTTCGGCAAAAGGCAGAAATTCCGTTTATTTTGGGGCAAAAATCAGAAACTCCCATTATTTTGGGGCAAAATTCCAGAAATTTCCTTTATTTTGGGGCAAAATTGCAGGAATTTACCTTATTTTGGAGCAAAATTGCAGCAATTTCCCTTATTTGGGGCAAAATTGCAGAAATTTCACTTATTTTCAGGTAAAAAGGCTGAAATTTCCTTTGTTTTGGGGCAAAAAGGAACAAATTCCCCTTATTTTGGGGCAAAATTGCAGAAATTTTTCTTATTATGTAAAAAAATTGCAAAAATTTCCCTTATTTTAGGGCAAAATTGCAGAAATTTCACTTATTTCAGAGAAAAAAGCAAAAATTTTTCTCTTTTTGAGGCAAAAAGGCAGAAATTCCCATTATTTTGGGGCAAAAGGGCAGAAATTCACTTTATTTTGGGGTAAAATTGCAGAAATTTCACATATTTCAGGGCAAAAAGGCAGAAATTTCCCTTATTTTGGGGCAAAATTGCAGAAATTTCACTTATTTCAGGGTAATAAGTCAGAAATTCCCCTTATTTTGGGGCAAAATACAGAAATTCCCTTTTTTTGGGGGGAAAAAGACAGAAAATCCACTTATTTAGAGGCAAAAAAGCAGAAATTCTTCTTATTTTGGAGCAAAAATGAAGAAATTTTCCTCGTTTATGGCAAAAGGTTATGCATTCCCCTTATTTTCGGGCAAAAAGGCAGAAATTCCCTGTATTTTGGAGCAAAATTGCAGAAATTCTCCTAATTGTGGGGTAAAAAGGCAGAAATTCCCTATATGTTGGGGCAAAAAGACAGAAATTTTCTTTATTTTGGGGCAAAACTCAGAAATTCCTTTTATTTTGGGGCAAAATTCTAGAAATTTCCCTTATTTTGGGGCAAAATTGCAGAAATTTCACTTATTTTGCGGCAAAATTGCAGAAATTTCACTTATTTTAAGGAAAAAATCCAGAAATTTTTCTTATTTTGGGGCAAAAATGCAGAATTCCCCTTATTTTGAGTTAAAAATGCTGAAATTCCCCTTATTTGGGGGCAAAAAGGCAGAAATTTCCCTTATTTTGGGGCAAAGAGACAGAAATTCCCCTTATTTTGTGGCAAAATTGCAGAAATTTCACATATTTCAGGGCATAATTTAAAAATTTCTTATATTTTGGGGCAAAATGACAGAAATTCCGTTTATTTTTGGGTAAAAAGGCAGAAATTTCACTTATTTTGAGGTAAAAAGGCAGAAATTGCTCTAATTTTGGGGCAAAAATGAAGAAATTTCCCTTTTTTGTAGGAATTGTTATACATTCCCCTTACATTCGGGATAAAAAGCAGAAATTCCCCGTATTTTGAAGCAAAATTGCAGAAATTCTCTCAATTTGCGGGCAAAAATGCAGAAATTCTCCTTATTTTGGGGCAAAAAGACAGAAAATCTCCTTTTTCGGGAGCAAACAGTCAGATATTCCCCTTATTTTGAGGCAAAATTGCAGAAATTTCCTTTACATTGTGGCAAAATTGCAGACATTTCCTTTATTTTGGGGCGAAATTGCAGAAATTTCACTTATTTCAGGGTAATAAGTCAGAAATTCCCCTTATTTTGAGGCAAAAAAGACAGAAACTCCCTTTGTTTTGGGGGAAAAAGACAGAAATTCCACTTATATAGAGGCAAAGAGAAAGAAATTCCCTTTATTTGGGAGCAAAAATGAAGAAATTTCACTTTTTATGGCAAAAGGTATGCATTCCCATTATTTTCGGGCAAAAAGGCAGAAATTCCCCGTATTTTGGAGCAAAAAATGCAGAAATTCCCCTTATTTTTCGGCAAAAGGCAGAAATTCCGTTTATTTTGGGGCAAAAATCAGAAACTCCCATTATTTTGGGGCAAAATTCCAGAAATTTCCTTTATTTTGGGGCAAAATTGTAGGAATTTACCTTATTTTGGAGCAAAATTGCAGCAATTTCCCTTATTTGGGGCAAAATTGCAGAAATTTCACATATTTTCAGGTAAGAAGGCTGAAATTTTTTTTGTTTTGGGGCAAAAAGGAACAAATTCCCCTTATTTTGGGGCAAAATTGCAGAAATTTTTCTTATTATGTAAAAAAATTGCAAAAATTTCCCTTATTTTAGGGCAAAATTGCAGAAATTTCACTTATTTCAGAGAAAAGAAGCAAAAATTTTTCTCTTTTTGAGGCAAAAAGGCAGAAATTCCCATTATTTTGGGGCAAAAAGGCAGAAATTCACTTTATTTTGGGGTAAAATTGCAGAAATTTCACATATTTCAGGGCAAAAAGTCAGAAATTTCCCTTATTTTGGGGCAAAATTGCAGAAATTTCACTTATTTCAGGGTAATAAGTCAGAAATTCCCCTTATTTTGGGGCAAAATACAGAAATTCCCTTTTTTGGGGGGGGAAAAAGACAGAAATTCCACTTATTTAGAGGCAAAAAAGCAGAAATTCTTCTTATTTTGGAGCAAAAATGAAGAAATTTTCCTCGTTTATGGCAAAAGGTTATGCATTCCCCTTATTTTCGGGCAAAAAGGCAGAAATTCCCTGTAATTTGGAGCAAAATTGCAGAAATTCCCCTAATTGTGGGGCAAAAAGGCAGAAATTCCCTATATGTTGGGGCAAAAAGACAGAAATTCTCCTTATTTTGGGGCAAAACTCAGAAATTCCTTTTATTTTGGGGCAAAATTCTAGAAATTTCCCTTATTTTGGGGCAAAATTGCAGAAATTTCACTTATTTTGCAGCAAAATTGCAGAAATTTCACTTATTTTAAGGAAAAAATGCAGAAATTTTTTTTATTTTGGGGCAAAAATGCAGAAATTCCCCTTATTTTGAGTTAAAAATGCTGAAATTCCCCTTATTTGGGGGCAAAAAGGCAGAAATTTCCCTTATTTTGGGGCAAAGAGACAGAAATTTCCCTTATTTTGTGGCAAAATTGCAGAAATTTCACATATTTCAGGGCATAATTTAAAAATTTCTTATATTTTGGGGCAAAATGACAGAAATTCCGTTTATTTTTGGGTAAAAAGGCAGAAATTTCACTTATTTTGAGGTAAAAAGGCAGAA
This sequence comes from Micromys minutus, assembly GCF_963924665.1. Lineage (NCBI taxonomy): Eukaryota > Metazoa > Chordata > Mammalia > Rodentia > Muridae > Micromys > Micromys minutus. The sequence goes on along the minus strand of NW_027667133.1, from coordinate 2,589,172 downwards.
ATTGCTCTAATTTTGGGGCAAAAATGAAGAAATTTCCCTTTTTTGTGGCAAAAGTTATACATTCCCCTTACTTTCAGGATAAAAAGCAGAAATTCCCCGTATTTTGAAGCAAAATTGCAGAAATTCTCTCAATTTGCGGGCAAAAATGCAGAAATTCTCCTTATTTTGGGGCAAAAAGACAGAAAATCTCCTTTTTCGGGAGCAAACAGTCAGATATTCCCCTTATTTTGAGGCAAAATTGCAGAAATTTCCTTTACATTGTGGCAAAACTGCAGACATTTCCCTTATTTTGGGGCGAAATTGCAGAAATTTCACTTATTTCAGGGTAATAAGTCAGAAATTCCCCTTATTTTGAGGCAAAAAAGACAGAAACTCCCTTTGTTTTGGGGGAAAAAGACAGAAATTCCACTTATATAGAGGCAAAAAGGAAGAAATTCCCTTTATTTGGGAGCAAAAATGAAGAAATTTCACTTTTTATGGCAAAAGGTATGCATTCCCATTATTTTCGGGCAAAAAGGCAGAAATTCCCTGTATTTTGGAGCAAAAATGCAGAAATTCCCCTTATTTTTCGGCAAAAGGCAGAAATTCCGTTTATTTTGGGGCAAAAATCAGAAACTCCCATTATTTTGGGGCAAAATTCCAGAAATTTCCTTTATTTTGGGCCAAAATTGCAGGAATTTACCTTATTTTGGGGCAAAATTGCAGAAATTTCCCTTATTTGGGGCAAAATTGCAGTAATTTCACTTATTTTCAGGTAAAAAGGCTGAAATTTCCTTTGTTTTGGGGCAAAAAGGAAGAAATTCCCCTTATTTTGGGGCAAAATTGCAGAAATTTTTCTTATTATGTAAAAGAATTGCAAAAATTTCCCTTATTTTAGGGCAAAATTGCAGAAATTTTACTTATTTCAGAGAAAAAAAGCAAAAGTTTTTCTTATTTTGGGGCAAAAAGGCAGAAATTCCCATTATTTTGGGGCAAAAAAGCAGAAATTCACTTTATTTTGAGGTAAAATTGCAGAAATTTCACATATTTCAGGACAAAAAGGCAGAAATTTCCCTTATTTTGGGGCAAAATTGCAGAAATTTCACTTATTTCATGGTAATAAGTCAGAAATTCCCATTATTTTGGAGAAAAAAGACAGAAATTCTCTTTGTTTTGGGGGAAAAAACAGACATTCCACTTACTGAGAAGCAAAAAGTCAGAAATTCCCCTTATTTTGGAGCATAAATGAAGAAATTTCCCTTTTTTATGGAAAAAAGTTATGCATTCCACTTATTTTCAGGCAAAATGGCAGAAATTTCCCATATTTTGGAGCAAAATTGCAGAAATTCCCTTAATTGTGGTGCAAAAAGGCAGAAATTCCCTATATGTTGGGGCAAAAAGACAGAAATTCTCCTTATTTTGGAGAAAAACTCAGAAATTCCACTTATTTTGGGGCAAAATTGCAGAAATTTCACTTACTTCAGGGAAAAAAGGCAGAAATTTTCCTTATTTTGGGGCATAAATGCAGAAATTCCTAATATTTTGTGGCAAAAATGCAGAAATTCCCCTTATTTTGAGGTAAAAAGGGTGAAATTCCCCTTATTTGTGGGCAAAAAGGCAAAAATTTCCCTTATTTTGGGGCAAAATTGCAGAAATTTCACTTATTTCAGGGTAATAAGTCAGAAATTTTTCTTATTTTGGGGTAAAAAAGACAGAAATTCCCTTTGTTTTGGGGGAAAAAGACCGAAATTCCACTTATTTAGAGGCAAAAAAGCAGAAATTCCCCTTATTTTGAAGCAAAAATGAAGAAATTTCCCTTTTTTAAGGCAAAAAGGTATGCATTCTTCTCATTATCTTGCAAAAAGTCAGAAATCCCCCGTATTTTGGAGCAAAATTGCAAAAATTCCCCTAATTGTGGGGCAAAAATGCAGAAATTCCCTATATGTTGGGACAAAAAGACAGAAATTCTCTTTATTTTGGGGCAAAACTCAGAAATTCCACATATTTTGGGGCAAAATTCCAGAAATTTCCTTTATTCTGGGGCAAAATTGGAGAAATTTCACTTATTCTGGGCAAAATTGCAGAAATTTCACTTATATCAGGGGAAAAAAAGAAATTTTGTTATTTTGGGGCAAAAAGGGAGAAATTCCCCTTATTTTGAGGTAAAAAGGCTGAAATTCCCCTTATTTGGGGGCAAAAAGGCAGAAATATGCCTTATTTTGGGGCAAAATTGCAGAAATTTCACATATTTCAGGGTAATAAGTCAGAAATTCCCCTTAATTTGGGGCAAAAAAGACAGATATTCCCTTTGTTTTTGGGGAAAAGGACATAAATTCCACTTATTTAGAGGCAAAAAGGCAGAAATTTCCCTTATTTTAAAGCAACAATGAAGAAATTTCCCTTTTTATGGCAAAAAGGTATGCATTGCCATTATTTTCGGGCAAAAAGGCAGAAATTCCTTGTATTTTGAAACAAAATTGCAGAAATTCCCCTAAATTTGGGGCAAAAGGCAGAAATTCCCTTTATTTGGGGCAAAAATCAGAAATACCCCTTATTTTGGGGCAAAATTCAAGAAATTTCTTTTATTTTGGGTCAAAATTGCAGGAATTTACCTTATTTTGGGGCAAAATTGCAGAAATTTTTCTTATTTGGGGCAAAATTGCAGAAATTTCACTTATTTTTAGGTAAAAAGGCTGAAATTTCCTTTATTTTGGGGCAAAGAGGAAGAAATTCTATGTATTTTGGGGCAAAATTGCAGAAATTTCCTTTATTATTGGGAAAAATTGCAGAAATTTTTCTAATTTTAGGGCAAAATTGCAGATATTTCACTTATTTCAGAGAAAAAAAGCAAAAATTTTTCTTATTTTGGGGCAAAAAGGCAGAAATTCCCATTATTTTGGGGCAAAAGGGCAGAAATTCACCTTATTTTGGGGAAAAATTGCAGAAATTTCACATATTTCTGGGCAAAAAGTCAGAAATTTCCCTTATTTTGGGGCAAAATTGCAGAAATTTCACTTATTTCAGGGAAATAAGTCAGAAATTCCACTTATATTGAGGCAAAAAAGACAGAAATTCCCTTTGTTTTGAGGGAAAAAGACAGAAATTCCACTTATTTAGAGGCAAATAGGCAGAAATTTCCCTTATTTTGGAGCAAAAATGAAGAAATTTCCCTTTTTTATCGCAAAAAGTTATATATTCCCCTTTTTTTCGGGCAAAAAGACAGAAATTCCCTATATGTTGGGGCAAAAAGACAGAAATTCTCCTTATTTTGGGGCAAAACTCATAAATTCCACTTATTTTGGGGTAAAATTCCAGAAATTTCCCTTATTTTGGGGCAAAATTGCAGAAATTTCACTTATTTTGGGGCAAAATTTCAGAAATTTAACTTATTTCAGAAAAAAAAGGCAGAAATTTTCTTTATTTTGGGGCAAAAAGCAAAAATTTCTAATATTTTGTGGCAAAAATGCAGAAATTCCCCTTATTTTGAGGTAAAAAGGCTGAAATTCCCCTTATTTGGCGGCAAAAAGTCAGAAATTTCCCTTATTTTAAAGCAACAATGAAGAAATTTCCCTTTTTATGGCAAAAAGGTATGCATTCCCATTATTTTCGGGCAAAAATGCAGAAATTCCCGGTATTTTGAAGCAAAATTGCAGAAATTGCCCTAAATTTGGGGCAAAAGGCAGAAATTCCCTTTATTTGGGGCAAAAATCAGAAATTCCCCTAATTGTGGGGCAAAATTCCAGAAATTTCCTTTATTTTGGGGCAAAATTGCAGGAATTTCACTTACTTCAGGGAAAAAAGGCAGAAATTTTCCTTATTTTGGGGCATAAATGCAGAAATTCCTAATATTTTGTTGCAAAAATGCAGAAATTCCCCTTATTTTGAGGTAAAAAGGGTGAAATTCCCCTTATTTGTGGGCAAAAAGGCAAAAATTTCCCTTATTTTGGGGCAAAATTGCAGAAATTTCACTCATTTCAGGGTAATAAGTCAGAAATTTTTCTTATTTTGGGGCAAAAAAGACAGAAAATCCCTTTGTTTTGGGGGAAAAAGACAGAAATTCCACTTATTTAGAGGCAAAAATGCAGAAATTCCCCTTATTTTGAAGCAAAAATGAAGAAATTTCCCTTTTTTAAGGAAAAAGATATGCATTCTTCTCATTATCTTGCAAAAAGGCAGAAATTCCCCATATTTTGGAGCAAAATTGCAAAAATTCCCCTAATTGTGGGGCAAAAATGCAGAAATTCCCTATATGTTGGGGCAAAAAGACAGAAATTTTCTTTATTTTGGGGCAAAACTCAGAAATTCCACTTATTTTGGGGCAAAATTCCAGAAATTTCCTTTATTCTGGGGCAAAATTGGAGAAATTTCACTTATTTTGGGCAAAATTGCAGAAATTTTACTTATTTCAGGGGAAAAAAAAATTTTGTTATTTGGGGCAAAATGGGAGAAATTCCCCTTATTTTGAGGTAAAAAGGCTGAAATACCCCTTATTTGGGGGCAAAAAGGCAGAAATATCCCTTATTTTGGGGCAAATTGCAGCAATTTCACTTATTTCAGGGTAATAAGTCAGAAATTCCCCTTAATTTGGGGCAAAAAAGACAGATATTCCCTTTGTTTTTGGGGAAAAAGACATAAATTCCACTTATTTAGAGGCAAAAAGGCAGAAATTTCCCTTATTTTAAAGCAACAATGAAGAAATTTCCCTTTTTATGGCAAAAAGGTATGCATTCCCATTATTTTCGGGCATAAAGGCAGAAATTCCCCGTATTTTGGAGCAAAATTGCAGAAATTCCCCTAAATTTGGGGCAAAAGGCAGAAATTCCCTTTATTTGGGGCAAAAATCAGAAATACCCCTTATTTTGGGGCAAAATTCAAGAAATTTCCTTTATATTGGGGCAAAATTCCAGGAATTTGCCTTATTTTGGGGCAAAATTGCAGAAATTTTTCTTATTTGGGGCAAAATTGCAGAAATTTCACTTATTTTTAGGTAAAAAGGCTGAAATTTCCTTTATTTTGGGGCAAAAAGAAAGAAATTCCCTGTATTTTGGGGCAAAATTGCAGAAATTTCCTTTATTATTGGGAAAAATTGCAGAAATTTTTCTAATTTTAGGGCAAAATTGCAGAAATTTCACTTATTTCAGAGAAAAAAAGCAAGAATTTTTTTTATTTTGGGGCAAAAAGGCAGAAATTCCCATTATTTTGGGGCAAAAAAGCAGAAATTCACTTTATTTTGAGGTAAAATTGCAGAAATTTCACATATTTCAGGACAAAAAGGCAGAAATTTCCCTTATTTTGGGGCAAAATTGCAGAAATTTCACTTTTTTCATGGTAATAAGTCAGAAATTCCCATTATTTTGGGGCAAAAAAGACAGAAATTCTCTTTGTTTTGGGGGAAAAAACAGACATTCCACTTACTGAGAAGCAAAAAGTCAGAAATTCCCCTTATTTTGGAGCATAAATGAAGAAATTTCCCTTTTTTATGGAAAAAAGTTATGCATTCCACTTATTTTCAGGCAAAATGGCAGAAATTCCCCATATTTTGGAGCAAAATTGCAGAAATTCCCCGTATTTTGGAGCAAAATAGCAGAAATTCCCCTAATTGTGGTGCAAAAAGGCAGAAATTCCCTATATGTTGGGGCAAAAAGACAGAAATTCTCCTTATTTTGGAGAAAAACTCAGAAATTCCACTTATTTTGGGGCAAAATTGCAGAAATTTCACTTACTTCAGGGAAAAAAGGCAGAAATTTTCCTTATTTTGGGGCATAAATGCAGAAATTCCTAATATTTTGTGGCAAAAATGCAGAAATTCCCCTTATTTTGAGGTAAAAATGGTGAAATTCCCCTTATTTGTGGGCAAAAAGGCAAAAATTTCCCTTATTTTGGGGCAAAATTGCAGAAATTTCACTTATTTCAGGGTAATAAGTCAGAAATTTTTCTTATTTTGGGGTAAAAAAGACAGAAAATCCCTTTGTTTTGGGGGAAAAAGACCGAAATTCCACTTATTTAGAGGCAAAAAAGCAGAAATTCCCCTTATTTTAAAGCAAAAATGAAGAAATTTCCCTTTTTTAAGGCAAAAAGGTATGCATTCTTCTCATTATCTTGCAAAAAGTCAGAAATCCCCCGTATTTTGGAGAAAATTGCAAAAATTCCCCTAATTGTGGGGCAAAAATGCAGAAATTCCCTATATGTTGGGACAAAAAGACAGAAATTCTCTTTATTTTGGGGCAAAACTCAGAAATTCCACATATTTTGGGGCAAAATTCCAGAAATTTCCTTTATTCTGGGGCAAAATTGGAGAAATTTGACTTATTTTGGGCAAAATTGCAGAAATTTCACTTATATCAGGGGAAAAAAAGAAATTTTGTTATTTTGGGGCAAAAAGGGAGAAATTCCCCTTATTTTGAGGTAAAAAGGCTGAAATTCCCCTTATTTGGGGGCAAAAAGGCAGAAATATCCCTTATTTTGGGGCAAAATTGCAGAAATTTCACATATTTCAGGGTAATAAGTCAGAAATTTCCCTTATTTTGGGGCAAAATTGCAGAAATTTCACTTATTTTAGGGTAATAAGTCAGAAATTCCCCTTATTTTGGGGCAAAATACAGAAATTCCCATTTTTTGGGGGGAAAAAGACAGAAATTCCACTTATTTAGAGGCAAAAAAGCAGAAATTCTTCTTATTTTGGAGCAAAAATGAAGAAATTTTCCTCGTTTATGGCAAAAGGTTATGCATTCCCCTTATTTTCGGGCAAAAAGGCAGAAATTCCCTGTATTTTGGAGCAAAATTGCAGAAATTGCCCTAAATTTGGGGCAAAAGACAGAAATTCCCTTTATTTGGGGCAAAAATCAGAAATTCCCCTAATTGTGGGGCAAAATTCCAGAAATTTCCTTTATTTTGGGGCAAAATTGCAGGAATTTCACTTACTTCAGGGAAAAAAGGCAGAAATTTTCCTTATTTTGGGGCATAAATGCAGAAATTCCTAATATTTTGTTGCAAAAATGCAGAAATTCCCCTTATTTTGAGGTAAAAAGGGTGAAATTCCCCTTATTTGTGGGCAAAAAAGCAAAAATTTCCCTTATTTTGGGGCAAAATTGCAGAAATTTCACTTATTTCAGGGTAATAAGTCAGAAATTTTTCTTATTTTGGGGCAAAAAAGACAGAAAATCCCTTTGTTTTGGGGGAAAAAGACAGAAATTCCACTTATTTAGAGGCAAAAATGCAGAAATTCCCCTTATTTTGAAGCAAAAATGAAGAAATTTCCCCTTTTTAAGGCAAAAAGATATGCATTCTTCTCAATATCTTGCAAAAAGGCAGAAATTCCCCATATTTTGGAGCAAAATTGCAAAAATTCCCCTAATTGTGGGGCAAAAATGCAGAAATTCCCTATATGTTGGGGCAAAAAGACAGAAATTTTCTTTATTTTGGGGCAAAACTCAGAAATTCCACTTAATTTGGGGCAAAATTCCAGAAATTTCCTTTATTCTGGGGCAAAATTAGAGAAATTTCACTTATTTTGGGCAAAATTGCAGAAATTTTACTTATTTCAGGGAAAAAAAAATTTTGTTATTTGGGGCAAAATGGGAGAAATTCCCCTTATTTTGAGGTAAAAAGGCTGAAATACCCCTTATTTGGGGGCAAAAAGGCAGAAATATCCCTTATTTTGGGGCAAAATTGCAGCAATTTCACTTATTTCAGGGTAATAAGTCAGAAATTCCCCTTAATTTGTGGCAAAAAAGACAGATATTCCCTTTGTTTTTGGGGAAAAAGACATAAATTCCACTTATTTAGAGGCAAAAAGGCAGAAATTTCCCTTATTTTAAAGCAACAATGAAGAAATTTCCCTTTTTATGGCAAAAAGGTATGCATTCCCATTATTTTCGGGCATAAAGGCAGAAATTCCCCGTATTTTGGAGCAAAATTGCAGAAATTCCCCTAATTTGGGGCAAAAGGCAGAAATTCCCTTTATTTGGGGCAAAAATCAGAAATACCCCTTATTTTGGGGCAAAATTCAAGAAATTTCCTTTATATTGGGGCAAAATTCCAGGAATTTGCCTTATTTTGGGGCAAAATTGCAGAAATTTTTCTTATTTGGGGCAAAATTGCAGAAATTTCACTTATTTTTAGGTAAAAAGGCTGAAATTTCCTTTATTTTGGGGCAAAAAGGAAGAAATTCCCTGTATTTTGGGGCAAAATTGCAGAAATTTTCTTTATTATTGGGAAAAATTGCAGAAATTTTTCTAATTTTAGGGCAAAATTGCAGAAATTTCACTTATTTCAGAGAAAAAAAGCAAGAATTTTTTTTATTTTGGGGCAAAAAGGCAGAAATTCCCATTATTTTGGGGCAAAAAAGCAGAAATTCACTTTATTTTGAGGTAAAATTGCAGAAATTTCACATATTTCAGGACAAAAAGGCAGAAATTTCCCTTATTTTGTGGCAAAATTGCAGAAATTTCACTTTTTTCATGGTAATAAGTCAGAAATTCCCATTATTTTGGGGCAAAAAAGACAGAAATTCTCTTTGTTTTGGGGGAAAAAACAGACATTCCACTTACTGAGAAGCAAAAAGTCAGAAATTCCCCTTATTTTGGAGAATAAATGAAGAAATTTCCCTTTTTTATGGAAAAAAGTTATGCATTCCACTTATTTTCAGGCAAAATGGCAGAAATTCCCCATATTTTGGAGCAAAATTGCAGAAATTCCCCGTATTTTGGAGCAAAATAGCAGAAATTCCCCTAATTGTGGTGCAAAAAGGCAGAAATTCCCTATATGTTGGGGCAAAAAGACAGAAATTCTCCTTATTTTGGAGAAAAACTCAGAAATTCCACTTATTTTGGGGCAAAATTGCAGAAATTTCACTTACTTCAGGGAAAAAAGGCAGAAATTTTCCTTATTTTGGGGCATAAATGCAGAAATTCCTAATATTTTGTGGTAAAAATGCAGAAATTCCTTTTATTTTGAGGTAAAAAGGGTGAAATTCCCCTTATTTGTGGGCAAAAAGGCAAAAATTTCCCTTATTTTGGGGCAAAATTGCAGAAATTTCACTTATTTCAGGGTAATAAGTCAGAAATTTTTCTTATTTTGGGGTAAAAAAGACAGAAAATCCCTTTGTTTTTGGGGGAAAAAGACCGAAATTCCACTTATTTAGAGGCAAAAAAGCAGAAATTCCCCTTATTTTGAAGCAAAAATGAAGAAATTTCCCTTTTTTAAGGCAAAAAGGTATGCATTCTTCTCATTATCTTGCAAAAAGTCAGAAATCCCCCGTATTTTGGAGCAAAATTGCAAAAATTCCCCTAATTGTGGGGCAAAAATGCAGAAATTCCCTATATGTTGGGACAAAAAGACAGAAATTCTCTTTATTTTGGGGCAAAACTCAGAAATTCCACATATTTTGGGGCAAAATTCCAGAAATTTCCTTTATTCTGGGGCAAAATTGGAGAAATTTCACTTATTTTGGGCAAAATTGCAGAAATTTCACTTATATCAGGGGAAAAGAAATTTTGTTATTTTGGGGCAAAAAGGGAGAAATTCCCCTTATTTTGAGGTAAAAAGGCTGAAATTCCCCTTATTTGGGGGCAAAAAGGCAGAAATATCCCTTATTTTGGGGCAAAATTGCAGAAATTTCACATATTTCAGGGTAATAAGTCAGAAATTTCCCTTATTTTGGGGCAAAATTGCAGAAATTTCACTTATTTCAGGGTAATAAGTCAGAAATTCCCCTTATTTTGGGGCAAAATACAGAAATTCCCTTTTTTTGGGGGGAAAAAGACAGAAATTCCACTTATTTAGAGGCAAAAAAGCAGAAATTCTTCTTATTTTGGAGCAAAAATGAAGAAATTTTCCTCGTTTATGGCAAAAGGTTATGCATTCCCCTTATTTTCGGGCAAAAAGGCAGAAATTCCCTGTATTTTGGAGCAAAATTGCAGAAATTCCCCTAATTGTGGGGCAAAAAGGCAGAAATTCCCTATATGTTGGAGCAAAAAGACAGAAATTCTCCTTATTTTGGGGCAAAACTCAGAAATTCCTTTTATTTTGGGGCAAAATTCTAGAAATTTCCCTTATTTTGGGGCAAAATTGCAGAAATTTCACTTATTTTGCAGCAAAATTGCAGAAATTTCACATATTTTAAGGAAAAAATGCAGAAATTTTTCTTATTTTGGGGCAAAAATGCAGAAATTCCCCTTATTTTGAGTTAAAAATGCTGAAATTCCCCTTATTTGGGGGCAAAAAGTCAGAAATTTCCCTTATTTTGGGGCAAAGAGACAGAAATTCCCCTTATTTTGTGGCAAAATTGCAGAAATTTCACATATTTCAGGGCATAATTTAAAAATTTCTTATATTTTGGGGCAAAATGACAGAAATTCCGTTTATTTTTGGGTAAAAAGGCAGAAATTTCACTTATTTTGAGGTAAAAAGGCAGAAATTGCTCTAATTTTGGGGCAAAAATGAAGAAATTTCCCTTTTTTGTGGCAAAAGTTATACATTCCCCTTACTTTCAGGATAAAAAGCAGAAATTCCCCGTATTTTGAAGCAAAATTGCAGAAATTCTCTCAATTTGCAGGCAAAAATGCAGAAATTCTCCTTATTTTGGGGCAAAAAGACAGAAAATCTCCTTTTTCGGGAGCAAACAGTCAGATATTCCCCTTATTTTGAGGCAAAATTGCAGAAATTTCCTTTACATTGTGGCAAAATTGCAGACATTTCCCTTATTTTGGGGCGAAATTGCAGAAATTTCACTTATTTCAGGGAAATAAGTCAGAAATTCCCCTTATTTTGAGGCAAAAAAGACAGAAACTCCCTTTGTTTTGGGGGAAAAAGACAGAAATTCCACTTATATAGAGGCAAAAAGGAAGAAATTCCCTTTATTTGGGAGCAAAAATGAAGAAATTTCACTTTTTATGGCAAAAGGTATGCATTCCCATTATTTTCGGGCAAAAAGGCAGAAATTCCCCGTATTTTGGAGCAAAAATGCAGAAATTCCCCTTATTTTTCGGCAAAAGGCAGAAATTCCGTTTATTTTGGGGCAAAAATCAGAAACTCCCATTATTTTGGGGCAAAATTCCAGAAATTTCCTTTATTTTGGGGCAAAATTGCAGGAATTTACCTTATTTTGGGGCAAAATTGCAGAAATTTCCCTTATTTGGGGCAAAATTGCAGAAATTTCACTTATTTTCAGGTAAAAAGGCTGAAATTTCCTTTGTTTTGGGGCAAAAAGGAAGAAATTCCCCTTATTTTGGGGCAAAATTGCAGAATCTTTTCTTATTATGTAAAAGAATTGCAAAAATTTCCCTTATTTTAGGGCAAAATTGCAGAAATTTTACTTATTTCAGAGAAAAAAAAGCAAAAGTTTTTCTTATTTTGGGGCAAAAAGGCAGAAATTCCCATTATTTTGGGGCAAAAAAGCAGAAATTCACTTTATTTTGAGGTAAAATTGCAGAAATTTCACATATTTCAGGACAAAAAGGCAGAAATTTCCCTTATTTTGTGGCAAAATTGCAGAAATTTCACTTTTTTCATGGTAATAAGTCAGAAATTCCCATTATTTTGGGGCAAAAAAGACAGAAATTCTCTTTGTTTTGGGGGAAAAAACAGACATTCCACTTACTGAGAAGCAAAAAGTCAGAAATTCCCCTTATTTTGGAGCATAAATGAAGAAATTTCCCTTTTTTATGGAAAAAAGTTATGCATTCCACTTATTTTCAGGCAAAATGGCAGAAATTCCCCGTATTTTGGAGCAAAATTGCAGAAATTCCCCGTATTTTGGAGCAAAATTGCAGAAATTCCCCTAATTGTGGTGCAAAAAGGCAGAAATTCCCTATATGTTGGGGCAAAAAGACAGAAATTCTCCTTATTTTGGAGAAAAACTCAGAAATTCCACTTATTTTGGGGCAAAATTGCAGAAATTTCACTTACTTCAGGGAAAAAAGGCAGAAATTTTCCTTATTTTGGGGCATAAATGCAGAAATTCCTAATATTTTGTGGCAAAAATGCAGAAATTCCTCTTATTTTGAGGTAAAAAGGGTGAAATTCCCCTTATTTGTGGGCAAAAAGGCAAAAATTTCCCTTATTTTGGGGCAAAATTGCAGAAATTTCACTTATTTCACGGTAATAAGTCAGAAATTTTTCTTATTTTGGGGTAAAAAAGACAGAAAATCCCTTTGTTTTGGGGGAAAAAGACCGAAATTCCACTTATTTAGAGGCAAAAAAGCAGAAATTCCCCTTATTTTGAAGCAAAAATGAAGAAATTTCCCTTTTTTAAGGCAAAAAGGTATGCATTCTTCTCATTATCTTGCAAAAAGTCAGAAATCCCCCGTATTTTGGAGCAAAATTGCAAAAATTCCCCTAATTGTGGGGCAAAAATGCAGAAATTCCCTATATGTTGAGACAAAAAGACAGAAATTCTCTTTATTTTGGGGCAAAACTCAGAAATTCCACATATTTTGGGGCAAAATTCCAGAAATTTCTATATTCTGGGGCAAAATTGGAGAAATTTCACTTATTTTGGGCAAAATTGCAGAAATTTCACTTATATCAGGGGAAAAAAGAAATTTTGTTATTTTGGGGCAAAAAGGGAGAAATTCCCCTTATTTTGAGGTAAAAAGGCTGAAATTCCCCTTATTTGGGGGCAAAAAGGCAGAAATATCCCTTATTTTGGGGCAAAATTGCAGAAATTTCACATATTTCAGGGTAATAAGTCAGAAATTCCCCTTAATTTGGGGCAAAAAAGACAGATATTCCCTTTGTTTTTGGGGAAAAAGACATAAATTCCACTTATTTAGAGGCAAAAAGGCAGAAATTTCCCTTATTTTAAAGCAACAATGAAGAAATTTCCCTTTTTATGGCAAAAACGTATGCATTGCCATTATTTTCGGGCAAAAAGGCAGAAATTCCTTGTATTTTGGAACAAAATTGCAGAAATTCCCCTAAATTTGGGGCAAAAGGCAGAAATTCCCTTTATATGGGGCAAAAATCAGAAATACCCCTTATTTTGGGGCAAAATTCAAGAAATTTCCTTTATTTTGGGGCAAAATTGCAGGAATTTACCTTATTTTGGGGCAAAATTGCAGAAATTTTTCTTATTTGGGGCAAAATTGCAGAAATTTCACTTATTTTTAGGTAAAAAGGCTGAAATTTCCTTTATTTTGAGGCAAAAAGGAAGAAATTCTATGTATTTTGGGGCAAAATTGCAGAAATTTCCTTTATTATTGGGAAAAATTGCAGAAATTTTTCTTATTTTAGGGCAAAATTGCAGAAATTTCACTTATTTCAGAGAAAAAAAGGAAAAATTTTTCTTATTTTGGGGCAAAAAGGCAGAAATTCCCATTATTTTGGAACAAAAGGGCAGAAATTCACCATATTTTGGGGAAAAATTGCAGAAATTTCACATATTTCTGGGCAAAAATTCAGAAATTTCCCTTATTTTGGGGCAAAATTGCAGAAATTTCACTTATTTCAGGGAAATAAGTCAGAAATTCCACTTATATTGAGGCAAAAAAGACAGAAATTCCCTTTGTTTTGAGGGAAAAATACAGAAATTCCACTTATTTAGAGGCAAATAGGCAGAAATTTCCCTTATTTTGGAGCAAAAATAAAGAAATTTCCCTTTTTTATGTCAAAAAGTTATGCATTCCCCTTTTTTTCGGGCAAAAATCAGAAATTCCCCGTATTTTGGAGCAAAATTGCAGAAATTCCCCTAGTTGTGGGGCAAAAAGACAGAAATTCCCTATATGTTGGGGCAAAAAACAGAAATTCTCTTTATTTTGGGGCCAAACTCATAAATTCCACTTATTTTGGGGTAAAATTCCAGAAATTTCCCTTATTTTGGGGCAAAATTGCAGAAATTTCACTTATTTTGGGGCAAAATTGCAGAAATTTCACTTATTTCAGGGAAAAAAGGCAGAAATTTTATTTATTTTGGGGCAAAAAGCAAAAATTCCTAATATTTTGTGACAAAAATGCAGAAATTCCCCTTATTTTGAGGTAAAAAGGCTGAAATTCCCCTTATTTGGCAGCAAAAAGTCAGAAATATCCCTTATCTTGGGGCAAAATTGCAGAAATTTCACTTATTTCAGGGTAATAAGTCATAAATTTTGCTCATTTTGGGGCAAAAAAGAAAGAAAATCCCTTTTTTGGAGAGAAAAAGACAGAAATTCCACTTATTTAGAGGCAAAAGGGCAAAAATTACCTTTATTCTGGAGCAAAAATGAAGAAATTTCCCTTTTTTATGGCATAAAGTTATGCATTCCCCTTATTTTCGGGCATAAAGGCAGAAATTCCCCGTATTTTGGAGCAAAATTGCAGAAATTCCCCTAATTGTGGGGCAAAAATGCAGATATTCTGTATATGTTGGGGCAAAAAGACAGAAATTCCCCTTATTTTGGGGCAAAACTCAGAAATTCCACTTATTTTGGGGCAAAATTCCAGAAATTCCCCTTATTTTGGGACAAAATTGCAGAAATTTCACTTATTTTAGGGCAAAATTGCAGAAATTTCACTTATTTCAGGGAAAAAAGGCAGAAATTTTCCTTATTTTGGAGCAAAAAGGCAGAAATTCCTAATACTTTGTGGCAAAAAGTCAGAAATTTCCCTTATTTTGGGGCAAAATGGCAGAAATTTCAATTATTTCAGGGTAATAAGTCAGAAAATTTCTTGATTTTGGGGCAAAAAAGACAGAAAATCCCTTTGTTTTAGAGGAAAAACAGAAATTCCACTTATTTAGAAGCAAAAAAGCAGAAATTCCCCTTATTTTGGAGCAAAAATGAAGAAATTTCCCTTTTTTAAGGCAAAAAGTTATGCATTCCCCTTTTTTTCGTGCAAAAAGGCAGAAATTCCTTGTATTTTGGAGCAAAATTGCAGAAATTCCCCTAATTGTGGTGCAAAAAGGCAGAAATTCCCTATATGTTGGGGCAAAAACACAGAAATTCTCTTTATTTTGGGGCAAAACTCAGAAATTCCACTTATTTTGGGGCTAAATTGCAGAAATTTCACTTATTTCAGGGAAAAAAGGCAGAAATTCCTAATATTTTGTGGCAAAAATGCAGAAATTCCCCTTATTTTGAGGTAAAAAGGGTGAAATTCCCCTTATTTTTGGGCAAAAAGGCAAAAATTTCCCTTATTTTGGGGCAAAATTGCAGAAACTTCACTTATTTCAGAGTAATAAGTCAAAAATTTTTCTTATTTTGGGGCAAAAAAGAAAATCCCTTAGTTTTGGGGAAAAAAGACAAAAATTCCAATTATTTAGAGGCAAAAAAGCAGAAATTCCCCTTATTTCGAAGCAAAAATGAAGAAATTTCCCTTTTTTAAGGCAAAAGGGTATGCATTCTTCTTATTTTCGGGCAAAAATGCAGAAATTCCTCGTATTTTGGAGCAATATTGCAAAAATTCCCTTAATTGTGGGGCAAAAATGCAGAAATTCCCTATATGTTGGGGCAAAAGACAGAAATTCTCCTTATTTTGGGGCAAAACTCAGAAATTCCACTTATTTTGGGGCAAAATTCCAGAAATTTCCCTAATTCTGGGGCAAAATTGCAGAAATTTCACTTATTTTGGGCAAAATTTCACAAATTTCACTTATTTCAGGGAAAAAAAAGGAATTTTGTTATTTTGGTGCAAAAAGGCAGAAATTCCCCTTATTTTGAGGTAAAAAGGCTAAAATTCCCCTTATTTGGGGGCAAAAAGGCAGAAATATCCCTTATTTTGGGGCAAAATTGCAGAAATTTCACTTATTACAGGGTAATAAATCAGAAATTCTCCTTAATTTGGGGCAAAAAAGACAGAAATTCGCTTTTTTGGGGGGCAAGAAGAAGAAATTCCACTTATTTAGACGCAAGAAGGCAAAAATTCCCCTTATTTTGGAGCAAAAATGAAGAAATTTCCCTTTTTATGGCAAAAAGGTATGTATTCCCATTATTTTCGGGCAAAAAGGCAGATTCCCCGTATTTTGGAGCAAAATTGCAGAAATTCCTCTAAATTTGGGGCAAAAGGCAGAAATTCCCTTTATTTCGGGGCAAAAATCATAAATTCCCATTATTTTGGGGCAAAATTCAAGATATTTCTTTTATTTTGAGGCAAAATTGAAGGAATTTACCTTATTTTGGGGCACAATTGCAGAAATTTTTCTTATTTGGGGCAAAATTGCAGAAATTTCACTTATTTTCAGGTAAAAAGGCTGAAATTTCCTTTATTTTGGGGCAAAAATGCAGAAATTCCCATTTTTTGGGGCAAAAAAGGAGAAATTCACCTTATTTTTAGGTAAAATTGCAGAAATTTCACATATTTCAGGGCAAAAAGGTAGAAATTTCCCTAATTTGAGGCAAAATTGCAGAAATTTCACTTATTTCAGGGTAATAAGTCAGAGATTCCCCTTATTTTGGGCCAAAAAAACCAGAAATTCCCTTTGTTTTGGGGGAAAAAGACAGAAATTCCACTTATTGAGAAGCAAAAAGGCAGAAATTCCCCTTATTTTGGAGCAAAAAATGAAGAAATTTCCCTTTTTTATGGCAAAAAGTTATGCATTCCCCTTATTTTCGTGCAAAAAGGCAGAAATTCCCCGTATTTTGGAGCAGAATTGCAGAAATTCCCCTAATTGTGGTGCAAAAAGGCAGAAATTCCCTATATGTTGGGGCAAAAACACAGAAATTCTCATTATTTTGGGTCAAAACTCAGAAATTCCACTTATTTTTGGGAAAAATTGCAGAAATTTCACTTACTTCATGGAAAAAAGGCAGAAATTCCTAATATTTTGTGGCAAAAATGCAGAAATTCCCCTTATTTTGAGGTAAAAAGGGTGAAATTCCCCTTATTTGTGAGCAAAAAGGAAAAAATTTCCCTTATTTTGGGGCAAAATTGCAGAAACTTCACTTATTTCAGAGTAATAAGTCAGAATTTTTTTTTTACTTTGGGGCAAAAAAGACAGAAAATCCCTTTGTTTTGGGGAAAAAAGACAGAAATTCCACTTATTTAGAGGCAAAAAAGCAGAAATTCCCCTTATTTTGAAGCAAAAATGAAGAAATTTCCCTTTTTTAAGGCAAAAAGGTATGCATTCTTCTTATTTTCGGGCAAAAAGGCAGAAATTCCCCGTATTTTAGAGCAATATTGCAAAAATTCCCCTAATTGTGGGGCAAAAATGCAGAAATTCCCTATATGTTGGGGCAAAAGACAGAAATTCTCCTTATTTTGGGGCAAAACTCAGAAATTCCACTTATTTTGGGGCAAAATTCCAGAAATTTCCCTTATTCTGGGGCAAAATTGCAGAAATTTCACTTATTTTAGGCAAAATTGCAGAAATTTCACTTATTTCAGGGAAAAAAAGGAATTTTGTTAATTTGGGGCAAAAAGGCAGAAATATCCCTTATTTTGGGGCAAAATTGCAGAAATTTCACTTATTACAGGGTAATAAGTCAGAAATTCTCTTTAATTTGGGGCAAAAAAGACAGAAATTCCCTTTGTTTTGGGGCAAAAAGAAGAAATTCCACTTATTTAGAGGCAAGAAGGCAGAAATTCCCCTTATTTTGGAGCAAAAATGAAGAAATTTCCCTTTTTATGGCAAAAAGGTATGCATTCCCATTATTTTCGGGCAAAAAGGCAGAAATTTCCCGTATTTTGGAGCAAAATTGCAGAAATTCCCCTAAATTTGGGGCAAAAGGCAGAAATTCCCTATATTTTGGGGCAAGAATCATAAATTCCCCTTATTTTGGGGCAAAATTCAAGAAATTTCTTTTATTTTGAAGCAAAATTGAAGGAATTTACCTTATTTTGGGGCACAATTGCAGAATTTTTTTCTTATTTGGGGCAAAATTGCAGAAATTTCACTTATTTTCAGGTAAAAAGGCTGAAATTTCCTTTATTTTGGGGCCAAAAGGGAGAAATTCCCCTTATTTTGGGGCAAAATTGCAGAAATTTTTATTATTATTGGGAAAAATTGCAGCAATTTTCCTTATTTTAGGGCAAAATTGCAGCAATTTTACTTATTTCAGAGAAAAAAGTAAAAATTTTTCTTATTTTGGGGCAAAAAGGAAGAAATTCCCATTATTTTGGGGCAAAAAGGCAAAAATTCACCTTATTTTGGGGTAAAATTGCAGACATTTCACATATTTCAGAGCAAAAAGGCAGAAATTTCCCTTATTTTGGGGCAAAATTGCAGAAATTTCACTTATTTCAAGGTAATAAGTCAGAAATTCCCCTTATTTTGGGGCAAAAAAATACAGAAATTCCCTTTGTTTTGGGGGAAAAAGACAGAAATTCCACTTATTTAGAGGCAAAAAAGCAGAAATTCTTCTCATTCTGGAGCAAAAATGAAGAAATTTTCCTCGTTTATGGAAAAAGGTTATGCATTCCCCTTATTTTCAGGCAAAAAGGCAGAAATTCCCTGTATTTTGGAGCAAAATTGCAGAAATTCCCCTAATTGTGAAGCAAAAAGTCAGAAATTCCCTATATGTTGGGGCAAAAACACAGAAATTCTCCTTATTTTGGGGCAAAATTCAGAAATTCCCCATATTTTGGGGCAAAATTCCAGAAATTTCCCTTATTTTGGGGCCAAATTGCAGAAATTTCACTTAATTTGTTGCAAAATTGCAGAAATTTCAATTATTTAAAAAAAAGGCAGAAATTTTTCTTATTTTGGGGCAAAAATGCAGAAATTCCCCTTATTTTGAGTAAAAATGCTGAAATTCCCCTTATTTGGGGGCAAAAAGGCAGAAATTTCCCTTATTTTGGGGCAAAGAGACAGAAATTCCCATATTTTGTGGCAAAAATGCAGAAATTTATTTTATTTTGGCGCAAAATTGCAGAAATTTCACATATTTCAGGGCATAATTCAAAAATTCCTTTTATTTTGGGGCAAAATGACAGAAATTCCGTTTATTTTTGGGTAAAATGCCAGAGATTTCACTTATTTTGAGGTAAAAAGGCAGAAATTGCTCTAATTTTGGGGCAAAAATGAAGAAATTTCCCTTTTCTGTGGCAAAAGGTGTACATTCCCCTTACTTTCGGGATAAAAAGAAGAAATTCCCCATATTTTGAAGCAAAATTGCAGAAATTCTCTCAATTTTCGGGCAAAAAGGCAGAAATTCTCCTTATTTTGGGGCAAAAAGACAGAAAATCTTCTTTTTCGGGAGCAAACAGTCAGAAATTCCCCTTATTTTGAAGCAAAATTGCAGAAATTTTCTTTACATTGGGGTAAAATTGCAGAAATTTCCCTTATTTTGGGACGAAATTGCAGAAATTTCACTTATTTCAGGGTAATGACTCAGAAATTTACCTTATTTTGAGGCAAAAAAACAGAAATTCCCTTTGTTTTGAAGTAAAAATACAGAAATTCCACTTATATAGAGGCAAAAAGGAAGAAATTCCCTTTATTTTGGAGCAAAAATGCAGAAATTCTCCTTTATTTAGGCAAAAGGCAGAAATTCCCTTTATTTGGGGGCAAAAATCAGAAACTCCCATTATTTTGGGGCAAAATTCCAGAAATTTCCTTTATTTTGGGGCAAAATTGCAGGAATTTACCTTATTTTGGGGCAAAATTGTAGAAATTTCCCTTATTTGGGGCAAAATTGCAGAAATTTCACTTATTTTCAGGTAAAAAGGCTGAAATTTCCTTTGTTTTGGTGCAAAAAGGAAGAAATTCCCCTTATTTTGGGGCAAAATTGCAGAAATTTTTCTTATTATGTGAAAAAATTGCAAAAATTTCCCTTATTTTAGGGCAAAATTGCAGAAATTTCACTTATTTCAGAGAAAAAAAGCAAAAATTTTTCTTATTTTTGGTCAAAAAGGCAGAAATTCCCATTATTTTGGGGCCAAAAGGCAGAAATTCACCTTATTTTGGGGCAAAAAGGCAGAAATTCACCTTATTTTGGGGTAAAATTGAGGAATTTCATATATTTCAGGGCAAAAAGACAGAAATTTCCCTTATTTTGGGGCAAAATTGCAGAAATTTCACTTATTTCAGGGTAATAAGTCAGAAATTTTCTTTATTTTGGGGCAAAAATACAGAAATTACCTTTTTTGAGAGGGAAAAAACAGAAATTCCACTTATTTAGAGGAAAAAAGTCAGAAATTCCCCTTATTTTTGAGCAAAAATGACGAAATTTCCCTTTTTTTGGCAAAAAGGCTGAAATTCCCCGTATTTTCAGGCAAAAATTCAGATATTCCCCTTATGTGTGGGCCAAAAGACAGAAATTTCGTTTATTTTTGGGGTAAAGGCAGAAATTGCACTTATTTTGAGTCAAAAAGGTGGAAAATTTCCTTATTTTTGGGCAAAAATGAAGAAATTTCCCTTTTTTATGGCAAAAAGGTATACATTCCCTTTATTTTCGGGCAAAAAGGCAGAAATTCCCCGTATTTTGAAGCAAAATTGCAGAAATTCCCCTAATTGTGGGGCAAATAGGCAGAAATTCCCTATATGTTGGGGCAAAAAGACAGAAATTCTCCTTATTTTGGGGCAAAACTCAGAAATTTCACTTATTTTAGGGCAAAATTGCAGAAATTTCAGTTATTTCAGAGAAAAAAAGCAAAAATTTTTCTTATTTTGGGGCAAAAAGGCAGAAATTCCCATTATTTTGGGGCAAAAAGGCAGAAATTCACCTTATTTTGGGGTAAAATTGCAGAAATTTCACGGCAAAAAGACAGAAATTTCCCTTATTTTGGGTCAAAATTGCAGAAATTTCACTTATTTCAGGGTAATAAGTCAGAAATTTTCTTTATTTTGGGGCAAAAATACAGAAATTACCTTTTTTTGGGGGGAAAAATACAGAAATTCCATTTATTTAGATGCAAAAAGGCAGAAATTCCCTTTATATTGGAGCAAAAATTAAGAATTTTCCCTTTTTTATACAAAAAGGTATGCATTCCCCTTATTTTCGGGCAAAAAAGGCAAAAATTCACCGTATTTTGGAGCAAAATTGCAGAAATTCCTCTAATTTTAGGGCAAAAGGCAGAAATTCTCTTTATTTTGGGGCAAAAATCAGAAATTCCCCTTACTTTCGGGCAAAATTCCAGAAATTTCCTTTATTTTGGGGCAAAATTGCAGAAATTTATCTTATTTATGGGCAAAATTGCAGAATTTTCACTTATTTCAGGGAAAAAAGGCA
Source organism: Micromys minutus (assembly GCF_963924665.1). Taxonomy (NCBI): domain Eukaryota; kingdom Metazoa; phylum Chordata; class Mammalia; order Rodentia; family Muridae; genus Micromys; species Micromys minutus. Next base: position 2,568,113 of record NW_027667133.1, on the reverse strand, counting down.
GAAATTTTCTTTATTTTGGGGCAAAAAGGCACAAATTCCTAATATTTTGTGGCAAAAATGCTGAAATTCCCCTTATTTTGAGGTAAAAAGGCTGAAATTTCCCGTATTTGGGGGCAAAAAGGCAGAAATTTTTTTTATTTTGGGGCAAAATAGCAGGAATTTACTTTATTTTGGGGCAAAATTGCAGAAATTTCACTTATTTCAGGGTAATAAGTCAAAAATTTTCCTTATTTTATGGCAAAAAAGACAGAAATTCTCTTTGTTTTTGGGGAAAAAGTCAGAAATTCCACTTATTTAGAGGAAAAAAGGCAGAAATTCCCCTCATTTTAGAGCAAAAATGAAGAAATTTCCCCTTTTTATGGCAAAAAGGTATGCATTCCCCTTATTTTCGGGGAAAAGGGCAGAAATTCCCCGTATTTTGGAGCAAAATTTCAGAAAATCCCCTAAATGTGGGGCAAAAAGGCAGAAATTCTCTATATGTTAAGGTAAAAATACAGAAATTTTTTTTATTTGGGGGCAAAACTCAGAAATTCCACTTATTTAGAGGAAAAATGGCAGAAATTCCTCTTATTTTGGAGCAAAAATGAAGAAATTTCCCTTTTTTATGGCAAAAAGGTATGCATTCTCTTTATTTTCGGGCAAAAAGGCAGAAATTCCCTGTATTTTGGAGCAAAATTGCAGAAATTCCCCTAATTTTGGGGCAAAAGGCAGAAATTCCCCTTATTTTTGGGTAAAATTGCAGAAATTTCAAATATTTCAGGGCAAAATGGCAGAAATTCCCCTTATTTTGGGGCAAAAAGATGAAATCCATAATTTTTGGCTAAAATTGAAGAAATTTCACTTATTTCGGGACAAAAAGGCAAAAATTCCACTTAATTCTGGGCAAAAAGGCAGAAATTCCCTTTATTTTGGAGCAAAATTGCAGAAATTCCCTTAATATTGGTGCAAAAATTCAGAAATTCCCTTTATTTTGGGGCAAAAAGGCAGAAATTCTCCATATTTTGGTGCAAAAAGGCTGAAATTCCCCTTATTTTGAGGTAAAATGCTGAAATTCCCCATATTTTGGGGCAAAAGGCAGAAATTCCCCTCATTTTGGGGCAAAAAGGCACAAATTTCCCTTATTTTCGGGCAAAATTGCTGAAATTTCATTTATTTCAGAGTAAAAATTCAGAAATTCCCCTTATTTTGAAGCAAAAAGCAGAAATTTCTTTTATTATGGTACAAAATTGAAGAAATTTTCCTTATTTTGGCAGAAATTCCCCATATTTTGGGGCAAAATACAGAAATTCTTCTTATTTTGAGGTAAAATGCAGAAATTCCCCTTATTTAGAGGTAAAATGCAGAAATTATCCAAATATTGGGGGAAAATGCAGAAATTTTTTTTATTTTGGTGCTAAAAGGCAGAAATTTGCCATATTTTGAAGCAAAATTGCAGAAATTCTCATAATTTTCAGGCAAATTCAGGAATTCTTCTTATTTTGGGGCAAAAAGACAGAAAATCTCCTTTTTTAGGGGGCAAAAAGTCAGAAATTCCCCCTTATTTTGGGGTGAAATTGCAGAAATTTCACTTATTTCAGAAAAAATGCAGAAATTTTCTTATTTTGGGGCAAAAAGGCAGAAATTTCTATTATTTTGGTACAAAATTGCAGAAATTTTTCTTATTTTGGGACAAAAAGGCAGAAATTCCCCATATTTTGAGGCAAAAAGGCTGAAATTCCCCTTATTTTCGGGCAAAAATCAGAAATTCCCCTTATGTTGGGGCAAAAAGACAGAAATTTCGTTTATTATTGGGGAAAAGGCAGAAATTGCACTTATTTTGAGAAAAAGGCAGAAAATTTCCTTATTTTCTGGCAAAAATGAAGAAATTTCCTTTTTTTATGGCAAAAAGGTATACATTCCCTATATTTTCGGGCAAAAAGTCAGAAAATCTCCGTATTTTGGAGCAAAATTGCATAAATGCCCCTAATATTGGGGCAAAAAGGCAGAAATTCCCTATATGTTGGGGCAAAAAGAAAGAAATTCTTTTTATTTTGGGGCAAAACTCAGAAATTCCACTTATTTAGAGGCAAAATGGCACAAATTCCTCTTATTTTGGAGCAAAAATAAAAAAATTTCCCTTTTTTATGGCAAAAAGGTATGCATTCTTCTTATTTTCAGGCAAAGAGGCAGAAATTCCTTGTATTTTGGAGCAAAATTGCAGAAATTCCCCTAATTTTGGGGCAAAAGGCAGAAATTCCCCTTATTTTGGGGTAAAATTGCAGAAATTTCAAATATTTCAGGCAAAATGGCAGAAATTCCTATTATTTTGGGGCAAAAAGATGAAATCCATAATTTTTGGTTAAAATTGAAGAAATTACACTTATTTCGAGACAAAAAGGCAGAAATTCCACTTAATTTCGGGCAAAAAGGCAGAAATGACCTGTATTTGGGAGCAAAATTGCAGAAATTCCCCTAATATTGGTGCAAAAATGCAGAAATTCCCTTTATTTTGGGGCAAAAAGGCAGAAATTCTTCATATTTTGGTGCAAAAAGGCTGAAATTCCCCTTATTTTGAGGGAAAATGCTGAAATTCCCCATATTTTTGGGCAAAAGGCAGAAATTCCCCTCATTTTTGGGCAAAAAGGCACAAATTTCCCTTATTTTCGGGCAAAATTGCAGAAATTTTATTTATTTCAGGGTAAAAAGTCAGAAATTCCCCTTATTTTAAGGCAAAAAGCAGAAATTTCTTTTATTATGGTACAAAATTGAAGAAATTTTCCTTATTTTGGAACAAAAAGGCAGAAATTCCCCATATTTTGGGGCAAAAGGCAGAAATTCTTCCTATTTTGAGGTAAAATGCAGAAATTCCCCGTATTTTAAAGCAAAATTGCAGAAATTCTCATAATTTTCAGGCAAAAAGGCAGAAATTCTCCTTATTTTGAGGCAAAAAGACAGAAAATCTTTTTTTTTAGGAGGCAAAAAGTCAGAAATTCCCCTTATTTTGGGGCAAAATTGCAGACATTTCCTTTACATTTGGACAAAATTGCAGAAATTTCCCTTATTTTGGAGCAAAATTGCAGAAATTTCACTTATTTCAGAAAAAATGCAGAAATTTTCTAATTTTGTGGCAAAAAGGCAGAAATTTCTATTATTTTGGTACAAAATTGCAGAAATTTTTCTTATTTTGGGGCAAAAAGGCAGAAATTACCCATATTTTGGGGCAAAAAGGCTGAAATTCCCCTTATTTTCGGGCAAAAAGTCAGAAATTCCCCTTATGTTGGGGCAAAAAGAAAGAAATTTCGTTTATTTTTTGGAAAAGGCAGAAATTGCACTTATTTTGAGTCAAAAAGGCGGAAAATTTCCTTATTTTCGGGCAAAAATGAAGAAATTTTTTTTTTAATGGCAAAAAGGTATACGTTCCCCTTATTTTCGGGCAAAAAGGCAGAAATTCCCCGTATTTTGGAGCAAAATTGCAAAAATTCCCCTAATTGTGGGGCAAAAAGGCAGAAATTCCCTATATGTTGGGGCAAAAAGACAGAAATTCTCTTTATTTTAGGGCAAAACTCAGAAATTTCACTTATTTTAGGGCAAAATTGCAGAAATTTCAGTTATTTCAGAGAAAAAATGCAAAATTTTTTTTATTTTGGGGCAAAAAGGCAGAAATTCCCCTTATTTTGGGGAAAAATTGCAGAAATTTCACATATTATAGGGCAAAAAGGCAGAAATTTTCCTTATTTTGGGGCAAAATTGCAGAAATTTCACTTATTTCAGGGTAATAAATCAGAAATTTTCCTTATTTTGGGGCAAAAAAGACAGAAATTCCCTTTGTTTTCGAGGAAAAAGACAGAAATTCCACTTATTTAGAGGCAAAAAGGCAGAAATTCTACTTATTTTGGAGCATAATGAAGAAATTTCCATTTTTTATGGCAAAAAAGTATGCATTCCCCTTATTTTCGGGCAAAAAGTCAGAAATTCCCCGTATTTTGGAGTAAAAATGCAGAAATTCGCCTAATTTTGGGGAAAAAGGCAGAAATTCCCCTTATTTTGGGGTAAAATTGCAGAAATTTCAAATATTTCAGGGCAAAATGGCAGAAATTCCCCTTATTTGGGGGCAAAAAGATGAAATCCATAATTTTTGGTTAAAATGGAGGAAATTTCACTTATTTCGGGACAAAAAGGCAGAAATTCCACTTAATTTCGGGCAAAAAGGCAGAAATGACCCGTATTTTGGAGCAAAATTGCAGAAATTCCTTTAATATTGGTTCAAAAATGCAGAAATTCCTTTTATTTTGGGGCAAAAAAGCAGAAATTCTCCATATTTTGGTGCAAAAAGGCTGAAATTCCCCTTATTTTGAGGTAAAATGCTAAAATTTCCCATATTTTGGGGCAAATGGCAGAAATTCCCCTCATTTTGGGGCAAAAAGGCACAAATTTCCTTTATTTTCGGGCAAAATTGCAGAAATTTCATTTATTTCAGGGTAAACAGTCAGAAATTCCCCTTATTTTGGGGCAAAAAGCAGAAATTTCTTTGATTATGGTACAAAATTGAAGAAATTTTCCTTATTTTGAAACAAAAAGGCAGAAATTCCCCATATTTTGGGGCAAAAGGCAGAAATTCTTCTTATTTTGAGGTAAAATGCAGAAATTCCCCTTATTTAAAGGTAAAATGCTGAAATTCCCCAAATATTCGGCGGAAATGCAGAAATTCCCTTTATTTTGGGGCTAAAAAGCAGAAATTCCCCGTATTTTGAAGCAAAATTGCAGAAATTCTCATAATTTTCAGGCAAAAAGGCAGAAATTCTCCTTATTTTGGGGCAAAAAGACAGAAAATCTCCTTTTTTCGGGGGCAAAAAGTCAGAAATTCCCCTTATTTTGGGGCAAAATTGCAGAAATTTATTTTACATTTGGGCAAAATTGCAGAAATTTCTCTTATTTTGGGTCTAAATTGCAGAAATTTCACTTATATCAGAAAAAATGCAGAAATTTTATTATTTTGGGGCAAAAGGCAGAAATTTCTATTATTTTGTTACAAAATTGCAGAAATTTGTCTTATTTTGGGGCAAAAGGCAGAAATTCCCCATATTTTGTGGCAAAAAGGCTCAAATTCCCCTTATTTTCGGGCAAAAAGTCAGAAATTCCTCTTATGTTGGGGAAAAAAGACAGAAATTTCGTTTATTTTTGGGAAAAAGGCAGAAATTGCACTTATTTTGAGTCAAAAATGCGGAAAATTTCCTTATTTTCGGGCAAAAATGAAGAAATTTCCCTTTTTTATGGCAAAAAGGTATACATTCCCTTTATTTTCGGGCAAAAAGGCAGAAATTCTCCATATTTTGGAGCACAATTGCAGAAATTCCCCTAATTGTGGGGCAAAAAGGCAGTAATTTCCCATATTTTTGGGCAAAAAGACAGAAATTCTCCTTATTTTGGGGCAAAACTCAGAAATTTCACTTGTTTTAGGGCAAAATTGCAGAAATTTTAGTTATTTCAGAGAATAAAAGCAAAAATTTTTCTTATTTTGGGGCAAAAATGCAGAAATTCCCATTATTTTGGGGCAAAAAGGCAGAAATATACCTAATTTTGGGGTAAATTTGCAGAAATTTCACATATTTCAGGGCAAAAAGGCAGAAATTTACCTTATTTTGGGGCAAAATTGCAAAAATTTCACTTATTTCAGGGTAATAAGTCAGAAATTTTCTATATTTCGGGGCAAAAAAGACAGAAATTACTTTTTTTTGTGGGGAAAAGACAGAAATTCCACTTATTTTCAGGCAAAAAGGCAGAAATTCCCCTTTTTTTGGAGCAAAAATGAAGAAATTTCGCTTTTTCATGGCAAAAAGGTATGCATTCCCCTTATTTTCGGGCAAAAGCAGAAATTCCCCGTATTTGGAACAAATTTGCAGAAAATCCCCTAATTTTGGGGCAAAAGGCAGAAATTCCCTTTATTTTGGGGCAAAAATCAGAAATTCCCCTTACTTTTGGGCAAAATTGCAGAAATTTCACTTATTTAGGGGCAAAATTGCAGATTTTAACTTATTTCAGGGAAAAAAGCAAAATTTTTTTTTTATTTTGGGGCAAATAGGCAGAAATTCCTAATATTCTGTGGAAAAAATGCAGAAATTTCCCTTTTTTTGAGGTATAAAGGCTGAAATTTAACTTATTTGGGGGCAAAAAGGCAGAAATTTTTTTTATTTTGGGGCAAAATTGCAGAAATTTACTTTATTTTGGGGCAAAATTGCAGAAATTTCACTTATTTCAGGGTAATAAGTCAGAAATTTTCCTTAATTTGTGGCAAAAAAGACAGAAATGCCCTTTGTTTTGGGGGAAAAAGACAGAAATTCCACTTATTTAGAGGCAAAAAGGCAGAACTTCCACTTATTTTGGAGCAAAAATGAAAAAATTTTCCTTTTTTATGGCAAAAAGGTATGCATTCCCCTTATTTTCGGACAAAAAGGCAGAAATTCCCCGTATTTTGAAGCAAAATTGCAGAAATTCCCCTAATTTTGGGGCAAAAAGGCAGAAATTCACTATATTTTGGGGCAAAAGGACAGAAATTCTTTTTATTTTGGGGCAAAACTCAGAAATTCCACTTATTTAGAGGCAAAATGGCAGAAATTCCTCTTATTTTGGAGCAAAAATGAAGAAATTTCCCTTTTTTATGGCAAAAAGTTATGCATTCCCCTTATTTTCGGGCAAAAAGGCAGAAATTCCCCGTATTTTGGAGCAAAATTGCAGAAATTCCCCTAATTTTGGGGCAAAAGGCAGAAATTCCCCTTATTTTGGGGTAAAGTTGCAGAAATTTCAAATATTCAGGGCAAAATGGCAGAAATTCCCCTTATTTTGGGGCAAAGAGATGAAATCCATAATTTTTGGCTAAAATTGAAGAAATTTCACTTATTTCGGGACAAAAAGGCAGAAATTCCACTTAATTTCGGGCAAAAAGGCAGAAATGACCCGTATTTTGGAGTAAAATTGCAGAAATTCTTCTAATATTGGTGCAAAAATGCAGAAATTCCCTTTATTTTGGGGCAAAAAGGCAGAATTTCTCCATATTTTGGTGCAAAAAGGCTAAAATTTCCTTTATTTTGAGGTAAAATCCTAAAATTCCCCATAATTTGGGGCAAAAGACAGAAATTCCCCTCATTTTGGGGCAAAAAGGCACAAATTTACCTAATGTTCGGGCAAAATTGCAGAAATTTCATTTATTTCAGGATAAAATGTCAGAAATTCCCCTTATTTTGGGGCAAAAAACAGAAATTTCTTTTTTTATGGTACAAAATTGAAGATATTTTCCTTATTTTAGAACAAAAAGGCAGAAATTCCCCATATTTGGGGGCAAAAGGCAGAAATTCTTTTTATTTTGAGGTAAAATGCAGAAATTCCTCTTATTTAGAGGTAAAATGCAGAAATTCCCCAAATATTGGGGGAAAATGCAGAAATTCCTTTTATTTTGTGCCTAAAAGGCAGAAATTCCCTGTATTTTGAAGCAAAATTGCAGAAATTCTCATAATTTTCAGACAAAAAGGCAGAAATTCTCATTATTTTGGGGCAGAAAGACAGAAAATCTCCTTTTTCGGGGGCAAAAAGTCAGAAATTCCCCTTATTTTGGGGCAAAATTGCAGAAATTTTCTTTACATTGGGGCAAAATTGCAGAAATTTCCCTTATTTTGGGGAAAAATTGCAAAAATTTCACTTATTTCAGAAAAAATGAAGAAATTTTCTTATTTTGGTGCCAAAAGGCAGAAATTTCTACTATTTTGGTACAAAATTGCAGAAATTTTTCTTCTTTTATGCCAAAAAGGCAGAAATTCCCCATATTTTGGGGCAAAAAAGCAGAAATACCACTTATTTTGAGGTTAAAAGGCTGAAATTCCCCTTATTTTCGGGCAAAAAGTCAGAAATTCCCCTTATGTTTGGGCAAAAATACAGAAATTTCGTTTATTGTTTGGGAAAAGGCAGAAATTGCACTTATTTTGAGTCAAAAAGGTGGAAAATTTCCTTATTTTCTGGCAAAAATGAAGAAATTTCACTTTTTTATGGCAAAAAGGTGTACATTCTCTTTATTTTCGGGCAAAAAGGCAAAAATTCCCCGTATGTGGAGCAAAATTGCAGAAATTCCCATAATTGTGGGGCAAAAAGGCAGAAATTCCCTATATGTTTGGGCAAAAAGACAGAAATTCTCCTTATTTTGGGGCAAAACTCAGAAATTTCACTTATTTTAGGGCAAAATTGCAGAAATTTCAGTTATTTCAGAGAAAAAAAGCAAAAATTTTTCTTATTTTGGGGCAAAAAGGCAGAAATTCCCATTATTTGGGGGCAAAATCAGAAATTCACCTTATTTTGGGGTAAAATTGCAGAAATTTCACATATTATAGGGCAAAAAGGCAGAAATTTCCCTTATTTTGGGGTAAAATTGCAGAAATTTCACTTATTTCAGGGTAATAAGTCAGAAATTTTCGTTATTTTGGGGCAAAAAAGACAGAAATTCCCTTCTTTTTGGGGGAAAAAGACAGAAATTCCACTTATTTAGAGGCTAAAAAGCAGAAATTCCCCTTATTTTGAAGCAAAAATGAAGAAATTTCTCTTTTTTATGGCAAAAAGGTATGCATTCCCCTTATTTTCGGGCAAAAAGGAAGAAATTCCCTGTATTTTGGAGCAAAATTGCAGAAATTCCACTAATTTTGAGGCAAAAGGCAGAAATTCCCTTTATTTTGGGGCAAAAATCAGAAATTCCCCTTACATTGGGGCAAAATTCCAGAAATTTCCTTTATTTTGGGGCAAAATTGCAGGAATTTACATTATTTTAGGGCAAAATTGCAGAAATTTCCCTTATTTCGGGCAAAATTACAGAAATTTCACTTATTTTCAGGTAAAAAGGCTGAAATTTCCTTTATTTTGGGGAAAAAGAGAGAAATTTCCCTTATTTTGGGGCAAAATTGCTGAAATTTTCCTTATTTTGGGGCAAAAAGGAAGAAATTCTTTATATTTTGTGGCACAAAGGCAGAAATTTCCCTTATTTTGAGGTAATAAGGCTGAAATTCTTTTTATTTTGGTGGAAAAAGGCAGAAATTCTCTTTATTTTGGGGTAAAATTGCAGAAATTTCAAATATTTCAGGGCAAAAAGGCAGCAATTCCCCTTATTTTGGGGTAACATTGCAGAAATTTCAAATATTTCAGCGCAAAATGGCAGAAATTCCCCTTATTTTGGGGCAAAATTATGAAATCCATAATTTTTGGCTAAAATTGAGGAAATTTCACTTATTTCGGGACAAAAAGGCAGAATTTTCACTTAATTTCGGCCAAAAAGGCAGAAATTCCCCGTATTTTGGAGCAAAATTTCAGAAATTCCCCTTATTTTGGGGCAAAAGGCAGAAATTCCCTTTATTTTGGGGCAAAAATCAGAAATTCCCCTTACTTTGGGGCAAAATTCCAGAAATTTCCTTTATTTTGGGGCAAAATTGCAGGAATTTACATTATTTTGGGGCAAAATTGCAGAAATTTCCTTTATTTCGGGCAAAATTACAGAAATTTCACTTATTTTCAGGTAAAAAGGTTGAAATTTCCTTTATTTTGGGGAAAAAAGGAGAAATTTCCCTTATTTTGGGGCAAAATTGCAGAAATTTTCCTTATTTTGGGCTAAAAGGCAGAAATTCTTTATATTTTGTGGCAAATAGGCAGAAATTTCGCTTATTTTGAGGTAATAAGGCTGAAATTCCCTTTATTTTGGGGGAAAAATGCAGAAATTCCCCTTATTTTGGGGTAAAATTGCAGAAATTTCAAATATTTCAGGGCAAAATGGCAGAAATTCCCCTTATTTTGGGGCAAAAATATGAAATCCATAATTTTTGGCTAAAATTGAGGAAATTTCACTTATTTCGGGACAAAAAGGCAGAATTTCCACTTAATTTTGGCCAAAAAGGCAGAAATGACCCGTATTTTGGAGCAAAATTGCAGAAATTCCCTTAATATTGTTGCAAAAATGCAGAAATTCCCTTTATTTTGGGGCAAAAAAGCAGAAATTCTCCATATTTTGGTGCAAAAAGGCTGAAATTCCCCTTATTTTGAGGTAAAATCCTAAAATTCCCCATATTTTGGGGCAAAAGGCAGAAATTCCCCTCATTTTGGGACAAAAAGGCACAAATTTCCCATATTTTCGGGCAAAATTGCAGAAATTTCATTTATTTCCGGGTAAAAAGTCAGAAATTCCCCTTTTTTTGGGGGCAAAAAGCAGAAATTTTTTTGATTATGGTACAAAATTGAAGAAATTTTTCTTATTTTGAAACAAAAAGGCAGAAAATCCCCATATTTTGGTGCAAATGGCAGAAATTCTTCTTATATTGAGGTAAAATGCAGAAATTCCCCTTATTTAGAGGTAAAATGCTGAAATTCCCCAAATATTGGGCGGAAATGCAAAAATTCCCTTTATTTTGGGGCCAAAAAGCAGAAATTCCCCGTATTTTGAAGCAAAATTGCTGAAATTCTCATAATTTTTAGGCAAAAAGGCAGAAATTCTCCTTATTTTGGGGCAAAAAGACAGAAAATCTCCTCTTTTCGGGGGCAAAAAGTCAGAAATTCCCCTGATTTTGGGGCAAAATTGCAGAAATTTCCTTTACATTTGGGCAAAATTGCAGAAATTTCCCTTATTTTGGGTCAAAATTGCAGAAATTTCACTTATATCAGAAAAAAATGCAGAAATTTTCTTATTTTGGGGCAAAAAGGCAGAAATTTCTATTATTTTGTTACAAAATTGCAGAAATTTTTCTTATTTTGGGGCAAAAAGGCAGAAATTCCCCATATTTTGGGGCCAAAAGGCTGAAATTCCTTTTATTTTCGGGCCAAAAGTCAGAAATTTCCCTTATGTTGGGGAAAAAATCAGAAATTTCGTTTATTTTTGGGGAAAAGGCAAAAATGCACTTATTTTGAGTCAAAAAGGCGGAAAATTTCCTTATTTTCGGGCAAAAATAAAGAAATTTCCATTTTTTATGGCAAAAAGTAATACATTCCGTTTATTTTCGGGCAAAAAAGCAGAAATTCTCCGTATTTTGGAGCAAAATTGCAGAAATTCCCCTAATATTGGTGCAAAAATACAGAAATTCCCTTTATTTTTGGGCAAAAAAGCAGAAATTCTCCATATTTTGGTGCAAAAAGGCTGAAATTCCCCTTCTTTTGAGGTAAAATGCTAAAATTCCCCATATTTTGGGGCAAATTGGCAGAAATTCCCCATATGTTGGGGCAAAAAGACAAAAATTCTCCTTATTTTTGGGCAAAACTCAGAAATTTCACTTATTTTACGGCAAAATTACAGAAATTTCAGTTATTTCAGAGAAAAAAAGCAAAATTTTTTTCTTATTTTGGGGCAAAAATGCAGAAATTCCCCTTATTTTGGAGCAAAAAGGCAGAAATTCACCTAATTTTGGGGTAAATTTGCAGAAATTTCACATATGTCAGGGCAAAAAGGCAGAAATTTCCCTTATTTTGGGGCAAAATTGCAGAAATTTCACTTATTTAAGGGTAATAAGTCAGAAATTTTCTTTATTTCGGGGCAAAAAAGACAGAAATTACCTATTTTTGGGGGGAAAAAGACAGAAATTCCAATTATTTTGAGGCAAAAAGGCAGAAATTCCCCTTATTTTGGAGCAAAAATGAAGAAATTTCGCTTTTTCATGGCAAAAAGTTATGCATTCCCCTTATTTTCGGGCAAAAAGGCAGAAATTCCCCTCATTTTGGGACAAAAAGGCACAAATTTCCCATATTTTCGGGCAAAATTGCAGAAATTTCATTTATTTCAGGGTAAAAAGTCAGAAATTCCCCTTATTTTGGGGCAAAAAGCAGAAATTTCTTTGATTATGGTACAAAATTGAAGAAATTTTCCTTATTTTGAAACAAAAAGGCAGAAATTCCCCATATTTTGGGGCAATAGGCAGAAATTCTTCTTATTTTGAGGTAAAATGCAGAAATTCCCCTTATTTAGAGGTAAAATGCTGAAATTCCCCAAATATTGGGCGGAAATGCAGAAATTCCCTTTATTTTGGGGCCAAAAAGCAGAAATTCCCTATATTTTGAAGCAAAATTGCTGAAATTCTCACAATTTTTAGGCAAAAAGACAGAAAATCTTCTTTTTTTCGGGGGCAAAAAGTCAGAAATTCCCCTTATTTTGGGGCAAAATTGCAGAAATTTTCCTTATTTTGGGCTAAAAGGCAGAAATTCTTTATATTTTGTGGCAAATAGGCAGAAATTTTGCTTATTTTGAGGTAATAAGGCTGAAATTCCCTTTATTTTGGGGGAAAAATGCAGAAATTCCCATTATTTTGGGGTAAAATTGCAGAAATTTCAAATATTTCAGGGCAAAATGGCAGCAATTCCCCTTATTTTGGGGCAAAAATATGAAATCCATAATTTTTGGCTAAAATTGAGGAAATTTCACTTATTTCGGGACAAAAAGGCAGAATTTCCACTTAATTTTGGCCAAAAAGGCAGAAATGACCCGTATTTTGGAGCAAAATTGCAGAAATTCCCTTAATATTGTTGCAAAAATGCAGAAATTCCCTTTATTTTGGGGCAAAAAAGCAGAAATTCTCCATATTTTGGTGCAAAAAGGCTGAAATTCCCCTTATTTTGAGGTAAAATCCTAAAATTCCCCATATTTTGGGGCAAAAGGCAGAAATTCCCCTCATTTTGGGACAAAAAGGCACAAATTTCCCATATTTTCGGGCAAAATTGCAGAAATTTCATTTATTTCAGGGTAAAAAGTCAGAAATTCCCCTTTTTTTGGGGGCAAAAAGCAGAAATTTTTTTGATTATGGTACAAAATTGAAGAAATTTTCCTTATTTTGAAACAAAAATGCAGAAATTCCCGATATTTTGGGGCAAAAGGCAGAAATTCTTCTTATATTGAGGTAAAATGCAGAAATTCCCCTTATTTAGAGGTAAAATGCTGAAATTCCCCAAATATTGGGCGGAAATGCAAAAATTCCCTTTATTTTGGGGCCAAAAAGCAGAAATTCCCCGTATTTTGAAGCAAAATTGCTGAAATTCTCATAATTTTTAGGCAAAAAGGCAGAAATTCTCCTTATTTTGGGGCAAAAAGACAGAAAATCTCCTCTTTTCGGGGGCAAAAAGTCAGAAATTTCCCTTATTTTGGGTCAAAATTGCAGAAATTTCACTTATATCAGAAAAAATGCAGAAATTTTCTTATTTTGGGGCAAAAAGGCAGAAATTTCTATTATTTTGTTACAAAATTGCCGAAATTTTTCTTATTTTGGGGCAAAAAGGCAGAAATTCCCCATATTTTGGGGCCAAAAGGCTGAAATTCCCTTTATTTTCGGGCCAAAAGTCAGAAATTTCCCTTATGTTGGGGAAAAAATCAGAAATTTCGTTTATTTTTGGGGAAAAGGCAAAAATGCACTTATTTTGAGTCAAAAAGGTGGAAAATTTCCTTATTTTCGGGCAAAAATAAAGAAATTTCCATTTTTTATGGCAAAAAGTAATACATTCCGTTTATTTTCGGACAAAAAAGCAGAAATTCTCCGTATTTTGGAGCAAAATTGCAGAAATTCCCCTAATATTGGTGCAAAAATACAGAAATTCCCTTTATTTTTGGGCAAAAAAGCAGAAATTCTCCATATTTTGGTGCAAAAAGGCTGAAATTCCCCTTCTTTTGAGGTAAAATGCTAAAATTCCCCATATTTTGGGGCAAATTGGCAGAAATTCCCCATATGTTGGGGCAAAAAGACAGAAATTCTCCTTATTTTTGGGCAAAACTCAGAAATTTCACTTGTTTTACGGCAAAATTGCAGAAGTTTCAGTTATTTCAGAGAAAAAAAGCAAAATTTTTTGCTTATTTTGGGGCAAAAATGCAGAAATTTCCCTTATTTTGGAGCAAAAAGGCAGAAATTCACCTAATTTTGGGGTAAATTTGCAGAAATTTCACATATGTCAGGGCAAAAAGGCAGAAATTTCCCTTATTTTGGGGCAAAATTGCAGAAATTTCACTTATTTAAGGGTAATAAGTCAGAAATTTTCTTTATTTCGGGGCAAAAAAGACAGAAATTACCTATTTTTGGGGGGAAAAAGACAGAAATTCCAATTATTTTGAGGCAAAAAGGCAGAAATTCCCCTTATTTTGGAGCAAAAATGAAGAAATTTCGCTTTTTCATGGCAAAAAGTTATGCATTCCCCTTATTTTCGGGCAAAAAGGCAGAAATTCCCCTCATTTTGGGACAAAAAGGCACAAATTTCCCATATTTTCGGGCAAAATTGCAGAAATTTCATTTATTTCAGGGTAAAAAGACAGAAATTCCCCTTATTTTGGGGCAAAAAGCAGAAATTTCTTTGATTATGGTACAAAATTGAAGAAATTTTCCTTATTTTGAAACAAAAAGGCAGAAATTCCCCATATTTTGGGGCAAAAGGCAGAAATTCTTCTTATTTTGAGGTAAAATGCAGAAATTCCCCTTATTTAGAGGTAAAATGCTGAAATTCCCCAAATATTGGGCGGAAATGCAGAAATTCCCTTTATTTTGGGGCCAAAAAGCAGAAATTCCCTATATTTTGAAGCAAAATTGCTGAAATTCTCATAATTTTTAGGCAAAAAGACAGAAAATCTCCTTTTTTCGGGGGAAAAAGGCAGAAATTCCCCTTATTTTGGGGCAAAATTGCAGAAATTTCCTTTACATTTGGGCAAAATTGCAGAAATTTCCCTTATTTTGGGTCAAAATTGCAGAAATTTCACTTATATCAGAAAAAATGCAGAAATTTTATTATTTTGGGGCAAAAAGGCAGAAATTTCTATTATTTTGTTACAAAATTGCAGAAATTTTTCTTATTTTGGGGCAAAAAGGCAGAAATTCCCCATATTTTGGGGCCAAAAGGCTGAAATTCCCTTTATTTTCGGGCAAAATGTCAGAAATTTCCCTTATGTTGGGGAAAAAAATCAGTAATTTTGTTTATTTTTTGGGAAAAGGCAAAAATGCACTTATTTTGAGTCAAAAAGGCAGAAAATTTCCTTATTTTCGGGCAAAAATAAAAAAATTTACCTTTTTTATGGCAAAAAGGTATACATTCCCTTTATTTTCGGGCAAAAAAGCAGAAATTCTCCGTATTTTGGAGCAAAATTGCAGAAATTCCCCTAATATTGGTGCAAAAATACAGAAATTCCCTTTATTTTTGGGCAAAAAAGCAGAAATTCTCCATATTTTGGTGCAAAAAGGCTGAAATTCTCCTTCTTTTGAGGTAAAATGCTAAAATTCCCCATATTTTGGGGCAAATTGGCAGAAATTCCCCATATGTTGGGGCAAAAAGACAGAAATTCTCCTTATTTTGGGGCAAAACTCAGAAATTTCACTTGTTTTACGGCAAAATTGCAGAAATTTCAGTTATTTCAGAGAAAAAAAGCAAAAATTTTTTCTTATTTTGGGGCAAAAATGCAGAAATTCTCCTTATTTTGGAGCAAAAAGGCAGAAAGTCACCTAATTTTGGGGTAAATTTGCAGAAATTTCACATATGTCAGGGCAAAAAGGCAGAAATTTCCCTTATTTTAGGGCAAAATTGCAGAAATTTCACTTATTTAAGGGTAATAAGTCAGAAATTTTCTTTATTTCGGGGCAAAAAAGACAGAAATTACCTATTTTTGGGGGGAAAAAGACAGAAATTCCACTTATTTTGAGGCAAAAAGGCAGAAATTCCCCTTATTTTGGAGCAAAAATGAAGAAATTTCGCTTTTTCATGGCAAAAAGTTATGCATTCCCCTTATTTTCGGGCAAAAAAGCAGAAATTCCCCGTATTTGGAACAAAATTGCAGAAATTACCCTAATTTTGGGGCAAAAGGCAGATATTCCCTTTATTTTAAGGCAAAAATCAGAAATTCCCCTTACTTTTGGGCAAAATTGCAGAAATTTTACAAATTTAGGGGCAAAATTGCGGAAATTTCACTTATTTCAGGAAAAAAAGCAGAAATTTTCCTTATTTTGGGGCAAAAATCCAGAAATTCCTAATATTTTGTGGCAAAAATGCAGAAATTTTCCTTATTTTGAGGTATAAAGGCTGAAATTTCCCTTATTTGGGGGCAAAAAGGCAGAAATTTTTTTTATTTTGGGGCAAAATTGCAGGAATTTACCTTATTTAGGGGCAAAATTGCATAAATTTCACTTATTTCAGTGTAATAAGTCAGAAAATTTCCTTAATTTGAGGCAAAAAAGACAGAAATTCCCTTTGTTTGGGGGAAAAAGACAGAAATTCCACTTCTTTAGAGGCAAAAAGGCAGAAATTCCCCTTATTTTGGAGCAAAAATGAAGAAATTTTCCTTTTTTATTGCAAAAACGTATGCATTCCCATTATTTTCTGTCAAAAAGGCAGAAATTCCCCTTATTTTGGAGCAAAATTGCAGAAATTCCCCTAATTTTTGGGCTAAAAGGCAGAAATTCTTTTTATTTTGGGGCAAAACTCAGAAATTCCACTTATTTAGAGGCAAAATGGCAGAAATTCCTCTTATTTTGGAGCAAAAATGAAGAAATTTCCCTTTTTTATGGCAAAAAGGTATGCATTCCCTTTATTTTTGGGCAAAAAGGCAGAAATTCCCCGTATTTTGGAGCAAAATTGCAGAAATTCCTTTAATTTTGGGGCAAAATGCAGAAATTCCCCTTATTTTGGGGTAAAATTGAAGAAATTTCAAATATTTCAAGGCAAAATGGCAGAAATTCCCCTTATTTTTGGGGCAAAAAGATGAAATCCATAATTTTTACTAAAATTGAAGAAATTTCACTTATTTCGGGACAAAAAGGCAGAAATTCCACTTAATTTCGGGCAAAAAGGCAGAAATGACCCGTATTTTGGAGCAAAATTGCAGAAATTCCGCTAATATTGGTGCAAAAATGCAGAAATTCCCTTTATTTTTGGGCAAAAAAGCAGAAATTCTCCATATTTTGGTGCAAAAAGGCTGAAATTCCCCTTATTTTGAGGTGAAATCCTAAAATTCCCCATATTTTGGGGCAAAAGGCAGAAATTCCCCTCATTTTGGGGCAAAAAGGCACAAATTTCCCTTATTTTCGGGCAAAATTGCTGAAATTTCATTTATTTTAGGGTAAAAAGTCAGAAATTCCACTTATTTTGGGGCAAAAAGCAGAAATTTCTTTGATTATGGTACAAAATTGAAGAAATTTTTCTTATTTTGAAACAAAAAGGCAGAAATTCCCCATATTTTGGGGCAAAAGGCAGAAATTCTTCTTATTTTGAGGTAAAATGCAGAAATTCCCCTTATTTAGAGGTAATATGCTGAAATTCTCCAATTATTGGGCGGAAATGCAGAAATTCCCTTTATTTTGAGGCTAAAAAGCAGCAATTCCCCGTATTTTGAAGCAAAATTGCAGAAATTCTCATAATTTTCAGGCAAAAAGGCAGGAATTCTTCTTATTTTGGGGCAGAAAGACAGAAAATCTCATTTTTTCGGGGGCAAAAAGTCAGAAATTCCCCTTATTTTGGGGCAAAATTGCAGAAATTTCCTTTACATTTGGGCAAAATTGCAGAAATTTCCCTTATTTTGGGTCAAAATTGCAGAAATTTCACTTATATCAGAAAAAATGCAGAAATTTTCTAATTTTGGGGCAAAAAGGCAGAAATTTCTATTATTTTGTTACAAAATTGCAGAAATTTTTCTTATTTTGGGGCAAAAAGGCAGAAATTCCCCATATTTTGGGGCAAAAAGGCTGAAATTCCCTTTATTTTCGGGCAAAAAGTTAGAAATTCCCCTTATGTTGGGGAAAAAAGACAGAAATTTCGTTTATTTTTGGGGAAAAGGCAGAAATGCACTTATTTTGAGTAAAAAAGTCGGAAAATTTCCTTATTTTCGGGCAAAAATGAAGAAATTTCCCTTTTTTATGGCAAAAAGGTATACATTCCCTTTATTTTCGGGCAAAAAGGGAGAAATTCTCCGTATTTTGGAGCAAAATTGCAAAAATTCCCCTAATTGTGGGGCAAAAAGGCAGAAATTCTTAATATGTTGGGGCAAAAAGACAGAAATTCTCCTTATTTTGGGGCAAAACTCATAAATTTCACTTGTTTTAGGGCAAAATTGCAGAAATTTCAGTTATTTCAGAGAAAAAAAGCAAAAATTTTTTCTTATTTTGGGGCAAAAAGGCAGAAATTCCTAATATTTTGTGGCAAAAATGCAGAAATTTCCCTTATTTTGAGGTATAAAGGCTGAAATTTCCCTTATTTGGGGCCAAAAAGGCAGAAATTTTTTTTATTTTGGGGAAAAATTGCAGGAATTTACTTTATTTTGGGGCACAATTGCAGAAATTTCACTTATTTCAGGGTAATAAGTCAGAAATTTTCCTTAATTTGTGGCAAAAAAGACAGAAATTCCCTTTGTTTTGGGGGAAAAAGACAGAAATTCCACTTATTAAGAGGCAAAAAGGCAGAAATTCCTTTTATTTTGGAGCAAAAATGAAGAAATTTTCCTTTTATATGGCAAAAAGGTATGCATTCCCCTTATTTTCGGGCAAAAATGCAGAAATTCCCCGTATTTTGGAGCAAAATCGCAGAAATTCTCCTAATTTCGAGGCAAAAAGGCAGAAATTCTCTATATTTTGAGGCAAAAAGACAGAAATTCTTTTTATTTTGGGGCAAAACTCAGAAATTCCACTTATTTAGAGGCAAAATGGCAGAAATTCCTCTTATTTTGGAGCAAAAATGAAGAAATTTCCCTTTTTTATGGCAATAAGGTATTCATTCCCTTTATTTTCGGGCAAAAAGTCAGAAATTTCCCGTATTTTGGAACAAAATTGCAGAAATTTCAAATATTTCAGGCCAAATGGCAGAAATTCCCCTTATTTTGGGACAAAAAGATGAAATCCCTAATTTTTGGCTAAGATTGAAGAAATTTCGCTTATTTCGGGACAAAAAGGCAGAAATTCCACTTAATTTCGGGCAAAAAGGCAGAAATGACTTGTATTTTGGAGCAAAATTGCAGTAATTCCTTTAATATTGGTGCAAAAATGCAGAAATTCCATTTATTTGGGGGCAAAAAAGCAGAAATTCTCCATATTTTGGTGCAAAACTGCTGAAATTCCCCTTATTTTGAGGTAAAATGATGAAATTCCACATATTTTGGGGCAAAGGCAGAAATTCCTTTTATTTTGAAGCAAAAAGGCACAAATTTCCCTTATTTTCGGGCAAAATAGTAGAAATTTCATTTATTTCAAGGCAAAAATTCAGAAATTCCCATTATTTTGGGGCAAAAAGTAGAAATTTCTTTTATTATGGTACAAAATTGAAGAAATTTTTCTTATTTTGGAACAAAAAGGCAGAAATTCCCCATATTTTGGGGCAAAAGGCAGAAGTTCTTCTTATTTTGAGGTAAAATGCAGAAATTCCCTTTATTTAGAGGTAAAATGCAGAAAATACCCAAATATTGGGGGAAAATGCAGAAATTCCTTTATTTTGGGGATAAAAGGCAGAAATTCCCCGTATTTTGAAGCAAAATTGCAGAAATTCTCATAATTTTCTGGCAAAAAGTCAGAAATTCTCCTTATTTTGAAGCAAAAAGACAGAAAATTTCCTTTTTTCGGGAGCAAAAAGTCAGAAATTCCCCTTATTTTGGTGCACAATTGCAGAAATTTCCTTTACATTGTGGCAAAATTGCAGAAATTTCCCTTATTTTGGGGCAAAATTGCAGAAATTTCACTTATTTCAGGGTAATAAGTCAGAAATTCCCCTTATTTTGGGGCAAAAAAGACAGAAATTCCCTTTGTTTTGGGGGAAAAAGACAGAAATTCCACTTAGTTAGAGGCAAAAATGCAGAAATTCCCCTTATTTTGGAGCAAAAATGAAGAAATTTTCCTTTTTATGGCAAAAAGGTATGCATTCCCATTATTTTCGTGCAAAAAGGCAGAAATACCCCGTATTTTGGAGCAAAATTGCAGAAATTGCCCTAATTTTGGGGCAAAAGGCAGAAATTCCCTTTATTTTGGGGCAAAAATCAGAAATTCCCCTTATTTTGGGGCAAAATTCAAAAAATTTCCTTTATTTTGGGGCAAAATTGCAGGAATTTACCTTATTTTGGGGCAAAATTGCAGAAATTTCCTTTATTTGGGGCAAAATTGCATAAAATTCACTTATTTTCAAGTAAAAAGGCTGAAATTTCCTTAATTTTGGGGCAAAAAAGAGAAATTCCCCTTATTTTGGGGCAAAATTGCAGAAATTTCCCTTATTATGGAAAAATTGCAGAAATTTCCCTTATTAGGGCAAAATTGCAGAAGTTTCACTTATTTCAGGGTAATAAGTCAGAAATTCCCGCTTATTTTGGGGCAAAAAATACAGAAATTCCCGTTGTTTTTGGGGGAATAAGATAGAAATTCCACTTTTTTAGAGGCAAAAAGGCAGAAATTCCCCTTATTTTGGGGCAAAATTGGAGAAATTTCCTTTACATTGGAGCAAAATTGCAGAAATTTCCCTTATTTTGGGGCAAAATTGCAGAAATTTCACTTATTTCAGGGTAATAAGTCAGAAATTCCCCTTATTTTGGGGCAAAAAAGACAAATATTCTCTTTGTTTTGGGGGAAAAAGACAGAAATTCCACTTAGTTAGAGGCAAAAATGCAGAAATTCCCCTTATTTTGGAGCAAAAATGAAGAAATTTTCCTTTTTATGGCAAAAAGGTATGCATTCCCATTATTTTCTGGCAAAAAGGCAGAAATTCCCCATATTTTGGAGCAAAATTGCAGAAATTCCCCTAATTTTGGGGCAAAAGGCAGAAATTCCCTTTATTTTGGGACAAAATTCAGACATTCCCCTTATTTTGGGGCAAAATTCAAGAAATTTCCTTTATTTTGGGGTAAAATTGCAGGAATTTACCTTATTTTGGGGCAAAATTGCAGAAATTTGCTTAATTTGGGGCAAAATTGCATAAAATTCACTTATTTTCAGGTAAAAATGCTGAAATTTTCTTTATTTTGGGGCAAAAAAAGAGAAATTCCCGTTATTTTGTGGCAAAATTGCAGAAATTTCCCTTGTTATGGGAAAAAATTGCAGAAATTTCCCTTATTTTAGGACAAAATTGCAGAAATTTCACTTATTTCAGAGAAATAAAGCAAAAATTTTTCTTATTTTGGGGCAAAAAGGTAGAAAATCTCATTATTTTAGGGCAAAAAGGCAGAAATTCACCTTATTTTGCGGTAAAATTGCAGAAATTTCACATATTTCAGGGCAAAAAGGCAGAAATTTCCCTTTTTTGGGGGCAAAATTGCAGAAATTTCACTTATTTCAGGGTAATAAGTCAGAAATTCCCCCTTATTTTGGGGCTAAAAATACAGAAATTCCCGTTGTTTTGGGGAAAAAAGAGAGAAATTCCACTTATCTAGAGTCAAAAAGGGAGAAATTCCCCTTATTTTGGGGCAAAATTGCAGAAATTTCACTTATTTCAGGGTAATAAGTCAGAAATTCCCCTTATTTTGGGGCAAAAAAGACAGAAATTCCCTTTGTTTTGGGGGAAAAAGACAGAAATTCCACTTAGTTAGAGGCAAAAATGCAGAAATTCCCCTTATTTTGGAGCAAAAATGAAGAAATTTTCCTTTTTATGGCAAAAAGGTATGCATTCCCATTATTTTCGTGCAAAAAGGCAGAAATACCCCGTATTTTGGAGCAAAATTGCAGAAATTGCCCTAATTTTGGGGCAAAAGGCAGAAATTCCCTTTATTTTGGGGCAAAAATCAGAAATTCCCCTTATTTTGGGGCAAAATTCAAAAAATTTCCTTTATTTTGGGGCAAAATTGCAGGAATTTACCTTATTTTGGGGCAAAATTGCAGAAATTTCCTTTATTTGGGGCAAAATTGCATAAAATTCACTTATTTTCAAGTAAAAAGGCTGAAATTTCCTTAATTTTGGGGCAAAAAAGAGAAATTCCCCTTATTTTGGGGCAAAATTGCAGAAATTTCCCTTATTATGGAAAAATTGCAGAAATTTCCCTTATTAGGGCAAAATTGCAGAAGTTTCACTTATTTCAGGGTAATAAGTCAGAAATTCCCGCTTATTTTGGGGCAAAAAATACAGAAATTCCCGTTGTTTTTGGGGGAATAAGATAGAAATTCCACTTTTTTAGAGGCAAAAAGGCAGAAATTCCCCTTATTTTGGGGCAAAATTGGAGAAATTTCCTTTACATTGGAGCAAAATTGCAGAAATTTCCCTTATTTTGGGGCAAAATTGCAGAAATTTCACTTATTTCAGGGTAATAAGTCAGAAATTCCCCTTATTTTGGGGCAAAAAAGACAAATATTCTCTTTGTTTTGGGGGAAAAAGACAGAAATTCCACTTAGTTAGAGGCAAAAATGCAGAAATTCCCCTTATTTTGGAGCAAAAATGAAGAAATTTTCCTTTTTATGGCAAAAAGGTATGCATTCCCATTATTTTCTGGCAAAAAGGCAGAAATTCCCCATATTTTGGAGCAAAATTGCAGAAATTCCCCTAATTTTGGGGCAAAAGGCAGAAATTCCCTTTATTTTGGGACAAAATTCAGACATTCCCCTTATTTTGGGGCAAAATTCAAGAAATTTCCTTTATTTTGGGGTAAAATTGCAGGAATTTACCTTATTTTGGGGCAAAATTGCAGAAATTTGCTTAATTTGGGGCAAAATTGCATAAAATTCACTTATTTTCAGGTAAAAATGCTGAAATTTTCTTTATTTTGGGGCAAAAAAAGAGAAATTCCCGTTATTTTGTGGCAAAATTGCAGAAATTTCCCTTGTTATGGGAAAAAATTGCAGAAATTTCCCTTATTTTAGGACAAAATTGCAGAAATTTCACTTATTTCAGAGAAATAAAGCAAAAATTTTTCTTATTTTGGGGCAAAAAGGTAGAAAATCTCATTATTTTAGGGCAAAAAGGCAGAAATTCACCTTATTTTGCGGTAAAATTGCAGAAATTTCACATATTTCAGGGCAAAAAGGCAGAAATTTCCCTTTTTTGGGGGCAAAATTGCAGAAATTTCACTTATTTCAGGGTAATAAGTCAGAAATTCCCCCTTATTTTGGGGCTAAAAATACAGAAATTCCCGTTGTTTTGGGGAAAAAAGAGAGAAATTCCACTTATCTAGAGTCAAAAAGGGAGAAATTCCCCTTATTTTGGGGCAATAAAGGAAGAAATTTCCCTTTTTTATGGCAAAAAGATATGCATTTCCCTTATTTTTGGGAAAAAAGGCAGAAATTCTTCGTATTTTGGAGCAAAATTGCAGAAATTCCCCTAATTCTGGGGCAAATGGCAGAAATTCCCCTTATTTTGGGGCAAAAATATGAAATCCATAATTTTTGGCTAAAATTGAGGAAATTTCACTTATTTCGGGACAAAAAGGCAGAATTTCCACTTAATTTTGGCCAAAAAGGCAGAAATGACCCGTATTTTGGAGCAAAATTGCAGAAATTCCCTTAATGTTGCAAAAATGCAGAAATTCCCTTTATTTTGGGGCAAAAAAGCAGAAATTCTCCATATTTTGGTGCAAAAAGGCTGAAATTCCCCTTATTTTGAGGTAAAATCCTAAAATTCCCCATATTTTGGGGCAAAAGGCAGAAATTCCCCTCATTTTGGGACAAAAAGGCACAAATTTCCCATATTTTCGGGCAAAATTGCAGAAATTTCATTTATTTCAGGGTAAAAAGTCAGAAATTCCCCTTTTTTGGGGGGCAAAAAGCAGAAATTTTTTTGATTATGGTACAAAATTGAAGAAATTTTCCTTATTTTGAAACAAAAAGGCAGAAATTCCCCATATTTTGGGGCAAAAGGCAGAAATTCTTCTTATATTGAGGTAAAATGCAGAAATTCCCCTTATTTAGAGGTAAAATGCTGAAATTCCCCAAATATTGGGCGGAAATGCAGAAATTCCCTTTATTTTGGGGCCAAAAAGCAGAAATTCCCCGTATTTTGAAGCAAAATTGCTGAAATTCTCATAATTTTTAGGCAAAAAGGCAGAAATTCTCCTTATTTTGGGGCAAAAAGACAGAAAATCTTCTCTTTTCGGGGGCAAAAAGTCAGAAATTCCCCTTATTTTGGGGCAAAATTGCAGAAATTTCCTTTACATTTGGGCAAAATTGCAGAAATTTCCCTTATTTTGGGTCAAAATTGCAGAAATTTCACTTATATCAGAAAAAATGCAGAAATTTTCTTATTTTGGGGCAAAAAGGCAGAAATTTCTATCATTTTGTTACAAAATTGCAGAAATTTTTCTTATTTTGGGGCAAAAAGGCAGAAATTCCCCATATTTTGGGGCCAAAAGGCTGAGATTCCCTTTATTTTCGGGCCAAAAGTCAGAAATTTCCCTTATGTTGGGGAAAAAATCAGAAATTTCGTTTATTTTTGGGAAAAAGGCAAAAATGCACTTATTTTGAGTCAAAAAGGCGGAAAATTTCCTTATTTTCGGGCAAAAATAAAGAAATTTCCATTTTTTATGGCAAAAAGTAATACATTCCGTTTATTTTCGGGCAAAAAAGCAGAAATTCTCCGTATTTTGGAGCAAAATTGCAGAAATTCCCCTAATATTGGTGCAAAAATACAGAAATTCCCTTTATTTTTGGGCAAAAAAGCAGAAATTCTCCATATTTTGGTGCAAAAAGGCTGAAATTCCCCTTCTTTTGAGGTAAAATGCTAAAATTCCCCATATTTTGGGGCAAATTGGCAGAAATTCCCCATATGTTGGGGCAAAAAGACAGAAATTCTCCTTATTTTTGGGCAAAACTCAGAAATTTCACTTGTTTTACGGCAAAATTGCAGAAATTTCAGTTATTTCAGAGAAAAAAAGCAAAAATTTTTTCTTATTTTGGGGCAAAAATGCAGAAATTCGCCTTATTTTGGAGCAAAAAGGCAGAAATTCACCTAATTTTGGGGTAAATTTGCAGAAATTTCACATATGTCAGGGCAAAAAGGCAGAAATTTCCCTTATTTTGGGGCAAAATTGCAGAAATTTCACTTATTTAAGGGTAATAAGTCAGAAATTTTCTTTATTTCGGGGCAAAAAAGACAGAAATTACCTATTTTTGGGGGGAAAAAGACAGAAATTCCAATTATTTTGAGGCAAAAAGGCAGAAATTCCCCTTATTTTGGAGCAAAAATGAAGAAATTTCGCTTTTTCATGGCAAAAAGTTATGCATTCCCCTTATTTTCGGGCAAAAAGGCAGAAATTCCCCTCATTTTGGGACAAAAAGGCACAAATTTCCCATATTTTCGGGCAAAATTGCAGAAATTTCATTTATTTCAGGGTAAAAAGTCAGAAATTCCCCTTATTTTGGGGCAAAAAGCAGAAATTTCTTTGATTATGGTACAAAATTGAAGAAATTTTCCTTATTTTGAAACAAAAAGGCAGAAATTCCCCATATTTTGGGGCAAAAGGCAGAAATTCTTCTTATTTTGAGGTAAAATGCAGAAATTCCCCTTATTTAGAGGTAAAATGCTGAAATTCCCCAAATATTGGGCGGAAATGCAGAAATTCCCTTTATTTTGGGGCCAAAAAGCAGAAATTCCCTATATTTTGAAGCAAAATTGCTGAAATTCTCATAATTTTTAGGCAAAAAGACAGAAAATCTTCTTTTTTCGGGGGCAAAAAGTCAGAAATTCCCCTTATTTTGGGGCAAAATTGCAGAAATTTCCTTTACATTTGGGCAAAATTGCAGAAATTTCCCTTATTTTGGGTCAAAATTGCAGAAATTTCACTTATATCAGAAAAAATGCAGAAATTTTATTATTTTGGGGCAAAAAGGCAGAAATTTCTATTATTTTGTTACAAAACTGCAGAAATTTTTCTTATTTTGGGGCAAAAAGGCAGAAATTCCCCATATTTTGGGGCCAAAAGGCTGAAATTCCCTTTATTTTCGGGCCAAAAGTCAGAAATTTCCCTTATGTTGGGGAAAAAATCAGAAATTTCGTTTATTTTTGGGAAAAAGGCAAAAATGCACTTATTTTGAGTCAAAAAGGCGGAAAATTTCCTTATTTTCGGGCAAAAATAAAGAAATTTCCATTTTTTATGGCAAAAAGTAATACATTCCGTTTATTTTCGGGCAAAAAAGCAGAAATTCTCCGTATTTTGGAGCAAAATTGCAGAAATTCCCCTAATATTGGTGCAAAAATACAGAAATTCCCTTTATTTTTGGGCAAAAAAGCAGAAATTCTCCATATTTTGGTGCAAAAAGGCTGAAATTCCCCTTCTTTTGAGGTAAAATGCTAAAATTCCCCATATTTTGGGGCAAATTGGCAGAAATTCCCCATATGTTGGGGCAAAAAGACAGAAATTCTCCTTATTTTTGGGCAAAACTCAGAAATTTCACTTGTTTTACGGCAAAATTGCAGAAATTTCAGTTATTTCAGAGAAAAAAAGCAAAAATTTTTTCTTATTTTGGGGCAAAAATGCAGAAATTCGCCTTATTTTGGAGCAAAAAGGCAGAAATTCACCTAATTTTGGGGTAAATTTGCAGAAATTTCACATAGGTCAGGGCAAAAAGGCAGAAATTTCCCTTATTTTGGGGCAAAATTGCAGAAATTTCACTTATTTAAGGGTAATAAGTCAGAAATTTTCTTTATTTCGGGGCAAAAAAGACAGAAATTACCTATTTTTGGGGGGAAAAAGACAGAAATTCCAATTATTTTGAGGCAAAAAGGCAGAAATTCCCCTTATTTTGGAGCAAAAATGAAGAAATTTCGCTTTTTCATGGCAAAAAGTTATGCATTCCCCTTATTTTCGGGCAAAAAGGCAGAAATTCCCCTCATTTTGGGACAAAAAGGCACAAATTTCCCATATTTTCGGGCAAAATTGCAGAAATTTCATTTATTTCAGGGTAAAAAGTCAGAAATTCCCCTTATTTTGGGGCAAAAAGCAGAAATTTCTTTGATTATGGTACAAAATTGAAGAAATTTTCCTTATTTTGAAACAAAAAGGCAGAAATTCCCCATATTTTGGGGCAAAAGGCAGAAATTCTTCTTATTTTGAGGTAAAATGCAGAAATTCCCCTTATTTAGAGGTAAAATGCTGAAATTCCCCAAATATTGGGCGGAAATGCAGAAATTCCCTTTATTTTGGGGCCAAAAAGCAGAAATTCCCTATATTTTGAAGCAAAATTGCTGAAATTCTCATAATTTTTAGGCAAAAAGACAGAAAATCTTCTTTTTTCGGGGGCAAAAAGTCAGAAATTCCCCTTATTTTGGGGCAAAATTGCAGAAATTTCCTTTACATTTGGGCAAAATTGCAGAAATTTCCCTTATTTTGGGTCAAAATTGCAGAAATTTCACTTATATCAGAAAAAATGCAGAAATTTTATTATTTTGGGGCAAAAAGGCAGAAATTTCTATTATTTTGTTACAAAACTGCAGAAATTTTTCTTATTTTGGGGCAAAAAGGCAGAAATTCCCCATATTTTGGGGCCAAAAGGCTGAAATTCCCTTTATTTTCGGGCCAAAAGTCAGAAATTTCCCTTATGTTGGGGAAAAAAATCAGAAATTTTGTTTATTTTTGGGGAAAAGGCAAAAATGCACTTATTTTGAGTCAAAAAGGCAGAAAATTTCCTTATTTTCGGGCAAAAATAAAAAAATTTCCCTTTTTTATGGCAAAAAGGTATACATTCCCTTTATTTTCGGGCAAAAAAGCAGAAATTCTCCGTATTTTGGAGCAAAATTGCAGAAATTCCCCTAATATTGGTGCAAAAATACAGAAATTCCCTTTATTTTTGGGCAAAAAAGCAGAAATTCTCCATATTTTGGTGCAAAAAGGCTGAAATTCTCCTTCTTTTGAGGTAAAATGCTAAAATTCCCCATATTTTGGGGCAAATTAGCAGAAATTCCCCATATGTTGGGGCAAAAAGACAGAAATTCTCCTTATTTTGGGGCAAAACTCAGAAATTTCACTTGTTTTACGGCAAAATTGCAGAAATTTCAGTTATTTCAGAGAAAAAAAGCAAAAATTTTTTCTTATTTTGGGGCAAAAATGCAGAAATTCTCCTTATTTTGGAGCAAAAAGGCAGAAATTCACCTAATTTTGGGGTAAATTTGCAGAAATTTCACATATGTCAGGGCAAAAAGGCAGAAATTTCCCTTATTTTAGGGCAAAATTGCAGAAATTTCACTTATTTAAGGGTAATAAGTCAGAAATTTTCTTTATTTCGGGGCAAAAAAGACAGAAATTACCTATTTTTGGGGGGAAAAAGACAGAAATTCCACTTATTTTGAGGCAAAAAGGCAGAAATTCCCCTTATTTTGGAGCAAAAATGAAGAAATTTCGCTTTTTCATGGCAAAAAGTTATGCATTCCCCTTATTTTCGGGCAAAAAAGCAGAAATTCCCCGTATTTGGAACAAAATTGCAGAAATTACCCTAATTTTGGGGCAAAAGGCAGATATTCCCTTTATTTTAAGGCAAAAATCAGAAATTCCCCTTACTTTTGGGCAAAATTGCAGAAATTTCACAAATTTAGGGGCAAAATTGCGGAAATTTCACTTATTTCAGGAAAAAAAGCAGAAATTTTTCTTATTTTGGGGCAAAAATGCAGAAATTCCTAATATTTTGTGGCAAAAATGCAGAAATTTTCCTTATTTTGAGGTATAAAGGCTGAAATTTCCCTTATTTGGGGGCAAAAAGGCAGAAATTTTTTTTATTTTGGGGCAAAATTGCAGGAATTTACCTTATTTAGGGGCAAAATTGCATAAATTTCACTTATTTCAGTGTAATAAGTCAGAAAATTTCCTTAATTTGAGGCAAAAAAGACAGAAATTCCCTTTGTTTGGGGGAAAAAGACAGAAATTCCACTTCTTTAGAGGCAAAAAGGCAGAAATTCCCCTTATTTTGGAGCAAAAATGAAGAAATTTTCCTTTTTTATTGCAAAAACGTATGCATTCCCATTATTTTCTGTCAAAAAGGCAGAAATTCCCCTTATTTTGGAGCAAAATTGCAGAAATTCCCCTAATTTTTGGGCTAAAAGGCAGAAATTCTCTATATTTTGGGGCAAAAAGACAGAAATTCTTTTTATTTTGGGGCAAAACTCAGAAATTCCACTTATTTAGAGGCAAAATGGCAGAAATTCCTCTTATTTTGGAGCAAAAATGAAGAAATTTCCCTTTTTTATGGCAAAAAGGTATGCATTCCCTTTATTTTTGGGCAAAAAGGCAGAAATTCCCCGTATTTTGGAGCAAAATTGCAGAAATTCCTTTAATTTTGGGGCAAAATGCAGAAATTCCCCTTATTTTGGGGTAAAATTGAAGAAATTTCAAATATTTCAAGGCAAAATGGCAGAAATTCCCCTTATTTTTGGGGCAAAAAGATGAAATCCATAATTTTTACTAAAATTGAAGAAATTTCACTTATTTCGGGACAAAAAGGCAGAAATTCCACTTAATTTCGGGCAAAAAGGCAGAAATGACCCGTATTTTGGAGCAAAATTGCAGAAATTCCGCTAATATTGGTGCAAAAATGCAGAAATTCCCTTTATTTTTGGGCAAAAAAGCAGAAATTCTCCATATTTTGGTGCATAAAGGCTGAAATTCCCCTTATTTTGAGGTGAAATCCTAAAATTCCCCATATTTTGGGGCAAAAGGCAGAAATTCCCCTCATTTTGGGGCAAAAAGGCACAAATTTCCCTTATTTTCGGGCAAAATTGCTGAAATTTCATTTATTTTAGGGTAAAAAGTCAGAAATTCCACTTATTTTGGGGCAAAAAGCAGAAATTTCTTTGATTATGGTACAAAATTGAAGAAATTTTTCTTATTTTGAAACAAAAAGGCAGAAATTCCCCATATTTTGGGGCAAAAGGCAGAAATTCTTCTTATTTTGAGGTAAAATGCAGAAATTCCCCTTATTTAGAGGTAATATGCTGAAATTCTCCAATTATTGGGCGGAAATGCAGAAATTCCCTTTATTTTGAGGCTAAAAAGCAGCAATTCCCCGTATTTTGAAGCAAAATTGCAGAAATTCTCATAATTTTCAGGCAAAAAGGCAGGAATTCTTCTTATTTTGGGGCAGAAAGACAGAAAATCTCATTTTTTCGGGGGCAAAAAGTCAGAAATTCCCCTTATTTTGGGGCAAAATTGCAGAAATTTCCTTTACATTTGGGCAAAATTGCAGAAATTTCCCTTATTTTGGGTCAAAATTGCAGAAATTTCACTTATATCAGAAAAAATGCAGAAATTTTCTAATTTTGGGGCAAAAAGGCAGAAATTTCTATTATTTTGTTACAAAATTGCAGAAATTTTTCTTATTTTGGGGCAAAAAGGCAGAAATTCCCCATATTTTGGGGCAAAAAGGCTGAAATTCCCTTTATTTTCGGGCAAAAAGTTAGAAATTCCCCTTATGTTGGGGAAAAAAGACAGAAATTTCGTTTATTTTTGGGGAAAAGGCAGAAATGCACTTATTTTGAGTAAAAAAGTCGGAAAATTTCCTTATTTTCGGGCAAAAATGAAGAAATTTCCCTTTTTTATGGCAAAAAGGTATACATTCCCTTTATTTTCGGGCAAAAAGGGAGAAATTCTCCGTATTTTGGAGCAAAATTGCAAAAATTCCCCTAATTGTGGGGCAAAAAGGCAGAAATTCTTAATATGTTGGGGCAAAAAGACAGAAATTCTCCTTATTTTGGGGCAAAACTCATAAATTTCACTTGTTTTAGGGCAAAATTGCAGAAATTTCAGTTATTTCAGAGAAAAAAAGCAAAAATTTTTTCTTATTTTGGGGCAAAAAGGCAGAAATTCCTAATATTTTGTGGCAAAAATGCAGAAATTTCCCTTATTTTGAGGTATAAAGGCTGAAATTTCCCTTATTTGGGGCCAAAAAGGCAGAAATTTTTTTTATTTTGGGGAAAAATTGCAGGAATTTACTTTATTTTGGGGCACAATTGCAGAAATTTCACTTATTTCAGGGTAATAAGTCAGAAATTTTCCTTAATTTGTGGCAAAAAAGACAGAAATTCCCTTTGTTTTGGGGGAAAAAGACAGAAATTCCACTTATTAAGAGGCAAAAAGGCAGAAATTCCTTTTATTTTGGAGCAAAAATGAAGAAATTTTCCTTTTATATGGCAAAAAGGTATGCATTCCCCTTATTTTCGGGCAAAAATGCAGAAATTCCCCGTATTTTGGAGCAAAATCGCAGAAATTCTCCTAATTTCGAGGCAAAAAGGCAGAAATTCTCTATATTTTGAGGCAAAAAAACAGAAATTCTTTTTATTTTGGGGCAAAACTCAGAAATTCCACTTATTTAGAGGCAAAATGGCAGAAATTCCTCTTATTTTGGAGCAAAAATGAAGAAATTTCCCTTTTTTATGGCAATAAGGTATTCATTCCCTTTATTTTCGGGCAAAAAGGCAGAAATTTCCCGTATTTTGGAACAAAATTGCAGAAATTTCAAATATTTCAGGCCAAATGGCAGAAATTCCCCTTATTTTGGGACAAAAAGATGAAATCCCTAATTTTTGGCTAAGATTGAAGAAATTTCGCTTATTTCGGGACAAAAAGGCAGAAATTCCACTTAATTTTGGGCAAAAAGGCAGAAATGACCCGTATTTTGGAGCAAAATTGCAGTAATTCCTTTAATATTGGTGCAAAAATGCAGAAATTCCATTTATTTGGGGGCAAAAAAGCAGAAATTCTCCATATTTTGGTGCAAAACTGCTGAAATTCCCCTTATTTTGAGGTAAAATGCTGAAATTCCACATATTTTGGGGCAAAGGCAGAAATTCCTTTTATTTTGAAGCAAAAAGGCACAAATTTCCCTTATTTTCGGGCAAAATAGTAGAAATTTCATTTATTTCAAGGCAAAAATTCAGAAATTCCCATTATTTTGGGGCAAAAAGTAGAAATTTCTTTTATTATGGTACAAAATTGAAGAAATTTTCCTTATTTTGGAACAAAAAGGCAGAAATTCCCCATATTTTGGGGCAAAAGGCAGAAGTTCTTCTTATTTTGAGGTAAAATGCAGAAATTCCCTTTATTTAGAGGTAAAATGCAGAAAATACCCAAATATTGGGGGAAAATGCAGAAATTCCTTTATTTTGGGGATAAAAGGCAGAAATTCCCCGTATTTTGAAGCAAAATTGCAGAAATTCTCATAATTTTCTGGCAAAAAGTCAGAAATTCTCCTTATTTTGAAGCAAAAAGACAGAAAATTTCCTTTTTTCGGGAGCAAAAAGTCAGAAATTCCCCTTATTTTGGGGCACAATTGCAGAAATTTCCTTTACATTGTGGCAAAATTGCAGAAATTTCCCTTATTTTGGGGCAAAATTGCAGAAATTTCACTTATTTCAGGGTAATAAGTCAGAAATTCCCCTTATTTTGGGGCAAAAAAGACAGAAATTCCCTTTGTTTTGGGGGAAAAAGACAGAAATTCCACTTAGTTAGAGGCAAAAATGCAGAAATTCCCCTTATTTTGGAGCAAAAATGAAGAAATTTTCCTTTTTATGGCAAAAAGGTATGCATTCCCATTATTTTCGTGCAAAAAGGCAGAAATACCCCGTATTTTGGAGCAAAATTGCAGAAATTGCCCTAATTTTGGGGCAAAAGGCAGAAATTCCCTTTATTTTGGGGCAAAAATCAGAAATTCCCCTTATTTTGGGGCAAAATTCAAAAAATTTCCTTTATTTTGGGGCAAAATTGCAGGAATTTACCTTATTTTGGGGCAAAATTGCAGAAATTTCCTTTATTTGGGGCAAAATTGCATAAAATTCACTTATTTTCAAGTAAAAAGGCTGAAATTTCCTTAATTTTGGGGCAAAAAAGAGAAATTCCCCTTATTTTGGGGCAAAATTGCAGAAATTTCCCTTATTATGGAAAAATTGCAGAAATTTCCCTTATTAGGGCAAAATTGCAGAAGTTTCACTTATTTCAGGGTAATAAGTCAGAAATTCCCGCTTATTTTGGGGCAAAAAATACAGAAATTCCCGTTGTTTTGGGGGAATAAGATAGAAATTCCACTTTTTTAGAGGCAAAAAGGCAGAAATTCCCCTTATTTTGGGGCAAAATTGGAGAAATTTCCTTTACATTGGGGCAAAATTGCAGAAATTTCCCTTATTTTGGGGCAAAATTGCAGAAATTTCACTTATTTCAGGGTAATAAGTCAGAAATTCCCCTTATTTTGGGGCAAAAAAGACAAATATTCTCTTTGTTTTGGGGGAAAAAGACAGAAATTCCACTTAGTTAGAGGCAAAAATGCAGAAATTCCCCTTATTTTGGAGCAAAAATGAAGAAATTTTCCTTTTTATGGCAAAAAGGTATGCATTCCCATTATTTTCTGGCAAAAAGGCAGAAATTCCCCATATTTTGGAGCAAAATTGCAGAAATTCCCCTAATTTTGGGGCAAAAGGCAGAAATTCCCTTTATTTTGGGACAAAATTCAGACATTCCCCTTATTTTGGGGCAAAATTCAAGAAATTTCCTTTATTTTGGGGTAAAATTGCAGGAATTTACCTTATTTTGGGGCAAAATTGCAGAAATTTGCTTAATTTGGGGCAAAATTGCATAAAATTCACTTATTTTCAGGTAAAAATGCTGAAATTTTCTTTATTTTGGGGCAAAAAAAGAGAAATTCCCGTTATTTTGTGGCAAAATTGCAGAAATTTCCCTTGTTATGGGAAAAAATTGCAGAAATTTCCCTTATTTTAGGACAAAATTGCAGAAATTTCACTTATTTCAGAGAAATAAAGCAAAAATTTTTCTTATTTTGGGGCAAAAAGGTAGAAAATCTCATTATTTTAGGGTAAAAAGGCAGAAATTCACCTTATTTTGCGGTAAAATTGCAGAAATTTCACATATTTCAGGGCAAAAAGGCAGAAATTTCCCTTTTTTGGGGGCAAAATTGCAGAAATTTCACTTATTTCAGGGTAATAAGTCAGAAATTCCCCCTTATTTTGGGGCTAAAAATACAGAAATTCCCGTTGTTTTGGGGAAAAAAGAGAGAAATTCCACTTATCTAGAGTCAAAAAGGGAGAAATTCCCCTTATTTTGGGGCAATAAAGGAAGAAATTTCCCTTTTTTATGCCAAAAAGATATGCATTTCCCTTATTTTTGGGAAAAAAGGCAGAAATTCTTCGTATTTTGGAGCAAAATTGCAGAAATTCCCCTAATTCTGGGGCAAAAGGCAGAAATTCCCTATATGTTGGGGCAAAATAACAGAAATTCTCCTTATTTTGGGGCAAAACTCAGAAATTCCACTTCTTTTGGGGCAAAATTCCAAAAATTTCCTTATTTTTGGGGCAAAATTGCAGAAATTTCACTTTTTTTGGGGCAAAATTGCAGAAATTTCACTTATTTCAGGGAAAAAAGTCAGAAATTTTCCTTATTCTGGGGCAAAATAACAGAAATTCCTAATATTTTGTGGCAACAATGCAGAAATTCCTCTTTTTGAGGTAAAAAGGCTGAATTCCACTTATTTGGGGGCAAAAACGCAGAAATTTCCCTTATTTTGGGGCAAAATTGCAGAAATTTCACTTATTTCAGGGTAATGAGTCAGAAATTCCTCTTATTTTGGGGCAAAAAAGAGAGAAATTCCCTTTGTTTTGTGGGAAAAAGACAGAAATTCCACTTATTTAGAGGCAAAAAGGCAGAAATTCCCCTTATTTTGGAGGAAAAATGAAGAAATTTCATTTTTTATGGCAAAAAGGTATGCATTCCCATTATTTTCGGGCAAAAACGCAGAAATTCCCTGTATTTTGGAGCAAAAAGGCAGAAATTCCCTGTATTTTGGAGCAAAATTGCAGAAAATCCCCTAATTTTGGGGCAAAAATCAAAAACTCTCTTAATTTTGGGGCAAAATTCAAGAAATTCCCTTTATTTTGGGGCAAAATTGGAGGAATTTACCTTATTTTTGGGCAAAATTGCAGAAATTTCCCTTATTTGGGGCAAAATTGCAGAAATTTCACTTATTATTTTCAGGAATAAGGGTTGATATATCCTTTATTTTGGGGCAAAAAGGGAGAAATTTCTCTTATTTTGGGGCAAAATTGCAAAAATTTCTTTCATTATGGGGAAAAATTGCAGAAATTTTCTTTATTTTAGAACAAAATTGCAGAAATTTCACTTATTTCAGAGGAAA
The DNA here is from genome assembly GCF_963924665.1 of Micromys minutus. Taxonomy (NCBI): domain Eukaryota; kingdom Metazoa; phylum Chordata; class Mammalia; order Rodentia; family Muridae; genus Micromys; species Micromys minutus. Next base: position 2,533,116 of record NW_027667133.1, on the reverse strand, counting down.
AAAAGCAAAAATTTTTCTTATTTTGGGGCAAAAAGTGAGAAATTCCCATTATTTTGGGGCAAAAAGGCAGAAATTCGACTTATTTTGGGGTAAAATTGCAGAAATTCCCCTAATTTAGGGGCAAAAGGCAGAAATTCCCTTTATTTTGGGGCAAAAATCATAAATTCCCCTTATTTTGGGGCAAAATTCAAGAAATTTCCTTTAATTTGGGGCAAAATTGCAGGAATTTACCTTATTTTGGGGCAAAATTGCAGAAATTTTTCTCATTTGGGGCAAAATTGCAGAAACTTCAATTATTTTCAGGTAAAAAGGCTGAAATTTCTTTTATTTTGGGGCAAAAAGGGAGAAATTCCCCTTATTTTGGGGCAAAATTGAAGAAATTTCCCTTGTTATTAAAAAAATTGCAGAAATTTTCCTTATTTTAGGGTAAAATTGCAGAAATTTCACTTATTTCAGAGAAAAAACGCAAAAAGTTTTCTTATTTTGGGGCAAAAAGGCAGAAATTCCCATTATTTTGGGGCAAAAAGGCAGAAATTCGACTTATTTTGGGGTAAAATTGCAGAAATTTCACATATTTCAGGGCAAATAGGCAGAAATTTCCCTTATTTTGGGGCAAAATTGCAGAAATTTCACTTATTTCATGGTAATAAGTCAGAAATTCCTTTTATTTTGGGGCAAAAAAGACAAAAAATCCTTTTGTTTTGGGGGAAAAAGACAGAAATTCCACTTATTTAGAGGCAAAAAGGCAGAAATTCCCATTGTTTTGGAGCAAAAATGAAAAAATTTCCCTTTTTTATGGCAAAAAGTTATGCATTCCCCTAATTTTCGGGCAAAAAGGCAGAAATTCCCCGTATTTTGGAGCAAAATTGCAGAAATTACCCTAATTGTTGGGCAAAAATGCAGAAATTCCTAATATGTTGGGGCAAAAAGACAGAAATTTTCCTTATTTAAAGGCATAATTCAGAAATTCCACTTATTTTGGGGAAAAAATCCAAAATTTCTCTTATTTTGGGGCAAAATTGCACAAATTTCACTTATTTCAGGGAAAAAAGGCAGAAATTTTCCTTATTTTGGGGCAAAAATGTAGAAATTCTTAATATTTTGTGGCAAAAATGCAGAAATTCCATTTATTTTGGGGCAAAAAAGCAGAAATTCTCCATATTTTGGTGCAAAACTGCTGAAATTCCCCTTATTTTGAGGTAAAATGGTGAAATTCCACATATTTTGGGGCAAAGGCAGAAATTCCTTTTATTTTGAAGCAAAAAGGCACAAATTTCCCTTATTTTCGGGCAAAATAGTAGAAATTTCATTCATTTCAAGGCAAAAATTCAGAAATTCCCATTATTTTGGGGCAAAAAGTAGAAATTTCTTTTATTATGGTACAAAATTGAAGAAATTTTCCTTATTTTGGAACAAAAAGGCAGAAATTCCCCATATTTTGGGGCAAAAGGCAGAAATTCTTCTTATTTTGAGGTAAAATGCAGAAATTCCCTTTATTTAGAGGTAAAATGCAGAAATTACCCAAATATTGGGGGAAAATGCAGAAATTCCTTTATTTTGGGGATAAAAGGCAGAAATTCCCCATATTTTGAAGCAAAATTGCAGAAATTCTCATAATTTTCTGGCAAAAAGTCAGAAATTCTCCATATTTTGGAGCAAAAAGACAGAAAATTTCCTTTTTTCGGGAGCAAAAAGTCAGAAATTCCCCTTATTTTGGGGCAAAATTGCAGAAATTTCCTTTACATTTGAGCAAAATTGCAGAAATTTCTTTTATTTTGGGCAAAATTGCAAAAATTTCACTTATTACAGAAAAAAAGGTAGAAATTTTCTTATTTTGTGGCAAAATGGAAGAAGTTCCCCTTATTTTGAGGTAAAAAGGCTAAAATTTCCCTTATTTTCGGGCAAAAAGTCAGAAATTCCCCTTATTTTGGGGCAAAAATAGAGAAATTTCGTTTATTTTTGGTGAAAAGGCAAAAATTTCACTTATTTCACGGCAAAGTGGCAGAAATTCCCCTTATTTTCAGCGAAAAAGGCAGAAAATCCCCGTATTTTGGAGCAAAATTGCAGAAATTCACTTATTTTGTGGTAAAAAATACAGTAATTTTCTTTATTTTGGGGCAAAAAGGCAGATATTCTCCTTATTTTGGGGCAAAAGGCAGAAATTCCTCTTATTTTAGGGCCAAATTACAGAAATTTCCCTTATTTGTGGTCAAAAAACAGAAATTCCCATTATTTTGAGGCAAAATTGCAGAAATTTCCCATATTATGGGGAAAAAATTGCAGAAATTTCCCTTATTTTAGGGCAAAATTGCAGAAATTTCACTTATTTCAGAGAAAAAAAGCAAAAATTTTTCTTATTTTGGGGCAAAAAGGCAGAAAATCCCATTATTTTGGGGCAAAAAGGCAGAAATTCACCATATTTTGGGTTAAAATTGCAGATATTTCACATATTTCAGGGCAAAAAGGCAGAAATTTCCCTTATTAGGAGGAAAATTGCAGAAATTTCACTTATTTCAGAATAATAAGTCAGAAATTTTCCTTATTTTTGGGCAAAAAAGACAGAAATTCCCTTAGTTTTGGGGGAAAAAGACAGAAATTCCACTTATTTAGAGGCAAAAAGGCAGAAATTCCCCTTATTTTGGAGCAAAAATGAAGACATTTCCCTTTTTTATGGCAAAAAGTATGCATTCCCCTTATTTTCGGGCAAAAAGGCAGAAATTCCCCGTATTTTGGAGCAAAAGTGCAGAAAATCTCCTAATTGTGGGGCAAAAAGGCAGAAATTCTCTATATGTTGGGGCAAAATACAGAAATTCTTATTATTTTGGGGCAAAACTCAGAAATTCCACTTATTTAGAGGCAAAATGGCAGAAATTCCTTTTATTTTGGAGCAAAAATGAAGAAATTTCCCTTTTTTATGGCAAAAAGGTATGCATTCCCCTTATTGTCGGGCAAAAAAGCAGAAATTCCCCGTATTTTGGAGCAAAATTGCAGAAATTCTCCTAATTGTGGGGCAAAAAGCCAGAAATTCCCTATATGTTAGGGCAAAAAGACAGAAATTCTCTTTATGTTGGGGCAAAACTCAGAAATTCCACTTATTTTGGGGCAAAATTCATGAAATTTTTCTTATTTTAGGGCAAAATTGCAGAAATTTCACTTACTTTGTGGCAAAATTGCAGAAATTTCACTTATTTCAGAAAAAAAGGCTGAAATTTTCTTTTTTGGAGTAAAAAGTCAGAAATTCCTAATATTTTGTGGCAAAAATGCAGAAATTCCCCTTATTTTGAGGTAAAAATGCTGAAATTCCCCTTATTTGGGGGCAAAAAGGCAGAAATTTCCCTTATTTTGGGGCAAAATTGCAGAAATTTCACTTATTATGGGGCAAAATTGCTGAAATTTCACTTATTTCAAAGGAAAAAAGCAGAATTTTTCTTATTTTGGGGCAAAAAGGCAGAAATTTCCCATATTTTGGGGCAAAAATACAAAAATAACCATTATTTTGAGGTAAAAAGGCTGAAATTCCCTTTATTTGGGGGCAAAAAAGCAGAAATTTTCCTTATTTTGTGGAAAAATTGCAGAAATTTCACTTATTTAAGGGTAATATGCCAGAAATTTTTCTTATTTGGGGGCAAAAAAGACAAAAATTCTCCTTATTTTGGGGCAAAACTCAGAAATTCCACTTATTTTGGGGAAAAATTTCAGTAATTTCACTTATTTTGGGGACAAATTGCAGAAATTTCACTTATTTTGGGGCAAAATTGCAGAAATTTCACTTATTTCAGAAAAAAAAACAGAAATTTTTTTATTTTAGTGCAAAAAGGCAGAAATTTCTTTTATTTTGGTACAAAATTGCAGAAATTTTTCTTATTTTGGGGCAAAAAGGCAGAAATTTCCCATATTTTGGAGCAAAAATGCAGAAATTATTTTTATTTTGAGGTAAAAAGGCTGAAATTCCCCTTTTTGGGTGCAAAAAGGCAGAAATTTCCCTTATTTTGGGGCAAAATTGCAGAAATTTCACTTATTTCCGGGTAATAAGTCAGAAATTTTCCTTATTTTGGGGCAAAAAAGACAGAAATTCCCTTTATTTTGGGGAAAAAAACAGAAATTTCACTTATTTAGGGGCAAAAAAGCAGAAATTCCCCTTATTTTGGAGCATAAATGAAGAAATTTCTTTTTTTTATGGCAAAAAGTTATGCATTCTTCTTATTTTCAGGCAAAAAGCAGAAATTCCCCGTATTTTGGAGCAAAATTGCAGAAATTCCCCTAATTGTGGGGCAAAAAGGCAGAAATTCTCTATATGTTGGGGCAAAAAGACATAAATTCTCCTTATTTTGGGGCAAAACTCAGAAATTCCACTTATTTTGGTGCAAAATTTCAAAAATTTCCCTTATTTTGGGGCAAAATTGCAGAAATTCCCCTTATTTTGAGGTAAACAGGCTGAAATTCCCCTTATTTGGGGGCCAAAAGGCAGAAATTTCCCTTATTTTGGGGGAAAATTGCAGAAATTTCACTTATTTCAGGGTAATAAGTCAGAAATTTTTTTTATTTTGGGGCAAAAAAGAAAGAAATTCCCTTTGTTTGGGGGAAAGACAGAAATTCCACTTATTTAGAGGAAAAAAAGCAGAAATTCCCCTTATTTTGTTGCAAAAATGAAGAAATTTCCCTTTTTTATGGCAAAAAGGTATGCATTCTTCTTATTTTCTGGCAAAAAGGCAGAAATTCCCCGTATTTTGGAGCAAAATTGCCGAAATTCCCCTAACTGTGGGGCAAACAGGCAGAAATTCCCTATATGTTTGTGCAAAAAAACAGAAATTTTTCTTATTTTGGGGCAAAATTCCAGAAATTTCCCTTATTTTGGGGCAAAATTGCAGAAATTTCACTTATTTTGTGGCAAAATTGCAGAAATTTCTCTTATTTCAGGGAAAATAACAGAAATTTTCTTATTTTGTGGGAAAAGGCAGAAATTTCTTTTATTTTGGTACAAAATTGTAGAAATTTTTCTTATTTTGTGCAGAGGCAGAAATTTCCCATATTTTGTGGCAAAAATGCAGAAATTCCTCTTATTTTGAGGTAAAAAGGCTGAAATTAACCTTATTTTGGGGCAAAAAGTCAGAAAATCTTTTTATTTTGGGTCAAAATGCAGACATTTCCCTTATTTTGGGGAAAAATTTTAGAAATTTAACTTATTTCAGGGCAAAAATCAGAAATTTCCGTTATTTTGGGGCAAAAAGACAGAAATTCTGTATATTTTTGTGAAAATTCAGAAATTGCACTTATTCTGAGTCAAAAAGGCGGCAAATCCCCTTATTTTGAGGTAAAAATGAAGAAATTTCTCTTTTTTATGGCAAAAGGTATACCTTCCCTCTATTTTCAGGCAAAAAGGCAGAAATTCCCCTTATTTTGGAGCAAAAGTGCAGAAAATCTCCTAATTGTGGGACAAAAAGGCAGAAATTCTCTATATGTTGGGGCAAAATACAGAAATTCTCCTTATTTTGGGGCAAAACTCAGAAATTCCACTTATTTAGAGGCAAAATGGAAGAAATTCCTCTTATTTTGGAGCAAAAATGAAGAAATTCCCCTTTTTTATTGCACAAAGGTATGCATTCCCCTTATTTTCGGGCAAAAAAGCAGAAATTCCCCGTATTTTGGAGCAAAATTGCAGAAAATTTCCTAATTGTGGGGAAAAAAGGCAGAAATTCTTTATATGTTGGGGCAAAATACAGAAATGCTCCTTATTTTGGGGCAAAACTCAGAAATTCCACTTATTTTGAGGCAAAATGGCAGAAATTCCTCTTATTTTGGAGCAAAAATGAAGAAATTTCCCTATTTATTGCAAAAAGGTATGCATTCCCCTAATTTTCGGGCAAAAAAGCAGAAATTCCCCGTATTTTGAAGCAAAATTGCAGAAAATCCCCTAATTGTGGGGCAAAAAGGCAGAAATTCTCTATATGTTGGGGCAAAATACAGAAATTCTCCTTATTTTGGGGCAAAACTCAGAAATTCAACTTATTTAGAGGCAAAATGGCAGAAATTCCTCTTATTTTGGAGCAAAAATAAAGAAATTTCCCTTTTTAATGGCAAAAGGTATGCATTCCCCTTATTTTCGGGCTTAAAAGCAGAAATTCCCCGTATTTTGGAGCAAAATTGCAGAAATTCCCCTAATTTTGGGGCAAAAGGCAGAAATTCCCTTTATTTTTGTGCAAAAATCAGAAGTTCCCCTTATTTTGGGCAAAATTTCAGAAATTTCCTTTATTTTGGGGCAAAATTGCAGGAATTTACCTTATTTTGGGGCAAAATTGCAGAAAATTCACTTATTTTCAGGTAAAAAGTGTAAAAAAATTGCAGAAATTTTCCTTATTTTGGTTCAAAAAGGCAGAAATTCCTTATATTTTATGGCAAAAATGCAGAAATTTCCCTTATTTTGAGGTAATAAGGCTGAAATTCCCCTTATTTTGGGGCAAAAAGGCAGAAATTTCCATTATTTCGGGGTAAAATTGCAGAAATTTCAAATATTTTAGGGCAAAATGGCAGAAATTCCCCTTATTTTGGGGCAAAAAATGAAATCCCTAATTTTTGGCTAAAATTGTAGAAATTTCACTTATTTCGGGAGAAAAAGGCAGAAATTCCACTTACTTTCCGGCAAAAAGGCAGAAATGACCCGTATTTTGGAGCAAAATTGAAGAAATTTCCGTAATATTGGTGCAAAAATGCAGAAATTCCCTCTATTTTGGGGCAAAAAGGCAGAAATTCTCCATATTTTGGTGCAAAAAGGCTCAAATTCCCCTTATTTTGAGGTAAAATGCTGAAATTCCCCATATTTTGGGGCAAAGGCAGAACTTTTCCTTATTTTGGGGCAAAATGGCACAAATTTCCCTTATTTTTGGGCAAAATAGCAGAAATTTCATTTATTTCAGGGCAAAAAGTAAGACATTCCCATTATTTTGGTGCAAAAAGCAGAAATTTCTTTTATTATGGTACAAAATTGAAGAAATTTTCCTTATTTTGGAACAAAAAGGCAGAAATTCCTAGTATTTTGGGGCAAAAGGCAGAAATTCTTCTTATTTTGAGGTAAAATGCAGAAATTCCCCTTATTTAGAGGTAAAATGCAGAAATTCCCTTTATTTTGGGGCTAAAAGGGAGAAATTCCCCGTATTTTGGGGCAAAATTGCCGAAATTCCCCTAATTTGGGGACAAAAGGCAGAAATTCCCCTTACTTTGGGGTAAAATTGAAAAAATTTCAAATATTTCAGGGCAAAATGGCAGAAATTCCCCTTATTTTGGGGCAAAAAGATGAAATCCATAATTTTTGGCTGAAATTGAAGAAATTTCACTTATTTCGGGACAAAAAGGCAGAAATTCCACTTACTTTCCGGCAAAAAGGCAGAAATGACCCGTATTTTGGAGCAAAATTGAAGAAATTTCCGTAATATTGGTGCAAAAATGCAGAAATTCCCTCTATTTTGGGGCAAAAAGGCAGAAATTCTCCATATTTTGGTGCAAAAAGGCTCAAATTCCCCTTATTTTGAGGTAAAATGCTGAAATTCCCCATATTTTGGGGCAAAGGCAGAACTTTTCCTTATTTTGGGGCAAAATGGCACAAATTTCCCTTATTTTTGGGCAAAATAGCAGAAATTTCATTTATTTCAGGGCAAAAAGTAAGACATTCCCATTATTTTGGTGCAAAAAGCAGAAATTTCTTTTATTATGGTACAAAATTGAAGAAATTTTCCTTATTTTGGAACAAAAAGGCAGAAATTCCTAGTATTTTGGGGCAAAAGGCAGAAATTCTTCTTATTTTGAGGTAAAATGCAGAAATTCCCCTTATTTAGAGGTAAAATGCAGAAATTCCCTTTATTTTGGGGCTAAAAGGGAGAAATTCCCCGTATTTTGGGGCAAAATTGCCGAAATTCCCCTAATTTGGGGACAAAAGGCAGAAATTCCCCTTACTTTGGGGTAAAATTGAAAAAATTTCAAATATTTCAGGGCAAAATGGCAGAAATTCCCCTTATTTTGGGGCAAAAAGATGAAATCCATAATTTTTGGCTGAAATTGAAGAAATTTCACTTATTTCGGGACAAAAAGGCAGAAATTCCACTTAATTTCGGGCAAAAAGGCAGAAATGACCCGTATTTTGGAGCAAAATTGCAGAAATTCCCCTAATATTTGTGCAAAAATGCAGAAATTCCCTTCATTTTGGGGCAAAAAGGCAGAAATTCTCCATATTTTTGTGCAAAAAGGCTGAAATTTCCCTTATTTTGAGGTAAAATGCTGAAATTCCCCATATTTTGGGGCAAAAGGCAAAAATTCCCCTTATTTTGGGGCAAAAAGGCACAAATTTCCCTTATTTTCGGACAAAATTGCAGAAATTTCATTTATTTCAGGGCAAAAAGTCAGAAATTCTCCTTATTTTGGGGCAAAAAGCAGAAATTTCTTTTATTATGGTTCAAAATTGAAGAAATTTTACTTATTTTGAAACAAAAAGTCAGAAATTCCCCATATTTTGGGGCAAAAGGCAGAAATTCTTCTTATTTTGAGGTAAAATGCAGAAATTCTTTTTATTTAGAGGTAAAATGCAGAAATTCCCTTTATTTTGGGGCTAAAAATCAGAAATTTCCTGTATTTTGTGGCAAAATTGCAGAAATTTTCATAATTTTCGGCCAAAAAAAAAGAAATTCTTCTTATTTTGGGGCAAAAAGACAGAAAATCGCCTTTTTTTGGGAGCAAAAAGTCAGAAATTCCCTTTATTTTGGGGCAAAATTGCAGAAATTTCCTTTACATTTGGGCAAAATTGCAGAAATTTCCCTTAATTTGGGGCAAAATTGCAGAACTTTAACTTATTTCAGAAAAAAGGCAGAAATTTTCTTATTTTGGGGCAAAAAGGCAGAAATTTCTTTTATTTTGTTATAAAATTTCAGAAATTTTTCTTATTTTGGGGCAAAAAGGCAGAGATTCTCCATATTTTGGGGCAAAAAGGTGGAAATTCCCCTTATTTTGAGGTAAAAAGGCTGAAATTCCCCTTATTTTCGGGCAAAAAGTCAGAAATTCCCCTTATTTTGGGGCAAAAAGACAGAAATTTCGTTTATTTTTGGGAAAAATGCAGAAATTGCACTTATTTTGAGTAAAAAAGGCGGAAAATCCCCTTATTTTGGGGCAAAAATGAAGAAATTTCCCTTTTTTATGGCAAAAGGTATACATTCCCTTTATTTTCGGGCAAAAAAGTAGAAATTCCGCGTATTTTGGAGCAAAATTGCAGAAATTTCCCTAATTTTGAGACAAAAAGGCAGAAATTCCCCTTATTTTGGGGTAAAACTTCAGAAATTTCACTTATTTCGCGGCTAAATGGAAGAAATTTCCTTTATTTTCGGCGAAAAAGGCAGAAAATCCCCGTATTTAGGAGCAAAATTGCAGAAATTCACCTAATTTTGGGGTAAAAAATACAGTAATTTTCTTTATTTTGGGGCAAAAAGGCAGATATTCTCCTTATTTTGGGGCAAAAGGCAGAAATTCCCCTTATTTTACGGCAAAATTGCAGAAATTTCCCTTATTTTGGGGCAAAAAACAGAAATTCCCCTTATTTGGGGCAAAATTGCAGAAATTTCCCTTATTATGGGGAAAAATTGCAGATATTTCCATTATTTTAGGGCAAAATTGCAGAAATTTCACTTATTTCAGAGAAAAAAAGCAAAAATTTTTCTTATTTTGGGGCAAAAAGGCAGAAATTCCCATTATTTTGGGGCAAAAGGGCAGAAATTCACCTTATTTTGGGTTAAAATTGCAAAAATGTCACATATTTCAGGGCAAAAAGGCAGAAATTTCTTTTATTTTGGGGCAAAATTGGAGAAATTTCACTTATTTCAGGGTAATAAGTCAGAAATTTTCCTTATTTTGGGGCAAAAAACAAACAGAAATTCTTTTTGTTTTGGGGGAAAAAGACAGAAATTCCACTTATTTAGAGGCAAAAAGGCAGAAATTTTCCTTATTTTGGAGCAAAAATGAAGAAATTTCTCTTTTTTATGGCAAAAAGTTATGCATTCCCCTTATTTTCAGGCAAAAAGTCAAAAATTCCCCGTATTTTGGAGCAAAATTTCAGAAAATTTCCTAATTGTGGTGGAAAACGGCAGAAATTCTCTCTATGTTGAAGCAAAAAGACAGAAATTCTTTTTATTTTGGGGCAAAACTAAGAAATTCCACTTATTTAGAGTCAAAATGGCAGATATTCCTCTTATTTTGGAGCAAAAATGAAGAAATTTTCCTTTTTTATGGCAAAATGTATGCATTCTCTTTATTTTCGGGCAAAAAGGCAGAAATTCCCCGTATTTTGGAGCAAAATTGCAGAAATTCCCCTAATTTTGGGGCAAAAGTCAGAAATTCCCCTTATTTTAGGGTAAAATTGCAGAAATTTCAAATATTTCAGGGCAATATGGCAAAAATTCCCCTTATTTTGTGGCAAAAAGATGAAATCCATAATTTTTGGCTAAAATTGAGAAAATTTCACTTATTTCGGGAAAATAGGCAGAAATTCTACTTAATTTTGGGCAAAAAGGCAGAAATGACCCGTATTTTGGAGGAAAATTGCAGAAATTCCGCTAATATTGGTGCAAAAATGCAGAAATTCCCTTTATTTTGGGGCAAAAAGCAGAAATTCTCCATATTTTGGTGCAAAAAGGCTGAAATTCCCCATATTTTGAGGTAAAATGCTGAAATTCCCCATATTTTTGGGCAAAAGGCAAAAATTCCCCACATTTTGGGGCAAAAAGGCACAAATTTCCCTTATTTTCGGGCAAAATTGCAGAAATTTTATTTATTTCAGGGTAAAAAGTCAGAAATTCCCATTATTTTGGGGCAAAAAGCAGAAATTTTTTATTATGGTACAAAATTGAAGAAATTTTTCTTATTTTGGAACAAAAAGGCAGAAGTTCCCCATATTTTGGGGCAAAAGGCAGAAATTCTTCTTATTTTGAGGTAAAATGCAGAAATTCCCCTTATTTAGAGGTAAAATGCAGAAATTCCCCAAATATTGGGGGAAAATGCAGAAATTTCCTTTATTTTGAGGCTAAAAGGCAAAAATTCCCCGTATTTTGAAGCAAATTTGCAGAAATTCTCATAATTTTCAGGCAAAAAGGCAGAAATTCTCCTTATTTTGGGGCAAAAGACAGAAAATCTTTTTTTTTCGGGGGCAAAAAGTCAGAAATTCCCCTTATTTTGGGGCAAAATTGCAGAAATTTCCTTTACATTTGGGCAAAATTGCAAAAATTTTTCTTATTTTGGGGCAAAATTGCAGAAGTTTCACTTATTTTAGAAAAAATGCAGAAATTTTTTTATTTTGGGGCAAAAAGGCAGAAATTTCTTTTATTTTGGTACAAAATTGCAGAAATTATTCTTATTTTGGGGAAAAAGGCAGAAATTCCCCATATTTTGGGGCAAAAAGGCTGAAATTCCCCTTATTTTCAGGCAAAAATTCAGATATTCCCCTTATGTGTGGGCAAAAAGACAGAAATTTCGTTTATTTTTAGGGTAAAGGCAGAAATTGCACTTATTTTGAGTCAAAAAGGTGGAAAATTTCCTTATTTTCGGTAAATAATGAAGAAATTTCCCTTCTTTATGGCAAAAGTGTATACATTCCCTTTATTTTCAGGCAAAAATTCAGAAATTCCCCGTATTTTGGAGCAAAATTGCAGAAATTCCCCTAATTGTGGGGCAAATAGGCAGAAATTCCCAATATGTTGGGGCAAAAAGACAGAAATTCTCTTTATTTTGGGGCAAAACTCAGAAATTTCACTTATTTTAGGACAAAATTGCAAAAATTTCAGTTATTTCAGAGAAAAAAAGCAAAAATTTTTCTTATTTTGGGGCAAAAAGGCAGAAATTCCCATTATTTTGGGGCAAAAAGGCAGAAATTCACGTTATTTTGGGGTAAAATTTAATAATTTCACATATTTCAGGGCAAAAAGAAAGAAATTTCCCTTATTTTGGGGCAAAATTGCAGAAATTTCAATTATTTCAGGGTAATAAGTCAGAAATTTTCTTTATTTTGGGGCAAAAATACAGAAATTACCTTTTTTGGCGGGGAAAATACAGAAATTCCACTTATTTAGAGGCAAAAAGGCGGAAATTCTCCTTATTTTCGAGCAAAAATGAAGAAATTTCCCTTTTTTAAGGCAAAAAGGTATTTATTCCCCTCATTTTCGGGCAAAAAGGCAGAAATTCACCGTATTTTGGAGCAAAATTGCAGAAATTCCCCGAATTTTTGGGCAAAAGGCAGAAATTCTCTTTATTTTTGGGCAAAAATCAGAAATTCCTCTAACTTTGGGGCAAAATTCCAGAAATTTCCTTTATATTGGGGCAAAATTGCAGATTTTTAACTTATTTATGGGCAAAATTGCAGAATTTTCACTTATTTCAGGGAAAAAAGGCAGAAATTTTTCTTATTTTGTGGCAAAAACGCACAAATTCCTAATATTTTGTGGCAAAAATGCAGAAATTCCTCTTATTTTGAGGTAAAAAGGCTGAAATTTCCCGTATTTGGGGGCAAAAAGGCAGAATTTTTTTTTTATTTTGGGGCAAAATTGCAGAAATTTACTTTATTTTGGGACAAAATTGCAGAAATTTCACTTATTTCAGGGTAATAAGTCAAAAATTTTCCTTATTTTAAGGCAAAAAAGACAGAAATTTTCTTTGTTGTTGGGGGAAAAGTCAGAAATTCCACATATTTAGAGGAAAAAAAGGCAGAAATTCCCCTTATTTTTGAGCAAAAATAAAGAAATTTCCCTTTTTTTGGCAAAAAAGTATGCATTCCCCTTATTTTCGAGCAAAAAGGCAGAAATTCCCCGTATTTTTGAGCAAAATTTCAGAAAATCCCCTAATTGTGGGGCAAAAAGGCAGAAATTCTCTATATGTTGGGGCAAAATAGAGAAATTCTCCTTATATTGGGGCAAAACTCAGAAATTTCACTTATTTTAGGGCAAAATTGCAGAAATTTCAGTTATTTCAGAGAAAAAAAGCAAAAATTTTTCTTATTTTGGGGCAAAATGGCAGAAATTCCCATTATTTTGGGGCAAAAAGGCAGAAATTCACCTTATTTTGGGGTAAAATTGCAGAAATTTCATGGCAAAAAGACAGAAATTTCCCTAATTTTGGGGCAAAATTGCAGAAATTTCACTTATTTCAGTGTAATAAGTCAGAAATTTTCTTTATTTTGGGGCAAAAATAAAGAAATTACCTTTTTTGGGATGGAAAATACAGAAATTCCACTTATTTAGAGGCAAAAAGGCAGAAATTCCCCTTATTTTTGAGCAAAAATGAAGAAATTTCCCTTTTTTATGGCAAAAAGGTATGCATTCCTCTTATTTTCGGGCAAAAAGGCTGAAATTCCCCGTATTTTGGAGCAAAATTTCAGAAAATCCCTTAATTGTGGGGCAAAAAGGCAGAAATTCTCTATATGTTGGGGCAAAAATACAGAAATTCTTTTTATTTTGGGGCAAAACTAAGAAATTCCACTTATTTAGAGGCAAAATGGCAGAAATTCCTCTTATTTTGGAGCAAAAATGAAGAAATTTCCCTTTTTTATGGCAAAAAGTTATGCATTCTCTTTATTTTCGGGCAAAAAGGCAAAAATTCCCTGTATTTTGGAGCAAAATTGCAGAAATTCCCCTAATTTTGGGGCAAAAGGCAGAAAATCCCCTTATTTTGGGGTAAAATTGCAGAAATTTCAAATATTTCAGGGCAAAATGGCAGAAATTCCCCTTATTTTGGGGCAAAAAGATGAAATCCCTAATTTTTGGCTAAAATTGAAGAAATTTCACTTATTTCGGGACAAAAAGGCAGAAATTCCCCTTAATTTCGGGCAAAAAGGCAGAAATTCCCCTTATTTTGGAGCAAAATTGCAGAAATTCCCTTAATATTGGTGCAAAAATGCAGAAATACCTATTATTTTGGGGCAAAATTGCAGAAATTTCCTTTTCATTTGGGCAAAATTGCAGAAATTTCTCTTATTTCAGAAAAAATGCAGAAATTTTCTTATTTTGGGGCAAAAAGGCAGAAATTTCTATTATTTTTGTACAAAATTGCAGAAATGATTCTTATTTTGGGGCAAAAATGCAGAAATTCCCCATATTTTGGGGCAAAAAGGCTGAAATTCCCCTTATTTTCAGGCAAAAATTCAGATATTCCCCTTATGTGGGGGCCAAAAGACAGAAATTTCGTTTATTTTTGGGGTAAAGGCAGAAATTGCACTTATTTTGAGTCAAAAAGAAGGAAAATTTCCTTATTTTCGGGCAAAAATGAAGAAATTTCGCTTTTTAATGGCAAAAAGGTATACATTCCCTTTATTTTCGGGCAAAAATGCAAAAATTCCCCATATTTTGGAGCAAAATTGCAGAAATTCCTCTAATTGTGGAGCAAATAGGCAGAAATTCCCTATATGTTGGGGCAAAAAGACCGAAATTCTCCTTATTTTGGGGCAAAACTCAGAAATTTCACATATTTTAGGGCAAAATTGCAGAAATTTCAGTTATTTCAGAGAAAAAAAGCAAAAATTTTTCTTATTTTGGGGCAAAAAGGCAGAAATTCCCCTTATTTTGGGGCAAAAAAGCAGAAATTCACCTTATTTTGGGGTAAAATTGCAGAAATTATACGGCAAAAAGACAGAAATTTCCCTAATTTTGGGGCAAAATTTCAGAAATTTCACTTATTTCAGGGTAATAAGTCAGAAATTTTCTTTATTTTGGGGCAAAAATACAGAAATTACCTTTTTTGGGGTGGAAAATAGAGAAATTCCACTTATTTAGAGGCAAAAAGGCAGAAATTCCCCTTATTTTGGAGCAAAAATGAAGAAATTTCCCTTTTTTAAGGCAAAAAGGTATGCATTCCCCTTATTTTCGGGCAAAAAGGCAGAAATTCACCGTATTTTGGAGCAAAAATGCAGAAATTCCCCTAATTTTGGGGAAAAAGGCAGAAATTCTTTTTATTTTTGGGCAAAAATCAGAAATTCCCCTTACTGCGGGGCAAAATTCCAGAAATTTTCTTTATTTTGGGGCAATATTGCAGAAATTTAACTTATTTATGGGCAAAATTGCAGAATTTTCACTTATTACAGGGAAAAAAGGCAGAAATTTTTCTTATTTTGGGGCAAAAGGCACAAATTCCTAATATTTTGTGGCAAAAAAGCAGAAATTCCCCTTATTTTGAGGTAAAAAGGCTGAAATTTCTCGTATTTGGGGGCAAAAAGGCAGAAATTTTTTTTAATTTTGGGACAAAATTGCAGGAATTTACTTTATTTTGGGGCAAAATTGCAGAAATTTCACTTATTTCAGGGTAATAAGTCAAAAATTTTCTTTATTTTAGGGCAAAAAAGACAGAAATTCTCTTTGTTTTTGGGGAAAAAGTAAGAAATTCCACTTATTTAGAGGAAAAAAGGCAGAAATTCCTTTTATTTTTGAGCAAAAATAAAGAAATTTCTCTTTTTTATGGCAAAAAGGTATGCATTCCTTTTATTTTCGGGCAAAAAGGCTGAAATTCCCCGTATTTTGGAGCAAAATTTCAGAAAATCCCCTAATTGTGGGGCAAAAAGGCAGAAATTCTCTATATGTTGGGGCAAAAATACAGAAATTCTTTTTATTTGGGGGCAAAACTCAGAAATTCCACTTATTTAGAGGCAAAATGGCAGAAATTCCTCTTATTTTGGAGCAAAAATGAAGAAATTTCCCTTTTTTATGGCAAAAAGGTATGCATTCTCTTTATTTTCGGGCAAAAAGGAAGAAATTCCCTGTATTTTGGAGCAATATTGCAGAAATTTCCCTAATTTTGGGGCAAAAGGCAGAAAATCCCCTTATTTTGGGGTAAAATTGCAGAAATTTCAAATATTTCAGGGCAAAATGGCAGAAATTCCCCTTATTTTGGGGCAAAAAAATGAAATCCCTAATTTTTGGCTAAAATTGAAGAAATTTCACTTATTTCGGGACAAAAAGGCAGAAATTCCCCTTAATTTCGGGCAAAAAGGCAGAAATTCCCCTTATTTAGAGGCAAAATTGCAGAAATTCCCTTAATATTGGTGCAAAAATGCAGAAATTCCCCTTATTTTGGGGCAAAATTGCAGAAATTTCCTTTACATTTGGGCAAAATTGCAGAAATTTCTCTTATTTCAGACAAAATGCAGAAATTTTCTTATTTTGGGGCAAAAAG
This sequence comes from Micromys minutus, assembly GCF_963924665.1. Classification (NCBI taxonomy): domain Eukaryota; kingdom Metazoa; phylum Chordata; class Mammalia; order Rodentia; family Muridae; genus Micromys; species Micromys minutus. Next base: position 2,516,940 of record NW_027667133.1, on the reverse strand, counting down.
GCAGAAATTTCTTTTATTTTGTTACAAAATTGCAGAAATTTTTCTTATTTTGGGGCAAAAATGCAGAAATTCCCCATATTTTGGGGTAAAAAGGCTGAAATTCCCCTTATTTTCAGGCAAAAATTCAGATATTCCCCTTATGTGTGGGCCAAAAGACAGAAATTTCGTTTATTTTTGGGGTAAAGGCAGAAATTGCACTTATTTTGAGTCAAAAAGAAGGAAAATTTCCTTATTTTCGGGCAAAAATGAAGAAATTTCCTTTTTTAATGGCATAAAGGTATACATTCCTTTTATTTTCGGGCAAAAATTCAGAAATTCCCCGTATTTTGAAGCAAGATTGCAGAAATTCCCCTAACTGTGGGGCAAAAATGCAGAAATTCCCTATATGTTGGGGCAAAAAGACCGAAATTCTCCTTATTTTGGGGCAAAACTCAGAAATTTCACTTATTTTAGGGCAAAATTGCAGAAATTTCAGTTATTTCAGAGAAAAAAAGCAAAAATTTTTCTTATTTTGGGGCAAAAAGGCAGAAATTCCCATTATTTTGGGGCAAAAGGCAGAAATTCACCTTATTTTGGGGTAAAATTGCAGAAATTTCACGGCAAAATACAGAAATTTCCATTATTTTGGGGCAAAATTGCAGAAATTTCAATTATTTCAGGGTAATAAGTAAGAAATTTTCTTTATTTTGGGGCAAAAATACAGAAATTACCTTTTTTGGGGCGGAAAATACAGAAATTCCATTTATTTAGAGGCAAAAAGGCAGAAATTTCCCCTTATTTTGGAGCAAAAATGAAGAAATTTCCCTTTTTTATGGCAAAAAGGTATGCAATCCCCTTATTTTCGGGCAAAAAGGCAGAAATTCACCGTATTTTGGAGCAAAATTGCAGAAATTCCCCTAATTTTGGGGCAAAAGGCAGAAATTCTCTTTATTTTGGGGCAAAAATCAGAAATTCGCCTTACTTTGGGGCAAAATTCCAGAAATTTCATTTATTTTGGGGCAAAATTGCAGAAATTTAACTTATTTATGGGCAAAATTGCAGAATTTTCACTTATTTCAGGGAAAAAAGGCAGAAAATTTCCTTATTTTGGGGGAAAAAATGCACAAATTCCTAATATTTTGTGGCAAAAATGCAGAAATTCCCCTTATGTTGAGGTAAAAATGCTGAAATTTCCCGTATTTGGGGGCAAAAAGGCAGAATTTTTTTTATTTTGGGGCAAAATTGCAGGAATTTACTTTATTTTGGGGCAAAATTGCAGAAATTTTACTTATTTCAGGGTAATAAGTCATAAATTTTCCTTATTTGAGGGCAAAAAAGACAGAAATTCTTTGTTTTTGGGGAAAAAGTCAGAAATTCCACTTATTTAGAGGAAAAAAGGCAGAAATTCCCCTCATTTTGGAGCAAAAATGAAGAAATTTCTTTTTTTTTATGGCAAAAAGGTATGCATTCCCCTTATTTTCGGGCAAAAGGGCAGAAATTCCCCATATTTTGGAGCAAAATTTAAGAAAATCCCCTAATTGTGGGGCAAAAAGGCAGAAATTCTCTATATGTTGGGGTAAAAATACAGAAATTCTTTATATTTGGGGGCAAAACTCAGAAATTCCACTTATTTAGAGGCAAAATGGCAGAAATTCCTCTTATTTTGGAGCAAAAATGAAAGGAAGAAAATCTCTTTATTTTGGAGCAAAATTGCAGAAATTCCCTTAATATTGGTGCAAAAATGCAGAAATTCCCTTTATTTTGGGGCAAAAAGGCAGAAATTCTCCATATTTTGGTGCAAAAAGGCTAAAATTCCCCTTATTTTGAGGTCAAATGCTGAAATTCCCCATATTTTGGGGCAAAAGGCAGAAATTCCCCTCATTTTGGGGTAAAAAGGCACAAATTTCCCTTATTTTCGGGCAAAATTGCTGAAATTTCATTTATTTCAGTGTAAAAAGTCAGAAATTCCTCTTATTTTGAAGCAAAAAGCAGAAATTTATTTTATTATGGTACAAAATTGAAGAAATTTTTCTTATTTTGGAACAAAAAGGCAGAAATTCTCCATATTTTGGGGCAAAAGGCAGAAATTCTTCTTATTTTGAGGTAAAATGCAGAAATTTCCCTTATTTAGAGGTAAAATGCAGAAATTTCCCAAATATTGGGGGTAAAGGCAGAAATTCCCTTTATTTTGGTGCTAAAAGGCAGAAATTCCCCATATTTTGAAGCAAAATCGCAGAAATTCTCATAATTTTCAGGCAAAAAGGCAGAAATTCTCTTTATTTTGGGGCAAAAAGACAGAAAATCTACTTTTTTAGAGGGGAAAAAGTCAGAAATTCCCCTTATTTTGGGGCAAAATTGCAGAAATTTCATTTACATTTGGGCAAAATTGCAGAAATTTCCCTTATTTGGGGGCAAAATTGCAGAAATTTCACTTATTTCAGAAAAAATGCAGAAATTTTCTTATTTTGTGGCAAAAAAGCAGAAATTTCTATTATTTTGGTACAAAATTGCAGAAATTTTTCTAATTTGGGGCAAAAAGGCTGAAATTCCCCTTATTTTCGGGCAAAAAACAGAAATTCCCCTTGTGGTGGGGCACAAAGAAAGAAATTTCGTTTATTTTTGGGGAAAAGGCAGAAATTGCATTTATTTTGACTCAAAAAGGCAGAAAATTTCCTTATTTTCGGGCAAAAATGAAGAAATTTTTCTTTTTTATGGCAAAAAGTTATACATTCCCTTTATTTTCGGGCAAAAAGGCAAAAAATTCCCCGTATTTTGGAGCAAAATTGCAGAAATTCCCCTAATTGTGGGGCAAAAAGGCAGAAATTCCCTATATGTTGGGGCAAAAAGAGAGAAATTCTCTTTATTTTAGAGCAAAACTCAGAAATTTTAATTATTTTAGGGCAAAATTGCAGAAATTTCAGTTATTTCAGAGAAAAAATGCAAAAATTTTTCTTATTTTGGGGCAAAAAGGCAGAAATTCCCATTATTTTGGGGCAAAAGGCAGAAATTCCCCTTATTTTGGGGTAAAATTGCAGAAATTTCACATATTTCAGGGCAAAAAGGCAGAAATTTACCTTATTTTGGGGCAAAATTGCAGAATTTCAGTTATTTCAGGGTAATAAGTCAGAAATTTTCCTTATTTTGGGGCAAAAAAGACAGAAATTCCCTTTGTTTTCGGGGGAAAAGACAGAAATTCCACTTATTTAGAGGCAAAAAGGCAGAAATTCCCCTTATTTTGAAGCAAAAATGAAGAAATTTCCCTTTTTTATGGAAAAAAGTATGCATTCCCCTTATTTTCGGGCAAAAAGGCAGAAATTCCCCGTATTTTGGAGTAAAATTGCAGAAATTCGCCTAATTTTGGAGAAAAAGGCAGAAATTCCCCTTATTTTGGGGTAAAATTGCAGAAATTTTAAATATTTTAGGGCAAAATGCAGAAATTCCCCTTATTTTGGGGCAAAAAGATGAAATCCATAATTTTTGGCTAAAATTGAGGAAATTTCACTTATTTCAGGACAAAAAGGCAGAAATTCCACTTAATTTCGGGCAAAAAAGCAGAAATGACCCGTATTTTGGAGCAAAATTGCAGAAATTCCCTTAATATTGTTGCAAAAATGCAGAAATTCCCTCTATTTTGGGGCAAAAAAGCAGAAATTCTCCATATTTTGGTGCAAAAAGGCTGAAATTCCCCTTATTTTGAGGTAAAATTCTAAAATTCCCCATATTTTGGGGCAAAAGGCAGAAATTCCCCTCATTTTGGGGCAAAAAGGCACAAATTTCCCTTATTTTCGGGGAAATTGCAGAAATTTCATTTATTTCATGGTAAAAAGTCAGAAATTCCCCTTATTTTGGGGCAAAAAGCAGAAATTTCTTTGATTATGGTACAAAATTGAAGAAATTTTACTTATTTTGAAACAAAAAGGCAGAAATTCCCCATATTTTGGGGCAAAAGGCAGAAATTCTTTTTATTTTGAGGTAAAATGCAGAAATTCCCCTTATTTAGAGGTAAAATGCTGAAATTCCCCAAATACTGGGCGGAAATGCAGAAATTCCCTTTATTTTGGGGCTAAAAAGCAGAAATTCCCCGTATTTTGAAGCAAAATTGCAGAAATTCTCCTTATTTTTGGGCAAAAAGACAGAAAATCTCCTTTTTTCGGGGGCAAAAAGTCAGAAATTCCCCTTATTTTGGGGCAAAATTGCAGAAATTTCCTTTACATTTGGGCAAAATTGCAGAAATTTCCCTTATTTTGGGTCAAAATTGCAGAAATTTCACTTATATCAGAAAAAATGCAGAAATTTTCTTATTTTGGGACAAAAAGGCAGAAATTTCTATTATTTGTTACAAAATTGCAGAAATTTTTCTTATTTTGGGGCAAAAAGGCAGAAATTCCCCATATTTTGGGGCAAAAGGTCTGAAATTCCTCTTATTTTTGGGCAAAAAGTCAGAAATTCCCCTTATGTTGGGGAAAAAAACAGAAATTTCGTTTATTTTTGGGGAATAGGCAGAAATTGCACTTATTTTGAGTCAAAAAGGCGTAAAATTTCCTTAATTTCGGGCAAAAATGACGAAATTTCCCTTTTTTATGGCAAAAAGGTATACATTCCCTTTATTTTCGGGCAAAATGCAGAAATTCTCCGTATTTTGGAGCAAAATTGCAGAAATTCCCCTAATTGTGGGGCAAAAAGGCAGAAATTCCCCATATGTTGGGGCAAAAAGACAGAAATTCTCCTTTTTTTTGGGGCAAAACTCAGAAATTTCACTTGTTTTAGAGCAAAATTGCAGAAATTTCTGTTATTTCAGAGAAAAAAAGCAAAATTTTTTCTTATTTTGGGCAAAAATGCAGAAATTCCCATTATTTTGGGGCAAAAAGGCAGAAAATCACCTAATTTTGGGGTAAATTTTCAGAAATTTCACATATTTCAGGGCAAAAAGGCAGAAATTTCCCTTATTTTGGGGCAAAATTGCAGAAATTTCACTTATTTCAGGGTAATAAGTCAGAATTTTTCTTTATTTTGGGGCAAAAAAGACAGAAATTACCTTTTTTGGTGGGGGAAAAGACAGAAATTCCACTTATTTTGAGGCAAAAAGGCAGAAATTCCTCTTATTTTGGAGCAAAAATGAAGAAATTTCGCTTTTTCATGGCAAAAAGGTATGCATTCCCCTTATTTTCAGACAAAAAGGCAAAAATTCCCCGTATTTGGAACAAAATTGCAGAAAATCCCCTAATTTTAGGGCAAAAGGCAGAACTTCCCTTTATTTTGGGGCAAAAATCAGAAATTCCCCTTACTTTTGGGTAAAATTGCATAAATTTAACTTATTTATGGGCAAAATTGCAGAATTTTCATTTATTTCAGGGAAAAAAGGCAGAAATTTTCCTTATTTTGGGACAAAAAGGCACAAATTCCTAATATTTTGTGGCAAAAAATGCAGAAATTCCCCTTATTTTGAGGTAAAAAGGCTGAAATTTCCCATATTTGGGGGCAAAAAGGCAGAAATTTTTTTATTTTGGGGCAAAATTGCAGGAATTTACTTTATTTTGAGGCAAAATTGCAGAAATTTCACTTATTTCAGGGTAATAAGTCAAAAATTTTTAATATTTTAGGGCAAAAAAGACAGAAATTCTCTTTGTTTTTGGGGAAAAAGTCAGAAATTCCACTTATTTATAAGAAAAAAGGCAGAAATTCCCCTTATTTTGGAGCAAAAATGAAGAAATTTCCCTTTTTTATGGCAAAAAGGTATGCATTCTCCTTATTTTCGGGCAAAAGGGCAGAAATTCCCCGTATTATGGAGGAAAATTTCAGAAAATCTTCTAATTGTGGGGCAAAAAGGCAGAAATTCTCTATATGTTGGGGTAAAAATACAGAAATTCTTTATATTTGGGGGCAAAACTCAGAAATTCCACTTATTTAGAGGCAAAATGGCAGAAATTCCTCTTATTTTGGAGGAAAAATGAAGAAATTTCCCTTTTTTATGGCAAAAAGCTATGCATTCTCTTTATTTTCGGGCAAAAAAGCAGAAATTCCCAGTATTTTGGAGCAAAATTGCAGAAATTACCCTAATTTTGGGGCAAAAGGCAAAAATTTCCCTTATTTTGGGGTAAAATTGCAGAAATTTCAAATATTTCAGGGCTAAATTGCAGAAATTCTCCTTATTTGGGGGCAAAAAGATGAAATCCATAATTTTTGGCTAAAATTGAAGAAATTTCACGTATTTCGGGACAAAAAGGCAGAAATTCTACTTAATTTCGGGCAAAAAGGCAGAAATTCCCTTTATTTTGGAGCAAAATTGCAGAAATTCTCTTAATATTGGTGCAAAAATGCAGAAATTCCCTTTATTTTGGGGCAAAAAGGCAGAAATTCTCCATATTTTGGTGCAAAAAGGCTGAAATTCCCCTTATTTTGAGGTAAAATGCTGAAATTCCCCATATTTTGGGGCAAAAGGTAGAAATTCTTCTCATTTTGGGGCAAAAAGGCACAAATTTTCCTTATTTTCGGGCAAAATTGCTGAAATTTCATTTATTTCAGAGTAAAAAGTCAGAAATTCTCCTTATTTTGTAGCAAAAACAGAAATTTCTTATATTATGGTACAAAATTGAAGAAATTTTCTTTATTTTGGAACAAAAAGGCAGAAATTCCACATATTTTGGGGCAAAAGGCAGAAATTTTTTTTATTTTGAGGTAAAATTCAGAAATTCCCCTTATTTAGAGGTAAAATGCAGAAATTCCCCAAATATTGGGGGAAAATACAGAAAATCCCTTTATTTTGGTGCTAAAAGGCAGAAATTCCCCGTATTTTGAAGCAAAATTGCAGAAATTCTCATAATTTTCAGGCAAAAATGCAGGAATTCTTTTTATTTTGGGGCAAAAAGACAGAAATTCCCCTTATTTTGGGGCAAAATTGAGGAAATTTCCTTTACATTTGGGCAAAATTGCAGAAATTTCCCTTATTTTGGGGTAAAATTGCAAAAATTTCACTTATTTCAGAAAAATTGCAGAAATTTTCTTATTTTGGGGCAAAAAGGCAGAAATTTCTATTATTTTGGTACAAAATTGCAGAAATTTTTCTTATTTTGGGACAAAAAGGCAGAAATTCCCCATATTTTGAGGCAAGAAGGCTGAAATTCCCCTTATTTTCGGGCAAAAATCAGAAATTCCCCTAATGTTGGGGCAAAAAGACAGAAATTTCGTTTATTATTGGGGAAAAGGCAGAAATTGCACTTATTTTGAGTCAAAAAGGCGAAAAATTTCCTTATTTTCTGGCAAAAATGAAGAAATTTCCCTTTTTTATGGCAAAAAGGTATACATTCCCTATATTTTCGGGCAAAAAGGCAGAAATACTCCGTATTTTGGAGCAAAATTGCAGAAATGCCCCGAATTGTGGGGCAAAAAGGCAGAAATTCCCTATATGTTGGGGCAAAAAGATAGAAATTCTTTTTATTTTGGGGCAAAACTCAGAAATTCCACTTATTTAGAGGCAAAATGGCACAAATTCCTCTTTTTTTGAAGCAAAAATGAAAAAAATTTCTCTTTTGTATGGCAAAAAGGTTTGCATTCTCCTTATTTTCGGGCAAAGAGGCAGAAATTCCGTGTATTTTGGAGCAAAATTGCAGAAATTCCCTTAATTTTGGGGCAAAGGCAGAAATTCCCCTTATTTTGGGGTAAAATTGCAGAAATTTCAAATATTTCAGGCAAAATGGCAGAAATTCCCCTTATTTTGGGGCAAAAAGATGAAATCCATAATTTTTGGTTAAAATTGAAGAAATTACACTTATTTCGGGTCAAAAAGGCAGAAATTCCACTTAATTTCGGGCATAAAGGCAGAAATGACCCGTATTTTGGAGCAAAATTGAAGAAATTCCCCTAATATTGGTGCAAAAATTCAGAAATTCCCTTTATTTTGGGTCAAAAAGGCAGAAATTCTTCATATTTTGTTGCAAAAAGGCTGAAATTCCCCTTATTTTGAGGTAAAATGCTGAAATTCCCCATATTATGGGGCAAAAGGCAGAAATTCCCCTCATTTTGGGGCAAAAAGGCACAAATTTCCCTTATTTTCGGGCAAAATTGCAGAAATTTCATTTATTTCAGAGTAAAATTCAGAAATTCCCCTTATTTTGGGGCAAAAAGCAGAAATTTCTTTAATTATGGTACAAAATTGAAGAAATTTTCCTTATTTTGGAACAAAAAGGCAGAAACTCCCCATAATTTGAGGCAAAAGGCAGAAATTCTTCTTATTTTAAGGTAAAATGCAGAAATTCCCCTTATTTAGAGGTAAAATGAAGAAATTCCGCAAATATTGGGGGAAAATGCAGAAATTCCCTTTATTTTGGGGCTAAAAGGCAGAAATTCCCTGTATTTTGAAGCAAAATTGCAGAAATTCTCATAATTTTCAGACAAAAAGGCAGAAATTCTCCTTATTTTGGGGGCAAAAGACAGAAAATGTCCTTTTTCGGGGGCAAAAAGTCAGAAATTCCCCTTATTTTGGGGCAAAATTGCAGAAATTTCCTTTACATTGGGGCAAAATTGCAGAAATTTCCCTTATTTTGGGGCAAAATTGCAAAAATTTCACTTATTTCAGAAAAAATGAAGAAATTTTCTTCTTTTGGGGCAAAAAGGCAGAAATTTCTACTATTTTGGTACAAAATTGCAGAAATTTTTCTTCTTTTATGCCAAAAAGACAGAAATTCCCAAAATTTTGGGGCAAAAAGGCAGAAATTCCCCTTATGTTTGGGCAAAAAGACAGAAATTTCGTTTATTTTTTTGGAAAAGGCAGAAATTGCACTTATTTTGAGTCAAAAAGGCAGAAAATTTCCTCGTATTTTGGAGAAAAAATGAAGAAATTTCCCTTTTTTATGGCAAAAGGTGTACATTCTCTTTATTTTCGGGCAAAAAGGCAGAAATTCCCCGTATTTTGGAGCAAAATTGCAGAAATTCCCCTAATTGTGGGGCAAAAAGGCAGAAATTCCCTATATGTTGGGAAAAAAGACAGAAATTCTCCTTATTTTGGGGCAAAACTCAGAAATTTCACTTATTTTAGGGCAAAATTGCAGAAATTTCAGTTATTTCAGAGAAAAAAAGCAAAAATTTTTCTTATTTTGGGGCAAAAAGGCAGAAATTCCCATTATTTTGGGGCAAAATCAGAAATTCACCTTATTTTGGAATAAAATTGCAGAAATTTCACATATTTCAGGGCAAAAAAGCAGAAATTTCCCTTATTTTGTAGCAAAATTGCAGAAATTTCACTTATTTCAGGGTAATAAGTCATAAATTTTCGTTATTTTGGGGCAAAAAAGACAGAAATTCCCTTTGTTTTGGGGGAAAAAGACAGAAATTCCACTTATTTAGAGGAAAAAATCAGAAATTCCCCTTATTTTGTAGCAAAAGTGAAGAAATTTCTCTTTTTTATGGCAAAAAGGTATGCATACCCCTTATTTTCGAGCAAAAAGGAAGAAATTCCCCGTATTTTGGAGCAAAATTGCAGAAATTCCCCTAATTTTGGGGCAAAAGGCAGAAATTCCCTTTATTTTGGGTCAAAAATCAGAAATTCCCCTTATTTTGGGGCAAAATTCCAGAAATTTCCTTTATTTTGTTGCAAAATTGCAGGAATTTACATTATTTTGGGGCAAAATTGCAGAAATTTTCCTTATTTCGGGCAAAATTACAAAAATTTCACTTATTTTCAGGTAAAAAGGCTGAAATTTCCTTTATTTTGGGGAAAAAGGGAGACATTTCCCTTATTTTGGGGCAAAATTGCAGAAATTTTCCTTATTTTGGGGCAAAAAGGCAGAAATTCCTTATATTTTGTGGCAAATATAAGGCAGAAATTCCCCTTATTTTGAGGTAATGAGCCTGAAATTCCCTTTATGTTTGGGGAAAAAGGCAGAAAATCCCATTATTTTGGGGCAAAAAGCAGAAATTTCTTTTATTATGGACAAAATTGAAGAAATTTTCGTTATTTTGGAACAAAAAGGCAGAAATTCCCCATATTTTGGGGCAAAAGGCAGAAATTTTTTTTTATTTTGAGGTTAAATGCCGAAATTCCCCTTATTTAGAGGTAAAACGCTGAAATTCCCCAAATATTGTGGGAAAATGCAGAAATTCCCTTTAGTTTTGGGATAAAAGGCAGAAATTCCCCGTATTTTGAAGCAAAATTGCAGAAATTCTCATAATTTTCGGGCGAAAAGGCAGAAATTCTCCTTATTTTGGGGCAAAAAGACAGAAAATCTCCTTTTTCGGGAGGAAAAAGTCAGAAATTCCCCTTATTTTGGGGCAAAATTGCAGAAATTTCCTTTACATTTGGGCAAAATTGCAGAAATTTCCCTTATTTTGGGGCAAAATTGCAGAAATTTCACTTATTTCAGAAAAAGGCAGAAATTTTCTTATTGTGGGGCAAAAAGTCAGAAATTTCTTTTATTTTGGTTCAAAATTGCAGAAATTCTTCTTATTTTGGGGCAAAAAGGCAGAAATTACTCATATTTTGGGGCAAAATGCGGAAATTCCTCTTATTTTTAGGTAAAAAGGCTGAAATTCCCCTTATTGTCGGGCAAAAAGTCAGAAATTCCCCTTATATTAGGGCAAAAAGACAGAAATTTTGTTTATTTTCGGGAAAAAGGCAGAAATTGCACGTATTTTGAGTAATTAAAAATGTGAAAAATCCCCTTATTTTGGGGCAAAAATGAAGAAATTTCCCTTTTTTATGGCAAAAAGGTATACATTCCCTTTATTTTCGGGTAAAAAGGCAGAAATTCCCCGTTTTTTGGAGCAAAATTGCAGAAATTCCCCTAATTTTGGGGCAAAAAGGCAGAAATTCCCCTTATTTTTCGGTAAAACTGCAGAAATTTCACTTATTTCGCGGCAAAATGGCACAAATTCCCCTTATTTTCGGTGAAAAAGGCAGAAAATCCCCGTATTTTGGAGCAAAATTGAAGAAATTCACATAATTTTGGGGTAAAAAATACAGTAATTTTCTTTATTTTGGGGCAAAAGGCAGAAACTCCCCTTATTTTAGGGCAAAATTGCAGAGATTTCCCTTATTTAGGGGCAAAAAACAGAAATTTCCTTTATTTTGGGGCAAAATTGCAGAAATTTCCCTTATTTTACGGCAAAATTGCAGAAATTTCACTTATTTCAGAGAAAAAAAGCAAAAATTTTTCTTATTTTGGGACATAATGGCAGAAATTCCCATTATTTTGGGGCAAAAAGGCCGAAATTCACCTTATTTTGGGTTAAAATTGCAGATATTTCACATATTTCAAGGCAAAAAGGCAGAAATTTCCCTTATTTTGGGGCAAAATTGCAGAAATTTTACTTATTTCTGGGTAATAAGTCAGAAATTTTCCTTATTTTGGGCCAAAAAAGAAAGAAATTCCCTTAGTTTTGGGGGAAAAAGACAGAAATTCCACTTATTTAGAGGCAAAAATTCAGAAATTCCCCTTATTTTGAAGCAAAAATGAAGAAATTTCCCTTTTTAATTGCAAAAAGATATGCATTCTCCTTATTTTCTTGCAAAAAGGCAGAAATTCCCCGTATTTTGGAGCAAAATTGCAGAAAATCCCCTAATTGTGGGGCAAAAAGGCAGAAATTCTCTATATGTTGGGGCAAAATACAGAAATTCTCCTTATTTTGGGGCAAAACTTAGAAATTCCACTTATTTAGAGGCAAAATGGCAGAAATTCCTCTTATTTTGGAGCAAAAATGAATAAATTTCCCTTTTTTATGGCAAAAAGGTATGCATTCCCCTTATTTTCGGGCAAAAAGGCAGAAATTCCCCGTATTTTGGAGCAAAATTGCAGAAATTCCCCTAATTTTGGGACAAAAGGCAGAAATTCCCCTTATTTTAGAGTAAAATTGCAGAAATTTCAAATATTTCAGGGAAAAATGACAGAAATTTCCCTTATTTTGGGGCAAAAAATGAAATCCCTAATTTTTGGCTAAAATTGAAGAAATTTCACTTATTTCGGGACAAAAAGGCAGAAATTCCACTTAATTTCGGGCAGAAAGGAAGAAAATCTCTTTATTTTGGAGCAAAATTGTAGAAATTCCCCTAATATTGGTGCAAAAATGCAGAAATTCCCTTTATTTTGGGGCAAAAATGCAGAAATTCTCCACATTTTGGTTCAAAAAGGCTGAAATTCCCCTTATTTTGAAGCAAAAAGGCACAAATTTCCCTTATTTTCGGGCAAAATGGTACAAATTTCATTTATTTCAAGGCAAAAATTCAGAAATTCCCTTTATTTTGGGGCAAAAAGTAGAAATTTCTTTTATTATGGTACAAAAATGAAGAAATTTTCCTTATTTTGGAACAAAAAGGCAGAAATTTCCCATATTTTGGGGCAAAACGCAGAAATTCTTTTTATTTTGAGGTAAAATGCAGAAATTCCCTTTATTTAGAGGTAAAATGCAGAAATTACCCAAATATTGTGGGAAAATGCAGAAATTCCCTTTAGTTTTGGGATAAAAGGCAGAAATTCCCCGTATTTTGAAGCAAAATTGCAGAAATTCTCATAATTTTCGGGCGAAAAGGCGGAAATTCTCCTTATTTTGGGGCAAAAAGACAGAAAATCTCCTTTTTCGGGAGGAAAAAGTCAGAAATTCCCCTTATTTTGGGGCAAAATTGCAGAAGTTTCCTTTACATTTGGGCAAAATTGCAGAAATTTCCCTTATTTTGGGGCAACATTGCAGAAATTTCACTTATTTCAGAAAAAGGCAGAAATTTTCTTATTGTGAGGCAAAAAGGCAGAAATTTCTTTTATTTTCGTTCAAAATTGTAGAAATTATTCTTATTTTGGGGCAAAAAGGCAGAAATTCCTCATATTTTGTGGCAAAATGCGGAAATTCCTTTTATTTTTAGGTAAAAAGGCTGATATTCCCCTTATTGTTGGGCAAAAAGTCAGAAATTCCCCTTATATTGGGGCAAAAAGACAGAAATTTCGTTTATTTTCGGGAGAAAGGCAGAAATTGCACGTATTTTGAGTAATTAAAAATGTGAAAAATCCCCTTATTTTGGGGCAAAAATGAAGAAATTTCCCTTTTTTATGGCAAAAAGGTATACATTCCCTTTATTTTCGGGTAAAAAGGCAGATATTCCCCGTTTTTTGGAGCAAAAGTGCAGATATTCCCCTAATTTTGGGGCAAAAAGGCAGAAATTCCCCATATTTTCTGGTAAAACTGCAGAAATTTTACTTATTTCGCGACAAAATGGCACAAATTCCCCTTATTTTCGGCGAAAAAGGCAGAAAATCCCCGTATTTTGGAGCAAAATTGCAAAAATTCACATAATTTTGGGGTAAAAAATACAGTAATTTTCTTTATTTTGGGGCAAAATGCAGAATCTCCCCTTATTTTAGGGCAAAATTGCAGAAATTTCCCTTATTTAGGGGCAAAAAACAGAAATTTCCTTTATTTTGGGGCAAAATTGCAGAAATTTCCCTTATTTTAGTGCAAAATTGCAGAAATTTCACTTATTTCAGAGAAAAAAAAGCAAAAATTTTTTTATTTTGGGACAAAATGGCAGAAATTCCCATTATTTTCTGGCAAAAAGGCTGAAATTCACCTTATTTTGGGTTAAAATTGCAGATATTTCACATATTTCAAGGCAAAAAGGCAGAAATTCCCCTGATTTTGAGGTAAAACTGCAGAAATTTTACTTATTTCACAGCAAAGTTGCAGAAATTCTCCTTATTTTTGGCGAAAAAGGCAGAAAATACCTGTATTGTGGAGCAAAATTGCAGAAATTCACTTATTTTGGGGTAAAAAAATACAGTAATTTTCTTTATTTTAAGGCAAAAAGGCAGATATTCTCCTTATTTTGGGGCAAAAGGCAGAAATGCCCCTTATTTTAGGGCAAAATTGCAGAAATTTTCCTTATTTGGGGGCAAAAAAACAGAAATTCCCCTTATTTTGGGGCAAAATTGCAGAAATTTCCCTTATTATGGGGAAAAATTGCAGAAATTTCCCTTATTTTAGGGCAAAATTGCAGAAATTTTACTTATTTCAAAGAAAAAAAGCAAAAATTTTTCTTATTTTGGGACAAAATAGCAGAAATTCCAATTATTTTGTGGCAAAAAGGCAGAAATTCACCTTATTTTGGGTTAAAATTGCAAATATTTCACATATTTCAGGGCAAAAAGACAGAAATTTACCTTATTTTGGGGCAAAATTGCAGAAAATTCACTTATTTCAGGGTAATAAGTCAGAAATTTTCCTTATTTTGGGCCAAAAAAGAAAGAAATTCCCTTAGTTTTGGGGGAAAAAGACAGAAATTCCACTTATTTAGAGGCAAAAATTCAGAAATTCCCCTTATTTTGAAGCAAAAATGAAGAAATTTCCCTTTTTAATTGCAAAAAGATATGCATTCTCTTTATTTTCTTGCAAATAGGCAGAAATTCCCCGTATTTTGGAGCAAAATTGCAGAAAATCCCCTAATTGTGGGGCAAAAAGGCAGAAATTCTCTATATGTTGGGGCAAAATACAGAAATTCTCCGTATTTTGGGGCAAAACTTAGAAATTCCACTTATTTAGAGGCAAAATGGCAAAAATTCCTCTTATTTTGTAGCAAAAATGAATAAATTTCCCTTTTTTATGGCAAAAAGGTATGCATTCCCCTTATTTTCGGGCAAAAAGGCAGAAATTCCCCGTATTTTGGAGCAAAATTGCAGAAATTCCCCTAATTTTGGGACAAAACGCAGAAATTCCCCTTATTTTAGAGTAAAATTGCAGAAATTTCAAATATTTCAGGGCAAAATGACAGAAATTTCCCTTATTTTGGGGCAAAAAGATGAAATCCCTAATTTTTGGCTAAAATTGAAGAAATTTCACTTATTTCGGGACAAAAAGGCAGAAATTCCACTTAATTTCGGGCAAAAAGGCAGAAATGACCCGTATTTTGGAGCAAAATTGCAGAAATTCCCCTATTATTGGTGCAAAAATGCAGAAATTCCATTTATTTTGGGGCAAAAAGGCAGAAATTCTCCATATTTTGGTGCAAAAATGCTGAAATTCCCCTTATTTTGAGGTAAAATGCTGAAATTCCACATATTTTGGGGCAAAGGCAGAAATTTCCCTTATTTTGAAGCAAAAAGGCACAAATTTCCCTTATTTTCGGGCAAAATAGTAGAAATTTCATTTATTTCAAGGCAAAAATTCAGAAATTCCTCTTATTTTGGGGCAAAAAGTCGAAATTTCTTTTATTATGGTACAAAATTGAAGAAATTTTCCTTATTTTGGAACAAAAAGGCAGAAGTTCCCCATATTTTGGGGCAAAACGCAGTTATTCTTTTTATTTTGAGGTAAAATGCAGAAATTCCCTTTATTTAGAGGTAAAATGCAGAAATTACCCAAATATTTGGGGAAAATGCAGAAATTCCCTTTATTTTGGGGATAAAAGTCAGAAATTCCCCGTATTTTGAAGCAAAATTGCAGAAATTCTCATAATTTTCGGGCAAAATTCAGAAATTCTCCTTTTTTTGGAGCAAAAAGACAGAAAATTTCCTTTTTTCGGGAGGAAAAAGTCAGAAATTCCCCTTATTTTGGGGCAAAATTGCAGAAGTTTCCTTTACATTTGGGCAAAATTGCAGAAATTTCCCTTATTTTGGGGCAACATTGCAGAAATTTCACTTATTTCAGAAAAAGGCAGAAATTTTCTTATTGTGAGGCAAAAAGGCAGAAATTTCTTTTATTTTCGTTCAAAATTGTAGAAATTATTCTTATTTTGGGGCAAAAAGGCAGAAATTCCTCATATTTTGTGGCAAAATGCGGAAATTCCTTTTATTTTTAGGTAAAAAGGCTGATATTCCCCTTATTGTTGGGCAAAAAGTCAGAAATTCCCCTTATATTGGGGCAAAAAGACAGAAATTTCGTTTATTTTCGGGAGAAAGGCAGAAATTGCACGTATTTTGAGTAATTAAAAATGTGAAAAATCCCCTTATTTTGGGGCAAAAATGAAGAAATTTCCCTTTTTTATGGCAAAAAGGTATACATTCCCTTTATTTTCGGGTAAAAAGGCAGATATTCCCCGTTTTTTGGAGCAAAAGTGCAGATATTCCCCTAATTTTGGGGCAAAAAGGCAGAAATTCCCCATATTTTCTGGTAAAACTGCAGAAATTTTACTTATTTCGCGACAAAATGGCACAAATTCCCCTTATTTTCGGCGAAAAAGGCAGAAAATCCCCGTATTTTGGAGCAAAATTGCAAAAATTCACATAATTTTGGGGTAAAAAATACAGTAATTTTCTTTATTTTGGGGCAAAATGCAGAATCTCCCCTTATTTTAGGGCAAAATTGCAGAAATTTCCCTTATTTAGGGGCAAAAAACAGAAATTTCCTTTATTTTGGGGCAAAATTGCAGAAATTTCCCTTATTTTAGTGCAAAATTGCAGAAATTTCACTTATTTCAGAGAAAAAAAAGCAAAAATTTTTTTTATTTTGGGACAAAATGGCAGAAATTCCCATTATTTTCTGGCAAAAAGGCTGAAATTCACCTTATTTTGGGTTAAAATTGCAGATATTTCACATATTTCAAGGCAAAAAGGCAGAAATTCCCCTGATTTTGAGGTAAAACTGCAGAAATTTTACTTATTTCACAGCAAAGTTGCAGAAATTCTCCTTATTTTTGGCGAAAAAGGCAGAAAATACCTGTATTGTGGAGCAAAATTGCAGAAATTCACTTATTTTGGGGTAAAAAAATACAGTAATTTTCTTTATTTTAAGGCAAAAAGGCAGATATTCTCCTTATTTTGGGGCAAAAGGCAGAAATGCCCCTTATTTTAGGGCAAAATTGCAGAAATTTTCCTTATTTGGGGGCAAAAAAACAGAAATTCCCCTTATTTTGGGGCAAAATTGCAGAAATTTCCCTTATTATGGGGAAAAATTGCAGAAATTTCCCTTATTTTAGGGCAAAATTGCAGAAATTTTACTTATTTCAAAGAAAAAAAGCAAAAATTTTTCTTATTTTGGGACAAAATAGCAGAAATTCCAATTATTTTGTGGCAAAAAGGCAGAAATTCACCTTATTTTGGGTTAAAATTGCAAATATTTCACATATTTCAGGGCAAAAAGACAGAAATTTACCTTATTTTGGGGCAAAATTGCAGAAAATTCACTTATTTCAGGGTAATAAGTCAGAAATTTTCCTTATTTTGGGCCAAAAAAGAAAGAAATTCCCTTAGTTTTGGGGGAAAAAGACAGAAATTCCACTTATTTAGAGGCAAAAATTCAGAAATTCCCCTTATTTTGAAGCAAAAATGAAGAAATTTCCCTTTTTAATTGCAAAAAGATATGCATTCTCTTTATTTTCTTGCAAATAGGCAGAAATTCCCCGTATTTTGGAGCAAAATTGCAGAAAATCCCCTAATTGTGGGGCAAAAAGGCAGAAATTCTCTATATGTTGGGGCAAAATACAGAAATTCTCCGTATTTTGGGGCAAAACTTAGAAATTCCACTTATTTAGAGGCAAAATGGCAAAAATTCCTCTTATTTTGTAGCAAAAATGAATAAATTTCCCTTTTTTATGGCAAAAAGGTATGCATTCCCCTTATTTTCGGGCAAAAAGGCAGAAATTCCCCGTATTTTGGAGCAAAATTGCAGAAATTCCCCTAATTTTGGGACAAAAGGCAGAAATTCCCCTTATTTTAGAGTAAAATTGCAGAAATTTCAAATATTTCAGGGCAAAATGACAGAAATTTCCCTTATTTTGGGGCAAAAAGATGAAATCCCTAATTTTTGGCTAAAATTGAAGAAATTTCACTTATTTCGGGACAAAAAGGCAGAAATTCCACTTAATTTCGGGCAAAAAGGCAGAAATGACCCGTATTTTGGAGCAAAATTGCAGAAATTCCCCTATTATTGGTGCAAAAATGCAGAAATTCCATTTATTTTGGGGCAAAAAGGCAGAAATTCTCCATATTTTGGTGCAAAAATGCTGAAATTCCCCTTATTTTGAGGTAAAATGCTGAAATTCCACATATTTTGGGGCAAAGGCAGAAATTTCCCTTATTTTGAAGCAAAAAGGCACAAATTTCCCTTATTTTCGGGCAAAATAGTAGAAATTTCATTTATTTCAAGGCAAAAATTCAGAAATTCCTCTTATTTTGGGGCAAAAAGTCGAAATTTCTTTTATTATGGTACAAAATTGAAGAAATTTTCCTTATTTTGGAACAAAAAGGCAGAAGTTCCCCATATTTTGGGGCAAAACGCAGTTATTCTTTTTATTTTGAGGTAAAATGCAGAAATTCCCTTTATTTAGAGGTAAAATGCAGAAATTACCCAAATATTTGGGGAAAATGCAGAAATTCCCTTTATTTTGGGGATAAAAGTCAGAAATTCCCCGTATTTTGAAGCAAAATTGCAGAAATTCTCATAATTTTCGGGCAAAATTCAGAAATTCTCCTTTTTTTGGAGCAAAAAGACAGAAAATTTCCTTTTTTCGGGAGCAAAAAGTCAAATATTCCCCTTATTTTGGTGCAAAATTGCAGAAATTTCCTTTACATTGGAGCAAAATTGCAGAAATTTCCCTTATTTTGGGGCGAAATTGCAAAAATTTCACTTATTACAGAAAAAAGGTAGAAATTTTCTTATTTTATGGCAAAAAGGCAGAAATTCCCCTTATTTTGAGGTAAAAAAGCTAAAGTTTCCCTTATTTTCGGGCAAAAAGTCAGAAATTCCCCTTATTTTGGGGCAAAAATATAGAAATTTCGTTTATTTTTGGTGAAAAGGCAAAAATTTCACTTATTTCACGGCAAAGTGGCAGAAATTCCTCTTATTTTCAGCGAAAAAGGCAGAAAATCCCCGTATTTTGGAGCAAAATTGCAGAAATTCACTTATTTTGTGGTAAAAAATACAGTAATTTTCGTTATTTTGGGGCAAAAAGGCAGATATTCTCCTTATTTTGGGGCAAAAGGCAGAAATTCCTCTTATTTTAGGGCAAAATTGCAGAAATTTCCTTTATTTGGGGGCAAAAACAGAAATTCCCATTATTTTGGGGCAAAATTGCAGAAATTTCCCATATTATGGGGAAAAATTGCAGAAATTTCCCTTATTTTAGGGCAAAATTGCAGAAATTTCACTTATTTCAGAGAAAAAAAGCAAAAATTTTCCTTATTTTGGGACAAAAATTCAGAAATTCCCATTATTTTGGGGCAAAAAGGCAGAAATTCACCATATTTTGGGTTAAAATTGCAGATATTTCACATATTTCAGGGCAAAAAGGCAGAAATTTCCCTTATTAAAGGGAAAATTGCAGAAATTTCACATATTTCAGGGTAATAAGTCAGAAATTTTCCTTATTTTTGGGCAAAAAAGACAGAAATTCCCTTAGTTTTGGGGGAAAAAGACAGAAATTCCACTTATTTAGAGGCAAAAAGGCAGAAATTCCCCTTATTTTGGAGAAAAAATGAAGACATTTCCATTTTTTATGGCAAAAAGTATGCATTCCTTTTATTTTCGGGCAAAAAGGCAGAAATTCCTCGTATTTTGGAGCAAAAGTGCAGAAAATCCCCTAATTGTGGGGCAAAAGGCAGAAATTCTCTATATGTTGGGGCAAAATACAGAAATTCTCCTTATTTTGGGGCAAAACTCAGAAATTCCACTTATTTAGAGGCAAAATTGCAGAAATTCTTCGTATTTTGGAGCAAAAATGAAGAAATTTCCCTTTTTTATTGCAAAAAGTTATGCATTCCCCTTATTTTCGGGCAAAAAAGCAGAAATTCCCCGTATTTTGGAGCAAAATTGCAGAAAATCCCCTAATTGTGAGACAAAAAGGCAAAAATTCTCTATATGTTGGGGCAAAATACAGAAATTCTCCTTATTTTGGGGCAAAACTCAGAAATTCCACTTATTTAGAGGCAAAATGGCAGAAATTACTCTTATTTTGGAGCAAAAATAAAGAAATTTCACTTTTTAATGGCAAAAGGTATGCATTCCCTTTATTTTCGGGCTAAAATGCAGAAATTCCCCGTATTTTGGAGCAAAATTGCAGAAATTCCCCTAATTGTGGGGAAAAAATGCAGAAATTCCCTATATGTTAGGGCAAAAAGACAGAAATTCTCCTTATTTTCGGGCAAAACTCAGAAATTCCACTTATTTTGGGGCAAAATTCATGAAATTTCCCTTATTTTAGGGCAAAATTGTAGAAATTTCACTTACTTTGGGGCAAAATTGCAGAAATTTCACTTATTTCAGGGAAAAAAGGCAGAAATTTTCTTTTTTGGAGTAAAAAGTCAGAAATTCCTAATATTTTGTGGCAAAAATTCAGAAATTTCCCTTATTTTGAGGTAAAAATGCTGAAATTCCCTTTATTTGGAAGCAAAAAGGCAGAAACTTCCCTTATTTTGGGGCAAAATTGCTGAAATTTCACTTATTTCAGGGGAAAAAAGCAGAATATTTCTTATTTTGGGGCACAATGGCAGAAATTTCCCATATTTTGGGGCAAAAATACAGAAATAACCATTATTTTGAGGTAAAAATGCTGAAATTCCCTTACTTGGTAGCAAAAAGGCAAAAATTTTCCTTATTTTGGGGAAAAATTGCAGAAATTTGACTTATTTAAGGGTAATATGTCAAAAATTTTTCTTATTTGGGGGCAAAAAAGACAGAAATTCTTCTTATTTTGGGGCAAAACTCAGAAATTCCACTTATTTTGGGGCAAAATTCCAGAAATTTCCCTTATTTTGGGGCAAAATTGCAGAAATTTCACTTATTTTGTGGCAAAATTGCAGAAATTTCTCTTATTTCAGGGAAAAAAACAGAAATTTTCTTATTTTGGGGAAAAAGGCAGAAATTTCTTTTATTTTGGTACAAAATTGTAGAAATTTTTCTTATTTTGGGCAAAAAGGCAGAAATTTCCCATATTTTGTGGCAAAAATGCAGAAATTCCCCTTATTTTGAGGTAAAAAGGCTGAAATTCCCCTTATTTTGGGGCAAAAAGTCAGAAATTCTTCTTATTTTGGGTCAAAAAGCAGACATTTCCCTTATTTTGGGGAAAAATTTTAGAAATTTAACTTATTTTAGGGCAAAAATCAGAAATTCCCGTTATTTTGGGGCAAAAAGACAGAAATTCCGTATATTTTTGGAAAAATTCAGAAATTGCACTTATTTTGGGTCAAAAAGGTGGCAAATCCCCTTATTTTGGGGTAAAAATGAAGAAATTTCCCTTTTTATGGCAAAAAGTATACATTCCCTCTATTTTCAGGCAAAAAGGCAGAAATTCCCCGTATTTTGGAGCAAAATTGCAGAAATTCCCATAATTTTGGGGCAAAAATGCAGAGCTTCTTATTTTGGGATAAAACTGCAGAAATTTCACTTATTTCGTGGAAAAATGGCAAAAATTCTCTTTATTTTCGGCGAAAAAGTGAGAAAATCCCTGTATTTTGAGACAAAATTGCAGAAATTCACCTAATTTTGGGGTAAAACATGCAGTAATTTTCTTTATTTCGGGGCAAAAAGGCAGAAATTCCTTTGATTTTGGGGCAAAAGGCAGAAATTCCCCTTATTTATGGCAAAATTGCAGAAATTTTTCTTATTTGGCGACAAAAAACAGAAATTCCCTTTATTTTGGGGCAAAATTTCAGAAAATACCTTTATTATAGAGAAATATTGCAGAAATTTCTTTTCTTTTAAGGCACAATTGCAGAAATTTCACTTATTTCAGGGCATAATTCAAAAATTCCTTTTATTTTGGAGCAAAAAGACAGAAATTCCGTTTATTTTTGGGTAAAAAGGCAGAAATTTCACTTATTTTGAAGAAATAAGTCAGAAATTCCTCTTATTTTGGGGCAAAAATGAAGAAATTTCCCTTTTTTTGTGGCAAAAGGTATACATACCCATTATTTTCGGGCAAAAAAGCAGAAATACCCAGTATTTTGGAGCTATATTGCAGAAATTCCCCTAATTGTGGGGCAAAAATGCAGAAATTCCTTATATGTTGGGGCAAAAAGACAGAAATTCCACTTATTTTGAGGCAAAATTCCAGAAATTTCACTTATTTTGGGGCAAAATTCCAGAAATTTCACTTATTTTGGGGCAAAATTGCAGAAATTTCACATATTTCAGGGTAAAGAAGCAGAAATTTTCCGTATTTTGGAGCACAATGGCAGAAATTCTTAATATTTTGTGGCAAAAAATGCAGAAATTCCCCTTATTTTGAGGTAAAAAGGCTGAAATTCCCCTTTATTGGGGGCAAAAAGGCAGAAATTTCTCTTATTTTGGGGCAAAAACACAGAAATTCCCTTTATTTTGTGGCAAAAGGGCAGAAATTTCTTTCATTTTGGGCAAAATTGCAGAAATTTCACTTATTTCAGGGCATAATTCAAAATTTTTTTTTATTTTGAGGCAAAAATCAGAAATTCCGTTTATTTTTGGGTAAAAAGGCAGTAATTTCACTTATTTTGAAGTAGAAAGACAGAAATTTTTCTTATTTTGGGGCAAAAATGAAGAAATTTCCTTTTTTTGAGGCAAAAGGTATACATTCCCCTTATTTTCGGGCTAAAAGGCAGAAATTCCCCGTATTTTGGAGCAAAATTGCAGAAATTCCCCTAAATGTGGGACAAAAAAAGCAGAAATTTCCTATATGTTAAGGAAAAAAGACAGAAATTCTCCTTATTTTGGGGAAAAATTCAGAAATTCCACTTATTTTGGGGCAAAATTCCAGAAATTTCCCTTATTTTTGGGCAAAATTGAAGAAATTTCACTTATTCTGGGGTAAAATTGCAGAAATTTCACTTATTTCAGGGAAAAAAGGCAGAAATTTTCCTTATTTTGGGGCAAAAAAGCAGAAATTCCTAATATTATGTGGCAAAAATGCAGAAATTCCTTTTATTTTGAGGTAAAAATTCTGAAATTCCCCTTATTTGGGGGCAAAACGGCAGAAATTTCCCTTATTTTGTGGCAAAATTGCAGAAATTTCACTTATTTCAGAGCATAAGTCAGAAATTTTACTTATTTTGTGGCAGAAAAGACAGAAATTCCCTTTGTTTTGGGGGAAAAAGACAGAAATTCCACTTATTTAGAGGCAAAAAGTCAGACATTCCTTTTATTTTGCAGCAAAAATAAAGAAATTTCCCTTTTTTATGGCAAAAAGGTATGCATTCTTCTTATTTTCCGGCAAAAAGGCAGAAATTCCCCGTATTTTGGAGCAAAATTGCAGAAATTCCCCTAATTGTGGGGCAAAAAGGCAGAAATTCCCTATATGTTCGGGCAAAAAGACAGAAATTCTCCTTTTTTTGGGGCAAAACTCAGAAATTCCACTTATTTTGAAGCAAAATTCCAGAAATTTCCCTAATTTTGGGGCAAAATTGAAGAAATTTCACTTATTATGGGGCAAAATTGCAGAAATTTCACTTATTTCAGAAAAAATGCAGAAATTTTCTTATTTTGGGTAAAAGGCAGAAATTTCTTTTATTTTGGTACAAAATTGCAGAAATTTTTCTTAATTTGGGGCAAAGAGGCAGAAATTTCCTATAGTTTGGGCCAAAAATGCAGAAATACCCCTTATTTTGAGGTAAAAAGGCTGAAATTCCCTGTATTTGGGGGCAAAAAGGCAGAAATTTCCCTTATTTTGGGGCAAAATTGCAAAAATTTCACGTTTTTTAGGGTATTAAGTCAGAAATTTTCCTATTTTAGGGCAATAAAGACAGAAATTTTCTTTGTTTTGGGGGAAAATACAGAAATTACACTTATTTAGAGGCAAAAAACAGAAATTCCCCTTATTTTAGAGCAAAAATGAAGAAATTTCCCTTTTTTGTGGCAAAAGGTATACATTCCCCTTATTTTCGGGCTAAAAAGCAGAAATTCCCTATATTTTGGAGCAAAATTGCAGAAATTCCCCTAATTGTGGGGCAAAAAGGCAGAAATTCCTTATATGTTAGTGCAAAAAGTCAGAAATTCTCTTTATTTTGGGCCAAAATCAGAAATTCCACTTATTTTGGGGCAAAATTGCAGAAATTTCACTTATTTTGGGGTAAAAAAATACAGTAATTTTCTTTTTTTGGGGGCAAAAAGGCAGATATTCTCCTTATTTTGGGGCAAAAGGCAGAAATTCCCCTTATATTAGGGCAAAATTGCAGAAATTTTCCTTATTTGGGGGCAAAAAACAGAAATTCCCCTTATTTTGGGTCAAAATTGCAGAAATTTCCATTATTATGGGGAAAAATTGCAGAAATTTCTCTTATTTTAGAGCAAAATTGCAGAAATTTCACTTATTTCAGAGAAAAAAAGCAAAAATTTTTATTATTTTGGGACAAAATAGCAGAAATTCCAATTATTTTGTGGCAAAAAGGCAGAAATTCACTTTATTTTGGATTAAAATTGCAAATATTTCACATATTTCAGGGCAAAAAGACAGAAATTTACCTTATTTTGGGGCAAAATTGCAGAAATTTCACTTATTTCAGGGTAATAAGTCAGAAATTTTCCTTATTTTGGGCCAAAAAAGAAAGAAATTCCCTTAGTTTTGGGGGAAAAAGACAGAAATTCCACTTATTTAGAGGCAAAAAGGCAGAAATTCCCCTTATTTTGAAGCAACAATGAAGAAATTTCCCTTTTTAATTGCAAAAAGATATGCATTCTTCTTATTTTCGGGCAAAAAGGCAGAAATTCCCCGTATTTTGGAGCAAAATTGCAGAAAATCCCCTAATTGTGGGGCAAAAAGGCAGAAATTCTCTATATGTTGGGGCAAAATACAGAAATTCTCCTTATTTTGGGGCAAAACTAAGAAATTCCACTTATTTAGAGGAAAAATGGCAGAATTTCCTCTTATTTTGGAGCAAAAATGAAGAAATTTCCCTTTTTTATGGCAAAAAGTTATGCATTCTTCTTATTTTCGGGCAAAAAGGCAGAAATTCCCCGTATTTTGGAGCAAAATTGGAGAAATTCCCCTAATTGTGGGGCAAAAAGGCAGAAATTCCCTATATGTTCGGGCAAAAAGACAGAAATTCTCCTTTTTTTGGGGCAAAACTCAGAAATTCCACTTATTTTGGAGCAAAATTCCAGAAATTTTCCTAATTTTGGGGCAAAATTGAAGAAATTTCACTTATTCTGGGGCAAAATTGCAGAAATTTCACTTATTTCAGAAAAAAATGCAGAAATTTTCTTATTTTGGGTAAAAGGTAGAAATTACTTTTATTTTGGTACAAAATTGCAGAAATTTTTCTTAATTTGGGGCAAAGAGGCAGAAATTTCCTATAGTTTGGGCCAAAAATACAGAAATAACCCTTATTTTGAGGTAAAAATGCTGAAATTCCCTGTATTTGGGGTAAAATTGCAGATATTTCAAATATTTCAGGGCAAAATGACAGAAATTCCTCTTATTTTGGGGCAAAAAGATGAAATCCCTAATTTTTGGCTATAATTGAAGAAATTTCACTTATTTCGGGACAAAAAGGCAGAAATTCCACTTAATTTTGGGCAAAAAGGCAGAAATGACCCGTATTTTGGAGCAAAATTGCAGAAATTCCCCTAATATTGGTGCAAAAATGCAGAAATTCCATTTATTTTGGGGCAAAAAGGCAGAAATTCTCCATATTTTGTTGCAAAAATGCTGAGATTCCCCTTATTTTGAGGTAAAATGCTGAAATTCCACATATTTTGGGGCAAAGGCAGAAATTCCCTTTATTTTGAAGCAATAAGGCACAAATTTCCCTTATTTTCGGGCAAAATAGTAGAAATTTCATTTATTTCAAAGCAAAAATTCAGAAATTCCCCTTATTTTGGGGCAAAAAGTAGAAATTTCTTTTATTATGGTACAAAATTGAAGAAATTTTCCTTATTTTGGAACAAAAAGGCAGAAATTCCCCATAATTTGGGGCAAAACGCAGAAATTCTCCTTATTTTGAGGTAAAATGCAGAAATTCCCTTTATTTAGAGGTAAAATGCAGAAATTACCCAAATATTGGGGGAAAATGCAGAAATTCCCTTTATTTTGGGAATAAAAGGCAGAAATTCCCCGTATTTTGAAGCAAAATTGCAGAAATTCTCATAATTTTCGGGCAAAAAGTCAGAAATTCACCATATTTTGGGGCAAAATTGCAGAAATTTCCTTTACATTTGAGCAAAATTGCAGAAATTTCCCTTATTTTGGGGCAAAATTGCAAAAATTTCACTTATTACAGAAAAAAGGTAGAAATTTTCTTATTTCGTGGCAGAAAGGCAGAAATTCCCCTTATTTTGGGGTAAAAAGGCTAAAATTTCCCTTATTTTCGGGCAAAAAGTCAGAAATTCCCCTTATTTTGGGGCAAAAATACAGAAATTTTGTTTATTTTTGGTGAAAAGGCAAAAATTTCACTTATTTCACGGTAAAGTGGCAGAAATTCCCCTTATTTTCGGCGAAAAAGGCAGAAAATCCCCGTATTTTGGAGCAAAATTGCAGAAATTCACTTATTTTGTGGTAAAAAATACAGTAATCTTCTTTATTTTGAGGCAAAAAGGCAGATATTCTCCTTATTTTGGGGCAAAAGGCAGAAATTCCTCTTATTTTAGGGCAAAATTGCAGAAATTTCCTTTATTTGGGGGCAAAAACAGAAATTCCCATTATTTTGGGGCAAAATTGCAGAAATTTCCCATATTATGGAGAAAAATTGCAGAAATTTCCCTTATTTTAGGGCAAAATTGCAGAAATTTCACTTATTTCAGAGAAAAAAAGCAAAAATTTTCCTTATTTTGGGACAAAAAGTCAGAAATTCCCATTATTTTGGGGCAAAAAGGCAGAAATTCACCATATTTTGGGTTAAAATTGCAGATATTTCACATATTTCAGGGCAAAAAGGCAGAAATTTCCCTTATTAGGGGGAAAATTGCAGAAATTTCACTTATTTCAGGGTAATAATTCAGAAATTCCTCTTATTTTTGGGCAAAAAAGACAGAAATTCCCTTAGTTTTGGGGGAAAAAGACAGAAATTCCACTTATTTAGAGGCAAAAAGGAAGAAATTCCCCTTATTTTGGAGCAAAAATGAAGACATTTCCTTTTTTATGGCATAAAAGGATGCATTCCACTTATTTTCGGGCAAAAAGGCAGAAATTCCCCGTATTTTTGAGCAAAAGTGCAGAAAATACCCTAATTGTGGGGCAAATAGGCAGAAATTCTCTATATGTTGGGGCAAAATAGAGAAATTCTCCTTATTTTGAGGCAAAACTCAGAAATTCCACTTATTTAGAAGCAAAATGGCAGAAATTCCTCGTATTTTGGAGCAAAAATGAAGAAATTTCCCTTTTTTATTGCAAAAAGGTATGCATTCCCCTTATTTTCGGGCAAAAAAGCAGAAATTCCCCATATTTTGGAGCAAAATTGCAGAAAATCCCCTAATTGTGGGGCAAAAAGGCAGAAATTCTCTATATGTTGGGGCAAAATACAGAAATTCTCCTTATTTTGGGGCAAAACTCTGAAATTCCACATATTTAGAGGCAAAATGGCAGAAATTCCTCGTATTTTGGAGCAAAAATGAAGAAATTTCTCTTTTTAATGGCAAAAGGTATGCATTCCCCTTATTTTCGGGCTAAAAAGCAGAAATTCCCCGAATTTTGGAGCAAAATTGCAGAAATTCCCCTAATTGTGGGGCAAAAAGGCAGAAATTCCCTATATGTTAGGGCAAAAAGACAGAAATTCTCCTTATTTTGGGGCAAAACTCAGAAATTCAACTTATTTTGGGGCAAAATTCATGAAATTTCCCTTATTTTAGGGCAAAATTGCAGAAATTTCACTTACTTTGGGGCAAAATTGCAGAAATTTCACTTATTTCAGGGAAAAAAGGCAGAAATTTTGTTTTTTGAAGTAAAAAGTCAGAAATTCCTAATATTTTGTGGCAAAAATGCAGAAATTTCCCTTATTTTGAGGTAAAAATGCTGAAATTCCCTTTATTTGGGGGCAAAAAGGCAGAAATTTCTCTTATTTTGGTGCAAAATTGCAGAAATTTCACTTATTTCAGGGAAAAAAGGCAGAAATTTTGTTTTTTGAAGTAAAAAGTCAGAAATTCCTAATATTTTGTGGCAAAAATGCAGAAATTTCCCTTATTTTGAGGTAAAAATGCTGAAATTCCCTTTATTTGGGGGCAAAAAGGCAGAAATTTCTCTTATTTTGGTGCAAAATTGCAGAAATTTCACTTATTTCAGGGTAATAAGTCAGAAATTTTCCTTATTTTTGGGCCAAAAAGACAGAAATTCCCTTTATTTTGGGGGAAAAAAACAGAAATTCCACTTATTTAGAGGCAAAAAAGAAGAAATTCTCCTTATTTTGGAGCAAAAATGAAGAAATTTCCCTTTTTAATGGCAAAAAGTTATGCATTCTTCTTATTTTCGAGCAAAAAGCAGAAATTCTCCGTATTTTGGAGCAAAATTGCAGAAATTCCCCTAATTGTGTTGCAAAAAGTCAGAAATTCTCTATATGTAGGGGCAAAAAGACATAAATTCTCCTTATTTTGGGGCAAAACTCAGAAATTCCACTTATTTTGGTGCAAAATTTCAAAAATTTCCCTTATTTTGGGGCAAAATTGCAGAAATTCCCCTTATTTTGAGGTAAACAGGCTGAAATTCCCCTTATTTGGGAGCCAAAAGGCAGAAATTTCCCTTATTTTGGGGGAAAATTGCAGAAATTTCACTTATTTCAGGGTAATAAGTCAGAAATTTTTTTTATTTTGGGGCAAAAAAGACAGAAATTCCCTTTGTTTTGGGGGAAAAAGACAGAAATTCCACTTATTTAGAGGCAAAAAAGCAGAAATTCCCCTTATTTTGGAGCAAAAATTAAGAAATTTCCCTCTTTTATGGCAAGAAGTTATGCATTCTTCTTATTTTCTGGCAAAAAAGAAGAAATTCTCCGTATTTTGGAGCAAAATTGCCGAAATTCCCCTAATTGTGGGGCAAAAAGGCAGAAATTCCCTATATGTTTGAGCAAAAAGACAGAAATTCTCCTTATTTTGAGGCAAAACTCATAAATTCCACTTATTTTGTGGCAAAATTCCAGAAATTTCCCTTATTTTGGGGCAAAATTGCAGAAATTTCACTTATTTTGTGGCAAAATTGCAGAAATTTCTCTTATTTCAGGGAAAAAAACAGAAATTTTCTTATTTTGGGGAAAAAGGCAGAAATTTCTTTTATTTTGATACAAAATTGTAGAAATTTTTCTTATTTTGGGCAAAAAGGCAGAAATTTTTCATATTTTGTGGCAAAAATGCAGAAATTCCCCTTATTTTGAGGTAAAAAGGCTGAAATTCCCCTTATTTTGGGGCAAAAAGTCAGAAATTCTTCTTATTTTGGGTCAAAAAGCAGACATTTCCCTTATTTTGGGGAAAAATTTTAGAAATTTAACTTATTTTAGGGCAAAAATCAGAAATTCCCGTTATTTTGGGGCAAAAAGACAGAAATTCGGTATATTTTTGGGAAAATCCAGAAATTGCACTTATTTTGGGTCAAAAAGGTGGCAAATCCCCTTATTTTGGGGTAAAAATGAAGAAATTTCCCTTTTTTATGGCAAAAAGTATACATTCCCTCTATTTTCGGGCAAAAAGGCAGAAATTCCCCGTATTTTGGAGCAAAATTGCAGAAATTCCCATAATTTTGGGGCAAAAATGCAGAGCTTCCCCTTATTTTGGGGTAAAACTGCCGAAATTTCACTTATTTCACGGAAAAATGGCAAAAATTCCCTTTATTTTCGGCGAAAAAGTGAGAAAATCCCCGTATTTTGAGACAAAATTGCAGAAATTCACCTAATTTTGGGGTAAAACTTGCAGAAGATTTCTTTATTTCGGGGCAAAAAGGCAGAAATTCCTTTTATTTTGGGGCAAAAGGCAGAAATTCCCCTTATTTATGGCAAAATCGCAGAAATTTCCCTTATTTGGCGACAAAAAACAGAAATTCCTTTTATTTTGGGGCAAAATTGCAGAAAATTCCTTTATTATAAAAAAAATTGCAGAAATTTCTTTTCTTTTGGGGCAAAATTGCAGAAATTTCACTTATTTCAGGGCATAATTCAAAAATTCCTTTTATTTTGGGGCAAAAAGACAGAAATTCTGTTTATTTTTGGGTAAAAAGGCAGAAATTTCACTTATTTTGAAGAAATAAGTCAGAAATTCCTCTTATTTTGGGGCAAAAATGAAGAAATATCCCTTTTTTTGTGGCAAAAGGTATACATACCCATTATTTTCGGGCAAAAAAGAAGAAATACCCAGTATTTTGGAGCTAAATTGCAGAAATTCCCCTAATTGTGGGGCAAAAATGCAGAAATTCCCTATATGTTGGGGCAAAAAGACAGAAATTCTCCTTATTTTTGAGGAAAACTCAGAAATTCCACTTATTTTGTGCCAAAATTCCAAAAATTTCCTTTATTTTGGGGCAAAATTGCAGAAATTTCACTTATTTTGGGTCAAAATTGCAGAAATTTTACATATTTCAGGGTAAAGAAGCAGAAATTTTCCGTATTTTGGAGCACAATGGCAGAAATTCTTAATATTTTGTGGCAAAAAATGCAGAAATTCTCTTTATTTTGAGGTAAAAAGGCTGAAATTCCCCTAACTTGGGGGCAAAAAGGCAGAAATTTCCCTTATTTTGGGGCAAAAACACAGAAATTCCCTTTATTTTGTGGCAAAAAGGCAGAAATTTCTTTTATTTTGGGGCAAAATTGCAGAAATTTCACTTATTTCAGGGCATAATTCAAAAATTTTTTTTTATTTTGAGGCAAAAATCAGAAATTCCGTTTATTTTGGGGTAAAGAGGCAGTAATTTCACTTATTTTGAAGTAAAAAGGCAGAAATTTTTCTTATTATTGGGCAAAAATCAAGAAATTTTCCTTTTTTTGAGGCAAAAGGTATACATTCCTTTTATTTTCGGGCTAAAAGGCAGAAATTCCCCGTATTTTGGAGCAAAATTGCAGAAATTCCCCTAAATGTGGGACAAAAAAGCAGAAATTTCCTATATGTTAAGGAAAAAAGACAGAAATTCTCCTTATTTTGGGGAAAAATTCAGAAATTCCACTTATTTTGGGGCAAAATTCCAGAAATTTCCCTTATTTTTGGGCAAAATTGAAGAAATTTCACTTATTTTAGAGTAAAATTGCAGAAATTTCACTTATTTCAGGGAAAAAAGGCAGAAATTTTCCTTATTTTGGGGCAAAAAAGCAGAAATTCCTAATATTATGTGGCAAAAATGCAGAAATTCCTTTTATTTTGAGGTAAAAAGTCTGAAATTCCCCTTATTTGGGGGCAAAACGGCAGAAATTTCCCTTATTTTGTGGCAAAATTGCAGAAATTTCACTTATTTCAGAGCATAAGTCAGAAATTTTACTTATTTTGTGGCAGAAAAGACAGAAATTCCCTTTGTTTTGGGGGAAAAAGACAGAAATTCCACTTATTTAGAGGCAAAAAGAAAGAAATTCCCTTTATTTTGCAGCAAAAATAAAGAAATTTCCCTTTTTATGGCAAAAAGGTATGCATTCCCATTATTTTTGGGCAAAAAGGCAGAAATTCCCCGTATTTTCTAGCAAAATTGCAGAAATTCCCCTAATTGTGGGGCAAAAAGGCAGAAATTCCCTATATGTTCGGGCAAAAAGACAGAAATTCTCCTTTTTTGGGGGCAAAACTCAGAAATTCCACTTATTTTGGAGCAAAATTCCAGAAATTTCCCTAATTTTGGGGCAAACTTGAAGAAATTTCACTTATTATGGGGCAAAATTGCAGAAATTTCACTTATTTCAGAAAAAATGCAGAAATTTTCTTATTTTGGGGAAAAGGCAGAAATTTCTTTTATTTTGGTACAAAATTGCAGAAATTTTTCTTAATTTGGGGCAAAGAGGCAGAAATTTCCTATAGTTTGGGCCAAAAAAGCAGAAATTCCTCTTATTTTGAGGTAAAAATGCTGAAATTACCTGTATTTGGGGCCAAAAAGGCAGAAATTTCCCTTATTTTGTGGCAAAATTGCAGAAATTTCACTTATTTCAGGGTAATAAGTCAGAAATTTTCCTATTTTGGGGCAATAAAGACAGAAATTTTCTTTGTTTTGGGGGAAAATACAGAAATTACACTTATTTAGAGGCAAAAAAGCAGAAATTCCCCTTATTTTGGAGCAAAAATGAAGAAATTTTCCTTTTTTGTGGCAAAAGGTATACATTCCCCTTATTTTCGGGCTAAAAAGCAGAAATTCCCCATATTTTAAAGTAAAATTGCAGAAATTCCCCTAATTGTGGGGCAAAAAGGCAGAAATTCCTTATATGTTAGTGCAAAAAGTCAGAAATTCTCCTTATTTGGGGGCAAAATCAAAAATTCCACTTATTTTGGGGCAAAATTGCAGAAATATTACTTATTTTGGGGCAAAATTGCAGAAATTTCACTTATTTCAGGAAAAAAGGCAGAATTTTTTCTTATTTTAGGGCAAAAGGGCAGAAATTCCTAATATTTTGT
Organism: Micromys minutus; assembly: GCF_963924665.1. Lineage (NCBI taxonomy): Eukaryota > Metazoa > Chordata > Mammalia > Rodentia > Muridae > Micromys > Micromys minutus. The sequence goes on along the minus strand of NW_027667133.1, from coordinate 2,484,600 downwards.
GACAAAAAATGCAGAAATTCTCCTTATTTTGAGGTAAAAAGCTGAAATTCCACTTATTTGTGGGCAAAAAGGCAGAAATTTCTCTTATTTGTGGGAAAAAAAGCAGAAATTTCCCTTATTTTGGGGCAAAATTGCAGAAATTTCACTTATTTCAGGGTAATAAGAAAGAAAATTTCCTTATTTTGGGGCAAAAAAGACAGAAATTCCCTTTGTTTTGGCGGAAAAAGACAGAAATTCCACTTATTTAGAGGCAAAAAAGCAGAAATTCCCCTTATTTTGGAGCAAAAATGAAGAAATTTCCATTTTTTATGGCAAAAAGGTATGCATTCTTCTTATTTTCGGGCAAAAAAGCAGAAATTCCTCGTACTTAGGAGCAAAATTGCAGAAATTCCCCTAATTGTGGGGCAAAAAGGCAAAAATTCTCTCTATGTTGGGGCAAAAAAACAGAAATTCTCCTTATTGTGGGGCAAAGCTCAGAAATTCCACTTATTTTGGGGCAAAATTTCAGAAATTTCCTTTATTTTTGGGCAAAATTGCAGAAATTTCACTTATTTTGGGCAAAAAGTCAGAAATTTCCCAAATTTTTGAGGCAAAAATGCAGAAATTCCCCTTATTTTGAGGTAAAAAGGCTGAAATTCTCGCTATTTTGGGGCAAAAAAGCAGAAATTCCCCTTATTTTGGGGCAAAAGGCAGACATTTCCCTTATTTTGGGGAAAAATTTTAGAAATTTAACTTTTTTAAGGGCAAAAAGTCAGAAATTCTTCTTATTTTGGGGCAAAAAGACAGAAATTCCGTTTATTTTTTGGGAAAAGTCTGAAATTGCACTTATTTTGAGTCAAAAAGGCGGAAAATCCCCTTATTTTGGGGTAAAAATGAAGAAATTTCCCTTTTTTATGGCAAAAAGGTATACATTCCCTTTATTTTCGGGCAAAAAGGCAGATTCCCAGTATTTTGGAGCAAAATTGCAGAAATTCCCCTAATTTTATGGCAAAAATGCAGGGCTTCACCTTTATTTTGGGGTAAAACTGCAGAAATTTCACTTATTTCGCGGCAAAATTGCAGAAATTCCCTTTATTTTCGGCGAAAAAGGCAGAAAATCCCCGTATTTTGGAGCAAAATTGAAGAAATTCACCTAATTTTGGGGTAAAACATGCAGTAATTTTCTTTATTTTGGGGCAAAAAGGCAGAAATTCCCTTTATTTTGGGGCAAAAGGCAGAAATTCCCCTTATTTTAGGGCAAAATTGCAGAAATTTCTCTTATTTGGGAACAAAAAACAGAAATTCCCTTTATTTTGAGGCAAAATTGCAGAAAATTACTTTATTATGGGGAAAAATTGCAGAAATTTTATTTTATTTTATGGCAAAATTGTAGAAATTTCACTTATTTCAGAGAAAAAAAGCAAAAATTTTTTTATTTTAGGGCAAAAATGCAGAAATTCCCATTATTTTGGGGCAAAAACGCAGAAATTCACCTTATTTTGGGGTAAAATTGCAGACATTTCACATATTTCAGGGCAAAAAGGCAGAAATTCCCCTTTTTTGGAAGCAAAATGGCAGAAATTCCCCTTAATTTGGAGAAAAATTGCAGAAATTTCCCTTGTTTGGGGGCAAAAAGGCAGAAAATCTCTTTAATTTCGGGCAAAAAGGCAGAAATTCCCTGTATTTGGAGCAATATTGCAGAAATTCCCCTAATATTGGGGCAAAAATGCAAAAATTCCCTTTATTTGGGACAAATCGGCAGAAGTTCCCCTTATTTTCGGGAAAAGAGGCAGAAATTCCCTGTATTTATAGCAAAATTGCAGATACTGTCCTAATTTTGGGGCAAAAAGGCAGAAATTCCCTTTATTTTGGGGCAAAAATGCAGAAATTCTTCTTATTTCGGGGCAAAAATCAGAAATTTACCTTATTTTGGGGCAAAATTTTAGAAATTTCTTTTATTTTGGAACAGAATTGCAGAAATTTTTCTTATTTTGTGGCAAAAAGGCAGAAATTTTCCATATAATGGTGCAAAAAGGCTGAAATTCCCATTATTTTGAGGTAAAATGCTGAAATTCCCCATATTTTGGGGCAAAAAGGCAGAAATTCCCCTCATTTTGGGGCAAAAAGGCAAAAATTTCCATTTTTTTCGGGCAAATTGAAGAAATTTCATTTGTTTCAGGGCAAAAAGTCAGAAATTAATTTTATTTTTGGCAAAAAGCAGAAATTTCTTTTATTTTGGTACAAAATTGAAGAAATTTTCCTTATTTTGGAACAAAAAGTCAGAAATTCCCCATATTTTGAAGAAAAGGCATAAATTCCCCTTATTTTGAGGTAAAAAGGCTGAAATTCTCGTTATTTTGGGGCAAAAAGGCAGAAATTCCCCATATTTTGAAGCAAAATTGCACATATTCCCCTAATTTTGAGGAAAAATGCAGAAATTCACATTATTTTGGGGCAAAAAGACAGAAATTCTCCTTATTTCAGGGCAAAACGTCAGAAATTCCCCTTATATTGGGGCAAAATTCCAGAAATTTCCTTTATTTTGGGGCAAAATTGCAGAAATCTCCTTTATTTTGGGTCAAAATTACAGAAATTTCACTTATTTCAGGGAAAAAACGCAGAAATTCCCCTTATTTGGGGGCAAAAACACAGAAATTCCCCTTATTTTGTTGCAAAAATGCAGAATTTTCCCTTATTTTGGGGATAAATTGTAGAAATTTCACTTATTTCAGGGAAAATTCAAAAATTCCTTTAATTTTGGGACAAAAAAACAGAAATTCCGTTTATTTTAGGGTAAAAAGTCAGAAATTTCACTTATTTTGAGGTAAAAAGGCCAAAATTCCTTTTATTGTGGGGCAAAAATGAAGAAATTTCCCTTTTTTGTGGCAAAAGGTATACATTCCCCTTATTTTTGGGCTAAAAAGTAGAAATTCCCCGTATTTTGAAGCAAAATTGCAGAAATTCTTCTAATTGTGGAGCAAAAATGCAGAAATTCCCTATATGTTGGGGCAAAAAGACAGAAATTCTCCTTACTTTGGGGCAAAACTCAGAAATTCCTCTTATTTTGGGGCTAAATTGCAGAAATTTCCCTTATTTTGGGGCAAAATTGCAGAAATTTCACTTATTTCAGGGTAATAAGAAAGAAATTTTCCTTATTTTGGGGCAAAAAAGACAGAAATTCCCTTTGTTTTGGGGGAAAAAGACAGAAATTCCACTTATTTAGAGGCAAAAAAGCAGAAATTCCCCTTATTTTGGAGCAAAAATGAAGAAATTTCCATTTTTTATGGCAAAAAGGTATGCATTCTTCTTATTTTCGGGCAAAAAAGCAGAAATTCCTCGTACTTAGGAGCAAAATTGCAGAAATTCCCCTAATTGTGGGGCAAAAAGGCAAAAATTCTCTCTATGTTGGGGCAAAAAAACAGAAATTCTCCTTATTGTGGGGCAAAGCTCAGAAATTCCACTTATTTTTGGGCAAAATTTCAGAAATTTCCTTTATTTTGGGGCAAAATTGCAGAAATTTCACTTATTTTGGGCAAAAAGTCAGAAATTTCCCAAATTTTTGAGGCAAAAATGCAGAAATTCCCCTTATTTTGAGGTAAAAAGGCTGAAATTCTCGCTATTTTGGGGCAAAAAAGCAGAAATTCCCTTTTTTTTGGGGCAAAAGGCAGACATTTCCCTTATTTTGGGGAAAAATTTTAGAAATTTAACTTTTTTAAGGGCAAAAAGTCAGAAATTCTCCTTATTTTGGGGCAAAAAGACAGAAATTCCGTTTATTTTTTGGGAAAAGTCTGAAATTGCACTTATTTTGAGTCAAAAAGGCGGAAAATCCCCTTATTTTGGGGTAAAAATGAAGAAATTTCCTTTTTTTATGGCAAAAAGGTATACATTCCCTTTATTTTCGGGCAAAAAGGCAGAGATTCCCAGTATTTTGGAGCAAAATTGCAGAAATTCCCCTAATTTTATGGCAAAAATGCAGGGCTTCCCCTTTATTTTGGGGTAAAACTGCAGAAATTTCACTTATTTCACGGCAAAATTGCAGAAATTCCCTTTATTTTCGCCGAAAAAGGCAGAAAATCCCCGTATTTTGGAGCAAAATTGAAGAAATTCACCTAATTTTGGGGTAAAACATGCAGTAATTTTCTTTATTTTGGGGCAAAAAGGCAGAAATTCCCTTTATTTTGGGGCAAAAGGCAGAAATTCCCCTTATTTTAGGGCAAAATTGCAGAAATTTCTCTTATTTGGGAACAAAAAACAGAAATTCCCTTTATTTTGGGGCAAAATTGCAGAAATTTACTTTATTATGGGGAAAAATTGCAGAAATTTTATTTTATTTTATGGCAAAATTGTAGAAATTTCACTTATTTCAGAGAAAAAAAGCAAAAATTTTTCTTATTTTAGGGCAAAAATGCAGAAATTCCCATTATTTTGGGGCAAAAACGCAGAAATTCACCTTATTTTGGGGTAAAATTGCAGACATTTCACATATTTCAGGGCAAAAAGGCAGAAATTCCCCTTTTTTGGGGGCAAAATGGCAGAAATTCCCCTTAATTTGGGGAAAAATTGCAGAAATTTCACTTGTTTGGGGGCAAAAAGGCAGAAAATCTCTTTAATTTCAGGCAAAAAAGCAGAAATTCCCTGTATTTTGGAGCAATATTGCAGAAATTCCCCTAATATTGGGGCAAAAATGCAGAAATTCCCTTTATTTGGGGCAAATCGGCAGAAGTTCCCCTTATTTTCGGGAAAAGAGGCAGAAATTCCCTGTATTTATAGCAAAATTGCAGATACTGTCCTAATTTTGGGGCAAAAAGGCAGAAATTCCCTTTATTTTGGGGCAAAAATGCAGAAATTCTTCTTATTTCGTGGCAAAAATCAGAAATTTACCTTATTTTGGGGCAAAATTTTAGAAATTTCTTTTATTTTGGAACAGAATTGCAGAAATTTTTCTTATTTTGTGGCAAAAAGGCAGAAATTTTCCATATTTTGGTGCAAAAAGGCTGGAATTCCCATTATTTTGAGGTAAAATGCTGAAATTCCCCATATTTTGGGGCAAAAAGGCAGAAATTCCCCTCATTTTGGGGCAAAAAGGCAAAAATTTCCTTTTTTTCGGGCAAATTGCAGAAATTTCATTTATTTCAGGGCAAAAAGTCAGAAATTACTTTTATTTTGGGGCAAAAAGCAGAAATTTCTTTTATTTTGGTACAAAATTGAAGAAATTTTCCTTATTTTGGAACAAAAACTCTTTAAATTCCCCATATTTTGAAGAAAAGGCATAAATTCCCCTTATTTTTTGGTAAAAAGGCTGAAATTCCCATTATTTTGGGGCAAAAAGGCAGAAATTCCCCATATTTTGAAGCAAAATTGCACATATTCCCCTAATTTTGAGGAAAAATGCAGAAATTCACATTATTTTGGGGCAAAAAGACAGAAATTCTCCTTATTTCAGGGCAAAAAGTCAGAAATTCCCCTTATTTTGGGGCAAAATTCCAGAAATTTCCTTTATTTTGGGGCAAAATTGCAGAAATCTCCTTTTTTTTTGGGTCAAAATTACAGAAATTTCACTTATTTCAGGGAAAAAACGCAGAAATTCCCCTTATTTTGGGGCAAAAACACAGAAATTCCCCTTATTTTGTTGCAAAAATGCAGAATTTTCCCTTATTTTGGGGCAAAATTGTAGAAATTTAACTTATTTCAGAGAAAATTCAAAAATTCCTTTAATTTTGGGGCAAAAAAACAGAAATGCCGTTTATTTTAGGGTAAAAATTCAGAAATTTCACTTATTTTGAGGTAAAAAGGCCAAAATTCCTTTTATTGTGGGGCAAAAATGAAGAAATTTCCCTTTTTTGTGGCAAAAGGTATACATTCCCCTTATTTTTGGGCTAAAAAGTAGAAATTCCCCGTATTTTGAAGCAAAATTGCAGAAATTCTTCTAATTGTGGAGCAAAAATGCAGAAATTCCCTATATGTTGGGGCAAAAAGACAGAAATTCTCCTTACTTTGGGGCAAAACTCAGAAATTCCTTTTATTTTGGGGCTAAATTGCAGAAATTTCCCTTATTTTGGGGCAAAATTGCAGAAATTTCACTTATTTCAGGGTAATAAGAAAGAAATTTTCTTTATTTTGGGGCAAAAAAGACAGAAATTCCCTTTGTTTTGGGGGAAAAGCCAGAAATTCCACTTATTTAGAGGCAAAAAAGCAGAAATTCCCCTTATTTTGGAGCAAAAATGAAGAAATTTCCATTTTTTATGGCAAAAAGGTATGCATTCTTCTTATTTTCGGGCAAAAAAAGCAGAAATTCCTCGTATTTAGGAGCAAAAATGCAGAAATTCCCCTAATTATGGGGCAAAAAGGCAGAAATTCTCTCTATATTGGGGCAAAAAGACAGAAATTCTCCTTATTGTGGGGCAAAGCTCAGAAATTCCACTTATTTTGGGGCAAAATTTCAGAAATATCCTTTATTTTTGGGCAAAATTGCAGAAATTTCATTATTTTGGGCAAAAAGTCAGAAATTTCCCAAATTTTTGAGGCAAAAATGCAGAAATTCCCCTTATTTTGAGGTAAAAAGGCTGAAATTCTCGCTATTTTGGGGCAAAAAAGCAGAAATTCCCCTTATTTTTGGGCAAAAGGCAGACATTTCCCTTATTTTGGGGAAAAATTTTAGAAATTTAACTTTTTTAAGGCCAAAAAGTCAGAAATTCCCCTTATTTTGGGGCAAAAAGACAGAAATTCCATTTATTTTTTGGGAAAAGTCAGAAATTGCACTTATTTTGAGTCAAAAAGGCGGAAAATCCCCTTATTTTGGGGTAAAAATAAAGAAATTTCCCTTTTTTATGGCAAAAAGGTATACATTCCCTTTATTTTCGGGCAAAAAGGCAGAAATTCCCAGTATTTTGGAGCAAAATTGCAGAAATTCCCCTAATTTTATGGCAAAAATGCAGGGCTTCCCCTTTATTTTGGGGTAAAACTGCAGAAATTTCACTTATTTCGCGGCAAAATTGCAGAAATTCCCTTTATTTTCGGCGAAAAAGGCAGAAAATCCCCGTATTTTGGAGCAAAACTGAAGAAATTCACCTAATTTTGGGGTAAAACATGCAGTAATTTTCTTTATTTTGGGGCAAAAAGGCAGAAATTCCCTTTATTTTGGGGCAAAAGGCAGAAATTCCCCTTATTTTAGGGCAAAATAGCAGAAATTTCTCTTATTTGGAAACAAAAAACAGAAATTCCCTTTATTTTGGGGCAAAATTGCAGAAAATTACTTTATTATGGGGAAAAATTGCAGAAATTTTATTTTATTTTATGGCAAAATTGTACAAATTTCACTTATTTCAGAGAAAAAAAGCAAAAATTTTTCTTATTTTAGGGCAAAAATGCAGAAATTCCCATTATTTTGGGGCAAAAACGCAGAAATTCACCTTATTTTGGGGTAAAATTGCAGACATTTCACATATTTCAGGGCAAAAAGGCAGAAATTCCCCTTTTTTGGAAGCAAAATGGCAGAAATTCCCCTTAATTTGGGGAAAAATTGCAGAAATTTCCCTTGTTTGGGGGCAAAAAGGCAGAAAATCTCTTTAATTTCGGGCAAAAAGGCAGAAATTCCCTGTATTTTGGAGCAATATTGCAGAAATTCCCCTAATATTGGGGCAAAAATGCAGAAATTCCCTTTATTTGGGGCAAATCGGCAGAAGTTCCCCTTATTTTCGGGAAAAGAGGCAGAAATTCCCTGTATTTATAGCAAAATTGCAGATACTCTCCTAATTTTGGGACAAAAAGGCAGAAATTCCCTTTATTTTGGGGCAAAAATGCATAAATTCTTCTTATTTCGGGGCAAAAATCAGAAATTTACCTTATTTTGGGGCAAAATTTTAGAAATTTCTTTTATTTTGGAACAGAATTGCAGAAATTTTTCTTATTTTGTGGCAAAAAGGCAGAAATTTTCCATATAATGGTGCAAAAATGCTGAAATTCCCATTATTTTGAGGTAAAATGCTGAAATTCCCCATATTTTGGGGCAAAAAGGCAGAAATTCCCCTCATTTTGGGGCAATAAGGCAAAAATTTCCTTTTTTTTTGGGCAAATTGCAGAAATTTCATTTATTTCAGGGCAAAAAGTCAGAAATTACTTTTATTTTGGGGCAAAAAGCAGAAATTTCTTTTATTTTGTCACAAAATTGAAGAAATTTTCCTTATTTTGGAACAAAAAGTCAGAAATTTCCCCATATTTTGGGCAAAAGGCAGAAATTCCCCTTATTTTGAGGTAAAAGTGCTGAAATTCCCATTATTTTGGGGCAAAATTGCAGAAATTCCCTTTACTTTGTGGCAAAAAGGCAGAAATTCCTGTTAATTGGGGCAGAAAAGCAAAAATTTTCCTTATTTGAGGGCAATAAGGCAGAAATTCCCCATATTTTGTGGCAAAAAGACAGAAATTCCCCTTATTAATAGGTAAAATGCTGAAATTCCCCTTATTTTGTCAAAAGGCAGAAATTCCCCTTATTTTGTGGCAAAATTGCAGAAATTTCACTTATATCAGGGCAAAAAGTCATAAATTTGCCTTATTTTGGGGCAAAAAGCAGAAATTCTTCAAATTTTGGGGCCAAAAACAGAAATTCCTTTTATATTGGGGTAACATTGTGGAAATTTCAAATATTTCTGGGAAAAAAGGCAGAAATTCCACTTTATTTCGGGCAATAAGGCAGAAATTGCCCGTATTTTGGAGCAAAATTTCAGAAATTCCCCTTATATTGGTGCAAAAATGCAGAAATTCCCTTTCTTTTGGTTCAATAAGGCAGAAATTCCCCATATTTTGAAGCAAAATTGCACATATTCCCCTAATTTTGAGGGAAAATGCAGAAATTCACATTATTTTGGGTCAAAAAGACAGAAATTCTCCTTATTTCAGGGCAAAAAGTCAGAAATTCCCCTTATTTTGGGGCAAAATTCCAGAAATTTCCTTTATTTTGGGGCAAAATTGCAGAAATCTCCTTTATTTTGGGTCAAAATTACAGAAATTTCACTTATTTCAGGGAAAAAACGCAGAATTTCCCCTTATTTTGGGGCAAAAACACAGAAATTCCCCTTATTTTGTGGCAAAAATGCAGAATTTTCCCTTATTTTGGGGCAAAATTGTAGAAATTTCACTTATTTCAGGGCAAAATTCAAAAATTCCTTTTATTTTGGGGCAAAAAAACAGAAATTCCGTTTATTTTAGGGTAAAAAGTCAGAAATTTCACTTATTTTGAGGTAAAAAGGCCAAAATTCCTTTTTTTGTGGGGAAAAAATGAAGAAATTTCACTTTTTTGTGGCAAAAGGTATACATTCCCCTAATTTTTGGGCTAAAAAGTAGAAATTCCCCATATTTTGAAGCAAAATTGCAGAAATTCCCCTAATTGTGGGGCAAAAAGGCAGAAATTCCCTATATGTTGGGGCAAAGAGACAGAAATTCTCCTTACTTTGTGGCAAAACTCAGAAATTCCTCTTATTTTGGGGCTAAATTGCAGAAATTCCCTTTATTTTTGGGCAAAATTGCAGAAATTTCACTTATTTCAGGGAAAAAAGGCAGAAATTTTTCGTATTTTGGAGCACAATTGCAGATATTCTTAATATTTTGTGGCAAAAATGCAGAATTTCCCCATATTTTGAGGTAAAAAGGCTGAAATTCCCTTTATTTCGTGGCAAAAAGGCGGAAATTTCTTTTATTTTGAGGCAAAATTGCAGAAATTTCACTTATTTCAGGGCATAATTCAAAAATTCCTTTTATTTTGGTTCAAAAAGACAGAAATTCCATTTATTTTTGGGTAAAAAGGCAGAAATTTCACATATTTTGAGGTAAAAAAAGCAGAAATTCCTCTTATTTTGGGGCAAAAATGAAGAAATTTCTTTTTTTTGTGGCAAAAGGTATACATTCTCCTTATTTTTGTGCTAAAAAGTAGAAATTCCTCGTATTTTGGAGCAAAATTGCAGAAATTCCCCTAATTGTGGGGCAAAAAGGCAGAAATTTCCTATATGTTTGGGCAAAGAGACAGAAATTCTCCTTATTTTGGGGAAAAACTCAGAAATTCCACTTATTTTGGGGCAAAATTCCAGAAATTTCACCTATTTTAAGGCAAAATTGCAGAAATTTTACATATTTTGGGGCAAAATTGCAGAAATTTCACTTATTCAGTGTAATAAGTCAGAAATTTTCCTTATTTTTGGGCAAAAAAGACAAAAATTCCCTTTGTTTTGGGGGAAAAAGACAGAAATTCTCCTTACTTTGGGGCAAAAATCAGAAATTCCTCTTATCTTGGGGCTAAATTGCAGAAATTTCACTTATTTTGGTGTAAAATTGCAGAAATTTCACTTATTTCAGGGAAAGAAATCAGAAATTTTTTTGTACTTTGGAGCACAATTGCAGATATTCTTAATATTTTGTGGGAAAAATGCAGAAATTCCCCATATTTTGAGGTTAAAATGCTGAAATTCCCATTATTTGGGGGCAAAAAGGCAGAAATTTCGCTTATTTTGGGGCAAAAAGACAGAAATTCCCCTTATTTTGTGGCAAAAAGGTGGAAATTTCTTTTATTTTGAGGCAAAATTGCAGAAATTTCACTTATTTCAGGGCATAATTCAAAAATTCCTTTTATTTTGGGGGCAAAAAGACAGAAATTCCGTTTATTTTGGGGTAAAAAGGCAGAAATTTCACTTATTTTGAGGTAAAAAGGCAGAAATTCCACTTATTTTGGGGCAAAATTCCAGAAATTTCACCTATTTTAAGGCAAAATAGCAGAAATTTCACTTATTTTGGTGCAAAATTGCAGAAATTTCACTTATTTCAGAAAAAAAAAGCAGAAATTTTCTTATTTGGAACAAAAAGGAAGAAATTTCTTTTATTTTGGTAAAAAATTGCAGAAATTTTTCTTATTTCAGGGCAAAAAGGCAGAAATTCCCCTTATTTTGAGGTAAAAATGCTGAAATTCCCTTTATTTGGGGCAAAATATCAGAAATTTCACTTATTTTGGGGAAAAATTTCAGAAATTTCACTTATTTCAGGGAAAAAAGGCAGAAATTTTCTTTATTTTGGGGCAAAAAGTAAGAAATTCCTAAAATTTTGTGGCAAAAAATGCAGAATTTCCTTTTATTTTGAGGTGAAAAGGCTGAAATTCCTCTTATTTGGGGGCAAAAAAGCAGAAATTTCACTTATTTTAAGGCAAAATTGCAGAAATTTCACTTATATCAGGGAAAAAAGGGAGAAATTTTCCTTATTTTGGGGCAAAAAGTCAGAAATTCCTAATAATTTGTGGCAAAAATGCAGAAATTCCCCTTATTTTGAGGCAAAAAGGCTGAAATTCCCCTTATTTGGGGGCAAAAATGCATAAATTTCCCTTATTTCGTGGCAAAATTGCAAAAATTTCACTTAATTCAGGGTAATAAGTCAGAAATTTTCCTTATTTTGGGGCAAAAAAGACAGAAATTCCCTTTGTTTAGGGGGAAAAAGACAGAAATTCCACTTATTTAGAGGCAAAAAGGCAGAAATTTTCCTCATTTTGGAGAAAAAATGAAGAAATTTCCCTTTTTTATGGCAAAAAGGTATGCATTCTTCTTATTTTCGGGAAAAAATGCAGAAATTCCTTGTATTTTGGAGCAAAATTGCAGAAATTCCCCTAATTGTGGGGCAAAAATGCAGAAATTCCCCATATGTTAGGGCAAAAATACAGAAATTCTCCTTATTTTGGGGCCAAACTCAGAAATTCCACATATTTTGGGGCAAAATTGCAGAAATTTCAATTATTTAGGGGCAAAATTGCAGAAATTTCACTTATTTTGGGGCAAAATTTCAGAAATTTCACCTATTTCAGGGAAAAAAGTCAGAAATTTTCCTTTTTTTGGAGCAAAAAGGCAGAAATTCTTAATATTTTGTGGCAAAAATGCAGAAATTCTCCTTACTTTGAGGTAAAAAAGCTGAAATTTTTTTTATTTGGGGGCAAAAAGGCAGAAATTTCCGTTATTTTGTGGCAAAATTGAAGAAATTTCACTTATTTCAGGGTAATAAGTCAAAAATTTTCCTTATTTTGGGGCAAAAAAGAAAGAAATTCCCTTTGTTTTGGGGGAAAAAGACAGAAATTCCACTTATTTAGAGGCAAAAAAGCAGAAATTCCCCTCATTTTGGAGAAAAATTGCAGAAATTTCCTTTTTTTATGGCAAAAAGTTATGCATTCTTCTTATTTTCGGGCAAAAAGGCAGAAATTCCCTGTATTTTGGAGCTATATTGCAGAAATTCCTATAATTGTGAGGTAAAAAGGCAGAAATTCCCTATATGTTGGGGCAAAAAAAAAGAAATTCTCCTTATTTTGGGGCAAAACTCAGAAATTCCACTCATTTTGAGGCAAAATTCCAGAAATTTCCCATATTTTGGGGCAAAATTGCAGAAAATTCACTTATTTCAGAAAAAAAGCAGAAATTTTCTTATTTTGGGGCAAAAAGGCAGAAATTTCCTATATTTTGGGGCAAAAATGCAGAAATTCCCTTTTTTTGAGGAAAAAAGGCTGAAATTCCCCTTATTTGGGGGCAAAAAAGGTAGAAATTCTCCGTATTTTGGAGCAAAATTGCAGAAATTCCCCTAATTGTGGGGCAAAAAGGAAGAAATTCCCTATATGTTGGGGCAAAAAGACAGAAATTCTCCTTATTTTGGGGCAAAACTCAGAAATTCAACTTATTTTGAAGCAAAATTTGAGAAATTTCTTTTATTTTTGGGCGTAATTGCAGAAATTTCACTTACTTTGGGGCAAAATTGCAGAAATTTCACTTATTTCAGAAAAAAAGCAGAAATTTTCTAATTTTGGGGAAAAAAGGCAGAAGTTTCTTTTATTTTGGTACAAAATTGCAGAAATTTTTTTATATTGGGGCAAAAAGGAAGAAATTTCCCATATTTTGGGGCAAAAAGACAGAAATTTTCTTTACTTTGGGACAAAACTCAGAAATTCCTATTATTTTGGAGCTAAATTGCAGAAATTTCCCTTATTTTGGGCAAAATTGCAGAAATTTCACTAATTTCAGGGAAAAAAGGCAGAAATTTTTTGTATTTTGTAGCACAATGGCAGAAATTCTTAATATTTTGTGGCAAAAATGCAGAAATTCCCCATATTTTGAGGTAAAAAGGCTGAAATTCCCCTTATTTGGAAGCAAAAATGCAGAAATTTCCCTTATTTTGTGGCATAAAGACAGAAATTCCCCTTATTTTGTGGCAAAAAGGCGGAAATTTCATTTATTTTGGGGCAAAATTGCAGAAATTTCACTTATTTCAGGGCATAATTCAAAAATTCCTTTTATTTTGGGGCAAAAAGACAGAAATTTCATTTATTTTTGGATAAAAAGGAAGAAATTTCACTTATTTTGATGTAAAAAGGCAGAAATTCCTCTTATTTTGAAGCAAAAACGAAAAAATTTCTTTTTTTGTGGCTAAAGGTATACATTCCCCTTATTTTCGTGCTAAAAAGTAGAAATTCCGCGTATTTTGGAGCAAAATTGCAGAAATTCCTCTAATTGTGGGGCAAAAACGCAGAAATTTCCTATATGTTGGGGCAAAAATACAGAAATTCTCTTTATTTTGGGGCAAAACTCAGAAACTCCACTTAATTTGGGGCAAAATTCCAGAAATTTCCCTTATTTTGCGGCAAAATTGCAGAAATTTCACTTATTTTGGAACAAAATTGCAGAAATTTCACTTATTTCAGAAAAAAAGCAGAAATTTTCTTATTTTGGGGCAAAAAGGCAGAAATTTCTTTTATTTTGGTATAAAATTGCAGAAATTTTTCTTATTTTGGGGCAAAAAGGCAGAAATTTCCTATATTTTGGGGCAAAAATGCAGAAATTCCCCTAATTGTGGGGAAAAATTCAGAAATTCTCTATATGTTGGGGCAAAAAGACAGAAATTCTCCTTACTTTGGGGCAAAACTCAGAAATTCCTATATTTTTGGGGCAAAATTGCAGAAATTTCCCTTATTTTGGGGCAAAATTGCAGAAATTTCATGAATTTCAGGGAAAAAAGGCAGAAATTTTTCGTATTTTGGAGCACATGGCAGAAATTCTTAATATTTTGTGGCAAAAACGCAGAAATTCCCCATATTTTGAGGTAAAAAGGCTGAAATTGCCCTTATTTGGGAGCATAAAGGCAGAAATTTCCCTTATTTTGTGGCAAAAAGACAGAAATTCCCCTTATTTTGTGGCAAAAAAGCGGAAATTTCATTTATTTTGGGGCAAAATTGCAGAAATTTCACTTATTTCAGCGCATAATTCAAAAATTCCTTTAATTTTGGGGCAAAAAGACAAAAATTCTGTTTATTTTTGGGTAAAAAGGCAGAAATTTCACTTATTTTGAGGTAAATAGTCAGAAATTCCTCTTATTTTGGGGCAAAAATGAAGAAATTTCTTTTTTTTGTGGCAAAAGGTATACATTCCCCTTATTTTCGGGCTAAAAAGTAGAAATTCCCCGTATTTTGGAGCAAAATTGCAGAAATTCCCCTAATTGTGGGGCAAAAAGGCAGAAATTTCTTATATGTTGGGGCAAAAAGACAGAAATTCTCTTTATTTTGGGGCAAAACTCAAAACTCTACTTATTTTGGGGCAAAATTCCAGAAATTTCACCTATTTTGGGGCAAAATTGCAGAAATTTCACTTATTTCAGTGTAATAATGCAGAAATTTTCCTTATTTTGGGGCAAGAAAGACAGAAATTCCCTTTGTTTTGGGGGAAAAAGACAGAAATTCCACATATTTAGAGGCATAAAAGCAGAAATTCCCATTATTTTGGAGCAAAATTGCAGAAATTTTCTTTTTTATGGCAAAAAGGTATGCATTCTACTTATTTTCGGGCAAAAAAGCAGAAATTCCTTGTATTTTGGAGTAAAATTGCAGAACTTCCCCTAATTGTTGGGCAAAAAGCAGAAATTTCCTATATGTTGGGGCAAAAAGACAGAAATTCTCCTTATTTTGGGGCAAAACAGAAATTCCACTTATTTTGAGGCAAAATTCCAGAAATTTCACTTATTTTGGAGCAAAATTGCAGAAATTTCACTTATTTCAGAAAAAAAGCAGAAATTTTATAATTTTGGGGCAAAAAGGCAGAAGTTTCTTTTATTTGGTACAAAATTGCAGAAATTTTTCTTATATTGGGGCAAAAAGGAAGAAATTTCCCATATTTTGGGGCAAAAAGACAGAAATTTTCTTTACTTTGGGTCAAAACTCAGAAATTCCTATTATTTTGGTGCTAAATTGCAGAAATTTCCGTTATTTTGGGCAAAATTGAAGAAATTTCACTAATTTCAGGGAAAAAAGGCAGAAATTTTTCGTATTTTGTAGCACAATGGCAGAAATTCTTAATATTTTGTGGCAAAAATGCAGAAATTCCCCATATTTTGAGGTAAAAAGGCTGAAATTCCCCTTATTTGGAAGCAAAAATGCAGAAATTTCCCTTATTTTGTGGCATAAAGAAAGAAATTCCCCTTATTTTGTGGCAAAAAGGCGGAAATTTCATTTATTTTGGGGCAAAATTGCAGAAATTTCACTTATTTCAGGGCATAATTCAAAAATTCCTTTTATTTTGGGGCAAAAAGACAGAAATTTTGTTTATTTTTGGGTAAAAAGGCAGAAATTTCACTTATTTTGAGGTAAAAAGGCAGAAATTCCTCTTATTTTGAAGCAAAAATGAAAAAAATTTCTTTTTTTGTTTCAAAAGGTATACATTCCCCTTATTTTCGGGCTAAAAAGTAGAAATTCCTCGTATTTTGGAGCAAAATTGCAGAAATTCCCCTAATTGTGGGGCAAAAAGGCAGAAATTTCCTATATGTTGGGGCAAAAATACAGAAATTCTCTTTATTTTGGGGCAAAACTCAGAAACTCCACTTATTTTGGGGCAAAATTCCAGATAGTTCCCTTATTTTGGGGCAAAATTGCAGAAATTTCACTTATTTTGGAACAAAATTACAGAAATTTCACTTATTTCAGAAAAAAAGCAGAAATTTTCTTATTTTGGGGCAAAAAGGCAGAAATTTCTTTTATTTTGGTACAAAATTGCAGAAATTTTTCTTATTTTGGGGGAAAAAAGCAGAAATTTCCTATATTTTGGGGCAAAAATGCAGAAATTCCCCTAATTGTGGGGCAAAAATTCAGAAATTCTCTATTTGTTGGGGCAAAAAGACAGAAATTCTCCTTACTTTGGGGCAAAACTCAGAAATTCCTATATTTTTGGGGCAAAATTGCAGAAATTTCGCTTATTTTGGGGCAAAATTGCAGAAATTTCATGAATTTCAGGGAAAAAAGGCAGAAATTTTTCGTATTTTGGAGCACATGGCAGAAATTCTTAATATTTTGTGGCAAAAAGGCAGAAATTCCCCATATTTTGAGGTAAAAAGGCTGAAATTCCCCTTATTTGGGAGCATAAAGGCAGAAATTTCCCTTATTTTGTGGCAAAAAGACAGAAATTCCCCTTATTTTGTGGCAAAAAGGTGGAAATTTCATTTATTTTGGGGCAAAATTGCAGAAATTTCACTTATTTTAGTGCATAACTCAAAAATTCCTTTAATTTTGGGGCAAAAAGACAAAAATTCTGTTTATTTTTGGGTAAAAAGGCAGAAATTTCACTTATTTTGAGGTAAAAAGTCAGAAATTCCTCTTATTTTGGGGCAAAAATGAAGAAATTTCTTTTTTTTGTGGCAAAAGGTATACATTCCCCATATTTTCGGGCTAAAAAGTAGAAATTCCCCGTATTTTGGAGCAAAATTGCAGAAATTACCCTAATTGTGGGGCAAAAAGGCAGAAATTTCTTATATGTTGTGGCAAAAAGACAGAAATTCTCTTTATTTGGGGCAAAACTCAAAACTCTACTTATTTTGGGGCAAAATTGCAGAAATTTCACCAATTTTGGGGCAAAATTGCAGAAATTTCACTTACTTCAGAAAAAAAAGCAGAAATTTTCTTATTTGGAAACAAAAAGGCAGAAATTTCTTTTATTTTGGTACAAAATTGCAAAAATTTTTCTTATTTTAAGGCAAAATGGCAGAAATTTCCCATATTTTTGGGGAAAAATGCAGAAATTCCCCTTATTTTGAGGTAAAAATGCTGAAATTCACCTTATTTGGGGGCAAAAAGGCAGAAATTTCACATATTTTGGGGCAAAATTGCAGAAATTTCACTTATTTCAGGGAAAAAAGGCAGAAATTTTCCTTATTTTAGGGCAAAAATGCAGAAATTCCCCTTATTTTGAGGTAAAAAGGCTGAAATTGCCCTTATTTGGGGGCAAAAATGCATAAATTTCCCTTATTTCGTGGCAAAATTGCAAAAATTTCACTTATTTCAGGGTAACAAGTCAGAAAGTTTCCTTATTTTGGGGCAAAAAAGACAGAAATTTCCTTTGTTTTGGGGGAAAAAGACAGAAATTCCACTTATTTAGAGGCAAAAATGCAGAAATTCTTCTTATTTTGGAGCAAAAATGAAGAAATTTTCCTTTTTTATGGCAAAAAGGTATGCATTCTTCTTATTTTCGGGCAAATAGGCAGAAATTCTCCGTATTTTGGAGCAGAATTGCAGAAATTTTCCTAATTGTGGGGCAAAAGGCAGAAATTCCCTATATGTTGAAGCAAAAAGACAGAAATTCTTCTTATTTTGGGGCAAAACGCAGAAATTCCACTTATTTTGGGGCAAAATTCCAGGAATTTCCCTTATTTTAAGGGAAAATTAGAGAAATTTCACTTATTTTGGGGCAAAATTTCAGAAATTTTACTTATTTCAGAAAAAAAGCAGAAATTTTCTTATTTTGGGGCAAAAAGGCAGAAATTCCTAAAATTTGTGGCAAAAATGCAGAAATTCCCCTTATTTTGAGGTAAATAGGCTGAAATTCCTCTTATTTTTGGGCAAAAAGGCAGAAATTTTCCTTATTTTGCAGCAAAATTGCAGAAATTTCACTTATTTCAGGGTAGTAAGTCAGAAATTTTCCTTATTTTGGGGCAAAAAAGACAGGAATTCTCTTTTTTCAAGGTAAAAGACAGAAATTCCACTTATTTAGAGACAAAAAAGCAGAAATTCCCCTTATTTTGGAGCAAAAATTAAGAAATTTCTCTTTTTTATGGCAAAAAGGTATGCATTATTCTTATTTTCGTGCAAAAAGGCAGAAATTCACCGTATTTTGGAGCAAAATTGCAAAAATTCCGCTAATTGTGGGGCAAAAAGGCAGAAATTCCCTATATGTTAGGGTAAAAAGACAGAAATTCTCCTTATTTTGGGGCAAAACTCAGAAATTCCACTTATTTTGGGGCAAAATTGCAGAATTTTCCCTTATTTTTGGGCAAAATTGCAGAAATTTCACTTATTATAGGGCAAAATTGCAGAAATTTCACTTGTTTCAGGGAAAAAAGGCAGAAATTTTCCTTATTTTGGGGCAAAAACGCAGAAATTCTTAATATTTTGTGGCAAAAATGCAGAAATTCCCCTTATTTTGAGGTAAAATCCTGAAAATCCCCTTATTTGGGTTCAAAAAGTAAGAAATTTCTCTTATTTTGGGGCAAAATTGCAGAAATTTCACTTATTTCAGTGTAATAATGCAGAAATTTTCCTTATTTTGGGGCAAGAAAGACAGAAATTCCCTTTGTTTTGGGGGAAAAAGACAGAAATTCCACATATTTAGAGGCATAAAAGCAGAAATTCCCCTTATTTTGGAGCAAAATTGCAGAAATTTTCCTTTTTTATTGCAAAAAGGTATGCATTCTACTTATTTTCGGGCAAAAAAGCAGAAATTCCTTGTATTTTGGAGTAAAATTGCAGAAATTCCCCTAATTGTTGGGCAAAAAGGCAGAAATTTCCTATATGTTGGGGCAAAAAGACAGAAATTCTCCTTATTTTGGGGCAAAACAGAAATTCCACTTATTTTGAGGCAAAATTCCAGAAATTTCACTTATTTTGGAGCAAAATTGCAGAAATTTCACTTATTTCAGAAAAAAAGCAGAAATTTTCTAATTTTGGGGCAAAAAGTCAGAAGTTTCTTTTATTTTGGTACAAAATTGCAGAAATTTTTCTTATATTTGGGCAAAAAGGAAGAAATTTCCCATATTTTGGGGCAAAAAGACAGAAATTTTCTTTACTTTGGGGCAAAACTCAGAAATTCCTATTTTTTTGGTGCTTAATTGCAGAAATTTCCCTTATTTTGGGCAAAATTGCAGAAATTTCACTAATTTCAGGGAAAAAAGGCAGAAATTTTTCGTATTTTGTAGCACAATGGCAGAAATTCTTAATATTTTGTGGCAAAAATGCAGAAATTCCCCATATTTTGAGGTAAAAAGGCTGAAATTCCCCTTATTTGGAAGCAAAAATGAGAAATTTCCCTTATTTTGTGGCATAAAGACAGAAAATCCCCTTATTTTGTGGCAAAAATGCGGAAATTTCATTTATTTTGGGGCAAAATTTCAGAAATTTCACTTATTTCAGGGCATAATTCAAAAATTCCTTTTATTTTGGGGCAAAAAGACAGAAATTTCGTTTATTTTTGGGTAAAAAGGCAGAAATTTCACTTATTTTGAGGTAAAAAGGCAGAAATTCCTCTTATTTTGAAGCAAAAATGAAAAAATTTCTTTTTTTGTGGCAAAAGGTATACATTATCCTTATTTTCGGGCTAAAAAGTAGAAATTCGCCGTATTTTGAGCAAAATTGTAGAAATTCCCCTAATTGTGGGGCAAAAAGGCAGAAATTTCCTATATGTTGGGGCAAAAATACAGAAATTCTCTTTATTTTGAGGCAAAACTCAGAAACTCCACTTATTTTGGGGCAAAATTCCAGAAATTTCCCTTATTTTGGGGCAAAATTGCAGAAATTTCACTTATTTTTGGGCAAAATTGCAGAAATTTCACTTATTTCAGAAAAAAAGCAGAAATTTTCTTATTTTGGGCCAAAAAGGCAGAAATTTCTTTTATTTTGGTACAAAATTGCAGAAATTTTTCTTATTTTGGGGCAAAAAGGCAGAAATTTTCCTAATTGTGGGGCAAAAATTCAGAAATTCTCTATATGTTGGGGCAAAAAGACAGAAATTCTCTTTATTTAGGGGCAAAACTCAAAACTCTACTTATTTTGGGGCAAAATTCCAGAAATTTCACCTATTTTGGGGCAAAATTGCAGAAATTTCACTTATTTTGGGGCAAAATTGCAGAAATTTCACTTATTTCAGAAAAAAAAGCAGAAATTTTCTTATTTGGAAACAAATAGGCAGAAATTTCTTTTATTTTGGTACAAAATTGCAAAAATTTTTCTTATTTTGAGGCAAAAAGGCAGAAATTTCCCATATTTTTGGGGAAAAATGCAGAAATTCCCCTTATTTTGAGGTAAAAATGCTGAAATTCCCCTTATTTGGGGGCAAAAAGGCAGAAATTTCACATATTTTGGGGCAAAATTGCAGAATTTTCACTTATTTCAGGGAAAAAAGCAGAAATTTTCCTTATTTTGGGGCAAAAATGCAGAAATTCCTAATATTTTGTGGCAAAAATGCAGAAATTCCCCTTATTTTGAGGTAAAAAGGCTGAAATTCCCCTTATTTGGGGGCAAAAATGCATAAATTTCCCTTATTTCGTGGCAAAATTGCAAAAATTTCACTTATTTCAGGGTAACAAGTCAGAAAGTTTCCTTATTTTGGGGCAAAAAAGACAGAAATTTCCTTTGTTTTGGGGGAAAAATACAGAAATTCCACTTATTTAGAGGCAAAAAAGGAGAAATTCCCCTTATTTTGGAGCAAAAATGAAGAAATTTTACTTTTTTATGGCAAAAAGGTATGCATTCTTCTTATTTTCGGGCAAATAGGCAGAAATTCCCCGTATTTTGGAGCAGAATTGCAGAAATTCCCCTAATTGTGGGGCAAAAGGAAGAAATTCCCTATATGTTGGGGCAAAAAGACAGAAATTCTTCTTATTTTGGGGCAAAACGCAGAAATTCCACTTATTTTGGGGCAAAATTCCAGGAATTTCCCTTATTTTAAGGGAAAATTAGAGAAATTTCACTTATTTTGGGGCAAAATTTCAGAAATTTTACTTATTTCAGAAAAAAAAGCAGAAATTTTCTTATTTTGGGGCAAAAATTCAGAAATTCCTAAAATTTGTGGGAAAAATGCAGAAATTCCCCTTATTTTGAGGTAAATAGGCTGAAATTCCTCTTATTTTGGGGCAAAAAGGCAGAAATTTTCCTTATTTTGCAGCAAAATTGCAGAAATTTCACTTATTTCAGGGTAATAAGTCAGAAATTTTCCTTATTTTGGGGCAAAAAAGACAGGAATTCCCTTTTTTTCAAGGTAAAAGACAGAAATTCCACTTATTTAGAGACAAAAAAGCAGAAATTCCCCTTATTTTGGAGCAAAAATTAAGAAATTTCTCTTTTTTATGGCAAAAAGGTATGCATTATTCTTATTTTCGGGCAAAAAGGCAGAAATTCACCGTATTTTGGAGCAAAATTGCAAAAATTCCCCTAATTGTGGGGCAAAAAGGCAGAAATTCCCTATATGTTAGGGTAAAAAGACAGAAATTCTCCTTATTTTGGGGCAAAACTCAGAAATTCCACTTATTTTGGGGCAAAATTGCAGAATTTTCCCTTATTTTTGGGCAAAATTGCAGAAATTTCACTTATTTTAGGGCAAAATTGCAGAAATTTCACTTGTTTCAGGAAAAAAAGGCAGAAATTTTCTTTATTTTGGGGCAAAAACTCAGAAATTCTTAATATTTTGTGGCAAAAATGCAGAAATTCCCCTTATTTTGAGGTAAAATCCTGAAATTCCCCTTATTTGCGGGCAAAAAGTCAGAAATTTCTCTTATTTTGGGGCAAAATTGCAGAAATTTCACTTATTTCAGTGTAATAATGCAGAAATTTTCCTTATTTTGGGGCAAGAAAGACAGAAATTCCCTTTGTTTTGGGGGAAAAAGACAGAAATTCCACATATTTAGAGGCATAAAAACAGAAATTCCCCTTATTTTGGAGCAAAATTGCAGAAATTTTCTTTTTTTATGGCAAAAAGGTATGCATTCTACTTATTTTTGGGCAAAAAAGCAGACATTCCATGTATTTTGGAGCAAAATTGCAGAAATTTCCCTAATTGTTGGGCAAAAAGGCAGAAATTTCCTATATGTTGGGGCAAAAAGACCGAAATTCTCCTTATTTTGGGGCAAAACAGAAATTCCACTTATTTTGAGGCAAAATTCCAGAAATTTCCCTTATTTTGTGGCAAAATTCCAGAAATTTCACTTATTTTGGAGCAAAATTGCAGAAATTTCACTTATTTCACGGTAACAAGTCAGAAAGTTTCCTTATTTTGGGGCAAAAAAGACAGAAATTTCCTTTGTTTTGGGGGAAAAAGACAGAAATTCCACTTATTTAGAGGCAAAAATGCAGAAATTCTTCTTATTTTGGAGCAAAAATGAAGAAATTTTCCTTTTTTATGGCAAAAAGGTATGCATTCTTCTTATTTTCGGGCAAATAGGCAGAAATTCTACGTATTTTGGAGCAGAATTGCAGAAATTCCCCTAATTGTGGGGCAAAAGGCAGAAATTCCCTATATGTTGGGGCAAAAAGACAGAAATTCTTCTTATTTTGGGGCAAAACGCAGAAATTCCACTTATTTTGGGGCAAAATTCCAGGAATTTCCCTTATTTTAAGGGAAAATTAGAGAAATTTCACTTATTTTGGGGCAAAATTTCAGAAATTTTACTTATTTCAGAAAAAAAAGCAGAAATTTTCTTATTTTGGGGAAAAAAGGCAGAAATTCCTAAAATTTGTGGGAAAAATGCAGAAATTCCCCTTATTTTGAGGTAAATAGGCTGAAATTCCTCTTATTTTGGGGCAAAAAGGCAGAAATTTTCCTTATTTTGCAGCAAAATTGCAGAAATTTCACTTATTTCAGGGAAAAAAGGCAGAAATTTTCCTTATTTTGGGGCAAAAATGCAGAAATTCCTAATATTTTGTGGCAAAAATGCAGAAATTCCCCTTATTTTGAGGTAAAAAGGCTGAAATTCCCCTTATTTGGGGGCAAAAATGCATAAATTTCCCTTATTTCGTGGCAAAATTGCAAAAATTTCACTTATTTCAGGGTAACAAGTCAGAAAGTTTCCTTATTTTGGGGCAAAAAAGACAGAAATTTCCTTTGTTTTGGGGGAAAAATACAGAAATTCCACTTATTTAGAGGCAAAAAAGGAGAAATTCCCCTTATTTTGGAGCAAAAATGAAGAAATTTTACTTTTTTATGGCAAAAAGGTATGCATTCTTCTTATTTTCGGGCAAATAGGCAGAAATTCCCCGTATTTTGGAGCAGAATTGCAGAAATTCCCCTAATTGTGGGGCAAAAAGGAAGAAATTCCCTATATGTTGGGGCAAAAAGACAGAAATTCTCCTTATTTTGGGGCAAAACTCAGAAATTCAAATTATTTTGAAGCAAAATTTGAGAAATTTCTTTTATTTTTGGGCGTAATTGCAGAAATTTCACTTACTTTGGGGCAAAATTGCAGAAATTTCACTTATTTCAGAAAAAAAGCAGAAATTTTCTAATTTTGGGGAAAAAAGGCAGAAGTTTCTTTTATTTTGGTACAAAATTGCAGAAATTTTTTTATATTGGGGCAAAAAGGAAGAAATTTCCCATATTTTGGGGCAAAAAGACAGAAATTTTCTTTACTTTGGGACAAAACTCAGAAATTCCTATTATTTTGGAGCTAAATTGCAGAAATTTCCCTTATTTTGGGCAAAATTGCAGAAATTTCACTAATTTCAGGGAAAAAAGGCAGAAATTTTTTGTATTTTGTAGCACAATGGCAGAAATTCTTAATATTTTGTGGCAAAAATGCAGAAATTCCCCATATTTTGAGGTAAAAAGGCTGAAATTCCCCTTATTTGGAAGCAAAAATGCAGAAATTTCCCTTATTTTGTGGCATAAAGACAGAAATTCCCCTTATTTTGTGGCAAAAAGGCGGAAATTTCATTTATTTTGGGGCAAAATTGCAGAAATTTCACTTATTTCAGGGCATAATTCAAAAATTCCTTTTATTTTGGGGCAAAAAGACAGAAATTTCATTTATTTTTGGATAAAAAGGAAGAAATTTCACTTATTTTGATGTAAAAAGGCAGAAATTCCTCTTATTTTGAAGCAAAAACGAAAAAATTTCTTTTTTTGTGGCTAAAGGTATACATTCCCCTTATTTTCGTGCTAAAAAGTAGAAATTCCCCGTATTTTGGAGCAAAATTGCAGAAATTCCTCTAATTGTGGGGCAAAAAGGCAGAAATTTCCTATATGTTGGGGCAAAAATACAGAAATTCTCTTTATTTTGGGGCAAAACTCAGAAACTCCACTTAATTTGGGGCAAAATTCCAGAAATTTCCCTTATTTTGCGGCAAAATTGCAGAAATTTCACTTATTTTGGAACAAAATTGCAGAAATTTCACTTATTTCAGAAAAAAAGCAGAAATTTTCTTATTTTGGGGCAAAAAGGCAGAAATTTCTTTTATTTTGGTATAAAATTGCAGAAATTTTTCTTATTTTGGGGCAAAAAGGCAGAAATTTCCTATATTTTGGGGCAAAAATGCAGAAATTCCCCTAATTGTGGGGAAAAATTCAGAAATTCTCTATATGTTGGGGCAAAAAGACAGAAATTCTCCTTACTTTGGGGCAAAACTCAGAAATTCCTATATTTTTGGGGCAAAATTGCAGAAATTTCCCTTATTTTGGGGCAAAATTGCAGAAATTTCATGAATTTCAGGGAAAAAAGGCAGAAATTTTTCGTATTTTGGAGCACATGGCAGAAATTCTTAATATTTTGTGGCAAAAACGCAGAAATTCCCCATATTTTGAGGTAAAAAGGCTGAAATTGCCCTTATTTGGGAGCATAAAGGCAGAAATTTCCCTTATTTTGTGGCAAAAAGACAGAAATTCCCCTTATTTTGTGGCAAAAAAGCGGAAATTTCATTTATTTTGGGGCAAAATTGCAGAAATTTCACTTATTTCAGCGCATAATTCAAAAATTCCTTTAATTTTGGGGCAAAAAGACAAAAATTCTGTTTATTTTTGGGTAAAAAGGCAGAAATTTCACTTATTTTGAGGTAAATAGTCAGAAATTCCTCTTATTTTGGGGCAAAAATGAAGAAATTTCTTTTTTTTGTGGCAAAAGGTATACATTCCCCTTATTTTCGGGCTAAAAAGTAGAAATTCCCCGTATTTTGGAGCAAAATTGCAGAAATTCCCCTAATTGTGGGGCAAAAAGGCAGAAATTTCTTATATGTTGGGGCAAAAAGACAGAAATTCTCTTTATTTTGGGGCAAAACTCAAAACTCTACTTATTTTGGGGCAAAATTCCAGAAATTTCACCTATTTTGGGGCAAAATTGCAGAAATTTCACTTATTTCATTGTAATAATGCAGAAATTTTCCTTATTTTGGGGCAAGAAAGACAGAAATTCCCTTTGTTTTGGGGGAAAAAGACAGAAATTCCACATATTTAGAGGCATAAAAGCAGAAATTCCCATTATTTTGGAGCAAAATTGCAGAAATTTTCTTTTTTATGGCAAAAAGGTATGCATTCTACTTATTTTCGGGCAAAAAAGCAGAAATTCCTTGTATTTTGGAGTAAAATTGCAGAACTTCCCCTAATTGTTGGGCAAAAAGCAGAAATTTCCTATATGTTGGGGCAAAAAGACAGAAATTCTCCTTATTTTGGGGCAAAACAGAAATTCCACTTATTTTGAGGCAAAATTCCAGAAATTTCACTTATTTTGGAGCAAAATTGCAGAAATTTCACTTATTTCAGAAAAAAAGCAGAAATTTTATAATTTTGGGGCAAAAAGGCAGAAGTTTCTTTTATTTGGTACAAAATTGCAGAAATTTTTCTTATATTGGGGCAAAAAGGAAGAAATTTCCCATATTTTGGGGCAAAAAGACAGAAATTTTCTTTACTTTGGGTCAAAACTCAGAAATTCCTATTATTTTGGTGCTAAATTGCAGAAATTTCCGTTATTTTGGGCAAAATTGAAGAAATTTCACTAATTTCAGGGAAAAAAGGCAGAAATTTTTCGTATTTTGTAGCACAATGGCAGAAATTCTTAATATTTTGTGGCAAAAATGCAGAAATTCCCCATATTTTGAGGTAAAAAGGCTGAAATTCCCCTTATTTGGAAGCAAAAATGCAGAAATTTCCCTTATTTTGTGGCATAAAGAAAGAAATTCCCCTTATTTTGTGGCAAAAAGGCGGAAATTTCATTTATTTTGGGGCAAAATTGCAGAAATTTCACTTATTTCAGGGCATAATTCAAAAATTCCTTTTATTTTGGGGCAAAAAGACAGAAATTTTGTTTATTTTTGGGTAAAAAGGCAGAAATTTCACTTATTTTGAGGTAAAAAGGCAGAAATTCCTCTTATTTTGAAGCAAAAATGAAAAAAATTTCTTTTTTTGTTTCAAAAGGTATACATTCCCCTTATTTTCGGGCTAAAAAGTAGAAATTCCTCGTATTTTGGAGCAAAATTGCAGAAATTCCCCTAATTGTGGGGCAAAAAGGCAGAAATTTCCTATATGTTGGGGCAAAAATACAGAAATTCTCTTTATTTTGGGGCAAAACTCAGAAACTCCACTTATTTTGGGGCAAAATTCCAGATAGTTCCCTTATTTTGGGGCAAAATTGCAGAAATTTCACTTATTTTGGAACAAAATTACAGAAATTTCACTTATTTCAGAAAAAAAGCAGAAATTTTCTTATTTTGGGGCAAAAAGGCAGAAATTTCTTTTATTTTGGTACAAAATTGCAGAAATTTTTCTTATTTTGGGGGAAAAAAGCAGAAATTTCCTATATTTTGGGGCAAAAATGCAGAAATTCCCCTAATTGTGGGGCAAAAATTCAGAAATTCTCTATTTGTTGGGGCAAAAAGACAGAAATTCTCCTTACTTTGGGGCAAAACTCAGAAATTCCTATATTTTTGGGGCAAAATTGCAGAAATTTCGCTTATTTTGGGGCAAAATTGCAGAAATTTCACGAATTTCAGGGAAAAAAGGCAGAAATTTTTCGTATTTTGGAGCACATGGCAGAAATTCTTAATATTTTGTGGCAAAAAGGCAGAAATTCCCCATATTTTGAGGTAAAAAGGCTGAAATTCCCCTTATTTGGGAGCATAAAGGCAGAAATTTCCCTTATTTTGTGGCAAAAAGACAGAAATTCCCCTTATTTTGTGGCAAAAAGGTGGAAATTTCATTTATTTTGGGGCAAAATTGCAGAAATTTCACTTATTTTAGTGCATAACTCAAAAATTCCTTTAATTTTGGGGCAAAAAGACAAAAATTCTGTTTATTTTTGGGTAAAAAGGCAGAAATTTCACTTATTTTGAGGTAAAAAGTCAGAAATTCCTCTTATTTTGGGGCAAAAATGAAGAAATTTCTTTTTTTTTTGTGGCAAAAGGTATACATTCCCCATATTTTCGGGCTAAAAAGTAGAAATTCCCCGTATTTTGGAGCAAAATTGCAGAAATTACCCTAATTGTGGGGCAAAAAGGCAGAAATTTCTTATATGTTGTGGCAAAAAGACAGAAATTCTCTTTATTTGGGGCAAAACTCAAAACTCTACTTATTTTGGGGCAAAATTGCAGAAATTTCACCAATTTTGGGGCAAAATTGCAGAAATTTCACTTACTTCAGAAAAAAAAGCAGAAATTTTCTTATTTGGAAACAAAAAGGCAGAAATTTCTTTTATTTTGGTACAAAATTGCAAAAATTTTTCTTATTTTAAGGCAAAATGGCAGAAATTTCCCATATTTTTGGGGAAAAATGCAGAAATTCCCCTTATTTTGAGGTAAAAATGCTGAAATTCACCTTATTTGGGGGCAAAAAGGCAGAAATTTCACATATTTTGGGGCAAAATTGCAGAAATTTCACTTATTTCAGGGAAAAAAGGCAGAAATTTTCCTTATTTTGGGGCAAAAAGGCAGAAATTCCTAATATTTTGTGGCAAAAATGCAGAAATTCCCCTTATTTTGAGGTAAAAAGGCTGAAATTGCCCTTATTTGGGGGCAAAAATGCATAAATTTCCCTTATTTCGTGGCAAAATTGCAAAAATTTCACTTATTTCAGGGTAACAAGTCAGAAAGTTTCCTTATTTTGGGGCAAAAAAGACAGAAATTTCCTTTGTTTTGGGGGAAAAAGACAGAAATTCCACTTATTTAGAGGCAAAAATGCAGAAATTCTTCTTATTTTGGAGCAAAAATGAAGAAATTTTCCTTTTTTATGGCAAAAAGGTATGCATTCTTCTTATTTTCGGGCAAATAGGCAGAAATTCTCCGTATTTTGGAGCAGAATTGCAGAAATTTTCCTAATTGTGGGGCAAAAGGCAGAAATTCCCTATATGTTGAAGCAAAAAGACAGAAATTCTTCTTATTTTGGGGCAAAACGCAGAAATTCCACTTATTTTGGGGCAAAATTCCAGGAATTTCCCTTATTTTAAGGGAAAATTAGAGAAATTTCACTTATTTTGGGGCAAAATTTCAGAAATTTTACTTATTTCAGAAAAAAAGCAGAAATTTTCTTATTTTGGGGCAAAAAGGCAGAAATTCCTAAAATTTGTGGCAAAAATGCAGAAATTCCCCTTATTTTGAGGTAAATAGGCTGAAATTCCTCTTATTTTTGGGCAAAAAGGCAGAAATTTTCCTTATTTTGCAGCAAAATTGCAGAAATTTCACTTATTTCAGGGTAGTAAGTCAGAAATTTTCCTTATTTTGGGGCAAAAAAGACAGGAATTCTCTTTTTTTCAAGGTAAAAGACAGAAATTCCACTTATTTAGAGACAAAAAAGCAGAAATTCCCCTTATTTTGGAGCAAAAATTAAGAAATTTCTCTTTTTTATGGCAAAAAGGTATGCATTATTCTTATTTTCGTGCAAAAAGGCAGAAATTCACCGTATTTTGGAGCAAAATTGCAAAAATTCCGCTAATTGTGGGGCAAAAAGGCAGAAATTCCCTATATGTTAGGGTAAAAAGACAGAAATTCTCCTTATTTTGTGGCAAAACTCAGAAATTCCACTTATTTTGGGGCAAAATTGCAGAATTTTCCCTTATTTTTGGGCAAAATTGCAGAATTTTCACTTATTATAGGGCAAAATTGCAGAAATTTCACTTGTTTCAGGGAAAAAAGGCAGAAATTTTCCTTATTTTGGGGCAAAAACGCAGAAATTCTTAATATTTTGTGGCAAAAATGCAGAAATTCCCCTTATTTTGAGGTAAAATCCTGAAAATCCCCTTATTTGGGTTCAAAAAGTAAGAAATTTCTCTTATTTTGGGGCAAAATTGCAGAAATTTCACTTATTTCAGTGTAATAATGCAGAAATTTTCCTTATTTTGGGGCAAGAAAGACAGAAATTCCCTTTGTTTTGGGGGAAAAAGACAGAAATTCCACATATTTAGAGGCATAAAAGCAGAAATTCCCCTTATTTTGGAGCAAAATTGCAGAAATTTTCCTTTTTTATTGCAAAAAGGTATGCATTCTACTTATTTTCGGGCAAAAAAGCAGAAATTCCTTGTATTTTGGAGTAAAATTGCAGAAATACCCCTAATTGTTGGGCAAAAAGGCAGAAATTTCCTATATGTTGGGGCAAAAAGACAGAAATTCTCCTTATTTTGGGGCAAAACAGAAATTCCACTTATTTTGAGGCAAAATTCCAGAAATTTCACTTATTTTGGAGCAAAATTGCAGAAATTTCACTTATTTCAGAAAAAAAGCAGAAATTTTCTAATTTTGGGGCAAAAAGTCAGAAGTTTCTTTTATTTTGGTACAAAATTGCAGAAATTTTTCTTATATTTGGGCAAAAAGGAAGAAATTTCCCATATTTTGGGGCAAAAAGACAGAAATTTTCTTTACTTTGGGGCAAAACTCAGAAATTCCTATTTTTTTGGTGCTTAATTGCAGAAATTTCCCTTATTTTGGGCAAAATTGCAGAAATTTCACTAATTTCAGGGAAAAAAGGCAGAAATTTTTCGTATTTTGTAGCACAATGGCAGAAATTCTTAATATTTTGTGGCAAAAATGCAGAAATTCCCCATATTTTGAGGTAAAAAGGCTGAAATTCCCCTTATTTGGAAGCAAAAATGAGAAATTTCCCTTATTTTGTGGCATAAAGACAGAAAATCCCCTTATTTTGTGGCAAAAATGCGGAAATTTCATTTATTTTGGGGCAAAATTTCAGAAATTTCACTTATTTCAGGGCATAATTCAAAAATTCCTTTTATTTTGGGGCAAAAAGACAGAAATTTCGTTTATTTTTGGGTAAAAAGGCAGAAATTTCACTTATTTTGAGGTAAAAAGGCAGAAATTCCTCTTATTTTGAAGCAAAAATGAAAAAATTTCTTTTTTTGTGGCAAAAGGTATACATTATCCTTATTTTCGGGCTAAAAAGTAGAAATTCGCCGTATTTTGAGCAAAATTGTAGAAATTCCCCTAATTGTGGGGCAAAAAGGCAGAAATTTCCTATATGTTGGGGCAAAAATACAGAAATTCTCTTTATTTTGAGGCAAAACTCAGAAACTCCACTTATTTTGGGGCAAAATTCCAGAAATTTCCCTTATTTTGGGGCAAAATTGCAGAAATTTCACTTATTTTTGGGCAAAATTGCAGAAATTTCACTTATTTCAGAAAAAAAGCAGAAATTTTCTTATTTTTGGCCAAAAAGGCAGAAATTTCTTTTATTTTGGTACAAAATTGCAGAAATTTTTCTTATTTTGGGGCAAAAAGGCAGAAATTTTCCTAATTGTGGGGCAAAAATTCAGAAATTCTCTATATGTTGGGGCAAAAAGACAGAAATTCTCTTTATTTAGGGGCAAAACTCAAAACTCTACTTATTTTGGGGCAAAATTCCAGAAATTTCACCTATTTTGGGGCAAAATTGCAGAAATTTCACTTATTTTGGGGCAAAATTGCAGAAATTTCACTTATTTCAGAAAAAAAAGCAGAAATTTTCTTATTTGGAAACAAATAGGCAGAAATTTCTTTTATTTTGGTACAAAATTGCAAAAATTTTTCTTATTTTGAGGCAAAAAGGCAGAAATTTCCCATATTTTTGGGGAAAAATGCAGAAATTCCCCTTATTTTGAGGTAAAAATGCTGAAATTCCCCTTATTTGGGGGCAAAAAGGCAGAAATTTCACATATTTTGGGGCAAAATTGCAGAATTTTCACTTATTTCAGGGAAAAAAGCAGAAATTTTCCTTATTTTGGGGCAAAAATGCAGAAATTCCTAATATTTTGTGGCAAAAATGCAGAAATTCCCCTTATTTTGAGGTAAAAAGGCTGAAATTCCCCTTATTTGGGGGCAAAAATGCATAAATTTCCCTTATTTCGTGGCAAAATTGCAAAAATTTCACTTATTTCAGGGTAACAAGTCAGAAAGTTTCCTTATTTTGGGGCAAAAAAGACAGAAATTTCCTTTGTTTTGGGGGAAAAATACAGAAATTCCACTTATTTAGAGGCAAAAAAGGAGAAATTCCCCTTATTTTGGAGCAAAAATGAAGAAATTTTACTTTTTTATGGCAAAAAGGTATGCATTCTTC
Organism: Micromys minutus; assembly: GCF_963924665.1. Lineage (NCBI taxonomy): Eukaryota > Metazoa > Chordata > Mammalia > Rodentia > Muridae > Micromys > Micromys minutus. Next base: position 2,453,086 of record NW_027667133.1, on the reverse strand, counting down.
TTATTTTCGGGCAAATAGGCAGAAATTCCCCGTATTTTGGAGCAGAATTGCAGAAATTCCCCTAATTGTGGGGCAAAAGGAAGAAATTCCCTATATGTTGGGGCAAAAAGACAGAAATTCTTCTTATTTTGGGGCAAAACGCAGAAATTCCACTTATTTTGGGGCAAAATTCCAGGAATTTCCCTTATTTTAAGGGAAAATTAGAGAAATTTCACTTATTTTGGGGCAAAATTTCAGAAATTTTACTTATTTCAGAAAAAAAAGCAGAAATTTTCTTATTTTGGGGCAAAAATTCAGAAATTCCTAAAATTTGTGGGAAAAATGCAGAAATTCCCCTTATTTTGAGGTAAATAGGCTGAAATTCCTCTTATTTTGGGGCAAAAAGGCAGAAATTTTCCTTATTTTGCAGCAAAATTGCAGAAATTTCACTTATTTCAGGGTAGTAAGTCAGAAATTTTCCTTATTTTGGGGCAAAAAAGACAGGAATTCTCTTTTTTTCAAGGTAAAAGACAGAAATTCCACTTATTTAGAGACAAAAAAGCAGAAATTCCCCTTATTTTGGAGCAAAAATTAAGAAATTTCTCTTTTTTATGGCAAAAAGGTATGCATTATTCTTATTTTCGTGCAAAAAGGCAGAAATTCACCGTATTTTGGAGCAAAATTGCAAAAATTCCCCTAATTGTGGGGCAAAAAGGCAGAAATTCCCTATATGTTAGGGTAAAAAGACAGAAATTCTCCTTATTTTGGGGCAAAACTCAGAAATTCCACTTATTTTGGGGCAAAATTGCAGAATTTTCCCTTATTTTTGGGCAAAATTGCAGAAATTTCACTTATTTTAGTGCAAAATTGCAGAAATTTCACTTGTTTCAGGAAAAAAAGGCAGAAATTTTCTTTATTTTGGGGCAAAAACTCAGAAATTCTTAATATTTTGTGGCAAAAATGCAGAAATTCCCCTTATTTTGAGGTAAAATCCTGAAATTCCCCTTATTTGCGGGCAAAAAGTCAGAAATTTCTCTTATTTTGGGGCAAAATTGCAGAAATTTCACTTATTTCAGTGTAATAATGCAGAAATTTTCCTTATTTTGGGGCAAGAAAGACAGAAATTCCCTTTGTTTTGGGGGAAAAAGACAGAAATTCCACATATTTAGAGGCATAAAAACAGAAATTCCCCTTATTTTGGAGCAAAATTGCAGAAATTTTCTTTTTTTATGGCAAAAAGGTATGCATTCTACTTATTTTCGGGCAAAAAAGCAGAAATTCCATGTATTTTGGAGCAAAATTGCAGAAATTTCCCTAATTGTTGGGCAAAAAGGCAGAAATTTCCTATATGTTGGGGCAAAAAGACAGAAATTCTCCTTATTTTGGGGCAAAACAGAAATTCCACTTATTTTGAGGCAAAATTCCAGAAATTTCCCTTATTTTGTGGCAAAATTCCAGAAATTTCACTTATTTTGGAGCAAAATTGCAGAAATTTCACTTATTTCACGGTAACAAGTCAGAAAGTTTCCTTATTTTGGGGCAAAAAAGACAGAAATTTCCTTTGTTTTGGGGGAAAAAGACAGAAATTCCACTTATTTAGAGGCAAAAATGCAGAAATTCTTCTTATTTTGGAGCAAAAATGAAGAAATTTTCCTTTTTTATGGCAAAAAGGTATGCATTCTTCTTATTTTCGGGCAAATAGGCAGAAATTCTACGTATTTTGGAGCAGAATTGCAGAAATTCCCCTAATTGTGGGGCAAAAGGCAGAAATTCCCTATATGTTGGGGCAAAAAGACAGAAATTCTTCTTATTTTGGGGCAAAACGCAGAAATTCCACTTATTTTGGGGCAAAATTCCAGGAATTTCCCTTATTTTAAGGGAAAATTAGAGAAATTTCACTTATTTTGGGGCAAAATTTCAGAAATTTTACTTATTTCAGAAAAAAAAGCAGAAATTTTCTTATTTTGGGGCAAAAAGGCAGAAATTCCTAAAATTTGTGGGAAAAATGCAGAAATTCCCCTTATTTTGAGGTAAATAGGCTGAAATTCCTCTTATTTTTGGGCAAAAAGGCAGAAATTTTCCTTATTTTGCAGCAAAATTGCAGAAATTTCACTTATTTCAGGGTAGTAAGTCAGAAATTTTCTTTATTTTGGGGCAAAAAAGACAGGAATTCTCTTTTTTTCAAGGTAAAAGACAGAAATTCCACTTATTTAGAGACAAAAAAGCAGAAATTCCCCTTATTTTGGAGCAAAAATTAAGAAATTTCTCTTTTTTATGGCAAAAAGGTATGCATTATTCTTATTTTCGGGCAAAAAGGCAGAAATTCACCGTATTTTGGAGCAAAATTGCAAAAATTCCCCTAATTGTGGGGCAAAAAGGCAGAAATTCCCTATATGTTAGGGTAAAAAGACAGAAATTCTCCTTATTTTGGGGCAAAACTCAGAAATTCCACTTATTTTGGGGCAAAATTGCAGAATTTTCCCTTATTTTTGGGCAAAATTGCAGAAATTTCACTTATTTTAGGGCAAAATTGCAGAAATTTCACTTGTTTCAGGGAAAAAAGGCAGAAATTTTCCTTATTTTGGGGCAAAAACGCAGAAATTCTTAATATTTTGTGGCAAAAATGCAGAAATTCCCCTTATTTTGAGGTAAAATCCTGAAATTCCCCTTATTTGGGTTCAAAAAGTCAGAAATTTCTCTTATTTTGGGGCAAAATTGCAGAAATTTCACTTATTTCAGTGTAATAATGCAGAAATTTTCCTTATTTTGGGGCAAGAAAGACAGAACTTCCCTTTGTTTTGGGGGAAAAAGACAGAAATTCCACATATTTAGAGGCATAAAAGCAGAAATTCCCCTTATTTTGGAGCAAAATTGCAGAAATTTTCCTTTTTTATTGCAAAAAGGTATGCATTCTACTTATTTTCGGGCAAAAAAGCAGAAATTCCTTGTATTTTGGAGTAAAATTGCAGAAATTCCCCTAATTGTTGGGCAAAAAGGCAGAAATTTCCTATATGTTGGGGCAAAAAGACAGAAATTCTCCTTATTTTGGGGCAAAACAGAAATTCCACTTATTTTGAGGCAAAATTCCAGAAATTTCACTTATTTTGGAGCAAAATTGCAGAAATTTCACTTATTTCAGAAAAAAAGCAGAAATTTTCTAATTTTGGGGCAAAAAGTCAGAAGTTTCTTTTATTTTGGTACAAAATTGCAGAAATTTTTCTTATATTTGGGCAAAAAGGAAGAAATTTCCCATATTTTGGGGCAAAAAGACAGAAATTTTCTTTACTTTGGGGCAAAACTCAGAAATTCCTATTTTTTTGGTGCTTAATTGCAGAAATTTCCCTTATTTTGGGCAAAATTGCAGAAATTTCACTAATTTCAGGGAAAAAAGGCAGAAATTTTTCGTATTTTGTAGCACAATGGCAGAAATTCTTAATATTTTGTGGCAAAAATGCAGAAATTCCCCATATTTTGAGGTAAAAAGGCTGAAATTCCCCTTATTTGGAAGCAAAAATGAGAAATTTCCCTTATTTTGTGGCATAAAGACAGAAAATCCCCTTATTTTGTGGCAAAAATGCGGAAATTTCATTTATTTTGGGGCAAAATTTCAGAAATTTCACTTATTTCAGGGCATAATTCAAAAATTCCTTTTATTTTGGGGCAAAAAGACAGAAATTTCGTTTATTTTTGAGTAAAAAGGCAGAAATTTCACTTATTTTGAGGTAAAAAGGCAGAAATTCCTCTTATTTTGAAGCAAAAATGAAAAAATTTCTTTTTTTGTGGCAAAAGGTATACATTACCCTTATTTTCGGGCTAAAAAGTAGAAATTCGCCGTATTTTGAGCAAAATTGTAGAAATTCCCCTAATTGTGGGGCAAAAAGGCAGAAATTTCCTATATGTTGGGGCAAAAGTACAGAAATTCTCTTTATTTTGAGGCAAAACTCAGAAACTCCACTTATTTTGGGGCAAAATTCCAGAAATTTCTCTTATTTTGGGGCAAAATTTCAGAAATTTCACTTATTTTGAGGCAAAATTGCAGAAATTTCACTTATTTCAGAAAAAAAGCAGAAATTTTCTTATTTTGGGCCAAAAAGGCAGAAATTTCTTTTATTTTGGTACAAAATTGCAGAAATTTTATTTATTTTGGGGCAAAAAGGCAGAAATTTCCCTAATTGTGGGGCAAAAATTCAGAAATTCTCTATATCTTGGGGCAAAAAGACAGAAATTCTCCTTACTTTGGGGCAAAACTCAGAAATTCCTATATTTTTGGGGCAAAATTGCAGAAATTTCCCTTATTTTGGGGCAAAATTGCAGAAATTTCACGAATTTCAGGGAAAAAATGCAGAATTTTTTCGTATTTTGGAGCACATGTCAGAAATTCTTAATATTTTGTGGCAAAAAGGGAGAAATTCCCCATATTTTGAGGTGAAAAGGCTGAAATTCCCCTTATTTGGGAGCATAAATGCAGAAATTTCCCTTAATTTGTGGCAAAAAGACAGAAATTCCCCTTATTTTGTCGCAAAAAGGCGGAAATTTCATTTATTTTGGGGCAAAATTGCAAAAATTTCACTTATTTCAGCGCATAATTCAAAAATTCCTTTAATTTTGGGGCAAAAAGACAGAAATTCTGTTTATTTTTGGGTAAAAAAACAGAAATTTCACTTATTTTGAGGTAAAAAGTCAGAAATTCCTCTTATTTTGGGACAAAAATGAAGAAATTTCTTTTTTTTGTGGCAAAAGGTATACATTCCCCTTATTTTCGGGCTAAAAAGTAGAAATTCACTGTATTTTGGAGCAAAATTGCAGAAATTACCCTAATTGTGGGGCAAAAAGGCAGAAATTTCCTATATGTTGGGGCAAAGAGACAGAAATTCTCTTTATTTTGGGGCAAAACTCAAAACTCTACTTATTTTGGGGCAAAATTCCAGAAATTTCACCTATTTTGGGGCAAAATTGCAGAAATTTCACTTATTTTGGGGCAAAATTGCAGAAATTTCACTTATTTCAGAAAAAAAAGCAGAAATTTTCTTATTTGGAAACAAATAGGCAGAAATTTCTTTTATTTTGGTACAAAATTGCAAAAATTTTTCTTATTTTGAGGCAAAAAGGCAGAAATTTCCCATATTTTTGGGGAAAAATGCAGAAATTCCCCTTACTTTGAGGTAAAAATGCTGAAATTACCCTTATTTGGGGGCAAAAAGGCAGAAATTTCACATATTTTGGGGCAAAATTGCAGAATTTTCACTTATTTCAGGGAAAAAAGGCAGAAATTTTCCTTATTTGGGGGCAAAAAGGCAGAAATTCCTAATATTTTTTGGCAAAAATGCAGAAATTCCCCTTATTTTGAGGTAAAAAGGCTGAAATTCCCCTTATTTGGGGGCAAAAATGCATAAATTTCCCTTATTTCGTGGCAAAATTGCAAAAATTTCACTTATTTCAGGGTAACAAGTCAGAAAGTTTCCTTATTTTGGGGCAAAAAAGACAGAAATTTCCTTTGTTTTGGGGGAAAAATACAGAAATTCCACTTATTTAGAGGCAAAAAAGAAGAAATTCCCCTTATTTTGGAGCAAAAATGAAGAAATTTTACTTTATTATGGCAAAAAGGTATGCATTCTTCTTATTTTCGGGCAAATAGGCAGAAATTCCCCGTATTTTGGAGCAGAATTGCAGAAATTCCCCTAATTGTGGGGCAAAAGGCAGAAATTCCCTATATGTTGGGGCAAAAAGACAGAAATTCTTCTTATTTTGGGGCAAAACGCAGAAATTCCACTTATTTTGGGGCAAAATTCCAAGAATTTCCCTTATTTTAAGGGAAAATTAGAGAAATTTCACTTATTTTGGGGCAAAATTTCAGAAATTTTACTTATTTCAGAAAAAAAAGCAGAAATTTTCTTATTTTGGGGCAAAAATTCAGAAATTCCTAAAATTTGTGGCAAAAATGCAGAAATTCCCCTTATTTTGAGGTAAATAGGCTGAAATTCCTCTTATTTGGGGGCAAAAAGGCAGAAATTTTCCTTATTTTGCAGCAAAATTGCAGAAATTTCACTTATTTCAGGGTAATAAGTCAGAAATTTTCCTTATTTTGGGGCAAAAAAGACAGGAATTCCCTTTTTTTCAAGGTAAAAGACAGAAATTCCACTTATTTAGAGACAAAAAAGCAGAAATTCCCCTTATTTTGGAGCAAAAATTAAGAAATTTCTCTTTTTTATGGCAAAAAGGTATGCATTATTCTTATTTTCGGGCAAAAAGGCAGAAATTCACCGTATTTTGGAGCAAAATTGCAAAAATTCCCCTAATTGTGGGGCAAAAAGGCAGAAATTCCCTATATGTTAGGGTAAAAAGACAGAAATTCTCCTTATTTTGGGGCAAAACTCAGAAATTCCACTTATTTTGGGGCAAAATTGCAGAATTTTCCCTTATTTTTGGGCAAAATTGCAGAAATTTCACTTATTTTAGGGCAAAATTGCAGAAATTTCACTTGTTTCAGGGAAAAAAGGCAGAAATTTTCTTTATTTTGGGGCAAAAACGCAGAAATTCTTAATATTTTGTGGCAAAAATGCAGAAATTCCCCTTATTTTGAGGTAAAATCCTGAAATTCCCCTTATTTGCGGGCAAAAAGTCAGAAATTTCTCTTATTTTGGGGCAAAATTGCAGAAATTTCACTTATTTCAGTGTAATAATGCAGAAATTTTCTTTATTTGGGGGCAAGAAAGACAGAAATTCCCTTTGTTTTGGGGGAAAAAGACAGAAATTCCACATATTTAGAGGCATAAAAACAGAAATTCCCCTTATTTTGGAGCAAAATTGCAGAAATTTTCTTTTTTTATGGCAAAAAGGTATGCATTCTACTTATTTTAGGGCAAAAAAGCAGAAATTCCATGTATTTTGGAGCAAAATTGCAGAAATTTCCCTAATTGTTGGGCAAAAAGGCAGAAATTTCCTATATGTTGGGGCAAAAAGACAGAAATTCTCCTTATTTTGGGGCAAAACAGAAATTCCACTTATTTTGAGGCAAAATTCCAGAAATTTCCCTTATTTTGGGGCAAAATTCCAGAAATTTCACTTATTTTGGAGCAAAATTCCAGAAATTTCACTTATTTCAGAAAAATAAGCAGAAAATTTCTTATTTTGGGGCAAAAAGGCAGAAATTTCTTTTATTTTGGTACAAAATTGCAGAAATTTTTTTTATTTTGTTGCAAACAGGCAGAAATTTCCTATATTTTGGGGCAAAAATGCAGAAATTCCCATTATTTTGAGGTAAAAAGGCTGAAATTCCCTTTATTTTGGAGCAAAAAGGCAAAAATTTCCTTTATTTTGGTGCAAAATTGCAGAAATTTCACTTATTTAAGGGTAATAAGTAAGAAATTTTTATTATTTTGTGGCAAATGGACAGAAATTCTCTTTGTTTTGGAAGAAAAAGACAGAAATTCTACTTATTTATAGGCAAAAAGCAAAAATTCCCCTTATTTTGGGGCAAAATTGCAGAAATTTCAATTATTTCAGGGTAATAAGTCAGAAATTTATCTTATTTTGTGGCAAAAAAAACAGAAATTCTCTTTTTTTGGGGGGAAAAATACAGAAATTCCACTTTTTTAGAGGTAAAAAAGCAGAAATTCTTTTTATTTTCAAGCAAAAATGAAGAAATTTCCTTTTTGTGGCAAAAGTTATACATTCCCCTTATTTCCAGGCTAAAAAGCAGAAATTTCCTTTATTTTGGAGCAAAATTGCAGAAATTGCCCTAATTGTGGGGAAATAAGGCAGAAATTCCCTATATGGTAGGGCAAAATGAAAGAAATTCTCCTCATTTTGGGGCAAAACTCAGAAATTCCACTTATTTTGGGGCCAAATTCCAGAAATTTTCCTTTTTTAGGGCAAAATTGAAGAAATTTGACTTATTTTGGGGCAAAATTGCAGAAATATCACTTATTTCAGGGAAAAACGGCAGAAATTTTCCTTAATTTGGGGCAAAAAGGCAGAAATTCTTAATATTTTGTGGCAAAAATGCAGAAATTCCCCTTATTTTGAGGTAAAAAGGCTGAAATTCCCCTTATTTGGAGGCAAAAAGGCAGAAATTTCCCTTATTTTGGGGCAAAATTGCAGAAATTTCACATATTTCAGGGTAATAAATCAGAAATTTTCTTTATTTTGTGGCAAAAAAACAGGAATTCCATTTGTTTGGGGGACAAAAGACAGAAATTCCACTTATTTAGAGGTAAAAAAACAGAAATTCCCCTTATTTTGGAGCAAAAATGAAGAAATTTCCCTTTTTTATGGAAAAAAGGTATGCATTCTTCTTATTTTCAGGCAAAAAGGCAGAAATTCCCTTTATTTTGGAGCAAAATTGCAGAAATTCCCCTAATTGTGGGGCAAAAAAAAAGAAATACCCTATATGTTGGGGCAAAAAGACAGAAATTCTCCTTATTTTGGGGCAAAACTCAGAAAATCCACTTACTTTAGGGCAAAATTCCAAAAATTTCCCTTATTTTTGGGCATAATTGTAGAAATTTCACTTATTTTGGGGTAAATTTGAAGAAATTTCACTTATTTCAGAAAAAAGAGCAGAAATTTTCTTATTTTGGGGCAAAAAAGCAGAAATTTTTTTTATTTTGGTACAAAATTGCAGAAATTTTTCTTATTTCGGGCAAAAAGCCAGAAATTTCCCATATTTTGGGGCAAAAATGCAGAAATTCCCCTAATTGTGGGGCAAAAATGCACAAATTCCCTATATGTTGGGGCAAAAATACAGAAATTCTCCTTACTTTGGGGCAAAACTCAGAAATTCCTTTTATTTTGGGGCTAAATTGCAGAAATTTCCCTTATTTTGGGGCAATATTGTAGAAATTCCACTTAATTCAGGGTAAAAAGGCAGAAATTTTTCGTATTTTGGAGCACAATGTCAGAAATTCTTAATATTTTGTGGCAAATATGCGGAAATTCCGCATATTTTGAGGTAAAAAGGCAGAAATTCCCCTTATTTGGGGGCATAAAGGCAGAAATTTCCCTTATTTTGTGGCAATAAGACAGAAATTCCCCTTATTTTCTGGCAAAAAGGCGGAAATTTCTTTTATTTTGGGGCAAAATTGCAGAAATTTCACGTATTTCAGGGCATAATTCAAAAATTCCTTTTATTTTAGGGCAAAAATAAAGAAATTCTGTTTATTTTTGGGTAAAAAGGCAGAAATTTCACTTATTTTGAGGTAAAAATGCAGAAATTCCTCTTATTTTGGGGCAAAAATGAAGAAATTTCTTTTTTTTTTTGTGGCAAAAGGTATACATTCCCCTTATTTTCGGGCTAAAAAGTAGAAATTCCCCGTATTTTGGAGCAAAATTGCAGAAATTCCCCTAATTGTGGGGCAAAAAGGCAGAAATTTCTTATATGTTGGGGCAAAAAGACAGAAATTCTCTTTATTTTGGGGCAAAACTCTAAAATACCACTTATTTTGGGGCAAAATTCCAGAAATTTCACCTATTTTGTGGCAAAATTGCAGAAATTTCACTTATTTTAGGGCAAAATTTCAGAAATTTCACTTATTTCAGGAAAAAAAGCAGAAATTTTTTTATTTGGATGCAAAAAGGCAGAAATTTCTTTTATTTTGCTACAAAATTGCAGAAATTTTTCTTATTTTAAGGCAAAAAAGAAGAAATTTCCCATATTTTGGGGCAAAAATGCAGAAATTCCCCTTATTTTGAGGTAAAAATGCTGAAATTCCCCTTATTTGGGGGCACAAAAGCAGAAATTTCACTTATTTTGGGGCAAAATTGCATAAATTTCACTTATTTCAAGGAAAAAAGGCAGAAATTTTTCTTATTTTGGGGCAAAAATACAGAAATTTCTAATATTTTGTGGCAAAAATGCAGAAATTCCCCTTATTTTGAGGTAAAAAGGCTGAAATTCCTCTTATTTGGGGGCAAAAAAGCAGAAATTTTCCTTATTTTGGGGAAAAAAAGAGAGAAATTCCCTTTGTTTTGGCGGAAAAAGACAGAAATTTCACTTATTTAGAGGCAAAAAAACAGAAATTCCGCATATTCTGGAGCAAAAGTGACGAGATTTTCTTTTTTTATGGCCATAAGTTATGCATTCTTCTTATTTTCGGGCAAATAGGAAGAAATTCCCCGAATTATGGAGCAAAATTTCAGAAATTCTCCTAATTGTGGGGCAAAAGCAGAAATTCCCTATATGTTGGGGAAAAAAAGACAGAAATTCTCTTTATTTTGGGGCAAAACTTAGAAATTCCACTTATTTTGGAGCAAAATTCCAAAAATTTCCCTTATTTTGGGGCAAAATTGCAGAAATTTCACTTATTTTGAGGCAAAATTGCAGAAATTTCACTTATTTCAGGGGAAAAAGGCAGAAATTTTCCTTATTTTGTGGCAAAAATGCAGAAATTCCCCTTATTTTGAGGTAAAAAGGCTGAAATTCCTTTTATTTGGGGGCAAAAAGGCAGAAATTTATCTTATTTTGGGGCAAAATTGCAGAAATTTCACTTACTTTAGGGTAATAAGTCAGAAATTTTTCTTATTTTGGGGCAAAAATAACAGAAATTTCATTAGTTTTGGGGGAAAAAGACAGAAATTCCACTTATTTAGAGGCAAAAAAGCAGAAATTCCACTTATTTTGGAGCAAAAATGAAGAAATTTTTATATTTTATGGCAAAAAGGTATGCATTCTTCTAATTTTTGGGCAAATAGGCAGAAATACTCCGTATTTTGGAGCAAAATTGCAGATATTCCCCTAATTGTGGGGCAAAAAGTCAGAAATTCACTATATGTTGGGGCAAAAAGACAGAAATTCTCCTTATTTTGGGGCAAAACGCAGAAATTCCTCTTATTTTGGGGCAAAATTCCAGGAATTTTCCTTATTTTAAGGCAAATTTAGAGAAATTTCACTTATTTTGGGGCAAAATTTCAGAAATTTCACTTATTTCAGGAAAAAAGCAGAAATTTTATTATTTTGGGGCAAAAAGGCAGAAATTCCTAATATTTTGTGGCAAAAATGCAGAAATTCCCCTTATTTTGAGGTAAATATGCTGAAATTCCCCTTATTTTGGGCCAAAAAGGCAGAAATTTCACTTATTTTGGGGCAAAATTTCATAAATTTCACTTATTTCAGGAAAAAGAGGCAGAAATTTTCCTTATTTTGGGACAAAAAAGTCAGGAATTCCCTTTGTTTTGGAGGAAAAAGACAGAGATTCCACTTATTTAGAGGCAAAAAAGCAGAAATTCCCCTTATTTTGGAGCAAAAATGAAGAAATTTCGCTTTTTTATTTCAAAAACTTATGCATTCTTTTTCGGGCAAAAAGGCAGAAATTCCCCATAATGGAGGAAAATTGCAGAAATTACCCTAATTGTGAAGCAAAAAGGCAGAAATTCCCTATACGTTAGGGCAAAAAGACAGAAATTCTCCTTTTTTGGGGCAAAACTCAGAAATTCCACTTATTTTGGGGCAAAATTCCAGAAATTTCCCTTATTTTGGGGCAAAATAGCAGAAATTTGACTTATTTCATAAAAAAGCAGAAATTTTCTTATTTTGGGGCAAAAAGGCAGAAATTTCTTTTATTTTGGTACAAAATTGAAGTAATTTTTCTTATTTTGGGGAAAACAGGCAGAAATTTCCCATATTTTGGGGCAAAAATTCAGAAATTCCCATTATTTTGAGGTAAAAAGGCTGAAATTCCCCTTATTTTGGGGCAAAAAGGCAGAAATTTCCCTTATTTTGGGGCAAAATTGCAGAAATTTCACCTATTTCAGAATAACAATCAGAAATTTTTATTATCTTGGGGAAAATGGACAGAAATTTTCTCTGTTTTGGGGGAAAAATACAGAAATTCTACATATTTAGAGGCAAAAAAGCAGAAATTCCCCTTATTTTGGAGCAAAAATGAAGAAATTTCTTTTTTTTTATGGCAAAAAGTAGTGCATTCTTCTTATTTTTGGGCAAAAATGCAGAAATTCCCCGTATTTTGGAGCAAAATTGCAGAAATTCCCCTAATTGTGGGGCAAAAAGGCAGATATGCTCTATATGTTGGGGCAAAAAGACAGAAATTCTCATTTTGGGGCAAAACTCAGAAATTCCACTTATTTTGGGGCAAAATTCCAGAATTTTTTCTTATTTTGTGGCAAAATTGCAGAAATTTCACTTATTTTGGGGCAAAATTGCAAAAATTTCACTTATTTCAGAGAAAAAAGCAGAAATTTTTTTATTTTGGAACAAAATTGCAGAAATTTTTCTTATTTTGGGGTAAAAAGTCAGAAATTTTCAATATTTTGGGGCAAAAATGCAGAAATTCTTCTTATTTTGAGGTAAAAAGGCTGAAATTCCCCTTATTTAGGTGCAAAAAGGCAGAAATTTCCCTTATTTTGTGGCAAAATTGCAGAAATTTCACTTATTTCAGGGTAATAAGTCAGAAATTTTCCTTATTTTGGGGCAAAAAATAAAGAAATTTTTTTTGGGGGGGGAAAAAGAAAGAAATTCCACATTTTTAGAGGCAAAAAAGCAGAAATTCCTTTTATTTTCGAGCAAAAATCAAGAAATTTCCCTTTTTTGTGGCAAAAGGTATACATTCCCCATATTTTCAGGCTAAAAAGCAGAAATTTTCTGTATTTTGGATCAAAATTACAGAAATTCCCCTAATTGTGGGGCAATAGGGCAGAATTTCCCTATATGTTAGGGCAAAAAGACAAAAATTCTCCTTATTTTGGGGCAAAACTCAGAAATTCCACTTATTTTGGGGCAAAATTCCAGAAATGTCCCTTATTTTGGGGCAAAATTGCAGATATTTCACTTATTTTGGGGAATAATTGCAGAAATTTCACTTATTTCAGGGAAAAAAGGCAGAAATTTTTCTTATTTTGGGGCAAAATAGCAGAAATTCCTAAAGTTTGTGTCAAAAATGCAGAAATTCCCCTTATTTTGAGGTAAAAAAGCTGAAATTCCCCTTATTTGGAAGCAAAAAGGCAGAAATTTCCTTTATTTTGTGGCAAAATTGCAGAAATTTCACTTATTTCAGGGTAATAAGACAGAAATTTTCCATATTTTGGGGCAAAACTCAGAAATTCCACTTATTTTGGGGAAAAATTTCAGGAATTTTCCTTATTTTGGGGCAAAAATGAAGAAATTTGACTTATTTCAGACAAAAAGCAGAAATTTTCTTATTTTGGGGCAAAAAGGCAGAAATTTCTTTTATTTTGGTACAAAATTGCAGAATTTTTTTATATTTTGGGGCAAAAAAACAGAAATTTCCTATATTTTGTGGCAAAAATGCAGAAATTCCCCTTATTTTGAGATAAAAAGGCTAAAATTCCCCTTATTTGGGGGCAAAAAGGCAGAAATTTCCCTTATTTTCAGGCAAAATTGCAGTAATTTCACTTATTTCAGGGTATTAAGTCAGAAATTTTCCTTATTTTGGGGCAAGAAAGACAGAAATTCCCTTTGTTTTGGGGAAAAAGACAGAAATTCCACTTATTTAGAGGCATAAAAACAGAAATTCCCCTTATTTTGGAGCAAAATTGCAGAAATTTTCCTTTTTTATGGCAAAAATATATGCATTCTACTTATTTTCGGGCAAAAGAGCAGAAATTCCTTGTATTTTGGAGCAAAATTGCAGAAATTTCCCTAATTGTTGGGCAAAAAGGCAGAAATTTCCTATATGTTGGGGCAAAAAGACAGAAATTCTCCTTATTTTGGGGCAAAACAGAAATTCCACTAATTTTGAGGCAAAATTCCAGAAATTTCCCTTATTTTGGGGCAAAATTCCAGAAATTTCACTTATTTTGGAGCAAAATTGCAGAAATTTCACTTATTTCAGAAAAATAAGCAGAAATTTTCTTATTTTGGGGCAAAAAGGCAGAAATTTCTTTTATTTTGGTACAAAATTGCAGAAATTTTTTTATTTTGGGGCAAACAGGCAGAAATTTCCTATATTTTGGGGCAAAAATGCAGAAATTCCCATTATTTTGAGGTAAAAAGGCTGAAATTCCCTTTATTTTGGGGTAAAAAGGCAAAAATTTCCTTTATTTTGGTGCAAAATTGCAGAAATTTCACTTATTTCAGGGTAATAAGTAAGAAATTTTTATTATTTTGGGGCAAATGGACAGAAATTCTCTTTGTTTTGGAAGAAAAAGACAGAAATTCTACTTATTTATAGGCAAAAAGCAGAAATTCCCCTTATTTTGGGGCAAAATTGCAGAAATTTCAATTATTTCAGGGTAATAAGTCAGAAATTTATCTTATTTTGGGGCAAAAAAAACAGAAATTCTTTTTTTTGGGGGTGAAAAATACAGAAATTCCACTTTTTTAGAGGTAAAAAAGCAGAAATTCCTTTTATTTTGAAGCAAAAATGAAGAAATTTCCTTTTTGTGGCAAAAGTAATACATTCCCCTTATTTCCAGGCTAAAAAGCAGAAATTTCCTTTATTTTGGAGCAAAATTGCAGAAATTGCCCTAATTGTGGGGAAATAAGGCTGAAATTCCCTATATTGTAGGGCAAAAAGAAAGAAATTCTCCTCATTTTGGGGCAAAACTCAGAAATTCCACTTATTTTGGGGCCAAATTCCAGAAATTTCCCTTATTTTAGGGCAAAATTGCAGAAATTTCACATATTTTGGGGCAAAATTGCAGAAATTTCACTTATTTCAGGGAAAAACGGCAGAAATTTTATTTAATTTGGGGCAAAAAGGCAGAAATTCTTAATATTTTGTGGCAAAAATGCAGAAATTTCCCTTATTTTGAGGTAAAAAGGCTGAAATTCCCCTTATTTGGAGGCAAAAAGGCAGAAATTTCTTTTATTTTGGGGCAAAATTGCAGAAATTTCACTTATTTCAGGGTAATAAATCAGAAATTTTCCTTATTTTGTGGCAAAAAAACAGGAATTCCATTTGTTTGGGGGACAAAAGACAGAAATTCCACTTATTTAGAGGTAAAAAAGCAGAAATTCCCCTTATTTTGGAGCAAAAATGAAGAAATTTCCCTTTTTTATGGAAAAAAGGTATGCATTCTTCTTATTTTCGGGCAAAAAGGCAGAAATTCCCCGTATTTTGGAGCAAAATTGCAGAAATTCACCTAATTGTGGGGCAAAAAAAAAGAAATTCCCTATATATTGGGGCAAAAAGACAGAAATTCTCCTTATTTTGGGGCAAAACTCAGAAATTCCACTTATTTTAGGGCAAAATTCCAAAAATTTCCCTTATTTTTGAGCATAATTGTAGAAATTTCACTTATTTTGGGGTAAATTTGCAGAAATTTCACTTATTTCAGAAAAAAGAGCAGAAATTTTCTTATTTTGGGGCAAAAAGGCAGAAATTTCTTTTATTTTGGTACAAAATTGCAGAAATTTTTCTTATTTGGGGAAAAAAGCCAGAAATTTCCCATATTTTGGGGCAAAAATGCAGAAATTCCCCTAATTGTGGGGCAAAAATGCAGAAATTCCCTATATGTTGGGGCAAAAATACAGAAATTCTCCTTACTTTGGGGCAAAACTCAGAAATTCCTTTTATTTTGGGGCTAAATTGCAGAAATTTCCCTTATTTTGGGGCAATATTGTAGAAATTCCACTTAATTCAGGGAAAAAAGGCAGAAATTTTTCGTATTTTGGAGCACAATGTCAGAAATTCTTAATATTTTGTGGCAACTATGCAGAAATTCCCCATATTTTGAAGTAAAAAGGCAGAAATTCCCCTTATTTGGGGGCAAAAAGGCAGAAATTTCCCTTATTTTGTGGCAAAAAGACAGAAATTCCCCTTATTTTCTGGCAAAAAGGCGGAAATTTCTTTTATTTTGGGGCAAAATTGCAGAAATTTCACTTATTTCAGGGCATAATTCAAAAATTCCTTTTTTTAGGGCAAAAAGACAGAAATTCTGTTTATTTTTGGGTAAAAAGTCAGAAATTTCACTTCTTTTGAGGTAAAAAGGCAGAAATTCCTCTTATTTTGGGGCAAAAATGAAGAAATTTCTTTTTTTTGTGGCAAAAGGTATACATTCCCCTTATTTTCGGGCTAAAAAGTAGAAATTCCCCGTATTTTGGAGCAAAATTGCAGAAATTACCCTAATTGTTGGGCAAAAAGTCAGAAATTCCCTATATGTTGGGGCAAAAAGACAGAAATTCTTCTTATTTTGGGGCAAAACTCTAAAATTCCACTTATTTTGGGGCAAAATTCCAGAAATTTCACTTATTTTGGGGCATAATTGCAGAAATTTCACTTATTTTAGGGCAAAATTTCAGAAATTTCACTTATTTCAGGAAAAAAAGCAGAAATTTTCTTATTTGGAAGCAAAAAGGCAGAAATTTCTTTTATTTTGCTACAAAATTGCAGAAATTTTTCTTATTTTAAGGCAAAAAAAAGAAATTTCCCATATTTTGGGGCAAAAATGCAGAAATTCCCCTTATTTTGAGGTAAAAATGCTGAAATTCCCCTTATTTGTGGGCACAAAAGCAGAAATTTCACTTATTTTGGGGCAAAATTGATAAATTTCACTTATTTCAGGGAAAAAAGGCAGAAATTTTTCTTATTTTGGGGCAAAAAGGCAGAAATTTCTAATATTTTGTGGCAAAAATGCAGAAATTCTTCTTATTTTGAGGTAAAAAGGCTGAAATTCCTCTTTTTTGGGGTCAAAAAAGGAGAAATTTTTCTTATTTTGGGGCAAAAAAGACAGAAATTCCCTTTGTTTTGGGGGAAAAAGACAGAAATTCCACTTATTTAGAGGCAAAAAAACAGAAATTCCGCATATTCTGGAGCAAAAGTGACGAAATTTTCTTTTTTTATGGCCATAAGTTATGCATTCTTCTTATTTTCAGGCAAATAGGAAGAAATTCCCCGAATTATGGAGCAAAATTTCAGAAATTCTCCTAATTGTGGGGCAAAAGCAGAAATTCCCTATATGTTGGGGCAAAAAGACAGAAATTCTCTTTATTTTGGGGCAAAACTCAGAAATTCCACTTATTTTGGGGTAAAATTTTAAAATTTCTCTTATTTTGGGGCAAAATTGCAGAAATTTCACTTATTTTGATGCAAAATTTGAGAAATTTCACTTTTTTCAGGGAAAAAAGGCAGAAATTTTTCTTATTTTGCGGCAAAAAGGCAGAAATTCCTAAGATTTTGTGGCAAAAATGCAGAAATTCCCCTTATTTTGAGGTAAAAAGGCTGAAATTCCTTTTATTTGTGAGCAAAAAGGCAGAAATTTCCCTTATTTTGGGGCAAAATTGCAGAAATTTCACTTACTTTAGGGTAATAAGTCAGAAATTTTTCTTATTTTGGGGCAAAAAAGACAGAAATTTCATTAGTTTTGTGGGAAAAAGACAGAAATTCCACTTATTTAGAGGCAAAAAAGCAGAAATTCCACTTATTTTAGAGCAAAAATGAAGAAATTTTCCTATTTTATGGCAAAAAGGTATGCATTCTTCTTATTTTCGGGCAAATAGGCAGAAATACTCCGTATTTTGGAGCAAAATTGCAGATATTCCCCTAATTGTGGGGCAAAAAGTCAGAAATTCCCTATATGTTGGGGCAAAAAGACAGAAATTCTCCATATTTTGGGGCAAAACGCAGAAATTCCACTTATTTTGGGGCAAAATTCCAGGAATTTTCCTTATTTTAAGGCAAAATTAGAGAAATTTCACTTATTTTGGGGCAAAATTTCAGAAATTTCACATATTTCAGAAAAAAAGCAGAAATTTTATTATTTTGGGGCAAAAAGGCAGAAATTCCTAATATTTTGTGGCAAAAATGCAGAAATTCCCCTTATTTTGAGGAAAATATGCTGAAATTCCCCTTATTTCGGGCCAAAAATGCAGAAATTTCACTTATTTTGGGGCAAAATTTCATAAATTTCACTTATTTCAGGGAAAAAAGGCAGAAATTTTCCTTATTTTGGGACAAAAAAGTCAGGAATTCCCTTTGTTTTGGAGGAAAAAGACAGAGATTCCACTTATTTAGAGGCAAAAAAGCAGAAATTCCCCTTATTTTGGAGCAAAAATGAAGAAATTTCGCTTTTTTATGGCAAAAACTTATGAATTCTTGTTCGGGCAAAAAAGGCAGAAATTCCCCATAATGGAGGAAAATTGCAGAAATTACCCTAATTGTGGGGCAAAAAGGCAGAAATTCCCTATACGTTAGGGCAAAAAGACAGAAATTCTCCTTATTTTGGGGCAAAACTCAGAAATTCAACTTATTTTGGGGCAAAATTGCAGAAATTTTCCTTATTTGGGGGCAAAATAGCAGAAATTTGACTTATTTCAGAAAAAAAGCAGAAATTTTCTTATTTTGGGGCAAAAAGGCAGAAATTTCTTTTTTTTTTGGTACAAAATTGAAGTAATTTTTCTTATTTTGGGGAAAACAGGCAGAAATTTCCCATATTTTGGGGCAAAAATGCAGAAAGTCCCATTATTTTGAGGTAAAAAGGCTGAAATTCCCCTTATTTTGGGGCAAAAAGGCAGAAATTTCCCTTATTTTGGGGCAAAATTGCAGAAATTTCACTTATTTCAGGGTAACAATCAGAAATTTTTATTATTTTGGGGAAAATGGACAGAAATTTTCTCTGTTTTGGGGGAAAAAGACAGAAATTCTACTTATTTAAAGGCAAAAAAGCAGAAATTCCCCTTATTTTGGAGCAAAAATGAAGAAATTTCTTTTTTTTTGGCAAAAAGTAGTGCATTCTTCTTATTTTTGTGCAAAAATGCAGAAATTCCCCGTATTTTGGAGCAAAATTGCAGAAATTCCCCTAATTGTGGGGCAAAAAGGAAGATATGCTCTATATGTTGGGGCAAAAAGACAGAAATTCTCATTTTGGGGCAAAACTCAGAAATTCCACTTATTTTGGGGCAAAATTCCAGAATTTTTTCTTATTTTGGGGCAAAATTGCAGAAATTTCACTTATTTTGGGGCAAAATTGCAAAAATTTCACTTATTTCAGAGAAAAAAGCAGAAATTTTTTTATTTTGGAACAAAATTGCAGAAATTTTTCTTATTTTGGGGTAAAAAGTCAGAAATTTTCAATATTTTGGGGCAAAAATGCAGAAATTCTTCTTATTTTGAGGTAAAAAGGCTGAAATTCCCCTTATTTGGGTGCAAAAAGGCAGAAATTTACCTTATTTTGGGGCAAAATTGAAGAAATTTCACTTATTTCAGGGTAATAAGTCAGAAATTTTCCTTATTTTGGGGCAAAAAATAAAGAAATTTTTATTGGGGGGGGGAAAAAGACAGAAATTCTACATTTTTAGAGGCAAAAAAGCAGAAATTCCTTTTATTTTCGAGCAAAAATGAAGAAATTTCCCTTTTTTGTTGCAAAAGGTATACATTCCCCATATTTTCAGGCTAAAAAGCAGACATTCCCTGTATTTTGGAGCAAAATTACAGAAATTCCCCTAATTGTGGGGCAATAGGCAGAAATTCCCTATATGTTAGGGCAAAAAGACAAAAATTCTCCTTATTTTGGGGCAAAAGTAAGAAATTCCACTTATTTTGGGGCAAAATTGTAGATATTTCACTTATTTTGGGGAATAATTGCAGAAATTTTACTTATTTCAGGGAAAAAAGGCAGAAATTTTTCTTATTTTGGGGCAAAAAGGCAGAAATTCCTAAATTTTGTGGCAAAAATGCAAAAATTCCCCTTATTTTGAGGTAAAAAAGCTGAAATTCCCCTTATTTGGGGGCAAAAAGGCAGAAAATTACTTTATTTATTGGCAAAATTCCAGAAATTTCACTTATTTTGGGGCAAAATTGTAGATATTTCACTTATTTTGGGGAATAATTGCAGAAATTTCACTTATTTCAGGGAAAAAAGGCAGAAATTTTTCTTATTTTGGGGCAAAAAGGCAGAAATTCCTAAATTTTGTAGCAAAAATGCAGAAATTCCCCTTATTTTGAGATAAAAAAGCTGAAATTCCCCTTATTTGGGGGCAAAAAGGCAGAAAATTCCTTTATTTATTGGCAAAATTGCAGAAATTTCACTTATTTCAGGGTAATAAGACAGAAATTTTCCATATTTTGGGGCAAAACTCAGAAATTCCACTTATTTTGGGGAAAAATTTCAGGAATTTTCCTTATTTTGGGGCAAAAATGAAGAAATTTGACTTATTTCAGACAAAAAGCAGAAATTTTCTTATTTTGGGGCAAAAAGGCAGAAATTTCTTTTATTTTGGTACAAAATTGCAGAATTTTTTTATATTTTGGGGCAAAAAGGCAGAAATTTCCTATATTTTGTGGCAAAAATGCAGAAATTCCCCTTATGTTGAGATAAAAAGGCTAAAATTCCCCTTATTTGGGGGCAAAAAGGCAGAAATTTCCGTTATTTTCGGGCAAAATTGCAGAAATTTCACTTACTTCAGGGTATTAAGTCAGAAATTTTCCTTATTTTGGGGCAAAAAGACAGAAATTCCCTTTGTTTTGGGGGAAAAAGACAGAAATTCTATTTATTTAGAGGCAAAAAAGAAAAATTCCCCTTATTTTGGAGCAAAAATGAAGAAATTTCCCTTTTTTATGGCAAAAAGGTATGTATTTTTCTTATTTTCAGGCAAAAAGGCAGAAATTCCTCGTATTTTAAAGCAAAATAGTTAAATTTTCCCTAATTGTGGGGCAAAAAGACAGAAATTCTCCTTACTTTGGGGCAAAGGACAGAAATTCCACTTATTTTGGGGCAAAATTCCAGAAATTTCCTTTATTTTGAGGTAAAATTGCAGAAATTTCAATTATTTTGGGGCAAAATTGCAGAAATTTCACTTATTTCAGGGAAAAAAGGCAGAAATTTTCCTTATTTTGGGGCAAAAAAGCAGAAATTCCTAATTTTTTGTGGCAAAAATGCAGAAATTACCCTTATTTTGAGGTAAAAATGCTGAAATTCCCCTTATTTGGGGGCAAAAGGGAGAAATTTCCCTTATTTTGGGGCAAAATTGCAGAAATTTCACTTATTTCAGGGTAATAAGTCAGAAATTTTCCTTATTTTGGGGCAAAAAAGACAGAAATTCCATTTGTATTGGGGGAAAAAGACAGAAATTCCACTTATATAGAGGCAAAAAAGCAGAAATTCCTTTTTTTTAGGGCAAAAAGGTATGCATTCCTCTTATTTTTGGGCAAAATGGCAGAAATTCCCCGTATTTTGTAGCAAAATTGCAGAAATTCCTCTAATTGTGGGGCAAAAAGGCAAAAATTCCCTATATGTAGGGGCAAAAAGACAGAAATTCTCCTTATTTTAGGGCGAAACTCAGAAATTCCACTTATTTTTTGGCAAAATTCCAGAAATTTCCCTTATTTTGGGGCAAAATTGCAGAAATTTAACTTATTTTGGGGCAAATTTGCATAAATTTTGCTTATTTCAGGGAAAAAAGGCAGAAATTTGCCTTATTTTCGGGCAAAAAAGACAGGAATTCCCTCTGTTTTGGGGGAAAAAGACAGAAATTCTACTTATTTAGAGGCAAAAAAGCAGAAATTCCCATTATTTTGGAGCAAAAATGAAGAAATTTCCCTTTTTTATGGCAAAAACGTATGCACTCTTCTTATTTTCAGGCAAAAAGGCAGAAATTCCCCATATTTTAAAGCAAAATTGTAGAAATTTCCCTAATTGTGGGGCAAAACGACAGAAATTCTTCTTATTTTGGGGCAAAAGACAAAAATTCCACTTATTTTGGGGCAAAATTCCAGAAATTTCCCTTATTTTGAGGCAAAATTGCAGAAATTTCAATTATTTTGGGGCAAAATTGCAGAAATTTCACTTATTTCAGAAAAAAAGAAATTTTCTTATTTTGGGGCAAATATGCAGAAATTTCCCATATTTTGCGGCAAAAATGCAGAAATTCTCCTTATTTTGAGGTAAAAAGGCTGAATTTCCCCTTATTTGGGGGAAAAAAGCCAGAATTTTCCCTTATTTTGGGGCAAAATTGCAGAAATTTCACTTATTTCAGGGTAATAAGTCAGAAATTTTCCTTATTTTTGGGCAAAAAAGACACAAATTCCCTTCGTTTTTGGGGAAAAAGACAGAAATTCCACTTATTTAGAGGCAAAAAGGAAGAAATTCCCCTTATTTTCAAGCAAAATTGCAGAAATTCCCCTAAATGTGGGGCAAAAAGTCAGAAATTCCCTATATGTTGGGGCAAAAAGACAGAAATAATCCTTATTTTGGGGCAAAACTCACAAATTCCACTTATTTTTGGGCAAAAATCCAGAAATTTCACTTATTTTGGGGCAAAATTGCAGAAATTTAACATATTTTGGGGCAAAATTGCAGAAATTTCACTTATTTCAGAAAAGAAAAAGCAGAAATTTTCTTCTTTGGGGGCAAAAAGGCAGAAATTTCTATTATTTTGGTACAAAATTGCAGAAATTTTTCTAATTTTGGGACAAAAGGCAGAAATTTCCCATATTTTGGGGCAAAAAGGCAGTAATTCCCCTTATTTTGAGGTAAAAATGCTGAAATTCCCCTTATTTGGGGGCAAAAAGGCAAAAAATTCACTTATTTTTGAACAAAATTGCAGAAATTTCACTTATTTCAGGAAAAAAAGGCAGAAATTTTCCTCATTTTTGGGCAAAAAGGAGGAAATTCCTAATATTTTGTGGCAAAAATTCAGAAATTCCCCTTATTTTGAGGTAAAATGGTGAAATTCCCCTTATTTCGGGGCAAAAAGGCAGAAATTTCCCTTATTTTGGGGCAAAATTGCAGAAATTTCACTTATTTCAGGGTAATAAGTCAGAAATTTTCCTTATTTTGGGGTAAAAAAGACAGAAATTTTCTTTGTTTTGGGGGAAAAAGACAGAAATTCCACTTATTTAGAGGCAAAAAAGAAAAAATTTCCCTTATTTTGGAGCAAAATTGCAGAAATTCTCCTAATTGTGGGGAAAAAGGCAGAAATTCCCTATATGTTGGAGCCAAAAGACAGAAATTCTCCTTATTTTAGGGCAAAACTCAGAAATTCCACTTATTTTCGGAAAAAAATTTCAGAAATTTCACATATTTTGGGGCAAAATTGCAGAAATTTCACTTATTTTGGGGCAAAATTTCAGGAATTTCACTTATTTCAAAATAATGCAGAAATTTTCTTATTTGGGGGCAAAAAGGCAGAAATTTCCCATATTTTGGGGCAAAAATACAGAAATTCCCCTTTTTTTAGGTAAAAAGGATGAAATTCCCCATATTTGGGGGCAAAAATGTAAGAAATTTCACTTATTTTGTGGCAAAAATGCAGAAATTTCCCTTATTTTGAGGTAAAAAGGCTGAAATTCCCCTTATTTGGGGCAAAAATGCAGAAATTTCCCTTATTTTGGGGCAAAATTGCAGAAATTTCACTTATATCAGGGTAATACGTCAGAATTTTTCCTTATTTTGGGGCAAAAAAGACAGGAATTCCTTTTTTTTTGTGGGAAAAAGACAGAAATTCCACTTATTTAGAGGCAAAAAAGCAGAAATTCCCCTTATTTTGGAGCAATAATGAAGAAATTTCCTTTTTTTATGGCAAAAAGTTATGCATTCTTTTTATTTTCGGGCAAAAAGGCAGAAATTCCCCGTATTTTGGAGCAAAATTGCAGAAATTCCCCTAATTGTTGGGTAAAATGGCAGAAATTCCCTATATTTTGGGGCAAAAAGATAGAAATTCTCCTTATTTTAAGGCAAAACTCAGAATTTTCACTTATTTTGGAGCAAAATTGCAGAAATTTCACTTATTTCAGGAAAAAAAGCAGAAATTTTCTTATTTTGGGGCAAAAAGGCAGAAATTTCTTTTATTTTGGTACAAAATTGCAGAAATTTTTCTTATTTTGGGGCAAAAAGGCAGAAATTTTCCTTATTTTGGGGCAAATATGCAGAAATTCCCCTTATTTTGAGGTAAAAAGGCTGAAATTCCCCTTATTTGTGGGCAAAAGGGCAAAATTTCTCTTATTTTGGTTCTAAATTGCAGAAATTTCACTTATTTCATGGTAATAAGCTAGAAATTTTCCTTATTTTGGGGAAAAAATACAGAAATTTTCTTAGTTTTGTGGGAAAAAGACAGAAATTCCACTTATTTAGAGGCAAAAAAGCAGAAATTCTCCTTATTTAGGAGCAAAATTGCAGAAATTCCTCTAATTGTGGGGCAAAAAGGCAGAAATTCCCTATATGTTGGGGCAAAAAGACAGAAATTCTCCTTATTTTTGGGCAAAACTCAGAAATTCCACTGATATTTGGGGAAAATTTGAGAAATTTCACATATTTTGGGGCAAAATTGCAGAAATTTCACTTATTTTGGGGCAAAATTGCAGAAATTTCACTTATTTCAGGGTAATAAGTCAGAAATTTTCCTTATTTTGGGGCAAAAAAGACAGAAATTCCCTTTGTTTTGAGGGAAAAAGACAGAAATTCCACTTATTTAGAGGAATCAAGCAGAAATGACCCTTATTTTGGAGCAATAATGAAGAAATCTCCCTTTTTTATGGCAAAAAGTTATGCATTCTTCATATTTTCAGGCAAAAAGGCAGATATTCCTCGTATTTTGGAGCAAAATTGAAGAAATTCCCCTAATTGTATGGCAAAAAGGCATAAATCCCTTTATGTTGGGGCAAAAAGACAGAAATTCTCCTTATTTTGGGGCAAAACTCAGCAATTCCACTTATTTTGGGGCAAAATTCAAGAAATTTCCTTTATTTTGGGGCAAAATTGCAGAAATTTCACTTATTTTAAGGCAAAATTGCAGAAATTTCACTTATTTCAGGGAAAAAAGGCAGAAATTTTCCTTATTTTGTGGCAAAAACGCAGAAATTCCTAATATTTTGTGGCAAAAATGCAGAAATTCCCCTTATTTTGAGGTAAAAAGTCTGAAATTCCCCTTATTTGGGGGCAAAAAGTCAGAAATTTCCATTATTTTGGGGCAAAATTGCAGAAATTTCACTTATTTCAGAATAATAAGTGAGAAATTTTCCTTATTTTGGGGCAAAAAAGACTGGAATTCCCTTTGTTTTGGGGAAAAAAGACAGAAATTCCACATATTTAGAGGCAAAAAAAGAGATATTTACCTTATTTTTGAGCAAAAATGAAGAAATTTCCCTTTTTTATGGCAAAACAGGTATGCATTCTTCTTATTTTCAGGCAAAAAGGCAGAAATTCCCCATATTTTGGAGCAAAATTGCAAAAATTCCCCTAATTGTAGGGCAAAAAGGCAGAAATTCCCTATATGTTAGAACAAAAAGAAGAAATTCTCCTTATTTTTGGGCAAAACTAAGAAATTCCACTTATTTTGTGGCAAAATTCCAGAAATTTCCCTTATTTTGGGCAAAATTGCAGAAATTTCACTTATTTTGGGGCAAAATTGTAGAAATTTCACTTATTTCAGGGAAAAAAGGCAGAAATTTTCCTTATTTTGGGGCAAAAAGGCAGACATTTCTAATATTTTGTGGCAAAAATGCAGAAATTCCTCTTATTTTGAGGTAACAAGGCTGAAATTTCCCTTATTTGGGGGCAAAAAGGCAGAATTTTCCCTTAATTTGTGGCAAAATTGCAGAAATTTCACTTATTTCAGGGTAATAAGTCAGAAATTTTCCTTATTTTGGGGTAAAAAAGACAGAAATTCCCTTTGTTTTGGGGGAAAAAGACAGAAATTCCACTTATTTAGAGGCAAAAAAGAAAAAATTTCCCTTATTTTAAAGCAAAATTGCAGAAATTCTCCTAATTGTGGGGCAAAAAGGCAGAAATTCCCTATATGTTGGGGCCAAAAGACAGAAATTCTCCTTATTTTAGGGCAAAACTCAGAAATTCCACTTATTTTCGGAAAAAAATTTCAGAAATTTCACATATTTTGGGGCAAAATTGCAGAAATTTCACTTATTTTGGGGCAAAATTTCAGGAATTTCACTTATTTCAAAAAAAATGCAGAAATTTTCTTATTTGGGGGCAAAAAGGCAGAAATTTCCCATATTTTGGGGCAAAAATACAGAAATTCCCCTTTTTTAGGTAAAAAGGATGAAATTCCCCTTATTTGGTGGCAAAAATGTAAGAAATTTCACTTATTTTGTGGCAAAAATGCAGAAATTCCCCTTATTTTGAGGTAAAAAGGCTGAAATTCCCCTTATTTGGGGCAAAAATGCAGAAATTTCCCTTATTTTGGGGCAAAATTGCAGAAATTTCACTTATATCAGGGTAATACATCAGAATTTTTCCTTATTTTGGGGCAAAAAAGACAGAAATTCCTTTTTTTTTGTGGGAAAAAGACAGAAATTCCACTTATTTAGAGGCAAAAAAGCAGAAATTCCCCTTATTTTGGAGCAATAATGAAGAAATTTCCTTTTTTTATGTCAAAAATGTATGCATTCTTCTTATTTTTGGGCAAAAAAAAAATTCCCCATATTTTGTAGCAAAATTGCCGAAATTCCCCTAATTTTTACACAAAAAGGCAGAAATTCCCTATATGTTGGGGCAAAAAGACAGAAATTCTCCTTATTTTGGGGCAAAACTCAGAAATTCCACTTATTTAGGGCAAAATTCCAGAAATTTCCCTAATTTTGGAGCAAAATTGCAGAAATTTCACTTATTTCAGAGAAAAAAGGCAGAAATTTTCCTTATTTTGGGGCAAAAACGCAGAAATTCCTAATATTTTGTGGCAAAAATGCAGAAATTCCCCTTATTTTGAGGTAAAAATGCTGAAATTCCCCTTATTTGGCGGTAAAAAGGCAGAATTTTTATTATTTTGGGGCAAAATTGCAGAAATTTCACTTATTTCAGGGTAATAAGTCAGAAATTTTCCTTATTTTTGGGCAAAAAAGACAGAAATTCCCATTGTTTTGGGAGAAAAAGACAGAAATTCCACTTATTTAGAGGCAAAAAAGCAGAAATTCCCTTTATTTTGGAGCAATAATGAAGAAATTTCCTTTTTTATGGCAAAAATGTATGCATTCTTCTTATTTTTGGGCAAAAAGGCAGAAATTCCCCATATTTTGTGGCAAAATTGCAGAAATTCCCCTAATTGTGGGGCAAAAAAGCAGAAATTCCCTATATGTTGGGGCGAAATTACAGAAATTCTCCTTATTTTGGGGCAAAACTCAGAAATTCCACTTATTTTGGGGCAAAATTCCAGAAATTTCTCTTATTTTGGGGCAAAATTGCAGAAATTTCACTTATTTTGGGGCAAAATTGCAGAAATTTCACTTATTTCAGTTAAAAAGGGCAGAAATTTTCCTTATTTTGGGGCAAAAACGCAGAAATTCCTAATATTTTGTGGCAAAAATGAAGAAATTCCGCTTATTTTGAGGTAAAAAGTCTAAAATTCCCCTATTTGTGGGCAAAAAGGCAGAATTTTCCCTTATTTTGGGACAAAATTGCAGAAATTTCACTTATTTCAGGGTAATAAGTCAGAAATTTTCCTTATTTTTGGGCAAAAAATACAGTAATTCCCTTTATTTTGGGAGGAAAAGACAGAAATTCCACTTATTTAGAGGCAAAAAAGCAGAAATTTCCCTTAATATGGAGCAAAAATGAAGAAATTTCCCTTTTTTATGGCAAAAAGTTATGCATTCTTCTTATTTTCAGGCAAAAATGCAGAAATTCCCCATATTTTGGAGCAAAATTGCAGAAATTCCCCTAATTGTGAGGTAAAAAGGCAGAAATTGCCTATATGTTGGGGCAAAAAGAGAGAAATTCTCTTTATTTTAAGGCAAAACTCAAAAATTTCACTTATTTTGGGGTAAAATTGCAGAAATTTCACATATTTCAGGAAAAAAAGCAGAAATTTTCTTATTTTGGGGCAAAAAGGCAGAAATTTCTTTTATTTTGGTACAAAATTGCAGAAATTTTTTTTATTTTGGGGCAAAAAGGCAGAAATTTCCCTTATTTTGGGGCAAATATGCTGAAATTCCCATTATTTTGTGGTAAAAAGGCTGAAATTCCTTTTATTTGGGGGCAAAAAGGCAAAAATTTCCCTTATTTTGGGGCAAAATTGCAGAAATTTCACTTATTTCAGGGTAATAAGTCAGAAATTTTCTTTATTTTGGGGAAAAAATACAGAAATTCCTTTTGTTTTGGAAGAAAAAGACAGAAATCCACTTATTTAGAGGCAAAAAAGCAAAAATTCCCCATATTTTGGAGCAAAATTGCAGAAATTCTCCTAAATGTGGGCAAAAAGGCAGAAATTCCCTATATGTTTGGGCAAAAAGACAGAAATTCTTCTTATTTTGGGGCAAAACTCAGAAATTTCACTTATTTTTGGGGAAAATTTCAGAAATTTCACATATTTTGGGGCAAAATTGCAGAAATTTCACTTATTTTGGGGCAAAATTGCAGAAATTTCACTTATTTCAGAAAAAAATGCAGAAATTTTCTTATTTGGGGACAAAAAGGCAGAAATTTCTATTATTTTGCTACAAAATTGCAGAAATTTTTTTTATTTTGGGGCAAAAACGCAGAAATTTCCCATATTTTGGGGCAAAAATACAGACATTCCCCTTATTTTGAGGTAAAAAGGCTGAAATTCCCCTTTTTTGGGGGGCAAAAAGGAAGAAATTTCACTTATTTTCGGGCTAAATTATAGAAATTTCACTTATTTCAGGGAAAAAGGCAGAAATTTTCTTATTTTTGGCAAAAAGGTAGAAATTTCTAATATTTTGTGGCAAAAATGCAGAAATTCCCCTTATTTTAAGGTAAAAAGGCTGAAATTCCCCTTATTTGGGGGCAAAAAGGCAGAAATTTTTCTTATTTTGGGGCAAAATTGCAGAAATTTCACAAATGTCAGGGTAATAAGTCAGAATTTTTCCTTATTTTGGGACAAAAAAGACAGAAATTCCCTTTGTTTTAAAGGAAAAAGAGAAATTCGACTTATTTAGAGGCAAAAAAGCAGAAATTCTCCTTATTTTGGAGCAATAATGAGGAAATTTCCCTTTTTTAAGGCAAAAATTTATGCATTCTTCTTATTTTTGGGCAAAAAAGCAGAAATTCCCCATATTTTGTAGCAAAATTGCAGAAATTCCCCTAATTGTGTGGCAAAAAGGAAGAAATTTTCTATATGTTGGGGCAAAAAGACAGAAATTCTCCTTATTTTGGGGCAAAACTCAGAAATTCCACTTCTTTTGGGGTAAAATTCCAGAAATTTCCCTTATTTTGGGGCAAAATTGCAGAAATTTCACTTATTTTGGCGCAAAATTGCAGAAATTTCACTCATTTAAAAAAAAAAGCAAAAATTTTCTTTATTTTGGGGCAAAAACGCAGAAATTCTTAATATTTTGTGGCAAAAATGCAGAAATTCCCCTTATTTTGAGGTAAAAAGGCTGAAATTCCCCTTATTTTGGGTCAAAAAGGCAGAAATTTCCATTATTTTGGGGCAAAATTGAAGAAATTTCACTTATTTCAGGGTAATAAGTCAGAAATTTTCCTTATTTTGGAACAAAAAATACAGGAATTTTCTTCTTTTTGAGGGAAAAAGACAGAAATTCCACTTATTTAGAGGCAAAAAAGCAGAAATTTTCCTTAATTTGGAGCAAAAATGAATAAATTTCCATTTTTTATGGCAAAAAGGTATGCATTCTTCTTATTTTCGGGCAAAAAGTCAAAAATTTCCCTTATTTTGGAGCAAAATTGCAGAAATTCCCCTAATTGTAGGGCAAAAAGGCAGAAATTCTTTATATGTTAGGGCAAATAAAGAAATTCTCATTATTTTGGGGCAAAACTCAGAAATTCCACTTATTTTGCGCCAAAATTCCAGAAATTTCCCTTATTTTGTGGCAAAATTGCAGAAATTTCACTTATTTCAGGGAAAAAAGGCAGAAATTTTTTTATTTTGGGGCAAAAATGCAGAAACTCCTAATATTTTGTGGCAAAAATGCAGAAATTCTTCTTATTTTGAGGTAAAAAGGCTGAAATTCCCCTTATTTGGGGGCAAAAAGGCAGAATTTTCTCTTATTTTGGGGCAAAATTGCAGAAATTTCACTTATTTCAGGGTAATAAGTCAGAAATTTTCTTTATTTTGGGCAAAAAAACAGAAATTCCCTTTGTTTTGGGGAAAAAGACAGAAATTCCACTTATTTACAGGCAAAAAAGCAGAAATTCCCATTAATATGGAGCAAAAATGAAGAAATTTCCCTTTTTTATGGCAAAAAGTTATGCACTCTTCCTATTTTCGGGCAAAAAGGCAATAATTCCTCGTATTTTGGAGCAAAATTGCAGAAATTGCCCTAATTGAAGGGCAAAAAGGCAGAAATTCCCTATATGTTAGGGCAAAAAGAAGAAATTCTCCTTATTTTGGGGCAAAACTCAGAAATTCCACTTATTTTGTGGCAAAATTCCAGAAATTTCCTTTATTTTGGGGCAAAATTGCAGAAATTTCACTTATTTCAGGGAAAAAAGGCAGAAATTTTCCTTATTTTGGGGCAAAAATGCAGAAATTCCTAATATTTTGTAGCAAAAATGCAGAAAATCCTTTATTTTGAGGTAAAAAGGCTGAAATTCCCCTTATTTGGGGGCAAAAAGGCAGAATTTTCCCTTATTTTGGGGCAAAATTGCAGATATTTCACTTATTTCAGGGAAATAAGTCAGAAATTTTCCTGATTTGGGGGCAAAAAAGACAGAAATTCCCTTTGTTCTGGGGGAAAAGGACAGAAATTCCACTTATTTACAGGCAAAAAAGCAGAAATTCTCCTTAATAGGGGGCAAAAATGAAGAAATTTCCCTTTTTTATGGCAAAAAGTTATGCATTCTTCTTATTTTCGGGCAAAAAGGCAGAAATTCCCCATATTTTGGAGCAAAATTGCAGAAATTCCCCTAATTGTTGGGTAAAATGGCAGAAATTCCCTATATGTTGGGGCAAAAAGACAGAAATTCTCCTTATTTTAAGGCAAAACTCAGAATTTTCACTTATTTTGGGGCAAAATTGCAGAAATTTCACTTATTTCAGGAAAAAAGCAGAAATTTTCTTATTTTGGGGCAAAAAGGCAGAAATTTCTTTTATTTTGGTACAAAATTGCAGAAATTTTTCTTATTTTGGGGCAAAAAGGCAGAAATTTTCCTTATTTTGGGGCAAATATGCAGAAATTCCTTTTATTTTGAGGTAAAAAGGCTGAAATTCCCCTTATTTGTGGGCAAAAGGGCAAAATTTCTCTTATTTTGGTTCTAAATTGCAGAAATTTCACTTATTTCATGGTAATAAGCTAGAAATTTTCCTTATTTTGGGGAAAAAATACAGAAATTTCCTTTGTTTTGGGGGGAAAAGACAGAAATTCCACTTATTTAGAGCCAAAAAAGCAGAAATTCTCCTTATTTTGGAGCAAAATTGCAGAAATTCCCCTAATTGTGGGGCAAAAAGGCAGAAATTCCCTATATGTTGGGGCAAAAAGACAGAAATTCTCCTTATTTTTGGGCAAAACTCAGAAATTCCACTTATATTTGGGGAAAATTTGAGAAATTTCACATATTTTGGGGCAAAATTGCAGAAATTTCACTTATTTTGGGGCAAAATTGCAGAAATTTCACTTATTTCAGGGAAATAAGTCAGAAATTTTCCTTATTTTGGGGCAAAAAAGACAGAAATTCCCTTTGTTTTGGGGGAAAAAGACAGAAATTCCACTTATTTAGAGGTAAAAATCAGAAATGACCCTTATTTTGGAGCAATAATGAAGAAATTTCCCTTTTTTATGGCAAAAAGTTATGCATTCTTCTTATTTTCAGGCAAAAAGGCAGATATTCCCTGTATTTTGGAGCAAAATTGAAGAAATTCCCCTAATTGTGGGGCAAAAAGGCATAAATCACTTTATGTTGGGGCAAAAAGACAGAAATTCTTTTTATTTTGGGGAAAAACTCAGCAATTCCACTTATTTTGGGGCAAAATTCAAGAAATTTCCCTTATTTTGGGGCAAAATTGCAGAAATTTCACTTATTTTGGGGCAAAATTGCAGAAATTTCACTTATTTCAGGGAAAAAAGCAAAAATTTTACTTATTTTGTGGCAAAAACGCAGAAATTCCTAATATTTTGTGGCAAAAATGCAGAAATTCCCCTTATTTTGAGGTTAAAAGTCTGAAATTCCCCTTATTTTGGGGCAAAAAGTCAGAAATTTCCATTATTTTGGGGTAAAATTGCAGAAATTTCACTTATTTCAGAATAATAAGTGAGAAATTTACTTATTTTGGTGCAAAAAAGACTGGAATTCTCTTTGTTTTGGGGGAAAAAGACAGAAATTCCACTTATTTAGAGGCAAAAAAAGAGATATTTACTTTATTTTTGAGCAAAAATGAAGAAATTTCCCTTTTTTATGGCAAAACAGGTATGCATTCTTCTTATTTTCAGGCAAAAAGGGAGAAATTCCCCATATTTTGGAGCAAAATTGCAAAAATTCCCCTAATTGTAGGGCAAAAAGGCAGAAATTCCCTATATGTTAGAACAAAAAGAAGAAATTCTCCTTATTTTTGGGCAAAACTAAGAAATTCCTCTTATTTTTGTGGCAAAATTTCAGAAATTTCCCTTATTTTGGGCAAAATTGCAGAAATTTCACTTATTTTGTGGCAAAATTGCAGAAATTTCACTTATTTCAGGGAAAAGGCAGAAATTTTCCTTATTTTGGGGCAAAAAGGCAGACATTTCTAATATTTTGTGGCAAAAATGCAGTAATTCCTTTTATTTTGAGGTAAAAAGGCTGAAATTCCCCTTATTTGGGGGCGAAAAGGCAGAATTTTCCCTTATTTTGTGGCAAAATTGCAGAAATTTCACTTATTTCAGGGTAATAAGTCAGAAATTTTCCTTATTTTGTGGTAAAAAGACAGAAATACCCTTTATATTGGGGGAAAAAAGACAGAAATTCCACTTATTTAGAGGCAAAAAAGAAAAAATTTCCCTTATTTTGGAGCAAAATTGCAGAAATTCTCCTAATTGTGGGGGAAAATGCAGAAATTCCCTATATGTTGGGGCAAAAAGACAGAAATTCTCCTTATTTTAGAGCAAAACTCAGAAATTCCACTTATTTTCGGAAAAAAATTTCAGAAATTTCACATATTTTGGGGCAAAATTGCAGAAATTTCACTTATTTTGGGGCAAAATTACAGGAATTTAACTTATTTCAAAAAAAAAGCAGAAATTTTCTTATTTGGGGGCAAAAAGGCAGAAATTTCCCATATTTTGGGGCAAAAATACAGAAATTCCCCTTTTTTAGGTAAATTCCCCTTTTTTTAGGTAAAATGAATGAAATTCCCCTTATTTGGGGGCAAAAATGTAAGAAATTTCACTTATTTTGTGGCAAAAATGCAGAAATTCCCGTTATTTTGAGGTAAAAAGGCTGAAATTCCCCTTATTTGGGGCAAAAATGCAGAAATTTCCCTTATTTTGGGGCAAAATTGCAGAAATTTCACTTATATCAGGGTAATACGTCAGAATTTTTCCTTATATTGGGGCAAAAAAGACATGAATTCCTTTTTTTTTTGTGGGAAAAAGACAGAAATTCCACTTATTTAGAGGCAAAAAAGCAGAAATTCCCCTTATTTTGGAGCAATAATGAAGAAATTTCCTTTTTTTATGTCAAAAATGTATGCATTCTTCTTATTTTTGGGCAAAAAAAAATTCCCCATATTTTGTAGCAAAATTGCAGAAATTCCCCTAATTTTGACACAAAAAGGCAGAAATTCCCTATATGTTGGGGCAAAAAGACAGAAATTCTCCTTATTTTGGGGCAAAACTCAGAAATTCCACTTATTTAGGGCAAAATTCCAGAAATTTCCCTTATTTTGGGGCAAAATTGCAGAAATTTCACTTATTTTAGGGCAAAATTTCAGAAATTTCACTTATTTCAGGGAAAAAAGGCAGAAATTTTCCTTATTTTGGGGCAAAAACGCAGAAATTCCTATTATTTTGTGGCAAAAATGCAGAAATTCCCCTTATTTTGAGGTAAAAATGCTTAAATTCCCCTTATTTGGCGGTAAAAAGGCAGAATTTTTATTATTTTGGGGCAAAATTGCAGAAATTTCACTTATTTCAGGGTAATAAGTCAGAAATTTTCCTTATTTTTGGGCAAAAAAGACAGAAATTCCCTTTGTTTTGGGAGAAAAAGACAGAAATTCCACTTATTTAGAGGCAAAAAAGCAGAAATTCCCTTTATTTTGGAGCAATAATGAAGAAATTTCCTTTTTTATGGCAAAAATGTATGCATTCTTCTTATTTTTGGGCAAAAAGGCAGAAATTCCCCATATTTTGTAGCAAAATTGCAGAAATTCCCCTAATTGTGGGGCAAAAAAGCAGAAATTCCCTACATGTTGGGGCGAAATGACAGAAATTCTCCTTATTTTGGGGCAAAACTCAGAAATTCCATGTATTTGGGGGCAAAATTACAGAAATTTCTCTTATTTTGGGGCAAAGTTGCAGAAATTTCACTTATTTTGGGGCAAAATTGCAGAAATTTCACTTATTTCAGGGAAAAAGGGCAGAAATTTTCTTTTTTTGGGGGCAAAAACGCAGAAATTCCTAATATTTTTTGGCAAAAATGCAGAAATTCCGCTTATTTTGAGGTAAAAAGTCTAAAATTCCCCAATTTGTGGGCAAAAAGGCAGAATTTTCCCTTATTTTGGGGCAAAATTGCAGAAATTTCACTTATTTCAGGGTAATAAGTCAGAAATTTTCCTTATTTTTGGGCAAAAAAGACAGAAATTCCCTGTATTTTGGGAGGAAAAGACAGAAATTCCACTTATTTAGAGGCAAAAAAGCAGAAATTCCCCTTATTTTCGAGCAAAAATGAAGAAATTTCCATTTTTTATGGCAAAAAGGTATGCATTCTTCTTATTTTCGGGCAAAAAGGCAGAAATTCCCTGTATTTTGGAGCAAAATTGCAGAAATTCCCCTAATTGTGGGGTAAAAAAGAAGAAATTCCCTATATGTTGGGGCAAAAAGACAGAAATTCTCTTTATTTTAAGGCAAAACTATGAAATTTCACTTATTTTGGGGCAAAACTGCAGAAATTTCACTTATTTCAGGAAAAAAAGCTGAAATTTTCTTATTTTGGGGCAAAAAGGCAGAAATTTCTTTTATTTTGGTACAAAATTGCAGAAATTTTTTTTATTTTGGGGCAAACAAGCAGAAATTTCCCTTATTTTGGGGCAAATATGCAGAAATTCCCCTTATTTTGAGGGAAAAAGGCTGAAATTCACCTTATTTCGGGGCAAAAAGGCAGAAATTTCCTTTATTTTGGGGCAAAATTGCAGAAATTTCACTTATTTCAGGGTAATAATTCAGAAATTTTCCTTATTTTGGGGAAGAAATACAGAAATTCCCTTTGTTTTGAGGGAAAAAGACAGAAATTCCCCATATTTTGTACAAAATTGCAGGAATTACCCTAATTGTGGGGCAAAAAAGCAGAAATTCCCTATATGTTTTGTTGAAATGACAGAAATTCTCCTTATTTTGGGGCAAAACTCAGAAATTCCACTTATTTTGGGGCAAAATTCCAGAAATTTCTCTTATTTTGGGGCAAAATTGCAGAAATTTCACTTATTTTGGGGCAAAATTGCAGAAATTTCACTTATTTCAGGGTAATAAGTCAGAAAATTTCCTTATTTTGGGGCAAAAAAGACAGAAATTCCCTTTGTTTTTGAGGAAAAAAACAGAAATTCCACTTGTTCAGAGGCAAAAAAGCAGAAATTCCCCTTATTTTGGTTCAAAACTCAGAAATTCCACTTATTTTGGGGCAAAATTCCAGAAATTGCCCTTATTTTGGGGCAAAATTGCAGAAATTTCACTTATTTCAGGGAAAAAAGGCAGAAATTTTCCTTATTTTGTGGCAAAAAGGTAGATATTCTTATATTTTGTGGGAAAACTGCAGAAATTCCCATTATTTTGAGGTAAAAAGGCTGAAATTCCCATTATTTGGGGCAAAAAGGCAGAAATTTCCCTTATTTTGGGGCGAAATTGCAGAAATTTCACTTACTTCAGCGTAATAAGTCAGAAATTTCCTTATTTTGGTGCAAAAAAGACAGAAATTCCCTTTATTTTGGGGGAAAAATAAAAAATTCCACTTACTTAGAGGCAAAAAGCAGAAATTCCCCTTATTTTGGAGCAAAAATGAAGAAATTTCCCTTTTTTATTGCAAAAAGGTATGCATTCTTCTTATTTTCAGGCAAAAAGGCAGAAATTCCTTGTATTTTGGAGCAAAATTGCAGAAATACCCCTAATTGTGGGGCAAAAAGGCAGAAATTCCCTATATGTTGGGGCAAAAAGACAGAAATTCTCCTTATTTTAGGGCAAAACTCAGAAATTCCACTTATTTTCGGGGAAAATTCCAGAAAATGCCCATATTTTGAAGCAAAATTGCAGAAATTCCCCTAATTGTTGGGCATAAAGGCAGAAATTCCCTATATGTTGGGGCAAAAAGACAGAAATTCTCGTTATTTTTGGGCAAAACTCAGAAATTCCACTTAGTTTGGGGCAAAATTCCAGAAATTTTTCTTATTTGGGGGCAAAATTGCAGAAATTTCACTTATTTCAGGGTAATAAGTCAGAAATTTTCCTTATTTTTGGGAAAAAAAGACAAAAATTCCCTTTCTTTTGGGGGAAAAAGACTGAAATTCCACATTTTTAGAGGCAAAAAAGCAGAAATTCCCCTTATTTTGGAGCAAAAAAGAAGAAATTTCTTTTTTTTGTGGCAAAAGGTATTCATTCTTCTTATATTCAGGCTAAAAAGCAGAAATTCCCCGTATTTTGTAGCAAAATTGCAGAAATTCCACTAATTGTGAAGCAAAAAGGCAGTAATTCCCTATATGTTAGGTCAAAAAGACAGAAATTCTCCTTATTTTGGGGCAAAACTCAGATATTCCACTTATTTTGGGGCAAAATTCCAGAAATTTCCTTATTTTTGGGGCAAAATTGCAGAAATTTCACTTATTATTGGGCAAAATTGCAGAAATTTCACTTATTTCAGAAAAAAAAGAAATTTTCTTATTTTGGGGGAAAAAGGCAGAAATTTCTTTTATTTTGGTAAAAAATTGCAGAAATTTTTCTTATTTTGGGGCAAAAAGGCAGAAATTTCCCTTATTTTGGGGCAAAATTGCAGAAATTTCACTTATTTCAGGGTAATAAGTCAGAAATTTTCCTTATTTTTGGGCAAAAAAGACAGAAATTCCCTTTCTTTTGGGAGAAAAAGACTGAAATTACACATTTTTAGAGGCAAAAAAGCAGAAATTCCCCTTATTTTGGAGCAAAAAAGAAGAAATTTCTTTTTTTTGTGGCAAAAGGTATTCATTCTTCTTATATTCAGGCTAAAAAGCAGAAATTCCCCGTATTTTGTAGCAAAATTGCAGAAATTCCACTAATTGTGAAGCAAAAAGGCAGTAATTCCCTATATGTTATGGCAAAAAGACAGAAATTCTCCTTATTTTGGGGCAAAACTCAGAAATTCCACTTATTTTGGGGCAAAATTCCAGAAATTTCCTTATTTTTGGGGCAAAATTGCAGAAATTTCACTTATTTTTGGGCAAAATTGCAGAAATTTCACTTATTTCAGAAAAAAAGAAATTTTCTTATTTTGGGGCAAAAAGGCAGAAATTTCTTTTATTTTGGTAAAAAATTGCAGAAATTTTTCTTATTTTGGGGCAAAAAGGCAGAAATTTCCCTTATTTTTGGGCAAAATTGCAGAAATTTCACTTATTTCAGGGTAATAAGTCAGAAATTTTCCTTATTTTTGGGAAAAAAAGACAGAAATTCCCTTTCTTTTGGGGGAAAAAGACTGAAATTCCACATTTTTAGAGGCAAAAAAGCAGAAATTCCCCTTATTTTGGAGCAAAAAAGAAGAAATTTCTTTTTTTTGTGGC
Source organism: Micromys minutus (assembly GCF_963924665.1). NCBI lineage: Eukaryota > Metazoa > Chordata > Mammalia > Rodentia > Muridae > Micromys > Micromys minutus. Next base: position 2,415,405 of record NW_027667133.1, on the reverse strand, counting down.
AAAAGGTATTCATTCTTCTTATATTCAGGCTAAAAAGCAGAAATTCCCCGTATTTTGTAGCAAAATTGCAGAAATTCCACTAATTGTGAAGCAAAAAGGCAGTAATTCCCTATATGTTAGGGCAAAAAGACAGAAATTCTCCTTATTTTGGGGCAAAACTCAGAAATTCCACTTATTTTGGGGCAAAATTCCAGAAATTTCCTTATTTTTGGGGCAAAATTGCAGAAATTTCACTTATTTTTGGGCAAAATTGCAGAAATTTCACTTATTTCAGAAAAAAAGAAATTTTCTTATTTTGGGGCAAAAAGGCAGAAATTTCTTTTATTTTGGTAAAAAATTGCAGAAATTTTTCTTATTTGGGGCAAAAAGGCAGAAATTTCCCTTATTTTGGGGCAAAATTGCAGAAATTTCACTTATTTCAGGGTAATAAGTCAGAAATTTTCTTTATTTTTGGGCAAAAAAGACAAAAATTCCCTTTCTTTTGGGAGAAAAAGACTGAAATTCCACATTTTTAGAGGCAAAAAAGCAGAAATTCCCCTTACTTTGGAGCAAAAAAGAAGAAATTTCTTTTTTTGTGGCAAAAGGTATTCATTCTTCTTATATTCAGGCTAAAAAGCAGAAATTCCCCGTATTTTGTAGCAAAATTGCAGTAATTCCACTAATTGTGAAGCAAAAAGGCAGTAATTCCCTATATGTTAGGGCAAAAAGACAGAAATTCTTCTTATTTTGGGGCAAAACTCAGAAATTCCACTTATTTTGGGGCAAAATTCCAGAAATTTCCTTATTTTGGGGGCAAAATTGCAGAAATTTCACTTATTTTGGGGCAAAATTGCAGAAATTTCACTTATTTCAGGGAAAAAAAGCAGAATTTTTTTTTATTTTGGGGCAAAAATGCAGAAATTCCTAATATTTTGTGGCAAAAATGCAGAAATTCCCATTATTTTGAGGTAAAAAGGATGAAATTCCCTTATTTGGGGGCAAAAAGGCAGAAATTTCCCTTATTTTGGGGCAAAATTGCAGAAATTTCACTTATTTCAGTGTAATAAGTCAGAATTTTTCCTTATTTTGTGGCAAACAAGACAGAAATTTCCTCTTTTTGGGGAAAAAGACAGAAATTCCACTTATTTAGAGGCAAAAAAGCAGAAATTCCCCTTATTTTGGAGCAAAATGAAGAAATTTCCATTTTTTATGTTAAAAAGGTATGCATTCTTCTCATTTTCAGGCAAAATGCAGAAATTCCCCGTATTTTGGAGCGAATTTGGAGAAATTTTCCTAACTGTGGGGCAAAAAGGCTGATATTCCCTATATGTTAGGGCAAAAAGAAAAAATTCTTTTTATTTTGGGGCAAAATTCAGAAATTCCACTTATTTTGGGGCAAAATTCCAGAAATTTCCCTTATTTTGGGGCAAAATTGCAGAATTTTTTTTTATTTTGGGGCAAAATTGCAGAAATTTCATTTATTTCAGAGAAAAAAATCAGAAATTTTCTTTATTTTGGGGCAAAAAGGCAGAAATTCCTAATATTTTGTCGCAAGAATGCAGAAATTCCCCTTATTTTGAGGTAAAAAGGCTGAAATTCTCCTTATTTGGGGGCAAAAAGGGAGAATTTTCCCTTACTTTGGGGCAAAATTGCAGAAATTTCACTTATTTCAGGGTAATAAGTCAGAAATTTTCCTTATTTTTGGGCAAAAAAGACAGAAATTCCCTTTCTTTTGGGGGAAAAAGACTGAAATTCCACATTTTTAGAGGCAAAAAAGCAGAAATTCCCCTTATTTTGGAGCAAAAAAGAAGAAATTTCTTTTTTTTTGTGGCAAAAGGTATTCATTCTTCTTATATTCAGGCTAAAAAGCAGAAATTCCCCGTATTTTGTAGCAAAATTGCAGAAATTCCACTAATTGTGAAGCAAAAAGGCAGTAATTCCCTATATGTTATGGCAAAAAGACAGAAATTCTCCTTATTTTGGGGCAAAACTCAGAAATTCCACTTATTTTGGGGCAAAATTTCAGAAATTTCCTTATTTTTGGGGCAAAATTGCAGAAATTTCACTTATTTTTGGGCAAAATTGCAGAAATTTCACTTATTTCAGAAAAAAAGAAATTTTCTTATTTTGGGGCAAAAAGGCAGAAATTTCTTTTATTTTGGTAAAAAATTGCAGAAATTTTTCTTATTTTGGGGCAAAAAGGCAGAAATTTCCCTTATTTTTGGGCAAAATTGCAGAAATTTCACTTATTTCAGGGTAATAAGTCAGAAATTTTCCTTATTTTTGCGCAAAAAAGACAGAAATTCCCTTTCTTTTGGGGGAAAAAGACTGAAATTCCACATTTTTAGAGGCAAAAAAGCAGAAATTCCCCTTATTTTGGAGCAAAAAAGAAGAAATTTCTTTTTTTTGTGGCAAAAGGTATTCATTCTTCTTATATTCAGGCTAAAAAGCAGAAATTCCCCGTATTTTGTAGCAAAATTGCAGAAATTCCACTAATTGTGAAGCAAAAAGGCAGTAATTCCCTATATGTTAGGGCAAAAAGACAGAAATTCTCCTTATTTTGGGGCAAAACTCAGAAATTCCACTTATTTTGGGGCAAAATTCCAGAAATTTCCTTATTTTTGGGGCAAAATTGCAGAAATTTCACTTATTTTTGGGCAAAATTGCAGAAATTTCACTTATTTCAGAAAAAAAGAAATTTTCTTATTTTGGGGCAAAAAGGCAGAAATTTCTTTTATTTTGGTAAAAAATTGCAGAAATTTTTCTTATTTGGGGCAAAAAGGCAGAAATTTCCCTTATTTTGGGGCAAAATTGCAGAAATTTCACTTATTTCAGGGTAATAAGTCAGAAATTTTCTTTATTTTTGGGCAAAAAAGACAAAAATTCCCTTTCTTTTGGGAGAAAAAGACTGAAATTCCACATTTTTAGAGGCAAAAAAGCAGAAATTCCCCTTACTTTGGAGCAAAAAAGAAGAAATTTCTTTTTTTGTGGCAAAAGGTATTCATTCTTCTTATATTCTGGCTAAAAAGCAGAAATTCCCCGTATTTTGTAGCAAAATTGCAGTAATTCCACTAATTGTGAAGCAAAAAGGCAGTAATTCCCTATATGTTAGGGCAAAAAGACAGAAATTCTTCTTATTTTGGGGCAAAACTCAGAAATTCCACTTATTTTGGGGCAAAATTCCAGAAATTTCCTTATTTTGGGGGCAAAATTGCAGAAATTTCACTTATTTTGGGGCAAAATTGCAGAAATTTCACTTATTTCAGGGAAAAAAAGCAGAAATTTTTTTTATTTTGGGGCAAAAATGCAGAAATTCCTAATATTTTGTGGCAAAAATGCAGAAATTCCCATTATTTTGAGGTAAAAAGGATGAAATTCCCTTATTTGGGGGCAAAAAGGCAGAAATTTCCCTTATTTTGGGGCAAAATTGCAGAAATTTCACTTATTTCAGTGTAATAAGTCAGAATTTTTCCTTATTTTGTGGCAAACAAGACAGAAATTTCCTCTTTTTGGGGAAAAAGACAGAAATTCCACTTATTTAGAGGCAAAAAAGCAGAAATTCCCCTTATTTTGGAGCAAAATGAAGAAATTTCCATTTTTTATGTTAAAAAGGTATGCATTCTTCTCATTTTCAGGCAAAATGCAGAAATTCCCCGTATTTTGGAGCGAATTTGGAGAAATTTTCCTAACTGTGGGGCAAAAAGGCAGATATTCCCTATATGTTAGGGCAAAAAGAAGAAATTCTTTTTATTTTGGGGCAAAATTCAGAAATTCCACTTATTTTGGGGCAAAATTCCAGAAATTTCCCTTATTTTGGGGCAAAATTGCAGAATTTTTTTTTATTTTGGGGCAAAATTGCAGAAATTTCATTTATTTCAGAGAAAAAAGGCAGAAATTTTCTTTATTTTGGGGCAAAAAGGCAGAAATTCCTAATATTTTGTCGCAAGAATGCAGAAATTCCCCTTATTTTGAGGTAAAAAGGCTGAAATTCTCCTTATTTGGGGGCAAAAAGGGAGAATTTTCCCTTACTTTGGGGCAAAATTGCAGAAATTTCACTTATTTCAGGGTAATAAGTCAGAAATTTTCCTTATTTTTGGGCAAAAAAGACAGAAATTCCCTTTCTTTTGGGGGAAAAAGACTGAAATTCCACATTTTTAGAGGCAAAAAAGCAGAAATTCCCCTTATTTTGGAGCAAAAAAGAAGAAATTTCTTTTTTTTTGTGGCAAAAGGTATTCATTCATCTTATATTCAGGCTAAAAAGCAGAAATTCCCCGTATTTTGTAGCAAAATTGCAGAAATTCCACTAATTGTGAAGCAAAAAGGCAGTAATTCCCTATATGTTATGGCAAAAAGACAGAAATTCTCCTTATTTTGGGGCAAAACTCAGAAATTCCACTTATTTTGGGGCAAAATTCCAGAAATTTCCTTATTTTTGGGGCAAAATTGCAGAAATTTCACTTATTTTTGGGCAAAATTGCAGAAATTTCACTTATTTCAGAAAAAAAAGAAATTTTCTTATTTTGGGGCAAAAAGGCAGAAATTTCTTTTATTTTGGTAAAAAATTGCAGAAATTTTTCTTATTTTGGGGCAAAAAGGCAGAAATTTCCCTTATTTTGGGGCAAAATTGCAGAAATTTCACTTATTTCAGGGTAATAAGTCAGAAATTTTCCTTATTTTTGGGCAAAAAAGACAGAAATTCCCTTTCTTTTGGGGGAAAAAAACTGAAATTCCACATTTTTAGAGGCAAAAAAGCAGAAATTCCCCTTATTTTGGAGCAAAAAAGAAGAAATTTCTTTTTTTTGTGGCAAAAGGTATTCATTCTTCTTATATTCAGGCTAAAAAGCAGAAATTCCCCGTATTTTGTAGCAAAATTGCAGAAATTCCACTAATTGTGAAGCAAAAAGGCAGTAATTCCCTATATGTTATGGCAAAAAGACAGAAATTCTCCTTATTTTGGGGAAAAACTCAGAAATTCCACTTATTTTGGGCCAAATTCCAGAAATTTCCTTATTTTGGGGGCAAAATTGCAGAAATTTCACTTATTTTGGGGCAAAATTGCAGAAATTTCACTTATTTCAGGGAAAAAAAGCAGAAATTTTTTTTATTTTGGGGCAAAAATGCAGAAATTCCTAATATTTTGTGGCAAAAATGCAGAAATTCCCATTATTTTGAGGTAAAAAGGATGAAATTCCCTTATTTGGGGGCAAAAAGGCAGAAATTTCCCTTATTTTGGGGCAAAATTGCAGAAATTTCACTTATTTCAGTGTAATAAGTCAGAATTTTTCCTTATTTTTGGGCAAAAAAGACAGAAATTCCCTTTCTTTTGGGGGAAAAAGACTGAAATTCCACATTTTTAGAGGCAAAAAAGCAGAAATTCCCCTTATTTTGGAGCAAAATGAAGAAATTTCCATTTTTTATGTTAAAAAGGTAGGCATTCTTCTCATTTTCGGGCAAAATGCAGAAATTCCCCGTATTTTGGAGCGAATTTGGAGAAATTTTCCTAACTGTGGGGCAAAAAGGCAGATATTCCCTATATGTTAGGGCAAAAAGAAGAAATTCTTTTTATTTTGGGGCAAAATTCAGAAATTCCACTTATTTTGGGGCAAAATTCCAGAAATTTCCCTTATTTTGGGGCAAAATTGCAGAATTTTTTTTTATTTTGGGGCAAAATTGCAGAAATTTCATTTATTTCAGGGAAAAAAGGCAGAAATTTTCTTTATTTTGGGGCAAAAAGGAAGAAATTCCTAATATTTTGTCGCAAGAATGCAGAAATTCCCCTTATTTTGAGGTAAAAAGGCTGAAATTCTCCTTATTTGGGGGCAAAAAGGCAGAATTTTCCCTTACTTTGGGGCAAAATTGCAGAAATTTCACTTATTTCAGGGTAGTAAGTCAGAAATTTTCCTTATTTTGTGGCAAAAAAGACAGAAATTCCCTTTGTTTTGGGGGAAAAGACAGAAATTCAACTTATTTAGGGGCAAAAATGCAGAAATTCCCCTTAATATGGAGCAAAAATGAAGAAATTTCCCTTTTTTATGGCAAAAAGTTATGCATTCTTCTTATTTTCGGGCAAAAAGGCAAAAATTCCCCCTATTTTGGAGCAAAATTGGAGAAATTCCTCTAATTGTGGGGTAAAAAGGCAGAAATTCCCTATATGTTGGGGCAAAAAGACAGAATTTCTTTTTATTTTAAGGCAAAACTCAGAAATTTCCCTTATTTTGGGGCAAAATTGCAAAAATTTCACTTATTTTGGGGCAAAATTTCAGAAATTTCACTTATTTCATGGAAAAAAGGCAGAAATTTTCCTTATTTTGGGGCAAAAACGCAGAAATTCCTAATATTTTGTGGCAAAAATGCAGAAATTCCCTTTATTTTGAGGTAAAAAGGCTGAAATTCCCCTTATTTGGCGGCAAAAAGGCAGAATTTTCCTTATTTTGGGGCAAAATTGCAGAAATTTCACTTATTTCAGGGTAATAAGTCAGAAATTTACTTTATTTTTTGGCAAAAAAGACAGAAATTCCCTTTGTTTTGGGAAAAAGACAGAAATTCCACTTATTTAGAGGCAAAAAAGCAGAAATTCCCCTAATTTGGGAGCAATAATGAAGAAATTTCCTTTTTTTATTGCAAAAATGTATGCATTCTTCTTATTTTTGGGCAAAAAGACAGAAATTCCCCATATTTTGTAGCAAAATTGCAGAAATTCTCCTAATTGTGGGGCAAAAAAGCAGAAATTCCCTATATGTTGGGTTGAAATGACAGAAATTCTCCTTATTTTGGGGCAAAACTCAGAAATTCCACTTATTTTGGGGCAAAATTCCAGAAATTTCTCTTATTTTGGGGCAAAATTGCAGAAATTTCACTTATTTTGGGGCAAAATTGCAGAAATTTCACTTATTTTGGGGCAAAATTGCAGAAATTTCACTTATTTCAGGGAAAAAGGGCAGAAATTTTCCTTATTTTGGGGCAAAATCGCAGAAATTCCTAATATTTTGTGGCAAAAATGCAGAAATTCCCCTTATTTTGAGGAAAAAGTCTGAAATTTTCCCTATTTGTGGTCAAAAAGGCAGAATTTTCCCTTATTTTGGGGCAAAATTGCAGAAATTTTACTTATTTCAGGGTAATAAGTCAGAAATTTTCCTTATTTTTGGGCAAAAAAGACAAAAATTCCCTTTGTTTTTGGAGAAAAAGACAGAAATTCCACTTATTTAGAGGCAAAAAAGCAGAAATTCCCCTTAATATGGAGCAAAAATGAAGATATTTCCTTTTTTTATGGAAAAAGTTATGCATTCTTCTTATTTTCGGGCAAAAAGGCAGAAATTCCCCGTATTTTGGAGCAAAATTGCAGAAATTCCTTTAATTGTGGGGTAAAAAAGAAGAAATTCCCTATATGTTGGGGCAAAAAGACAGAAATTCTCCTTATTTTAAGGCAAAACTCAGAAATTTCACTTATTTTGGGGCAAAATTGCAGAAATTTCACTTATTTCAGGAAAAAAAGCAGAAATTTTCTTATTTTGGGGCAAAAAGGCAGAAATTCCACTTATTTTGGGGCAAAATTCCAGAAATTTCCCTTATTTGGGGGCAAAATTGCAGAAATTTCACTTATTTCAGGGTAATAAGTCAGAAATTTTCCTTATTTTTGGGCAAAAAAGACAGAAATTCCCTTTCTTTTGGAGGAAAAAGACTGAAATTCCACATTTTTAGAGGCAAAAAAGCAGAAATTCCCCTTACTTTGGAGCAAAAAAGAAGAAATTTCTTTTTTTGTGGCAAAAGGTATTCATTCTTCTTATATTCAGGCTAAAAAGCAGAAATTCCCCGTATTTTGTAGCAAAATTGCAGAAATTCCACTAATTGTGAAGCAAAAAGGCAGTAATTCCCTATATGTTAGGGCAAAAAGACAGAAATTCTCCTTATTTTGGGGCAAAACTCAGAAATTCCACTTATTTTGGGGCAAAATTCCAGAAATTTCCTTATTTTTGGGGCAAAATTGCAGAAATTTCACTTATTTTTGGGCAAAATTGCAGAAATTTCACTTATTTCAGAAAAAAAAGAAATTTTCTTATTTTGGGGGAAAAAGGCAGAAATTTATTTTATTTTGGTAAAAAATTGCAGAAATTTTTCTTCTTTTGGGGCAAAAAGGCAGAAATTTCCCTTATTTTGGGGCAAAAATTCAGAAATTCTCTATATGTTGGGGAAAAAAGACAGAAATTCTCCTTACTTTGGGGCAAAACTCAGAAATTCCTATATTTTTGGGGAAAATTCTAGAAATTTCCCTTATTTTGGGGCAAAATTGCAGAATTTTTTTTTATTTTGGGGCAAAATTGCAGAAATTTCATTTATTTCAGGGAAAAAAGGCAGAAATTTTCTTTATTTTGGGGCAAAAAGGCAGAAATTCCTAATATTTTGTCGCAAGAATGCAGAAATTCCCCTTATTTTGAGGTAAAAAGGCTGAAATTCTCCTTATTTGGGGGCAAAAAGGCAGAATTTTCCCTTACTTTGGGGCAAAATTGCAGAAATTTCACTTATTTCAGGGTAGTAAGTCAGAAATTTTCCTTATTTTGTGGCAAAAAAGACAGAAATTCCCTTTCTTTTGGGGGAAAAGACAGAAATTCAACTTATTTAGAGGCAAAAATGCAGAAATTCCCCTTAATATGGAGCAAAAATGAAGAAATTTCCCTTTTTTATGGCAAAAAGTTATGCATTCTTCTTATTTTCGGGCAAAAAGGCAAAAATTCCCCCTATTTTGGAGCAAAATTGCAGAAATTCCCCTAATTGTGGGGTAAAAAGGCAGAAATTCCCTATATGTTGGGGCAAAAAGACAGAAATTCTTTTTATTTTAAGGCAAAACTCAGAAATTTCCCTTATTTTGGGGCAAAATTGCAAAAATTTCACTTATTTTGGGGCAAAATTTCAGAAATTTCACTTATTTCATGGAAAAAAGGCAGAAATTTTCTTTATTTTTGGGCAAAAACGCAGAAATTCCTAATATTTTGTGGCAAAAATGCAGAAATTCCCTTTATTTTGAGGTAAAAAGGCTGAAATTCCCCTTATTTGGCGGCAAAAAAGCAGAATTTTCCTTATTTTGGGGCAAAATTGCAGAAATTTCACTTATTTCAGGGTAATAAGTCAGAAATTTACTTTATTTTTTGGCAAAAAAGACAGAAATTCCCTTTGTATTGGGAAACAGACAGAAATTCCACTTATTTAGAGGCAAAAAAGCAGAAATTCCCCTAATTTGGGAGCAATAATGAAGAAATTTCCTTTTTTTATGGCAAAAATGTATGCATTCTTCTTATTTTTGGGCAAAAAGACAGAAATTCCCCATATTTTGTAGCAAAATTGCAGAAATTCCCCTAATTGTGGGGCAAAAAAGCAGAAATTCCCTATATGTTGGGTTGAAATGACAGAAATTCTCCTTATTTTGGGGCAAAACTAAGAAATTCCACTTATTTTGGGGCAAAATTCCAGAAATTAATCTTATTTTGGGGCAAAATTGCAGAAATTTCACTTATTTTGGGGCAAAATTGCAGAAATTTCACATATTTTGGGGCAAAATTGCAGAAATTTCACTTATTTCAGGGAAAAAGGTCAGAAATTTTCCTTATTTTGGGGCAAAATCGCAATTATTCCTAATATTTTGTGGCAAAAATGCAGAAATTCCCCTTATTTTGAGGAAAAAGTCTGAAATTTTCCCTATTTGTGGGCAAAAAGGCAGAATTTTACCTTATTTTGGGGCAAAATTGCAGAAATTTTACTTATTTCAGGGTAATAAGTCAGAAATTTTCCTTATTTTTGGGCAAAAAAGACAAAAATTCCCTTTGTTTTTGGAGAAAAAGACAGAAATTCCACTTATTTAGAGGCAAAAAAGCAGAAATTCCCCTTAATATGGAGCAAAAATGAAGATATTTCCCTTTTTTAAGGAAAAAGTTATGCATTCTTCTTATTTTCGGGCAAAAGGGCAGAAATTCCCCGTATTTTGGAGCAAAATTGCAGAAATTCCTTTAATTGTGGGGTAAAAAAGAAGAAATTCCCTATATGTTGGGGCAAAAAGACAGAAATTCTCCTTATTTTAAGGCAAAACTCAGAAATTTCACTTATTTTGGGGCAAAATTGCAGAAATTTCACTTATTTCAGGAAAAAAAGCAGAAATTTTCTTATTTTGGGGCAAAAAGGCGGAAATTTCTGTTATTTTGGTACAAAATTGCAGAATTTTTATATTTTGGGGCAAAAAAGCAGAAATTTCTCTTATTTTGAGGAAAATATGCAGAAATTCCCCTTATTTTGATGTAAAAAGGCTGAAATTCCCCTTATTTAGGGGCAGAAAGGCAGAAATTTCCCTTATTTTGGGGCAATATTGCAGAAATTTCACGTATTTAAGGGTAATAAGTCAGAAATTTTCCTTATTTTGGGGAAAAAATACAGAAATTCCCTTTGTTTTGGGGGAAAAAACAGAAATTCCACTTATTTAGAGGCAAAAAACTGAAATTCCCTTTATTTTGTAGCATAAATAAAGAAATTTCCCTTTTTTATGGTAAAAAGGTATGCATTCTTCTTATTTTCAGGCAAAATGCAGAACTTCCCCGTATTTTGGAGCAAAATTGCAGAAATCCCCCTAACTGTGGGGCAAAAAGGCAGAAATTCCCTATATGTTAGGGGAAAAAGACAGAAATTCTCGTTATTTTTGGGCAAAACTCAGAAATTCCACTTATTTTCGGGAAAAATTCCAGAAAATCCCCATATTTTGGAGCAAAATTGCAGAAATTCCCCTAATTGTTGGGCATAAAGGCAGAAATTCCCTATATGTTGGGGCAAAAAGACAGAAATTCTCGTTATTTTTGGGCAAAACTCAGAAATTCCACTTATTTTGGGGCAAAATTCCAGAAATTTCCCTTATTTGGGGACAAAATTGCAGAAATTTCACATATTTCAGGGTAATAAGTCAGAAATTTTCCTTATTTTTGGGCAAAAAATACAGAAATTCCCTTTCTTTTGGGGGAAAAAGACTGAAATTCCACATTTTTAGAGGCAAAAAAGCAGAAATTCCCCTTACTTTGGAGCAAAAAAGAAGAAATTTCTTTTTTTTGTGGCAAAAGGTATTCATTCTTCTTATATTCAGGCTAAAAAGCAGAAATTCCCCGTATTTTGTAGCAAAATTGCAGAAATTCCACTAATTGTGAAGCAAAAAGGCAGTAATTCCCTATATGTTAGGGCAAAAAGACAGAAATTCTCCTTATTTTGGGGCAAAACTCAGAAATTCCACTTATTTTGGGGCAAAATTCCAGAAATTTCCTTGTTTTTGGGGCAAAATTGCAGAAATTTCACTTATTTTTGGGCAAAATTGCAGAAATTTCACTTATTTCAGAAAAAAAAGAAATTTTCTTATTTTGGGGGAAAAAGGCAGAAATTTCTTTTATTTTGGTAAAAAATTGCAGAAATTTTTCTTATTTTGGGGCAAAAAGGCAGAAATTTCCCTTATTTTGGGGCAAAATTGCAGAAATTTCACTTATTTCAGGGTAATAAGTCAGAAATTTTCCTTATTTTTGGGCAAAAAAGACAGAAATTCCCTTTCTTTTGGGGGAAAAAGACTGAAATTCCACATTTTTAGAGGCAAAAAAGCAGAAATTCCCCTTATTTTGGAGCAAAAAAGAAGAAATTTCTTTTTTTCGTGGCAAAAGGTATTCATTCTTCTTATATTCAGTCTAAAAAGCAGAAATTCCCCGTATTTTGTAGCAAAATTGCAGAAATTCCACTAATTGTGAAGCAAAAAGGCAGTAATTCCCTATATGTTAGGGCAAAAAGACAGAAATTCTCCTTATTTTGGGGCAAAACTCAGAAATTCCACTTATTTTGGGGCAAAATTCCAGAAATTTCCTTATTTTTGGGGCAAAATTGCAGAAATTTCACTTATTTTGGGGCAAAATTGCAGAAATTTCACTTATTTCAGGGAAAAAAAGCAGAAATTTTTTTTATTTTGGGGCAAAAACGCAGAAATTCCTAATATTTTGTGGCAAAAATTCAGAAATTCCCATTATTTGGAGGAAAAAATGATGAAATTCCCTTATTTGGGGGCAAAAAGGCAGAAATTTCCCTTATTTTGGGGCAAAATTGCAGAAATTTCACTTATTTCAGTGTAATAAGTCAGAATTTTTCCTTATTTTGTGGCAAACAAGACAGAAATTTCCTCTTTTTGGGGAAAAAGACAGAAATTCCACTTATTTAGAGGCAAAAAAGCAGAAATTCCCCTTATTTTGGAGCAAAATGAAGAAATTTCCATTTTTTATGGTAAAAAGGTATGCATTCTTCTCATTTTCGGGCAAAATGCAGAAATTCTCCGTATTTTGGAGCGAATTTGGAGAAATTTTCCTAACTGTGGGGCAAAAAGACAGATATTCCCTATATGTTAGGGCAAAAAGAAGAAATTCTTTTTATTTTGGGGCAAAATTCAGAAATTCCACTTATTTTGTGACAAAATTCCAGAAATTTCCCTTATTTTGGGGCAAAATTGCAGAAATTTTTTTTATTTTGGGGCAAAATTGCAGAAATTTCATTTATTTCAGGGAAGAAAGGCAGAAATTTTCTTTATTTTGGGGCAAAAAGGCAGAAATTCCTAATATTTTGTCGCAAAAATGCAGAAATTCCCCTTATTTTGAGGTAAAAAGGCTGAAATTCTCCTTATTTGGGGGCAAAAAGGCAGAATTTTCCCTTTTTTTGGGGCAAAATTGCAGAAATTTCACTTATTTCAGGGTAGTAAGTCAGAAATTTTCCTTATTTTGTGGCAAAAAAGACAGAAATTCCCTTTCTTTTGGGGGAAAAAGACTGAAATTCCACATTTTTAGAGGCAAAAAAGCAGAAATTCCCCTTATTTTGGAGCAAAAAAGAAGAAATTTCTTTTTTTTGTGGCATAAGGTATTCATTCTTCTTATATTCAGGCTAAAAAGCAGAAATTCCCCGTATTTTGTAGCAAAATTGCAGAAATTCCACTAATTGTGAAGCAAAAAGGCAGTAATTCCCTATATGTTAGGGCAAAAAGACAGAAATTCTCCTTATTTTGGGGCAAAACTCAGAAATTCCAATTATTTTGAGGCAAAATTCCAGAAATTTCCTTATTTTTGGGGCAAAATTGCAGAAATTTCACTTATTTTGGGGCAAAATTGCAGAAATTTCACTTATTTCAGGGAAAAAAAGCAGAAATTTTTTTTTATTTTGGGGCAAAAGTGCAGAATTTCCTAATATTTTGTGGCAAAAATGCAGAAATTCCCATTATTTTGAGGTAAAAATGATGAAATTCCCTTATTTGCGGGCAAAAAGGCAGAAATTTCCTTTATTTTGGGGCAAAATTGCAGAAATTTCACTTATTTCAGTGTAATAAGTCAGAATTTTTCCTTATTTTGTGGCAAACAAGACAGAAATTTCCTCTTTTTGGGGAAAAAGACAGAAATTCCACTTATTTAGAGGCAAAAAAGCAGAAATTCCCCTTATTTTGGAGCAAAATGAAGAAATTTCTATTTTTTATGTTAAAAAGGTATGCATTCTTCTCATTTTCGGGCAAAATGCAGAAATTCCCCGTATTTTGGAGCGAATTTGGAGAAATTTTCCTAACTGTGGGGCAAAAAGGCAGATATTCCCTATATGTTAGGGCAAAAAGAAGAAATTCTTTTTATTTTGGGGCAAAATTCAGAAATTCCACTTATTTTGGGGCAAAATTCTAGAAATTTCCCTTATTTTGGGGCAAAATTGCAGAATTTTTTTTTATTTTGGGGCAAAATTGCAGAAATTTCATTTATTTCAGGGAAGAAAGGCAGAAATTTTCTTTATTTTGGGGCAAAAAGGCAGACATTCCTAATAATTTGTCATAAAAATGCAGAAATTCCCCTTATTTTGAGGTAAAAAGGCTGAAATTCTCCTTATTTGGGGGCAAAAAGGCAGAATTTTCCCTTATTTTGGGGCAAAATTGCAGAAATTTCACTTATTTCAGGGTAGTAAGTCAGAAATTTTCCTTATTTTGTGGCAAAAAAGACAGAAATTCCCTTTGTTTTGGGGGAAAAGACAGAAATTCAACTTATTTAGAGGCAAAAATGCAGAAATTCCCCTTAATATGGAGCAAAAATGAAGAAATTTCCCTTTTTTATGGCAAAAAGTTATGCATTCTTCTTATTTTCGGGCAAAAAGGCAAAAATTCCCCCTATTTTGGAGCAAAATTCCAGAAATTCCCCTAATTGTGGGGTAAAAAGGCAGAAATTCCCTATATGTTGGGGCAAAAAGACAGAAATTCTTTTTATTTTAAGGCAAAACTCAGAAATTTCCCTTATTTTAGGGCAAAATTGCAAAAATTTCACTTATTTTGGGGCAAAATTGCAGAAATTTCACTTATTTAATGGAAAAAAAACAGAAATTTTCCTTATTTTGGGGCAAAAACGCAGAAATTCCTAATATTTTGTGGCAAAAATGCAGAAATTCCCCTTATTTTGAGGTAAAAAGGCTGAAATTCCCCTTATTTGGCGGCAAAGAGGCAGAAATTTCCTTTATTTTGGGGCAAAATTGCAGAAATTTCACTTATTTCATTGTAATAAGTCAGAAATTTACTTTATTTTTGGGCAAAAAAGACAGAAATTCCATTTGTTTTGGGAAAAAGACAGAAATTCCACTTATTTAGAGGCAAAAAAGCAGAAATTCCCCTAATTTGGGAGCAATAATGAAGAAATTTCCTTTTTTTATGGCAAAAATGTATGCATTCTTCTTATTTTTGGGCAAAAAGACAGAAATTCCCCATATTTTGTAGCAAAATTGCAGAAATTCCCCTAATTGTGGGGCCAAAAAGCAGAAATTCCCTATATGTTGGGTTGAAATGACAGAAATTCTCCTTATTTTGGGGCAAAACTCAGAAATTCCACTTATTTTGGGGCAAAATTCCAGAAATTTCTCTTATTTTGGGGCAAAATTGCAGAAATTTCACTTATTTTGGGGCAAAATTGCAGAAATTTCACTTATTTCAGGGAAAAAGGGCAGAAATTTTCCTTATTTTGGGGAAAAAAGGCAGAAATTCCTAATATTTTGTCGCAAAAATGCAGAAATTCCCCTTATTTTGAGGTAAAAAGGCTGAAATTCTCCTTATTTGGGGGCAAAAAGGCAGAATTTTCTCTTATTTTGGGGCAAAATTGCAGAAATTTCACTTATTTCAGGGTTGTAAGTCAGAAATTTTCCTTATTTTGTGGCAAAAAAGACAGAAATTCCCTTTCTTTTGGGGGAAAAAGACTGAAATTCCACATTTTTAGAGGCAAAAAAGCAGAAATTCCCCTTATTTTGGAGCAAAATAGAAGAAATTTCTTTTTTTTGTGGCAAAAGGTATTCATTCTTCTTATATTCAGGCTAAAAAGCAGAAATTCCCCGTATTTTGTAGCAAAATTGCAGAAATTCCACTAATTGTGAAGCAAAAAGGCAGTAATTCCCTATATCTTAGGGCAAAAAGACAGAAATTCTCCTTATTTTGGGGCAAAACTCAGAAATTCCAATTATTTTGGGGCAAAATTCCAGAAATTTCCTTATTTTTGGGGCAAAATTGCAGAAATTTCACTTATTTTGGGGCAAAATTGCAGAAATTTCACTTATTTCAGGGAAAAAAAGCAGAAATTTTTTTTATTTTGGGGCAAAAATGCAGAATTTCCTAATATTTTGTGGCAAAAATGCAGAAATTCCCATTATTTTGAGGTAAAAATGATGAAATTCCATTATTTGGGGGCAAAAAGGCAGAAATTTCCCTTATTTTGGGGCAAAATTGCAGAAATTTCACTTATTTCATTGTAATAAGTCAGAATTTTTCCTTATTTTGTGGCAAACAAGACAGAAATTTCCTCTTTTTGGGGAAAAAGACAGAAATTCCACTTATTTAGAGGCAAAAAAGCAGAAATTCCCCTTATTTTGGAGCAAAATGAAGAAATTTCCATTTTTTATGTTAAAAAGGTATGCATTCTTCTCATTTTCGGGCAAAATGCAGAAATTCCCCATATTTTGGAGCGAATTTGGAGAAATTTTCCTAACTGTGGGGCAAAAAGGCAGATATTCCCTATATGTTAGGGCAAAAAGAAGAAATTCTTTTTATTTTGGGGCAAAATTCAGAAATTCCACTTATTTTGGGGCAAAATTCCAGAAATTTCCCTTATTTTGGGGCAAAATTGCAGAAATTTTTTTTATTTTGGGGCAAAATTGCAGAAATTTCATTTATTTCAGGGAAGAAAGGCAGAAATTTTCTTTATTTTGTGGCAAAAAGGAAGAAATTCCTAATATTTTGTCGCAAAAATGCAGAAATTCCTCTTATTTTGAGGTAAAAAGGCTGAAATTCTCCTTATTTGGGGGCAAAAAGGCAGAATTTTCCCTTATTTTGGGGCAAAATTGCAGAAATTTCACTTATTTCAGGGTAGTAAGTCAGAAATTTTCCTTATTTTGTGGCAAAAAAGACAGAAATTCCTTTTGTTTTGTGGGAAAAGACAGAAATTCAACTTATTTAGAGGCAAAAATGCAGAAATTCCCCTTAATATGGAGCAAAAATGAAGAAATTTCCCTTTTTTATGGCAAAAAGTTATGCATTCTTCTTATTTTCGGGCAAAAAGGCAAAAATTCCCCCTATTTTGGAGCAAAATTGCAGAAATTCCCCTAATTGTGGGGTAAAAAGGCAGAAATTCCCTATATGTTGGGGCAAAAAGAGAGAAATTCTTTTTATTTTAAGGCAAAACTCAGAAATTTCCCTTATTTTGGGGCAAAATTGCAAAAATTTCACTTATTTTGGGGCAAAATTGCAGAAATTTCACTTATTTCATGGAAAAAAGGCAGAAATTTTCCTTATTTTGGGGCAAAAATGCAGAAATTCCTAATATTTTGTGGCAAAAATGCAGAAATTCCCCTTATTTTGAGGTAAAAAGGCTGAAATTCCCCTTATTTGGCGGCAAAAAGGCAGAATTTTCCTTATTTTGGGGCAAAATTGCAGAAATTTCACTTATTTCATGGTAATAAGTCAGAAATTTACTTTATTTTTTGGCAAAAAAGACAGAAATTCCCTTTGTATTGGGAAACAGACAGAAATTCCACTTATTTAGAGGCAAAAAAGCAGAAATTCCCCTAATTTGGGAGCAATAATGAAGAAATTTCCTTTTTTTATGGCAAAAATGTATGCATTCTTCTTATTTTTGGGCAAAAAGACAGAAATTCCCCATATTTTGTAGCAAAATTGCAGAAATTCCCCTAATTGTGGGGCCAAAAAGCAGAAATTCCCTATATGTTGGGTTGAAATAACAGAAATTCTTCTTATTTTGGGGCAAAACTCAGAAATTCCACTTATTTTGGGGCAAAATTCCAGAAATTTCTCTTATTTTGGGGCAAAATTGCAGAAATTTCACTTATTTTGGGGCAAAATTGCAGAAATTTCACTTATTTCAGGGAAAAAGTTCAGAAATTTTCCTTATTTTGGGGCAAAATCGCAGAAATTCCTAATATTTTGTGGCAAAAATGCAGAAATTCCCCTTATTTTGAGGAAAAAGTCTGAAATTCCCCCTATTTGTGGGCAAAAAGGCAGAATTTTCCCTTATTTTGGGGCAAAATTGTAGAAATTTTACTTATTTCAGGGTAATAAGTCAGAAATTTTCCTTATTTTTGGGCAAAAAAGAGAAAAATTCCCTTTGTTTTTGGAGAAAAAGACAGAAATTTCACTTATTTAGAGGCAAAAAAGCAGAAATTCCCCTTAATATGGAGCAAAAATGAAGATATTTCCCTTTTTTATGGAAAAAGTTATGCATTTTTCTTATTTTCGGGCAAAAAGGCAGAAATTCCCCGTATTTTGGAGCAAAATTGCAGAAATTCCTTTAATTGTGGGGTAAAAAAGAAGAAATTCCCTATATGTTGGGGCAAAAAGACAGAAATTCTCCTTATTTTAAGGCAAAACTCAGAAATTTCACTTATTTTGGGGCAAAATTGCAGAAATTTCACTTATTTCAGGAAAAAAAGCAGAAATTTTCTTATTTTGGGGCAAAAAGGCAGAAATTTCTGTTATTTTGGTACAAAATTGCAGAATTTTTATATTTTGGGGCAAAAAAGCAGAAATTTCTCTTATTTTGGGGAAAATATGCAGAAATTCCCCTTATTTTGATGTAAAAAGGCTGAAATTCCCCTTATTTGGGGGCAGAAAGGCAGAAATTTCCCTTATTTTGGGGCAATATTGCAGAAATTTCAGGTATTTAAGGGTAATAAGTCAGAAATTTTCCTTATTTTGGGGAAAAAATACAGAAATTCCCTTTGTTTTGGGGGAAAAAACAGAAATTCCACTTATTTAGAGGCAAAAAACAGAAATTCCCTTTATTTTGTAGCATAAATAAAGAAATTTCCCTTTTTTATGTTAAAAAGGTATGCATTCTTCTTATTTTCAGGCAAAATGCAGAACTTCCCCATATTTTGGAGCAAAATTGCAGAAATCCCCCTAACTGTGGGGCAAAAAGGCAGAAATTCCCTATATGTTAGGGCAAAAAGAAGAAATTCTCATTATTTTGGGGCAAAACTCAGAAATTCGACTTATTTTCGGGGAAAATTCCAGAAATTTCACATATTTTGGGGAAAAATTGCAGAAATTTCACTTATTTTGGGGCAAAATTGCAGAAATTTCACTTATTACAGAAAAAAAGCAGAAATTTTATTATTTTGGGGCAGAAAGGCAGAAATTTCTTTTATTTTGGTACAAAATTGCAGAAATTTTTTTTATTTTGGGGCAAAAAGGCAGAAATTTCCCTTATTTTGGGCAAAAATGCAGAAATTCCCCTTCTTTTGAGGTAAAAAGGCTGAAATTCCCATCATTTGGGGGCAAAAAGGAAGAAATTTTTTTTATTTTGGGGCAAAATTGCAATAATTTCACTTATTTCAGGGTAATAAGTCAGAATTTTTTTTATTTTGGGCCAAAAAAACAGGAATTACCTTTGTTTTGAGGGAAAAAGATAGAAATTCCACTTATTTAGAGGCAAAAAAGCAGAAATTCCCCTTATTTTGGAGCAAAATTGCAGAAATTTTCCTAATTGTGGGGCAAAAAGGCAGAAATTCCCTGTATGTTGGGGCAAAATATAGAAATTCTCCTTATTTTGGGGCAAAACTCAGAAATTCCACTTATTTTGGGGCAAAATTCCAGAAATTTCACTTATTTTGGGGCAAAATTGCAGAAATTTCACTTATTTCAGAAAAAAAGCAGAAATTTTCTTTTTTGAGGGCAAAAAGGCAGAAATTTCTATTATTTTGGTACAAAATTGCAAAAATTTATCTTATTTTGGAGCAAAAAAGAATAAATTTCCCATATTTTGTGGCAAAAATACAGAAATTCCCCTTATTTTGAGGTAAAAAGGCTGAAATTCCTCTTATTTGGCGGCAAAGAGGCAGAAATTTCCTTTATTTTGGGGCAAAATTGCAGAAATTTCACTTATTTCATTGTAATAAGTCAGAAATTTTTTTTATTTTGTGGCAAAAAAGACAGAAATTCCCTTTGTTTTGGAGGAAAAAAACAGAAATTCCACTTGTTTAGAGGCAAAAAAGCAGAAATTCCCCTTATTTTGGAGCAAAAATGAAGAAATTTTTCTTTTTTTTATGGCAAAAAGGTATGCATTCTTCTTATTTTTGGGCAAAAAGACAGAAATTCCCCATATTTTGTACAAAATTGCAGAAATTCCCCTAATTGTGGGGCAAAAAAGCAGAAATTCCCTATATGTTGGGTTGAAATGACAGAAATTCTCCTTATTTTGGGGCAAAACTCAGAAATTCCACTTATTTTGGGGCAAAATTCCAGAAATTTCTCTTATTTTGGGGCAAAATTGCAGAAATTTCACTTATTTTGGGGCAAAATTGCAGAAATTTCACTTATTTTAAGGAAAAAGGGCAGAAATTTCCTTTATTTTGGGGCAAAATTGCAGAAATTTCACTTATTTCATGGTAATAAGTCAGAAATTTTCTTTATTTTGGGGCAAAAAAGACAGAAATTCCCTTTGTTTTGGAGGAAAAAAACAGAAATTCCACTTGTTTAGAGGCAAAAAAGCAGAAATTCCCCTTATTATGGAGCAAAAATGAGGAAATTTTTCTTTTTTTTATGGCAAAATGGTATGCATTCTTCTTATTTTTGGGAAAAAGACAGAAATTCCCCATATTTTGTACAAAATTGCAGAAATTCCCCTAATTGTGGGGGAAAAAAGCAAAAATTCCCTATATGTTGGGTTGAAATGACAGAAATTCTCCTTATTTTGGGGCAAAACTCAGAAATTCCACTTATTTTGGGGCAAAATTCCAGAAATTTCTCTTATTTTGGGGCAAAATTGCAGAAATTTCACTTATTTTGGGGCAAAATTGCAGAAATTTCACTTATTTTAAGGAAAAAGGGCAGAAATTTTCCATATTTTGGGGCAAAAAGGCAGAAATTCTTAATATTTTGTGGCAAAAATGCAAAAAATCTTTTTATTTTGAGGTAAAAAGGCTGAAATTCCCTTTATTTGGGGGCAAAAAGGCAGAAATTTCCCTTATTTTGGGGCAAAATTGCAGAAATTTGACTTATTTCAGGGTAATAAGTCAGAATTTTTCCTTATTTTGGGGCAAACAATACAGAAATTCCCTCTTTTTGGGGAAAATGACAGAAATTCCACTTATTTAGAGGCAAAAAAGCAGAAATTCCCCTTATTTTGGAGCAAAATGAAGAAATTTCCATTTTTTATGGCACAAAGGTATGCATTTTCTTTATTTTCGGGCAAAAATGCAGAAATTCCTCGTATTTTGGAGCAAAATTGCAGAAATTCCCCTAATTGTGGGGCAAAAAGGCAGAAATTCCCTATATGTTAAGGCAAAAAGACTGAAATTTTCCTTATTTTGGGGCAAAACTCAGAAATTCCACTTATTTTAGGGCAAAATTCCAGAAATTTCCCTTGTTTTTGGGCAAAATTGCAGAAATTTCAGTTATTTTGGGGCAAAATTGCAGAAAATTTACTTATTTCAGAAAAAAAGAGAAATTTTCTAATTTTGGGTCAAAAAGGCAGAAATTTCTTTTATTGTGGTACAAAATTGTAGAAATTTTTCTTATTTTGGGGCAAAAAGATAGTAATTTTCCATATTTTGGGGCAAAAATGCAGAAATTCCCTTTATATTGAGGTAAAAAGGCTGAAATTCCCCTTATTTGGGGGCAAAAAGGCAGAATTTTTCCTTATTTTGGGGCAAAATTGCAGAAATTTCACTTATTTCAGGGTAATAAGTCAGAATTTTTTTTTATTTTGGGCCAAAAAAACAGGAATTACCTATGTTTTGGGGGAAAAAGATAGAAATTCCACTGATTTAGAGGCAAAAAAGCAGAAATTCCCCTTATTTTGGAGCAAAATTGCAGAAATTCCCCTAATTGTGGGGCAAAAAGGCAGAAATTCCCTGTATGTTGGGGCAAAAAGATAGAAATTCTCCTTATTTTGGGGCAAAACTCAGAAATTCCACTTATTTTGGGGCAAAATTCCAGAAATTTCACTTATTTTGGGGCAAAATTGCAGAAATTTCACTTATTTCAGAAAAAAAGCAGAAATTTTCTTTTTTGAGGGCAAAAAGGCAGAAATTTCTATTATTTTGGTACAAAATTGCAAAAATTTATCTTATTTTGGAGCAAAAAAGAATATATTTCCCATATTTTGTGGCAAAAATACAGAAATTCCCCTTATTTTGAGGTAAAAAGGCTGAAATTCCTCTTATTTGGCAGCAAAGAGGCAGAAATTTCCTTTATTTTGGGGCAAAATTGCAGAAATTTCACTTATTTCATGGTAATAAGTCAGAAATTTTCTTTATTTTGGGGCAAAAAAGACAGAAATTCCCTTTGTTTTGGAGGAAAAAAAACAGAAATTCCACTTGTTTAGAGGCAAAAAAGCAGAAATTCCCCTTATTTTGGAGCAAAAATGAAGAAATTTTTCGTTTTTTTAATGGCAAAAGGTATGCATTCTTCTTATTTTTGGGGAAAAACGCAGAAATTCTTCGTATTTTAGAGCAAAATTGCAGAAATTTCCCTAATTGTAGGGCAAAAAGGCAGAAATTCCCTATATGTTGGGCAAAAAGACAGAAATTCTCTTTATTTTGGTGCAAAACTCAGAAATTCCACTTATTTTGGGGCAAAATTCCAGAAATTTCCCTTATTTTGGGGCAAAATTGCAGAAATTTCATTTATTTTGTGGCAAAATTGCAGAAATTTCCCTTATTTCAGAGAAAAAGGGCAGAAATTTTCCTTATTTTGAGGCCAAAAGGCAGAAAATCTTATATTTTGTGGCAAAACTGCAGAAATTTCCCTTATTTTGAGGTAAAAAGGCTGACATTCCCCTTATTTGGGAGCAAAAAGCAGAATTTTCCCTTATTTTGGGGCAAAATTGCAGAAATTTCACTTACTTCAGCGTAATAAGTCAGAAATTTCCTTATTTTGGTGCAAAAAAGACAGAAATTCCCTTTGTTTTGGGGGAAAAAGAAAAAATTCCACTTATTTAGAGGCAAAAATGCAGAAATTCCCCTTATTTTGGAGCAAAAATGAAAAAAATTTCCCTTTTTTTATCGCAAAAAGGTATGCATTCTTCTTATTTTCGGGCAAAAAGGCAGAAATTCCTCGTATTTTGGAGCAAAATTGCAGAAATTAACCTAATTGTGGGGCAAAAAGGCGGAAATTCCCTATATGTTGGGGCAAAAAGACAAAAATTCTCCTTATTTTGGAGAAAATCTCAGAAATTCCACTTATTTTGGGGCAAAATTCCAGAAATTTCCCTTATTTTGGGGCAAAATTGCAGAAATTTCACTTATTTTGGGGCAAAATTTCAGAAATTTCACTTATTTCAGGGAAAAAAGAAAGAAATTTTCCTTATTTTGGGGCAAAAAGGCAGAAATTCCTAATATTTTGTGGCAAAAATGCAAAAAATCTTTTTATTTTGAGGTAAAAAGGCTGAAATTCCCTTTTTGGGGGGCAAAAAGGCAGAAATTTTCCTTATTTTGGGCAAAATTGCAGAAATTTCACTTATTTCAGGGTAATAAGTCAGAATTATTTCTTATTTTGGGGCAAACAAGACAGAAATTCCCTCTTTTTGGGAAAAAGACAGAAATTCCACTTATTTAGAGGCAAAAAAGCAGAAATACCCATTATTTTGGAGCAAAATGAAGAAATTTCCATTTTTTTGGCACAAAGGTATGCATTCCTTTTATTCTCGGGCAAAAAGGCAGAAATTCCCCGTATTTTGGAGCAAAATTGCAGAAATTCCCCCAATTGTGGGGCAAAAATGCAGAAATTAACTATATGTTAAGGCAAAAAGACAGAAATTTTTCTTATTTTGGGGATAAACTCAGAAATTCCACTTATTTTGGGGCAAAATTCCAGAAATTTCCCTTGTTTCGGGGCAAAATTGCAGAAATTTCAGTTATTTTGGGGCAAAATTGCAGAAATTTCACTTATTTCAGAAAAAAAGAGAAATTTTCTTATTTTGGGTCAAAAAGGCAGATATTTCTTTTATTTTTGTACAAAATTGCAGAAATTTTTCTTATTTTGGGGCAAAAAGGCAGTAATTTCCCATATTTTGGCCAAAAATGCAAAAATTCCCTTTATATTGAGGTAAAAAGGCTGAAATTCCCCTCATTTGGGGGCAAAAAGGCAGAAATTTCCCTTATTTTGAAGCAAAATTGCAGAAATTTCACTTATTTCAGGGAAAAGGCGGAAATTTTCCTTATTTTGGGGCAAAAAGGCAGAAATTCCACTTATTTTGAGGTAAAAAGGCTAAAATTCCCCTTATTTGGGGGCAAAAAGGCAGAAATTTCCCTTATTTTGGGGCAAAATTGCAAAAATTTTCTTATAATGGGGCAAAAAGGCAGAAATTTCTTTTATTTTGGTACAAAATTGCAGAAATTTTTCTTATTTTGGGGCAAAAAGGCAGAAATTTCCCATATTTTGGGGCAAAAATGCAGAAATTCCCCTTATTTTTAGGTAAAAATGCTGAAATTCCTTTTATTTGGGGGCAAAAAGGCTGAAATTTCCTTTATTTTGGGGCAAAATTCAGAAATTTCACTTATTTCAGGGTAATAAGGCACAAATTTTCCTTATTTTGGGGCAAAAAATACAGAAATTCCCTTTGTTTTGGAGGAAAAAAACAGAAATTCCACTTGTTTAGAGGCAAAAAAGCAGAAATTCTCCTTATTTTAAAGCAAAAATGAAGAAATTTCCCTTTTTTATGGCAAAAAGGTATGCATTCTTCTTATTTTTAGGGAAAAGGGCAGAAATTCCCCGTATATTGAGCAAAATTGCAGAAATTTTCCTAATTGTGAGGCAAAAAGGCAGAAATTCCCTATATGTTGGGCAAAAAGACAGAAATTCTCCTTATTTTGGTGCAAAACTCAGAAATTCCACTTATTTTGGGGCAAAATTCCAGAAATTTCCTTTATTTTGTGGCAAAATTGCAGAAATTTCACTTATTTAAGGGCAAAAAGGCAGAAATTTTCCTTATTTTCGGGCAAAAAGGCAGAAATTCTTATATTTTGTGGCAAAACTGCAGAAATTCCCCTTATTTTGTGGTAAAAAGGCTGAAATTCCCCTTATTTGAAAGCAAAAAGTAAGAAATTTCCCTTATTTTGGGGAAAAATTGCAGAAATTTCACTTACTTCAGCGTAATAAGTCAGAAATTTCCTTATTTTGGTGCAAAAAAGACAGAAATTCCCTTTGTTTTGGGGGAAAAAGAAAAAATTCCACTTATTTAGAGGCAAAAATGCAGAAATTCCCCTTATTTTGGAGCAAAAATGAAGAAATTTCCCTTTTTTTATTGCAAAATGTATGCATTATTCTTATTTTCGGGCAAAAAGGCAGAAATTCCTCGTATTTTGGAGCAAAATTGCAGAAATTCCCCTAATTGTGGGGCAAAAAGGCGGAAATTCCCTACATGTTGGGGCCAAAAGACAGAAATTCTCTTTATTTTGGGGCAAAACTCAGAAATTCCACTTATTTTGGGGCAAAATTGCAGAGATTTTACTTATTTCTGAAAAAAAGCAGAAATTTTCTTATTTTGGGGCAAAAAGGCAGAAATTTCTTTTATTTTGGGAAAAAAATTGCAGAAATTTTTCTTATTTTGGGGCAAAAAGGCAGAAATTTCCCTTATTTTGGGCAAAAATTCAGAAATTCCCCTTATTTTGAGGTAAAAAGGCTGAATTTCCCATTATTTGGGGGCAAAAAGGCAGAAATTTCCCTTATTTTGGGGCAACATTGCAGAAATTATACTTATTTCAGGGAAATAAGTCAGAAATTTTCCTTATTTTGGGGCAAAAATGAAGAAATTCCCTTTGTTTTGGGGGAAAAAGACAGAAATTCCACTTATTTAGAGGCAAAAGCAGAAATTCCCCTTATTTTGGAGCAAAATTGCAGAAATTCCCCTAATTGTGGGGCCAAAAGGCAGAAATTCCCTATATGTTGAAGCAAAAAGATAGAAATTCTCTTTATTTTGGGGCAAAACTCAGAAATTCCACTTATTTTGGGGCACAATTCCAGAAATTTCACTTATTTTGGGGCAAAATTGCAGAAATTTCACATATTTAGGGGCATAATTGCAGAAATTTCACTTATTTCAGAAAAAAAGCAGAAAATTTCTTATTTGGGGGCAAAAAGGCAGAAATTTCTATTATTTTGGTACAAAATTGCAGAAATTTTTCTTATTTTTGGGCAAAAAGGCAGAAATTTCCCATATTTTGTGGCAAAAATACAGAAATCCTCTTATTTTGAGGTAAAAAGGCTGATATTCCTTTTATTTGGGGGCTATAAGGCAGAAATTTCCATTATTTTGGGGCAAAATTGCAGAAATTTCACTTATTTCAGGGTAATAAGTCAGAAATTTTCCTTATTTTGTGGCAAAAAAGACAGGAATTCCCTTTGTTTAGGGGGAAAAAACAGAAATTCCACTTGTTTAGAGGTAAAATAGCAGAAATTCCCCTTATTTTGGAGCAAAAATGAAGAAATTACCCTTTTTTTATGGCAAAAAGGTATGCATTCTTCTTATTTTCGGGCAAAAAGGCAGAAATTCCCCATATTTTGGAGCAAAATTGCAGAAATTCCCCTAATTGTAGGGCAAAAAGGCAGAAATTCCATATATGTTAGGGCAAAACGAAGAAATTCTCCTTATTTTTGGGCAAAACTAAGAAATTCCACTTATTTTGGGGCAAAATTCCAGAAATTTCCCTTATTTTGGGGCAAAATTGCAGAAATTTCACTTATTTTGGGGCAAAATTGCAGAAATTTTACTTATTTCAGAAAAAAAAGGCAGAAATTTTCCTTATTTTGGGGCAAAAAGGCAGAAATTCCTAATATTTTGTGGCAAAAATGCAGAAATTCCCCTTATTTTGAGGTAAAAAGATTGAAATTCTCCTTATTTGAAGGCAAAAAGGCAGAATTTTCCCTTATTTTGGGGCAAAATTGCAGACATTTCACTTATTTCAGGGTAATAAGTCAGAAATTTTCTTTATTTTTGGGAAAAAAAGACAGAAATTCCCTTTGTTTTGGGGGAAAAAGACAGAAATTCCACTTATTTATAGGCAAAAAAGCAGAAATTCCCCTTATTTTGGAACAAAATTGCAGAAATTCCCCTAATTGTGGGGCATAAAGGCAGAAATTACCTATATGTTGGGGCAAAAAGACAGAAATTCTTCTTATTTTGGGGCAAAACTCAGAAATTCCACTTATTTTGGGGCAAAATTCCAGAAATTTCCTTTTTTGGGGGCAAAATTGCAGAAATTTAACTTATTTTGGGGCAAAATTGCAGAAATTTCACTTATTTCAGGGAAAAAAGGCAGAAATTTTCCTTATTTTGGGGCAAATACGCAGAAATTCCTAATATTTTTTGGCAAAAATGCAGAAATTCCCCTTATTTTGTGGTAAAAAGGCTGAAATTCCACTTATTTGGGGGAAAAAATGCAGAATTTTCTTTATTTTGGGGCAAAATTGCAGAAATTTCACTTATTTCAGGTTAATAAGTCAGAAATTTTCCTTATTTTTGGGCAAAAATACAGAAATTCCCTTTGTTTTTGGAGAAAAAGACAGAAATTCCACTTATTTAGAGGCAAAAAAGCAGAAATTCCCCTTAATATGGAGCAAAAATGAAGATATTTCCCTTTTTTATGGAAAAAGTTATGCATTCTTCTTATTTTCGGGCAAAAAGGCAGAAATTCCCCGTATTTTGGAGCAAAATTGCAGAAATTCCTTTAATTGTGGGGTAAAAAAGAAGAAATTCCCTATATGTTGGGGCAAAAAGACAGAAATTCTCCTTGTTTTAAGGCAAAACTCAGAAATTTCACTTATTTTGGGTTAAAATTGCAGAAATTTCACTTATTTCAGGAAAAAAAAGCAGAAATTTTCTTATTTAGGGGCAAAGAGGCAGAAATTTCAGTTATTTTGGTACAAAATTGCAGAATTTTTTTTATTTTGGGGCAAAAAAGCAGAAATTTCGCTTATTTTGGGGAAAATATGCAGAAATTCCCCTTATTTTGATGTAAAAAGGCTGAAATTCCCCTTAATTGGGGGCAGAAAGGCAGAAATTTCCCTTATTTTGGGGCAATATTGCAGAAATTTCACTTATTTAAGGGTAATAAGTCAGAAATTTTCCTTATTTTGGGGAAAAAATACAGAAATTCCCTTTGTTTTGGGGGAAAAAAAGAAATTCCACTTATTTAGATGCAAAAAACAGAAATTCCCTTTATTTTGTAGCATAAATGAAGAAATTTCCCTTTTTTATGGTAAAAAGGTATGCATTCTTCTTATTTTCGGGCAAAATGCAGAACGTCCCCGTATTTTGGAGCAATTGCAGAAATTCCCCTAACTGTGGGGCAAAAAGGCAGAAATTCCCTATATGTTAGGGCAAAAAGACGAAATTCTCCTTATTTTGGGGCAAAACTCAGAAATTCCACTTATTTTGGGGCAAAATTCCAGAAATTCCCCTTATTTTGGGGCAAAAGTGCAGAAATTTCCCCTATTTAGGGGCAAAATTTTAGAAATTTCACTTATTTCAGGGAAAAAAGGCAGAAATTTTCCTTATTTTGGGGCAAGAAGGCAGAAATTCCTAATATTTTGTGGCAAAAATGCAGAAATTCCTCTTATTTTGAGGTAAAAAGGCTGAAATTCCCCTTATTTGGGGGCAAAAAGGCAGAATTTTCCCTTATTTTGGGGCAAAATTGGAGAAATTTCACTTATTTCAGGGTAATAATTAAGAAATTTTCCTTATTTTGTGGCAAAAAAGACAGAAATTCCCTTTGTTTTGGGGGAAAAAGATAGAAATTCCACTTATTTAGAGGCAAAAAAGCAGAAATTCCTCTTAATATGGAGCAAAAATGAAGAAATTTCCCTTTTTTATGGCAAAAAGTTATGCATTCTTCTTATTTTTGGGCAAAAAGGCAGAAATTCCCCGTATTTTGGAGCAAAATTGCAAAAATTCCCCTAATTGTGGGGTAAAAAGGCAGAAATTCCCTATATGTTGGGGCAAAAAGACAGAAATTCTTTTTATTTTAAGGCAAAACTCAGAAATTCCAATTATTTTGGGGCAAAATTCCAGAAATTTCCCTTATTTTGGGGCAAAATTGCAGAAATTCCTTTTATTTTGAGGTAAAAAGGCTGAAATTCCCATTATTTGGGGGCAAAAAGGAAAATTTCAGGAAAAAAAGCAGAAATTTTCTTATTTTGAAGCAAAAAGGCAGAAATTTCTTTTATTTTGATACAAAATTGCAGAAATTTGTCTTACTTTGGGGCAAAAAGGCAGAAATTTCCCTTATTTTGGGGCAAATATGCCGAAATTCCCCTTATTTTGAGGTAAAAAGGCTGATATTTCCATTATTTGGGGGCAAAAAGGCAGATATTTCCCTTATTTTGGGGCAAAATTGCAGAAATTTCACTTATTTCAGGGTAATAAGTCAGAAATTTTTCTTATTTTGTGGAAAAAAATATAGAATTTCCATTGGTTTTGGGGGAAAAAGACAGAAATTTCACTTATTTAGAGGCAAAAAAGCAGAAATTCCCCTTATTTTGGAGAAAAATTGCAGAAATTCCCCTAAATGTGGGCAAAAAGGCAGAAATTCCCTATATGTTGGAGCAAATGGACAAAAATTCTCCTTATTTTGGAGCAAAACTCAGAAATTCCACTTATTTTCGGGGAAAATTCCAAAAATTTCACATATTTTGGGGCAAAATTGCAGAAATTTCACTTATTTTGGAGCAAAATGGCAGAAATTTCACTTATTACAGAAAAAAAGCAGAAATTTTATTTTTTTGGGGCAAAAAGGCAGAAATTTCTTTTATTTTGGTACAAAATTGCAGAAATATTTCTTTTTTGGGGGCAAAAAGGCCGAAATTTCCCTTATTTTGGGCAAAAATGCAAAAATTCCCCTTATTTTGAGGAAAAAAGGCTGAAATTCCCATTATTTGGGGGCAAAAAGGAAGAAATTTCCCTTATTTTGGGGCAAAATTGCAAAAATTTCACTTATTTCAGGGTAATAAGTCAGAATTTTTTTTATTTTGGGCCAAAAAAACAGGAATTACCTTTGTTTTGGGAGAAAAAGATAGACATTCCACTTATTTAGAGGCAATAAAGCAGAAATTCCCCTTATTTTAGAGCAAAATTGCAGAAATTCCCCTAATTGTGGGGCAAAAAGGCAGAAATTCCCTATATGTTGGGGCAAAAAGATAGAAATTCTCTTTATTTTGGGGCAAAACTCAAAAATTCCACTTCTTTTGGGGCAAAATTTCAGAAATTTCACTTATTTTGGGGCAAAATTGCAGAAATTTCACTTATTTTGGGGCAAAATTGCAGAAATTTCACTTATTTCAGAAAAAAGCAGAAATTTTCTTATTTGGGGACAAAAAGGCAGAAATTTCTATTATTTTGGTACAAAATTGCAGAAATTTTTCTTATTTTGGGGCAAAAAATATATATTTCTCATATTTTGTGGCAAAAATACAGAAATCCCCCTTATTTTGAGGTAAAAAGGCTGAAATTCCTCTTATTTGAGGGCAAAAAGGCAGAAATTTCCTTTATTGTGGGGCAAAATTGCAGAAATTTCACTTATGTCAGGGTAATAAGTCAGAAAATTTCCTTATTTTGGGGCAAAAAAGACAGAAATTCCCTTTGTTTTTGAGGAAAAAAACAGAAATTCCACTTGTTCAGAGGCAAAAAAGCAGAAATTCCCCTTATTTTGGTTCAAAACTCAGAAATTCCACTTATTTTGGGGCAAAATTCCAGAAATTTCCCTTATTTTGGGGCAAAATTGCAGAAATTTTATTTATTTTGGGGCAAAATTGCAGAAATTTCACTTATTTCAGGGAAAAAAGGCAGAAATTTCCCTTATTTTGTGGCAAAAAGGTAGAAATTCTTATATTTTGTGGCAAAACTGCAGAAATTCCCCTTATTTTGAGGTAAAAAGGCTGAAATTACCATTATTTGGGGCAAAAGGCAGAAATTTCCCTTATTTTGGGTCGAAATTGCAGAAATTTCAGTTACTTCAGCATAATAAGTCAGAAATTTCCTTATTTTGGTGCAAAAAAGACAGAAATTCCCTTTGTTTTGGGGGAAAAATAAAAAATTCCACTTATTTAGAGGCAAAAAAGCAGAAATTCCCCTTATTTTGGAGCAAAAATGAAGAAATTTCCTTTTTTTTATTGCAAAAAGGTATGCATTCTTCTTATTTTTAGGCAAAAAGGCAGAAATTCCTTGTATTTTGGAGCAAAATTGCAGAAATTCCCCTAATTGTGGGGCAAAAAGGCAGAAATTCCCTATATGTTGGGGCAAAAAGACAGAAATTCTCCTTATTTTAGGGCAAAACTCAGAAATTCCACTTATTTTCGGGAAAAATTCCAGAAAATCCCCATATTTTGGAGCAAAATTGCAGAAATTCCCCTAATTGTTGGGCATAAAGGCAGAAATTCCCTATATGTTGGGGCAAAAAGACAGAAATTCTCGTTATTTTTGGGCAAAACTCAGAAATTCCACTTATTTTGGGGCAAAATTCCAGAAATTTCCCTTATTTGGGGGCAAAATTGCAGAAATTTCACTTATTTTTGGGCAAAATTGCAGAAATTTCACTTATTTCAGAAAAAAAAAGAAATTTTCTTATTTTGGGGCAAAAAGGCAGAAATTTCTTTTATTTTGGTACAAAATTGCAGAAATTTTTCTTATTTTGGTGCAAAAAGGCAGAAATTTCCCTTATTTTGGGGCAAAATTGCAGAAATTTCACTTATTTCAGGGTAATAAGTCAGAAATTTTCCTTATTTTTGGGCAAAAATGACAGAAATTCCTTTTGTTTTTGAGGAAAAAAACAGAAATTCCACTTGTTCAGAGGCAAAAAAGCAGAAATTCCTCTTATTTTGGTTCAAAACTCAGAAATTCCACTTATTTTGGGGCAAAATTCCAGAAATTTCCCTTATTTTGGGGTAAAATTGCAGAAATTTTATTTATTTGGGGCAAAATTGCAGAAATTTCACTTATTTCAGGGAAAAAAGGAAGAAATTTTCCTTATTTTGTGGCAAAAAGGTAGAAATTCTTATATTTTGTGGCAAAACTGCAGAAATTCCCCTTATTTTGAGGTAAGAAGGCTGAAATTCCCTTTATTTGGGGGCAAAAAGGCAGAAATTTCCCTTATTTTGGGGCAAAATTGCAGAAATTTCACTTACTTCAGTGTAATAAGATAGAAATTTCCTTATTTTGGTGCAAAAAAGACAGAAATTCCTTTGTTTTGGGGGAAAAATAAAAAATTCCACTTATTTAGAGGCAAAAAAGAAGAAATTCCCCTTATATTGGAGTAAAAATGAAGAAATTTCCCTTTTTTTTATTGCAAAAAGATATGCATTCTTCTTATTTTCAGGCAAAAAGGCAGAAATTCCTTGTATTTTGGAGCAAAATTGCAGAAATTCCCCTAATTGTGGGGCAAAAATGCAGAAATTCCCTATATGTTGGGGCAAAAAGACAGAAATTCTCCTTATTTTAGGGCAAAACTCAGAAATTCCACTTATTTTCGGGGAAAATTCCAGAAAATCCCCATATTTTGGAGCAAAATTGCAGAAATTCTCCTAATTATTGGGCATTAAGGCAGAAATTCCCTATATGTTGGGGCACAAAGACAAAAATTCTCGTTATTTTTGGACAAAACTCAGAAATTCCACTTATATTGGGGCAAAATTCCAGAAATTTCCCTTATTTGGGGGCAAAATTGCAGAAATTTCACTTATTTTTGGGAAAAATTGCAGAAATTTCACTTATTTCAGAAAAAAAGAGAAATTTTCTTATTTTGGGGCAAAAAGGCAGAAATTTCTTTTGTTTTGGTACAAAATTGCAGAAATTTTTCTTATTTTTGGGCAAAAAGGCAGAAATTTCCCTTATTTTGGGGCAAAATTGCAGAAATTTCACTTATTTCAGGATAATAAGTCAGAAATTTTCCTTATTTTTGGGCAAAAAAGACAGAAATTCCTTTTCTTTTGGGGGAAAAAGACTGAAATTCCACATTTTTAGAGGCAAAAAAGCAGAAATTCCCCTTATTTTGGAGCAAAAAAGAAGAAATTTCTTTTTTTTGTGGCAAAAGTTATTCATTCCTCTTATATTCAGGCTAAAAAGCAGAAATTCCCCGTATTTTGTAGCAAAATTGCAGAAATTCCCCTAATTGTAGGGCAAAAAGGCAGAAATTCCGTATATGTTAGGGCAAAACGAAGAAATTCTCCTTATTTTTGGGCAAAACTAAGAAATTCCACTTATTTTGGGGCAAAATTCCAGAAATTTCCCTTATTTTGGGGCAAAATTGCAGAAATTTCACTTATTTTGGGGCAAAATTGCAGAAATTTTACTTATTTCAGAAAAAAAGGCAGAAATTTTCCTTATTTTGGGGCAAAAAGGCAAAAATTCCTAATATTTTGTGGCAAAAATGCAGAAATTCCCCTTATTTTGAGGTAAAAAGATTGAAATTCTCCTTATTTGAAGGCAAAAAGGCAGAATTTTCCCTTATTTTGGGGCAAAATTGCAGACATTTCACTTATTTCAGGGTAATAAGTCAGAAATTTTCTTTATTTTTGGGAAAAAAAGACAGAAATTCCCTTTGTTTTGGGGGAAAAGACAGAAATTCCACTTATTTATAGGCAAAAAAGCAGAAATTCCCCTTATTTTGGAACAAAATTGCAGAATTTCCCCTAATTGTGGGGCATAAAGGCAGAAATTACCTATATGTTGGGGCAAAAAGACAGAAATTCTTTTTATTTTGGGGCAAAACTCAGAAATTCCACTTATTTTGGGGCAAAATTCCAGAAATTTCCTTTTTTGGGGCAAAATTGCAGAAATTTAACTTATTTTGGGGCAAAATTGCAGAAATTTCACTTATTTCAGGGAAAAAAGGCAGAAATTTTCCTTA
Source organism: Micromys minutus (assembly GCF_963924665.1). Lineage (NCBI taxonomy): Eukaryota > Metazoa > Chordata > Mammalia > Rodentia > Muridae > Micromys > Micromys minutus. Next base: position 2,382,033 of record NW_027667133.1, on the reverse strand, counting down.
TTTTGGGGCAAATACACAGAAATTCCTAATATTTTTTGGCAAAAATGCAGAAATTCCCCTTATTTTGTGGTAAAAAGGCTGAAATTCCACTTATTTGGGGGAAAAATGCAGAATTTTCTTTATTTTGGGGCAAAATTGCAGAAATTTCACTTATTTCAGGTTAATAAGTCAGAAATTTTCCTTTTTTTTGGGCAAAAAAGACAGAAATTCCCTTTGTTTTTGGAGAAAAAGACAGAAATTCCACTTATTTAGAGGCAAAAAAGCAGAAATTCCCCTTAATATGGAGCAAAAATGAAGATATTTCCCTTTTTTATGGAAAAAGTTATGCATTCTTCTTATTTTCGGGCAAAAAGGCAGAAATTCCCCGTATTTTGGAGCAAAATTGCAGAAATTCCTTTAATTGTGGGGTAAAAAAGAAGAAATTCCCTATATGTTGGGGCAAAAAGACAGAAATTCTCCTTGTTTTAAGGCAAAACTCAGAAATTTCACTTATTTTGGGTTAAAATTGCAGAAATTTCACTTATTTCAGGAAAAAAAAAGCAGAAATTTTCTTATTTAGGGGCAAAGAGGCAGAAATTTCAGTTATTTTGGTACAAAATTGCAGAATTTTTTTTATTTTGGGGCAAAAAAGCAGAAATTTCGCTTATTTTGGGGAAAATATGCAGAAATTCCCCTTATTTTGATGTAAAAAGGCTGAAATTCCCCTTAATTGGGGGCAGAAAGGCAGAAATTTCCCTTATTTTGGGGCAATATTGCAGAAATTTCACTTATTTAAGGGTAATAAGTCAGAAATTTTCCTTATTTTCGGGAAAAAATACAGAAATTCCCTTTGTTTTGGGGGAAAAAAGAAATTCCACTTATTTAGAGGCAAAAAACAGAAATTCCCTTTATTTTGTAGCATAAATGAAGAAATTTCCCTTTTTTATGGTAAAAAGGTATGCATTCTTCTTATTTTCGGGCAAAATGCAGAACGTCCCCGTATTTTGGAGCAAAATTGCAGAAATTCCCCTAACTGTGGGGCAAAAAGGCAGAAATTCCCTATATGTTAGGGCAAAAAGATGAAATTCTCCTTATTTTGGGGCAAAACTCAGAAATTCCACTTATTTTGGGGCAAAATTCCAGAAATTCTCCTTATTTTGGGGCAAAAGTGCAGAAATTTCCCCTATTTAGGGGCAAAATTTCAGAAATTTCACTTATTTCAGGGAAAAAAGGCAGAAATTTTCCTTATTTTGGGGCAAGAAGGCAGAAATTCCTAATATTTTGTGGCAAAAATGCAGAAATTCCTCTTATTTTGAGGTAAAAAGGCTGAAATTCCCCTTATTTGGGGGCAAAAAGGCAGAATTTTCCCTTATTTTGGGGCAAAATTGGAGAAATTTCACTTATTTCAGGGTAATAATTAAGAAATTTTCCTTATTTTGTGGCAAAAAAGACAGAAATTCCCTTTGTTTTGGGGGAAAAAGATAGAAATTCCACTTATTTAGAGGCAAAAAAGCAGAAATTCCTCTTAATATGGAGCAAAAATGGAGAAATTTCCATTTTTTATGGCAAAAAGTTATGCATTCTTCTTATTTTCAGGCAAAAAGGCAGAAATTCCCCGTATTTTGGAGCAAAATTGCAGAAATTCCCCTAATTGTGGGGTAAAAAGGCAGAAATTCCCTATATGTTGGGGCAAAAAGACAGAAATTCTTTTTATTTTAAGGCAAAACTCAGAAATTCCAATTATTTTGGGGCAAAATTCCAGAAATTTCCCTTATTTTGGGGCAAAATTGCAGAAATTTCTTTTATTTTGAGGTAAAAAGGCTGAAATTCCCATTATTTGGGGGCAAAAAGGAAAATTTCAGGAAAAAAAGCAGAAATTTTCTTATTTTGAAGCAAAAAGGCAGAAATTTCTTTTATTTTGGTACAAAATTGCAGAAATTTGTCTTATTTTGGGGCAAAAAGGCAGAAATTTCCCTTATTTTGGGGCAAATATGCCGAAATTCCCCTTATTTTGAGGTAAAAAGGCTGATATTTCCATTATTTGGGGGCAAAAAGGCAGATATTTCCCTTATTTTGGGGCAAAATTGCAGAAATTTCACTTATTTCAGGGTAATAAGTCAGAAATTTTTCTTATTTTGTGGAAAAAAATATAGAATTTCCATTGGTTTTGGGGGAAAAAGACAGAAATTTCACTTATTTAGAGGCAAAAAAGCAGAAATTCCCCTTATTTTGGAGAAAAATTGCAGAAATTCCCCTAAATGTGGGCAAAAAGGCAGAAATTCCCTATATGTTGGGGCAAATGGACAAAAATTCTCTTTATTTTGGAGCAAAACTCAGAAATTCCACATTTTTTCGGGGAAAATTCCAAAAATTTCACATATTTTGGGGCAAAATTGCAGAAATTTCACTTATTTTGGAGCAAAATGGCAGAAATTTCACTTATTACAGAAAAAAAAGCAGAAATTTTATTTTTTGGGGGCAAAAAGGCAGAAATTTCTTTTATTTTGGTACAAAATTGCAGAAATATTTCTTTTTTGGGGGCAAAAAGGCCGAAATTTCCCTTATTTTGGGCAAAAATGCAAAAATTCCCCTTATTTTGAGGAAAAAAGGCTGAAATTCCCATTATTTGGGGGCAAAAAGGAAGAAATTTCCCTTATTTTGGGGCAAAATTGCAGAAATTTCACTTATTTCAGGGTAATAAGTCAGAATTTTTTTTATTTTGGGCCAAAAAAACAGGAATTACCTTTGTTTTGGGAGAAAAAGATAGACATTCCACTTATTTAGAGGCAATAAAGCAAAAATTCCCCTTATTTTAGAGCAAAATTGCAGAAATTCCCCTAATTGTGGGGCAAAAAGGCAGAAATTCCCTATATGTTGGGGCAAAAAGATAGAAATTCTCTTTATTTTGGGGCAAAACTCAAAAATTCCACTTCTTTTGGGGCAAAATTTCAGAAATTTCACTTATTTTGGGGCAAAATTGCAGAAATTTCACTTATTTTGGGGCAAAATTGCAGAAATTTCACTTATTTCAGAAAAAAAGCAGAAATTTTCTTATTTGGGGACAAAAAGGCAGAAATTTCTATTATTTTGGTACAAAATTGCAGAAATTTTTCTTATTTTAGGGCAAAAAAATATATATTTCTCATATTTTGTGGCAAAAATACAGAAATCCCCTTATTTTGAGGTAAAAAGGCTGAAATTCCTCTTATTTGAGGGCAAATGGCAGAAATTTCCTTTATTGTGGGGCAAAATTGCAGAAATTTCACTTATGTCAGGGTAATAAGTCAGAAAATTTCCTTATTTTGGGGCAAAAAAGACAGAAATTCCCTTTGTTTTTGAGGAAAAAAACAGAAATTCCACTTGTTCAGAGGCAAAAAAGCAGAAATTCCCCTTATTTTGGTTCAAAACTCAGAAATTCCACTTATTTTGGAGCAAAATTCCAGAAATTTCCATTATTTTGGGGCAAAATTGCAGAAATTTTATTTATTTTGGGGCAAAATTGCAGAAATTTCACTTATTTCAGGGAAAAAAGGCAGAAATTTCCCTTATTTTGTGGCAAAAAGGTAGAAATTCTTATATTTTGTGGCAAAACTGCAGAAATTCTTTTTATTTTGAGGTAAAAAGGCTGAAATTCCCTTTATTTGGGGGCAAAAAGGCAGAAATTTCCTTATTTTGGGGCAAAATTGCAGAAATTTCACTTACTTCAGCGTAATAAGATAGAAATTTCCTTATTTTGGTGCAAAAAATACAGAAATTCCCTTTGTTTTGGGGGAAAAATAAAAAATTCCACTTATTTAGAGGCAAAAAAGAAGAAATTCCCCTTATTTTGGAGTAAAAATGAAGAAATTTCCCTTTTTTTATTGCAAAAAGATATGCATTCTTCTTATTTTCAGGCAAAAAGGCAGAAATTCCTTGTATTTTGGAGAAAAATTGCAGAAATTCCCCTAATTGTGGGGCAAAAATGCAGAAATTCCCTATATGTTGGGGCAAAAAGACAGAAATTCTCCTTATTTTAGGGCAAAACTCAGAAATTCCACTTATTTTCGGGGAAAATTCCAGAAAATCCCCATATTTTGGAGCAAAATTGCAGAAATTCTCCTAATTATTGGGCATTAAGGCAGAAATTCCCTATATGTTGGGGCACAAAGACAAAAATTCTCGTTATTTTTGGGCAAAACTAAGAAATTCCACTTATTTTGGGGCAAAATTCCAGAAATTTCCCTTATTTGGGGGCAAAATTGCAGAAATTTCACTTATTTTTGGGAAAAATTGCAGAAATTTCACTTATTTCAGGATAATAAGTCTGAAATTTTCCTTATTTTTGGGCAAAAAAGACAGAAATTCCTTTTCTTTTGGGGGAAAAAGACTGAAATTCCACATTTTTAGAGGCAAAAAAGCAGAAATTCCCCTTATTTTGGAGCAAAAAAGAAGAAATTTCTTTTTTTTGTGGCAAAAGGTATTCATTCCTCTTATATTCAGGCTAAAAAGCAGAAATTCCCCGTATTTTGTAGCAAAATTGCAGAAATTCTCCTAATTGTAGGGCAAAAAGGCAGAAATTCCGTATATGTTAGGGCAAAACGAAGAAATTCTCCTTATTTTTGGGCAAAACTAAGAAATTCCACTTATTTTGGGGCAAAATTCCAGAAATTTCCCTTATTTTGGGGCAAAATTGCAGAAATTTCACTTATTTTGGGGCAAAATTGCAGAAATTTTACTTATTTCAGAAAAAAAAGGCAGAAATTTTCCTTATTTTGGGGCAAAAAGGCAGAAATTCCTAATATTTTGTGGCAAAAATGCAGAAATTCCCCTTATTTTGAGGTAAAAAGATTGAAATTCTCCTTATTTGAAGGCAAAAAGGCAGAATTTTCCCTTATTTTGGGGCAAAATTGCAGACATTTCACTTATTTCAGGGTAATAAGTCAGAAATTTTCTTTATTTTTGGGAAAAAAAGACAGAAATTCCCTTTGTTTTGGGGGAAAAAGACAGAAATTCCACTTATTTATAGGCAAAAAAGCAGAAATTCCCCTTATTTTGGAACAAAATTGCAGAAATTCCCCTAATTGTGGGGCATAAAGGTAGAAATTACCTATATGTTGGGGCAAAAAGACAGAAATTCTTTTTATTTTGGAGCAAAACTCAGAAATTCCACTTATTTTGGGGCAAAATTCCAGAAATTTCCTTTTTTGGGGCAAAATTGCAGAAATTTAACTTATTTTGGGGCAAAATTGCAGAAATTTCACTTATTTCAGGGAAAAAAGGCAGAAATTTTCCTTATTTTGGGGCAAATACGCAGAAATTCCTAATATTTTTTGGCAAAAATGCAGAAATTCCGCTTATTTTGTGGTAAAAAGGCTGAAATTCCACTTATTTGGGGAAAAAATGCAGAATTTTCTTTATTTTGGGGCAAAATTGCAGAAATTTCACTTATTTCAGGTTAATAAGTCAGAAATTTTCCTTTTTTTGGACAAAAAAGACAGAAATTCCCTTTGTTTTTGGAGAAAAAGACAGAAATTCCACTTATTTAGAGGCAAAAAAGCAGAAATTCCCCTTAATATGGAGCAAAAATGAAGATATTTCCTTTTTCTATGGAAAAAGTTATGCATTCTTCTTATTTTCGGGCAAAAAGGCAGAAATTCCCCGTATTTTGGAGCAAAATTGCAGAAATTCCTTTAATTGTGGGGTAAAAAAGAAGAAATTCCCTATATGTTGGGGCAAAAAGACAGAAATTCTCCTTGTTTTAAGGCAAAACTCAGAAATTTCACTTATTTTGGGTTAAAATTGCAGAAATTTCACTTATTTCAGGAAAAAAAAGCAGAAATTTTCTTATTTAGGGGCAAAGAGGCAGAAATTTCAGTTATTTTGGTACAAAATTGCAGAATTTTTTTTATTTTGGGGCAAAAAAGCAGAAATTTCGCTTATTTTGGGGAAAATATGCAGAAATTCCCCTTATTTTGATGTAAAAAGGCTGAAATTCTCCTTAATTGGGGGCAGAAAGGCAGAAATTTCCCTTATTTTGGGGCAATATTGCAGAAATTTCACTTATTTAAGGGTAATAAGTCAGAAATTTTCCTTATTTTGGGGAAAAAATACAGAAATTCCCTTTGTTTTGGGGGAAAAAAGAAATTCCACTTATTTAGAGGCAAAAAACAGAAATTCCCTTTATTTTGTAGCATAAATGAAGAAATTTCCCTTTTTTATGGTAAAAAGGTATGCATTCTTCTTATTTTCGGGCAAAATGCAGAACGTCCCCGTATTTTGGAGCAAAATTGCAGAAATTCCCCTAACTGTGGGGCAAAAAGGCAGAAATTCCCTATATGTTAGGGCAAAAAGACGAAATTCTCCTTATTTTGGGGCAAAACTCAGAAATTCCACTTATTTTGGGGCAAAATTCCAGAAATTCCCCTTATTTTGGGGCAAAAGTGCAGAAATTTCCCCTATTTAGGGGCAAAATTTTAGAAATTTCACTTATTTCAGGGAAAAAAGGCAGAAATTTTCCTTATTTTGGGGCAAGAAGGCAGAAATTCCTAATATTTTGTGGCAAAAATGCAGAAATTCCTCTTATTTTGAGGTAAAAAGGCTGAAATTCCCCTTATTTGGGGGCAAAAAGGCAGAATTTTCCCTTATTTTGGGGCAAAATTGGAGAAATTTCACTTATTTCAGGGTAATAATTAAGAAATTTTCCTTATTTTGTGGCAAAAAAGACAGAAATTCCCTTTGTTTTGGGGGAAAAAGATAGAAATTCCACTTATTTAGAGGCAAAAAAGCAGAAATTCCTCTTAATATGGAGCAAAAATGAAGAAATTTCCCTTTTTTATGGCAAAAAGTTATGCATTCTTCTTATTTTCGGGCAAAAAGGCAGAAATTCCCCGTATTTTGGAGCAAAATTGCAGAAATTCCCCTAATTGTGGGGTAAAAAGGCAGAAATTCCCTATATGTTGGGGCAAAAAGACAGAAATTCTTTTTATTTTAAGGCAAAACTCAGAAATTCCAATTATTTTGGGGCAAAATTCCAGAAATTTCCCTTATTTTGGGGCAAAATTGCAGAAATTTCTTTTATTTTGAGGTAAAAAGGCTGAAATTCCCATTATTTGGGGGCAAAAAGGAAAATTTCAGGAAAAAAAGCAGAAATTTTTTTATTTTGAAGCAAAAAGGCAGAAATTTCTTTTATTTTGGTACAAAATTGCAGAAATTTGTCTTATTTTGGGGCAAAAAGGCAGAAATTTCCCTTATTTTGGGGCAAATATGCCGAAATTCCCCTTATTTTGAGGTAAAAAGGCTGATATTTCCATTATTTGGGGGCAAAAAGGCAGATATTTCCCTTATTTTGGGGCAAAATTGCAGAAATTTCACTTATTTCAGGGTAATAAGTCAGAAATTTTTCTTATTTTGTGGAAAAAAATATAGAATTTCCATTGGTTTTGGGGGAAAAAGACAGAAATTTCACTTATTTAGAGGCAAAAAAGCAGAAATTCCCCTTATTTTGGAGAAAAATTGCAGAAATTCCCCTAATTGTAGGGCAAAAAGGCAGAAATTCCGTATATGTTAGGGCAAAACGAAGAAATTCTCCTTATTTTTGGGCAAAACTAAGAAATTCCACTTATTTTGGGGCAAAATTCCAGAAATTTCCCTTATTTTGGGGCAAAATTGCAGAAATTTCACTTATTTTGGGGCAAAATTGCAGAAATTTTACTTATTTCAGAAAAAAAAGGCAGAAATTTTCCTTATTTTGGGGCAAAAAGGCAGAAATTCCTAATATTTTGTGGCAAAAATGCAGAAATTCCCCTTATTTTGAAGTAAAAAGATTGAAATTCTCCTTATTTGAAGGCAAAAAGGCAGAATTTTCCCTTATTTTGGGGCAAAATTGCAGACATTTCACTTATTTCAGGGTAATAAGTCAGAAATTTTCTTTATTTTTGGGAAAAAAAGACAGAAATTCCCTTTGTTTTGGGGGAAAAAGACAGAAATTCCACTTATTTATAGGCAAAAAAGCAGAAATTCCCCTTATTTTGGAACAAAATTGCAGAAATTCCCCTAATTGTGGGGCATAAAGGCAGAAATTACCTATATGTTGGGGCAAAAAGACAGAAATTCTTTTTATTTTGGGGCAAAACTCAGAAATTCCACTTATTTTGGGGCAAAATTCCAGAAATTTCCTTTTTTGGGGCAATATTGCAGAAATTTAACTTATTTTGGGGCAAAATTGCAGAAATTTCACTTATTTCAGGGAAAAAAGGCAGAAATTTTCCTTATTTTGGGGCAAATACGCAGAAATTCCTAATATTTTTGGCAAAAATGCAGAAATTCCCCTTATTTTGTGGTAAAAAGGCTGAAATTCCACTTATTTGGGGGAAAAAATGCAGAATTTTCTTTATTTTGGGGCAAAATTGCAGAAATTTCACTTATTTCAGGTTAATAAGTCAGAAATTTTCCTTTTTTTGGGCAAAAAAGACAGAAATTCCCTTTGTTTTTGGAGAAAAAGACAGAAATTCCACTTATTTAGAGGCAAAAAAGCAGAAATTCCCCTTAATATGGAGCAAAAATGAAGATATTTCCTTTTTTTATGGAAAAAGTTATGCATTCTTCTTATTTTCGGGCAAAAAGGCAGAAATTCCCCGTATTTTGGAGCAAAATTGCAGAAATTCCTTTAATTGTGGGGTAAAAAAGAAGAAATTCCCTATATGTTGGGGCAAAAAGACAGAAATTCTCCTTGTTTTAAGGCAAAACTCAGAAATTTCACTTATTTTGGGTTAAAATTGCAGAAATTTCACTTATTTCAGGAAAAAAAAGCAGAAATTTTCTTATTTAGGGGCAAAGAGGCAGAAATTTCAGTTATTTTGGTACAAAATTGCAGAATTTTTTTTATTTTGGGGCAAAAAAGCAGAAATTTCGCTTATTTTGGGGAAAATATGCAGAAATTCCCCTTATTTTGATGTAAAAAGGCTGAAATTCTCCTTAATTGGGGGCAGAAAGGCAGAAATTTCCCTTATTTTGGGGCAATATTGCAGAAATTTCACTTATTTAAGGGTAATAAGTCAGAAATTTTCCTTATTTTGGGGAAAAAATACAGAAATTCCCTTTGTTTTGGGGGAAAAAAGAAATTCCACTTATTTAGAGGCAAAAAACAGAAATTCCCTTTATTTTGTAGCATAAATGAAGAAATTTCCCTTTTTTATGGTAAAAAGGTATGCATTCTTCTTATTTTCGGGCAAAATGCAGAACGTCCCCGTATTTTGGAGCAAAATTGCAGAAATTCCCCTAACTGTGGGGCAAAAAGGCAGAAATTCCCTATATGTTAGGGCAAAAAGACGAAATTCTCCTTATTTTGGGGCAAAACTCAGAAATTCCACTTATTTTGGGGCAAAATTCCAGAAATTCCCCTTATTTTGGGGCAAAAGTGCAGAAATTTCCCCTATTTAGGGGCAAAATTTCAGAAATTTCACTTATTTCAGGGAAAAAAGGCAGAAATTTTCCTTATTTTGGGGCAAGAAGGCAGAAATTCCTAATATTTTGTGGCAAAAATGCAGAAATTCCTCTTATTTTGAGGTAAAAAGGCTGAAATTCCCCTTATTTGGGGGCAAAAAGGCAGAATTTTCCCTTATTTTGGGGCAAAATTGGAGAAATTTCACTTATTTCAGGGTAATAATTAAGAAATTTTCCTTATTTTGTGGCAAAAAAGACAGAAATTCCCTTTGTTTTGGGGGAAAAAGATAGAAATTCCACTTATTTAGAGGCAAAAAAGCAGAAATTCCTCTTAATATGGAGCAAAAATGAAGAAATTTCCCTTTTTTATGGCAAAAAGTTATGCATTCTTCTTATTTTCGGGCAAAAAGGCAGAAATTCCCCGTATTTTGGAGCAAAATTGCAGAAATTCCCCTAATTGTGGGGTAAAAAGGCAGAAATTCCCTATATGTTGGGGCAAAAAGACAGAAATTCTTTTTATTTTAAGGCAAAACTCAGAAATTCCAATTATTTTGGGGCAAAATTCCAGAAATTTCCCTTATTTTGGGGCAAAATTGCAGAAATTTCTTTTATTTTGAGGTAAAAAGGCTGAAATTCCCATTATTTGGGGGCAAAAAGGAAAATTTCAGGAAAAAAAGCAGAAATTTTTTTATTTTGAAGCAAAAAGGCAGAAATTTCTTTTATTTTGGTACAAAATTGCAGAAATTTGTCTTATTTTGGGGCAAAAAGGCAGAAATTTCCCTTATTTTGGGGCAAATATGCCGAAATTCCCCTTATTTTGAGGTAAAAAGGCTGATATTTCCATTATTTGGGGGCAAAAAGGCAGATATTTCCCTTATTTTGGGGCAAAATTGCAGAAATTTCACTTATTTCAGGGTAATAAGTCAGAAATTTTTCTTATTTTGTGGAAAAAAATATAGAATTTCCATTGGTTTTGGGGGAAAAAGACAGAAATTTCACTTATTTAGAGGCAAAAAAGCAGAAATTCCCCTTATTTTGGAGAAAAATTGCAGAAATTCCCCTAAATGTGGGCAAAAAGGCAGAAATTCCCTATATGTTGGGGCAAATGGACAAAAATTCTCCTTATTTTGGAGCAAAACTCAGAAATTCCACTTATTTTCGGGGAAAATTCCAAAAATTTCACATATTTTGGGGCAAAATTGCAGAAATTTCACTTATTTTGGAGCAAAAGGGCAGAAATTTCACTTATTACAGAAAAAAAAGCAGAAATTTTATTTTTTTGGGGCAAAAAGGCAGAAATTTCTTTTATTTTGGTACAAAATTGCAGAAATATTTCTTTTTTGGGGGCAAAAAGGCCGAAATTTCCCTTATTTTGGGCAAAAATGCAAAAATTCCCCTTATTTTGAGGAAAAAAGGCTGAAATTCCCATTATTTGGGGGCAAAAAGGAAGAAATTTCCCTTATTTTGGGGCAAAATTGCAGAAATTTCACTTATTTCAGGGTAATAAGTCAGAATTTTTTTTTATTGTGGGCCAAAAAAACAGGAATTACCTTTGTTTTGGGAGAAAAAGATAGACATTCCACTTATTTAGAGGCAATAAAGCAAAAATTCCCCTTATTTTAGAGCAAAATTGCAGAAATTCCCCTAATTGTGGGGCAAAAAGGCAGAAATTCCCTATATGTTGGGGCAAAAAGATAGAAATTCTCTTTATTTTGGGGCAAAACTCAAAAATTCCACTTCTTTTGGGGCAAAATTTCAGAAATTTCACTAATTTTGGGGCAAAATTGCAGAAATTTCACTTATTTTGGGGCAAAATTGCAGAAATTTCACTTATTTCAGAAAAAAAGCAGAAATTTTCTTATTTGGGGACAAAAAGGCAGAAATTTCTATTATTTTGGTACAAAATTGCAGAAATTTTTCTTATTTTGGGTCAAAAAAATATATATTTCTCATATTTTGTGGCAAAAATACAGAAACCCCTTTATTTTGAGGTAAAAAGGCTGAAATTCCTCTTATTTGAGGGCAAAAAGGCAGAAATTTCCTTTATTGTGGGGCAAAATTGCAGAAATTTCACTTATGTCAGGGTAATAAATCAGAAAATTTCCTTATTTTGGGGCAAAAAAGACAGAAATTCCCTTTGTTTTTGAGGAAAAAAACAGAAATTCCACTTGTTCAGAGGCAAAAAAGCAGAAATACCCCTTATTTTGGTTCAAAACTCAGAAATTCCACTTATTTTGGAGCAAAATTCCAGAAATTTCCCTTATTTTGGGGCAAAATTGCAGAAATTTTATTTATTTTGGGGCAAAATTGCAGAAATTTCACTTATTTCAGGGAAAAAAGGCAGAAATTTTCCTTATTTTGTGGCAAAAAGGTAGAAATTCTTATATTTTGTGGCAAAACTGCAGAAATTCCCCTTATTTTGAGGTAAAAAGGCTGAAATTCCCATTATTTGGGGCAAAAGGCAGAAATTTCCCTTATTTTGAGTCGAAATTGCAGAAATTTCACTTACTTCAGCATAATAAGTTAGAAATTTCCTTATTTTGGTGCAAAAAAGACAGAAATTCCCTTTGTTTTGGAGGAAAAATAAAAAATTCCACTTATTTAGAAGCAAAAAAGCAGAAATTCCCCTTATTTTGGAGCAAAAATGAAGAAATTTCCCTTTTTTTATTGCAAAAAGGTATGCATTCTTCTTATTTTCAGGCAAAAAGGCAGAAATTCCTTGTATTTTGGAGCAAAATTGCAGAAATTCCCCTAATTGTGGGGCAAAAATGCAGAAATTCCCTATATGTTGGGGCAAAAAGACAGAAATTCTCCTTATTTTAGGGCAAAACTCAGAAATTCCACTTATTTTCGGGGAAAATTCCAGAAAATCCCCATATTTTGGAGCAAAATTGCAGAAATTCCCCTAATTGTTGGGCATAAAGGCAGAAATTCCCTATATGTTGGGGCAAAAAGACAGAAATTCTCGTTATTTTTGGGCAAAACTCAGAAATTCCACTTATTTTGGGGCAAAATTCCAGAAATTTCCCTTATTTGGGGGCAAAATTGCAGAAATTTCACTTATTTTTGGGCAAAATTGCAGAAATTTCACTTATTTCAGAAAAAAAATAAATTTTCTTATTTTGGGGCAAAAAGGCAGAAATTTCTTTTATTTTGGTACAAAATTGCAGAAATTTTTCTTATTTTATTGCAAAAAGGCAGAAATTTCCCTTATTTTGGGGCAAAATTGCAGAAATTTCACTTATTTCAGGGTAATAAGTCAGAAATTTTCCTTATTTTTAGGCAAAAATTACAGAAATTCCTTTTGTTTTTGAGGAAAAAAACAGAAATTCCACTTGTTCAGAGGCAAAAAAGCAGAAATTCCCCTTATTTTGGTTCAAAACTCAGAAATTCCACTTATTTTGGGGCAAAATTCCAGAAATTTCCCTTATTTTGGGGTAAAATTGCAGAAATTTTATTTATTTGGGGCAAAATTGCAGAAATTTCACTTATTTCAGGGAAAAAAGGCAGAAATTTTCCTTATTTTGTGGCAAAAAGGTAGAAATTCTTATATTTTGTGGCAAAACTGCAGAAATTCCCCTTATTTTGAGGTAAAAAGGCTGAAATTCCCTTTATTTGGGGGCAAAAAGGCAGAAATTTCCCTTATTTTGGGGCAAAATTGCAGAAATTTCACTTACTTCAGCGTAATAAGATAGAAATTTCCTTATTTTGGTGCAAAAAATACAGAAATTCCCTTTGTTTTGGGGGAAAAATAAAAAATTCCACTTATTTAGAGGCAAAAAAGAAGAAATTCCCCTTATTTTGGAGTAAAAATGAAGAAATTTCCCTTTTTTTATTGCAAAAAGATATGCATTCTTCTTATTTTCAGGCAAAAAGGCAGAAATTCCTTGTATTTTGGAGCAAAATTGCAGAAATTCCCCCAATTGTGGGGCAAAAATGCAGAAATTCCCTATATGTTGGGGCAAAAAGACAGAAATTCTCCTTATTTTAGGGCAAAACTCAGAAATTCCACTTATTTTCGGGGAAAATTCCAGAAAATCCCCATATTTTGGAGCAAAATTGCAGAAATTCTCCTAATTATTGGGCATTAAGGCAGAAATTCCCTATATGTTGGGGCACAAAGACAAAATTTCTCATTATTTTTGGGCAAAACTAAGAAATTCCACTTATTTTGGGGCAAAATTCCAGAAATTTCCCTTATTTGGGGGCAAAATTGCAGAAATTTCACTTATTTTTGGGAAAAATTGCAGAAATTTCACTTATTTCAGGATAATAAGTCAGAAATTTTCCTTATTTTTGGGCAAAAAAGACAGAAATTCCTTTTCTTTTGGGGGAAAAAGACTGAAATTCCACATTTTTAGAGGCAAAAAAGCAGAAATTCCCCTTATTTTGGAGCAAAAAAGAAGAAATTTCTTTTTTTTGTGGCAAAAGGTATTCATTCCTCTTATATTCAGGCTAAAAAGCAGAAATTCCCCGTATTTTGTAGCAAAATTGCAGAAATTCCACTAATTGTGAAGCAAAAAGGCAGTAATTCCCTATATGTTAGGGCAAAAAGACAGAAATTCTCCTTATTTTGGGGCAAAACTCAGAAATTCCACTTATTTTGGGGCAAAATTCCAGAAATTTCCTTATTTTTGGGGCAAAATTGCAGAAATTTCAATTATTTTGGGGCAAAATTGCAGAAATTTCACTTATTTCAGGGTAAAAAAGCAGAAATTTTTTTTATTTTGGGGCAAAAAGGCAGAAATTCCTAATATTTTGTGGCAAAAATGCAGAAATTCCCATTATTTTGAGGTAAAAAGGATGAAATTCCCTTATTTGGGGGCAAAAAGGCAGAAATTTCTTTTATTTTGGGGCAAAATTGCATAAATTTCACTTATTTCAGGGTAATAAGTCAGAATTTTTCCTTATTTTGTGGTAAACAAGACAAAAATTTCCTCTTTTTGGGGAAAAAGACAGAAATTCCACTTATTTAGAGGCAAAAAAGCAGAAATTCCCCTTATTTTGGAGCAAAATGAAGAAATTTCCATTTTTTATGGAAAAAAGGTATGCATTCTTCTTATTTTCGGGCAAAATGCAGAAATTCCCCGTATTTTGGAGCAAATTTGGAGAAATTTCCCTAACTGTGGGGCAAAAAGGCAGATATTCCCTATATGTTAGGGCAAAAAGAAGAAATTCTCCTTATTTTGGGGCAAAACTCAGAAATTCCACTTATTTTGGGGCAAAATTCCAGAAATTTCCCTTGTTTTGGGGCAAAATTGCAGAAATTTCCTTTATTTTGGGGCAAAATTGCAGAAATTTCACTTATTTCAGAGTAATAAGTCAGAAATTTTCCTTATTTTTGGGCAAAAAAAGACAGAAATTCCCTTTGTTTTGGGAAAAAAGACAGAAATTCCACTTATTTAGAGGCAAAAAAGCAGAAATTCCCCTTATTTTGGAGCAATAATAAAGAAATTTCCTTTTTTTATGGCAAAAATGTATGCATTCTTCTTATTTTTTGGCAAAAAGACAGAAATTCCCCATAATTTGTAGCAAAATTGCAGAAATTCCCCTAATTGTGGGGCAAAAAAGCAGAAATTCCCTATATGTTGGGGCGAAATGACAGAAATTCCACTTATTTTGGGGCAAAATTCCAGAAATTTCTCTTATTTTGGGGCAAAATTGCAGAAATTTCACTTATTTCAGGGAAAAAGGGCATAAATTTTCCTTATTTTGGGGCAAAATCGCAGAAATTCCTAATATTTTGTGGAAAAAATGCAGAAATTCCCCTTATTTTGAGGAAAAAGTCTGAAATTCCCCCTATTTGTGAGCAAAAAGGCAGAATTTTCCCTTATTTTGGGGCAAAATTGCAGAAATTTTACTTATTTCAAGGTAATAAGTCAGAAATTTTCCTTATTTTGTGGCAAAAAAGACAGAAATTCCCTTTGTTTTGGGGGAAAAGACAGAAATTCAACTTATTTAGAGGCAAAAAAGCAGAAATTCCCCTTAATATGGAGCAAAAATGAAGAAATTTCCCTTTTTTATGGCAAAAAGTTATGCATTCTTCTTATTTTCGGGCAAAAAGGCAAAAATTCCCCCTATTTTGGAGCAAAATTGCAGAAATTCCCCTAATTGTGGGGTAATAAAGAAGAAATTCCCTATATGTTGGGGCAAAAAGACAGAAATTCTTTTTATTTTAAGGCAAAACTCAGAAATTTCACTTATTTTGGGGCAAAATTGCAGAAATTTCACTTATTTCAGGAATAAAAGCAGAAATTTTCTTATTTTGGGGCAAAAAGGCAGAAATTTCCTTTATTTTGGGGCAAACTTGCAGAAATTTCACTTATTTCAGGGTAATAATTCAGAAATTTTCCTTATTTTGGGGAAAAAATACAGAAATTCCCTTTTTTGGGGGGGGAAAACACAGAAATTCCACTTATTTAGAGGCAAAGAAGCAGAAATTTTTTTTTTATTTTGGGGCAAAATTGCAGAAATTTCACTTATTTTGGGGCAAAATTGCAGAAGTTTCACTTATTTCAGAAAAAAATGCAGAAATTTTCTTATTTGGAGGCAAAAAGGCAGAAATTTCTATTATTTTGCTACAAAATTGCAGACATTTTTCTTATTGTGGGGCAAAAAGGCAGAAATTTTCCATATTTTGGGGCAAAAATGCAGAAATTCCATTTATTTTGAGGTAAAAAGCCTGAAATTCCCCTTATTTGGGGGCAAAAAGGAAGAAAATTCACTTATTTTTGGGCAAAATTGCAGAAATTTCACTTATTTCAGGGCAAAAAGGAAGAAATTTTCCTTATTTTGGGGCAAAAAGGCAGAAATTCTAATATTTTGTGGCAAAAATGCAGAAATTCCCCTTATTTTGAGGTAAAAAGGCTGCAATTCCCCTTATTTGGGGGCAAAAAGGCAGAAATTTCAATTATTTTGGGGCAAAATTGCATAAATTTCACTTATTTCAGGGAAAAAAGGCAGAAATTTTCCTTATTTTGGGGCAAAAAAGACAGAAATTCCTTTTGTTTTGGGGTGAAAAAGACAAAAATTCCACTTATTTAGAGGCAAAAAACAGAAATTCCCCTTATTTTGTAGCAAAAATGAAGAAATTTCCCTTTTTTATGGGAAAAAGGTATGCATTCTTCTTATTTTCGGGCAAAATTAAGAAATTCCCCGTATTTTGGTGCAAATTTGGAGAAATTTCCTTAACTGTGGGGCAAAAAGGCAGATATTCCCTATATGTTAGGGCAAAAAGAAGAAATTCTCCTTATTTTAGGGCAAAACACAGAAATTCCACTTATTTTGGGGCAAAATTCCAGAAATTTCCCTTATTTTGGGGCAAAATTGCAGAAATTTCCTTTATTTTGGGGCAAAATTGCAGAAATTTCACTTATTTCAGGGAAAAAATGCAGAAATTTTCCTTATTTCGGGGCAAAAAGGCAGAAATTCCTAATATTTTGTCGCAAAAATGCAGAAATTCCCCTTATTTTAAGGTAAAAAGGCTGATATTCTCCTTATTTGGGGGAAAAAAGGCAAAATTTTCCCTTTCTTTGGGGAAAAATTGCAGAAATTTTTCTTATTTTGGGGCAAAAATGCAGTAATTTCCCATATTTTGGGGCAAAATGCAGAAATTCCCTTTATATTGAGGTAAAAAGGCTGAAATTCTCCTTATTTGGGGGCAAAAAGGCAGAAATTCCCTATATGTTGGGGCAAAAAGATAGAAATTCTTTTTATTTTGGGGCAAAACTCAGAAATTCTACTTATTTTGGGGCAAAATTCCAGAAATTTCACTTATTTTGGGGCAAAATTGCAGAAATTTCACTTATTTTGGGGCATAATTGCAGAATTTTTTCTTATTTTGAGGCAAAAATGCAGTAATTTCCCATATTTTGGCGTAAAATGCAGAAATTCCCTTTATATTGAGGTAAAAAGCCTGAAATTCTCCTTATTTGGGGGCAAAAAGGCAGAATTTTTCATTATTTTGGGGCAAAATTGCAGAAATTTCACTTATTTCAGGGTAATAAGTCAGAAATTTTCTTATTTTGCGGCAAAAAAGACAGAAATTCCCTTTGTTTTGGGGGGAAAAGACAGAAATTTTACTTATTTAGAGGCAAAAAAGCAAAATTCCCTTTAATATGGAGCAAAAATTAAGAAATTTCCCTTTTTTATGGCAAAAAGTTATGCATTCTTCTTATTTTCGGGCAAAAAGGCAGAAATTCCCCCTATTTTGTAGCAAAATTGCAGAAATTCCTCTAATTGTGGGGCAAAAAGGCAGAAATTCTCTATATGTTGGGCAAAAAGACAGAAATTCTCCTTATTTTGGGGCAAAACTCAGAAATTCCACTTCTTTTGGGGCAAAATTCCAAAAATTTCCTTTATTTTGGGGCAAAATTGCAGAAATTTCACTTATTTTGGGGCAAAATTGCAGAAATTTCATTTATTTCAGGGAAAAACGAAAAAAATTTTCCTTATTTTGGGGCAAAAAGGCAGAAATTCCTAATATTTTGTGGCAAAAATCCAAAAAATCTTTTTATTTTGAGGTAAAAAGGCTGAAATTCCCTTAATTTGGGGGCAAAAAGGTAGAAATTTCCCTTATTTTGGGGCAAAATTGCAGAAATTTCACTTATTTCAGGGTAATAAGTCAGAATTTTTTTTTATTTTGGGGCAAACAAGACAGAAATTCCTTCTTTTTGGGGAAAAAGACAGAAATTCCCCTTATTTAGAGGCAAAAAAGCAGAAATACCCCTTATTTTGGAGCAAAATGAAGAAATTTCCATTTTTTATGGCACAAAGGTATGCATTCTTTTTATTTTCGGGCAAAATGGCAGAAATTCCCCGTATTTTGGAGCAAAATTGCAGAAATTCCCCTAATTGTGGGGCAAAAATGCAGAAATTCCCTATATGTTAAGGCAAAAAGACAGAAATTTTCCTTATTTTGGGGATAAACTCAGAAATTCCACTTATTTGGGGGAAAAATTCCAGAAATTTCCCTTGTTTTTGGGCAAAATTGCAGAAATTTCAATTATTTTGGGGCAAAATTGCAGAAATTTCACTTATTTCAGAAAAAAAGAGAAATTTTCTTATTTTGGGTCAAAAAGGCAGAAATTTCTTTTATTTTGGTACAAAATTGCAGAAATTTTTCTTATTTTGGGACAAAAAGGCAGTAATTCCCATATTTTGGCCAAAAATGCAAAAATTCCCTTTATATTGAGGTAAAAAGGCTGAAATTCCTATTATTTGGGGGCAAAAAAGGCAGAAATTTCCCTTATTTTGAAGGAAAATTGCAGAAATTTCACTTATTTCAGGGAAAAAGGCAGAAATTTTTCTTATTTTGGGGCAAAAAGGCAGAAATTCCCCTTATTTTGAGGTAAAAATGCTAAAATTCCCCTTATTTGGGGGCAAAAAGGCAGAATTTTCCCTTATTTTGGGGCAAAATTGCAAAAATTTTCTTATTTTGGGGCAAAAAGGCAGAAATTTCTTTTATTTTGGTACAAAATTGCAGAAATTTTTCTTATTTTGGGGCAAAAAGGCAGAAATTTCCCATATTTTGGGGCAAAAATGCAGAAATACCTTTTATTTTGAGGTAAAAATGCTGAAAATCCCCTTATTTGGGGGCAAAATGCAGAAATTTCCCTCATTTGGGGCAAAATTGCAGAAATTTCACTTATTTCAGGGTAATAAGTCAGAAATTTTTTTTTATTTTGGGCCAAAAAAACAGGAATTACCTTTGTTTTGGGGGGAAAAGATAGAAATTCCACTTATTTAGAGGCAAAAAAGCAGAAATTCCCCTAATTTTGGAGCAAAATTGCAGAAATTCCCCTAATTGTGGGGCAAAAAAACAGAAATTCCCTGTATGTTGGGGCAAAAAGATAGAAATTCTCCTTATTTTGGGGCAAAACTCAGAAACTCCACTTATTTTGGGGCAAAATTGCAGAAATTTCACTTATTTTGGGGCAAAATTGCAGAAATTTCATTTATTTCAGGGAAAAAAGAAAAAAATTTTCCTTATTTTGGGGCAAAAAGGCAGAAATTCCTAATATTTTGTGGCAAAAATCCAAAAAATTTTTTTATTTTGAGGTAAAAAGGCTGAAATTCCCTTAATTTGGGGGCAAAAAGGCAGAAATTTCCCTTATTTTGGGGCAAAATTGCAGAAATTTGACTTATTTCAGGGTAATAAGTCAGAAATTTTCCTTATTTTGGGGCAAAAAAGACAGAAATTCCCTTTGTTTTAGGGGAAAAAGACAGAAATTCCACTTATTTAGAGGCAAAAAAGCAGAAATTCCCCTTATTTTGGAGCAAAATGAAGAAATATCCATTTTTATGGCACAAAGGTATGCATTTTCTTTATTTTCGGGCAAAAATGCAGAAATTCCCCGTATTTTGGAGGAAAATTGCAGAAATTCCCCTAATTGTGGGGCAAAAAGGCAGAAATTCCCTATATGTTAAGGCAAAAAGACTGAAATTTTCCTTATTTTGGGGCAAAACTCAGAAATTCCACTTATTTTAGGGCAAAATTCCAGAAATTTCCCTTGTTTTGGGGCAAAATTGCAGAAATTTCAGTTATTTTGGGGCAAAATTGCAGAAAATTTACTTATTTCAGAAAAAAGGAGAAATTTTCTAATTTTGGGTCAAAAAGGCAGAAATTTCTTTTATTTTGGTACAAAATTGCAGAAATTTTTCTTATTTTGGGGCAAAAAGACAGTAATTTTTCATATTTTGGGGCAAAAATGCAGAAATTCCCCTTATTTTGAGGTAAAAAGGCTGAAATTCCCCTTCTTTGGGGGCAAAAAGGCAGAATTTTTCCTTATTTTGGGGCAAAATTGCAGAAATTTCACTTATTTCAGGGTAATAAGTCAGAAATTTTCCTTATTTTGCTGCAAAAAAGACAGAAATTCCCTTTGTTTTGGGGGAAAAAGACAGAAATTCCACTTATTTAGAGGCAAAAAAGCAGAAATTCCCCTAATTATGGAGCAAAAATGAAGAAATTTCCCTTTTTTATGGCAAAAAGTTATGCATTCTTCTTATTTTCGAGCAAAAAGGCAGAAACTCCCCGTATTTTGGAGCAAAATTGCAGAAATTCCCCTAATTGTGGGGTAAAATGGCAGAAATTCCCTACATGTTGGGGAAAAAAAGACAGAAATTCTTTTTATTTTAAGGCAAAAGTCAGAAATTTCACTTATTTTGGGGAAAAATTGCAGTAATTTCACTTATTTCACGAAAAAAGCAGAAATATTCTTATTTTGGGGCAAAAAGGCAGAAATTTCTTTTATTTTGGTACAAAATTGCAGAAATTTTTCTTATTTTGGGGCAAAAAGGCAGAAATTTCCCTTATTTTGGGGCAAATATGCAGAAATTCCCTTTATTTTGAGGTCAAAAGGCTGAAATTTCCATTATTTGGGGGCAAAAAGGCAGATATTTCCCTTATTTTGTGGCAAAATTGCAGAAATTTCACTAATTTCTGGGTAATAAGTCAGAAATTTTCCTTATTTTGGGGAAAGAAATAAAAAAATTCCCTTTGTTTTGGGGGAAAAATACAGAAATTTCACTTATTTAGAGGCAAAAACGTAGAAATTACCCTTATTTTGGAGCAAAATTGCAGAAATTCCTCTAAATGTGGGCAAAAAAGCAGAAATTCCCTATACGTTGGGGCAAAAAGTCAGAAATTCTCATTATTTTGGGGCAAAACTCAGAAATTCCACTTATTTTCGGGGAAAATTCCAGAAATTTCACATATTTTGGGGCAAAATTGCAAATTTCACTTATTTTGGGGCAAAATTGCAGAAATTTCACTTATTACAGAAAAAAAGCAGAAATTTTATTATTTTGGGGCAAAAACGCAGAAATTTCTTTTATTTTGGTACAAAATTGAAGAAATTTTTCTTATTCTGGGGCAAAAAGGCAGAAATTTCCCTTATTTTGGGCAAAAATGCAGAAATTCTCCTTCTTTTGAGGTAAAAAGCCTGAAATTCCCATTATTTGGGGGCAAAAAGGAAGAAATTTTTTTTATTTTGGGGCAAAATTGCAGAAATTTCACTTATTTCAGAGTAATAAGTCAAAAATTTTTTTTATTTTGGGCCAAAAAAACAGGAATTACCTTTGTTTTGGGGGAAAAAGATAGAAATTCCACTTATTTGAGGCAAAAAAGCAGAAATTCCCCTTATTTTGGAACAAAATTTCAGAAATTCCCCTAATTGTGGGGCAAAAAGGCAGAAATTCCCTGTATGTTGGAGCAAAAAGATAGAAATTCTCCTTATTTTGGGGCAAAACTCAGAAATTCCACTTATTTTGGGGCAAAATTCCAGAAATTTCACTTATTTTGAGGCAAAATTGCAGAAATTTCACTTATTTCAGAAAAAAAGGAGAAATTTTCTTATTTGGGGGCAAAAAGGCAGAAATTTCTATTATTTTGGTACAAAATTGCAGAAATTTATCTTATTTTGGAGCAAAAAAGAATATATTTCCCATATTTTGTGGCAAAAATACAGAAATTCCCCTTATTTTGAGGTAAAAAGGCTGAAATTCCTCTTATTTAGGGGCAAAGAGGCAGAAATTTCCTTTATTTTGGGGCAAAATTGCAGAAATTTCACTTATTTCATGGTAATAAGTCAGAAATTTTCTTTATTTTGGGGCAAAAAAGACAGAAATTCCCTTTGTTTTGGAGGGAAAAAAACAGAAATTCCACTTGTTTAGAGGCAAAAAAGCAGAAATTCCCCTTATTTTGGAGCAAAAATGAAGAAATTTCCCTTTTTTTATGGCAAAAAGGTATGCATTCTTCTTATTTTTGGGGAAAAAGGCAGAAATTCTTCATATTTTGGAGCAAAATTGCAGAAATTTCCCTAATTGTGGGGCAAAAAGGCAGAAATTCCCTATATGTTGGGCAAAAAGACAGAAATTCTCTTTATTTTGGTGCAAAACTCAGAAATTCCACTTATTTTGGGGCAAAATTCCAGAAATTTCCCTTATTTTGGGGCAAAATTGCAGAAATTTCATTTATTTTGGGGCAAAATTGCAGAAATTTCACTTATTTCAGAGAAAAAGGGCAGAAATTTTCCTTATTTTGGGGCAAAAAGGCAGAAATTCTTATATTTTGTGGCAAAACTGCAGAAATTCCCCTTATTTTGAGGTAAAAAGGCTGAAATTCCCCTTATTTGGGAGCAAAAAGGCAGAATTTTCCCTTATTTTGGGGCAAAATTGCAGAAATTTCACTTACTTAAGCGTAATAAGTCAGAAATTTCCTTATTTTGGTGCAAAAAATACAGAAATTCCCTTTGTTTTGGGGGAAAAATAAAAAATTCCACTTATTTAGAGGCAAAAATGCAAAAATTCCCCTTATTTTGGAGCAAAAATGAAAAAAATTTCCCTTTTTTATCGCAAAAAGGTATGCATTCTTCTTATTTTCGGGCAAAAAGGCAGAAATTCTTCATATTTTGGAGCAAAATTGCAGAAATTCCCCTAATTGTGGGGCAAAAAAGGCGGAAATTCCCTATATGTTGGGGCAAAAAGACAAAAATTCTCCTTATTTTGGGGAAAAACTCAGAAATTCCACTTATATTGGGGCAAAATTGCAGAAATTTCACTTATTTCAGAGAAAAAAGGATAAAATTTTCCTTATTTTTGGGCAAAAATGCAGAAATTCCTAATATTTTGTGGCAAAAATGCAAAAAATCTTTTTATTTTGTGGTAAAAAGGCTGAAATTCCCTTTATTTGGGGGCAAAAAGGTAGAAATTTCCCTTATTTTGGGGCAAAATTGCAGAAATTTCACTTATTTCAGGGTAATAAGTCAGAATTTTTTTTAATTTTGGGGCAAACAAGACAGAAATTCCTTCTTTTTGGGGAAAAAGACAGAAATTCCCCTTATTTAGAGGCAAAAAAGCAGAAATACCCCTTATTTTGGAGCAAAAATGAAAAAAATTTCCCTTTTTTATCGCAAAAAGGTATGCATTCTTTATATTTTCGGGCAAAATGGCAGAAATTCCCCGTATTTTGGAGCAAAATTGCAGAAATTCCCCTAATTGTGGGGCAAAAATGCAGAAATTCCCTATATGTTAAGGCAAAAAGACAGAAATTTTCCTTATTTTGGGGATAAACTCAGAAATTCCACTTATTTGGGGGAAAAATTCCAGAAATTTCTCTTGTTTTGGGGCAAAATTGCAGAAATTTCAGTTATTTTGGGGCAAAATTGCAGAAATTTCACTTATTTCAGAAAAAAAAGAGAAATTTTCTTATTTTGGGTCAAAAAGGCAGAAATTTCTTTTATTTTGGTACACAATTGCAGAAATTTTTCTTATTTTGGGACAAAAAGGCAGTAATTCCCATATTTTGGCCAAAAATGCAAAAATTCCCTTTATATTGAGGTAAAAAGGCTGAAATTCCCCTTATTTGGGGGCAAAAAAGGCAGAAATTTCCCTTATTTTGAAGCAAAATTGCAGAAATTTCACTTATTTCAGGGAAAAAGGCAGAAATTTTCCTTATTTTGGGGCAAAAAGGCAGAAATTCCCCTTATTTTGAGGTAAAAACGCTAAAATTCCCCTTATTTGGGGGCAAAAAGGCAGAAATTTCCCTTATTTTGGGGCAAAATTGCAAAAATTTTCTTATTTTGGGGCAAAAAGGCAGAAATTTCTTTTATTTTGGTACAAAATTGCAGAAATTTTTCTTATTTTGGGGCAAAAAGGCAGAAATTTCCCATATTTAGGGGCAAAAATGCAGAAATTCCTTTTATTTTGAGGTAAAAATGCTGAAAATCCCCTTATTTGGGGGCAAAATGCAGAAATTTCCCACATTTTGGGGCAAAATTGCAGAAATTTCACTTATTTCAGGGTAATAAGTCAGAAATTTTTTTTATTTTGGGCCAAAAAAACAGGAATTACCTTTGTTTTGGGGGGAAAAGATAGAAATTCCACTTATTTAGAGGCAGAAAAGCAGAAATTCCCCTTATTTTGGAGCAAAATTGCAGAAATTCCCCTAATTGTGGGGCAAAAAAGCAGAAATTCCCTGTATGTTGGGGCAAAAAGATAGAAATTCTCCTTATTTTGGGGCAAAACTCAGAAATTCCACTTATTTTGGGGCAAAATTCCAGAAATTTCACTTATTTTGGGGCAAAATTGCAGAAATTTCACTTATTTTGGGGCAAAATTGCAGAAATTTCATTTATTTCAGGGAAAAAAGAAAAAAATTTTCCTTATTTTGGGGCAAAAAGGCAGAAATTCCTAATATTTTGTGGCAAAAATCCAAAAAATCTTTTTATTTTGAGGTAAAAAGGCTGAAATTCCCTTAATTTGGGGGCAAATAGGCAGAAATTTCCCTTATTTTGGGGCAAAATTGCAGAAATTTGACTTATTTCAGGGTAATAAGTCAGAATTTTTCCTTATTTTGGGGCAAACAAGACAGAAATTCCCTCTTTTTGGGGAAAATAACAGAAATTCCACTTATTTAGAGGCAAAAAAGCAGAAATTCCCCTTATTTTGGAGCAAAATGAAGAAATTTCCATTTTTATGGCACAAAGGTATGCATTTTCTTTATTTTCGGGCAAAAATGCAGAAATTCCCCGTATTTTGGAGCAAAATTGCAGAAATTCCCCTAATTGGGGGGCAAAAAAGCAGAAATTCCCTATATGTTAAGGCAAAAAGACAGAAATTTTCCTTATTTTGGGGCAAAACTCAGAAATTCCACTTATTTTGGGGCAAAATTTCAGAAATTTCCCTTATTTTGGGGCAAAATTGCAGAAATTTCTGTTATTTTGGGGCAAAATTGCAGAACATTTACTTATTTCAGAAAAAAGGAGAAATTTTCTAATTTTGGGTCAAAAAGGCAGAAATTTCTTTTATTTTGGTACAAAATTGCAGAAATTTTTCTTATTTTGGGGCAAAAAGACAGTAATTTTCCATATTTTGGGGCAAAAATGCAGAAATTCCCCTTATTTTGAGGTAAAAAGGCTGAAATTCCCCTTATTTGGGGGCAAAAAGGCAGAATTTTTCCTTATTTGGGGCAAAATTGCAGAAATTTCACTTATTTCAGGGTAATAAGTCAGAAATTTTCCTTATTTTGGTGCAAAAAAGACAGAAATTCTTTTTGTTTTGGGGAAAAAGACAGAAATTCCACTTATTTAGAGGCAAAAATGCAGAAATTCCCCTTATTTTGGAGCAAAAATGAAGGAATTTCCCTTTTTTATGGCAAAAAGGTATGCATTCTTCTTATTTTCGGGCAAAAAACCAGAAATTCCCCATATTTTGGAGCAAAATTGCAGAAATTACCTTAATTGTGGGGAAAAGAGGCAGAAATTCCCTATATGTTAGGGCAAAAAGACAGAAATTCTCCTTATTTTGGGGCAAAACTCAGAAATTCCACTTATTTTGGGGCAAAATTCCAGAAATTTCCCTTATTTTGGGGCAAAATTGCAGAAATTTCACTTATTTTGGGGCAAAATTACAGAAATTTCACTTATTTCACAGGGAAAAAAGGCAGAAATTTTCCTTATTTTGGGGCAAAAAGGCAGAAATTCCTAATATTCTGTGGCAAAAATGCAGAAATTCCCCTTATTTTGAGGTAAAAAGGCTGAAATTCCCCTTATTTGGGGGCAAAAAGGCAGAAATTTCCTATATTTTGAGGCAAAATTGCAGAAATTTCACTTATTTAAGGGTAATAAGTCAGACATTTTTCTTATTTTGGGGCAAATGGGACAGAAATTCTTTTTGTTTTGGGGGAAAAAGACAGAAATTCCACTTATTTAGAGGCAAAAATGCAGAAATTCTTCCTATTTTGGAGCAAAAATGAAGAAATTTCTGTTTTTTATGGCAAAAAGTTATGCACTCTTCTTATTTTTGGGCAAAAAGGCAAATTCCCCATATTTTGAAGCAAAATTGCAGAAATTCCCCTAATTGTGGGGCAAAAAGGCAGAAATTCCCTATATGTTGGGGCAAAAAGACAGAAATTCTCCTTATTTTGGGGCAATACTCAGAAATTCCACTTATTTTGGGGCAAAATTTCAGAAATTTCCCTTATTTTGGGGCAAAATTGCAGAAATTTCACTTATTTTGGGGCAAAATTACAGAAATTTCACTTATTTCACAGGGAAAAAAGGTAGAAATTTTCTTTATTTTGGGGCAAAAAGGCAGAAATTCCTAATATTTTGTAGCAAAAATGCAGAAATTCCCCTTATTTTGAGGTAAAAAGGCTGAAATTCCCTTTATTTGGGGGCAAAAAGGCAGAAATTTCCCTTATTTTGAGGCAAAATTGCAGAAATTTCACTTATTTTAGAGTAATAAGTAAGACATTTTTCTTATTTTAGGGCAAAAAGGACAGAAATTCTCTTTGTTTTGGGGGAACAAGACAGAAATTCCACTTATTTAGAGGCAAAAATGCAGAAATTCTGCCTATATTGGAGCAAAAATGAAGAAATTTCTGTTTTTTATGGCAAAAAGGTATGCACTCTTCTTATTTTTGGGCAAAAATTCAGAAATTCCCCGTATTTTGGAGCAAAATTGCAGAAATTCCCCTAATTGTGGGGCAAAAAGGCAGAAATTCCCTATATGTCGGGGCAAAAAGACAGAAATTCTCCTTATTTTGGGGCAAAACTCAGAAATTCCACTTATTTTTGGGCCAAATTTCAGAATTTTCTTTTATTTTGGGGCAAAATTGCAGAAATTTCACTTATTTCAGGGTAATAAGTCAGAAATTTTCTTATTTTGGGGCAAAAAGGCAGAAATTTCTTTTATTTTGGTAAAAAATTGCAAAATTTTTTCTTATTTTGGTGCAAAAAGGCAGAAATTTCGTATATTTTGGGGCAAAAATGCAGAAATTCCCCTTATTTTGAGGTAAAAATGCTGAAATTCCCCTTATTTGGGGGCAAAAAGGAAGAAATTTCCCTTATTTTGGGGCAAAATTGCAGAAATTTCACTTATTTTAGGGTAATAAGTCAGCAGTTTTTCCTATTTTGGGGCAAAAAAGACAGAAATTATCTTTGTTTTGTGGGAAAAAGACAGAAATTCCCTTATTTAGAGGCAAAAAAGGAGAAATTCCCCTTATTTTGGAGCAAAAATAAAGAAATTTCCCTTTTTTATGGCAAAAAGGTATGCATTCTTCTTATTTTTGGGCAAAAAGGCAGAAATTCCCCGTATTTTGGAGCAAAATTGCAGAAATTCTCCTAATTGTGGGGCAAAAAGGCAGAAATTCCTTATATGTTGGGGCGAAAAGACAGAAATTCTCCTTATTTTGGGGCAAAACTCAGAAATTCCACTTATTTTGGGGCAAAATTCCAGAAATTTCCCTTATTTTGGGGCAAAATTGCAGAAATATCACTTATTTCAGGGTAATAAGTCAGAAATTTTTCTTATTTTGGGGCAAAAAAGACAGAAATTCCCTTTGTTTTGTGGGAAAAAGACAGAAATTCCACTTATTTAGAGGCAAAAAAACAGAAATTCCCCTTATTTTTGAGCAAAAATGAAGAAATTTCATTTTTTTATGGCAAAAAGGTATGCATTCTTCTTTATTTGGCAAAAAGGCAGAAATCCCCCGTATTTTGAAGCAAAATTGCTGAAATTCCTCTAATTGTGGGGCAATAAGGCCGAAATTTTCTATATGTTGGGGCAAAAAGGCAGAAATTCTTTTTATTTTGGGGCAAAATTCAGAAATTCCACTTATTTTGGGGCAAAAGTCCAGAAATTTTCTTTATTTTGGGGCAAAATTGTAAAAATATCACTTATTTTGGGGAAAAATTGCAAAAATTTCAGTTATTTCAGAAAAAAAGCAGAAATTTTCTTATTTTGGGGCAAAAAGGAAGAAATTTCTTACATTTTGGTAAAAAATTGCAGAATTTTTCTTTATTTTGGGGCAAAAAGGCAGAAATTTCGTATATTTTGGGGCAAAAATGCAGAAATTTCCCTTATTTTGAGGTAAAAAGGCTGAAATTCCCCTTATTTGGGGGCAAAAAGGCAGAAATTTCACTTTCTTTGGGGTAAAATTGCAGAAATTTCACTTATTTCAGGGAAAAAGGCAGAAATTTTCCTTATTTTGGGGCAAAAAGGCAGAAATTCCTAATATTTTGTGGCAAAAATGCAGAAATTCCTCTTATTTTGAGTTAAAAATGCTGAAATTCCCCTTATTTGGGGGCAAAAAGGCAGAAATTTTCTTTATTTTAGGGAAAATTGCAGAAATTTCACTTATTTCAGGGTAATAAGTCAGAAATTTTCCTTATTTTGGTGCAAAAAAGACAGAAATTCTTTTTGTTTTGGGGAAAAAGACAGAAATTCCACTTATTTAGAGGCAAAAATGCAGAAATTCCCCTTATTTTGGAGCAAAAATGAAGGAATTTCCCTTTTTTATGGCAAAAAGGTATGCATTCTTCTTATTTTCGGGCAAAAAACCAGAAATTCCCCATATTTTGGAGCAAAATTGCAGAAATTACCTTAATTGTGGGGAAAAGAGCTAGAAATTCCCTATATGTTAGGGCAAAAAGACAGAAATTTTCCATATTTTGGGGCAAAACTCAGAAATTCCACTTATTTTGGGGCAAAATTCCATAAATTTCCCTTATTTTGGGGTAAAATTGCAGAAATTTCACTTATTTTGGGGCAAAATTACAGAAATTTCACTTATTTTACAGGGAAAAAAGGCAGAAATTTTCCTTATTTTGGGGCAAAAAGGCAGAAATTCCAATATTCTGTGGCAAAAATGCAGAAATTCCCCTTATTTTGAGGTAAAAATGCTGAAATTCCCTTTATTTGGGGGCAAATAGGCAGAAATTTCCTTTATTTTGAGGAAAAATTGCAGAAATTTCACTTATTTCAGGGTAATAAATCAGACATTTTCCTTTTTTGGGGCAAAAAGAACAGAATTTTCGTTTGTTTTGGGGGAAAAAGACAGAAATTCCACTTATTTAGAGGCAAAAATGCAGAAATTCCGCCTATTTTGGAGTAAAAATGAAGAAATTTCCCTTTTTTATGGCAAAAAGTTATGCATTCTTTTTATTTTCTGGCTAAAAAGCAGAAATTCCAAGTATTTTGGAGCAAAATTGCAGAAATTCCTCTAATTGTGGGGCAAAAAGTTAGAAATTCCCTATATTCTAGGGCAAAAAGACAGAAATTTTCCTTATTTTGAGGCAAACCTCAGAAATTCCACTTATTTTGGGGAAAAATTCCAGAAATTTCCCTTATTTTTTGGCAAAATTGCAAAAATTTCCCTTATTTTGGGGCAAAATTGCAGAAATTTCACTTATTTCAGGGTAATACGAAAAAAATTTTCTTTATTTTGGGGCAAAAAAGACAGAAATTCCCTTTGTTTTGGGGGAAAAAGAAAGAAATTCCACTTATTTAGAGGCAAAAAAGCAGAAATTCTTCTTATTTTGGAGCAAAAATGAAGAAATTTCCCTTTTTTATGGCAAAAAGGTATGCATTCTTCTTTATTTGTGCAAAAGGCAGAAATTCCCCGTATTTTGTAGCAAAATTGCAGAAATTTCCCTAATTGTGGGGCAAAAAGGCAGAAATTCCTTATATGTTGGGGCAAAAAGACAGAAATTCTCCTTATTTTGGGGCAAAACTCAGAAATTCCACTTATTTTGGGGCAAAATTCAAGAAAGTTCCCTTATTTTGGGGCAAAATTGCAGAAATTTCACTTATTTCAGGGTAATAAGTCAGAAATTTTCCTTATTTTTGGGCAAAAAAGACAGAAATTCCCTTTGTTTTGGGGAAAGAAGACAGAAATTCCACTTATTTAGAGGCAAAAAAGCAGAAATTCCTCTTATTTTGGAGCAAAAATTAAGAAATTTCTCTTTTTTATTGCAAAAAGGTATGCATTCTTCTTTATTTGGGCAAAAAGGCAGAAATTCTTCGTATTTTGGAGCAAAATTGCAGAAATTCCCTTAATTGTGGGGCAAAAAGGCAGAAATTTTCTATATGTTGGGGCAAAAAGGCAGAAATTCTTTTTATTTTGGGGCAAAACTCAGAAATTCCACTTATTTTGGGGCAAAATTCCAGAAATTTCCCTTATTTTGGGGCAAAATTGTAGAAATTTCACTTATTTTTGGGAAAAATTGCAGAAATTTCAGTTATTTCAGAAAAAAAAAAGCAGAAATTTTATTATTTTGGGGCTAAAAGGCAGAAATTTCTTATATTTTGGTAAAAAATTGCAGAATTTTTTTTTATTTTGGGGCAAAAAAGCAGAATTTTCGTATATTTTGGGGCAAAAATGCAGAAATTCCCCTTATTTTGAGGTAAGAAGGCTGAAATTCTCCTTATTTCGGGGCAAAAAGGCAGAAATTTCAGTTATTTTGGGGCAAAATAGCAGAAATTTCACTTATTTCAGGGAAAAAAGCAGAAATTTTCCTTATTTTTGGGCAAAAAGGCAGAAATTCCTAATATTTTGTGGCAAAAATGCAGAAATTCCCATTATTTTGAGGTAAAAATGCTAAAATTCCTCTTCTTTGGGGGCAAAAAAGCAGAAAATGTAGAAATTTCCATTTTTTATAGCAAAAAAGTATGCATTCTTCTTATTTTTGGGCAAAAAGGCAGAAATTCCCCGTATTTTGGAGCAAAATTGCAAAATTCCCCTAATTGTATGGCAAAAAGACAGAAATTCCCTATATGTTGGGGCAAAAAGACACAATTCTCCTCATTTTAGGGCAAAAATCAGAAATTCCACTTATTTTGGGGCAAAATTCCAGAAATTTCCCTGATTTTGGGGCAAAATTGCAGAAATTTGAGTTATTTTAGAAAAAAAGCAGAAATTTTCTTATTTTGGGGCAAAAAGGCTGAAATTTCTTTTATTTTGGTACAAAATTGCAGAAATTTTTATTATTTTGGGGCAAAAGGCAGAAATTTCCCATATTTTGGGGCAAACATGTAGAAATTCCCCTTATTTTGAGGTAAAAAGGCTGAAATTCCCCTTATTTCGGGACAAAAATGCAGAAATTTCCCTTATTTTGGGTCAAAATTGCAGAAATCTCACTTATTTCAGGGTAATAAGTCAGAAATTTTCCTTATTTTGGGGCAATAAAGACAGAAATTCCCTTTGTTTTGGGGTAAAAAACAGAGATTCCACTTATTTTGAGGCAAAAATCTAGAAATTCCCCTTATTTTGGAGCAAA
This sequence comes from Micromys minutus, assembly GCF_963924665.1. Taxonomy (NCBI): domain Eukaryota; kingdom Metazoa; phylum Chordata; class Mammalia; order Rodentia; family Muridae; genus Micromys; species Micromys minutus. The sequence continues at coordinate 2,350,576 of NW_027667133.1, read as the reverse complement.
AATGAAGAAATTTCCCTTTTTTATGGCAAAAAGGTATGCATTCTTCTTATTTTCGGGCAAAAAAGCAGAAATTCCCCATATTTTGGAGCAAAATTGCAGAAATTACCTTAATTGTGGGGAAAAGAGGCAAAAATTCCCTATATGTTAGGGCAAAAAGACAGAAATTCTCCTTATTTTGGGTCAAAACTCAGAAATTCCACATATTTTGGGTCAAAATTCCAGAAATTTCCCTTATTTTGGGGCAAAATTGCAGAAATTTCACTTATTTTGGGGCAAAATTACAGAAATTTCACTTATTTCACAGGGAAAAAAGGCAGAAATTTTCCTTATTTTGGGGCAAAAAGGTAGAAATTCCTAATATTTTGTGGCAAAAATGCAGAAATTCCCCTTATTTTGAGGTAAAAATGCTGAAATTCCCCTTATTTGGGGGCAAAAAGGCAGAAATTTCTTTTATTTTGAGGCAAAATTGCAGAAATTTCACTTATTTCAGGGTAATAAATCAGACATTTTCCTTTTTTTGGGGCAAAAAGAACAGAAATTTCCTTTGTTTTGGGGGAAAAAGACAGAAATTCCACTTATTTAGAGGCCAAAATGCAGAAATTCCGCCTATTTTGGAGTAAAAATGAAGAAATTTCTGTTTTTTATGGCAAAAAGTTATGCACTCTTCTTATTTTTGGGCAAAAAGGCAAATTCCCCATATTTTGAAGCAAAATTGCAGAAATTCCCCTAATTGTGGGGCAAAAAGGCAGAAATTCCCTATATGTTGGGGCAAAAAGACAGAAATTCTCCTTATTTTGGGGCAATACTCAGAAATTCCACTTATTTTGGGGCAAAATTCCATAAATTTCCCTTATTTTGGGGCAAAATTGCAGAAATTTCACTTATTTTGGGGCAAAATTACAGAAATTCCACTTATTTCACAGGGAAAAAATGTAGAAATTTTCTTTATTTTGGGGCAAAAAGGCAGAAATTCCTAATATTTTGTAGCAAAAATGCAGAAATTCCCCTTATTTTGAGGTAAAAAGGCTGAAATTCCCCTTATTTGGGGGCAAAAAGGCAGAAATTTCCTATATTTTGAGGCAAAATTGCAGAAATTTCACTTATTTCAGGGTAATAAGTAAGACATTTTTCTTATTTTAGGGCAAAAAGGACAGAAATTCCCTTTGTTTTGGGGGAACAAGACAGAAATTCCACTTATTTAGAGGCAAAAATGCAGAAATTCTGCCTATATTGGAGCAAAAATGAAGAAATTTCTGTTTTTTATGGCAAAAAGGTATGCACTCTTCTTATTTTTGGGCAAAAATTCAGAAATTCCCCGTATTTTGGAGCAAAATTGAAGAAATTCCTCTAATTGTGGGGCAAAAAGGCAGAAATTCCCTATATGTCGGCGCAAAAAGACAGAAATTCTCCTCATTTTGGGGCAAAACTCAGAAATTCCACTTATTTTTGGGCCAAATTACAGAATTTTTTTTTATTTTGGGGCAAAATTGCAGAAATTTCACTTATTTCAGGGTAATAAGTCAGAAATTTTCTTATTTTGGGGCAAAAAGGCAGAAATTTCTTTTATTTTGGTAAAAAATTGCAAAATTTTTTCTTATTTTGGTGCAAAAAGGCAGAAATTTCGTATATTTTGGGGCAAAAATGCAGAAATTCACCTTATTTTGAGGTAAAAATGCTGAAATTCCCCTTATTTGAGGGCAAAAAAGAAGAAATTTCCCTTATTTTGGGGCAAAATTGCAAAAATTTCACTTATTTTAGGGTAATAAGTCAGCAGTTTTTCCTATTTTGGGGAAAAAAAGACAGAAATTCTCTTTGTTTTGTGGGAAAAAGACAGAAATTCCCTTATTTAGAGGCAAAAAAGGAGAAATTCCCCTTATTTTGGAGCAAAAATAAAGAAATTTCCCTTTTTTTATGGCAAAAAGGTATGCATTCTTCTTATTTTTGGGCAAAAAGGCAGAAATTCCCCGTATTTTGGAGCAAAATTGCAGAAATTCTCCTAAATGTGGGGCAAAAAGGCAGAAATTCCTTATATGTTGGGGCGAAAAGACAGAAATTCTCCTTATTTTGGGGCAAAACTCAGAAATTCCACTTATTTTGGGGCAAAATTCCAGAAATTTCCCTTATTTTGGGGCAAAATTGCAGAAATATCACTTATTTCAGGGTAATAAGTCAGAAATTTTTCTTATTTTGGGGCAAAAAAGACAGAAATTCCCTTTGTTTTGTGGGAAAAAGACAGAAATTCCACTTATTTAGAGGCAAAAAAACAGAAATTCCCCTTATTTTTGAGCAAAAATGAAGAAATTTCTTTTTTTTATGGCAAAAAGGTATGCATTCTTCTTTATTTGGGCAAAAAGGCAGAAATCCCCCGTATTTTGGAGCAAAATTGCTGAAATTCCTCTAATTGTGGGGCAATAAGGCCGAAATTTTCTATATGTTGGGGCAAAAAGGCAGAAATTCTTTTTATTTTGGGGCAAAATTCAGAAATTCCACTTATTTTGGGGCAAAATTCCAGAAATTTTCCTTATTTTGGGGCAAAATTGTAAAAATATCACATATTTTGGGGAAAAATTGCAGAAATTTCAGTTATTTCAGAAAAAAAGCAGAAATTTTCTTATTTTGGGGCAAAAAGGAAGAAATTTCTTATATTTTGGTAAAAAATTGCAGAATTTTTCCTTATTTTGGGGCAAAAAGGCAGAAATTTCCCTTATTTTGAGGCAAAATTGCAGAAATTTCACTTATTTCAGGGTAATAAGTAAGACATTTTTCTTATTTTAGGGCAAAAAGGACAGAAATTCCCTTTGTTTTGGGAAAACAAGACAGAAATTCCACTTATTTAGAGGCAAAAATGCAGAAATTCTGCCTATATTGGAGCAAAAATGAAGAAATTTCTGTTTTTTATGGCAAAAAGGTATGCACTCTTATTATTTTTGGGCAAAAATTCAGAAATTCCCCGTATTTTGGAGCAAAATTGCAGAAATTCCCCTAATTGTGGGGCAAAAAGGCAGAAATTCCCTATATGTCGGGGCAAAAAGACAGAAATTCTCCTTATTTTGGGGCAAAACTCAGAAATTCCACTTATTTTTGGGCCAAGTTCCAGAATTTTCTTTTATTTTGGGGCAAAATTGCAGAAATTTCACTTATTTCAGGGTAATAAGTCAGAAATTTTCTTATTTTGGGGCAAAAAGGCAGAAATTTCTTTTATTTTGGTAAAAAATTGCAAAATTTTTTCTTATTTTGGTGCAAAAAGGCAGAAATTTCGTATATTTTGGGGCAAAAATGCAGAAATTCCCCTTATTTTGAGGTAAAAATGCTGAAATTCCCCTTATTTAAGGGCAAAAAAACAGAAATTTCCCTTATTTTGAGGCAAAATTGCAGAAATTTCACTTATTTTGGGGCAAAATTACAGAAATTTCACTTATTTCACAGGGAAAAAAGGCAGAAATTTTCCTTATTTTGGGGCAAAAGGCAGAAATTCCTAATATTCTGTAGCAAAAATGCAGAAATTCCCCTTATTTTGAGGTAAAAAGGCTGAAATTCCCCTGATTTGGGGGCAAAAATGCAGAAATTTCCTATATTTTGAGGCAAAATTGCAGAAATTTCACTTATTTAAGGGTAATAAGTCAGACATTTTTCTTATTTTGGGGCAAATGGGACAGAATTTCCTTTCGTTTTGGGGGAAAAAGACAGAAATTCCACTTATTTAGAGGCAAAAATGCAGAAATTCTTCCTATTTTGGAGCAAAAATGAAGAAATTTCTGTTTTTTATGGCAAAAAGTTATGCACTCTTCTTATTTTTGGGCAAAAAGGCAAATTCCCCATATTTTGAAGCAAAATTGCAGAAATTCCCCTAATTGTGGGGCAAAAAGGCAGAAATTCCCTATATGTTGGGGCAAAAAGACAGAAATTCTCCTTATTTTGGGGCAATACTCAGAAATTCCACTTATTTTGGGGCAAAATTCCATAAATTTCCCTTATTTTGGGGCAAAATTGCAGAAATTTCACTTATTTTGGGGCAAAATTACAGAAATTCCACTTATTTCACAGGGAAAAAATGTAGAAATTTTCTTTATTTTGGGGCAAAAAGGCAGAAATTCCTAATATTTTGTAGCAAAAATGCAGAAATTCCCCTTATTTTGAGGTAAAAAGGCTGAAATTCCCCTTATTTGGGGGCAAAAAGGCAGAAATTTCCTATATTTTGAGGCAAAATTGCAGAAATTTCACTTATTTCAGGGTAATAAGTAAGACATTTTTCTTATTTTAGGGCAAAAAGGACAGAAATTCCCTTTGTTTTGGGGGAACAAGACAGAAATTCCACTTATTTAGAGGCAAAAATGCAGAAATTCTGCTTATATTGGAGCAAAAATGAAGAAATTTCTGTTTTTTATGGCAAAAAGGTATGCACTCTTCTTATTTTTGGGCAAAAATTCAGAAATTCCCCGTATTTTGGAGCAAAATTGAAGAAATTCCTCTAATTGTGGGGCAAAAAGGCAGAAATTCCCTATATGTCGGCGCAAAAAGACAGAAATTCTCCTCATTTTGGGGCAAAACTCAGAAATTCCACTTATTTTTGGGCCAAATTACAGAATTTTTTTTTATTTTGGGGCAAAATTGCAGAAATTTCACTTATTTCAGGGTAATAAGTCAGAAATTTTCTTATTTTGGGGCAAAAAGGCAGAAATTTCTTTTATTTTGGTAAAAAATTGCAAAATTTTTTCTTATTTTGGTGCAAAAAGGCAGAAATTTCGTATATTTTGGGGCAAAAATGCAGAAATTCACCTTATTTTGAGGTAAAAATGCTGAAATTCCCCTTATTTGAGGGCAAAAAAGAAGAAATTTCCCTTATTTTGGGGCAAAATTGCAAAAATTTCACTTATTTTAGGGTAATAAGTCAGCAGTTTTTCCTATTTTGGGGAAAAAAAGACAGAAATTCTCTTTGTTTTGTGGGAAAAAGACAGAAATTCCCTTATTTAGAGGCAAAAAAGGAGAAATTCCCCTTATTTTGGAGCAAAAATAAAGAAATTTCCCTTTTTTTATGGCAAAAAGGTATGCATTCTTCTTATTTTTGGGCAAAAAGGCAGAAATTCCCCGTATTTTGGAGCAAAATTGCAGAAATTCTCCTAAATGTGGGGCAAAAAGGCAGAAATTCCTTATATGTTGGGGCGAAAAGACAGAAATTCTCCTTATTTTGGGGCAAAACTCAGAAATTCCACTTATTTTGGGGCAAAATTCCAGAAATTTCCCTTATTTTGGGGCAAAATTGCAGAAATATCACTTATTTCAGGGTAATAAGTCAGAAATTTTTCTTATTTTGGGGCAAAAAAGACAGAAATTCCCTTTGTTTTGTGGGAAAAAGACAGAAATTCCACTTATTTAGAGGCAAAAAAACAGAAATTCCCCTTATTTTTGAGCAAAAATGAAGAAATTTCTTTTTTTTATGGCAAAAAGGTATGCATTCTTCTTTATTTGGGCAAAAAGGCAGAAATCCCCCGTATTTTGGAGCAAAATTGCTGAAATTCCTCTAATTGTGGGGCAATAAGGCCGAAATTTTCTATATGTTGGGGCAAAAAGGCAGAAATTCTTTTTATTTTGGGGCAAAATTCAGAAATTCCACTTATTTTGGGGCAAAATTCCAGAAATTTTCCTTATTTTGGGGCAAAATTGTAAAAATATCACATATTTTGGGGAAAAATTGCAGAAATTTCAGTTATTTCAGAAAAAAAGCAGAAATTTTCTTATTTTGGGGCAAAAAGGAAGAAATTTCTTATATTTTGGTAAAAAATTGCAGAATTTTTCCTTATTTTGGGGCAAAAAGGCAGAAATTTCGTATATTTTGGGGCAAAAATGCAGCAATTCCCCTTATTTTGAGGTAAAAAGGCTGAAATTCCCCTTATTTGGGGGCAAAAAGGCAGAAATTTCACTTTTTTTGGGGTAAAATTGCAGAAATTTCACTTATTTCAGGGAAAAAGGCAGAAATTCTCCTTATTTTGGGGCAAAAATGCAGAAATTCCTAATATTTTGTGGCAAAAATGCAGAAATTCCCCTTATTTTGAGTTAAAAATGCTGAAATTCCCCTTATTTGGGGGCAAAAAGGCAGAACTTTTCTTTATTTTAGGGAAAATTGCAGAAATTTCACTTATTTCAGGGTAATAAGTCAGAAATTTTCCTTATTTTGGTGCAAAAAAGACAGAAATTCTTTTTTTTGGGGGGGAAAAAGACAGAAATTCCACTTATTTAGAGGCAAAAAGGCAAAAGTTCCCTTTATTTTAGAGCAAAAATGAAGAAATTTCTCTTTTTTATGGCAAAAAGGTATGCATTCTTCCTATTTTTGGGCAAAAAGGCAGAAATTCCCCGTATTTTGGAGCAAAATTGCAGCAATTCCCCTTATTGTGAGGCAAAAAGGCAGAAATTCCCTATATGTTGGGACAAAAAGACACAATTCTCCTTATTTTGGGGCAAAACTAGAAATTCCACTTATTTTGGGGCAAAATTCCAGAAATTTCCCTTATTTTGGCGCAAAATTGCAGAAATTTGACTTATTTCAGAAAAAAAGCAGAAATTTTCTCATTTTGGGGCAAAAAGGCAGAAATTTCTTTTATTTTGGTACAAAATTGCAGAAATTTTTATTATTTTGGGGCAAAAGGCAGAAATTTCCCATATTTTGGGGCAAACATGCAGAAATTCCCCTTATTTTGAGGTAAAAAGGCTGAAATTCCCCTTATTTCGGGACAAAAATGCAGAAATTTCCCTTATTTTGGGGCAAAATTGCAGAAATCTCACTTATTTCAGGGTAATAAGTCAGAAATTTTCTTTATTTTGGGGCAATAAAGACAGAAATTCCCTTTGTTTTGGGGTAAAAAACAGAGATTCCACTTATTTAGAGGCAAAAATCGAGAAATTCCCCTTATTTTGGAGCAAAAATGAAGAAATTTCCCTTTTTTATGGCAAAAAGGTATGCATTCTTCTTATTTTCGGGCAAAAAAGCAGAAATTCCCCATATTTTGGAGCAAAATTGCAGAAATTACCTTAATTGTGGGGAAAAGAGGCAGAAATTCCCTATATGTTAGGGCAAAAATACAAAAATTCTCCTTATTTTGGGTCAAAACTCAGAAATTCCACATATTTTGGGTCAAAATTCCAGAAATTTCCCTTATTTTGGGGCAAAATTGCAGAAATTTCACTTATTTTGGGGCAAAATTACAGAAATTTCACTTATTTCACAGGAAAAAAAGGCAAAAATTTTCCTTATTTTGGGGCAAAAAGGCAGAAATTCCTAATATTCTGTGGCAAAAATGCAGAAATTCCCCTTATTTTGAGGTAAAAAGGCTGAAATTCCCCTTATTTGGGGGCAAAAAGGCAGAAATTTCCTATATTTTGAGGCAAAATTGCAGAAATTTCACTTATTTAAGGGTAATAAGTCAGACATTTTTCTTATTTTGGGGCAAATGGGACAGAAATTCCTTTTGTTTTGGGGGAAAAAGACAGAAATTCCACTTATTTAGAGGCAAAAATGCAGAAATTCTTCCTATTTTGGAGCAAAAATGAAGAAATTTCTGTTTTTTATGGCAAAAAGTTATGCACTCTTCTTATTTTTGGGCAAAAAGGCAAATTCCCCATATTTTGAAGCAAAATTGCAGAAATTCCCCTAATTGTGGGGCAAAAAGGCAGAAATTCCCTATATGTTGGGGCAAAAAGACAAAAATTCTCCTTATTTTGGGGCAATACTCAGAAATTCCACTTATTTTGGGGCAAAATTCCATAAATTTCCCTTATTTTGGGGCAAAATTGCAGAAATTTCACTTATTTTGGGGCAAAATTACAGAAATTTCACTTATTTCACAGGGAAAAAAGGTAGAAATTTTCTTTATTTTGGGGCAAAAGGCAGAAATTCCTAATATTTTGTAGCAAAAATGCAGAAATTCCCCTTATTTTGAGGTAAAAAGGCTGAAATTCCCTTTATTTGGGGGCAAAAAGGCAGAAATTTCCCTTATTTTGAGGCAAAATTGCAGAAATTTCACTTATTTCAGGGTAATAAGTAAGACATTTTTCTTATTTTAGGGCAAAAAGGACAGAAATTCCCTTTGTTTTGGGAAAACAAGACAGAAATTCCACTTATTTAGAGGCAAAAATGCAGAAATTCTGCCTATATTGGAGCAAAAATGAAGAAATTTCTGTTTTTTATGGCAAAAAGGTATGCACTCTTCTTATTTTTGGGCAAAAATTCAGAAATTCCCCGTATTTTGGAGCAAAATTGCAGAAATTCCCCTAATTGTGGGGCAAAAAGCCAGAAATTCCCTATATGTCGGGGCAAAAAGACAGAAATTCTCCTTATTTTGGGGCAAAACTCAGAAATTCCACTTATTTTTGGGCCAAGTTCCAGAATTTTCTTTTATTTTGGGGCAAAATTGCAGAAATTTCACTTATTTCAGGGTAATAAGTCAGAAATTTTCTTATTTTGGGGCAAAAAGGCAGAAATTTCTTTTATTTTGGTAAAAAATTGCAAAATTTTTTCTTATTTTGGTGCAAAAAGGCAGAAATTTCGTATATTTTGGGGCAAAAATGCAGAAATTCCCCTTATTTTGAGGTAAAAATGCTGAAATTCCCCTTATTTGGGGGCAAAAAGGAAGAACTTTCCCTTATTTTGGGGCAAAATTGCAGAAATTTCACTTATTTTATGGTAATAAGTCAGCAGTTTTTCCTATTTTGGGGCAAAAAAGACAGAAATTCTCTTTGTTTTGTGGGAAAAAGACAGAAATTCCCTTATTTAGAGGCAAAAAAGGAGAAATTCCCTTTATTTTGGAGCAAAAATAAAGAAATTTCCCTTTTTTATGGCAAAAAGGTATGCATTCTTCTTATTTTTGGGCAAAAAGGCAGTAATTCCCCGTATTTTGGAGCAAAATTGCACAAATTCTCCTAATTGTGGGGCAAAAAGGCAGAAATTCCTTATATGTTGGGGCGAAAAGACAGAAATTCTCCTTAATTTGGGGCAAAACTCAGAAATTCCACTTATTTTGGGGCAAAATTCCAGAAATTTCCCTTATTTTGGGGCAAAATTGCAGAAATATCACTTATTTCAGGGTAATAAGTCAGAAATTTTTCTTATTTTGGCGCAAAAAAGACAGAAATTCCCTTTGTTTTGTGGGAAAAAGACAGAAATTCCACTTATTTAGAGGCAAAAAAACAGAAATTCCCCTTATTTTTGAGCAAAAATGAAGAAATTTCTTTTTTTTATGGCAAAAAGGTATGCATTCTTCTTTATTTGGGCAAAAAGGCAGAAATCCCCCGTATTTTGGAGCAAAATTGATGAAATTCCTCTAATTGTGGGGCAATAAGGCCGAAATTTTCTATATGTTGGGGCAAAAAGGCAGAAATTCTTTTTATTTTGGGGCAAAATTCAGAAGTTCCACTTATTTTGGGGCAAAATTCCAGTAATTTTCCTTATTTTGGGGCAAAATTGTAAAAATATCACTTATTTTGGGGAAAAATTGTAGAAATTTCAGTTATTTCAGAAAAAAAGCAGAAATATTCTTATTTTGGGGCAAAAAGGAAGAAATTTCTTATATTTTGGTAAAAAATTGCAGAAGTTTTCCTTATTCTGGGGCAAAAAGGCAGAAATTTCGTATATTTTGGGGCAAAAATGCAGAAAATCCCCTTATTTTGAGGTAAAAAGGCTGAAATTCCCCTTATTTGGGGGAAAAAAGGCAGAAATTTCACTTTTTTGGGGGTAAAATTGCAGAAATTTCACTTATTTCAGGGAAAAGGCAGAAATTTTCCTTATTTTGGGGCAAAAAGGCAGAAATTCCTAATATTTTGTGGCAAAAATGCAGAAATTCCCCTTATTTTGAGTTAAAAATGCTGAAATTCCCCTTATTTGGGGGCAAAAAGGCAGAAATTTTCTTTATTTTAGGGAAAATTGCAGAAATTTCACTTACTTCAGGATAATAAGTCAGAAATTTTCCTTATTTTGGTGCAAAAAAGACAGAAATTCTTTTTGTTTTGGGGAAAAAGACAGAAATTCCACTTATTTAGAGGCAAAAATGCAGAAATTCCCCTTATTTTGGAGCAAAAATGAAGGAATTTCCCGTTTTTATGGCAAAAAGGTATGCATTCTTCTTTTTTTCGGGCAAAAAAGCAGAAATTCCCCATATTTTGGAGCAAAATTGCAGAAATTACCTTAATTGTGGGGAAAAGAGTCAAAAATTCCCTATATGTTAGGGCAAAAAGACAGAAATTCTCCTTATTTTGGGGCAAAACTCAGAAATTCCACTTATTTTGGGGCAAAATTCCAGAAATTTCCCTTATTTTGGGGCAAAATTACAGAAATTTCATTATTTTGGGGCAAAATTACAGAAATTTCACTTATTTCACAGGGAAAAAAGGGAGAAATTTTCCTTATTTTGGGGCAAAAAGGCAGAAATTCCTAATATTCTGTGGCAAAAATGCAGAAATTCCCTTATTTTGAGGTAAAAAGGCTGAAATTCCCCTTATTTGGGGGCAAAAAGGCAGAAATTTCCTATATTTTGAGGCAAAATTGCAGAAATTTCACTTATTTAAGGGTAATAAGTCAGACATTTTTCTTATTTTGGGTCAAATGGGACAGAAATTCCTTTTGTTTTGGGGGAAAAAGACAGAAATTCCACTTATTTAGAGGCAAAAATGCAGAAATTCTTCCTATTTTGGAGCAAAAATGAAGAAATTTCTGTTTTTTATGGCAAAAAGTTATGCACTCTTCTTATTTTTGGGCAAAAAGGCAAATTCCCCATATTTTGAAGCAAAATTGCAGAAATTCCCCTAATTGTGGGGCAAAAAGGCAGAAATTTTCTATATGTTGGGACAAAAAGACAGAAATTCTCCTTATTTTGGGGCAATACTCAGAAATTCCACTTATTTTGGGGCAAAATTCCAGAAATTTCCCTTATTTTGGGGCAAAATTGCAGAAATTTCACTTATTTTGGGGCAAAATTACAGAAATTTCACTTATTTCACAGGGAAAAAAGGTAGAAATTTTCTTTATTTTGGGGCAAAAAGGCAGAAATTCCTAATATTTTGTAGCAAAAATGCAGAAATTCCCCTTATTTTGAGGTAAAAAGGCTGAAATTCCCTTTATTTGGGGGCAAAAAGGCAGAAATTTCCCTTATTTTGAGGCAAAATTGCAGAAATTTCACTTATTTTAGAGTAATAAGTAAGACATTTTTCTTATTTTAGGGCAAAAAGGACAGAAATTCCCTTTGTTTTGGGGGAACAAGACAGAAATTCCACTTATTTAGAGGCAAAAATGCAGAAATTCTGCCTATATTGGAGCAAAAATGAAGAAATTTCTGTTTTTTATGGCAAAAAGGTATGCACTCTTCTTATTTTTGGGCAAAAATTCAGAAATTCCCCGTATTTTGGAGCAAAATTGCAGAAATTCCCCTAATTGTGGGGCAAAAAGGCAGAAATTCCCTATATGTCGGGGCAAAAAGACAGAAATTCTCCTTATTTTGGGGCAAAACTCAGAAATTCCACTTATTTTTGGGCCAAATTTCAGAATTTTCTTTTATTTTGGGGCAAAATTGCAGAAATTTCACTTATTTCAGGGTAATAAGTCAGAAATTTTCTTATTTTGGGGCAAAAAGGCAGAAATTTCTTTTATTTTGGTAAAAAATTGCAAAATTTTTTCTTATTTTGGTGCAAAAAGGCAGAAATTTCGTATATTTTGGGGCAAAAATGCAGAAATTCCCCTTATTTTGAGGTAAAAATGCTGAAATTCCCCTTATTTGGGGGCAAAAAGGAAGAACTTTCCCTTATTTTGGGGCAAAATTGCAGAAATTTCACTTATTTTAGGGTAATAAGTCAGCAGTTTTTCCTATTTTGGGGCAAAAAAGACAGAAATTATCTTTGTTTTGTGGGAAAAAGACAGAAATTCCCTTATTTAGAGGCAAAAAAGGAGAAATTCCCCTTATTTTGGAGCAAAAATAAAGAAATTTCCCTTTTTTATGGCAAAAAGGTATGCATTCTTCTTATTTTTGGGCAAAAAGGCAGAAATTCCCCGTATTTTGGAGCAAAATTGCAGAAATTCTCCTAATTGTGGGGCAAAAAGGCAGAAATTCCTTATATGTTGGGGCGAAAAGACAGAAATTGTCCTTATTTTGGGGCAAAACTCAGAAATTCCACTTATTTTGGGGCAAAATTCCAGAAATTTCCCTTATTTTGGGGCAAAATTGCAGAAATTTCACTTATTTCATGGTAATAATTCAGAAATTTTTCTTATTTTGGCGCAAAAAAGACAGAAATTCCCTTTGTTTTGTGGGAAAAAGACAGAAATTCCACTTATTTAGAGGCAAAAAAACAGAAATTCCCCTTATTTTTGAGCAAAAATGAAGAAATTTCTTTTTTTTATGGCAAAAAGGTATGCATTCTTCTTTATTTGGGCAAAAAGGCAGAAATCCCCCGTATTTTGGAGCAAAATTGATGAAATTCCTCTAATTGTGGGGCAATAAGGCCGAAATTTTCTATATGTTGGGGCAAAAAGGCAGAAATTCTTTTTATTTTGGGGCAAAATTCAGAAGTTCCACTTATTTTGGGGCAAAATTCCAGTAATTTTCCTTATTTTGGGGCAAAATTGTAAAAATATCACTTATTTTGGGGAAAAATTGTAGAAATTTCAGTTATTTCAGAAAAAAAGCAGAAATATTCTTATTTTGGGGCAAAAAGGAAGAAATTTCTTATATTTTGGTAAAAAATTGCAGAATTTTTCTTTATTTTGGGGCAAAAAGGCAGAAATTTCGTATATTTTGGGGCAAAAATGCAGAAAATCCCCTTATTTTGAGGTAAAAAGGCTGAAATTCCCCTTATTTGGGGGAAAAAAGGCAGAAATTTCACTTTTTTGGGGGTAAAATTGCAGAAATTTCACTTATTTCAGGGAAAAGGCAGAAATTTTCCTTATTTTGGGGCAAAAAGGCAGAAATTCCTAATATTTTGTGGCAAAAATGCAGAAATTCCCCTTATTTTGAGTTAAAAATGCTGAAATTCCCCTTATTTGGGGGCAAAAAGGCAGAAATTTTCTTTATTTTAGGGAAAATTGCAGAAATTTCACTTACTTCAGGATAATAAGTCAGAAATTTTCCTTATTTTGGTGCAAAAAAGACAGAAATTCTTTTTGTTTTGGGGAAAAAGACAGAAATTCCACTTATTTAGAGGCAAAAATGCAGAAATTCCCCTTATTTTGGAGCAAAAATGAAGGAATTTCCCGTTTTTATGGCAAAAAGGTATGCATTCTTCTTTTTTTCGGGCAAAAAAGCAGAAATTCCCCATATTTTGGAGCAAAATTGCAGAAATTACCTTAATTGTGGGGAAAAGAGTCAAAAATTCCCTATATGTTAGGGCAAAAAGACAGAAATTCTCCTTATTTTGGGGCAAAACTCAGAAATTCCACTTATTTTGGGGCAAAATTCCAGAAATTTCCCTTATTTTGGGGCAAAATTACAGAAATTTCATTATTTTGGGGCAAAATTACAGAAATTTCACTTATTTCACAGGGAAAAAAGGGAGAAATTTTCCTTATTTTGGGGCAAAAAGGCAGAAATTCCTAATATTCTGTGGCAAAAATGCAGAAATTCCCTTATTTTGAGGTAAAAAGGCTGAAATTCCCCTTATTTGGGGGCAAAAAGGCAGAAATTTCCTATATTTTGAGGCAAAATTGCAGAAATTTCACTTATTTAAGGGTAATAAGTCAGACATTTTTCTTATTTTGGGTCAAATGGGACAGAAATTCCTTTTGTTTTGGGGGAAAAAGACAGAAATTCCACTTATTTAGAGGCAAAAATGCAGAAATTCTTCCTATTTTGGAGCAAAAATGAAGAAATTTCTGTTTTTTATGGCAAAAAGTTATGCACTCTTCTTATTTTTGGGCAAAAAGGCAAATTCCCCATATTTTGAAGCAAAATTGCAGAAATTCCCCTAATTGTGGGGCAAAAAGGCAGAAATTTTCTATATGTTGGGACAAAAAGACAGAAATTCTCCTTATTTTGGGGCAATACTCAGAAATTCCACTTATTTTGGGGCAAAATTCCATAAATTTCCCTTATTTTGGGGCAAAATTGCAGAAATTTCACTTATTTTGGGGCAAAATTACAGAAATTTCACTTATTTCACAGGGAAAAAAGGTAGAAATTTTCTTTATTTTGGGGCAAAAAGGCAGAAATTCCTAATATTTTGTAGCAAAAATGCAGAAATTCCCCTTATTTTGAGGTAAAAAGGCTGAAATTCCCTTTATTTGGGGGCAAAAAGGCAGAAATTTCCCTTATTTTGAGGCAAAATTGCAGAAATTTCACTTATTTTAGAGTAATAAGTAAGACATTTTTCTTATTTTAGGGCAAAAAGGACAGAAATTCCCTTTGTTTTGGGGGAACAAGACAGAAATTCCACTTATTTAGAGGCAAAAATGCAGAAATTCTGCCTATATTGGAGCAAAAATGAAGAAATTTCTGTTTTTTATGGCAAAAAGGTATGCACTCTTCTTATTTTTGGGCAAAAATTCAGAAATTCCCCGTATTTTGGAGCAAAATTGCAGAAATTCCCCTAATTGTGGGGCAAAAAGGCAGAAATTCCCTATATGTCGGGGCAAAAAGACAGAAATTCTCCTTATTTTGGGGCAAAACTCAGAAATTCCACTTATTTTTGGGCCAAATTTCAGAATTTTCTTTTATTTTGGGGCAAAATTGCAGAAATTTCACTTATTTCAGGGTAATAAGTCAGAAATTTTCTTATTTTGGGGCAAAAAGGCAGAAATTTCTTTTATTTTGGTAAAAAATTGCAAAATTTTTTCTTATTTTGGTGCAAAAAGGCAGAAATTTCGTATATTTTGGGGCAAAAATGCAGAAATTCCCCTTATTTTGAGGTAAAAATGCTGAAATTCCCCTTATTTGGGGGCAAAAAGGAAGAACTTTCCCTTATTTTGGGGCAAAATTGCAGAAATTTCACTTATTTTAGGGTAATAAGTCAGCAGTTTTTCCTATTTTGGGGCAAAAAAGACAGAAATTATCTTTGTTTTGTGGGAAAAAGACAGAAATTCCCTTATTTAGAGGCAAAAAAGGAGAAATTCCCCTTATTTTGGAGCAAAAATAAAGAAATTTCCCTTTTTTATGGCAAAAAGGTATGCATTCTTCTTATTTTTGGGCAAAAAGGCAGAAATTCCCCGTATTTTGGAGCAAAATTGCAGAAATTCTCCTAATTGTGGGGCAAAAAGGCAGAAATTCCTTATATGTTGGGGCGAAAAGACAGAAATTGTCCTTATTTTGGGGCAAAACTCAGAAATTCCACTTATTTTGGGGCAAAATTCCAGAAATTTCCCTTATTTTGGGGCAAAATTGCAGAAATTTCACTTATTTCATGGTAATAATTCAGAAATTTTTCTTATTTTGGGGCAAAAAAGACAGAAATTCCCTTTGTTTTGTGGGAAAAAGACAGAAATTCCACTTATTTAGAGGCAAAAAAACAGAAATTCCCCTTATTTTTGAGCAAAAATGAAGAAATTTCATTTTTTTATGGCAAAAAGGTATGCATCCTTCTTTATTTGGGCAAAAAGGCAGAAATCCCCCGTATTTTGGAGCAAAATTGATGAAATTCCTCTAATTGTGGGGCAATAAGGCCGAAATTTTCTATATGTTGGGGCAAAAAGGCAGAAATTCTTTTTATTTTGGGGCAAAATTCAGAAATTCCACTTATTTTGGGGCAAAATTCCAGTAATTTTCCTTATTTTGGGGCAAAATTGTAAAAATATCACTTATTTTGGGGAAAAATTGTAGAAATTTCAGTTATTTCAGTAAAAGCAGAAATATTCTTATTTTGGGGCAAAAAGGAAGAAATTTCTTATATTTTGTTAAAAAATTGCAGAATTTTTCCTTATTTTGGGGCAAAAAGGCAGAAATTTCGTATATTTTGGGGCAAAAATGCAGAAATTCCCCTTATTTTGAGGTAAAAAGGCTGAAATTCCCCTTATTTGGGGGCAAAAAGGCAGAAATTTCACTTTTTTGGGGGTAAAATTGCAGAAATTTCACTTATTTCAGGGAAAAAGGCAGAAATTTTCCTTATTTTGGGGCAAAAAGGCAGAAATTCCTAATATTTTGTGGCAAAAATGCAGAAATTCCCCTTATTTTGAGTTAAAAATGCTGAAATTCCCCTTATTTGGGGGCAAAAAGGCAGAAATTTTCTTTATTTTAGGGAACATTGCAGAAATTTCACTTATTTCAGGGTAATAAGTCAGAAATTTTCCTTATTTTGGTGCAAAAAAGACAGAAATTCTTTTTGTTTTGGGGAAAAAGACAGAAATTCCACTTATTTAGAGGCAAAAAGGCAAAAGTTCCCTTTATTTTAGAGCAAAAATGAAGAAATTTCTCTTTTTTATGGCAAAAATGTATGCATTCTTCTTATTTTTGGGCAAAAAGGCAGAAATTCCCCGTATTTTGGAGCAAAATTGCAGCAATTTCCCTAATTGTGAGGCAAAAAGGCAGAAATTCCCTATATGTTGTGACAAAAAGACACAATTCTCCTTATTTTGGGGCAAAACTAGAAATTCCACTTATTTTGGGGCAAAATTCCAGAAATTTCCCTTATTTTGGGGCAAAATTGCAGAAATTTGACTTATTTCAGAAAAAAAGCCGAAATTTTCTTATTTTGGGGCAAAAGGGCAGAAATTTCATTTATTTTGGTACAAAATTGCAAAAATTTTTATTATTTTGGGGCAAAAGGCAGAAATTTCCATATTTTGGGGCAAACATGCAGAAATTCCCCTTATTTTGAGGTAAAAAGGCTGAAATTCCCCTTATTTCGGGGCCAAAATGCAGAAATTTCGTTATTTTGTGGCAAAATTGCAGAAATTTCATATATTTCAGGGTAATAAGTCAGAAATTTTCTTTTTTTTGGGGCAAAAAAGACAAAATTCCCTTCGTTTTGGGGTAAAAAACAGAAATTCCACTTATTTAGAGGCAAAATAGCAGAAATTCCCCTTATTTAGGAGCAAAAATGAAGAAATTTCCATTTTTTATGGCAAAAAGTTATGCATTCTTCTTATTTTCGGGCAAAAATGCAGATATTCCCCATATTTTGGATCAAAATTGCAGAAATTCCCCTAATTGTGAGGAAAAGAGGCAGAAATTTCCTATATGTTAGGGCAAAAAGACAGAAATTCTCTTTATTTTGGAGAAAAACTCTGAAATTCCACTTATTTTGGGGCAAAATTCCAGAAATTTCCCTTATTTTGGGGCAAAATTGCAGAAATTCCAATTATTTTGGGGCAAAATTCCAGAAATTTCCTTTATTTTGAGGAAAAATTGCAGAAATTTCACTTATTTCAGGGTAATAAATCAGACATTTTCCTTTTTTAGGGCAAAAAGAACAGAAATTTCCTTTGTTTTGGGGGAAAAAGACAGAAATTCCACTTATTTAGAGGCAAAAATGCAGAAATTCCGCCTATTTTGGAGTAAAAATGAAGAAATTTCCCTTTTTTATGGCAAAAAGTTATGCATTCTTTTTATTTTCTGGCTAAAAAGCAGAAATTCCAAGTATTTTGGAGCAAAATTGCAGAAATTCCCCTAATTGTGGGGTAAAAAGTTAGAAATTCCCTAGATTCTAGGGCAAAAAGACAGAAATTCTCCTTATTTTGAGGCAAACCTCAGAAATTCCACTTATTTTGGGGAAAAATTCCAGAAATTTCCCTTATTTAGTGGCAAAATTGCAAAAATTTCCCTTATTTTGGGGCAAAATTGCAGAAATTTCACTTATTTCAGGGTAATAAGAAAAAAATTTTCTTTATTTTGGGGCAAAAAAGACAGAAATTCCCTTTGTTTTGGGGGAAAAAGAAAGAAATTCCACTTATTTAGAGGCAAAAAAGCAGAAATTCTTCTTATTTTGGAGCAAAAATGAAGAAATTACTCTTTTTTATGGCAAAAAGGTATGCATTCTTCTTTATTTGTGCAAAAGGCAGAAATTCCCCGTATTTTGTAGCAAAATTGCAGAAATTCCCCTAATTGTGGGGCAAAAAGGCAGAAATTCCCTATATGTTGGGACAAAAAGACAGAAATTCTCCTTATTTGGAGCAAAACTCAAAAAATCCACTTATTTTGGGGCAAAATTCAAGAAAGTTCCCTTATTTTGGGGCAAAATTGCAGAAATTTCACTTATTTCAGGGTAATAAGTCAGAAATTTTCCTTATTTTTGGGCAAAAAAACAGAAATTCCCTTTGTTTTGGGGAAAGAAGACAGAAATTCCACTTATTTATAGGCAAAAAAGCAGAAATTCCTCTTATTTTGGAGCAAAAATAAAGAAATTTCTCTTTTTTATTGCAAAAAGGTATGCATTCTTCTTTATTTGGGCAAAAAGGCAGAAATTCTTCGTAATTTGGAGTAAAATTGCAGAAATTCCCTTAATTGTGAAGCAAAAAGGCAGAAATTTTCTATATGTTGGGGAAAAAGGCAGAAATTCTTTTTATTTTGGGGCAAAACTCAGAAATTCCACTTATTTTGGGGGAAAATTCCAGGAATTTCCCTTATTTTGAGGCAAAATTGTAGAAATTTCACTTATTTTTAAGAAAAATTGCAGAAATTTCAGTTATTTCAGAAAAAAAAGCAGAAATTTTATTATTTTGGGGCTAAAAGGCAGAAATTTCTTATATTTTGGTAAAAAATTGCAGAATTTTTCCTTATTTTGGGGCAAAAAAGCAGAAATTTCGTATATTTTGGGGCAAAAATGCAGAAATTCCCCTTATTTTGAGGTAAAAAGGCTGAAATTCTCCTTATTTCGGGGCAAAAATGCAGAAATTTCAGTTATTTTGGGGCAAAATAGCAGAAATTTAACTTATTTCAGGGAAAAAAGCAGAAATTTTCCGTTTTTTGGGGCAAAAAGGCAGAAATTCCTAATATTTTGTGGGAAAAATGCAGAAATTCCCCTTATTTTGAGGTAAAAATGCTAAAATTCCCCTTCTTTGGGGGCAAAAAGGCAGAAAATGTAGAAATTTCCATTTTTTATAGCAAAAAAGTATGCATTCTTCTTATTTTTGGGCAAAAAGGCAGAAATTCCCCGTATTTTGGAGCAAAATTGCAAAATTCCCCTAATTGTGGGGCAAAAATCAGAAATTCCCTATATGTTGGGGCAAAAAGACACAATTCTCCTTATTTTAGGGCAAAACTCAGAAATTCCACTTATTTTGGGGCAAAATTCCAGAAATTTCCCTGATTTTGGGGCAAAATTGCAGAAATTTGACTTATTTTAGAAAAAAAGCAGAAATGTTCTTATTTTGGGGCAAAAAGGCTGAAATTTCTTTTATTTTGGTACAAAATTGCAGAAATTTTTATTATTTTGGGGCAAAAGGCAGAAATTTCCCATATTTTGGGGCAAACATGCAGAAATTCCCCTTATTTTGAGGTAAAAAGGCTGAAATTCCCCTTATTTCGGGACAAAAATGCAGAAATTTCCCTTATTTTGGGTCAAAATTGCAGAAATCTCACTTATTTCAGGGTAATAAGTCAGAAATTTTCCTTATTTTGGGGCAATAAAGACAGAAATTCCCTTTGTTTTGGGGTAAAAAACAGAGATTCCACTTATTTTGAGGCAAAAATCTAGAAATTCCCCTTATTTTGGAGCAAAAATGAAGATATTTCCCTTTTTTATGGCAAAAAGGTATGCATTCTTCTTATTTTCGGGCAAAAAAGCAGAAATTCCCTATATTTTGGAGCAAAATTGCAGAAATTACCTTAATTGTGGGGAAAAGAGGCAGAAATTCCCTATATGTTAGGGCAAAAAACAGAAATTCTCCTTATTTTGGGTCAAAACTCAGAAATTCCACATATTTTGGGTCAAAATTCCAGAAATTTCCCTTATTTTGGGGCAAAATTGCAGAAATTTCACTTATTTTGGGGCAAAATTACAGAAATTTCACTTATTTCACAGGGAAAAAAGGCAGAAATTTTCCTTATTTTGGGGCAAAAAGGCAGAAATTCCTAATATTTTGTGGCAAAAATGCAAAAATTCCCCTTATTTTGAGGTAAAAATGCTGAAATTCCCCTTATTTGGGGGCAAAAAGGCAGAAATTTCCTTTATTTTGAGGCAAAATTGCAGAAATTTCACTTATATCAGGGTAATAAATCAGACATTTTTCTTTTTTTGGGGCAAAAAGAACAGAAATTTCCTTTGTTTTGGGGGAAAAAGACAGAAATTCCACTTATTTAGAGGCAAAAATGCAGAAATTCCGCCTATTTTGGAGTAAAAATGAAGAAATTTCCCTTTTTTATGGCAAAAAGTTATGCATTCTTTTTATTTTCTGGCTAAAAAGCAGAAATTCCAAGATTTTGGAGCAAAATTGCAGAAATTCCCCTAATTGTGGGGCAAAAAGGTAGAAATTCCCTATATGCTAGGGCAAAAAGACAGAAATTCTCCTTATTTTGAGGCAAACCTCAGAAATTCCACTTATTTTGGAGAAAAATTCCAGAAATTTCCCTTATTTTGGGGCAAAATTGCAAAAATTTCCCTTATTTTGGGGAAAATTGCAGAAATTTCACTTATTTCAGGGTAATAAGTCAGAAATTTTCTTTATTTTGGGGCAAAAAAGACAGAAATTCCCTTTGTTTTGGGGGAAAAAGAAAGAAATTCCACTTATTTAGAGGCAAAAAAGCAGAAATTCTTCTTATTTTGGAGCAAAAATGAAGAAATTTCCCTTTTTTATGGCAAAAAGGTATGCATTCTTCTTATTTTCGGGCAAAAAGGCAGAAATTCACCGTATTGTGGAGCAAAATTGCAAAATTCCCCTAATTGTGGGGCAAAAAGGCAGAAATTCCCTATATGTTGGGGCAAAAAGACACAATTCTCTTTATTTTGGGGCAAAACTCAGAAATTCCACTTATTTTGGGGCAAAATTCCAGAAATTTCTTTGATATTGGAACAAAATTGCAGAAGTTTGACTTATTTTAGAAAAAAAGCAGAAATTTTCTCATTTTGGGGCAAAAAGGCAGAAATTTCTTTTATTTTGGTACAAAATTGCAGAAATTTTTATTATTTTGTGGCAAAAGGCAGAAATTTCCCATATTTTGGGGCAAACATGCAGAAATTCCCCTTATTTTGAGGTAAAAAGGCTGAAATTCCCCTTATTTCGGGACAAAAATGCAGAAATTTCTCTTATTTTGGGGCAAAATTGCAGAAATCTCACTTATTTCAGGGTAATAAGTCAGAAATTTTCCTTACTTTAGGGCAATAAAGACAGAAATTCCCTTTGTTTTGGGGTAAAAAACAGAGATTCCACTTATTTTGAGGCAAAAATCTAGAAATTCCCCTTATTTTGGAGCAAAAATGAAGAAATTTCCCTTTTTTATGGCAAAAAAGTATGCATTCTTCTTATTTTCGGGCAAAAAAGCAGAAATTCCCCATATTTTGGAGCAAAATTGCAGAAATTACCTTAATTGTGGGAAAAAGATGCAGAAATTCCCTATATGTTAGGGCAAAAAGACAGAAATTCTCCTTATTTTGGGTCAAAACTCAGAAATTCCACATATTTTGGGGCAAAATTCCAGAAATTTCCCTTATTTTGGGGCAAAATTGCAGAAATTTCACTTATTTTGGGGCAAAATTACAGAAATTTCACTTATTTCACAGGGAAAAAAGGCAGAAATTTTCTTTATTTTGGGGCAAAAAGGCAGAAGTTCTTAATATTTTATTGCAAAAATGCAGAAATTCCCCTTATTTTGGGGCAAAAAGCAGAAATTTCCCATATTTTGGGGCAAAAAGGCAGAAATTTCTCTTATTTTGAGGCAAAATTGCAGAAATTTCACTTATTTCAGGGTAATAAGTAAGACATTTTTCTTATTTTGGGGCAAATAGGACAGAAATTCCCTTTGTTTTGGGGGAAAAAGACAGAAATTTCACTTATTTAGAGGCAAAAATGCAGAAATTCTTCCTATTTTGGAGCAAAAATGAAGAAATTTCTGTTTTTTATGGCAAAAAGGTATGCACTCTTCTTATTTTTGGGCAAAAATTCAGAAATTTCCCGTATTTTGGAGCAAAATTGCAGAAATTCCCCTAATTGTGGGGCAAAAAGGCAGAAATTTCCTATATGTTGGGGCAAATAGACAGAAATTCTCCTTATTTTGGGGCAATACTCAGAAATTCCACTTATTTTGGGGCAAAATTCCAGAAATTTCCCTTATTTTGGGGCAAAATTGCAGAAATTTCACTTATTTTGGGGCAAAATTACAGAAATTTCACTTATTTCACAGGGAAAAAAGGCAGAAATTTTCTTTATTTTGGGGCATAAAGGCAGAACATCCTAATATTTTGTAGCAAAAATGCAGAAATTCCCCTTATTTTGAGGTAAAAATGCTGAAATTCCCCTTATTTGGGGGCAAAAAGGCAGAAATTTCCTATATTTTGAGGCAAAATTGCAGAAATTTCACTTATTTCAGGGTAATAAGTCAGACATTTTTCTTATTTTGGGGCAAATAGGACAGAAATTCCCTTTGTTTTGGGGGAAAAAGACAGAAATTTCACTTATTTAGAGGCAAAAATGCAGAAATTCTTCCTATTTTGGAGAAAAAAGGAAGAAATTTCGGTTTTTTATGGCAAAAAGGTATGCACTCTTCTTATTTTTGGCAAAAAGGCAGAAATTTTTCGTATTTTGGAGGAAAATTGCAGAAATTCCCCTAATTGTGGGGTAAAAAGGCAGAAATTCCTTATATGTTGGGGCAAAAAGACAGAAATTTTTTTATTTTGGGGCAAAACTCAGAAATTCTACATATTTTGCGGCAGAATTTCAGAAATTTCTCTTATTTGGAGGCAAAATTACAGAAATTTAACTTATTTAGGGCAAAATTGCAGTAATTTCACTTATTTCAGAAAAAAAGCAGAAATTTTCCTATTTTGGGGCAAAAAGGCAGAAATTTCTTTTTTTGGTAAAAAAAATGCAGAATTTTTTCTTATTTTGGGGCAAAAAGGCAGAAATTTCGTATATTTTGGGACAAAAATGCAAAAATTCCCATTATTTTGAGGTAAAAATGATGAAATTCCCCTTATTTGGGGACAAAAAAACAGAAATTTCCCTTATTTTGGGGCAAAATTGCTGAAATTTCACTTATTTCAGGGTAATAAGTCAGAAGTTTTCCTTATTTTGGGGCAAAAAAGACAGAAATTCCCTTTGTTTTGGGGGAAAAAGACAGAAATTCCACTTATTTAGAGGCAAAAAAGAAGAAATTCCCCTTATTTTGGAGCAAAAATGAAGAAATTTACCTTTTTTATGGCAAAAAGGTATGCATTCTTCTTTATTTGGGCAAAAAGGCAGAAATTCCCCATATTTTGTAGCAAAATTGCAGAAATTCCCCTACTTGTGAGGCAAAAAGGCAGAAATTCCCTATATGTTGGGGCAAAAAGACAGAAATTCCCTTTGTTTTGGGGTAAAAAACAGAAATTACATTTATTTAGAGGCAAAAAAAGCAGAAATTCCCCTTATTTTGGAGCAAAAATGAAGAAATTTCCCTTTTATATGGCAAAAAGGTATGCATTCTTCTTACTTTTGGGCAAAAAAGCAGAAATTCACAATATTTTGGAGCAAAATTGCAGAAATTCCCCTAATTGTGGGGAAAAGAGGCATTAATTCCCTATATGTTAGGGCAAAAAGACAGAAATTCTCCTTATTTTGGGCCAAAACTCAGAAATTCCACTTATTTTGGGGCAAAATTCCAGAAATTTCCCTTTTTTGGGGAAAATTGCAGAAATTTCACTTATTTCAAGGTAATAAGTCAGAAATTTTCCTTTTTTTGGGGCAAAAAAAAACCAGAAATTCCCTTTGTTTTGGGGGAAAAAGACAGAAATTCTACTTATTTAGAGGCAAAAACCAGAAATTCCCTTTATTTTGGAGCCAAAATGAAGAAATTTCCCCTTTTTATGGCAAAAAGGTATGCATTCTTTTTATTTGGGCAAAAAGGCAGAAATTCCCCGTATTTTGGAGCAAAATTGAAGAAATTCCTCTAATTGTGTGGCAAAAATGCAGAAATTCCCATTATTTTGAGGTAAAAAGGATGAAATTCCCCTTATTTGGGGGCAAAAAGGCAGAAATTACACTTATTTTGGGGCAAAATTGCAGAAATTTCACTTATTTCAGGGACAAAGGCAGAAATTTTCCTTATTTTGGGGCAAAAATGCAGAAATTCCTAATATTTTGTGGCAAAAATGCATAAATTCCCCTTCTTTTGAGGTAAAAATGCGGAAATTCCCCTTATTTGGGGGCAAAAATGCAGAAATTTCCTTTATTTTGCGGAAAATTGCAGAAATTTCACTTATTTCAGGGTAATAAGTCAGAAATTTTCCTTATTTTGGGGCAAAAAAACAGAAATTCTTTTTCTTTTGGGGAAAAAGACAGAAATTCCACTTATTTAGAGGCAAAAAAGCAGAAATTCCCCTTATTTTGGAGCAAAAATTTAGAAATTTCCCTTTTTTATTGCAAAAATGTATGCATTCTTCTTATTTTTGGTCAAAAAGGCAGAAATTCCCCGTATTTTGGAGCAAAATTGCAGAAATTCCCCTAATTGTGGGGCAAAAAGGCAGAAATTCCCTATATGTTGGGGCAAAAAACAGAAATTCTCCTTTTTGGGGGGCAAAACTCACAAATTCCACTTATTTTTGGGCAAAATTCCAGAATTTTCTTTATTTTGGGGCAAAATTGCAGAAATTTCACTTATTTCAGAGTAATAAGTCAGAAATTTTCCTTATTTTGGGGCAAAAAAGACAGAAATTCTTTTTGTTTTGGGGGAAAAAGACAGAAGTTCCACTTATTTAGAGGCAAAAAAGCAGAAATTCCCCTTATTTTGGAGTAAAAATGAAGAAATTTCCCTTTTTATGGAAAAAAGGTATACATTCTTCTTTATTTGGGCAAAAAGGCAAAACTTCCCCGTATTTTGGAGCAAAATTGCTGAAATTCCTCTAGATGTGGGGCAATAAGGCCGAAATTCCCTATATGTTGGGGCAAAAAGGCAGAAATTCTTTTTATTTTGGGGCAAAATTCAGAAATTCCACTTATTTTGGGGAAAAATTTCCGAAATTTCCCTTATTTTGGGGCAAAATTGTAAAAATATCACTTCTTTTGGGGAAAAATTGCAGAAATTTCAGTTATTTCAGAAAAAAAAGCAGAAATTTTCTTATTTTGGGGCAAAAAGGAAGAAATTTCTTATATTTTGGTAAAAAATTGCAGAATTTTTCCTTATTTTTGGGCAAAAAGGCAGAAATTTCGCATATTTTGGGGCAAAATTGCAGAAATTCCCCTTATTTTGAGGTAAAAAGGCTGAAATTCCCCTTATTTGGGGGCAAAAAGGCAGAAATTTCACTTTTTTGGGGGTAAAATTGCAGAAATTTCACTTATTTCAGGGAAAAAAGGCAGAAATTTTCCTTATTTTAAGGCAAAAGGGTAGAAATTCCTAATATTTTGTGGCAAAAATGCAGAAATTCCCCTTATTTTGAGTTAAAAATGCTGAAATTCCCCTTATTTGGGGGCAAAAAAGCAGAAATTTTTTTTATTTTGGGGAAAATTGCAGAAATTTCACTTATTTCAGAGTAATAAGTCAGAAATTTTCCTTATTTTGGTGCAAAAAAGACAGAAATTCTTTTTGTTTTGGGGAAAAAGACAGAAATTCCACTTATTTAGAGGCAAAAAGGCAAAAGTTCCCTTTATTTTAGAGCAAAAATGAAGAAATTTCTCTTTTTTATGGCAAAAATGTATGCATTCTTCTTATTTTTGGGCAAAAAGGCAGAAATTCCTCGTATTTTGGAACAAAATTGCAGCAATTCCTCTATTTGTGAGGCAAAAAGGCAGAAATTCCCTATATGTTGGGGCAAAAAGACAGAAATTCTCCTTATTTTGGGGCAAAACTCAGAAATTGAAATTATTTTGAGGCAAAATTCCAGAAATTTCCCTTATTTTGGGGCAAAATTGCAGAAATTTGACTTATTTCAGAAAAAAAGCAGAAATTTTCTTATTTTGGGGCAAAAGGGCAGAAATTTCATTTATTTTGGTACAAAATTGCAAATTTTTTATTATTTTGGGGCAAAAGGCAGAAATTTCATTTATTTTGGTACAAAATTGTAAAAATTTTTATTATTATGGGGCAAAAGGCAGAAATTTCCATATTTTGGGGCAAACATGCAGAAATTCCCCTTATTTTGAGGTAAAAAGGCTGAAATTCCCCTTATTTCGGGACAAAAATGCAGAAATTTCCCTTATTTTGGGGCAAAATTGCAGAAATTTCACATATTTAAGGGTAATAAGTCAGAAATTTTCCTTATTTTAGGGCAAAAAAGACAAAATTCCCTTTGTTTTGGGGTAAAAAACAGTAATTCCACTTATTTAGAGGCAAAATAGCAGAAATTCCCCTTATTTTGGAGCAAAAATGAAGAAATTTCCATTTTTTAGGGCAAAAAGTTATGCATTCTTCTTATTTTTGGGCAAAAAAGCAGAAATTCCCCATATTTTGATCAAAATTGCAGAAATTCCCCTAATTGTGAAGAAAAGAGGCAGAAATTTCCTATATGTTAGGGCAAAAAGACAGAAATTCTCTTTATATTGGGGCAAAACTCAGAAATTCCACTTATTTTGGGGCAAAATTCCAGAAATTTCCCTTATTTTGGGGCAAAATTGCAGAAATTTCACTTATTTTGGGGCAAAATTACAGAAATTTTACTTATTTCACAGGGAAAAAAGGCAGAAATTTTCTTTATTTTGGGGCAAAAAGGCAAAATTTTTTAATATTTTTTGGCAAAAATGCAGAAATTCCCCTTATTTTGAGGTAAAAATGCCTAAATTCCCCTTATTTGGGGGCAAAAAGGCAGAAATTTCCTTTATTTTGCGGAAAATTGCAGAAATTTCACTTATTTCAGGGTAATAAGTCATAAATTTTCCTTATTTTGGGGCAAAAAAACAGAAATTCTTTTTCTTTTGGGGAAAAAGACAGAAATTCCACTTATTTAGAGGCAAAAAAGCAGAAATTCCCCTTATTTTGGAGCAAAAATTTAGAAATTTCCCTTTTTTATTGCAAAAATGTATGCATTCTTCTTATTTTTGGTCAAAAAGGCAGAAATTCCCTGTATTTTGGAGCAAAATTGCAGAAATTCCCCTAATTGTGGGGCAAAAAGGCAGAAATTCCCTATATGTTGGGGCAAAAAACAGAAATTCTCCTTTTTTTGGGGAAAAACTCACAAATTCCACTTATTTTGGGGCAAAATAAGTGAATTTTCCTTTATTTTGGGGCAAAATTGCAGAAATTTCACTTATTTCAGGGTAATAAGTCAGAAATTTTCCTTATTTTGGGGCAAAAAAGACAGAAATTCTCTTTGTTTTGGGGGAAAAAGACAGAAGTTCCACTTATTTAGAGGCAAAAAAGCAGAAATTCCCCTTATTTTGGAGCAAAAATGAAGAAATTTCCCTTTTTATGGCAAAAAGGTATACATTCTTCTTTATTGGGGCAAAAAGGCAGAAATTCCCCGTATTTTGGAGCAAAATTGCTGAAATTCCTCTAGATGTGGGGCAATAAGGCCGAAATTCCCTATATGTTGGGGCAAAAAGGCAGAAATTCTTTTTATTTTGGGGCAAAATTCAGAAATTCCACTTATTTTGGGGCAAAATTTCCGAAATTTCCCTTATTTTGGGGCAAAATTGTAAAAATATCACTTCTTTTGGGGAAAAATTGCAGAAATTTCAGTTATTTCAGAAAAAAAAGCAGAAATTTTCTTATTTTGGGGCAAAAAGGAAGAAATTTCTTATATTTTGGTAAAAAATTGCAGAATTTTTCCTTATTTTTGGGCAAAAAGGCAGAAATTTCGCATATTTTGGGGCAAAATTGCAGAAATTCCCCTTATTTTGAGGTAAAAAGGCTGAAATTCCCCTTATTTGGGGGCAAAAGGCAGAAATTTCACTTTTTTGGGGGTAAAATTGCAGAAATTTCACTTATTTCAGGGAAAAAAGGCAGAAATTTTCCTTATTTTAAGGCCAAAGCGCAGAAATTCCTAATATTTTGTGGCAAAAATGCAGAAATTCCCCTTATTTTGAGTTAAAAATGCTGAAATTCCCCTTATTTGGTGGCAAAAAGGCAGAAATTTTTTTTATTTTGGGGAAAATTGCAGAAATTTCACTTATTTCAGGGTAATAAGTCAGAAATTTTCCTTATTTTGGTGCAAAAAAGACAGAAATTCTTTTTGTTTTGGGGAAAAAACAGAAATTCCACTTATTTAGAGGCAAAAAGGCAAAAGTTCCCTTTATTTTAGAGCAAAAATGAAGAAATTTCTCTTTTTTATGGCAAAAATGTATGCATTCTTCTTATTTTTGGGCAAAAAGGCAGAAATTCCTCGTATTTTGGAGCAAAATTGCAGCAATTCCCCTATTTGTGAGGCAAAAAGGCAGAAATTCCCTATATGTTGGGGCAAAAAGACAGAAATTCTCCTTATTTTGGGGCAAAACTCAGAAATTGAAATTATTTTGAGGCAAAATTCCAGAAATTTCCCTTATTTTGGGGCAAAATTGCAGAAATTTGACTTATTTCAGAAAAAAAGCAGAAATTTTCTTATTTTGGGGCAAAAGGGCAGAAATTTCATTTATTTTGGTACAAAATTGCAAAAATTTTTATTATTTTGGGGCAAAAGGCAGAAATTTCATTTATTTTGGTACAAAATTGCAAAAATTTTTATTATTATGGGGCAAAAGGCAGAAATTTCCATATTTTGGGGCAAACATGCAGAAATTCCCCTTATTTTGAGGTAAAAAGGCTGAAATTCCCCTTATTTCGGGACAAAAATGCAGAAATTTCCCTTATTTTGGGGCAAAATTGCAGAAATTTCACATATTTAAGGGTAATAAGTCAGAAATTTTCCTTATTTTAGGGCAAAAAAGACAAAATTCCCTTTGTTTTGGGGTAAAAAACAGAAATTCCACTTATTTAGAGGCAAAATAGCAGAAATTCCCCTTATTTTGGAGCAAAAATGAAGAAATTTCCATTTTTTAGGGCAAAAAGTTATGCATTCTTCTTATTTTTGGGCAAAAAAGCAGAAATTCCGCATATTTTAATCAAAATTGCAGAAATTCCCCTAATTGTGAAGAAAAGAGGCAGAAATTTCCTATATGTTAGGGCAAAAAGACAGAAATTCTCTTTATATTGGGGCAAAACTCAGAAATTCCACTTATTTTGGGGCAAAATTCCAGAAATTTCCCTTATTTTGGGGCAAAATTGCAGAAATTTCACTTATTTTGGGGCAAAATTACAGAAATTTTACTTATTTCACAGGGAAAAAAGGCAGAAATTTTCTTTATTTTGGGGCAAAAAGGCAAAAATTTTTAATATTTTGTGGCAAAAATGCAGAAATTCCCCTTATTTTGAGGTAAAAATGCTGAAATTCCCCTTATTTGGGGGCAAAAAGGCAGAAATTTCCTTTATTTTGAGGCAAAATTGCAGAAATTTCACTTATTTCAGGGTAATAAGTCAGACATTTTCCTTATTTTGGGGCAAAAAGGACAGAAATTTTTTTTTGTTTTGGGGGAAAAAGACAGAAATTCCACTTATTTAGAGGCAAAAATGAAGAAATTCCACCTATTTTGGAGTAAAAATGAAGAAATTTCCCTTTTTTTATGGCAAAAAGTTATGCATTCTTTTTATTTTCTGGCTAAAAAGCAGAAATTCCAAGTATTTTGGAGCAAAATTGCAGAAATTCCCGTAATTGTGGGGCAAAAAGGCAGATTCCCTATATGCCAGGGCAAAAAACAGAAATTCTCCTTATTTTGAGGCAAACCTCAGAAATTCCACTTATTTTGAGGCAAAATTCCAGAAATTTCCCTTATTTTGGGGGAAAATTGAAAAATTTCCCTTATTTTGGGGCAAAATTTCAGAAATTTCACTTATTTCAGGGTAATAAGAAAAAAATTTTCTTTATTTTGGGGCAAAAATGACAGAAATTCCCTTTGTTTTGGGGTAAAAAGAAAGAAATTCCACTTATTTAGAGGCAAAATAGCAGAAATTACCATGATTTTGGAGCAAAAATTATGAAATTTCCCTTTTTTATGGCAAAAAGGTATGCATTCTTCTTATTTTCGGACAAAAAGGCAGAAATTCCCCGTATTTTGAAGGAAAATTGCAGAAATTCCC
Organism: Micromys minutus; assembly: GCF_963924665.1. NCBI lineage: Eukaryota > Metazoa > Chordata > Mammalia > Rodentia > Muridae > Micromys > Micromys minutus. The sequence goes on along the minus strand of NW_027667133.1, from coordinate 2,320,448 downwards.
CTAATTGTGGTGTAAAAAGGCAGAAATTCCCAATATGTTGGGGCAAAAAAACAGAAATTCTTTTTATTTTGGGGCAAAACTCAGAAATTCTACATATTTTGGGGCAGAATTCCAGAAATTTCTCTTCTTTGGAGGCAAAATTGCAGAAATTTCACTTATTTAGGGCAAAATTGCAGTAATTTCACTTATTTCAGAAAAGAAGCAGAAATTTTCTTATTTTGGGGCAAAAAGGCAGAAATTTTTTTTTTGGTAAAAAATTGCAGAATTTTTTTTTATTTTGGGGCAAAAAGGCAGAAATTTCGTATATTTTGGGACAAAAATGCTTATTCCCCTTATTTTGAGGTAAAAATGCTGAAATTCCCCTTATTTGGGGGCAAAAAGGAAGAAATTTCCTTTTTTATGTCAAAAAGGTATGCATTCTTCTTATTTTCGGGCAAAAAAGACAGAAATTCCCTTTGTTTTGGGGTAAAAAATAGAAATTACATTTATTTAGAGGCAAAAAAGCAGAAATTCCCCTTATTTTGAAGCAAAAATGAAGAAATTTCCTTTTTTATGGCAAAAAGGTATGCATTCTTCTTATTTTCAGGCAAAAAAGCAGAAATTCCCAATATTTTGGAGCAAAATTGCAGAAATTCCCCTAATTGTGGGGAAAAGAGGCATTAATTCCCTATATGTTAGTGCAAAAAGACAGAAATTCTCCTTATTTTGGGGCAAAACTCAGAAATTCCACATATTTTGGGGCAAAATTCCAGAAATTTCCCTTATTTTGGGGCAAAAAGGCAGAAATTTTGTATACTTTTTGGGGCAAAAATGCAGAAATTCCCATTATTTTGAGGTAAAACTGCTGAAATTTTTTTTAATTGGCGGCAAAAAGGCAAAAATTTCCCTTGTTTTGGGGCAAAATTGCAGAAATTTCACTTATTTCAGGGTAATAAGTCAGAAGTTTTCCTTATTTTAAGGCAAAAAAGACAGAAATTTCCTTTTTTGGGGGGGAAAAAGACAGAAATTCCACTTATTTAGAGGCAAAAAAGCAGAAATTCTCCTTATTTTGGAGCAGAAATGAAGAATTTTCCCTTTTTTATGGCAAAAAGGTATGCATTCTTCTTATTTTTGGGCAAAAAAGCAGAAATTCCCCATATTTTGGCGCAAAATTGCAGAAATTCCTCTAATTGTGGGGCAAAAAGGCAGAAATTCCCTTTATGTTGGGGCAAAAAGGCAGAAATTCTCCTTATTTTGGGGCAAAACTCAGAAATTCCACTTATTTTGGGGCAAAATTTCAGAAATTTCCCTTATCTTGGTGCAAAATTGCAGAAATTTCACTTATTTTGGGGCAAAATTACAGAAATTTCACTTATTTCACAGGGAAAAAAGGCAGAAATTTTCTTTATTTTGGGGCAAAAAGGCAGAATATCCTAATATTTTGTAGCAAAAATGCAGAAATTCCCCTTATTTTGAGGTAAAAAGGCTGAAATTCCCCTTATTTGGGGGCAAAAAGGCAGAAATTTCTTATATTTTAGGGAAAATTGCAGAAATTTTACTTATTTCTTGGTAATAAGTCAGATATTTTTCTTATTTTGGGGCAAATAGGACAGAAATTCCTTTTGTTTTGGGGGAAAAAGACAAAAATTCCACTTATTTAGAGGCAAAAATGCAGAAATTCTTCCGATTTTGGAGCAAAAATGAAGAAATTTCTGTTTTTTATGGCAAAAAGGTATGCACTCTTCTTATTTTTGGGCAAAAAGGCAGAAATTCCCCGTATTTTGGAGCAAAATAGCGGAAATTCCCCTAATTGTGGGGCAAAAAGGCAGAAATTCCCTATATGTTGGGGAAAAAAAGACAGAAATTCTCCATATTTTGGGGCAATACTCAGAAATTCCACTTATTTTGGGGCAAAATACCAGAAATTTCCCTTATTTTGGGGCAAAATTGCAGAAATTTCACTTATTTGGGGCAAAATTACAGAAATTTCACTTATTTCACAGGAAAAAAAGGTAGAAATTTTCTTTATTTTGGGGCAAAAAGGCAGAAATTCCTAATATTTTGTAGCAAAAATGCAGAAATTCCCCTTATTTTGAGGTAAAAATGCTGAAATTTCCTTTATTTGGGGGCAAAAAGGCAGAAATTTCCCTTATTTTGAGGCAAAATTGCAGAAATTTCACTTATTTCAGGTTAATATGTAAGACATTTTTCTTATTTTAGGGCAAAAAGGACAGAAATTCCCTTTGTTTTGGGGGAACAAGACAGAAATTCCACTTATTTAGAGGCAAAAATTCAGAAATTCTGCCTATATTGGAGCAAAAATGAAGAAATTTCTGTTTTTTATGGCAAAAAGGTATGCATTCTTCTTATTTTTGGGCAAAAATTCAGAAATTCCCCGTATTTTGGAGCAAAATTGCAGAAATTCCCCTAATTGTGGGGTAAAAAGGCAGAAATTCCCGATATGTTGGGGCAAAAAGACAGAAATTCTCCTTATTTTGGGGCAAAACTCAGAAATTCCACTTATTTTTGGGCCAAATTTCAGAATTTTCTTTTATTTTGGGGCAAAATTGCAGAAATTTCACTTATTTCAGGGTAATAAGTCAGAAATTTTCTTATTTTGGGGCAAAAAGGCAGAAATTTCTTTTATTTTGGTAAAAAATTGCAAAATTTTTTCTTATTTTGGTGCAAAAAGGCAGAAATTTCGTATATTTTGGGGCAAAAATGCAGAAATTCCCCTTATTTTGAGGTAAAAATGCTGAAATTCCCCTTATTTGGGGCCAAAAAGGAAGAAATTTCCCTTATTTTGGGGCAAAATTGCAGAAATTTCACTTATTTCACAGAGAAAAAAGGCAGAAATTTTCCTTATTTTGGGGCAAAAAGGCAGAAATTCCTAATATTTTGTGGCAAAAATGCAGAAATTCCCCTTATTTTGAGGTAAAAATGCTGAAATTCCCCTTATTTGGGGGCAAAAAGGCAGAAATTTCCTTTATTTTGAGGCAAAATTGCAGAAATTTCACTTATTTCAGGGTAATAAATCAGACATTTTCCTTTTGTTGGGGCAAAAAGAACAGAAATTTCCTTTGTTTTGGGGGAAAAAGACAGAAATTCCACTTATTTAGAGGCAAAAATGCAGAAATTCCGCCTATTTTGGAGTAAAAATGAAGAAATTTCCCTTTTTTATGGCAAAAAGTTATGCATTCTTTTTATTTTCTGGCTAAAAAGCAGAAATTCCAAGTATTTTGGAGCAAAATTGCAGAAATTCCCCTAATTGTGGGGCAAAAAGGTAGAAATTCCCTATATGCTAAGGCAAAAAGACAGAAATTCTCCTTATTTTGAGGCAAACCTCAGAAATTCCACTTATTTTGGGGAAAAATTCCAGAAATTTCCCTTATTTTAGGGCAAAATTGCAAAAAATTTCCCTTATTTTGGGACAAAATTGCAGAAATTTTACTTATTTCAGGGTAATAAGTCAGAAATTTTTTTTATTTTGGGGCAAAAAAGACAGAAATTCCCTTTGTTTTGGGGGAAAAAGAAAGAAATTCCACTTATTTAGAGGCAAAAAACCAGAAATTCTTCTTATTTTGGAGCAAAAATGAAGTAATTTCCCTTTTTTATGTCAAAAAGGTATGCATTCTTCTTTATTTGGGCAAAAGGCAGAAATTCCCCGTATTTTGTAGCAAAATTGCAGAAATTACCCTAATTGTGGGGCAAAAAGGCAGAAAATCCCTATATGATGGGGCAAAAAGACAGTAATTCTCCTTATTTTGGTGCAAAACTCAGAAATTCCACTTATTTTGGGGCAAAATTCCAGAAAGTTCCCTTATTTTGGGGCAAAATTGCAGAAATTTCACTCATTTCAGTGTAATAAGTCAGATATTTTCCTTATTTTTGGGCAAAAAAGACAGAAATTCCCTTTGTTTTGGGGAAAAAAGACAGAAATTCCACTTATTTAGAGGCAAAAAAGCAGAAATTCCTCTTATTTTGAAGCAAAAATAAAGAAATTTCTCTTTTTTATTGCAAAAAGGTATGCATTCTTCTTTATTTGGGGAAAAAGGCAGAAATTCTTCGTATTTTGGAGCAATATTGCAGAAATTCCCTTAATTGTGGGGCAAAAAGGCAGAAATTTTCTATATGTTGGGGCAAAAAGGCAGAAATTCTTTTTATTATGGGGCAAAACTCAGAAATTCCACTTATTTTGGGGAAAAAATTCCAGAAATTTCCCTTATTTTGGGGCAAAATTTTAGAAATTTCACTTATTTTTGGGAAAAATTGCAAGAAATTTCAGTTATTTCAGAAAAAAAAGCAGAAATTTTATTATTTTGGGGCTAAAAGGCAGAAATTTCTTATATTTTGGTAAAAAATTGCAGAATTTTTCCTTATTTTGGGGCAAAAAAGCAGAAATTTCATATAATTTGGGGCAAAACTGCAGAAATTCCCCTTATTTTGAGGTAAAAAGGCTGAAATTCTCCTTATTTGGGGGCAAAAAGGCAAAAATTTCAGTTATTTTGGGGCAAAATAGCAGAAATTTCACTTATTCCAGGGAAAAAAGCAGAAATTTTCCTTATTTTGGGGCAAAAAGGCAGAAATTCCTAATATTTTGTGGCAAAAATGCAGAAATTCCCCTTATTTTGAGGTAAAAATGCTAAAATTCCCCTTCTTTGGGGGCAAAAAGGCAGGAAATGTAGAAATTTCTCTTTTTTATAGCAAAAAATATGCATTCTTCTTATTTTTGGGCAAAAAGGCAGAAATTCCCCGTGTTTTGGAGCAAAATTGCAAAATTCCCCTAATTGTGGGGCAAAAAGACAGAAATTCCCAATATGTTGGGGCAAAAAGACACAATTCTCCTTATTTTGGGGCAAAACTCAGAAATTCCACTTATTTTGGGGCAAAATTCCAGAAATTTCCCTGATTTTGGGGCAAAATTGCAGAAATTTGACTTATTTTAGAAAAAAAGCAGAAATTTTCTCATTTTGGGGCAAAAAGGCAGAAATTTCTTTTATTTTGGTACAAAATTGCAGAAATTTTTATTATTTTGGGGCAAAAGGCAGAAATTTCCCATATTTTGGGGCAAACATGCAGAAATTCCCCTTATTTTGAGGTAAAAAGGCTGAAATTTCCTATATTTTGAGGCAAAATTGCAGAAATTTCCCTTATTTTGGGGCAAAATTGCAGAAATCTCACTTATTTCAGGGTAATAAGTCAGAAATTTTCCTTATTTTAGGGCAATAAAGACAGAAATTCCCTTTGTTTTGGGGTAAAAAACAGAGATCCCACTTATTTAGAGGCAAAAATCTAGAAATTCACATTATTTTGGAGCAAAAATGAAGAAATTTCCCTTTTTTATGGCAAAAAGGTATGCATTCTTCTTATTTTCGGGCAAAAAAGCAGAAATTCCCCATATTTTGGAGCAAAATTGCAGAAATTACCTTAATTGTGGGGAAAAGAGGCAGGAATTCCCTATATGTTAGGGCAAAAAGACAGAAATTCTCCTTATTTTTTGGCAAAACTCAGAAATTCCACAAATTTTGGGGCAAAATTCCAGAAATTTCCCTTATTTTGGGGCAAAATTGCAGAAATTTCACTTATTTTGGGGCAAAATTACAGAAATTTCACTTATTTCACAGGGAAAAAAGGCAGAAATTTTCCTTATTTTAAGGAAAAAAGGCAGAAATTCCTAATATTTTGTGGGATAAATGCAGAAATTTCCCTTATTTTGAGGTAAAAAGGCTGAAATTCCCCTTATTTGGGGGCAAAAAGGCAGAAATTTCCTATAGTTCGAGGCAAAATTGCAGAAATATCACTTATTTAAGGGTAATAAGTCAGACATTTTTCTTATTTTGGGGCAAATAGGACAGAAATTCCTTTTGTTTTGGGGGAAAAAGACAGAAATTCCACTTATTTAGAGGGAAAAATGCAGAAATTCTGCCTATATTGGAGCAAAAATGAAGAAATTTCTGTTTTTTATGGCAAAAAGGTATGCACTCTTCTTATTTTTGGGCAAAAATTCAGAAATTACCCGTATTTTGGAGCAAAATTGCAGAAATTCCCCTAATTGTGGGGCAAAAAGGCAGAAATTCCCTATATGTCGTGGCACAAATACAGAAATTCTCCTTATTTTGGGGCAAAACTCAGAAATTCCACTTATTATTGGGCCAAATTACAGAATTTTCTTTTATTTTGGGGCAAAATTGCAGAAGTTTCACTTATTTCAGGGTAATAAGTCAGAAATTTTCTTATTTTGGGGCAAAAAGGCAGAAATTTCTTTTATTTTGGTAAAAAATTGCAAAATTTTTTCTTATTTTGGTGCAAAAAGGCAGAAATTACGTATATTTTGGGGCAAAAATGCAGAAATTCCCCTTATTTTGAGGTAAAAATGCTGAAATTCCCCTTATTTGGGGACAAAAAGGAAGAAATTTCCCTTATTTTTGGGCAAAATTGCAGAAATTTCACTTATTTCAGGGTAATAAGTCAGCAGTTTTTCCTATTTTCGGGCAAAAAAGACAGAAATTCTCTTTGTTTTGTGGGAAAAAGACAGAAATTCCATTTATTTAGAGGCAAAAATGGAGAATTTCCCCTTATTTTGGAGCAAAAATAAAGAAATTTCCCTTTTTTATGGCAAAAAGGTATGCATTCTTCTTATTTTTGGGCAAAAAGGCAGAAATTTCTTATATTTTAGGGAAAATTGCAGAAATTTTACTTATTTCAGGGTAATAAGTCAGATATTTTTCTTATTTTGGGGCAAATAGGACAGAAATTCCTTTTGTTTTGGGGGAAAAAGACAGAAATTCCACTTATTTAGAGGCAAAAATGCAGAAATTCTTCCTATTTTGGAGCAAAAATGAAGAAATTTCTGTTTTTTATGGCAAAAAGGTATGCACTCTTCTTATTTTTGGGCAAAAAGGCAGAAATTCCCCGTATTTTGGAGCAAAATAGCAGAAATTCCCCTAATTGTGGGGCAAAAAGGCAGAAATTCCCTATATGTTGGGGAAAAAAAGACAGAAATTCTCCTTATTTTGGGGCAATACTCAGAAATTCCACTTATTTTGGGGCAAAATTCCAGAAATTTCCCTTATTTTGGGGCAAAATTGCAGAAATTTCACTTATTTGGGGCAAAATTACAGAAATTTCACTTATTTCACAGGAAAAAAAGGTTGAAATTTTTTTTATTTTGGGGCAAAAAGGCAGAAATTCCTAATATTTTGTAGCAAAAATGCAAAAATTCCCCTTATTTTGAGGTAAAAATGCTGAAATTCCCTTTATTTGGGGGCAAAAAGGCAGAAATTTCCCTTATTTTGAGGCAAAATTGCAGAAATTTCACTTATTTCAGGGTAATAAGTAAGACATTTTTCTTATTTTAGGGCAAAAAGGACAGAAATTCTCTTTGTTTTGGGGGAACAAGACAGAAATTCCACTTATTTAGAGGCAAAAATGCAGAAAGTCTGCCTATATTGGAGCAAAAATGAAGAAATTTCTGTTTTTTATGGCAAAAAGGTATGCATTCTTCTTATTTTTGGGCAAAAATTCAGAAATTCCCCGTATTTTGGAGCAAAATTGCAGAAATTCCCCTAATTGTGGGGCAAAAAGGCAGAAATTCCCGATATGTTGGGGCAAAAAGACAGAAATTCTCCTTATTTTGGGGCAAAACTCAGAAATTCCACTTATTTTTGGGCCAAATTTCAGAATTTTCTTTTATTTTGGGGCAAAATTGCAGAAATTTCACTTATTTCAGGGTAATAAGTCAGAAATTTTCTTATTTTGGGGCAAAAAGGCAGAAATTTCTTTTATTTTGGTAAAAAATTGCAAAATTTTTTCTTATTTTGGTGCAAAAAGGCAGAAATTTCGTATATTTTGGGGCAAAAATGCAGAAATTCCCCTTATTTTGAGGTAAAAATGCTGAAATTCCCCTTATTTGGGGGCAAAAGGGAAGAAATTTCCCTTATTTTGGGGCAAAATTGCAGAAATTTCACTTATTTCACAGGGAAAAAAGGCAGAAATTTTCCTTATTTTGGGGCAAAAAGGCAGAAATTCCTAATATTTTGTGGCAAAAATGCAGAAATTCCCCTTATTTTGAGGTAAAAATGCTGAAATTCCCCTTATTTGGGGGCAAAAAGGCAGAAATTTCCTTTATTTTGAGGCAAAATTGCAGAAATTTCACTTATTTGAGGGTAATAAATCATATATTTTCCTTTTTTTGGGGCAAAAAAAACAGAAATTTCCTTTGTTTTGGGGGAAAAAGACAGAAATTCCACTTATTTAGAGGCAAAAATGCAGAAATTCCGCCTATTTTGGAGTAAAAATGAAGAAATTTCCCTTTTTTATGGCAAAAAGTTATGCATTCTTTTTATTTTCTGGCTAAAAGGCAGAAATTCCAAGTATTTTGGAGCAAAATTGCAGAAATTCCCCTAATTGTGGGGCAAAAAGGTAGAAATTCCCTATATGCTAGGGCAAAAAGACAGAAATTCTCCTTATTTTGAGGCAAACCTCAGAAATTCCACTTATTTTGGGGAAAAAGTCCAGAAATTTCCATTATTTTGGGGCAAAATTTCAAAAAATTTCCCTTATTTTGGGACAAAATTGCAGAAATTTTACTTATTTCAGAGTAACAAGTCAGAAATTTTCTTTATTTTGGGGCAAAAAAGACAGAAATTCCCTTTGTTTTGGGGGAAAAAGAAAGAAATTCCACTTATTTAGAGGCAAAAAAGCAGAAATTCTTCTTATTTTGGAGCAAAAATGAAGAAATTTCCCTTTTTTATGTCAAAAAGGTATGCATTCTTCTTTATTTGGGCAAAAGGCAGAAATTCCCCGTATTTTGTAGCAAAATTGCAGAAATTACCCTAATTGTGGGGCAAAAAGGCAGAAATTCCCTATATGATGGGGCAAAAAGACAGTAATTCTCCTTATTTTGGGGCAAAACTCAGAAATTCCACTTATTTTGGGGCAAAATTCCAGAAAGTTCCCTTATTTTGGGGCAAAATTGCAGAAATTTCACTCATTTCAGGGTAATAAGTCAGAAATTTTCTTTATTTTTGGGCAAAAAAGACAGAAATTCCCTTTGTTTTGGGGAAAAAAGACAGAAATTCCACTTATTTAGAGGCAAAAAAGCAGAAATTCCTCTTATTTTGGAGCAAAAAATAAAGAAATTTCTCTTTTTTATTGCAAAAAGGTATGCATTCTTCTTTATTTGGGCAAAAAGGCAGAAATTCTTCGTATTTTGGAGCAATATTGCAGAAATTCCCTTAATTGTAGGGCAAAAAGGCAGAAATTTTCTATATGTTGGGGCAAAAAGGCAGAAATTCTTTTTATTTTGGGGCAAAACTCAGAAATTCCACTTATTTTGGGGAAAAAATTCCAGAAATTTCCCTTATTTTGGGGCAAAATTTTAGAAATTTCACTTATTTTTGGGAAAAATTGCAAGAAATTTCAGTTATTTCAGAAAAAAAATCAGAAATTTTATTATTTTGGGGCTAAAAGGCAGAAATTTCTTATATTTTGGTAAAAAATTGCAGAATTTTTCCTTATTTTGGGGCAAAAAAGCAGAAATTTCATATAATTTGGGGCAAAACTGCAGAAATTCCCCTTATTTTGAGGTAAAAAGGCTGAAATTCTCCTTATTTGGGGGCAAAAAGGCAAAAATTTCAGTTATTTTGGGGCAAAATAGCAGAAATTTCACTTATTCCAGGGAAAAAAGCAGAAATTTTCCTTATTTTGGGGCAAAAAGGCAGAAATTCCTAATATTTTGTGGCAAAAATGCAGAAATTCCCCTTATTTTGAGGTAAAAATGCTAAAATTCCCCTTCTTTGGGGGCAAAAAGGCAGGAAATGTAGAAATTTCTCTTTTTTATAGCAAAAAATATGCATTCTTCTTATTTTTGGGCAAAAAGGCAGAAATTCCCCGTGTTTTGGAGCAAAATTGCAAAATTCCCCTAATTGTGGGGCAAAAAGACAGAAATTCCCAATATGTTGGGGCAAAAAGACACAATTCTCCTTATTTTGGGGCAAAACTCAGAAATTCCACTTATTTTGGGGCAAAATTCCAGAAATTTCCCTGATTTTGGGGCAAAATTGCAGAAATTTGACTTATTTTAGAAAAAAAGCAGAAATTTTCTCATTTTGGGGCAAAAAGGCAGAAATTTCTTTTATTTTGGTACAAAATTGCAGAAAATTTTATTAATTTGGGGTAAAAGGCAGAAATTTCCCATATTTTGGGGCAAACATGCAGAAATTCCCCTTATTTTGAGGTAAAAAGGCTGAAATTTCCTATATTTTGAGGCAAAATTGCAGAAATTTCCCTTATTTTGGGGCAAAATTGCAGAAATCTCACTTATTTCAGGGTAATAAGTCAGAAATTTTCCTTATTTTAGGGCAATAAAGACAGAAATTCCCTTTGTTTTGGGGTAAAAAACAGAGATCCCACTTATTTAGAGGCAAAAATCTAGAAATTCACATTATTTTGGAGCAAAAATGAAGAAATTTCCCTTTTTTATGGCAAAAAGGTATGCATTCTTCTTATTTTCGGGCAAAAAAGCAGAAATTCCCCATATTTTGGAGCAAAATTGCAGAAATTACCTTAATTGTGGGGAAAAGAGGCAGGAATTCCCTATATGTTAGGGCAAAAAGACAGAAATTCTCCTTATTTTTTGGCAAAACTCAGAAATTCCACAAATTTTGGGGCAAAATTCCAGAAATTTCCCTTATTTTGGGGCAAAATTGCAGAAATTTCACTTATTTTGGGGCAAAATTACAGAAATTTCACTTATTTCACAGGGAAAAAAGGCAGAAATTTTCCTTATTTTAAGGAAAAAAGGCAGAAATTCCTAATATTTTGTGGGATAAATGCAGAAATTTCCCTTATTTTGAGGTAAAAAGGCTGAAATTCCCCTTATTTGGGGGCAAAAAGGCAGAAATTTCCTATAGTTCGAGGCAAAATTGCAGAAATTTCACTTATTTAAGGGTAATAAGTCAGACATTTTTCTTATTTTGGGGCAAATAGGACAGAAATTCCTTTTGTTTTGGGGGAAAAAGACAGAAATTCCACTTATTTAGAGGCAAAAATGCAGAAATTCTGCCTATATTGGAGCAAAAATGAAGAAATTTCTGTTTTTTATGGCAAAAAGGTATGCACTCTTCTTATTTTTGGGCAAAAATTCAGAAATTACCCGTATTTTGGAGCAAAATTGCAGAAATTCCCCTAATTGTGGGGCAAAAAGGCAGAAATTCCCTATATGTCGGGGCACAAATACAGAAATTCTCCTTATTTTGGGGCAAAACTCAGAAATTCCACTTATTATTGGGCCAAATTACAGAATTTTCTTTTATTTTGGGGCAAAATTGCAGAAGTTTCACTTATTTCAGGGTAATAAGTCAGAAATTTTCTTATTTTGGGGCAAAAAGGCAGAAATTTCTTTTATTTTGGTAAAAAATTGCAAAATTTTTTCTTATTTTGGTGCAAAAAGGCAGAAATTACGTATATTTTGGGGCAAAAATGCAGAAATTCCCCTTATTTTGAGGTAAAAATGCTGAAATTCCCCTTATTTGGGGACAAAAAGGAAGAAATTTCCCTTATTTTTGGGCAAAATTGCAGAAATTTCACTTATTTCAGGGTAATAAGTCAGCAGTTTTTCCTATTTTCGGGCAAAAAAGACAGAAATTCTCTTTGTTTTGTGGGAAAAAGACAGAAATTCCATTTATTTAGAGGCAAAAATGGAGAATTTCCCCTTATTTTGGAGCAAAAATAAAGAAATTTCCCTTTTTTATGGCAAAAAGGTATGCATTCTTCTTATTTTTGGGCAAAAAGGCAGAAATTTCTTATATTTTAGGGAAAATTGCAGAAATTTTACTTATTTCAGGGTAATAAGTCAGATATTTTTCTTATTTTGGGGCAAATAGGACAGAAATTCCTTTTGTTTTGGGGGAAAAAGACAGAAATTCCACTTATTTAGAGGCAAAAATGCAGAAATTCTTCCTATTTTGGAGCAAAAATGAAGAAATTTCTGTTTTTTATGGCAAAAAGGTATGCACTCTTCTTATTTTTGGGCAAAAAGGCAGAAATTCCCCGTATTTTGGAGCAAAATAGCAGAAATTCCCCTAATTGTGGGGCAAAAAGGCAGAAATTCCCTATATGTTGGGGAAAAAAAGACAGAAATTCTCCTTATTTTGGGGCAATACTCAGAAATTCCACTTATTTTGGGGCAAAATTCCAGAAATTTCCCTTATTTTGGGGCAAAATTGCAGAAATTTCACTTATTTGGGGCAAAATTACAGAAATTTCACTTATTTCACAGGAAAAAAAGGTTGAAATTTTCTTTATTTTGGGGCAAAAAGGCAGAAATTCCTAATATTTTGTAGCAAAAATGCAAAAATTCCCCTTATTTTGAGGTAAAAATGCTGAAATTCCCTTTATTTGGGGGCAAAAAGGCAGAAATTTCCCTTATTTTGAGGCAAAATTGCAGAAATTTCACTTATTTCAGGGTAATAAGTAAGACATTTTTCTTATTTTAGGGCAAAAAGGACAGAAATTCTCTTTGTTTTGGGGGAACAAGACAGAAATTCCACTTATTTAGAGGCAAAAATGCAGAAAGTCTGCCTATATTGGAGCAAAAATGAAGAAATTTCTGTTTTTTATGGCAAAAAGGTATGCATTCTTCTTATTTTTGGGCAAAAATTCAGAAATTCCCCGTATTTTGGAGCAAAATTGCAGAAATTCCCCTAATTGTGGGCCAAAAAGGCAGAAATTCCCGATATGTTGGGGCAAAAAGACAGAAATTCTCCTTATTTTGGGGCAAAACTCAGAAATTCCACTTATTTTTGGGCCAAATTTCAGAATTTTCTTTTATTTTGGGGCAAAATTGCAGAAATTTCACTTATTTCAGGGTAATAAGTCAGAAATTTTCTTATTTTGGGGCAAAAAGGCAGAAATTTCTTTTATTTTGGTAAAAAATTGCAAAATTTTTTCTTATTTTGGTGCAAAAAGGCAGAAATTTCGTATATTTTGGGGCAAAAATGCAGAAATTCCCCTTATTTTGAGGTAAAAATGCTGAAATTCCCCTTATTTGGGGGCAAAAGGGAAGAAATTTCCCTTATTTTGGGGCAAAATTGCAGAAATTTCACTTATTTCACAGGGAAAAAAGGCAGAAATTTTCCTTATTTTGGGGCAAAAAGGCAGAAATTCCTAATATTTTGTGGCAAAAATGCAGAAATTCCCCTTATTTTGAGGTAAAAATGCTGAAATTCCCCTTATTTGGGGGCAAAAAGGCAGAAATTTCCTTTATTTTGAGGCAAAATTGCAGAAATTTCACTTATTTCAGGGTAATAAATCAGATATTTTCCTTTTTTTGGGGCAAAAAAAACAGAAATTTCCTTTGTTTTGGGGGAAAAAGACAGAAATTCCACTTATTTAGAGGCAAAAATGCAGAAATTCCGCCTATTTTGGAGTAAAAATGAAGAAATTTCCCTTTTTTATGGCAAAAAGTTATGCATTCTTTTTATTTTCTGGCTAAAAGGCAGAAATTCCAAGTATTTTGGAGCAAAATTGCAGAAATTCCCCTAATTGTGGGGCAAAAAGGTAGAAATTCCCTATATGCTAGGGCAAAAAGACAGAAATTCTCCTTATTTTGAGGCAAACCTCAGAAATTCCACTTATTTTGGGGAAAAAGTCCAGAAATTTCCATTATTTTGGGGCAAAATTTCAAAAAATTTCCCTTATTTTGGGACAAAATTGCAGAAATTTTACTTATTTCAGAGTAACAAGTCAGAAATTTTCTTTATTTTGGGGCAAAAAAGACAGAAATTCCCTTTGTTTTGGGGGAAAAAGAAAGAAATTCCACTTATTTAGAGGCAAAAAAGCAGAAATTCTTCTTATTTTGGAGCAAAAATGAAGAAATTTCCCTTTTTTATGTCAAAAAGGTATGCATTCTTCTTTATTTGGGCAAAAGGCAGAAATTCCCCGTATTTTGTAGCAAAATTGCAGAAATTACCCTAATTGTGGGGCAAAAAGGCAGAAATTCCCTATATGATGGGGCAAAAAGACAGTAATTCTCCTTATTTTGGGGCAAAACTCAGAAATTCCACTTATTTTGGGGCAAAATTCCAGAAAGTTCCCTTATTTTGGGGCAAAATTGCAGAAATTTCACTCATTTCAGGGTAATAAGTCAGAAATTTTCTTTATTTTTGGGCAAAAAAGACAGAAATTCCCTTTGTTTTGGGGAAAAAAGACAGAAATTCCACTTATTTAGAGGCAAAAAAGCAGAAATTCCTCTTATTTTGGAGCAAAAAATAAAGAAATTTCTCTTTTTTATTGCAAAAAGGTATGCATTCTTCTTTATTTGGGCAAAAAGGCAGAAATTCTTCGTATTTTGGAGCAATATTGCAGAAATTCCCTTAATTGTAGGGCAAAAAGGCAGAAATTTTCTATATGTTGGGGCAAAAAGGCAGAAATTCTTTTTATTTTGGGGCAAAACTCAGAAATTCCACTTATTTTGGGGAAAAAATTCCAGAAATTTCCCTTATTTTGGGGCAAAATTTTAGAAATTTCACTTATTTTTGGGAAAAATTGCAAGAAATTTCAGTTATTTCAGAAAAAAAATCAGAAATTTTATTATTTTGGGGCTAAAAGGCAGAAATTTCTTATATTTTGGTAAAAAATTGCAGAATTTTTCCTTATTTTGGGGCAAAAAAGCAGAAATTTCATATAATTTGGGGCAAAACTGCAGAAATTCCCCTTATTTTGAGGTAAAAAGGCTGAAATTCTCCTTATTTGGGGGCAAAAAGGCAAAAATTTCAGTTATTTTGGGGCAAAATAGCAGAAATTTCACTTATTCCAGGGAAAAAAGCAGAAATTTTCCTTATTTTGGGGCAAAAAGGCAGAAATTTCGTATATTTTGGGGCAAAAATGCAGAAATTCCCCTTATTTTGAGGTAAAAATGCTGAAATTCCCCTTATTTGGGGGCAAAAAGGAAGAAATTTCCCTTATTTTGGGGAAAAATTGCAGAAATTTCACTTATTTCAGGGTAATAAGTCAGCAGTTTTTCCTATTTTCGGGCAAAAAAGACAGAAATTCTCTTTGTTTTGTGGGAAAAAGACAGAAATTCCACTTATTTAGAGGCAAAAACGGAGAATTTCCCCTTATTTTGGAGCAAAAATAAAGAAATTTCCCTTTTTTATGGCAAAAAGGTATGCATTCTTCTTATTTTTGGGCAAAAAGGCAGAAATTCCCCGTATTTTGGAGCAAAATTGCAGAAATTCTCCTAATTGTGGGGCAAAAAGGCAGAAATTCCCTATATGTTGGGGCGAAAAGACAGAAATTCTCCTTATTTTGGGGCAAAACTCAGAAATTCCACTTATTTTGGGGCAAAATTCCAGAAATTTCCCTTATTTTGGGGCAAAATTGCAGAAATTTCACTTATTTCATGGTAATAAGTCAGAAATTTTCCTTATTTTGGGGCAAAAAAGACAGAAATTCCCTTTGTTTTGTGGGAAAAAGACAGAAATTCCACTTATTTAGAGGCAAAAAAACAGAAATTCCCCTTATTTTTGAGCAAAAATGAAGAAATTTCTTTTTTTATGGCAAAAAGGTATGCATTCTTCTTTATTTGCACAAAAAGGCAGAAATTACCCGTATTTTGGAGCAAAATTGCTGAAATTCCTCTAATTGTGGGGCAATAAGGCCGAAATTTTCTATATGTTGGGGCAAAAAGGCAGAAATTCTTTTTATTTTGGGGCAAAATTCAGAAATTCTACTTATTTTGGGGCAAAATTCCAAAATTTTCCTTATTTTGGTGCAAAATTGTAAAAATATCACTTATTTTGGGGAAAAATTGCAGAAATTTCAGTTATTTCAGAAAAAAGCAGAAATTTTCTTATTTTGGGGCAAAAAGGAAGAAATTTCTTATATTTTGGTAAAAAATTGCAGAATTTTTCCTTATTTTGGGGCAAAAAGGCAGAAATTTCGTATATTTTGGGGCAAAAATGCAGAAATTCCCCTTATTTTGAGGTAAAAAGGCTGAAATTCCCTTTATTTGGGGGCAAAAATGCAGAAATTTCCCTTATTTTGAGGCAAAATTGCAGAAATTTCACTTATTTCAGGGTAATAAGTAAGACATTTTTCTTATTTTAGGGCAAAAAGGACAGAAATTCCCTTTGTTTTGGGGGAACAAGACAGAAATTCCACTTATTTAGAGGCAAAAATGCAGAAATTCTGCCTATATTGGAGCAAAAATGAAGAAATTTCTGTTTTTTATGGCAAAAAGGTATGCACTCTTCTTATTTTTGGGCAAAAATTCAGAAATTCCCCGTATTTTGGAGCAAAATTGCAGAAATTCCCCTAATTGTGGAGCAAAAAGGCAGAAATTCCCTATATGTCGGGGCACAAATACAGAAATTCTCCTTATTTTGGGGCAAAACTCAGAAATTCCACTTATTATTGGGCCAAATTACAGAATTTTCTTTTATTTTGGGGCAAAATTGCAGAAATTTCACTTATTTCAGGGTAATAAGTCAGAAATTTTCTTATTTTGGGGCAAAAAGGCAGAAATTTCTTTTATTTTGGTAAAAAATTGCAAAATTTTTTCTTATTTTGGTGCAAAAAGGCAGAAATTTCGTATATTTTGGGGCAAAAATGCAGAAATTCCCCTTATTTTGAGGTAAAAATGCTGAAATTCCCCTTATTTGTGGACAAAAAGGAAGAAATTTCCCTTATTTTGGGGCAAAATTGCAGAAATTTCACGTATTTCAGGGTAATAAGTCAGCAGTTTTTCCTATTTTCGGGCAAAAAAGACAGAAATTCTCTTTGTTTTGTGGGAAAAAGACAGAAATTCCATTTATTTAGAGGCAAAAACGGAGAATTTCCCCTTATTTTGGAGCAAAAATAAAGAAATTTCCCTTTTTTATGGCAAAAAGGTATGCATTCTTCTTATTTTTGGGCAAAAAGGCAGAAATTCCTCGTATTTTGGAGCAAAATTGCAGAAATTCTCCTAATTGTGGGGCAAAAAGGCAGAAATTCCCTATATGTTGGGGCGAAAAGACAGAAATTCTCCTTATTTTGGGGCAAAACTCAGAAATTCCACTTATTTTGGGGCAAAATTCCAGAAATTTCCCTTATTTTGGGGCAAAATTGCAGAAATTTCACTTATTTCATGGTAATAAGTCAGAAAATTTCCTTATTTTGGGGCAAAAAAGACAGAAATTCCCTTTGTTTTGGGGGAAAAAGACAGAAATTCCACTTATTTAGAGGCAAAAAAACAGAAATTCCCCTTATTTTTGAGCAAAAATGAAGAAATTTCTTTTTTTTATGTCAAAAATGTATGCATTCTTTTTTATTTGGGCAAAAGGCAGAAATTCCCCGTATTTTGTAGCAAAATTGCAGAAATTACCCTAATTGTGGGGCAAAAAGGCAGAAATTCCCTATATGATGGGGCAAAAAGACAGTAATTCTCCTTATTTTGGGGCAAAACTCAGAAATTCCACTTATTTTGGGGCAAAATTCCAGAAAGTTCCCTTATTTTGGGGCAAAATTGCAGAAATTTCACTCATTTCAGGGTAATAAGTCAGAAATTTTCCTTATTTTTGGGCAAAAACGACAGAGATTCCCTTTGTTTTGGGGAAAAAAGACAGAAATTCCACTTATTTAGAGGCAAAAAAGCAGAAATTGCTCTTATTTTGGAGCAAAAATAAAGAAATTTCTCTTTTTTATTGCAAAAAGGTATGCATTCTTCTTTATTTGGGCAAAAAGGCAGAAATTCTTCGTATTTTGGAGCAATATTGCAGAAATTCCCTTAATTGTGGGGCAAAAGGCAGAAATTTTCTATATGTTGGGGCAAAAAGGCAGAAATTCTTTTTATTTTGGGGCAAAACTCAGAAATTCCACTTATTTTGGGGAAAAAATTCCAGAAATTTCCCTTATTTTGGGGCAAAATTTTAGAAATTTAACTTATTTTTGGTAAAAATTGCAGAAATTTCAGTTATTTCAGAAAAAAAAGCAGAAATTTTATTATTTTGGGGCTAAAAGGCAGAAATTTCTTATATTTTGGTAAAAAATTGCAAAATTTTTCCTTATTTTGGGGCAAAAAAGCAGAAATTTCATATAATTTGGGGCAAAAATGCAGAAATTCTCCTTATTTTGAGGTAAAAAGGCTGAAATTCTCCTTATTTGGGGGCAAAAAGGCAGAAATTTCAGTTATTTTGGGGCAAAAGGCAGACATTTCCCATATTTTGGGGCAAACATGCAGAAATTCCCCTTATTTTGAGGTAAAAAGGCTGAAATTTCCTATATTTTGAGGCAAAATTGCAGAAATTTCCCTTATTTTGGGGCAAAATTGCAGAAATCTCACTTATTTCAGGGTAATAAGTCAGAAATTTTCCTTATTTTAGGGCAATAAATACAGAAATTCCCTTTGTTTTGGGGTAAAAAACAGAGATCCCACTTATTTAGAGGCAAAAATCTAGAAATTCACTTATTTTGGAGGAAAAATGAAAAAATTTCCATTTTTTATGGCAAAAAGGTATGCATTCTTCTTATTTTCGGGCAAAAAAGCAGAAATTCCCCATATTTTGGAGCAAAATTGCATAAATTACCTTAATTGTTGGGAAAAGAGGCAGGAATTCCCTATATGTTAGGGCAAAAAGACAGAAATTCTCCTTATTTTTGGGCAAAACTCAGAAATTCCACTTATTTTGGAGCAAAATTCCAGAAATTTCCCTTATTTTGGGGCAAAATTGCAGAAATTTCATTTATTTTGGGGCAAAATTTCAGAAATTTCACTTATTTCACAGGGAAAAAAGGCAGAAATTTTCCTTATTTTGGGGCAAAAAGGCAGAAATTCCTAATATTTTGTGGCATAAATGCAGAAATTCCCCTTATTTTGAGGAAAAAAGGCTGAAATTCCCCTTATTTGGGGGCAAAAAGGCAAAAATTTCCTATATTTTAAGGCAAAATTGCAGAAATTTCACTTATTTAAGGGTAATAAGTCAGACATTTTTCTTATTTTGGGGCAAATAGGACAGAAATTCCTTTTGTTTTGGGGGAAAAAGACAGAAATTCCACTTATTTAGAGGCAAAAATGCAGAAATTCTGCCTATATTGGAGCAAAAATGAAGAAATTTCTGTTTTTTATGGCAAAAAGGTATGCACTCTTCTTATTTTTGGGCAAAAATTCAGAAATTACCCGTATTTTGGAGCAAAATTGCAGAAATTCCCCTAATTGTGGGGCAAAAAGGCAGAAATTCCCTATATGTCGGGGCACTAATACAGAAATTCTCCTTATTTTGGGGCAAAACTCTGAAATTCCACTTATTATTGGGCCAAATTACAGAATTTTCTTTTATTTTGGGGCAAAATTGCAGAAATTTCACTTATTTCAGGGTAATAAGTCAGAAATTTTCTTATTTTAGGGCAAAAAGGCAGAAATTTCTTTTATTTTGGTAAAAAATTGCAAAATTTTTTCTTATTTTGGTGCAAAAAGGCAGAAATTTCGTATATTTTGGGGCAAAAATGCAGAAATTCCCCTTATTTTGAGGTAAAAATGCTGAAATTCCCCTTATTTGGGGGCAAAAAGGAAGAAATTTCCCTTATTTTGGGGAAAAATTGCAGAAATTTCACTTATTTCAGGGTAATAAGTCAGCAGTTTTTCCTATTTTCGGGCAAAAAAGACAGAAATTCTCTTTGTTTTGTGGGAAAAAGACAGAAATTCCACTTATTTAGAGGCAAAAACGGAGAATTTCCCCTTATTTTGGAGCAAAAATAAAGAAATTTCCCTTTTTTATGGCAAAAAGGTATGCATTCTTCTTATTTTTGGGCAAAAAGGCAGAAATTCCCCGTATTTTGGAGCAAAATTGCAGAAATTCTCCTAATTGTGTGGCAAAAAGGCAGAAATTCCCTATATGTTGGGGCGAAAAGACAGAAATTCTCCTTATTTTGGGGCAAAACTCAGAAATTCCACTTATTTTGGGGCAAAATTCCAGAAATTTCCCTTATTTTGGGGCAAAATTGCAGAAATTTCACTTATTTCATGGTAATAAGTCAGAAATTTTCCTTATTTTGGGGCAAAAAAGACAGAAATTCCCTTTGTTTTGTGGGAAAAAGACAGAAATTCCACTTATTTAGAGGCAAAAAAACAGAAATTCCCCTTATTTTTGAGCAAAAATGAAGAAATTTCTTTTTTTATGGCAAAAAGGTATGCATTCTTCTTTATTTGCACAAAAAGGCAGAAATTCCCCGTATTTTGGAGCAAAATTGCAGAAATTCCCCTAATTGTGGGGCAAAAAGGCAGAAATTCCCGATATGTTGGGGCAAAAAGACAGAAATTCTCCTTATTTTGGGGCAAAACTCAGAAATTCCACTTATTTTTGGGCCAAATTTCAGAATTTTCTTTTATTTTGGGGCAAAATTGCAGAAATTTCACTTATTTCAGGGTAATAAGTCAGAAATTTTCTTATTTTGGGGCAAAAAGGCAGAAATTTCTTTTATTTTGGTAAAAAATTGCAAAATTTTTTCTTATTTTGGTGCAAAAAGGCAGAAATTTCGTATATTTTGGGGCAAAAATGCAGAAATTCCCCTTATTTTGAGGTAAAAATGCTGAAATTCCCCTTATTTGGGGGCAAAAGGGAAGAAATTTCCCTTATTTTGGGGCAAAATTGCAGAAATTTCACTTATTTCACAGGGAAAAAAGGCAGAAATTTTCCTTATTTTGGGGCAAAAAGGCAGAAATTCCTAATATTTTGTGGCAAAAATGCAGAAATTCCCCTTATTTTGAGGTAAAAATGCTGAAATTCCCCTTATTTGGGGGCAAAAAGGCAGAAATTTCCTTTATTTTGAGGCAAAATTGCAGAAATTTCACTTATTTGAGGGTAATAAATCATATATTTTCCTTTTTTTGGGGCAAAAAAACAGAAATTTCCTTTGTTTTGGGGGAAAAAGACAGAAATTCCAATTATTTAGAGGCAAAAATGCAGAAATTCCGCCTATTTTGGAGTAAAAATGAAGAAATTTCCCTTTTTTATGGCAAAAAGTTATGCATTCTTTTTATTTTCTGGCTAAAAAGCAGAAATTCCAAGTATTTTGGAGCAAAATTGCAGAAATTCCCCTAATTGTGGGGCAAAAAGGTAGAAATTCCCTATATGCTAGGGCAAAAAGACAGAAATTCTCCTTATTTTGAGGCAAACCTCAGAAATTCCACTTATTTTGGGGAAAAAGTCCAGAAATTTCCATTATTTTGGGGCAAAATTGCAAAAAATTTCCCTTATTTTGGGACAAAATTGCAGAAATTTTACTTATTTCAGGGTAACAAGTCAGAAATTTTCTTTATTTTGGGGCAAAAAAGACAGAAATTCCCTTTGTTTTGGGGGAAAAAGAAAGAAATTCCACTTATTTAGAGGCAAAAAAGCAGAAATTCTTCTTATTTTGGAGCAAAAATGAAGAAATTTCCCTTTTTTATGTCAAAAAGGTATGCATTCTTCTTTATTTGGGCAAAAGGCAGAAATTCCCCGTATTTTGTAGCA
This sequence comes from Micromys minutus, assembly GCF_963924665.1. Lineage (NCBI taxonomy): Eukaryota > Metazoa > Chordata > Mammalia > Rodentia > Muridae > Micromys > Micromys minutus. The sequence continues at coordinate 2,298,981 of NW_027667133.1, read as the reverse complement.
AAATTGCAGAAATTACCCTAATTGTGGGGCAAAAAGGCAGAAATTCCCTATATGATGGGGCAAAAAGACAGTAATTCTCCTTATTTTGGGGCAAAACTCAGAAATTCCACTTATTTTGGGGCAAAATTCCAGAAAGTTCCCTTATTTTGGGGCAAAATTGCAGAAATTTCACTCATTTCACGGTAATAAGTCAGAAATTTTCTTTATTTTTGGGCAAAAAAGACAGAAATTCCCTTTGTTTTGGGGAAAAAAGACAGAAATTCCACTTATTTAGAGGCAAAAAAGCAGAAATTCCTCTTATTTTGGAGCAAAAAATAAAGAAATTTCTCTTTTTTATTGCAAAAAGGTATGCATTCTTCTTTATTTGGGCAAAAAGGCAGAAATTCTTCGTATTTTGGAGCAATATTGCAGAAATTCCCTTAATTGTGGGGCAAAAAGGCAGAAATTTTCTATATGTTGGGGCAAAAAGGCAGAAATTCTTTTTATTTTGGGGCAAAACTCAGAAATTCCACTTATTTTGGGGAAAAAATTCCAGAAATTTCCCTTATTTTGGGGCAAAATTTTAGAAATTTCACTTATTTTTGGGAAAAATTGCAAGAAATTTCAGTTATTTCAGAAAAAAAATCAGAAATTTTATTATTTTGGGGCTAAAAGGCAGAAATTTCTTATATTTTGGTAAAAAATTGCAGAATTTTTCCTTATTTTGGGGCAAAAAAGCAGAAATTTCATATAATTTGGGGCAAAACTGCAGAAATTCCCCTTATTTTGAGGTAAAAAGGCTGAAATTCTCCTTATTTGGGGGCAAAAAGGCAAAAATTTCAGTTATTTTGGGGCAAAATAGCAGAAATTTCACTTATTCCAGGGAAAAAAGCAGAAATTTTCCTTATTTTGGGGCAAAAAGGCAGAAATTCCTAATATTTTGTGGCAAAAATGCAGAAATTCCCCTTATTTTGAGGTAAAAATGCTAAAATTCCCCTTCTTTGGGGGCAAAAAGGCAGGAAATGTAGAAATTTCTCTTTTTTATAGCAAAAAATATGCATTCTTCTTATTTTTGGGCAAAAAGGCAGAAATTCCCCGTGTTTTGGAGCAAAATTGCAAAATTCCCCTAATTGTGGGGCAAAAAGACAGAAATTCCCAATATGTTGGGGCAAAAAGACACAATTCTCCTTATTTTGGGGCAAAACTCAGAAATTCCACTTATTTTGGGGCAAAATTCCAGAAATTTCCCTGATTTTGGGGCAAAATTGCAGAAATTTGACTTATTTTAGAAAAAAAGCAGAAATTTTCTCATTTTGGGGCAAAAAGGCAGAAATTTCTTTTATTTTGGTACAAAATTGCAGAAATTTTTATTATTTTGGGGCAAAAGGCAGAAATTTCCCATATTTTGGGGCAAACATGCAGAAATTCCCCTTATTTTGAGGTAAAAAGGCTGAAATTTCCTATATTTTGAGGCAAAATTGCAGAAATTTCCCTTATTTTGGGGCAAAATTGCAGAAATCTCACTTATTTCAGGGTAATAAGTCAGAAATTTTCCTTATTTTAGGGCAATAAAGACAGAAATTCCCTTTGTTTTGGGGTAAAAAACAGAGATCCCACTTATTTAGAGGCAAAAATCTAGAAATTCACATTATTTTGGAGCAAAAATGAAGAAATTTCCCTTTTTTATGGCAAAAAGGTATGCATTCTTCTTATTTTCGGGCAAAAAAGCAGAAATTCCCCATATTTTGGAGCAAAATTGCAGAAAATACCTTAATTGTGGGGAAAAGAGGCAGGAATTCCCTATATGTTAGGGCAAAAAGACAGAAATTCTCCTTATTTTTTGGCAAAACTCAGAAATTCCACAAATTTTGGGGCAAAATTCCAGAAATTTCCCTTATTTTGGGGCAAAATTGCAGAAATTTCACTTATTTTGGGGCAAAATTACAGAAATTTCACTTATTTCACAGGGAAAAAAGGCAGAAATTTTCCTTATTTTAAGGAAAAAAGGCAGAAATTCCTAATATTTTGTGGCATAAATGCAGAAATTTCCCTTATTTTGAGGTAAAAAGGCTGAAATTCCCCTTATTTGGGGGCAAAAAGGCAGAAATTTCCTATAGTTCGAGGCAAAATTGCAGAAATTTCACTTATTTAAGGGTAATAAGTCAGACATTTTTCTTATTTTGGGGCAAATAGGACAGAAATTCCTTTTGTTTTGGGGGAAAAAGACAGAAATTCCACTTATTTAGAGGCAAAAATGCAGAAATTCTTCCTATTTTGAAGCAAAAATGAAGAAATTTCTGTTTTTTATGGCAAAAAGGTATGCACTCTTCTTATTTTTGGCCAAAAAGGCAGAAATTCCCCGTATTTTGAAGCAAAATTGCAGAAATTCCCCTAATTGTGGGGCAAAAAGGCAGAAATTCCCTATATGTTGGGGAAAAAAGACAGAAATTCTCCTTATTTTGGGGCAATACTCAGAAATTCCACTTATTTTGGGGCAAAATTCCAGAAATTTCCCTTATTTTGGGGCAAAATTGCAGAAATTTCACTTATTTTGGGGCAAAATTAAAGAAATTTCACTTATTTCACAGGGAAAAAAGGTAGAAATTTTCTTTATTTTGGGGCAAAAAGGCAAAAATTCCTAATATTTTGTAGCAAAATGCAGAAATTCCCCTTATTTTGAGGTAAAAAGGCTGAAATTCCCTTTATTTGGGGGCAAAAAGGCAGAAATTTCCCTTATTTTGAGGCAAAATTGCAGAAATTTCACTTATTTCAGGGTAATAAGTAAGACATTTTTCTTATTTTAGGGCAAAAAGGACAGAAATTCCCTTTGTTTTGGGGGAACAAGACAGAAATTCCACTTATTTAGAGGCAAAAATGCAGAAATTCTGCCTATATTGGAGCAAAAATGAAGAAATTTCTGTTTTTTATGGCAAAAAGGTATGCACTCTTCTTATTTTTGGGCAAAAATTCAGAAATTCCCCGTATTTTGGAGCAAAATTGCAGAAATTCCCCTAATTGTGGGGCAAAAAGGCAGAAATTCCCTATATGTCGGGGCACAAATACAGAAATTCTCCTTATTTTGGGGCAAAACTCAGAAATTCCACTTATTATTGGGCCAAATTACAGAATTTTCTTTTATTTTGGGGCAAAATTGCAGAAGTTTCACTTATTTCAGGGTAATAAGTCAGAAATTTTCTTATTTTGGGGCAAAAAGGCAGAAATTTCTTTTATTTTGGTAAAAAATTGCAAATTTTTTTCTTATTTTGGTGCAAAAAGGCAGAAATTACGTATATTTTGGGGCAAAAATGCAGAAATTCCCCTTATTTTGAGGTAAAAATGCTGAAATTCCCCTTATTTGGGGACAAAAAGGAAGAAATTTCCCTTATTTTTGGGCAAAATTGCAGAAATTTCACTTATTTCAGGGTAATAAGTCAGCAGTTTTTCCTATTTTCGGGCAAAAAAGACAGAAATTCTCTTTGTTTTGTGGGAAAAAGACAGAAATTCCATTTATTTAGAGGCAAAAACGGAGAATTTCCCCTTATTTTGGAGCAAAAATAAAGAAATTTCCCTTTTTTATGGCAAAAAGGTATGCATTCTTCTTATTTTTGGGCAAAAAGGCAGAAATTCCTCGTATTTTGGAGCAAAATTGCAGAAATTCTCCTAATTGTGGGGCAAAAAGGCAGAAATTCCCTATATGTTGTGGCGAAAAGACAGAAATTCTCCTTATTTTGGGGCAAAACTCAGAAATTCCACTTATTTTGGGGCAAAATTCCAGAAATTTCCCTTATTTTGGGGCAAAATTGCAGAAATTTCACTTATTTCATGGTAATAAGTCAGAAATTTTCCTTAATTTGGGGCAAAAAAAGACAGAAATTCCCTTTGTTTTGGGGGAAAAAGACAGATATTCCACTTATTTAGAGGCAAAAAAACAGAAATTCCCCTTATTTTTGAGCTAAAATGAAGAAATTTCTTTTTTTTTATGTCAAAAATTATGCATTCTTCTTTATTTGGGCAAAAGGCAGAAATTCCCCGTATTTTGTAGCAAAATTGCAGAAATTACCCTAATTGTGGGGCAAAAAGGCAGAAATTTCCTATATAATGGGGCAAAAAGACAGTAATTCTCTTTATTTTGGGGCAAAACTCAGAAATTCCACTTATTTTGGGGCAAAATTCCAGAAAGTTCCCTTATTTTGGGGCAAAATTGCAGAAATTTCACTCATTTCAGGGTAATAAGTCAGAAATTTTCCTTATTTTTGGGCAAAAAAGACAGAAATTCCCTTTGTTTTGGGGAAAAAAGACAGAAATTCCTCTTATTTAGAGGCAAAAAAGCAGAAATTCCTCTTATTTTGGAGCAAAAATAAAGAAATTTCTCTTTTTTATTGCAAAAAGGTATGCATTCTTCTTTATTTGGGCAAAAAGGCAGAAATTCTTCGTATTTTGGAGCAATATTGCAGAAATTCCCTTAATTGTGGGGCAAAAAGGCAGAAATTTTCTATATGTTGGGGCAAAAAGGCAGAAATTCTTTTTATTTTGGGGCAAAACTCAGAAATTCCACTTATTTTGGGGAAAAAATTTCAGAAATTTCCATTATTTTGGGGCAAAATTTTAGAAATTTCACTTATTTTTGGGAAAAATTGCAGAAATTTCAGTTATTTCAGAAAAAAAAGCAGAAATTTTATTATTTTGGGGCTAAAAGGCAGAAATTTCTTATATTTTGGTAAAAAATTGCAAAATTTTTCCTTATTTTGGGGCAAAAAAGCATAAATTTCATATAATTTGGGGCAAAAATGCAGAAATTCTCCTTATTTTGAGGTAAAAAGGCTGAAATTCTCCTTATTTGGGGGCAAAAAGGCAGAAATTTCAGTTATTTTGTGGCAAAATAGCAGAAATTTCACTTATTTCAGGGAAAAAAGCAGAAATTTTCCTTATTTTGGGGCAAAAAGGCAGAAATTCCTAATATTTTGTGGCAAAAATGCAGAAATTCCCCTTATTTTGAGGTAAAAATGCTAAAATTCCCCTTCTTTGGGGGCAAAAAGGCATGAAATGTAGAAATTTCTCTTTTTTATAGCAAAAAATATGCATTCTTCATATTTTTGGGCAAAAAGGCAGAAATTCCCCGTGTTTTGGAGTAAAATTGCAAAATTCCCCTAATTGTGGGGCAAAAAGACAGAAATTCCCTATATGTTGGGGCAAAAAGACACAATTCTCTTTATTTTGGGGCAAAACTCAGAAATTCCACTTATTTTGGGGCAAAATTCCAGAAATTTCCCTGATTTTGGGGCAAAATTGCAGAAATTTGACTTATTTTAGAAAAAAAGCAGAAATTTTCTCATTTTAGGGCAAAAAGGCAGAAATTTCTTTTATTTTGGTACAAAATTGAAGAAATTTTTATTATTTTGGGGCAAAAGGCAGAAATTTCCCATATTTTGGAGCAAACATGCAGAAATTCCCCTTATTTTGAGGTAAAAAGGCTGAAATTTCCTATATTTTGAGGCAAAATTGCAGAAATTTCCCTTATTTTGGGGCAAAATTGCAGAAATCTCACTTATTTCAGGGTAATAAGTCAGAAATTTTCCTTATTTTAGGGCAATAAAGACAGAAATTCCCTTTGTTTTGGGGTAAAAAACAGAGATCCCACTTATTTAGAGGCAAAAATCTAGAAATTCACCTTATTTTGGAGCAAAAATGAAGAAATTTCCCTTTTTTATGGCAAAAAGGTATGCATTCTTCTTATTTTCGGGCAAAAAAGCAGAAATTCCCCATATTTTGGAGCAAAATTGCAGAAATTACCTTAATTGTTGGGAAAAGAGGCAGGAATTCCCTATATGTTATGGCAAAAAGACAGAAATTCTCCTTATTTTTGGGCAAAACTCAGAAATTCCACTTATTTTGGAGCAAAATTCCAGAAATTTCCCTTATTTTGGGGCAAAATTGCAGAAATTTCACTTATTTTGGGGCAAAATTTCAGAAATTTCACTTATTTCACAGGGAAAAAAGGCAGAAATTTTCCTTATTTTGGGGCAAAAAGGGAGAAACTCCTAATATTTTGTGGCATAAATGCAGAAATTCCCCTTATTTTGAGGAAAAAAGGCTGAAATTCCCCTTATTTGGGGGCAAAAAGGCAGAAACTTCCTATATTTTGAGGCAAAATTGCAGAAATTTCACTTATTTAAGGGTAATAAGTCAGACATTTTTCTTATTTTGGGGCAAATAGGACAGAAATTCCTTTTGTTTTGGGGGAAAAAGACAGAAATTCCACTTATTTAGAGGCAAAAATGCAGAAATTCTGCCTATATTGGAGCAAAAATGAAGAAATTTCTGTTTTTTATGGCAAAAAGGTATGCACTCTTCTTATTTTTGGGCAAAAATTCAGAAATTCCCCGTATTTTGGAGCAAAATTGCAGAAATTCTCCTAATTGTGGGGCAAAAAGGCAGAAATTCCCTATATGTCGGGGCACAAAGACAGAAATTCTCCTTATTTTGGGGCAAAACTCTGAAATTCCACTTATTATGGGGCCAAATTACAGAATTTTCTTTTATTTTGGGGCAAAATTGCAGAAATTTCACTTATTTCAGGGTAATAAGTCAGAAATTTTCTTATTTTGGGGCAAAAAGGCAGAAATTTCTTTTATTTTGGTAAAAAATTGCAAAATTTTTTCTTATTTTGGTGCAAAAAGGCAGAAATTTCGTATATTTTGGGGCAAAAATGCAGAAATTCCCCATATTTTGAGGTAAAAATGCTGAAATTCCCCTTATTTGGGGGCAAAAAGGAAGAAATTTCCCTTATTTTGGGGCAAAATTGCAGAAATTTCACTTATTTCAGGGTAATAAGTCAGCAGTTTTTCCTATTTTCGGGCAAAAAAGACAGAAATTCTCTTTGTTTTGTGGGAAAAAGACAGAAATTCCACTTATTTAGAGGCAAAAATGGAGAATTTCCCCTTATTTTGGAGCAAAAATAAAGAAATTTCCCTTTTTTATGGCAAAAAGGTATGCATTCTTCTTATTTTTGGGCAAAAAGGCAGAAATTCCCCGTATTTTGGAGCAAAATTGCAGAAATTCTCCTAATTGTGGGGCAAAAAGGCAGAAATTCCCTATATGTTGGGGCGAAAAGACAGAAATTCTCCTTATTTTGGGGCAAAACTCAGAAATTCCACTTATTTTGGGGCAAAATTCCAGAAATTTCCCTTATTTTGGGGCAAAATTGCAGAAATTTCACTTATTTCATGGTAATAAGTCAGAAATTTTCCTTATTTTGGGGCAAAAAAGACAGAAATTCCCTTTGTTTTGGGGGAAAAAGACAGAAATTCCACTTATTTAGAGGCAAAAAACAGAAATTTCCCTTATTTTTGAGCAAAAATGAAGAAATTTCTTTTTTTTATGGCAAAAAGGTATGCATTCTTCTTTATTTGCACAAAAAGGCAGAAATTACCCGTATTTTGGAGCAAAATTGCTGAAATTCCTCTAATTGTGGGGCAATAAGGCCGAAATTTTCTATATGTTGGGGCAAAAATGCAGAAATTCTTTTTATTTTGGGGCAAAATTCAGAAATTCTACTTATTTTGGGGCAAAATTCCAAAATTGTCCTTATTTTGGTGCAAAATTGTAAAAATATCACTTATTTTGGGGAAAAATTGCAGAAATTTCAGTTATTTCAGAAAAAAAGCAGAAATTTTCTTATTTTGGGGCAAAAAGGAAGAAATTTCTTATATTTTGGTAAAAAATTGCAGAATTTTTCCTTATTTTGGGGCAAAAAGGCAGAAATTTCGTATATTTTGGGGCAAAAATGCAGAAATTCCCCTTATTTTGAGGTAAAAAGGCTGAAATTCCCTTTATTTGGGGGCAAAAAGGCAGAAATTTCCCTTATTTTGAGGCAAAATTGCAGAAATTTCACTTATTTCAGGGTAATAAGTAAGACATTTTTCTTATTTTAGGGCAAAAAGGACAGAAATTCCCTTTGTTTTGGGGGAACAAGACAGAAATTCCACTTATTTAGAGGCAAAAATGCAGAAATTCTGCCTATATTGGAGCAAAAATGAAGAAATTTCTGTTTTTTATGGCAAAAAGGTATGCACTCTTCTTATTTTTGGGCAAAAATTCAGAAATTCCCCGTATTTTGGAGCAAAATTGCAGAAATTCCCCTAATTGTGGAGCAAAAAGGCAGAAATTCCCTATATGTCGGGGCACAAATACAGAAATTCTCCTTATTTTGGGGCAAAACTCAGAAATTCCACTTATTATTGGGCCAAATTACAGAATTTTCTTTTATTTTGGGGCAAAATTGCAGAAATTTCACTTATTTCAGGGTAATAAGTCAGAAATTTTCTTATTTTGGGGCAAAAAAGACAGAAATTCCCTTTGTTTTGGGGGAAAAAGACAGAAATTCCACTTATTTAGAGGCAAAAAAACAGAAATTCCCCTTATTTTTGAGCAAAAATGAAGAAATTTCTTTTTTTTTGTCAAAAATGTATGCATTCTTCTTTATTTGGGCAAAAGGCAGAAATTCCCCGTATTTTGTAGCAAAATAGCAGAAATTACCCTAATTGTGGGGCAAAAAGGCAGAAATTCCCTATATGATGGGGCAAAAAGACAGTAATTCTCCTTATTTTGGGGCAAAACTCAGAAATTCCACTTATTTTGGGGCAAAATTCCAGAAAGTTCCCTTATTTTGGGGCAAAATTGCAGAAATTTCACTCATTTCAGGGTAATAAGTCAGAAATTTTCCGTATTTTTGGGCAAAAAAGACAGAAATTCCCTTTGTTTTGGGGAAAAAAGACAGAAATTCCTCTTATTTAGAGGCAAAAAAGCAGAAATTCCTCTTATTTTGGAGCAAAAATAAAGAAATTTCTCTTTTTTATTGCAAAAAGGTATGCATTCTTCTTTATTTGGGCAAAAAGGCAGAAATTCTTCGTATTTTGGAGCAATATTGCAGAAATTACCTTAATTGTGGGGCAAAAAGGCAGAAATTTTCTATATGTTGGGGCAAAAAGGCAGAAATTCTTTTTATTTTGGGGCAAAACTCAGAAATTCCACTTATTTTGGGGAAAAAATTCCAGAAATTTCCCTTATTTTGGGGCAAAATTTTAGAAATTTAACTTATTTTTGGGAAAAATTGCAGAAATTTCAGTTATTTCAGAAAAAAAAGCAGAAATTTTATTATTTTGGGGCTAAAAGGCAGAAATATCTTATATTTTGGTAAAAAATTGCAAAATTTTTCTTTATTTTGGGGCAAAAAAGCATAAATTTCATATAATTTGGGCCAAAAATGCACAAATTCTCCTTATTTTGAGGTAAAAAGGCTGAAATTCTCATTATTTGGGGGCAAAAAGGCAGAAATTTCAGTTATTTTGGGGCAAAATAGCAGAAATTTCACTATTTTAGGAAAAAAAGCAGAAATTTTCCTTATTTTGGGGCAAAAAGGCAGAAATTCTTAATATTTTGTGGCAAAAATGCAGAAATTCCCCTTATTTTGAGGTAAAAATGATAAAATTCTTCTTCTTTGGGGGCAAAAAGGCAGGAAATGTAGAAATTTCTCTTTTTTATAGCAAAAAATATGCATTCTTCTTATTTTTGGGCAAAAAGGCAGAAATTCCCCGTGTTTTGGAGCAAAATTGCAAAATTCCCCTAATTGTGGGGCAAAAAGACAGAAATTCCCTATATGTTGGGGCAAAAAGACACAATTCTCCTTATTTTGGGGCAAAACTCAGAAATTCCACTTATTTTGGGGCAAAATTCCAGAAATTTCCCTGATTTTGGGGCAAAATTGCAGAAATTTGACTTATTTTAGAAAAAAAGCAGAAATTTTCTCATTTTAGGGCAAAAAGGCAGAAATTTCTTTTATTTTGGTACAAAATTGCAGAAATTTTTATTATTTTGGGGCAAAAGGCAGAAATTTCCCATATTTTGGGGCAAACATGCAGAAATTCCCCTTATTTTGAGGTAAAAAGGCTGAAATTTCCTATATTTTGAGGCAAAATTGCAGAAATTTCCCTTATTTTGGGGCAAAATTGCAGAAATCTCACTTATTTCAGGGTAATAAGTCAGAAATTTTCCTTATTTTGGGGCAATAAAGACAGAAATTCCCTTTGTTTTGGGGTAAAAAACAGAGATTCCACTTATTTAGAGGCAAAAATCTAGAAATTCCCCTTATTTTGGAGCAAAAATGAAGAAATTTCACTTTTGTATGGCAAAAAGATATGCATTCTTCTTATTTTCGGGGAAAAAAGCAGAAATTCCCCATATTTTGGAGCAAAATTGCAGAAATTACCTTAATTGTGGGGAAAAGAGGCAGAAATTCCCTATATGTTAGGGCAAAAAGACAGAAATTCTCCTTATTTTGGGGCAAAACTCAGAAATTCCACTTATTTTGGGGCAAAATTCCAGAAATTTCCCTTATTTTGGGGCAAAATTGCAGAAATTTCACTTATTTTGGGGCAAAATTACAGAAATTTCACTTATTTCACAGGGAAAAAAGGCAGAAATTTTTCCTTATTTTGGGGCAAAAAGGCAGAAATTCATAATATTTTGTGGCATAAATGCAGAAATTCCCCTTATTTTGAGGAAAAAAGGCTGAAATTCCCCTTATTTGGGGGCAAAAAGGCAAAAATTTCCTATATTTTGAGGCAAAATTGCAGAAATTTCACTTATTTAAGGGTAATAAGTCAGACATTTTTCTTATTTTGGGGCAAATAGGACAGAAATTCCTTTTGTTTTGGAGGAAAAAGACAGAAATTCCACTTATTTAGAGGCAAAAATGCAGAAATTCTGCCTATATTAGAGCAAAAATGAAGAAATTTCTGTTTTTTATGGCAAAAAGGTATGCACTCTTCTTATTTTGGGGCAAAATTCAGAAATTCCCCGTATTTTGGAGCAAAATTGCAGAAATTCTCCTAATTGTGGGGCAAAAAGGCAGAAATTCCCTATATGTCGGGGCACAAAGACAGAAATTCTCCTTATTTGGGGGCAAAACTCTGAAATTCCACTTATTATTGGGCCAAATTACAGAATTTTCTTTTATTTTGGGGCAAAATTGCAGAAATTTCACTTATTTCAGGGTAATAAGTCAGAAATTTTCTTATTTTAGGGCAAAAAGGCAGAAATTTCTTTTATTTTGGTAAAAAATTGCAAAATTTTTTCTTATTTTGGTGCAAAAAGGCAGAAATTTCGTATATTTTGGGGCAAAAATGCAGAAATTCCCCTTATTTTGAGGTAAAAATGCTGAAATTCCCCTTATTTGGGGACAAAAAGGAAGAAATTTCCCTTATTTTGGGGAAAAATTGCAGAAATTTCACTTATTTCAGGGTAATAAGTCAGCAGTTTTTCCTATTTTCGGGCAAAAAAGACAGAAATTCTCTTTGTTTTGTGGGAAAAAGACAGAAATTCCACTTATTTAGAGGCAAAAACGGAGAATTTCCCCTTATTTTGGAGCAAAAATAAAGAAATTTCCCTTTTTTATGGCAAAAAGGTATGCATTCTTCTTATTTTTGGGCAAAAAGGCAGAAATTCCCCGTATTTTGGAGCAAAATTGCAGATATTCTCCTAATTGTGGGGCAAAAAGGCAGAAATTCCCTATATGTTGGGGCTAAAAGACAGAAATTCTCCTTATTTTGGGGCAAAACTCAGAAATTCCACTTATTTGGGGGCAAAATTCCAGAAATTTCCCTTATTTTGGGGCAAAATTGCAGAAATTTCACTTATTTCATGGTAATAAGTCAGAAATTTTCCTTATTTTGGGGCAAAAAAGACAGAAATTCCCTTTGTTTTGTGGGAAAAAGACAGAAATTCCACTTATTTAGAGGCAAAAAAACAGAAATTCCCCTTATTTTTGAGCAAAAATGAAGAAATTTCTTTTTTTATGGCAAAAAGGTATGCATTCTTCTTTATTTGCACAAAAAGGCAGAAATTACCCGTATTTTGGAGCAAAATTGCTGAAATTCCTCTAATTGTGGGGCAATAAGGCCGAAATTTTCTATATGTTGGGGCAAAAAGGCAGAAATTCTTTTTATTTTGGGGCAAAATTCAGAAATTCTACTTATTTTGGGGCAAAATTCCAAAATTTTCCTTATTTTGGTGCAAAATTGTAAAAATATCACTTATTTTGGGGAAAAATTGCAGAAATTTCAGTTATTTCAGAAAAAAAGCAGAAATTTTCTTATTTTGGGGCAAAAAGGAAGAAATTTCTTATATTTTGGTAAAAAATTGCAGAATTTTTCCTTATTTTGGGGCAAAAAGGCAGAAATTTCGTATATTTTGGGGCAAAAATGCAGAAATTCCCCTTATTTTGAGGTAAAAAGGCTGAAATTCCCTTTATTTGGGGGCAAAAAGGCAGAAATTTCCCTTATTTTGAGGCAAAATTGCAGAAATTTCACTTATTTCAGGGTAATAAGTAAGACATTTTTCTTATTTTAGGGCAAAAAGGACAGAAATTCCCTTTGTTTTGGGGGAACAAGACAGAAATTCCACTTATTTAGAGGCAAAAATGCAGAAATTCTGCCTATATTGGAGCAAAAATGAAGAAATTTCTGTTTTTTATGGCAAAAAGGTATGCACTCTTCTTATTTTTGGGCAAAAATTCAGAAATTCCCCGTATTTTGGAGCAAAATTGCAGAAATTCCCCTAATTGTGGAGCAAAAAGGCAGAAATTCCCTATATGTCGGGGCACAAATACAGAAATTCTCCTTATTTTGGGGCAAAACTCAGAAATTCCACTTATTATTGGGCCAAATTACAGAATTTTCTTTTATTTTGGGGCAAAATTGCAGAAATTTCACTTATTTCAGGGTAATAAGTCAGAAATTTTCTTATTTTGGGGCAAAAAGGCAGAAATGTCTTTTATTTTGGTAAAAAATTGCAAAATTTTTTCTTATTTTGGTGCAAAAAGGCAGAAATTTCGTATATTTTGGGGCAAAAATGCAGAAATTCCCCTTATTTTGAGGTAAAAATGCTGAAATTCCCCTTATTTGTGGACAAAAAGGAAGAAATTTCCCTTATTTTGGGGCAAAATTGCAGAAATTTCACGTATTTCAGGGTAATAAGTCAGCAGTTTTTCCTATTTTCGGGCAAAAAAGACAGAAATTCTCTTTGTTTTGTGGGAAAAAGACAGAAATTCCATTTATTTAGAGGCAAAAACGGAGAATTTCCCCTTATTTTGGAGCAAAAATAAAGAAATTTCCCTTTTTTATGGCAAAAAGGTATGCATTCTTCTTATTTTTGGGCAAAAAGGCAGAAATTCCTCGTATTTTGGAGCAAAATTGCAGAAATTCTCCTAATTGTGGGGCAAAAAGGCAGAAATTCCCTATATGTTGGGGCGAAAAGACAGAAATTCTCCTTATTTTGGGGCAAAACTCAGAAATTCCACTTATTTTGGGGCAAAATTCCAGAAATTTCCCTTATTTTGGGGCAAAATTGTAGAAATTTCACTTATTTCATGGTAATAAGTCAGAAAATTTCCTTATTTTGGGGCAAAAAAGACAGAAATTCCCTTTGTTTTGGGGGAAAAAGACAGAAATTCCACTTATTTAGAGGCAAAAAAACAGAAATTCCCCTTATTTTTGAGCAAAAATGAAGAAATTTCTTTTTTTTATGTCAAAAATGTATGCATTCTTCTTTATTTGGGCAAAAGGCAGAAATTCCCCGTATTTTGTAGCAAAATTGCAGAAATTACCCTAATTGTGGGGCAAAAAGGCAGAAATTCCCTATATGATGGGGCAAAAAGACAGTAATTCTCCTTATTTTGGGGCAAAACTCAGAAATTCCACTTATTTTGGGGCAAAATTCCAGAAAGTTCCCTTATTTTGGGGCAAAATTGCAGAAATTTCACTCATGTCAGGGTAATAAGTCAGAAATTTTCCTTATTTTTGGGCAAAAACGACAGAGATTCCCTTTGTTTTGGGGAAAAAAGACAGAAATTCCACTTATTTAGAGGCAAAAAAGCAGAAATTGCTCTTATTTTGGAGCAAAAATAAAGAAATTTCTCTTTTTTATTGCAAAAAGGTATGCATTCTTCTTTATTTGGGCAAAAAGGCAGAAATTCTTCGTATTTTGGAGCAATATTGCAGAAATTCCCTTAATTGTGGGGCAAAAAGGCAGAAATTTTCTATATGTTGGGGCAAAAAGGCAGAAATTCTTTTTATTTTGGGGCAAAACTCAGAAATTCCACTTATTTTGGGGAAAAAATTCCAGAAATTTCCCTTATTTTGGGGCAAAATTTTAGAAATTTAACTTATTTTTGGGAAAAATTGCAGAAATTTCAGTTATTTCAGAAAAAAAAGCAGAAATTTTATTATTTTGGGGCTAAAAGGCAGAAATTTCTTATATTTTGGTAAAAAATTGCAAAATTTTTCCTTATTTTGGGGCAAAAAAGCAGAAATTTCATATAATTTGGGGCAAAAATGCAGAAATTCTCCTTATTTTGAGGTAAAAAGGCTGAAATTCTCCTTATTTGGGGGCAAAAAGGCAGAAATTTCAGTTATTTTGGGGCAAAAGGCAGACATTTCCCATATTTTGGGGCAAACATGCAGAAATTCCCCTTATTTTGAGGTAAAAAGGCTGAAATTTCCTATATTTTGAGGCAAAATTGCAGAAATTTCCCTTATTTTGGGGCAAAATTGCAGAAATCTCACTTATTTCAGGGTAATAAGTCAGAAATTTTCCTTATTTTAGGGCAATAAATACAGAAATTCCCTTTGTTTTGGGGTAAAAAACAGAGATCCCACTTATTTAGAGGCAAAAATCTAGAAATTCACTTATTTTGGAGGAAAAATGAAGAAATTTCCATTTTTTATGGCAAAAAGGTATGCATTCTTCTTATTTTCGGGCAAAAAAGCAGAAATTCCCCATATTTTGGAGCAAAATTGCATAAATTACCTTAATTGTTGGGAAAAGAGGCAGGAATTCCCTATATGTTAGGGCAAAAAGACAGAAATTCTCCTTATTTTTGGGCAAAACTCAGAAATTCCACTTATTTTGGAGCAAAATTCCAGAAATTTCCCTTATTTTGGGGCAAAATTGCAGAAATTTCATTTATTTTGGGGCAAAATTTCAGAAATTTCACTTATTTCACAGGGAAAAAAGGCAGAAATTTTCCTTATTTTGGGGCAAAAAGGCAGAACTTCCTAATATTTTGTGGCATAAATGCAGAAATTCCCCTTATTTTGAGGAAAAAAGGCTGAAATTCCCCTTATTTGGGGGCAAAAAGGCAGAAATTTCCTATATTTTAAGGCAAAATTGCAGAAATTTCACTTATTTAAGGGTAATAAGTCAGACATTTTTCTTATTTTGGGGCAAATAGGACAGAAATTCCTTTTGTTTTGGGGGAAAAAGACAGAAATTCCACTTATTTAGAGGCAAAAATGCAGAAATTCTGCCTATATTGGAGCAAAAATGAAGAAATTTCTGTTTTTTATGGCAAAAAGGTATGCACTCTTCTTATTTTTGGGCAAAAATTCAGAAATTCCCCGTATTTTGGAGCAAAATTGCAGAAATTCCCCTAATTGTGGGGCAAAAAGGCAGAAATTCCCTATATGTCGGGGCACAAAGACAGAAATTCTCCTTATTTTGGGGCAAAACTCAGAAATTCCACTTATTATTGGGCCAAATTACAGAATTTTCTTTTATTTTGGGGCAAAATTGCAGAAATTTCACTTATTTCAGGGTAATAAGTCAGAAATTTTCTTATTTTAGGGCAAAAAGGCAGAAATTTCTTTTATTTTGGTAAAAAATTGCAAAATTTTTTCTTATTTTGGTGCAAAAAGGCAGAAATTTCGTATATTTTGGGGCAAAAATGCAGAAATTCCCCTTATTTTGAGGTAAAAATGCTGAAATTCCCCTTATTTGGGGGCAAAAAGGAAGAAATTTCCCTTATTTTGGGGCAAAATTGCAGAAATTTCACTTATTTCAGGGTAATAAGTCAGCAGTTTTTCCTATTTTCGGGCAAAAAAGACAGAAATTCTCTTTGTTTTGTGGGAAAAAGACAGAAATTCCACTTATTTAGATGCAAAAACGGAGAATTTCCCCTTATTTTGGAGCAAAAATAAAGAAATTTCCCTTTTTTATGGCAAAAAGGTATGCATTCTTCTTATTTTTGGGCAAAAAGGCAGAAATTCCCCGTATTTTGGAGCAAAATTGCAGAAATTCTCCTAATTGTGGGGCAAAAAGGCAGAAATTCCCTATATGTTGGGGCGAAAAGACAGAAATTCTCCTTATTTTGGGGCAAAACTCAGAAATTCCACTTATTTGGGGGCAAAATTCCAGAAATTTCCCTTATTTTGGGGCAAAATTGCAGAAATTTCACTTATTTAAGGGTAATAAGTCAGACATTTTTCTTATTTTGGGGCAAATAGGACAGAAATTCCTTTTGTTTTGGGGGAAAAAGACAGAAATTCCACTTATTTAGAGGCAAAAATGCAGAAATTCTGCCTATATTGGAGCAAAAATGAAGAAATTTCTGTTTTTTATGGCAAAAAGTTATGCACTCTTCTTATTTTTGGGCAAAAATTCAGAAATTCCCCGTATTTTGGAGCAAAATTGCAGAAATTCCCCTAATTGTGGGGCAAAAAGGCAGAAATTCCCTATATGTCGGGGCACAAAGACAGAAATTCTCCTTATTTTGGGGCAAAACTCAGAAATTCCACTTATTATTGGGCCAAATTACAGAATTTTCTTTTATTTTGGGGCAAAATTGCAGAAATTTCACTTATTTCAGGGTAATAAGTCAGAAATTTTCTTATTTTAGGGCAAAAAGGCAGAAATTTCTTTTATTTTGGTAAAAAATTGCAAAATTTTTTCTTATTTTGGTGCAAAAAGGCAGAAATTTCGTATATTTTGGGGCAAAAATGCAGAAATTCCCCTTATTTTGAGGTAAAAATGCTGAAATTCCCCTTATTTGGGGGCAAAAAGGAAGAAATTTCCCTTATTTTGGGGCAAAATTGCAGAAATTTCACTTATTTCAGGGTAATAAGTCAGCAGTTTTTCCTATTTTCGGGCAAAAAAGACAGAAATTCTCTTTGTTTTGTGGGAAAAAGACAGAAATTCCACTTATTTAGATGCAAAAACGGAGAATTTCCCCTTATTTTGGAGCAAAAATAAAGAAATTTCCCTTTTTTATGGCAAAAAGGTATGCATTCTTCTTATTTTTGGGCAAAAAGGCAGAAATTCCCCGTATTTTGGAGCAAAATTGCAGAAATTCTCCTAATTGTGGGGCAAAAAGGCAGAAATTCCCTATATGTTGGGGCGAAAAGACAGAAATTCTCCTTATTTTGGGGCAAAACTCAGAAATTCCACTTATTTTGGGGCAAAATTCCAGAAATTTCCCTTATTTTGGGGCAAAATTGCAGAAATTTCACTTATTTCATGGTAATAAGTCAGAAATTTTCCTTATTTTGGGGCAAAAAAGACAGAAATTCCCTTTGTTTTGGGGGAAAAAGACAGAAATTCCACTTATTTAGAGGCAAAAAAACAGAAATTCCCCTTATTTTTGAGCAAAAATGAAGAAATTTCTTTTTTTATGGCAAAAAGGTATGCATTCTTCTTTATTTGCACAAAAAGGCAGAAATTACCCGTATTTTGGAGCAAAATTGCTGAAATTCCTCTAATTGTGGGGCAATAAGGCCGAAATTTTTTATATGTTGGGGCAAAAAGGCAGAAATTCTTTTTATTTTGGGGCAAAATTCAGAAATTCTACTTATTTTGGGGCAAAATTCCAAAATTTTCCTTATTTTGGTGCAAAATTGTAAAAATATCACTTATTTTAGGGAACAATTGCAGAAATTTCAGTTATTTCAGAAAAAAAAGCAGAAATTTTCTTATTTTGGGGCAAAAAGGAAGAAATTTCTTATATTTTGGTAAAAAATTGCAGAATTTTTCCTTATTTTTGGGCAAAAAGGCACAAATTCCCCGTATTTTGGAGCAAAATTGCAGAAATTCCCCTAATTGTGGGGCAAAAAGGCAGAAATTCCCTATATGTTGGGGCAAAAAGACAATATTCTACTTATTTTGGGGCAAAACTAGAAATTCCACTTATTTTGGGGCAAAATTCCAGAAATTTCCCTTATTTTGGGGCAAAATTGCAGAAATTTGACTTATTTCAGAAAAAAAGCAGAAATTTTCTTATTTTGGGGCAAAAGGGCAGAAATTTCATTTATTTTGGTACAAAATTGCAAAAATTTTTATTATTTTGGGGCAAAAGGCAGAAATTTCCATATTTTGGGGCAAACATGCAGAAATTCCCCTTATTTTGAGGTAAAAAGGCTGAAATTCCCCTTATTTCGTGGCCAAAATGCAGAAATTTTCCTTATTTTGGGGCAAAATTGAAGAAATTTCATATATTTCAGAGTAATAAGTCAGAAATTTTCTTTATTTTGGGGCAAAAAAGACAAAATTCCCTTCGTTTTGGGGTAAAAAACAGAAATTCCACTTATTTAGAGGCAAAATAGCAGAAATTCCCCTTATTTAGGAGCAAAAATGAAGAAATTTCCATTTTTTATGGCAAAAAGTTATGCATTCTTCTTATTTTCGGGCAAAAAAGCAGATATTCCCCATATTTTGGATCAAAATTGCAAAAATTCCCCTAATTGTGAGGAAAAGAGGCAGAAATTTTCTATATGTTAGGGCAAAAAGACAGAAATTCTCCTTATTTTGGGGAAAAACTCTGAAATTCCACTTATTTTGGGGCAAAATTCCAGAAATTTCCCTTATTTTGGGGCAAAATTGCAGAAATTTCACTTATTTTAAGGCAAAATTACAGAAATTTCACTTATTTCACAGTGAAAAAAGGCAGAAATTTTCCTTATTTTGGGGCAAAAAGGCAGAAATTCCTAATATTTTGTGGCAAAAATGCAGAAATTCCCCTTATTTTGAGGTAAAAATGCTGAAATTCCCCTTATTTGGGGACAAAAAGGAAGAAATTTCCCTTATTTTGGGGCAAAATTGCAGAAATTTCACTTATTTCAGGGTAATAAGTCAGCAGTTTTTCCTATTTTCGGGCAAAAAAGACAGAAATTCTCTTTGTTTTGTGGGAAAAAGACAGAAATTCCACTTATTTAGAGGCAAAAACGGAGAATTTCCCCTTATTTTGGAGCAAAAATAAAGAAATTTCCCTTTTTTATGGCAAAAAGGTATGCATTCTTCTTATTTTTGGGCAAAAAGGCAGAAATTCCCCGTATTTTAGAGCAAAATTGCAGAAATTCTCCTAATTGTGGGGCAAAAAGGCAGAAATTCCCTATATGTTGGGGCGAAAAGACAGAAATTCTCCTTATTTTGGGGCAAAACTCAGAAATTCCACTTATTTTGGGGCAAAATTCCAGAAATTTCCCTTATTTTGGGGCAAAATTGCAGAAATTTCACTTATTTCATGGTAATAAGTCAGAAATTTTCCTTATTTTGGAGCAAAAAATACAGAAATTCCCTTTGTTTTGGGGGAAAAAGACAGAAATTCCACTTATTTAGAGGCAAAAAAACAGAAATTCCCCTTATTTTTGAGCAAAAATGAAGAAATTTCTTTTTTTTATGGCAAAAAGGTATGCATTCTTCTTTATTTGCACAAAAAGGCAGAAATTACTTGTATTTTGGAGCAAAATTCCTGAAATTCCTCTAATTGTGGGGCAATAAGGCCGAAATTTTCTATATGTTGGGGCAAAAAGGCAGAAATTCTTTTTATTTTGTGGCAAAATTCAGAAATTCTACTTATTTTGGGGCAAAATTCCAAAATTTTCCTTATTTTGGTGCAAAATTGTAAAAATATCACTTATTTGGGGAAAAATTGCAGAAATTTCTGTTACTTCAGAAAAAAAGCAGAAATTTTCTTATTTTGGGGCAAAAAGGAAGAAATTTCTTATATTTTGGTAAAAAATTGCAGAATTTTTCCTTATTTTGGGTCAAAAAGGAAGAAATTTCATATATTTTGGGGCAAAAATGCAGAAATTCCCCTTATTTTGAGGTAAAAAGGCTGAAATTCCCCTTATTTGGGGGCAAAAAGGCAGAAATTTCACTTTTTTTGGGGTAAAATTGCAGAAATTTCACTTATTTCAGGGAAAAAAGGCAGAAATTTTCCTTATTTTGTGGCAAAAAGGCAGAACTTCCTAATATTTTATGGCAAAAATGCAGAAATTCCCCTTATTTTGAGTTAAAAATGCTGAAATTCCCCTTATTTGGGGGAAAAAAGGCAGAAATTTTCTTTATTTTGGGGAAAATTGCAGAAATTTCACTTATTTCAGGATAATAAGTCAGAAATTTTCCTTATTTTGGTGCAAAAAAGACAGAAATTCTTTTTGTTTTGGGGAAAAAGACAGAAATTCCACTTATTTAGAGGCAAAAGGGCAAATGTTCCCTTTATTTTAGAGCAAAAATGAAGAAATTTCTCTTTTTTATGGCAAAAAGGTATGCATTCTTCTTATTTTTGGGCAAAAAGGCAGAAATTCCCCGTATTTTGGAGCAAAATTGCAGAAATTCCCCTAATTGTGGGGCAAAAAGGCAGAAATTCCCTATATGTTGGGGCAAAAAGACAATATTCTAATTATTTTGGGGCAAAACTAGAAATTCCACTTATTTTGGGGCAAAATTCCAGAAATTTCCCTTATTTTGGGCCAAAATTGCAGAAATTTGACTTATTTCAAAAAAAAAGCAGAAATTTTCTTATTTTGGGGCAAAAGGGCAGAAATTTCATTTATTTTGGTACAAAATTGCAAAAATTTTTATTATTTTGGGGCAAAAGGCAGAAATTTCCATATTTTGGGGCAAACATGCAGAAATTCCCCTTATTTTGAGGTAAAAAGGCTGAAATTCCCCTTATTTCGGGGCCAAAATGCAGAAATTTTACTTATTTTGGGGCAAAATTGCAGAAATTTCATATATTTCAGGGTAATAAGTCAGAAATTTTCTTTATTTTGGGGCAAAAAAGACAAAATTCCCTTCGTTTTGGGGTAAAAAACAGAAATTCCACTTATTTAGAGGCAAAATAGCAGAAATTCCCCTTATGTAGGAGCAAAAATGAAGAAATTTCCATTTTTTATGGCAAAAAGGTATGCATTCTTCTTATTTTCGGGCAAAAAAGCAGATATTCCCCATATTTTGGATCAAAATTGCAGAAATTCCCCTAATTGTGAGGAAAAGAGGCAGAAATTTCCTATATGTTAGGGCAAAAAGACAGAAATTCTCCTTATTTTGGGAAAAAACTCTGAAATTCCACTTATTTTGGGGCAAAATTCCAGAAATTTCCCTTATTTTGGGGCAAAATTGCAGAAATTTCACTTATTTTGGGGCAAAATTACAGAAATTTCACTTATTTCACAGGGAAAAAAGGCAGAAATTTTCCTTATTTTGGGGCAAAAAGGCAGAAATTCCTAATATTTTGTGGCAAAAATGCAGAAATTCCCCTTATTTTGAGGTAAAAATGCTGAAATTCCCCTTATTTGGGGGCAAAAATGCAGAAATTTCCTTTATTTTGAGGCAAAATTGCAGAAATTTCACTTATTTCAGGGTAATAAATCAGACATTTTCCTTTTTTGGGGCAAAAAGAACAGAAATTTCCTTTGTTTTGGGGGAAAGAGACAGAAATTCCACTTATTTAGAGGCAAAAATGCAGAAATTCCGCCTATTTTGGGGTAAAAATGAAGAAATTTCCCTTTTTTATGGCAAAAAGTTATGCATTCTTTTTATTTTCTGGCTAAAAAGCAGAAATTCCAAGTATTTTGGAGCAAAATTGCAGAAATTCCCGTAATTGTGGGGCAAAAATGTAGAAATTCCCTATAAGCTAGGGAAAAAAAGACAGAAAATCTCCTTATTTTGAGGCAAACCTCAGAAATTCCACTTATTTTGGGGAAAAATTCCAGAAATTTCCCTTATTTTGGGGCAAAATTGCAAAAATTTCCCTTATTTTGGGGCAAAATTGCAGAAATTTCACTTATTTCAGGGTAATAAGTCAGAAATTTTCTTTATTTTGGGGCAAAAAAGACAGAAATTCCCTTTGTTTTGGGGGAAAAAGAAAGAAATTCCACTTATTTAGAGGCAAAAAAGCAGAAATTCTTCTTATTTTGGAGCAAAAATGAAGAAATTTCCTTTTTTTATGGCAAAAAGTATGCATTCTTCTTTATTTGGGCAAAAGGCAGAAATTCCCCATATTTTGTAGCAAAATTGCAGAAATTCCCCTAATTGTAAGGCAAAAAGGCAGAAATTTCCTATATGTTAGGGCAAAAAGACAGAAATTCTCCTTATTTTGGGGCAAAACTCAGAAATTCCACTTATTTTGGGGCAACATTCTAGAAATTTCCCTTATTTTGGGGCAAAATTGCAGAAATTTCACTTATTTTGGGGCAAAATTACAGAAATTTCACTTATTTCACAGGGAAAAAAGGCAGAAATTTTCCTTATTTTGGGGCAAAAAGGCAGAAATTCCTAATATTTTGTGGCAAAAATGCAGAAATTCCCCTTATTTTGAGGTAAAAATGCTGAAATTCCCCTTATTTGGGGGCAAAAATGCAGAAATTTCCTTTATTTTGAGGCAAAATTGCAGAAATTTCACTTATTTCAGGGTAATAAATCAGACATTTTCCTTTTTTGGGGCAAAAAGAACAGAAATTTCCTTTGTTTTGGGGGAAAAAGACAGAAATTCCACTTATTTAGAGGCAAAAATGCAGAAATTGCGCCTATTTTGGAGTAAAAATGAAGAAATTTCCCTTTTTTATGGCAAAAAGTTATGCATTCTTTTTATTTTCTGGATAAAAAGCAGAAATTCCAAGTATTTTGGAGCAAAATTGCAGAAATTCCCGTAATTGTGGGGCAAAAATGTAGAAATTCCCTATATGCTAGGGCAAAAAGACAGATAATCTCCTTACTTTGAGGCAAACCTTAGAAATTCCACTTATTTTGGGGAAAAATTCCAAAAATTTCCCTTATTTTGGGGTAAAATTGCAAAAATTTCCCTTATTTTGGGGCAAAATTGCAGAAATTTCACTTATTTCAGGGTAATAAGTCAGAAATTTTCTTTATTTTGGGGCAAAAAAGACAGAAATTCCATTTGTTTTGGGGGAAAAAAAAGAAATTCCACTTATTTAGAGGCAAAAAAGCAGAAATTCTTCTTATTTTGGAGCAAAAATGAAGAAATTTCCCTTTTTTATGGCAAAAAGGTATGCATTCTTCTTTATTTGTGCAAAAGGCAGAAATTCCCCATATTTTGTAGCAAAATTGCAGAAATTCCCCTAATTGTAAGGCAAAAAGGCAGAAATTCCCTATATGTTGGGGCAAAAAGAGAGAAATTCTTCTTATTTTGGGGCAAAACTCAGAAATTCCACTTATTTTGGGGCAAAATTCCAGAAAGTTCCCTTATTTTGGGGCAAAATTGCAGAAATTTCACTCATTTCAGGGTAATAAGTCAGAAATTTTCCTTATTTTTGGGCAAAAAAGACAGAAATTCCCTTTGTTTTGGGGAAAAAAGACAGAAATTCCACTTATTTAGAGGCAAAAAAGCAGAAATTCCTCTTATTTTGGAGCAAAAATTAAGAAATGTCTCTTTTTTATTGCAAAAAGGTATGCATTCTTCTTTATTTGGGCAAAAAGGCAGAAATTCTTCGTATTTTGTAGCAAAATTGAAGAAATTCCTTTAATTGTGGGGCAAAAAGGCAGAAATTTTCTATATGTTGGGGCAAAAAGGCAGAAATTCTTTTTATTTTGGAGCAAAACTCAGAAATTCCACTTATTTTGGGGCAAAATTCCAGAAATTTCCCTTATTTTGGGGCAAAATTGTAGAAATTTCACTTATTTTTGGGAAAAATTGCAGAAATTTCAGTTATTTCAGAAAAAAAAAGCAGAAATTTTATTATTTTGGGGCTAAAAGGCACAAATTTCTTATATTTTGGTAAAAAATTGCAGAATTTTTCCTTATTTTGGGGCAAAAAAGCAGAAATTTCGTACATTTTGAGGCAAAAATGCAGAAATTCTCCTTATTTTGAGGTAAAAAGGCTGAAATTCTCCTTATTTGGGGGCAAAAAGGTAGAAATTTCAGTTATTTTGGGGCAAAATAGCAGAAATTTCACTTATTTCAGGGAAAAAAGCAGAAATTTTCCTTATTTTGGGGAAAAAAGGCAGAAATTCCTAATATTTTGTGGCAAAAATGCAGAAATTCCCCTTATTTTGAGGTAAAAATGCTAAAATTCCCCTTCTTTGGGGGCAAAAAGGCAGAAAATGTAGAAATTTCCCTTTTTTATAGCAAAAAAGTATGCATTCTTCTTATTTTTGGGCAAAACGGCAGAAATTCCCCATATTTTGGAGCAAAATTGCAAAATTCCCCTAATTGTGGGGCAAAAAGACAGAAATTCCCTATATGTTGGGGCAAAAAGACACAATTCTCCTTATTTTGGGGCAAAACTCAGAAATTCCACTTATTTTGGGGCAAAATTCCAGAAATTTCCCTGATTTTGGGGCAAAATTGCAGAAATTTGACTTATTTTAGAAAAAAAGCAGGAATTTTCTCATTTTGGGGCAAAAAGGCAGAAATTTCTTTTATTTTGGTACAAAATTGCAGAAATTTTTATTATTTTGGAGCAAAAGGCAGAAATTTCCCATATTTTGGGGCAAACATGAAGAAATTCCCCTTATTTTGAGGTAAAAAGGCTGAAATTCCCCTTATTTCGGGACAAAAATGCAGAAATTTCCCTTATTTTGGGGCAAAATTGCAAAAATCTCACTTATTTCAGGGTAATAAGTCAGAAATTTTCCTTATTTTGGGGCAATAAAGACAGAAATTCCCTTTGTTTTGGGGTAAAAAACAGAGATCCCACTTATTTAGAGGCAAAAATCTAGAAATTCCCCTTATTTTGGAGCAAAAATGAAGAAATTTCCCTTTTTTAAGGCAAAACAATATGCATTCTTCTTATTTTCGGGCAAAAAAGCATAAATTCCCCATATTTTGGAGCAAAGTTGCAGAAATTACCTTAATTGTGGGGAAAAGAGGCAGAAATTCACTATATGTTAGGGCAAAAAGACAGAAATTCTCCTTATTTTGGGGCAAAACTCAGAAATTCCACTTATTTTGGGGCAAAATTCCAGAAATTTCCCTTATTTTGGGGCAAAATTGCAGAAATTTCACTTATTTTGGGACAAAATTACAGAAATTTCACTTATTTCACAGGGGAAAAAGGCAGAAATTTTCCTTATTTTGGGGCAAAAAGGCAGAAATTCCTAATATTTTGTGGCAAAAATGCAGAAATTCCCCTTATTTTGAGGTAAAAATGCTGAAATTCCCCTTATTTGGGGGCAAAAATGCAGAAATTTTCTTTATTTTGAGGCAAAATTGCAGAAATTTCACTTATTTCAGGGTAATAAATCAGACATTTTTCTTTTTTTGGGGCAAAAAGAACAGAAATTTCCTTTGTTTTGGGGGAAAAAGACAGAAATTCCACTTATTTAGATTCAAAAATGCAGAAATTCCGCCTATTTTGGAGTAAAAATGAAGAAATTTCCCTTTTTTATGGCAAAAAGTTATGCATTCTTTTTATTTTCTGGCTAAAAAGCAGAAATTCCAAGTATTTTAGAGCAAAATTGCAGAAATTCCCCTAATTGTGGGGCAAAAAGGTAGAAATTTCCTATATGCTATGGCAAAAAGACAGAAAATCTCCTTATTTTGAGGCAAACCTCGGAAATTCCACTTATTTTGGTGAAAAATTCCAGAAATTTCCCTTATTTTGGGGCAAAATTGCAAAAATTTCCTTTATTTTGGGGAAAATTGCAGAAATTTCACTTATTTCAGGGTAATAAGTCAGAAATTTTCTTTATTTTGGGGCAAAAAAGACAGAAATTCCCTTTGTTTTGGGGAAAAAAGAAAGAAATTCCACTTATTTAGAGGCAAAAAAGCAGAAATTCTTCTTATTTTGGAGCAAAAATGAAGAAATTTTTTTTTATGGCAAAAAGGTATGCATTCTTCTTATTTTCGGCCAAAAAGGCAGAAATTTCCCATATTTTGGAGGAAAATTGCAAGAATTCCCCTAATTGTGGTGTAAAAAGGCAGAAATTCCCTATATGTTGGGGCAAAAAGACAGAAATTCTTTTTATTTTGGGGCAAAACTCAGAAATTCTACATATTTTGGGGCAGAATTTCAGAAATTTCTCTTATTTGGAAGCAAAATTGCAGAAATTTCACTTATTTAGGGCAAAATTCAAGTAATTTCACTTATTTCAGAAAAAAAAGCAGAAATTTTCTTATTTTGGGGCAAAAAGGCAGAAATTTCTTTTTTTGGTAAAAAATTGCAGAATTTTTTTTATTTTGGGACAAAAAGGCAGAAATTTCGTATATTTTGGACAAAAATGCAGAAATTCCCCTTATTTTGAGGTAAAAATGCTGAAATTCCCCTTATTTGGGGGCAAAAAAACAGAAATTTCCCTTATTTTGAGGCAAAATTGCAGAAATTTCACTTATTTCAGGGTAATAAGTCAGAAGTTTTCCTTATTTTGGGGCAAAAAAGACAGAAATTCCCTTTGTTTTGGGGAAAAAAGACAGAAATTCCACTTATTTAGAGGCAAAAAAGAAGAAATTCCCCTTATTTTGGAGCAAAAATGAAGAAATTTCCCTTTTTTATGGCAAAAATGTATGCATTCTTCTTTATTTTTGCAAAAAATCAGAAATTCCCCGTATTTTGTAGCAAAATTGCAGAAATTACCCTAATTGTGGGGCAAAAAGCCAGAAATTCCCTATATGTTGGGGCAAAAAGACAGAAATTCTCCTTATTTTGGGGCAAAACTCAGAAATTCTCTTATTTTGGGGCAAAATTCCAGAAAGTTCCCTTATTTTTTGGCAAAATTGCAGAAATTTCACTCATTTCTGGGTAATAAGTCAGAAATTTTCCTTATTTTTGGGCAAAAAAAAAGAAATTCCCTTTGTTTTGGGGAAAAAAGACAGAAATTCCACTTATTTAGAGGCAAAAAAGCAGAAATTCCTCTTATTTTGGAGCAAAAATCAAGAAATTTCTCTTTTTTATGGCAAAAAGGTATGCATTCTTCTTTATTTGGGCAAAAAGGCAGAAATTCTTCGTATTTTGGAGCAAAATTGCAGAAATTCCCTTAATTGTGGGGCAAAAAGGCAGAAATTTTCAATATGTTGGGGCAAAAAGGCAGAAATTCTTTTTATTTTGGGGCAAAACTCAGAAATTCTACTTATTTTGGGGCAAAATTCCAGAAATTTCCCTTATTTTGGGGCAAAATTGTAGAAATTTCACTTATTTTGGGAAAAAATTGCAGAAATTTCAGTTATTTCAGAAAAAAAAGCAGAAATTTTATTATTTTGGGGCTAAAAGGCAGAAATGTCTTATATTTTGGTAAAAAATTGCAGAATTTTTCCTTAATTTGGGGCAAAAAATCAAAAATTTCATATATTTTAGGGCAAAACTGCAGAAATTCCCCTTATTTTGAGGTAAAAAGGCTGAAATTCTCCTTATTTGGGGGCAAAAAGGCAGAAATTTCAGTTATTTTGGGGCAAAATAGCAGAAATTTCACTTATTTCAGGGAAAAAAGCAGAAATTTTCCTTATTTTGTGGCAAAAAGGCAGAAATTCCTAATATTTTGTGGCAAAAATGCAGAAATTCCCGTTATTTTGAGGTAAAAATGCTAAAATTCCCCTTCTTTGGGGGCAAAAAGGCAGAAATTTCCTCTATTTTGGGGAAAATTGCAGAAATTTCACTTATTTCAGAGTAATAAGTCAGAAATTTTTCTTATTTTGGGGCAAAAAAGACCGAAATTCTTTTTGTTTTGTGGAAAAAGACGGAAATTCCACTTATTTAGAGGCAAAAAAGCAGAAATTCCTCTTATTTTGAAGCAAAAATGTTAGAAATTTCCCTTTTTTATAGCAAAAAAGTATGCATTCTTCTTATTTTTGGGCAAAAAGGCAGAAATTCCTCGTATTTTAGAGCAAAATTGCAAAATTCCCCTAATTGTGGGGCAAAAAGACAGAAATTCCCTATATGTTGGGGCAAAAAGACACAATTCTCCTTATTTTGGGGCAAAACTCAGAAATTCCACTTATTTTGGGGCAAAATTCCAGAAATTTCCCTGAATTTTGGGCAAAATTGCAGAAATTTGAATTATTTTAGAAAAAAAGCAGAAATTTTCTCATTTTGGGGCAAAAAGGCAGAAATTTCGTTTATTTTGGTACAAAATTGCAGAAATTTTTATTATTTTGGGGCAAAAGGCAGAAATTTCCCATATTTTGGGGCAAACATGCAGAAATTCCCCTTATTTTGAGGTAAAAAGGCTGAAATTCCCCTTATTTCGGGACAAAAATGCAGAAATTTCCCTTATTTTGGGGCAAAATTGCAGAAATCTCACTTATTTCAGGGTAATAAGTCAGAAATTTTCCTTATTTTGGAACAATAAAGACAGAAATTCCCTTTGTTTTGGGGTAAAAAACAGAGATTCCACTTATTTTGAGGCAAAAATCTAGAAATTCCCCTTATTTTGGAGCAAAAATGAAGAAATTTCCTTTTTTTATGGCAAAAAGGTATGCATTCTTCTTATTTTCGGGCAAAAAAGCAGAAATTCCCCATATTTTGGAGCAAAATTGCAGAAATTACCTTAATTGTGGGGAAAAGAGGCAGAAATTCCCTATATGTTAGAACAAAAAGACAGAAATTCTCCTTATTTTGGGTCAAAACTCAGAAATTCCACTTATTTTGGGGCAAAATTCCAGAAATTTCTCTTATTTTGGGGCAAAATTGCAGAAATTTCACTTATTTTGGGGCAAAATTATAGAAATTTCACTTATTTCACAGGGAAAAAAGGCAGAAATTTTCTTTATTTTGGGGCAAAAAGGCAGAATATCCTAATATTTTGTAGCAAAAATGCAGAAATTCCCCTTATTTTGAGGTAAAAAGGCTGAAATTCCCCTTATTTGGGGGCAAAAAGGCAGAAATTTCCTATATTTTGAGGCAAAATTGCAGAAATTTCACTTATTTCAGGGTAATAAGTCAGACATTTTTCTTATTTTGGGGCAAATAGGACAGAAATTCCCTTTGTTTTGGGGGAAAAAGACAGAAATTTCACTTATTTAGAGGAAAAAATGCAGAAATTCTTCCTATTTTGGAGCAAAAATAAAGAAATTTCTGTTTTTTATGGCAAAAAGGTATGCACTCTTCTTATTTTTGGGCAAAAAGGCAGAAATTCTTCGTATTTTGGAGCAAAATTGCAGAAATTCCCCTAATTGTGGGGCAAAAAGGCAGAAATTCCCTATATGTTGGGGCAAATAGACAGAAATTCTCCTTATTTTGGGGCAATACTCAGAAATTCCACTTATTTTGGGGCAAAATTTAGAAATTTCCCTTATTTTGGGGCAAAATTGCAAAAATTTCACTTATTTTGGGGCAAAATTACAGAAATTTCACTTATTTCACAGGGAAAAAAGGCAGAAATTTTCTTTATTTTGGGGCAAAAAGGCAGAAATTCCTAATATTTTGTGGCAAAAATGCAGAAATTTTCCTTATTTTGAGATAAAAATGCTGAAATTCCCCTTATTTGGGGGCAAAAAGGCAGAAATTTCCTTTATTTTGGGGAAAATTGCAGAAATTTCACTTATTTCAGAGTAATAAGTCAGAAATTTTCCTTATTTTGGGGCAAAAAAGACAGAAATTCTTTTTGTTTTGGGAAAAAGACAGAAATTCCACTTATTTAGAGGCAAAAAAGCAGAAATTCCTCTCATTTTAGAGCAAAAATGTAGAAATTTCCCTTTTTTATGGCAAAAAAGTATGCATTCTTCTTATTTTTGGGCAAAAAGGAAGAAATTCCCCGTATTTTGGAGCAAAATTGCAAAATTCCCCTAATTGTGGGGCAAAAAGGCAGAAATTCCCTATATGATGGGGCAAAAAGACACAATTCTCCTTATTTTGTGGCAAAACTCAGAAATTCCACTTATTTTGGGGCAAAATTTCAGAAATTTCTTTGATTTAGGGGCAAAATTGCAGAAATTTGACTTATTTTAGAAAAAAAGCAGAAATTTTCTCATTTTGGGGCAAAAAGGCAGAAATTTCTTTTATTTTGGTACAAAATTGCAGAAATTTTTATTATTTTGGGGCAAAAGGCAGAAATTTCCCATATTTTGGGGCAAACATGCAGAAATTCCCCTTATTTTGAGGTAAAAAGGCTGAAATTCCCCTTATTTCAGGACAAAAATGCAGAAATTTCCCTTATTTTGGGGCAAAATTGCAGAAATCTCACTTATTTCAGGGTAATAAGTCAGAAATTTTCCTTATTTTGGGGCAATAAAGACAGAAATTCCCTTTGTTTTGGGGTTAAAAACAGAGATTCCACTTATTTAGAGGCAAAAATCTAGAAATTCCCCTTATTTTGGAGCAAAAATGAAGAAATTTCCCTTTTTTATGGCAAAGGGATGCATTCTTCTTATTTTCGGGCAAAAAAGCAGAAATTCCCCATATTTTTGAGCAAAATTGCAGAAATTACCTTAATTGTGGGGAAAAGAGGCAGAAATTCCCTATATGTTAGGGCACAAAGACAGAAATTCTCCTTATTTTGGGGCAAAACTCAGATATTCCACTTATTTTGGGGCAAAATTACAGAAATTTCAATTATTTCACCGGGAAAAAAGGCAGAAATTTTCTTTATTTTGGGGCAAAAAGGCAGAATATCCTAATATTTTGTAGCAAAAATGCAGAAATTCCCCTTATTTTGAGGTAAAAAGGCTGAAATTCCCCTTATTTGGGGGCAAAAAGGCAGAAATTTCCTATATTTTGAGGCAAAATTGCAGAAATTTCACTTATTTCAGGGTAATAAGTCAGATATTTTTCTTATTTTGGGGCAAATAGGACAGAAATTCTCTTTGTTTTGGGGGAAAAAGACAGAAATTTCACATATTTAGAGGCAAAAATGCAGAAATTCTTCCTATTTTGGAGCAAAAATGAAGAAATTTCTGTTTTATATGGCAAAAAGGTATGCACTCTTCTTATTTTTGGGCAAAAAGGCAGATATTTCTTTTATTTTGGTAAAAAATTGCAGAAATTTTTATTATTTTGGGGCAAAAGGCAGAAATTTCCCATATTTAGGAGCAAACATGCAGAAATTCCCCTTATTTTGAGGTAAAAAGGCTGAAATTCCCCTTATTTCGGGACAAAAATGTAGAAATTTCCCTTAATTTGGGGCAAAATTGCAGAAATCTCACTTATTTCAGGGTAATAATTCAGAAATTTTCCTTATTTTGGGGCAATAAAGACAGAAATTCCCTTTGTTTTGAAGTAAAAAACAGAGATTCCACTTATTTAGAGGCAAAAATCTAGAAATTCCCCTTATTTTGGAGCAAAAATGAAGAAATTTTTCTTTTTTATGGCAAAAAGGTATGCATTCTTCTTATTTTCGAGCAAAAAAGCAGAAATTCCCCATATTTTGGAGCAAAATTGCAGAAATTACCTTAATTGTGGGGAAAAGAGGCAGAAATTCCCTATATGTTAGGGCAAAAAGACAGAAATTCTCTTTATTTTGGGGCAAAACTCAGAAATTCCACTTATTTTGGGGCAAAATTCCAGAAATTTCCCTTATTTTGGGGCAACATTGTAGAAATTTCACTTATTTTGGGGCAAAATTACAGAAATTTCACTTATTTCACAGGGAAAAAAGGCAGAAATTTTCTTTATTTTGGGGCAAAAAGGCAGAAATTCCTAATATTTTGTTGCAAAAATGCAGAAATTCCCCTTTTTTTTAGGTAAAAATGCTGAAATTCTCTTTATTTGGGGGCAAAAAGGCAGAAATTTCTCTTATTTTGAGGAAAAATTGCAGAAATTTCACTTATTTCAGGGTAATAAGTAAGACATTTTTCTTATTTTGGGGCAAAAAGGACAGAAATTCCATTTGTTTTGGGGGAACAAGACAGAAATTCCACTTATTTAGAGGCAAAAATGCAGAAATTCTGCCTATATTAGAGCAAAAATGAAGAAATTTCTGTTTTATATGGCAAAAAGGTATGCACTCCTCTTATTTTTGTGCAAAAATTCAGAAATTCCCCGTATTTTGGAGCAAAATTGCAGAAATTCCCCTAATTGTGGGGCAAAAAGGCAGAAATTCCCTATATGTTGGGGCAAAAAGACAGAAAAACTCCTTATTTTGGGGCAAAACTCAGAAATTCCACTTATTTTTGGGCCAAATTACAGAATTTTCTTTTATTTTGGGGCAAAATTGCAGAAATTTCACTTATTTCAGGGTAATAAGTCAGAAATTTTCTTATTTTGGGGCAAAAATGCAGAAATTTCTTTTATTATGGTAAAAAATTGCAAAATTTTTTCTTATTTTGGTGCAAAAGGCAGAAATTTCGTATATTTTGGGGCAAAAATGCAGAAATTCCCCTTATTTTGAGGTAAAAATGCTGAAATTCCCCTTATTTGGGGGCAAAAAAACAGAAATTTCCCTTATTTTGGGGCAAAATTGCAGAAATTTCACTTATTTCAGGGTAATAAGTCAGCAGTTTTTCCTATTTTGGGGCAAAAAAGACAGAAATTCTCTTTGTTTTGGGGAAAAAGACAGAAATTCCACTTATTTAGAGGCAAAAAAAGAGAAATTCCACTTATTTTTGAGCAATAATGAAGAAATTTCTTTTTTTATGGCAAAAAGGTATGCATTCTTCTTTATATGGGCAAAAAGGCAAAAATTCCCCGTATTTTGGAGCAAAATTGCAGAAATTCCCTGAATTGTGGGGCAAGAAGGCAGAAATTCCCTATATGTTGGGGCAAAAAGGCAGAAATTCTTTTTATTTTGGGGCAAAACTGAGAAATTCCACTTATTTTGGGGCAAAATTCCAGAAATTTCCCTTATTTTGGGGCAAAATTCTACAAATTTCACTTATTTTGGGGAAAAATTGCAGAAATTTCAGTTATTTCAGAAAAAAAGCAGAAATTTTCTTATTTTGGGGCAAAAAAGCAGAAATTTCTTATATTTTGTTAAAAAATTGCAGTATTTTTCCTTATTTTGGGGCAAATAGGCAGAAATTTCGTATATTTTGGAGCAAAAATGCAGAAATTCCCCTTATTTTGAGGTAAAAAGGCTGAAATTCCCCTTATTATGGGCAATAAGGCAGAAATTTCACTTATTTTGGGGCAAAATTGCAGAAATTTCACTTATTTCAGGGATAAAAGGCAGAAATTTTTCTTATTTTGGGCTAAATAGGCAGAAATTTCCCATATTTTGGGGCAAAAATGCAGAAATTCCCCTTATTTTGAGGTAAAAATGCTGAAATTCCCCTTATTTGTGGGCAAAAATGCAGAAATTTCCTTTATTTTGCGGAAAATTGCAGAAATTTCCCTTATTTCAGGGTAATAAGTCAGAAATTTTCCTTATTTTGGGGCAAAAAAGACAGAAATTCTTTTTGTTTTGGGGAAAAAGACAGAAATTCTACTTATTTAGAGGCAAAAAAGCAGAAATTCCCATTATTTTGGAGCATAAATGTAGAAATTTCCCTTTTTTATGGCAAAAAGGTATGCATTCTTCTTATTTTTGGGCAAAAAGGCAGAAATTCCCCATATTTTGGAGCAAAATTGAAGAAATTCCCCTAATTTGGGGCAAAAAGGTAGAAATTCCCTATATGTTGGGGCAAAAAGACACAATTCTCCTTATTTTGGGGCAAAACTCAGAAATTCCACTTATTTTGGGGCAAAATTCCAGAAATTTCCTTGATTTTGGGGCAAAATTGCAGAAATTTGACTTATTTTTGAAAAAAAGCAGAAATTTTTATTATTTTGGGGCAAAAGGCAGAAATTTCCCATATTTTGGGGCAAACAGGAAGAAATTCCCCTTACTTTGTGGTAAAAATCCTGAAATTCCCCTTATTTCGGGGCCAAAATGCAGAAATTTCCCTTATTTTGGGGCAAAATTGCAGAAATTTCACTTATTTCAGGGTAATAAGTCAGAAATTTTCCTTATTTTGGGGCAAAAAAGACAGAACTTCCCTTTGTTTGAGGTAAAAAAAAATTCCAATTATTTAGAGTCAAAAAACAAGAAATTCCCCTTAATTTGGAGCAAAAATGAAGAAATTTCCCTTTTTTATGGCAAAAAGATATGCATTCTTGTTATTTTCGGGCAAAAAAGCAGAAATTCCCCATATTTTGGAGCAAAATTGCAGAAATTCCCCTAATTGTGGGGAAAAGAGGCAGAAATTCTCTATATGTTAGGGCAAAAAGACAGAAATTCTTTTTATTTTGGGGCAAAACTCAGAAATTCCACATATTTTGGGGCATAATTACAGAAATTTCCCTTATTTAGGGGCAAAAAAGACAAAAATTCCCTTTGTTTTGAGGTAAAATACAGGAATTCTACTTATTTAGATGCAAAAAAGCAGAAATTCCCCTTATTTTGGAGCAAAAATGAAGAAATTTCCCTTTTATATGGCAAAAAGGTATGCATTCTTCTTATTTTCGGGCAAAAAAGCAGAAATTCCCCATAATTTGCAGCAAAATTGCAGAAATTCCCCTAACTGTGGGGAAAAGAGGCAGAAATTCCCTATATGTTAGGGCAATAAGACAGAAATTTTTTTTATTTTGGGGCAAAACTCAGAAATTCCACTTATTTTGGGGCAAAATTCCAGAAATTTCCCTTATTTTGGGGCAAAATTCCAGAAATTTCACTTATTTTGGGGCATAATTACAGAAATTTTACTTATTTCACAGGGAAAAAAGGCAAAAATTTTCCTTATTTTGGGGCAAAAAGGCAGAAATTCCTAATATTTTGTGGCAAAAATGCAGAAATTCCCCTTATTTTGAGGTTAAAAGGCTGAAATTCCCCTTAGTTAAGGGCAAAAAGGCAGAAATTTCCCTTATTTTGAGGCAAAATTGCAGAAATTTCACTTATGTCAGGGTAACAAGTCAGACATTTTCCTTATTTTGAGGCAAAAAGGACAGAAATTTCCTTTGTTTTGGGGGAAAAAGACAGAAATTCCACTTATTTAGAGGCAAAAATGCAGAAATTCTGCCTATTTTGGAGCAAAAATGAAGAAATTTCCCCTTTTATGGGAAAAAGGTATGCATTCTTATTATTTTCAGGCTAAAAAGCAGAAATTCCAAGTATTTTGGAGCAAAATTGCAGAAATTCCCCTAATTGTAGGGCAAAAAGGCAGATATTCCCTATATGTTAGGGCAAAAAGACAGAAATTCTCCTCATTTTTAGGCAAACCTCAGAAATTCCACTTATTTTGGGGCAAAATTCCAGAAATTTCCCTTATTTTGGGAAAAAATTGCAAAAATTTCCAATATTTTGGGGCAAAAATGAAGATATTTCACTTATTTCAGTGTAATAAGTCAGAAATTTTTTTTATTTTGGGGCAAAAAAGACAGAAATTCCCTTTGTTTTGAGGGAAAAAGAAAGAAATTCCACTTATTTAGAGGCAAAAAAGCAGAAATTCCCCTTATTTTGGAGCAAAAATGAAGAAATTTCTATTTTTTATGGAAAAAGTTATGCATTCTTGTTATTTTCGGGCAAAAAAACAGAAATTCCCCGTATTTTGGAGCAAAATTGCAGAAATTCCCCTAATTGTGGGGCAAAAAGCAGAAATTCCCTATATGTTAGGGCAAAAAGAAAGAAGTTCTCTTTATTTTGGGGCAAAACTCAGAAATTTCACTTATTGTGGGGCAAAATTCCAGAAATTTCCCTTTTTTGGGGCAAAATTGCAAAAATTTGACTTATTTTGGGGCAAAATTGCAGAAATTTGACTTATTTCAGAAAAAAAGCAGAAATTTTATTATTTTGAGGCAAAAAGGCAGAAATTTCCCATAATTTGGGGCAAACATGCAGAAATTCCCCTTAATTTGAGGTAAAAAGGCTGAAATTCCCCTTATCTGGGGCCAAAATGCAGAAATTTCCTTTATTTTTGGGCAAAATTGCAGAAATTTCACTTATTTCTGGGTAATAAGTCAGAAATTTTTCTTATTTGCGGCAAAAAAGACACAAATTCCCTTTTTTTTGGTTATAAAAGACAGAAATTCCACTTATTTAGAGGCAAAAAAGCAGAAATTCCCCTTATTTTGGAGCAAAAATGAAGATATTTCCTTCTTTTATGGCAAAAAGGTACGCATTCTTCTTATTTTCGGACAAAAAAGCAGAAATTCCCCATATTTTGGAGCAAAA
This sequence comes from Micromys minutus, assembly GCF_963924665.1. Taxonomy (NCBI): domain Eukaryota; kingdom Metazoa; phylum Chordata; class Mammalia; order Rodentia; family Muridae; genus Micromys; species Micromys minutus. The sequence goes on along the minus strand of NW_027667133.1, from coordinate 2,262,924 downwards.
TTGCAGAAATTCCCCTAATTGTGGGGAAAAGAGGCAGAAATTCCCTATATGTTAGGGCAATAAGACAGAATTTTTTTTTTATTTTGGGGCAAAACTCAGAAATTCCACTTATTTTGGGGCAAAATTCCAGAAATTTCCCTTATTTTGGGGCAAAATTGCAGAAATTTCACTTATTTTGGGGCAAAATTACAGAAATTTTACTTATTTCACAGGGAAAAAAGGCAAAAATTTTCCTTATTTTGGGGCAAAAAGGCAGAAATTCCTAATATTTTGTGGCAAAAATGCAGAAATTCCCCTTATTTTGAGGTAAAAAGGCTGAAATTCCCCTTATTTGGGGGCAAAAAGGCAGAAATTTCTTATATTTTAGGGAAAATTGCAGAAATTTTACTTATTTCAGAGTAATAAGTCAGATATTTTTCTTATTTTGGGGCAAAAAGGACAGAAATTTCCTTTGTTATGGGGGAGAAAGACAGAAATTCCACTTATTTAAAGCAAAAATGCAGAAATTCTGCCTATTTTGGAGCAAAAATAAAGAAATTTCCCCTTTTATGGGAAAAAGGTATGCATTCTTATTATTTTCAGGCTAAAAAGCAGAAATTCCAAGTATTTTGGAGCAAAACTGCAGAAATTCCCCTAATTGTAGGGCAAAAAGGCAGAAATTCCCTATATGTTAGGGCAAAAAGACAGAAATTCTCCTTATTTTTAGGCAAACCTCAGAAATTCCACTTATTTTGGGGCAAAATTCCAAAAATTTCCCTTATTTTGGGGAAAAATTGCAAAAATTTCCCTTATTTTGGGGCAAAAATGCAGAAATTTCACTTATTTGAGTGTAATAAGTCAGAAATTTTTTTATTTTGGGGCAAAAAATACAGAAATTCCATTAATTTGAGGGAAAAAGAAAAAAATTCCACTTATTTAGAGGCAAAAAAGCAGAAATTCCCCTTATTTTGAAGCAAAAATGAAGAAATTTCTATTTTTTATGGAAAAAGGTATGCATTCTTGTTATTTTCGGGCAAAAAGAAAGAAATTCCCCGTATTTTGGAGCAAAATTGCAGAAATTCCCCTAATTGTGGGGCAAAAAGCAGAAATTCCCTATATGTTAGGGCAAAAAGAAAGAAGTTCTCTTTATTTTGGGGCAAAACTCAGAAATTTCACTTATTGTGGGGCAAAATTCCAGAAATTTCCCTTTTTTGGGGCAAAATTGCAAAAATTACACTTATTTTGGGGCAAAATTGCAGAAATTTGACTTATTTCAGAAAAAAAGCACAAATTTTATTATTTTGAGGCAAAAAGGCAGAAATTTTCCATAATTTGGGGCAAACATGCAGAAATTCCCCTTAATTTGAGGTAAAAAGGCTGAAATTCCCCTTATCTGGGGCCAAAATGCAGAAATTTCCTTTATTTTTGGGCAAAATTGCAGAAATTTCACTTATTTCTGGGTAATAAGTCAGAAATTTTTCTTATTTTGTGGCAAAAAAGACACAAATTCCCTTTTTTTTGGTTATAAAAGACAGAAATTCCACTTATTTAGAGGCAAAAAAGCAGAAATTCCCCTTATTTTGGAGCAAAAATGAAGATATTTCCTTCTTTTATGGCAAAAAGGTATGCATTCTTCTTATTTTCGGACAAAAAAACAGAAATTCCCCATATTTTGGAGCAAAATTGCAGAAATTCCCCTAATTGTGGGGAAAAGAGGCAGAAATTCCCTATATGTTAGGGCAATAAGACAGAATTTTTTTTATTTTGGGGCAAAACTCAGAAATTCCACTTATTTTGGGGCAAAATTCCAGAAATTTCCCTTATTTTGGGGAAAAGTGCAGAAATTTCACTTATTTTGGGGCAAAATTACAGAAATTTTACTTATTTCACAGGGAAAAAAGGCAAAAATTTTCCTTATTTTGGGGCAAAAAGGCAGAAATTCCTAATATTTTGTGGCAAAAATGCAGAAATTCCCCTTATTTTGAGGTAAAAAGGCTGAAATTCCCCTTATTTGGGGGCAAAAAGGCAGAAATTTCTTATATTTTAGGGAAAATTGCAGACATTTTACTTATTTCAGGGTAATAAGTCAGATATTTTTCTTATTTTGGGGCAAAAAGGACAGAAATTTCCTTTGTTTTGGGGGAGAAAGACAGAAATTCCACTTATTTAAAGGCAAAAATGCAGAAATTCTGCCTATTTTGGAGCAAAAATAAAGAAATTTCCCCTTTTATGGGAAAAAGGTATGCATTCTTATTATTTTCAGGCTAAAAAGCAGAAATTCCAAGTATTTTGGAGCAAAATTGCAGAAATTGCCCTAATTGTAGGGCAAAAAGGCAGAAATTCCCTATATGTTAGGGCAAAAAGACAGAAATTCTCCTTATTTTTAGGCAAACCTCAGAAATTCCACTTATTTTGGGGCAAAATTCCAAAAATTTCCCTTATTTTGGGGAAAAATTGCAAAAATTTCCCTTATTTTGGGGCAAAAATGCAGAAATTTCACTTATTTGAGTGTAATAAGTCAGAAATTTTTTTATTTTGGGGCAAAAAATACAGAAATTCCATTAATTTGAGGGAAAAAGAAAGAAATTCCACTGATTTAGAGGCAAAAAAGCAGAAAATCCCCTTATTTTGGAGCAAAAATTAAGAAATTTCTATTTTTTATGGCAAAAGGTATGCATTCTGGTTATTTTCGGGCAAAAAGACAGAAATTCCCCGTATTTTGGAGCAAAATTGCAGAAATTCCCCTAATTGTGGGGCAAAAAGCAGAAATTGCCTATATGTTGGGGCAAAAAGAAAGAAGTTCTCTTTATTTTGGGGCAAAACTCAGAAATTCCACTTATTGTGGGGCAAAATTCCAGAAATTTCCCTTTTTTGGGGCAAAATTGCAAAAATTTCACTTATTTTGGGGCAAAATTGCAGAAATTTGACTTATTTCAGAAAAAAAGCAGAAATTTTCTTATTTTGGGGCAAAAAGGCAGAAATTTCCCATAATTTGGGGCAAACATGCAGAAATTCCCCTTAATTTGAGGTAAAAAGGCTGAAATTCCCCTTATCTGGGGCCAAAATGCAGAAATTTCCTTTATTTTTGGGCAAAATTGCAGAAATTTCACTTATTTCTGGGTAATAAGTCAGAAATTTTTCTTATTTTGTGGTAAAAAAGACAGAAATTCCCTTTTTTTGGGAAAAAAGACAGAAATTCCACTTATTTAGAGGCAAAAAAGCAGAAATTCCCCTTATTTTGGAGCAAAAATGAAGATATTTCCCTCTTTTATGTCAAAAAGGTATGCATTCTTCTTATTTTCGGGCAAAAAAGCAGAAATTTCCCATATTTTGGAGCAAAATTGCAGAAATTCCTTTAATTGTGGGGAAAAGAGGCAGAAATTCCCTATATGTTAGGGAAAAAAGACAGAAATTCTCCTTATTTTGAGGCAAAACTCAGAAATTCTACTAATTTTGGGGCACATTTCCAGAAATTTCCCTGATTTTGGGGCAAAATTGCAGAAATTTGACTTATTTTAGAAAAAAAGCAGAAATTTTCTTATTGTGGGGCAAAAAGGCAGAAATTTCGTTTATTTTGGTACAAAATTGCAGAAATTTTTATTATTTTGGGGCAAAAGGCAGAAATTTCCCATATTTTGGGGCAAACATGAAGAAATTCCCCTTATTTTGAGGTAAAAAGGCTGAAATTCCTCTTATTTCGGGGCCAAAATGCAGAAATTTCCTTTATTTTGGGGCAAAATTGCAGAAATTTCACTTATTTCAGGGTAATAAGTCAGAAATTTTCCTTATTTTGGGGCAAAAAAACAGAACTTCCCTTTGTTTTGGGGTAAAAAACAGAAATTCCAATTATTTAGAGGCAAAAAACAAGAAATTCCCCTTATTTTGGAGCAAAAATGAAGAAATTTCCCTTTTTTATGGCAAAAAGGTATGCATTCTTCTTATTTTCGGGCAAAAAAGCAGAAATTTCCCATATTTTGCAGCAAAATTGCAGAAATTCCCCTAATTGTGGGGAAAAGAGGCAGAAATTTCCTATATGTTAGGGCAAAAAGACAGAAATTTTTTTTTATTTTGGGGCAAAACTCAGAAATTCCACTTATTTTTGGGCAAAATTCCAGAAATTTCCCTTATTTTGGGGCAAAATTGCAGAAATTTCACTTATTTTGGGGCAAAATTACAGAAATTTTACTTATTTCACAGGGAAAAAAGGCAAAAATTTTTCTTATTTTGGGCAAAAAGGCAGAAATTCCTAATATTTTGTGGCAAAAATGCAGAAATTCCTCTTATTTTGAGGTAAAAATGCTTAAATTCCCCTTATTTGGGGGCAAAAAGGCAGAAATTTCCCTTATTTTGAGGCAAAATTGCAGAAATTTCACTTATGTCAGGGTAACAAGTCAGACATTTTCCTTATTTTGGGGCAAAAAGGACAGAAATTTCCTTTGTCTTGGGGGAAAAAGACAGAAATTCCACTTATTTAGAGGCAAAAATGCAGAAATTCTGCCTATTTTGGAGCAAAAATGAAGAAATTTCCCCTTTTTATGGGAAAAAGGTATGCATTCTTATTATTTTCAGGATAAAAAGCAGAAATTCCAAGTATTTTGGAGCAAAATTGCAGAAATTCCCCTAATTGTAGGGCAAAAAGGCAGAAATTCCATATATGTTAAGGCAAAAAGACAGGAATTCTCCTTATTTTTAGGCAAACCTCAGAAATTCCACTTATTTTGGGGCAAAATTCTAGAAATTTCCCTTATTTTGGGGCAAAATTGCAAAAATTTCCCTTATTTTGGGGCAAAATTGCAGAAATTTCACTTATTTCAGTGTAATAAGTCAGAAATTTTTTTTATTTTGGGGCAAAAAAGACAGAAATTCCCTTTGTTTTGAGGGAAAAAGAAAGAAATTCCACTTATTTAGAGGCAAAAAAGCAGAAATTCCCCTTATTTTGGAGCAAAAATGAAGATATTTCCCTCTTTTATGGCAAAAAGGTATGCATTCTTCTTATTTTCAGACAAAAAAGCAGAAATTCCCCATATTTTGGAGCAAAATTGCAGAAATTTCCCTAATTGTGGGGAAAAGAGGCAGAAATTCCCTATATGTTCGGGAAAAAAGACAGAAATTCTCCTTATTTTGAGGCAAAACTCAGAAATTCCACTTATTTTGGGGCACAATTCCAGAAATTTCCCTGATTTTGGGGCAAAATTGCAGAAATTTGACTTATTTTAGAAAAAAAGCAGAAATTTTCTTATTGTGGGGCAAAAAGGCAGAAATTTCGTTTATTTTGGTACAAAATTGCAGAAATTTTTATTATTTTGGGGCAAAAGGCAGAAATTTCCCATATTTTGGGGCAAACATGAAGAAATTCCCCTTATTTTGAGGTAAAAAGGCTGAAATTCCCCTTATTTTGGGGCCAAAATGCAGAAATTTCCCTTATTTTGGAGCAAAATTGCAGAAATTTTCCTAATTGTGGGGTAAAAAGGCAGAAATTCCCTATATGTTGGGGCAAAAAGACAGAAATTTTATTTATTTTGGGGCAAAACTCAGAAATTCTACTTATTTTGGGGCAGAATTCAAGAAATTTCCCTTATTTGGAGGCAAAATTGCAGAAATTTCACTTATTTAGGGCAAAATTGCAGAAATTTTACTTATTTCAGAAAAAAAAGAAGAAATTTTCTTATTTTGGGGCAAAAAGGCAGAAATTTCTTTTATTTTGGTAAAAAATCGCAGATTTTTTCTTATTTTGGGGCAAAAAGGCAGAAATTTTGTATATATTGGGGCAAAAATACAGAAATTCCCCTTATTTTGAGGTAAAAATGCTGAAATACCCCTTATTTTGGGGCAAAAGGCTGAAATTTCCCTTATTTTGGGGCAAAATTGCAGAAATTTCACTTATTTCAGGGTAATAAGTCAGAAGTTTTCCTTATTTTGGGGCAAAAAAGGCAGAAATTCCCTTTGTTTTGGGGTTAAAAGACAGAAATTCCACTTATTTAGAGGCAATAAAGCAGAAATTCCCCTTATTTTGGAGCAAAAATGAAGAAATTTCCCTTTTTTATGGCAAAAAGGTTTGTATTCTTCTTATTTTCGGGGAAAAAAGCAGAAAGTCCCCGTATTTTGGAGCAAAATTGCAGAAATTCCCCTAATTGTGGGGCAAAAAAGCAGAAATTCCCTATATGTTGGGGCAAAAAAACAGAAATTCTCCTTATTTTGGGGCAAAACTCAGAAATTCCACTCATTTTGGGGCAAATTTCCAGAAATTTTCCTTATTTTGGAGAAAAATTGCAGAAATTTCACTTATTTTGGAAAAAAATTGAAGAAATTTCACTTATTTTGGGGAAAAATTGCAGAAATTTCACTTATTTCAGGAAAAAAAGTCAGAAAGTTTCCTTATTTTGGGGCAAAAAGGCAGAAATTCCTAATATTTTGTGGCAAAAATGCAGAAATTCCTTTTATTTTGAGGTAAAAAGGCTGAAATTCCGTTTATTTGGGGTCAAAAAAGCAGAAATTTCCTTTATTTTGGGGCAAAATTAAAAAATTTCACTTATTTCAGGGTAATAAGTCAGAAATTTTCCTTATTTTGGGGCAAAAAAAGACAGAAATTCTCTTAATTTTGGGGGAAAAAGACAGAAATTCCACTTATTTAGAGGCAAAAAAGGAGAAATTCCTCTTATTTTGAAGCAAACATAAGGAAATTTTCCTTTTTTATGGCAAAAAGGTATGCATTCTTCTTATTTTAGGGCAAAAAAACAGAAATTCCACCTATTTTGGAGCAAAATTGCAGAAATTTCCCAAATTCTGGGGCAAAACAGCAGAAATTCCCTATATGTTGGGGCAAAAAGACAGAAATTCTTTTTATTTTGGGGCAAAACTCAGAAATTCCACTTATTTTGGCGCAAAATTCCAGAAATTTCCCTTATTTTGGGGCAAAATTGCAGAAATTAGAGTTATTTCTGAAGAAAAGCAGAAATTTTCTTATTTTGGGGCAAAAAGGCAGTAATTTCTTTTATTTTGGTACAAAATTACAGAAATTTTTCTTATTTTGGGGCAAAAAGGCAGAAATTTCCCATATTTTGGGGCAAAAATGCAGAAATTCCCCTTATTTTTAGGTAAAAAGCTGAAATTCCCCTTATTTAGGGGCAAAAATGCAGAAATTTCCCTTATTTTTGGGCAAAATTGCAGAAATTTCACTTATTTCAGGGTAATAAGTCAGAAATTTTCCTTATTTTGGGGCAAAAAAGACAGAAATTTCCTTTGTTTTGGGGGAAAAAGACAGAAATTCCACTTAGGGGCCAAAAAGTAGAAATTCTCCTTATTTTGGAGCAAAAATGAAGAAATTTCCCTTTTTATGGAAAAAAGGTATCCATTCTTCTTTTTTCTGGGCAAAAAAGCAGAAATTCCTTGCATTTTGAAGCAAAATTGCAGAAATTCCCCTAATTGTAGGGAAAAGAGGCAGAAATTCCCTATATGTTAGGGCAAAAGACAGAAATTCTCCTTATTTTGGGGCAAAACTCAGAAATTCCTCTTATTTTGGGGCAAAATTTCAGAAATTTCCTTTATTTTGGGGCAAAATTGCAGAAATTTCCCTTATTTTGGGACAAAATTGCAGAAATTTCACTTATTACAGGGTAATAAGTCAGACATTTTCTTTATTTTGGGGCAAAAGAGACAGAAATTCCCTTTGTTTTGGGGGAAAAAGACAAAAATTTCACTTATTTAGAGGCAAAAAAGCAGAAATTCTCCTTATTTTGGAGCAAAAATGAAGAAATTTCTCTTTTTATGGCAAAAAGGTATGCATTCTTCTTATTTTTGGGCAAAAAGGCAGAAATACCCCGAATTTTGGAGCAAAATTGCAGAAATTCTGCTGTTAAGCTAAAAGGCAGAAATTCCCTATATGTTGGGGCAAAAAGACAGAAATTCTCCTTATTTTGGGGCAAAATAGACAGAAATTCCCTTTGTTTTGGGGGAAAAAGACAGAAATTCCACTTATTTAGAGGCAAAAAAGCAGAAATTACGCTTATTTTGGAGCAAAAATGAAGAAATTTCCCTTTTTTATGGCAAAAAGGTATGCATTCTTCTTATTTTCGGGCAAAAAAGCAGAAATTCCCCGTATTTTTGAGAAAAATTGCTGAAATTCCCCTAATTGTGGGGCAAAAAGGCAGAAATTCACTATATGTTGGGGCAAAAAGTCAGAAATTCTATTTATTTTGGGGCAAAACTCAGAAATTTCCTTATTTTGGGGCAAAATTGAAAAAATTTCACTTATTTCAGAAAAAAAAGCAGAAATTTTCTTATTTTGGGGCAAAATGCAGAAATTTTTTATTTTGGTACAAAATTGCAGAAATTTTTCTTACTTTGGGGCAAAAAGTCAGAAATTTCCCATATTTGGGGGCAAAAATGCAGAAATTCCCCTTATTTTGAGGTAAAAAGGCTGAAATTCCCCTTATTTGGGGGCAAAAAGGCAGAAATTTTCCTTATTTTGGGGCAAAATTGCAGAAATTTCACTTACTTCAGGCTAATAAGTCAGAAATTATCGTTAATTTGGGGCAAAAAAGACAGAAATTCCCTTTGTTTTGGGGGAAAAATACAGAAATTCCACTTATTTAGAGGCAAAAAAGAAGAAATTCCCCTTATTTTGGAGCAAAAATTAAGAAAGTTTTCTTTTTTATGGCAAAAAGTTATGCATTCTTCTTAGTTTTGGGCAATAAGGCAGAAATTTTATGTATTTTGGAGCAAAATTGCAGAAGTTCCCCTAATTGTGGGGCAAAAAGGCAGAAATTTTCTATATGTTGGGGCAAAAAGACAGAAATTCTCCTTACTTTGGGGCAAAACTCAGAAATTCCACTTATTTTGGGGCAAAATTGCAGAAATTTGACTTATTTCAGAAAAAAAGCAGAAATTTTCTTATTTTGGAGCAAAAAGGCAGAAATTTCTTTTATTTTGGTACAAAATTGCAGAAATTTTTCTTATTTTGGGGAAAAAGGCAGAAATTTCCCATATTTTAGGGCAAAAATGCAGAAATTCCCCTTTTTTGAAGTAAAAAGCCTGAAATTCCCCTTATTTGGGGGCAAAAAGGCAGAAATTTCCCTTATTTTGGGGCAAAATTGCAGAAATTTCACTTATTTCAGGGTAAAAAGTCAGACATTTTTCTTATTTTGGGGCAAAAAGACAGAAATTCCCTTTGTTTTGGGGGAAAAGGACAAAAATTCCACTTATTTAGAGGCAAAAAAGCAGAAATTCCCCATATTTTGGAACAAAAATGAAGAAATTTCCCTTTTTTATGGCAAAAAGGTAGGCATTCTTAATATTTTTGGGCAAAAAGGCAGAAATTCTTAGTATTTTGGAGCAAAATTGCAGAAATTCCCCTAATTTTGGGGAAAAAGGCAGAAATTCCCAATATGTTGGGGCAAAAAGACAGAAATTCTCCTTATTTTGGGGCAAAACTCAGATATTCCACTTATTTTGGGGCAAAATTTCAGAAAATTTCTTTTTTTGGGGCAAAATTGAAGAAATTTTACTCATTTCAAAAAAAAACAGAAATTTTCATATTTTGTGGCAAAAAGGCAGAAATTTCTTTTATTTTGGTACGAAATTGAAGTAATTTTTCTTATTTTTGGGCAAAAAGGCAGAAATTTCCCATATTTTAAGGCAAAAATCGAGAAATTCCTCTTATTTTGAGGTAAAAAGGCTGAAATTCCCCTTATTTGGGGGCCAAAATGCAGAAATTTTTCTTATTTTTGGGCAAAATTGCAGAAATTTCACTTATTTAAGAGTAATAAGTCAGAAATTTTCCTTAATTTTTTGGCAAAAAAGACAGAAATTCCCTTTGTTTTCAGGGGTAAAACAGAAATTCCACTTATTTAGAGGCAAAAATGCAAAAATTCCCCTTATTTTGGGGCAAACATGAAGAAATTTCCCTTTTTTATGGCAAAAAGGTATGCATTCTTCTTATTTTCGGGCAAAAAGCAGAAATTCCTCATATTTTGGAGCAAAATTGCAGAAATTTCCCTAATTGTGGAGAAAAAATGCAGAAATTCCCTATTTGTTAGGGCAAAAATACAGAAATTCTTCTTATTGTGGGGCAAAACTCAGAAATTTCCCTTATTTTGGGGCAAAATTGCAGAAATTTCACTTATTTCAGGGTAATACGTCAGAAATTTTTTTTTATTTTGGGGCAAAAAGGACAGAAATTTCCTTTGTTTTGGGGGGAATAAGGCAGAAATTCCACTTATTTAGAGGCAAAAAAGCATAAATTCCTCTTATTTTGGAGCAAAAATGAAGAAATTTCCCTTTTTTATGGCAAAAAGGTATGCATTCTTCTCATATTTGGGCAAAAAGGCATAAATTCCCCGTATTTTGGAGCAAAATTGCACAATTTCCCCTAATTGTGTGTCAAAAAGGCAGAAATTGCCTATATGTTGGGGCAAAAATACAGAAATTCTCCTTACTTTGGGGCAAAACTCAGAAATTCCACTTATTTTGGGGCAAAATTGCAGAAATTTCACTTATTTGAGGGTAATAAGTCAGAAATTTTCCTTATTTTGGGGCAAAAAAGACAGAAATTCCCTTTGTTTTGGGGGGAAAATACAGAAATTCCACTTATTTAGAGGCAAAAAAGCAGAAATTCCCATTATTTTGGAGCAAAAATACAGAAATTTCCCTTTTTTATAGCAAAAAGGTATGCATTCTTCTTATTTTTGGGCAAAAATTGAGAAATTCCCTGTATTTAGGAGCAAAATTGCTAAAATTCCCCTAATTGTGGGGCAAGAAGGCAGAAATTCACTATATGTTGGGGCAAAAGATCAGAAATTCTATTTATTTTGGGGCAAAACTCAGGAATTTCACTTATTTTGGGGGAAAATTGAAAAAATTTCACTTATTTCAGAAAAAAAGCAGAAATTTTCTTATTTTGGGGCAAAATGCAGAAATTTTTTATTTTGGTACAAAATTGCAGAAATTTTTCTTATTTTGGGGAAAAAGGCAGAAATTTCAAATATTTTAGGGCAAAAATGCAGAAAATCCCTTTTTTTGAGGTAAAAAGGCTGAAATTCCACTTATTTGGGGGCAAAAAGGCAGAAATTTCCTTTATTTTGTGGCAAAATTGCAGAAATTATACTTATTTCATAAAAAAGCAGAAATTTTCATATTTTGTGGAAAAAAGGCAGAAATTTCTCTTATTTTGGTACAAAATTGAAGAAATTTTTCTTATTTTTGGGCAAAAAGGCAGAAATTTCCCATATTTTGAGGCAAAAATGGAGAAATTCCTCTTCTTTTGAGGTAAAAAGTATGAAATTCCTTTTATTTGGGGGCCAAAATGCAGAACTTTCCCTTATTTTTGGGCAAAATTGCAGAAATTTCACTTATTTCAGAGTAATAAGTGAGAAATTTTCTTTAGTTTGGGGCAAAAAAGACAGAAATTCCCTTTGTTTTCGGGGAAAAAGACAGAAATTCCACTTATTTAGAGGCAAAATAGCAAAAATTCCTTTTATTTTGGAGCAAACATGAAGAAATTTCCCTTTTTTATGGCAAAAAGGTATGCATTCTTCTTATTTTCTGGCAAAAAAGCAGAAATTCCTCATATTTTGGAGCAAAATTGCAGAAATTCCCCTAATTGTGAAGAAAAATGCAGAAATTCCCTATTTGTTAGGGCAAAAATACAGAAATTCTTCTTATTTTGGGGCAAAACTCAGAAATTTTCCTTATTTTGGGGCAAAATTGCAGAAATTTCACTTATTTTGAGGCAAAATTTTAGAAATTTCACTTTTTTCATGGAAAAAAGGCAGAAATTTTCCATATTTTGGGGCAAAAAAGCAGAAATTCCTAATATTTGTGGCAAAAATGCAGAAATTCCCCTTATTTTGAGGTAAAAACGCTGAAATTCCTCTTATTTGGGGGCAAAAAAGAAAAAATTTCTCTTATTTTGGGGCAAAATTGCAGACATTTCACTTATTTCAGGGTATCAAGTCAGAATTTTTCCTTATTTTGGGGCAAAAAAGACAGAATTTCCCTTTGTTTTGGGGGAAAAAGGCAGAAATTCCTTTTTTTTAGAGGCAAAAAAGCAGAAATTCCCCGTATTTTGGAGCAAAATTTCAGAAATTTCCCTAATTGTGGGGCAAAAAGGCAGAAATTGCCTATATGTTGGGGCAAAAAGACAGAAATTCTCCTTACTTTTGGGCAAAACTAAGAAATTCCACTTATTTTGGGGCAAAATTGCAGAAATTTGACTTATTTCAGAAAAAAAGCAGAAATTTTATTATTTTGGAGCCAAAAGGCAGAAATTTCTTTTATTTTGGTACAAAATTGCAGAAATTTTTCTTATTTTGGGGAAAAAGGCAGAAATTTCCCATATTTTAGGGCAAAAATGCAGAAATTCCCCTTATTTTAGGTAAAAAAGCTGGAATTCCCCTTATTTGGGGGCAAAAAGTCAGAAATTTCCCTCATTTTGGGGCAAAATTGCAGAAATTTCACTTATTTGAGGGTAATAAGTCAGAAATTTTCCTTATTTTGGGGCAAAAAAGACAGAAATTCCCTTTGTTTTGGGGGGAAAATACAGAAATTCCACTTATTTAGAGGCAAAAAAAGCAGAAATTCCCATTATTTTGGAGCAAAAATACAGTAATTTCCCTTTTTTATTGCAAAAAGGTATGCAATCTTCTTATTTTTGGGCAAAATTTCAGAAATTCCCCGTAATTTGGAGCAAAATTGCAGAAATTCCCCTAATTGTGGGGCAAAACTGCAGAAATTCCCTATATGTTGGGGCAAAATGACAGAAATACTCCATATTTTGGGGCAAAACTCAGAAATTTTACTTATTTTGGGGCAAAATTCCAGAAATTTCACTTATTGTGGGGCAAAATTGCAGAAATTAGACTTATTTCAGAAAAAAAGCAGAAATTTTCTTATTTTTGGGCAAAAAGGAAAATTTCTTTTGTTTTGGTACAAAATTGCAGAAATTTTTCTTATTTTGAAAAAAAAAGGCAGAAATTTAACTTATTTTGGGACAAAATTGCAGAAATTTCACTTATTTTAGGGCAAAATTGCAGAAATTTCACTTATTTCAGGGAAAAAAGGCAGACATTTTCCTTATTTTGGGGCAAAAAGGCAGAAATTCCTAATATTTTGTGGCAAAAATGCAGAAATTCCTCTTATTTTGAGGTAAAAAGGCTGAAATTCCCCTTATTTGAGGGCAAAAATGAAAAAATTTCCCTTTTTTATGGCAAAAAGGTATGTATTCTTCTTATTTTTGGGCAAAAAGGCAGAAATTCCTTGTATTTTGGAGCAAAATTGCAGAAATTGCCCTAATTGTAGGGCAAAAAGGCAGAAATTCCCTATATGTTGGAGCAAAAAGACAGAAATTCTTCTTATTTTGGGGCAAAACTCAGAAATTCCACTTATTTTGGGGCAAAGTTCCAGAAATTTCCCTTATTTTAGGGCAAAATTGCAGAAATTTTACATATTTTAGGGCAAAATTGCAGAAATTTCACTTATTTCAGGGAAAAAAAGCAGAAATTTTCTTATTTTGGGGCAAAAAGGCAGAAATTCCTAATATTTTGTGGCAAAAATGCAGAAATTCCCCTTATTTTGAGGTAAAAATGCTGAAATTCCCCTTATTTGGGAGCAAAAAGGCAGAAATTTCCTTTATTTTTGGGCAAAATTGCAGAAATTTCACTTATTTCAGGGTAATATGTCAGAAATTTTCCTAATTTTGGGGCAAAAAAGACAGAAATTCCCTTTGTTTTGGGGGAAAAGACAGAAATTCCACTTATTCAGAGGCAAAAAAGCAGAAATTCCCCTTATTTTGGAGCAAAAATGAAGAAATTTCTATTTTTTATGGCAAAAGGTATGCATTCTTGTTATTTTCGGGCAAAAAGACAGAAATTCCCCGTATTTTGGAGCAAAATTGCAGAAATTCCCCAAATTGTGGGGCAAAAAGCAGAAATTCCCTATATGTTGGGGTAAAAAGACAGAAATTCTCCTTATTTTGAGGCAAAACTCAGAAATTCCACTTATTTTGGGGCAAAGTTCCAGAAATTTCCCTTTTTTTGGGGCAAAGTTGCAGAAATTTTACATATTTTGGGGCAAAATTGAAGAAATTTCACTTATTTCAGGGAAAAAAGCAGAAATTTCTTATTTTGGAGCAAAAGGGCAGAAATTCCTAATATTTTGTGGCAAGAATGCAGAAATTCCCCTTATTTTGAAGTAAAAATGGTGAAATTCCCCTTATTTGGGGGCAAAGCAGCATAAATTTTCTTTATTTTAGGGCAAAATTGCAGAAATTTCACTTATTTCAGGGTAATACGTCAGAAATTTTCCTTATTTTGGGGCAAATAGACCGAAATTCCCTTTGTTTTGGGGGAATAAGGCAGAAATTCCACTTATTTAGAGGCAAAAAAGCATAAATTCCCCTTATTTTGGAGCAAAAATGAAGAAATTTCCCTTTTTTATGGCAAAAAGTTATGCATTCCTCTCATTTTTGGGCAAAAAGGCAGAAATTCCCTGTATTTTGGAGCAAAACTGCAGAAATTCTCCTAATTGTGGGGCAAAAAGGCAGAAATTACCTATATGTTGGGGCAAAAAGACAGAAATTCTACTTTCTTTGGGGCAAAAGTCAGAAATTCTACTTATTTTGGGGCAAAATAGCAGAAATTTGTCTTATTTCAGAAAAAAAGCAGAAATTTTCTTATTTTGGAGCAATAAGGCAGAAATTTCTTTTATTTTGGAACAAAATTGCAGAAATTTTTCTTATTTTGGGGAAAAAGGCAGAAATTTCCTATATTTTAGGGCAAAAATGCAGAAATTCCCCTTATTTTGAGGTAAAATGGCTGAAATTCCCCTTATTTGGGGGCAAAAAGTCAGAAATTTCCCTCATTTTGGGGCAAAATTGCAGAAATTTCACTTATTTGAGGGTAATAAGTCAGAAATTTTCCTTATTTTGGGGCAAAAAAGACAGAAATTCCCTTTGTTTTGGGGGGAAAATACAGAAATTCCACTTATTTAGAGGCAAAAAAGCAGAAATTCCCATTATTTTGGAGCAAAAATACAGTAATTTCCTTTTTTTATTGCAAAAAGGTATGCAATCTTCTTATTTTTGGGCAAAAATTCAGAAATTCCCCGTAATTTGGAGCAAAATTGCAGAAATTCCCCTAATTGTGGGGCAAAAATGCAGATATTTCCCTATATGTTGGGGCAAAATGACAGAAATACTCCATATTTTGGGGCAAAACTCAGAAATTTTACTTATTTTTGGGCAAAATTCCAGAAATTTCACTTATTGTGGGGCAAAATTGCAGAAATTAGACTTATTTCAGAAAAAAAGCAGAAATTTTCTTATTTTGGGGCAAAAAGGAAAATTTCTTTTGTTTTGGTACAAAATTGCAGAAATTTTTCTTATTTTGAAAAAAAAGGCAGAAATTTACCTTATTTTGGGGCAAAATTGCAGAAATTTCACTTATTTTAGGGCAAAATTGCAGAAATTTCACTTATTTCAGGGAAAAAAGGCAGACATTTTCCTTATTTTGGGGCAAAAAGGCAGAAATTCCTAATATTTTGTGGCAAAAATGCAGAAATTCCTCTTATTTTGAGGTAAAAAGGCTGAAATTCCCCTTATTTGAGGGCAAAAATGAAAAAATTTCCCTTTTTTATGGCAAAAAGGTATGTATTCTTCTTATTTTTGGGCAAAAAGGCAGAAATTCCTTGTATTTTGGAGCAAAATTGCAGAAATTGCCCTAATTGTAGGGCAAAAAGGCAGAAATTCCCTATATGTTGGGGCAAAAAGACAGAAATTCTTTTTATTTTGGGGCAAAACTCAGAAATTCAACTTATTTTGGGGCAAAGTTCCAGAAATTTCCCTTATTTTAGGGCAAAATTGCAGAAATTTAACATATTTTAGGGCAAAATTGCAGAAATTTCACTTATTTCAGGGAAAAAAAGCAGAAATTTTCTTATTTTGGGGCAAAAAGGCAGAAATTCCTAATATTTTGTGGCAAAAATGCAGAAATTCCCTTTATTTTGAGGTAAAAATGCTGAAATTCCCCTTATTTGGGAGCAAAAACGCAGAAATTTCCTTTATTTTTGGGCAAAATTGCAGAAATTTCACTTATTTCAGGGTAATAAGTCAGAAATTTTCCTAATTTTGGGGCAAAAAAGACAGAAATTCCCTTTGTTTTGGGGGAAAAGACAGAAATTCCACTTATTCAGAGGCAAAAAAGCAGAAATTCCCCTTATTTTGGAGCAAAAATGAAGAAATTTCTATTTTTTATGGCAAAAGGTATGCATTCTTGTTATTTTCGGGCAAAAAGACAGAAATTCCCCGTATTTTGGAGCAAAATTGCAGAAATTCCCCAAATTGTGGGGCAAAAAGCAGAAATTCCCTATATGTTGGGGTAAAAAGACAGAAATTCTCCTTATTTTGAGGCAAAACTCAGAAATTCCACTTATTTTGGGGCAAAGTTCCAGAAATTTCCCTTATTTTGGGGAAAGTTGCAGAAATTTTACATATTTTGGGGCAAAATTGAAGAAATTTCACTTATTTCAGGGAAAAAAGCAGAAATTTCTTATTTTGGGGCAAAAGGGCAGAAATTCCTAATATTTTGTGGCAAAAATGCAGAAATTCCCCTTATTTTGAAGTAAAAATGCTGAAATTCCCCTTATTTGGGGGCAAAACAGCAGAAATTTTCTTTATTTTAGGGCAAAATTGCAGAAATTTTACTTATTTCAGGGTAATACGTCAGAAATTTTCCTTATTTTGGGGCAAAAAAGACCGAAATTCTCTTTGTTTTGGGGGAATAAGGCAGAAATTCCACTTATTTAGAGGCAAAAAAGCATAAATTCCCCTTATTTTGGAGCAAAAATGAAGAAATTTCCCTTTTTTATGGCAAAAAGTTATGCATTCCTCTCATTTTTGGGCAAAAAGGCAGAAATTCCCTGTATTTTGGAGCAAAACTGCAGAAATTCTCCTAATTGTGGGGCAAAAAGGCAGAAATTACCTATATGTTGGGGCAAAAAGACAGAAATTCTACTTTCTTTGGGGCAAAAGTCAGAAATTCTACTTATTTTGGGGCAAAATAGCAGAAATTTGACTTATTTCAGAAAAAAAGCAGAAATTTTCTTATTTTGGAGCAATAAGGCAGAAATTTCTTTTATTTTGGAACAAAATTGCAGAATTTTTTCTTATTTTGGAGAAAAAGGCAGAAATTTCCTATATTTTAGGGCAAAAATGCAGAAATTCCCCTTATTTTGAGGTAAAAAGGCTGAAATTCCCCTTATTTGGGGGCAAAAAGGCAGAAATTTCCCTTATTTTGGGGCAAAATTGCAGAAATTTCACTTATTTCAGGGTAATAAGTCAGAAATTTTCCTTATTTTGGGGCAAAAAAGACAGAAATTCCATTTGTTTTGGGGGGAAAAGACAGAAATTCCACTTATTTAGAGGCAAAAACGCAGAAATTCCCATTATTTTGGAGCAAAAATACAGAAATTTCCCTTTTTTATGGCAAAAAGGTATGCATTCTTCTTATTTTTGGGCAAAAAGGCAGAAATTTCCCGTATTTTGGAGCAAAATTGCAGAAATACCCCTAATTGTGGGGCAAAAAGGCAGAAATTCCCTACATGTTGGGGCAAAATGACAGAAATTCTCCTTATTTTGGGGCAAAACTCAGAAATTTTACTTATTTTGGGGCAAAATTCCAAAAATTTCCCTTATTGTGGGGGAAAATTGCAGAAATTAGAATTATTTCAGAAAAAAAGCAGAAATTTTCTTATTTTGGGGCAAAAAGGCAGAAATTTCTTTTGTTTTGTTACAAAATTGCAGAAATTTATTTATTTTGGGGAAAAAAGGCAGAAATTTACCTTTTTTTGGGGCAAAATTGCAGAAATTTCACTTATTTTGAGGCAAAATTGCAGAAATTTCACTTATTTCAGGGAAAAAAGGCAGAAATTTTCCTTATTTTGGTGCAAAAAAGCAGAAATTCCTAATATTTTGTGGCAAAAATGCAGAAATTCCTTTTATTTTGAGGTAAAAAGGCTGAAATTCCCCTTATTTGGGGGCAAAAATGAAAAAATTTTACTTTTTAATGGCAAAAAGGTATGCATTCTTCTTATTTTCGGGCAAATTGCAGAAATTCCCCGTATTTTGGAGCAAAATTGCAGAAATTCCCCTAATTGTGGGGAAAAAAGGCAGAAATTCCCTATATGTTGTGGCAAAAAGACAGAAATTCTCCTTATTTTGGGGCGAAACTCAGAAATTCTACTTATTTTGGGGCAAAGTTAAAGAAATTTCCCTTATTTTGGGGCAAAATTGCAGAAATTTGACTTATTTCAGAAAAAAAGCAGAAATTTTCTTATTTTGGGGCCAAAGGCAGAAATTTCTTTTATTTTGGTACAAAATTGAAGAAATTTTTCTTCTTTTGGGCCAAAAAGACAGAAATTTCCCATATTTTGGGGCAAAAGTGCAAAAATTCCCCTTATTTTCAGGTAAAAAGGCTGAGATTCACCTTATTTGGGGGCCAAAATGCAAAAATTTCCCTTATTTTTGAGAAAAATTGCAAAAATTTCACATATTTTAGGGTAATAAGTCAGAAATTTTCCTTATTTTGGGGCAAAAAAGACAGAAATTCCCTTTGTTTTGGGGGAAATAGACAGAAATTCCACTTATTTAGAGGCAAAAAAGCAGAAATTCCCCTTATTTTGGAGCAAAAATGAAGAAATTTCCCTTTTTTATGGCAAAAAGGTATGCATTCTTCTTATTTTCGGGCAAAAAAGCAGAAATTCCCCGTATTTTGGAGCAAAATTGCAGAAATTCCCCTAATTGTGGGGCACAAAGGCAGAAATTCCCTATATATTGGGGCAAAAAGACAGAAATTCTCCTTATTTTGGGGCAAAACTCAGAAATTTCACTTATTTTGGGGCAAAATTGAAAAAATTTCACTTGTTTCAGAAAAAAAAAGCAGAAATTTTTTTATTTTGAAGCAAAATGCAGAAATTTTTTTATTTTGGTACAAAATTGCAGGAATTTTTCTAATTTTGGGGCAAAAAGGCAGAAATTTCCCATATTTTGGGGCAAAAAGTCAGAAATTTCCCTCATTTTGGGGCAAAATTGCAGAAATTTCACTTATTTGAGGGTAATAAGTCAGAAATTTTCCTTATTTTGGGGCAAAAAAGACAGAAATTCCCTTTGTTTTGGGGGGAAAATACAGAAATTCCACTTATTTAGAGGCAAAAAAAGCAGAAATTCCCATTATTTTGGAGCAAAAATACAGTAATTTCCCTTTTTTATTGCAAAAAGGTATGCAATCTTCTTATTTTTGGGCAAAATTTCAGAAATTCCCCGTAATTTGGAGCAAAATTGCAGAAATTCCCCTAATTGTGGGGCAAAACTGCAGAAATTCCCTATATGTTGGGGCAAAATGACAGAAATACTCCATATTTTGGGGCAAAACTCAGAAATTTTACTTATTTTGGGGCAAAATTCCAGAAATTTCACTTATTGTGGGGCAAAATTGCAGAAATTAGACTTATTTCAGAAAAAAAGCAGAAATTTTCTTATTTTTGGGCAAAAAGGAAAATTTCTTTTGTTTTGGTACAAAATTGCAGAAATTTTTCTTATTTTGAAAAAAAAAGGCAGAAATTTAACTTATTTTGGGACAAAATTGCAGAAATTTCACTTATTTTAGGGCAAAATTGCAGAAATTTCACTTATTTCAGGGAAAAAAGGCAGACATTTTCCTTATTTTGGGGCAAAAAGGCAGAAATTCCTAATATTTTGTGGCAAAAATGCAGAAATTCCTCTTATTTTGAGGTAAAAAGGCTGAAATTCCCCTTATTTGAGGGCAAAAATGAAAAAATTTCCCTTTTTTATGGCAAAAAGGTATGTATTCTTCTTATTTTTGGGCAAAAAGGCAGAAATTCCTTGTATTTTGGAGCAAAATTGCAGAAATTGCCCTAATTGTAGGGCAAAAATGCAGAAATTCCCTATATGTTGGAGCAAAAAGACAGAAATTCTTCTTATTTTGGGGCAAAACTCAGAAATTCCACTTATTTTGGGGCAAAGTTCCAGAAATTTCCCTTATTTTAGGGCAAAATTGCAGAAATTTTACATATTTTAGGGCAAAATTGCAGAAATTTCACTTATTTCAGGGAAAAAAAGCAGAAATTTTCTTATTTTGGGGCAAAAAGGCAGAAATTCCTAATATTTTGTGGCAAAAATGCAGAAATTCCCCTTATTTTGAGGTAAAAATGCTGAAATTCCCCTTATTTGGGAGCAAAAAGGCAGAAATTTCCTTTATTTTTGGGCAAAATTGCAGAAATTTCACTTATTTCAGGGTAATATGTCAGAAATTTTCCTAATTTTGGGGCAAAAAAGACAGAAATTCCCTTTGTTTTGGGGGAAAAGACAGAAATTCCACTTATTCAGAGGCAAAAAAGCAGAAATTCCCCTTATTTTGGAGCAAAAATGAAGAAATTTCTATTTTTTATGGCAAAAGGTATGCATTCTTGTTATTTTCGGGCAAAAAGACAGAAATTCCCCGTATTTTGGAGCAAAATTGCAGAAATTCCCCAAATTGTGGGGCAAAAAGCAGAAATTCCCTATATGTTGGGGTAAAAAGACAGAAATTCTCCTTATTTTGAGGCAAAACTCAGAAATTCCACTTATTTTGGGGCAAAGTTCCAGAAATTTCCCTTTTTTTGGGGCAAAGTTGCAGAAATTTTACATATTTTGGGGCAAAATTGAAGAAATTTCACTTATTTCAGGGAAAAAAGCAGAAATTTCTTATTTTGGAGCAAAAGGGCAGAAATTCCTAATATTTTGTGGCAAGAATGCAGAAATTCCCCTTATTTTGAAGTAAAAATGGTGAAATTCCCCTTATTTGGGGGCAAAGCAGCATAAATTTTCTTTATTTTAGGGCAAAATTGCAGAAATTTCACTTATTTCAGGGTAATACGTCAGAAATTTTCCTTATTTTGGGGCAAATAGACCGAAATTCCCTTTGTTTTGGGGGAATAAGGCAGAAATTCCACTTATTTAGAGGCAAAAAAGCATAAATTCCCCTTATTTTGGAGCAAAAATGAAGAAATTTCCCTTTTTTATGGCAAAAAGTTATGCATTCCTCTCATTTTTGGGCAAAAAGGCAGAAATTCCCTGTATTTTGGAGCAAAACTGCAGAAATTCTCCTAATTGTGGGGCAAAAAGGCAGAAATTACCTATATGTTGGGGCAAAAAGACAGAAATTCTACTTTCTTTGGGGCAAAAGTCAGAAATTCTACTTATTTTGGGGCAAAATAGCAGAAATTTGTCTTATTTCAGAAAAAAAGCAGAAATTTTCTTATTTTGGAGCAATAAGGCAGAAATTTCTTTTATTTTGGAACAAAATTGCAGAAATTTTTCTTATTTTGGGGAAAAAGGCAGAAATTTCCTATATTTTAGGGCAAAAATGCAGAAATTCCCCTTATTTTGAGGTAAAATGGCTGAAATTCCCCTTATTTGGGGGCAAAAAGTCAGAAATTTCCCTCATTTTGGGGCAAAATTGCAGAAATTTCACTTATTTGAGGGTAATAAGTCAGAAATTTTCCTTATTTTGGGGCAAAAAAGACAGAAATTCCCTTTGTTTTGGGGGGAAAATACAGAAATTCCACTTATTTAGAGGCAAAAAAGCAGAAATTCCCATTATTTTGGAGCAAAAATACAGTAATTTCCTTTTTTTATTGCAAAAAGGTATGCAATCTTCTTATTTTTGGGCAAAAATTCAGAAATTCCCCGTAATTTGGAGCAAAATTGCAGAAATTCCCCTAATTGTGGGGCAAAAATGCAGATATTTCCCTATATGTTGGGGCAAAATGACAGAAATACTCCATATTTTGGGGCAAAACTCAGAAATTTTACTTATTTTTGGGCAAAATTCCAGAAATTTCACTTATTGTGGGGCAAAATTGCAGAAATTAGACTTATTTCAGAAAAAAAGCAGAAATTTTCTTATTTTGGGGCAAAAAGGAAAATTTCTTTTGTTTTGGTACAAAATTGCAGAAATTTTTCTTATTTTGAAAAAAAAGGCAGAAATTTACCTTATTTTGGGGCAAAATTGCAGAAATTTCACTTATTTTAGGGCAAAATTGCAGAAATTTCACTTATTTCAGGGAAAAAAGGCAGACATTTTCCTTATTTTGGGGCAAAAAGGCAGAAATTCCTAATATTTTGTGGCAAAAATGCAGAAATTCCTCTTATTTTGAGGTAAAAAGGCTGAAATTCCCCTTATTTGAGGGCAAAAATGAAAAAATTTCCCTTTTTTATGGCAAAAAGGTATGTATTCTTCTTATTTTTGGGCAAAAAGGCAGAAATTCCTTGTATTTTGGAGCAAAATTGCAGAAATTGCCCTAATTGTAGGGCAAAAAGGCAGAAATTCCCTATATGTTGGGGCAAAAAGACAGAAATTCTTTTTATTTTGGGGCAAAACTCAGAAATTCAACTTATTTTGGGGCAAAGTTCCAGAAATTTCCCTTATTTTAGGGCAAAATTGCAGAAATTTAACATATTTTAGGGAAAAATTGCAGAAATTTCACTTATTTCAGGGAAAAAAAGCAGAAATTTTCTTATTTTGGGGCAAAAAGGCAGAAATTCCTAATATTTTGTGGCAAAAATGCAGAAATTCCCTTTATTTTGAGGTAAAAATGCTGAAATTCCCCTTATTTGGGAGCAAAAACGCAGAAATTTCCTTTATTTTTGGGCAAAATTGCAGAAATTTCACTTATTTCAGGGTAATAAGTCAGAAATTTTCCTAATTTTGGGGCAAAAAAGACAGAAATTCCCTTTGTTTTGGGGGAAAAGACAGAAATTCCACTTATTCAGAGGCAAAAAAGCAGAAATTCCCCTTATTTTGGAGCAAAAATGAAGAAATTTCTATTTTTTATGGCAAAAGGTATGCATTCTTGTTATTTTCGGGCAAAAAGACAGAAATTCCCCGTATTTTGGAGCAAAATTGCAGAAATTCCCCAAATTGTGGGGCAAAAAGCAGAAATTCCCTATATGTTGGGGTAAAAAGACAGAAATTCTCCTTATTTTGAGGCAAAACTCAGAAATTCCACTTATTTTGGGGCAAAGTTCCAGAAATTTCCCTTATTTTGGGGCAAAGTTGCAGAAATTTTACATATTTTGGGGCAAAATTGAAGAAATTTCACTTATTTCAGGGAAAAAAGCAGAAATTTCTTATTTTGGGGCAAAAGGGCAGAAATTCCTAATATTTTGTGGCAAAAATGCAGAAATTCCCCTTATTTTGAAGTAAAAATGCTGAAATTCCCCTTATTTGGGGGCAAAACAGCAGAAATTTTCTTTATTTTAGGGCAAAATTGCAGAAATTTTACTTATTTCAGGGTAATACGTCAGAAATTTTCCTTATTTTGGGGCAAAAAAGACCGAAATTCTCTTTGTTTTGGGGGAATAAGGCAGAAATTCCACTTATTTAGAGGCAAAAAAGCATAAATTCCCCTTATTTTGGAGCAAAAATGAAGAAATTTCCCTTTTTTATGGCAAAAAGTTATGCATTCCTCTCATTTTTGGGCAAAAAGGCAGAAATTCCCTGTATTTTGGAGCAAAACTGCAGAAATTCTCCTAATTGTGGGGCAAAAAGGCAGAAATTACCTATATGTTGGGGCAAAAAGACAGAAATTCTACTTTCTTTGGGGCAAAAGTCAGAAATTCTACTTATTTGGGGGCAAAATAGCAGAAATTTGACTTATTTCAGAAAAAAAGCAGAAATTTTCTTATTTTGGAGCAATAAGGCAGAAATTTCTTTTATTTTGGAACAAAATTGCAGAATTTTTTCTTATTTTGGAGAAAAAGGCAGAAATTTCCTATATTTTAGGGCAAAAATGCAGAAATTCCCCTTATTTTGAGGTAAAAAGGCTGAAATTCCCCTTATTTGGGGGCAAAAAGGCAGAAATTTCCCTTATTTTGGGGCAAAATTGCAGAAATTTCACTTATTTCAGGGTAATAAGTCAGAAATTTTCCTTATTTTGGGGCAAAAAAGACAGAAATTCCATTTGTTTTGGGGGGAAAAGACAGAAATTCCACTTATTTAGAGGCAAAAACGCAGAAATTCCCATTATTTTGGAGCAAAAATACAGAAATTTCCCTTTTTTATGGCAAAAAGGTATGCATTCTTCTTATTTTTGGGCAAAAAGGCAGAAATTTCCCGTATTTTGGAGCAAAATTGCAGAAATACCCCTAATTGTGGGGCAAAAAGGCAGAAATTCCCTACATGTTGGGGCAAAATGACAGAAATTCTCCTTATTTTGGGGCAAAACTCAGAAATTTTACTTATTTTGGGGCAAAATTCCAAAAATTTCCCTTATTGTGGGGGAAAATTGCAGAAATTAGAATTATTTCAGAAAAAAAGCAGAAATTTTCTTATTTTGGGGCAAAAAGGCAGAAATTTCTTTTGTTTTGTTACAAAATTGCAGAAATTTATTTATTTTGGGGAAAAAAGGCAGAAATTTACCTTTTTTTGGGGCAAAATTGCAGAAATTTCACTTATTTTGAGGCAAAATTGCAGAAATTTCACTTATTTCAGGGAAAAAAGGCAGAAATTTTCCTTATTTTGGTGCAAAAAAGCAGAAATTCCTAATATTTTGTGGCAAAAATGCAGAAATTCCTTTTATTTTGAGGTAAAAAGGCTGAAATTCCCCTTATTTGGGGGCAAAAATGAAAAAATTTTACTTTTTAATGGCAAAAAGGTATGCATTCTTCTTATTTTCGGGCAAATTGCAGAAATTCCCCGTATTTTGGAGCAAAATTGCAGAAATTCCCCTAATTGTGGGGAAAAAAGGCAGAAATTCCCTATATGTTGTGGCAAAAAGACAGAAATTCTCCTTATTTTGGGGCGAAACTCAGAAATTCTACTTATTTTGGGGCAAAGTTAAAGAAATTTCCCTTATTTTGGGGCAAAATTGCAGAAATTTGACTTATTTCAGAAAAAAAGCAGAAATTTTCTTATTTTTGGGCCAAAGGCAGAAATTTCTTTTATTTTGGTACAAAATTGAAGAAATTTTTCTTCTTTTGGGCCAAAAAGACAGAAATTTCCCATATTTTGGGGCAAAAGTGCAAAAATTCCCCTTATTTTCAGGTAAAAAGGCTGAGATTCACCTTATTTGGGGGCCAAAATGCAAAAATTTCCCTTATTTTTGAGAAAAATTGCAAAAATTTCACATATTTTAGGGTAATAAGTCAGAAATTTTCCTTATTTTGGGGCAAAAAAGACAGAAATTCCCTTTGTTTTGGGGGAAATAGACAGAAATTCCACTTATTTAGAGGCAAAAAAGCAGAAATTCCCCTTATTTTGGAGCAAAAATGAAGAAATTTCCCTTTTTTATGGCAAAAAGGTATGCATTCTTCTTATTTTCGGGCAAAAAAGCAGAAATTCCCCGTATTTTGGAGCAAAATTGCAGAAATTCCCCTAATTGTGGGGCACAAAGGCAGAAATTCCCTATATATTGGGGCAAAAAGACAGAAATTCTCCTTATTTTGGGGCAAAACTCAGAAATTTCACTTATTTTGGGGCAAAATTGAAAAAATTTCACTTGTTTCAGAAAAAAAAAGCAGAAATTTTTTTATTTTGAAGCAAAATGCAGATATTTTTTTATTTTGGTACAAAATTGCAGGAATTTTTCTAATTTTGGGGCAAAAAGGCAGAAATTTCCCATATTTTGGGGCAAAAATGCAGAGATTCGCCTTATTTTGAGGTAAAAAAGCTGAAATTCTTCTTATTTGGGGGCAAAATGCAGAAATTTCCCTTATTTTGGGGCAAAATTGCAGAAATTTCACTTATTTCAGGGCAATAAGTCAGAAATTTTCCTTATCGTGGGGCATAAAAGACAAATTTCCTTTGTTTTGGGGGAAAAAGACAGAAATTCCACTTATTTAAAGGCAAAAAAGCAGAAATTCCCCTTATTTTGGAGCAAAAATGAAGAAATTTCCCTTTTTTATGGCAAAAAGTTATGCATTCTTCTTATTTTTGGGCAATAAGGCAGAAATTCTTCGTATTTTGGAGCAAAATTGCAGAAATTCCCCTAATTGTGGGGCAAAAAGGCAGAAATGCCCTATATGTTGGGTCAAAAAGACAGAAATTCTATTTACTTTGGGGCAAAACTCAGAAATTCCACTTATTTTGGGGCAAAATTGCAGAAATTTGACTTATTTCAGAATAAAAGCAGAAATTTTATTATTTTGGAGAAAAAAGGCAGAAATTTCTTTGATTTTGGTACAAAATTGTAGAAATTTTTCTTATTTTGGGGAAAAAGGCATAAATTTCCCATATTTTAGAACAAAAATCCAAAAATTCCCCTTATTTTGAGGTAAAAGGGCTGATATTCCCCTTATTTGGGGGCAAAAAGGCAGAAATTTCCCTTACTTTGGGGCAAAATTACAAAAATTTCACTTATTTCAGGGTAATAAGTCAGAAATTTTTCTTATTTTGGGGCCAAAAAGACAGAAATTCCCTTTGGTTTGGGGGAAAAAGACAGAAATTCCACTTATTTAGAGGCAGAAAAGCAGAAATTCCCCTTATTTTAAAGCAAAAATGAAGAAATTTCCATTTTTTATAGCAAAAAAAGTATGCATTCTTCTTATTTTTGGGCAAAAAAGCAGAAATTGCCTGTATTTTGGAGCAAAATTGCAGAAATTCCTCTAATTGTGGGGCAAAAGGCAGAAATTCTCTATATGTTATGGCAAAAAGACAGAAATTCTCCTTATTTTGAGGCAAAACTCAGAAATTTCACTTATTTGGGTCAAAATTGCAGAAATTTAACTTATTTCAGAAAAAAAAGCAGAAATTTTCTTATTTTGGGGTAAAAAGGCAAAAATTTCTTTTATTTTGGTACAAAATTGCAGAAATTTTTCTTATTTTGGGGCAAAAAAGACAAAAATTCCCGTTGTTTTGGGGGAAAAAGAAAGAAATTCCACTTATTTAAAGGCAAAAAAGCAGAAATTCCCCTTATTTTGAAGCAAAAATGAAGAAATTTTTCTTTTTTATGGCAAAAATTTATGCATTCTTCTTATTTTTGGGCAAAAAGGATGAAATTCCCCGTATTTTGGAAAAAAATTTCAGAAATTCTCATAATTGTGGGGCAAAAAGGCAGACATTCCCTATATGTTGGGGCAAAAAGACAGAAATTCTCCTTATTTTGGGGCAAAACTCAGAAATTCCACTTATTTTGGGGCAAAATTCCAGAAATTTCCCTTATTTTGAGGCAAAATTGAAGAAATTTGACTTATTTCAGAAAAAAAACAGAAATTTTCTTATTTTGGAGCAAAAAGGCAGAAATTTCTTTTATTTTAGTACAAAATTGCAAATTTTTAATTATTTTGGGGAGAAAAGGCAAAAATTTCCCATATTTTGGGGCAAAAATTTAGAAATTCCCCTTATTTTGAGGTAAAAAGGCTAAAATTCCTTTTATTTGGGGGCAAAAATGCAGAAATTTCCCTTATTTTGGGGAAAATTGCAAAAATTTCACATATTTCAGGGTAATAAGTCAGAAATTTTCCTTATTTTGGGGCAAAAAAGACAGAAATTCCCTTTGTTTTGGGGGAAAAAGACAGAAATTCCACTTATTTGGAGGCAAAAAAGCAGAAATTCCTATTATATTGAAGCAAAAATGGAGAAATTTCTCTTTTTTATGGCAAAAATGTATGCATTCTTTTTATTTTGGGGCAAAAAGGCAGAAATTCTCCGTATTTTGGAACAAAATTGCAGAAATTCCCCTAATTGTGGGGCAAAAAGGCAGAAATTCCCTATATGTTGGGGCAAAAAGACAGAATTTCTATTCATTTTGGGGGAAAACTCAGAATTTCCACTTACTTTGGGGCAAAATTCCAGAAATTTCCCTTATTTTGGAGCAAAATTGCAGAAATTTCACTTATTTTAGAATAAAAGGCGGAAATTTTTTTATTTTAGGGCAAAAAGGCTGAAATTTCTTTGAGTTTGGTACAAAATTGCAGGAATTTTTCTTATTTTGGGGCAAAAAGCAGAAATTTTCCATATTTTGTGGCAAAAATGCAGAAATTCCCCTAATTTTGAGGTAAAAAGGCTGAAATTCCCCCTTTTTGGTGCAGAAAGGCAGAAATTTCCCTTATTTTGGGGCAAAATTGCAGAAATTTCACTTATTTCAGGGTAATAAGTCTGAAATATTCCTTATTTTGGGTCAAAAAAGACAGAAATTCCATTTGTTTTGGGGGGAAAAGACAGAATTTCCACTTATTTAGAGGCAAAAACGCTGAAATTCCCCTTATTTTCGAGCAAAAATAAAGAAATTTCCCTTTTTTATGGCAAAATGGTATGCATTTTTCTTATTTTCGGGCAAAAAGGCAGAAATTCCCCGCATTTTGGAGCAAAATTGCAGAAATTCCCCTATTTGTGGGGCAAAAAGTCAGAAATTCCCTATATGTTGGGGAAAAAAGAAAGAAATTCTCTATATTTTGGGGCAAAACTCAGAAATTCCACTTTCTTTGGGGCAAAATTCCAGAAATTTCCCTTATTTTGGGGCAAAATTGCAGAAATTTGACTTATTTTGGGCAAAATTGCAGAAATTTCACTTATTTCAGAAAAAAAGCAGAAATTTTCTTTTTTTTTGGGCAAAAAGGCAGAATTTTCTTTTATTTAGGTACAAAATTGCAGAAATTTTTCTTATTTTGGGGCAAAAAGCAGAAATTTCTCATATTTTGGGGCAAAAATGCAGAAATTCCCCTTATTTTGAGGTAAAAAAGCTGAAATTCTCCTTTTTGGGGTGCAAAAAGTCAGAAAATTCCCTTATTTTGGGGCAAAATAGCAGAAATTTCACTTATTTCAGGGTAATATTTCTGAAATTTTTCTTATTTTGGGGCAATAAGACAGAAATTCCCTTTGTTTTGAGGAAAAAGACAGAAATTCCACTTATTTAGAAGCAACAAAGCAGAAATTCCCCTTATTTTGTAGCAAAAATGAAGAAATTTCCCTTTTTTATGGCAAAAAGGTATGCATTCTTTTTATTTTCGGGCAAAAAAGCAGAAATTCCTTGTATTTTGGAGCAAAATTGCAGAAATTCCCCTAATTGTGGGGCAAAAATGCAGAAATTCTTTATATGTTGGAGCAAAAAGACAGAAATTCTAATATTTTGGGGTAAAACTCAGAATTTTCACATATTTTGGGGAAAAATTGCAGAAATTTCACTTATTTCAGAAAAAAAAAGCAGAAATTTTCTTATTTTGGGGCAAAAAGTCAGAAATTTCTTTTATTTTGGTACAAAATTGCAGAAATTTTTCTTATTTTGGGCTAAAAAGTCAGAAATTTCCCATATTTTGGGACAAAAATGCAGAAATTCCCCTTATTTTGAGGTAAAAAAGCTGAAATTCTCCTTTTTTGGGTGCAAAAAGGCAGAAATTTCCCTTATTTTGGGGCAAAATAGGAGAAATTTCAATTATTTCAGGGTAATATTTCCGAAATTTTCCTTATTTTGGGGCAAAAAGACAGAAATTCCCTTTGTTTTGAAGAAAAAGACAGAAATTCCACTTATTTAGAGGCAACAAAGCAGAAATTCCCCTTATTTTGGAGCAAAAATGAAGAAATTTCCCTTTTTTATGGCAAAGAGGTATGCACTCTTCTTATTTTTGTGCAAAAAGGCAGATATTCCCCGTTTTTTGGAGCAAAATTGCAGAAATTCCCCTAATAGTGGGGCAAAAAGGCAGAAATTCCCTATATGTTGGGGAAAAAAGACAAAATTTCTCCTTATTTTGGGTAAAACTCAGAAATTCCACTTATTTTGGGGCAAAATTACAGAAATTCCCCTTATTTTGAGGCAAAATTGCAGAAATTTGACTTATTTCAGAAAAAAAGCAGAAATTTTCTTATTTTGGGTCAAAAAGGAAGAAATTTCTTTAATTTTGGTACAAAATTGCAGAAATTTTTCTTATTTTGGGGCAAAAGGCAGAAATTTCCCATATTTTGGGGCTAAAATGCAGAAATTCCCCTTATTTTGAGGTAAAAAGGCTGAAATTCCCCTTATTTGGGGCCAAAAGGCAGAAATTTCACTTATTTTGGGGCAAAATTGCAGAAATTTCACTTATTTCAGAGAAATAAATCAGAAATTTTTCTAATTTGGGGGCAAAAATGACAGAAATTCCCTTTGTTTTGGGGGAAAATAACAGAAATTCCACTTATTTAGAGGCAAAAAAGCAGAAATTCCCCTTTTTTGGACAAAAATGAAGAAATTTCCCTTTTTTATGGCAAAAAGGTATGCACTCTTCTTATTTTTGGGCAAAAAGGCAGAAATTCCCTGTATTTTGGAGCAAAATTTTAGAAATTCCCCTAATTGTGGGGCAAAAAGGCAGAAATTCCCTATATGTTGGGGCAAAAAGACAGAAATTCTCCTTAATTTGGGGCAAAACTCAGAAATTCCACTTATTTTGGGGCAAAATTCCAGAAATTTCACTTTTTTTGAGGCAAAATTGCAGAAATTTGACTTATTTCAGAAAAAAAGCAGAAATTTTATTATTTTGGAATAAAAAGGCAGAAATTTCTTTTATTTTGGTACAAAATTGCAGAAATTTTTCTTATTTTGGGGCAAAAAGGCAGAAATTTACCATATTTTGGGGCAAAAATGCAGAAATACCCCTTATTTTGTGGTAAAAAGGCTGAAATTCCACTTATTTAAGGGCAAAAAGGCAGAAATTTCCTATATTTTTGGGCAAAATTGCAGAAATTTCACTTATTTCAGGGTAATAAGTCAGAAATTTTCCTTATTTTGGGGCAAAAAAGACAGAAATTCCCTTTGTTTAGGGGGAAAAAGACAGAAATTCCACTTATTTAGAGGCAAAAAAGCAGAAATTCCCCATATTTTGGAGCAAAAATGAAGAAATTTCCTTTTTTATGGCAAAAAGGAATGCATTCTTCATATTTTTGGGCAGAAAAGCCGAAATTCCCCGTATTTTGGAGCTAAATTGCAGAAATTCCCCTAATTCTGAGGCAAAAAGGCAGAAATTCTCCATATGTTGGGACAAAAGGACAGAAATTTTCTTTATTTTGGGGCAAAACTCAGAAATTTCACATATTTTGTGGCAAATTGCAGAAATTTCACTTATTTCAGAAAAAAAGCAGAAATTTTCTTATTTTGGGGCAAAAAGGTAGAAATTTCCCATATTTTAAGGCAAAAATACAGAAATTTCCTTTGTTTTGTGGTAAAAAGGCTGACATTCCCCTTATTTGGGGGCAAAAAGGCAGAAATTTCCCTAATTTTGGGGCAAAATTGCAGAAATTTCACTTACTTCATGGTAATAAGTCAGAAATTTTTTTTATTTTGGGGCAAAAAAGACAGAAATTTTCTTTGTTTTGGGGGAAAAAGACAGAAATTCCACTTATTTAGAGGCAAAAAGGCAGAAATTCCCATTTTTTCGAGCAAAAATGAAGAAATTTCCCTATTTTATGGCAAAAAGGTATGCATTCTTCTTATTTTCGGGCAAAAAGGCAGAAATTCCCCGTATTTTGGAGCAAAATTGCAGAAATTCCCCTAATTGTGGGGCAAAAAGGCAGAAATTCCCTATATGTTGGGGCAAAAAGACAGAATTTCTATTCATTTTGGGGCAAAACTCAGAATTTCCACTTACTTTGGGGCAAAATTCAAGAAATTTCCCTTATTTTGGAGCAAAATTGCAGAAATTTCACTTATTTTAGAATAAAAGGCAGAAATTTTTTTATTTTAGGGCAAAAAGGCTGAAATTTCTTTTAGTTTGGTACAAAATTGCAGGAATTTTTCTTATTTTGGGGCAAAAAGCAGAAATTTTCCATATTTTGTGGCAAAAATGCAGAAATTCCCCTAATTTTGAGGTAAAAAGGCTGAAATTCCCCCTTTTTTGGTGCAGAAAGGCAGAAATTTCCCTTATTTTGGGGCAAAATTGCAGAAATTTCACTTATTTCAGGGTAATAAGTCTGAAATATTCCTTATTTTGGGGCAAAAAAAACAGAAATTCCATTTGTTTTGCGGGGAAAAGACAGAATTTCCACTTATTTAGAGGCAAAAAAGCAGAAATTCCCCTTATTTTCGAGCAAAAATAAAGAAATTTCCCTTTTTTATGGCAAAATGGTATGCATTTTTCTTATTTTCGGGCAAAAAGGCAGAAATTCCCCGCATTATGGAGCAAAATTGCAGAAATTCCCCTATTTGTGGGGCAAAAAGTCAGAAATTCCCTATATGTTGGGGAAAAAAGAAAGAAATTCTCTATATTTTGGGGCAAAACTCAGAAATTCCACTTTCTTTGGGGCAAAATTCCAGAAATTTCCCTTATTTTGGGGCAAAATTGCAGAAATTTGACTTATTTTGGGCAAAATTGCAGAAATTTCACTTATTTCAGAAAAAAAGCAGAAATTTTCTTTTTTTGGGTAAAAAGACAGAATTTTCTTTTATTTTAATACAAAATTGCAGAAATTTTTCTTATTTCGGGGCAAAAAGCAGAAATTTCTCATATTTTGGGGCAAAAATGCAGAAATTCCCCTTATTTTGAGGTAAAAAGCCTGAAATTCTCCTTTTTGGGGTGCAAAAAGGCAGAAAATTCTTTTATTTTGGGGCAAAATAGCAGAAATTTCACTTATTTCAGGGTAATATTTCCGAAATTTTTCTTATTTAGGGGCAATAAGACAGAAATTCCCTTTGTTTTGAGGAAAAAGACAGAAATTCCACTTATTTAGAAGCAACAAAGCAGAAATTCCCCTTATTTTGGAGCAAAAATGAAGAAATTTCCCTTTTTTATGGCAAAAAGGTATGCATTCTTTTTATTTTCGGGCAAAAAAGCAGAAATTCCTTGCATTTTGGACCAAAATTGCAGAAATTCCCCTAATTGTGGGGCAAAAATGCAGAAATTCTTTATATGTTGGGGCAAAAAGACAGAAATTCTTATATTTTGGGGTAAAACTCAGAATTTTCACATATTTTGGGGAAAAATTGCAGAAATTTCACTTATTTCAGAAAAAAAAGCAGAAATTTTCTTATTTTGGGGCAAAAAGGCAGAAATTTCTTTTATTTTGGTACAAAATTGCAGAAATTTTTCTTATTTTGGGCTAAAAAGTCAGAAATTTCCCATATTTTGGGGCAAAAATGCAGAAATTCCCCTTATTTTGAGGTAAAAATGCTGAAATTCTCCTTTTTTGGGTGCAAAAAGGCAGAAATTTCCCTTATTTTGGGGCAAAATAGCAGAAATTTCACTTATTTCAGGGTAATATTTCCGAAATTTTCCTTATTTTGGGGCAAAAAGACAGAAATTCCCTTTGTTTTGAAGAAAAAGACAGAAATTCCACTTATTTAGAGGCAACAAAGCAGAAATTCCCCTTATTTTGGAGCAAAAATGAAGAAATTTCCCTTTTTTATGGCAAAGAGGTATTCACTCTTCTTATTTTTGGGCAAAAAGGCAGATATTCCCCGTATTTTGGAGCAAAATTGCAGAAATTCCACCAATTGTGGGGCAAAAAGGCAGAAATTCCCTATATGTTGGGGAAAAAAAGACAAAATTTCTCCTTATTGTGGAGCAAAACTAAGAAATTCCACTTATTTTGGGGCAAAATTACAGAAATTCCCCTTATTTTGAGGCAAAATTGCAGATATTTGACTTATTTCAGAAAAAAAGCAGAAATTTTCTTATTTTGGGTCAAAAAGGAAGAAATTTCTTTAATTTTGGTACAAAATTGCAGAAATTTTTCTTATTTTGGGGCAAAAGGCAGAAATTTTCCATATTTTGGGGCAAAAATGCAGAAATTCCCCTTATTTTGAGGTAAAAAGGCTGAAATTCCCCTTATTTGGGGCCAAAAGGCAGAAATTTCACTTATTTTGGGGCAAAATTGCAGAAATTTCACTTATTTCAGAGAAATAAATCAGAAATTTTTCTAATTTTGGGGCAAAAATGACAGAAATTCCCTTTGTTTAGGGGGAAAATAACAGAAATTCCACTTATTTAGA
Organism: Micromys minutus; assembly: GCF_963924665.1. Taxonomy (NCBI): domain Eukaryota; kingdom Metazoa; phylum Chordata; class Mammalia; order Rodentia; family Muridae; genus Micromys; species Micromys minutus. The sequence goes on along the minus strand of NW_027667133.1, from coordinate 2,229,009 downwards.
GGCAAAATGCAGAAATTCCCCTTTTTTGGACAAAAATGAAGAAATTTCCCTTTTTTATGGCAAAAAGGTATGCACTCTTCTTATTTTTGGGCAAAAAGGCAGAAATTCCCTGTATTTTGGAGCAAAATTTTAGAAATTTACCTAATTTTGGGGCAAAAAGGCAGAAATTCCCTATATGTTGGGGCAAAAAGACAGAAATTCTCATTAATTTGTGGCAAAACTCAGAAATTCCACTTATTTTGGGGCAAAATTCCAGAAATTTCACTTTTTTGAGGCAAAATTGCAGAAATTTGACTTATTTCAGAAAAAAAGCAGAAATTTTCTTATTTTGGAATAAAAAGGCAGAAATTTCTTTTATTTTGGTACAAAATTGCAGAAATTTTTCTTATTTTGGGGCAAAAAGGCAGAAATTTACCATATTTTGGCGCAAAAATGCAGAAATACCCCTTATTTTGTGGTAAAAAGGCTGAAATTCCACTTATTTAAGGGCAAAAAGGCAGAAATTTCCTATATTTTGGGGCAAAATTGCAGAAATTTCACTTATTTCAGGGTAATAAGTCAGAAATTTTCCTTATTTTGGGGCAAAAAAGACAGAAATTCTCTTTGTATTGGGGGAAAAAGACAGAAATTCCACTTATTTAGAGGCAAAAAAGCAGAAATTCCCCATATTTTGGAGCAAAAAATGAAGAAATTTCCTTTTTTTATGGCAAAAAGGTATGCATTCTTCTTATTTTTGGGCAAAAAAGCCGAAATTCCCCGATTTTGGAGCAAAATTGCAGAAATTCCCCTAATTGTGAGGCCAAAAGGCAGAAATTCTCCATATGTTGGGACAAAAGGACAGAAATTCTCTTTATTTTGGGGCAAAACTCAGAAATTTCACTTATTTGGTGGCAAAATTGCAGAAATTTCACTTATTTCAGAAAAAAAGCAGAAATTTTCTTATTTTGGGGCAAAAAGGCAGAAATTTCCCATATTTTAAGGCAAAACTACAGAAATTTCCTTTATTTTGTGGTAAAAAGGCTGAAATTCCCCTTATTTGGGGGCAAAAAGGCAGAAATTTCCCTAATTTTGGGGCAAAATTGCAGAAATTTCACTTACTTCATGGTAATAAGTCAGAAATTTTTTTTATTTTGGGGCAAAAAAGACAGAAATTTTCTTTGTTTTGGGGGAAAAAGACAGAAATTCCACTTATTTAGAGGCAAAAAGGCAGAAATTCCCCTTTTTTCGAGCAAAAATGAAGAAATTTCCCTATTTTATGGCAAAAAGGTATGCATTCTTCTTATTTTCGGGCAAAAAGGCAGAAATTCCCCGTATTTTGGAGCAAAATTGCAGAAATTCCCCTAATTGTGGGGCAAAAAGGCAGAAATTCCCTATATGTTGGGGCAAAAAGACAGAATTTCTCTTTATTTTGGGGCAAAACTCAGAATTTCCACTTACTTTGGGGCAAAATTCCAGAAATTTCCCTTATTTTGGAGCAAAATTGCAGAAATTTCACTTATTTTAGAAAAAAAGGCGGAAATTTTCTTATTTTAGGGCAAAAAGGCTGAAATTTCTTTTAGTTTGGTACAAAATTGCAGGAATTTTTCTTATTTTGGGGCAAAAAGCAGAAATTTCCCATATTTTGTGGCAAAAATGCAGAAATTCCCCTAATTTTGAGGTAAAAAGGCTGAAATTCCCCCTTTTTTGGTGCAGAAAGGCAGAAATTTCCCTTATTTTGGTGCAAAATTGCAGAAATTTCACTTATTTCAGGGTAATAAGTCTGAAATATTCCTTATTTTGGGGCAAAAAAGACAGAAATTCCATTTGTTTTGGGGGGAAAAGACAGAATTTCCACTTATTTAGAGGCAAAAAAGCAGAAATTCCCCTTATTTTTGAGCAAAAATAAAGAAATTTCCCTTTTTTATGGCAAAATGGTATGCATTTTTCTTATTTTCTGGCAAAAAGGCAGAAATTCCTCGCATTTTGGAGCAAAATTGCAGAAATTCCCCTATTTGTGGGGCAAAAAGTCAGAAATTCCCTATATGTTGGGGAAAAAAGAAAGAAATTCTCTATATTTTGGGGCAAAACTCAGAAATTCCACTTTCTTTGGGGCAAAATTCCAGAAATTTCCCTTATTTTGGGGCAAAATTGCAGAAATTTGACTTATTTTGGGCAAAATTGCAGAAATTTCACTTATTTCAGAAAAAAAGCAGAAATTTTCTTTTTTTTTGGCAAAAAGGCAGAATTTTCTTTTATTTTGGTACAAAATTGCAGAAATTTTTCTCATTTTGGGGCAAAAAGCAGAAATTTCTCATATTTTTTGGGGCAAAAATGCAGAAATTCCTCTTATTTTGAGGTAAAAAAGCTGAAATTCTCCTTTTTGGGGTGCAAAAAGGCAGAAAATTCCCTTATTTTGGGGCAAAATAGCAGAAATTTCAATTATTTCAGGGTAATATTTCCGAAATTTTCCTTTTTTTGGGGCAATAAGACAGAAATTCCCTTTGTTTTGAGGAAAAATCAGAAATTCCACTTATTTAGAAGCAACAAAGCAGAAATTCCCCTTATTTTGGAGCAAAAAATGAAGAAATTTCCTTTTTTTATGGCAAAAAGGTATGCATTCTTCTTATTTTTGGGCAAAAAAGCCGAAATTCCCCGATTTTGGAGCAAAATTGCAGAAATTCCCCTAATTGTGAGGCCAAAAGGCAGAAATTCTCCATATGTTGGGACAAAAAGACAGAAATTCTCTTTATTTTGGGGCAAAACTCAGAAATTTCACTTATTTGGTGGCAAAATTGCAGAAATTTCACTTATTTCAGAAAAAAAGCAGAAATTTTCTTATTTTGGGGCAAAAAGGCAGAAATTTCTTTTATTTTGGTACAAAATTGCAGAAATTTTTCTTATTTTGGGCTAAAAAGTCAGAAATTGCCCATATTTTGGGGCAAAAATGCAGAAATTCCCCTTATTTTGAGGTAAAAAGGTTGAAATTCTTCTTATTTGGGGGCAAAAAGGCAGAAATTTCCTTTATTTTGGGGCAAAATTACAGAAATTTCACTTATTTCAGGGTAATAAGTCATAAATTCCTTTTATTTTGGGGCATAAAAGACAGAAATTCCTTTTGTTTTGGGGAAAAAGGACAAAAATTCCAGTTTTTAGAGGCAAAAAAGCAGAAATTCCCCTTATTTTGGAGCAAAAATGAAAAAATTTCCCTTTTATATGGCAAAAAGGAATGCATTCCCCTTATTTTCAGGCAAAAAGGCAGAAATTCCCCGTATTTTCGAGCAAAATTGCAGAAATTCCCCTAATTGTGGGGCAAAAAGGCAGAAATTTTCTATATGTTGGGGCAAAAAGCAGAAATTCTCCTTATTTTGGGGCAAAACTCAGAAATTTCACTTATTTTAGGGCAAAACTCCAGAAATTTCGCTTATTTTGGTGCAAAATTGCAGAAATTTCACTTATTTCAGAAAAAAAGCAGAAATTTTCTTATTTTGGGGCAAAAAGGCCGAAATTTCTTTTATTTTGGTACAAAATTGAAGAAATTTTTCTTATTTTGGGGCAAAAAGGCAGAAATTTCCCATATTTGGTCAAAAATGCAGAAATTCCCCATATTTTGAGGTAAAAAGGCTGAAATTCCCATTATTTGGGAGCAAAAAGGCAGAAATTTTCCTTTTTTTAGGGCAAATTTGCAGAAATTTCACTTATTTCAGGGTAATAAGTCAAAAATTTTCCTTATGTTGGGTTAAAAAAGACAGAAATTCCCTTTGTTTTTGGGGTAAAAAACAGAAATTCCACTTATTTAGAGGCAAAAAAAAGAAATTCCCCTTAATTTAGAGCAAAACTGAAGAAATTTCCTTTTTATGGCAAAAAGGTATGCATTCTTCCTATTTTTGGGCAAAAGGGCAGAAATTTACCATATTTTGGGGCAAAAATGCAGAAATACCCTTTATTTTGAGGTAAAAATGCTGAAATCCCACTTATTTAAGGGCAAAAAGGCAGAAATTTCCTTTATTTTGGGGCAAAATTGCAGAAATTTCACTTATTTCAGGGTAATAAGTCAGAAATTTTCCTTATTTTGGGGCAAAAAAGACAGAAATTCTCTTTGTATTGGGGGAAAAAGACAGAAATTCCACTTATTTAGAGGCAAAAAAGCAGAAATTCCCCATATTTTGGAGCAAAAAATGAAGAAATTTCCTTTTTTTATGGCAAAAAGGTATGCATTCTTCTTATTTTTGGGCAAAAAAGCCGAAATTCCCCGATTTTGGAGCAAAATTGCAGAAATTCCCCTAATTGTGAGGCCAAAAGGCAGAAATTCTCCATATGTTGGGACAAAAGGACAGAAATTCTCTTTATTTTGGGGCAAAACTCAGAAATTTCACTTATTTGGTGGCAAAATTGCATAAATTTCACTTATTTCAGAAAAAAAGCAGAAATTTTCTTATTTTGGGGCAAAAAGGCAGAAATTTCCCATATTTTAAGGCAAAAATACAGAAATTTCCTTTATTTTGTGGTAAAAAGGCTGAAATTCCCCTTATTTGGGGGCAAAAAGGCAGAAATTTCCCTAATTTTGGGGCAAAATTGCAGAAATTTCACTTACTTCATGGTAATAAGTCAGAAATTTTTTTTATTTTGGGGCAAAAAAGACAGAAATTTTCTTTGTTTTGGGGGAAAAAGACAGAAATTCCACTTATTTAGAGGCAAAAAGGCAGAAATTCCCCTTTTTTCGAGCAAAAATGAAGAAATTTCCCTATTTTATGGCAAAAAGGTATGCATTCTTCTTATTTTCGGGCAAAAAGGCAGAAATTCCCCGTATTTTGGAGCAAAATTGCAGAAATTCCCCTAATTGTGGGGCAAAAAGGCAGAAATTCCCTATATGTTGGGACAAAAAGACAGAATTTCTCTTTATTTTGGGGTAAAACTCAGAAATTCCACTTACTTTGGGGCAAAATTCCAGAAATTTCCCTTATTTTGAAGCAAAATTGCAGAAATTTTACTTGTTTTCGGGCAAAATTTCAGAAATTTCACTTATTTTAGAAAAAAAGGCGGAAATTTTCTTATTTTAGGGCAAAAAGGCTGAAATTGCTTTTAGTTTGGTACAAAATTGCAGGAATTTTTCTTATTTTGGGGCAAAAAGCAGAAATTTCTCATATTTTGGTGCAAAAATGCAGAAATTCCCCTAATTTTGAGGTAAAAAAGGCTGAAATTTCCCCTTTTTTGGTGCAGAAAGGCAGAAATTTCCCTTATTTTGGGGCAAAATTGCAGAAATTTCACTTATTTCAGGGTAATAAGTCTGAAATATTCCTTATTTTGGGGCAAAAAAGACAGAAATTCCATTTGTTTTGGGGGGAAAAGACAGAATTTCCACTTATTTAGAGGCAAAAAAGCAGAAATTCCTTTTATTTTCGAGCAAAAATAAAGAAATTTCCCTTTTTTATGGCAAAATGGTATGCATTTTTCTTATTTTCGGGCAAAAAGGCAGAAATTCCCCGCATTTTGGAGCAAAATTGCAGAAATTCCCCTATTTGTGGGGCAAAAAGTCAGAAATTCCCTATATGTTGGGGAAAAAAGAAAGAAATTCTCTATATTTTGGGGCAAAACTCAGAAATTCCACTTTCTTTGGGGCAAAATTCCAGAAATTTCCCTTATTTTGGGGCAAAATTGCAGAAATTTGACTTATTTTGGGCAAAATTGCAGAAATTTCACTTATTTCAGAAAAAAAGCAGAAATTTTCTTTTTTTTGGGCAAAAAGGCAGAATTTTCTTTTATTTTGGTACAAAATTGCAGAAATTTTTCTTATTTTGGGGCAAAAAGCAGAAATTTCTCATATTTTGGGGCAAAAATGCAGAAATTCCCCTTATTTTGAGGTAAAAAAGCTGAAATTCTCCTTTTTGGGGTGCAAAAAGGCAGAAAATTCCCTTATTTTGGGGCAAAATAGCAGAAATTTCACTTATTTCAGGGTAATATTTCTGAAATTTTCCTTATTTTGGGGCAATAAGACAGAAATTCCCTTTGTTTTGAGGAAAAAGACAGAAATTCCACTTATTTAGAAGCAACAAAGCAGAAATTCCCCTTATTTTGGAGCAAAAATGAAGAAATTTCCCTTTTTTATGGCAAAAAGGTATGCATTCTTTTTATTTTCGGGCAAAAAAGCAGAAATTCCTTGCATTTTGGAGCAAAATTGCAGAAATTCCCCTAATTGTGGGGCAAAAATGCAGAAATTCTTTATATGTTGGGGCAAAAAGACAGAAATTCTTATATTTTGGGGTAAAACTCAGAATTTTCACATATTTTGGGGAAAAATTGCAGAAATTTCACTTATTTCAGAAAAAAAAGCAGAAATTTTCTTATTTTGTGGCAAAAAGGCAGAAATTTCTTTTATTTTGGTACAAAATTGCAGAAATTTTTTTTATTTTGGGCTAAAAAGGCAGAAATTTCCCATATTTTGGGGCAAAAATGCAGAAATTCTCCTTATTTTGAGGTAAAAAAGCTGAAATTCTCCTTTTTGGGGTGCAAAAAGGCAGAAATTTCCCTTATTTTTGGGCAAAATAGCAGAAATTTCACTTATTTCAGAGTAATATTTCTGAAATTTTCCTTATTTTGGGGCAAAAAGACAGAAATTCCCTTTGTTTTGAGGAAAAAGACAGAAATTCCACTTATTTAGAGGCAACAAAGCAGAAATTCCCCTTATTTTGGAGCAAAAATGAAGAAATTTCCTTTTTTTATGGCAAAAAGTTATGCATTCTTTTTATTTTCGGGCAAAAAAGGAGAAATTCCTTGTATTTTGGTGCAAAATTGCAGAAATTCCCCTAATTGTGGGGCAAAAATGCAGAAATTCTTTATATGTTGGGGCAAAAAGACAGAAATTCTTATATTTTGGGGTAAAATTCAGAATTTTCACTTATTTTGGGGAAAAATTGCAGAAATTTCACTTATTTCAGAAAAAAAGCAGAAATTTTTTATTTTGGGGCAAAAAGGCAGAAATTTCTTTTATTTTGGTACAAAATTGCAGAAATTTTTTTTATTTTGGGCTAAAAAGGCAGAAATTTCCCATATTTTGGGGCAAAAATGCAGAAATTCTCCTTATTTTGAGGTAAAAAAGCTGAAATTCTCCTTTTTTGGGTGCAAAAAGGCAGAAATTTCCCTTATTTTTGGGCAAAATAGCAGAAATTTCACTTATTTCAGAGTAATATTTCTGAAATTTTCCTTATTTTGGGGCAAAAAGACAGAAATTCCCTTTGTTTTGAGGAAAAAGACAGAAATTCCACTTATTTAGAGGCAACAAATCAGAAATTCCCCTTATTTTGGAGCAAAAATGAAGAAATTTCCTTTTTTTATGGCAAAAAGTTATGCATTCTTTTTATTTTCGGGCAAAAAAGGAGAAATTCCTTGTATTTTGGTGCAAAATTGCAGAAATTCCCCTAATTGTGGGGCAAAAATGCAGAAATTCTTTATATGTTGGGGCAAAAAGACAGAAATTCTTATATTTTGGGGTAAAATTCAGAATTTTCACTTATTTTGGGGAAAAATTGCAGAAATTTCACTTATTTCAGAAAAAAAAAGCAGAAATTTTTTATTTTGGGGCAAAAAGGCAGAAATTTCTTTTATTTTGGTACAAAATTGCAGAAATTTTTCTTATTTTGGGCTAAAAAGGCAGAAATTTCCCTTATTTTGGGGCAAAAATGCAGAAATTCCCCTTATTTTGAGGTAAAAAGGCTGAAATTCTTCTTATTTGGGGGCAAAAAAGGCAGAAATTTCCCTTATTTTGGGGCAAAATTGCAGAAATTTCACTTATTTCAGGGTAATAAGTCATAAATTCCTTTTATTTTGGGGCATAAAATACAGAAATTCCCTTTGTTTTGGGGAAAAAAGACAAAAATTCCACTTATTTAGAGGCAAAAAAGCAGAAATTCCCCTTATTTTGGAGCAAAAATGAAAAAATTTCCCTTTTATATGGCAAAAAGGAATGCATTCCCCTTATTTTCGGGCAAAAAGGCAGAAATTCCATGTATTTTGGAGCAAAATTGCAGAAATTCCCCTAATTGTGGGGCAAAAAGTCAGAAATTCCCTATATGTTGGGGCAAAAAGCAGAAATTCTCCTTATTTTGGGGCAAAACTCAGAAATTTCACTTATTTTAGGGTAAAACTCCAGAAATTTCGCTTATTTTGGTGCAAAATTGCAGAAATTTCACTTATTTCAGAAAAACAGCAGAAATTTTCTTATTTTGGGGCAAAAAGGCCGAAATTTCTTTTATTTTGGTACAAAATTGAAGAAATTTTTCTTATTTTGGGGCAAAAAGGCAGAAATTTCCCATATTTTGGTCAAAAATGCAGAAATTCCCCTTATTTTGAGGTAAAAAGGCTGAAATTCCCATTATTTGGGAGCAAAAAGGCAGAAATTTCCCTTTTTTAGGGCAAAATTGCAGAAATTTCACTTATTTCAGGGTAATAAGTCAAAAATTTTCCTCATGTTGGGTTAAAAAAGACAGAAATTCCCTTTGTTTTTGGGGTAAAAAACAGAAATTCCATTTATTTAGAGGCAAAAAAGGAGAAATTCCCCTTAATTTAGAGCAAAACTGAAGAAATTTCCTTTTTTTATGGCAAAAAGATATGCATTCTTCCTATTTTTGGGCAAAAGGGCAGAAATTTACCATATTTTGGGGCAAAAATGCAGAAATACCCTTTATTTTGAGGTAAAAAGGCTGAAATCCCACTTATTTAAGGGCAAAAAGGCAGAAATTTCCTATATTTTGGGGCAAAATTGCAGAAATTTCACTTATTTCAGGGTAATAAGTCAGAAATTTTCCTTATTTTGGGGCAAAAAAGACAGAAATTCTCTTTGTATTGGGGGAAAAAGACAGAAATTCCACTTATTTAGAGGCAAAAAAGCAGAAATTCCCCATATTTTGGAGCAAAAAATGAAGAAATTTCCTTTTTTTATGGCAAAAAGGTATGCATTCTTCTTATTTTTGGGCAAAAAAGCCGAAATTCCCCGATTTTGGAGCAAAATTGCAGAAATTCCCCTAATTGTGAGGCCAAAAGGCAGAAATTCTCCATATATTGGGACAAAAGGACAGAAATTCTCTTTATTTTGGGGCAAAACTCAGAAATTTCACTTATTTGGTGGCAAAATTGCAGAAATTTCACTTATTTCAGAAAAAAAGCAGAAATTTTCTTATTTTGGGGCAAAAAGGCAGAAATTTCCCATATTTTAAGGCAAAAATACAGAAATTTCCTTTATTTTGTGGTAAAAAGGCTGAAATTCCCCTTATTTGGGGGCAAAAAGGCAGAAATTTCCCTAATTTTGGGGCAAAATTGCAGAAATTTCACTTACTTCATGGTAATAAGTCAGAAATTTTTTTTATTTTGGGGCAAAAAAGATAGAAATTTTCTTTGTTTTGGGGGAAAAAGACAGAAATTCCACTTATTTAGAGGCAAAAAGGCAGAAATTCCCCTTTTTTCGAGCAAAAATGAAGAAATTTCCCTATTTTATGGCAAAAAGGTATGCATTCTTCTTATTTTCGGGCAAAAAGGCAGAAATTCCCCGTATTTTGGAGCAAAATTGCAGAAATTCCCCTAATTGTGGGGCAAAAAGGCAGAAATTCCCTATATGTTGGGGCAAAAAGACAGAATTTCTCTTTATTTTGGGGCAAAACTCAGAATTTCCACTTACTTTGGGGCAAAATTCCAGAAATTTCCCTTATTTTGGAGCAAAATTGCAGAAATTTCACTTATTTTAGAAAAAAAGGCGGAAATTTTCTTATTTTAGGGCAAAAAGGCTGAAATTTCTTTTAGTTTGGTACAAAATTGCAGGAATTTTTCTTATTTTGGGGCAAAAAGCAGAAATTTCCCATATTTTGTGGCAAAAATGCAGAAATTCCCCTAATTTTGAGGTAAAAAGGCTGAAATTCCCCCTTTTTTGGTGCAGAAAGGCAGAAATTTCCCTTATTTTGGTGCAAAATTGCAGAAATTTCACTTATTTCAGGGTAATAAGTCTGAAATATTCCTTATTTTGGGGCAAAAAAAACAGAAATTCCATTTGTTTTGCGGGGAAAAGACAGAATTTCCACTTATTTAGAGGCAAAAAAGCAGAAATTCCCCTTATTTTTGAGCAAAAATAAAGAAATTTCCCTTTTTTATGGCAAAATGGTATGCATTTTTCTTATTTTCTGGCAAAAAGGCAGAAATTCCTCGCATTTTGGAGCAAAATTGCAGAAATTCCCCTATTTGTGGGGCAAAAAGTCAGAAATTCCCTATATGTTGGGGAAAAAAGAAAGAAATTCTCTATATTTTGGGGCAAAACTCAGAAATTCCACTTTCTTTGGGGCAAAATTCCAGAAATTTCCCTTATTTTGGGGCAAAATTGCAGAAATTTGACTTATTTTGGGCAAAATTGCAGAAATTTCACTTATTTCAGAAAAAAAGCAGAAATTTTCTTTTTTTTTTGGGCAAAAAGGCAGAATTTTCTTTTATTTTGGTACAAAATTGCAGAAATTTTTCTTATTTTGGGGCAAAAAGCAGAAATTTCTCATATTTTGGGGCAAAAATGCAGAAATTCCCCTTATTTTGAGGTAAAAAAGCTGAAATTCTCCTTTTTGGGGTGCAAAAAGGCAGAAAATTCCCTTATTTTGGGGCAAAATAGCAGAAATTTCACTTATTTCAGGGTAATATTTCTGAAATTTTCCTTATTTTGGGGCAATAAGACAGAAATTCCCTTTGTTTTGAGGAAAAAGACAGAAATTCCACTTATTTAGAAGCAACAAAGCAGAAATTCCCCTTATTTTGGAGCAAAAATGAAGAAATTTCCCTTTTTTATGGCAAAAAGGTATGCATTCTTTTTATTTTCGGGCAAAAAAGCAGAAATTCCTTGCATTTTGGAGCAAAATTGCAGAAATTCCCCTAATTGTGGGGCAAAAATGCAGAAATTCTTTATATGTTGGGGCAAAAAGACAGAAATTCTTATATTTTGGGGTAAAACTCAGAATTTTCACATATTTTGGGGAAAAATTGCAGAAATTTCACTTATTTCAGAAAAAAAAGCAGAAATTTTCTTATTTTGTGGCAAAAAGGCAGAAATTTCTTTTATTTTGGTACAAAATTGCAGAAATTTTTTTTATTTTGGGCTGAAAAGGCAGAAATTTCCCATATTTTGGGGCAAAAATGCAGAAATTCTCCTTATTTTGAGGTAAAAAAGCTGAAATTCTCCTTTTTTGGGTGCAAAAAGGCAGAAATTTCCCTTATTTTTGGGCAAAATAGCAGAAATTTCACTTATTTCAGAGTAATATTTCCGAAATTTTCCTTATTTTGGGGCAAAAAGACAGAAATTCCCTTTGTTTTGAGGAAAAAGACGGAAATTCCACTTATTTAGAGGCAACAAAGCAGAAATTCCCCTTATTTTGGAGCAAAAATGAAGAAATTTCCTTTTTTTATGGCAAAGAGTTATGCATTCTTTTTATTTTCGGGCAAAAAAGGAGAAATTCCTTGTATTTTGGTGCAAAATTGCAGAAATTCCCCTAATTGTGGGGCAAAAATGCAGAAATTCTTTATATGTTGGGGCAAAAAGACAGAAAATCTTATATTTTGGGGTAAAATTCAGAATTTTCACTTATTTTGGGGAAAAATTGCAGAAATTTCACTTATTTCAGAAAATAAAGCAGAAATTTTCTTATTTTGGGGCAAAAAGGCAGAAATTTCTTTTATTTTGGTACAAAATTGCAGAAATTTTTCTTATTTTGGGCTAAAAAGGCAGAAATTTCCCTTATTTTGGGGCAAAAATGCAGAAATTCCCCTTATTTTGAGGTAAAAAAGCTGAAATTCTTTTTATTTGGGGGCAAAAAGGCAGAAATTTCCCTTATTTTGGGGCAAAATTGCAGAAATTTCACTTATTTCAGGGTAATAAGTCATAAATTCCTTTTATTTTGGGGCATAAAATACAGAAATTCCCTTTGTTTTGGGGAAAAAAGACAAAAATTCCACTTATTTAGAGGCAAAAAAGCAGAAATTCCCCTTATTTTGGAGCAAAAATGAAAAAATTTCCCTTTTATATGGCAAAAAGGAATGCATTCCCCTTATTTTCGGGCAAAAAGGCAGAAATTCCACGTATTTTGGAGCAAAATTGCAGAAATTCCCCTAATTGTGGGGCAAAAAGGCAGAAATTCCCTATATGTTGGGGCAAAAAGCAGAAATTCTCCTTATTTTGGGGCAAAACTCAGAAATTTCACTTATTTTAGGGCAAAACTCCAGAAATTTCGCTTATTTTGGTGCAAAATTGCAGAAATTTCACTTATTTCAGAAAAACAGCAGAAATTTTCTTATTTTGGGGCAAAAAGGCCGAAATTTCTTTTATTTTGGTACAAAATTGAAGAAATTTTTCTTATTTTGGGGCAAAAAGGCAGAAATTTCCCATATTTTGGTCAAAAATGCAGAAATTCCCCATATTTTGAGGTAAAAAGGCTGAAATTCCCATTATTTGGGAGCAAAAAGGCAGAAATTTCCCTTTTTTAGGGCAAAATTGCAGAAATTTCACTTATTTCAGGGTAATAAGTCAAAAATTTTCCTCATGTTGGGTTAAAAAAGACAGAAATTCCCTTTGTTTTTGGGGTAAAAAACAGAAATTCCATTTATTTAGAGGCAAAAAAGGAGAAATTCCCCTTAATTTAGAGCAAAACTGAAGAAATTTCCTTTTTTTATGGCAAAAAGGTATGCATTCTTCCTATTTTTGGGCAAAAGGGCAGAAATTTACCATATTTTGGGGCAAAAATGCAGAAATACCCTTTATTTTGAGGTAAAAAGGCTGAAATCCCACTTATTTAAGGGCAAAAAGGCAGAAATTTCCTATATTTTGGGGCAAAATTGCAGAAATTTCACTTATTTCAGGGTAATAAGTCAGAAATTTTCCTTATTTTGGGGCAAAAAAGACAGAAATTCTCTTTGTATTGGGGGAAAAAGACAGAAATTCCACTTATTTAGAGGCAAAAAAGCAGAAATTCCCCATATTTTGGAGCAAAAAATGAAGAAATTTCCTTTTTTTATGGCAAAAAGGTATGCATTCTTCTTATTTTTGGGCAAAAAAGCCGAAATTCCCCGATTTTGGAGCAAAATTGCAGAAATTCCCCTAATTGTGAGGCCAAAAGGCAGAAATTCTCCATATGTTGGGACAAAAGGACAGAAATTCTCTTTATTTTGGGGCAAAACTCAGAAATTTCACTTATTTGGTGGCAAAATTGCAGAAATTTCACTTATTTCAGAAAAAAAGCAGAAATTTTCTTATTTTGGGGCAAAAAGGCAGAAATTTCCCATATTTTAAGGCAAAAATACAGAAATTTCCTTTATTTTGTGGTAAAAAGGCTGAAATTCCCCTTATTTGGGGGCAAAAAGGCAGAAATTTCCCTAATTTTGGGGCAAAATTGCAGAAATTTCACTTACTTCATGGTAATAAGTCAGAAATTTTTTTTATTTTGGGGCAAAAAAGATAGAAATTTTCTTTGTTTTGGGGGAAAAAGACAGAAATTCCACTTATTTAGAGGCAAAAAGGCAGAAATTCCCCTTTTTTCGAGCAAAAATGAAGAAATTTCCCTATTTTATGGCAAAAAGGTATGCATTCTTCTTATTTTCGGGCAAAAAGGCAGAAATTCCCCGTATTTTGGAGCAAAATTGCAGAAATTCCCCTAATTGTGGGGCAAAAAGGCAGAAATTCCCTATATGTTGGGACAAAAAGACAGAATTTCTCTTTATTTTGGGGTAAAACTCAGAAATTCCACTTACTTTGGGGCAAAATTCCAGAAATTTCCCTTATTTTGAAGCAAAATTGCAGAAATTTTACTTGTTTTCGGGCAAAATTTCAGAAATTTCACTTATTTTAGAAAAAAAGGCGGAAATTTTCTTATTTTAGGGCAAAAAGGCTGAAATTGCTTTTAGTTTGGTACAAAATTGCAGGAATTTTTCTTATTTTGGGGCAAAAAGCAGAAATTTCTCATATTTTGGGGCAAAAATGCAGAAATTCCCCTAATTTTGAGGTAAAAAAGGCTGAAATTTCCCCTTTTTTGGTGCAGAAAGGCAGAAATTTCCCTTATTTTGGGGCAAAATTGCAGAAATTTCACTTATTTCAGGGTAATAAGTCTGAAATATTCCTTATTTTGGGGCAAAAAAGACAGAAATTCCATTTGTTTTGGGGGGAAAAGACAGAATTTCCACTTATTTAGAGGCAAAAAAGCAGAAATTCCTTTTATTTTCGAGCAAAAATAAAGAAATTTCCCTTTTTTATGGCAAAATGGTATGCATTTTTCTTATTTTCGGGCAAAAAGGCAGAAATTCCCCGCATTTTGGAGCAAAATTGCAGAAATTCCCCTATTTGTGGGGCAAAAAGTCAGAAATTCCCTATATGTTGGGGAAAAAAGAAAGAAATTCTCTATATTTTGGGGCAAAACTCAGAAATTCCACTTTCTTTGGGGCAAAATTCCAGAAATTTCCCTTATTTTGGGGCAAAATTGCAGAAATTTGACTTATTTTGGGCAAAATTGCAGAAATTTCACTTATTTCAGAAAAAAAGCAGAAATTTTCTTTTTTTTGGGCAAAAAGGCAGAATTTTCTTTTATTTTGGTACAAAATTGCAGAAATTTTTCTTATTTTGGGGCAAAAAGCAGAAATTTCTCATATTTTGGGGCAAAAATGCAGAAATTCCCCTTATTTTGAGGTAAAAAAGCTGAAATTCTCCTTTTTGGGGTGCAAAAAGGCAGAAAATTCCCTTATTTTGGGGCAAAATAGCAGAAATTTCACTTATTTCAGGGTAATATTTCTGAAATTTTCCTTATTTTGGGGCAATAAGACAGAAATTCCCTTTGTTTTGAGGAAAAGACAGAAATTCCACTTATTTAGAAGCAACAAAGCAGAAATTCCCCTTATTTTGGAGCAAAAATGAAGAAATTTCCCTTTTTTATGGCAAAAAGGTATGCATTCTTTTTATTTTCGGGCAAAAAAGCAGAAATTCCTTGCATTTTGGAGCAAAATTGCAGAAATTCCCCTAATTGTGGGGCAAAAATGCAGAAATTCTTTATATGTTGGGGCAAAAAGACAGAAATTCTTATATTTTGGGGTAAAACTCAGAATTTTCACATATTTTGGGGAAAAATTGCAGAAATTTCACTTATTTCAGAAAAAAAAGCAGAAATTTTCTTATTTTGTGGCAAAAAGGCAGAAATTTCTTTTATTTTGGTACAAAATTGCAGAAATTTTTTTTATTTTGGGCTAAAAAGGCAGAAATTTCCCATATTTTGGGGCAAAAATGCAGAAATTCTCCTTATTTTGAGGTAAAAAAGCTGAAATTCTCCTTTTTGGGGTGCAAAAAGGCAGAAATTTCCCTTATTTTTGGGCAAAATAGCAGAAATTTCACTTATTTCAGAGTAATATTTCTGAAATTTTCCTTATTTTGGGGCAAAAAGACAGAAATTCCCTTTGTTTTGAGGAAAAAGACAGAAATTCCACTTATTTAGAGGCAACAAAGCAGAAATTCCCCTTATTTTGGAGCAAAAATGAAGAAATTTCCTTTTTTTATGGCAAAAAGTTATGCATTCTTTTTATTTTCGGGCAAAAAAGGAGAAATTCCTTGTATTTTGGTGCAAAATTGCAGAAATTCCCCTAATTGTGGGGCAAAAATGCAGAAATTCTTTATATGTTGGGGCAAAAAGACAGAAATTCTTATATTTTGGGGTAAAATTCAGAATTTTCACTTATTTTGGGAAAAAATTGCAGAAATTTCACTTATTTCAGAAAAAAAGCAGAAATTTTTTATTTTGGGGCAAAAAGGCAGAAATTTCTTTTATTTTGGTACAAAATTGCAGAAATTTTTTTTATTTTGGGCTAAAAAGGCAGAAATTTCCCATATTTTGGGGCAAAAATGCAGAAATTCTCCTTATTTTGAGGTAAAAAAGCTGAAATTCTCCTTTTTTGGGTGCAAAAAGGCAGAAATTTCCCTTATTTTTGGGCAAAATAGCAGAAATTTCACTTATTTCAGAGTAATATTTCTGAAATTTTCCTTATTTTGGGGCAAAAAGACAGAAATTCCCTTTGTTTTGAGGAAAAAGACAGAAATTCCACTTATTTAGAGGCAACAAATCAGAAATTCCCATTATTTTGGAGCAAAAATGAAGAAATTTCCTTTTTTTATGGCAAAAAGTTATGCATTCTTTTTATTTTCGGGCAAAAAAGGAGAAATTCCTTGTATTTTGGTGCAAAATTGCAGAAATTCCCCTAATTGTGGGGCAAAAATGCAGAAATTCTTTATATGTTGGGGAAAAAAAACAGAAATTCTTATATTTTGGGGTAAAATTCAGAATTTTCACTTATTTTGGGGAAAAATTGCAGAAATTTCACTTATTTCAGAAAAAAAAGCAGAAATTTTTTATTTTGGGGCAAAAAGGCAGAAATTTCTTTTATTTTGGTACAAAATTGCAGAAATTTTTCTTATTTTGGGCTAAAAAGGCAGAAATTTCCCTTATTTTGGGGCAAAAATGCAGAAATTCCCCTTATTTTGAGGTAAAAAGGCTGAAATTCTTCTTATTTGGGGGCAAAAAAGGCAGAAATTTCCCTTATTTTGGGGCAAAATTGCAGAAATTTCACTTATTTCAGGGTAATAAGTCATAAATTCCTTTTATTTTGGGGCATAAAATACAGAAATTCCCTTTGTTTTGGGGAAAAAAGACAAAAATTCCACTTATTTAGAGGCAAAAAAGCAGAAATTCCCCTTATTTTGGAGCAAAAATGAAAAAATTTCCCTTTTATATGGCAAAAAGGAATGCATTCCCCTTATTTTCGGGCAAAAAGGCAGAAATTCCACGTATTTTGGAGCAAAATTGCAGAAATTCCCCTAATTGTGGGGCAAAAAGGCAGAAATTCCCTATATGTTGGGGCAAAAAGCAGAAATTCTCCTTATTTTGGGGCAAAACTCAGAAATTTCACTTATTTTAGGGTAAAACTCCAGAAATTTCGCTTATTTTGGTGCAAAATTGCAGAAATTTCACTTATTTCAGAAAAACAGCAGAAATTTTCTTATTTTGGGGCAAAAAGGCCGAAATTTCTTTTATTTTGGTACAAAATTGAAGAAATTTTTCTTATTTTGGGGCAAAAAGGCAGAAATTTCCCATATTTTGGTCAAAAATGCAGAAATTCCCCTTATTTTGAGGTAAAAAGGCTGAAATTCCCATTATTTGGGAGCAAAAAGGCAGAAATTTCCCTTTTTTAGGGCAAAATTGCAGAAATTTCACTTATTTCAGGGTAATAAGTCAAAAATTTTCCTTATGTTGGGTTAAAAAAGACAGAAATTCCCTTTGTTTTTGGGGTAAAAAACAGAAATTCCATTTATTTAGAGGCAAAAAAGGAGAAATTCCCCTTAATTTAGAGCAAAACTGAAGAAATTTCCTTTTTTTATGGCAAAAAGGTATGCATTCTTCCTATTTTTGGGCAAAAGGGCAGAAATTTACCATATTTTGGGGCAAAAATGCAGAAATACCCTTTATTTTGAGGTAAAAAGGCTGAAATCCCACTTATTTAAGGGCAAAAAGGCAGAAATTTCCTATATTTTGGGGCAAAATTGCAGAAATTTCACTTATTTCAGGGTAATAAGTCAGAAATTTTCCTTATTTTGGGGCAAAAAAGACAGAAATTCTCTTTGTATTGGGGGAAAAAGACAGAAATTCCACTTATTTAGAGGCAAAAAAGCAGAAATTCCCCATATTTTGGAGCAAAAAATGAAGAAATTTCCTTTTTTTATGGCAAAAAGGTATGCATTCTTCTTATTTTTGGGCAAAAAAGCCGAAATTCCCCGATTTTGGAGCAAAATTGCAGAAATTCCCCTAATTGTGAGGCCAAAAGGCAGAAATTCTCCATATGTTGGGACAAAAGGACAGAAATTCTCTTTATTTTGGGGCAAAACTCAGAAATTTCACTTATTTGGTGGCAAAATTGCAGAAATTTCACTTATTTCAGAAAAAAAGCAGAAATTTTCTTATTTTGGGGCAAAAAGGCAGAAATTTCCCATATTTTAAGGCAAAAATACAGAAATTTCCTTTATTTTGTGGTAAAAAGGCTGAAATTCCCCTTATTTGGGGGCAAAAAGGCAGAAATTTCCCTAATTTTGGGGCAAAATTGCAGAAATTTCACTTACTTCATGGTAATAAGTCAGAAATTTTTTTTATTTTGGGGCAAAAAAGATAGAAATTTTCTTTGTTTTGGGGGAAAAAGACAGAAATTCCACTTATTTAGAGGCAAAAAGGCAGAAATTCCCCTTTTTTCGAGCAAAAATGAAGAAATTTCCCTATTTTATGGCAAAAAGGTATGCATTCTTCTTATTTTCGGGCAAAAAGGCAGAAATTCCCCGTATTTTGGAGCAAAATTGCAGAAATTCCCCTAATTGTGGGGCAAAAAGGCAGAAATTCCCTATATGTTGGGGCAAAAAGACAGAATTTCTCTTTATTTTGGGGCAAAACTCAGAATTTCCACTTACTTTGGGGCAAAATTCCAGAAATTTCCCTTATTTTGGAGCAAAATTGCAGAAATTTCACTTATTTTAGAAAAAAAGGCGGAAATTTTCTTATTTTAGGGCAAAAAGGCTGAAATTTCTTTTAGTTTGGTACAAAATTGCAGGAATTTTTCTTATTTTGGGGCAAAAAGCAGAAATTTCCCATATTTTGTGGCAAAAATGCAGAAATTCCCCTAATTTTGAGGTAAAAAGGCTGAAATTCCCCCTTTTTTGGTGCAGAAAGGCAGAAATTTCCCTTATTTTGGTGCAAAATTGCAGAAATTTCACTTATTTCAGGGTAATAAGTCTGAAATATTCCTTATTTTGGGGCAAAAAAGACAGAAATTCCATTTGTTTTGGGGGGAAAAGACAGAATTTCCACTTATTTAGAGGCAAAAAAGCAGAAATTCCCCTTATTTTTGAGCAAAAATAAAGAAATTTCCCTTTTTTATGGCAAAATGGTATGCATTTTTCTTATTTTCTGGCAAAAAGGCAGAAATTCCTCGCATTTTGGAGCAAAATTGCAGAAATTCCCCTATTTGTGGGGCAAAAAGTCAGAAATTCCCTATATGTTGGGGAAAAAAGAAAGAAATTCTCTATATTTTGGGGCAAAACTCAGAATTTCCACTTTCTTTGGGGCAAAATTCCAGAAATTTCCCTTATTTTGGGGCAAAATTGCAGAAATTTGACTTATTTTGGGCAAAATTGCAGAAATTTCACTTATTTCAGAAAAAAAGCAGAAATTTTCTTTTTTTTTGGGCAAAAAGGCAGAATTTTCTTTTATTTTGGTACAAAATTGCAGAAATTTTTCTTATTTTGGGGCAAAAAGCAGAAATTTCTCATATTTTGGGGCAAAAATGCAGAAATTCCCCTTATTTTGAGGTAAAAAAGCTGAAATTCTCCTTTTTGGGGTGCAAAAAGGCAGAAAATTCCCTTATTTTGGGGCAAAATAGCAGAAATTTCACTTATTTCAGGGTAATATTTCTGAAATTTTCCTTATTTTGGGGCAATAAGACAGAAATTCCCTTTGTTTTGAGGAAAAAGACAGAAATTCCACTTATTTAGAAGCAACAAAGCAGAAATTCCCCTTATTTTGGAGCAAAAATGAAGAAATTTCCCTTTTTTATGGCAAAAAGGTATGCATTCTTTTTATTTTCGGGCAAAAAAGCAGAAATTCCTTGCATTTTGGAGCAAAATTGCAGAAATTCCCCTAATTGTGGGGCAAAAATGCAGAAATTCTTTATATGTTGGGGCAAAAAGACAGAAATTCTTATATTTTGGGGTAAAACTCAGAATTTTCACATATTTTGGGGAAAAATTGCAGAAATTTCACTTATTTCAGAAAAAAAAGCAGAAATTTTCTTATTTTGTGGCAAAAAGGCAGAAATTTCTTTTATTTTGGTACAAAATTGCAGAAATTTTTTTTATTTTGGGCTAAAAAGGCAGAAATTTCCCATATTTTGGGGCAAAAATGCAGAAATTCTCCTTATTTTGAGGTAAAAAAGCTGAAATTCTCCTTTTTTGGGTGCAAAAAGGCAGAAATTTCCCTTATTTTTGGGCAAAATAGCAGAAATTTCACTTATTTCAGAGTAATATTTCCGAAATTTTCCTTATTTTGGGGCAAAAAGACAGAAATTCCCTTTGTTTTGAGGAAAAAGACGGAAATTCCACTTATTTAGAGGCAACAAAGCAGAAATTCCCCTTATTTTGGAGCAAAAATGAAGAAATTTCCTTTTTTTATGGCAAAGAGTTATGCATTCTTTTTATTTTCGGGCAAAAAAGGAGAAATTCCTTGTATTTTGGTGCAAAATTGCAGAAATTCCCCTAATTGTGGGGCAAAAATGCAGAAATTCTTTATATGTTGGGGCAAAAAGACAGAAAATCTTATATTTTGGGGTAAAATTCAGAATTTTCACTTATTTTGGGGAAAAATTGCAGAAATTTCACTTATTTCAGAAAATAAAGCAGAAATTTTCTTATTTTGGGGCAAAAAGGCAGAAATTTCTTTTATTTTGGTACAAAATTGCAGAAATTTTTCTTATTTTGGGCTAAAAAGGCAGAAATTTCCCTTATTTTGGGGCAAAAATGCAGAAATTCCCCTTATTTTGAGGTAAAAAGGCTGAAATTCTTTTTATTTGGGGGCAAAAAGGCAGAAATTTCCCTTATTTTGGGGCAAAATTGCAGAAATTTCACTTATTTCAGGGTAATAAGTCATAAATTCCTTTTATTTTGGGGCATAAAATACAGAAATTCCCTTTGTTTTGGGGAAAAAAGACAAAAATTCCACTTATTTAGAGGCAAAAAAGCAGAAATTCCCCTTATTTTGGAGCAAAAATGAAAAAATTTCCCTTTTATATGGCAAAAAGGAATGCATTCCCCTTATTTTCGGGCAAAAAGGCAGAAATTCCACGTATTTTGGAGCAAAATTGCAGAAATTCCCCTAATTGTGGGGCAAAAAGGCAGAAATTCCCTATATGTTGGGGCAAAAAGCAGAAATTCTCCTTATTTTGGGGCAAAACTCAGAAATTTCACTTATTTTAGGGCAAAACTCCAGAAATTTCGCTTATTTTGGTGCAAAATTGCAGAAATTTCACTTATTTCAGAAAAACAGCAGGAATTTTCTTATTTTGGGGCAAAAAGGCCGAAATTTCTTTTATTTTGGTACAAAATTGAAGAAATTTTTCTTATTTTGGGGCAAAAAGGCAGAAATTTCCCATATTTTGGTCAAAAATGCAGAAATTCCCCATATTTTGAGGTAAAAAGGCTGAAATTCCCATTATTTGGGAGCAAAAAGGCAGAAATTTCCCTTTTTTAGGGCAAAATTGCAGAAATTTCACTTATTTCAGGGTAATAAGTCAAAAATTTTCCTCATGTTGGGTTAAAAAAGACAGAAATTCCCTTTGTTTTTGGGGTAAAAAACAGAAATTCCATTTATTTAGAGGCAAAAAAGGAGAAATTCCCCTTAATTTAGAGCAAAACTGAAGAAATTTCCTTTTTATGGCAAAAAGGTATGCATTCTTCCTATTTTTGGGCAAAAGGGCAGAAATTTACCATATTTTGGGGCAAAAATGCAGAAATACCCTTTATTTTGAGGTAAAAAGGCTGAAATCCCACTTATTTAAGGGCAAAAAGGCAGAAATTTCCTATATTTTGGGGCAAAATTGCAGAAATTTCACTTATTTCAGGGTAATAAGTCAGAAATTTTCCTTATTTTGGGGCAAAAAAGACAGAAATTCTCTTTGTATTGGGGGAAAAAAACAGAAATTCCACTTATTTAGAGGCAAAAAAGCAGAAATTCCCCATATTTTGGAGCAAAAAATGAAGAAATTTCCTTTTTTTATGGCAAAAAGGTATGCATTCTTCTTATTTTTGGGCAAAAAAGCCGAAATTCCCCGATTTTGGAGCAAAATTGCAGAAATTCCCCTAATTGTGAGGCCAAAAGGCAGAAATTCTCCATATGTTGGGACAAAAGGACAGAAATTCTCTTTATTTTGGGGCAAAACTCAGAAATTTCACTTATTTGGTGGCAAAATTGCATAAATTTCACTTATTTCAGAAAAAAAGCAGAAATTTTCTTATTTTGGGGCAAAAAGGCAGAAATTTCCCATATTTTAAGGCAAAAATACAGAAATTTCCTTTATTTTGTGGTAAAAAGGCTGAAATTCCCCTTATTTGGGGGCAAAAAGGCAGAAATTTCCCTAATTTTGGGGCAAAATTGCAGAAATTTCACTTACTTCATGGTAATAAGTCAGAAATTTTTTTTATTTTGGGGCAAAAAAGACAGAAATTTTCTTTGTTTTGGGGGAAAAAGACAGAAATTCCACTTATTTAGAGGCAAAAAGGCAGAAATTCCCCTTTTTTCGAGCAAAAATGAAGAAATTTCCCTATTTTATGGCAAAAAGGTATGCATTCTTCTTATTTTCGGGCAAAAAGGCAGAAATTCCCCGTATTTTGGAGCAAAATTGCAGAAATTCCCCTAATTGTGGGGCAAAAAGGCAGAAATTCCCTATATGTTGGGGCAAAAAGACAGAATTTCTCTTTATTTTGGGGCAAAACTCAGAATTTCCACTTACTTTGGGGCAAAATTCCAGAAATTTCCCTTATTTTGGAGCAAAATTGCAGAAATTTCACTTATTTTAGAAAAAAAGGCGGAAATTTTCTTATTTTAGGGCAAAAAGGCTGAAATTTCTTTTAGTTTGGTACAAAATTGCAGAAATTTTTCTTATTTTGGGGCAAAAAGCAGAAATTTTCCATATTTTGTGGCAAAAATGCTGAAATTCCCCTAATTTTGAGGTAAAAAGGCTGAAATTCTCCCTTTTTTGGTGCAGAAAGGCAGAAATTTCCCTTATTTTGTGGCAAAATTGCAGAAATTTCACTTATTTCAGGGTAATAAGTCTGAAATATTCCTTATTTTGGGGCAAAAAAAACAGAAATTCCATTTGTTTTGGGGGGAAAAGACAGAATTTCCACTTATTTAGAGGCAAAAAAGCAGAAATTCCCCTTATTTTCGAGCAAAAATAAAGAAATTTCCCTTTTTTATGGCAAAATGGTATGCATTTTTCTTATTTTCGGGCAAAAAGGCAGAAATTCCCCGCATTTTGGAGCAAAATTGCAGAAATTCCCCTATTTGTGGGGCAAAAAGTCAGAAATTCCCTATATGTTGGGGAAAAAAGAAAGAAATTCTCTATATTTTGGGGCAAAACTCAGAAATTCCACTTTCTTTGGGGCAAAATTCCAGAAATTTCCCTTATTTTGGGGCAAAATTGCAGAAATTTGACTTATTTTGGGCAAAATTGCAGAAATTTCACTTATTTCAGAAAAAAAGCAGAAATTTTCTTTTTTTGGGTAAAAAGACAGAATTTTCTTTTATTTTGGTACAAAATTGCAGAAATTTTTCTTATTTCGGGGCAAATAGCAGAAATTTCTCATATTTTGGGGCAAAAATGCAGAAATTCCCCTTATTTTGAGGTAAAAAGCCTGAAATTCTCCTTTTTGGGGTGCAAAAAGGCAGAAAATTCTTTTATTTTGGGGCAAAATAGCAGAAATTTCACTTATTTCAGGGTAATATTTCCGAAATTTTTCTTATTTAGGGGCAATAAGACAGAAATTCCCTTTGTTTTGAGGAAAAAGACAGAAATTCCACTTATTTAGAAGCAACAAAGCAGAAATTCCCCTTATTTTGGAGCAAAAATGAAGAAATTTCCCTTTTTTATGGCAAAAAGGTATGCATTCTTTTTATTTTCGGGCAAAAAAGCAGAAATTCCTTGCATTTTGGAGCAAAATTGCAGAAATTCCCCTAATTGTGGGGCAAAAATGCAGAAATTCTTTATATGTTGGGGCAAAAAGACAGAAATTCTTATATTTTGGGGTAAAACTCAGAATTTTCACATATTTTGGGGAAAAATTGCAGAAATTTCACTTATTTCAGAAAAAAAAGCAGAAATTTTCTTATTTTGGGGCTAAAAGGCAGAAATTTCTTTTATTTTGGTACAAAATTGCAGAAATTTTTCTTATTTTGGGCTAAAAAGTCAGAAATTTCCCATATTTTGGGGCAAAAATGCAGAAATTCCCCTTATTTTGAGGTAAAAATGCTGAAATTCTCCTTTTTTGGGTGCAAAAAGGCAGAAATTTCCCTTATTTTTGGGCAAAATAGCAGAAATTTCACTTATTTCAGGGTAATATTTCCGAAATTTTCCTTATTTTGGGGCAAAAAGACAGAAATTCCCTTTGTTTTGAAGAAAAAGTCAGAAATTCCACTTATTTAGAGGCAACAAAGCAGAAATTCCCCTTATTTTGGAGCAAAAATGAAGAAATTTCCCTTTTTTATGGCAAAGAGGTATTCACTCTTCTTATTTTTGGGCAAAAAGGCAGATATTCCCCGTATTTTGGAGCAAAATTGCAGAAATTCCACCAATTGTGGGGCAAAAAGGCAGAAATTCCCTATATGTTGGGGAAAAAAAGACAAAATTTCTCCTTATTGTGGAGCAAAACTAAGAAATTCCACTTATTTTGGGGCAAAATTACAGAAATTCCCCTTATTTTGAGGCAAAATTGCAGATATTTGACTTATTTCAGAAAAAAAGCAGAAATTTTCTTATTTTGGGTCAAAAAGGAAGAAATTTCTTTAATTTTGGTACAAAATTGCAGAAATTTTTCTTATTTTGGGGCAAAAGGCAGAAATTTTCCATATTTTGGGGCAAAAATGCAGAAATTCCCCTTGTTTTGAGGTAAAAAGGCTGAAATTCCCCTTATTTGGGGCCAAAAGGCAGAAATTTCACTTATTTTGGGGCAAAATTGCAGAAATTTCACTTATTTCAGAGAAATAAATCAGAAATTTTTCTAATTTTGGGGCAAAAATGACAGAAATTCCCTTTGTTTAGGGGGAAAATAACAGAAATTCCACTTATTTAGAGGCAAAATGCAGAAATTCCCCTTTTTTGGACAAAAATGAAGAAATTTCCCTTTTTTATGGCAAAAAGGTATGCACTCTTCTTATTTTTGGGCAAAAAGGCAGAAATTCCCTGTATTTTGGAGCAAAATTTTAGAAATTTACCTAATTGTGGGGCAAAAAGGCAGAAATTCCCTATATGTTGGGGCAAAAAGACAGAAATTCTCATTAATTTGTGGCAAAACTCAGAAATTCCACTTATTTTGGGGCAAAATTCCAGAAATTTCA
This sequence comes from Micromys minutus, assembly GCF_963924665.1. Classification (NCBI taxonomy): domain Eukaryota; kingdom Metazoa; phylum Chordata; class Mammalia; order Rodentia; family Muridae; genus Micromys; species Micromys minutus. The sequence continues at coordinate 2,203,852 of NW_027667133.1, read as the reverse complement.
CTTTTTTGAGGCAAAATTGCAGAAATTTGACTTATTTCAGAAAAAAAGCAGAAATTTTCTTATTTTGGAATAAAAAGGCAGAAATTTCTTTTATTTTGGTACAAAATTGCAGAAATTTTTCTTATTTTGGGGCAAAAAGGCAGAAATTTACCATATTTTGGCGCAAAAATGCAGAAATACCCCTTATTTTGGGGTAAAAAGGCTGAAATTCCACTTATTTAAGGGCAAAAAGGCAGAAATTTCCTATATTTTGGGGCAAAATTGCAGAAATTTCACTTATTTCAGGGTAATAAGTCAGAAATTTTCCTTATTTTGGGGCAAAAAAGACAGAAATTCTCTTTGTATTGGGGGAAAAAGACAGAAATTCCACTTATTTAGAGGCAAAAAAGCAGAAATTCCCCATATTTTGGAGCAAAAAATGAAGAAATTTCCTTTTTTTATGGCAAAAAGGTATGCATTCTTCTTATTTTTGGGCAAAAAAGCCGAAATTCCCCGATTTTGGAGCAAAATTGCAGAAATTCCCCTAATTGTGAGGCCAAAAGGCAGAAATTCTCCATATGTTGGGACAAAAGGACAGAAATTCTCTTTATTTTGGGGCAAAACTCAGAAATTTCACTTATTTGGTGGCAAAATTGCATAAATTTCACTTATTTCAGAAAAAAAGCAGAAATTTTCTTATTTTGGGGCAAAAAGGCAGAAATTTCCCATATTTTAAGGCAAAAATACAGAAATTTCCTTTATTTTGTGGTAAAAAGGCTGAAATTCCCCTTATTTGGGGGCAAAAAGGCAGAAATTTCCCTAATTTTGGGGCAAAATTGCAGAAATTTCACTTACTTCATGGTAATAAGTCAGAAATTTTTTTTATTTTGGGGCAAAAAAGACAGAAATTTTCTTTGTTTTGGGGGAAAAAGACAGAAATTCCACTTATTTAGAGGCAAAAAGGCAGAAATTCCCCTTTTTTCGAGCAAAAATGAAGAAATTTCCCTATTTTATGGCAAAAAGGTATGCATTCTTCTTATTTTCGGGCAAAAAGGCAGAAATTCCCCGTATTTTGGAGCAAAATTGCAGAAATTCCCCTAATTGTGGGGCAAAAAGGCAGAAATTCCCTATATGTTGGGACAAAAAGACAGAATTTCTCTTTATTTTGGGGTAAAACTCAGAAATTCCACTTACTTTGGGGCAAAATTCCAGAAATTTCCCTTATTTTGAAGCAAAATTGCAGAAATTTTACTTGTTTTCGGGCAAAATTTCAGAAATTTCACTTATTTTAGAAAAAAAGGCGGAAATTTTCTTATTTTAGGGCAAAAAGGCTGAAATTGCTTTTAGTTTGGTACAAAATTGCAGGAATTTTTCTTATTTTGGGGCAAAAAGCAGAAATTTCTCATATTTTGGGGCAAAAATGCAGAAATTCCCCGTATTTTGGAGCAAAATTGCAGAAATTCCCCTAATTGTGGGGCAAAAAGGCAGAAATTCCCTATATGTTGGGGCAAAAAGCAGAAATTCTCCTTATTTTGGGGCAAAACTCAGAAATTTCACTTATTTTAGGGCAAAACTCCAGAAATTTCGCTTATTTTGGTGCAAAATTGCAGAAATTTCACTTATTTCAGAAAAAAAGCAGAAATTTTCTTATTTTGGGGCAAAAAGGCCGAAATTTCTTTTATTTTGGTACAAAATTGAAGAAATTTTTCTTATTTTGGGGCAAAAAGGCAGAAATTTCCCATATTTGGTCAAAAATGCAGAAATTCCCCATATTTTGAGGTAAAAAGGCTGAAATTCCCATTATTTGGGAGCAAAAAGGCAGAAATTTTCCTTTTTTTAGGGCAAATTTGCAGAAATTTCACTTATTTCAGGGTAATAAGTCAAAAATTTTCCTTATGTTGGGTTAAAAAAGACAGAAATTCCCTTTGTTTTTGGGGTAAAAAACAGAAATTCCACTTATTTAGAGGCAAAAAAAAGAAATTCCCCTTAATTTAGAGCAAAACTGAAGAAATTTCCTTTTTATGGCAAAAAGGTATGCATTCTTCCTATTTTTGGGCAAAAGGGCAGAAATTTACCATATTTTGGGGCAAAAATGCAGAAATACCCTTTATTTTGAGGTAAAAATGCTGAAATCCCACTTATTTAAGGGCAAAAAGGCAGAAATTTCCTTTATTTTGGGGCAAAATTGCAGAAATTTCACTTATTTCAGGGTAATAAGTCAGAAATTTTCCTTATTTTGGGGCAAAAAAGACAGAAATTCTCTTTGTATTGGGGGAAAAAGACAGAAATTCCACTTATTTAGAGGCAAAAAAGCAGAAATTCCCCATATTTTGGAGCAAAAAATGAAGAAATTTCCTTTTTTTATGGCAAAAAGGTATGCATTCTTCTTATTTTTGGGCAAAAAAGCCGAAATTCCCCGATTTTGGAGCAAAATTGCAGAAATTCCCCTAATTGTGAGGCCAAAAGGCAGAAATTCTCCATATGTTGGGACAAAGGGACAGAAATTCTCTTTATTTTGGGGCAAAACTCAGAAATTTCACTTATTTGGTGGCAAAATTGCATAAATTTCACTTATTTCAGAAAAAAAGCAGAAATTTTCTTATTTTGGGGCAAAAAGGCAGAAATTTCCCATATTTTAAGGCAAAACTACAGAAATTTCCTTTATTTTGTGGTAAAAAGGCTGAAATTCCCCTTATTTGGGGGCAAAAAGGCAGAAATTTCCCTAATTTTGGGGCAAAATTGCAGAAATTTCACTTACTTCATGGTAATAAGTCAGAAATTTTTTTTATTTTGGGGCAAAAAAGACAGAAATTTTCTTTGTTTTGGGGGAAAAAGACAGAAATTCCACTTATTTAGAGGCAAAAAGGCAGAAATTCCCCTTTTTTCGAGCAAAAATGAAGAAATTTCCCTATTTTATGGCAAAAAGGTATGCATTCTTCTTATTTTCGGGCAAAAAGGCAGAAATTCCCCGTATTTTGGAGCAAAATTGCAGAAATTCCCCTAATTGTGGGGCAAAAAGGCAGAAATTCCCTATATGTTGGGGCAAAAAGACAGAATTTCTCTTTATTTTGGGGCAAAACTCAGAATTTCCACTTACTTTGGGGCAAAATTCCAGAAATTTCCCTTATTTTGGAGCAAAATTGCAGAAATTTCACTTATTTTAGAAAAAAAGGCGGAAATTTTCTTATTTTAGGGCAAAAAGGCTGAAATTTCTTTTAGTTTGGTACAAAATTGCAGGAATTTTTCTTATTTTGGGGCAAAAAGCAGAAATTTCCCATATTTTGTGGCAAAAATGCAGAAATTCCCCTAATTTTGAGGTAAAAAGGCTGAAATTCCCCCTTTTTTGGTGCAGAAAGGCAGAAATTTCCCTTATTTTGGTGCAAAATTGCAGAAATTTCACTTATTTCAGGGTAATAAGTCTGAAATATTCCTTATTTTGGGGCAAAAAAGACAGAAATTCCATTTGTTTTGGGGGGAAAAGACAGAATTTCCACTTATTTAGAGGCAAAAAAGCAGAAATTCCCCTTATTTTTGAGCAAAAATAAAGAAATTTCCCTTTTTTATGGCAAAATGGTATGCATTTTTCTTATTTTCTGGCAAAAAGGCAGAAATTCCTCGCATTTTGGAGCAAAATTGCAGAAATTCCCCTATTTGTGGGGCAAAAAGTCAGAAATTCCCTATATGTTGGGGAAAAAAGAAAGAAATTCTCTATATTTTGGGGCAAAACTCAGAAATTCCACTTTCTTTGGGGCAAAATTCCAGAAATTTCCCTTATTTTGGGGCAAAATTGCAGAAATTTGACTTATTTTGGGCAAAATTGCAGAAATTTCACTTATTTCAGAAAAAAAGCAGAAATTTTCTTTTTTTGGGCAAAAAGGCAGAATTTTCTTTTATTTTGGTACAAAATTGCAGAAATTTTTCTTATTTTGGGGCAAAAAGCAGAAATTTCTCATATTTTTTGGGGCAAAAATGCAGAAATTCCCCTTATTTTGAGGTAAAAAAGCTGAAATTCTCCTTTTTGGGGTGCAAAAAGGCAGAAAATTCCCTTATTTTGGGGCAAAATAGCAGAAATTTCAATTATTTCAGGGTAATATTTCCGAAATTTTCCTTTTTTTGGGACAATAAGACAGAAATTCCCTTTGTTTTGAGGAAAAAGACAGAAATTCCACTTATTTAGAAGCAACAAAGCAGAAATTCCCCTTATTTTGGAGCAAAAATGAAGAAATTTCCCTTTTTTATGGCAAAAAGGTATGCATTCTTTTTATTTTCGGGCAAAAAAGCAGAAATTCCTTGTATTTTGGAGCAAAATTGCAGAAATTCCCCTAATTGTGGGGCAAAAATGCAGAAATTCTTTATATGTTGGGGCAAAAAGACAGAAATTCTTATATTTTGGGGTAAAACTCAGAATTTTCACATATTTTGGGGAAAAATTGCAGAAATTTCACTTATTTCAGAAAAAAAGCAGAAATTTTCTTATTTTGGGGCAAAAAGGCAGAAATTTCTTTTATTTTGGTACAAAATTGCAGAAATTTTTCTTATTTTGGGCTAAAAAGTCAGAAATTGCCCATATTTTGGGGCAAAAATGCAGAAATTCCCCTTATTTTGAGGTAAAAAGGCTGAAATTCTTCTTATTTGGGGGCAAAAAGGCAGAAATTTCCTTTATTTTGGGGTAAAATTACAGAAATTTCACTTATTTCAGGGTAATAAGTCATAAATTCCTTTTATTTTGGGGCATAAAAGACAGAAATTCCTTTTGTTTTGGGGAAAAAGGACAAAAATTCCAGTTTTTAGAGGCAAAAAAGCAGAAATTCCCCTTATTTTGGAGCAAAAATGAAAAAATTTCCCTTTTATATGGCAAAAAGGAATGCATTCCCCTTATTTTCAGGCAAAAAGGCAGAAATTCCCCGTATTTTGGAGCAAAATTGCAGAAATTCCCCTAATTGTGGGGCAAAAATGCAGAAATTCCCTATATGTTGGGGCAAAAAGCAGAAATTCTCCTTATTTTGGGGCAAAACTCAGAAATTTCACTTATTTTAGGGCAAAACTCCAGAAATTTCGCTTATTTTGGTGCAAAATTGCAGAAATTTCACTTATTTCAGAAAAAAAGCAGAAATTTTCTTATTTTGGGGCAAAAAGGCCGAAATTTCTTTTATTTTGGTACAAAATTGAAGAAATTTTTCTTATTTTGGGGCAAAAAGGCAGAAATTTCCCATATTTGGTCAAAAATGCAGAAATTCCCCATATTTTGAGGTAAAAAGGCTGAAATTCCCATTATTTGGGAGCAAAAAGGCAGAAATTTTCCTTTTTTTAGGGCAAATTTGCAGAAATTTCACTTATTTCAGGGTAATAAGTCAAAAATTTTCCTTATGTTGGGTTAAAAAAGACAGAAATTCCCTTTGTTTTTGGGGTAAAAAACAGAAATTCCACTTATTTAGAGGCAAAAAAAAGAAATTCCCCTTAATTTAGAGCAAAACTGAAGAAATTTCCTTTTTATGGCAAAAAGGTATGCATTCTTCCTATTTTTGGGCAAAAGGGCAGAAATTTACCATATTTTGGGGCAAAAATGCAGAAATACCCTTTATTTTGAGGTAAAAATGCTGAAATCCCACTTATTTAAGGGCAAAAAGGCAGAAATTTCCTTTATTTTGGGGCAAAATTGCAGAAATTTCACTTATTTCAGGGTAATAAGTCAGAAATTTTCCTTATTTTGGGGCAAAAAAGACAGAAATTCTCTTTGTATTGGGGGAAAAAGACAGAAATTCCACTTATTTAGAGGCAAAAAAGCAGAAATTCCCCATATTTTGGAGCAAAAAATGAAGAAATTTCCTTTTTTTATGGCAAAAAGGTATGCATTCTTCTTATTTTTGGGCAAAAAAGCCGAAATTCCCCGATTTTGGAGCAAAATTGCAGAAATTCCCCTAATTGTGAGGCCAAAAGGCAGAAATTCTCCATATGTTGGGACAAAAGGACAGAAATTCTCTTTATTTTGGGGCAAAACTCAGAAATTTCACTTATTTGGTGGCAAAATTGCATAAATTTCACTTATTTCAGAAAAAAAGCAGAAATTTTCTTATTTTGGGGCAAAAAGGCAGAAATTTCCCATATTTTAAGGCAAAACTACAGAAATTTCCTTTATTTTGTGGTAAAAAGGCTGAAATTCCCCTTATTTGGGGGCAAAAAGGCAGAAATTTCCCTAATTTTGGGGCAAAATTGCAGAAATTTCACTTACTTCATGGTAATAAGTCAGAAATTTTTTTTATTTTGGGGCAAAAAAGACAGAAATTTTCTTTGTTTTGGGGGAAAAAGACAGAAATTCCACTTATTTAGAGGCAAAAAGGCAGAAATTCCCCTTTTTTCGAGCAAAAATGAAGAAATTTCCCTATTTTATGGCAAAAAGGTATGCATTCTTCTTATTTTCGGGCAAAAAGGCAGAAATTCCCCGTATTTTGGAGCAAAATTGCAGAAATTCCCCTAATTGTGGGGCAAAAAGGCAGAAATTCCCGATATGTTGGGACAAAAAGACAGAATTTCTCTTTATTTTGGGGTAAAACTCAGAAATTCCACTTACTTTGGGGCAAAATTCCAGAAATTTCCCTTATTTTGAAGCAAAATTGCAGAAATTTTACTTGTTTTCGGGCAAAATTTCAGAAATTTCACTTATTTTAGAAAAAAAGGCGGAAATTTTCTTATTTTAGGGCAAAAAGGCTGAAATTGCTTTTAGTTTGGTACAAAATTGCAGGAATTTTTCTTATTTTGGGGCAAAAAGCAGAAATTTCTCATATTTTGGGGCAAAAATGCAGAAATTCCCCTAATTTTGAGGTAAAAAAGGCTGAAATTTCCCCTTTTTTGGTGCAGAAAGGCAGAAATTTCCCTTATTTTGGGGCAAAATTGCAGAAATTTCACTTATTTCAGGGTAATAAGTCTGAAATATTCCTTATTTTGGGGCAAAAAAAACAGAAATTCCATTTGTTTTGTGGGGAAAAGACAGAATTTCCACTTATTTAGAGGCAAAAAAGCAGAAATTCCCCTTATTTTCGAGCAAAAATAAAGAAATTTCCCTTTTTTATGGCAAAATGGTATGCATTTTTCTTATTTTCGGGCAAAAAGGCAGAAATTCCCCGCATTATGGAGCAAAATTGCAGAAATTCCCCTATTTGTGGGGCAAAAAGTCAGAAATTCCCTATATGTTGGGGAAAAAAGAAAGAAATTCTCTATATTTTGGGGCAAAACTCAGAAATTCCACTTTCTTTGGGGCAAAATTCCAGAAATTTCCCTTATTTTGGGGCAAAATTGCAGAAATTTGACTTATTTTGGGCAAAATTGCAGAAATTTCACTTATTTCAGAAAAAAAGCAGAAATTTTCTTTTTTTGGGTAAAAAGACAGAATTTTCTTTTATTTTGGTACAAAATTGCAGAAATTTTTCTTATTTCGGGGCAAATAGCAGAAATTTCTCATATTTTGGGGCAAAAATGCAGAAATTCCCCTTATTTTGAGGTAAAAAGCCTGAAATTCTCCTCTTTGGGGTGCAAAAAGGCAGAAAATTCTTTTATTTTGGGGCAAAATAGCAGAAATTTCACTTATTTCAGGGTAATATTTCCGAAATTTTTCTTATTTAGGGGCAATAAGACAGAAATTCCCTTTGTTTTGAGGAAAAAGACAGAAATTCCACTTATTTAGAAGCAACAAAGCAGAAATTCCCCTTATTTTGGAGCAAAAATGAAGAAATTTCCCTTTTTTATGGCAAAAAGGTATGCATTCTTTTTATTTTCGGGCAAAAAAGCAGAAATTCCTTGTATTTTGGAGCAAAATTGCAGAAATTCCCCTAATTGTGGGGCAAAAATGCAGAAATTCTTTATATGTTGGGGCAAAAAGACAGAAATTCTTATATTTTGGGGTAAAACTCAGAATTTTCACATATTTTGGGGAAGAATTGCAGAAATTTCACTTATTTCAGAAAAAAAAGCAGAAATTTTCTTATTTTGGGGCAAAAAGGCAGAAATTTCTTTTATTTTGGTACAAAATTGCAGAAATTTTTCTTATTTTGGGCTAAAAAGTCAGAAATTTCCCATATTTTGGGGCAAAAATGCAGAAATTCCCCTTATTTTGAGGTAAAAATGCTGAAATTCTCCTTTTTTGGGTGCAAAAAGGCAGAAATTTCCCTTATTTTTGGGCAAAATAGCAGAAATTTCACTTATTTCAGGGTAATATTTCCGAAATTTTCCTTATTTTGGGGCAAAAAGACAGAAATTCCCTTTGTTTTGAAGAAAAAGTCAGAAATTCCACTTATTTAGAGGCAACAAAGCAGAAATTCCCCTTATTTTGGAGCAAAAATGAAGAAATTTCCCTTTTTTATGGCAAAGAGGTATTCACTCTTCTTATTTTTGGGCAAAAAGGCAGATATTCCCCGTATTTTGGAGCAAAATTGCAGAAATTCCACCAATTGTGGGGCAAAAAGGCAGAAATTCCCTATATGTTGGGGAAAAAAAGACAAAATTTCTCCTTATTGTGGAGCAAAACTAAGAAATTCCACTTATTTTGGGGCAAAATTACAGAAATTCCCCTTATTTTGAGGCAAAATTGCAGATATTTGACTTATTTCAGAAAAAAAGCAGAAATTTTCTTATTTTGGGTCAAAAAGGAAGAAATTTCTTTAATTTTGGTACAAAATTGCAGAAATTTTTCTTATTTTGGGGCAAAAGGCAGAAATTTTCCATATTTTGGGGCAAAAATGCAGAAATTCCCCTTATTTTGAGGTAAAAAGGCTGAAATTCCCCTTATTTGGGGCCAAAAGGCAGAAATTTCACTTATTTTGGGGCAAAATTGCAGAAATTTCACTTATTTCAGAGAAATAAATCAGAAATTTTTCTAATTTTGGGGCAAAAATGACAGAAATTCCCTTTGTTTAGGGGGAAAATAACAGAAATTCCACTTATTTAGAGGCAAAATGCAGAAATTCCCCTTTTTTGGACAAAAATGAAGAAATTTCCCTTTTTTATGGCAAAAAGGTATGCACTCTTCTTATTTTTGGGCAAAAAGGCAGAAATTCCCTGTATTTTGGAGCAAAATTTTAGAAATTTACCTAATTGTGGGGCAAAAAGGCAGAAATTCCCTATATGTTGGGGCAAAAAGACAGAAATTCTCATTAATTTGTGGCAAAACTCAGAAATTCCACTTATTTTGGGGCAAAATTCCAGAAATTTCACTTTTTTGAGGCAAAATTGCAGAAATTTGACTTATTTCAGAAAAAAAGCAGAAATTTTCTTATTTTGGAATAAAAAGGCAGAAATTTCTTTTATTTTGGTACAAAATTGCAGAAATTTTTCTTATTTTGGGGCAAAAAGGCAGAAATTTACCATATTTTGGCGCAAAAATGCAGAAATACCCCTTATTTTGGGGTAAAAAGGCTGAAATTCCACTTATTTAAGGGCAAAAAGGCAGAAATTTCCTATATTTTGGGGCAAAATTGCAGAAATTTCACTTATTTCAGGGTAATAAGTCAGAAATTTTCCTTATTTTGGGGCAAAAAAGACAGAAATTCTCTTTGTATTGGGGGAAAAAGACAGAAATTCCACTTATTTAGAGGCAAAAAAGCAGAAATTCCCCATATTTTGGAGCAAAAAATGAAGAAATTTCCTTTTTTATGGCAAAAAGGTATGCATTCTTCTTATTTTTGGGCAAAAAAGCCGAAATTCCCCGATTTTGGAGCAAAATTGCAGAAATTCCCCTAATTGTGAGGCCAAAAGGCAGAAATTCTCCATATGTTGGGACAAAAGGACAGAAATTCTCTTTATTTTGGGGCAAAACTCAGAAATTTCACTTATTTGGTGGCAAAATTGCATAAATTTCACTTATTTCAGAAAAAAAGCAGAAATTTTCTTATTTTGGGGCAAAAAGGCAGAAATTTCCCATATTTTAAGGCAAAAATACAGAAATTTCCTTTATTTTGTGGTAAAAAGGCTGAAATTCCCCTTATTTGGGGGCAAAAAGGCAGAAATTTCCCTAATTTTGGGGCAAAATTGCAGAAATTTCACTTACTTCATGGTAATAAGTCAGAAATTTTTTTTATTTTGGGGCAAAAAAGACAGAAATTTTCTTTGTTTTGGGGGAAAAAGACAGAAATTCCACTTATTTAGAGGCAAAAAGGCAGAAATTCCCCTTTTTTCGAGCAAAAATGAAGAAATTTCCCTATTTTATGGCAAAAAGGTATGCATTCTTCTTATTTTCGGGCAAAAAGGCAGAAATTCCCCGTATTTTGGAGCAAAATTGCAGAAATTCCCCTAATTGTGGGGCAAAAAGGCAGAAATTCCCTATATGTTGGGACAAAAAGACAGAATTTCTCTTTATTTTGGGGTAAAACTCAGAAATTCCACTTACTTTGGGGCAAAATTCCAGAAATTTCCCTTATTTTGAAGCAAAATTGCAGAAATTTTACTTGTTTTCGGGCAAAATTTCAGAAATTTCACTTATTTTAGAAAAAAAGGCGGAAATTTTCTTATTTTAGGGCAAAAAGGCTGAAATTGCTTTTAGTTTGGTACAAAATTGCAGGAATTTTTCTTATTTTGGGGCAAAAAGCAGAAATTTCTCATATTTTGGGGCAAAAATGCAGAAATTCCCCGTATTTTGGAGCAAAATTGCAGAAATTCCCCTAATTGTGGGGCAAAAAGGCAGAAATTCCCTATATGTTGGGGCAAAAAGCAGAAATTCTCCTTATTTTGGGGCAAAACTCAGAAATTTCACTTATTTTAGGGCAAAACTCCAGAAATTTCGCTTATTTTGGTGCAAAATTGCAGAAATTTCACTTATTTCAGAAAAAAAGCAGAAATTTTCTTATTTTGGGGCAAAAAGGCCGAAATTTCTTTTATTTTGGTACAAAATTGAAGAAATTTTTCTTATTTTGGGGCAAAAAGGCAGAAATTTCCCATATTTGGTCAAAAATGCAGAAATTCCCCATATTTTGAGGTAAAAAGGCTGAAATTCCCATTATTTGGGAGCAAAAAGGCAGAAATTTTCCTTTTTTTAGGGCAAATTTGCAGAAATTTCACTTATTTCAGGGTAATAAGTCAAAAATTTTCCTTATGTTGGGTTAAAAAAGACAGAAATTCCCTTTGTTTTTGGGGTAAAAAACAGAAATTCCACTTATTTAGAGGCAAAAAAAAGAAATTCCCCTTAATTTAGAGCAAAACTGAAGAAATTTCCTTTTTATGGCAAAAAGGTATGCATTCTTCCTATTTTTGGGCAAAAGGGCAGAAATTTACCATATTTTGGGGCAAAAATGCAGAAATACCCTTTATTTTGAGGTAAAAATGCTGAAATCCCACTTATTTAAGGGCAAAAAGGCAGAAATTTCCTTTATTTTGGGGCAAAATTGCAGAAATTTCACTTATTTCAGGGTAATAAGTCAGAAATTTTCCTTATTTTGGGGCAAAAAAGACAGAAATTCTCTTTGTATTGGGGGAAAAAGACAGAAATTCCACTTATTTAGAGGCAAAAAAGCAGAAATTCCCCATATTTTGGAGCAAAAAATGAAGAAATTTCCTTTTTTTATGACAAAAAGGTATGCATTCTTCTTATTTTTGGGCAAAAAAGCCGAAATTCCCCGATTTTGGAGCAAAATTGCAGAAATTCCCCTAATTGTGAGGCCAAAAGGCAGAAATTCTCCATATGTTGGGACAAAGGGACAGAAATTCTCTTTATTTTGGGGCAAAACTCAGAAATTTCACTTATTTGGTGGCAAAATTGCATAAATTTCACTTATTTCAGAAAAAAAGCAGAAATTTTCTTATTTTGGGGCAAAAAGGCAGAAATTTCCCATATTTTAAGGCAAAACTACAGAAATTTCCTTTATTTTGTGGTAAAAAGGCTGAAATTCCCCTTATTTGGGGGCAAAAAGGCAGAAATTTCCCTAATTTTGGGGCAAAATTGCAGAAATTTCACTTACTTCATGGTAATAAGTCAGAAATTTTTTTTATTTTGGGGCAAAAAAGACAGAAATTTTCTTTGTTTTGGGGGAAAAAGACAGAAATTCCACTTATTTAGAGGCAAAAAGGCAGAAATTCCCCTTTTTTCGAGCAAAAATGAAGAAATTTCCCTATTTTATGGCAAAAAGGTATGCATTCTTCTTATTTTCGGGCAAAAAGGCAGAAATTCCCCGTATTTTGGAGCAAAATTGCAGAAATTCCCCTAATTGTGGGGCAAAAAGGCAGAAATTCCCTATATGTTGGGGCAAAAAGACAGAATTTCTCTTTATTTTGGGGCAAAACTCAGAATTTCCACTTACTTTGGGGCAAAATTCCAGAAATTTCCCTTATTTTGGAGCAAAATTGCAGAAATTTCACTTATTTTAGAAAAAAAGGCGGAAATTTTCTTATTTTAGGGCAAAAAGGCTGAAATTTCTTTTAGTTTGGTACAAAATTGCAGGAATTTTTCTTATTTTGGGGCAAAAAGCAGAAATTTCCCATATTTTGTGGCAAAAATGCAGAAATTCCCCTAATTTTGAGGTAAAAAGGCTGAAATTCCCCCTTTTTTGGTGCAGAAAGGCAGAAATTTCCCTTATTTTGGTGCAAAATTGCAGAAATTTCACTTATTTCAGGGTAATAAGTCTGAAATATTCCTTATTTTGGGGCAAAAAAGACAGAAATTCCATTTGTTTTGGGGGGAAAAGACAGAATTTCCACTTATTTAGAGGCAAAAAAGCAGAAATTCCCCTTATTTTTGAGCAAAAATAAAGAAATTTCCCTTTTTTATGGCAAAATGGTATGCATTTTTCTTATTTTCTGGCAAAAAGGCAGAAATTCCTCGCATTTTGGAGCAAAATTGCAGAAATTCCCCTATTTGTGGGGCAAAAAGTCAGAAATTCCCTATATGTTGGGGAAAAAAGAAAGAAATTCTCTATATTTTGGGGCAAAACTCAGAAATTCCACTTTCTTTGGGGCAAAATTCCAGAAATTTCCCTTATTTTGGGGCAAAATTGCAGAAATTTGACTTATTTTGGGCAAAATTGCAGAAATTTCACTTATTTCAGAAAAAAAGCAGAAATTTTCTTTTTTTGGGCAAAAAGGCAGAATTTTCTTTTATTTTGGTACAAAATTGCAGAAATTTTTCTTATTTTGGGGCAAAAAGCAGAAATTTCTCATATTTTTTGGGGCAAAAATGCAGAAATTCCCCTTATTTTGAGGTAAAAAAGCTGAAATTCTCCTTTTTGGGGTGCAAAAAGGCAGAAAATTCCCTTATTTTGGGGCAAAATAGCAGAAATTTCAATTATTTCAGGGTAATATTTCCGAAATTTTCCTTTTTTTGGGACAATAAGACAGAAATTCCTTTTGTTTTGAGGAAAAAGACAGAAATTCCACTTATTTAGAAGCAACAAAGCAGAAATTCCCCTTATTTTGGAGCAAAAATGAAGAAATTTCCCTTTTTTATGGCAAAAAGGTATGCATTCTTTTTATTTTCGGGCAAAAAAGCAGAAATTCCTTGTATTTTGGAGCAAAATTGCAGAAATTCCCCTAATTGTGGGGCAAAAATGCAGAAATTCTTTATATGTTGGGGCAAAAAGACAGAAATTCTTATATTTTGGGGTAAAACTCAGAATTTTCACATATTTTGGGGAAAAATTGCAGAAATTTCACTTATTTCAGAAAAAAAGCAGAAATTTTCTTATTTTGGGGCAAAAAGGCAGAAATTTCTTTTATTTTGGTACAAAATTGCAGAAATTTTTCTTATTTTGGGCTAAAAAGTCAGAAATTGCCCATATTTTGGGGCAAAAATGCAGAAATTCCCCTTATTTTGAGGTAAAAAGGCTGAAATTCTTCTTATTTGGGGGCAAAAAGGCAGAAATTTCCTTTATTTTGGGGTAAAATTACAGAAATTTCACTTATTTCAGGGTAATAAGTCATAAATTCCTTTTATTTTGGGGCATAAAAGACAGAAATTCCTTTTGTTTTGGGGAAAAAGGACAAAAATTCCAGTTTTTAGAGGCAAAAAAGCAGAAATTCCCCTTATTTTGGAGCAAAAATGAAAAAATTTCCCTTTTATATGGCAAAAAGGAATGCATTCCCCTTATTTTCAGGCAAAAAGGCAGAAATTCCCCGTATTTTGGAGCAAAATTGCAGAAATTCCCCTAATTGTGGGGCAAAAATGCAGAAATTCCCTATATGTTGGGGCAAAAAGCAGAAATTCTCCTTATTTTGGGGCAAAACTCAGAAATTTCACTTATTTTAGGGCAAAACTCCAGAAATTTCGCTTATTTTGGTGCAAAATTGCAGAAATTTCACTTATTTCAGAAAAAAAGCAGAAATTTTCTTATTTTGGGGCAAAAAGGCCGAAATTTCTTTTATTTTGGTACAAAATTGAAGAAATTTTTCTTATTTTGGGGCAAAAAGGCAGAAATTTCCCATATTTGGTCAAAAATGCAGAAATTCCCCATATTTTGAGGTAAAAAGGCTGAAATTCCCATTATTTGGGAGCAAAAAGGCAGAAATTTTCCTTTTTTTAGGGCAAATTTGCAGAAATTTCACTTATTTCAGGGTAATAAGTCAAAAATTTTCCTTATGTTGGGTTAAAAAAGACAGAAATTCCCTTTGTTTTTGGGGTAAAAAACAGAAATTCCACTTATTTAGAGGCAAAAAAAAGAAATTCCCCTTAATTTAGAGCAAAACTGAAGAAATTTCCTTTTTATGGCAAAAAGGTATGCATTCTTCCTATTTTTGGGCAAAAGGGCAGAAATTTACCATATTTTGGGGCAAAAATGCAGAAATACCCTTTATTTTGAGGTAAAAATGCTGAAATCCCACTTATTTAAGGGCAAAAAGGCAGAAATTTCCTTTATTTTGGGGCAAAATTGCAGAAATTTCACTTATTTCAGGGTAATAAGTCAGAAATTTTCCTTATTTTGGGGCAAAAAAGACAGAAATTCTCTTTGTATTGGGGGAAAAAGACAGAAATTCCACTTATTTAGAGGCAAAAAAGCAGAAATTCCCCATATTTTGGAGCAAAAAATGAAGAAATTTCCTTTTTTTATGGCAAAAAGGTATGCATTCTTCTTATTTTTGGGCAAAAAAGCCGAAATTCCCCGATTTTGGAGCAAAATTGCAGAAATTCCCCTAATTGTGAGGCCAAAAGGCAGAAATTCTCCATATGTTGGGACAAAAGGACAGAAATTCTCTTTATTTTGGGGCAAAACTCAGAAATTTCACTTATTTGGTGGCAAAATTGCATAAATTTCACTTATTTCAGAAAAAAAGCAGAAATTTTCTTATTTTGGGGCAAAAAGGCAGAAATTTCCCATATTTTAAGGCAAAACTACAGAAATTTCCTTTATTTTGTGGTAAAAAGGCTGAAATTCCCCTTATTTGGGGGCAAAAAGGCAGAAATTTCCCTAATTTTGGGGCAAAATTGCAGAAATTTCACTTACTTCATGGTAATAAGTCAGAAATTTTTTTTATTTTGGGGCAAAAAAGACAGAAATTTTCTTTGTTTTGGGGGAAAAAGACAGAAATTCCACTTATTTAGAGGCAAAAAGGCAGAAATTCCCCTTTTTTCGAGCAAAAATGAAGAAATTTCCCTATTTTATGGCAAAAAGGTATGCATTCTTCTTATTTTCGGGCAAAAAGGCAGAAATTCCCCGTATTTTGGAGCAAAATTGCAGAAATTCCCCTAATTGTGGGGCAAAAAGGCAGAAATTCCCTATATGTTGGGACAAAAAGACAGAATTTCTCTTTATTTTGGGGTAAAACTCAGAAATTCCACTTACTTTGGGGCAAAATTCCAGAAATTTCCCTTATTTTGAAGCAAAATTGCAGAAATTTTACTTGTTTTCGGGCAAAATTTCAGAAATTTCACTTATTTTAGAAAAAAAGGCGGAAATTTTCTTATTTTAGGGCAAAAAGGCTGAAATTGCTTTTAGTTTGGTACAAAATTGCAGGAATTTTTCTTATTTTGGGGCAAAAAGCAGAAATTTCTCATATTTTGGGGCAAAAATGCAGAAATTCCCCTAATTTTGAGGTAAAAAAGGCTGAAATTTCCCCTTTTTTGGTGCAGAAAGGCAGAAATTTCCCTTATTTTGGGGCAAAATTGCAGAAATTTCACTTATTTCAGGGTAATAAGTCTGAAATATTCCTTATTTTGGGGCAAAAAAGACAGAAATTCCATTTGTTTTGGGGGGAAAAGACAGAATTTCCACTTATTTAGAGGCAAAAAAGCAGAAATTCCTTTTATTTTCGAGCAAAAATAAAGAAATTTCCCTTTTTTATGGCAAAATGGTATGCATTTTTCTTATTTTCGGGCAAAAAGGCAGAAATTCCCCGCATTTTGGAGCAAAATTGCAGAAATTCCCCTATTTGTGGGGCAAAAAGTCAGAAATTCCCTATATGTTGGGGAAAAAAGAAAGAAATTCTCTATATTTTGGGGCAAAACTCAGAAATTCCACTTTCTTTGGGGCAAAATTCCAGAAATTTCCCTTATTTTGGGGCAAAATTGCAGAAATTTGACTTATTTTGGGCAAAATTGCAGAAATTTCACTTATTTCAGAAAAAAAGCAGAAATTTTCTTTTTTTTGGGCAAAAAGGCAGAATTTTCTTTTATTTTGGTACAAAATTGCAGAAATTTTTCTTATTTTGGGGCAAAAAGCAGAAATTTCTCATATTTTGGGGCAAAAATGCAGAAATTCCCCTTATTTTGAGGTAAAAAAGCTGAAATTCTCCTTTTTGGGGTGCAAAAAGGCAGAAAATTCCCTTATTTTGGGGCAAAATAGCAGAAATTTCACTTATTTCAGGGTAATATTTCTGAAATTTTCCTTTTTTTGGGGCAATAAGACAGAAATTCCCTTTGTTTTGAGGAAAAAGACAGAAATTCCACTTATTTAGAAGCAACAAAGCAGAAATTCCCCTTATTTTGGAGCAAAAATGAAGAAATTTCCCTTTTTTATGGCAAAAAGGTATGCATTCTTTTTATTTTCGGGCAAAAAAGCAGAAATTCCTTGCATTTTGGAGCAAAATTGCAGAAATTCCCCTAATTGTGGGGCAAAAATGCAGAAATTCTTTATATGTTGGGGCAAAAAGACAGAAATTCTTATATTTTGGGGTAAAACTCAGAATTTTCACATATTTTGGGGAAAAATTGCAGAAATTTCACTTATTTCAGAAAAAAAAGCAGAAATTTTCTTATTTTGTGGCAAAAAGGCAGAAATTTCTTTTATTTTGGTACAAAATTGCAGAAATTTTTTTTATTTTGGGCTAAAAAGGCAGAAATTTCCCATATTTTGGGGCAAAAATGCAGAAATTCTCCTTATTTTGAGGTAAAAAAGCTGAAATTCTCCTTTTTGGGGTGCAAAAAGGCAGAAATTTCCCTTATTTTTGGGCAAAATAGCAGAAATTTCACTTATTTCAGAGTAATATTTCTGAAATTTTCCTTATTTTGGGGCAAAAAGACAGAAATTCCCTTTGTTTTGAGGAAAAAGACAGAAATTCCACTTATTTAGAGGCAACAAAGCAGAAATTCCCCTTATTTTGGAGCAAAAATGAAGAAATTTCCTTTTTTTATGGCAAAAAGTTATGCATTCTTTTTATTTTCGGGCAAAAAAGGAGAAATTCCTTGTATTTTGGTGCAAAATTGCAGAAATTCCCCTAATTGTGGGGCAAAAATGCAGAAATTCTTTATATGTTGGGGCAAAAAGACAGAAATTCTTATATTTTGGGGTAAAATTCAGAATTTTCACTTATTTTGGGGAAAAATTGCAGAAATTTCACTTATTTCAGAAAAAAAGCAGAAATTTTTTATTTTGGGGCAAAAAGGCAGAAATTTCTTTTATTTTGGTACAAAATTGCAGAAATTTTTTTTATTTTGGGCTAAAAAGGCAGAAATTTCCCATATTTTGGGGCAAAAATGCAGAAATTCTCCTTATTTTGAGGTAAAAAAGCTGAAATTCTCCTTTTTTGGGTGCAAAAAGGCAGAAATTTCCCTTATTTTTGGGCAAAATAGCAGAAATTTCACTTATTTCAGAGTAATATTTCTGAAATTTTCCTTATTTTGGGGCAAAAAGACAGAAATTCCCTTTGTTTTGAGGAAAAAGACAGAAATTCCACTTATTTAGAGGCAACAAATCAGAAATTCCCCTTATTTTGGAGCAAAAATGAAGAAATTTCCTTTTTTTATGGCAAAAAGTTATGCATTCTTTTTATTTTCGGGCAAAAAAGGAGAAATTCCTTGTATTTTGGTGCAAAATTGCAGAAATTCCCCTAATTGTGGGGCAAAAATGCAGAAATTCTTTATATGTTGGGGCAAAAAGACAGAAATTCTTATATTTTGGGGTAAAATTCAGAATTTTCACTTATTTTGGGGAAAAATTGCAGAAATTTCACTTATTTCAGAAAAAAAAGCAGAAATTTTTTATTTTGGGGCAAAAAGGCAGAAATTTCTTTTATTTTGGTACAAAATTGCAGAAATTTTTCTTATTTTGGGCTAAAAAGGCAGAAATTTCCCTTATTTTGGGGCAAAAATGCAGAAATTCCCCTTATTTTGAGGTAAAAAGGCTGAAATTCTTCTTATTTGGGGGCAAAAAAGGCAGAAATTTCCCTTATTTTGGGGCAAAATTGCAGAAATTTCACTTATTTCAGGGTAATAAGTCATAAATTCCTTTTATTTTGGGGCATAAAATACAGAAATTCCCTTTGTTTTGGGGAAAAAAGACAAAAATTCCACTTATTTAGAGGCAAAAAAGCAGAAATTCCCCTTATTTTGGAGCAAAAATGAAAAAATTTCCCTTTTATATGGCAAAAAGGAATGCATTCCCCTTATTTTCGGGCAAAAAGGCAGAAATTCCACGTATTTTGGAGCAAAATTGCAGAAATTCCCCTAATTGTGGGGCAAAAAGGCAGAAATTCCCTATATGTTGGGGCAAAAAGCAGAAATTCTCCTTATTTTGGGGCAAAACTCAGAAATTTCACTTATTTTAGGGTAAAACTCCAGAAATTTCGCTTATTTTGGTGCAAAATTGCAGAAATTTCACTTATTTCAGAAAAACAGCAGAAATTTTCTTATTTTGGGGCAAAAAGGCCGAAATTTCTTTTATTTTGGTACAAAATTGAAGAAATTTTTCTTATTTTGGGGCAAAAAGGCAGAAATTTCCCATATTTTGGTCAAAAATGCAGAAATTCCCCTTATTTTGAGGTAAAAAGGCTGAAATTCCCATTATTTGGGAGCAAAAAGGCAGAAATTTCCCTTTTTTAGGGCAAAATTGCAGAAATTTCACTTATTTCAGGGTAATAAGTCAAAAATTTTCCTTATGTTGGGTTAAAAAAGACAGAAATTCCCTTTGTTTTTGGGGTAAAAAACAGAAATTCCATTTATTTAGAGGCAAAAAAGGAGAAATTCCCCTTAATTTAGAGCAAAACTGAAGAAATTTCCTTTTTTTATGGCAAAAAGGTATGCATTCTTCCTATTTTTGGGCAAAAGGGCAGAAATTTACCATATTTTGGGGCAAAAATGCAGAAATACCCTTTATTTTGAGGTAAAAAGGCTGAAATCCCACTTATTTAAGGGCAAAAAGGCAGAAATTTCCTATATTTTGGGGCAAAATTGCAGAAATTTCACTTATTTCAGGGTAATAAGTCAGAAATTTTCCTTATTTTGGGGCAAAAAAGACAGAAATTCTCTTTGTATTGGGGGAAAAAGACAGAAATTCCACTTATTTAGAGGCAAAAAAGCAGAAATTCCCCATATTTTGGAGCAAAAAATGAAGAAATTTCCTTTTTTTATGGCAAAAAGGTATGCATTCTTCTTATTTTTGGGCAAAAAAGCCGAAATTCCCCGATTTTGGAGCAAAATTGCAGAAATTCCCCTAATTGTGAGGCCAAAAGGCAGAAATTCTCCATATGTTGGGACAAAAGGACAGAAATTCTCTTTATTTTGGGGCAAAACTCAGAAATTTCACTTATTTGGTGGCAAAATTGCATAAATTTCACTTATTTCAGAAAAAAAGCAGAAATTTTCTTATTTTGGGGCAAAAAGGCAGAAATTTCCCATATTTTAAGGCAAAACTACAGAAATTTCCTTTATTTTGTGGTAAAAAGGCTGAAATTCCCCTTATTTGGGGGCAAAAAGGCAGAAATTTCCCTAATTTTGGGGCAAAATTGCAGAAATTTCACTTACTTCATGGTAATAAGTCAGAAATTTTTTTTATTTTGGGGCAAAAAAGACAGAAATTTTCTTTGTTTTGGGGGAAAAAGACAGAAATTCCACTTATTTAGAGGCAAAAAGGCAGAAATTCCCCTTTTTTCGAGCAAAAATGAAGAAATTTCCCTATTTTATGGCAAAAAGGTATGCATTCTTCTTATTTTCGGGCAAAAAGGCAGAAATTCCCCGTATTTTGGAGCAAAATTGCAGAAATTCCCCTAATTGTGGGGCAAAAAGGCAGAAATTCCCTATATGTTGGGACAAAAAGACAGAATTTCTCTTTATTTTGGGGTAAAACTCAGAAATTCCACTTACTTTGGGGCAAAATTCCAGAAATTTCCCTTATTTTGAAGCAAAATTGCAGAAATTTTACTTGTTTTCGGGCAAAATTTCAGAAATTTCACTTATTTTAGAAAAAAAGGCGGAAATTTTCTTATTTTAGGGCAAAAAGGCTGAAATTGCTTTTAGTTTGGTACAAAATTGCAGGAATTTTTCTTATTTTGGGGCAAAAAGCAGAAATTTCTCATATTTTGGGGCAAAAATGCAGAAATTCCCCTAATTTTGAGGTAAAAAAGGCTGAAATTTCCCCTTTTTTGGTGCAGAAAGGCAGAAATTTCCCTTATTTTGGGGCAAAATTGCAGAAATTTCACTTATTTCAGGGTAATAAGTCTGAAATATTCCTTATTTTGGGGCAAAAAAGACAGAAATTCCATTTGTTTTGGGGGGAAAAGACAGAATTTCCACTTATTTAGAGGCAAAAAAGCAGAAATTCCTTTTATTTTCGAGCAAAAATAAAGAAATTTCCCTTTTTTATGGCAAAATGGTATGCATTTTTCTTATTTTCGGCCAAAAAGGCAGAAATTCCCCGCATTTTGGAGCAAAATTGCAGAAATTCCCCTATTTGTGGGGCAAAAAGTCAGAAATTCCCTATATGTTGGGGAAAAAAGAAAGAAATTCTCTATATTTTGGGGCAAAACTCAGAAATTCCACTTTCTTTGGGGCAAAATTCCAGAAATTTCCCTTATTTTGGGGCAAAATTGCAGAAATTTGACTTATTTTGGGCAAAATTGCAGAAATTTCACTTATTTCAGAAAAAAAGCAGAAATTTTCTTTTTTTTGGGCAAAAAGGCAGAATTTTCTTTTATTTTGGTACAAAATTGCAGAAATTTTTCTTATTTTGGGGCAAAAAGCAGAAATTTCTCATATTTTGGGGCAAAAATGCAGAAATTCCCCTTATTTTGAGGTAAAAAAGCTGAAATTCTCCTTTTTGGGGTGCAAAAAGGCAGAAAATTCCCTTATTTTGGGGCAAAATAGCAGAAATTTCACTTATTTCAGGGTAATATTTCTGAAATTTTCCTTATTTTGGGGCAATAAGACAGAAATTCCCTTTGTTTTGAGGAAAAAGACAGAAATTCCACTTATTTAGAAGCAACAAAGCAGAAATTCCCCTTATTTTGGAGCAAAAATGAAGAAATTTCCCTTTTTTATGGCAAAAAGGTATGCATTCTTTTTATTTTCGGGCAAAAAAGCAGAAATTCCTTGCATTTTGGAGCAAAATTGCAGAAATTCCCCTAATTGTGGGGCAAAAATGCAGAAATTCTTTATATGTTGGGGCAAAAAGACAGAAATTCTTATATTTTGGGGTAAAACTCAGAATTTTCACATATTTTGGGGAAAAATTGCAGAAATTTCACTTATTTCAGAAAAAAAAGCAGAAATTTTCTTATTTTGTGGCAAAAAGGCAGAAATTTCTTTTATTTTGGTACAAAATTGCAGAAATTTTTTTTATTTTGGGCTAAAAAGGCAGAAATTTCCCATATTTTGGGGCAAAAATGCAGAAATTCTCCTTATTTTGAGGTAAAAAAGCTGAAATTCTCCTTTTTGGGGTGCAAAAAGGCAGAAATTTCCCTTATTTTTGGGCAAAATAGCAGAAATTTCACTTATTTCAGAGTAATATTTCTGAAATTTTCCTTATTTTGGGGCAAAAAGACAGAAATTCCCTTTGTTTTGAGGAAAAAGACAGAAATTCCACTTATTTAGAGGCAACAAAGCAGAAATTCCCCTTATTTTGGAGCAAAAATGAAGAAATTTCCTTTTTTTATGGCAAAAAGTTATGCATTCTTTTTATTTTCGGGCAAAAAAGGAGAAATTCCTTGTATTTTGGTGCAAAATTGCAGAAATTCCCCTAATTGTGGGGCAAAAATGCAGAAATTCTTTATATGTTGGGGCAAAAAGACAGAAATTCTTATATTTTGGGGTAAAATTCAGAATTTTCACTTATTTTGGGGAAAAATTGCAGAAATTTCACTTATTTCAGAAAAAAAGCAGAAATTTTTTATTTTGGGGCAAAAAGGCAGAAATTTCTTTTATTTTGGTACAAAATTGCAGAAATTTTTTTTATTTTGGGCTAAAAAGGCAGAAATTTCCCATATTTTGGGGCAAAAATGCAGAAATTCTCCTTATTTTGAGGTAAAAAAGCTGAAATTCTCCTTTTTTGGGTGCAAAAAGGCAGAAATTTCCCTTATTTTTGGGCAAAATAGCAGAAATTTCACTTATTTCAGAGTAATATTTCTGAAATTTTCCTTATTTTGGGGCAAAAAGACAGAAATTCCCTTTGTTTTGAGGAAAAAGACAGAAATTCCACTTATTTAGAGGCAACAAATCAGAAATTCCCCTTATTTTGGAGCAAAAATGAAGAAATTTCCTTTTTTTATGGCAAAAAGTTATGCATTCTTTTTATTTTCGGGCAAAAAAGGAGAAATTCCTTGTATTTTGGTGCAAAATTGCAGAAATTCCCCTAATTGTGGGGCAAAAATGCAGAAATTCTTTATATGTTGGGGAAAAAAAAAAGAAATTCTTATATTTTGGGGTAAAATTCAGAATTTTCACTTATTTTGGGGAAAAATTGCAGAAATTTCACTTATTTCAGAAAAAAAAGCAGAAATTTTTTATTTTGGGGCAAAAAGGCAGAAATTTCTTTTATTTTGGTACAAAATTGCAGAAATTTTTCTTATTTTGGGCTAAAAAGGCAGAAATTTCCCTTATTTTGGGGCAAAAATGCAGAAATTCCCCTTATTTTGAGGTAAAAAGGCTGAAATTCTTCTTATTTGGGGGCAAAAAAGGCAGAAATTTCCCTTATTTTGGGGCAAAATTGCAGAAATTTCACTTATTTCAGGGTAATAAGTCATAAATTCCTTTTATTTTGGGGCATAAAATACAGAAATTCCCTTTGTTTTGGGGAAAAAAGACAAAAATTCCACTTATTTAGAGGCAAAAAAGCAGAAATTCCCCTTATTTTGGAGCAAAAATGAAAAAATTTCCCTTTTATATGGCAAAAAGGAATGCATTCCCCTTATTTTCGGGCAAAAAGGCAGAAATTCCACGTATTTTGGAGCAAAATTGCAGAAATTCCCCTAATTGTGGGGCAAAAAGGCAGAAATTCCCTATATGTAGGGGCAAAAAGCAGAAATTCTCCTTATTTTGGGGCAAAACTCAGAAATTTCACTTATTTTAGGGTAAAACTCCAGAAATTTCGCTTATTTTGGTGCAAAATTGCAGAAATTTCACTTATTTCAGAAAAACAGCAGAAATTTTCTTATTTTGGGGCAAAAAGGCCGAAATTTCTTTTATTTTGGTACAAAATTGAAGAAATTTTTCTTATTTTGGGGCAAAAAGGCAGAAATTTCCCATATTTTGGTCAAAAATGCAGAAATTCCCCTTATTTTGAGGTAAAAAGGCTGAAATTCCCATTATTTGGGAGCAAAAAGGCAGAAATTTCCCTTTTTTAGGGCAAAATTGCAGAAATTTCACTTATTTCAGGGTAATAAGTCAAAAATTTTCCTTATGTTGGGTTAAAAAAGACAGAAATTCCCTTTGTTTTTGGGGTAAAAAACAGAAATTCCATTTATTTAGAGGCAAAAAAGGAGAAATTCCCCTTAATTTAGAGCAAAACTGAAGAAATTTCCTTTTTTTATGGCAAAAAGGTATGCATTCTTCCTATTTTTGGGCAAAAGGGCAGAAATTTACCATATTTTGGGGCAAAAATGCAGAAATACCCTTTATTTTGAGGTAAAAAGGCTGAAATCCCACTTATTTAAGGGCAAAAAGGCAGAAATTTCCTATATTTTGGGGCAAAATTGCAGAAATTTCACTTATTTCAGGGTAATAAGTCAGAAATTTTCCTTATTTTGGGGCAAAAAAGACAGAAATTCTCTTTGTATTGGGGGAAAAAGACAGAAATTCCACTTATTTAGAGGCAAAAAAGCAGAAATTCCCCATATTTTGGAGCAAAAAATGAAGAAATTTCCTTTTTTTATGGCAAAAAGGTATGCATTCTTCTTATTTTTGGGCAAAAAAGCCGAAATTCCCCGATTTTGGAGCAAAATTGCAGAAATTCCCCTAATTGTGAGGCCAAAAGGCAGAAATTCTCCATATGTTGAGACAAAAGGACAGAAATTCTCTTTATTTTGGGGCAAAACTCAGAAATTTCACTTATTTGGTGGCAAAATTGCAGAAATTTCACTTATTTCAGAAAAAAAGCAGAAATTTTCTTATTTTGGGGCAAAAAGGCAGAAATTTCCCATATTTTAAGGCAAAAATACAGAAATTTCCTTTATTTTGTGGTAAAAAGGCTGAAATTCCCCTTATTTGGGGGCAAAAAGGCAGAAATTTCCCTAATTTTGGGGCAAAATTGCAGAAATTTCACTTACTTCATGGTAATAAGTCAGAAATTTTTTTTATTTTGGGGCAAAAAAGATAGAAATTTTCTTTGTTTTGGGGGAAAAAGACAGAAATTCCACTTATTTAGAGGCAAAAAGGCAGAAATTCCCCTTTTTTCGAGCAAAAATGAAGAAATTTCCCTATTTTATGGCAAAAAGGTATGCATTCTTCTTATTTTCGGGCAAAAAGGCAGAAATTCCCCGTATTTTGGAGCAAAATTGCAGAAATTCCCCTAATTGTGGGGCAAAAAGGCAGAAATTCCCTATATGTTGGGGCAAAAAGACAGAATTTCTCTTTATTTTGGGGCAAAACTCAGAATTTCCACTTACTTTGGGGCAAAATTCCAGAAATTTCCCTTATTTTGGAGCAAAATTGCAGAAATTTCACTTATTTTAGAAAAAAAGGCGGAAATTTTCTTATTTTAGGGCAAAAAGGCTGAAATTTCTTTTAGTTTGGTACAAAATTGCAGGAATTTTTCTTATTTTGGGGCAAAAAGCAGAAATTTCCCATATTTTGTGGCAAAAATGCAGAAATTCCCCTAATTTTGAGGTAAAAAGGCTGAAATTCCCCCTTTTTTGGTGCAGAAAGGCAGAAATTTCCCTTATTTTGGTGCAAAATTGCAGAAATTTCACTTATTTCAGGGTAATAAGTCTGAAATATTCCTTATTTTGGGGCAAAAAAGACAGAAATTCCATTTGTTTTGGGGGGAAAAGACAGAATTTCCACTTATTTAGAGGCAAAAAAGCAGAAATTCCCCTTATTTTTGAGCAAAAATAAAGAAATTTCCCTTTTTTATGGCAAAATGGTATGCATTTTTCTTATTTTCTGGCAAAAAGGCAGAAATTCCTCGCATTTTGGAGCAAAATTGCAGAAATTCCCCTATTTGTGGGGCAAAAAGTCAGAAATTCCCTATATGTTGGGGAAAAAAGAAAGAAATTCTCTATATTTTGGGGCAAAACTCAGAATTTCCACTTTCTTTGGGGCAAAATTCCAGAAATTTCCCTTATTTTGGGGCAAAATTGCAGAAATTTGACTTATTTTGGGCAAAATTGCAGAAATTTCACTTATTTCAGAAAAAAAGCAGAAATTTTCTTTTTTTTTGGGCAAAAAGGCAGAATTTTCTTTTATTTTGGTACAAAATTGCAGAAATTTTTCTTATTTTGGGGCAAAAAGCAGAAATTTCTCATATTTTGGGGCAAAAATGCAGAAATTCCCCTTATTTTGAGGTAAAAAAGCTGAAATTCTCCTTTTTGGGGTGCAAAAAGGCAGAAAATTCCCTTATTTTGGGGCAAAATAGCAGAAATTTCACTTATTTCAGGGTAATATTTCTGAAATTTTCCTTATTTTGGGGCAATAAGACAGAAATTCCCTTTGTTTTGAGGAAAAAGACAGAAATTCCACTTATTTAGAAGCAACAAAGCAGAAATTCCCCTTATTTTGGAGCAAAAATGAAGAAATTTCCCTTTTTTATGGCAAAAAGGTATGCATTCTTTTTATTTTCGGGCAAAAAAGCAGAAATTCCTTGCATTTTGGAGCAAAATTGCAGAAATTCCCCTAATTGTGGGGCAAAAATGCAGAAATTCTTTATATGTTGGGGCAAAAAGACAGAAATTCTTATATTTTGGGGTAAAACTCAGAATTTTCACATATTTTGGGGAAAAATTGCAGAAATTTCACTTATTTCAGAAAAAAAAGCAGAAATTTTCTTATTTTGTGGCAAAAAGGCAGAAATTTCTTTTATTTTGGTACAAAATTGCAGAAATTTTTTTTATTTTGGGCTAAAAAGGCAGAAATTTCCCATATTTTGGGGCAAAAATGCAGAAATTCTCCTTATTTTGAGGTAAAAAAGCTGAAATTCTCCTTTTTTGGGTGCAAAAAGGCAGAAATTTCCCTTATTTTTGGGCAAAATAGCAGAAATTTCACTTATTTCAGAGTAATATTTCCGAAATTTTCCTTATTTTGGGGCAAAAAGACAGAAATTCCCTTTGTTTTGAGGAAAAAGACGGAAATTCCACTTATTTAGAGGCAACAAAGCAGAAATTCCCCTTATTTTGGAGCAAAAATGAAGAAATTTCCTTTTTTTATGGCAAAGAGTTATGCATTCTTTTTATTTTCGGGCAAAAAAGGAGAAATTCCTTGTATTTTGGTGCAAAATTGCAGAAATTCCCCTAATTGTGGGGCAAAAATGCAGAAATTCTTTATATGTTGGGGCAAAAAGACAGAAAATCTTATATTTTGGGGTAAAATTCAGAATTTTCACTTATTTTGGGGAAAAATTGCAGAAATTTCACTTATTTCAGAAAATAAAGCAGAAATTTTCTTATTTTGGGGCAAAAAGGCAGAAATTTCTTTTATTTTGGTACAAAATTGCAGAAATTTTTCTTATTTTGGGCTAAAAAGGCAGAAATTTCCCTTATTTTGGGGCAAAAATGCAGAAATTCCCCTTATTTTGAGGTAAAAAGGCTGAAATTCTTTTTATTTGGGGGCAAAAAGGCAGAAATTTCCCTTATTTTGGGGCAAAATTGCAGAAATTTCACTTATTTCAGGGTAATAAGTCATAAATTCCTTTTATTTTGGGGCATAAAATACAGAAATTCCCTTTGTTTTGGGGAAAAAAGACAAAAATTCCACTTATTTAGAGGCAAAAAAGCAGAAATTCCCCTTATTTTGGAGCAAAAATGAAAAAATTTCCCTTTTATATGGCAAAAAGGAATGCATTCCCCTTATTTTCGGGCAAAAAGGCAGAAATTCCACGTATTTTGGAGCAAAATTGCAGAAATTCCCCTAATTGTGGGGCAAAAAGGCAGAAATTCCCTATATGTTGGGGCAAAAAGCAGAAATTCTCCTTATTTTGGGGCAAAACTCAGAAATTTCACTTATTTTAGGGCAAAACTCCAGAAATTTCGCTTATTTTGGTGCAAAATTGCAGAAATTTCACTTATTTCAGAAAAACAGCAGAAATTTTCTTATTTTGGGGCAAAAAGGCCGAAATTTCTTTTATTTTGGTACAAAATTGAAGAAATTTTTCTTATTTTGGGGCAAAAAGGCAGAAATTTCCCATATTTTGGTCAAAAATGCAGAAATTCCCCATATTTTGAGGTAAAAAGGCTGAAATTCCCATTATTTGGGAGCAAAAAGGCAGAAATTTCCCTTTTTTAGGGCAAAATTGCAGAAATTTCACTTATTTCAGGGTAATAAGTCAAAAATTTTCCTCATGTTGGGTTAAAAAAGACAGAAATTCCCTTTGTTTTTGGGGTAAAAAACAGAAATTCCATTTATTTAGAGGCAAAAAAGGAGAAATTCCCCTTAATTTAGAGCAAAACTGAAGAAATTTCCTTTTTTTATGGCAAAAAGGTATGCATTCTTCCTATTTTTGGGCAAAAGGGCAGAAATTTACCATATTTTGGGGCAAAAATGCAGAAATACCCTTTATTTTGAGGTAAAAAGGCTGAAATCCCACTTATTTAAGGGCAAAAAGGCAGAAATTTCCTATATTTTGGGGCAAAATTGCAGAAATTTCACTTATTTCAGGGTAATAAGTCAGAAATTTTCCTTATTTTGGGGCAAAAAAGACAGAAATTCTCTTTGTATTGGGGGAAAAAGACAGAAATTCCACTTATTTAGAGGCAAAAAAGCAGAAATTCCCCATATTTTGGAGCAAAAAATGAAGAAATTTCCTTTTTTTATGGCAAAAAGGTATGCATTCTTCTTATTTTTGGGCAAAAAAGCCGAAATTCCCCGATTTTGGAGCAAAATTGCAGAAATTCCCCTAATTGTGAGGCCAAAAGGCAGAAATTCTCCATATGTTGGGACAAAAGGACAGAAATTCTCTTTATTTTGGGGCAAAACTCAGAAATTTCACTTATTTGGTGGCAAAATTGCAGAAATTTCACTTATTTCAGAAAAAAAGCAGAAATTTTCTTATTTTGGGGCAAAAAGGCAGAAATTTCCCATATTTTAAGGCAAAAATACAGAAATAACCTTTATTTTGTGGTAAAAAGGCTGAAATTCCCCTTATTTGGGGGCAAAAAGGCAGAAATTTCCCTAATTTTGGGGCAAAATTGCAGAAATTTCACTTACTTCATGGTAATAAGTCAGAAATTTTTTTTATTTTGGGGCAAAAAAGACAGAAATTTTCTTTGTTTTGGGGGAAAAAGACAGAAATTCCACTTATTTAGAGGCAAAAAGGCAGAAATTCCCCTTTTTTCGAGCAAAAATGAAGAAATTTCCCTATTTTATGGCAAAAAGGTATGCATTCTTCTTATTTTCGGGCAAAAAGGCAGAAATTCCCCGTATTTTGGAGCAAAATTGCAGAAATTCCCTTAATTGTGGGGCAAAAAGGCAGAAATTCCCTATATGTTGGGACAAAAAGACAAAATTTCTCTTTATTTTGGGGCAAAACTCAGAATTTCCACTTACTTTGGGGCAAAATTCCAGAAATTTCCCTTATTTTGGAGCAAAATTGAAGAAATTTCACTTATTTTAGAAAAAAAGGCTGAAATTTTCTTATTTTAGGGCAAAAAGGCTGAAATTTCTTTTAGTTTGGTACAAAATTGCAGAAATTTTTCTTATTTTGGGGCAAAAAGCAGAAATTTTCCATATTTTGTGGCAAAAATGCTGAAATTCCCCTAATTTTGAGGTAAAAAGGCTGAAATTCCCCCTTTTTTGGTGCAGAAAGGCAGAAATTTCCCTTATTTTGGGGCAAAATTGCAGAAATTTCACTTATTTCAGGGTAATAAGTCTGAAATATTCCTTATTTTGGGGCAAAAAAAACAGAAATTCCATTTGTTTTGGGGGGAAAAGACAGAATTTCCACTTATTTAGAGGCAAAAAAGCAGAAATTCCCCTTATTTTCGAGCAAAAATAAAGAAATTTCCCTTTTTTATGGCAAAATGGTATGCATTTTTCTTATTTTCGGGCAAAAAGGCAGAAATTCCCCGCATTTTGGAGCAAAATTGCAGAAATTCCCCTATTTGTGGGGCAAAAAGTCAGAAATTCCCTATATGTTGGGGAAAAAAGAAAGAAATTCTCTATATTTTGGGGCAAAACTCAGAAATTCCACTTTCTTTGGGGCAAAATTCCAGAAATTTCCCTTATTTTGGGGCAAAATTGCAGAAATTTGACTTATTTTGGGCAAAATTGCAGAAATTTCACTTATTTCAGAAAAAAAGCAGAAATTTTCTTTTTTTGGGTAAAAAGACAGAATTTTCTTTTATTTTGGTACAAAATTGCAGAAATTTTTCTTATTTCGGGGCAAATAGCAGAAATTTCTCATATTTTGGGGCAAAAATGCAGAAATTCCCCTTATTTTGAGGTAAAAAGCCTGAAATTCTCCTTTTTGGGGTGCAAAAAGGCAGAAAATTCTTTTATTTTGGGGCAAAATAGCAGAAATTTCACTTATTTCAGGGTAATATTTCCGAAATTTTTCTTATTTAGGGGCAATAAGACAGAAATTCCCTTTGTTTTGAGGAAAAAGACAGAAATTCCACTTATTTAGAAGCAACAAAGCAGAAATTCCCCTTATTTTGGAGCAAAAATGAAGAAATTTCCCTTTTTTATGGCAAAAAGGTATGCATTCTTTTTATTTTCGGGCAAAAAAGCAGAAATTCCTTGTATTTTGGAGCAAAATTGCAGAAATTCCCCTAATTGTGGGGCAAAAATGCAGAAATTCTTTATATGTTGGGGCAAAAAGACAGAAATTCTTATATTTTGGGGTAAAACTCAGAATTTTCACATATTTTGGGGAAGAATTGCAGAAATTTCACTTATTTCAGAAAAAAAAGCAGAAATTTTCTTATTTTGGGGCAAAAAGGCAGAAATTTCTTTTATTTTGGTACAAAATTGCAGAAATTTTTCTTATTTTGGGCTAAAAAGTCAGAAATTTCCCATATTTTGGGGCAAAAATGCAGAAATTCCCCTTATTTTGAGGTAAAAATGCTGAAATTCTCCTTTTTTGGGTGCAAAAAGGCAGAAATTTCCCTTATTTTTGGGCAAAATAGCAGAAATTTCACTTATTTCAGGGTAATATTTCCGAAATTTTCCTTATTTTGGGGCAAAAAGACAGAAATTCCCTTTGTTTTGAAGAAAAAGACAGAAATTCCACTTATTTAGAGGCAACAAAGCAGAAATTCCCCTTATTTTGGAGCAAAAATGAAGAAATTTCCCTTTTTTATGGCAAAGAGGTATTCACTCTTCTTATTTTTGGGCAAAAAGGCAGATATTCCCCGTATTTTGGAGCAAAATTGCAGAAATTCCACCAATTGTGGGGCAAAAAGGCAGAAATTCCCTATATGTTGGGGAAAAAAAGACAAAATTTCTCCTTAT
The DNA here is from genome assembly GCF_963924665.1 of Micromys minutus. Lineage (NCBI taxonomy): Eukaryota > Metazoa > Chordata > Mammalia > Rodentia > Muridae > Micromys > Micromys minutus. The sequence continues at coordinate 2,172,663 of NW_027667133.1, read as the reverse complement.
TGTGGAGCAAAACTAAGAAATTCCACTTATTTTGGGGCAAAATTACAGAAATTCCCCTTATTTTGAGGCAAAATTGCAGATATTTGACTTATTTCAGAAAAAAAGCAGAAATTTTCTTATTTTGGGTCAAAAAGGAAGAAATTTCTTTAATTTTGGTACAAAATTGCAGAAATTTTTCTTATTTTGGGGCAAAAGGCAGAAATTTTCCATATTTTGGGGCAAAAATGCAGAAATTCCCCTTATTTTGAGGTAAAAAGGCTGAAATTCCCCTTATTTGGGGCCAAAAGGCAGAAATTTCACTTATTTTGGGGCAAAATTGCAGAAATTTCACTTATTTCAGAGAAATAAATCAGAAATTTTTCTAATTTTGGGGCAAAAATGACAGAAATTCCCTTTGTTTAGGGGGAAAATAACAGAAATTCCACTTATTTAGAGGCAAAATGCAGAAATTCCCCTTTTTTGGACAAAAATGAAGAAATTTCCCTTTTTTATGGCAAAAAGGTATGCACTCTTCTTATTTTTGGGCAAAAAGGCAGAAATTCCCTGTATTTTGGAGCAAAATTTTAGAAATTTACCTAATTGTGGGGCAAAAAGGCAGAAATTCCCTATATGTTGGGGCAAAAAGACAGAAATTCTCATTAATTTGTGGCAAAACTCAGAAATTCCACTTATTTTGGGGCAAAATTCCAGAAATTTCACTTTTTTGAGGCAAAATTGCAGAAATTTGACTTATTTCAGAAAAAAAGCAGAAATTTTCTTATTTTGGAATAAAAAGGCAGAAATTTCTTTTATTTTGGTACAAAATTGCAGAAATTTTTCTTATTTTGGGGCAAAAAGGCAGAAATTTACCATATTTTGGCGCAAAAATGCAGAAATACCCCTTATTTTGGGGTAAAAAGGCTGAAATTCCACTTATTTAAGGGCAAAAAGGCAGAAATTTCCTATATTTTGGGGCAAAATTGCAGAAATTTCACTTATTTCAGGGTAATAAGTCAGAAATTTTCCTTATTTTGGGGCAAAAAAGACAGAAATTCTCTTTGTATTGGGGGAAAAAGACAGAAATTCCACTTATTTAGAGGCAAAAAAGCAGAAATTCCCCATATTTTGGAGCAAAAAATGAAGAAATTTCCTTTTTTTATGGCAAAAAGGTATGCATTCTTCTTATTTTTGGGCAAAAAAGCCGAAATTCCCCGATTTTGGAGCAAAATTGCAGAAATTCCCCTAATTGTGAGGCCAAAAGGCAGAAATTCTCCATATGTTGGGACAAAAGGACAGAAATTCTCTTTATTTTGGGGCAAAACTCAGAAATTTCACTTATTTGGTGGCAAAATTGCAGAAATTTCACTTATTTCAGAAAAAAAGCAGAAATTTTCTTATTTTGGGGCAAAAAGGCAGAAATTTCCCATATTTTAAGGCAAAAATACAGAAATTTCCTTTATTTTGTGGTAAAAAGGCTGAAATTCCCCTTATTTGGGGGCAAAAAGGCAGAAATTTCCCTAATTTTGGGGCAAAATTGCAAAAATTTCACTTACTTCATGGTAATAAGTCAGAAATTTTTTTTTATTTTGGGGCAAAAAAGACAGAAATTTTCTTTGTTTTGGGGGAAAAAGACAGAAATTCCACTTATTTAGAGGTAAAAAGGCAGAAATTCCCCTTTTTTCGAGCAAAAATAAAGAAATTTCCCTATTTTATGGCAAAAAGGTATGCATTCTTCTTATTTTCGGGCAAAAAGGCAGAAATTCCCCGTATTTTGGAGCAAAATTGCAGAAATTCCCCTAATTGTGGGGCAAAAAGGCAGAAATTCCCTATATGTTGGGGCAAAAAGACAGAATTTCTCTTTATTTTGGGGCAAAACTCAGAATTTCCACTTACTTTGGGGCAAAATTCCAGAAATTTCCCTTATTTTGGAGCAAAATTGCAGAAATTTCACTTATTTTAGAAAAAAAGGCGGAAATTTTCTTATTTTAGGGCAAAAAGGCTGAAATTTCTTTTAGTTTGGTACAAAATTGCAGGAATTTTTCTTATTTTGGGGCAAAAAGCAGAAATTTCCCATATTTTGTTGCAAAAATGCAGAAATTCCCCTAATTTTGTGGTAAAAAGACTGAAATTCCCACTTTTTTGGTGCAGAAAGGCAGAAATTTCCCTTATTTTGGTGCAAAATTGCAGAAATTTCACTTATTTCAGGGTAATAAGTCTGAAATATTCCTTATTTTGGGGCAAAAAAGACAGAAATTCCATTTGTTTTGGGGGGAAAAGACAGAATTTCCACTTATTTAGAGGCAAAAAAGCAGAAATTCCCCTTATTTTTGAGCAAAAATAAAGAAATTTCCCTTTTTTATGGCAAAATGGTATGCATTTTTCTTATTTTCTTGCAAAAAGGCAGAAATTCCTCGCATTTTGGAGCAAAATTGCAGAAATTCCCCTATTTGTGGGGCAAAAAGTCAGAAATTCCCTATATGTTGGGGAAAAAAGAAAGAAATTCTCTATATTTTGGGGCAAAACTCAGAAATTCCACTTTCTTTGGGGCAAAATTCCAGAAATTTCCCTTATTTTGGGGCAAAATTGCAGAAATTTGACATATTTTGGGCAAAATTGCAGAAATTTCACTTATTTCAGAAAAAAAGCAGAAATTTTCTTTTTTTTGGGCAAAAAGGCAGAATTTTCTTTTATTTTGGTACAAAATTGCAGAAATTTTTCTTATTTTGGGGCAAAAAGCAGAAATTTCTCATATTTTTTGGGGCAAAAATGCAGAAATTCCTCTTATTTTGAGGTAAAAAAGCTGAAATTCTCCTTTTTGGGGTGCAAAAAGGCAGAAAATTCCCTTATTTTGGGGCAAAATAGCAGAAATTTCAATTATTTCAGGGTAATATTTCCGAAATTTTCCTTTTTTTGGGGCAATAAGACAGAAATTCCCTTTGTTTAGAGGAAAAAGACAGAAATTCCACTTATTTAGAAGCAACAAAGCAGAAATTCCCCTTATTTTGGAGCAAAAATGAAGAAATTTCCCTTTTTTATGGCAAAAAGGTATGCATTCTTTTTATTTTCGGGCAAAAAAGCAGAAATTCCTTGTATTTTGGAGCAAAATTGCAGAAATTCCCCTAATTGTGGGGCAAAAATGCAGAAATTCTTTATATGTTGGGGCAAAAAGACAGAAATTCTTATATTTTGGGGTAAAACTCAGAATTTTCACATATTTTGGGGAAAAATTGCAGAAATTTCACTTATTTCAGAAAAAAAGCAGAAATTTTCTTATTTTGGGCTAAAAAGGCAGAATTTTCCCATATTTTGGGGCAAAAATGCAGAAATTCCCCTTATTTTGAGGTAAAAAGGCTGAAATTCTTCTTATTTGGGGGCAAAAAGGCAGAAATTTCCTTTATTTTGGGGCAAAATTACAGAAATTTCACTTATTTCAGGGTAATAAGTCATAAATTCCTTTTATTTTGGGGCATAAAAGACAGAAATTCCCTTTGTTTTGGGGAAAAAGGACAAAAATTCCACTTTTTAGAGGCAAAAAAGCAGAAATTCCCCTTATTTTGGAGCAAAAATGAAAAAATTTCCCTTTTATATGGCAAAAAGGAATGCATTCCCCTTATTTTCAGGCAAAAAGGCAGAAATTCCCCGTATTTTGGAGCAAAATTGCAGAAATTCCCCTAATTGTGGGGCAAAAAGGCAGAAATTCCCTATATGTTGGGGCAAAAAGCAGAAATTCTCCTTATTTTGGGGCAAAACTCAGAAATTTCACTTATTTTAGGGCAAAACTCCAGAAATTTCGCTTATTTTGGTGCAAAATTGCAGAAATTTCACTTATTTCAGAAAAAAAGCAGAAATTTTCTTATTTTGGGGCAAAAAGGCCGAAATTTCTTTTATTTTGGTACAAAATTGAAGAAATTTTTCTTATTTTGGGGCAAAAAGGCAGAAATTTCCCATATTTGGTCAAAAATGCAGAAATTCCCCATATTTTGAGGTAAAAAGGCTGAATTTCCCATTATTTGGGAGCAAAAAGGCAGAAATTTTCCTTTTTTTAGGGCAAATTTGCAGAAATTTCACTTATTTCAGGGTAATAAGTCAAAAATTTTCCTTATGTTGGGTTAAAAAAGACAGAAATTCCCTTTGTTTTTGGGGTAAAAAACAGAAATTCCACTTATTTAGAGGCAAAAAAAGAAATTCCCCTTAATTTAGAGCAAAACTGAAGAAATTTCCTTTTTATGGCAAAAAGGTATGCATTCTTCCTATTTTTGGGCAAAAGGGCAGAAATTTACCATATTTTGGGGCAAAAATGCAGAAATACCCTTTATTTTGAGGTAAAAATGCTGAAATCCCACTTATTTAAGGGCAAAAAGGCAGAAATTTCCTTTATTTTGGGGCAAAATTGCAGAAATTTCACTTATTTCAGGGTAATAAGTCAGAAATTTTCCTTATTTTGGGGCAAAAAAGACAGAAATTCTCTTTGTATTGGGGGAAAAAGACAGAAATTCCACTTATTTAGAGGCAAAAAAGCAGAAATTCCCCATATTTTGGAGCAAAAAATGAAGAAATTTCCTTTTTTTATGGCAAAAAGGTATGCATTCTTCTTATTTTTGGGCAGAAAAGCCGAAATTCCCCGTATTTTGGAGCAAAATTGCAGAAATTCCCCTAATTGTGAGGCCAAAAGGCAGAAATTCTCCATATGTTGAAACAAAAGGACAGAAATTCTCTTTATTTTGGGGCAAAACTCAGAAATTTCACTTATTTGGTGGCAAAATTGCAGAAATTTCACTTTTTTTAGGCAAAATTGCAGAAATTTGACTTATTTCAGAAAAAAAGCAGAAATTTTCTTATTTTGGAATAAAAAGGCAGAAATTTCTTTTATTTTGGTACAAAATTGCAGAAATTTTTCTTATTTTGGGGCAAAAAGGCAGAAATTTACCATATTTTGGCGCAAAAATGCAGAAATACCCCTTATTTTGTGGTAAAAAGGCTGAAATTCCACTTATTTAAGGGCAAAAAGGCAGAAATTTCCTATATTTTGGGGCAAAATTGCAGAAATTTCACTTATTTCAGGGTAATAAGTCAGAAATTTTCCTTATTTTGGGGCAAAAAAGACAGAAATTCTCTTTGTATTGGGGGAAAAAGACAGAAATTCCACTTATTTAGAGGCAAAAAAGCAGAAATTCCCCATATTTTGGAGCAAAAAATGAAGAAATTTCCTTTTTTTATGGCAAAAAGGTATGCATTCTTCTTATTTTTGGGCAAAAAAGCCGAAATTCCCCGATTTTGGAGCAAAATTGCAGAAATTCCCCTAATTGTGAGGCCAAAAGGCAGAAATTCTCCATATGTTGGCACAAAAGGACAGAAATTCTCTTTATTTTGGGGCAAAACTCAGAAATTTCACTTATTTGGTGGCAAAATTGCAGAAATTTCACTTATTTCAGAAAAAAAGCAGAAATTTTCTTATTTTGGGGCAAAAAGGCAGAAATTTCCCATATTTTAAGGCAAAAATACAGATATTTCCTTTATTTTGTGGTAAAAAGGCTGAAATTCTCCTTATTTGGGGGCAAAAAGGCAGAAATTTCCCTAATTTTGGGGCAAAATTGCAGAAATTTCACTTACTTCATGGTAATAAGTCAGAAATTTTTTTTATTTTGGGGCAAAAAAGACAGAAATTTTCGTTGTTTTGGGGGAAAAAGACAGAAATTCCACTTATTTAGAGGCAAAAAGGCAGAAATTCCCCTTTTTTCGAGCAAAAATGAAGAAATTTCCCTATTTTATGGCAAAAAGGTATGCATTCTTCTTATTTTCGGGCAAAAAGGCAGAAATTCCCCGTATTTTGGAGCAAAATTGCAGAAATTCCCCTAATTGTGGGGCAAAAAGGCAGAAATTCCCTATACGTTGGGGCAAAAAGACAGAATTTCTCTTTATATTGGGGCAAAACTCAGAATTTCCACTAACTTTGGGGCAAAATTCCAGAAATTTCCCTTATTTTGGAGCAAAATTGCAGAAATTTCACTTATTTTAGAAAAAAAGGCGGAAATTTTCTTATTTTAGGGCAAAAAGGCTGAAATTTCTTTTAGTTTGGTACAAAATTGCAGGAATTTTTCTTATTTTGGTGCAAAAAGCAGAAATTTCCCATATTTTGTGGCAAAAATGCAGAAATTCCCCTAATTTTGAGGTAAAAAGGCTGAAATTCCCCCTTTTTTGGTGCAGAAAGGCAGAAATTTCCCTTATTTTGGTGCAAAATTGCAGAAATTTCACTTATTTCAGGGTAATAAGTCTGAAATATTCCTTATTTTGGGGCAAAAAAGACAGAAATTCCATTTGTTTTGGGGGGAAAAGACAGAATTTCCACTTATTTAGAGGCAAAAAAGCAGAAATTCCCCTTATTTTCGAGCAAAAATAAAGAAATTTCCCTTTTTTATGGCAAAATGGTATGCATTTTTCTTATTTTCTGGCAAAAAGGCAGAAATTCCTCGCATTTTGGAGCAAAATTGCAGAAATTCCCCTATTTGTGGGGCCAAAAGTCAGAAATTCCCTATATGTTGGGGAAAAAAGAAAGAAATTCTCTATATTTTGGGGCAAAACTCAGAAATTCCACTTTCTTTGGGGCAAAATTCCAGAAATTTCCCTTATTTTGGGGCAAAATTGCAGAAATTTGACATATTTTGGGCAAAATTGCAGAAATTTCACTTATTTCAGAAAAAAAGCAGAAATTTTCTTTTTTTTGGGCAAAAAGGCAGAATTTTCTTTTATTTTGGTACAAAATTGCAGAAATTTTTCTTATTTTGGGGCAAAAAGCAGAAATTTCTCATATTTTTTGGGGCAAAAATGCAGAAATTCCTCTTATTTTGAGGTAAAAAAGCTGAAATTCTCCTTTTTGGGGTGCAAAAAGGCAGAAAATTCCCTTATTTTGGGGCAAAATAGCAGAAATTTCAATTATTTCAGGGTAATATTTCCGAAATTTTCCTTTTTTTGGGGCAATAAGACAGAAATTCCCTTTGTTTTGAGGAAAAAGACAGAAATTCCACTTATTTAGAAGCAACAAAGCAGAAATTCCCCTTATTTTGGAGCAAAAATGAAGAAATTTCCCTTTTTTATGGCAAAAAGGTATGCATTCTTTTTATTTTCGGGCAAAAAAGCAGAAATTCCTTGTATTTTGGAGCAAAATTGCAGAAATTCCCCTAATTGTGGGGCAAAAATGCAGAAATTCTTTATATGTTGGGGCAAAAAGACAGAAATTCTTATATTTTGGGGTAAAACTCAGAATTTTCACATATTTTGGGGAAAAATTGCAGAAATTTCACTTATTTCAGAAAAAAAGCAGAAATTTTCTTATTTTGGGCTAAAAAGGCAGAAATTTCCCATATTTTGGGGCAAAAATGCAGAAATTCCCCTTATTTTGAGGTAAAAAGGCTGAAATTCTTCTTATTTGGGGGCAAAAAGGCAGAAATTTCCTTTATTTTGGGGCAAAATTACAGAAATTTCACTTATTTCAGGGTAATAAGTCATAAATTCCTTTTATTTTGGGGCATAAAAGACAGAAATTCCCTTTGTTTTGGGGAAAAAGGACAAAAATTCCACTTTTTAGAGGCAAAAAAGCAGAAATTCCCCTTATTTTGGAGCAAAAATGAAAAAATTTCCCTTTTATATGGCAAAAAGGAATGCATTCCCCTTATTTTCAGGCAAAAAGGCAGAAATTCCCCGTATTTTGGAGCAAAATTGCAGAAATTCCCCTAATTGTGGGGCAAAAAGGCAGAAATTCCCTATATGTTGGGGCAAAAAGCAGAAATTCTCCTTATTTTGGGGCAAAACTCAGAAATTTCACTTATTTTAGGGCAAAACTCCAGAAATTTCGCTTATTTTGGTGCAAAATTGCAGAAATTTCACTTATTTCAGAAAAAAAGCAGAAATTTTCTTATTTTGGGGCAAAAAGGCCGAAATTTCTTTTATTTTGGTACAAAATTGAAGAAATTTTTCTTATTTTGGGGCAAAAAGGCAGAAATTTCCCATATTTGGTCAAAAATGCAGAAATTCCCCATATTTTGAGGTAAAAAGGCTGAAATTCCCATTATTTGGGAGCAAAAAGGCAGAAATTTTCCTTTTTTTAGGGCAAATTTGCAGAAATTTCACTTATTTCAGGGTAATAATTCAAAAATTTTCCTTATGTTGGGTTAAAAAAGACAGAAATTCCCTTTGTTTTTGGGGTAAAAAACAGAAATTCCACTTATTTAGAGGCAAAAAAAGAAATTCCCCTTAATTTAGAGCAAAACTGAAGAAATTTCCTTTTTATGGCAAAAAGGTATGCATTCTTCCTATTTTTGGGCAAAAGGGCAGAAATTTACCATATTTTGGGGCAAAAATGCAGAAATACCCTTTATTTTGAGGTAAAAATGCTGAAATCCCACTTATTTAAGGGCAAAAAGGCAGAAATTTCCTTTATTTTGGGGCAAAATTGCAGAAATTTCACTTATTTCAGGGTAATAAGTCAGAAATTTTCCTTATTTTGGGGCAAAAAATACAGAAATTCTCTTTGTATTGGGGGAAAAAGACAGAAATTCCACTTATTTAGAGGCAAAAAAGCAGAAATTCCCCATATTTTGGAGCAAAAAATGAAGAAATTTCCTTTTTTTATGGCAAAAAGGTATGCATTCTTCTTATTTTTGGGCAGAAAAGCCGAAATTCCCGGATTTTGGAGCAAAATTGCAGAAATTCCCCTAATTGTGAGGCCAAAAGGCAGAAATTCTCCATATGTTGAAACAAAAGGACAGAAATTCTCTTTATTTTGGGGCAAAACTCAGAAATTTCACTTATTTGGTGGCAAAATTGCAGAAATTTCACTTTTTTGAGGCAAAATTGCAGAAATTTGACTTATTTCAGAAAAAAAGCAGAAATTTTCTTATTTTGGAATAAAAAGGCAGAAATTTCTTTTATTTTGGTACAAAATTGCAGAAATTTTTCTTATTTTGGGGCAAAAAGGCAGAAATTTACCATATTTTGGCGCAAAAATGCAGAAATACCCCTTATTTTGTGGTAAAAAGGCTGAAATTCCACTTATTTAAGGGCAAAAAGGCAGAAATTTCCTATATTTTGGGGCAAAATTGCAGAAATTTCACTTATTTCAGGGTAATAATTCAGAAATTTTCCTTATTTTGGGGCAAAAAAGACAGAAATTCTCTTTGTATTGGGGGAAAAAGACAGAAATTCCACTTATTTAGAGGCAAAAAAGCAGAAATTCCCCATATTTTGGAGCAAAAAATGAAGAAATTTCCTTTTTTTATGGCAAAAAGGTATGCATTCTTCTTATTTTTGGGCAAAAAAGCCGAAATTCCCCGATTTTGGAGCAAAATTGCAGAAATTCCCCTAATTGTGAGGCCAAAAGGCAGAAATTCTCCATATGTTGGCACAAAAGGACAGAAATTCTCTTTATTTTGGGGCAAAACTCAGAAATTTCACTTATTTGGTGGCAAAATTGCAGAAATTTCACTTATTTCAGAAAAAAAGCAGAAATTTTCTTATTTTGGGGCAAAAAGGCAGAAATTTCCCATATTTTAAGGCAAAACTACAGAAATTTCCTTTATTTTGTGGTAAAAAGGCTGAAATTCCCCTTATTTGGGGGCAAAAAGGCTGAAATTTCTTTTAGTTTGGTACAAAATTGCAGGAATTTTTCTTATTTTGGGGCAAAAAGCAGAAATTTCCCATATTTTGTTGCAAAAATGCAGAAATTCCCCTAATTTTGAGGTAAAAAGGCTGAAATTCCCCCTTTTTTGGTGCAGAAAGGCAGAAATTTCCCTTATTTTGGTGCAAAATTGCAGAAATTTCACTTATTTCAGGGTAATAAGTCTGAAATATTCCTTATTTTGGGGCAAAAAAGACAGAAATTCCATTTGTTTTGGGGGGAAAAGACAGAATTTCCACTTATTTAGAGGCAAAAAAGCAGAAATTCCCCTTATTTTTGAGCAAAAATAAAGAAATTTCCCTTTTTTATGGCAAAATGGTATGCATTTTTCTTATTTTCTGGCAAAAAGGCAGAAATTCCTCGCATTTTGGAGCAAAATTGCAGAAATTCCCCTATTTGTGGGGCAAAAAGTCAGAAATTCCCTATATGTTGGGGAAAAAAGAAAGAAATTCTCTATATTTTGGGGCAAAACTCAGAAATTCCACTTTCTTTGGGGCAAAATTCCAGAAATTTCCCTTATTTTGGGGCAAAATTGCAGAAATTTGACATATTTTGGGCAAAATTGCAGAAATTTCACTTATTTCAGAAAAAAAGCAGAAATTTTCTTTTTTTTGGGCAAAAAGGCAGAATTTTCTTTTATTTTGGTACAAAATTGCAGAAATTTTTCTTATTTTGGGGCAAAAAGCAGAAATTTCTCATATTTTGGGGCAAAAATGCAGAAATTCCCCTTATTTTGAGGTAAAAAAGCTGAAATTCTCCTTTTTGGGGTGCAAAAAGGCAGAAAATTCCCTTATTTTGGGGCAAAATAGCAGAAATTTCACTTATTTCAGGGTAATATTTCCGAAATTTTCTTTATTTTGGGGCAATAAGACAGAAATTCCCTTTGTTTTGAGGAAAAAGACAGAAATTCCACTTATTTAGAAGCAACAAAGCAGAAATTCCCCTTATTTTGGAGCAAAAATGAAGAAATTTCCCTTTTTTATGGCAAAAAGTTATGCATTCTTTTTATTTTCGGGCAAAAAAGCAGACATTCCTTGTATTTTGGAGCAAAATTGCAGAAATTCCCCTAATTGTGGGGCAAAAATGCAGAAATTCTTTATATGTTGGTGCAAAAAGACAGAAATTCTTATATTTTGGGCTAAAACTCAGAATTTTCACATATTTTGGGGAAAAATTGCAGAAATTTCACTTATTTCAGAAAAAAAAGCAGAAATTTTCTTATTTTGGGGCAAAAAGGCAGAAATTTCTTTTATTTTGGTACAAAATTGCAGAAATTTTTCTTATTTTGGGCTAAAAAGTCAGAAATTTCCCATATTTTGGGGCAAAAATGCAGAAATTCCCCTTATTTTGAGGTAAAAAAGCTGAAATTCTCCTTTTTTGGGTGCAAAAAGGCAGAAATTTCCCTTATTTTGGGGCAAAATAGCAGAAATTTCACTTATTTCAGGGTAATATTTCCGACATTTTCCTTATTTTGGGGCAAAAAGACAGAAATTCCCTTTGTTTTGAAGAAAAAGACAGAAATTCCACTTATTTAGAGGCAACAAAGCAGAAATTCCCCTTATTTTGGAGCAAAAATGAAGAAATTTCCCTTTTTTATGGCAAAGAGGTATGCACTCTTCTTATTTTCGGGCAAAAAGGCAGATATTCCCCGTATTTTGGAGCAAAATTGCAGAAATTCCCCTAATTGTGGGGCAAAAAGGCAGAAATTCCCTATATGTTGGGGAAAAAACACAAAATTTCTCCTTATTTTGGGGCAAAACTCAGAAATTCCACTTATTTTGGGGCAAAATTATAGAAACTCTGCTTATTTTGAGGCAAAATTGCAGAAATTTGACTTATTTCAGAAAAAAAGCAGAAATTTTCTTATTTTGGGTCAAAAAGGAAGAAATTTCTTTAATTTTGGTACAAAATTGCAGAAATTTTTCTTATTTTGGGGCAAAAGGCAGAAATTTCCCATATTTTGGGGCAAAAATGCAGAAATTTCCCTTATTTTGAGGTAAAAAGGCTGAAATTCCCCTTATTTGGGGCCAAAAGGCAGAAATTTCACTTATTTTGGGGCAAAATTGCAGAAATTTCACTTATTTCAGAGAAATAAATCAGAAATTTTTCTAATTTTGGGGCAAAAATGACAGAAATTCCCTTTGTTTTGGGGGAAAATAACAGAAATTCTACTTATTTAGAGGCAAAAAAGCAGAAATTCCCCTTATTTTGGACAAAAATGAAGAAATTTCCCTTTTTTATGGCAAAAAGGTATGCACTCTTCTTATTTTTGGGCAAAAAGGCAGAAATTCCCTGTATTTTGGAGCAAAATTTTAGAAATTTACCTAATTGTGGGGCAAAAAGGCAGAAATTCCCTATATGTTGGGGCAAAAAGACAGAAATTCTCCTTAATTTGGGGCAAAACTCAGAAATTCCACTTATTTTGGGGCAAAATTCCAGAAATTTCACTTTTTTTGAGGCAAAATTGCAGAAATTTGACTTATTTCAGAAAAAAAGCAGAAATTTTCTTATTTTGGAATAAAAAGGCAGAAATTTCTTTTATTTTGGTACAAAATTGCAGAAATTTTTCTTATTTTGGGGCAAAAAGGCAGAAATTTACCATATTTTGGGGCAAAAATGCAGAAATACCCCTTATTTTGTGGTAAAAAGGCTGAAATTCCACTTATTTAAGGGCAAAAAGGCAGAAATTTCCTATATTTTGGGGCAAAATTGCAGAAATTTCACTTATTTCAGGGTAATAAGTCAGAAATTTTCCTTATTTTGGGGCAAAAAAGACAGAAATTCCCTTTGTTTAGGGGGAAAAAGACAAATTCAACTTATTTAAAGGCAAAAAAAAGCAGAAATTCCCCATATTTTGGAGGATAAATGAAGAAATTTTCTTTTTTTATGGGAAAAAGGTATGCATTCTTCATATTTTTGGGCAGAAAAGCCGAAATTCCCCGTATTTTGAGATAAATTGCAGAAATTCCCCTAATTCTGAGGCAAAAATGCAGAAATTCTCCATATGTTGGGACAAAAAGACAGAAATTCGCTTTATTTTCGGGCAAAAATCAGAAATTTCACTTATTTGGTGGCAAATTGCAGAAATTTCACTTATTTCAGAAAAAAAGCAGAAATTTTCTTATTTTGGGGCAAAAAGGTAGAAATTTCCCATATTTATGGCAAAAATACAGAAATTTTTTTTATTTTGTGGTAAAAAGGCTGAAATTCCCCTTATTTGGGGGCAAAAAGGCAGAAATTTCCCTAATTTTGGGGCAAAATTGCAGAAATTTCACTTACTTCATGGTAATAAGTCATAAATTTTTTTTATTTTGGGGCAAAAAAGTCAGAAATTTTCTTTGTTTTGGGGGAAAAAGACAGAAATTCCACTTATTTAGAGGCAAAAAGGCAGAAATTCCCCTTTTTTCGAGCAAAAATAAAGAAATTTCCCTATTTTATGGCAAAAAGGTATGCATTCTTCTAATTTTCGGGCAAAAAGGCAGAAATTCTCCGTATTTTGGAGCAAAATTGCAGAAATTCCCCTAATTGTGGGGCAAAAAGGCAGAAATTCCCTATATGTTGGGGCAAAAAGACAGAATTTCTCTTTATTTTGGGGCAAAACTCAGAATTTCCACTTACTTTGGGGCAAAATTCCAGAAATTTCCCTTATTTTGGAGCAAAATTGCAGAAATTTTACTTGTTTTCGGGCAAAATTTCAGAAATTTCACTTATTTTAGAAAAAAAGGCGGAAATTTTCTTATTTTAGGGCAAAAAGGCTGAAATTTCTGTTAGTTTGGTACAAAATTGCAGGAATTTTTCTTATTTTGGGGCAAAAAGCAGAAATTTCCCATATTTTGTGGCATTAATGCAGAAATTCCCCTAATTTTGAGGTAAAAAGGCTGAAATTCCCCCTTTTTTTGTGCAGAAAGGCAGAAATTTCCCTTATTTTGGGGCAAAATTGCAGAAATTTCACTTATTTCAGGGTAATAAGTCTGAAATATTCCTTATTTTGGGGCAAAAAAGACAGAAATTCCATTTGTTTTGGGGGGAAAAGACAGAATTTCCACTTATTTAGAGGCAAAAAAGCAGAAATTCCCCTTATTTTCGAGCAAAAATAAAGAAATTTCCCTTTTTTATGGCAAAATGGTATGCATTTTTCTTATTTTCGGGCAAAAAGGCAGAAATTCCCCGCATTTTGGAGCAAAATTGCAGAAATTCCCCTATTTGTGGGGCAAAAAGTCAGAAATTCCCTATATGTTGGGGAAAAAAGAAAGAAATTCTCTATATTTTGGGGCAAAACTCAGAAATTCCACTTTCTTTGGGGCAAAATTCCAGAAATTTCCCTTATTTTGGGGCAAAATTGCAGAAATTTGACTTATTTTGGGCAAAATTGCAGAAATTTCACTTATTTCAGAAAAAAAGCAGAAATTTTCTTTTTTTGGGCAAAAAGGCAGAATTTTCTTTTATTTTAATACAAAATTGCAGAAATTTTTCTTATTTTGGGGCAAAAAGCAGAAATTTCTCATATTTTGGGGCAAAAATGCAGAAATTCCCCTTATTTTGAGGTAAAAAAGCTGAAATTCTCCTTTTTGGGGTGCAAAAAGGCAGAAAATTCCCTTATTTTGGGGCAAAATAGCAGAAATTTCACTTATTTCAGGGTAATATTTCCGAAATTTTTCTTTTTTTGGGGCAATAAGACAGAAATTCCCTTTGTTTTGAGGAAAAAGACAGAAATTCCACTTATTTAGAAGCAACAAAGCAGAAATTCCCCTTATTTTGGAGCAAAAATGAAGAAATTTCCCTTTTTTATGGCAAAAAGGTATGCATTCTTTTTATTTTCGGGCAAAAAAGCAGAAATTCCTTGTATTTTGGAGCAAAATTGCAGAAATTCCCCTAATTGTGGGGCAAAAATGCAGAAATTCTTTATATGTTGGGGCAAAAAGACAGAAATTCTTATATTTTGGGGTAAAACTCAGAATTTTCACATATTTTGGGGAAAAATTGCAGAAATTTCACTTATTTCAGAAAAAAAAGCAGAAATTTTCTTATTTTGGGGCAAAAAGGCAGAAATTTCTTTTATTTTGGTACAAAATTGCAGAAATTTTTCTTATTTTGGGCTAAAAAGGCAGAAATTTCCCATATTTTGGGGCAAAAATGCAGAAATTCCCCTTATTTTGAGGTAAAAAGGCTGAAATTCTTCTTATTTGGGGGCAAAAAGGCAGAAATTTCCCTTATTTTGGGGCAAAATTGCAGAAATTTCACTTATTTCAGTGTAATAAGTCATACATTTCTTTTATTTTGGAGCATAAAATACAGAAATTTCCTTTGTTTTGCGGAAAAAAGACAAAAATTCCACATATTTGGAGGCAAAAAAGCAGAAATTCCCCTTATTTTGGAGCAAAAATGAAAAAATTTCCCTTTTATATGGCAAAAAGGAATGCATTCCCCTTATTTTCGGACAAAAAGGCAGAAATTCCCCGTATTTTGGAGCAAAATTGCAGAAATTCCCCTAATTGTGGGGCAAAAAGGCAGAAATTCCCTATATGTTGGGGCAAAAAGCAGAAATTCTCCTTATTTTGGGGCAAAACTCAGAAATTCCACTTATTTTGGGGCAAAATTCCAGAAATTTCGCTTACTTTGGTGCAAAATTGCAGAAATTTCACTTATTTAGAAAAAAAGCAGAAATTTTCTTATTTTGGGGCAAAAAGGCCGAAATTTCTTTTATTTTGGTACAAAATTGAAGAAATTTTTCTTATTTTGGGGCAAAAAGGCAGAAATTTCCCATATTTTGGTCAAAAATGCAGAAATTCCCCTTATTTTGAGGTAAAAAGGCTGAAATTTCCATTATTTGGGAGCAAAAAGGCAGAAATTTCTTTTTTTAGGGCAAAATTGCAGAAATTTCACTTATTTCAGGGTAATAAGTCAAAAATTTTTCTTATGTTGGGTTAAAAAAGACAGAAATTCCCTTTGATTTTGGGGTAAAAAACAGAAATTCCACTTATTTAGAGGCAAAAAAGAAGAAATTCCCCTTAATTTAGAGCAAAACTGAAGAAATTTCCTTTTTATGGCAAAAAGGTATGCATTCTTCCTATTTTTGGGCAAAAAGGCAGAAATTTACCATATTTTGGGGCAAAAATGCAGAAATACCCCTTATTTTGAGGTAAAAAGTCTGAAATCCCACTTATTTTTGGGCAAAAAGGCAGAAATTTCCTTTATTTTGGGGCAAAATTGCAGAAATTTCACTTATTTCAGGGTAATAAGTCAGAAATTTTCCTTATTTTGGGGCAAAAAAGACAGAAATTCTCTTTGTATTGGGGGAAAAAGACAGAAATTCCACTTATTTAGAGGCAAAAAAGAAGAAATTCCCCATATTTTGGAGCAAAAAATGAAGAAATTTCTTTTTTTTATGGCAAAAAGGTATGCATTCTTCATATTTTTGGGCAGAAAAGCCGAAATTCCCCGTATTTTGGAGCAAAGTTGCAGAAATTCCCCTAATTGTGAGGCCAAAAGGCAGAAATTCTCCATATGTTGGGACAAAAGGACAGAAATTCTCTTTATTTTGGGGCAAAACTCAGAAATTTCACTTATTTGGTGGCAAAATTGCAGAAATTTCACTTATTTCAGAAAAAAAAGCAGAAATTTTCTTATTTTGGGGCAAAAAGGCAGAAATTTCCCATATTTTAAGGCAAAAATGCAGAAATTTCCTTTATTTTGTGGTAAAAAGGCTGAAATTCCCCTTATTTGGGGGCAAAAAGGCAGAAATTTCCCTAATTTTGGGGCAAAATTGCAGAAATTTCACTTACTTCAGGCTAATAAGTCAGAAATTTTTTTTATTTTGGGGCAAAAAAGACAGAAATTTTCTTTGTTTTGGGGGAAAAAGACAGAAATTCCACTTATTTAGAGGCAAAAAGGCAGAAATTCCTTTTATTTTCGAGCAAAAATGAAGAAAATTCCCTATTTTATGGCAAAAAGGTATGCATTCTTCTTATTTTCGGGCAAAAAGGCAGAAATTCCCCGTATTTTGGAGCAAAATTGCAGAAATTCCCCTAATTGGGGGCAAAAATGCAGAAATTCCCTATATGTTCGGGCAAAAAGACAGAATTTCTCTTTATTTTGGGGTAAAACTCAGAAATTCCACTTACTTTGGGGCAAAATTCCAGAAATTTCCCTTATTTTGGAGCAAAATTGAAGAAATTTTACTTATTTTCGGGCAAAATTTCAGAAATTTCACTTATTTCAGAAAAAAGGCGGAAATTTTCTTATTTTGGGGCAAAAAGGCTGAAATTTCTTTTAGTTTGGTACAAAATTGCAGGAATTTTCTTTATTTTGGGGCAAAAAGCAGAAATTTCCCATATTTTGTGGCAAAAATGCAGAAATTCCCCTTATTTTGAGGTAAAAAGGCTGAAATTCCCCCTTTTTGGGTGCAAAAAGGCAGAAATTTACCTTATTTTGGAGCAAAGTTGCAGAAATTTCACTTATTTCAGGGTTATAAGTCTGAAATATTCCTTATTTTGGGGCAAAAAAGACAGAAATTCCATTTGTTTTGGGGGGAAAAGACGGAATTTCCACTTATTTAGAGGCAAAAAAGCAGAAATTCCCCTTATTTTCGAGCAAAAATAAAGAAATTTCCCTTTTTTATGGCAAAATGGTATGCATTTTTCTTATTTTCTGGCAAAAAGGCAGAAATTCCCCGCATTTTGGAGCAAAATTGCAGAAATTCCCCTAATTGTGGGACAAAAAGGCAAAAATTCCCTATATGTTGGGGCAAAAAGACAGAATTTCTCTTTATTTTGGGGCAAAACTCAGAAATTCCACTTACTTTGGGGCAAAATTCCAGAAATTTCCCTTATTTTGGAGCAAAATTGAAGAAATTTTACTTGTTTTCGGGCAAAATTTCAGAAATTTCACTTATTTCAGAAAAAAGGCGGAAATTTTCTTATTTTGCGGCAAAAAGGCTGAAATTTCTTTTAGTTTGGTACAAAATTGCAGGAATTTTCCTTATTTTAGGGCAAAAAGCAGAAATTTCCCATATTTTGTGGCAAAAATGAAGAAATTCCCCTTATTTTGAGGTAAAAAGGCTGAAATTCCCCCTTTTTAGGTGCAAAAAGGCAGAAATTTACCTTATTTTGGAGCAAAATTGCAGAAATTTCACTTATTTCAGGGTTATAAGTCTGAAATATTCCTTATTTTGGGGCAAAAAAGAAAGAAATTCCATTTGTTTTGGGGGGAAAAGACAGAATTTCCACTTATTTAGAGGCAAAAAAGCAGAAATTCCCCTTATTTTCGAGCAAAAATAAAGAAATTTCCCTTTTTTTATGGCAAAATGGTATGCATTTTTCTTATTTTCGGGCAAAAAGGCAGAAATTCCCCGCATTTTGGAGCAAAATTGCAGAAATTCCCCTAATTGTGGGGCAAAAATTCAGAAATTCCCTATATGTTGGGGAAAAAAGAAAGAAATTCTCTATATTTTGGGGCAAAACTCAGAAATTCCACTTTTTTTGGGGCAAAATTCCAGAAATTTCCCTTATTTTGGGGCAAAATTGCAGAAATTTGACTTATTTTGGGCAAAATTTTAGAAATTTCACTTATTTCAGAAAAAAAGCAGAAATTTTTTTTTTGGGGCAAAAAAGCAGAATTTTCTTTTATTTTGGTACAAAATTGCAGAAATTTTTCTTATTTTGGGGCAAAAAGCAGAAATTTCTCATATTTTGGGGCAAAAATGCAGAAATTCCCCTTATTTTGAGGTAAAAAAGCTGAAATTCTCATTTTTTGGGTGCAAAAAGGCAGAAAATTCCCTTATTTTGGGGCAAAATAGCAGAAATTTCACTTATTTCAGGGTAATATTTCCGAAATTTTCCTTATTTTGGGGCAAAAAGACAGAAATTCCCTTTGTTTTGAGGAAAAAGACAGAAATTCCACTTATTTAGAGGCAACAAAGCAGAAATTCCCCTTATTTTGAAGCAAAAATGAAGAAATTTCCCTTTTTTATGGCAAAAGGTATGCATTCTATTTATTTTCGGGCAAAAAAGCAGAAATTCCTTGTATTTTGGAGCAAAATTGCAGAAATTCCCCTAATTGTGGGGCAAAAATGCAGAAATTCTTTATATGTTGTGGCAAAAAGACAGAAATTCTTATTATTTTCGAGCAAAACTCAGAATTTTTACTTAATTTGGGGAAAAATTGCAGAAATTTCACTTATTTCAGAAAAAAAGCTGAAATTTTCTTATTTTGGGGCAAAAAGGCAGAAATTTCTTTTATTTTGGTACAAAATTGCAGAAATTTTTCTTATTTTGGGCTAAAAAGGCAAAAATTTCCCATATTTTGGGGCAAAAATGCAGAAATTCCCGTTATTTTGAGGTAATAAGGCTGAAATTCCCCTTATTTGGGGGCAAAAAGGCAGAAATTTCACTTATTTTTGGGGCAAAATTACAGAAATTTCACTTATTTCAGAGAAATAAGTCAGAAATTTTCCTTATTTTCGGGCAAAAATGAAAGAAATTCCCTTTGTTTTGGGGGAAAAAGACAGAAATTCCACTTATTTATAGGCAAAAAGCAGAAATTCCCCTTATTTTGGAGCAAAAATGAAGAAATGTCCCTTTTTTATGGCAAAGAGGTATGCACTCTTCTTATTTTTGGGCAAAAAGGCAGATATTCCCTGTATTTTGGATCAAAATTGCAGAAATTCCCATAATTGTGGGGCAAAAAGGCAGAAATTCCCTATATGTTGGGGAAAAAAGACAAAATTTCTCCTTATTTTGGGGCAAAACTCAGAAATTCCACTTATTTTTGGGCAAAATTACAGAAATTTCCCTTATTTTGAGGCAAAATTGCAGAAATTTGACTTATTTCAGAAAAAAAGCACAAATTTTCTTATTTTGGGTCAAAAAGGAAGAAATTTCTTTAATTTTGGTACAAAATTGCAGAAATTTTTCTTATTTTGGGCTAAAAAGGCAGAAATTTCCCATATTTTGGGGCAAAAATGCAGAAATTCCCCTTATTTTGAGGTAAAAAGGCTGAAATTCCTCTTATTTGGGGCCAAAAGGCAGAAATTTCACTTATTTTGGGGCAAAATTGCAGAAATTTCACTTATTTCAGAGAAATAAATCAGAAATTTTTCTAATTTTGGGGCAAAAATGACAGAAATTCCCTTTGTTTTGGGGGAAAATAACAGAAATTCCACTTATTTAGAGGCAAAAAAGCAGAAATTCCCCTTTATTTTGTACAAAAATGAAGAAATTTCCCTTTTTTATGGCAAAAAGGTATGCACTCTTCTTATTTTTGGGCAAAAAGGCAGAAATTCCCGTATTTTGGAGCAAAATTGCAGAAATTCCCCTAATTGTGGGGCAAAAATGCAGAAATTCTTTATATGTTTTGGCAAAAAGACAGAAATTCTTATTATTTTCGAGCAAAACTCAGAATTTTTACTTAATTTGGGGAAAAATTGCAGAAATTTCACTTCTTTCAGAAAAAAAAAGCAGAAATTTTCTTATTTTGGGGCAAAAAGGCAGAAATTTCTTTTATTTTGGTACAAAATTGCAGAAATTTTTCTTATTTTGGGCTAAAAAGGCAGAAATTTCCCATATTTTGGGGCAAAAATTCAGAAATTCCCCTTATTTTGAGGTAAAAAGGCTGAAATTCCCCTTATTTGGGGGCAAAAAGGCAGAAATTTCACTTATTTTGGGGCAAAATTACAGAAATTTCACTTATTTCAGAGAAATAAGTCAGAAATTTTCCTTATTTTCGGGCAAAAATGACAGAAATTCCCTTTGTTTTGGGGGAAAAAGACAGAAATTCCACTTATTTATAGGCAAAAAGCAGAAATTCCCCTTATTTTGGAGCAAAAATGAAGAAATTTCCCTTTTTTATGGCAAAGAGTTATGCACTTCTTATTTTTGGGCAAAAAGGCAGATATTCCCCGTATTTTGGAGCAAAATTGCAGAAATTCCCCTAATTGTGGGGCAAAAAGGCAGAAATTCCCTATATGTTGGGGAAAAAAGAAAAAATTTCTCCTTATTTTGAGGCAAAACTCAGAAATTCCACTTATTTTGGGGCAAAATTACAGAAATTTCCCTTATTTTGAGGCAAAATTGCAGAAATTTGACTTATTTCAGAAAAAAAGCAGAAATTTTCTTATTTTGTGGCAAAAAGGCAGAAATTTCCCATATTTTGGTACAAAATTGCTGAAATTTTTCTTATTTTGGGGCAAAAGGCAGAAATTTCCCATATTTTGGGGCAAAAATGCAGAAATTCCCCTTATTTTGAGGTAAAAAGGCCGAAATTCCCCTTATTTGGGGCCAAAAGGCAGAAATTTCACTTATTTTGGGGCAAAATTGCAGAAATTTCACTTATTTCAGAGAAATAAATCAGAAATTTTTCTAATTTTGGGGCAAAAATGACAGAAATTCCCTTTGTTTTGGGGGAAAATAACAGAAATTCCACTTATTTAGAGGCAAAAAAGCAGAAATTCCCCTTATTTTGGACAAAAATGAAGAAATTTCCCTTTTTTATGGCAAAAAGGTATGCACTCTTCTTATTTTTGGGCAAAAAGGCAGAAATTCCCTATATGTTTGGGCAAAAAGACAGAAATTCTCCTTAATTTGGGGCAAAACTCAGAAATTCCACTTATTTTGGGGCAAAATTCCAGAAATTTCACTTTTTTTGAGGCAAAATTGCAGAAATTTGACTTATTTCAGAAAAAAAGCAGAAATTTTCTTATTTTGGAATAAAAAGGCAGAAATTTCTTTTATTTTGGTACAAAATTGCAGAAATTTTTCTTATTTTGGGGCAAAAAGGCAGAAATTTACCATATTTTGGGGCAATAATGCAGAAATACCCCTTATTTTGTGGTAAAAAGGCTGAAATTCCACTTATTTAAGGGCAAAAAGGCAGAAATTTCCTATATTTTGGGGCAAAATTGCAGAAATTTCACTTATTTCAGGGTAATAAGTCAGAAATTTTCTTTATTTTGGGGCAAAAAGGCAGAAATTTCCCATATTTTAAGGCAAAAATGCAGAAATTTCCTTTATTTTGTGGTAAAAAGGCTGAAATTCCCCTTATTTGGGGGCAAAAAGGCAGAAATTTCCCTAATTTTGGGGCAAAATTGCAGTAATTTCACTTACTTCAGGGTAATAAGTCAGAAATTTTTTTATTTTGGGGCAAAAAAGAGAGAAATTTTCTTTGTTTTGGGGGAAAAAGACAGAAATTCCACTATTTAGAGGCAAAAAGGCAGAAATTCCCCTTTTTTCGAGCAAAAATGAAGAAATTTCCCTATTTTATGGCAAAAAGGTATGCATTCTTCTTATTTTCGGGCAAAAAGGCAGAAATTCCCTGTATTTTGGAGCAAAATTACAGAAATTCCCCTAATTGTGGGGCAAAAAGGCAGAAATTCCCTATATGTTGGGGCAAAAAGACAGAATTTCTCTTTATTTTGGGGCAAAACTCAGAAATTCCACTTACTTTGGGGCAAAATTCCAGAAATTTCCCTTATTTTGGAGCAAAATTGAAGAAATTTTACTTATTTTCGGGCAAAATTTCAGAAATTTCACTTATTTCAGAAAAAAGGCGGAAATTTTCTTATTTTGGGGCAAAAAGGCTGTAATTTCTTTTAGTTTGGTACAAAATTGCAGGAATTTTCCTTATTTTGGGGCAAAAAGCAGAAATTTCCCATATTTTGTGGCAAAAATGCAGAAATTCCCCTTATTTTGAGGTAAAAAGGCTGAAATTCCCCCTTTTGGGTGCAAAAAGGCAGAAATTTACCTTATTCTGAAGCAAAATTGCAGAAATTTCACTTATTTCAGGGTTATAAGTCTGAAATATTCCTTATTTTGGGGCAAAAAAGACAGAAATTCCATTTGTTTTGGGGGGAAAAGACAGAATTTCCACTTATTTAGAATCAAAAAAGCAGAAATTCCCCTTATTTTCGAGCAAAAATAAAGAAATTTCCCTTTTTTATGGCAAAATGGTATGCATTTTTCTTATTTTCGGGCAAAAAGGCAGAAATTCCCCGAATTTTGGAGCAAAATTGCAGAAATTCCCCTAATTGTGGGGCAAAAATTCAGAAATTCCCTATATGTTGGGGAAAAAAGAAAGAAATTCTCTATATTTTGGGGCAAAACTCAAAAATTCCACTTTCTTTGGGACAAAATTCCAGAAATTTCCCTTATTTTGGGGCAAAATTGCAGAAATTTGACTTATTTTGGGCAAAATTGCAGAAATTTCACTTATTTCAGAAAAAAAGCAAAAATTTTCTTTTTTGGGTCAAAAAAGCAGAATTTTCTTCTATTTTGGTACAAAATTGCAGAAATTTTTCTTATTTTGGAGGAAAATCAAAAATTTCTCATATTTTGGGGCAAAAATGCAGAAATTCCCTTATTTTGAGGGAAAAAAGCTGAAATTCTCATTTTTTGGGTGCAAAAAGGCAGAAAATTCCCTTATTTTGGGGCAAAATAGCAGAAATTTCACTTATTTCAGGGTAATATTTCCGAAATTTTCCTTATTTTGGGGCAAAAAGACAGAAATTCCCTTTGTTTTGAGGAAAAAGACAGAAATTCCACTTATTTAGAGGCAACAAAGCAGAAATTCCCCTTATTTTGAAGCAAAAATGAAGAAATTTCCCTTTTTTATGGCAAAAAGTTATGCATTCTTTTTATTTTCGGGCAAAAAAGCAGAAATTCCTTGTCTTTTGGAGCAAAATTGCAGAAATTCTCCTAATTGAGGGGCAAAAATGCAGAAATTCTTAATATGTTGTGGCAAAAAGACAGAAATTCTTATTATTTTCGAGCAAAACTCAGAATTTTCACTTATTTGGGGAAAAATTGCAGAAATTTCACTTATTTCAGAAAAAAAGCAGAAATTTTCTTATTTTGGGGCAAAAAGGCAGAAATTTCTTTTATTTTGGTACAAAATTGCAGAAATTTTTCTTATTTTGGGCTAAAAAGGCAGAAATTTCCCATATTTTGGGGCAAAAATGCAGAAATTCCCGTTATTTTGAGGTAAAAAGGCTGAAATTCCCCTTATTTGGGGGCAAAAAGGCAGAAATTTCACTTATTTTGGGGCAAAATTACAGAAATTTCACTTATTTCAGAGAAATAAGTCAGAAATTTTCCTTATTTTCGGGCAAAAATGAAAGAAATTCCCTTTGTTTTGGGGGAAAAAGACAGAAATTCCACTTATTTATAGGCAAAAAGCAGAAATTCCCCTTATTTTGGAGCAAAAATGAAGAAATTTCCGTTTTTTCTGGCAAAGAGGTATGCACTCTTCTTATTTTTGGGCAAAAAGGCAGATATTCCCCGTATTTTGGAGCAAAATTGCAGAAATTCCCATAATTGTGGGGCAAAAAGGCAGAAATTCCCAATATGTTGGGGCAAAAATAGATAAATTCTCCTTATTTTGGGGCAAAACACAGAAATTCCACTTATTTTGGGGCAAAATTACAGAAATTTCCCTTATTTTGAGGCAAAATTGCAGAAATTTGACTTATTTCAGAAAAAAAGCAGAAATTTTCTTACTTTGGCTCAAAAAGGAAGAAATTTCTTTAATTTTGGTACAAAATTGCAGAAATTTTTCTTATTTTGGGGCAAAAGGCAGAAATTTCCCATATTTTGGGGCAAAAATGCAGAAATTCCCCTTATTTGGAGGTAAAAAGGCTGAAATTCCCCTTATTTGGGGCCAAAAGGCAGAAATTTCACTTATTTTGGGGCAAAATTGCAGAAATTTCACTTATTTCAGAGAAATAAATCAGAAATTTTTCTAATTTTGGGGTAAAAATGACAGAAATTCCCTTTGTTTTCGGGGAAAATAAGAGAAATTCCACTTATTTAGAGGCAAAAAAGCAGAAATTCCCCTTATTTTGGACAAAAATGAAGAAATTTCCCTTTTTATGGCAAAAAGGTATGCACTCTTCTTATTTTTGGGCAAAAAGGCAGAAATTCCCTGTATTTTGGAGCAAAATTTTAGAAATTTACCTAATTGTGGGGCAAAAAGGCAGAAATTCCCTATATGTTGGGGCAAAAAGACAGAAATTCTCCTTAATTTGGGGCAAAACTCAGAAATTCCACTTATTTTGGGGCAAAATTCCAGAAATTTCACTTTTTTTGAGGCAAAATTGCAGAAATTTGACTTATTTCAGAAAAAAAGCAGAAATTTTCTTATTTTGGAATAAAAAGGCAGAAATTTCTTTTATTTTGGTACAAAATTGCAGAAATTTTTCTTATTTTGTGGCAAAAAGGCAGAAATTTACCATATTTTGGGGCAAAAATGCAGAAATACCCCTTATTTTGTGGTAAAAATGCTGAAATTCCACTTATTTAAGGGCAAAAAGGCAGAAATTTCCTATATTTTGGGGCAAAATTGCAGAAATTTCACTTATTTCAGGGTAATAAGTCAGAAATTTTCCTTATTTTGGGGCAAAAAAGACAGAAATTCCCTTTGTTTAGGGGGAAAAAGACAGAAATTCCACTTATTTAGAGGCAAAAAAGCAGAAATTCCCCATATTTTGGAGCAAAAATGAAGAAATTTCGTTTTTTTATGGCAAAAAGATATGCATTCTTCATATTTTTGGGCAGAAAAGCCGAAATTCCCCGTATTTTGGAGCTAAATTGCAGAAATTCCCCTAATTCTGAGGCAAAAAGGCAGAAATTCTCCATATGTTGGGACAAAAAGACAGAAATTCTCTTTATTTTTGGGCAAAACTCAGAAATTTCACTTATTTGGTGGCAAATTGCAGAAATTTCACTTATTTCAGAAAAAAAGCAGAAATTTTCTTATTTTGGAATAAAAAGGCAGAAATTTCTTTTATTTTGGTACAAAATTGCAGAAATTTTTCTTATTTTGGGGCAAAAAGGGAGAAATTTACCATATTTTGGGGCAAAAATGCAGAAATACCCCTTATTTTGTGGTAAAAAGGCTGAAATTCCACTTATTTAAGGGCAAAAAGGCAGAAATTTCCTATATTTTGGGGCAAAATTGCAGAAATTTCACTTATTTCAGGGTAATAAGTCAGAAATTTTCCTTATTTTGGGGCAAAAAAGACAGAAATTCCCTTTGTTTAGGGGGAAAAAGACAGAAATTCCACTTATTTAGAGGCAAAAAAGCAGAAATTCCCCATATTTTGGAGCAATAATGAAGAAATTTCGTTTTTTTATGGCAAAAAGATATGCATTCTTCATATTTTTGGGCAGAAAAGCCGAAATTCCCCGTATTTTGGAGCTAAATTGCAGAAATTCCCCTAATTCTGAGGCAAAAAGGCAGAAATTCTCCATATGTTGGGACAAAAAGACAGAAATTCTCTTTATTTTTGGGCAAAACTAAGAAATTTCACTTATTTGGTGGCAAATTGCAGAAATTTCACTTATTTCAGAAAAAAAGCAGAAATTTTCTTATTTTGGGGCAAAAAGGCAGAAATTTCCCATATTTTAAGGCAAAAATGCAGAAATTTCCTTTATTTTGTGGTAAAAAGGCTGAAATTCCTCTTATTTGGGGGCAAAAAGGCAGAAATTTCCCTAATTTTGGGGCAAAATTGCAGAAATTTCACTTACTTCAGGGTAATAAGTCAGAAATTTTTTTATTTTGGGGCAAAAAAGTCAGAAATTTTCTTTGTTTTGGGGGAAAAAGACAGAAATTCCACTATTTAGAGGCAAAAAGGCAGAAATTCCCCTTTTTTCGAGCAAAAATGAAGAAATTTCCCTATTTTATGGCAAAAAGGTATGCATTCTTCTTATTTTCGGGCAAAAAGGCAAAAATTCCCCGTATTTTGAAGCAAAATTGCAGAAATTCCCCTAATTGTGGGGCAAAAAGGCAGAAATTCCCTATATGTTGGGGCAAAAAGACAGAATTTCTCTTTATTTTGGGGCAAAACTCAGAATTTCCACTTACTTTGGGGCAAAATTCCAGAAATTTCCCTTATTTTGGAGCAAAATTGCAGAAATTTTACTTGTTTTCGGGCAAAATTTCAGAAATTTCCCTTATTTTAGAAAAAAAAGCGGAAATTTTCTTATTTTAAGGCAAAACGGCTGAAATTTCTTTTAGTTTGGTACAAAATTGCAGGAATTTTTCTTATTTTGGGGCAAAAAGCAGAAATTTCCCATATTTTGTGGCAAAAAATGCAGAAATTCCCCTAATTTTGAGGTAAAAAGGCTGAAATTCCCCCTTTTTGGTGCAGAAAGGCAGAAATTTCCCTTATTTTGGGGCAAAATTGCAGAAATTTCACTTATTTCAGGGTAATAAGTCTGAAATATTCCTTATTTTGGGGCAAAAAAGACAGAAATTCCATTTGTTTTGGGGGGAAAAGACAGAATTTCCACTTATTCAGAGGCAAAAAAGCAGAAATTCCCCTTATTTTCGAGCAAAAATAAAGAAATTTCCCTTTTTTATGGCAAAATGGTATGCATTTTTCTTATTTTCGGGCAAAAAGGCAGAAATTCCCCGCATTTTTGAGCAAAATTGCAGAAATTCCCCTATTTGTGGGGCAAAAAGTCAGAAATTCCCTATATGTTGGGGAAAAAAGAAAGAAATTCTCTATATTTTGGGCCAAAACTCAGAAATTCCACTTTCTTTGGGGCAAAATTCCAGAAATTTCCCTTATTTTGGGGCAAAATTGCAGAAATTTGACTTATTTTGGGCAAAATTGCAGAAATTTCACTTATTTCAGAAAAAAAGCAGAAATTTTCTTTTTTTGGGCAAAAAGGCAGAATTTTCTTTTATTTTGGTACAAAATTGCAGAAATTTTTCTTATTTTGGGCTAAAAAGGCAGAAATTTCCCATATTTTGGGGCAAAAATGCAGAAATTCCCCTTATTTTGAGGTAAAAAAGCTGAAATTCTCCTTTTTTGGGTGCAAAAAAGCAGAAAATTCCCTTATTTTGGGGCAAAATAGCAGAAATTTCACTTATTTCAGAATAATATTTCCAAAATTTTCCTTATTTTGGGGCAAAAAACCAGAAATTCCTTTTGTTTTGAGGAAAAAGACAGAAATTCCACTTATTTAGAGGCAACAAAGCAGAAATTCCCCTTATTTTGGAGCAAAAATGAAGAAATTTCACTTTTTTATGGCAAAAAGGTATGCATTCTTTTTATTTTCGGGCAAAAAGCAGAAATTTCTTGTATTTTGGTGCAAAATTGCAGAAATTCCCCTAATTGTGGGGCAAAAATGCAGAAATTCTTTATATGTTGGGGCAAAAAGACAGAAATTCTTATTTTTTGGGGTAAAACTCAGAATTTTCACTTATTTTGGGGAAAAATTGCAGAAATTTCACTTATTTCAGAAAAAAAAGCAGAAATTTTCTTATTTTGGGGCAATAAGGCAGAAATTTCTTTTATTTTGGAACAAAATTGCAGAAATTTTTCTTATTTTGGGCTAAAAAGGCAGAAATTTCCCATACTTTGGGGCAAAAATGCAGAAATTCCCCTTATTTTGAGGTAAAAAAGCTGAAATTCTCCTTTTTTGGGTGCAAAAAGGCAGAAAATTCCCTTATTTTGGGGCAAAATAGCAGAAATTTCACTTATTTCAGGGTAATATTTCCGAAATTTTCCTTATTTTGGGGCAAAAAGACAGAAATTCTCTTTGTTTTGAGGAAAAAGACAGAAATTCCACTTATTTAGAGGCAACAAAGCAGAAATTCCCCTTATTTTGGAGCAAAAATGAAGAAATTTCCCTTTTTTATGGCAAAAAGGTATGCATTCTTTTTATTTTCGGGCAAAAAAGCAGAAATTCCTTGTATTTTGGTGCAAAATTGCAGAAATTCCCCTAGTTGTGGGGCAAAAATGCAGAAATTCTTTATATGTTGGGGCAAAAAAACAGAAATTCTTATTTTTTGGGGTAAAACTCAGAATTTTCACTTATTTTGGGGAAAAATTGCAGAAATTTCACTTATTTCAGAAAAAAAAGCAGAAATTTTTTTATTTTGGGGCAAAAAGGCAGAAATTTCTTTTATTTTGGTACAAAATTGCAGAAATTTTTCTTATTTTGGGCTAAAAAGGCAGAAATTTCCCATATTTTGGGGCAAAAATGCAGAAATTCCCCTTATTTTGAGGTAAAAAGGCTGAAATTCTTCTTATTTGGGGGCAAAAAGGCAGAAATTTCCCTTATTTTGGGGGAAAATTGCAGAAATTTCACTTATTTCAGGGTAATAAGTAATAAATTCCTTTTATTTTGGGGCATAAAAGACAGAAATTCCCTTTGTTTTGGGGAAAAAAGACAAAAATTCCACTTATTTAGAGGCAAAATGCAGAAATTCCCCTTATTTTGGAGCAAAAATGAAAAAATTTCCCTTTTATATGGCAAAAAGGAATGCATTCCCCTTATTTTCGGGCAAAAAGGCAGAAATTCCCCGTATTTTGGAGCAAAATTGCAGAAATTCCCCTAATTGTGGGGCAAAAAGGCAGAAATTCCCTATATGTTGGGGCAAAAAGCAGAAATTCTCCTTATTTTGGGGCAAAACTCAGAAATTTCACTTATTTTAGGGCAAAACTCCAGAAATTTTGCTTATTTTGGTGCAAAATTGCAGAAATTTCACTTATTTCAGAAAAAAAGCAGAAATTTTTTTATTTTGGGGCAAAAAGGCCGAAATTTCTTTTATTTTGCTACAAAATTGAAGAAATTTTTCTTATTTTGGGGCAAAAAGGCAGAAATTTCCCATATTTTGGGCAAATATGAAGAAATTCCACTTATTTTGAGGTAAAAAGGCTTAAATTCCCATTATTTGGGAGCAAAAAGGCAGAAATTTTCCTTTTTTTAGGGCAAAATTGCAGAAATTTCACTTATTTCAGGGTAAAAAGTCAGAAATTTTCCTTATGTTGGGTTAAAAAAGACAGAAATTCCCTTTGTTTTGGGGGTAAAAGACAGAAATTCCACTTATTTAGAGGCAAAAAAGGAGAAATTCCCCTTAATTTGGAGCAAAACTGAAGAAATTTCCCTTTTTTGTGGCAAAAAGGTATGCATTCATACTATTTTTGGGGAAAAAGGCAGAAATTCCTCGTATTTTGGAGCAAAATTGCAGAAATTCCCCTAATTGTGAGGCAAAAAGGCACGAATTCCCTATATGTTGGGGTAAAAAACAGAAATTCTCTTTATTTTGGGGCAAAACTCAGAAATTCCACTTATTTTGGGGCAAAATTCCAGAAATTTTTTTTTATTTTTGGGCAAAATTGCAGAAATTTGAATAATTTTGGGGCTAAATTGCAGAAATTTGACTTATTTCAGAAAAAAAGCAGAAATTTTCTTATTTTGGGGCAAAAAGGCGGAAATTTCTTTTATTTTGGGACAAAATTGCAGAAACTTTTCTTATTTTGGGGCAAAAAGGCAGACAATTCCCATATTTTGGGGCAAAACTCAGAAATTTCACTTATTTTGGGGCAAAATTGCAAAAATTTCACTTATTTCAGAAAATAAAGCAGAAATTTTCTTATTTTGGAGCAAAAAGGCAGAAATTTCTTTTATTTTGGTACAAAATTGCAGAAATTTTTCTTATTTTGGGGCAAAAAGCAGAAATTTCTCATATTTTGGGGCAAATATGCGAAATTCCCCTTATATTGAGGTAAAAAAGCTGAAATTCTCCTTTTTGGGGTGCAAAAAGGCAGAAAATTCCCTTATTTTGGGGCAAAATAGCAGAAATTTCACTTATTTCAGGGTAATATTTACGAAGTTTTGCTTATTTTGGGGCAATAAGACAGAAATTCCCTTTGTTTTGAGGATAAAGACAGAAATTCCACTTATTTAGAAGCAACAAAGCAGAAATTCCCCTTATTTTGGAGCAAAAATGAAGAAATTTCCCTTTTTTATGGCAAAAAGGTATGCATTCTTTTTATTTTCGGGCAAAAAAGCAGAAATTCCTTCTATTTTGGAGCAAAATTGCAGAAATTCCCCTAATTGTGGGGCAAAAATGCAGAAATTCTTTATATGTTGGGGCAAAAAGACAGAAATTCTTATTTTTTGGGGTAAAACTCAGAATTTTCACTTATTTTGGGGAAAAATTGCAGAAATTTCACTTATTTCAGAAAAAAAGCAGAAATATTCTTATTTTGGGGCAAAAAGGCAGAAATTTCTTTTATTTTGGTACAAAATTGCAGAAATTTTTCTTATTTTGGGCTAAAAAGACAGAAATTTCCCATATTTTGGGGCAAAAAAGCAGAAATTCCCCTTATTTTGAGGTAAAAAAGCTGAAATTCTCCTTTTTTTGGGTGCAAAAAGGCAGAAAATTCCCCTATTTTGGGGCAAAATAGCAGAAATTTCACTTATTTCAGGGTCATATTTCCGAAATTTTCCTTATTTTGGGGCAAAAAGACAGAAATTCCCTTTGTTTTGAGGAAAAAGACAGAAATTCCACTTATTTAGAGACAACAAAGCAGAAATTCCCCTTATTTTGGAGCAAAAATGAAGAAATTTCCCTTTTTTATGGCAAAAAGGTATGCATTCTTTTTATTTTCGGGCAAAAAAGCAGAAATTCCTTGTATTTTGGTGCAAAACTGCAGAAATTCCCCTAATTGTGGGGCAAAAATGCAGAAATTCTTTATATGTTCGGGCAAAAAGACAGAAATTCTTATATTTTGGGGTAAAACTCAGAATTTTCACTTATTTTGGGGAAAAATTGCATAAATTTCACTTATTTCAGAAAAAAAGCAGAAATTTTCTTATTTTGGGGCAAAAAGGCAGAAATTTCTTTTATTTTGGTACAAAATTGCAGAAATTTTTCTTATTTTGGGCTAAAAAGGCAGAAATTTCCCATATTTTGGGGCAAAAATGCAGAAATTCCCCTTATTTTGAGGTAAAAAGGCTGAAATTCTTCTTATTTGGGGGCAAAAAGGCAGAAATTTCCCTTATTTTGGGGCAAAATTGCAGAAATTTCACTTATTTCAGAGTAATAAGTCATAAATTCCTTTTATTTTGGGGCATAAAAGACAGAAATTCCCTTTGTTTTGGGGAAAAAAGACAAAAATTCCACTTATTTAGAGGCAAAAAAGCAGAAATTCCCCTTATTTTGGAGCAAAAATGAAAAAATTTCCTTTTTATATGGCAAAAAGGAATGCATTCCCCTTATTTTCGGGCAAAAAGGCAGAAATTCCCTGTATTTTGGAGCAAAATTGCAGAAATTCTTTTAATTGTGGGGCAAAAGGCAGAAATTCCCTATATGTTGGGGCAAAAAGCAGAAATTCTTATTATTTTGGGCCAAAACTCAGAAATTTCATTTATTTTAGGGCAAAACTCCAGAAATTTCGCTTATTTTGGTGCAAAATTGCAGAAATTTCACTTATTTCAGAAAAAAAGCAGAAATTTTCTTATTTTGGGGCAAAAAGGCCGAAATTTCTTTTATTTTGGTACAAAATTGAAGAAATTTTTCTTATTTTGGGGCAAAAAGGCAGAAATTTCCCATATTTTGGGCAAAAATGCAGAAATTCCCCTTATTTTGAGGTAAAAAGGCTGAAATTCTCATTATTTGGGAGCAAAAAGGCAGAAATTTCCCCTTTTTTTAGGGCAAAATTGCAGAAATTTCACTTATTTCAGGGTAAAAAGTCAGAAATTTTCCTTATGTTGGGTTAAAAAAGACAGAAATTCCCTTTGTTTTTGGGGTAAAAAACAGAAATTCCACTTATTTAGAGGCAAAAAAGGAGAAATTCCCCTTAATTTAGAGCAAAACTGAAGAAATTTCCTTTTTATGGCAAAAAGGTATGCATTCTTCCTATTTTTGGGCAAAAGGGCAGAAATTTACCATGTTTTGGGGCAAAAATGCAGAAATACCCCTTATTTTGAGGTAAAAAGGCTGAAATCCCACTTATTTAAGGGCAAAAAGGCAGAAATTTCATTTATTTTGGGGCAAAATTGCAGAAATTTCACTTATTTCAGGGTAATAAGTCAGAAATTTTCCTTATTTTGGGGCAAAAAAGACAGAAATTCTCTTTGTATTGGGGGAAAAAGACGGAAATTCCACTTATTTTGAGGCAAAAAAGCAGAAATTCCCCATATTTTGGAGCAAAAAATGAAGAAATTTCCTTTTTTTATGGCAAAAAGGTATGCATTCTTCTTATTTTTGGGCAAAAAAGCCGAAATTCCCCGTATTTTGGAGCAAAATTGCAGAAATTCCCCTAATTGTGAGGCAAATGGGCAGAAATTCTCCATATGTTGGGACAAAAGCACAGAAATACTCTTTATTTTGGGGCAAAACTCAGAAATTTCACTTATTTGGTGGCAAAATTGAAGAAATTTCACTTATTTCAGAAAAAAAAGCTGAAATTTTCTTATTTTGGGGCAAAAAGGCAGAAATTTCCCATATTTTAAGGCAAAAATGCAGAAATTTCCTTTATTTTGTGGTAAAAAGGCTGAAATTCCCCTTATTTGGGGGCAAAAAGGCAGAAATTTCCCATATTTTGTGGCAAAAATGCAGAAATTCCCCTAATTTTGAGGTAAAAAGGCTGAAATTCCCCCTTTTTTGGTGCAGAAAGGCAGGAATTTCCCTTATTTTGGGGCAAAATTGCAGAAATTTCACTTATTTCAGGGTAATAAGTCTGAAATATTCCTTATTTTGGGGCAAAAAAGACAGAAATTTCATTTGTTTTTGGGGGAAAAGACAGAATTTCCACTTATTTAGAGGCAAAAAAGCAGAAATTCCTTTTATTTTTGAGCAAAAATAAAGAAATTTCCCTTTTTTATGGCAAAATGGTATGCATTTTTCTTATTTTCGGTCAAAAAGGCAGAAATTCCCCGCATTTTGGAGCAAAATTGCAGAAATTCCCCTATTTGTGGGGCAAAAAGTCAGAAATTCCCTATATGTTGGGGAAAAAAGAAAGAAATTCTCTATATTTTGGGCCAAAACTCAGAAATTCCACTTTCTTTGGGGCAAAATTCCAGAAATTTCCCTTATTTTGGGGCAAAATTGCAGAAATTTGACTTATTTTGGGCAAAATTGCAGAAATTTCACTTATTTCAGAAAAAAAGCAGAAATTTTCTTTTTTTTTGGGCAAAAAGGCAGAATTTTCTTTTATTTTGGTACAAAATTGCAGAAATTTTTTATATTTTGGGGAAAAAGCAGAAATTTCTCATATTTTGGGGCAAAAATGCAGAAATTCCCCTTATTTTGAGGTAAAAAGGCTGAAATTCTCCTTTTTGGGGTGCAAAAAGGCAGAAAATTCCCTTATTTTGGGGCAAAATAGCAGAAATTTCACTTATTTCAGGGTAATATTTCCGAAATTTTCCTTATTTTGAGGCAATAAGACAGAAATTCCCTTTGTTTTGAGGAAAAAGACAGAAATTCCACTTATTTAGAAGCAACAAAGCAGAAATTCCCCTTATTTTGGAGCAAAAATGAAGAAATTTCCCTTTATTATGGCAAAAAGGTATGCATTCTTTTTATTTTCGGGCAAAAAAGCAGAAATTCCTTGTATTTTGGAGCAAAATTGCAGAAATTCCCCTAATTGTGGGGCAAAAATGCAGAAATTCTTTATATGTTGAGGCAAAAAGACAGAAATTCTTATTTTTTGGGGTAAAACTCAGAATTTTCACTTATTTTGGGGAAAAATTGCAGAAATTTCACTTATTTCAGAAAAAAAGCAGAAATTTTCTTATTTTGGGGCAAAAAGGCAGAAATTTCTTTTATTTTGGTACAAAATTGCAGAAATTTTTCTTATTTTGGGCTAAAAAGGCAGAAATTTCCCATATTTTGGGGCAAAAATGCAGAAATTCCTCTTATTTTGAGGTAAAAAAGCTGAAATTCTCCTTTTTTGGGTGCAAAAATGCAGAAAATTCCCTTATTTTGGGGCAAAATAGCAGAAATTTCACATATTTCAGGGTAATATTTCTGAAATTTTTTTTATTTTGGGGCAAAAAGACAGAAATTCCCTTTGTTTTGAGGAAAAAGACAGAAATTCCACTTATTTAGAGGCAACAAAGCAGAAATTCCCCTTATTTTGGAGCAAAAATGAAGAAATTTCCCTTTTTTATGGCAAAAAGGTATGCATTCTTTTTATTTTCGGGCAAAAAAGCAGAAATTCCTTGCATTTTGGTGCAAAATTGCAGAAATTCCCCTAATTGTGGGGCAAAAATGCAGAAATTCTTTATATGTTGGGGCAAAAAGACAGAAATTCTTATTTTTTGGGGTAAAACTCAGAATTTTCACTTATTTTGGGGAAAAATTTCAGAAATTTCACTTATTTCAGAAAAAAAAGCAGAAATTTTTTTATTTTGGGGCAAAAAGGCAGAAATTTGTTTTATTTTGGTACAAAATTGCAGAAATTTTTCTTATTTTGGGCTAAAAAGGCAGAAATTTCCCATATTTTGGGGCAAAAATGCAGAAATTCCCCTTATTTTGAGGTAAAAAGGCTGAAATTCTTCTTATTTGGGGGCAAAAAGGCAGAAATTTCCCTTATTTTGGGGCAAAATTGCAGAAATTTCACTTATTTCAGGGTAATAAGTCATAAATTCCTTTTATTTTGGGGCATAAAAGACAGAAATTCCCTTTGTTTTGGGGAAAAAAGACAAAAATTCCACTTATTTAGAGGCAAAAAAGCAGAAATTCCCCTTATTTTGGAGCAAAAATGAAAAAATTTCCCTTTTATATGGCAAAAAGGAATGCATTCCCCTTATTTTCGGGCAAAAAGGCAGAAATTCCCCGTATTTTGGAGCAAAATTGCAGAAATTCCCCTAATTGTGGGGCAAAAGGCAGAAATTCCCTATATGTTGGGGCAAAAAGCAGAAATTCTCCTTATTTTGGGGCAAAACTCAGAAATTTCACTTATTTTAGGGCAAAACTCCAGAAATTTCGCTTATTATGGTGCAAAATTGCAGAAATTTCACTTATTTCAGAAAAAAAGCAGAAATTTTCTTATTTTGGGGCAAAAAGGCCGAAATTTCCTTTATTTTGGTACAAAATTGAAGAAATTTTTCTTATTTTGGGGCAAAAAGGCAGAAATTTCCCATATTTTGGGCAAAAATGCAGAAATTCCCGTTATTTTGAGGTAAAAAGGCTGAAATTCTCATTATTTGGGAGCAAAAAGGCAGAATTTTCCCTTTTTTTAGGGCAAAATTGCAGAAATTTCACTTATTTCAGGGTAAAAAGTCAGAAATTTTCTTTATGTTGGGTTAAAAAAGACAGAAATTCCTTTTGTTTTTGGGGTAAAAAACAGAAATTCCACTTATTTAGAGGCAAAAAAGGAGAAATTCCCCTTAATTTAGAGCAAAACTGAAGAAATTTCTTTTTTATGGCAAAAAGGTATGCATTCTTCCTATTTTTGGGCAAAAGGGCAGAAATTTACCATATTTTGGGGCAAAAATGCAGAAATACCCCTTATTTTGAGGTAAAAATGCTGAAATCCCACTTATTTAAAGGCAAAAAGGCAGAAATTTCCTTTATTTTGGGGCAAAATTGCAGAAATTTTACTTATTTCAGGGTAATAAGTCAGAAATTTTCCTTATTTTGGGGCAAAAAAGACAGAAATTCTCTTTGTATTGGGGGAAAAAGACAGAAATTCCACTTATTTAGAGGCAAAAAAGCAGAAATTCCCCATATTTTGGAACAAAAAATGAAGAAATTTCCTTTTTTTATGGCAAAAAGGTATGCATTCTTCTTATTTTTGGGCAAAAAAGCCTAAATTCCCCGTATTTTGGAGCAAAATTGCAGAAATTCCCCTAATTGTGAGGCAAATGGGCAGAAATTCTCCATTTGTTGGGACAAAAGGACAGAAATTCTCTTTATTTTGGGGCAAAACTCAGAAATTTCACTTATTTGGTGGCAAAATTGCAGAAATTTCACTTATTTCAGAAAAAAAGCAGAAATTTTCTTATTTTGGGGCAAAAAGGCAGAAATTTCCCATATTTTAAGGCAAAAATGCAGAAATTTCCTTTATTTTGTGGTAAAAAGGCTGAAATTCCCCTTATTTGGGGGCAAAAAGGCAGAAATTTCCCATATTTTGTGGCAAAAATGCAGAAATTCCCCTAATTGTGGGGCAAAAATGCAGAAATTCTTTATATGTTCGGGCAAAAAGACAGAAATTCTTATATTTTGGGGTAAAACTCAGAATTTTCACTTATTTTGGGGAAAAATTGCATAAATTTCACTTATTTCAGAAAAAAAGCAGAAATTTTCTTATTTTGGGGCAAAAAGGCAGAAATTTCTTTTATTTTGGTACAAAATTGCAGAAATTTTTCTTATTTTGGGCTAAAAAGGCAGAAATTTCCCATATTTTGGGGCAAAAATGCAGAAATTCCCCTTATTTTGAGGTAAAAAGGCTGAAATTCTTCTTATTTGGGGGCAAAAAGGCAGAAATTTCCCTTATTTTGGGGCAAAATTGCAGAAATTTCACTTATTTCAGAGTAATAAGTCATAAATTCCTTTTATTTTGGGGCATAAAAGACAGAAATTCCCTTTGTTTTGGGGAAAAAAGACAAAAATTCCACTTATTTAGAGGCAAAAAAGCAGAAATTCCCCTTATTTTGGAGCAAAAATGAAAAAATTTCCTTTTTATATGGCAAAAAGGAATGCATTCCCCTTATTTTCGGGCAAAAAGGCAGAAATTCCCTGTATTTTGGAGCAAAATTGCAGAAATTCTTTTAATTGTGGGGCAAAAGGCAGAAATTCCCTATATGTTGGGGCAAAAAGCAGAAATTCTCCTTATTTTGGGCCAAAACTCAGAAATTTCATTTATTTTAGGGCAAAACTCCAGAAATTTCGCTTATTTTGGTGCAAAATTGCAGAAATTTCACTTATTTCAGAAAAAAAGCAGAAATTTTCTTATTTTGGGGCAAAAAGGCCGAAATTTCTTTTATTTTGGTACAAAATTGAAGAAATTTTTCTTATTTGGGGGCAAAAAGGCAGAAATTTCCCATATTTTGGGCAAAAATGCAGAAATTCCACTTATTTTGAGGTAAAAAGGCTGAAATTCTCATTATTTGGGAGCAAAAAGGCAGAAATTTCCCCTTTTTTTAGGGCAAAATTGCAGAAATTTCACTTATTTCAGGGTAAAAAGTCAGAAATTTTCCTTATGTTGGGTTAAAAAAGACAGAAATTCCCTTTGTTTTTGGGGTAAAAAACAGAAATTCCACTTATTTAGAGGCAAAAAAGGAGAAATTCCCCTTAATTTAGAGCAAAACTGAAGAAATTTCCTTTTTATGGCAAAAAGGTATGCATTCTTCCTATTTTTGGGCAAAAGGGCAGAAATTTACCATATTTTGGGGCAAAAATGCAGAAATACCCCTTATTTTGAGGTAAAAAGGCTGAAATCCCACTTATTTAAGGGCAAAAAGGCAGAAATTTCATTTATTTTGGGGCAAAATTGCAGAAATTTCACTTATTTCAGGGTAATAAGTCAGAAATTTTCCTTATTTTGGGGCAAAAAAGACAGAAATTCTCTTTGTATTGGGGGAAAAAGACGGAAATTCCACTTATTTTGAGGCAAAAAAGCAGAAATTCCCCATATTTTGGAGCAAAAAATGAAGAAATTTCCTTTTTTTATGGCAAAAAGGTATGCATTCTTCTTATTTTTGGGCAAAAAAGCCGAAATTCCCCGTATTTTGGAGCAAAATTGCAGAAATTCCCCTAATTGTGAGGCAAATGGGCAGAAATTCTCCATATGTTGGGACAAAAGCACAGAAATACTCTTTATTTTGGGGCAAAACTCAGAAATTTCACTTATTTGGTGGCAAAATTGCAGAAATTTCACTTATTTCAGAAAAAAAAGCAGAAATTTTCTTATTTTGGGGCAAAAAGGCAGAAATTTCCCATATTTTAAGGCAAAAATGCAGAAATTTCCTTTATTTTGTGGTAAAAAGGCTGAAATTCCCCTTATTTGGGGGCAAAAAGGCAGAAATTTCCCATATTTTGTGGCAAAAATGCAGAAATTCCCCTAATTTTGAGGTAAAAAGGCTGAAATTCCCCCTTTTTTGGTGCAGAAAGGCAGGAATTTC
This sequence comes from Micromys minutus, assembly GCF_963924665.1. Lineage (NCBI taxonomy): Eukaryota > Metazoa > Chordata > Mammalia > Rodentia > Muridae > Micromys > Micromys minutus. The sequence continues at coordinate 2,134,155 of NW_027667133.1, read as the reverse complement.
CCTTATTTTGGGGCAAAATTGCAGAAATTTCACTTATTTCAGGGTAATAAGTCTGAAATATTCCTTATTTTGGGGCAAAAAAGACAGAAATTTCATTTGTTTTTGGGGGAAAAGACAGAATTTCCACTTATTTAGAGGCAAAAAAGCAGAAATTCCCCTTATTTTCGAGCAAAAATAAAGAAATTTCCCTTTTTTATGGCAAAATGGTATGCATTTTTCTTATTTTCGGTCAAAAAGGCAGAAATTCCCCGCATTTTGGAGCAAAATTGCAGAAATTCCCCTATTTGTGGGCAAAAAGTCAGAAATTCCCTATATGTTGGGGAAAAAAGAAAGAAATTCTCTATATTTTGGGCCAAAACTCAGAAATTCCACTTTCTTTGGGGCAAAATTCCAGAAATTTCCCTTATTTTGGGGCAAAATTGCAGAAATTTGACTTATTTTGGGCAAAATTGCAGAAATTTCACTTATTTCAGAAAAAAAGCAGAAATTTTCTTTTTTTTGGGCAAAAAGGCAGAATTTTCTTTTATTTTGGTACAAAATTGCAGAAATTTTTTATATTTTGGGGAAAAAGCAGAAATTTCTCATATTTTGGGGCAAAAATGCAGAAATTCCCCTTATTTTGAGGTAAAAAGGCTGAAATTCTCCTTTTTGGGGTGCAAAAAGGCAGAAAATTCCCTTATTTTGGGGCAAAATAGCAGAAATTTCACTTATTTCAGGGTAATATTTCCGAAATTTTCCTTATTTTGAGGCAATAAGACAGAAATTCCCTTTGTTTTGAGGAAAAAGACAGAAATTCCACTTATTTAGAAGCAACAAAGCAGAAATTCCCCTTATTTTGGAGCAAAAATGAAGAAATTTCCCTTTATTATGGCAAAAAGGTATGCATTCTTTTTATTTTCGGGCAAAAAAGCAGAAATTCCTTGTATTTTGGAGCAAAATTGCAGAAATTCCCCTAATTGTGGGGCAAAAATGCAGAAATTCTTTATATGTTGAGGCAAAAAGACAGAAATTCTTATTTTTTGGGATAAAACTCAGAATTTTCACTTATTTTGGGGAAAAATTGCAGAAATTTCACTTATTTCAGAAAAAAAGCAGAAATTTTCTTATTTTGGGGCAAAAAGGCAGAAATTTCTTTTATTTTGGTACAAAATTGCAGAAATTTTTCTTATTTTGGGCTAAAAAGGCAGAAATTTCCCATATTTTGGGGCAAAAATGCAGAAATTCCTCTTATTTTGAGGTAAAAAAGCTGAAATTCTCCTTTTTTGGGTGCAAAAATGCAGAAAATTCCCTTATTTTGGGGCAAAATAGCAGAAATTTCACATATTTTAGGGTAATATTTCTGAAATTTTTTTTATTTTGGGGCAAAAAGACAGAAATTCCCTTTGTTTTGAGGAAAAAGACAGAAATTCCACTTATTTAGAGGCAACAAAGCAGAAATTCCCCTTATTTTGGAGCAAAAATGAAGAAATTTCCCTTTTTTATGGCAAAAAGGTATGCATTCTTTTTATTTTCGGGCAAAAAAGCAGAAATTCCTTGTATTTTGGTGCAAAATTGCAGAAATTCCCCTAATTGTGGGGCAAAAATGCAGAAATTCTTTATATGTTGGGGCAAAAAGACAGAAATTCTTATTTTTTGGGGTAAAACTCAGAATTTTCACTTATTTTGGGGAAAAATTTCAGAAATTTCACTTATTTCAGAAAAAAAAGCAGAAATTTTTTTATTTTGGGGCAAAAAGGCAGAAATTTCTTTTATTTTGGTACAAAATTGCAGAAATTTTTCTTATTTTGGGCTAAAAAGGCAGAAATTTCCCATATTTTGGGGCAAAAATGCAGAAATTCCCCTTATTTTGAGGTAAAAAGGCTGAAATTCTTCTTATTTGGGGGCAAAAAGGCAGAAATTTCCCTTATTTTGGGGCAAAATTGCAGAAATTTCACTTATTTCAGGGTAATAAGTCATAAATTCCTTTTATTTTGGGGCATAAAAGACAGAAATTCCCTTTGTTTTGGGGAAAAAAGACAAAAATTCCACTTATTTAGAGGCAAAAAAGCAGAAATTCCCCTTATTTTGGAGCAAAAATGAAAAAATTTCCCTTTTATATGTCAAAAAGGAATGCATTCCCCTTATTTTCGGCCAAAAAGGCAGAAATTCCCCGTATTTTGGAGCAAAATTGCAGAAATTCCCCTAATTGTGGGGCAAAAGGCAGAAATTCCCTATATGTTGGGGCAAAAAGCAGAAATTCTCCTTATTTTGGGGCAAAACTCAGAAATTTCACTTATTTTAGGGCAAAACTCCAGAAATTTCGCTTATTATGGTGCAAAATTGCAGAAATTTCACTTATTTCAGAAAAAAAGCAGAAATTTTCTTATTTTGGGGCAAAAAGGCCGAAAATTCCTTTATTTTGGTACAAAATTGAAGAAATTTTTCTTATTTTGGGGCAAAAAGGCAGAAATTTCCCATATTTTGGGCAAAAATGCAGAAATTCCCGTTATTTTGAGGTAAAAAGGCTGAAATTCTCATTATTTGGGAGCAAAAAGGCAGAATTTTCCCTTTTTTTAGGGCAAAATTGCAGAAATTTCACTTATTTCAGGGTAAAAAGTCAGAAATTTTCTTTATGTTGGGTTAAAAAAGACAGAAATTCCTTTTGTTTTTGGGGTAAAAAACAGAAATTCCACTTATTTAGAGGCAAAAAAGGAGAAATTCCCCTTAATTTAGAGCAAAACTGAAGAAATTTCTTTTTTATGGCAAAAAGGTATGCATTCTTCCTATTTTTGGGCAAAAGGGCAGAAATTTACCATATTTTGGGGCAAAAATGCAGAAATACCCCTTATTTTGAGGTAAAAATGCTGAAATCCCACTTATTTAAAGGCAAAAAGGCAGAAATTTCCTTTATTTTGGGGCAAAATTGCAGAAATTTTACTTATTTCAGGGTAATAAGTCAGAAATTTTCCTTATTTTGGGGCAAAAAAGACAGAAATTCTCTTTGTATTGGGGGAAAAAGACAGAAATTCCACTTATTTAGAGGCAAAAAAGCAGAAATTCCCCATATTTTGGAACAAAAAATGAAGAAATTTCCTTTTTTTATGGCAAAAAGGTATGCATTCTTCTTATTTTTGGGCAAAAAAGCCTAAATTCCCCGTATTTTGGAGCAAAATTGCAGAAATTCCCCTAATTGTGAGGCAAATGGGCAGAAATTCTCCATTTGTTGGGACAAAAGGACAGAAATTCTCTTTATTTTGGGGCAAAACTCAGAAATTTCACTTATTTGGTGGCAAAATTGCAGAAATTTCACTTATTTCAGAAAAAAAAGCAGAAATTTTCTTATTTTGGGGCAAAAAGGCAGAAATTTCCCATATTTTAAGGCAAAAATGCAGAAATTTCCTTTATTTTGTGGTAAAAAGGCTGAAATTCCCCTTATTTGGGGGCAAAAAGGCAGAAATTTCCCATATTTTGTGGCAAAAATGCAGAAATTCGCCTAATTTTGAGGTAAAAAGGCTGAAATTCCCCCTTTTTTGGTGCAGAAAGGCAGAAATGTCCCTTATTTTGGGGCAAAATTGCAGAAATTTCACTTATTTCAGGGTAATAAGTCTGAAATATTCCTTATTTTGGGGCAAAAAAGACAGAAATTCCATTTGTTTTTGGGGGAAAAGACAGAATTTCCACTTATTTAGAGGCAAAAAAGCAGAAATTCCCCTTATTTTCGAGCAAAAATAAAGAAATTTCCCTTTTTTATGGCAAAATGGTATGCATTTTTCTTATTTTCGGGCAAAAAGGCAGAAATTCCCCGCATTTTTGAACAAAATTGCAGAAATTCCCCTATTTGTGGGGCAAAAAGTCAGAAATTCCCTATATGTTGGGGAAAAAAGAAAGAAATTCTCTATATTTTGGGCCAAAACTCAGAAATTCCACTTTCTTTGGGGCAAAATTCCAGAAATTTCCCTTATTTTGGGGCAAAATTGCAGAAATTTGACTTATTTTCGGCAAAATTGCAGAAATTTCACTTATTTCAGAAAAAAAGCAGAAATTTTCTTTTTTTGGGCAAAAAGGCAGAATTTTCTTTTATTTTGGTACAAAATTACAGAAATTTTTCTTATTTTGGGCTAAAAAGGCAGAAATTTCCCATATTTTGGGGCAAAAATGCAGAAATTCCCCTTATTTTGAGGTAAAAAAGCTGAAATTCTCCTTTTTTGGGTGCAAAAAAGCAGAAAATTCCCTTATTTTGGGGCAAAATAGCAGAAATTTCACTTATTTCAGGGTAATATTTCCAAAATTTTCCTTATTTTGGGGCAAAAAACCAGAAATTCCTTTTGTTTTGAGGAAAAAGACAGAAATTCCACTTATTTAGAGGCAACAAAGCAGAAATTCCCCTTATTTTGGAGCAAAAATGAAGAAATTTCACTTTTTTATGGCAAAAAGGTATGCATTCTTTTTATTTTCGGGCAAAAAGCAGAAATTCCTTGTATTTTGGTGCAAAATTGCAGAAATTCCCCTAATTGTGGGGCAAAAATGCAGAAATTCTTTATATGTTGGGGCAAAAAGACAGAAATTCTTATTTTTTGGGGTAAAACTCAGAATTTTCACTTATTTTGGGGAAAAATTGCAGAAATTTCACTTATTTCAGAAAAAAAGCAGAAATTTTCTTATTTTGGGGCAATAAGGCAGAAATTTCTTTTATTTTGGTACAAAATTGCAGAAATTTTTCTTATTTTAGGCTAAAAAGGCAGAAATTTCCCATACTTTGGGGCAAAAATGCAGAAATTCCCCTTATTTTGAGGTAAAAAAGCTGAAATTCTCCTTTTTTGGGTGCAAAAAGGCAGAAAATTCCCTTATTTTGGGGCAAAATAGCAGAAATTTCACTTATTTCAGGGTAATATTTCCGAAATTTTCCTTATTTTGGGGCAAAAAGACAGAAATTCCCTTTGTTTTGAGGAAAAAGACAGAAATTCCACTTATTTAGAGGCAACAAAGCAGAAATTCCCCTTATTTTGGAGCAAAAATGAAGAAATTTCCCTTTTTTATGGCAAAAAGGTATGCATTCTTTTTATTTTCGGACAAAAAAGCAGAAATTCCTTGTATTTTGGTGCAAAATTGCAGAAATTCCCCTAATTGTGGGGCAAAAATGCAGAAATTCTTTATATGTTGGGGCAAAAAGACAGAAATTCTTTTTTTTTGGGGTAAAACTCAGAATTTTCATTATTTTGGGGAAAAATTGCAGAAATTTCCCTTATTTCAGAAAAAAAAGCAGAAATTTTCTTATTTTGGGGCAAAAAGGCAGAAATTTCTTTTATTTTGGTACAAAATTGCAGAAATTTTTCTTATTTTGGGCTAAAAAGGCAGAAATTTCCCATATTTTGGGGCAAAAATGCAGAAATTCCCCTTATTTTGAGGTAAAAAGGCTGAAATTCTTCTTATTTGGGGGCAGAAAGGCAGAAATTTCCCTTATTTTGGGGCAAAATTGCAGAAATTTCACTTATTTCAGGGTAATAAGTAATAAATTCCTTTTATTTTGGGGCATAAAAGACAGAAATTCCCTTTGTTTTGGGGAAAAAAGACAAAAATTCCACTTATTTAGAGGCAAAATGCAGAAATTCCCCTTATTTTGGAGCAAAAATGAAAAAATTTCCCTTTTATATGGCAAAAAGGAATGCATTCCCCTTATTTTCGGGCAAAAAGGCAGAAATTCCCCGTATTTTGGAGCAAAATTGCAGAAATTCCCCTAATTGTGGGGCAAAAAGGCAGAAATTCCCTATATGTTGGGGCAAAAAGCAGAAATTCTCCTTATTTTGGGGCAAAACTCAGAAATTTCACTTATTTTAGGGCAAAACTCCAGAAATTTTGCTTATTTTGGTGCAAAATTGCAGAAATTTCACTTATTTCAGAAAAAAAGCAGAAATTTTTTTATTTTGGGGCTAAAAGGCCGAAATTTCTTTTATTTTGGTACAAAATTGAAGAAATTTTTCTTATTTTGGGGCAAAAAGGCAGAAATATCCCATATTTTGGGCAAATATGAAGAAATTCCACTTATTTTGAGGTAAAAAGGCTGAAATTCCCATTTTTTGGGAGCAAAAAGGCAGAAATTTTCCTTTTTTTAGGGCAAAATTGCAGAAATTTCACTTATTTCAGGGTAAAAAGTCAGAAATTTTCCTTATGTTGGGTTAAAAAAGACAGAAATTCCCTTTGTTTTGGGGGTAAAAGACAGAAATTCCACTTATTTAGAGGCAAAAAAGGAGAAATTCCCCTTAATTTGGAGCAAAACTGAAGAAATTTCCCTTTTTTGTGGCAAAAAGGTATGCATTCATCCTATTTTTGGGGAAAAAGGCAGAAATTCCTCGTATTTTGGAGCAAAATTGCAGAAATTCCCCTAATTGTGAGGCAAAAAGGCACGAATTCCCTATATGTTGGGGTAAAAAACAGAAATTCTCTTTATTTTGGGGCAAAACTCAGAAATTCCACTTATTTTGGGGCAAAATTCCAGAAATTTTTTTTATTTTTGGGCAAAATTGCAGAAATTTGAATAATTTTGGGGCTAAATTGCAGAAATTTGACTTATTTCAGAAAAAAAGCAGAAATTTTCTTATTTTGGGGCAAAAAGGCAGAAATTTCTTTTATTTTGGGACAAAATTGCAGAAACTTTTCTTATTTTGGGGCAAAAAGGCAGACAATTCCCATATTTTGGGGCAAAACTCAGAAATTTCACTTATTTTGGGGCAAAATTGCAAAAATTTCACTTATTTCAGAAAATAAAGCAGAAATTTTCTTATTTTGGAGCAAAAAGGCAGAAATTTCTTTTATTTTGGTACAAAATTGCAGAAATTTTTCTTATTTTGGGGCAAAAAGGCAGAAATTTTCCATATTTTTGGGCAAAAATGCAAAAATTCCCCTTATTTTGAGGTAAAAAGGCTGAAATTCCCCTTATTTGGGGGCAAAAAGGCAGAAATTTCCCTTATTTTGGGGCAAAATTGCAGAAATATCACTTACTTCAGGGTAATAAGTCAGAATTTTTTTTTTATTTTGAGGCAATAAAGACAGAAATTCCCTTTGTTTTAGGGGAAAAGACAGAAATTCCACTTATTTAGAGGCAAAAAAGCAGAAATTCCCCTTATTTTGAAGCAAAAATGAAGTAATTTCTATTTTTTATGGCAAAAGTTATGCACTCTTCTTATTTTTGAGTAAAAAGGCAGAAATTCCCCGTATTTTGGAGCAAAATTGCTGAAATTCCCCTAATTGTGGGGCAAAAAGGCAGGAATTCTATATATGTTGGGGCAAAAACCAGAAATTCTCTTTATTTTGGGACAAAACTCAGAAATTCCACTTAATTTGGGGCAAAATTCCAGAAATTTCCCTTATTTTGGGGCAAAATTGCAGATATTTGACTTATTTTGGGGTAAAATTGCAGAAATTTCACTTATTTCAGAAAAGAAGCAGAAATTTTCTTATTTTGGAGCCAAAAGGCAGAAATTTCTTTTATTTTGGTACAAAATTGCAGAAACTCTTTTTATTTTGGGTCAAAAAGCAGAAATTTCCTATATTTTGGGGCAAAAATGCAGAAATTCCCCTTATTTTGAGGTAAAAAGGCTGAAATTCTTTTTTTTTGGGTGCAAAAAGGCAGAAATTTCTCTTATTTTGGGGCAAAATTGCAGAAATTTCACTTATTTCAGGGTAATAATTCCAAATTTTTTTTATTTTGGGGCAAAAAAGACAGAAATTCCCTTTGTTTTGGAAAAAGACAGAAATTTTACTTATTTAGAGGCAAAAAAGCAAAAATTCCCCTTATTTTGGAGCAAAAATGAAGAAATTTACCTTTTTTATGGCAAAAAGTTATGCATTCTTCTTAATTTCTGGCAAAAAAGCAGAAATTCACTGTATTTTGGAGCAAAATTGCAGATATTCTCCTAATTGTGGGGCAAAAATGCAGAAATTCCCTATATGTTGGGGAAAAAGATAGAAATTCTCCTTATTTTGGGGCAAAACTCAGAAATTTCACTTATTTTGGGGCAAAATTGAAGAAATTTCACTTAATTCAGAAAAAAAGCAGAAATTTTCTTATTTTGGGGCAAAGAGGCAGAAATTTCTTTTATTTTGGTACAAAATTGCAGAAATTTTCTTAATTTGGGCTAAAAAGGCAGAAATTTCCCATATTTTGGGGCAAAAATTCAGAAATTCCCCTTATTTCGATGTAAAAAGGCTGAAATTCTTCTTATTTGGGGGCAGAAAGGCAGAAATTTCCCTTATTTTGGGGCAAAATTGCAGAAATTTCACTTATTTCAGGGTAATAAGTCATAAATTCCTATTATTTTGGGGCATAAAAGACAGAAATTCCCTTTGTTTTGGGGAAAAAAGACAAAAATTCCACTTATTTAGAGGCAAAAAAGCAGAAATTCCCCTTATTTTGGAGCAAAAATGAAAAAATTTCCCTTTTATATGGCAAAAAGGAATGCATTCCCCTTATTTTCGGGCAAAAAGGCAGAAATTCCCAGTATTTTGGAGCAAAATTGCCGAAATTCCCCTAATTGTGGGGCAAAAAGGCAGAAATTCCCTATATGTTGGGGCAAAAAGCAGAAATTCTCCTTATTTTGGGGCAAAACTCAGAAATTTCACTTATTTTAGGGCAAAACTCCAGAAATTTCGCTTATTTTGGTGCAAAATTGCAGAAATTTCACTTATTTCAGAAAAAAAGCAGAAATTTTTTTATTTTGGGGCAAAAAGGCCGAAATTTCTTTTATTTTGGTACAAAATTGAAGAAATTTTTCTTATTTTGGGGCAAAAAGGCAGAAATTTCCCATATTTTGGGCAAAAATGCAGAAATTCCCCTTATTTTGAGGTAAAAAGGCTGAAATTCCCATTATTTGGGAGCAAAAAGGCAGAAATTTCCCCTTTTTTTGAGCAAAATTGAAGAAATTTCACTTATTTCAGGGTAATAAGTCAGAAATTTTCCTTATGTTGGGTTAAAAAAGACAGAAATTCCCTTTGTTTTGGGGGTAAAAGACAGAAATTCCACTTATTTAGAGGCAAAAAAGCAGAAATTCCCCTTAATTTGGAGCAAAACTGAAGAAATTTCCCTTTTTTATGGCAAAAAGGTATGCATTCTTCCTATTTTTGGGCAAAAAGGCAGAAATTCCTCGTATTTTGGAGCAAAATTGCAGAAATTCCCCTAATTGTGGGGCAAAAAGGCACGAATTCCTTATATGTTGGGGTAAAAAACAGAAATTCTCTTTATTTTGGGGCAAAACTCAGAAATTCCACTTATTTTGGGGCAAAATTCCAGAAAATTTTTCTTATTTTTGGGCAAAATTGCAGAAATTTGAATAATTTTGGGGCTAAATTGCAGAAATTTGATTTATTTCAGAAAAAAAGCAGAAATTTTCTTATTTTGGGGCAAAAAGGCAGAAATTTCTTTTATTTTTGGACAAAATTGCAGAAACTTTTCTTATTTTGGGGCAAAAAGGCAGACAATTCCCATATTTTGGGGCAAAACTCAGAAATTTCACTTATTTTGGGGCAAAATTGCAAAAATTTCACTTATTTCAGAAAATAAAGCAGAAATTTTCCTATTTTGGAGCAAAAAGTCAGAAATTTCTTTTATTTTGGTACAAAATTGCAGATTTTTCTTATTTTGGGGCAAAAAGGCAGAAATTTTCCATATTTTTGGGCAAAAATGCAAAAATTCCCCTTATTTTGAGGTAAAAAGGCTGAAATTCCCCTTATTTGGGGGCAAAAAGGCAGAAATTTCCCTTATTTTGTGGCAAAATTGCAGAAATATCACTTACTTCAGGGTAATAAGTCAGAAATTTTTTTTATTTTGAGGCAATAAAGACAGAAATTCCCTTTGTTTTGGGGGAAAAGACAGAAATTCCACTTATTTAGAGGCAAAAAAGCAGAAATTCCCCTTATTTTGGAGCAAAAATGAAGTAATTTCTATTTTTTATTGCAAAAGGTATGCACTCTTCTTATTTTTGAGTAAAAAGGCAGAAATTCCCCGTATTTTCGAGCAAAATTGCTGAAATTCCCCTAATTGTGGGGCAAAAAGGCAGGAATTGTCTATATGTTGGGGCAAAAAACAGAAATTCTCTTTATTTTGGGACAAAACTCAGAAATTCCACTTAATTTGGGGCAAAATTCCAGAAATTTCCCTTATTTTGGGGCAAAATTGCAGAAATTTGACTTATTTTGGGGTAAAATTGCAGAAATTTCACTTATTTCAGAAAAGAAGCAGAAATTTTTTTATTTTGGAGCCAAAAGGCAGAAATTTCTTTTATTATGGTACAAAATTGCAGAAACTCTTTTTATTTTGGGTCACAAAGCAGAAATTTCCCATATTTTGGGGCAAAAATGCAGAAATTCCCCTTATTTTGAGGTAAAAAGGCTGAAATTCTTCTTTTTTGGGTGCAAAAAGGCAGAAATTTCTCTTATTTTGGGGCAAGATTGCAGAAATTTCACTTATTTCAGGGTAATAATTCCAAATTTTTTTTTATTTTGGGGCAAAAAAGACAGAAATTCCCTTTTTTTGGAAAAAGACAGAAATTTTACTTATTTAGAGGCAAAAAAGCAAAAATTCCCCTTATTTTGGAGCAAAAATGAAGAAATTTACCTTTTTTTATGGCAAAAAGTTATGCATTCTTCTTATTTTCTGGCAAAAAAGCAGAAATTCACCGTATTTTGGAGCAAAATTGCAGATATTCTCCTAATTGTGGGGCAAAAATGCAGAAATTCCCTATATGTTGGGGAAAAAGATAGAAATTCTCCTTATTTTGGGGCAAAACTCAGAAATTTCACTTATTTTGGGGCAAAATTGCAGAAATTTCACTTAATTCAGAAAAAAAGCAGAAATTTTCTTATTTTGGGGCAAAAAGGCATAAATTTCATTGATTTTGGTACAAAATTAAGGAAATTATTCTTATTTTGGGGCAAAAAGGCAGAAATTTCCCATATTTTTGGGCAAAATTCCAGAAATTTCCCTTATTTTGAGGCAAAATTGCAGAAATTTGACTTATTTCAGAAAAAAAGCAGAAATTTTCTAATTTTGTGGCAAAAAGGCAGAAATTTCCCATATTTTGGTACAAAATTGCTGAAATTTTTCTTATTTTGGGGCAAAAAGGCAGAAATTTCCCATATTTTGGGGCAAAAATGCAGAAATCTCCCTTATTTTGAGGTAAAAAGGCTGAAATTCCCCTTATTTAAGGGAAAAAAAGCAGAAATTTCCCTTATTTTGGGGCAAAATTGCAGAAATTTCACTTATTTCAGGGTAATAAGTCAGAAATTTTCCTTATTTTGGGGCATAAAAGACAGAAATTTTCTTTGTTTTGGGAGAAAAAGACAGAAATTCCACTTATTTAGAGGCAAAAAAGCAGAAATTCCCCTTATTTTGGAGCAAAAATGAAGAAATTTACCTTTTTTTATGGCAAAAAGTTATGCATTCTTCTTATTTTCTGGCAAAAAAGCAGAAATTCACCGTATTTTGGAGCAAAATTGCAGATATTCTCCTAATTGTGGGGCAAAAATGCAGAAATTCCCTATATGTTGGGGAAAAAGATAGAAATTCTCCTTATTTTGGGGTAAAACTCAGAAATTTCACTTATTTTGGGGCAAAATTGCAGAAATTTCACTTAATTCAGAAAAAAAGCAGAAATTTTCTTATTTTGGGGCAAAAAGGCATAAATTTCATTGATTTTGGTACAAAATTAAGGAAATTATTCTTATTTTGGGGCAAAAAGGCAGAAATTTCCCATATTTTTGGGCAAAATTCCAGAAATTTCCCTTATTTTGAGGCAAAATTGCAGAAATTTGACTTATTTCAGAAAAAAAGCAGAAATTTTCTAATTTTGTGGCAAAAAGGCAGAAATTTCCCATATTTTGGTACAAAATTGCTGAAATTTTTCTTATTTTGGGGCAAAAAGGCAGAAATTTCCCATATTTTGGGGCAAAAATGCAGAAATCTCCCTTATTTTGAGGTAAAAAGGCTGAAATTCCCCTTATTTAAGGGAAAAAAAGCAGAAATTTCCCTTATTTTGGGGCAAAATTGCAGAAATTTCACTTATTTCAGGGTAATAAGTCAGAAATTTTCCTTATTTTGGGGCATAAAAGACAGAAATTTTCTTTGTTTTGGGAGAAAAAGACAGAAATTCCACTTATTTAGAGGCAAAAAAGCAGAAATTCCCCTTATTTTGGAGCAAAAATGAAGAAATTTCCCTTTTTTATGGCAAAAAGGTATGCATTCTTCTCATTTTCGGGCAAAAAAGCAGAAATTCCCCGTATTTTGTAGCAAAATTGCAGAAATTCCTTTAATTGTGAGGCAAAATGGCAGAAATTCTCTATATGTAGCGGCAAAAGGACAGAAATTCTCTTTATTTTGGGGCAAAACTCAGAAATTTCACTTATTTTGGGGTAAAATTGCAGAAATTTCACTTATTTCAGAAAAAAAGCAGAAATTTTATTATTTTGGGGCAAAAAGGCAGAAATTTCTTTTATTTTGGTACAAAATTGCAGAAACTTTTCTTATTTTGGGGCAAAAAGGCAGACAATTCCCATATTTTGGGGCAAAACTCAGAAATTTCACTTATTTTGGGGCAAAATTGCAAAAATTTCACTTATTTCAGAAAATAAAGCAGAAATTTTCTTATTTTGGAGCAAAAAGGCAGAAATTTCTTTTATTTTGGTACAAAATTGCAGAAATTTTTCTTATTTTGGGGCAAAAAGGCAGAAATTTTCCATATTTTTGGGCAAAAATGCAAAAATTCCCCTTATTTTGAGGTAAAAAGGCTGAATTTCCCCTTATTTGGGGGCAAAAAGGCAGAAATTTCCCTTATTTTGGGGCAAAATTGCAGAAATATCACTTACTTCAGGGTAATAAGTCAGAAATTTTTTTTATTTTGAGGCAAAAAAGACAGAAATTCCCTTTGTTTTGGGGGAAAAGACAGAAATTCCACTTATTTAGAGGCAAAAAAGCAGAAATTCCCCTTATTTTGGAGCAAAAATGAAGTAATTTCTATTTTTTATGGCAAAAGGTATGCACTCTTCTTATTTTTGAGTAAAAAGGCAGAAATTCCCCGTATTTTCGAGCAAAATTGCTGAAATTCCCCTAATTGTGGGGCAAAAAGGCAGGAATTCTCTATATGTTGGGGCAAAAAACAGAAATTCTCTTTATTTTGGGACAAAACTCAGAAATTCCACTTAATTTGGGGCAAAATTCCAGAAATTTCCCTTATTTTGGGGCAAAATTGCAGAAATTTGACTTATTTTGGGGTAAAATTAAAGAAATTTCACTTATTTCAGAAAAGAAGCAGAAATTTTCTTATTTTGGAGCCAAAAGGCAGAAATTTCTTTTATTTTGGTACAAAATTGCAGAAACTCTTTTTATTTTGGGTCAAAAAGCAGAAATTTCCCATATTTTGGGGCAAAAATGCAGAAATTCCCCTTATTTTGAGGTAAAAAGGCTGAAATTCCCCTTATTTGGGGGCAAAAAGGCAGAAATTTCCCTTATTTTGGGGCAAAATTGCAGAAATATCACTTACTTCAGGGTAATAAGTCAGAAATTTTTTTTTATTTTGAGGCAAAAAAGACAGAAATTCCCTTTGTTTTGGGGGAAAAGACAGAAATTCCACTTATTTAGAGGCAAAAAAGCAGAAATTCCCCTTATTTTGGAGCAAAAATGAAGTAATTTCTATTTTTTATGGCAAAAGGTATGCACTCTTCTTATTTTTGTGTAAAAAGGCAGAAATTCCCCGTATTTTGGAGCAAAATTGCTGAAATTCCCCTAATTGTGGGGCAAAAAGGCAGGAATTCTCTATATGTTGGGGCAAAAAACAGAAATTCTCTTTATTTTGGGACAAAACTCAGAAATTCCACTTAATTTGGGGCAAAATTCCAGAAATTTCCCTTATTTTGGGGCAAAATTGCAGAAATTTGACTTATTTTGGGGTAAAATTAAAGAAATTTCACTTATTTCAGAAAAGAAGCAGAAATTTTCTTATTTTGGAGCCAAAAGGCAGAAATTTCTTTTATTTTGGTACAAAATTGCAGAAACTCTTTTTATTTTGGGTCAAAAAGCAGAAATTTCCCATATTTTGGGGCAAAAATGCAGAAGTTCCCCTTATTTTGATGTAAAAAGGCTGAAATTCTTTTTTGGGTGCAAAAAGGCAGAAATTTCTCTTATTTTGGGGCAAAATTGCAGAAATATCACTTACTTCAGGGTAATAAGTCAGAAATTTTTTTTATTTTGAGGCAAAAAAGACAGAAATTCCCTTTGTTTTGGAAAAAGACAGAAATTTTACTTATTTAGAGGCAAAAAAGCAAAAATTCCCCTTATTTTGGAGCAAAAATGAAGAAATTTACCTTTTTTATGGCAAAAAGTTATGCATTCTTCTTATTTTCTGGCAAAAAAGCAGAAATTCACCGTATTTTGGAGCAAAATTGCAGATATTCTCCTAATTGTGGGGCAAAAATGCAGAAATTCCCTATATGTTGGGGAAAAAGATAGAAATTCTCCTTATTTTGTGGCAAAACTCAGAAATTTCACTTATTTTGGGGCAAAATTGCAGAAATTTCACTTAATTCAGAAAAAAAAGCAGAAATTTTCTTATTTGGGGACAAAAAGGCATAAGTTTCATTGATTTTGGTACAAAATTAAGGAAATTATTCTTATTTTGGGGCAAAAAGGCAGAAATTTCCCATATTTTGGGGCAAAATTCCAGAAATTTCCCTTATTTTGAGGCAAAATTGCAGAAATTTGACTTATTTCAGAAAAAAGCAGAAATTTTTTTATTTTGTGGCAAAAAGGCAGAAATTTCCCATATTTTGGTACAAAATTGCTGAAATTTTTCTTATTTTGGGGCAAAAAGGCAGAAATTTCCCATATTTTGGGGCAAAAATGCAGAAATCTCCCTTATTTTGAGGTAAAAAGGCTGAAATTCCCCTTATTTAAGGGCAAAAAAGCAGAAATTTCCCTTATTTTGGGGCAAAATTGCAGAAATTTCACTTATTTCAGGGTAATAAGTCAGAAATTTTCCTTATTTTGGGGCAAAAAAGACAGTAATTTTCTTTGTTTTGGGAGAAAAAGACAGAAATTCCACTTATTTAGAGGCAAAAAAGCAGAAATTCCCCTTATTTTGGAGCAAAAATGAAGAAATTTCCCTTTTTTTATGGCAAAAAGGTATGCATTCTTCTCATTTTCGGGCAAAAAAGCAGAAATTCCACGTATTTTGTAGCAAAATTGCCGAAATTCCTTTAATTGTGAGGCAAAAAGGCAGAAATTCTCTATATGTAGGGGCAAAAGGACAGAAATTCTCTTATTTTTGGGGCAAAACTCAGAAATTTCACTTATTTTGGGGTAAAATTGCAGAAATTTCACTTATTTCAGAAAAAAAGCAGAAATTTTCTTATTTTGGGGCAAAAAGGCAGAAATTTCTTTTATTTTGGTACAAAATTGCAGAAACTTTTCTTATTTTGGGGCAAAAAGGCAGACAATTCCCATATTTTGGGGCAAAACTCAGAAATTTCACTTATTTTGGGGCAAAATTGCAAAAATTTCACTTATTTCAGAAAATAAAGCAGAAATTTTCTTATTTTGGAGCAAAAAGGCAGAAATTTCTTTTATTTTGGTACAAAATTGCAGAAATTTTTTTTATTTTGGGGCAAAAAGGCAGGAATTTTCCATATTTTTGGGCAAAATGCAAAAATTCCCCTTATTTTGAGGTAAAAAGGCTGAAATTCCCCTTATTTGGAGGCAAAAAGGCAGAAATTTCCCTTATTTTGGGGCAAAATTGTAGAAATATCACTTACTTCAGGGTAATAAGTCAGAAATTTTTTTTATTTTGAGGCAAAAAAGACAGAAATTCCCTTTGTTTTGGGGGAAAAGACAGAAATTCCACTTATTTAGAGGCAAAAAAGGAGAAATTCCCCTTATTTTGGAGCAAAAATGAAGTAATTTCTATTTTTTATGGCAAAAGGTATGCACTCTTCTTATTTTTGAGTAAAAAGGCAGAAATTCCCCGTATTTTGGAGCAAAATTGCTGAAATTCCCCTAATTTTGGGGCAAAAAGGCAGGAATTCTCTATATGTTGGGGCAAAAAACACAAATTCTCTTTATTTTGGGACAAAACTCAGAAATTCCACTTAATTTGGGGCAAAATTCCAGAAATTTCCCTTATTTTGGGGCAAAATTGCTGAAATTTGACTTATTTTGGGGTAAAATTGCAGGAATTTCACTTATTTCAGAAAAGAAGCAGAAATTTTCTTGTTTTGGAGCCAAAAGGCAGAAATTTCTTTTATTTTGGTACAAAATTGCAGAAACTCTTTTTATTTTGGGTCAAAAAGCAGAAATTTCCCATATTTTGGGGCAAAAATGCAGAAATTCCCCTTATTTTGAGGTAAAAAGGCTGAAATTCTTCTTTTTTGGGTGCAAAAAGGCAGAAATTTTTCTTATTTTGGGGCAAAATTGCAGAAATTTCACTTATTTCAGGGTAATAATTCCAATTTTTTTTTATTTTGGGGCAAAAAAGACAGAAATTCTCTTTGTTTTGGAAAAAGACAGAAATTTTACTTATTTAGAGGCAAAAAAGGAAAAATTCCCCTTATTTTGAAGCAAAAATGAAGAAATTTACCTTTTTTATGGCAAAAAGTTATGCATTCTTCTTATTTTCTGGCAAAAAAGCATAAATTCACCGTATTTTGGAGCAAAATTGCAGATATTCTCCTAATTGTGGGGCAAAAATGCAGAAATTCCCTATATGTTGGGGAAAAAGATAGAAATTCTCCTTATTTTGGGACAAAACTCAGAAATTTCACTTATTTTGGGGCAAAATTGCAGAAATTTCACTTAATTCAGAAAAAAAAGCAGAAATTTTCTTATTTTGGGGCAAAAAGGCATAAATTTCCCATATTTTGGTACAAAATTGCTGAAATTTTTCTTATTTTGGGGCAAAAAGGCAGAAATTTCCCATATTTAGGGGCAAAAATGCAGAAATTCCTTTTATTTTTTGGTTAAAAGGCTGAAATTCCCCTTATTAAAGGGCAAAAAGGCAGAATTTTCATATATTTTGGGGCAAAATTGCAGAAATTTCACTTATTTCAGAGTAATAAGTCAGAAATTTTCCTTATTTTGGAGCAAAAAAACAAAATTCCCTTTGTTTTGGGAGAAAAAGACAGAAATTCCACTTATTTAGAGGCAAAAAAGCAGAAATTCCCCTTATTTTATAGCAAACATGAAGAAATTTCCCTTTTTTATGGCAAAAAATTATGCACTCTTCTTATTTTCGGGCAAAAAAGCAGAAATTCCCCGTATTTTGGAGCAAAATTGCAGAAATTCCCCTAATTGTGAGGCAAAAGGCAGAAATTCTCTATATGTTGGGGCAAAAGGACAGAAATTCTCTTTATTTTGGGGCAAAACTCAGAAATTTCACTTATTTTGGGGCAAAATTGCAGAAATTTCACTTATTTCAGAAAAAAAGCAGAAATTTTCTTATTTTGGGGCAAAAAGTCAGAAATTTTATTTTGGTACAAAATTACAGAAATTTTTCTTATTTTGTGGCAAAAAGGCAGAAATTTCCCATATTTCGGGGCAAAAATGCAGAAAATCCCCTTATTTTGAGGTAAAAAGGCTGAAATTCCACTTTTTTGGAGGAAAAAAAGCAGAAATTTCACTTATTTTAGGGTAAAATTGCAGAAATTTCACTTATTTCAGAGAAATAAGTCAGAAATTTTCCTTATTTTGGGGCAAAAATGACAGAGATTCCCTTTGTTTTGGGGGAAAAAGACACAAATTCCACTTATTTAGAGACAAAAAGGCAGAAATTCCCCTTATTTTGGAGCAAAAATGAAGAAAATTCCCTTTTATATGGCAAAAAGTTATGCACTCTTCTTATTTTTGTGCAAAAAGGCAGAAATTCCTCGTATTTTGGAGCAAATTGCCGAAATTCCCCTAATTGTGGGGCAAAAAGTCAGAAATTCCCTATATGTTGTGGCAAAAAGACAGAAATTTTCTTTATTTTGGGGCAAAAAGTCAGAAATTCCACTTATTTTGGGGCAAAATTCCAGAAATTTCTCTTATTTTGAGGCAAAATTGCAGAAATTTGACTTATTTCAGAAAAAAAGCAGAAATTTTCTTATTTTGTGTCAAAAAGGAAGAAATTTCCCATTTTTTGGTACAAAATTGCTGAAATTTTTATTATTTTGGGGCCAAAAAGCAGAAATTTCCCATAATTTGGGGCAAAAATGCAGAAATTCTCCTTATTTTGAGGTAAAAAGGCTGAAATTCCCTTTATTTCGGGGCAAAAAAGCAGAAATTTCCCTTATTTTGGGGCAAAATTGCAGAAATTTAACTTATTTCAGGGTAATAAGTCAGAAATTTTCCTTATTTTGGGGCAAAAAAGACAGAAATTTTCTTTGTTTTGGGAGAAAAAGACAGAAATTCCACTTATTTAGAGGCAAAAAAGCAGAAATTCCCCTTATTTTGGAGCAAAAATGAAGAAATTTCCCTTTTTTATGGCAAAAAGGTATGCATTCTTCTCATTTTCGGGCAAAAAAGCAGAAATTCCCCGTATTTTGTAGCAAAATTGCAGAAATTCCTTTAATTGTGAGGCAAAAAGGCAGAAATTCTCTATATGTAGGGGCAAAAGGACAGAAATTCTCTTAATTTTGGGGCAAAACTCAGAAATTTCACTTATTTTGGGGTAAAATTGCAGAAATTTCACTTATTTCAGAAAAAAAGCAGAAATTTTCTTATTTTGGGGCAAAAAGGCAGAAATTTCTTATATTTTGGTACAAAATTGCAGAAATTTTTCTTATTTTGGGGCAAAAAGGCAGAAATTTTCCTTATTTTGGGGCAAAAATGCAGAAATTCCCCTTATTTTAAAGTAAAAATTCTAAAATTCCCCTTATTTGGGGGCAAAAAGGCAGAAATTTCACTTATTTTGGGGCAAAATTGCAAAAATTTCACTTATATCAGAGAAATAAGTCAGAAATTTTCCTTATTTTGGAGCAAAAATGACAGAAATTCCCTTTGTTTTGGGGGAAAAAGAAAAAAATTCCACTTATTTAGAGGCAAAAAAGCAGAAATTCCCATTATTTTGGAGCAAATATGAAGAAATTTCCCTTTTTTATGGCAAAAAGGTATGCATTCTTCTTATTTTTGGGCAAAAACGCAGAAATTCCCCGTATTTTGGAGTAAAATTGTAGAAATTCCCCTAATTGTGGGGCAAAAATGCAGAAATTTTCTATATGTTGGGGAAAAAGAAATTCTCCTTATTTTGGGGCAAAACTCAGAAATTCCACTTATTTTGGGGCAAAATTACAGAAATTTCCCTTATTTTGAAGCAAAATTGCAGAAATTTGACTTATTTCTGAAAAAAAGCAGAAATTTTCTTATTTTGGGGCAAAAAGACAGAAATTTCATTTATTTTGGTACAAAATTGCAGAAATTTTTCTTATTTTGGGGCAAAAAGGCAGAAATTTCCCATATTTTGGGGCAAAAATTCAGAAATTCCCTTTATTTTGAGGTAAAAATCCTGAAATTTCCCTTATTTAAAGGCAAAGAAGAAGAAATTTCCATTATTTTGGGGCAAAATTCAGAAATTTCACTTATTTCATGGTAATAAGTCAGAAATTTTCCTTATTTTTGGGCAAAAAAGACAGAAATTCCCTTTGTTTTGAGGGAAAAATACAGAAATTCCACTTATTTAGAGGCAAAAATGCAGAAATTCCCCATATTTTGGAGCAAAAATGAAGAAATTTCCGTTTTATGGCAAAAAGGTATGCATTCTTCTTATTTTTGGACAAAAAGGCAGAAATTCCCTGTATTTTGGAGCAAAATTGCAGAAATTCCCCTAATTGTGGGGCAAAAAGGCAGAAATTCCCTATATGTTGGGGCAAAATACAGAAATTCTCCTTATTTTGGGGCAAAAAAGTCAAAAATTCCACTTATTTTGGGGCAAAATTCCAGAAATTTCCCTTATTTTGAGGCAAAATTGCAGAAAATTGACTTATTTCAGAAAAAAAGCAGAAATTTTTTTATTTTGGGGCAAAAAGGCAGAAATTTCTTTTATTTTGGCACAAAATTGCTGAAATTTTTCTTATTTTCGGGCAAAAAGGCAGAAATTTCTCATATTTTGGGGCAAAAATGCAGAAATTCCCCTTATTTTGTGGTAAAAAGGCTGAAATTCCACTTATTTAAGGGCATAAAGGCAGAAATTTCCCTTATTTTGGTGCAAAATTGCAGAAATTTCACTTATTTTAGGGTAATAAGTCAGAAATTTTCCTTATTTTGGGGCAAAAATGAGAGAAACTCCCTTTGTTTTGGGGGAAAAAGACAGAAATTCCCTATATGTTGGGGCAAAAAGACAGAAAATCTTCTTATTTTGAGGCAAAATTGCAGAAATTCCACTTATTATGGGGCAAAATTCCAGAAATTTCCCTTATTTTGGGGCAAAATTGCAGAAATTCCCCTTATTTTGAGGTAAAAAGGCTGAAATTCCCCTTATTTGGGGGCAAAAAAGCAGAAATTTTTCTTTTTTCGGGCAAAATTGCAGAAATTCCACTTATGTTGTGGCAAACTTCCAGAAATTTCCCTTATTTTGGGGCAAAATTGCAGAAATTCCCCTTACTTTGAGGTAAAAAGGCTGAAATTCCCCTTATTTTTGGGCAAAAAAGCAGAAATTACTTTTTTTTGGGGCATAATTGCAGAAATTTCACATATTTCAGGGTAATAAATCAGAAATTTTTTTTTATTTTAAGGCGAAAAACCAGAAATTCCCTTTGTTTTGGGGAAAAAGACAGAAATTCCACTTATTTAGAGGCAAAAAAGCAGAAATTCCCCTTATTTTAGAGCAAAAATGAAGAAATTTCCCTTTTTTATGGCAAAAAGATTTGCATTCTTCTTATTTTCGTGCAAAAAAGCAGAAATTTCCTGTATTTTGGAGCAAAATTGCAGAAATTCCGCTAATTGTGGGGCAAAAAGGCAGAAATTCCCTATATGTTGGGGGCAAATGTCAGAAATTCTCCTTATATTGAGGCAAAACTCAGAAATTCCCCATATTTTGGAGCAAAAATGAAGAAATTTCCCTTTTTTATGGCAAAAGGTATGCATTCTTCTTATTTTTGGGCAAAAAGGCAGAAATTCCTTGTATTTTGGAGCAAAATTGCAGAAATTCCACAAATTGTGGGGCAAAAAGGCAGAAATTCCCTATATGTTGGGGCAAAATATAGAAATTCTCCTTATTTTGGGGCAAAAAGTCAAAAATTCCACTTATTTTTGGGCAAAATTCCAGAAATTTCCCTTATTTTGAGGCAAATTGCAGAAATTTGACTTATTTCAGAAAAAAGCAGAAATTTTCTTATTTTGGGGAAAAAAGGCAGAAATTTCTTTTATTTTGGTACAAAATTGCTGAAATTTTTATTATTTTGGGGCAAAAAGGCAGAAATTTCCCATAATTTGGGGCAAAAATGCAGAAATTCCCCTTATTTTGAGGTAAAAAGGCTGAAATTCCCCTTATTTCGGGGCAAAAATGCAGAAATTTCCCTTATTTTGGGGCAAAATTGCAGAAATTTCACTTATTTCAGAGAAATGAGTCAGAAATTTTCCTTATTTTGGGGCAAAAATGACAGAAATTCCTTTTGGTTTTGGGGAAAAAGACAGAAATTCCACTTATTTAGAGGCAAAAAAGCAGAAATTCTTCTTATTTTGGAGCAAAAATGAAGAAACTTCCCTTTTTTATGGCAAAAAGGTTTGCATTCTTCTTATTTTCGGGCAAAAAAGCAGAAATTCCCTGTATTTTAGAGCAAAATTGCAGAAATTTCCCTAATTGTGGGGAAAAAAGGCAGAAATTCCCTATATGTTGGGGCAAAAAGACAGAAAATCTTCTTATTCTGGGGCAAAATTGCAGAAATTCCACTTATTTTGGGGCAAAATTTCAGAAATTTTCCTTATTTTGAAGCAAAATTGCAGAAATTCTTCTTTATTTGAGGTAAAAAGGCTGAAATTCCTTTTATTTGGGGGCAAAATGCAGAAATTTCCCTTTTTTGGGGCAAAATTGCAGAAATTTCACTTATTTCAGGGTAATAAGTCAGAAATTTTCCTTATTTTAGGACAAAAAAGACAGAAATTCCCTTTTTTTGGGGGGAAAAAGCAGAAATTCCACTTATTTAGAGGCAAAAACAGAGAAATTCCCCTTATTTTGGAGCAAAAATGAAGAAATTTCCCTTTTTTATGGCAAAAAGGTATGCATTCTTCTTATTTTTGGGCAAAAAAGCAGAAATTCCCCATAATTTGGAGCAAAATTGCAGAAATTTCCCTAATTATGGGGCAAAAAGGCAGACATTCCCTATATGTTGGGGCAAAAAGACAAAAATTCTCCTTATTTTGGGGCAAAACTCAAAAATTCCACTTATTTTGGGGCAAAATTTCAGAACTTTCCTTTATTTTGGGGCAAAACTGCAGAAATTTAACTTATTTCAGGAGAAAAGCAGAAATTTTCTTATTTCTGGCAAAAATGCAGAAATTTTTTTTATTTTGATACAAAATTGCAAAAATTTTTCTAATTTTGGGCAAAAAGGCAGAAATTTCCCATATTTTGGGGCAAAAATGCAGAAATTCCCCTTATTTTGAGGTAAAAAGGCAGAAATTCCCCTTATTTGGGGGCAAAAAGGCAGAAATTTCCCTTATTTTGGGGCACAGTTGCAGAAATTTCACTTATTTCAGGGAAATAAGTCAGAAATTTTCTTTATTTTGGGGCAAAAACCAGAAATTCCCTTTGTTTTGGGGGAAAAAGACAGAAATTCCACTTCTTCAGAGGCAAAAAAAAAACAGAAATTCCCCTTATTTTGGAGCAAAAATGAAGAAATTTCCCTTTTTTATGGCAAAAAGATTTGCATTCTTCTTATTTTCAGGCAAAATAGCAGAAATTCCCTGTATTTTGGAGCAAAATTGTAGAAATTCCCCTAATTGTGGGGAAAAAAGGCAGAAATTCCCTATATGTTGGGGCAAAAAGACAGAAAATCTTCTTATTTTCGGGCAAAACTCAGAAATTCCACTTATTTTGGGGCAAAATTCCAGAAATTTCCCTTATTTTGGGGAAAAATTGCTGAAATTTGACTTATTTCAGAAAAAAAATCAGAAATTTCTTATTTTGGGGCAAAAAGGCAGAAATTTCCCATATTTTGGTACAAAATTGCTGAAATTTTTCTTATTTTGGGGCAAAAAGGCAGAAATTTCCCATATTTTGGGGCAAAAATGCAGAAATTCCCCTTATAGTGAGATAAAAAGTCTGAAATTTCCCTTATTTAAGGGTAAAAAAGCAGAAATTTCCCTAATCTTGGGGCATAATTGCAGAAATTTCACTTATTTCAGGGTAATAAGTCATAAATTTTCCTTATATTGGGGCAAAAAAGACAGAAATTTCCTTTGTTTTGTGAGAAAAAGACAGAAATTCCACTTATTTAGAGGCAAAAATGCAGAAATTCCCCTTATTTTGGAGCAAAAATGAAGAAATTTCTCTTTTTTATGGCAAAAAGGTATGCACTCTTCTTATTTTTGGGCAAAAAGGCAGAAATTTCCCGTATTTTGGAGCAAAATTGTAGAAATTCCCCTAATTGTGGGGCAAAAAGGCAGAAATTTTCTATATGTTGGGGCAAAAAGATATTCTCCATATTTTGGGGCAAAACTCAGAAATTCCACTCATTTTGGGGCAAAATTACAGAAATTTCCCTTATTTTGAGGCAAAATTGCAGAAATTTGACTTATTTCTGAAAAAAGCAAAAATTTTCTTATTTTGGGGCAAAAAGGCAGAAAATTCTTTTATTTTGGTACAAAATTGCAGAATTTTTCTTATTTTGGGGCAAAAAGGCAGAAATTTCCCATATTTTGGTACAAAATTGCTGAAATTTTTCTTATTTTGGGGCAAAAAGGCAGAAATTTCCCATATTTTGGGGCAAAAATGCAGAAATTCCCCTTATAGTGAGGTAAAAAGGCTGAAATTTCCCTTATTTAAGGGCAAAAAAGCAGAAATTTCCCTAATCTTGGGGCATAATTGCAGAAATTTCACTTATTTCAGGGTAATAAGTCATAAATTTTCCTTATTTTGGGGCAAAAAAGACAGAAATTCCCTTTGTTTTGTGAGAAAAAGACAGAAATTCCACTTATTTAGAGGCAAAAAAGCAGAAATTCCCCTTATTTTGGAGCAAAAATGAAGAAATTTCCCTTTTTTATGGCAAAAAGGTATGCACTCTTATTATTTTTATGCAAAAAGGCAGAAATTTCCCGTATTTTGGAGCAAAATTGTAGAAATTCCCCTAATTGTGGGGCAAAAAGGCAGAAATTTTCTATATGTTGGGGCAAAAAGATATTCTCCATATTTTGGGGCAAAACTCAGAAATTCCACTTATTTTGGGGCAAAATTACAGAAATTTCCCTTATTTTGAGGCAAAATTGCAGAAATTTGACTTATTTCTGAAAAAAGCAAAAATTTTCTAATTTTGGGGCAAAAAGGCAGAAAATTCTTTTATTTTGGTACAAAATTGCAGAAATTTTTCTTATTTTGGGGCAAAAAGGCAGAAATTTCCCATATTTTGGGGCAAAAATGCAGAAATTTCCCTTATTTTGAGGCAAAATTGCAGAAATTTGACTTATTTCTGAAAAAAGCAAAAATTTTCTTATTTTGGGGCAAAAAGGCAGAAAATTCTTTTATTTTGGTACAAAATTGCAGAAATTTTTCTTATTTTGGGGCAAAAAGGCAGAAATTTCCCATATTTTGGGGCAAAAATGCAGAAATTTCCCTTATTTTGAGGTAAAAAGGCTGAAATTTCCCTTATTTAAGGGCAAAAAAGCAGAAATTTCCCTTATTTTGGGGCAAAATTGCAGAAATTTCACTTATTTCAGGGTAATAAGTCAGAAATTTTCCTTATTTTGGAGCAAAAAAGACAGAAATTCCCTTTGTTTTCGGGGAAAAATACAAAAATTCCACTTATTTAGAGGCAAAAAAGCAGAAATTCCCCTTATTTTGGAGCAAAAATGAAGAAATTTCCCTTTTTTATGGCAAAAAGGTATGCATTCTTCTTATTTTTGGGCAAAAAAGCAGAAATTCTCCGTATTTTGGAGCAAATTGTAGAAATTCCCTTAATTTTGAGGCAAAAATGCAGAAATTTTTTATATGTTGGGGCAAAAGGACAGAAATTCTCTTTATTTTTGGGCAAAACTCAAAAATTTCACTTATTTTGGGGCAAAATTGCAAAAATTTCACTTATTTCAGACAAAAGCAGAAATTTTCTTATTTTGGGGCAAAAAGGCAGAAATTTCTTTTATTTTGGTACAAAATTGCAGAAATTTTTCTTATTTTGGGGCAAAAAGTCAGAAATTTCCTATATTTTGGGGCAAAAATGCAGAAATTCTTCTTATTTTGAGGTAAAAAGGCTGAAATTCCCCTTATTTAAGGGCAAAAAGACAGAAATTTCACTTATTTTGGGGTAAAATTGCAGAAATTTCACTTATTTCAGAGAAATAAGTCATAAATTTTCCATATTTTGGTGCAAAAATGAGAGAAATTCCCTTTGTTTTGGGGGAAAAAGACAGAAATTCCCTATATGTTGGGGCAAAAAGACAGAAAATCTTCTTATTTTGAAGCAAAATTGCAGAAATTCCACTTATTATGGGGCAAAATTCCAGAAATTTCCCTTATTTTGGGGCAAAATTGCAGATATTCCCCTTATTTTGAGGTAAAAAGGCTGAAATTCCCCTTATTTTTGGGCAAAAATCAGAAATTACTCTTTTTTGGGGCATAATTGCAGAAATTTCACATATTTCAGGGTAATAAATCAGAAATTTTTTTTATTTTAATGCGAAAAACCAGAAATTCCCTTTGTTTTGGGGAAAAAGACAGAAATTCCACTTATTTAGAGGCAAAAAAGGAGAAATTCCCCTTATTTTAGAGCAAAAATGAAGAAATTTCCCTTTTTTATGGCAAAAAGATTTGCATTCTTCTTATTTTCGTGCAAAAAAGCAGAAATTTCCTGTATTTTGGAGCAAAATTGCAGAAATTCCGCTAATTGTGGGGCAAAAAGGCAGAAATTCCCTATATGTTGGGGCAAATGTCAGAAATTCACTTTTTATTGAGGCAAAACTCAGAAATTCCCCATATTTTGGAGCAAAAATGAAGAAATTTCCCTTTTTTATGGCAAAAGGTATGCATTCTTCTTATTTTTGGGCAAAAAGGCAGAAATTCCTTGTATTTTGGAGCAAAATTGCAGAAATTCCCCTAATTGTGGGGCAAAAAGGCAGAAATTCCCTATATATTGGTGCAAAATATAGAAATTCTCCTTATTTTGGGGCAAAAAGTCAAAATTCCACTTATTTTTCGGCAAAATTCCAGAAATTTCCCTTATTTTGAGGCAAATTGCAGAAATTTGACTTATTTCAGAAAAAAGCAGAAATTTTCTTATTTTGGGGAAAAAGGCAGAAATTTCTTTTATTTTGGTACAAAATTGCTGTAATTTTTTAATTTTGGGGCAAAAAGGCAGAAATTTCCCATAATTTGGGACAAAAATGCAGAAATTCCCCTTATTTTTAGGTAAAAAGGATGAAATTCCCCTTATTTCGGGGCAAAAAGGCAGAAATTTCCCTTATTTTGGGGCAAAATTGCAGAAATTTCACTTATTTCAGAGAAATAAGTCAGAAATTTTCCTTATTTTGGGGCAAAAATGACAGAAATTCCCTTAGTTTTTGGGGAAAAAGACAGAAATTCCACTTATTTAGAGGCAAAAAAGCAGAAATTCTTCTTATTTTGGAGCAAAAATGAAGAAACTTTCCTTTTTTATGGCAAAAAGGTTTGCATTCTTCTTATTTTCGGGGCAAAAAAGCAGAAATTCCCTGTATTTTAGAGCAAAATTGCAGAAATTTCCCTAATTGTGGGGAAAAAAGGCAGAAATTCCCTATATGTTGGGGCAAAAAGACAGAAAATCTTTTTATTCTGGGGCAAAATTGCAGAAATTCCACTTATTTTGGGGCAAAATTTAAGAAATTTTCCTTATTTTCAAGCAAAATTGCAGAAATTCTTCTTTTTTTGAAGTAAAAAGGCTGAAATTCCCCTTATTTGGGTGCAAAATGCAGAAATTTCCCTTTTTTGGGGCAAAATTGCAGAAATATTACTTATTTCAGGGTAATAAGTCAGAAATTTTCCTTATTTTAGGGCAAAAAAGACAGAAATTCCCTATGTTTTGGGGGAAAAAGGCAGAAATTCCACTTATTTAGAGGCAAAAACACAGAAATTCCCCTTATTTTGGAGCAAAAAATGAAGAAATTTCCCTTTTTTATGGCAAAAAGGTATGCATTCTTCTTATTTTTGGGCAAAAAAGCAGAAATTCCCCATAATTTGGAGCAAAATTGCAGAAATTTCCCTAATTGTGGGGCAAAAAGGCAGACATTCCCTATATGTTGGGGCAAAAAGACAAAAATTCTCCTTATTTTGGGGCAAAACTCAAAAATTCCACTTATTTTGGGGCAAAATTCCAGAACTTTCCCTTATTTTGGGGCAAAACTGCAGAAATTTGACTTATTTCAGAAAAAAAGCAGAAATTTTCTTATTTCTGGCAAAAATGCAGAAATTTTTTTTATTTTGATACAAAATTGCAGAAATTTTTCTTATTTTGGGCAAAAAGGCAGAAATTTCCCATATTTTGGGGCAAAAATGCAGAAATTCCTCTTATTTTGAGGTAAAAAGGCAGAAATTCCCCTTATTTGGGGACAAAAAGGCAGAAATTTCCCTTATTTTGGGGCAAAGTTGCAGAAATTTCACTTATTTCAGGGAAATAAGTCAGAAATTTTCTTTATTTTGGGGCAAAAACCAGAAATTCCCTTTGTTTTGGGGGAAAAAGACAGAAATTCCACTTCTTTAGAGGCAAAAAACAGAAATTCCCCTTATTTTGGAGCAAAAATGAAGAAATTTCCCTTTTTTATGGCAAAAAGATTTGCATTCTTCTTATTTTCGGGCAAAATAGCAGAAATTCCCTGTATTTTGGAGCAAAATTGTAGAAATTCCCCTAATTGTGGGGAAAAAAGGCAGAAATTCCCTATATGTTGGGGCAAAAAGACAGAAAATCTTCTTATTTTGGGGCAAAACTCAGAAATTCCACTTATTTTGGGGCAAAATTCCAGAAATTTACCTTATTTTGGGGCAAAATTGCTGAAATTTGACTTATTTCAGAAAAAAAATCAGAAATTTTCTTATTTTGGGGCAAAAAGGCAGAAATTTCCCATATTTTGGTACAAAATTGCTGAAATTTTTCTTATTTTGGGGCAAAAAGGCAGAAATTTCCCATATTTTGGGGCAAAAATGCAGAAATTCCCCTTATAGTGAGGTAAAAAGGCTGAAATTTCCCTTATTTAAGGGCAAAAAAGCAGAAATTTCCCTAATCTTGGGGCATAATTGCAGAAATTTCACTTATTTCAGGGTAATAAGTCATAAATTTTCCTTATTTTGGGGCAAAAAAGACAGAAATTCCCTTTGTTTTGGGAGAAAAAGAAAGAAATTCCACTTATTTAGAGGCAAAAATGCAGAAATTCCCCTTATTTTGGAGCAAAAATGAAGAAATTTCCCTTTTTTATGGCAAAAAGGTATGCACTCTTCTTATTTTTGGCAAAAAGGCAGAAATTTCCCGTATTTTGGAGCAAAATTGTAGAAATTCCCCTAATTGTGGGGCAAAAAGGCAGAAATTTTCTATATGTTGGGGCAAAAAGATATTCTCCATATTTTGGGGCAAAACTCAGAAATTCGACTTATTTTGGGTCAAAATTACAGAAATTTCCCTTATTTTGAGGCAAAATTGCACAAATTTGACTTATTTCTGAAAAAAGCAAAAATTTTCTTATTTTGGGGCAAAAAGGCAGAAAATTCTTTTATTTTGGTACAAAATTGCAGAAATTTTTCTTATTTTGGGGCAAAAAGGCAGAAATTTCCCATATTTTGGGGCAAAAATGCAGAAATTTCCCTTATTTTGAGGTAAAAAGGCTGAAATTTCCCTTATTTAAGGGCAAAAAAGCAGAAATTTCCCTTATTTTGGGGCAAAATTGCAGAAATTTCACTTATTTCAGGGTAATAAGTCAGAAATTTTCCTTATTTTGGGGCAAAAAAGACAGAAATTCCCTTTGTTTTGGGGGAAAAATACAAAAATTCCACTTATTTTGAGGCAAAAAAGCAGAAATTCCCCATATTTTGGAGCAAAAATGAAGATATTTCCCTTTATTATGGCAAAAGGTATGCATTCTTCTTATTTTTGGGCAAAAGGCAGAAATTTCCCGTATTTTGGAGCAAAATTGCAGAAATTCTCCTAATTGTGGGGCAAAAAGGCAGAAATTCCCTATATGTTGGGGCAAAATACAGAAATTCTCCTTATTTTGGGGCAAAACGTCAAAAATTCCACTTATTTTTGGGCAAAATTCCAGAAATTTCCCTTATTTTGAGGCAAATTGCAGAAATTTGACTTATTTCAGAAAAAAGCAGAAATTTTCTTATTTTGGAAAAAAAACAGAAATTTCTTTTATTTTGGTACAAAGTTGCTGAAATTTTTCTTATTTTGGGGCAAAAAGGCAGAAATTTCCCATAATTTGGGGCAAAAATGCAGAAATTCCCCTTATTTTGAGGTAAAAAGTCTGAAATTCCCCTTATTTAAGGGTATAAAGGCAGAAATTTCCCTTATTTTGATGCAAAATTGCAGAAATTTCACTTATTTCAGGGTAATAAGTCAGAAATTTTCCTGATTTTGGGGCAAAAAAGACAAAAATTCCCTTTGTTTTGGAAGAGAAAGACAGAAATTCCACTTATTTAGAGGCAAAAAAGCAGAAATTTTCCTTAATTTGGAGCAAAAATGAAGAAATTTCCCTTTTTTATGGCAAAAAGGTATGCATTCTTCTTATTTTTGGGCAAAAAAGCAGAAATTCCCCGTATTTTGGAGCAAAATTGCAGAAATTCCCCTAATTGTGAGGCAAAAAGGCAGAAATTTTTTATATGTTGGGGCAAAAGGACAGAAATTCTCTTTATTTTTGGGCAAAACTCAAAAATTTCACTTATTTTGGGGCAAAATTGCCGAAATTTCACTTATTTCAGAAAAAAAAGCAGAAATTTTCTTATTTTGGGGCAAAAAGGCAGAAATTTCTTTTATTTTGGTACAAAATTGCAGAAATTTTTCTTATTTTGGGGCAAAAAGTCAGAAATTTCCCATATTTTGGGGCAAAAATGCAGAAATTCCCCTTATTTTGAGGTAAAAAGGCTGAAATTCCCCTTATTTAAGGGCAAAAAGACAGAAATTTCCCTTATTTTGGGGCAAAATTGCAGAAATTTCACTTATTTCAGAGAAATAAGTCAGAAATTTTCCATATTTTGGGGCAAAAATGACAGAAATTCCCTTTGTTTTGGGGGAAAAAGACAGAAATTCCCTATATGTTAGGGCAAAAAGACAGAAAATCTTCTTATTTTGGGGCAAAATTGCAGAAATTCCACTTATTATGGGGCAAAATTCCAGAAATTTCCCTTATTTTGGGGCAAAATTGCAGAAATTCCCCATATTTTGAGGTAAAAAGGCTGAAATTCCCCTTATTTGGGGGCAAAAAAGCAGAAATTTTTCTTTTTTTGGGCAAAATTGCAGAAATTCCACTTATTTTGTGGCAAAATTCCAGAAATTTCCCTTATTTTGGGGCAAAATTGCAGAAATTCCCCTTACTTTGAGGTAAAAAGGGTGAAATTCCCCTTATTTTTAAGCAAAAAAGCAGAAATTTTTCTTTTTTCGGGCAAAATTGCAGAAATTCCACTTATTTTGTGGCAAAATTCCAGAAATTTCCCTTATTTTGGGGCAAAATTGCAGAAATTCCCCTTACTTTGAGGTAAAAAGTCTGAAATTCCCCTTATTTTTGGGCAAAAAAGCAGAAATTAATCTTTTTTGGGGCATAATTGCAGAAATTTCACATATTTCAGGGTAATAAATCAGAAATTTTTTTATTTTAAGGCGAAAAACCAGAAATTCCCTTTGTTTTGGGGAAAAAGACAGAAATTCCACTTATTTAGAGGCAAAAAAGCAGAAATTCCCCTTATTTTAGAGCAAAAATGAAGAAATTTCCCTTTTTTATGGCAAAAAGGTTTGCATTCTTCTTATTTTCGTGCAAAAAAGCAGAAATTTCCTGTATTTTGGAGCAAAATTGCAGAAATTCCGCTAATTGTGGGGCAAAAAGGCAGAAATTCCCTATATGTTGGGGCAAATGTAAGAAATTCTCCTTATATTGGGGCAAAACTCAGAAATTCCCCATATTTTGGAGCAAAAATGAAGAAATTTCCCTTTTTTATGGCAAAAGGTAAGCATTCTTCTTATTTTTGGGCAAAAAGGCAGAAATTCCTTGTATTTTGGAGCAAAATTGCAGAAATTCCCCTAATTGTGGGGCAAAAAGGCAGAAATTCCCTATATGTTGGGGCAAAATATAGAAATTCTCCTTATTTTGGGGCAAAAAGTCAAAAATTCCACTTATTTTTGGGCAAAATTCCAGAAATTTCCCTTATTTTGAGGCAAATTGCAGAAATTTGACTTATTTCAGAAAAAAGCAGAAATTTTCTTATTTTGGGGAAAAAGGGAAGAAATTTCTTCTATTTTGGTACAAAATTGCTGAAATTTTTATTATTTTGGGGCAAAAAGGCAGAAATTTCCCATAATTTGGGGCAAAAATGCAGAAATTCCCCTTATTTTGAGGTAAAAAGGCTGAAATTCCCCTTATTTCAGGGCAAAAAGGTAGAAATTTCCCTTATTTTGGGGCAAAATTGCAGAAATTTCACTTATTTCAGAGAAATAAGTCAGAAATTTTCCTTATTTTGGGGCAAAAATGACAGAAATTCCTTTTGGTTTTGGGGAAAAAGACAGAAATTCCACTTATTTAGAGGCAAAAAAGCAGAAATTCTTCTTATTTTGGAGCAAAAATGAAGAAACTTTCCTTTTTTATGGCAAAAAGGTTTGCATTCTTGTTATTTTCGGGCAAAAAAGCAGAAATTCCCTGTATTTTATAGCAAAATTGCAGAAATTTCCCTAATTGTGGGGAAAAAAGGCAGAAATTCCCTATATGTTGGGGCAAAAAGACAGAAAATCTTCTTATTCTGGGGCAAAATTGCAGAAATTCCACTTATTTTGGGGCAAAATTTCAGAAATTTTCCTTATTTTGAAGCAAAATTGCAGAAATTCTTCTTTTTTTGAGGTAAAAATGCTGAAATTCCCCTTATTTGGGGGCAAAATGCAGAAATTTCCCTTTTTTGGGGCAAAATTGCAGAAATTTCACTTATTTCAGGGTAATAAGTCAGAAATTTTCCTTATTTTAGGGCAAAAAAGACAGAAATTCCCTTTGTTTTGGGGGAAAAAGACAGAAATTCCACTTATTTAGAGGCAAAAACGCAGAAATTCCCCTTATTTTGGAGCAAAAATGAAGAAATTTCCCTTTTTTATGGCAAAAAGGTATGCATTCTTCTTATTTTTGGGCAAAAAAGCAGAAATTCCCCATAATTTGGAGCAAAATTGCAGAAATTTCCCTAATTGTGGGGCAAAAAGGCAGACATTCCATATATGTTGGGGCAAAAAGACAAAAATTCTCCTTATTTTGGGGCAAAACTCAAAAATTCCACTTATTTTGGGGCAAAATTCCAGAACTTTCCCTTATTTTGGGGCAAAACTGCAGAAATTTGACTTATTTCAGAAAAAAAGCAGAAATTTTCTTATTTCTGGCAAAAATGCAGAATTTTTTTTATTTTGATACAAAATTGCAGAAATTTTTCTTATTTTGGGCAAAAAGGCAGAAATTTCCCATATTTTGGGGCAAAAATGCAGAAATTCCCCTTATTTTGAGGTAAAAAGGCAGAAATTCCCCTTATTTGGGGGCAAAAAGGCAGAAATTTCCCTTATTTTGGGGCAAAGTTGCAGAAATTTCACTTATTTCAGGGAAATAAGTCAGAAATTTTCTTTATTTTGGGGCAAAAACCAGAAATTCCCTTTGTTTTGGGGGAAAAAGACAGAAATTCCACTTCTTTAGAGGCAAAAAACAGAAATTCCCCTTATTTTGGAGCAAAAATGAAGAAATTTCCCTTTTTTATGGCAAAAAGATTTGCATTCTTCTTATTTTCGGGCAAAATAGCAGAAATTCCCTGTATTTTGGAGCAAAATTGTAGAAATTCCCCTAATTGTGGGGAAAAAAGGCAGAAATTCCCTATATGTTGGGGCAAAAAGACAGAAAATCTTCTTATTTTGGGGCAAAACTCAGAAATTCCACTTATTTTGGGGCAAAATTCCAGAAAATTCCCTTATTTTGGGGCAAAATTGCTGAAATTTGACTTATTTCAGAAAAAAAATCAGAAATTTTCTTATTTTGGGGCAAAAAGGTAGAAATTTCCCATATTTTGGTACAAAATTGCAGAAATTTTTCTTATTTTGGGGCAAAAAGGCAGAAATTTCCCATATTTTGGGGCAAAAATGCAGAAATTCCCCTTATTTTGAGGTAAAAAGGCTGAAATTTCCCTTATTTAAGGGCAAAAAAGCAGAAATTTCCCTAATCTTGGGGCATAATTGCAGAAATTTCACTTATTTCAGAGTAATAAGTCATAAATTTTCCTTATTTTGGGGCAAAAAAGACAGAAATTTCCTTTGTTTTGTGAGAAAAAGACAGAAATTCCACTTATTTAGAGGCAAAAATGCAGAAATTCCCCTTATTTTGGAGCAAAAATGAAGAAATTTCTCTTTTTTATGGCAAAAAGGTATGCACTCTTCTTATTTTTGGGCAAAAAGGCAGAAATTTCCCGTATTTTGGAGCAAAATTGTAGAAATTCCCCTAATTGTGGGGCAAAAAGGCAGAAATTTTCTATATGTTGGGGCAAAAAGATATTCTCCATATTTTGGGGCAAAACTCAGAAATTCCACTCATTTTGGGGCAAAATTACAGAAATTTCCCTTATTTTGAGGCAAAATTGCAGAAATTTGACTTATTTCTGAAAAAAGCAAAAATTTTCTTATTTTGGGGCAAAAAGGCAGAAAATTCTTTTATTTTGGTACAAAATTGCAGAAATTTTCTTATTTTGGGGCAAAAAGGCAGAAATTTCCCATATTTTGGTACAAAATTGCTGAAATTTTTCTTATTTTGGGGCAAAAAGGCAGAAATTTCCCATATTTTGGGGCAAAAATGCAGAAATTCCCCTTATAGTGAGGTAAAAAGGCTGAAATTTCCCTTATTTAAGGGCAAAAAAGCAGAAATTTCCCTAATCTTGGGGCATAATTGCAGAAATTTCACTTATTTCAGGGTAATAAGTCATAAATTTTCCTTATTTTGGGGCAAAAAAAACAGAAATTCCCTTTGTTTTGTGAGAAAAAGACAGAAATTCCACTTATTTAGAGGCAAAAAAGCAGAAATTCCCCTTATTTTGGAGCAAAAATGAAGAAATTTCCCTTTTTTATGGCAAAAAGGTATGCACTCTTATTATTTTTGGGCAAAAAGGCAGAAATTTCCCGTATTTTGGAGCAAAATTGTAGAAATTCCCCTAATTGTGGGGCAAAAAGGCAGAAATTTTCTATATGTTGGGGCAAAAAGATATTCTCCATATTTTGGGGCAAAACTCAGAAATTCCACTTATTTTGGGGCAAAATTACAGAAATTTCCCTTATTTTGAGGCAAAATTGCAGAACTTTGACTTATTTCTGAAAAAAGCAAAAATTTTCTTATTTTGGGGCAAAAAGGCAGAAAATTCTTTTATTTTGGTACAAAATTGCAGAAATTTTTCTTATTTTGGGGCAAAAAGGCAGAAATTTCCCATATTTTGGGGCAAAAATGCAGAAATTTCCCTTATTTTGAGGCAAAATTGCAGAAATTTGACTTATTTCTGAAAAAAGCAAAAATTTTCTTATTTTGGGGCAAAAAGGCAGAAAATTCTTTTATTTTGGTACAAAATTGCAGAAATTTTTCTTATTTTGGGGCAAAAAGGCAGAAATTTCCCATATTTTGGGGCAAAAATGCAGAAATTTCCCTTATTTTGAGGTAAAAAGGCTGAAATTTCCCTTATTTAAGGGCAAAAAAGCAGAAATTTCCCTTATTTTGGGGCAAAATTGCAGAAATTTCACTTATTTCAGGGAAATAAGTCAGAAATTTTCCTTATTTTGGAGCAAAAAAGACAGAAATTCCCTTTGTTTTGGGGGAAAAATACAAAAATTCCACTTATTTAGAGGCAAAAAAGGAGAAATTCCCCTTATTTTGGAGCAAAAATGAAGAAATTTCCCTTTTTTATGGCAAAAAGGTATGCATTCTTCTTATTTTTGGGCAAAAAAGCAGAAATTCTCCGTATTTTAGAGCAAAATTGTAGAAATTCCCTTAATTTTGAGGCAAAAAGGCAGAAATTTTTTATATGTTGGGGCAAAAGGACAGAAATTCTCTTTATTTTTGGGCAAAACTCAAAAATTTCACTTATTTTGGGGCAAAATTGCAGAAATTTCACTTATTTCAGAAAAAAGCAGAAATTTTCTTATTTTGGGGCAAAAAGGCAGAAATTTCTTTTATTTTGGTACAAAATTGCAGAAATTTTTCTTATTTTGGGGCAAAAAGTCAGAAATTTCCTATATTTTGGGGCAAAAATGCAGAAATTCTTCTTATTTTGAGGTAAAAAGGCTGAAATTCCCCTTATTTAAGGGCAAAAAGACAGAAATTTCACTTATTTTGGGGTAAAATTGCAGAAATTTCACTTATTTCAGAGAAATAAGTCAGAAATTTTCCATATTTTGGGGCAAAAATGACAGAAATTCCCTTTGTTTTGGGGGAAAAAGACAGAAAT
The DNA here is from genome assembly GCF_963924665.1 of Micromys minutus. Lineage (NCBI taxonomy): Eukaryota > Metazoa > Chordata > Mammalia > Rodentia > Muridae > Micromys > Micromys minutus. The sequence goes on along the minus strand of NW_027667133.1, from coordinate 2,098,360 downwards.
TCCTTATATGTTGGGGCAAAAAGACAGAAAATCTTCTTATTTTGGGGCAAAATTGCAGAAATTCCACTTATTATGGGGCAAAATTCCAGAAATTTCCCTTATTTTGGGGCAAAATTGCAGAAATTCCCCTTATTTTGAGGTAAAAAGGCTGAAATTCCCCTTATTTGGGGGCAAAAAAGCAGAAATTTTTCTTTTTTCGGGCAAAATTGCAGAAATTCCACTTATTTTGTGGCAAAATTCCAGAAATTTCCCTTATTTTGGGGCAAAATTGAAGAAATTCCCCTTACTTTGAGGTAAAAAGGCTGAAATTCCCCTTATTTTTGGGCACAAAAGCAGAAATTACTCTTTTTTGGGGCATAATTGCAGAAATTTCACATATTTCAGGGTAATAAATCAGAAATTTTTTTTATTTTAAGGCGAAAAACCAGAAATTCCCTTTGTTTTGGGGAAAAAGACAGAAATTCCACTTATTTAGAGGCAAAAAAGCAGAAATTCCCCTTATTTTAGAGCAAAAATGAAGAAATTTCCCTTTTTCATGGCAAAAAGGTTTGCATTCTTCTTATTTTCGTGCAAAAAAGCAGAAATTTCCTGTATTTTGGAGCAAAATTGCAGAAATTCCGCTAATTGTGGGGCAAAAAGGCAGAAATTCCCTATATGTTGGGGCAAATGTCAGAAATTCACTTTATATTGAGGCAAAACTCAGAAATTCCCCATATTTTGGAGCAAAAATGAAGAAATTTCCCTTTTTTATGGCAAAAGGTATGCATTCTTCTTATTTTTGGGCAAAAAGGCAGAAATTCCTTGTATTTTGGAGCAAAATTGCAGAAATTCCCCTAATTGTGGGGCAAAAAGGCAGAAATTCCCTATATGTTGGTGCAAAATATAGAAATTCTCCTTATTTTGGGGCAAAAAGTCAAAAATTCCACTTATTTTTCGGCAAAATTCCAGAAATTTCCCTTATTTTGAGGCAAATTGCAGAATTTTGACTTATTTCAGAAAAAAGCAGAAATTTTCTTATTTTGGGGAAAAAGGCAGAAATTTCTTTTATTTTGGTACAAAATTGCTGAAATTTTTATTATTTTGGGGCAAAAAGGCAGAAATTTCCCATAATTTGGGGCAAAAATGCAGAAATTCCCCTTATTTTGAGGTAAAAAGGCTGAAATTCCCCTTATTTCAGGGCAAAAAGGTAGAAATTTCCCTTATTTTGGGGCAAAATTGCAGAAATTTCACTTATTTCAGAGAAATAAGTCAGAAATTTTCCTTATTTTGGGGCAAAAATGACAGAAATTCCTTTTGGTTTTGGGGAAAAAGACAGAAATTCCACTTATTTAGAGGCAAAAAAGCAGAAATTCTTCTTATTTTGGAGCAAAAATGAAGAAACTTCCCTTTTTTATGGCAAAAAGGTTTGCATTCTTCTTATTTTCGGGCAAAAAAGCAGAAATTCCCTGTATTTTAGAGCAAAATTGCAGAAATTTCCCTAATTGTGGGGAAAAAAGGCAGAAATTCCCTATATGTTGGGGCAAAAAGACAGAAAATCTTCTTATTCTGGGGCAAAATTGCAGAAATTCCACTTATTTTGGGGCAAAATTTCAGAAATTTTCCTTATTTTGAAGCAAAATTGCAGAAATTCTTCTTTTTTTGAGGTAAAAATGCTGAAATTCCCCTTATTTGGGGGCAAAATGCAGAAATTTCCCTTTTTTGGGGCAAAATTGCAGAAATTTCACTTATTTCAGGGTAATAAGTCAGAAATTTTCCTTATTTTAGGGCAAAAAAGACAGAAATTCCCTTTGTTTTGGGGGAAAAAGACAGAAATTCCACTTATTTAGAGGCAAAAATGCAGAAATTCCCCTTATTTTGGAGCAAAAATGAAAAAATTTCCCTTTTTTATGGCAAAAAGGTATGCATTCTTCTTATTTTTGGGCAAAAAAGCAGAAATTCCCCATAATTTGGAGCATAATTGCAGAAATTTCCCTAATTGTGGGGCAAAAAGGCAGACATTCCCTATATGTTGGGGCAAAAAGACAAAAATTCTCCTTATTTTGGGGCAAAACTCAAAAATTCCACTTATTTTGGGGCAAAATTCCAGAACTTTCCCTTATTTTGGGGCAAAACTGCAGAAATTTGACTTATTTCAGAAAAAAAGCAGAAATTTTCTTATTTCTGGCAAAAATGCAGAATTTTTTTTATTTTGATACAAAATTGCAGAAATTTTTCTTATTTTGGGCAAAAAGGCAGAAATTTCCCATATTTTGGGGCAAAAATGCAGAAATTCCCCTTATTTTGAGGTAAAAAGGCAGAAATTCCCCTTATTTGGGGGCAAAAAGGCAGAAATTTCCCTTATTTTGGGGCAAAGTTGCAGAAATTTCACTTATTTCAGGGAAATAAGTCAGAAATTTTCTTTATTTTGGGGCAAAAACCAGAAATTCCCTTTGTTTTGGGGGAAAAAGACAGAAATTCCACTTCTTTAGAGGCAAAAAACAGAAATTCCCCTTATTTTGGAGCAAAAATGAAGAAATTTCACTTTTTTATGGCAAAAAGATTTGCATTCTTCTTATTTTCGGGCAAAATAGCAGAAATTCCCTGTATTTTGGAGCAAAATTGTAGAAATTCCCCTAATTGTGGGGAAAAAAGGCAGAAATTCCCTATATGTTGGGGCAAAAAGACAGAAAATCTTCTTATTTTGGGGCAAAACTCAGAAATTCCACTTATTTTGGGGCAAAATTCCAGAAAATTCCCTTATTTTGGGGCAAAATTGCTGAAATTTGACTTATTTCAGAAAAAAAATCAGAAATTTTCTTATTTTGGGGCAAAAAGGTAGAAATTTCCCATATTTTGCTACAAAATTGCTGAAATTTTTTTTATTTTGGGGCAAAAAGGCAGAAATTTCTCATATTTTGGGGCAAAAATGCAGAAATTCCCCTTATTTTGAGGTAAAAAGGCTGAAATTTCCCTTATTTAAGGGCAAAAAAGCAGAAATTTCCATAATTTTGGGGCATAATTGCAGAAATTTCACTTATTTCAGGGTAATAAGTCATAAATTTTCCTTATTTTGGGGCAAAAAAGACAGAAATTCCCTTTGTTTTGGAGAAAAAGACAGAAATTCCTCTTATTTAGAGGCAAAAAAGCAGAAATTCCCCTTATTTTGGAGCAAAAATGAAGAAATTTCCCTTTTTTATGGCAAAAAGGTATGCACTCTTCTTATTTTTGGGCAAAAAGGCAGAAATTTCCCGTATTTTGGAGCAAAATTGTAGAAATTCCCCTAATTGTGGGGCAAAAAGGCAGAAATTTTCTATATGTTGGGGCAAAAAGATATTCTCCATATTTTGGGGCAAAACTCAGAAATTCCACTTATTTTGGGGCAAAATTACAGAAATTTCCCTTATTTTGAGGCAAAATTGCAGAAATTTGACTTATTTCTGAAAAAAGCAAAAATTTTCTTATTTTGGGGCAAAAAGGCAGAAAATTCTTTTATTTTGGTACAAAATTGCAGAAATTTTTCTTATTTTGGGGCAAAAAGGCAGAAATTTCCCATATTTTGGGGCAAAAATGCAGATATTTCCCTTATTTTGAGGTAAAAAGGCTGAAACTTCCCTTATTTAAGGGCAAAAAAGCAGAAATTTCCCTTATTTTGGGGCAAAATTGCAGAAATTTCACTTATTTAGGGGTAATAAGTCAGAAATTTTCCTTATTTTGGGGCAAAATTGCAGAAATTTCACTTATTTCAGGGTAATAAGTCAGAAATTTTCCTTATTTTGGGGCAAAAAAGACAGAAATTCCATTTGTTTTGGGGGAAAAATACAAAAATTCCACTTATTTAGAGGCAAAAAAGCAGAAATTCCCCGTATTTTGGAGCAAAATTGCAGAAATTCTCCTAATTGTGGGGAAAAAGGCAGAAATTCCCTATATGTTGGGGCAAAATACAGAAATTCTCCTTATTTTGGGGCAAAAAGTCAAAAATTCCACTTATTTTTGGGCAAAATTCCAGAAATTTCCCTTATTTTGAGGCAAATTGCAGAAATTTGACTTATTTCAGAAAAAAGCAGAAATTTTCTTATTTTGGAAAAAAAAAACAGAAATTTGTTTTATTTTGGTACAAAATTGCTGAAATTTTTCTTATTCTGGGGCAAAAAGGCAGAAATTTCCCATAATTTGGGGCAAAAATGCAGAAATTCCCCTTATTTTGAGGTAAAAAGTCTGAAATTCCCCTTATTTAAGGGTATAAAGGCAGAAATTTCCCTTATTTTGGTGCAAAATTGCAGAAATTTCACTTATTTCAGGGTAATAAGTCAGAAATTTTCCTGATTTTGGGGCAAAAAAGACAAAAATTCCCTTTGTTTTGGAAGAGAAAGACAGAAATTCCACTTATTTAGAGGCAAAAAAGCAGAAATTTTCCTTAATTTGGAGCAAAAATGAAGAAATTTCCCTTTTTTATGGCAAAAAGGTATGCATTCTTCTTATTTTTGGGCAAAAAAGCAGAAATTCCCCGTATTTTGGAGCAAAATTGCAGAAATTCCCCTAATTGTGAGGCAAAAAGGCAGAAATTTTTTATATGTTGGGGCAAAAGGACAGAAATTCTCTTTATTTTTGGGCAAAACTCAAAAATTTCAATTATTTTGGGGCAAAATTGCAGAAATTTCACTTATTTCAGAAAAAAAAGCAGAAATTTTCTTATTTTGGGGCAAAAAGGCAGAAATTTCTTTTATTTTGGTACAAAATTGCAGAAATTTTTCTTATTTTGGGGCAAAAAGTCAGAAATTTCCCATATTTTGGGGCAAAAATGCAGAAATTCCCTTTATTTTGAGGTAAAAAGGCTGAAATTCCCCTTATTTAAGGGCAAAAAGACAGAAATTTCCCTTATTTTGGGGCAAAATTGCAGAAATTTCACTTATTTCAGAGAAATAAGTCAGAAATTTTCCATATTTTGGGGCAAAAATGACAGAAATTCCCTTTGTTTTGGGGGAAAAGAACAGAAATTCCTTATATGTTAGGGCAAAAAGACAGAAAATCTTCTTATTTTGGGGCAAAATTGCAGAAATTCCACTTATTTTGAGGTAAAAAGGCTGAAATTCCCCTTATTTGGGGGCAAAAAAGCAGAAATTTTTCTTTTTTCGGGCAAAATTGCAGAAATTCCACTTATTTTGTGGCAAAATTCCAGAAATTTCCCTTATTTTGGGGCAAAATTGCAGAAATTCCCCTTACTTTGAGGTAAAAAGGCTGAAATTCCCCTTATTTTTGGGCAAAAAAGCAGAAATTACTCTTTTTTGGGGCATAATTGCAGAAATTTCACATATTTCAGGGTAATAAATCAGAAATTTTTTTTTATTTTAAGGCGAAAAACCAGAAATTCCCTTTGTTTTGGGGAAAAAGACAGAAATTCCACTTATTTAGAGGCAAAAAAGCAGAAATTCCCTTTATTTTAGAGCAAAAATGAAGAAATTTCCCTTTTTTATGCCAAAAAGGTTTGCATTCTTCTTATTTTCGTGCAAAAAAGCAGAAATTTCCTGTATTTTGGAGCAAAATTGCAGAAATTCCGCTAATTGTGGGGCAAAAAGGCAGAAATTCCCTATATGTTAGGGCAAATGTCAGAAATTCTCCTTATATTGAGGCAAAACTCAGAAATTCCCCATATTTTGGAGCAAAAATTAAGAAATTTCCCTTTTTTATGGCAAAAGGTATGCATTCTTCTTATTTTTGGGCAAAAAGGCAGAAATTCCTTGTATTTTGGAGCAAAATTGCAGAAATTCCCCTAATTGTGGGGCAAAAAGGCAGAAATTCCCTATATGTTGGTGCAAAATATAGAAATTCTCCTTATTTTGGGGCAAAAAGTCAAAAATTCCACTTATTTTTCGGCAAAATTTCAGAAATTTCCCTTATTTTGAGGCAAATTGCAGAAATTTGACTTATTTCAGAAAAAAGCAGAAATTTTCTTATTTTGGGGAAAAAGGGAAGAAATTTCTTTTATTTTGGTACAAAATTGCTGAAATTTTTATTATTTTGGGGCAAAAAGGCAGAAATTTCCCATAATTTGGGGCAAAAATGCAGAATTTCCCCTTATTTTGAGGTAAAAAGGCTGAAATTCCCCTTATTTCGGGACAAAAAGGCAGAAATTTCCCTTATTTCGGGGCAAAATTGCAGAAATTTCACTTATTTCAGAGAAATAAGTCAGAAATTTTCCTTATTTTGGGGCAAAAATGACAGAAATTCCCTTTGTTTTTGGGGAAAAAGACAGAAATTCCACTTATTTAGAGGCAAAAAAGCAGAAATTCTTCTTATTTTGGAGCAAAAATGAAGAAACTTCCCTTTTTTATGGCAAAAAGGTTTGCATTCTTCTTATTTTCGGGCAAAAAAGCAGAAATTCCCTGTATTTCAGAGCAAAATTGCAGAAATTTCCCTAATTGTGGGGAAAAAAGGCAGAAATTCCCTATATGTTGGGGCAAAAAGACAGAAAATCTTCTTATTCTGGGGCAAAATTGCAGAAATTTCACTTATTTTGGGGCAAAATTTCAGAAATTTTCCTTATTTTGAAGCAAAATTGCAGAAATTCTTCTTTTTTTGAGGTAAAAATGCTGAAATTCCCCTTATTTGGGGTCAAAATGCAGATATTTCCCTTTTTTGGGGCAAAATTGCAGAAATTTCACTTATTTCAGTGTAATAAGTCAGAAATTTTCCTTATTTTAAAGCAAAAAAGACAGAAATTCCCTTTGTTTTGGGGGAAAAAGACAGAAATTCCACTTATTTAGAGGCAAAAACGCAGAAATTCCCCTTATTTTGGAGCAAAAATGAAGAAATTTCCCTTTTTTATGGCAAAAAGGTATGCATTCTTCTTATTTTTGGGCAAAAAAGCAGAAATTCCCCATAATTTGGAGCAAAATTGCAGAAATTTCCCTAATTGTGGGGCAAAAAGGCAGACATTCCCTATATGTTGGGGCAAAAAGACAAAAATTCTCCTTATTTTGGGGCAAAACTCAAAAATTCCACTTATTTTGGGGCAAAATTCCAGAGCTTTCCCTTATTTGGGGGCAAAATTGCAGAAATTTGACTTATTTCAGAAAAAAATCAGAAATTTTCTTATTTCTGGCAAAAATGCAGAAATTTTTTTTATTTTGATACAAAATTGCAGAAATTTTTCTTATTTCGGGCAAAAAGGCAGAAATTTCCCATATTTGGGGGCAAAAATGCTGAAATTCCCTTTATTTTGAGGTAAAAAGGCAGAAATTCCCCTTATTTGGGGGCAAAAAGGTAGAAATTTCCCTTATTTTGGGGCAAAGTTGCAGAAATTTCACTTATTTCAGGGAAATAAGTCAGAAATTTTCTTTATTTTGGGGCAAAAACCAGAAATTCCCTTTGTTTTGGGGGAAAAAGACAGAAATTCCACTTCTTTAGAGGCAAAAAACAGAAATTCCCCTTATTTTGAAGTAAAAATGAAGAAATTTCCCTTTTTTATGGCAAAAAGATTTGCATTCTTCTTATTTTCGGGCAAAATAGCAGAAATTCCCTGTATTTTGGAGCAAAATTGTAGAAATTTCCCTAATTGTGGGGAAAAAAAGCAGAAATTCCCTATATGTTGGGGCAAAAAGACAGAAAATCTTCTTATTTTGGGGCAAAACTCAGAAATTCCACTTATTTTGGGGCAAAATTCCAGAAATTTCCCTTATTTTGGGGCAAAATTGCTGAAATTTGACTTATTTCAAAAAAAAAATCAGAAATTTTCTTATTTTGGGGCAAAAAGGCAGAAATTTCCCATATTTTGGTACAAAATTGCTGAAATTTTTCTTATTTTGGGGCAAAAAGGCAGAAATTTCCCATATTTTGGGGCAAAAATGCAGAAATTCCCCTTATTTTGAGGTAAAAAGCTGAAATTTCCCTTATTTAAGGGCAAAAAAGCAGAAATTTTTCTTATTTTGGGGCAAAATTGCAGAAATTTCACTTATTTCAGGGTAATAAGTCAGAAATTTTCCTTATTTTGTGGCAAAAAAGACAGAAATTCCCTTTGTTTGGGGGAAAAATACAAAAATTCCACTTATTTAGAGGCAATAAAGCAGAAATTTTCCTTAATTTGGAGCAAAAATGAAGAAATTTCCCTTTTTTATGGCAGAAAGGTATGCATTCTTCTTATTTTTGGGCAAAAAAGCAGAAATTCCCCGTATTTTGGAGCAAAATTGCAGAAATTCCCCTAATTGTGAGGCAAAAAGGCAGAAATTTTTTATATGTTGGGGCAAAAGGACAGAAATTCTCTTTATTTTTGGGCAAAACTCAAAAATTTCACTTATTTTGGGGCAAAATTGCAGAAATTTCACTTATTTCAGAAAAAAAAGCAGAAATTTTCTTATTTTGGGGCAAAAAAGACAAAAATTCCCTTTGTTTTGGAAGAGAAAGACAGAAATTCCACTTATTTAGAGGCAAAAAAGCAGAAATTTTCCTTAATTTGGAGCAAAAATGAAGAAATTTCCCTTTTTTATGGCAAAAAGGTATGCATTCTTCTTATTTTTGGGCAAAAAAGCAGAAATTCCCTGTATTTTGGAGCAAAATTGCAGAAATTCCCCTAATTGTGAGGCAAAAAGGCAGAAATTTTTTATATGTTGGGGCAAAGGAACAGAAATTCTCTTTATTTTTGGGCAAAACTCAAAAATTTCACTTATTTGGGGGCAAAATTGCAGTAATTTCACTTATTTCAGAAAAAAAAGCAGAAATTTTCTTATTTTGGGGCAAAAAGGCAGAAATTTCTTTTATTTTGGTACAAAATTGCAGAAATTTTTCTTATTTTGGGGCAAAAAGTCAGAAATTTCCCATATTTTGGGGCAAAAATGCAGAAATTCCCTTTATTTTGAGGTAAAAAGGCTGAAATTCCCCTTATTTAAGGGCAAAAAGACAGAAATTTCCCTTATTTTGGGGCAAAATTGCAGAAATTTCACTTATTTCAGAGAAATAAGTCAGAAATTTTCCATATTTTGGGGCAAAAATGACAGAAATTCCCTTTGTTTTGGGGGAAAAGAACAGAAATTCCTTATATGTTAGGGCAAAAAGACAGAAAATCTTCTTATTTTGGGGCAAAATTGCAGAAATTCCACTTATTTTGAGGTAAAAAGGCTGAAATTCCCCTTATTTGGGGGCAAAAAAGCAGAAATTTTTCTTTTTTCGGGCAAAATTGCAGAAATTCCACTTATTTTGTGGCAAAATTCCAGAAATTTCCCTTATTTTGGGGCAAAATTGCAGAAATTCCCCTTACTTTGAGGTAAAAAGGCTGAAATTCCCCTTATTTTTGGGCAAAAAAGCAGAAATTACTCTTTTTTGGGGCATAATTGCAGAAATTTCACATATTTCAGGGTAATAAATCAGAAATTTTTTTTTATTTTAAGGCGAAAAACCAGAAATTCCCTTTGTTTTGGGGAAAAAGACAGAAATTCCACTTATTTAGAGGCAAAAAAGCAGAAATTCCCTTTATTTTAGAGCAAAAATGAAGAAATTTCCCTTTTTTATGCCAAAAAGGTTTGCATTCTTCTTATTTTCGTGCAAAAAAGCAGAAATTTCTTGTATTTTGGAGCAAAATTGCAGAAATTCCGCTAATTGTGGGGCAAAAAGGCAGAAATTCCCTATATGTTAGGGCAAATGTCAGAAATTCTCCTTATATTGAGGCAAAACTCAGAAATTCCCCATATTTTGGAGCAAAAATTAAGAAATTTCCCTTTTTTATGGCAAAAGGTATGCATTCTTCTTATTTTTGGGCAAAAAGGCAGAAATTCCTTGTATTTTGGAGCAAAATTGCAGAAATTCCCCTAATTGTGGGGCAAAAAGGCAGAAATTCCCTATATGTTGGGGCAAAATATAGAAATTCTCCTTATTTTGGGGCAAAAAGTCAAAAATTCCACTTATTTTTCGGCAAAATTTCAGAAATTTCCCTTATTTTGAGGCAAATTGCAGAAAGTTGACTTATTTCAGAAAAAAGCAGAAATTTTCTTATTTTGGGGAAAAAGGGAAGAAATTTCTTTTATTTTGGTACAAAATTGCTGAAATTTTTATTATTTTGGGGCAAAAAGGCAGAAATTTCCCATAATTTGGGGCAAAAATGCAGAATTTCCCCTTATTTTGAGGTAAAAAGGCTGAAATTCCCCTTATTTCGGGACAAAAAGGCAGAAATTTCCCTTATTTCGGAGCAAAATTGCAGAAATTTCACTTATTTCAGAGAAATAAGTCAGAAATTTTCCTTATTTTGGGGCAAAAATGACAGAAATTCCCTTTGTTTTTGGGGAAAAAGACAGAAATTCCACTTATTTAGAGGCAAAAAAGCAGAAATTCTTCTTACTTTGGAGCAAAAATGAAGAAACTTCCCTTTTTTATGGCAAAAAGGTTTGCATTCTTCTTATTTTCGGGCAAAAAAGCAGAAATTCCCTGTATTTTAGAGCAAAATTGCAGAAATTTCCCTAATTGTGGGGAAAAAAGGCAGAAATTCCCTATATGTTGGGGCAAAAAGACAGAAAATCTTCTTATTCTGGGGCAAAATTGCAGAAATTTCACTTATTTTGGGGCAAAATTTCAGAAATTTTCCTTATTTTGAAGCAAAATTGCAGAAATTCTTCTTTTTTTGAGGTAAAAATGCTGAAATTCCCCTTATTAGGGGTCAAAATGCAGATATTTCCCCTTTTTGGGGCAAAATTGCAGAAATTTCACTTATTTCAGTGTAATAAGTCAGAAATTTTCCTTATTTTAAAGCAAAAAAGACAGAAATTCCCTTTGTTTTGGGGGAAAAAGACAGAAATTCCACTTATTTAGAGGCAAAAACGCAGAAATTCCCCTTATTTTGGAGCAAAAATGAAGAAATTTCCCTTTTTTATGGCAAAAAGGTATGCATTCTTCTTATTTTTGGGCAAAAAAGCAGAAATTCCCCATAATTTGGAGCAAAATTGCAGAAATTTCCCTAATTGTGGGGCAAAAAGGCAGACATTCCCTATATGTTGGGGCAAAAAGACAAAAATTCTCCTTATTTTGGGGCAAAACTCAAAAATTCCACTTATTTTGGGGCAAAATTCCAGAGCTTTCCCTTATTTGGGGGCAAAATTGCAGAAATTTGACTTATTTCAGAAAAAAATCAGAAATTTTCTTATTTCTGGCAAAAATGCAGAAATTTTTTTTATTTTGATACAAAATTGCAGAAATTTTTCTTATTTCGGGCAAAAAGGCAGAAATTTCCCATATTTGGGGGCAAAAATGCTGAAATTCCCTTTATTTTGAGGTAAAAAGGCAGAAATTCCCCTTATTTGGGGGCAAAAAGGTAGAAATTTCCCTTATTTTGGGGCAAAGTTGCAGAAATTTCACTTATTTCAGGGAAATAAGTCAGAAATTTTCTTTATTTTGGGGCAAAAACCAGAAATTCCCTTTGTTTTGGGGGAAAAAGACAGAAATTCCACTTCTTTAGAGGCAAAAAACAGAAATTCCCCTTATTTTGAAGTAAAAATGAAGAAATTTCCCTTTTTTATGGCAAAAAGATTTGCATTCTTCTTATTTTCGGGCAAAATAGCAGAAATTCCCTGTATTTTGGAGCAAAATTGTAGAAATTTCCCTAATTGTGGGGAAAAAAAGCAGAAATTCCCTATATGTTGGGGCAAAAAGACAGAAAATCTTCTTATTTTGGGGCAAAACTCAGAAATTCCACTTATTTTGGGGCAAAATTCCAGAAATTTCCCTTATTTTGGGGCAAAATTGCTGAAATTTGACTTATTTCAAAAAAAAAATCAGAAATTTTCTTATTTTGGGGCAAAAAGGCAGAAATTTCCCATATTTTGGTACAAAATTGCTGAAATTTTTCTTATTTTGGGGCAAAAAGGCAGAAATTTCCCATATTTTGGGGCAAAAATGCAGAAATTCCCCTTATTTTGAGGTAAAAAGGCTGAAATTTCCCTTATTTAAGGGCAAAAAAGCAGAAATTTTTCTTATTTTGGGGCAAAATTGCAGAAATTTCACTTATTTCAGGGTAATAAGTCAGAAATTTTCCTTATTTTGTGGCAAAAAAGACAGAAATTCCCTTTGTTTTGGGGGAAAAATACAAAAATTCCACTTATTTAGAGGCAAAAAAGCAGAAATTCCCCATATTTTGGAGCAAAAATGAAGAAATTTCCCTTTATTATGGCAAAAGGTATGCATTCTTTTTATTTTTGGGCAAAAAGGCAGAAATTCCCCGTATTTTGGAGCAAAATTGCAGAAATTCTCCTAATTGTGGGGCAAAAAAGCAGAAATTCCCTATATGTTGGGGCAAAATACAGAAATTCTCCTTATTTTGGGGCAAAAAGTCAAAAATTCCACTTATTTTTGGGCAAAATTCCAGAAATTTCCCTTATTTTGAGGCAAATTGCAGAAATTTGACTTATTTCAGAAAAAAAGCAGAAATTTTCTTATTTTGGAAAAAAAAAACAGAAATTTCTTTTATTTTGGTACAAAATTGCTGAAATTTTTCTTATTTTGGGGCAGAAAGGCAGAAATTTCCCATAATTTGGGGCAAAAATGCAGAAATTCTTCTGATTTTGAGGTAAAAAGTCTGAAATTCCCCTTATTTAAGGGTATAAAGGCAGAAATTTCCCTTATTTTGGTGCAAAATTGCAGAAATTTCACTTATTTCAGGGTAATAAGTCAGAAATTTTCCTGATTTTGGGGCAAAAAAGACAAAAATTCCCTTTGTTTTGGAAGAGAAAGACAGAAATTCCACTTATTTAGAGGCAAAAAAGCAGAAATTTTCCTTAATTTGGAGCAAAAATGAAGAAATTTCCCTTTTTTATGGCAAAAAGGTATGCATTCTTCTTATTTTTGGGCAAAAAAGCAGAAATTCCACGTATTTTGGAGCAAAATTGCAGAAATTCCCTTAATTGTGAGGCAAAAAGGCAGAAATTTTTTATATGTTGGGGCAAAAAGACAGAAATTCTCTTTATTTTTGGGCAAAACTCAAAAATTTCACTTATTTTGGGGCAAAATTGCAGAAATTTCACTTATTTCAGAAAAAAAAGCAGAAATTTTCTTATTTTGGGGCAAAAAGGCAGAAATTTCTTTTATTTTGGTACAAAATTGCAGAAATTTTTCTTATTTTGGGGCAAAAAGTCAGAAATTTCCCATATTTTGGGGCAAAAATGCAGAAATTCCCCTTATTTGTAGGTAAAAAGGCTGAAATTCCCCTTATTTAAGGGCAAAAAGACAGAAATTTCACTTATTTTGGGGCAAAATTGCAGAAATTTCACTTATTTCAGAGAAATAAGTCAGAAATTTTCCATATTTTGGGGCAAAAATGACAGAAATTCCCTTTGTTTTGGGGGAAAAAGACAGAAATTCCCTATATGTTAGGGCAAAAAGACAGAAAATCTTTTTATTTTGTGGCAAAATTGCAGAAATTCCACTTATTATGGGGCAAAATTTCAGAAATTTCCCTTATTTTGGGGCAAAATTGCAGAAATTCCCCTTATTTTGAGGTATAAAGGCTGAAATTCCCCTTATTTGGGGGCAAGAAAGCAGAAATTTTTCTTTTTTCGGGCAAAATTGCAGAAATTCCACTTATTTTGTGGCAAAATTCCAAAAATTTCCCTTATTTTGGGGCAAAATTGCAGAAATTCCCCTTACTCTGAGGTAAAAAGGCTGAAATTCCCCTTATTTTTGGGCAAAAAAGCAGAAATTACTCTTTTTTGGGGCATAATTGCAGAAATTTCACATATTTCAGGGTAATAAATCAGAAATTTTTTTTATTTTAAGGCGAAAAACCAGAAATTCCCTTTGTTTTGGGGAATAAGACAGAAATTCCACTTATTTAGAGGCAAAAAACAGAAATTCCCCTTATTTTAGAGCAAAAATGAAGAAATTTCCTTTTTTCATGGCAAAAAGGTTTGCATTCTTCTTATTTTCGTGCAAAAAAGCAGAAATTTCCTGTATTTTGGAGCAAAATTGCAGAAATTCCGCTAATTGTGGGGCAAAAAGGCAGAAATTCCCTATATGTTAGGGCAAATGTCAGAAATTCTCCTTATATTGAGGCAAAACTCAGAAATTCCCCATATTTTGGAGCAAAAATTAAGAAATTTCCCTTTTTTATGGCAAAAGGTATGCATTCTTCTTATTTTTGGGCAAAAAGGCAGAAATTCCTTGTATTTTGGAGCAAAATTGCAGAAATTCCCCTAATTGTGGGGCAAAAAGGCAGAAATTCCCTATATGTTGGGGCAAAATATAGAAATTCTCCTTATTTTGGGGCAAAAAGTCAAAAATTCCACTTATTTTTGGGCAAAATTCCAGAAATTTCCCTTATTTTGAGGCAAATTGCAGAAATTTGACTTATTTCAGAAAAAAGCAGAAATTTTCTTATTTTGGGGAAAAAAGGCAGAAATTTCTTTTATTTTGGTAGAAAATTGCTGAAATTTTTATTATTTTGGGGCAAAAAGGCAGAAATTTCCCATAATTTGGGGCAAAAATGCAGAAATTCCCCTTATTTTGAGGTAAAAAGGCTGAAATTCCCCTTATTTCGGGGCAAAAAGGCAGAAATTTCCCTTATTTTGGGGCAAAATTGCAGAAATTTCACTTATTTCAGAGAAATAAGTCAGAAATTTTCCTTATTTTGGGGCAAAAATGACAGAAATTCCCTTTGTTTTTGGGGAAAAAGACAGAAATTCCACTTATTTAGAGGCAAAAAAACAGAAATTCTTCTTATTTTGGAGCAAAAATGAAGAAACTTTCCTTTTTTGGCAAAAAGGTTTGCATTCTTCTTATTTTCGGGCAAAAAAGCAGAAATTCCCTGTATTTTAGAGCAAAATTGCAGAAATTTCCCTAATTGTGGGGAAAAAGGCAGAAATTCCCTATATGTTGGGGCAAAAAGACAGAAAATCTTCTTATTCTGGGGCAAAATTGCAGAAATTCTACTTATTTTGGGGCAAAATTTCAGAAATTTACCTTATTTTGAAGCAAAATTGCAGAAATTCTTCTTTTTTTGAGGTAAAAAGGCTGAAATTCTCCTTATTTGGGGGCAGAATGCAGAAATTTCCCTTTTTTGGGGCAAAATTGCAGAAATTTCACTTATTTCAGGGTAATAAGTCAGAAATTTTCCTTATTTTAAAGCAAAAAAGACAGAAATTCCCTTTGTTTTGCGGGAAAAAGACAGAAATTCCACTTATTTAGAGGCAAAAACGCAGAAATTCTCCTTATTTTGGAGCAAAAATGAAGAAATTTCCCTTTTTTATGGCAAAAAGGTATGCATTCTTCTTATTTTTGGGCAAAAAAGCAGAAATTCCCCATAATTTGGAGCAAAATTGCAGAAATTTCCCTAATTGTGGGGCAAAAAGGCAGACATTCCCTATATGTTGGGGCAAAAAGACAAAAATTCTCCTTATTTTGGGGCAAAACTCAAAAATTCCACTTATTTTGGGGCAAAATTCCAGAACTTTCCCTTATTTTGGGGCAAAACTGCAGAAATTTAACTTATTTCAGAAAAAAAGCAGAAATTTTCTTATTTCTGGCAAAAATGCAGAAATTTTTTTTATTTTGATACAAAATTGCAGAAATTTTTCTTATTTCGGGCAAAAAGGCAGAAATTTCCCATATTTGGGGGCAAAAATGCTGAAAGTCCCCTTATTTTGAGGTAAAAAGGCAGAAATTCCCCTTATTTGGGGGCAAAAATGCAGAAATTTCCTTTATTTTGGGGCAAAGTTGCAGAAATTTCACTTATTTCAGAGAAATAAGTCAGAAATTTTCCATATTTTGGGGCAAAAATGACAGAAATTCCCTTTGTTTTGGGGGAAAAAGACAGAAATTCCCTATATGTTAGGGCAAAAAGACAGAAAATCTTCTTATTTTGGGGCAAAATTGCAGAAATTCCACTTATTATGGGGCAAAATTCCAGAAATTTCCCTTATTTTGGGGCAAAATTGCAGAAACTCCCCTTATTTTAAGGTAAAAAGGCTGAAATTCCCCTTATTTGGGGGCAAAAAAGCAGAAATTTTTCTTTTTTCGGGCAAAATTGAAGAAATTCCACTTATTTTGTGGCAAAATTCCAGAAATTTCCCTTATTTTGGGGCAAAATTGCAGAAATTCCCCTTACTTTGAGGTAAAAAGGCTGAAATTCCCCTTATTTATGGGCAAAAAAGCAGAAATTTCTCTTTTTTGGGGCATAATTGCAGAAATTTCACATATTTCAGTGTATTAAGTCAGAAATTTTTTTTATTTTGGAGCTAAAAACCAGAAATTCCCTTTGTTTTGGGGAAAAAGTCAGAAATTCCACTTAATTAGAGGCAAAAAAAGCAGAAATTCCCCTTATTTTGGAGCAAAAATGAAGAAATTTCCCTTTTTTATGGCAAAAAGGTATAGATTTTCTTTATTTTCGGGCAAAAGGCAGAAAATCCCTGTACTATTGAGCAAAATTGCAGAAATTCCCCTAATTGTAGGGCAAAGACGCAGAACTTCCCCATATTTTGGGGTAAAACTGCAGAAATTTTATTTATTTCGCGGCAAAATGGAAGAAATTCCCTTTATTTTTGGTGATAAAGGCAGAAAATCCCCATATTTTGGAGCAAAATTGCAGAAATTCACCTAATTTTGGGGTAAAACATGCAGTAATTTTCTTTATTTTGGGGCAAAAAGGCAGAAATTCTCCTTATTTTGGGTCAAAAGGAAGAAATTTCGCTTATTTTATGGCAAAATTGCAGAAATATTCCTTTTTGAGGACAAAAAACAGAAATTCCTTTTATTTTGGGGCAAAATTGCAGAAAATTCCTTTATTATGGGGAAAAATTGAAGAAAATTCTTTTATTTTGGGGCAAAATTGCAGAAATTTCACTTATTTCAGGGCATAATTAAAAAATTCCTTGTATTTTGGGGCAAAAAGACAGAAATTCTGTTTATTTTTAGTAAAAAGGTAGATATTTTACTTATTTTGAGGAAAAAAGGCAGAAATTCCTCTTATTTCGGGGCAAAATGAAGAAATTTCCCTTTTTTGTGGCAAAAGGTATACATTCCCCTTATTTTCAGGCAAAAAAGCAGAAATTCCCAGTATTTTGGAGCAAAATTGCAGAAATTCCCCTAATTGTAGGGCAAAAATGCAGAAATTCCCTATATGTTGGGGCCAAAAGACAGAAATTCTCTTTATTTTAGGGGAAAACTCAGAAATTTCACATATTTTGGGGAAAAATTTCAAAAAATTCCCTTATTTTGTAGCAAAATTGCAAAATTTCACTTATTTTGGGGCAAAATTGCAGAAATTTCACTTATTTCATGGAAAAAAGGCAGAAATTTTTTGTATTTTGGAGCACAATGGCAGACATTCTTAATATTTTGTGGCAAAAATGCAAAAATACCCCTTATTTTGAGGTAAAAAGGCTGAAATATTCCTCTTATTTGGGGGTAAAAAGGCAGAAATTTCTCTTATTTTGAGGCAAAAATACAGAAATTCCCCTTATTTTGTGGAAAAAAGGCAGGAATTTCATTTATTTTAAGACAAAATTGCAGAAATTTCACTTATTTCAGGGTATAATTCAAAAATTCCTTTTATTTTGAGGCAAAATGACAGAAATTGCGTTTATTTTTGGATAAAATTCAGAAAATTCACTTATTTTGAGGTAAAAAGGCAGAAATTCCTCTTATTTTGGGGCAAAAATGAAGAAATTTCCCCTTTTTGTGGCAAAAGGTATACATTCCTCTTATTTTCGGGCAAAAAGTATAAATTCCCCATATTTTGGAGCAAAATTGCAGAAATTCCACTAATTGTGGGGCAAAAAGGCAGAAATTCCCTATATGTTAGGGCAAAAAGACAGAAATTCTCCTTATTTTGGGGCAAAACTCAGAAATTCCACTTATTTTGGGGCAAAATTTTAGAAATTTCCCTTTTTGTTGGCAAAATTGCAGAAATTTGACTTATTTTGGGGCAAAATTGCAGAAATTTCACTTATTTCAGGGCAAAAAGTCAGAAATTTGCCTTATTTTGGGGCAAAAAGCAGAAATTCTCTTAATTTTGGGGCCAAAAACAGAAATTCC
This sequence comes from Micromys minutus, assembly GCF_963924665.1. Taxonomy (NCBI): domain Eukaryota; kingdom Metazoa; phylum Chordata; class Mammalia; order Rodentia; family Muridae; genus Micromys; species Micromys minutus. The sequence goes on along the minus strand of NW_027667133.1, from coordinate 2,080,384 downwards.
TCTTATTTTGGGGTAAAATTGTGGAAATTTCAAATATTTCAGGGCAAAAAGGCAGAAATTCCACTTTATTTCGGGCAATAAGGCAGAAATTCCTTGTATTTTGGAGCAAAATTTCAGAAATTCTTCTTATATTGGTGCAAAAATTCAGAAATTCCCTTTATATTTGTTCAATAAGGCAGAAATTCCCCGAATTTTGAAGCAAAATTGCACATATTCCCCTAATTTTGAGGAAAAATGCAGAAATTCACATTATTTTGGGGCAAATAGACAGAAATTCTCCTTATTTCAGGGCAAAAGTCAGAATTCTCCTTATTTTGGGGAAAAATTCCAGAAATTTCCTTAATTTTGGGGCAAAATTGCAGAAATCTATCTATTTTGGGGCAAAATTACAGAAATTTCAATTATTTCAGGGAAAAAACGCTGAAATTTCTCTTATTTTGGAGCAAAAATGCAGAAATTACTTTTATTTTGTTACAAAATTGCAGAAATTTTCTTTATTTTTGGGTAAAAATACAGAAATTCCCCATATTTTAGGGCAAAAAGGCAGAGATTCCCCTTATTATGAGGTAAAAAGGCTGAAAGTCCCCTTATATTGGGGAAAAAGAACAGAAATTCCCCTTATTTTGTGGCAAAAAGGCAGAAATTTCCCTTATTTTGGGGCAAAGTTGCAGAAATTTCACTTATTTCAGGGCTAAATTCAAAAATTCTTTTTATTTTGGGGCAAAAAGACAGAAATTCCATTTATCTTTGGGTAAAAAGGCAGAAAATTCACTTATTTTGAGGTAAAAAGGCAGAAATTTCTCTTATTTTGTGGCAAAAATGAAGAAATTTCCCTTTTTTGTGGCAAAAGGTAAAAATTCCCCTTATTTTCGGGCTAAAAAGTAGAAATTCCCCGTATTTTGGAGCAAAATTGCAGAAATTCCCCTAGTTGTGGGGCAAAAAGGCCGAAATTCCCTATATGTTGTGGCAAAAAGGCAAAAATTCTCCTTATTTTGGGGCAAAACTCAGAAATTCCACTTATTTTGGGGCAAAATTCAAGAAATTTCCCTTATTTTGGAGCAAAACTGCAGAAATTTCACTTATTTTGGGGCAAAATTGCAGAAATTTAACTTATTTCAGGGAAAAAAGGCAGAAATTTTCCATATTTTGGGGCAAAAAGGCAGAAATTCCTAATATTTTGTGGCAAAAATGGAAAAATTCCCCTTATTTTGAGGTAAAAAGGTTGAAATTCCCCTTATTTGGGGGCAAAAATGCAAAAATTTCTTTTATTTTGGTATAAAATTGCAGAAATTTTTCTTATTTTGGGCAAAAAGGCAGAAATTTTCCATATATTGGGGCAAAAATGCAGAAATTCCCCTATTTTGAGGTAAAAAGGCTGAAATTCCCTTTATTTTGGGGCAAAAAGTCAGAAATTCTTCTTATTTTGGGTCAAAAAGCAGACATTTCCCTTATTTTGGGGGAAAATTTTAGATATTTATCTTATTTCACGGCAAAAAGTCAGAAATTTTCCTTATTTGGGGCAAAAAGACAGAAATTTCGTTTATTTTCGCGAAAAAGTCAGAAATTGCACTTATTTTCGATCAAAAAGGTGGAAAATTTTCTTATTTTGGGGTAAAAATGAAGAAATTTCTCTTTTTTATGGCAAAAAGGTATACATTCCCTTTATTTTCGGGCAAGAAGGCAGAAATTCCCCATATTATTGAGCAAAATTGCAGAAATTCCCCTAATTGTAGGGCAAAGACGCAGAACTTCCCCTTATTTTGGGGTAAAACTGCAGAAATTTTATTTATTTCTGGGCAAAATGGTAGAAATTCCCTTTATTTTCGGCGATAAAGGCAGAAAATCCCCATATTTTGGAGCAAAATTGCAGAAATTCACCTAATTTTGGGGTAAAACATGCAGTAATTTTCTTTATTTTGGGGCAAAAAGGCAGAAATTCCCCTTATTTTGGGGCAAAAGGCAGAAATTTCTCTTATTTTTTGGCAAAATTGCAGAAATTTCCCTTATTTGGAGACAAAAAACAGAAATTCCCTTTATTTAGGGGCAAAATTGCAGAAAATTCCTTTATTATAGGGAAAATTTGAAGAAAATTCTTTTATTTTGGGGCAAAATTGCAGAAATTTCACTTATTTCAGGGCATAATTAAAAAATTCCTTGTATTTTGGGGCAAAAAGACAGAAATTCTGTTTATTTTTAGTAAAAAGGCAGATATTTTAATTATTTTGATGAAAAAGGCAGAAATTCCTCTAATTTTGGGGCAAAATGATGAAATTTCCCTTTTTTGTGGCAAAAGGTATACATTCCCCTTATTTTTGGGCAAAAAAGCAGAAATTCCCAGTATTTTGGAGCAAAATTGCAGAAATTCCCCTAATTGTAGCGCAAAAATGCAGAAATTCCCTATATGTTGGGGCCAAAAAAAAGAAATTCTCTTTATTTTAGGGGAAAACTCAGAAATTTCACTTATTTTGGGGCAAAATTTCAGAAATTTCCCTTATTTTGGGGCAAAATTGCAGAAATTTCACTTATTTTGGGGCAAAATTGCAGAAATTTCACTTATTTCAGGGAAAAAAGGCAGAAATTTTTTGTATTTTGGAGCACAATGGCAGACATTCTTAATATTTTGTGGCAAAAATGCAAAAATTCCCCTTATTTTGAGGTAAAATGGCTGAAATATTCCCCTTATTTGGGGGTAAAAAGGAAGAAATTTCCCTTATTTTAGGGCAAAAATACAGAAATTTCCCTTATTTTGTGGAAAAAAGGCAGAAATTTCTTTTATTTTTAAGGCAAAATTGCAGAAATTTCACTTATTTCAGGGTGTAATTCAAAAATTCCTTTTATTTTGAGGCAAAATGACAGAAATTGCATTTATTTTTGGATAAAAGTCAGAAATTTCACTTATTTTGTGGTAAAAAGGCAGAAATTCCTCGTATTTTGGGGCAAAAATGAAGAAATTTCCCTTTTTTGTGGCTAAAGGTATACATTCCCCTTATTTTCGGGCAAAAAGTAGAAATTCGCCGTATTTTGGCGCAAAATTGCAGAAATTCCACTAATTGTGGGGCAAAAAGGCAGAAATTCCCTATATGTTAGGGCAAAAAGACAGAAATTCTCCATATTTTGGGGCAAAACTAGAAATTCCACTTATTTTGGGGCAAAATTTTAGAAATTTCCCTTATTTTGAGGCAAAATTGCAAAAATTTGACTTATTTTGGGGCAAAATTGCAGAAATTTCACTTATTTCAGGGCAAAAAGTCAGAAATTTGCCTTATTTTGGGGCAAAAAGCAGAAATTCTCCTAATTTTGGGGCAAAAAACAGAAATTCCTCTTATTTTGAGGTAAAATTGTGGAAATTTCAAATATTTCAGGGCAAAAAGGCAGAAATTCCACTTTATTTTGGGCAATAAGGCAGAAATTCCCCGTATTTTGGAGCAAAATTTCAGAAATTCCCCTTATATTGGTGCAAAAATGCAGAAATTCCCTTTATTTTGGTTCAATAAGGCAAAAATTTCCCGAATTTTGAAGCAAAATTGCACACATTCCCCTAATTTTGAGGAAAAATGCAGAAATTCACATTATTTTGGGGCAAAAAGACAGAAATTCTCCTTATTTCAGGGCAAAAGTCAGAATTCTCCTTATTTTGGGGAAAAATTCCAGAAATTTCCTTAATTTTGGGGCAAAATTGCAGAAATCTATCTATTTTGGGGCAAAATTACAGAAATTTCAATTATTTCAGGGAAAAAACGCAGAAATTTCTCTTATTTTGGGGCAAAAATGCAGAAATTACTTATATTTTGTTACAAAATTGCAGAAATTTTCTTTATTTTTGGGTAAAAATACAGAAATTCCCCATATTTTAGGGCAAAAAGGCAGAGATTCCCCTTATTATGAGGTAAAAAGGCTGAAAGTCCCCTTATATTGGAGAGAAAAGACAGAAATTCCCCTTATTTTGTGGCAAAAAGGCAGAAATTTCCCTTATTGTGGGGCAAAATTGCAGAAATTTCACTTATTTCAGGGCTAAATTCAAAAATTCTTTTTATTTTGAGGCAAAAAGACAGAAATTCCATTTATATTTGGGTAAAAGGCAGAAAATTCACTTATTTTAAGGTAAAAAGGTAGAAATTTCTCTTATTTTGTGGCAAAAATGAAGAAATTTCCCTTTTTTGTGGCAAAAGGTATACATTCCCCTTATTTTCGGGGTAAAAAGTAGAAATTCCCCGTATTTTGGAGCAAAATTGCAGAAATTCCCCTAATTGTGGGGCAAAAAGGCAGAAATTCTCTATATGTTGGGACAAAGAGACAGAAATTCTCCTTATTTTGGTGCAAAATTTCAGAAATTTCACTTATTTTGAGGAAAAATTGCAGAAATTTTACTTATTTCAGAAAAAAAAAGCAGAAATTTTCTTATTTGGGGGCAAAAAGGCAGAAATATCTTTTATTTTGGTACAAAATTGTAGAAATTTTTTTTATTTTTGGGCAAAAAGGCAGAAATTTCCCATATTTTGGGGCAAAAATGCAAAAATTTCCCTTATTTTGAGATAAAAAGGCTGAAATTCTCCTTATTTGGGGGTAAAAAGGCAGAAATTTCACTTATTTTGGGGCCAAATTGCAGAAATTTCACTTATTTCAGGAAAAAAGGCGGAAATTTTCTTTATTTTGGTGCGAAAAGGCAGAAATTCCTAATATTTTGTGGCAAAAATGCAGAATTTCCTCTTATTTTGAGGTAGAAAGGCTGAAATTCCTCTTACTTGGGGGTAAAATTTCAAAAAATTCACTTTTTTCATGGTAATAAGTCAAAAATTTTTCTTATTTTGGGAAAAAAAGACAGAAATTCCCTTTGTTTTGGGGGAAAAAGAAAGAAATTCCACTTATTTAGAGGCAAAAAAGCAGAAATTCCCCTTATTTTGGAGCAAAAATGAAGAAATTTCCCTTTTTTGGCAAAAAGGTATGCATTCTTCTTATTTTCAGGCAAAAAGGCAGAAATTCCCCGTATTTTGGAGCAAAATTGCAGAAATTCCCCTAATTGTGGGGCAAAAAGGCAGAAATTCCCTATATGTTGGGGCAAAAAGACTGAAATTCTCCTTATTTTGTGCCAAAATTGCAGAAATTTCACTTATTTTGGGGCAAAATTGCAGCAATTTCACTTATTTCAGGGCTAAATTCAAAAATTCCTTTTATTTTGAGGCAAAAAGACAGAAATTCCATTTATCTTTGGGTAAAAAGGCAGAAAATTCACTTATTTTGAGGTAAAAAGGTAGAAATTTCTCTTATTTTGTGGCAAAAATGAAGAAATTTCCTTTTTTTTGGCAAAATGTATACATTCCCCTAATTTTCGGGCTAAAAAGTAGAAATTCCCCGTATTTTGGAGCAAAATTGCAGAAATTCCCCTAATTGTGGGGCAAAAATGCAGAAATTCCCTATATGTTGGGACAAAGAGACAGAAATTCTCCTTATTTTGGTGCAAAATTGCAGAAATTTCCCTTATTTCAGGGAAAAAAAGGCAGAAATTTTCCGTAATTTAAAGCACAAGGCAGAAATTCTTAATATTTTGTGGCAAAAATCCAGAAATTCTCCTTATTTTGAGGTAAAAAGGCTGAAATTCCCCTTATTTGGGGGCAAAAAGGCAGAAATTTCCCTTATTTTGCGGCCAAAAGACAGAAATTCCCCTTATTTCGTGGCAAAAGCGGAAATTTCTTTTATTTTTGGGCAAAATTGCAGAAATTTCACTTTTTTCAGGGTAATAAGTCAGAAATTTTCCTTATTTTGGGGCAAATAAGACAGAAATTCCTTTTGTTTTGGAGGAAAAAGACATAAATTCCACTAATTTAGAGGCAAAAAAGCAGAAATTCCCCCTATTTTGGAGCAAAAATGAAGAAATTTCCCTTTTTTATGGCAAAATAACATGCATTCTTATTTTCGGGCAAAAATCAGAAATTCCCCGTATTTTGGAGCAAAATTGCAGAAATTCCCCTAATTGTGGGGCAATAAGGCAGAAATTCTTTATATGTTGGGGCAAAAAGACAGAAATTCTCCTTATTTTGGGGCAAAACTCAGAAATTTCACTTATTTTGGGGCAAAATTGCAGAAATTTCACTTATTTCAGAAAAAAAACAGAAATTTTCTTATTTTGGGGCAAAAAGGCAGAAATTTCTTTTATTTTGGTACAAAATTACAGAATTTTTTATATTTTGGTGCAAAAAGGCAGAAATTTCCCATATTTTGGGGCAAAAATGCAGAAATTCCCCTTATTTTGAGGTAAAAAGGCTGAAATTCCTGTTATTTGGGGTGCAAAAGGCAGAAATTTCCCATACTGTGGGGCAAAATTCCAGAAATTTCACTTATTTTGGGGCAAAATTGCAGAAATTTCACTTATTTCAGGGAAAAAAGGCAGAATTTTTTTGTAATTTAAAACACAAGGCAGAAATTCTTAATATTTTGTGGCAAAAATGCAGAAATTCCTCTTATTTTGAGGTAAAAAGGCTGAAATTCCCCTTATTTGGGGGCAAAAAGGCAGAAATTTTTCTTATTTTGGGGCAAAAAGACAGAAATTTCCCTTATTTTGTGGAAAAATGGCAGAAATTTTTTTTTTGGGCAAAATTGCAGAAATTTCACTTATTTAATGGCATAATTCAAAAATTTCTTTTATTTTGAGGCAAAAGACAGAAATTCCGTTTATTTTTGGGTAAAAAGGAAGAAATTTCACTTATTTTTAGGTTAAAAGGTAGAAATTCCTCTTATTTTGGGGCAAAAATGAAGAAATTTCCCTTTTTTGTGGCAAAAGGTGTACATTTCTCATAATTTCTGGCTAAAAAGTAGAAATTCCCCGTATTTTGGAGCAAAATTGCAGAAATTCCTCTAACTGTGTTGCTAAAAGGCAGAAATTCCCTATATGTTGAGGCAAAAAGACAGAAATTCTCTTTATTTTGGGGCAAAACTCAGAAATACCACTTATTTTCGGGCAAAATTCCAGAAATTTCTTTTATTTGGGGGCAAAATTGCAGAAATTTCAATTATTTTGGTGCAAAATTGCAGAAATTTCACTTATTTCAGAAAAATAAAAAGCAGAAATTTTCTTATTTGTTGGCAAAAAGGCAGAAATTTCATTTATTTTGGTACAAAATTGCAGAAATTTTTTTTATTTTGGGGCAAATAGGCAGAAATTTTCAATATTTTGGGGCAAAAATGCAGAAAATCCCCTTATTTTGAGGTAAAAAGGCTGAAATTCCCCTTATTTTGGGCAAAAAGGCAGAAATTTTACTTATTTTGGTGCAAAATTGTAGAAATTTCACTTATTTCAGGAAAAAATGGCAGAAATTTTCCTTATTTTGGAGCTAAAAAAAGGCAGAAATTTCCTTTGTTTTGGGGGAAAAAGACAGAAATTCCACTTATTTAGAGGCGAAAAAGCAGAAATTCCCCTTATTTTGGAGCAAAAATGAAGAACTTTCCCTTTTTTATGGCAAAAAGGTATGCATTCTTCTCATTTTTGGGCAAAAAGGCAGGAATTCCCCGTATTTTGGAGCAAAATTGCAGAAATTCCCCTAATTGTGGGGCAAAAAGGCAGAAATTCCCTATAGGTTAGGGCAAAAAGACAGAAATTCTCCTTATTTTGGGGTAAAACTCAGAAATTTCATTTATTTTGGGGCAAAATTCCAGAAATTTACCTTTTTTGGGGCAAAATTGCAGAAATTTCACTTATTTTGGGGCAAAAATGCAGAAATTTCACTTATTTCAGGGATAAAAATCAGAAATTTTCCTTATTTTTGGGCAAAAATGCAGAAATTCCTAATATTTTGTGGCTTAAATGCAGAAATTCCCCTTATTTTGAGGTAAAAAGGCGGATATTCCTTTTATATGGGGGCAAAAAGGCAGAAATTTCCCTTATTTTGGGGCAATATTGCAGAAATTTCACTTACTTAAGGGTAATAAGTCAAAAAATTTCTTGATTTTTGGGCAAAAAAGACAGAAATTCTATTTGTTTTTTTGGAAAAACACAGAAATTCCGCTTAGTTAGAGGCAAAAAAGCAGAAATTCCCTTATTTAGGAGCAAAAATGAAGTAATTCCCTTCTATTATGTCAAAAAGGTAGCATTCTTCTTATTTTCGGGCAAAAAGGCAGAAATTCCCCGTATTTTGGAGCAAAATTGCAAAAATTCCCCTAATTGTGTGGAAATAAAACAGAAATTCCCTATGTGTTGGGGCAAAAAGACAGAAATTTTCTTTATTTTGGGGCAAAACTCAGAAAATCCCCTTTATTTTGGGGCAAAATTTCAGAAATTTCCCTTATTTTGGGGCAAAATTGCAGAAATTTCACTTATTTCAGGGCATAATTCCAAAATTCCTTTTATTTTGGGACAAAAAGACAGAAATTCCGTTTATTTTTGGGTAAAAAGGCAGATATTTTACTTATTTTGAGGAAAAAAGGCAGAAATTCCTCTTATTTTGGGGCAAAATGAAGAAATTTCCCTTTTTTGTGGCAAAAGGTATACATTCTCCTTATTTTCGGGCAAAAAGCAGAAATTCCCAGTATTTTGGAGCAAAATTGCAGAAATTCCCATAATTGTGGGGCAAAAATGCAGAAATTCCCTATATTTTGGGGCAAAAAGACAGAAATTCTTTTTATTTTAGGGGAAAACTCAGAAATTTCACTTATTTTGGGGCAAAATTCCAGAAGTTTCCCTTATTTTGGAGCAAAATTGGAGAAATTTCACTTATTTTGTGGCAAAATTGCAGAAATTTCACTTATTTCAGGGAAAAAAGGCAGAAATTTTTTGTATTTTGGAGAACAATGGCAGAAATTCTTAATATTTTGTGGCAAAAATGCAAAAATTCTCATTATTTTGAGGTAAAAAGGCTGAAGTTCCCCTTATTTGGGGGTAAAAAGGCAGAAATTTCCATTATTTTGGGGCAAAAAGACAGAAATTCCCTTTATTTTGTGGAAAAAAGGCAGAAATTTCTTTTATTTTAAGGCAAAATTGCAGAAATTTCACTTATTTCAGGGTATAATTCAAAAATTCCTTTTATTTTGAGGCAAAATGACAGAAATTGCGTTTATTTTTGGATAAAAGTCAGAAATTTCACTTATTTTGAGGTAAAAAGGCAGAAATTCCGCTAATTTTGGGGCAAAAATAAAGAAATTTCCCTTTTTTGTGGCAAAAGGTATACATTCCCCTTATTTTCGTGTTAAAAAGTAATAATTCCCCATATTTTTGAGCAAAATTCCGGAAATTCCTCTAATTGTGGGGCAAAAAGGCAGAAATTTCCTATATGTTGAGGCAAAAAGACAGAAATTCTCTTTATTTTGGGGCAAAACTCAGAAATTCCACTTATTTTGGGGCAAAATTTTAGAAATTTCCCTTATTTGTGGGCAAAATTGCAGAAATTTGACTTATTTTGGGGCAAAATTGCAGAAATTTCACTTATTTCAGGGCAAAAAGTCAGAAATTTGCCTTATTTGGGGGCAAAATGCAGAAATTCTCTTAATTTTGGGGCCAAAAACAGAAATTCCTCTTATTTTGGGGTAAAATTGTGGAAATTTCAAATATTTCAGGGCAAAAAGGCAGAAATTCCACTTCATTTCGGAAAATAAGGCAGAAATTCCCCGTATTTTGGAGCAAAATTTAAGAATTTCCCCTTATATTGGTGCTAAAATGCATAAATTCCCTTCATTTTGGTTCAATAAGGCAGAAATTGCCCGAATTTTGAAGCAAAATTGCACATATTCCCCTAATTTTGAGGAAAAATGCAGAAATTCACATTATTTTGGGGCAAAAAGACAGAAATTCTCCTTATTTCAGGGCAAAAGTCAGAATTCTCCTTATTTTGGGGCAAAATTCCAGAAATTTCCTTAATTTTGGGGCAAAATTGCAGAAATCTATCTATTTTGGGGCAAAATTACAGAAATTTCAATTATTTCAGGGAAAAAACGCAGAAATTTCTCTTATTTAGGGGCAAAAATGCAGAAATTACTTTTATTTTGTTACAAAATTTCAAAAATAAAATTACTTTTATTTTTGTTACATAAAGGCAGAAATTTCCTATATGTTTAGGCAAAAAGACAGAAATTCTCTTTATTTTGGGGCAAAACTCAGAAATACCACTTTATTCGGGCAAAATTCCAGAAATTTCCCTTATTTGTGGGCAAAATTCAGAAATTTCACTTATTTTGAAGCAAAATTGCAGAAATTTCACTTATTTCAGAAAAAAAAGCAGAAATTTTCTTATTTGGAAGCAAAAAGGCAGTAATTTCTTTTATTTTGCTACAAAGTTGCAGAATTTTTTTCTTATTTTGGGGCAAAAAGGCAGAAATTTCCCATATTTTGGGGCAAAAATGCAGTAATGAAGAAATTTCTATTTTTTGTGGCAAAAGGTATACATTCCCCTTATTTTCGGGCCAAAAAAGAGAAATTCCCTTATTTTGGAGCAAAATTGCAGAAATTCCCCTAATTGTGGGGCAAAAAGGCAAAAATTCCCTATATGTTAAGGCAAAAAGACAGAAATCCTCCTTATTTTGGGGCAAAACTCAGAAATTCCACTTATTTTGGGGCAAAATTCCAGAAATTTCCCTTATTTTGGGGCAAAATTGCAGAAATTTCACTTATTTTGGTGCAAAATTTCACTTATTTCAGGGAAAAAAGGCAGAAATTTACCTTACTTTTCTGCAAAAAGGAAGAAATTCCTAATATTTTGTGGCAAAAATGCAGTAATTCCCCTTATTTTGAGGTAAAAAGGCAGAAATTCCTTTTATATGGGGGCAAAAAGGCAGAAATTTCCCTTATTTTGGTGCAATATTGCAGAAATTTCACTTACTTCAGGGTAATATGTCAAAAATTTTCGTTACTTTGGGGCAAAAAAGACAGAAATTCCCTTTGTATTTTGGGAAAAAGACAGAAATTCCGCTTATTTAGAGGCAAAAATGCAGAAATTCCCATTATTTTGGAGCAAAAATGAAGAAATTTCTCTTTTTTATGGCAAAAAGGTATGCATTCTTCTCATTTTCGGGCAAAAAGGAAGAAATTCCCCGTATTTTGGAGCAAAATTGCAGAAATTCCCCTAATTGTGGGGCAAAAAGGCAGAAATTTCCTATATGTTAGGGCAAAAAGACAGAAATTTTTTTTATTTTGAGGCAAAACTCAGAAATTCCACTTATTTTGGGGCAAAATTCCAGAAATTTCCCTTATTTTGGGGCAAAATTGCAGAAATTTCACTTATTTTGGTGCAAAATTGCAGAAATTTCACTTATTTCAGAGAAAAAAGGCAGAAATTTACCTTATTTTTCGGCAAAAAGGCAGAAATTCCTAATATTTTGTGGCAAAAATGCAGAAATTCCCCTTATTTTGAGGTAAAAAGGCGGAAAATTTTTTTTATATGGGAGCAAAAAGGCAGAAATTTCCCTTATTTTGGGGCAATATTGCAGAAATTTCACTTACTTCAGGGTAATAAGTCAAAAATTTTCTTTATTTTGGGGCAAAAAAGACAGAAATTCTCTTTGTTTTTAGGAAAAAGACAGAAATTCCGCTTATTTAGAGGCAAAAAAGCAGAAATTCCTTTTATTTTGGAGCAAAAATGAAGAAATTTCCCTTTATTATGGTAAAAAGGTATGCATTCTTTTTATTTTCGCGCAAAAAGGCAAAAATTCTCCGTATTATGGAGCAAAATTGCAGAAATTCTTCTAATTGTGGGGCAATAAAACAGAAATTCCCTATATGTTGGGGCAAAAGACAGAAATTCTCTTTATGTTGAGGCAAAACTCAGAAATTCAACTTATTTTGGGGCAAAATTCCAGAAATTTCCCTTATTTTGGGGCAAAATTGCAGAAATTTCACTTATTTCAGGGCATAATTCCTAAATTCCTTTTATTTTGGGGCAAAAAGACAGAAATTCCGTTTATTTTTGGGTAAAAAGGCAGATATTTTACTTATTTTGAGGAAAAAAAGCCAGAAATTCCTCTTATTTTGGGGCAAAATGAAGAAATTAATTTTTTTTGTGGCAGAAGGTACACATTCCCCTTATTTTCGGGCAAAAAAGCAGAAATTCCCATTATTTTGGAGCAAAATTGCAGAAATTCCCCTAATTGTGGGGCAAAAATGCATAAATTCCCATATGTTGGGGCAAAATGACAGAAATTCTCCTTATTTTAGGCGAAAACTCAGAAATTTCACTTATTTTGGGGCAAAATTTCAGAAATTTTCCTTATTTTGCGGCAAAATTGGAGAAATTTCACATATTTTGTGGCAAAATTGCAGAAATTTCACTTATTTCAGGGAAAAAAGGCAGAAATTTTTTGTATTTTGGAGCACAATGGAAGAAATTATTAATATTTTGTGGCAAAAATGCAAAAATTCTCCTTATTTTGAGGTAAAAAGCCTGAAATTCCCCTTATTTGAGAGTAAAAAGGCAGAAATATCCCTTATTTTGGTGCAAAAAGACAGAAATTCCCCTTATTTTGTGGAAAAAATGCAGACATTTATTTTATTTTAAGGCAAAATTGCAGAAATTTCACTTATTTTAGGGTATAATTCAAAAATTCCTTTTATTTTGAGTCAAAATGACAGAAATTGCGTTTATTTTTGGATAAAAGTCAGAAATTTCACTTATTTTGAGGTAAAAAGGCAGAAATTCCTCTTATTTTGGGGCAAAAATGAAAAAATTTCCCTTTTCTGTGGCAAAAGGTATACATTCCCTTTATTTTCGGGCTAAAAAGTAGAAATTCCCCGTATTTTGGAACAAAATTGCAGAAATTCCTCTAATTGTGGGGCAAAAAGGCAGAAGTTCCCTATATGTTGAGGCAAAAAGACAGAAATTCTCCTTATTTTGGGGCAAAACTCAGAAATACCACTTATTTTCGGGCAAAATTCCAGAAATTTCCCTTATTTGTGGGCAAAATTGCAGAAATTTCACTTATTTTGGGGCAAAATTGCAGAAATTTCACTTATTTCAGAAAAAAAAAGGAGAAATTTTCTTATTTGGGGGCAATAAGGCAGAAATTTCTTTATTTTAGTACAAAATTGCAGAAATTTTTCTTATTTTGCGGCAAAAAAGCAGAAATTTCCCATATTTTGGGGCAAAAATGCAGAAAATCCCCTTATTTTGAGGTAAAAAGAATGAAATTCCCCTTATTTTGGGCAAAAAGTCAGAAATTTCACTTATTTTGGGGCAAAATTGCAGAAATTTCACTTATTTCAGGAAAAAACGGCAGAAATTTTCCTTATTTTGGGGCAAAAAAGGCAGAAATTCCCTTTGTTTTGGGGAAAAAAGACAGAAATTCAACTTATTTAGAGGCAAAAAAGCAGAAATTCCCCTTATTTTGTAGCAAAAATGAAGAAATTTCTCTTTTTTGTGGCAAAAGGTATACATTCCCCTTATTTTCGGGCCAAAAAAGAGAAATTCCCTTATTTTGGAGCAAAATTGCAGAAATTCCCCTAATTGTGGGGCAAAAAGGCAAAAATTCCCTATATGTTAAGGCAAAAAGACAGAAATCCTCCTTATTTTGGGGCAAAACTCAGAAATTCCACTTATTTTGGGGCAAAATTCCAGAAATTTCCCTTATTTTGGGGCAAAATTGCAGAAATTTCACTTATTTTGGTGCAAAATTTCACTTATTTCAGGGAAAAAAGGCAGAAATTTACCTTACTTTTCTGCAAAAAGGAAGAAATTCCTAATATTTTGTGGCAAAAATGCAGTAATTCCCCTTATTTTGAGGTAAAAAGGCAGAAATTCCTTTTATATGGGGGCAAAAAGGCAGAAATTTCCCTTATTTTGGGGCAATATTGCAGAAATTTTACTTACTTCAGGGTAATAAGTCAAAAATTTTCTTTACTTTGGGGCAAAAAAGACAGAAATTCCCTTTGTATTTTGGGAAAAAGACAGAAATTCCGCTTATTTAGAGGCAAAAAAGCAGAAATTCTCCTTATTTTGGAGCAAAAATGAAGAAATTTCCCTTTATTATTGCAAAAAGGTATGTATTCTTATTATTTTCGGGCAAAAAGGCAGAAATTCCCCGTATTTTGGAGCAAAATTGCAGAAATTTCCCTAATTGTAGGGCAAAAAGGCAGAAATTCCCTATATGTTGGGGCAAAAAGACAGAAATTCTCTTTATGGTGGGGCAAAACTCAGAAATTCCACTTATTTTGGGGCAAAATTCCAGAAATTTCACTTATTTTGGGGCAAGATTGCAGAAATTTCACTTATTTCAGGGCATAATTCAAAAATTCCTTTTATTTTGGGGCAAAAAGTCAGAAATTCCGTTTATTTTTGGGTAAAAAGGCAGATATTTTACTTATTTTGAGGAAAAAAGGCAGAAATTCCTCTTATTTTGGGGCAAAATGAAGAAATTTCCCTTTTTTGTGGCAAAAGGTATACATTCCCCTTATTTTTGGGCAAAAAAGCAGAAATTCCCAGTATTTTGGAGCAAAATTGCAGAATTCCCCTAATTGTGGGGCAAAAATGCAGAAATTCCCTATATGTTGGGGCCAAAAGACAGAAATTCTCTTTATTTTATGGGAAAACTCAGAAATTTCACTTATTTTGCGGCAAAATTCCAGAAAATTCCCTTATTTTGGGGCAAAATTGGAGAAATTTCCCTTATTTTGGGGCAAAATTGCAGAAATTTCACTTATTTAAGGGAAAAAAGGCAGAAATTTTTTGTATTTTGGAGCACAATGGCAGAAATTCTTAATATTTTGTTGCAAAAATGCAAAAATTCTCCTTATTTTGAGGTAAAAAAGCTGAAGTTCCCCTTATTTGGGGGTAAAAAGGCAGAAATTTCCCTTATTTTGGGGCAAAAAGACAGAAATTCCCCTTATTTTGTGGCAAAAAGGCAGAAATTTCCCTTATTTTGGGGCAAAATTGCAGAAATTTCACTTATTTCAGGGCAAAATTCAAAAATTCCTTTTATTTTGAGGCAAAAAGACAGAAATTCCGTTTATCTTTGGATAAAAGTCAGAAATTTCACTTATTTTGAGGTAAAAAGGCAGAAATTTCTCTTATTTTGGGGCAAAAATGAAGAAATTTCCCTTTTTTGTGGAAAATGGTATACATTCCCCTTATTTTCGGGCTTAAAAGTAGAAATTCCCCGTATTTTGGAGCAAAATTGCAGAAATTCCACTAATTGTGGGGCAGAAAGGCAGAAATTCCCTATATGTTAGGGCAAAAAGACAGAAATTCTCCTTATTTTGGGGCAAAATTAAGAAATTCCACTTATTTTGGGGCAAAATTCCAGAAATTTCCTTTATTTTGGGGCAAAATTGCAGAAATTTGACTTATTTTAGGGCAAAATTAAAGAAATTTCACTTATATCAGGGCAAAAGTCAGAAATTTGCCTTATTTTGGGGCAAAAGGCAGAAATTCTCCTGATTTTGGGGCCAAAAACAGAAATTCCTCTTTTTTTTGGAATAAAATTGTGGAAATTTCAAATATTTCAGGGCAAAAAGGCAGAAATTCCACTTTATTTCGGGCAATAAGGCAGAAATTCCTTGTATTTTGGAGCAAAATTTCAGAAATTCTTCTTATATTGGTGCAAAAATTCAGAAATTCCCTTTATATTTGTTCAATAAGGCAGAAATTCCCCGAATTTTGAAGCAAAATTGCACATATTCCCCTAATTTTGAGGAAAAATGCAGAAATTCACATTATTTTGGGGCAAATAGAAAGAAATTCTCCTTATTTCAGGGCAAAAGTCAGAATTCTCCTTATTTGGGGCAAAATTTCAGAAATTTCCTTAATTTTGGGGAAAAATTGCAGAAATCTATCTATTTTGGGGTAAAATTACAGAAATTTCAATTATTTCAGGGAAAAAATGCAGAAATTTCTCTTATTTTGGGGCAAAAATGCAGAAATTACTTTTATTTTGGTACAAAATTGCAGAAATTTTCTTTATTTTGGGGCAAAAATTCAGAAATTCCCCATATTTTAGGGTAAAAAGGCAGAGATTCCCCTTATTATGAGGTAAAAAGGTTGAAAGTCCCCTTATATTGGGGCAAAAAGACAGAAATTCCCCTTATTTTGTGGCAAAAAGGCAGAAATTTCCCTTAATTTGGGGCAAAATTGCAGAAATTTCACTTATTTCAGGGCAAAATTCAAAAATTCCTTTTATTTTGAGGCAAAAAGACAGAAATTCCGTTTATCTTTGGGTAAAAAGGCAGAAATTTCACTTATTTTGAGGTAAAAAGGCAGAAATTCCTCTTATTTTGTGGCAAAAATGAAGAAATTTCCCTTTGTTGTGGCAAAAGGTATACATTCCCCTTATTTTCGGGCTAAAAAGTAGAAATTCCCCGCATTTTGGAGCAAAATTGCAGAAATTCCCCTAATTGTGGGGCAAAAAGGCAGAAATTCCCTATATGTTGGGACAAAGAGACAGAAATTCTCCTTATTTTGGGGCAAAATATCAGAAATTTCACTTATTTTGGGGCAAAATTGCAGAAATTTTACTTATTTCAGAAAAAAAAAGCAGAAATTTTCTTATTTAAGGGCAAAAAGGCAGAAATTTCTTTTATTTTTGTACAAAATTGCAGAAATTTTTCTTATTTTGGGGCAAAAAAGGAGAAATTTCCCATATTTTGGGGCAAAAATGCAGAAAATCCCCTTATTTTAAGGTAAAAAGGCTGAAATTCCCCTTATTTTGGGGCGAAAAGGCAGAAATTTCACTTATTTTGGGGCCAAATTGCAGAAATTTCACTTATTTCAGGGAAAAAAGGCAGAAATTTTCTTGATTTTGGTTCAAAAAGGCAGAAATTCCTAATATTTTGTGGCAAAAATACAGAAATTCCCCTTATTTTGAGGTAAAGAGGCTGAAATTCCCCTTATTTGGGGGCAAAAAGGCAGAAATTTCCCTTAATTTGGGGCAAAATTGCAGAAATTTCACTATTTCAGGGTAATAAGTCAGAAATTTTCCTTATTTTGGGGAAAAAAGACAGAAATTCCCTTTGTTTTGGGGGAAAAAGACAGAAATTCCACTTATTTAGATGCAAAAAAGAAGAAATTCCCCTTATTTAGGAGCAAAAATGAAGAAATTTCCCTTTTTTTGGCAAAAAGGTATGCATTCTTCTTATTTTCGGGCAAAAAGGCAGAAATTCACCGTATTTTGGAGCAAAATTGCAGAAATTCCTCTAATTGTGGGGCAAAATGGCAGAAATTCCCTATATGTTGGGGCAAAAAGACTGAAATTCTCCTTATTTTGGGGCAAAACTCAGAAATTCCACTTATTTTGGGGCAAAATTCTAGAAATTTCCCTTATTTTGGGGCAAAATTGCAGAAATTTCACTTATTTTGGGGCAAAATTGCAGAAATTTCACTTATTTCATTAAAAAAAAGGCAGAAATTTTTTGTATTTTGGAGCACAATGGCAGACATTCTTAATATTTTGTGGCAAAAATGCAAAAATACCCCTTATTTTGAGGTAAAAAGGCTGAAATATTCCTCTTATTTGGGGGTAAAAAGGCAGAAATTTCCCTTATTTTGGGGCAAAAATACAGAAATTCCCCTTATTTTGTGGAAAAAAGGCAGGAATTTCATTTATTTTAAGACAAAATTGCAGAAATTTCACTTATTTCAGGGTATAATTCAAAAATTCCTTTTATTTTGAGGCAAAATGACAGAAATTGCGTTTATTTTTGGATAAAAGTCAGAAATTTCACTTATTTTGAAATAAAAAGGCAGAAATTCCTCTTATTTTGGGGCAAAAATGAAGAAATTTCCCTTTTTTTGTGGCAAAAGGTATACATTCCTCTTATTTTCGGGCAAAAAGTATAAATTCCCCGTATTTTGGAGCAAAATTGCAGAAATTCCACTAATTGTGGGGCAAAAAGGCAGAAATTCCCTATATGTTAGGGCAAAAAGACAGAAATTCTCCTTATTTTGGGGCAAAACTCAGAAATTCCACTTATTTTGGGGCAAAATTTTAGAAATTTCCCTTATTTGTGGGCAAAATTGCAGAAATTTGACTTATTTTGGGGCAAAATTGCAGAAATTTCAATTATTTCAGGGCAAAAAGTCAGAAATTTGCCTTATTTTGGGGCAAAAAGCAGAAATTCTCTTAATTTTGGGGCCAAAAACAGAAATTCCTCTTATTTTGGGGTAAAATTGTGGAAATTTCAAATATTTCAGGGCAAAAAGGCAAATTCCACTTTATTTTGGGCAATAAGGCAGAAATGCCCTGTATTTTGGAGCAAAATTTAAGAATTTCCCCTTACATTGGTGCAAAAATGCAGAAATTCCCTTCATTTTGGTTCAATATGGCAGAAATTCCCCGAATTTTGAAGCAAAATTGCACATATTCCCCTAATTTTGAGGAAAAATGCAGAAATTCACATTATTTTGGGGCAAAAAGACAGAAATTCTCCTTATTTCAGGGCAAAAGTCAGAATTCTCCTTATTTTGGGGCAAAATTCCAGAAATTTCCTTAATTTTGGGGCAAAATTGCAGAAATCTATCTATTTTGGGGCAAAATTACAGAAATTTCAATTATTTCAGGGAAAAAATGCAGAAATTTCTCTTATTTAGGGGCAAAAATGCAGAAATTACTTTTATTTTGTTACAAAATTGCAGAAATTTTCTTTATTTTTGGGGAAAAATACAGAAATTCCCTATATTTTAGGGCAAAAGGGCAGAGATTCCCCTTATTATGAGGTAAAAAGGTTGAAAGTCCCCTTATATTGGGGAAAAAAGACAGAAATTCCCTTTATTTTGTGGCAAAAAGGCAGAAATTTCCCTTATTTTGGGGCAAAATTGCAGAAATTTCACTTATTTCAGGGCTAAATTCAAAAATTCCTTTTATTTTGGGGCAAAAAGACAGAAATTCCATTTATCTTTGGGTAAAAAGGCAGAAAATTCACTTATTTTGAAGTAAAAAGGCAGAAATTCCTCTTATTTTGTGGCAAAAATGAAGAAATTTCCCTTTTTTGTGGCAAAAGGTATACATTCCCCTTATTTTCGGGCTAAAAAGTAGAAATTTCCCGTATTTTGGAGCAAAATTGCAGAAATTCCCCTAATTGTGGGGCAAAAAGGGCGAAATTCCCTATATGTTGGGGCAAAAAGTCAAAAATTCTCCTTATTTTGGGGCAAAACTCAGAAATTCCACTTATTTTGGGGCAAAATTCAAGAAATTTCCCTTATTTTGGAGCAAAACTGCAGAAATTTCACTTATTTTGAGGCAAAATTGCAGAAATTTAACTTATTTCAGGGAAAAAAGGCAGAAATTTTTTTTATTTTGGGGCAAAAAGGCAGAAATTTTTAATATTTTGTGGCAAAAATGGAAAAATTCCCCTTTATTTTGAGGTAAAAAGGTTGAAATTCCCCTTATTTGGGGGCAAAAATGCAAAAATTTCTTTTATTTTGGTACAAAATTGCAGAAATTTTTCTTATTTTGGGCAAAAAGGCAGAAATTTTCCATATTTTGGGGCAAAAGTGCAGAAATTCCCCTATTTTGAGGTAAAAGGCTGAAATTTCCTTTATTTTGGGGCAAAAAGTCAGAAATTCTTCTTATTTTGGGTCAAAAAGCAGACATTTCCCTTATTTTGGGGGAAAATTTTAGATATTTATCTTATTTCACGGCAAAAAGTCAGAAATTTTCCACATTTTGGGGCAAAAAAACAGAAATTTCGTTTATTTTCGCGAAAAAGTCAGAAATTGCACTTATTTTCGGTCAAAAAGGTGGAAAATCTTCTTATTTTGGGGTAAAAATGAAAAAATTTTTCTTTTTTATGGCAAAAAGGTATACATTCCCTTTATTTTCGGGCAAGAAGGCAGAAATTCCCCGTATTATTGACCAAAATTGCAGAAATTCCCCTAATTGTAGGGCAAAGACGCAGAACTTCCCCTTATTTTATGGTAAAACTGCAGAAACTTTATTTATTTCGCGGCAAAATGGAAGAAATTCCCTTTATTTTCGGCGATAAAGGCAGAAAATCCCCATATTTTGGAGCAAAATTGCAGAAATTCACCTAATTTTGGGGTAAAACATGCAGTAATTTTCTTTATTTTGGGGCAAAAAGGCAGAAATTCTCCTTATTTTGGGGCAAAAGGCAGAAATTTCCCTTATTTTATTGCAAAATTGCAGAAATTTCCCTTATTTGGGGACAAAAAACAGAAATTCCCTTTATTTTGGGGCAAAATTGCAGAAAATTCCTTTATTATGGGGAAAAATTGAAGAAAATTCTTTTATTTTGGGGCAAAATTGCAGAAATTTCACTTATTTCAGGGCATAATTTAAAAATTCCTTGTATTTTCGGGCAAAAAGACAGAAATTCTGTTTATTTTTGTGTAAAAAGGCAGATATTTTACTTATTTTGATGAAAAAGGCAGAAATTCCTCTTATTTTGGGGCAAAATGAAGAAATTTCCTTTTTTTGTGGCAAAAGGTATACATTCCCCTTATTTTCGGGCAAAAAAGAAGAAATTCCCAGTATTTTGGAGCAAAATTGCAGAAATTCCCCTAATTGTAGGGCAAAAATGCAGAAATTCCCTATATGTTGGGGCCAAAAGAAAGAAATTCCTTTTATTTTAGGGGAAAACTCAAAAATTTCACTTATTTTGCGGCAAAATTCCAGAAATTTCCCTTATTTTGGGGCAAAATAGCAGAAATTTCACTTATTTTGGGGCAAAATTGCAGAAATTTCACTTATTTCAGGGAAAAAAGGCAGAATTTTTTTGTATTTTGGAGCACAATGGCAGACATTCTTAATATTTTGTGGCAAAAATGCAAAAATTCCCCTTATTTTGAGGTAAAAAGGCTGAAATATTCCCCTTATTTGGGGGTAAAAAGGAAGAAATTTCCCTTATTTAGGGGCAAAAATACAGAAATTCCCCTTATTTTGTGGAAAAAAGGCAGAAATTTCATTTATTTTAAGACAAAATTGCAGAAATTTCACTTATTTCAGGGTATAATTCAAAAATTCCTTTTATTTTGAGGCAAAATGACAGAAATTGCGTTTATTTTTGGATAAAAGTCAGAAATTTCACCTATTTTGAGGTAAAAAGGCAGAAATTCCTCTTATTTTGTGGCAAAAATGAAGAAATTTCCCTTTTTTGTGGCTAAAGGTATACATTCCTCTTATTTTCGGGCAAAAAGTAGAAATTCCCCGTATTTTGGAGCAAAATTGCAGAAATTCCACTAATTGTGGGGCAAAAAGGCAGAAATTCCCAATATGTTAGGGAAAAAAGATAGAAATTCTCCTTATTTTGGGGCAAAACTCATAAATTCCACTTATTTTGGGGCAAAAAGCAGAAATTCTCCTAATTTTGGGGCAAAAAAAAGAAATTCCTCTTATTTTGGGGTAAAATTGTGGAAATTTCAAATATTTCAGGGCAAAAAGGCAGAAATTTCACTTTATTTCGGGCAATAAGGCAGAAATTCCCCATATTTTGGAGCAAAATTTCAGAAATTCCCCTTATATTGGTGCAAAAATGCAGAAATTCCCTTTATTTTGGTTCAATACGGCAGAAATTCCCCGAATTTTGAAGCAAAATTGCACATATTCCCCTAATTTTGAGGAAAAATGCAGAAATTCACATTATTTTGGGGCAAAAAGACAGAAATTCTCCTTATTTCAGGGCAAAAGTAAGAATTCTCCTTATTTTGGGGCAAAATTCCAGAAATTTCCTTTGTTTTGGGCCAAAATTGCAGAAATTTCACTTATATTGGGGCAAAATCCCAGAAATTTTACTTATTTCAGGGAAAAAAAGCAGAAATTTACCTCATTTTGGGGCAAAAAGGCAGAAATTCTTAATATTTTGTGGCAAAAATTCAGAAATTCCCCTTATTTTGAGGTAAAAAGGCTGAAATTCCCCTTATTTGGGGGTAAAAAAACAGAAATTTCTTTTATTTTGGTACAAAATTGCAGAAATTTTTCTTATTTTGGGCAATAAGGCAGAAATTTCCCATATTTTGGGGAAAAAATGCAGAAATTCCCCTTATTTTTAGGTAAAAAGTCTGAAATTCCCTTTATTTTGGGGCAAAAAGTGAGAAATTCTTCTTATTTTGGGTCAAAAAGCAGATATTTTTCTTATTTTGGAGAAAAATTTTAGATATTTAACTTATTTCAGGGCAAAAATTCAGAAATTTCCCTTATTTTGGGGCAAAAAGACAGAAATTCCGTTTATTTTTGGGAAAAAGTCAGAATTTGCACTTATTTTGGGTCAAAAAGGCGGAATATCCCCTTATTTTGGGGTAAAAATGAAGAAATTTCCCTATTTATGGCAAAAGGTATGCATTCTTCTTATTTTCGGGCAAAGAGGCAGAAATTCCTCGTATTTTGGAGCAAAATTGCAGAAATTCCCCTAATTGTGGGGCAAAAAGGCAGAAATTCCCTATATGTTGGGGCAAAAAGACAAAAATTCTCTTTATTTTGGGGCAAAACTCAGAAATTCCACTTATTTTGGGGCAAAATTCAAGAAATTTCCCTTATTTTGGAGCAAAATTGCAGAAATTTCACTTATTTTGGGGCAAAATTGCAGAAATTTCACTTATTTCATGGAAAAAAGGCAGAAATTTTTTGTATTTTGGAGCACAATGGCAGACATTCTTAATATTTTGTGGCAAAAATGCAAAAATACCCCTTATTTTGAGGTAAAAAGGCTGAAATATTCCTCTTATTTGGGGGTAAAAAGGCAGAAATTTCCCTTATTTTGGGGCAAAAATACAGAAATTCCCCTTATTTTGTGGAAAAAAGGCAGGAATTTCATTTATTTTAAGACAAAATTGCAGAAATTTCACTTATTTCAGGGTATAATTCAAAAATTCCTTTTATTTTGAGGCAAAATGACAGAAATTGCGTTTATTTTTGGATAAAAGTCAGAAATTTCACTTATTTTGAAATAAAAAGGCAGAAATTCCTCTTATTTTGGGGCAAAAATGAAGAAATTTCCCTTTTTTTGTGGCAAAAGGTATACATTCCTCTTATTTTCGGGCAAAAAGTATAAATTCCCCGTATTTTGGAGCAAAATTGCAGAAATTCCACTAATTGTGGGGCAAAAAGGCAGAAATTCCCTATATGTTAGGGCAAAAAGACAGAAATTCTCCTTATTTTGGGGCAAAACTCAGAAATTCCACTTATTTTGGGGCAAAATTTTAGAAATTTCCCTTATTTGTGGGCAAAATTGCAGAAATTTGACTTATTTTGGGGCAAAATTGCAGAAATTTCAATTATTTCAGGGCAAAAAGTCAGAAATTTGCCTTATTTTGGGGCAAAAAGCAGAAATTCTCTTAATTTTGGGGCCAAAAACAGAAATTCCTCTTATTTTGGGGTAAAATTGTGGAAATTTCAAATATTTCAGGGCAAAAAGGCAAATTCCACTTTATTTTGGGCAATAAGGCAGAAATGCCCTGTATTTTGGAGCAAAATTTAAGAATTTCCCCTTACATTGGTGCAAAAATGCAGAAATTCCCTTCATTTTGGTTCAATATGGCAGAAATTCCCCGAATTTTGAAGCAAAATTGCACATATTCCCCTAATTTTGAGGAAAAATGCAGAAATTCACATTATTTTGGGGCAAAAAGACAGAAATTCTCCTTATTTCAGGGCAAAAGTCAGAATTCTCCTTATTTTGGGGCAAAATTCCAGAAATTTCCTTAATTTTGGGGCAAAATTGCAGAAATCTATCTATTTTGGGGCAAAATTACAGAAATTTCAATTATTTCAGGGAAAAAATGCAGAAATTTCTCTTATTTAGGGGCAAAAATGCAGAAATTACTTTTATTTTGTTACAAAATTGCAGAAATTTTCTTTATTTTTGGGTAAAAATACAGAAATTCCCTATATTTTAGGGCAAAAGGGCAGAGATTCCCCTTATTATGAGGTAAAAAGGTTGAAAGTCCCCTTATATTGGGGAAAAAAGACAGAAATTCCCTTTATTTTGTGGCAAAAAGGCAGAAATTTCCCTTATTTTGGGGCAAAATTGCAGAAATTTCACTTATTTCAGGGCTAAATTCAAAAATTCCTTTTATTTTGGGGCAAAAAGACAGAAATTCCATTTATCTTTGGGTAAAAAGGCAGAAAATTCACTTATTTTGAAGTAAAAAGGCAGAAATTCCTCTTATTTTGTGGCAAAAATGAAGAAATTTCCCTTTTTTGTGGCAAAAGGTATACATTCCCCTTATTTTCGGGCTAAAAAGTAGAAATTTCCCGTATTTTGGAGCAAAATTGCAGAAATTCCCCTAATTGTGGGGCAAAAAGGGCGAAATTCCCTATATGTTGGGGCAAAAAGTCAAAAATTCTCCTTATTTTGGGGCAAAACTCAGAAATTCCACTTATTTTGGGGCAAAATTCAAGAAATTTCCCTTATTTTGGAGCAAAACTGCAGAAATTTCACTTATTTTGAGGCAAAATTGCAGAAATTTAACTTATTTCAGGGAAAAAAGGCAGAAATTTTTTTTATTTTGGGGCAAAAAGGCAGAAATTTTTAATATTTTGTGGCAAAAATGGAAAAATTCCCCTTTATTTTGAGGTAAAAAGGTTGAAATTCCCCTTATTTGGGGGCAAAAATGCAAAAATTTCTTTTATTTTGGTACAAAATTGCAGAAATTTTTCTTATTTTGGGCAAAAAGGCAGAAATTTTCCATATTTTGGGGCAAAAGTGCAGAAATTCCCCTATTTTGAGGTAAAAGGCTGAAATTTCCTTTATTTTGGGGCAAAAAGTCAGAAATTCTTCTTATTTTGGGTCAAAAAGCAGACATTTCCCTTATTTTGGGGGAAAATTTTAGATATTTATCTTATTTCACGGCAAAAAGTCAGAAATTTTCCACATTTTGGGGCAAAAAAACAGAAATTTCGTTTATTTTCGCGAAAAAGTCAGAAATTGCACTTATTTTCGGTCAAAAAGGTGGAAAATCTTCTTATTTTGGGGTAAAAATGAAAAAATTTTTCTTTTTTATGGCAAAAAGGTATACATTCCCTTTATTTTCGGGCAAGAAGGCAGAAATTCCCCGTATTATTGACCAAAATTGCAGAAATTCCCCTAATTGTAGGGCAAAGACGCAGAACTTCCCCTTATTTTATGGTAAAACTGCAGAAACTTTATTTATTTCGCGGCAAAATGGAAGAAATTCCCTTTATTTTCGGCGATAAAGGCAGAAAATCCCCATATTTTGGAGCAAAATTGCAGAAATTCACCTAATTTTGGGGTAAAACATGCAGTAATTTTCTTTATTTTGGGGCAAAAAGGCAGAAATTCTCCTTATTTTGGGGCAAAAGGCAGAAATTTCCCTTATTTTATTGCAAAATTGCAGAAATTTCCCTTATTTGGGGACAAAAAACAGAAATTCCCTTTATTTTGGGGCAAAATTGCAGAAAATTCCTTTATTATGGGGAAAAATTGAAGAAAATTCTTTTATTTTGGGGCAAAATTGCAGAAATTTCACTTATTTCAGGGCATAATTTAAAAATTCCTTGTATTTTCGGGCAAAAAGACAGAAATTCTGTTTATTTTTGTGTAAAAAGGCAGATATTTTACTTATTTTGATGAAAAAGGCAGAAATTCCTCTTATTTTGGGGCAAAATGAAGAAATTTCCTTTTTTTGTGGCAAAAGGTATACATTCCCCTTATTTTCGGGCAAAAAAGAAGAAATTCCCAGTATTTTGGAGCAAAATTGCAGAAATTCCCCTAATTGTAGGGCAAAAATGCAGAAATTCCCTATATGTTGGGGCCAAAAGAAAGAAATTCCTTTTATTTTAGGGGAAAACTCAAAAATTTCACTTATTTTGCGGCAAAATTCCAGAAATTTCCCTTATTTTGGGGCAAAATAGCAGAAATTTCACTTATTTTGGGGCAAAATTGCAGAAATTTCACTTATTTCAGGGAAAAAAGGCAGAATTTTTTTGTATTTTGGAGCACAATGGCAGACATTCTTAATATTTTGTGGCAAAAATGCAAAAATTCCCCTTATTTTGAGGTAAAAAGGCTGAAATATTCCCCTTATTTGGGGGTAAAAAGGAAGAAATTTCCCTTATTTAGGGGCAAAAATACAGAAATTCCCCTTATTTTGTGGAAAAAAGGCAGAAATTTCATTTATTTTAAGACAAAATTGCAGAAATTTCACTTATTTCAGGGTATAATTCAAAAATTCCTTTTATTTTGAGGCAAAATGACAGAAATTGCGTTTATTTTTGGATAAAAGTCAGAAATTTCACCTATTTTGAGGTAAAAAGGCAGAAATTCCTCTTATTTTGTGGCAAAAATGAAGAAATTTCCCTTTTTTGTGGCTAAAGGTATACATTCCTCTTATTTTCGGGCAAAAAGTAGAAATTCCCCGTATTTTGGAGCAAAATTGCAGAAATTCCACTAATTGTGGGGCAAAAAGGCAGAAATTCCCAATATGTTAGGGAAAAAAGATAGAAATTCTCCTTATTTTGGGGCAAAACTCATAAATTCCACTTATTTTGGGGCAAAAAGCAGAAATTCTCCTAATTTTGGGGCAAAAAAAAGAAATTCCTCTTATTTTGGGGTAAAATTGTGGAAATTTCAAATATTTCAGGGCAAAAAGGCAGAAATTTCACTTTATTTCGGGCAATAAGGCAGAAATTCCCCATATTTTGGAGCAAAATTTCAGAAATTCCCCTTATATTGGTGCAAAAATGCAGAAATTCCCTTTATTTTGGTTCAATACGGCAGAAATTCCCCGAATTTTGAAGCAAAATTGCACATATTCCCCTAATTTTGAGGAAAAATGCAGAAATTCACATTATTTTGGGGCAAAAAGACAGAAATTCTCCTTATTTCAGGGCAAAAGTAAGAATTCTCCTTATTTTGGGGCAAAATTCCAGAAATTTCCTTTGTTTTGGGCCAAAATTGCAGAAATTTCACTTATATTGGGGCAAAATCCCAGAAATTTTACTTATTTCAGGGAAAAAAAGCAGAAATTTACCTCATTTTGGGGCAAAAAGGCAGAAATTCTTAATATTTTGTGGCAAAAATTCAGAAATTCCCCTTATTTTGAGGTAAAAAGGCTGAAATTCCCCTTATTTGGGGGTAAAAAAACAGAAATTTCTTTTATTTTGGTACAAAATTGCAGAAATTTTTCTTATTTTGGGCAATAAGGCAGAAATTTCCCATATTTTGGGGAAAAAATGCAGAAATTCCCCTTATTTTTAGGTAAAAAGTCTGAAATTCCCTTTATTTTGGGGCAAAAAGTGAGAAATTCTTCTTATTTTGGGTCAAAAAGCAGATATTTTTCTTATTTTGGAGAAAAATTTTAGATATTTAACTTATTTCAGGGCAAAAATTCAGAAATTTCCCTTATTTTGGGGCAAAAAGACAGAAATTCCGTTTATTTTTGGGAAAAAGTCAGAATTTGCACTTATTTTGGGTCAAAAAGGCGGAATATCCCCTTATTTTGGGGTAAAAATGAAGAAATTTCCCTATTTATGGCAAAAGGTATGCATTCTTCTTATTTTCGGGCAAAGAGGCAGAAATTCCTCGTATTTTGGAGCAAAATTGCAGAAATTCCCCTAATTGTGGGGCAAAAAGGCAGAAATTCCCTATATGTTGGGGCAAAAAGACAAAAATTCTCTTTATTTTGGGGCAAAACTCAGAAATTCCACTTATTTTGGGGCAAAATTCAAGAAATTTCCCTTATTTTGGAGCAAAATTGCAGAAATTTCACTTATTTTGTGGCAAAATTGCAGAAATTTCACTTATTTCAGGGAAAAAAGGCAGAAATTTTCCTTATTTTGGGGCAAAAAGACAGAAATTCCTAATATTTTGTGGCAAAAATGGAGAAATTCCTTTTATTTTGAGGTAAAAGGCTGAAATTCCCCTTATTTGGGAGCAAAAATGCAGAAATTTCTTTTATTTTGGTACAAAATTGCAGAAATTTTTCTTATTTTAGGCAAAAAGGCAGAAATTTTCCATATTTTGGGGCAAAAGTGCAGAAATTCCCCTATTTTGAGGTAAAAAGGCTGAAATTCCCTTTATTTTGGGGCAAAAAGTCAGAAATTCTTCTTATTTTGGGTCAAAAAGCAGAAATTTCCCTTATTTTGGGGGACAATTTTAGATATTTATTTTATTTCACGGCAAAAAGTCAGAAATTTTCCTTATTTTGGGGCAAAAAGACAGAAATTCCGTTTATTTTTGGGAAAAAGTCAGAAATTGCACTTATTTTGAGTCAAAAAGGTGGAAATCCCCTTATTTTGGGGTAAAAATGAAGAAATTTCCTTTTTTATAGCAAAAAGGTATACATTCTCTTTATTTTCGGGCAAAAAGGCAGAAATTCCCTGTATTATTGAGCAAAATTGCAGAAATTCCCCTAATTGTAGGGCAAAGACGCAGAACTTCCCCTTATTTTGGGGTAAAACTGCAGAAATTTTATTTATTTCGCGGCAAAATGGAAGAAATTCCCTTTATTTTTGGCGATAAAGGCAGAAAATCCCCATATTTTGGAGCAAAATTGCAGAAATTCACCTAATTTTGGGGTAAAAGATGCAGTAATTTTCATTATTTTGGGGCAAAAAGGCAGAAATTCTCCTTATTTTGGGGCAAAAGGCAGAAATTTCGCTTATTTTATGGCAAAATTGCAGAAATATTCCTTATTTGAGGACAAAAAACAGAAATTCCCTTTATTTTGGGGCAAAATTGCAGAAAATTCCTTTATTATGGGGAAAAATTGAAGAAATTTCTTTTATTTTGGGGCAAAATTGCAGAAATTTCACTTATTTCAGGGCATAATTCAAAAATTCCTTATATTTTGGGGCAAAAAGACAGAAATTCCATTTATTTTTGGGTAAAAAGGCAGATATTTTACTTATTTTGAGGAAAAAAGGCAGAAATTCCTCTTATTTCGGGGCAAAATGAAGAAATTTCCCTTTTTTGTGGCAAAATGTATACATTCCCCTTATTTTCGGGCAAAAAAGCAGAAATTCCCAGTATTTTGGAGCAAAATTGCAGAAATTCCCCTAATTGTAGGGCAAAAATGCAGAAATTCCCTATATGTTGGGGCCAAAAGACAGAAATTCTCTTTAGTTTAGGGGAAAACTCAGAAATTTCACATATTTTGGGGAAAAATTCCAGAAATTTCCCTTATTTTGGGGCAAAATTGCAGAAATTTTACTTATTTTGGGGCAAATTTGCAGAAATTTCACTTATTTCATGGAAAAAAGGCAGAAATTTTTTGTATTTTGGAGCACAATGGCAGACATTCTTAATATTTTGTGGCAAAAATGCAAAAATACCCCATATTTTGAGGTAAAAAGGCTGAAATATTCCTCTTATTTGGGGGGAAAAAGGCAGAAATTTCCCTTATTTTGGGGCAAAAATACAGAAATTCCCCTTATTTTGTGGAAAAAAGGCAGGAATTTCTTTTATTTTAAGACAAAATTGCAGAAATTTCACTTATTTCAGGGTATAATTCAAAAATTCCTTTTATTTTGAGGCAAAATGACAGAAATTGCGTTTATTTTTGGATAAAAGTCAGAAATTTCACTTATTTTGAGGTAAAAAGGCAGAAATTCCTCTTATTTTGGGGCAAAAATGAAGAAATTTCCCTTTTTTGTGGCAAAAATGAAGAAATTTCCCTTTTTTGTGGCAAAAGGTATACATTCCTCTTATTTTCGGGCAAAAAGTATAAATTCCCCGTATTTTGGAGCAAAATTGCAGAAATTCCACTAATTGTGGGGCAAAAAGGCAGAAATTCCCTATATGTTAGGGCAAAAAGACAGAAATTCTCCTTATTTTGGGGCAAAACTCAGAAATTCCACTTATTTTGGGGAAAAATTCAAGAAATTTCCCTTATTTTGGAGCAAAACTGCCGAAATTTCACTTATTTTGGGGCAAAATTGCAGAAATTTAACTTATTTCAGGGAAAAAAGGCAGAAATTTTCCTTATTTTGGGGAAAAAGGCAGAAATACCTAATATTTTGTGGCAAAAATGGAAAAATTCCCCTTATTTTGAGGTAAAAAGGTTGAAATTCCCCTTATTTGGGGGCAAAAATGTAAAAATTTCTTTTATTTTGGTACAAAATTGCAGAAATTTTTCTTATTTTGGGCAAAAAGGCAGAAATTTTCCATATATTGGGGCAAAAATGCAGAAATTCCCCTATTTTGAGGTAAAAAGGCTGAAATTCCCTTTATTTTGGGGCAAAAAGTCAGAAATTCTTCTTATTTTGCGTCAAAAAGCAGACATTTCTCTTATTTTGGGGGAAAATTTTAGATATTTATCTTATTTCACGGCAAAAAGTCAGAAATTTTCCTTATTTTGGGGCAAAAAGACAGAAATTCCGTTTATTTTCGCGAAAAAGTCAGAAATTGCACTTATTTTCGATCAAAAAGGTGGAAAATCTTCTTATTTTGGGGTAAAAATGAAGAAATTTCCCTTTTTTATGGCAAAAAGGTATACATTCCCTTTATTTTCGGGCAAGAAGGCAGAAATTCCCCGTATTATTGAGCAAAATTGCAGAAATTCCCCTAATTGTAGGGCAAAGACGCAGAACTTCCCCTTATTTTGGGGTAAAACTGCAGAAATTTTATTTATTTCTCGGGAAAATGGTAGAAATTCCCTTTATTTTCAGCGATAAAGGCAGAAAATCCCCATATTTTGGAGCAAAATTGCAGAAATTCACCTAATTTTGGGGTAAAACATGCAGTAATTTTCTTTATTTTGGCGCAAAAAGGCAAAAATTCCCCTTATTTTGGGGCAAAAGGCAGAAATTTCCCTTATTTTATGGCAAAATTGCAGAAATTTCCCTTATTTGGAGACAAAAAACAGAAATTCCCTTTATTTTGGGGCAAAATTGCAGAAAATTCCTTTATTATGGGGAAAAATTGAAGAAAATTCTTTTATTTTGGGGCAAAATTGCAGAAATTTCACTTATTTCAGGGCATAATTTAAAAATTCCTTGTATTTTGGGGCAAAAAGACAGAAATTCTGTTTATTTTTGTTAAAAAGGCAGATATTTTAATTATTTTGATGAAAAAAGGCAGAAATTCCTCTAATTTTGGGGCAAAATGAAGAAATTTCCCTTTTTTGTGGCAAAAGGTATACATTCCCCTTATTTTCGGGCAAAAAAGCAGAAATTCCCAGTATTTTGGAGAAAAATTGCAGAAATTCCCCTAATTGTAGGGCAAAAATGCAGAAATTCCCTATATGTTGGGGCCAAAAAAAGAAATTCTCTTTATTTTAGGGGAAAACTCAGAAATTTCACTTATTTGGGGGCAAAATTCCAGAAATTTCCCTTATTTTGGGGCAAAATTGCAGAAATTTCACATATTTTGGGGCAAAATTCCAGAAATTTCACTTATTTCAGGGAAAAAAGGTAGAAATTTTTTGTAATTTGTAGCACAATGGCAGACATTCTTAATATTTTGTGGCAAAAATGCAAAAATTCCCCTTATTTTGAGGTAAAATGGCTGAAATATTCCGCTTATTTGGGGGTAAAAAGGAAGAAATTTCCCTTATTTTGGGGCAAAAATACAGAAATTCCCCTTATTTTGGGGAAAAAAGGCAGGAATTTCTTTTATTTTAAGGCAAAATTGCAGAAATTTCACTTATTTCAGGGTATAATTCAAAAATTCCTTTTATTTTGAGGCAAAATGACAGAAATTGCGTTTATTTTTGGATAAAAGTCAGAAATTTCACTTATTTTGAGGTAAAAAGGCAGAAATTCCTCTTATTTTGGGGCAAAAATGAAGAAATTTCCCTTTTTTGTGGCTAAAGGTATACATTCCCCTTATTTTCGGGCAAAAAGTAGAAATTCCCCGTATTTTGGAGCAAAATTGCAGAAATTCCACTAATTGTGGGGCAAAAAGGCAGAAATTTTCTATATGTTAGGGCAAAAAGACAGAAATTCTCGTTATTTTGGGGAAAAACTAGAAATTCCACTTATTTTGGGGCAAAATTTTAGAAATTTCCCCTCTTTTGGGGCAAAATTGCAGAAATTTGACTTATTTTGGGGCAAAATTCCAGAAATTTCACTTATTTCAGGGCAAAAAGTCAGAAATTTGCCTTATTTTGGGGCAAAAAGCAGAAATTCTCCTAATTTTGGGGCAAAAAAAAGAAATTCCTCTTATTTTGTGGTAAAATTGTGGAAATTTCAAATATTTCAGGGCAAAAAGGCAGAAATTCCACTTTATTTCGGGCAATAAGGCAGAAATTCCCCGTATTTTGGAGCAAAATTTCAGAAATTCCCCTTATATTGGTGCAAAAATGCAGAAATTCCTTTTATTTTGGTTCAATAAGGCAGAAATTCCCCGAATTTTGAAGCAAAATTGCACATATTCCCCTAATTTTGAGGAAAAATGCAGAAATTCACATTAGTTTGGGGCAAAAAGACAGAAATTCTCCTTATTTCAGGGCAAAAGTCAGAATTCTCCTTATTTTAGGGCAAAATTCCAGAAATTTCCTTTATTTTGGGGCAAAATTGCAGAAATCTATCTATTTTGGGGCAAAATTACAGAAATTTCAATTATTTCAGGGAAAAAACGCAGAAATTTCTCTTATTTTGGGGCAAAAATGCAGAAATTACTTATATTTTGTTACAAAATTTCAGAAATTTTCTTTATTTGGGGGTAAAAATACAGAAATTCCCCATATTTTAGGGCAAAAAGGCAGAGATTCCCCTTATTATGAGGTAAAAAGGCTGAAAGTCCCCTTATATTGGGGAAAAAAGACAGAAATTCCCCTTATTTTGTGGCAAAAAGGCAGAAATTTCCCTTATTGTGGGGCAAAATTGCAGAAATTTCACTTATTTCAGGGCTAAATTCAAAAATTCTTTTTATTTTGGGGCAAAAAGACAGAAATTCCATTTATCTTTGGGTAAAAAGGCAGAAAATTCACTTATTTTAAGGTAAAAAGGTAGAAATTTCTCTTATTTTGTGGCAAAAATGAAGAAATTTCCTTTTTTTGTAGCAAAAGGTATACATTCCCCTTATTTTCGGGCTAAAAAGTAGAAATTCCCCGTATTTTGGAGCAAAATTGCAGAAATTCCCCTAATTGTGGGGCAAAAAGGCCGAAATTCCCTATATGTTGGGGCAAAAAGACAAAAATTCTCCTTATTTTGGGGCAAAACTCAGAAATTCCACTTATTTTTGGGAAAAATTCAAGAAATTTCCCTTATTTTGGAGCAAAACTGCAGAAATTTCACTTATTTTGGGGCAAAATTGCAGAAATTTAACTTATTTCAGGGAAAAAAGGCAGAAATTTTCCTTATTTTGGGGCAAAAAGGCAGAAATTCCTAATATTTTGTGGGAAAAATGGAAAAATTCCCTTTATTTTGAGGTAAAAAGGTTGAAATTCCTTTTATTTGGGGGCAAAAATGCAAAAATTTCTTTTATTTTGGTACAAAATTGCAGAAATTTTTCTTATTTTGGGCAAAAAGGCAGAAATTTTCCATATATTGGGGCAAAAATGCAGAAATTCCCCTATTTTGAGGTAAAAAGGCTGAAATTCCCTTTATTTTGGGGCAAAAAGTCAGAAATTCTTCTTATTTTGGGTCAAAAAGCAGACAGTTCCCTTATTTTGGGGGAAAATTTTAGATATTTATCTTATTTCACGGCAAAAAGTCAGAAATTTTCCTTATTTTGGGGCAAAAAGACAGAAATTCCGTTTATTTTCGCGAAAAAGTCAGAAATTGCACTTATTTTCGATCAAAAAGGTGGAAAATCTTCTTATTTTGGGGTAAAAATGAAGAAATTTCCCTTTTTTATGGCAAAAAGGTATACATTCCCTTTATTTTCGGGCAAGAAGGCAGAAATTCCCCGTATTATTGAGCAAAATTGCAGAAATTCCCCTAATTGTAGGGCAAAGACGCAGAACTTCCCCTTATTTTGGGGTAAAACTGCAGAAATTTTATTTATTTCTCGGCAAAATGGTAGAAATTCCCTTTATTTTCTGCGATAAAGGCAGAAAATCCCCATATTTTGGAGCAAAATTGCAGAAATTCACCTAATTTAGGGGTAAAACATGCAGTAATTTTCTTTATTTTGGGGCAAAAAGGCAGAAATTCCCCTTATTTTGGGGCAAAAGGCAGAAATTTCCCTTATTTTATGGCAAAATTGCAGAAATTTCCCTTTTTTGGAGACAAAAAACAGAAATTCCCTTTATTTTGGGGCAAAATTGCAGAAAATTCCTTTATTATGGGGAAAAATTGAAGAAAATTCTTTTATTTTGGGGCAAAATTGCAGAAATTTCACTTATTTCAGGGCATAATTTAAAAATTCCTTGTATTTTGGGGCAAAAAGACAGAAATTCTGTTTATTTTTGGTAAAAAGGCAGATATTTTACTTATTTTGATGAAAAAAGTCAGAAATTCCTCTAATTTTGGGGCAAAATGAAGAAATTTCCCTTTTTTGTGGCAAAAGGTATACATTCCCCTTATTTTCGGGCAAAAAAGCAGAAATTCCCAGTATTTTGGAGCAAAATTGCAGAAATTCCCCTAATTGTAGGGCAAAAATGCAGAAATTCCCTATATGTTGGGGCCAAAAAAAAGAAATTCTCTTTATTTTAGGGGAAAACTCAGAAATTTCACTTATTTTGTGGCAAAAATGCAAAAATTCCCCTTATTTTGAGGTAAAATGGCTAAAATATTCCGCTTATTTGGGGGTAAAAAGGAAGAAATTTCCCTTATTTTGGGGCAAAAATACAGAAATTCCCCTTATTTTGGGGAAAAAAGGCAGAAATTTCTTTTATTTTAAGGCAAAATTGCAGAAATTTCACTTATTTCAGGGTATAATTCAAAAATTCCTTTTATTTTGAGTCAAAATGACAGAAATTGCGTTTATTTTTGGATAAAAGTCAGAAATTTCACTTATTTTGAGGTAAAAAGGCAGAAATTCCTCTTATTTTGGGGCAAAAATGAAGAAATTTCCCTTTTTTGTGGCTAAAGGTATACATTCCCCTTATTTTCGGGCAAAAAGTAGAAATTCCCCGTATTTTGGAGCAAAATTGCAGAAATTCCACTAATTGTGGGGCAAAAAGGCAGAAATTCCCTATATGTTAGGGCAAAAAGACAGAAATTCTCCTTATTTTGGGGCAAAACTAGAAATTCCACTTATTTTGGGGCAAAATTTTAGAAATTTCCCTTATTTTGGGGCAAAATTGCAGAAATTTGACTTATTTTGGGGCAAAATTCCAGAAATTTCACTTATTTCAGGGCAAAAAGTTAGAAATTTGCCTTATTTTGGGGCAAAAAGCAGAAATTCTCCTAATTTTGGGGTAAAAAAAAGAAATTCCTCTTATTTTGTGGTAAAATTGTGGAAATTTCAAATATTTCAGGGCAAAAAGGCAGAAATTCCACTTTATTTCGGGCAATAAGGAAGAAATTCCCCGTATTTTGGAGCAAAATTTCAGAAATTCCCCTTATATTGGTGCAAAAATGCAGAAATTCCCTTTATTTTGGTTCAATAAGGCAGAAATTCCCCGAATTTTGAAGCAAAATTGCACATATTCCCCTAATTTTGAGGAAAAATGCAGAAATTCACATTATTTTGGGGCAAAAAGACAGAAATTCTCCTTATTTCAGGGCAAAAGTCAGAATTCTCCTTATTTTAGGGCAAAATTCCAGAAATTTCCTTAATTTTGGGGCAAAATTGCAGAAATCTATCTATTTTGGGGCAAAATTACAGAAATTTCAATTATTTCAGGGAAAAAACGCAGAAATTTCTCTTATTTTGGGGCAAAAATGCAGAAATTACTTATATTTTGTTACAAAATTGCAGAAATTTTCTTTATTTGGGGGTAAAAATACAGAAATTCCCCATATTTTAGGGCAAAAAGGCAGAGATTCCCCTTATTATGAGGTAAAAAGGCTGAAAGTCCCCTTATATTGGGGAAAAAAGACAGAAATTCCCCTTATTTTGTGGCAAAAAGGCAGAAATTTCCCTTATTGTGGGGCAAAATTGCAGAAATTTCACTTATTTCAGGGCTAAATTCAAAAATTCTTTTTATTTTGGGGCAAAAAGACAGAAATTCCATTTATCTTTGGGTAAAAAGGCAGAAAATTCACTTATTTTAAGGTAAAAAGGTAGAAATTTCTCTTATTTTGTGGCAAAAATGAAGAAATTTCCTTTTTTTGTAGCAAAAGGTATACATTCCCCTTATTTTCGGGCTAAAAAGTAGAAATTCCCCGTATTTTGGAACAAAATTGCAGAAATTCCCCTAATTGTGGGGCAAAAAGGCCGAAATTCCCTATATGTTGGGGCAAAAAGACAAAAATTCTCCTTATTTTGGGGCAAAACTCAGAAATTCCACTTATTTTTGGGAAAAATTCAAGAAATTTCCCTTATTTTGGAGCAAAACTGCAGAAATTTCACTTATTTTGGGGCAAAATTGCAGAAATTTAACTTATTTCAGGGAAAAAAGGCAGAAATTTTCCTTATTTTGGGGCAAAAAGGCAGAAATTCCTAATATTTTGTGGGAAAAATGGAAAAATTCCCTTTATTTTGAGATAAAAAGGTTGAAATTCCATTTATTTGGGGGCAAAAATGCAAAAATTTCTTTTATTTTGGTACAAAATTGCAGAAAATTTTCTTATTTTGGGCAAAAAGGCAGAAATTTTCCATATATTGGGGCAAAAATGCAGAAATTCCCCTATTTTGAGGTAAAAAGGCTGAAATTCCCTTTATTTTGGGGCAAAAAGTCAGAAATTCTTCTTATTTTGGGTCAAAAAGCAGACATTTCCCTTATTTTGGGGGAAAATTTTAGATATTTATTTTATTTCACGGCAAAAATTCAGAAATTTTTCCTTATTTTGGGGCAAAAACACAGAAATTCCCTTTATTTTCGCGAAAAAGTCAGAAATTGCACTTATTTTCGATCAAAAAGGTGGAAAATCTTCTTATTTTGGGGTAAAAATGAAGAAATTTCCCTTTTTTATGGCAAAAAGGTATACATTCCCTTTATTTTCGGGCAAGAAGGCAGAAATTCCCCGTATTATTGAGCAAAATTGCAGAAATTCCCCTAATTGTAGGGCAAAGACGCAGAACTTCCCCTTATTTTGGGGTAAAACTGCAGAAATTTTATTTATTTCTCGGGAAAATGGTAGAAATTCCCTTTATTTTCGGCGATAAAGGCAGAAAATCCCCATATTTTGGAGCAAAATTGCAGAAATTCACCTAATTTTGGGGTAAAACATGCAGTAATTTTCTTTATTTTGGGGCAAAAAGGCAGAAATTCCCCTTATTTTGGGGCAAAAGGCAGAAATTTCCCTTATTTTATGGCAAAATTGCAGAAATTTCCCTTATTTGGAGACAAAAAACAGAAATTCCCTTTATTTTGGGGCAAAATTGCAGAAAATTCCTTTATTATGGGGAAAAATTGAAGAAAATTCTTTTATTTTGGGGCAAAATTGCAGAAATTTCACTTATTTCAGGGCATAATTTAAAAATTCCTTGTATTTTGGGGCAAAAAGACAGAAATTCTGTTTATTTTTGGTAAAAAGGCAGATATTTTACTTATTTTGATGAAAAAAGTCAGAAATTCCTCTAATTTTGAGGCAAAATGAAGAAATTTCCCTTTTTTGTGGCAAAAGGTATACATTCCCCTTATTTTCGGGCAAAAAAGCAGAAATTCCCAGTATTTTGGAGCAAAATTGCAGAAATTCCCCTAATTGTAGGGCAAAAATGCAGAAATTCCCTATATGTTGGGGCCAAAAAAAAGAAATTCTCTTTATTTTAGGGGAAAACTCAGAAATTTCACTTATTTTGTGGCAAAAATGCAAAAATTCCCCTTATTTTGAGGTAAAATGGCTGAAATATTCCGCTTATTTGGGGGTAAAAAGGAAGAAATTTCCCTTATTTTGGGGCAAAAATACAGAAATTCCCCTTATTTTGGGGAAAAAAGGCAGAAATTTCTTTTATTTTAAGGCAAAATTGCAGAAATTTCACTTATTTCAGGGTATAATTCAAAAATTCCTTTTATTTTGAGGCAAAATGACAGAAATTGCGTTTATTTTTGGATAAAAGTCAGAAATTTCACTTATTTTGAGGTAAAAAGGCAGAAATTCCTCTTATTTTGGGGCAAAAATGAAGAAATTTCCCTTTTTTGTGGCTAAAGGTATACATTCCTCTTATTTTCGGGCAAAAAGTAGAAATTCCCCGTATTTTGGAGCAAAATTGCAGAAATTCCACTAATTGTGGGGCAAAAAGGCAGAAATTCCCTATATGTTAGGGCAAAAAGACAGAAATTCTCCTTATTTTGGGGCAAAACTAGAAATTCCACTTATTTTGGGGCAAAATTTTAGAAATTTCCCTTATTTTGGGGCAAAATTGCAGAAATTTGACTTATTTTGGGGCAAAATTCCAGAAATTTCACTTATTTCAGGGCAAAAAGTCAGAAATTTGCCTTATTTTGGGGCAAAAAGCAGAAATTCTCCTAATTTTGGGGCAAAAAAAAGAAATTCCTCTTCTTTTGGGGTAAAATTGTGGAAATTTCAAATATTTCAGGGCAAAAAGGCAGAAATTCCACTTTATTTCAGGCAATAAGGCAGAAATTCCCCGTATTTTGGAGCAAAATTTCAGAAATTCCCCTTATATTGGTGCAAAAATGCAGAAATTCCCTTTATTTTGGTTCAATAAGGCAGAAATTCCCCGAATTTTGAAGGAAAATTGCACATATTCCCCTAATTTTGAGGAAAAATGCAGAAATTCACATTATTTTGGGGCAAAAAGACAGAAATTCTCCTTATTTCAGGGCAAAAGTCAGAATTCTCCTTATTTTGGGGCAAAATTCCAGAAATTTCCTTTATTTTGGGGCAAAATTGCAGAAATCTATCTATTTTGGGGCAAAATTACAGAAATTTCAATTATTTCAGGGAAAAAACGCAGAAATTTCTCTTATTTTGGAGCAAAAATGCAGAAATTACTTATATTTTGTTACAAAATTGCAGAAATTTTTTTTATTTGGGGGTAAAAATACAGAAATTCCCCATATTTTAGGGCAAAAAGGCAGAGATTCCCCTTATTATGAGGTAAAAAGGCTGAAAGTCCCCTTATATTGGGGAAAAAAGACAAAAATTCCCCTTATTTTGTGGCAAAAAGGCAGAAATTTCCCTTATTGTGGGGCAAAATTGCAGAAATTTCACTTATTTCAGGGCTAAATTCAAAAATTCTTTTTATTTTGGGGCAAAAAGACAGAAATTCCATTTATCTTTGGGTAAAAAGGCAGAAAATTCACTTATTTTAAGGTAAAAAGGTAGAAATTTCTCTTATTTTGTGGCAAAAATGAAGAAATTTCCTTTTTTTGTAGCAAAAGGTATACATTCCCCTTATTTTCGGGCTAAAAAGTAGAAATTCCCCGTATTTTGGAGCAAAATTGCAGAAATTCCCCTAATTGTGGGGCAAAAAGGCCGAAATTCCCTATATGTTGGGGCAAAAAGACAAAAATTCTCCTTATTTTGGGGCAAAACTCAGAAATTCCACTTATTTTTGGGAAAAATTCAAGAAATTTCCCTTATTTTGGAGCAAAACTGCAGAAATTTCACTTATTTTGGGGCAAAATTGCAGAAATTTAACTTATTTCAGGGAAAAAAGGCAGAAATTTTCCTTATTTTGGGGCAAAAAGGCAGAAATTCCTAATATTTTGTGGGAAAAATGGAAAAATTCCCTTTATTTTGAGGTAAAAAGGTTGAAATTCCTTTTATTTGGGGGCAAAAATGCAAAAATTTCTTTTATTTTGGTACAAAATTGCAGAAATTTTTCTTATTTTGGGCAAAAAGGCAGAAATTTTCCATATATTGGGGCAAAAATGCAGAAATTCCCCTATTTTGAGGTAAAAAGGCTGAAATTCCCTTTATTTTGGGGCAAAAAGTCAGAAATTCTTCTTATTTTGGGTCAAAAACAGACATTTCCCTTATTTTGGGGGAAAATTTTAGATATTTATTTTATTTCGCGGCAAAAAGTCAGAAATTTTTCCTTATTTTGGGGCAAAAAGACAGAAATTCCGTTTATTTTCGCGAAAAAGTCAGAAATTGCACTTATTTTCGATCAAAAAGGTGGAAAATCTCCTTATTTTGGGGTAAAAATGAAGAAATTTCCCTTTTTTATGGCAAAAAGGTATACATTCCCTTTATTTTCGGGCAAGAAGGCAGAAATTCCCCGTATTATTGAGCAAAATTGCAGAAATTCCCCTAATTGTAGGGCAAAGACGCAGAACTTCCCCTTATTTTGGGGTAAAACTGCAGAAATTTTATTTATTTCTCGGCAAAATGGTAGAAATTCCCTTTATTTTCGGCGATTAAGGCAGAAAATCCCCATATTTTGGAGCAAAATTGCATAAATTCACCTAATTTTGGGGTAAAACATGCCGTAATTTTCTTTATTTTGGGGCAAAAAGGCAGAAATTCCCCTTATTTTGGGGCAAAAGGCAGAAATTTCCCTTATTTTATGGCAAAATTGCAGAAATTTCCCTTATTTGGAGACAAAAAACAGAAATTCCCTTTATTTTGGGGCAAAATTGCAGAAAATTCCTTTATTATGGGGAAAAATTGAAGAAAATTCTTTTATTTTGGGGCAAAATTGCAGAAATTTCACTTATTTCAGGGCATAATTTAAAAATTCCTTGTGTTTTGGGGCAAAAAGACAGAAATTCTGTTTATTTTTGGTAAAAAGGCAGATATTTTACTTATTTTGATGAAAAAAGTCAGAAATTCCTCTAATTTTGGGGCAAAATGAAGAAATTTCCCTTTTTTGTGGCAAAAGGTATACATTCCCCTTATTTTCGGGCAAAAAAGCAGAAATTCCCAGTATTTTGGAGCAAAATTGCAGAAATTCCCCTAATTGTAGGGCAAAAATGCAGAAATTCCCTATATGTTGGGGCCAAAAAAAAGAAATTCTTTTTATTTTAGGGGAAAACTCAGAAATTTCACTTATTTTGTGGCAAAAATGCAAAAATTCCCCTTATTTTGAGGTAAAATGTCTAAAATATTCCGCTTATTTGGGGGTAAAAAGGAAGAAATTTCCCTTATTTTGGGGCAAAAATACAGAAATTCCCCTTATTTTGGGGAAAAAAGGCAGAAATTTCTTTTATTTTAAGGCAAAATTGCAGAAATTTCACTTATTTCAGGGTATAATTCAAAAATTCCTTTTATTTTGAGGCAAAATGACAGAAATTGCGTTTATTTTTGGATAAAAGTCAGAAATTTCACTTATTGTGAGGTAAAAAGGCAGAAATTCCTCTTATTTTGGGGCAAAAATGAAGAAATTTCCCTTTTTTGTGGCTAAAGGTATACATTCCCCTTATTTTCGGGCAAAAAGTAGAAATTCCCCGTATTTTGGAGCAAAATTGCAGAAATTCTACTAATTGTGGGGCAAAAAGGCAGAAATTCTCTATATGTTAGGGCAAAAAGACAGAAATTCTCCTTATTTTGGGGCAAAACTAGAAATTCCACTTATTTTGGGGCAAAATTTTAGAAATTTCCCTTATTTTGGGGCAAAATTGCAGAAATTTGACTTATTTTGGGGCAAAATTCCAGAAATTTCACTTTTTTCAGGGCAAAAAGTCAGAAATTTGCCTTATTTTGGGGCAAAAAGCAGAAATTCTCCTAATTTTGGGGCAAAAAAAAGAAATTCCTCTTATTTTGGGGTAAAATTGTGGAAATTTCAAATATTTCAGGGCAAAAAGGCAGAAATTCCACTTTATTTCGGGCAATAAGGCAGAAATTCCCCGTATTTTGGAGCAAAATTTCAGAAATTCCCCTTATATTGGTGCAAAAATGCAGAAATTCCCTTTATTTTGGTTCAATAAGGCAGAAATTCCCCGAATTTTGAAGGAAAATTGCACATATTCCCCTAATTTTGAGGAAAAATGCAGAAATTCACATTATTTTGGGGCAAAAAGACAGAAATTCTCCTTATTTCAGGGCAAAAGTCAGAATTCTCCTTATTTTGGGGCAAAATTCCAGAAATTTCCTTTATTTTGGGGCAAAATTGCAGAAATCTATCTATTTTGGGGCAAAATTACAGAAATTTCAATTATTTCAGGGAAAAAACGCAGAAATTTCTCTTATTTTGGAGCAAAAATGCAGAAATTACTTATATTTTGTTACAAAATTGCAGAAATTTTTTTTATTTGGGGGTAAAAATACAGAAATTCCCCATATTTTAGGGCAAAAAGGCAGAGATTCCCCTTATTATGAGGTAAAAAGGCTGAAAGTCCCCTTATATTGGGGAAAAAAGACAAAAATTCCCGTTATTTTGTGGCAAAAAGGCAGAAATTTCCCTTATTGTGGGGCAAAATTGCAGAAATTTCACTTATTTCAGGGCTAAATTCAAAAATTCTTTTTATTTTGGGGCAAAAAGACAGAAATTCCATTTATCTTTGGGTAAAAAGGCAGAAAATTCACTTATTTTAAGGTAAAAAGGTAGAAATTTCTCTTATTTTGTGGCAAAAATAAAGAAATTTCCTTTTTTTGTAGCAAAAGGTATACATTCCCCTTATTTTCGGGCTAAAAAGTAGAAATTCCTTGTATTTTGGAGCAAAATTGCAGAAATTCCCCTAATTGTGGGGCAAAAAGGCCGAAATTCCCTATATGTTGGGGCAAAAAGACAAAATTTCTCCTTATTTTGGGGCAAAACTCAGAAATTCCACTTATTTTTGGGAAAAATTCAAGAAATTTCCCTTATTTTGGAGCAAAACTGCAGAAATTTCACTTATTTTGGGGCAAAATTGCAGAAATTTAACTTATTTCAGGGAAAAAAGGCAGAAATTTTCCTTATTTGGGGGCAAAAAGGCAGAAATTCCTACTATTTTGTGGGAAAAATGGAAAAATTCCCTTTATTTTGAGGTAAAAAGGTTGAAATTCCTTTTATTTGGGGGCAAAAATGCAAAAATTTCTTTTATTTTGGTACAAAATTGCAGAAATTTTTCTTATTTTTGGCAAAAAGGCAGAAATTTTCCATATATTGGGGCAAAAATGCAGAAATTCCCCTATTTTGAGGTAAAAAGGCTGAAATTCCCTTTATTTTGGGGCAAAAAGTCAGAAATTCTTCTTATTTTGGGTCAAAAAGCAGACATTTCCCTTATTTTGGGGGAAAATTTTAGATATTTATCTTATTTCACAGCAAAAAGTCAGGAATTTTCCTTATTTTGCGGCAAAAAGACAGAAATTCCGTTTATTTTCGCGAAAAAGTCAGAAATTGCACTTATTTTCGATCAAAAAGGTGGAAAATCTTCTTATTTTGGGGTAAA
The DNA here is from genome assembly GCF_963924665.1 of Micromys minutus. Lineage (NCBI taxonomy): Eukaryota > Metazoa > Chordata > Mammalia > Rodentia > Muridae > Micromys > Micromys minutus. The sequence continues at coordinate 2,037,296 of NW_027667133.1, read as the reverse complement.
AATGAAGAAATTTCCCTTTTTTATGGCAAAAAGGTATACATTCCCTTTATTTTCGGGCAAGAAGGCAGAAATTCCCCGTATTATTGAGCAAAATTGCAGAAATTCCCCTAATTGTAGGGCAAAGACGCAGAACTTCCCCTTATTTTGGGGTAAAACTGCAGAAATTTTAATTATTTCTCGGCAAAATGGTAGAAATTCCCTTTATTTTCGGCGATAAAGGCAGAAAATCGCCATATTTTGGAGCAAAATTGCAGAAATTCACCTAATTTTGGGGTAAAACATGCAGTAATTTTCTTTATTTTGGGGCAAAAAGGCAGAAATTCCCCTTATTTTGGGGCAAAAGGCAGAAATTTCCCTTATTTTATGGCAAAATTGCAGAAATTTCCCTTATTTGGAGACAAAAAACAGAAATTCCCTTTATTTTGGGGCAAAATTGCAGAAAATTCCTTTATTATGGGGAAAAATTGAAGAAAATTCTTTTATTTTGGGGCAAAATTGCAGAAATTTCACTTATTTCAGGGCATAATTTAAAAATTCCTTGTATTTTGGGGCAAAAAGACAGAAATTCTGTTTATTTTTGGTAAAAAGGCAGATATTTTACTTATTTTGATGAAAAAAGTCAGAAATTCCTCTAATTTTGGGGCAAAATGAAGAAATTTCCCTTTTTTGTGGCAAAAGGTATACATTCCCCTTATTTTCGGGCAAAAAAGCAGAAATTCCCAGTATTTTGGAGCAAAATTGCAGAAATTTCCCTAATTGTAGGGCAAAAATGCAGAAATTCCCTATATGTTGGGGCCAAAAAAAAGAAATTCTCTTTATTTTAGGGGAAAACTCAGAAATTTCACTTATTTTGTGGCAAAAATGCAAAAATTCCCCTTATTTTGAGGTAAAATGGCTGAAATATTCCGCTTATTTGGAGGTAAAATGGAAGAAATTTCCCTTATTTTGAGGCAAAAATACAGAAATTCCCCTTATTTTGTGGAAAAAAGGCAGAAATTTCTTTTATTTTAAGGCAAAATTGCAGAAATTTCACTTATTTCAGGGTATAATTCAAAAATTCCTTTTATTTTGAGGCAAAATGACAGAAATTGCGTTTATTTTTGGATAAAAGTCAGAAATTTCACTTATTTTGAATAAAAAGGCAGAAATTCCTCTTATTTTGGGGCAAAAATGAAGAAATTTCCCTTTTTTGTAGCTAAAGGTATACATTCCCCTTATTTTCGGGCAAAAAGTAGAAATTCCCCGTATTTTGGAGCAAAATTGCAGAAATTCCACTAATTGTGGGGCAAAAAGGCAGAAATTCCCTATATGTTAGGTCAAAAAGACAGAAATTCTCCTTATTTTGGGGCAAAACTAGAAATTCCACTTATTTTGGGGCAAAATTTTAGAAAATTCCCTTATTTTGGGGCAAAATTGCAGAAATTTGACTTATTTTGGGGCAAAATTCCAGAAATTTCACTTATTTCAGGGAAAAAAGGCAGAAATTTTCCGTAATTTAAAGCACAAGGCAGAAATTCTTAATATTTTGTGGCAAAAATCCAGAAATTCTCTTTATTTTGAGGTAAAAAGGCTGAAATTCCCCTTATTTGGGGGCAAAAAGGCAGAAATTTCCCTTATTTTGCGGCCAAAAGACAGAAATTCCCCTTATTTCGTGGCAAAAGCAAAAATTTCTTTTATTTTTGGGCAAAATTGCAGAAATTTCACTTTTTTCAGGGTAATAAGTCAGAAATTTTCCTTATTTTGGGGCAAATAAGACAGAAATTCCTTTTGTTTTGGAGGAAAAAGAAAGAAATTCCACTAATTTAGAGGCAAAAAAGCAGAAATTCCCCCTATTTTAAAGCAAAAATGAAGAAATTTCCCTTTTTTATGGCAAAATAACATGCATTCTTATTTTCGGGCAAAAATCAGAAATTCCCCGTATTTTGGAGCAAAATTGCAGAAATTCCCCTAATTGTGGGGCAAAAAGGCAGAAATTCTCTATGTGTTGGGGCAAAAAGACAGAAATTCTCCTTATTTTGGGGCAAAACTCAAAAATTTCACTTATTTTGGGGCAAAATTGCCGAAATTTCACTTATTTCAGAAAAAAAGCAGAAATTTTCTTATTTTGGGGAAAAAAGGCAGAAATTTCTTTTATTTTGGTACAAAATTGCAGAATTTTTTATATTTTGGTGCAAAAAGGCAGAAATTTCCCATATTTTGGGGCAAAAATGCAGAAATTCCCCTTATTTTGAGGTAAAAAGGCTGAAATTCCTGTTATTTGGGGTGCAAAAGGCAGAAATTTCCCTTACTGTGGGGCAAAATTCCAGAAATTTCACTTATTTTGGGGCAAAATTGCAGAAATTTCACTTATTTCAGGGAAAAAAGGCAGAAATTTTTTGTAATTTAAAACAAAAGGCAGAAATTCTTAATATTTTGTGGCAAAAATGCAGAAATTCCTCTTATTTTGAGGTAAAAAGGCTGAAATTCCCCTTATTTGGGGGCAAAAAGGCAGAAATTTCCCTTATTTTGGGGCAAAAAGACAGAAATTTCCCTTATTTTGTGGAAAAATGGCAGAAATTTTTTTATTTTTGGGCAAAATTGCAGAAATTTCACTTATTTAACGGCATAATTGAAAAATTTCTTTTATTTTGAGGCAAAATGACAGAAATTGCGTTTATTTTTGGATAAAAGTCAGAAATTTCACTTATTTTGAGTAAAAAGGCAGAAATTCCTCTTATTTTGGGGCAAAAATGAAGAAATTTCCCTTTTTTGTAGCTAAAGGTATACATTCCCCTTATTTTCGGGCAAAAAGTAGAAATTCCCCGTATTTTGGAGCAAAATTGCAGAAATTCCACTAATTGTGGGGCAAAAAGGCAGAAATTCCCTATATGTTAAGTCAAAAAGACAGAAATTCTCCTTATTTTGGGGCAAAACTAGAAATTCCACTTATTTTGGGGCAAAATTTTAGAAAATTCCCTTATTTTGGGGCAAAATTGCAGAAATTTGACATATTTTGGGGCAAAATTCCAGAAATTTCACTTATTTCAGGGAAAAAAGGCAGAAATTTTCCGTAATTTAAAGCACAAGGCAGAAATTCTTAATATTTTTTGGCAAAAATCCAGAAATTCTCTTTATTTTGAGGTAAAAAGGCTGAAATTCCCCTTATTTGGGGGCAAAAAGGCAGAAATTTCCCTTATTTTGCGGCCAAAAGACAGAAATTCCCCATATTTCGTGGCAAAAGCAAAAATTTCTTTTATTTTTGGGCAAAATTGCAGAAATTTCACTTTTTTCAGGGTATTAAGTCAGAAATTTTCCTTATTTTGGGGCAAATAAGACAGAAATTCCTTTTGTTTTGGAGGAAAAAGAAAGAAATTCCACTAATTTAGAGGCAAAAAAGCAGAAATTCCCCCTATTTTAAAGCAAAAATGAAGAAATTTCCCTTTTTTATGGCAAAATAACATGCATTCTTATTTTCGGGCAAAAATCAGAAATTCCCCGTATTTTGGAGCAAAATTGCAGAAATTCCCCTAATTGTGGGGCAAAAAGGCAGAAATTCTCTATGTGTTGGGGCAAAAAGACAGAAATTCTCCTTATTTTGGGGCAAAACTCAAAAATTTCACTTATTTTGGGGCAAAATTGCCGAAATTTCACTTATTTCAGAAAAAAAGCAGAAATTTTCTTATTTTGGGGAAAAAAGGCAGAAATTTCTTTTATTTTGGTACAAAATTGCAGAATTTTTTATATTTTGGTGCAAAAAGGCAGAAATTTCCCATATTTTGGGGCAAAAATGCAGAAATTCCCCTTATTTTGAGGTAAAAAGGCTGAAATTCCTGTTATTTGGGGTGCAAAAGGCAGAAATTTCCCTTACTGTGGGGCAAAATTCCAGAAATTTCACTTATTTTGGGGCAAAATTGCAGAAATTTCACTTATTTCAGGGAAAAAAGGCAGAAATTTTTTGTAATTTAAAACAAAAGGCAGAAATTCTTAATATTTTGTGGCAAAAATGCAGAAATTCCTCTTATTTTGAGGTAAAAAGGCTGAAATTCCCCTTATTTGGGGGCAAAAAGGCAGAAATTTCCCTTATTTTGGGGCAAAAAGACAGAAATTTCCCTTATTTTGTGGAAAAATGGCAGAAATTTTTTTATTTTTGGGCAAAATTGCAGAAATTTCACTTATTTAACGGCATAATTGAAAAATTTCTTTTATTTTGAGGCAAAAAACAGAAATTCCGTTTATTTTTGGGTAAAAAGGAAGAAATTTCACTTATTTTTAGGTTAAAAGGTAGAAATTCCTCTTATTTTGGGGCAAAAATGAAGAAATTTCCCTTTTTGTGGCAAAAGGTGTACATTTCTCATATTTTCGGGCTAAAAAGTAGAAATTCCCCTTATTTTGGAGCAAAATTGCAGAAATTCCTCTAACTGTGTTGCTAAAAGGCAGAAATTCCCTATATGTTGAGGCAAAAAGACAGAAATTCTCTTTATTTTGGGGCAAAACTCAGAAATACCACTTATTTTCGGGCAAAATTCCAGAAATTTCCCTTATTTGGGGGCAAAATTGCAGAAATTTCAATTATTTTGGTGCAAAATTGCAGAAATTTCACTTATTTCAGAAAAATAAAAAGCAGAAATTTTCTTATTTGGTGGCAAAAAGGCAGAAATTTCATTTATTTTGGTACAAAATTGCAGAAATTTTTTTTATTTTGAGGCAAATAGGCAGAAATTTTCCATATTTTGGGGCAAAAATGCAGAAAATCCCCTTATTTTGAGGTAAAAAGGCTGAAATTCCCCTTATTTTGGGCAAAAAGGCAGAAATTTCACTTATTTTGGGGCAAAATTGCAGAAATTTCACTTATTTCAGGGAAAAACGGCAGAAATTTTCCTTATTTTGGAGCTAAAAAAAGGCAGAAATTTCCTTTGTTTTGGGGGAAAAAGACAGAAATTCCACTTATTTAGAGGCAAAAAAGCAGAAATTCCCCTTATTTTGGAGCAAAAATGAAGAACTTTCTTTTTTTTTATGGCAAAAAGGTATGCATTCTTCTCATTTTCGGGCAAAAAGGCAGAAATTCCCCGTATTTTGGAGCAAAATTGCAGAAATTCCCCTAATTGTGGGGCAAAAAGGCAGAAATTCCCTATAGGTTAGGGCAAAAAGACAGAAATTCTCCTTATTTTGGGGTAAACCTCAGAAATTTCACTTATTTTGGGGCAAAATTCCAGAAATTTCCCTTATTTTGGGGCAAAATTTCAGAAATTTCACTTATTTTGGGGTAAAAATGCAGAAATTTCACTTATTTAAGGGATAAAAATCAGAAATTTTCTTTATTTTTGGGCAAAAATGCAGAAATTCCTAATATTTTGTGGCTTAAATGCAGAAATTCCCGTTATTTTGAGGTAAAAAGGCGGATATTCCTTTTATATGGGGGCAAAAAGGCAGAAATTTCCCTTATTTTGGGGCAATATTGCAGAAATTTCACTTACTTAAGGGTAATAAGTCAAAAATTTTCTTTATTTTTGGGCAAAAAAGACAGAAATTCCCTTTGTTTTTTGGTAAAAAGACAGAAATTCCGCTTATTTAGAGGCAAAAAAGCAGAAATTCCCCTTATTTAGGAGCAAAAATGAAGTAATTTCCCTTTATTATGTCAAAAAGGTAGCATTCTTCTTATTTTCGGGCAAAAAGGCAGAAATTCCCCGTATTTTGGAGCAAAATTGCAAAAATTCCTTTAATTGTGTGGAAATAAAACAGAAATTCCCTATATGTTGGGGCAAAAAGACAGAAATTCTCTTTATTTTGGGGCAAAACTCAGAAATTCCCCTTTATTTTGGGGCAAAATTTCAGAAATTTTCCTTATTTTGGGGCAAAATTGCAGAAATTTCACTTATTTCAGGGCATAATTCCAAAATTCCTTTTATTTTGGGACAAAAAGACAGAAATTCCGTTTATTTTTGGGTAAAAAGGCATATATTTTACTTATTTTGAGGAAAAAAGGCAGAAATTCCTCTTATTTTGGGGCAAAATGAAGAAATTTCCCTTTTTTGTGGCAAAAGGTATACATTCCCCTTATTTTCGGGCAAAAAGCAGAAATTCCCAGTACTTTGGAGCAAAATTGCAGAAATTCCCATAATTGTGGGGCAAAAATGCAGAAATTCCCTATATGTTGGGGCAAAAAGACAGAAATTCTTTTTATTTTAGGGGAAAACTCAGAAATTTCACTTATTTTGGGGCAAAATTCCAGAAATTTCCCTTATTTTGGAGCAAAATTGGAGAAATTTCACTTATTTTGTGGCAAAATTGCAGAAATTTCACTTATTTCAGGGAAAAAAGGCAGAAATTTTTTGTATTTTGGAGCACAATGGCAGAAATTCTTAATATTTTGTGGCAAAAATGCAAAAATTCTCATTATTTTGAGGTAAAAAGGCTTAAGTTCCCCTTATTTGGGGGTAAAAAGGCAGAAATTTCTCTTATTTTGGGGCAAAAAGACAGAAATTCCTATTATTTTGTGGAAAAAAGGCAGAAATTTCTTTTATTTTAAGGCAAAATTGCAGAAATTTCACTTATTTCAGGGTATAATTCAAAAATTCCTTTTATTTTGAGGCAAAATGACAGAAATTGCGTTTTATTTTTGGATAAAAGTCAGAAATTTCACTTATTTTGAGGTAAAAAGGCAGAAATTCCGCTTATTTTGGGTCAAAAATAAAGAAATTTCCCTTTTTTTGTGGCAAAAGGTATACATTCCTTTTATTTTCGGGCTAAAAAGTAGAAATTCCCCGTATTTTTGAGCAAAATTCCGGAAATTCCTCTAATTGTGGGGCAAAAAGGCAGAAATTTCCTATATGCTGAGGCAAAAGGACAGAAATTCTCTTTATTTTGGGGCAAAAGTCAGAAATTCCACTTATTTTGGGGCAAAATTTTAGAAATTTCCCTTATTTGTGGGCAAAATTGCAGAAATTTGACTTATTTTGGGGCAAAATTGCAGAAATTTCACTTATTTCAGGGCAAAAAGTCAGAAATTTGCCTTATTTTGGGGCAAAAAGCAGAAATTCCTAATATTTTGTGGCAAAAATGCAGAAATTCCCCTTATTTTGAGGTAAAAAGGCAGAAATTCCTTTTATATGGAGGCAAAAGGCAGAAATTTCCCTTATTTTAGGGCAATATTGCAGAAATTTCATTTACTTCAGGGTAATAAGTCAAAAATTTTCCTTATTTTGGGGCAAAAAAGACAGAAATTCCCTTTGTTTTTTGGGAAAAAGACAGAAATTCCGCTTATTTAGAGGCGAAAAAGCAGAAATTCCCATATTTTGGAGCAAAAATGAAGAAATTTCCCTTTGTTATGGCAAAATGGTATGCATTCTTCTTATTTTCGGGCAAAAAGGCAGAAATTCCCCGTATTTTGGAGCAAAATTGAATAAATTCCCCTAATTGTGGGGCAATAAAACAGAAATTCCCTATATGTTGGGGCAAAAAGACAGAAATTCTCTTTATTTTGGGGAAAAACTCAGAAATTCCACTTATTTTGGTGCAAAATTCCAGAAATTTCCCTTATTTTTGGGCAAAATTGCAGAAATTTCACTTATTTCAGGGCATAATTCCAAAATTTCTTTTATTTTGGGGCAAAAAGACAGAAATTCCGTTTATTTTTGGGTAAATAGGCAGATATTTTACTTATTTTGAGGAATAATGGCAGAAATTCCTCTTATTTTGGGGCAAAATGAAGAAATTTCCCTTTTTTGTGGCAAAAGGTATACATTCCCCATATTTTCGGGGAAAAAAGCAAAAATTCCCAGTATTTTGGAGCAAAATTGCAGAAATTCCCCTCATTGTGGGGCAAAAAGACAGAAATTCTCCTTATTTTAGGGGAAAACTCAGAAATTTCACTTATTTTGGGGCAAAATTCCAGAAATTTCCCTTATTTTGGGGCAAAATTGCAGAAATTTCACTTATTTTGGGGCAAAATTGCAGAAATTTCACTTCTTTCAAGGAAAAAAGGCAGAAATTTTTTGTATTTTGGAGCACAATGGCAGAAATTATTAATATTTTGTGGGAAAATGCAAAAATTCTTATTTTGAGGTAAAAAGGCTGAAATTCCCCTTATTTGGGGGTAAAAAGGCAGAAATTTCCCTTATTTTTGGGCAAAAAGACAGAAATTCCCCTTATTATGTGGAAAAAAGGCAGAAATTTCTTTTATTTTAAGGCAAAATTGCAGAAATGTCACTTATTTCAGGGTATAATTCAAAAATTCCTTTTATTTTGAGTCAAAATGACAGAAATTGCGTTTATTTTTGGATAAAAGTCAGAAATTTCACTTATTTTGAGGTAAAAAGACAGAAATTCCTCTTATTTTTGGGGCAAAAATAAAGAAATTTCCCTTTTTTGTGGCAAAAGGTATACATTACCTTTATTTTCGGGCTAAAAAGTAGAAATTCCTTGTATTTTTGGGCAAAATTGCAGAAATTCCTCTAATTGTGGGGCAAAAAAGCAGAAGTTCCCTATATGTTGAGGCAAAAAGACAGAAATTCTCCTTATTTTGGGGCAAAACTCAGAAATATTAATTATTATCGGGCAAAATTCCAGAAATTTCCTTTATTTGTGGGCAAAATTGCAGAAATTTCACTTATTTTGGGGCAAAATTGCAGATATTTCACTTATTTCAGAAAAAAAAGCAGAAATTTTCTTATTTGGGAGCAAAAAGGCAGAAATTTCTTTTATTTTGGTACAAAATTGCAGAAATTTTTCTTATTTTGGGGCAAAAGGGCAGAAATTTCCCATATTTTGGGGCAAAATTGCAGAAATTTCACTTATTTCAGGGAAAACCGGCAGATATTTTTTTTATTTTGGGGCAAAAAAGGCAGAAATTCCCTTTGTTTTGGGGGAAAAAGACAGAAATTCAACTTATTTAGAGGCAAAAAAGCAGAAATTCCCGTTATTTTGGAGCAAAAATGAAGAAATTTCTCTTTTTTATGGCAAAAAGGTATGCATTCTTTTCATTTTCGGGCAAAAAGGCAGAAATTCCTCGTATTTTGGAGCAAAATTGCAGAAATTCCACTAATTGTGGGGCAAAAAAGCAGAAATTCCCTATATGTTAGGGCAAAAAGACAGAAATTCTCCTTATTTTGGGGCAAAACTCAAAAATTCCACTTATTTTGGGGCAAAATTTCAGAAATTTCCGTTATTTTGGGGCAAAATTGCAGAAATTTCACTTATTTTGGTGCAAAATTTCAGAAATTTCACTTATTTCAGGGAAAAAAGGCAGAAATTTACCTTACTTTTCTGCAAAAAGGAAGAAATTCCTAATATTTTGTGGCAAAAATGCAGTAATTCCCCTTATTTTGAGGTAAAAAGGCAGAAATTCCTTTTATATGGAAGCAAAAAGGCAGAAATTTCCCTTATTTTGGGGCAATATTGCAGAAATTTCACTTACTTCAGGGTAATAAGTCAAAAATTTTCTTTACTTTGGGGCAAAAGAGACAGAAATTCCCTTTGTATTTTGGGAAAAAGACAGAAATTCCGCTTATTTAGAGGCAAAAAAGCAGAAGTTCTCTTTATTTTGGAGCAAAAATGAAGAAATTTCCCTTTATTATGGCAAAAAGGTATGTATTCTTCTTATTTTCGGGAAAAAAGGCAGAAATTCCCCGTATTTTGGAGCAAAATTGCAGAAATTTCCCTAATTGTAGGGCAAAAAGGCAGAAATTCCCTATATGTTGGGGCAAAAAGACAGAAATTCTCTTTATGGTGGAGCAAAATTCAGAAATTCCACTTATTTTGGGGCAAAATTCCAGAAATTTCCCTTATTTTGGGGCAAGATTGCAGAAATTTCACTTATTTCAGGGCATAATTCAAAAATTCCTTTTATTTTGGGGCAAAAAGACAGAAATTCTGTTTATTTTTGGGTAAAAAGGCAGATATTTTACTTATTTTGAGGAAAAAAGGCAGAAATTCCTCTTATTTTGGGGCAAAATGAAGAAATTTCCCTTTTTTGTGGCAAAAGGTATACATTCCCCTTATTTTTGGGCAAAAAGACAGAAATTCCCCTTATTATGTGGAAAAAAGGCAGAAATTTCTTTTATTTTAAGGCAAAATTGCAGAAATGTCACTTATTTCAGGGTATAATTCAAAAATTCCTTTTATTTTGAGTCAAAATGACAGAAATTGCGTTTATTTTTGGATAAAAGTCAGAAATTTCACTTATTTTGAGGTAAAAAGACAGAAATTCCTCTTATTTTTGGGGCAAAAATAAAGAAATTTCCCTTTTTTGTGGCAAAAGGTATACATTACCTTTATTTTCGGGCTAAAAAGTAGAAATTCCTTGTATTTTTGGGCAAAATTGCAGAAATTCCTCTAATTGTGGGGCAAAAAAGCAGAAGTTCCCTATATGTTGAGGCAAAAAGACAGAAATTCTCCTTATTTTGGGGCAAAACTCAGAAATATTAATTATTATCGGGCAAAATTCCATAAATTTCCTTTATTTGTGGGCAAAATTGCAGAAATTTCACTTATTTTGGGGCAAAATTGCAGATATTTCACTTATTTCAGAAAAAAAAGCAGAAATTTTCTTATTTGCGAGCAAAAAGGCAGAGATTTCTTTTATTTTGGTACAAAATTGCAGAAATTTTTCTTATTTTGGGGCAAAAGGGCGAAATTTCCCATATTTTGGGGCAAAATTGCAGAAATTTCACTTATTTCAGGGAAAACCGGCAGATATTTTTTTTATTTTGGGGCAAAAAAGGCAGAAATTCCCTTTGTTTTGGGGGAAAAAGACAGAAATTCAACTTATTTAGAGGCAAAAAAGCAGAAATTCCCATTATTTTGGAGCAAAAATGAAGAAATTTCTCTTTTTTATGGCAAAAAGGTATGCATTCTTTTCATTTTCGGGCAAAAAGGCAGAAATTCCTCGTATTTTGGAGCAAAATTGCAGAAATTCCACTAATTGTGGGGCAAAAAAGCAGAAATTCCCTATATGTTAGGGCAAAAAGACAGAAATTCTCCTTATTTTGGGGCAAAACTCAAAAATTCCACTTATTTTGGGGCAAAATTCCAGAAATTTCCCTCATTTTGGGGCAAAATTGCAGAAATTTCACTTATTTTGGTGCAAAATTTCAGAAATTTCACTTATTTCAGGGAAAAAAGGCAGAAATTTACCTTACTTTTCTGCAAAAAGGAAGAAATTCCTAATATTTTGTGGCAAAAATGCAGTAATTCCCCTTATTTTGAGGTAAAAAGGTAGAAATTCCTTTTATATGGGGGCAAAAAGGCAGAAATTTCCCTTATTTTGGGGCAATATTGCAGAAATTTCACTTACTTCAGGGTAATAAGTCAAAAATTTTCTTTACTTTGGGGCAAAAGAGACAGAAATTCCCTTTGTATTTTGGGAAAAAGACAGAAATTCCGCTTATTTAGAGGCAAAAAAGCAGAAATTCTCCTTATTTTGGAGCAAAAATGAAGAAATTTCCCTTTATTATGGCAAAAAGGTATGTATTCTTCTTATTTTCGGGCAAAAAGGCAGAAATTTCCCGTATTTTGGAGCAAAATTGCAGAAATTTCCCTAATTGTAGGGCAAAAAGGCAGAAATTCCCTATATGTTGGGGCAAAAAGACAGAAATTCTCTTTATGGTGGGGCAAAACTCAGAAATTCCACTTATTTTGGGGCAAAATTCCAGAAATTTCCCTTATTTTGGGGCAAGATTGCAGAAATTTCACTTATTTCAGGGCATAATTCAAAAATTCCTTTTATTTTGGGGCAAAAAGACAGAAATTCTGTTTATTTTTGGGTAAAAAGGCAGATATTTTACTTATTTTGAGGAAAAAAGGCAGAAATTCCTCTTATTTTGGGGCAAAATGAAGAAATTTCCCTTTTTTGTTGCAAAAGGTATACATTCCCCTTATTTTTGGGCAAAAAAGCAGAAATTCCCTGTATTTTGGAGCAAAATTGCAGAATTCCCCTAATTGTGGGGCACAAATGCAGAAATTCTCTATATTTTGGGGCCAAAAGACAGAAATTCTCTTTATTTTATGGGAAAACTCAGAAATTTCACTTATTTTGCGGCAAAATTCCAGAAAATTCCCTTATTTTGGGGCAAAATTGGAGAAATTTCCCTTATTTTGGGGCAAAATTGCAGAAATTTCACTTATTTAAGGGAAAAAAGGCAGAAATTTTTTGTATTTTGGAGCACAATGGCAGAAATTCTTAATATTTTGTGGCAAAAATGCAAAAATTCTCCTTATTTTGAGGTAAAAAAGCTGAAGTTCCCCTTATTTGGGGGTAAAAAGGCAGAAATTTCCCTTATTTTGGGGCAAAAAGACAGAAATTCCCCTTATTTTGTGGCAAAAAGGCAGAAATTTCCCTTATTTTGGGGCAAAATTGCAGAAATTTCACTTATTTAAGGGAAAAAAGGCAGAAATTTTTTGTATTTTGGAGCACAATGGCAGAAATTCTTAATATTTTGTGGCAAAAATGCAAAAATTCTCCTTATTTTGAGGTAAAAAAGCTGAAGTTCCCCTTATTTGGGGGTAAAAAGGCAGATATTTCCCTTATTTTGGGGCAAAAAGACAGAAATTCCCCTTATTTTGTGGCAAAAAGGCAGAAATTTCCCTTATTTTGGGGCAAAATTGCAGAAATTTCACTTATTTCAGGGCTAAATTCAAAAATTCCTTTTATTTTGAGGCAAAAGACAGAAATTCCGTTTATCTTTGGATAAAAGTCAGAAATTTCACTTATTTTGAGGTAAAAAGGCAGAAATTTCTCTTATTTTGGGGCAAAAATGAAGAAATTTCACTTTTTTGTGGAAAATGGTATACATTCTCCTTATTTTCGGGCTAAAAAGTAGAAATTCCCCGTATTTTGGAGCAAAATTGCAGAAATTCCACTAATTGTGGGGCAAAAAGGTAGAAATTCCCTATATGTTAGGGCAAAAAGACAGAAATTCTCCTTATTTTGGGGCAAAACTAAGAAATTCCACTTATTTTGGGGCAAAATTCCAGAAATTTCCTTTATTTTGGGGCAAAATTGCAGAAATTTGAATTATTTTAGGGCAAAATTAAAGAAATTTCACTTATATCAGGGCAAAAGTCAGAAATTTGACTTATTTTGGGGCAAAAAGCAGAAATTCTCCTAATTTTGGGGCCAAAAACAGAAATTCCTCTTTTTTTGGAATAAAATTGTGGAAATTTCAAATATTTCAGGGCAAAAAGGCAGAAATTCCACTTTATTTCGGGCAATAAGGCAGAAATTCCTTGTATTTTGGAGCAAAATTTCAGAAATTCCCCTTATATTGGTGCAAAAATTCAGAAATTCCCTTTATTTTGGTTCAATAAGGCAGAAATTCCCCGAATTTTGAAGCAAAATTGCACATATTCCCCTAATTTTGAGGAAAAATGCAGAAATTCACATTATTTTGGGGCAAAAAGACAGAAATTTTCCTTATTTCAGGGCAAAAGTCAGAATTCTCCTTATTTTGGGACAAAATTTCAGAAATTTCCTTAATTTTCGGGAAAAATTGCAGAAATCTATCTATTTTGGGGCAAAATTACAGAAATTTCAATTATTTCAGGGAAAAAATGCAGAAATTTCTCTTATTTTGGGGCAAAAATGCAGAAATTACTTTTATTTTGGTACAAAATTGCAGAAATTTTCTTTATTTTGGGGCAAAATTTCAGAAATTCCCCATATTTTAGGGTAAAAAGGCAGAGATCCTTTTATTATGAGGTAAAAAGGCTGAAAGTCCCCTTATATTGGGGCAAAAAGACAGAAATTCCCCTTATTTTGTTGCAAAAAGGCAGAAATTTCTCTTATTTTGGGGCAAAATTGCAGAAATTTCACTTATTTCAGGGCAAAATTCAAAAATTCCTTTTATTTTGAGGCAAAAAGACAGAAATTCCGTTTATCTTTGGGTAAAAAGGCAGAAATTTCACTTATTTTGAGGTAAAAAGGCAGAAATTCCTCTTATTTTGTGGCAAAAATGAAGAAATTTCCCTTTGTTGTGGCAAAAGGTATACATTCCCCTTATTTTCGGGCTAAAAAGTAGAAATTCCCCGTATTTTGGAGCAATATTGCAGAAATTCCCCTAATTGTGGGGCAAAAAGGCAGAAATTCCCTATATGTTGGGACAAAGAGACAGAAATTCTCCTTATTTTGGGGCAAAATATCAGAAATTTCACTTATTTTGGGGCAAAATTGCAGAAATTTTACTTATTTCAGAAAAAAAGCAGAAATTTTCTTATTTGGGGGCAAAAAGGCAGAAATTTCTTTTATTTTGGTACAAAATTGCAGGAATTTTTTTTATTTTGGGGGCAAAAAGGGAGAAATTTCCCATATTTTGGGGCAAAAATGCAAAAATTCCCCTTATTTTGAGGTATAAAGGCTGAAATTCTCCTTATTTGGGGGTAAAAAGGCAGAAATTTCACTTATTTTGGGGCCAAATTGCAGAAATTTCACTTATTTCGGTGAAAAAAGCAGAAATTTTCTTTATTTTTGTGCAAAAAGTCAGAAATTCCTAATATTTTGTGGCAAAAATGCAGAAATTTTCCTTATTTTGAGGTTAAAAGGCTGAAATTCCCCTTATTTTGGGGCAAAAAGGCAGAAATTTCCCTTATTTTGTGGCAAAATTGCAGAAATTTCACTTTTTTCAGAATAATAATTCAGAAATTTTCCTTATTTTGGGGAAAAAAGACAAAAATTCCCTTTGTTTTGCGGGAAAAAGACAGAAATTCCACTTATTTAGAGGCAAAAAAGAAGAAATTCCCCTTATTTTAGAACAAAAATGAAGAAATTTCCCTTTTTTTGGCAAAAATGTATGCATTCTTCTTATTTTCGGGCAAAAAGGCAGAAATTCCCCGTATTTTAGAGCAAAATTGCAGAAATTCTTTTTATTGCTGGGCAAAAAGGCAGAAATTCCCTATATGTTGGGGCAAAAAGACAGAAATTCTCTTTATGTTTGGGCAAAACTCAGAAATTCCACTTATTTTGGGGCAAAATTTCAGAAATTTCCCTTATTTTGGGGCAAAATTGCAGAAATTTCCCTTATTTCGGGGCATAATTCAAAAATTCCTTTTATTTTGGGGCAAAAAGACAGAAATTCCATTTATTTTTGAATAAAAAGGCAGATATTTTACTCATTTTGAGGAAAAAAGGCAGAAATTCCTCTTATTTTGGGGCCAAATGAAGAAATTTCCTTTTTGTGGCAAAAGGTATACATTCCCCTTATTTTCGGGCAAAAAAGCAGAAATTCCCAGTATTTTGGAGCAAAATTGCAGAATTCCCCTAATTGTGGGGCAAAAATGCAGAAATTCCCTATATGTTGGGGCAAAAAGTCAGAAATTCTCTTTATTTTATGGGAAAACTCAGAAATTTCACTTATTTGCAAAAAAATTCCAGAAATTTCTCTTATTTTGGGGCAAAATTGGAGAAATTTCACTTATTTTGTGGCAAAATTGCAGAAATTTCACTTATTTCAGGGAAAAAAGGCAGAAATTTTTTTTATTTTGGAGCACAATGGCAGAAATTCTTATTATTTTGTGGCAAAAATGCAAAAATTCTCCTTATTTTGAGGTAAAAAGGCTGAAGTTCCCCTTATTTGTGGGTAAAAAGGCAGAAATTTCCTTTATTTTGGGGCAAAAAGACAGAAATTCCCCTTATTTTGTTGAAAAAAGGCAGAAATTTCTTTTATTTTAAGGCAAAATTGCAGAAATTTCACTTATTTCAGGGTATAATTCAAAAATTCCTTTTATTTTGAGTCAAAATGACAGAAATTGCGTTTATTTTTGGATAAAAGTCAGAAATTTCACTTATTTTGAGGTAAAAAGGCAGAAATTTCTCTTATTTTGGGGCAAAAATGAAGAAATTTCCCTTTTTTGTGGAAAATGGTATACATTCCCCTTATTTTTGCGCAAAAAGTAGAAATTCCCCGTATTTTGGAGCAAAATTGCAGAAATTCCACTAATTGTGGGGCAAAAAGGCAGAAATTCCCTATATGTTAGGGCAAAAAGACAGAAATTCTCCTTATTTTGGGTCAAAACTAAGAAATTCCACTTATTTTGGGGCAAAATTCCAGAAATTTTCTTTTATTTTGGGGCAAAATTGCAGAAATTTGACTTATTTTAGGGCAAAATTGCAGAAATTTCACTTATTTCAGGGCAAAAAGTCAGAAATTTGCCTTATTTTGTGGCAAAAAGCAGAAATTCTCCTAATTTTGGGGCCAAAAACAGAAATTCCTCTTTTTTTGGAATAAAATTGTGGAAATTTCAAATATTTCAGGGCAAAAAGGCAGAAATTCCACTTTATTTCGGGCAATAAGGCAGAAATTCCTTGTATTTTGGAGCAAAATTTCAGAAATTCCCCTTATATTGGTGCAAAAATTCAGAAATTCCCTTTATATTTTTTCAATAAGGCAGAAATTCCCCGAATTTTGAAGCAAAATTGCACATATTCCCCTAATTTTGAGGAAAAATGCAGAAATTCACATTATTTTGGGGCAAATAGACAGAAATTCTCCTTATTTCAGGGCAAAAGTCAGAATTCTCCTTATTTTGGGGCACAATTTCAGAAATTTCCTTAATTTTGGGGAAAAATTGCAGAAATCTATCTATTTTGGGGCAAAATTACAGAAATTTCAATTATTTCAGGGAAAAAACGCAGAAATTTCTCTTATTTTGGGGCAAAAATGCAGAAATTACTTTTATTTTGGTACAAAATTGCAGAAATTTTCTTTATTTTGGGGCAAAAATTCAGAAATTCCCCATATTTTAGGGCAAAAAGGCAGAGATTCCTTTTATTATGAGGTAAAAAGGCTGAAAGTCCCCTTATATTGGGGCAAAAAAACAGAAATTCCCCTTATTTTGTGGCAAAAAGGCAGAAATTTCCCTTATTTTGGGGCAAAATTGCAGAAATTTCACTTATTTCAGGGCAAAATTCAAAAATTCCTTTTATTTTGGGGCAAAAAGACAGAAATTTTGTTTATCTTTGGGTACAAAGGCAGAAATTTCACTTATTTTGAGGTAAAAAGGCAGAAATTCCTCTTATTTTGTGGCAAAAATGAAGAAATTTCCCTTTTTTGTGGCAAAAGGTATACATTCCCCTTATTTTCGGGCTAAAAAGTAGAAATTCCCTGTATTTTGGAGCAAAATTGCAGAAATTCCCCTAATTGTGGGGCAAAAAGGCAGAAATTCCCTATATGTTGGGACAAAGAGACAGAAATTCTCCTTATTTTGGGGCAAAATATCAGAAATTTCACTTATTTTGGGGCAAAATTGCAGAAATTTTACTTATTTCAGAAAAAAAGCAGAAATTTTCTTATTTTGGAGCAAAAAGGCAGAAATTTCTTTTATTTTGGTACAAAATTGCAGAAATTTCTTTTATTTTGGGGCAAAAAGGCAGAAATTTCCCATATTTTGGGGTAAAAATGCAAAAATTCCCCTTATTTTGAGGTAAAAAGGCTGAAATTCTTCTTATTTGGGGGTAAAAAGGCAGAAATTTCACTTATTTTGGGGCCAAATTGCAAAAATTTTACTTATTTCAGGGAAAAAAGGCAGAAATTTTCTTTATTTTGGTGCAAAAAGGCAGAAATTCCTAATATTTTGTGGCAAAAATGCAAAAATTCCCCTTATTTTGAGGTAAAAATGCTGAAATTCCTTTTTTTGGGGGGGGCAAAAAGGCAGAAATTTCCCTTATTTTGGGGCAAAAAGGCTGAAATTCCTTTATTTTGTGGCAAAAAGGCAGAAATTTCCCTTATTTGGGGGCAAAATTGCAGAAATTTCACTTATTTCAAGACAAAATTCAAAAATTCCTTTTATTTTGTGGAAAAAAGACAGAAATTCCGTTTATCTTTGGGTAAAAAGGCAGAAATTTCACTTATTTTGAGGTAAAAAGGCCGAAATTCCTTTTATTTTGTGGCAAAAATGAAGAAATGTCCTTTTTTTGTGGCAAAAGGTATACATTCCCCTTATTTTCGAAATAAAAAGAAGAAATTCCCTGTATTTTGGAGCAAAATTGCAGAAATTCCTCTAATTGTATGGCAAAAAGGCAGAAATTCCCAAAATGATGAGGCAAAAAGACAGAAATTCTCCTTATTTCTGGGCAAAACTCAGAAATACCACTTATTTTGCGGCATAATTGCAGATATTTCACTTATTTTGGGGCAAAATTGCAGAAATTTCACTTATTTTGGGGCAAAATTGCAGAAATTTCACTTATTTCAGAAAAAAAAAGCAGAAATTTTCTTATTTGGGGGCATAAAGGCAGAAATTTCTTTTATTTTGGTACAAAATTGCAGAAATTTTTCTCATTTTGGGGAAAAAAGGGAGAAATTTCCCATATTTTGGTGCAAAAATGCAGAAATTCCCCTTATTTTGAGGTAAAAATGCTGAAATTCCCCTTATTTTGGGGCAAAAAGTCAGAAATTTCACTTATTTTGGGGCCAAATTGCAGAAATTTCACTTATTTCAGGGAAAAAAGGCAGAAATTTTCTTGATTTTGGTTCAAAAAGGCAGAAATTCCTAATATTTTGTGGCAAAAATGCAGAAATTTCCCTTATTTTGAGGTAAAGAGGCTGAAATTCCCCTTATTTGGGGGCAAAAAGGCAGAAATTTCCCTTATTTTGGGGCAAAATTGCAGAAATTTCACTTTTTTCAGGGTAATAAGTCAGAAATTTTCCTTATTTTGGGGAAAAAAGACAGAAATTCCCTTTGTTTTGGGGGAAAAAGACAGAAATTCCACTTATTTAGATGCAAAAAAGAAGAAATTCCCCTTATTTTGGAGCAAAAATGAAGAAATTTCCCTTTTTTGGCAAAAAGGTATGCATTCTTCTTATTTTCGGGCAAAAAGGCAGAAATTCACCGTATTTTGGAGCAAAATTGCAGAAATTCCTCTAATTGTGGGGCAAAAAGGCAGAAATTCCCTATATGTTCGGGCAAAAAGACTGAAATTCTCCTTATTTTGGGGCAAAACTCAGAAATTTCACTTATTTTGGGGCAAAATGCAGAAATTTCACTTATTTCAGGGAAAAAAGGCAGAAATTTTCCGTAATTTAAAGCACAAGCAAATATTCTTAATATTTTGTTGCAAAAATGCAGAAATTCTTTTTATTTTGAGGTAAAAATGCTGAAATTCTCCTTATTTGGGGGCAAAAAGGCAAAAATTTCCCTTATTTTGGGGCAAAAAGACAGAAATTCCCCTTATTTCGTGGCAAAAAGGCAGAAATTTCTTTTATTTTGGGGCAAATTTGCTGAAATTTCACTTTTTTCAGGGTAATAAGTCAGAAATTTTCCTTATTTTGGGGCAAAAAAAACAGAAATTCCCTTTGTTTTGGGGGAAAAAGACAGAAATTCCACTTATTTAGAGGCAAAAATGCAGAAATTCTCCCTATTTTGGAGCAAAAATAAAGAAATTTCTCTTTTAATGGCAAAAAGGTATGTATTCTTCTTAAGTTCGGGCAAAAAAGCAGAAATTCCCCGAATTTTGGAACAAAATTGCAGAAATTCCCCAATTGTGGGGCAAAAAGTCAAAAATTCTCTATATGTTGGGGCAAATAGACAGAAATTCTCCTTATTTTGGGGCAAAACTGAGAAATTTCACTTATTTTGGGGCAAAATTGCAGAAATTTCACTTATTACAGAAAAAAAAAGCAGAAATTTTCTTATTTTGGGGCAAAAAGGCAGAAATTTCTTTTATTTTGGTACAAAATTGCAGATATTTTTTTTTTTTATTTTGGGGCAAAATGGCTTAATTTCCCATATTTTGGGGCAAAAATGCAAAAATTCCCCTTATTTTGAGGTAAAAAGGCTGAAATTCCCCTTATTTGGGGTCAAAAAGGCAGAAATTTCCCTTATTTTGGGACAAAATTGCAGAAATTTCACTTATTTCAGGACAAAATTCAAAAATTCCTTCTATTTTGGGGCAAAAAGACAGAAATTCCGTTTATCTTTGGGTAAAAAGGCAGAAATTTCACTTATTTTGAGGTAAAAAGGCAGAAATTCCTCTTATTTTGTGGCAAAAATGAAGAAATTTCCCTTTTTTGTGGCAAAAGGTATACATTCCCCTTGTTTTCGGGCTAAAAAGAAGAAATTCCCCGGATTTTGGAGTAAAATTGCAGAAATTCCTCTAATTGTGGGGCAAAAAGGCAGAAATTCCTTATATGTAGAGGCAAAAAGACAAAAATTCTCCTTATTTTGGGGCAAAACTCAGAAATACCACTTATTTTCGGGCAAAATTGCAGAAATTTCACTTATTTTTGGGCAAAATTGCAAAAATTTCACTTATTTTGGGGCAAAATTGCAGAAATTTCACTTATTTCAGAAAAAAAAGCAGAAATTTTCTTATTTGGGGGCAAAAAGGCAGAAACTTCTTATATTTTGGTACAAAATTGCAGAAATTTTTCTTATTTTGGGGCAAAAAGGCAGAAATTTCCCATATTTTGGGGCAAAAATGCAGAAAATCCCCTTATTTTGAGGTAAAAAGGCTGAAATTCCCCTTATTTTGGGGCAAAAAGGCAGAAATTTCACTTATTTTGGGGCTAAATTGCAGAAATTTCACTTATTTCAGGGAAAAATGGAATAAATTTTCCTTATTTTGGGGCAAAAAAGACAGAAATTCAATTTGTTTTGGAGGAAAAGGACAGAAATTCAACTTATTTAGAGGCAAAATAGAAGAAATTCCCCTTATTTTGGAGCAAAAATGAAAAAATTTCCCTTTTTTATGGAAATAGGTATGCATTCTTCTTATTTTCGGGAAAAAAGGCAGAAATTCCAAGTAATTTGGAGCAAAATTGCAGAAATTCCCCTAATTGTGGGACAAAAAGGCAGAAATTCCCTATATGTTGGGGCAAAAAGACAGAAATTCTTTTTATTTTGGGGCAAAACTCAGAAATTCCACATATTTTGGAGCAAAATTCCAGAAATTTCACTTATTTTTTGGCAAAATTGCCGAAATTTCACTTATTTTGGGGCAAAATTGCAGAAATTTTACTAATTTCAGAAAAAAAGCAGAAATTTTCTTATTTGGAGGCAAAAAGGCAGAAATTTCTTATATTTTGGTACAAAATTGAAGAAATTTTTCTTATTTTGGAGCAAAAAGGCAGAAATTTCCCATATTTTGGGGCAAAAATGCAGAAATTCCCCTTATTTTGAGGAAAAAAAATCTGAAATTCCCCTTATTTGGGATCAAAAGAGCAGAAATTTCACTATTTTGGGGCAAAATTGCAGAAATTTCACTTATTTCAGAGAAAAACGGCAGAAATTTTTTTAATTTTGGGGCAAAAAGGCAGAAATTCCTAATATTTTGTGGCAAAAATGCAGAAATTGCCCTTATTTTGAGGTAAAAAGGCTGAAATTGCCCGTATTTGAGGGCAAAAAGGCAGAAATTTCCCTTATTTTGGGGCAAAATTGCAGAAATTTCACTTACTTCAGGGTAATAAGTCAGAAATTTTCCTTATTTTGGGGCAAAGAAGAAAAAAATTCCCTTTGTTTTGTGGGAAAAAGACAAAAATTCCACTTATTTAGAGGCAAAAAAACAGAAATTCCCTTTATTTTGGAGCAAAAATGAAGAAATTTCTCTTTTTATGGCAAAAAGGTATTAATTCTTCTGATTTTCGTGCAAAAGGCAGAATTTCCCCGTATTTTGGAGCAAAATTGCAGAAATTCCCCTAATTGTGTGGTAAAAAGGCAGAAATTCCCTATATGTTGGGGCAAAAATACAGAAATTCTCCTTATTTTGGGGCAAAACTCAGAAATTCCACATATTTTGGGGCAAGATTCCAGAAATTTCTCTTATTTTAGGGAAAAATTGTAGAAATTTCACTTATTATGAGGCAAAATTGCAGAAAATTTCACTTATTTCAGGTAAAAATGGAAGAAATTTTCCTTATTTTAGAACAAAAAGGCAGAAATTCGTAATATTTTGTGGCAAAAATGCAGAAATTCCCTTTAGTTTGAGGTAAAAAGGCTGAAATTCCCCTTATTTAGGGGCAAAAAGGCAGAAATTTCCCTTATTTTGGGGCAAAATTGCAGAAATTTTACTTATTTCAGGGTAATAATTTTTCTTATTTTGGGGCAAAAAAGAAATAAATTCTCTTTGTTTTTGGGGAAAAAGACAGAAATTCCACTTATTTAGAGGAAAAAAAGCAGAAATTCCCCTTATTTTGGAGCAAAAATGAAGAAATTTCCCTTTTTATGCAAAAAGGTATGCATTCTTCATATTTTTGAGCAAAAAGAAAAAAATTCCCTGTATTTTGGAGCAAAATTGCAGAAATTCCTCGAATTGCAGGGCAAAAAGGCAGAAATTCCCAATATGTTGGGGTATAAAGACAGAAATTCTCTTTATTTTTGGGAAAAACACAGAATTTCCACTTATTGTGGCGCAAAATTCCATAAATTTCTCTTATTTTGGGGCAAAATTGCAGAAATTTGACTTATTTTGGGGCAAAATTTCAGAAATTTCACTTATTTCAGAAAAAAAGCAGAAATTTTCTTATTTTGTTGCAAAAAGGCAGAAATTTCCCAAATTTTGAAGCAAAAATGCAGAAATTCTCCTTATTTTGAGGTAAAAAGGTTGAAATTCCTTATTTGGGAGCAAAAACGCAGAAATTTCCCTTATTTTGGTGCAAAATAGCAGAAATTTCATTTATTTCAGGGTAATAAATCAGAAATTTTCCTTAATTTGGTGCAAAAAGGACAGAAATTTCTTTTGTTTTGGGGGAAAAAAACAGAAATTCCACTTATTTAGAGGCAAAAATGCAGAAATTCCCCTTATTTTGAGGTAAAAAGGCAGAAATTCCTTTTATATGAGGGCAAAAAGGCAGAAATTTCCCTTATTTTGGTGCAATATTGCAGAAATTTCACTTACTTCAGGGTAATAAGTCAAAAATTTTCTTTATTTTGGGGCAAAAAAGACAGAAATTCCCTATATGTTGGGGTAAAAAGACAGAAATTCTCTTTATTTTGGGGCAAAACTCAGAAATTCCACTTATTTTGGGCCAAAATTCCAGAAATTTCTTTATTTTGGGGCATAACTGCAGAAATTTCACTTACTTTGGGGCAAAATTGCAGAAATTTCACTTATTTCAGGGAAAAAAGACAGAAATTTTCCTTATTTTGGGGCAAAATTCAGAAATTCCTAATATTTTCTGGCAAAAATTCAAAAATTCTTCTTATTTTGAGGTAAAAAGGATGAAATTCTCCTTATTTGGGGGCAAAAAGGCAGAAATTTCCTTTATTATGGGGCAAAATTGCAGAAATTTCACTTACTTCAGGGTAATAAGTCAGAAAATTTCCTTATGTTAGGGCAAAAAAGACAGAAATTCTTTTTGTTTTGGGGGAAAAGACAGAAATTCCACTTATTTAGAGGCAAAAAAGCGGAAATTCCCTTTATTTTGGAGCAAAAATGAAGAAATTTTTCTTTTTTATTTTAAAAAGGTATGCATTCTTCTGATTTTTGGGCAAAAAGGCAGAAATTCCCCGTATTTTTGAGCAAAATTGCGGAAATTCACCTAATTGTGGGGCAAAAAGGCAGAAATTCCCTATATGTTGGGGCAAAAAGACAGAAATTCTCTTTATTTTGAGGCAAAACTCAGAAATTCCACTTATTTTGGGGCAAAATTCCAAAAATTTCCCATATTTTGGGGCAAAATTGCAGAAATCTCACTTATTTTGTGGCAAAATTGCAGAAATTACACTTATTTCAGGGAAAAAAAGCCGAAATTTTCTTATTTTGGGGCAAAAAGGCAGATATTCCTAATATTTTTTGGCAAAAATGCAGAAATTCCCCCTATTTTGAGGTAAAAAGTATGAAATTCCCCTTATTTGGGGGCAAAAATGCAGATATTTCTCTTATTTTGCGGCAAAATTGCAGAAATTCCACTTACTTCAGGGTAATAAGTCAGAAATTTTTCTTATTTTGGGGCAAAAAAGACAGAAATTCCCTTTGTTTTGGGGGAAAAATCAAAAATTCCACTTATTTAGAGGCAAAAAAGCAGAAATTCCCATTATTTTGGAGCAAAAATGAAGAAATTTCCCTTTTTATGGGAAAAATGTATGCATTGTTCTTATTTTCGGGCAAAAAGGCAGAAATTCCCCGTATTTTGGAGCAAAATTGCAGAATTTCCGCTAATTGTGGGGCAAAAAGGCAGAAATTCCCTATATGTTAGGGCAGAAAGACAGAAATTCTCCTTATTTTGGGGTAAAACTCAGAAATTCCACTTATTTTGGGGCTAAATTCCTGAAATTTTTCTTATTTTGGGGCAAAATTGCAGAAATTCCCCGTATTTTGGAGCAAAATTGCAGAAATTCCCCTAATTGTGGGGCAAAAAGGCAGAAATTCCCTATATGTTAGGGCAAAAAGACAGAAATTCTCTTTATTTTGGGGCATAACTCAGAAATTTCACTTATTTTGGGGCAAAATTGCAGAAATTTCACTTATTTAAGAAAAAAAAGCAGAAATTTTCGTATTTTGGGGCAAAAAGGCAGAAATTTCTTTTATTTTGGTAAAAAATTGCAGAAATTTTTCTTATTTTGGGGCAAAAAGGCAGAAATTTCCCCTATTTTGTGGTAAAAATGCCGAAATTCTCCATATTTTTATGTAAAAGTTTGAAATTCCCTTTATTTGGGGGTAAATAGTCAGAAATTTCTTTTATTTTGGGGCAAAATTGCAGAAATTCCACTAATTGTGGGGCAAAATTCCAGAAATGTCACTTATTTTGAGGCAAAATTGCAGAAATTTCACTTATTTTGGTACAAAATTGCAGAAATTTTTTTTATTTTGGGGCAAAAAGGCAGAAATTTCCCATATTTTGGGGCAAAAATTTAGAAATTCCCCTTATTTTGAGGAAAAAAGGCTGAAATTCCCCTTATTTGGGGTCAAAAAAGCAGAAATTTCACTATTTTGGGGCAAAATTGCAGAAATTTCACTTATTTCAGGGAAAAACGGCAGAAATTTTTTTGGGGGCAAAAAGGCAGAAATTCCTAATATTTTGTGGCAAAAATGCAGAAATTCCCCTTATTTTGAGGTAAAAAGGCTGAAATATCCCTTATTAGAGAACAAAAAGGCAGAAATTTCCTTTATATTGGGGAAAAATTGCAGAAATTTCACTTACTTCAGGGTAATATTTCAGAAATTTTCCTTATTTTGGGGCAAAGAAGATAGAAATTCCCTTTGTTTTGTGGGAAAAAGACAGAAATTGCACTTATTTAGAGGCAAAAAAGCAGAAATTCCCTTTATTTTGGAGCAAAAATGAAGAAATTTCTCTTTTTATAGCAAAAAGGTATGAATTCTTCTGATTTTCGTGCAAAAGGCAGAAATTCCCCGTATTTTGGAGCAAATTTGCAGGAATTCCTTTAATTGTGGGGCAAAAAGACAGAAATTCCTTTTATGTTGAAGCAAAAAGACAGAAATTCTCCTTATTTTGGGGCAAAACTCAGAAATTCCACTTAATTTGGGGCAAAATTGCAGAAATTTCACTTATTTCAGGGAAAATAAGTAGAAATTTTCTTATTTTGGGGCTAAAAGTCAGAAATTCCTAATATTTTGTGGCAAAAATGCAGAAATTCCCCCTATTTTGAGGTAAAAAGGCTGAAATTCCCCTTATTTGGGGGCAAAAAGGCAGAAATTTCCCTTACTTGGGGCAAAATTGCAGAATTTTCACTTATTTCAGAGCAATAAGTCAGAAATTTTCCTTATTTTGGGGAAAAAAGACAGGAATTCCCTTTGTTTTGGTGGAAAATGACAGAAATTCCACTTATTTAGAGGCAAAAAAGCAGAAATTCCTCTTATTTTGGAGCAAAAATGAAGAAATTTCCCTTTTTTATGGCAAAAAGGTATGCATTCTTCTTATTTTCAGGCAAAAAGGCAGTAATTCCCCGTATTTTGGAGCAAAATTGCAGAAATTCCCCTAATTGTGGGGCAAAAAGGCAGAAATTCCCAATATGTTGGGGCAAAAATAGAGAAATTCTCTCTATTTTGGGGCCAAACCAAGAAATTCCACTTATTTTGGGACAAAATTCCAGAAATTTCCATTATTGTGGGGCAAAATTTCAGAAATTTGACTTATTTTGGGGCAAAATTGCAGAAATTTCACTTATTTCAGAAAAAAAGCAGAAATTTTCTTATTTTAGGGCAAAAAGGTAGAAATTTCTTTTATTTTGGTACAAAATTGCTGAAATTTTTCTCATTTTAATGCAAAAAGGCAAAAATTTCCCATATTTTGGGGCAAAAATGCAGAAATTCTCCATATTTTGAGGTAGAAAGGTTGAAATTCCCCTTATTTGCGGGCAAAAAGGCAGAAATTTCCCTTATTTTGGGACAAAATTGCAGAAATTTCACTTATTTCAGGGAAATAAATCAGAAATTTTCCTTATTTTGGTGCAAAAAAGACAGAAATTCCCTTTGTTTTGGGGGGAAAAGACCGAAATTCCACTTATTTTGAGCTAAAAAAGCATAAATTCCCCTTATTTTGGAGCAAAAATAAAGAAATTTCCCTTTTTTATGGCAAAAAGGTATGCATTCTTCTCATTTTCGGGCAAAAAGGCAGTAATTCCCCGTATTTTGGAGCAAAATTGCAGAAATTCCCCTAATTGTGGGGCAAAAAGGCAGAAATTCCCAATATGTTGGGGCAAAAATAGATAAATTCTCCTTATTTTGGGGCAAAACACAGAAATTCCACTTATTTTGGGGCAAAATTCCAGAAATTTCCCTTATTTTGGGGCAAAATTGCAGAAATTTGACTTATTTTGGGGCAAAATTGCAGAAATTTCACTTATTTTAGAAAAAAAGCAGAAATTTTCTTATTTTAGGGCAAAAAGGTAGAAATTTCTTTTATTTTGGTACAAAATTGCTGAAATTTTTCTCATTTTAATGCAAAAAGGCAAAAATTTCCCATATTTTGGGGCAAAAATGCAGAAATTCTCCTTATTTTGAGGTAGAAAGGTTGAAATATCCCTTATTTGCGGGCAAAAAGGCAGAAATTTCCCTTATTTTGGGACAAAATTGCAGAAATTTCACTTATTTCAGAAAAAAAGCAGAAATTTTCTTATTTTAGGGCAAAAAGGTAGAAATTTCTTTTATTTTGGTACAAAATTGCTGAAATTTTTCTCATTTTGGGGCAAAAAGCAAAAATTTCCCATATTTTGGGGCAAAAATGCAAAAATTCTCCTTATTTTGAGGTAGAAAGGTTGAAATTCCCCTTATTTGCGGGCAAAAAAGGCAGAAATTTCCTTTATTTTGGGGCAAAATTGCAGAAATTTCACTTATTTCAGGAAAATAAATCAGAAATTTTCCTTATTTTGGTGCAAAAAAGACAGAAATTCCCTTTTTTGGGGGGAAAAAAACCGATATTCCACTTATTTTGAGCTAAAAAAGCAGAAATTCCCCTTATTTTGGAGCAAAAATGAAGAAATTTCCCTTTTTTATTGCAAAAATTTATGCATTCTTATTTTTGGGCAAAAAGGCAGAAATTCCCTGTATTTTGGAGCAAAATTGCAGGAATTACTTTAATTGTTGGGCAAAAAGGCAGAAATTCCCCTTATTTTGGGGCAAAATTCCAGAAATTTTCTTTATTTTGTGGCAAAATTGCAGAAATTTCACTTAATTTGGGGCCAAATTGTAGAAATTTCACTTATTTCAGGGAAAATAAGCAGAAATTTTCTTATTTTGGGGCAAAAAGGCAGATATTCCTAATATTTTGTGGCAAAAATGCAGAAATTCCCCCTATTTTGAGGTAAAAAGTATGAAATTCCCCTTATTTGGGGGCAAAAATGCAGAAATTTCTCTTATTTTGCGGCAAAATTGCAGAAATTCCACTTACTTCAGGGTAATAAGTCAGAAATTTTCTTTATTTTGGGGCAAAAAAGACAGAAATTCCCTTTGTTTTGGGGGAAAAATAAAAAATTCCACTTATTTAGAGGCAAAAGAGCAGAAATTCCCCTTATTTTGGAGCAAAAATGAAGAAATTTCCCTTTTTTATGGGAAAAAGTTATGCATTGTTCTTATTTTCGGGCAAAAAGGCAGAAATTCCCTATATGTTAGGGCAAAAAGACAGAAATTCTCCTTATTTTGGGGTAAAACTCAGAAATTCCACTTATTTTGGGGCTAAATTCCTGAAATTTTCCTTATTTTGGGGCAAAAAGGCAATAATTCCCCGTATTTTGGAGCAAAATTGCAGAAATTCCCCTAATTGTGGGGCAAAAAGGCAGAAATTCCCAATATGTTGGGGCAAAAATAGAGAAATTCTCTCTATTTTGGGGCAAAACAAAGAAATTCCACTTATTTTGGGACAAAATTCCAGAAATTTCCCTTATTTTGGGGCAAAATTGCAGAAATTTGACTTATTTTGGGGCAAAATTGCAGAAATTTCCCCTATTTCAGAAAAAAAGCAGAAATTTTCTTATTTTAGGGCAAAAAGATATAAATTTCTTTTATTTTGGTACAAAATTGCTAAAATTTTTCTCATTTTAATGCAAAAAGGCAAAAATTTCCCATATTTTGGGGCAAAAATGCAAAAATTTTCCTTATTTTGAGGTAGAAAGGTTGAAATACCCCTTATTTGCGGGCAAAAAGGCTGAAATTTCCCTTATTTTGGGGCAAAATTGCAGAAATTTCACTTATTTCAGGAAAATAAATCAGAAATTTTCCTTATTTTGGTGCAAAAAAGACAGAAATTCCCTTTTTTGGGGGGAAAAAGACCGAAATTCCACTTATTTTGAGCTAAAAAAGCAGAAATTCCCCTTATTTTGGAGCAAAAATGAAGAAATTTCCCTTTTTTATTGCAAAAATTTATGCATTCTTATTTTTGGGCAAAAAGGCAGAAATTCCCCGTATTTTGGAGCAAAATTGCAGGAATTACTTTAATTGTGGGGCAAAAAGGCAGAAATTCCCCTTATTTTGGGGCAAAATTCCAGAAATTTTCTTTATTTTGTGGCAAAATTGCAGAAATTTCACTTAATTTGGGGCCAAATTGTAGAAATTTCACTTATTTCAGGGAAAATAAGCAGAAATTTTCTTATTTTGGGGCAAAAAGCAGATATTCCTAATATTTTGTGGCAAAAATGCAGAAATTCCCCCTATTTTGAGGTAAAAAGTATGAAATTCTCCTTATTTGGGGGCAAAAATGCAGAAATTTCTCTTATTTTGCGGCAAAATTGCAGAAATTCCACTTACTTCAGGGTAATAAGTCAGAAATTTTCTTTATTTTGGGGCAAAAAAGACAGAAATTCCCTTTGTTTTGGGGGAAAAATAAAAAATTCCACTTATTTTGAGGCAAAAGAGCAGAAATTCCCCTTATTTTGGAGCAAAAATGAAGAAATTTCCCTTTTTTATGGGAAAAAGTTATGCATTGTTCTTATTTTCGGGCAAAAAGGCAGAAATTCCCTATATGTTAGGGCAAAAAGACAGAAATTCTCCTTATTTTGGGGTAAAACTCAGAAATTCCACTTATTTTGGGGCTAAATTCCTGAAATTTTCCTTATTTTGGGGCAAAAAGGCAATAATTCCCCGTATTTTGGAGCAAAATTGCAGAAATTCCCCTAATTGTGGGGCAAAAAGGCAGAAATTCCCAATATGTTGGGGCAAAAATAGATAAATTCTCCTTATTTTGGGGCAAAACACAGAAATTCCACTTATTTTGGGGCAAAATTCAAGAAATTTCCCTTATTTTGGGGCAAAATTGCAGAAATTTGACTTATTTTGGGGCAAATTTGCAGAAATTTCACTTATTTTAGAAAAAAAGCAGAAATTTTCTTATTTTAGGGCAAAAAGGTAGAAATTTCTTTTATTTTGGTACAAAATTGCTGAAATTTTTCTCATTTTGGGGCAAAAAGCAAAAATTTCCCATATTTTGGGGCAAAAATCAAAAATTCTCCTTATTTTGAGGTAGAAAGGTTGAAATTCCCCTTATTTGCGGGAAAAAAAGGCTGAAATTTCCCTTATTTTGGGGCAAAATTGCAGAAATTTCACTTATTTCAGGAAAATAAATCAGAAATTTTCCTTATTTTGGTGCAAAAAAGACAGAAATTCCCTTTTTTGTGGGGAAAAAGACCGAAATTCCACTTATTTTGAGCTAAAAAAGCAGATATTCCCCTTATTTTGGAGCAAAAATTAAGAAATTTCCCTTTTTTATTGCAAAAATTTATGCATTCTTATTTTTGGGCAAAAAGGCAGAAATTCCCCGTATTATGGAGCAAAATTGCAGGAATTACTTTAATTGTGGGGCAAAAAGGCAGAAATTCCCCTTATTTTGGGGCAAAATTCCAGAAATTTTCTTTATTTTGTGGCAAAATTGCAGAAATTTCACTTAATATGGGGCCAAATTGTAGAAATTTCACTTATTTCAGGGAAAATAAGCAGAAATTTTATTATTTTGGGGCAAAAAGGCAGATATTCCTAATGTTTTGTGGCAAAAATGCAGAAATTCCCCCTATTTTGAGGTAAAAAGTATGAAATTCCCCTTATTTGGGGGCAAAAATGCAGAAATTTCTCTTATGTTGCGGCAAAATTGCAGAAATTCCACTTACTTCAGGGTAATAAGTCAGAAATTTTCTTTATTTTGGGGCAAAAAAGACAGAAATTCCCTTTGTTTTGGGTGAAAAATAAAAAATTCCACTTATTTAGAGGCAAAAGTGCAGAAATTCCCCTTATTTTGGAACAAAAATGAAGAAATTTCCCTTTTTATGGGAAAAAGTTATGCATTGTTCTTATTTTCGGGCCAAAAGGCAGAAATTCCCTATATGTTAGGGCAAAAAGACAGAAATTCTCCTTATTTTGGGGTAAAACTCAGAAATTCCACTTATTTTGGGGCTAAATTCCTGAAATTTTCCTTATTTTGGGGCAAAAAGGCAATAATTCCCCGTATTTTGGAGCAAAATTGCAGAAATTCCCCTAATTGTGGGGCAAAAAGGCAGAAATTCCCAATATGTTGGGGCAAAAATAGAGAACTTCTCTCTATTTTGGGGCAAAACAAAGAAATTCCACTTATTTTGGGACAAAATTCCAGAAATTTCCTTTATTTTGGGGCAAAATTGCAGAAATTTGACTTATTTTGGGGCAAAATTCAAAAATTCCTTGTATTTTGGGGCAAAAAGACAGAAATTCCGTTTATCTTTGGGTAAAAAGACAGAAATTTTACTTATTTTTAGGTAAAAAGGCAGAAATTCCTCTTATTTTGTGGCAAAAATGAAGAAATTTCCCTTTTTTGTGGCAAAAGGTATACATTCCCCTTATTTTCGGGCTAAAAAGTAGAAATTCCCCGTATTTTGGAGCAAAATTGCAGAAATTCCCCTAATTGTGGGGCAAAAAGGCAGAAATTCCCTATATGTTGGGACAAAGAGACAGAAATTCTCCTTATTTTGGGGCAAAATATCAGAAATTTCACTTATTTTGGGGCAAAATTGCAGAAATTTTACTTATTTCAGAAAAAAAAGCAGAAATTTTCTTATATTGGGGCAAAAAGGCAGAAATTTCTTTTATTTTGGTACAAAATTTCAGAAATTTCTTTTATTTTGGGGCAAAAAGGCAGAAATTTCCCATATTTTGGGGTAAAAATGCAAAAATTCCCCTTATTTTGAGGTAAAAAGGCTGAAATTCTTCTTATTTGGGGGTAAAAAGGCAGAAATTTCACTTATTTTGGGGCCAAATTGCAAAAATTTCACTTATTTCAGGGAAAAAAGGCAGAAATTTTCTTTATTTTGGTGCAAAAAGGCAGAAATTCCTAATATTTTGTGGCAAAAATGCAAAAATTCCCCTTATTTTGAGGTAAAAATGCTGAAATTCCTTTTTTTGGGGGGGGCAAAAAGGCAGAAATTTCCCTTATTTTGGGGCAAAAAGGCTGAAATTCCTTTATTTTGTGGCAAAAAGGCAGAAATTTCCCTTATTTTGGGGCAAAATTGCAGAAATTTTACTTATTTCAAGACAAAATTCAAAAATTCCTTTTATTTTGTGGAAAAAAGACAGAAATTCCGTTTATCTTTGGGTAAAAATGCAGAAATTTCACTTATTTTGAGGTAAAAAGGCCTAAATTCCTTATATTTTGTGGCAAAAATGAAGAAATTTCCTTTTTTTGTGGCAAAAGGTATACATTCCCCTTATTTTCGAAATAAAAAGAAGAAATTCCCCGTATTTTGGAGCAAAATTGCAGAAATTCCTCTAATTGTATGGCAAAAAGGCAGAAATTCTCAAAATGATGAGGCAAAAAGACAGAAATTCTCCTTATTTCTGGGCAAAACTCAGAGATACCACTTATTTTGCGGCATAATTGCAGATATTTCACTTATTTTGGGGCAAAATTGCAGAAATTTCACTTATTTTGGGGCAAAATTGCAGAAATTTCACTTATTTCAGAAAAAAAAGCAGAAATTTTTTTATTTGGGGGCATAAAGGCAGAAATTTCTTTTATTTTGGTACAAAATTGCAGAAATTTTTCTTATTTTGGGGCAAAAAGGGAGAAATTTCCCATATTTTGGGGCAAAAATGCAGAAATTCCCCTTATTTTGAGGTAAAAATGCTGAAATTCCCCTTATTTTGGGGCAAAAAGGCAGAAATTTCACTTATTTTGGGGCCAAATTGCAGAAATTTCACTTATTTCAGGGAAAAAAGGCAGAAATTTTCTTGATTTTGGTTCAAAAAGGCAGAAATTCCTAATATTTTGTGGCAAAAATGCAGAAATTTCCCTTATTTTGAGGTAAAGAGGCTGAAATTCCCCTTATTTGGGGGCAAAAAGGCAGAAATTTCCCTTATTTTGGGGCAAAATTGCAGAAATTTCACTTTTTTCAGGGTAATAAGTCAGAAATTTTCCTTATTTTGGGGAAAAAAGACAGAAATTCCCTTTGTTTTGGGGGAAAAAGACAGAAATTCCACTTATTTAGATGCCAAAAAGAAGAAATTCCCCTTATTTTGGAGCAAAAATGAAGAAATTTCCCTTTTTTTGGCAAAAAGGTATGCATTCTTCTTATTTTCGGGCAAAAAGGCAGAAATTCGCCGTATTTTGGAGCAAAATTGCAGAAATTCCTCTAATTGTGGGGCAAAAATGCAGAAATTCCCTATATGTTGGGGCAAAAAGACAGAAATTCTCCTTATTTTGGGGCAAAACTCAGAAATTCCACTTATTTTGGGGCAAAATTCCAGAAATTTCCCTTATTTTGGGGCAAAATTGCAGAAATTTCACTTATTTTGGGGCAAAATGCAGAAATTTCACTTATTTCAGGGAAAAAAGGCAGAAATTTTCCGTAATTTAAAGCACAAGGCAAATATTCTTAATATTTTGTTGCAAAAATGCAGAAATTCTTTTTATTTTGAGGTAAAAATGCTGAAATTCTCCTTATTTGGGGGCAAAAAGGCAAAAATTTCCCTTATTTTGGGGCAAAAAGACAGAAATTCCCCTTATTTCGTGGCAAAAAGGCAGAAATTTCTTTTATTTTGGGGCAAATTTGCTGAAATTTCACTTTTTTCAGGGTAATAAGTCAGAAATTTTCCTTATTTTGGGGCAAAAAAAACAGAAATTCCCTTTGTTTTTGGGGAAAAAGACAGAAATTCCACTTATTTAGAGGCAAAAATGCAGAAATTCCCCCTATTTTGGAGCAAAAATAAAGAAATTTCCCTTTTAATGGCAAAAATGTATGTATTCTTCTTAAGTTCGGGCAAAAAAGCAGAAATTCCCCGAATTTTGGAACAAAATTGCAGAAATTCCCCAATTGTGGGGCAAAAAGTCAAAAATTCTCTATATGTTGGGGTAAATAGACAGAAATTCTCCTTATTTTGGGGCAAAACTGAGAAATTTCACTTATTTTGGGGCAAAATTGCAGAAATTTCACTTATTACAGAAAAAAAAAGCAGAAATTTTCTTATTTTGGGGCAAAAAGGCAGAAATTTCTTTTATTTTGGTACAAAATTGCAGATTTTTTTTTATTTTGGGGCAAATAGGCGTAATTTCCCATATTTTGGGGCAAAAATGCAAAAATTCCCCTTATTTTGAGGTAAAAAGGCTGAAATTCCCCTTATTTGGGGTCAAAAAGGCAGAAATTTCCCTTATTTTGCGACAAAATTGCAGAAATTTCACTTATTTCAGGACAAAATTCAAAAATTCCTTCTATTTTGGGGCAAAAAGACAGAAATTCCATTTATCTTTGGGTAAAAAGGCTGAAATTTCACTTATTTTGAGGTAAAAAGGCAGAAATTCCTCTTATTTTGTGGCAAAAATGAAGAAATTTCCCTTTTTTGTGGCAAAAGGTATACATTCCCCTTGTTTTCGGGCTAAAAAAAAGAAATTCCCCGGATTTTGGAGTAAAATTGCAGAAATTCCTCTAATTGTGGGGCAAAAAGGAAGAAATAACTTATATGTAGAGGCAAAAAGACAGAAATTCTCCTTATTTTGGGGCAAAACTCAGAAATACCACTTATTTTCGGGCAAAATTGCAGAAATTTCACTTATTTTTGGGCAAAATTGCAAAATTTTCACTTATTTTGGGGCAAAATTGCAGAAATTTCACTTATTTCAGAAAAAAAAGCAGAAATTTTCTTATTTGGGGGCAAAAAGGCAGAAACTTCTTATATTTTGGTACAAAATTGAAGAAATTTTTCTTATTTTGGGGCAAAAAGGCAGAAATTTCCCATATTTTGGGGCAAAAATGCAGAAATTCCCCTTATTTTGAGGAAAAAAAGCTGAAATTCCCCTTATTTGGGATCAAAAGAGCAGAAATTTCACTATTTTGGGGCAAAATTGCAGAAATTTCACTTATTTCAGGGAAAAACGGCAGAAATTTTTTTTAATTTTGGGGCAAAAATGCAGAAATTCCTAATATTTTGTGGCAAAAATGCAGAAATTCCCCTTATTTTGAGGTAAAAAGGCTGAAATTGCCCGTATTTGAGGGCAAAAAGGCAGAAATTTCCCTTATTTTGGGGCAAAATTGCAGAAATTTCACTTACTTCAGGGTAATAAGTCAGAAATTTTCCTTATTTTGGGGCAAAGAAGAAAAAAATTCCCTTTGTTTTGTGGGAAAAAGACAGAAATTCCACTTATTTAGAGGCAAAAAAACAGAAATTCCCTTTATTTTGGAGCAAAAATGAAGAAATTTCTCTTTTTATGGCAAAAAGGTATGAATTCTTCTGATTTTCGTGCAAAAGGCAGAATTTCCCCGTATTTTGGAGCAAAATTGCAGAAATTCCTCTAATTGTGTGGTAAAAAGGCAGAAATTCCCTATATGTTAGGGCAAAAATACAGAAATTCTCCTTATTTTGGGGCAAAACTCAGAAATTCCACATATTTTGGGGCAAGATTCCAGAAATTTCTCTTATTTTAGGGAAAAATTGTAGAAATTTCTCTTATTATGAGGCAAAATTGCAGAAAATTTCACTTATTTCAGGTAAAAATGGAAGAAATTTTCCTTATTTTAGAACAAAAAGGCAGAAATTCGTAATATTTTGTGGCAAAAATGCAGAAATTCCCCTTAGTTTGAGGTAAAAAGGCTGAACTTCCCCTTATTTGGGGGCAAAATGGCAGAAATTTCCCTTATTTTGGGGCAAAATTGCAGAAATTTCACTTATTTCAGGAAAATAAATCAGAAATTTTCCTTATTTTGGTGCAAAAAAGACAGAAATTCCCTTTTTTGGGGGGAAAAAGACCGAAATTCCACTTATTTAGAGCTAAAAAAGCAGAAATTCCCCTTATTTTGGAGCAAAAATGAGAAAATTTCCCTTTTTTATTGCAAAAATTTATGCATTCTTATTTTTGGGCAAAAAGGCAGAAATTCCCCGTATTTTGGAGCAAAATTGCAGGAATTACTTTAATTGTGGGGCAAAAAGGCAGAAATTCTCCTTATTTTGGGGCAAAATTCCAGAAATTTTCTTTATTTTGTGGCAAAATTGCAGAAATTTCACTTAATTTGGGGCCAAATTGTAGAAATTTCACTTATTTCAGGGAAAATAAGCAGAAATTTTCTTATTTTGAAGCAAAAAGGCAGATATTCCTAATATTTTGTGGCAAAAATGCAGAAATTCCCCTTATTTTGAGGTAAAAAGTATGAAATTCCCCTTATTTGGGGGCAAAAATGCAGAAATTTCTCTTATTTTGCGGCAAAATTGCAGAAATTCCAATTACTTCAGGGTAATAAGTCAGAAATTTTCTTTATTTTGGGGCAAAAAAGACAGAAATTCCCTTTGTTTTGGGGGAAAAATAAAAAATTCCACTTATTTAGAGGCAAAAGAGCAGAAATTCCCCTTATTTTAGAGCAAAAATGAAGAAATTTCCCTTTTTTATGGGAAAAAGTTATGCATTGTTCTTATTTTCGGGCAAAAAGGCAGAAATTCCCTATATGTTAGGGCAAAAAGACAGAAATTCTCCTTATTTTGGGGTAAAACTCAGAAATTCCACTTATTTTGGGGCTAAATTCCTGAAATTTTCCTTATTTTGGGGCAAAAAGGCAATAATTCCCCGTATTTTGGAGCAAAATTGCAGAAATTCCCCTAATTGTGGGGCAAAAAGGCAGAAATTCCCAATATGTTGGGGCAAAAATAGAGAAATTCTCTCTATTTTGGGGCCAAACAAAGAAATTCCACTTATTTTGGGACAAAATTCCAGAAATTTCCCTTATTTTGGGGCAAAATTGCAGAAATTTGACTTATTTTGGGGCAAAATTGCAGAAATTTCACTTATTTCAAAAAAAAAGCAGAAATTTTCTTATTTTAGGGCAAAAAGGTAGAAATTTCTTTTATTTTGGTACAAAATTGCTGAAATTTTTCTCATTTTAATGCAAAAAGGCAAAAATTTCCCATATTTTGGGGCAAAAATGCAGAAATTCTCCTTATTTTGAGGTAGAAAGGTTGAAATTCCCCTTATTTGCAGGCAAAAAGGCAGAAATTTCCCTTATTTTGGGACAAAATTGCAAAAATTTCACTTATTTCAGAAAAAAAGCAGAAATTTTCTTATTTTAGGGCAAAAAGGTAGAAATTTCTTTTATTTTGGTACAAAATTGCTGAAATTTTTCTCATTTTGGGCAAAAAAGCAAAAATTTCCAATATTTTGGGGCAAAAATGCAAAAATTCTCCTTATTTTGAGGTAGAAAGGTTGAAATTCCCCTTATTTGCGGGCAAAAAAAGGCAGAAATTTCCCTTATTTTGGGGCAAAATTGCAGAAATTTCACTTATTTCAGGAAAATAAATCAGAAATTTTCCTTATTTTGGTGCAAAAAAGACAGAAATTCCCTTTTTTGGGGGGAAAAAGACCGAAATTCCACTTATTTTGAGCTAAAAAAGCAGAAATTCCCCTTATTTTGGAGCAAAAATGAAGAAATTTCCCTTTTTTATTGCAAAAATTTATGCATTCTTATTTTTGGGCAAAAAGGCAGAAATTCCCCGTATTTTGGAGCAAAATTGCAGGAATTACTTTAATTGTTGGGGAAAAAGGCAGAAATTCCCCTTATTTTGGGGCAAAATTCCAGAAATTTTCTTTATTTTGTGGCAAAATTGCAGAAATTTCACTTAATTTGGGGCCAAATTGTAGAAATTTCACTTATTTCAGGGAAAATAAGCAGAAATTTTCTTATTTTGGGGCAAAAAGGCAGATATTCCTAATATTTTGTGGCAAAAATGCAGAAATTCCCCCTATTTTGAGGTAAAAAGTATGAAATTCCCCTTATTTGGGGGCAAAAATGCAGAAATTTCTCTTATTTTGCGGCAAAATTGCAGAAATTCCACTTACTTCAGGGTAATAAGTCAGAAATTTTCTTTATTTTGGGGCAAAAAAGACAGAAATTCCCTTTGTTTTGGGGGAAAAATAAAAAATTCCACTTATTTAGAGGCAAAAGAGCAGAAATTCCCCTTATTTTGGAGCAAAAATGAAGAAATTTCCCTTTTTTATGGGAAAAAGTTATGCATTGTTCTTATTTTCGGGCAAAAAGGCAGAAATTCCCTATATGTTAGGGCAAAAAGACAGAAATTCTCCTTATTTTGGGGTAAAACTCAGAAATTCCACTTATTTTGGGGCTAAATTCCTGAAATTTTCCTTATTTTGGGGCAAAAAGGCAATAATTCCCCGTATTTTGGAGCAAAATTGCAGAAATTCCCCTAATTGTGGGGCAAAAAGGCAGAAATTCCCAATATGTTGGGGCAAAAATAGATAAATTCTCCTTATTTTGGGGCAAAACACAGAAATTCCACTTATTTTGGGGCAAAATTCAAGAAATTTCCCTTATTTTGGGGCAAAATTGCAGAAATTTGACTTATTTTGGGGCAAATTTGCAGAAATTTCACTTATTTTAGAAAAAAAGCAGAAATTTTCTTATTTTAGGGCAAAAAGGTAGAAATTTCTTTTATTTTGGTACAAAATTGCTGAAATTTTTCTCATTTTGGGCAAAAAAGCAAAAATTTCCCATATTTTGGGGCAAAAATGCAAAAATTCTCCTTATTTTGAGGTAGAAAGGTTGAAATTCCCCTTATTTGCGGGCAAAAAAGGCAGAAATTTCCCTTATTTTGGGGCAAAATTGCAGAAATTTCACTTATTTCAGGAAAATAAATCAGAAATTTTCCTTATTTTGGTGCAAAAAAGACAGAAATTCCCTTTTTTGGGGGGAAAAAGACCGAAATTCCACTTATTTTGAGCTAAAAAAGCAGAAATTCCCCTTATTTTGGAGCAAAAATGAAGAAATTTCCCTTTTTTATTGCAAAAATTTATGCATTCTTATTTTTGGGCAAAAAGGCAGAAATTCCCCGTATTTTGGAGCAAAATTGCAGGAATTACTTTAATTGTTGGGGAAAAAGGCAGAAATTCCCCTTATTTTGGGGCAAAATTCCAGAAATTTTATTTTGTGGCAAAATTGCAGAAATTTCACTTAATTTGGGGCCAAATTGTAGAAATTTCACTTATTTCAGGGAAAATAAGCAGAAATTTTATTATTTTGGGGCAAAAAGGCAGATATTCCTAATATTTTGTGGCAAAAATGCAGAAATTCCCCCTATTTTGAGGTAAAAAGTATGAAATTCCCCTTATTTGGGGGCAAAAATGCAGAAATTTCTCTTATTTTGCGGCAAAATTGCAGAAATTCCACTTACTTCAGGGTAATAAGTCAGAAATTTTCTTTATTTTGGGGCAAAAAAGACAGAAATTCCCTTTGTTTTGGGGGAAAAATAAAAAATTCCACTTATTTAGATGCAAAAGAGCAGAAATTCCCCTTATTTTGGAGCAAAAATGAAGAAATTTCCCTTTTTTATGGGAAAAAGTTATGCATTGTTCTTATTTTCGGGCAAAAAGGCAGAAATTCCCTATATGTTAGGGCAAAAAGACAGAAATTCTCCTTATTTTGGGGTAAAACTCAGAAATTCCACTTATTTTGGGGCTAAATTCCTGAAATTTTCCTTATTTTGGGGCAAAAAGGCAATAATTCCCCGTATTTTGGAGCAAAATTGCAGAAATTCCCCTAATTGTGGGGCAAAAAGGCAGAAATTCCCAATATGTTGGGGCAAAAATAGATAAATTCTCCTTATTTTGGGGCAAAACACAGAAATTCCACTTATTTTGGGGCAAAATTCAAGAAATTTCCCTTATTTTGGGGCAAAATTGCAGAAATTTGACTTATTTTGGGGCAAAATTGCAGAAATTTCACTTATTTTAGAAAAAAAGCAGAAATTTTCTTATTTTAGGGCAAAAAGGTAGAAATTTCTTTTATTTTGGTACAAAATTGCTGAAATTTTTCTCATTTTAATGCAAAAAGGCAAAAATTTCCCATATTTTGGGGCAAAAATGCAGAAATTCTCCTTATTTTGAGGTAGAAAGGTTGAAATTCCCCTTATTTGCGGGCAAAAAGGCAGAAATTTCCCTTATTTTGGGACAAAATTGCAGAAATTTCACTTATTTCAGAAAAAAAGCAGAAATTTTCTTATTTTAGGGCAAAAAGGTAGAAATTTCTTTTATTTTGGTACAAAATTGCTGAAATTTTTCTCATTTTGGGGCAAAAAGCAAAAATTTCCCATATTTTGGGGCAAAAATCAAAAATTCTCCTTATTTTGAGGTAGAAAGGTTGAAATTCCCCTTATTTGCGGGAAAAAAGGCTGAAATTTCCCTTATTTTGGGGCAAAATTGCAGAAATTTCACTTATTTCAGGAAAATAAATCAGAAATTTTCCTTATTTTGGTGCAAAAAAGACAGAAATTCCCTTTTTTGTGGGGAAAAAGACCGAAATTCCACTTATTTTGAGCTAAAAAAGCAGATATTCCCCTTATTTTGGAGCAAAAATTAAGAAATTTCCCTTTTTTATTGCAAAAATTTATGCATTCTTATTTTTGGGCAAAAAGGCAGAAATTCCCCGTATTTTGGAGCAAAATTGCAGGAATTACTTTAATTGTGGGGCAAAAAGGCAGAAATTCCCCTTATTTTGGGGCAAAATTCCAGAAATTTTCTTTATTTTGTGGCAAAATTGCAGAAATTTCACTTAATATGGGGCCAAATTGTAGAAATTTCACTTATTTCAGGGAAAATAAGCAGAAATTTTCTTATTTTGGGGCAAAAAGGCAGATATTCCTAATGTTTTGTGGCAAAAATGCAGAAATTCCCCCTATTTTGAGGTAAAAAGTATGAAATTCCCCTTATTTGGGGGCAAAAATGCAGAAATTTCTCTTATGTTGCGGCAAAATTGCAGAAATTCCACTTACTTCAGGGTAATAAGTCAGAAATTTTCTTTATTTTGGGGCAAAAAAGACAGAAATTCCCTTTGTTTTGGGTGAAAAATAAAAAAATTCCACTTATTTAGAGGCAAAAGAGCAGAAATTCCCCTTATTTTGGAACAAAAATGAAGAAATTTCCCTTTTTATGGGAAAAAGTTATGCATTGTTCTTATTTTCGGGCCAAAAGGCAGAAATTCCCTATATGTTAGGGCAAAAAGACAGAAATTCTCCTTATTTTGGGGTAAAACTCAGAAATTCCACTGATTTTGGGGCTAAATTCCTGAAATTTTCCTTATTTTGGGGCAAAAAGGCAATAATTCCCCGTATTTTGGAGCAAAATTGCAGAAATTCCCCTAATTGTGGGGCAAAAAGGCAGAAATTCCCAATATGTTGGGGCAAAAATAGAGAACTTCTCTCTATTTTGGGGCAAAACAAAGAAATTCCACTTATTTTGGGACAAAATTCCAGAAATTTCCTTTATTTTGGGGCAAAATTGCAGAAATTTGACTTATTTTGGGGCAAAATTCAAAAATTCCTTGTATTTTGGGGCAAAAAGACAGAAATTCCGTTTATCTTTGGGTAAAAAGACAGAAATTTTACTTATTTTGAGGTAAAAAGGCAGAAATTCCTCTTATTTTGTGGCAAAAATGAAGAAATTTCCCTTTTTTGTGGCAAAAGGTATACATTCCCCTTATTTTCGGGCTAAAAAGTAGAAATTCCCCGTATTTTGGAGCAAAATTGCAGAAATTCCCCTAATTGTGGGGCAAAAAGGCAGAAATTCCCTATATGTTGGGACAAAGAGACAGAAATTCTCCTTATTTTGGGGCAAAATATCAGAAATTTCACTTATTTTGGGGCAAAATTGCAGAAATTTTACTTATTTCAGAAAAAAAAGCAGAAATTTTCTTATATTGGGGCAAAAAGGCAGAAATTTCTTTTATTTTGGTACAAAATTTCAGAAATTTCTTTTATTTTGGGGCAAAAAGGCAGAAATTTCCCATATTTTGGGGTAAAAATGCAAAAATTCCCCTTATTTTGAGGTAAAAAGGCTGAAATTCTTCTTATTTGGGGGTAAAAAGGCAGAAATTTCACTTATTTTGGGGCCAAATTGCAAAAATTTCACTTATTTCAGGGAAAAAAGGCAGAAATTTTCTTTATTTTGGTGCAAAAAGGCAGAAATTTCTAATATTTTGTGGCAAAAATGCAAAAATTCCCCTTATTTTGAGGTAAAAATGCTGAAATTCCTTTTTTTGGGGGGGGCAAAAAGGCAGAAATTTCCCTTATTTTGGGGCAAAAAGGCTGAAATTCCTTTATTTTGTGGCAAAAAGGCAGAAATTTCCCTTATTTTGGGGCAAAATTGCAGAAATTTTACTTATTTCAAGACAAAATTCAAAAATTCCTTTTATTTTGTGGAAAAAAGACAGAAATTCCGTTTATCTTTGGGTAAAAATGCAGAAATTTCACTTATTTTGAGGTAAAAAGGCCTAAATTCCTTATATTTTGTGGCAAAAATGAAGAAATTTCCTTTTTTTGTGGCAAAAGGTATACATTCCCCTTATTTTCGAAATAAAAAGAAGAAATTCCCCGTATTTTGGAGCAAAATTGCAGAAATTCCTCTAATTGTATGGCAAAAAGGCAGAAATTCTCAAAATGATGAGGCAAAAAGACAGAAATTCTCCTTATTTCTGGGCAAAACTCAGAGATACCACTTATTTTGCGGCATAATTGCAGATATTTAACTTATTTTGGGGCAAAATTGCAGAAATTTCACTTATTTTGGGGCAAAATTGCAGAAATTTCACTTATTTCAGAAAAAAAAGCAGAAATTTTTTTATTTGGGGGCATAAAGGCAGAAATTTCTTTTATTTTGGTACAAAATTGCAGAAATTTTTCTTATTTTGGGGCAAAAAGGGAGAAATTTCCCATATTTTGGGGCAAAAATGCAGAAATTCCCCTTATTTTGAGGTAAAAATGCTGAAATTCCCCTTATTTTGGGGCAAAAAGGCAGAAATTTCACTTATTTTGGGGCCAAATTGCAGAAATTTCACTTATTTCAGGGAAAAAAGGCAGAAATTTTCTTGATTTTGGTTCAAAAAGGCAGAAATTCCTAATATTTTGTGGCAAAAATGCAGAAATTTCCCTTATTTTGGGGCAAAATTGCAGAAATTTCACTTATTTCAGGAAAATAAATCAGAAATTTTCCTTATTTTGGTGCAAAAAAGACAGAAATTCCCTTTTTTGGGGGGAAAAAGACCGAAATTCCACTTATTTTGAGCTAAAAAAGCAGAAATTCCCCTTATTTTGGAGCAAAACTGAAGAAATTTCCCTTTTTTATTGCAAAAATTTATGCATTCTTATTTTTGGGCAAAA
The DNA here is from genome assembly GCF_963924665.1 of Micromys minutus. NCBI lineage: Eukaryota > Metazoa > Chordata > Mammalia > Rodentia > Muridae > Micromys > Micromys minutus. The sequence goes on along the minus strand of NW_027667133.1, from coordinate 1,994,344 downwards.
AGGCAGAAATTCCCCGTATTTTGGAGCAAAATTGCAGGAATTACTTTAATTGTTGGGGAAAAAGGCAGAAATTCCCCTTATTTTGGGGCAAAATTCCAGAAATTTTCTTTATTTTGTGGCAAAATTGCAGAAATTTCACTTAATATGGGGCCAAATTGTAGAAATTTCACTTATTTCAGGGAAAATAAGCAGAAATTTTCTTATTTTGGGGCAAAAAGGCAGATATTCCTAATGTTTTGTGGCAAAAATGCAGAAATTCCCCCTATTTTGAGGTAAAAAGTATGAAATTCCCCTTATTTGGGGGCAAAAATGCAGAAATTTCTCTTATTTTGCGGCAAAATTGCAGAAATTCCACTTACTTCAGGGTAATAAGTCAGAAATTTTCTTTATTTTGGGGCAAAAAAGACAGAAATTCCCTTTGTTTTGGGGGAAAAATAAAAAATTCCACTTATTTAGAGGCAAAAGAGCAGAAATTCCCCTTATTTTGGAGCAAAAATGAAGAAATTTCCCTTTTTTATGGGAAAAAGTTATGCATTGTTCTTATTTTCGGGCAAAAAGGCAGAAATTCCCTATATGTTAGGGCAAAAAGACAGAAATTCTCCTTATTTTGGGGTAAAACTCAGAAATTCCACTTATTTTGGGGCTAAATTCCTGAAATTTTCCTTATTTTGGGGCAAAAAGGCAATAATTCCCCGTATTTTGGAGCAAAATTGCAGAAATTCCCCTAATTGTGGGGCAAAAAGGCAGAAATTCCCAATATGATGGGGCAAAAATAGATAAATTCTCCTTATTTTGGGGCAAAACACAGAAATTCCACTTATTTTGGGGCAAAATTCAAGAAATTTCCCTTATTTTGGGGCAAAATTGCAGAAATTTGACTTATTTTGGGGCAAAATTGCAGAAATTTCACTTATTTTAGAAAAAAAGCAGAAATTTTCTTATTTTAGGGCAAAAAGGTAGAAATTTCTTTTATTTTGGTACAAAATTGCTGAAATTTTTCTCATTTCAATGCAAAAAGGCAAAAATTTCCCATATTTTGGGGCAAAAATGCAGAAATTCTCCTTATTTTGAGGTAGAAAGGTTGAAATTCCCCTTATTTGCGGGCAAAAAGGCAGAAATTTCCCTTATTTTGGGACAAAATTGCAGAAATTTCACTTATTTCAGAAAAAAAGCAGAAATTTTCTTATTTTAGGGCAAAAAGGTAGAAATTTCTTTTATTTTGGTACAAAATTGCTGAAATTTTTCTCATTTTGGGGCAAAAAGCAAAAATTTTCCCATATTTTGGGGCAAAAATCAAAAATTCTCCTTATTTTGAGGTAGAAAGGTTGAAATTCCCCTTATTTGCGGGAAAAAAGGCTGAAATTTCCCTTATTTTGGGGCAAAATTGCAGAAATTTCACTTATTTCAGGGAAATAAATCAGAAATTTTCCTTATTTTGGTGCAAAAAAGACAGAAATTCCCTTTTTTGTGGGGAAAAAGACCGAAATTCCACTTATTTTGAGCTAAAAAAGCAGATATTCCCCTTATTTTGGAGCAAAAATTAAGAAATTTCCCTTTTTTATTGCAAAAATTTATGCATTCTTATTTTTGGGCAAAAAGGCAGAAATTCCCCGTATTTTGGAGCAAAATTGCAGGAATTACTTTAATTGTGGGGCAAAAAGGCAGAAATTCCCCTTATTTTGGGGCAAAATTCCAGAAATTTTCTTTATTTTGTGGCAAAATTGCAGAAATTTCACTTAATATGGGGCCAAATTGTAGAAATTTCACTTATTTCAGGGAAAATAAGCAGAAATTTTCTTATTTTGGGGCAAAAAGGCAGATATTCCTAATGTTTTGTGGCAAAAATGCAGAAATTCCCCCTATTTTGAGGTAAAAAGTATGAAATTCCCCTTATTTGGGGGCAAAAATGCAGAAATTTCTCTTATTTTGTGGCAAAATTGCAGAAATTCCACTTACTTCAGGGTAATAAGTCAGAAATTTTCTTTATTTTGGGGCAAAAAAGACAGAAATTCCCTTTGTTTTGGGGGAAAAATAAAAAATTCCACTTATTTAGAGGCAAAAGAGCAGAAATTCCCCTTATTTTGGAGCAAAAATGAAGAAATTTCCCTTTTTTATGGGAAAAAGTTATGCATTGTTCTTATTTTCGGGCAAAAAGGCAGAAATTCCCTATATGTTAGGGCAAAAAGACAGAAATTCTCCTTATTTTGGGGTAAAACTCAGAAATTCCACTTATTTTGGGGCTAAATTCCTGAAATTTTCCTTATTTTGGGGCAAAAAGGCAATAATTCCCCGTATTTTGGAGCAAAATTGCAGAAATTCCCCTAATTGTGGGGCAAAAAGGCAGAAATTCCCAATATGTTGGGGCAAAAATAGATAAATTCTCCTTATTTTGGGGCAAAACACAGAAATTCCACTTATTTTGGGGCAAAATTCAAGAAATTTCCCTTATTTTGGGGCAAAATTGCAGAAATTTGACTTATTTTGGGGCAAAATTGCAGAAATTTCACTTATTTTAGAAAAAAAGCAGAAATTTTCTTATTTTAGGGCAAAAAGGTAGAAATTTCTTTTATTTTGGTACAAAATTGCTGAAATTTTTCTCATTTTAATGCAAAAAGGCAAAAATTTCCCATATTTTGGGGCAAAAATGCAGAAATTCTCCTTATTTTGAGGTAGAAAGGTTGAAATTCCCCTTATTTGCGGGCAAAAAGGCAGAAATTTCCCTTATTTTGGGACAAAATTGCAGAAATTTCACTTATTTCAGAAAAAAAGCAGAAATTTTCTTATTTTAGGGCAAAAAGGTAGAAATTTCTTTTATTTTGGTACAAAATTGCTGAAATTTTTCTCATTTTGGGGCAAAAAGCAAAAATTTCCCATATTTTGGGGCAAAAATCAAAAATTCTCCTTATTTTGAGGTAGAAAGGTTGAAATTCCCCTTATTTGCGGGAAAAAAGGCTGAAATTTCCCTTATTTTGGGGCAAAATTGCAGAAATTTCACTTATTTCAGGGAAATAAATCAGAAATTTTCCTTATTTTGGTGCAAAAAAGACAGAAATTCCCTTTTTTGTGGGGAAAAAGACCGAAATTCCACTTATTTTGAGCTAAAAAAGCAGATATTCCCCTTATTTTGGAGCAAAAATTAAGAAATTTCCCTTTTTTATTGCAAAAATTTATGCATTCTTATTTTTGGGCAAAAAGGCAGAAATTCCCCGTATTTTGGAGCAAAATTGCAGGAATTACTTTAATTGTGGGGCAAAAAGGCAGAAATTCCCCTTATTTTGGGGCAAAATTCCAGAAATTTTCTTTATTTTGTGGCAAAATTGCAGAAATTTCACTTAATATGGGGCCAAATTGTAGAAATTTCACTTATTTCAGGGAAAATAAGCAGAAATTTTCTTATTTTGGGGCAAAAAGGCAGATATTCCTAATGTTTTGTGGCAAAAATGCAGAAATTCCCCCTATTTTGAGGTAAAAAGTATGAAATTCCCCTTATTTGGGGGCAAAAATGCAGAAATTTCTCTTATTTTGTGGCAAAATTGCAGAAATTCCACTTACTTCAGGGTAATAAGTCAGAAATTTTCTTTATTTTGGGGCAAAAAAGACAGAAATTCCCTTTGTTTTGGGGGAAAAATAAAAAATTCCACTTATTTAGAGGCAAAAGAGCAGAAATTCCCCTTATTTTGGAGCAAAAATGAAGAAATTTCCCTTTTTTATGGGAAAAAGTTATGCATTGTTCTTATTTTCGGGCAAAAAGGCAGAAATTCCCTATATGTTAGGGCAAAAAGACAGAAATTCTCCTTATTTTGGGGTAAAACTCAGAAATTCCACTTATTTTGGGGCTAAATTCCTGAAATTTTCCTTATTTTGGGGCAAAAAGGCAATAATTCCCCGTATTTTGGAGCAAAATTGCAGAAATTCCCCTAATTGTGGGGCAAAAAGGCAGAAATTCCCAATATGTTGGGGCAAAAATAGATAAATTCTCCTTATTTTGGGGCAAAACACAGAAATTCCACTTATTTTGGGGCAAAATTCAAGAAATTTCCCTTATTTTGGGGCAAAATTGCAGAAATTTGACTTATTTTGGGGCAAAATTCAAAAATTCCTTGTATTTTGGGGCAAAAAGACAGAAATTCCGTTTATCTTTGGGTAAAAAGACAGAAATTTTACTTATTTTGAGGTAAAAAGGCAGAAATTCCTCTTATTTTGTGGCAAAAATGAAGAAATTTCCCTTTTTTGTGGCAAAAGGTATACATTCCCCTTATTTTCGGGCTAAAAAGTAGAAATTCCCCGTATTTTGGAGCAAAATTGCAGAAATTCCCCTAATTGTGGGGCAAAAAGGCAGAAATTCCCTATATGTTGGGACAAAGAGACAGAAATTCTCCTTATTTTGGGGCAAAATATCAGAAATTTCACTTATTTTGGGGCAAAATTGCAGAAATTTTACTTATTTCAGAAAAAAAAGCAGAAATTTTCTTATATTGGGGCAAAAAGGCAGAAATTTCTTTTATTTTGGTACAAAATTTCAGAAATTTCTTTTATTTTGGGGCAAAAAGGCAGAAATTTCCCATATTTTGGGGTAAAAATGCAAAAATTCCCCTTATTTTGAGGTAAAAAGGCTGAAATTCTTCTTATTTGGGGGTAAAAAGGCAGAAATTTCACTTATTTTGGGGCCAAATTGCAAAAATTTCACTTATTTCAGGGAAAAAAGGCAGAAATTTTCTTTATTTTGGTGCAAAAAGGCAGAAATTTCTAATATTTTGTGGCAAAAATGCAAAAATTCCCCTTATTTTGAGGTAAAAATGCTGAAATTCCTTTTTTTGGGGGGGGCAAAAAGGCAGAAATTTCCCTTATTTTGGGGCAAAAAGGCTGAAATTCATTTATTTTGTGGCAAAAAGGCAGAAATTTCCCTTATTTTGGGGCAAAATTGCAGAAATTTTACTTATTTCAAGACAAAATTCAAAAATTCCTTTTATTTTGTGGAAAAAAGACAGAAATTCCGTTTATCTTTGGGTAAAAATGCAGAAATTTCACTTATTTTGAGGTAAAAAGGCCTAAATTCCTTATATTTTGTGGCAAAAATGAAGAAATTTCCTTTTTTTGTGGCAAAAGGTATACATTCCCCTTATTTTCGAAATAAAAAGAAGAAATTCCCCGTATTTTGGAGCAAAATTGCAGAAATTCCTCTAATTGTATGGCAAAAAGGCAGAAATTCTCAAAATGATGAGGCAAAAAGACAGAAATTCTCCTTATTTCTGGGCAAAACTCAGAGATACCACTTATTTTGCGGCATAATTGCAGATATTTAACTTATTTTGGGGCAAAATTGCAGAAATTTCACTTATTTTGGGGCAAAATTGCAGAAATTTCACTTATTTCAGAAAAAAAAGCAGAAATTTTTTTATTTGGGGGCATAAAGGCAGAAATTTCTTTTATTTTGGTACAAAATTGCAGAAATTTTTCTTATTTTGGGGCAAAAAGGGAGAAATTTCCCATATTTTGGGGCAAAAATGCAGAAATTCCCCTTATTTTGAGGTAAAAATGCTGAAATTCCCCTTATTTTGGGGCAAAAAGGCAGAAATTTCACTTATTTTGGGGCCAAATTGCAGAAATTTCACTTATTTCAGGGAAAAAAGGCAGAAATTTTCTTGATTTTGGTTCAAAAAGGCAGAAATTCCTAATATTTTGTGGCAAAAATGCAGAAATTTCCCTTATTTTGGGGCAAAATTGCAGAAATTTCACTTATTTCAGGAAAATAAATCAGAAATTTTCCTTATTTTGGTGCAAAAAAGACAGAAATTCCCTTTTTTGGGGGGAAAAAGACCGAAATTCCACTTATTTTGAGCTAAAAAAGCAGAAATTCCCCTTTTTTTGGAGCAAAACTGAAGAAATTTCCCTTTTTTATTGCAAAAATTTATGCATTCTTATTTTTGGGCAAAAAGGCAGAAATTCCCCGTATTTTGGAGCAAAATTGCAGGAATTACTTTAATTGTTGGGGAAAAAGGCAGAAATTCCCCTTATTTTGGGGCAAAATTCCAGAAATTTTCTTTATTTTGTGGCAAAATTGCAGAAATTTCACTTAATTTGGGGCCAAATTGTAGAAATTTCACTTATTTCAGGGAAAATAAGCAGAAATTTTATTATTTTGGGGCAAAAAGGCAGATATTCCTAATATTTTGTGGCAAAAATGCAGAAATTCCCCCTATTTTGAGGTAAAAAGTATGAAATTCCCCTTATTTGGGGGCAAAAATGCAGAAATTTCTCTTATTTTGCGGCAAAATTGCAGAAATTCCACTTACTTCAGGGTAATAAGTCAGAAATTTTCTTTATTTTGGGGCAAAAAAGACAGAAATTCCCTTTGTTTTGGGGGAAAAATAAAAAATTCCACTTATTTAGAGGCAAAAGAGCAGAAATTCCCCTTATTTTGGAGCAAAAATGAAGAAATTTCCCTTTTTTATGGGAAAAAGTTATGCATTGTTCTTATTTTCGGGCAAAAAGGCAGAAATTCCCTATATGTTAGGGCAAAAAGACAGAAATTCTCCTTATTTTGGGGTAAAACTCAGAAATTCCACTTATTTTGGGGCTAAATTCCTGAAATTTTCCTTATTTTGGGGCAAAAAGGCAATAATTCCCCGTATTTTGGAGCAAAATTGCAGAAATTCCCCTAATTGTGGGGCAAAAAGGCAGAAATTCCCAATATGTTGGGGCAAAAATAGATAAATTCTCCTTATTTTGGGGCAAAACACAGAAATTCCACTTATTTTGGGGCAAAATTCAAGAAATTTCCCTTATTTTGGGGCAAAATTGCAGAAATTTGACTTATTTTGGGGCAAAATTGCAGAAATTTCACTTATTTTAGAAAAAAAGCAGAAATTTTCTTATTTTAGGGCAAAAAGGTAGAAATTTCTTTTATTTTGGTACAAAATTGCTGAAATTTTTCTCATTTTAATGCAAAAAGGCAAAAATTTCCCATATTTTGGGGCAAAAATGCAGAAATTCTCCTTATTTTGAGGTAGAAAGGTTGAAATTCCCCTTATTTGCGGGCAAAAAGGCAGAAATTTCCCTTATTTTGGGACAAAATTGCAGAAATTTCACTTATTTCAGAAAAAAAGCAGAAATTTTCTTATTTTAGGGCAAAAAGGTAGAAATTTCTTTTATTTTGGTACAAAATTGCTGAAATTTTTCTCATTTTGTGGCAAAAAGCAAAAATTTCCCATATTTTGGGGCAAAAATCAAAAATTCTCCTTATTTTGAGGTAGAAAGGTTGAAATTCCCCTTATTTGCGGGAAAAAAGGCTGAAATTTCCCTTATTTTGGGGCAAAATTGCAGAAATTTCACTTATTTCAGGGAAATAAATCAGAAATTTTCCTTATTTTGGTGCAAAAAAGACAGAAATTCCCTTTTTTGTGGGGAAAAAGACCGAAATTCCACTTATTTTGAGCTAAAAAAGCAGATATTCCCCTTATTTTGGAGCAAAAATTAAGAAATTTCCCTTTTTTATTGCAAAAATTTATGCATTCTTATTTTTGGGCAAAAAGGCAGAAATTCCCCGTATTTTGGAGCAAAATTGCAGGAATTACTTTAATTGTGGGGCAAAAAGGCAGAAATTCCCCTTATTTTGGGGCAAAATTCCAGAAATTTTCTTTATTTTGTGGCAAAATTGCAGAAATTTCACTTAATATGGGGCCAAATTGTAGAAATTTCACTTATTTCAGGGAAAATAAGCAGAAATTTTCTTATTTTGGGGCAAAAAGGCAGATATTCCTAATGTTTTGTGGCAAAAATGCAGAAATTCCCCCTATTTTGAGGTAAAAAGTATGAAATTCCCCTTATTTGGGGGCAAAAATGCAGAAATTTCTCTTATTTTGTGGCAAAATTGCAGAAATTCCACTTACTTCAGGGTAATAAGTCAGAAATTTTCTTTATTTTGGGGCAAAAAAGACAGAAATTCCCTTTGTTTTGGGGGAAAAATAAAAAATTCCACTTATTTAGAGGCAAAAGAGCAGAAATTCCCCTTATTTTGGAGCAAAAATGAAGAAATTTCCCTTTTTTATGGGAAAAAGTTATGCATTGTTCTTATTTTCGGGCAAAAAGGCAGAAATTCCCTATATGTTAGGGCAAAAAGACAGAAATTCTCCTTATTTTGGGGTAAAACTCAGAAATTCCACTTATTTTGGGGCTAAATTCCTGAAATTTTCCTTATTTTGGGGCAAAAAGGCAATAATTCCCCGTATTTTGGAGCAAAATTGCAGAAATTCCCCTAATTGTGGGGCAAAAAGGCAGAAATTCCCAATATGTTGGGGCAAAAATAGATAAATTCTCCTTATTTTGGGGCAAAACACAGAAATTCCACTTATTTTGGGGCAAAATTCAAGAAATTTCCCTTATTTTGGGGCAAAATTGCAGAAATTTGACTTATTTTGGGGCAAAATTCAAAAATTCCTTGTATTTTGGGGCAAAAAGACAGAAATTCCGTTTATCTTTGGGTAAAAAGACAGAAATTTTACTTATTTTGAGGTAAAAAGGCAGAAATTCCTCTTATTTTGTGGCAAAAATGAAGAAATTTCCCTTTTTTGTGGCAAAAGGTATACATTCCCCTTATTTTCGGGCTAAAAAGTAGAAATTCCCCGTATTTTGGAGCAAAATTGCAGAAATTCCCCTAATTGTGGGGCAAAAAGGCAGAAATTCCCTATATGTTGGGACAAAGAGACAGAAATTCTCCTTATTTTGGGGCAAAATATCAGAAATTTCACTTATTTTGGGGCAAAATTGCAGAAATTTTACTTATTTCAGAAAAAAAAGCAGAAATTTTCTTATATTGGGGCAAAAAGGCAGAAATTTCTTTTATTTTGGTACAAAATTTCAGAAATTTCTTTTATTTTGGGGCAAAAAGGCAGAAATTTCCCATATTTTGGGGTAAAAATGCAAAAATTCCCCTTATTTTGAGGTAAAAAGGCTGAAATTCTTCTTATTTGGGGGTAAAAAGGCAGAAATTTCACTTATTTTGGGGCCAAATTGCAAAAATTTCACTTATTTCAGGGAAAAAAGGCAGAAATTTTCTTTATTTTGGTGCAAAAAGGCAGAAATTCCTAATATTTTGTGGCAAAAATGCAAAAATTCCCCTTATTTTGAGGTAAAAATGCTGAAATTCCTTTTTTGGGGGGGGCAAAAAGGCAGAAATTTCCCTTATTTTGGGGCAAAAAGGCTGAAATTCCTTTATTTTGTGGCAAAAAGGCAGAAATTTCCCTTATTTTGGGGCAAAATTGCAGAAATTTTACTTATTTCAAGACAAAATTCAAAAATTCCTTTTATTTTGTGGAAAAAAGACAGAAATTCCGTTTATCTTTGGGTAAAAATGCAGAAATTTCACTTATTTTGAGGTAAAAAGGCCTAAATTCCTTATATTTTGTGGCAAAAATGAAGAAATTTCCTTTTTTTGTGGCAAAAGGTATACATTCCCCTTATTTTCGAAATAAAAAGAAGAAATTCCCCGTATTTTGGAGCAAAATTGCAGAAATTCCTCTAATTGTATGGCAAAAAGGCAGAAATTCTCAAAATGATGAGGCAAAAAGACAGAAATTCTCCTTATTTCTGGGCAAAACTCAGAGATACCACTTATTTTGCGGCATAATTGCAGATATTTAACTTATTTTGGGGCAAAATTGCAGAAATTTCACTTATTTTGGGGCAAAATTGCAGAAATTTCACTTATTTCAGAAAAAAAAAGCAGAAATTTTTTTATTTGGGGGCATAAAGGCAGAAATTTCTTTTATTTTGGTACAAAATTGCAGAAATTTTTCTTATTTTGGGGCAAAAAGGGAGAAATTTCCCATATTTTGGGGCAAAAATGCAGAAATTCCCCTTATTTTGAGGTAAAAATGCTGAAATTCCCCTTATTTTGGGGCAAAAAGGCAGAAATTTCACTTATTTTGGGGCCAAATTGCAGAAATTTCACTTATTTCAGGGAAAAAAGGCAGAAATTTTCTTGATTTTGGTTCAAAAAGGCAGAAATTCCTAATATTTTGTGGCAAAAATGCAGAAATTTCCCTTATTTTGAGGTAAAGAGGCTGAAATTCCCCTTATTTGGGGGCAAAAAGGCAGAAATTTCCCTTATTTTGGGGCAAAATTGCAGAAATTTCACTTTTTTCAGGGTAATAAGTCAGAAATTTTCCTTATTTTGGGGAAAAAAGACAGAAATTCCCTTTGTTTTGGGGGAAAAAGACAGAAATTCCACTTATTTAGATGCCAAAAAGAAGAAATTCCCCTTATTTTGGAGCAAAAATGAAGAAATTTCCCTTTTTTTGGCAAAAAGGTATGCATTCTTCTTATTTTCGGGCAAAAAGGCAGAAATTCGCCGTATTTTGGAGCAAAATTGCAGAAATTCCTCTAATTGTGGGGCAAAAAGGCAGAAATTCCCTATATGTTGGGGCAAAAAGACAGAAATTCTCCTTATTTTGGGGCAAAACTCAGAAATTCCACTTATTTTGGGGCAAATTCCAAAAATTTCCCTTAATTTGGGGCAAAATTGCAGAAATTTCACTTATTTTGGGGCAAAATGCAGAAATTTCACTTATTTCAGGGAAAAAAGGCAGAAATTTTCCGTAATTTAAAGCACAAGGCAAATATTCTTAATATTTTGTTGCAAAAATGCAGAAATTCTTTTTATTTTGAGGTAAAAATGCTGAAATTCTCCTTATTTGGGGGCAAAAAGGCAAAAATTTCCCTTATTTTGGGGCAAAAAGACAGAAATTCCCCTTATTTCGTGGCAAAAAGGCAGAAATTTCTTTTATTTTGGGGCAAATTTGCTGAAATTTCACTTTTTTCAGGGTAATAAGTCAGAAATTTTCCTTATTTTGGGGCAAAAAAAACAGAAATTCCCTTTGTTTTTGGGGAAAAAGACAGAAATTCCACTTATTTAGAGGCAAAAATGCAGAAATTCCCCCTATTTTGGAGCAAAAATAAAGAAATTTCCCTTTTAATGGCAAAAATGTATGTATTCTTCTTAAGTTCGGGCAAAAAAGCAGAAATTCCCCGAATTTTGGAACAAAATTGCAGAAATTCCCCAATTGTGGGGCAAAAAGTCAAAAATTCTCTATATGTTGGGGCAAATAGACAGAAATTCTCCTTATTTTGGGGCAAAACTGAGAAATTTCACTTATTTTGGGGCAAAATTGCAGAAATTTCACTTATTACAGAAAAAAAAAGCAGAAATTTTCTTATTTTGGGGCAAAAAGGCAGAAATTTCTTTTATTTTGGTACAAAATTGCAGATTTTTTTTTTTTATTTTGGGGCAAAATGGCTTAATTTCCCATATTTTGGGGCAAAAATGCAAAAATTCCCCTTATTTTGAGGTAAAAAGGCTGAAATTCCCCTTATTTGGGGTCAAAAAGGCAGAAATTTCCCTTATTTTGGGACAAAATTGCAGAAATTTCACTTATTTCAGGACAAAATTCAAAAATTCCTTCTATTTTGGGGCAAAAAGACAGAAATTCCATTTATCTTTGGGTAAAAAGGCTGAAATTTCACTTATTTTGAGGTAAAAAGGCATAAATTCCTCTTATTTTGTGGCAAAAATGAAGAAATTTCCCTTTTTTGTGGCAAAAGGTATACATTCCCCTTGTTTTCGGGCTAAAAAAAAGAAATTCCCCGGATTTTGGAGTAAAATTGCAGAAATTCCTCTAATTGTGGGGCAAAAAGGAAGAAATAACTTATATGTAGAGGCAAAAAGACAGAAATTCTCCTTATTTTGGGGCAAAACTCAGAAATACCACTTATTTTCGGGCAAAATTGCAGAAATTTCACTTATTTTTGGGCAAAATTGCAAAATTTTCACTTATTTTGGGGCAAAATTGCAGAAATTTCACTTATTTCAGAAAAAAAAGCAGAAATTTTCTTATTTGGGGGCAAAAAGGCAGAAACTTCTTATATTTTGGTACAAAATTGAAGAAATTTTTCTTATTTTGGGGCAAAAAGGCAGAAATTTCCCATATTTTGGGGCAAAAATGCAGAAATTCCCCTTATTTTGAGGAAAAAAAGCTGAAATTCCCCTTATTTGGGATCAAAAGAGCAGAAATTTCACTATTTTGGGGCAAAATTGCAGAAATTTCACTTATTTCAGGGAAAAACGGCAGAAATTTTTTTTAATTTTGGGGCAAAAATGCAGAAATTCCTAATATTTTGTGGCAAAAATGCAGAAATTCCCCTTATTTTGAGGTAAAAAGGCTGAAATTGCCTGTATTTGAGGGCAAAAAGGCAGAAATTTCCCTTATTTTGGGGCAAAATTGCAGAAATTTCACTTACTTCAGGGTAATAAGTCAGAAATTTTCCTTATTTTGGGGCAAAGAAGAAAAAAATTCCCTTTGTTTTGTGGGAAAAAGACAGAAATTCCACTTATTTAGAGGCAAAAAAACAGAAATTCCCTTTATTTTGGAGCAAAAATGAAGAAATTTCTCTTTTTATGGCAAAAAGGTATGAATTCTTCTGATTTTCGTGCAAAAGGCAGAATTTCCCCGTATTTTGGAGCAAAATTGCAGAAATTCCCCTAATTGTGTGGTAAAAAGGCAGAAATTCCCTATATGTTAGGGCAAAAATACAGAAATTCTCCTTATTTTGGGGCAAAACTCAGAAATTCCACATATTTTGGGGCAAGATTCCAGAAATTTCTCTTATTTTAGGGAAAAATTGTAGAAATTTCTCTTATTATGAGGCAAAATTGCAGAAAATTTCACTTATTTCAGGTAAAAATGGAAGAAATTTTCCTTATTTTAGAACAAAAAGGCAGAAATTCGTAATATTTTGTGGCAAAAATGCAGAAATTCCCCTTAGTTTGACGTAAAAAGGCTGAAATTCCCCTTATTTGGGGGCAAAATGGCAGAAATTTCCCTTATTTTGGGGCAAAATTGCAGAAATTTTACTTATTTCAGGGTAATAATTTTTCTTATTTTGGGGCAAAAAAGAAATAAATTCTCTTTGTTTTTGGGGAAAAAGACAGAAATTCCACTTATTTAGAGGAAAAAAAGCAGAAATTCCCCTTATTTTGGAGCAAAAATGAAGAAATTTCCCTTTTTTATGCAAAAAGGTATGCATTCTTCATATTTTTGAGCAAAAAGAAAAAAATTCCCTGTATTTTGGAGCAAAATTGCAGAAATTCCTCGAATTGCTGGGCAAAAAGGCAGAAATTCCCAATATGTTGGGGTATAAAGACAGAAATTCTCTTTATTTTTGGGAAAAACACAGAATTTCCACTTATTGTGGGGCAAAATTCCATAAATTTCTCTTATTTTGGGGCAAAATTGCAGAAATTTGACTTATTTTGGGGCAAAATTTCAGAAATTTCACTTATTTCAGAAAAAAAGCAGAAATTTTCTTATTTTGTTGCAAAAAGGCAGAAATTTCCCAAATTTTGAAGCAAAAATGCAGAAATTCTCCTTATTTTGAGGTAAAAAGGTTGAAATTCCCTATTTGGGAGCAAAAACGCAGAAATTTCCCTTATTTTGGTGCAAAATAGCAGAAATTTCATTTATTTCAGGGTAATAAATCAGAAATTTTCCTTAATTTGGTGCAAAAAAGACAGAAATTTCTTTTGTTTTGGGGGAAAAAAACAGAAATTCCACTTATTTAGAGGCAAAAATGCAGAAATTCCCCTTATTTTGAGGTAAAAAGGCAGAAATTCCTTTTATATGAGGGCAAAAAGGCAGAAATTTCCCTTATTTTGGTGCAATATTGCAGAAATTTCACTTACTTCAGGGTAATAAGTCAAAAATTTTCTTTATTTTGGGGCAAAAAAGACAGAAATTCCCTATATGTTGGGGTAAAAAGACAGAAATTCTCTTTATTTTGGGGCAAAACTCAGAAATTCCACTTATTTTGGGCCAAAATTCCAGAAATTTCTTTATTTTGGGGCATAACTGCAGAAATTTCACTTACTTTGGGGCAAAATTGCAGAAATTTCACTTATTTCAGGGAAAAAAGACAGAAATTTTCCTTATTTTGGGGCAAAATTCAGAAATTCCTAATATTTTCTGGCAAAAATTCAAAAATTCTTCTTATTTTGAGGTAAAAAGGATGAAATTCTCCTTATTTGGGGGCAAAAAGGCAGAAATTTCCTTTATTATGGGGCAAAATTGCAGAAATTTCACTTACTTCAGGGTAATAAGTCAGAAAATTTCCTTATGTTAGGGCAAAAAAGACAGAAATTCTTTTTGTTTTTGAAGGAAAAGACAGAAATTCCACTTATTTAGAGGCAAAAAAGCGGAAATTCCCTGTATTTTGGAGCAAAAATGAAGAAATTTTTCTTTTTTATTTTAAAAAGGTATGCATTCTTCTGATTTTCGGGCAAAAAGGCAGAAATTCCCCGTATTTTTGAGCAAAATTGCGGAAATTCACCTAATTGTGGGGCAAAAAGGCAGAAATTCCCTATATGTTGGGGCAAAAAGACAGAAATTCTCTTTATTTTGAGGCAAAACTCAGAAATTACACTTATTTTGGGGCAAAATTCCAAAAATTTCCCATATTTTGGGGCAAAATTGCAGAAATCTCACTTATTTTGTGGCAAAATTGCAGAAATTACACTTATTTCAGGGGAAAAAAAGCCGAAATTTTCTTATTTTGGGGCAAAAAGGCAGATATTCCTAATATTTTTTGGCAAAAATGCAGAAATTCCCCCTATTTTGAGGTAAAAAGTATGAAATTCCCCTTATTTGGGGGCAAAAATGCAGATATTTCTCTTATTTTGCGGCAAAATTGCAGAAATTCCACTTACTTCAGGGTAATAAGTCAGAAATTTTTCTTATTTTGGGGCAAAAAAGACAGAAATTCCCTTTGTTTTGGGGGAAAAATCAAAAATTCCACTTATTTAGAGGCAAAAAAGCAGAAATTCCCATTATTTTGGAGCAAAAATGAAGAAATTTCCCTTTTTTATGGGAAAAATGTATGCATTGTTCTTATTTTCGGGCAAAAAGGCAGAAATTCCCCGTATTTTGGAGCAAAATTGCAGAATTTCCGCTAATTGTGGGGCAAAAAGGCAGAAATTCCCTATATGTTAGGGCAGAAAGACAGAAATTCTCCTTATTTTGGGGTAAAACTCAGAAATTCCACTTATTTTGGGGCTAAATTCCTGAAATTTTCCTTATTTTGGGGCAAAATTGCAGAAATTCCCCGTATTTTGGAGCAAAATTTCAGAAATTCCCCTAATTGTGGGGCAAAAAGGCAGAAATTCCCTATATGTTAGGGCAAAAAGACAGAAATTCTCTTTATTTTGGGGCAAAACTCAGAAATTTCACTTATTTTGGGGCAAAATTGCAGAAATTTCACTTATTTCAGAAAAAAAAGCAGAAATTTTCGTATTTTGGGGCAAAAAGGCAGAAATTTCTTTTATTTTGGTAAAAAATTGCAGAAATTTTTCTTATTTTGGGGCAAAAAGGCATAAATTTCCCCTATTTTGGGGCAAAAATGCAGAAATTCTCCATATTTTTATGTAAAAGTTTGAAATTCCCTTTATTTGGGGGTAAATAGTCAGAAATTTCTTTTATTTTGGGGCAAAATTGCAGAAATTCCACTAATTGTGGGGCAAAATTCCAGAAATGTCACTTATTTTGAGGCAAAATTGCAGAAATTTCACTTATCTTGGTACAAAATTGCAGAAATTTTTTTTATTTTGGGGCAAAAAGGCAGAAATTTCCCATATTTTGGGGCAAAAATTTAGAAATTCCCCTTATTTTGAGGAAAAAAGGCTGAAATTCCCCTTATTTGGGGTCAAAAAAGCAGAAATTTCACTATTTTGGGGCAAAATTGCAGAAATTTCACTTATTTCAGGGAAAAACGGCAGAAATTTTTTTGGGGGCAAAAAGGCAGAAATTCCTAATATTTTGTGGCAAAAATGCAGAAATTCCCCTTATTTTGAGGTAAAAAGGCTGAAATATCCCTTATTTGAGGACAAAAAGGCAGAAATTTCCTTTATATTGGGGAAAAATTGCAGAAATTTCACTTACTTCAGGGTAATAATTCAGAAATTTTCCTTATTTTGGGGCAAAGAAGATAGAAATTCCCTTTGTTTTGTGGGAAAAAGACAGAAATTGCACTTATTTAGAGGCAAAAAAGCAGAAATTCCCTTTATTTTGGAGCAAAAATGAAGAAATTTCTCTTATTATAGCAAAAAGGTATGAATTCTTCTGATTTTCCTGCAAAAGGCAGAAAATCCCCGTATTTTGGAGCAAATTTGCAGGAATTCCTTTAATTGTGGGGCAAAAAGACAGAAATTCCTTTTATGTTGAAGCAAAAAGACAGAAATTCTCCTTATTTTGGGGCAAAACTCAGAAATTCCACTAATTTGGGGCAAAATTGCAGAAATTTCACTTATTTCAGGGAAAATAAGCAGAAATTTTCTTATTTTGGGGCTAAAAGTCAGAAATTCCTAATATTTTGTGGCAAAAATGCAGAAATTCCCCCTATTTTGAGGTAAAAAGGCTGAAATTCCCCTTATTTGGGGGCAAAAAGGCAGAAATTTCCCTTATTTGGGGCAAAATTGCAGAATTTTCACTTATTTCAGGGTAATAAGTCAGAAATTTTCCTTATTTTGGGGAAAAATAACAGGAATTCCCTTTGTTTTGGTGGAAAATGACAGAAATTCCACTTATTTAGAGGCAAAAAAGCAGAAATTCCTCTTATTTTGGAGCAAAAATGAAGAAATTTCCCTTTTTTATGGCAAAAAGGTATCCATTCTTCTTATTTTCAGGCAAAAAGGCAGTAATTCCCCGTATTTTGGAGCAAAATTGCAGAAATTCCCCTAATTGTGGGGCAAAAAGGCAGAAATTCCAAATATGTTGGGGCAAAAATACAGAAATTCTCTCTATTTTGGGGCAAAACATAGAAATTCCACATATTTTGGGACAAAATTCCAGAAATTTCCATTATTGTGGGGCAAAATTTCAGAAATTTGACTTATTTTGGGGCAAAATTGCAGAAATTTCACTTATTTCAGAAAAAAAGCAGAAATTTTCTTATTTTAGGGCAAAAAGGTAGAAATTTCTTTTATTTTGGTACAAAATTGCTGAAATTTTTCTCATTTTGGGGCAAAAAGCAAAAATTTCCCATATTTTGGGGCAAAAATGCAAAAATTCTCCTTATTTTGAGGTAGAAAGGTTGAAATTCCCCTTATTTGCGGGAAAAAAAATGCAGAAATTTCCCTTATTTTGGGGCAAAATTGCAGAAATTTCACTTATTTCAGGAAAATAAATCAGAAATTTTCCTTATTTTGGTGCAAAAAAGACAGAAATTCCCTTTTTTGGGGGGAAAAAGACCGAAATTCCACTTATTATGAGCTAAAAAAGCAGAAATTCCCCTTATTTTGGAGCAAAAATGAAGAAATTTCCCTTTTTTATTGCAAAAATTTATGCATTCTTATTTTTGGGCAAAAAGGCAGAAATTCCCCGTATTTTGGAGCAAAATTGCAGGAATTACTTTAATTGTTGGGCAAAAAGGCAGAAATTCCCCTTATTTTGGGGCAAAATTCCAGAAATTTTCTTTATTTTGTGGCAAAATTGCAGAAATTTCACTTAATTTGGGGCCAAATTGTAGAAATTTCACTTATTTCAGGGAAAATAAGCAGAAATTTTCTTATTTTGGGGCAAAAAGGCAGATATTCCTAATATTTTGTGGCAAAAATGCAGAAATTCCCCCTATTTTGAGGTAAAAAGTATGAAATTCCCCTTATTTGGGGGCAAAAATGCAGAAATTTCTCTTATTTTGCGGCAAAATTGCAGAAATTCCACTTACTTCAGGGTAATAAGTCAGAAATTTTCTTTATTTTGGGGCAAAAAAGACAGAAATTCCCTTTGTTTTGGGTGAAAAATAAAAAATTCCACTTATTTAGAGGCAAAAGAGCAGAAATTCCCCTTATTTTGGAGCAAAAATGAAGAAATTTCCCTTTTTTATGGCAAAAAGGTATGCATTCTTCTCATTTTCGGGCAAAAAGGCAGTAATTCCCCGTATTTTGGAGCAAAATTGCAGAAATTCCCCTAATTGTGGGGCAAAAAGGCAGAAATTCCCAATATGTTGGAGCAAAAATAGATAAATTCTCCTTATTTTGGGGCAAAAGACAGAAATTCCACTTATTTTGGGGCAAAATTCCAGAAATTTCCATTATTTTGGGGCAAAATTGCAGAAATTTGACTTATTTTGGGGCAAAATTGCAGAAATTTCACTTATTTTAGAAAAAAAGCAGAAATTTTCTTATTTTAGGGAAAAAAGGTAGAAATTTCTTTTATTTTGGTACAAAATTGCTGAAATTTTTCTCATTTTAATGCAAAAAGGCAAAAATTTCCCATATTTTGGGGCAAAAATGCAGAAATTCTCCTTATTTTGAGGTAGAAAGGTTGAAATTCCCCTTATTTGCGGGCAAAAAGGCAGAAATTTCCCTTATTTTGGGACAAAATTGCAGAAATTTCACTTATTTCAGAAAAAAAGCAGAAATTTTCTTATTTTAGGGCAAAAAGGTAGAAATTTCTTTTATTTTGGTACAAAATTGCTGAAATTTTTCTCATTTTGGGGCAAAAAAGCAAAAATTTCCCATATTTTGGGGCAAAAATGCAAAATTCTCCTTATTTTGAGGTAGAAAGGTTGAAATTCCCCTTATTTGCGGGCAAAAAGGCTGAAATTTCCCTTATTTTGGGGCAAAATTGCAGAAATTTCACTTATTTCAGGAAAATAAATCAGAAATTTTCCTTATTTTGGTGCAAAAAAGACAGAAATTCCCTTTTTTGGGGGGAAAAAGACCGAAATTCCACTTATTTTGAGCTAAAAAAGCAGAAATTCCCCTTATTTTGGAGCAAAAATGAAGAAATTTCCCTTTTTTATTGCAAAAATTTATGCATTCTTATTTTCGGGCAAAAAGGCAGAAATTCCCCGTATTTTGGAGCAAAATTGCAGGAATTACTTTAATTGTGGGGCAAAAAGGCAGAAATTCCCCTTATTTTGGGGCAAAATTCCAGAAATTTCCTTTATTTTGTGGCAAAATTGCAGAAATTTCACTTAATATGGGGCCAAATTGTAGAAATTTCACTTATTTCAGGGAAAATAAGCAGAAATTTTCTTATTTTGGGGCAAAAAGGCAGATATTCCTAATGTTTTGTGGAAAAATGCAGAAATTCCCCCTATTTTGAGGTAAAAAGTATGAAATTCCCCTTATTTGGGGGCAAAAATGCAGAAATTTCTCTTATGTTGCGGCAAAATTGCAGAAATTCCACTTACTTCAGGGTAATAAGTCAGAAATTTTCTTTATTTTAGGGCAAAAAAGACAGAAATTCCCTTTGTTTTGGGTGAAAAATAAAAAATTCCACTTATTTAGAGGCAAAAGAGCAGAAATTCCCCTTATTTTGGAACAAAAATGAAGAAATTTCCCTTTTTTATGGGAAAAAGTTATGCATTGTTCTTATTTTCGGGCAAAAAGGCAGAAATTCCCTATATGTTAGGGCAAAAAGACAGAAATTCTCCTTATTTTGGGGTAAAACTCAGAAATTCCACTGATTTTGGGGCTAAATTCCTGAAATTTTTCTTATTTTGTGGCAAAAAGGCAATAATTCCCTGTATTTTGGAGCAAAATTGCAGAAATTCCCCTAATTGTGGAGCAAAAAGGCAGAAATTCTCAATATGTTGGGGCAAAAATAGAGAAATTCTCTCTATTTTGGGGCAAAACAAAGAAATTCCACTTATTTTGGGACAAAATTCCAGAAATTTCCCTTATTTTGGGGCAAAATTGCAGAAATTTGACTTATTTGGGGGCAAAATTGCAGAAATTTCACTTATTTCAGAAAAAATGCAGAAATTTTCTTATTTTAGGGCAAAAAGGTAGAAATTTCTTTTATTTTGGTACAAAATTGCTGAAATTTTTCTCATTTTAATGCAAAAAGGCAAAAATTTCCCATATTTTGGGGCAAAAATGCAGAAATTCTCCTTATTTTGAGGTAGAAAGGTTGAAATTCCCCTTATTTGCGGGCAAAAAGGCAGAAATTTCCCTTATTTTGGGACAAAATTGCAGAAATTTCACTTATTTCAGGGAAATAAATCAGAAATTTTCCTTATTTTGGTGCAAAAAAGACAGAAATTCCCTTTGTTTTGGGGGGAAAAGACCGAAATTCCACTTATTTTGAGCTAAAAAAGCATAAATTCCCCTTATTTTGGAGCAAAAATAAAGAAATTTCCCTTTTTTATGGCAAAAAGGTATGCATTCTTCTCATTTTCGGGCAAAAAGGCAGTAATTCCCCGTATTTTGGAGCAAAATTGCAGAAATTTCCCTAATTGTGGGGCAAAAAGGCAGAAATTTTCAATATGTTGGGGCAAAAATAGATTAAATCTCCTTATTTTGGGGCAAAACACAGAAATTCCACTTATTTTGGGGCAAAATTCCAGAAATTTCCCTTATTTTGGGGCAAAATTGCAGAAATTTTACTTATTTTGGGGCAAAATTGCAGAAATTTCACTTATTTTAGAAAAAAAGCAGAAATTTTCTTATTTTAGGGCAAAAAGGTAGAAATTTCTTTTATTTTGGTACAAAATTGCTGAAATTTTTCTCATTTTAATACAAAAAGGCAAAAATTTCCCATATTTTGGGGCAAAAATGCAGAAATTCTCCTTATTTTGAGGTAGAAAGGTTGAAATTCCCCTTATTTGCGGGCAAAAAGGCAGAAATTTCCCTTATTTTGGGACAAAATTGCAGAAATTTCACTTATTTCAGAAAAAAAGCAGAAATTTTCTTATTTTAGGGCAAAAAGGTAGAAATTTCTTTTATTTTGGTACAAAATTGCTGAAATTTTTCTCATTTTGGGGCAAAAAAGCAAAAATTTCCCATATTTTGGGGCAAAAATGCAAAAATTCTCCTTATTTTGAGGTAGAAAGGTTGAAATTCCCCTTATTTGTGGGAAAAAAGGCTGAAATTTCCCTTATTTTGGGGCAAAATTGCAGAAATTTCACTTATTTCAGAAAAATAAATCAGAAATTTTCCTTATTTTGGTGCAAAAAAGACAGAAATTCCCTTTTTTGGGGGGAAAAAGACCGAAATTCCACTTATTTTGAGCTAAAAAAGCAGAAATTCCCCTTATTTTGGAGCAAAAATGAAGAAATTTCCCTTTTTTATTGCAAAAATTTATGCATTCTTATTTTTGGGCAAAAAGGCAGAAATTCCCCGTATTTTGGAGCAAAATTGCAGGAATTACTTTAATTGTGGGGCAAAAAGGCAGAAATTCCCCTTATTTTGGGGCAAAATTCCAGAAATTTCCTTTATTTTGTGGCAAAATTGCAGAAATTTCACTTAATATGGGGCCAAATTCTAGAAATTTCAATTATTTCAGGGAAAATAAGCAGAAATTTTCTTATTTTGGGGCAAAAAGGCAGATATTCCTAATGTTTTGTGGCAAAAATGCAGAAATTACCCCTATTTTGAGGTAAAAAGTATGAAATTCCCCTTATTTGGGGGCAAAAATGCAGAAATTTCTCTTATGTTGCGGCAAAATTGCAGAAATTCCACTTACTTCAGGGTAATAAGTCAGAAATTTTCTTTATTTTGGGGCAAAAAAGACAGAAATTCCCTTTGTTTTGGGTGAAAAATAAAAAATTCCACTTATTTAGAGGCAAAAGAGCAGAAATTCCCCTTATTTTGGAGCAAAAATGAAGAAATTTCCCTTTTTTATGGGAAAAAGTTATGCATTGTTCTTATTTTCGGGCAAAAAGGCAGAAATTCCCTATATGTTAGGGCAAAAAGACAGAAATTCTCCTTATTTTGGGGTAAAACTCAGAAATTCCACTGATTTTGGGGCTAAATTCCTGAAATTTTCCTTATTTTGGGGCAAAAAGGCAATAATTCCCCGTATTTTGGAGCAAAATTGCAGAAATTCCCCTAATTGTGGGGCAAAAAGGCAGAAATTCCCAATATGTTGGGGCAAAAATAGAGAAATTCTCTCTATTTTGGGGCAAAACAAAGAAATTCCACTTATTTTGGGACAAAATTCCAGAAATTTCCTTTATTTTGGGGCAAAATTGCAGAAATTTGACTTATTTTGGGGCAAAATTGCAGAAATTTCACTTATTTCAGAAAAAAAGCAGAAATTTTCTTATTTTAGGGCAAAAAGGTAGAAATTTCTTTTATTTTGGTACAAAATTGCTGAAATTTTTCTCATTTTAATGCGAAAAGGCAAAAATTTCCCATATTTTGGGGCAAAAATGCAGAAATTCTCCTTATTTTGAGGTAGAAAGGTTGAAATTCCCCTTATTTGCGGGCAAAAAGGCAGAAATTTCCCTTATTTTGGGACAAAATTGCAGAAATTTCACTTATTTCAGGGAAATAAATCAGAAATTTTCCTTATTTTGGTGCAAAAAAGACAGAAATTCCCTTTGTTTTGGGAAGAAAAGACCGAAATTCCACTTATTTTGAGCTAAAAAAGCATAAATTCCCCTTATTTTGGAGCAAAAATAAAGAAATTTCCCTTTTTTATGGCATAAAGGTATGCATTCTTCTCATTTTCGGGCAAAAAGGCAGTAATTCCCCGTATTTTGGAGCAAAATTGCAGAAATTCCCCTAATTGTGGGGCAAAAAGGCAGAAATTCCCAATATGTTGGGGCAAAAATAGATAAATTCTCTTTATTTTGGGGCAAAACACAGAAATTCCACTTATTTTGGGGCAAAATTCCAGAAATTTCCCTTATTTTGGGGCAAAATTGCAGAAATTTGACTTATTTTGGGGCAAAATTGCAGAAATTTCACTTATTTTAGAAAAAAAGCAGAAATTTTCTTATTTTAGGGAAAAAGGTAGAAATTTCTTTTATTTTGGTACAAAATTGCTGAAATTTTTCTCATTTTAATGCAAAAAGGCAAAAATTTCCCATATTTTGGGGCAAAAATGCAGAAATTCTCCTTATTTTGAGGTAGAAAGGTTGAAATTCCCCTTATTTGCGGGCAAAAAGGCAGAAATTTCCCTTATTTTGGGACAAAATTGCAGAAATTTCACTTATTTCAGAAAAAAAGCAGAAATTTTCTTATTTTAGGGCAAAAAGGTAGAAATTTCTTTTATTTTGGTACAAAATTGCTGAAATTTTTCTCATTTTGGGGCAAAAAAGCAAAAATTTCCCATATTTTGGGGCAAAAATGCAAAAATTCTCCTTATTTTCAGGTAGAAAGGTTGAAATTCCCCTCATTTGCGGGCAAAAAGGCTGAAATTTCCCTTATTTTGGGGCAAAATTGCAGAAATTTCACTTATTTCAGGAAAATAAATCAGAAATTTTCCTTATTTTGGTGCAAAAAAGACAGAAATTCCCTTTTTTGGGGGGAAAAAGACCGAAATTCCACTTATTTTGAGCTAAAAAAGCAGAAATTCCCCTTATTTTGGAGCAAAAATGAAGAAATTTCCCTTTTTTATTGCAAAAATTTATGCATTCTTATTTTTGGGCAAAAAGGCAGAAATTCCCCGTATTTTGGAGCAAAATTGCAGGAATTACTTTAATTGTGGGGCAAAAAGGCAGAAATTCCCTATATTTTGGGGCAAAATTCCAGAAATTTCCTTTATTTTGTGGCAAAATTGCAGAAATTTCACTTAATATGGGGCCAAATTGTAGAAATTTCACTTATTTCAGGGAAAATAAGCAGAAATTTTCTTATTTTGGGGCAAAAAGGCAGATATTCCTAATGTTTTGTGGCAAAAATGCAGAAATTCCCCCTATTTTGAGGTAAAAAGTATGAAATTCCCCTTATTTGGGGGCAAAAATGCAGAAATTTCTCTTATGTTGCGGCAAAATTGCAGAAATTCCACTTACTTCAGGGTAATAAGTCAGAAATTTTCTTTATTTTGGGGCAAAAAAGACAGAAATTCCCTTTGTTTTGGGTGAAAAATAAAAAATTCCACTTATTTAGAGGCAAAAGAGCAGAAATTCCCCTTATTTTGGAGCAAAAATGAAGAAATTTCCCTTTTTTATGGGAAAAAGTTATGCATTGTTCTTATTTTCGGGCAAAAAGGCAGAAATTCCCTATATGTTAGGGCAAAAAGACAGAAATTCTCCTTATTTTGGGGTAAAACTCAGAAATTCCACTGATTTTGGGGCTAAATTCCTGAAATTTTCCTTATTTTGGGGCAAAAAGGCAATAATTCCCCGTATTTTGGAGCAAAATAGCAGAAATTCCCCTAATTGTGGGGCAAAAAGGCAGAAATTCCCAATATGTTGGGGCAAAAATAGAGAAATTCTCTCTATTTTGGGGCAAAACAAAGAAATTCCACTTATTTTGGGACAAAATTCCAGAAATTTCCCTTATTTTGGGGCAAAATTGCAGAAATTTAACTTATTTTGGGGCAAAATTGCAGAAATTTCACTTATTTCAGAAAAAAAGCAGAAATTTTCTTATTTTAGGGCAAAAAGGTAGAAATTTCTTTTATTGTGGTACAAAATTGCTGAAATTTTTCTCATTTTAATGCAAAAAGGCAAGAATTTCCCATATTTTGGGGCAATAATGCAGAAATTCTCCTTATTTTGAGGTAGAAATGTTGAAATTCCCCTTATTTGCGTGCAAAAAGGCAGAAATTTCCCTTATTTTGGGACAAAATTGCAGAAATTTCACTTATTTCAGGGAAATAAATCAGAAATTTTCCTTATTTTGGTACAAAAAAGACAGAAATTCCCTTTGTTTTGGGGGGAAAAGACCGAAATTCCACTTATTTCGAGGCAAAAAAGCAGAAATTCCACTTATTTTGGAGCAAAAATGAAGAAATTTCCCTTTTTTATTGCAAAAATTTATGCATTCTTATTATTTTTGTGCAAAAAGGCAGAAATTCCCCGTATTTTGGAGCAAAATTGCAGGAATTACTTTAATTGTGGGGCAAAAAGGCAGAAATTCCCTATATGTTGGGGCAAAATTCCAGAAATTTCCTTTATTTTGTGGCAAAATTGCAGAAATTTCACTTAATTTGGGGCCAAATTGTAGAAATTTCACTTATTTCAGGGAAAATAAGCAGAAATTTTCTTATTTTGGGGCTAAAAGGCAGAAATTCCTACTATTTTGTGGAAAAAAATCAGAAATTCCCCCTCTTTTGAAGTAAAAAGGCTGAAATTCCCCTTACTTTGGGGCAAAAAGGCAGTAATTTCCCTTATTTGGGGCAAAATTGCAGAAATTTCACTTATTTCATGGTAATAAGTCAGAAATTTTCCTTATTTTGGTGCAAAAAAGACAGGAATTCCATTTGTTTTGGTGGAAAAAGACAGAAATTTCACTTATTTAGAGGCAAAAAAGCAGAAATTCCCCTTATTTTGGAGCAAAAATGAAGAAATTTCCCTTTTTTATGGCAAAAAGGTATGCATTCTTCTTATTTTTGGGCAAAAAAGCAGTAATTCCACTTATTTTGGAGCAAAATTGAAGAAATTCCCCTAATTGTGGGGCAAAAAGCCAGAAATTCCCTATATGTTAGGGCTAAAATACAGAAATTCTCCTTATTTTGGGGCAAAACTCAGAAATTGCACATATTTTGGGGCAAAATTTCAGAAATTTCCCTTATATTGGGGCAAAATTGCAGAAATTTCACTTATTTTGGGGCAAAATTGCAGAAATTTCACTTATTTCAGGTAAAAATGTCAGAAATTTTTTTTATTTTAAAGCAAAAATGCAGAAATTCCTAATATTTTTGGCAAAAATGGAGAAATTCCCCTTATTTTGAGGTAAAAAGGATGAAATTCCCCTTATTTGGGGGCAAAAAGGCAGAAATTTTTCTTAATGTGGGGCAAAATTGCAGAAATTTTAATTATTTCAGTGTAATAAGTAAGATATTTTCCTTATTTTGTTGGCAAAAAAGACAGAAATTCCCTTTGTTTTTGGGGAAAAAGACAGAAATTCCACTTATTTAGAAGAAAAAAAGCAGAAATTCCCCTTATTTTAGAGCAAAAATTAAGAAATTTCCCATTTTATGCAAAAAGGTATGCATTCTTCTTATTTTCGGGCAAAAAGGCAGAAATTCCCCGTATTTTGGAGCAAAATTGCAGAAATTCCTCTAATTTCGTTGCAAAAAGGCAGAATTTCTTAATATGTTGGGGTAAAAAGACAGAAATTCTCTATATTTTGGGGCAAAGCACAGAAATTCCACTTATTTTGGGGCAAAAATCCAGAAATTTCCCTTATTTTGGAACAAAATTGCAGAAATTTGACTTATTTTGGGGCAAAATTGCAGAAATTTCACTTATATCAGGGTAATAAGTCAGAAATTTTCCTTATTTTGGGGCAAAAAAGACAGGAATTCCCTTTGTTTTGCTGGAAAGAGACAGAAATTCCACTTATTTAGAGGCAAAAAAGCATAAATTCCCCTTATTTTGGAGGAAAATGAAGAAATTTCCCTTTTTTATGGAAAAAAGTTATGCATTCTTCTTATTTTCGGGCTAAAAGGCAGTAATTCCCCGTATTTTGGAGCAAAATTGAAGAAATTCCCCTAATTGTGTGACAAAAAGTCAGAAATTCCCTATATGTTAGGGCAAAAATACAGAAATTCTCCTTATTTTGGGATTTAAACTCAGGAATTCCACATATTTTGAGGCAAAATTCCAGAAATTTCCCTTATATTGGGGCAAAATTGCAGAAATTTCACTTATTTTGGGGCAAAATTGCAGAAATTTCACTTATTTCAGGTAAAAATGGCAGAAATTTTCCTTATTTTAAAGTAAAAATTGAGAAATTCCTAATATTTTGGGCAAAAATCCAGAAATTCCCCTTATTTTGAGGTAAAAAGGCTGAAATTCCCCTTATTTGGGGGCAAAAAGGCAGAAATTTCTCTTATTTTGGCGCAAAATTGCAGAAATTTTACTTATTTCAGGGTAATAAGTCAGAAATTTTCCTTATTTTGGGGCAAAAAAGACAGAAATTCCCTTTGTTTTTGGGGAAAAAGAGAGAAATTCCACTTATTTAGAGGAAAAAAGCAGAAATTCCCCTTATTTTGGAGCAAAAATGAAGAAATTTCCCTTTTTTATGCAAAAAGGTATGCATTCTTCTCATTTTCGGGCAAAAAGGCAGTAATTCCCCGTATTTTGGAGCAAAATTGCAGAAATTCCCCTAATTGTGGGGCAAAAAGGCAGAAATTCCCAATATGTTGGGGCAAAAATAGATAAATTCTCCTTATTTTGGGGCAAAACACAGAAATTCCACTTATTTTGGGGCAAAATTCCAGAAATTTCCCTTATTCTGGGGCAAAATTGCAGAAATTTGACTTATTTTGGGGCAAAATTGCAGAAATTTCACTTATTTTAGAAAAAAATCAGAAATTTTCTTATTTTAGGGCAAAAAGGTAGAAATTTCTTTTATTTTGGTACAAAATTGCTGAAATTTTTCTCATTTTAATGCAAAAAGGCAAAAATTTCCCATATTTTGGGGCAAAAATGCAGTAATTCTCCTTATTTTGAGGTAGAAAGGTTGAAATTCCCCTTATTTGCGGGCAAAAAGGCAGAAATTTCCCTTATTTTGGGACAAAATTGCAGAAATTTCACTTATTTCAGAAAAAAAGCAGAAATTTTCTTATTTTAGGGCAAAAAGGTAGAAATTTCTTTTATTTTGGTACAAAATTGCTGAAATTTTTCTCATTTTGGGGCAAAAAAGCAAAAATTTCCCATATTTTGGGGCAAAAATGCAAAAATTCTCCTTATTTTGAGGTAGAAAGGTTGAAATTCCACTTATTTGTGGGCAAAAAGGCAGAAATTTCCCTTATTTTGGGGCAAAATTGCAGAAATTTCACTTATTTCAGGAAAATAAATCAGAAATTTTCCTTATTTTGGTGCAAAAAAGACAGAAATTCTCTTTATTTTGGGGCAAAGCACAGAAATTCCACTTATTTTGGGGCAAAATTCCAGAAATTTCCCTTATTTTGGGGCAAAATTGCAGAAATTTGACTTATTTTGGGGAAAAAATTGCAGAAATTTCACTTATATCAGGGTAATAAGTCAGAAATTTTCCTTATTTTGGGGCAAAAAAGACAGGAATTCCCTTTGTTTTGCTGGAAAGAGACAGAAATTCCACTTATTTAGAGGCAAAAAAGCATAAATTCCCCTTATTTTGGAGAAAAAATGAAGAAATTTCCATTTTTTATGGAAAAAAGTTATGCATTCTTCTTATTTTTGGGCTAAAAGGCAGTAATTCCCCGTATTTTGGAGCAAAATTGAAGAAATTCCCCTAATTGTGTGACAAAAAGTCAGAAATTCCCTATATGTTAGGGCAAAAATACAGAAATTCTCCTTATTTTGGGATTTAAACTCAGAAATTCCACATATTTTGAGGCAAAATTCCAGAAATTTCCGTTATATTGGGGCAAAATTGCAGAAATTTCACTTATTTTGGGGCAAAATTGCAGAAATTTCACTTATTTCAGGTAAAAATGGCAGAAATTTTCCTTTTTTAAAGCAAAAATTAAGAAATTCCTAATATTTTGGGCAAAAATCCAGAAATTCCCCTTATTTTGAGGTAAAAAGGCTGAAATTCCCATTATTTGGGGGCAAAAAGGCAGAAATTTCCCTTATTTTGGGGCAAAATTGCAGAAATTTTACTTATTTCAGGGTAATAAGTCAGAAATTTTCCTTATTTTGTGGCAAAAAGACAGAAATTCCCTTTGTTTTTGGGGAAAAAGACAGAAATTCCACTTATTTAGAGGAAAAAAGCAGAAATTCCCCTTATTTTGGAGCAAAAATGAAGAAATTTCCCTTTTTTATGCAAAAAGGTATGCATTCTTCTCATTTTCTGGCAAAAAGGCAGTAATTCCCCGTATTTTGGAGCAAAATTGCAGAAATTCCCCTAATTGTGGGGCAAAAAGGCAGAAATTCCCAATATGTTGGGGCAAAAATAGATAAATTCTCCTTATTTTGGGGCAAAACACAGAAATTCCACTTATTTTGGGGCAAAATTCCAGAAATTTCCCTTATTTTGGGGCAAAATTGCAGAAATTTGACTTATTTTGGGGCAAAATTGCAAAAATTTCACTTATTTTAGAAAAAAATCAGAAATTTTCTTATTTTAGGGCAAAAAGGTAGAAATTTCTTTTATTTTGGTACAAAATTGCTGAAATTTTTCTCATTTTAATGCAAAAAGGCAAAAATTTCCCATATTTTGGGGCAAAAATGCAGAAATTCTTTTTATTTTGAGGTAGAAAGTTTGAAATTCCCCTTATTTGCGGGCAAAAAGGCAGAAATTTCCCTTATTTTGGGACAAAATTGCAGAAATTTCACTTATTTCAGAAAAAAAGCAGAATTTTTCTTATTTTAGGGCAAAAAGGTAGAAATTTCTTTTATTTTGGTACAAAATTGCTGAAATTTTTCTCATTTTGGGGCAAAAAAGCAAAAATTTCCCATATTTTGGGGCAAAAATGCAAAAGTTCTCCTTATTTTGAGGTAGAAAGGTTGAAATTCCCCTTATTTGCGGGCAAAAAGGCAGAAATTTCCCTTATTTTGGGGCAAAATTGCAGAAATTTCACTTATTTCAGGAAAATAAATCAGAAATTTTCCTTATTTTGGTGCAAAAAAGACAGAAATTCCCTTTTTTGGGGGGAAAAAGACCGAAATTCCACTTATTTTGAGCTAAAAAAGCAGAAATTCCCCTTATTTTGGAGCAAAAATGAAGAAATTTCCCTTTTTTATTGCAAAAATTTATGCATTCTTATTTTTGGGCAAAAAGGCAGAAATTCCCCGTATTTTGGAGCAAAATTGCAGGAATTACTTTAATTGTTGGGCAAAAAGGCAGAAATTCCCCTTATTTTGGGGCAAAATTCCAGAAATTTTCTTTATTTTGTGGCAAAATTGCAGAAATTTCACTTAATTTGGGGCCAAATTGTAGAAATTTCATTTATTTCAGGGAAAATAAGCAGAAATTTTCTTATTTTGTGGCAAAAAGGCAGATATTCCTAATATTTTGTGGCAAAAATGCAGAAATTCCCCCTATTTTGAGGTAAAAAGTATGAAATTCCCCTTATTTGGGGGCAAAAATGCAGAAATTTCTCTTATTTTGCAACAAAATTGCAGAAATTCCACTTACTTCAGGGTAATAAGTCAGAAATTTTCTTTATTTTGGGGCAAAAAAGACAGAAATTCCCTTTGTTTTGAGTGAAAAATAAAAAATTCCACTTATTTAGAGGCAAAAGAACAGAAATTCCCCTTATTTTGGAGCAAAAATGAAGAAATTTCCCTTTTTTATGGGAAAAAGTTATGCATTGTTCTTATTTTCGGGCAAAAAGGCAGAAATTCCCTATATGTTAGGGCAAAAAGACAGAAATTCTCCTTATGTTGGGGTAAAACTCAGAAATTCCACTGATTTTGGGGCTAAATTCCTGAAATTTTCCTTATTTTGGGGCAAAAAGGCAATAATTCCCCGTATTTTGGAGCAAAATTGCAGAAATTCCCCTAATTGTGGGGCAAAAAGGCAGAAATTCCCAATATGTTGGGGCAAAAATAGAGAAATTCTCTCTATTTTAGGGCAAAACAAAGAAATTCCACTTATTTTGGGACAAAATTCCAGAAATTTCTCTTATTTTGGGGCAAAATTGCAGAAATTTGACTTATTTTGGGGCAAAATTGCAGAAATTTCACTTATTTCAGAAAAAAGCAGAAATTTTCTTATTTTAGGGCAAAAAGGTAGAAATTTCTTTTATTTTGGTACAAAATTGCTGAAATTTTTCTCATTTTAATGCAAAAAGGCAAAAATTTCCCATATTTTGGGGCAAAAATGCAGAAATTCTCCTTATTTTGAGGTAGAAAGGTTGAAATTCCCCTTATTTGCGGGCAAAAAGGCAGAAATTTCCCTTATTTTGGGACAAAATTGCAGAAATTTCACTTATTTCAGAAAAAAAGCAGAAATTTTCTTATTTTACGGCAAAAAGGTAGAAATTTCTTTTATTTTGGTACAAAATTGCTGAAATTTTTCTCATTTTGGGGCAAAAAAGCAAAAATTTCCCATATTTTGGGGCAAAAATGCAAAAATTCTCCTTATTTTGAGGTAGAAAGGTTGAAATTCCCCTTATTTGCGGGCAAAAAGGCTGAAATTTCCCTTATTTTGGGGCAAAATTGCAGAAATTTCACTTATTTCAGGAAAATAAATCAGAAATTTTTCTTATTTTGGTGCAAAAAAGACAGAAATTCCCTTTGTTTCGGGGGGAAAAGACCGAAATTCCACTTATTTAGAGGCAAAAAAGCAGAAATTCCCCTTATTTTGGAGCAAAAATGAAGAAATTTCCCTTTTTTATGGCAAAAAGGTATGCATTCTTCTTATTTTCGGGCAAAAAGGCAGTAATTCCACTTATTTTGGAGCAAAATTGAAGAAATTCCCCTAATTGTGGGGCAAAAAGGCAGAAATTCCCTATATGTTAGGGCTAAAATACAGAAATTTTCCTTATTTTGGGGCAAAACTCAGAAATTGCACATATTTTGGGGCAAAATTCCAGAAATTTCCCTTATATTGGGGCAAAATTGCAGAAATTTCACTTATTTTGGGGCAAAATTGCAGAAATTTCACTTATTTCAGGTAAAAATGGCAGAAATTTTTTTTATTTTAAAGCAAAAATGCAGAAATTCCTAATATTTTTGGCAAAAATGGAGAAATTCCCCTTATTTTGAGGTAAAAAGGATGAAATTCCCCTTATTTGGGGGCAAAAAGGCAGAAATTTCCCTTATTGTGGGGCAAAATTGCAGAAATTTTAATTATTTCAGTGTAATAAGTAAGATATTTTCTTTATTTTGTTGGCAAAAAAGACAGAAATTCTCTTTGTTTTTGGGGAAAAAGACAGAAATTCCACTTATTTAGAAGAAAAAAAGCAGAAATTCCCCTTATTTTGGAGCAAAAATGAAGAAATTTCCCTTTTTTATGCAAAAAGGTATGCATTCTTCTTATTTTCGGGCAAAAAGGCAGAAATTCCCCGTATTTTGGAGCAAAATTACAGAAAATCCTCTAATTTCGTTGCAAAAAGGCAGAATTTCTTAATATGTTGGGGTAAAAAGACAGAAATTCTCCTTATTTTGGGGCAAAGCACAGAAATTTCACTTATTTTGGGGCAAAATTCCAGAAATTTCCCTTATTTTGGGGCAAAATTGCAGAAATTTGACTTATTTTGGGGCAAAATTGCAGAAATTTCACTTATTTCAGGGTAATAAGTCAGAAATTTTCCTTATTTTGGGGCAAAAAAGACAGGAATTCCCTTTGTTTTGCTGGAAAGAGACAGAAATTCCACTTATTTAGAGGCAAAAAAGCATAAATTCCCCTTATTTTGGAGGAAAAATGAAGAAATTTCCCTTTTTTATGGAAAAAAGTTATGCATTCTTCTTATTTTCGGGCTAAAAAGCAGTAATTCCCCTTATTTTGGAGCAAAATTGAAGAAATTCCCCTAATTGTGTGACAAAAAGTCAGAAATTCCCTATATGTTAGGGCAAAAATACAGAAATTCTCCTTATTTTGGGATTTAAACTCAGAAATTCCACACATTTTGAGGCAAAATTCCAGAAATTTCCCTTATATTGGGGCAAAATTGCAGAAATTTCACTTATTTTGGGGCAAAATTGCAGAAATTTCACTTATTTCAGGTAAAAATGGCAGAAATTTTCCTTATTTTAAAGCAAAAATGAAGAAATTCCTAATATTTTGGGCAAAAATCCAGAAATTCCCTTTATTTTGAGGTAAAAAGGCTGAAATTCCCCTTATTTGGGGGCAAAAAGGCAGAAATTTCCCTTATTTTGTGGCAAAATTGCAGAAATTTTACTTATTTCAGGGTAATAAGTCAGAAATTTTCCTTATTTTGGGGCAAAAAAGACAGAAATTCCCTTTGTTTTGGGGGAAAAAGACAGAAATTCTACTTATTTAGAGGAAAAAAGCAGAAATTCCCCTTATTTTGGAGCAAAAATGAAGAAATTTCCCTTTTTTATGCAAAAAGGTATGCATTCTTCTTATTTTCGGGCAAAAAGGCAGAAATTCCCCGTATTTTGGAGCAAAATTGCAGAAATTCCTCTAATTACTGGGCAAAAAGACAGAAATTCTTAATATGTTGGGGTAAAAAGACAGGAATTTTTCTTATTTTGGGGCAAAACACAGAAATTCCACTTATTTTGGGGCAAAATTCCAGAAATTTCCCTTATTTTGGGGCAAAATTGCAGAAATTTGACTTATTTTGTGTCAAAATTGCAGAAATTTCACTTATTTCAAAAAAAAAGCAGAAATTGTCTTATTTTGGGGCAAAAAGGCAGAAATTTCCCATATTTTGGAGCAAAATTGCAGAAATTCCTCTAATTGCTGGGTAAAAGACAGAAATTCTCCTCATTTTGGGGCAAAACACAGAAAATCCACTTATTTTGGGGCAAAATTCCAGAAATTTCCTCTATTTTGGGGCAACATTGCAGAAATTGTCTTATTTTAGGGCAAAATTGCAGAAATTTCACTTATTTCATAAAAAAGCAGAAATTTTCTTATTTTGGGGCAAAAAGGCAGAAATTTCTTCTATTTTGGTACAAAATTGCTGAAATTTTTCTCATTTTGGGGAAAAAAGGCAGAAATTTCCCATATTTTGGGGCAAAAATGCAGAAATTCTCCTTATTTTGAGGTTAAAAGGTTGAAATTCCCCTTATTTGGGGGCAAAAAAGCAGAAAATTCCCTTATTTTGGGGCAAAATTGCAGAAATTTCACTTATTTTAGGGTAAGAAATCAGAAATTTTCCTTATTTTGGTGCAAAAGAACAGAAATTCTTTTTGTTTTAGGGGAAAAAGACCGAAATTCCACTTATTTAGAGGCACAAAAGCCGAAATTCCCCTTATTTTGGAGCAAAAATGAAAAAATTTCCCTTTTTATGGCAAAATTTATGCATTCTTCTTATTTTTGGGCAAAAAGGCAGAAATTCCCCGTATTTTGGAGCAAAATTGCAGGAATTCCTTTAATTGTGGGGCAAAAAGGCAGAAATTCTCTATATGTTGGGGCAAATTCCAGAAATTTCCCTTATTTTGTGGCAAAATTTCACTTAATTTGGGGCCAAATTGCAGAAATTTCACGTATTGCAAGGAAAATAAGCAGAAACTTTCCTTATTTTGGGGCTAAAAGGCAGAAATTCCTAATATTTTGTGGCAAAAATGCAGAAATTCACCCTATTTTGAGGTAAAAATGCTGAAATTCCCCTTATTTGGGAGCAAAAAGGCAGAAATTTCCCTTATTTGGGGTAAAATTGAAGAAATTTCACTTATTTCAGGGTAATAAGTCAGAAATTTTCCTTATTTTGGAGCAAAAAAGACAGGAATTCCCTTTGTTATGGTGGAAAAAGACAGAAATTCCACTTATTTAGAGGCAAAAAAGCAGAAATTCCCCTTATTTTAGAGCAAAAATGAAGAAATTTCCATTTTTTATGGCAAAATTTATGCATTCTTCTTATTTTTGGGCAAAAAGGCAGAAATTCCCCGTATTTTGGAGCAAAATTGCAGGAATTCCTTTAATTGTGGGGCAAAAAGGAAGAAATTCCCTACATGTTTCGGCAAATTCCAGAAATTTCCCTTATTTTGTGGCAAAATTACAGAAATTTCACTTAATTTGGGGCCAAGTTGCAGAAATTTCATGTACTTCAGGGAAAATAAGCAGAAATTTTCTTATTTTGGGGCTAAAAGGCAGAAATTCCTAATATTTTGTAGCAAAAATGCAGAAATTCACCCTATTTTGAGGTAAAAAGGCTGAAATTCCCCTTATTTCGGGGTAAAAAAGGCAGAAATTTCCCTTATTTGGGGTAAAATTGCAGAAATTTCACTTATTTCAGGGTAATAAGTCAGAAATTTTCTTTATTTTGGGGCAAAAAAGACAGGAATTCTTTTTGTTTTGCTGGAAAGAGACAGAAATTCCACTTATTTAGAGGCAAAAAAGCAGAAATTCCCCTTATTTTGAGGCAAAAATGAAAAAATTTCTCTTTTTTATGGCAAAAAGTTATGCATTCTTCTTATTTTCGGGTAAAAAGGCAGTAATTCCCCGTATTTTGGAGCAAAATTGAAGAAATTCCTCTAATTGTGTGGCAAAAAGGCAGAAAATCCCTATATGTTAGGGCAAAAATACAGAAATTCTCCTTATTTTGAGATTAAAACTCAGAAATTCCACATATTTTGGGGCAAAATTCCAGAAATTTCTCTTATATTGGGGCAAAATTGAAGAAATTTTACTTATTTTGGGGCACAATTGCCGAAATTTCACTTATTTCGTGTAAAAATGGCAGAAATTTTCCTTATTTTAAAGAAAAAATGCAGAAATTCCTAATATTTTTGGCAAAAATGCAGAAATTCCCCTTATTTTGAGGTAAAAAGGCTGAAATTCCCCTTATTTGGGGGAAAAAAGGCAGAAATTTCCCTTATTTTTGGGCAAAATTGCAGAAATTTTACATATTTCAGGGTAATAAGTCAGAAATTTTCCTTATTTTGGGGCAAAAAACACAGAAATTCTCTTTGTTTTTGGGGAAAAAGACAGAAATTCCACTTATTTAGAGGAAAAAAAGCAGAAATTCCCCTTATTTTGGAGCAAAAATGAAGAAATTTTCCTTTTTTATGCAAAAAGGTATGCATTCTTCTTATTTTCGGGCAAAAAAACAGAAATTCCCCATATTTTGGAGCAAAATTGCAGAAATTCTTCTAATTGCTGGGTAAAAGGCAGAAATTCTTAATATGTTGGGGTAAAAAGACAGAAATTCTCCTTATTTTGGGGCAAAACACAGAAATTCCACTTATTTTGGGGCAAAATTCCAGAAATTTCCATTATTTTGGGGCAAAATTGCAGAAATTACACTTATTTCAGAAAAAAAGCAGAAATTTTCTTATTTTGGGGCAAAAAGGCAGAAATTTCTTTTATTTTGTTTCAAAATTGCTGAAATTTTTCTCATTTTGGGGCAAAAAAGCAAAAATTTCTCATATTTTGGGGCAAAAATGCAGAAATTCCCCCTATTTTGAGGTAAAAAGGCTGAAATTCACCTTATTTGGGGACAAAAAGGCAAAAATTTTTATTTGGGGCAAAATTGCAGAAATTTCACTTATTTCAGGGTAATAAGTCAGAAATTTACCTTATTTTGTGGCAAAAAACAGGAATTCCTTTTGTTTTGGTGGAAAAAGACAGAAATTCCACTTATTTAGAGGCAAAAAAGCAGAAATTTCCCTTATTTTGGAGCAAAAATGAAGAAATTTCCTCTTTATGGCAAAAATTTATGTATTCTTCTTATTTTGGGTAAAAAGGCAGAAATTCCCCGTATTTTGGAGCAAAATTGCAGAAATTCCCCTAACTGTGGGGCAAAAAGGCAGAAATTCCCTATATGTTAGGGAAAAAATAAAGAAATTCTCTTTATTTTGGGGCAAAACTCAGAAATTCCACATATATTGGGGCAAAATTCCAGAAATTTCCCTTATTTTGGGGAAAAATTGCAGAAATTTCACTTATTTTGGGGCATAATTGCAGAAATTCTCCTTATTTTGGAGCAAAATGCAGAAATTCCTAATATTTTTTGGCAAAAATGCAGAAATTCCCCTTATTTTGAGGTAAAAAGGCTGAAATTACCCTTTTTTGGGGGCAAAAAGGCAGAAATTTCCCTTATTTTGGAGCAAAATTGCAGAAATTTCACTTATTTCAGGGTAATAAGTCAGAAATTTTCTTTATTTTGGGGCAAAAAAGACAGAAATTCCCTTTGTTTTTGGGGAAAAAGACAGAAATTCCACTTATTTAAAGGCAAAAAAGCAGAAATTCCCCTTATTTTGGAGCAAAAATGAAGAAATATCCCTTTTTTATGGCAAAAAGTTATGCATTCTTTTTATTTTCGGGCAAAAAGGCAGAAATTCCCTGTATTTTAGAGCAAAATTGCAGAAATTCCTCTAATTGTGGGGCAAAATGGCAGAAATTCCCAATATGTTGGGACAAAAATACATAAATTCTCCTTATTTTGGGACAAAACACAGAAATTCCACTTATTTTGGGAAAAAATTCCAGAAATTTCCATTATTTTGGGGCAAAATTGCAGAAATTTGACTTATTTTGGAGCAAAATTGCAGAAATTTCTCTTATTTCAGGGTAATAAATCAAAAATTTTCCTTATTTTGGTGCAAAAATGACAGAAATTCCTTTTGTTTTGGGGGAAAAAGACAGAAATTCCACTTATTTAGAGGCAAAAATGCAGAAATTCCCATTATTTTGGAGCAAAAATGAAGATATTTCCCTTTTTTATGGCAAAAATTTATGCATTCTTCTTATTTTTGGGAAAAAGGCAGAAATTCCCCGTATTTTGGAGCAAATTGCAGGTATTCCTTTAATTGTGGGGCAAAAAGGCAGAAATTCCCTATATGTTGGGGCAAAATTCCAGAAATTTCCCTTCTTTTGGGGCAAAATTGCACAAATTTCACTTATTTTGGGGCAAAATTGCAGAAATTCCACTTATTTCAGGTAAAAATGGCAGAAATTTTCATTATTTTGGAGCAAAAAGGCAGAAATTCCTAATATTTTGTCGCAAAAATGCAGAAATTCCCCTTATTTTGAGGTAAAAAGGCTTAAATTCCCCTTATTTGGGGGTAAAAAGCAGAAATTTCCTTTATTTTGGGGCAAAATTGCAGAAATTTCACTTATTTCAGGGTAATAAGTCAGAAATTTTCCTTATTTTAGGGCAAAAAAGACAGAAATTCCCTTTGTTTTGAGGGAAAAAGACAAAAATTCCACTTATTTAGAGGCAAAAAAGCAGAAATTCCCCTTATTTTGGAGCAAAAATGAAGAAATTTCGCTTTGTTATGGCAAAAATTATGCATTCTTCTTATTTTCGGGCAAAAAGGCAGAAATTTCCCGTATTTTGGAGCAAAATTGCAGGAATTCCTTTAATTGTGGGGCAAAAAGGCAGAAATTCACAATATGTTGGGGAAAAAAGACAGAAATTCTCATTATTTTTGGGCAAAACACAGAAATTCCACTTATTTTGGGGCAAAATTCCAGTAATTTCCGTTATTTTGGGGCAAAATTGCAGAAATTTGATTTATTTTGGGGCAAAAAGGCAGAAATTTCTCATATTTTGGAGAAAAATGCAGAAATTCTCTTTTTTGAGGTAAAAAGTTTGAAATTCCCCTTATTTGGGGGCAAAAACGCAGAAACTTCCCTTATTTTGGGGCAAAATTGCAGAAATTTCACTTATTTCAGGATAATAAATCAGAAATTTTTTTTTATTTTGGTGCAAAAAAGACAGAAATTCCTTTTGTTTTGCGGAAAAAAAACAGAAATTCCACTTATTTAGAGGCAAAAAAGCAGAAATTCCCATTATTTTGGAGCAAAAATGAAGAAATTTCTCTTTTTTATGGCACAAATTTATGCATTCCTTTTATTTTTGGGCAAAAATGCAGGAATTCCCCGTATTTAAAGCAAAATTGCAGGAATTTATTTAATTGTGGGGCAAAAAGGCAGAAATTCCCTATATGTTGGGGCAAAATTCTAGAAATTTCCCTTCTTTTGGGGCAAAATTGAAGAAATTTCACTTATTTTGGGGCAAAATTGCAGAAATTTCACTTAATTCAAGTAAAAATGGCAGAAATTTTCATTATTTTGGAGCAAAATTGCAGAAATTCCTAATATTTTGTGGCAAAAATGCAGAAATTACTCTTATTTTGAGGTAAAAAGGCTGAAATTCCCCTTATTTGGGAGCAAAAAGGCAGAAATTTCCCTTATTTTTGGGCAAAATTGCAGAAATTTCACTTATTTCAGGGTAATATGTCAGAAATTTTCCTTATTTTGGTGCAGAAAAGACAGAAATTCCTTTTGTTTTTGGAAAAAGACAGAAATTCCATTTATTTAGAGGCAAAAAAGCAGAAATTCCCCTTATTTTGGAGCAAAAATGAAGAAATTACTTTTTTTTATGGCAAAAAGTTATGCATTCTTTTTATTTTCGGGCAAAAAGGCAGAAATTCCCTGTATTTTAGAGCAAAATTGCAGAAATTCCTCTAATTGTGGGGCAAAATGGCAGAAATTCCCAATATGTTGGGGCAAAAATACAGAAATTCTCCTTATTTTGGGGCAAAACACAGAAATTCCACTTATTTTGGGGCAAAATTCCAGAAATTTTCCTTATTTTGGGGCAAAATTTAAGAAATTTGACTTATTTTGCAGCAAAATTGCAGAAATTTCACTTATTTCAGGGCAATAAATCAGAAATTTTCCTTATTTTGGTGCAAAAAAGACAGAAATTCCTTTTGTTTTGGGGGAAAAAGACAGAAATTCCACTTATTTAGAGGCAAAAATGCAGAAATTCCCATTATTTTGGAGCAAAAATGAAGAAATTTCCCTTTTTTATGGCAAAAATTTATGCATTCTTCTTATTTTTGGGAAAAAGGCAGAAATTCCCCGTATTTTGGAGCAAATTGCAGGTATTCCTTTAATTGTGGGGCAAAAAGGCAAAAATTCCCTATATGTTGGGGCAAAATTCCAGAAATTTCCCTTCTTTTGGGGCAAAATTGCACAAATTTCACTTATATTGGGGCAAAATTGCTGAAATTCCACTTATTTCAGGGAAAATAAGCAGAAATTTTCTTATTTTGGAGCAAAAAGGCAGAAATTCCTAATATTTTGTCGCAAAAATGCAGAAATTCTCTTTATTTTGAGGTAAAAAGGCTTAAATTCCCCTTATTTGGGGACAAAAAGGCAGAAATTTCCCTTATTTTGGGGCAAAATTGCAGAAATTTCACTTATTTAAGGGTAATAAGTCAGAAATTTTCTTTATTTTGGGGCAAAAAAGACAGAAATTCCCTTTGTTTTTGGGGAAAAAGACAGAAATTCCACTTATTTAGAGGCAAAAAAGCAGAAATTCCTTTTATTTTGGAGCAAAAATGAAGAAATTTCTCTTTGTTATGGCAAAAATTATGCATTCTTCTTATTTTCGGGCAAAAAGGAAGAAATTTTTCGTATTTTGGAGCAAAATTGCAGAAATTCCTTTAATTGTGGGGCAAAAAGGCAGAAATTCCCAATATATTGGGGAAAAAAGACAGAAATTCTCCTTATTTTTGGGCAAAACACAGAAATTCCACTTATTTTGGGGCAAAATTCCAGTAATTTCCCTTATTTCGGGGCAAAATTGCAGAAATTTGACTTATTTTGGGGCAAAAAGGCAGAAATTTCTCATATTTTGGAGAAAAATGCAGAAATTCTCTTTATTTTGAGGTAAAAAGTTTGAAATTCCCCTTATTTGGGGGCAAAAACGCAGAAATTTCCCTTATTTTGGGGCAAAATTGCAGAAATTTCACTTATTTTAGGGTAATAAATCAGAAATTTTATTTATTTTGAGGCAAAAAAGACAGAAATTCTTTTTGTTTTGGGGGAAAAAGACAGAAATTCCACTTATTTAGAGGCAAAAAAGCAGAAATTCCCATTATTTTGGAGCAAAAATGAAGAAATTTCCCTTTTTTATGGCACAAATTTATGCATTCTTTTTATTTTTGGGCAAAAAGGCAGGAATTCCCCGTATTTAAAGCAAAATTGCAGGAATTTATTTAATTGTGGGGCAAAAAGGCAGAAATTCCCTATATTTTGGGGCAAAATTCTAGAAATTTCCCTCTTTTGGGGCAAAATTGAAGAAATTTCACTTATTTTGGGGCAAAATTGCAGAAATTTCACTTAATTCAAGTAAAAATGGAAGAAATTTTCCTTATTTTGGAGCAAAAAGGCAGAAATTCCTAATATTTTGTGGCAAAAATGCAGAAATTCCCCTTATTTTGAAGTAAAAGTGCTGAAATTCCCCTTATTTGGGGGCAAAAAGGCAGAAATTTCCCTTATTTGGGGTAAAATTGCAGAAATTTCACTTATTTCAGGGTAATAAGTCAGAAATTTTCCTTATTTTGGGGCAAAAAAGACAGAAATTCCCTTTGTTTTTGGGGAAAAATACAAAAATTCCACTTATTTAGAGGCAAAAAAGCAGAAATTCCCCTTATTTAGGAGCACAAATGAAGAAATTTCCCTTTTTATGGCAAAAAGGTATGCATTCTTCTTATTTTCGGGCAAAAAGGCAGAAATTTCCCGTATTTTGGAGCAAAATTGCAGAAATTCCCCTAATTGTGGGGCAAAAAGGCAGAAATTCCCAATATATTGGGGAAAAAAGACAGAAATTCTCCTTATTTTTGGGCAAAACACAGAAATTCCACTTATTTTGGGGCAAAATTCCAGTAATTTCCCTTATTTCGGGGCAAAATTGCAGAAATTTGACTTATTTTGGGGCAAAAAGGCAGAAATTTCTCATATTTTGGAGAAAAATGCAGAAATTCTCTTTATTTTGAGGTAAAAAGTTTGAAATTCCCCTTATTTGGGGGCAAAAACGCAGAAATTTCCCTTATTTTGGGGCAAAATTGCAGAAATTTCACTTATTTCAGGGTAATAAATCAGAAATTTTATATATTTTGAGGCAAAAAAGACAGAAATTCTTTTTGTTTTGGGGGAAAAAGACAGAAATTCCACTTATTTAGAGGCAAAAAAGCAGAAATTCCCATTATTTTGGAGCAAAAATGAAGAAATTTCCCTTTTTTATGGCACAAATTTATGCATTCTTTTTATTTTTGGGCAAAAAGGCAGGAATTCCCCGTATTGAAAGCAAAATTGCAGGAATTTATTTGATTGTGGGGCAAAAAGGCAGAAATTCCCTATATTTTGGGGCAAAATTCTAGAAATTTCCCTTCTTTTGGGGCAAAATTGAAGAAATTTCACTTATTTTGGGGCAAAATTGCAGAAATTCCCTTTGTTTTGGGGGAAAAAGACAGAAATTCTACTTATTTAGAGGAAAAAAGCAGAAATTCCCCTTATTTTGGAGCAAAAATGAAGAAATTTCCCTTTTTTATGCAAAAAGGTATGCATTCTTCTTATTTTCGGGCAAAAAGGCAGAAATTCCCCGTATTTTGGAGCAAAATTGCAGAAATTCCTCTAATTACTGGGCAAAAAGACAGAAATTCTTAATATGTTGGGGTAAAAAGACAGGAATTTTTCTTATTTTGGGGCAAAACACAGAAATTCCACTTATTTTGGGGCAAAATTCCAGAAATTTCCCTTATTTTGGGGCAAAATTGCAGAAATTTGACTTATTTTGTGTCAAAATTGCAGAAATTTCACTTATTTCAAAAAAAAAGCAGAAATTGTCTTATTTTGGGGCAAAAAGGCAGAAATTTCCCATATTTTGGAGCAAAATTGCAGAAATTCCTCTAATTGCTGGGTAAAAGACAGAAATTCTCCTCATTTTGGGGCAAAACACAGAAAATCCACTTATTTTGGGGCAAAATTCCAGAAATTTCCTCTATTTTGG
The DNA here is from genome assembly GCF_963924665.1 of Micromys minutus. Lineage (NCBI taxonomy): Eukaryota > Metazoa > Chordata > Mammalia > Rodentia > Muridae > Micromys > Micromys minutus. Next base: position 1,952,084 of record NW_027667133.1, on the reverse strand, counting down.
GGCAACATTGCAGAAATTGTCTTATTTTAGGGCAAAATTGCAGAAATTTCACTTATTTCATAAAAAAGCAGAAATTTTCTTATTTTGGGGCAAAAAGGCAGAAATTTCTTCTATTTTGGTACAAAATTGCTGAAATTTTTCTCATTTTGGGGAAAAAAGGCAGAAATTTCCCATATTTTGGGGCAAAAATGCAGAAATTCTCCTTATTTTGAGGTTAAAAGGTTGAAATTCCCCTTATTTGGGGGCAAAAAAGCAGAAAATTCCCTTATTTTGGGGCAAAATTGCAGAAATTTCACTTATTTTAGGGTAAGAAATCAGAAATTTTCCTTATTTTGGTGCAAAAGAACAGAAATTCTTTTTGTTTTAGGGGAAAAAGACCGAAATTCCACTTATTTAGAGGCACAAAAGCCGAAATTCCCCTTATTTTGGAGCAAAAATGAAAAAATTTCCCTTTTTATGGCAAAATTTATGCATTCTTCTTATTTTTGGGCAAAAAGGCAGAAATTCCCCGTATTTTGGAGCAAAATTGCAGGAATTCCTTTAATTGTGGGGCAAAAAGGCAGAAATTCTCTATATGTTGGGGCAAATTCCAGAAATTTCCCTTATTTTGTGGCAAAATTTCACTTAATTTGGGGCCAAATTGCAGAAATTTCACGTATTGCAAGGAAAATAAGCAGAAACTTTCCTTATTTTGGGGCTAAAAGGCAGAAATTCCTAATATTTTGTGGCAAAAATGCAGAAATTCACCCTATTTTGAGGTAAAAATGCTGAAATTCCCCTTATTTGGGAGCAAAAAGGCAGAAATTTCCCTTATTTGGGGTAAAATTGAAGAAATTTCACTTATTTCAGGGTAATAAGTCAGAAATTTTCCTTATTTTGGAGCAAAAAAGACAGGAATTCCCTTTGTTATGGTGGAAAAAGACAGAAATTCCACTTATTTAGAGGCAAAAAAGCAGAAATTCCCCTTATTTTAGAGCAAAAATGAAGAAATTTCCATTTTTTATGGCAAAATTTATGCATTCTTCTTATTTTTGGGCAAAAAGGCAGAAATTCCCCGTATTTTGGAGCAAAATTGCAGGAATTCCTTTAATTGTGGGGCAAAAAGGAAGAAATTCCCTACATGTTTGGGCAAATTCCAGAAATTTCCCTTATTTTGTGGCAAAATTACAGAAATTTCACTTAATTTGGGGCCAAGTTGCAGAAATTTCATGTACTTCAGGGAAAATAAGCAGAAATTTTCTTATTTTGGGGCTAAAAGGCAGAAATTCCTAATATTTTGTAGCAAAAATGCAGAAATTCACCCTATTTTGAGGTAAAAAGGCTGAAATTCCCCTTATTTCGGGGTAAAAAAGGCAGAAATTTCCCTTATTTGGGGTAAAATTGCAGAAATTTCACTTATTTCAGGGTAATAAGTCAGAAATTTTCTTTATTTTGGGGCAAAAAAGACAGGAATTCTTTTTGTTTTGCTGGAAAGAGACAGAAATTCCACTTATTTAGAGGCAAAAAAGCAGAAATTCCCCTTATTTTGAGGCAAAAATGAAAAAATTTCTCTTTTTTATGGCAAAAAGTTATGCATTCTTCTTATTTTCGGGTAAAAAGGCAGTAATTCCCCGTATTTTGGAGCAAAATTGAAGAAATTCCTCTAATTGTGTGGCAAAAAGGCAGAAAATCCCTATATGTTAGGGCAAAAATACAGAAATTCTCCTTATTTTGAGATTAAAACTCAGAAATTCCACATATTTTGGGGCAAAATTCCAGAAATTTCTCTTATATTGGGGCAAAATTGAAGAAATTTTACTTATTTTGGGGCACAATTGCCGAAATTTCACTTATTTCGTGTAAAAATGGCAGAAATTTTCCTTATTTTAAAGCAAAAATGCAGAAATTCCTAATATTTTTGGCAAAAATGCAGAAATTCCCCTTATTTTGAGGTAAAAAGGCTGAAATTCCCCTTATTTGGGGGAAAAAAGGCAGAAATTTCCCTTATTTTTGGGCAAAATTGCAGAAATTTTACATATTTCAGGGTAATAAGTCAGAAATTTTCCTTATTTTGGGGCAAAAAACACAGAAATTCTCTTTGTTTTTGGGGAAAAAGACAGAAATTCCACTTATTTAGAGGAAAAAAAGCAGAAATTCCCCTTATTTTGGAGCAAAAATGAAGAAATTTTCCTTTTTTATGCAAAAAGGTATGCATTCTTCTTATTTTCGGGCAAAAAAACAGAAATTCCCCATATTTTGGAGCAAAATTGCAGAAATTCTTCTAATTGCTGGGTAAAAGGCAGAAATTCTTAATATGTTGGGGTAAAAAGACAGAAATTCTCCTTATTTTGGGGCAAAACACAGAAATTCCACTTATTTTGGGGCAAAATTCCAGAAATTTCCATTATTTTGGGGCAAAATTGCAGAAATTTGACTTATTTTGGGGCAAAATTGCAGAAATTACACTTATTTCAGAAAAAAAGCAGAAATTTTCTTATTTTGGGGCAAAAAGGCAGAAATTTCTTTTATTTTGTTTCAAAATTGCTGAAATTTTTCTCATTTTGGGGCAAAAAAGCAAAAATTTCTCATATTTTGGGGCAAAAATGCAGAAATTCCCCCTATTTTGAGGTAAAAAGGCTGAAATTCACCTTATTTGGGGACAAAAAGGCAAAAATTTTTATTTGGGGCAAAATTGCAGAAATTTCACTTATTTCAGGGTAATAAGTCAGAAATTTACCTTATTTTGTGGCAAAAAACAGGAATTCCTTTTGTTTTGGTGGAAAAAGACAGAAATTCCACTTATTTAGAGGCAAAAAAGCAGAAATTTCCCTTATTTTGGAGCAAAAATGAAGAAATTTCCTCTTTATGGCAAAAATTTATGTATTCTTCTTATTTTGGGTAAAAAGGCAGAAATTCCCCGTATTTTGGAGCAAAATTGCAGAAATTCCCCTAACTGTGGGGCAAAAAGGCAGAAATTCCCTATATGTTAGGGAAAAAATAAAGAAATTCTCTTTATTTTGGGGCAAAACTCAGAAATTCCACATATATTGGGGCAAAATTCCAGAAATTTCCCTTATTTTGGGGAAAAATTGCAGAAATTTCACTTATTTTGGGGCATAATTGCAGAAATTCTCCTTATTTTGGAGCAAAATGCAGAAATTCCTAATATTTTTTGGCAAAAATGCAGAAATTCCCCTTATTTTGAGGTAAAAAGGCTGAAATTACCCTTTTTTGGGGGCAAAAAGGCAGAAATTTCCCTTATTTTGGAGCAAAATTGCAGAAATTTCACTTATTTCAGGGTAATAAGTCAGAAATTTTCTTTATTTTGGGGCAAAAAAGACAGAAATTCCCTTTGTTTTTGGGGAAAAAGACAGAAATTCCACTTATTTAAAGGCAAAAAAGCAGAAATTCCCCTTATTTTGGAGCAAAAATGAAGAAATATCCCTTTTTTATGGCAAAAAGTTATGCATTCTTTTTATTTTCGGGCAAAAAGGCAGAAATTCCCTGTATTTTAGAGCAAAATTGCAGAAATTCCTCTAATTGTGGGGCAAAATGGCAGAAATTCCCAATATGTTGGGACAAAAATACATAAATTCTCCTTATTTTGGGACAAAACACAGAAATTCCACTTATTTTGGGAAAAAATTCCAGAAATTTCCATTATTTTGGGGCAAAATTGCAGAAATTTGACTTATTTTGGAGCAAAATTGCAGAAATTTCTCTTATTTCAGGGTAATAAATCAAAAATTTTCCTTATTTTGGTGCAAAAATGACAGAAATTCCTTTTGTTTTGGGGGAAAAAGACAGAAATTCCACTTATTTAGAGGCAAAAATGCAGAAATTCCCATTATTTTGGAGCAAAAATGAAGATATTTCCCTTTTTTATGGCAAAAATTTATGCATTCTTCTTATTTTTGGGAAAAAGGCAGAAATTCCCCGTATTTTGGAGCAAATTGCAGGTATTCCTTTAATTGTGGGGCAAAAAGGCAGAAATTCTCTATATGTTGGGGCAAAATTCCAGAAATTTCCCTCTTTTGGGGCAAAATTGCACAAATTTCACTTATTTTGGGGCAAAATTGCAGAAATTCCACTTATTTCAGGTAAAAATGGCAGAAATTTTCATTATTTTGGAGCAAAAAGGCAGAAATTCCTAATATTTTGTCGCAAAAATGCAGAAATTCCCCTTATTTTGAGGTAAAAAGGCTTAAATTCCCCTTATTTGGGGGTAAAAAGCAGAAATTTCCTTTATTTTGGGGCAAAATTGCAGAAATTTCACTTATTTCAGGGTAATAAGTCAGAAATTTTCCTTATTTTAGGGCAAAAAAGACAGAAATTCCCTTTGTTTTGAGGGAAAAAGACAAAAATTCCACTTATTTAGAGGCAAAAAAGCAGAAATTCCCCTTATTTTGGAGCAAAAATGAAGAAATTTCGCTTTGTTATGGCAAAAATTATGCATTCTTCTTATTTTCGGGCAAAAAGGCAGAAATTTCCCGTATTTTGGAGCAAAATTGCAGGAATTCCTTTAATTGTGGGGCAAAAAGGCAGAAATTCACAATATGTTAGGGAAAAAAGACAGAAATTCTCATTATTTTTGGGCAAAACACAGAAATTCCACTTATTTTGGGGCAAAATTCCAGTAATTTCCGTTATTTTGGGGCAAAATTGCAGAAATTTGATTTATTTTGGGGCAAAAAGGCAGAAATTTCTCATATTTTGGAGAAAAATGCAGAAATTCTCTTTTTTGAGGTAAAAAGTTTGAAATTCCCCTTATTTGGGGGCAAAAACGCAGAAACTTCCCTTATTTTGGGGCAAAATTGCAGAAATTTCACTTATTTCAGGATAATAAATCAGAAATTTTTTTTTATTTTGGTGCAAAAAAGACAGAAATTCCTTTTGTTTTGCGGAAAAAAAACAGAAATTCCACTTATTTAGAGGCAAAAAAGCAGAAATTCCCATTATTTTGGAGCAAAAATGAAGAAATTTCTCTTTTTTATGGCACAAATTTATGCATTCCTTTTATTTTTGGGCAAAAATGCAGGAATTCCCCGTATTTAAAGCAAAATTGCAGGAATTTATTTAATTGTGGGGCAAAAAGGCAGAAATTCCCTATATGTTGGGGCAAAATTCTAGAAATTTCCCTTCTTTTGGGGCAAAATTGAAGAAATTTCACTTATTTTGGGGTAAAATTGCAGAAATTTCACTTAATTCAAGTAAAAATGGCAGAAATTTTCATTATTTTGGAGCAAAATTGCAGAAATTCCTAATATTTTGTGGCAAAAATGCAGAAATTACTCTTATTTTGAGGTAAAAAGGCTGAAATTCCCCTTATTTGGGAGCAAAAAGGCAGAAATTTCCCTTATTTTTGGGCAAAATTGCAGAAATTTCACTTATTTCAGGGTAATATGTCAGAAATTTTCCTTATTTTGGTGCAGAAAAGACAGAAATTCCTTTTGTTTTTGGAAAAAGACAGAAATTCCATTTATTTAGAGGCAAAAAAGCAGAAATTCCCCTTATTTTGGAGCAAAAATGAAGAAATTACTTTTTTTTATGGCAAAAAGTTATGCATTCTTTTTATTTTCGGGCAAAAAGGCAGAAATTCCCTGTATTTTAGAGCAAAATTGCAGAAATTCCTCTAATTGTGGGGCAAAATGGCAGAAATTCCCAATATGTTGGGGCAAAAATACAGAAATTCTCCTTATTTTGGGGCAAAACACAGAAATTCCACTTATTTTGGGGCAAAATTCCAGAAATTTTCCTTATTTTGGGGCAAAATTTAAGAAATTTGACTTATTTTGCAGCAAAATTGCAGAAATTTCACTTATTTCAGGGCAATAAATCAGAAATTTTCCTTATTTTGGTGCAAAAAAGACAGAAATTCCTTTTGTTTTGGGGGAAAAAGACAGAAATTCCACTTATTTAGAGGCAAAAATGCAGAAATTCCCATTATTTTGGAGCAAAAATGAAGAAATTTCCCTTTTTTATGGCAAAAATTTATGCATTCTTCTTATTTTTGGGAAAAAGGCAGAAATTCCCCGTATTTTGGAGCAAATTGCAGGTATTCCTTTAATTGTGGGGCAAAAAGGCAAAAATTCCCTATATGTTGGGGCAAAATTCCAGAAATTTCCCTTCTTTTGGGGCAAAATTGCACAAATTTCACTTATATTGGGGCAAAATTGCTGAAATTCCACTTATTTCAGGGAAAATAAGCAGAAATTTTCTTATTTTGGAGCAAAAAGGCAGAAATTCCTAATATTTTGTCGCAAAAATGCAGAAATTCTCTTTATTTTGAGGTAAAAAGGCTTAAATTCCCCTTATTTGGGGACAAAAAGGCAGAAATTTCCCTTATTTTGGGGCAAAATTGCAGAAATTTCACTTATTTAAGGGTAATAAGTCAGAAATTTTCTTTATTTTGGGGCAAAAAAGACAGAAATTCCCTTTGTTTTTGGGGAAAAAGACAGAAATTCCACTTATTTAGAGGCAAAAAAGCAGAAATTCCTTTTATTTTGGAGCAAAAATGAAGAAATTTCTCTTTGTTATGGCAAAAATTATGCATTCTTCTTATTTTCGGGCAAAAAGGAAGAAATTTTTCGTATTTTGGAGCAAAATTGCAGAAATTCCTTTAATTGTGGGGCAAAAAGGCAGAAATTCCCAATATATTGGGGAAAAAAGACAGAAATTCTCCTTATTTTTGGGCAAAACACAGAAATTCCACTTATTTTGGGGCAAAATTCCAGTAATTTCCCTTATTTCGGGGCAAAATTGCAGAAATTTGACTTATTTTGGGGCAAAAAGGCAGAAATTTCTCATATTTTGGAGAAAAATGCAGAAATTCTCTTTATTTTGAGGTAAAAAGTTTGAAATTCCCCTTATTTGGGGGCAAAAACGCAGAAATTTCCCTTATTTTGGGGCAAAATTGCAGAAATTTCACTTATTTTAGGGTAATAAATCAGAAATTTTATTTATTTTGAGGCAAAAAAGACAGAAATTCTTTTTGTTTTGGGGGAAAAAGACAGAAATTCCACTTATTTAGAGGCAAAAAAGCAGAAATTCCCATTATTTTGGAGCAAAAATGAAGAAATTTCCCTTTTTTATGGCACAAATTTATGCATTCTTTTTATTTTTGGGCAAAAAGGCAGGAATTCCCCGTATTTAAAGCAAAATTGCAGGAATTTATTTAATTGTGGGGCAAAAAGGCAGAAATTCCCTATATTTTGGGGCAAAATTCTAGAAATTTCCCTCTTTTGGGGCAAAATTGAAGAAATTTCACTTATTTTGGGGCAAAATTGCAGAAATTTCACTTAATTCAAGTAAAAATGGAAGAAATTTTCCTTATTTTGGAGCAAAAAGGCAGAAATTCCTAATATTTTGTGGCAAAAATGCAGAAATTCCCCTTATTTTGAAGTAAAAGTGCTGAAATTCCCCTTATTTGGGGGCAAAAAGGCAGAAATTTCCCTTATTTGGGGTAAAATTGCAGAAATTTCACTTATTTCAGGGTAATAAGTCAGAAATTTTCCTTATTTTGGGGCAAAAAAGACAGAAATTCCCTTTGTTTTTGGGGAAAAATACAAAAATTCCACTTATTTAGAGGCAAAAAAGCAGAAATTCCCCTTATTTAGGAGCACAAATGAAGAAATTTCCCTTTTTATGGCAAAAAGGTATGCATTCTTCTTATTTTCGGGCAAAAAGGCAGAAATTTCCCGTATTTTGGAGCAAAATTGCAGAAATTCCCCTAATTGTGGGGCAAAAAGGCAGAAATTCCCAATATATTGGGGAAAAAAGACAGAAATTCTCCTTATTTTTGGGCAAAACACAGAAATTCCACTTATTTTGGGGCAAAATTCCAGTAATTTCCCTTATTTCGGGGCAAAATTGCAGAAATTTGACTTATTTTGGGGCAAAAAGGCAGAAATTTCTCATATTTTGGAGAAAAATGCAGAAATTCTCTTTATTTTGAGGTAAAAAGTTTGAAATTCCCCTTATTTGGGGGCAAAAACGCAGAAATTTCCCTTATTTTGGGGCAAAATTGCAGAAATTTCACTTATTTCAGGGTAATAAATCAGAAATTTTATATATTTTGAGGCAAAAAAGACAGAAATTCTTTTTGTTTTGGGGGAAAAAGACAGAAATTCCACTTATTTAGAGGCAAAAAAGCAGAAATTCCCATTATTTTGGAGCAAAAATGAAGAAATTTCCCTTTTTTATGGCACAAATTTATGCATTCTTTTTATTTTTGGGCAAAAAGGCAGGAATTCCCCGTATTGAAAGCAAAATTGCAGGAATTTATTTGATTGTGGGGCAAAAAGGCAGAAATTCCCTATATTTTGGGGCAAAATTCTAGAAATTTCCCTTCTTTTGGGGCAAAATTGAAGAAATTTCACTTATTTTGGGGCAAAATTGCAGAAATTTCACTTAATTCAAGTAAAAATGGAAGAAATTTTCCTTATTTTGGAGCAAAAAGGCAGAAATTCCTAATATTTTGTGGCAAAAATGCAGAAATTCCCCTTATTTTGAAGTAAAAGTGCTGAAATTCCCCTTATTTGGGGGCAAAAAGGCAGAAATTTCCCTTATTTGGGGTAAAATTGCAGAAATTTCACTTATTTCAGGGTAATAAGTCAGAAATTTTCCTTATTTTGGGGCAAAAAAGACAGAAATTCCCTTTGTTTTTGGGGAAAAATACAAAAATTCCACTTATTTAGAGGCAAAAAAGCAGAAATTCCCCTTATTTAGGAGCACAAATGAAGAAATTTCCCTTTTTATGGCAAAAAGGTATGCATTCTTCTTATTTTCGGGCAAAAAGGCAGAAATTTCCCGTATTTTGGAGCAAAATTGCAGAAATTCCCCTAATTGTGGGGCAAAAAGGCAGAAATTCCCAATATATTGGGGAAAAAAGACAGAAATTCTCCTTATTTTTGGGCAAAACACAGAAATTCCACTTATTTTGGGGCAAAATTCCAGTAATTTCCCTTATTTCGGGGCAAAATTGCAGAAATTTGACTTATTTTGGGGCAAAAAGGCAGAAATTTCTCATATTTTGGAGAAAAATGCAGAAATTCTCTTTATTTTGAGGTAAAAAGTTTGAAATTCCCCTTATTTGGGGGCAAAAACGCAGAAATTTCCCTTATTTTGGGGCAAAATTGCAGAAATTTCACTTATTTCAGGGTAATAAATCAGAAATTTTATATATTTTGAGGCAAAAAAGACAGAAATTCTTTTTGTTTTGGGGGAAAAAGACAGAAATTCCACTTATTTAGAGGCAAAAAAGCAGAAATTCGCATTATTTTGGAGCAAAAATGAAGAAATTTCCCTTTTTTATGGCACAAATTTATGCATTCTTTTTATTTTTGGGCAAAAAGGCAGGAATTCCCCGTATTAAAAGCAAAATTGCAGGAATTTATTTAATTGTGGGGCAAAAAGGCAGAAATTCCCTATATTTTGGGGCAAAATTCTAGAAATTTCCCTTCTTTTGGGGCAAAATTGAAGAAATTTCACTTATTTTGGGGCAAAATTGCAGAAATTTCACTTAATTCAAGTAAAAATGGAAGAAATTTTCTTTATTTTGGAGCAAAAAGGCAGAAATTCCTAATATTTTGTGGCAAAAATGCAGAAATTCCCCTTATTTTGAAGTAAAAGTGCTGAAATTCCCCTTATTTGGGGGCAAAAAGGCAGAAATTTCCCTTATTTGGGGTAAAATTGCAGAAATTTCACTTATTTCAGGGTAATAAGTCAGAAATTTTCCTTATTTTGGGGCAAAAAAGACAGAAATTCCCTTTGTTTTTGGGGAAAAATACAAAAATTCCACTTATTTAGAGGCAAAAAAGCAGAAATTCCCCTTATTTAGGAGCACAAATGAAGAAATTTCCCTTTTTATGGCAAAAAGGTATGCATTCTTCTTATTTTCGGGCAAAAAGGCAGAAATTTCCCGTATTTTGGAGCAAAATTGCAGAAATTCCCCTAATTGTGGGGCAAAAAGGCAGCAATTCCCTATATGTTAGGGCAAAAATACAGAAATTCTCCTTATTTTGGGATTAAAACTCAGAAATTGCACATATTTCGGGGCAAAATTCCAGAAATTTCCCTTATATTGGGGCAAAATTGCAGAAATTTCACTTATTTTGGGGCAAAATTGCAGAAATTTAACTTATTTCAGGTTAAAATGGCAGAAATTTTTTTATTTTAAAGCAAAAATGCAGAAATTCCTAATATTTTTGGCAAAAATGCAGAAATTCCCCTTATTTTGAGGAAAAAAGGCTGAAATTCCTTTTATTTGGGGGCAAAAATGCAGAAATTTCCCTTATTTTGGGGCAAAATTGCAGAAATTTTACATATTTCAGGGTAATAAGTTAAAAATTTTCCTTATTTTTGGGCAAAAAACACAGAAATTCTCTTTGTTTTTGGGGAAAAAGACAGAAATTCCACTTATTTAGAGGAAAAAAAAGCAGAAATTCCCCTTATTTAGGAGCAAAAATGAAGTAATTTTCCTTTTTTATGCAAAAAGGTATGCATTCTTCTTATTTTCGGGCAAAAAGGCAGAAATTCCCCGTATTTTGGAGCAAAATTGCAGAAATTCCTCTAATTGCTGGGTAAAAAGGCAGAAATTCTTAATATGTTGGGGTAAAAAGACAGAAATTCTCTTTATTTTGGGGCAAAACACAGAAATTCCACTTATTTTGGGGCAAAATTCCAGAAATTTCCCTTATTTTGGGGCAAAATTGCAGAAATTTGACTTATTTTGGGGCAAAATTGCAGAAATTACACTTATTTCAGAAAAAAAGCAGAGATTTTCTTATTTTGGGGCAAAAAGGCAGAAATTTCTTTTATTTTGGTTCAAAATTGCTGAAATTTTTCTCATTTTTGGAGCAAAAAAGCAAAAATTTCCCATATTTTGGGGCAAAAATGCAGAAATTCCCCCTATTTTGAGGTAAAAAGGCTGAAATTCTTTTTATTTAGGGACAAAAAGGCAAAAATTTTTCTTATTTGGGGCAAAATTGCAGAAATTTCACTTATTTCAGGGTAATAAGTCAGAAATTTTCCTTATTTTGTGGCAAAAAACAGGAATTCCTTTTGTTTTGGTGGAAAAAGACAGAAATTCCACTTATTTAGAGGCAAAAAAGCAGAAATTTCCCTTATTTTGGAGCAAAAATGAAGAAATTTCCTTTTTATGGCAAAAATTTATGCATTCTTCTTATTTTGGGTAAAAAGGCAGAAATTCCCCGTATTTTGGAGCAAAATTGCAGAAATTCCCCTAATTGTGGGGCAAAAAGGCAGAAATTCCCTATATGTTAGGGCAAAAATACAGAAATTCTCTTTATTTTGGGGCAAAACTCAGAAATTCCACATATATTGGGGCAAAATTCCAGGATTTCCCTTATTTTGGGGAAAAATTGCAGAAATTTCACTTATTTTGGGGCAAAATTGCAGAAATTCTCCTTATTTTGGAGCAAAATGCAGAAATTCCTAATATTTTGTGGCTAAAATGCAGAAATTCCCCTTATTTTGAGGTAAAAAGGCTGAAATTCCCCTTTTTTGGGGGCAAAAAGGCAGAAATTTCCCTTATTTGGGGGCAAAATTGCAGAAATTTCACTTATTTCAGGGTAATAAGTCAGAAATTTTCTTTATTTTGGGGCAAAAAAGACAGAAATTCCCTTTGTTTTTGGGGAAAAAGACAGAAATTCCACTTATTTAGAGGCAAAAAAGCAGAAATTCCCCTCATTTTTGGAGCAAAAATGAAGAAATTTCCCTTTTTTATGGCAAAAAGTTATGCATTCTTTTTATTTTCGGGCAAAAAGTCAGAAATTCCCTGTATTTTAGAGCAAAATTGCAGAAATTCCTCTAATTGTGGGGCATAATGGCAGAAATTCCCAATATGTTGGGGCAAAAATACAGAAATTCTTCTTATTTTGGGGCATAACACAGAAATTCCACTTATTTTGTGGCAAGATTCCAGAAATTTCCCTTATTTTGGGGCAAAATTGCAGAAATTTGACTTATTTTGGAGCAAAATTGCAGAAATTTCACTTATTTCAGGGTAATAAATCAGAAATTTTCCTTATTTTGTTGCAAAATAGACAGAAATTCCTTTTGTTTTGGGGGAAAAAGACAGAACTTCCACTTATTTAGAGGCAAAAATGCAGAAATTCCCATTATTTTGGTGCAAAAATGAAGAAATTTCCCTTTTTTATGGCAAAAATTTATGCATTCTTCTTATTTTTGGGAAAAAGGCAGAAATTCCCCGTATTTTGGAGCAAATTGCAGGTATTCCTTTAATTGTGGGGCAAAAAGTCAGAAATTCCCTATATGTTGGGGCAAAATTCCAGAGATTTCCCTTCTTTTGGGGCAAAATTGCACAAATTTCACTTATTTTGGGGCAAAATTGCAGAAATTCCACTTATTTCAGGTAAAAATGGCAGAAATTTTCCTTATTTTGGAGCAAAAAGGCAGAAATTCCTAATATTTTGTCGCAAAAATGCAGAAATTCCCTTTATTTTGAGGTAAAAAGGCTTAAATTCCCCTTATTTGAGGGCAAAAAACAGAAATTTCCCATATTTTGGGGCAAAATTGCAGAAATTTCACTTATTTCAGGGTAATAAGTCAGAAATTTTCCTTATTTTGGGGCAAAAAAGACAGAAATTCCCTTTGTTTTTGGGGGAAAAGACAGAAATTCCACATATTTAGAGGCAAAAAAGCAGAAATTCCTCTTATTTTGGAGCAAAAATGAAGAAATTTCTCTTTGTTATACAAAAATTATGCATTCTTCTTATTTTCGGGCAAAAAGGAAGAAATTTTCCGTATTTTGGAGCAAAATTGCAGAAATTCTTTTAATTGTGGGGCAAAAAGGCAGAAATTCCCAATTTTGTTGGGGAAAAAAGACAGAAATTCTCCTTATTTTTGGGCAAAACACAGAAATTCCACTTATTTTGGGGCAAAATTCCAGTAATTTCCCTTATTTCGGGGCAAAATTGCAGAAATTTGACTTATTTTGGGGCAAAAAGGCAGAAATTTCTCATATTTTGGAGAAAAATGCAGAAATTCTCTTTATTTTGATGTAAAAAGTTTGAAAGTCCCATTATTTGGGGGCAAAAACGCAGAAATTTCTTTTATTTTGGGGCAAAATTGCAGAAATTTCACTTATTTCAGGGTAATAAATCAGAAATTTTATTTATTTTGGTTCAAAAAAGACCAAAAAGGAATTCAGAAATTCCTTTTGTTTTGGGGGAAAAATACAGAAATTCCACTTATTTAGAGGCAAAAAAGCAGAAATTCCCATTATTTTGGAGCAAAAATGAAGAAATTTCCCTTTTTTATGGCACAAATTTATGCATTCTTTTTATTTTTGGGCAAAAGGCAGGAATTCCCCGTATTTAAAGCAAAATTGCAGGAATTTATTTAATTGTGGGGCAAAAAGGGAGAAATTCCCTATATGTTGGGGCAAAATTCTAGAAATTTCCATTCTTTTGGGGCAAAATTGAAGAAATTTCACTTATTTTGGGGCAAAATTGCAGAAATTTCACTTAATTCAAGTAAAAATGGAAGAAATTTTCCTTATTTTGGAGCAAAAAGGCAGAAATTCCTAATATTTTGTGGCAAAAAAGCAGAAATTCCCCTTATTTTGAGGTAAAAAGGCTAAAATTCCCCTTATATGGGGGCAAAAAGGCAGAAATTTCTCTTATTTTGGGGCAAAATTGCAGAAATTTCACTTATTTCAGGGTAATAAGTCAGAAATTTTCCTTATTTTGGCGCAAAAATACAGAAATTCCCTTTGTTTTGAGAGAAAAAGACGGAAATTCCACTTATTTAGAGGCAAAAAGCAGAAATTCCCCTTATTTTGGAGCAAAAATGAAGAAATTTCCCTTTTTTATGGCAAAAAAGTATGAATTCTTCTTATTTTCGGGCAAAAAGGCAGAAATTCCCCATAATTTGGAGGAAAATTGAAGAAATTCCCCTAATTGTGGGGCAAAAAGGCAGAAATTCCCTATATGTTGGGGCAAAAAAACAGAAATTCTTATTATTTTTGGGAAAAACTCAGAAATTCCAATTATTTTGAGGCAAAATTCCAGAAATTTCCCTTAATTTGGGGAAAATTGCAGAAATTTCACTTATTTTGGGGCAAAATTGCAGAAATTTCACTTATTTCAGGGAAATAAAGCAGAAATTTTTTTATTTTAGGGCAAAAAGTCAGAAATTTCTTTTATTTTGGTACAAAATTGCAAAAATTTTTCTTATTTTGGGCTAAAAGGCAGAAATTTCCCATATTTTTGGTCAAAAATGTAGAAATTCCCCTTATTTTGAGGTAAAAAGGCTGAAATTCCCGTTATTTGTGGGCAAAAAGTAAGAAATTCCCCTTATTTTGGGGCAAAAAGCAGACATTTCTCTTATTTTGGGGAAAAATTTTAAAAATTTAACATATTTCAGGGCAAAAAGTCAGAAATTTTCCTTATTTTGGGGCAAGAAGGCAGAAATTCCTAATATTTTGTGGCAAAAATTCAGAAATTTTCTTTATTTTGAGGTAAAAATGCTGAAATTCCCCTTATTTGGTGGCAAAAAAGCAGAAATTCCCCTTATTTTGGAGCAAAAATGAAAAAATTTCCCTTTTTATGGCAAAAAGGTATGCATTCTTCTTATTTTTGGGAAAAAAGGCAGAAATTCCCTGTATTTTGGAGCAAAATTGCAGAAATTTTCCTAATTGTGGGGCAAAATAGCAGAAATTCCAAATATGTTGGGGCAAAAACCCAGATATTCTCTTTAAATTGGGGTAAAACTCAGAAATTCCACTTATTTTGGGGCAAAATTGCAGATATTTTACTTATTTCAGAAAAAAAAGCAGAAATTTTCTTATTTTGGGGCAAAAAGGCAGAAATTTCTTTTATTTTGGTACAAAATTGCAGGATTTTTTCTTATTTTGGGGCAAAAAGGCAGAAATTTTCCATATTTTGGGGCAAAATTGCAGAAATTTCACTTATTTCAGGGTAATAAGTCAGAAATTTTCCTTATTTTGCGGCAAAAAAGACAGAAATTCCTTTTCTTTTGGGGGAAAAATACAGAAATTCCACTTATTTAGAGGCAAAAAAGCAGAAATTCCCTTTATTTTAAAGCAAAAATGAAGAAATTTCTCTTTTTTACGGCAAAAAGGTATGCATTCTTCTTATTTTTGGGCAAAAAGGCAGAAATTCCCCGTAATTTAGAGGAAAATTGCAGAAATTCCCCTAATTTTGGGGCAAAAAGTCAGAAATTCCCTCTATGTTGGGGCAAAAAGACAGAAATTCTCTTTATTTTTGGGCAAAACTTAGAAATTCAACTTATTTTGAGGCAAAATTCCAGAAATTTCCCTTATTTTGGGGTAAAATTGCAGAAATTTCACTTATTTTGGGGCGAAATTGCAGAAATTTCACTTATTTCAGGGAAAACAAGCAGAAATTTTCTTATTTTGGGGCAAAAAGGCAAAAATTTCTTTTATTTTGGTACAAAATTGCAGAATTTTTTTTATTTTGGGCAAAAAGGCAGAAATTTCCCATATTTTGGGTCAAAAATGCAGAAACTCCCCTTATTTTGAGGTAATAAGGCTGAAAATTCCCTTATTTGTGGGAAAAACTAAGAAATTCCCTTTATTTTGAAGCAAAAAGCAAACATTTCCCTCATTTTTGAGCAAAATTGCAGAAATTTCCCTTTTTAAGGCAAAAAGGTATGCATTCTTCTTATTTTCGGGCAAAAAGGCAGAAATTCCCCGTATTTTGAGGTAAAAAGGCTGAAATTCCCCTTATTTGGTGGCAAAAAGACAGAAATTTCCCTTATTTTGGGGCAAAATTGCAGAAATTACACTTACTTTAGGGTAATAAGTCAGAAATTTTCCTTATTTTGGGGCAAAAAAAGAGAGAAATAACCTTTGTTGTGGGGGAGAAAGACAGAAATTCCACTTATTTAGAGGCAAAAAAGCAGAAATTCCCCTTATTTTGGAGCACAAATGAAGAAATTTCCCTTTTTATGGCAAAAAGGTATGCATTCTACTTATTTTCGGGCCAATAGGCAGAAATTCCCCGTATTTTGGAGCAAAATTGCAGAAATACCCTAATTGTGAGGCAAAAAGGCAGAAATTCCCTATATGTTGGGGCAAAAAGACAGAAATTCTCTTTATTTTGGGGTAAAACTCAGAAATTCCACTTATTTTGGGGCAAAATTCCAGAAATTTCCCTTTTTTGGGGGCAAAATTGCAGAAATTACACTTATTTTTGGGCAAAATTGCAGAAATTTCACTTATTTCAGAAAAAAAAGCAGAAATTTTCTTATTTTGGGGCAAAAAGGCAGAAATTTCTTTTATTTTGGTACAAAATTGCAGAAATATTTCTTATTTTGGGACAAAAGGCAGAAATTTCCAATATTTTGGGGCAAAAATTCAGAAATTCCTTTTATTTTGAGGTAAAAAGGCTGAAATTTTCCTTATTTGGGGGCAAAAGACAGAAATTTCCCTTATTTTGGGGCAAAATTGCAGAAATTACACTTACTTTAGGGTAATAAGTCAGAAATTTTCCTTATTTTGGGGCAAAAAAAAGAGAGAAATAACCTTTGTTGTGGGGGAGAAAGAAAGAAATTCCACTTATTTAGAGGCAAAAAAGCAGAAATTCCCCTTATTTTGGAGCACAAATGAAGAAATTTCCCTTTTTATGGCAAAAAGGTATGCATTCTACTTATTTTCGGGCCAATAGGCAGAAATTCCCCGTATTTTGGAGCAAAATTGCAGAAATACCCTAATTGTGAGGCAAAAAGGCAGAAATTCCCTATATGTTGGGGCAAAAAGACAGAAATTCTCTTTATTTTGGGGTAAAACTCAGAAATTCCACTTATTTTGGGGCAAAATTCCAGAAATTTCCCTTTTTTGGGGGCAAAATTGCAGAAATTACACTTATTTTTGGGCAAAATTGCAGAAATTTCACTTATTTCAGAAAAAAAAGCAGAAATTTTCTTATTTTGGGGCAAAAAGGCAGAAATTTCTTTTATTTTGGTACAAAATTGCAGAAATTTTTCTTATTTTGGGACAAAAGGCAGAAATTTCCAATATTTTGGGGCAAAAATTCAGAAATTCCTTTTATTTTGAGGTAAAAAGGCTGAAATTTTCCTTATTTGGGGGCAAAAGACAGAAATTTCCCTTATTTTGAGGCAAAATTGCAGAAATTTCACTTATTTCAGGGTAATAAGTCAGAAATTTTCCTTATTTTGGGGCAAAAAAAACAGAAATTCCTTTTGTTTTGGGGGAAAAAGACAGAAATTCCACTTATTTAGAGGCAAAAAAGCAGAAATTCCTTTTATTTTGGAGCAAAATTGCAGAAATTTCCTTTTTTAAGGCAAAAAGGTATGCATTCTTCTTATTTTTGGGCAAAAAGGCAGAAATTCCCCGTATTTTGAAGCAAAATTGCAGAAATTCCCCTAATTGTGGGGCAAAAAGGCAGAAATTCCCTATATGTTGGGGCAAAAAGACAGAAATTCTCCTTATTTTGGGGCAAAACTCAGAGATTGCACTTATTTTGGGGCAAAATTCCAGAAATTTCCCTTATTTTGGGGCAAAATTGCAGAAATTTCACTTATTTTAAGGCAAAATTAGAAAAATTTCACTTATTTCAGGGAAAAAAAGCAGAAATTTTCGTATTTTGGGGCAAAAAGGCAGAAATTTCTTTTATTTTGGTACAAAATTGCAGAAATTTTTCTTATTTTGGGGCTAAAATGCAGAAATTACCAATATTTTGGGGCAAAAATGCAGAAATTCCCCTTATTTTGAGGTAAAAATGCTAAAATTCCCCTTATTTGGGGGCAAAGAGGCAGAAATTTCTCTTATTTTGGGGCAAAATTGCAGAAATTTCACTTATTTCAGGGTAATAAGTCAGAAATTTTCCTTATTTTGAAGCAAAAAAAAACAGAAATTCCCTTTGTTTTAGGGGAAAAAGACAGAAATTTCACTTATTTAGAGGCAAAAAAGCAGTAATTCCCCCTATTTTGGAGCAAAAATGAAGAAATTTCCTTTTTTTATGGCAAAAAGGTATGCATTCTTCTTATTTTCGGGCAAAAAGGCAGAAATTCCAAGTAATTTGGAGCAAAATTGCAGAAATTCCCCTAATTGTGGGACAAAAAGGCAGAAATTCCCTCTATGTTGGGGCAAAAAGACAGAAATTCTCTTTATTTTGGGACAAAACAGAAATTCAACTTATTTTGACGAAAAATTCCAGAAATTTCCCTTATTTTGGGGCATAATTGCAGAAATTTCACTTATTTTGGGGCAAAATTGCAGAAATTTCACTTATTTAAAGGAAAAAAAGCAGAAATTTTCTTATTTTGGGGCAAAAAGGCAGAAATTTCTTTTATTTTGGTACAAAATTGCAGAAATTTTTTTTATTTTGTGCAAAAAGGCAAAAATTTCCCATATTTTGGGTCAAAAATGCAGAAACTCCCCTTATTTTGAGGTAAAAAGGCTGAAATTCCCCTTATTTGGGGGCAAAAAGTAAGAAATTCTCTTTATTTTGAGGCAAAAAGCAGACATTTCCCTTATTTTGGAGCAATATTGCAGAAATTTCCCTTTTTTAAGGCAAAAAGGTATGCATTCTTCTTATTTTCGGGCAAAAAGGCAGAACTTCCCCGTATTTTGAGGTAAAAAGGCTGAAATTCCCCTTATTTGGTGGCAAAAAGGCAGAAATTTCCCTTATTTTGGGGCAAAATTGCAGAAATTTCACTTAATTTAGGGTAATAAGTCAGAAATTTTCCTTATTTTGGGGCAAAAAAAAGAGAGAAATTCCCTTTGTTGTGGGGGAGAAAGACAGAAATTCCACTTATTTAGAGGCAAAAAAGCAGAAATTCCCCTTATTTTGGAGCACAAATGAAGAAATTTCCCTTTTTATGGCAAAAAGTTATGCATTCTACTTATTTTCGGGCCAATAGGCAGAAATTCCCCGTATTTTGGAGCAAAATTGCAGAAATACCCTAATTGTGGGGCAAAAAGGCAGAAATTCCCTATATGTTGGGGCAAAAAGACAGAAATTCTCTTTATTTTGGGGTAAAACTCAGAAATTCCACTTATTTTGGGGCAAAATTCCAGAAATTTCCCTTTTTTGGGGCAAAATTGCAGAAATTACACTTATTTTTGGGCAAAATTGCAGAAATTTCACTTATTTCAGAAAAAAAAGCAGAAATTTTCTTATTTTGGGGCAAAAAG
Organism: Micromys minutus; assembly: GCF_963924665.1. Taxonomy (NCBI): domain Eukaryota; kingdom Metazoa; phylum Chordata; class Mammalia; order Rodentia; family Muridae; genus Micromys; species Micromys minutus. Next base: position 1,932,919 of record NW_027667133.1, on the reverse strand, counting down.
GCAGAAATTCCCCGTATTTTGAAGCAAAATTGCAGAAATTCCCCTAATTGTGGGGCAAAAAGGCAGAAATTCCCTATATGTTGGGGCAAAAAGACAGAAATTCTCCTTATTTTGGGGCAAAACTCAGAGATTGCACTTATTTTGGGGCAAAATTCCAGAAATTTCCCTTATTTTGGGGCAAAATTGCAGAAATTTCACTTATTTTAAGGCAAAATTAGAAAAATTTCACTTATTTCAGGGAAAAAAAGCAGAAATTTTCGTATTTTGGGGCAAAAAGGCAGAAATTTCTTTTATTTTGGTACAAAATTGCAGAAATTTTTCTTATTTTGGGGCTAAAATGCAGAAATTACCAATATTTTGGGGCAAAAATGCAGAAATTCCCCTTATTTTGAGGTAAAAATGCTAAAATTCCCCTTATTTGGGGGCAAAGAGGCAGAAATTTCTCTTATTTTGGGGAAAAATTGCAGAAATTTCACTTATTTCAGGGTAATAAGTCAGAAATTTTCCTTATTTTGAAGCAAAAAAAAACAGAAATTCCCTTTGTTTTAGGGGAAAAAGACAGAAATTTCACTTATTTAGAGGCAAAAAAGCAGTAATTCCCCCTATTTTGGAGCAAAAATGAAGAAATTTCCTTTTTTTATGGCAAAAAGGTATGCATTCTTCTTATTTTCGGGCAAAAAGGCAGAAATTCCAAGTAATTTGGAGCAAAATTGCAGAAATTCCCCTAATTGTGGGACAAAAAGGCAGAAATTCCCTCTATGTTGGGGCAAAAAGACAGAAATTCTCTTTATTTTGGGACAAAACAGAAATTCAACTTATTTTGACGAAAAATTCCAGAAATTTCCCTTATTTTGGGGCATAATTGCAGAAATTTCACTTATTTTGGGGCAAAATTGCAGAAATTTCACTTATTTAAAGGAAAAAAAGCAGAAATTTTCTTATTTTGGGGCAAAAAGGCAGAAATTTCTTTTATTTTGGTACAAAATTGCAGAAATTTTTTTTATTTTGTGCAAAAAGGCAAAAATTTCCCATATTTTGGGTCAAAAATGCAGAAACTCCCCTTATTTTGAGGTAAAAAGGCTGAAATTCCCCTTATTTGGGGGCAAAAAGTAAGAAATTCTCTTTATTTTGAGGCAAAAAGCAGACATTTCCCTTATTTTGGAGCAATATTGCAGAAATTTCCCTTTTTTAAGGCAAAAAGGTATGCATTCTTCTTATTTTCGGGCAAAAAGGCAGAACTTCCCCGTATTTTGAGGTAAAAAGGCTGAAATTCCCCTTATTTGGTGGCAAAAAGGCAGAAATTTCCCTTATTTTGGGCCAAATTGCAGAAATTTCACTTAATTTAGGGTAATAAGTCAGAAATTTTCCTTATTTTGGGGCAAAAAAAAGAGAGAAATTCCCTTTGTTGTGGGGGAGAAAGACAGAAATTCCACTTATTTAGAGGCAAAAAAGCAGAAATTCCCCTTATTTTGGAGCACAAATGAAGAAATTTCCCTTTTTATGGCAAAAAGTTATGCATTCTACTTATTTTCGGGCCAATAGGCAGAAATTCCCCGTATTTTGGAGCAAAATTGCAGAAATACCCTAATTGTGGGGCAAAAAGGCAGAAATTCCCTATATGTTGGGGCAAAAAGACAGAAATTCTCTTTATTTTGGGGTAAAACTCAGAAATTCCACTTATTTTGGGGCAAAATTCCAGAAATTTCCCTTTTTTGGGGCAAAATTGCAGAAATTACACTTATTTTTGGGCAAAATTGCAGAAATTTCACTTATTTCAGAAAAAAAAGCAGAAATTTTCTTATTTTGGGGCAAAAAGGCAGAAATTTCTTTTATTTTGGTACAAAATTGCAGAAATTTTTCTTATTTTGGGACAAAAGGCAGAAATTTCCAATATTTTGGGGCAAAAATTCAGAAATTCCTTTTATTTTGAGGTAAAAAGGCTGAAATTTTCCTTATTTGGGGGCAAAAGACAGAAATTTCCCTTATTTTGAGGCAAAATTGCAGAAATTTCACTTATTTCAGGGTAATAAGTCAGAAATTTTCCTTATTTTGGGGCAAAAAAAACAGAAATTCCTTTTGTTTTGGGGGAAAAAGACAGAAATTCCACTTATTTAGAGGCAAAAAAGCAGAAATTCCCCTTATTTTGGAGCAAAATTGCAGAAATTTCCTTTTTTAAGGCAAAAAGGTATGCATTCTTCTTATTTTTGGGCAAAAAGGCAGAAATTCCCCATATTTTGAAGCAAAATTGCAGAAATTCCCCTAATTGTGGGGCAAAAAGGCAGAAATTCCCTATATGTTGGGGCAAAAAGACAGAAAATCTCCTTATTTTGGGGCAAAACTCAGAGATTCCACTTATTTTGGGGCAAAATTCCAGAAATTTCCCTTATTTTGGGGCAAAATTGCAGAAATTTCACTTATTTTGGGGCAAAATTGGAGAAATTTCACTTATTTCAGGGAAAAAAAAAGCAGAAATTTTCTTATTTTGGGGCAAAAAGGCAGAAATTTCTTTTATTTTGGTACAAAATTGCAGAAATTTTTCTTATTTTGGGGCTAAAAGGCAGAAATTACCCATATTTTGGGGCAAAAATGCAGAAATTCCCCTTATTTTGAGGTAAAAATGCTAAAATTCCCCTTATTTGGGGGCAAAGAGGCAGAAATTTCTCTTATTTTGGGGCAAAATTGCAGAAATTTCACTTATTTCAGGGTAATAAGTCAGAAATTTTCCTTATTTTGAAGCAAAAAAAAACAGAAATTCCCTTTGTTTTAGGGGAAAAAGACAGAAATTTCACTTATTTAGAGGCAAAAAAGCAGTAATTCCCCCTATTTTGGAGCAAAAATGAAGAAATTTCCTTTTTTTATGGCAAAAAGGTATGCATTCTTCTTATTTTCGGGCAAAAAGGCAGAAATTCCAAGTAATTTGGAGCAAAATTGCAGAAATTCCCCTAATTGTGGGACAAAAAGGCAGAAATTCCCTCTATGTTGGGGCAAAAAGACAGAAATTCTCTTTATTTTGGGACAAAACAGAAATTCAACTTATTTTGACGAAAAATTCCAGAAATTTCCCTTATTTTGGGGCATAATTGCAGAAATTTCACTTATTTTGGGGCAAAATTGCAGAAATTTCACTTATTTAAAGGAAAAAAAGCAGAAATTTTCTTATTTTGGGGCAAAAAGGCAGAAATTTCTTTTATTTTGGTACAAAATTGCAGAAATTTTTTTTATTTTGTGCAAAAAGGCAAAAATTTCCCATATTTTGGGTCAAAAATGCAGAAACTCCCCTTATTTTGAGGTAAAAAGGCTGAAATTCCCCTTATTTGGGGGCAAAAAGTAAGAAATTCTCTTTATTTTGAGGCAAAAAGCAGACATTTCCCTTATTTTGGAGCAATATTGCAGAAATTTCCCTTTTTTAAGGCAAAAAGGTATGCATTCTTCTTATTTTCGGGCAAAAAGGCAGAACTTCCCCGTATTTTGAGGTAAAAAGGCTGAAATTCCCCTTATTTGGTGGCAAAAAGGCAGAAATTTCCCTTATTTTGGGGCAAAATTGCAGAAATTTCACTTAATTTAGGGTAATAAGTCAGAAATTTTCCTTATTTTGGGGCAAAAAAAAGAGAGAAATTCCCTTTGTTGTGGGGGAGAAAGACAGAAATTCCACTTATTTAGAGGCAAAAAAGCAGAAATTCCCCTTATTTTGGAGCACAAATGAAGAAATTTCCCTTTTTATGGCAAAAAGTTATGCATTCTACTTATTTTCGGGCCAATAGGCAGAAATTCCCCGTATTTTGGAGCAAAATTGCAGAAATACCCTAATTGTGGGGCAAAAAGGCAGAAATTCCCTATATGTTGGGGCAAAAAGACAGAAATTCTCTTTATTTTGGGGTAAAACTCAGAAATTCCACTTATTTTGGGGCAAAATTCCAGAAATTTCCCTTTTTTGGGGCAAAATTGCAGAAATTACACTTATTTTTGGGCAAAATTGCAGAAATTTCACTTATTTCAGAAAAAAAAGCAGAAATTTTCTTATTTTGGGGCAAAAAGGCAGAAATTCCCCGTATTTTGAAGCAAAATTGCAGAAATTCCCCTAATTGTGGGGCAAAAAGGCAGAAATTCCCTATATGTTGGGGCAAAAAGACAGAAATTCTCCTTATTTTGGGGCAAAACTCAGAGATTGCACTTATTTTGGGGCAAAATTCCAGAAATTTCCCTTATTTTGGGGCAAAATTGCAGAAATTTCACTTATTTTAAGGCAAAATTAGAAAAATTTCACTTATTTCAGGGAAAAAAAGCAGAAATTTTCGTATTTTGGGGCAAAAAGGCAGAAATTTCTTTTATTTTGGTACAAAATTGCAGAAATTTTTCTTATTTTGGGGCTAAAATGCAGAAATTACCAATATTTTGGGGCAAAAATGCAGAAATTCCCCTTATTTTGAGGTAAAAATGCTAAAATTCCCCTTATTTGGGGGCAAAGAGGCAGAAATTTCTCTTATTTTGGGGAAAAATTGCAGAAATTTCACTTATTTCAGGGTAATAAGTCAGAAATTTTCCTTATTTTGAAGCAAAAAAAAAACAGAAATTCCCTTTGTTTTAGGGGAAAAAGACAGAAATTTCACTTATTTAGAGGCAAAAAAGCAGTAATTCCCCCTATTTTGGAGCAAAAATGAAGAAATTTCCTTTTTTTATGGCAAAAAGGTATGCATTCTTCTTATTTTCGGGCAAAAAGGCAGAAATTCCAAGTAATTTGGAGCAAAATTGCAGAAATTCCCCTAATTGTGGGACAAAAAGGCAGAAATTCCCTCTATGTTGGGGCAAAAAGACAGAAATTCTCTTTATTTTGGGACAAAACAGAAATTCAACTTATTTTGACGAAAAATTCCAGAAATTTCCCTTATTTTGGGGCATAATTGCAGAAATTTCACTTATTTTGGGGCAAAATTGCAGAAATTTCACTTATTTCAAGGAAAAAAAGCAGAAATTTTCTTATTTTGGGGCAAAAAGGCAGAAATTTCTTTTATTTTGGTACAAAATTGCAGAAATTTTTTTTATTTTGTGCAAAAAGGCAAAAATTTCCCATATTTTGGGTCAAAAATGCAGAAACTCCCCTTATTTTGAGGTAAAAAGGCTGAAATTCCCCTTATTTGGGGGCAAAAAGTAAGAAATTCTCTTTATTTTGAGGCAAAAAGCAGACATTTCCCTTATTTTGGAGCAATATTGCAGAAATTTCCCTTTTTTAAGGCAAAAAGGTATGCATTCTTCTTATTTTCGGGCAAAAAGGCAGAACTTCCCCGTATTTTGAGGTAAAAAGGCTGAAATTCCCCTTATTTGGTGGCAAAAAGGCAGAAATTTCCCTTATTTTGGGCCAAATTGCAGAAATTTCACTTAATTTAGGGTAATAAGTCAGAAATTTTCCTTATTTTGGGGCAAAAAAAAGAGAGAAATTCCCTTTGTTGTGGGGGAGAAAGACAGAAATTCCACTTATTTAGAGGCAAAAAAGCAGAAATTCCCCTTATTTTGGAGCACAAATGAAGAAATTTCCCTTTTTATGGCAAAAAGTTATGCATTCTACTTATTTTCGGGCCAATAGGCAGAAATTCCCCGTATTTTGGAGCAAAATTGCAGAAATACCCTAATTGTGGGGCAAAAAGGCAGAAATTCCCTATATGTTGGGGCAAAAAGACAGAAATTCTCTTTATTTTGGGGTAAAACTCAGAAATTCCACTTATTTTGGGGCAAAATTCCAGAAATTTCCCTTTTTTGGGGCAAAATTGCAGAAATTACACTTATTTTTGGGCAAAATTGCAGAAATTTCACTTATTTCAGAAAAAAAAGCAGAAATTTTCTTATTTTGGGGCAAAAAGGCAGAAATTCCCCGTATTTTGAAGCAAAATTGCAGAAATTCCCCTAATTGTGGGGCAAAAAGGCAGAAATTCCCTATATGTTGGGGCAAAAAGACAGAAATTCTCCTTATTTTGGGGCAAAACTCAGAGATTGCACTTATTTTGGGGCAAAATTCCAGAAATTTCCCTTATTTTGGGGCAAAATTGCAGAAATTTCACTTATTTTAAGGCAAAATTAGAAAAATTTCACTTATTTCAGGGAAAAAAAGCAGAAATTTTCGTATTTTGGGGCAAAAAGGCAGAAATTTCTTTTATTTTGGTACAAAATTGCAGAAATTTTTCTTATTTTGGGGCTAAAATGCAGAAATTACCAATATTTTGGGGCAAAAATGCAGAAATTCCCCTTATTTTGAGGTAAAAATGCTAAAATTCCCCTTATTTGGGGGCAAAGAGGCAGAAATTTCTCTTATTTTGGGGAAAAATTGCAGAAATTTCACTTATTTCAGGGTAATAAGTCAGAAATTTTCCTTATTTTGAAGCAAAAAAAAAACAGAAATTCCCTTTGTTTTAGGGGAAAAAGACAGAAATTTCACTTATTTAGAGGCAAAAAAGCAGTAATTCCCCCTATTTTGGAGCAAAAATGAAGAAATTTCCTTTTTTTATGGCAAAAAGGTATGCATTCTTCTTATTTTCGGGCAAAAAGGCAGAAATTCCAAGTAATTTGGAGCAAAATTGCAGAAATTCCCCTAATTGTGGGACAAAAAGGCAGAAATTCCCTCTATGTTGGGGCAAAAAGACAGAAATTCTCTTTATTTTGGGACAAAACAGAAATTCAACTTATTTTGACGAAAAATTCCAGAAATTTCCCTTATTTTGGGGCATAATTGCAGAAATTTCACTTATTTTGGGGCAAAATTGCAGAAATTTCACTTATTTCAAGGAAAAAAAGCAGAAATTTTCTTATTTTGGGGCAAAAAGGCAGAAATTTCTTTTATTTTGGTACAAAATTGCAGAAATTTTTTTTATTTTGTGCAAAAAGGCAAAAATTTCCCATATTTTGGGTCAAAAATGCAGAAACTCCCCTTATTTTGAGGTAAAAAGGCTGAAATTCCCCTTATTTGGGGGCAAAAAGTAAGAAATTCTCTTTATTTTGAGGCAAAAAGCAGACATTTCCCTTATTTTGGAGCAATATTGCAGAAATTTCCCTTTTTTAAGGCAAAAAGGTATGCATTCTTCTTATTTTCGGGCAAAAAGGCAGAACTTCCCCGTATTTTGAGGTAAAAAGGCTGAAATTCCCCTTATTTGGTGGCAAAAAGGCAGAAATTTCCCTTATTTTGGGCCAAATTGCAGAAATTTCACTTAATTTAGGGTAATAAGTCAGAAATTTTCCTTATTTTGGGGCAAAAAAAAGAGAGAAATTCCCTTTGTTGTGGGGGAGAAAGACAGAAATTCCACTTATTTAGAGGCAAAAAAGCAGAAATTCCCCTTATTTTGGAGCACAAATGAAGAAATTTCCCTTTTTATGGCAAAAAGTTATGCATTCTACTTATTTTCGGGCCAATAGGCAGAAATTCCCCGTATTTTGGAGCAAAATTGCAGAAATACCCTAATTGTGGGGCAAAAAGGCAGAAATTCCCTATATGTTGGGGCAAAAAGACAGAAATTCTCTTTATTTTGGGGTAAAACTCAGAAATTCCACTTATTTTGGGGCAAAATTCCAGAAATTTCCCTTTTTTGGGGCAAAATTGCAGAAATTACACTTATTTTTGGGCAAAATTGCAGAAATTTCACTTATTTCAGAAAAAAAAGCAGAAATTTTCTTATTTTGGGGCCAAAAGGCAGAAATTTCTTTTATTTTGGTACAAAATTGCAGAAATTTTTCTTATTTTGGGACAAAAGGCAGAAATTTCCAATATTTTGGGGCAAAAATTCAGAAATTCCTTTTATTTTGAGGTAAAAAGTCTGAAAATTTCCTTATTTGGGGGCAAAAGACAGAAATTTCCCTTATTTTGAGGCAAAATTGCAGAAATTTCTCTTATTTCAGGGTAATAAGTCAGAAATTTTCCTTATTTTGGGGCAAAAAAAACAGAAATTCCTTTTGTTTTGGGGGAAAAAGACAGAAATTCCACTTATTTAGAGGCAAAAAAGCAGAAATTCCCCTTATTTTGGAGCAAAATTGCAGAAATTTCCTTTTTTAAGGCAAAAAGGTATGCATTCTTCTTATTTTTGGGCAAAAAGGCAGAAATTCCCCATATTTTGAAGCAAAATTGCAGAAATTCCCCTAATTGTGGGGCAAAAAGGCAGAAATTCCCTATATGTTGGGGCAAAAAGACAGAAAATCTCCTTATTTTGGGGCAAAACTCAGAGATTCCACTTATTTTGGGGCAAAATTCCAGAAATTTCCCTTATTTTGGGGCAAAATTGCAGAAATTTCACTTATTTTGGGGCAAAATTGGAGAAATTTCACTTATTTCAGGGAAAAAAAAAGCAGAAATTTTCTTATTTTGGGGCAAAAAGGCAGAAATTTCTTTTATTTTGGTACAAAATTGCAGAAATTTTTCTTATTTTGGGGCTAAAAGGCAGAAATTACCCATATTTTGGGGCAAAAATGCAGAAATTCCCCTTATTTTGAGGTAAAAATGCTAAAATTCCCCTTATTTGGGGGCAAAGAGGCAGAAATTTCTCTTATTTTGGGGCAAAATTGAAGAAATTTCACTTATTTCAGGGTAATAAGTCAGAAATTTTCCTTATTTTGAGGCAAAAAAGACAGAAATTCCCTTTGTTTTAGGGGAAAAAGACAGAAATTTCACTTATTTAGAGGCAAAAAAGCAGTAATTCCCCCTATTTTGGAGCAAAAATGAAGAAATTTCCTTTTTTTATGGCAAAAAGCTATGCATTCTTCTTATTTTCGGGCAAAAAGGCAGAAATTCCAAGTAATTTGGAGCAAAATTGCAGAAATTCCCCTAATTGTGGGACAAAAAGGCAGAAATTCCCTCTATGTTGGGGCAAAAAGACAGAAATTCTCATTTTGGAACAAAACAGAAATTCAACTTATTTTGAGGAAAAATTGAAAAAATTTCACTTATTTTGGGGCAAAATTGCAGAAATTTCACTTATTTTGGTGCAAAGTTGCAGAAATTTCACTTATTTCAAGGAAAAAAAGCAGAAATTTTCTTATTTTGGGGCAAAAAGGCAGAAATTTCTTTTATTTTGGTACAAAATTGCAGAATTTTTTTTTATTTTGGGCAAAAAGGCAAAAATTTCCCATATTTTGGGTCAAAAATGCAGAAACTCCCCTTATTTTGAGGTAAAAAGGCTGAAATTCCCCTTATTTGTGGGCAAAAAGTAAGAAATTCTCTTTATTTTGAGGCAAAAAGCAGACATTTCCCTTATTTTGGAGCAATATTGCAGAAATTTCCCTTTTTTAAGGCAAAAAGGTATGCATTCTTCTTATTTTCGGGCAAAAAGGCAGAACTTCCCTTATTTTGAGGTAAAAAGGCTGAAATTCCCATTATTTGGTGGCAAAAAGGCAGAAATTTCCCTTATTTTGGGGCAAAATTGCAGAAATTTCACTTACTTTAGCGTAATAAGTCAGAAATTTTCCTTATTTTGGGGCAAAAAAAAGAGAGAAATTCCCTTTGTTCTGGGGGAGAAAGACAGAAATTCCACTTATTTAGAGGCAAAAAAGCAGAAATTCCCCTTATTTTGGAGCACAAATGAAGAAATTTCCCTTTTTATGCCAAAAAGGTATGCATTCTACTTATTTTCGGGCCAATAGGAAGAAATTCCCCGTATTTTGGAGCAAAATTGCAGAAATACCCTAATTGTGGGGCAAAAAGGCAGAAATTCCCTATATGTTGGGGCAAAAAGACAGAAATTCTCTTTATTTTGGGGTAAAACTCAGAAATTCCACTTATTTTGGGGCAAAATTCCAGAAATTTCCCTTATTTTGGGGCAAAATTGCAGAAATTACACTTATTTTTGGGCAAAATTGCAGAAATTTCACTTATTTCAGAAAAAAAAGCAGAAATTTTCTTATTTTGGGGCCAAAAGGCAGAAATTTCTTTTATTTTGGTACAAAATTGCAGAAAATTTTCTTATTTTGGGACAAAAGGCAGAAATTTCCAATATTTTGGGGCAAAAATTCAGAAATTCCTTTTATTTTGAGGTAAAAAGTCTGAAAATTTCCTTATTTGGGGGCAAAAGACAGAAATTTCCCTTATTTTGAGGCAAAATTGCAGAAATTTCTCTTATTTCAGGGTAATAAGTCAGAAATTTTCCTTATTTTGGGGCAAAAAAAACAGAAATTCCTTTTGTTTTGGGGGAAAAAGACAGAAATTCCACTTATTTAGAGGCAAAAAAGCAGAAATTCCCCTTATTTTGGAGCAAAATTGCAGAAATTTCCTTTTTTAAGGCAAAAAGGTATGCATTCTTCTTATTTTTGGGCAAAAAGGCAGAAATTCCCCGTATTTTGAAGCAAAATTGCAGAAATTCCCCTAATTGTGGGGCAAAAAGGCAGAAATTCCCTATATGTTGGGGCAAAAAGACAGAAATTCTCCTTATTTTGGGGCAAAACTCAGAGATTCCACTTATTTTGGGGCAAAATTCCAGAAATTTCCCTTATTTTGGGGCAAAATTGCAGAAATTTCACTTATTTTGGGGCAAAATTGGAGAAATTTCACTTATTTCAGGGAAAAAAAGCAGAAATTTTCTTATTTTGGGGCAAAAAGGCAGAAATTTCTTTTATTTTGGTACAAAATTGCAGAAATTTTTCTTATTTTGGGGCTAAAAGGCAGAAATTACCCATATTTTGGGGCAAAAATTCAGAAATTCCCCTTATTTTGAGGTAAAAATGCTAAAATTCCCCTTATTTGGGGGCAAAGAGGCAGAAATTTCTCTTATTTTGGGGCAAAATTGCAGAAATTTCACTTATTTCAGGGTAATAAGTCAGAAATTTTCCTTATTTTGAGGCAAAAAAGACAGAAATTCCCTTTGTTTTAGGGGAAAAGACAGAAATTTCACTTATTTAGAGGCAAAAAAGCAGTAATTCCCCCTATTTTGGAGCAAAAATGAAGAAATTTCCTTTTTTTATGGCAAAAAGGTATGCATTCTTCTTATTTTCGGGCAAAAAGGCAGAAATTCCAAGTAATTTGGAGCAAAATTGCAGAAATTCCCCTAATTGTGGGACAAAAAGGCAGAAATTCCCTCTATGTTGGGGCAAAAAGACAGAAATTCTCTTTATTTTGGGACAAAACAGAAATTCAACTTATTTTGAGGAAAAATTCCAGAAATTTCCCTTATTTTGGGGCAAAATTACAGAAATTTCACTTATTTTGGGGCAAAATTGCAGAAATTTCAGTTATTTTGGGGCGAAATTGCAGAAATTTTACTTATTTCAGGGAAAAAAAGCAGAAATTTTCTTATTTTGGGGCAAAAAGGCAAAAATTTCTTTTATTTTGGTACAAAATTGCAGATTTTTTTTTATTTTGGGCAAAAAGGCAGAAATTCCACATATTTTGGGTCAAAAATGCAGAAATTCCTTTTATTTTAAGGTAATAAGGCTGAAATTCCCCTTATTTGTGGGCAAAAACTAAGAAATTCCCTTTATTTTGAGGCAAAAAGCAAACCTTTCCCTTATGTTAGAGCAAAATTGAAGAAATTTCCCTTTTTTAAGGCAAAAAGGTATGCATTCTTCTTATTTTCGGGCAAAAAGGCAGAAATTCCTTGTATTTTGAGGTAAAAAGGCTGAAATTCCCCTTATTTGGTGGCCAAAAGGCAGAAATTTCCCTTATTTTGGGGCAAAATTTCAGAAATTTCACTTACTTTAGGGTAATAAGTCAGAAATTTTCCTTATTTTAAGGCAAAAAAAGAGAGAAATTCCCTTTGTTGTGGGGGAGAAAGACAGAAATTCCACTTTTTTAGAGGCAAAAAAGCAGAAATTCCCCTTATTTTGGAGCACAAATGAAGAAATTTCCCTTTTTATGGCAAAAAAGTATGCATTCTACTTATTTTCGGGCCAATAGGCAGAAATTCCCCGTATTTTGGAGCAAAATTGCAGAAATACCCTAATTGTGAGGCAAAAAGGCAGAAATTCCCTCTATGTTGGGGCAAAAAGACAGAAATTCTCTTTATTTTGGGGTAAAACTCAAAAATTCCACTGATTTTGGGGCAAAATTCCACAAATTTCCCTTATTTTGGGGCAAAATTGCAGAAATTTCACTTATTTTTGGGAAAAATTGCAGAAATTTCACTTATTTCAGAAAAAAAAAGCAGAAATTTTCTTATTTTGGGGCAAAAAGGCAGAAATTTCTTTTATTTTGGTACAAAATTGCAGAAATTTTTCTTATTTTGGGACAAAAGGCAGAAATTTCCTATATTTTGGGGCAAAAATTCAGAAATTCCTTTTATTTTGAGGTAAAAAGGCTGAAAATTTCCTTATTTGGGGGCAAAAGACAGAAATTTCCCTTATTTTGAGGCAAAATTGCAGAAATTTCACTTATTTCAGGGTAATAAGTCAGAAATTTTCCTCATTTTGGGGCAAAAAAACCCAGAAATTCCTTTTGTTTTTCGGGAAAAAGACAGAAATTCCACTTATTTAGATTCAAAAAAGCAGAAATTCCCCTTATTTTGGAGCAAAATTGCAGAAATTTCCTTTTTTAAGGCAAAAAGGTATGCATTCTTCTTATTTTTGGGCAAAAAGGCAGAAATTCCCCGTATTTTGAAGCAAAATTGCAGAAATTTCCCTAATTGTGGGGCAAAAAGGCAGAAATTCCCTATATGTTGGGGCAAAAAGACAGAAATTCTCCTTATTTTGGGGCAAAACTCAGAGATTCCACTTATTTTGGGGCAAAATTCCAGAAATTTCCCTTATTTTGGGACAAAATTGCAGAAATTTCACTTATTTTGGGGCTAAAAGGCAGAAATTAACCATATTTTGGGGCAAAAATGCAGAAATTCCCCTTATTTTGAGGTAAAAATGCTAAAATTCCCCTTATTTGGGGGCAAAGAGGCAGAAATTTCTCTTATTTTGGGGCTAAATTGCAGAAATTTCACTTATTTCAGGGTAATAAGTCAGAAATTTTCCTTATTTTGAGGCAAAAAAGACAGAAATTCCCTTTGTTTTAGGGGAAAAAGACAGAAATTTCACTTATTTAGAGGCAAAAAAGCAGTAATTCCCCCTATTTTGGAGCAAAAATGAAGAAATTTCCTTTTTTTATGGCAAAAAGGTATGCATTCTTCTTATTTTCGGGGAAAAAGGCAGAAATTCCAAGTAATTTGGAGCAAAATTGCAGAAATTCCCCTAATTGTGGGACAAAAAGGCAGAAATTCCCTCTATGTTGGGGCAAAAAGACAGAAATTCTCCTTATTTTGGGACAAAACAGAAATTCAACATATTTTGAGGAAAAATTCCAGAAATTTCCCTTATTTTGGGGCAAAACTGCAGAAATTTCCCTTATTTTGGGGCAAAATTGCAGAAATTTCAGTTATTTTGGGGCGAAATTGCAGAAATTTCACTTATTTCAGGGAAAAAAAGCAGAAATTTTCTTATTTTGGGGCAAAAAGGCAAAAATTTCTTTTATTTTGGTACAAAATTGCAGAATTTTTTTTTATTTTGGGCAAAAAGGCAGAAATTTCACATATTTTGCGTCAAAAATGCAGAAATTCCTTTTATTTTGAGGTAATAAGGCTGAAATTCCCCTTATTTGTGGGCAAAAACTAAGAAATTCCCTTTATTTTGAGGCAAAAATCAAACATTTCTCTTATTTTAGAGCAAAATTGCAGAAATTTCCCTTTTTTAAGGCAAAAAGGTATGCATTCTTCTTATTTTCGGGCAAGAAGGCAGAAATTCCTTGTATTTTGAGGTAAAAAGGCTGAAATTCCCCTTATTTGGTGGCAAAAAGGCAGAAATTTCCCTTATTTTGGGGCAAAATTGCAGAAATTTCACTTACTTTAGGGTAATAAGTCAGAAATTTTCCTTATTTTGGGGCAAAAAAAAGAGAGAAATTCCCTTTGTTGTGGGGGAGAAAGACAGAAATTCCACTTATTTAGAGGCTAAAAAGCAGAAATTCCCCTTATTTTGGAGCACAAATGAAGAAATTTCCCTTTTTATGGCAAAAAGGTATGCATTCTACTTATTTTCGGGCCAATAGGCAGAAATTCCCCGTATTTTGGAGCAAAATTGCAGAAATACCCTAATTGTGGGGCAAAAAGGCAGAAATTCCCTATATGTTGGGGCAAAAAGTCAGAAATTCTCTTTATTTTGGGGTAAAACTCAGAAATTCCACTTATTTTGGGGCAAAATTCCAGAAATTTCCCTTATTTTGGGGCAAAATTGCAGAAATTACACATATTTTTGGGTAAAATTGCAGAAATTTCACTTATTTCAGAAAAAAAAGCAGAAATTTTCTTATTTTGGGGCAAAAAGGCAGAAATTTCTTATATTTTGGTACAAAATTGCAGAAATTTTTCTTATTTTGGGACAAAAGGCAGAAATTTCCAATATTTTGGGGCAAAAATTCAGAAATTCCTTTTATTTTGAGGCAAAAAGGCTGAAAATTTCCTTATTTGGGGGCAAAAGACAGAAATTTCCCTTATTTTGAGGCAAAATTGCAGAAATTTCACTTATTTCAGGGTAATAAGTCAGAAATTTTCCTTATTTTGGGGCAAAAAAAAACAGAAATTCCTTTTGTTTTGGGGGGAAAAGACAGAAATTCCACTTATTTAGAGGCAAAAAAGCAGAAATTCCCCTTATTTTGGAGCAAAATTGCAGAAATTTCCTTTTTTAAGGCAAAAAGGTATGCATTCTTCTTATTTTTGGGCAAAAAGGCAGAAATTCCCCGTATTTTGAAGCAAAATTGCAGAAATTCCCCTAATTGAGGGGCAAAAAGGCAGAAATTCCCTATATGTTGGGGCAAAAAGACAGAAATTCTCCTTATTTTGGGGCAAAACTCAGAGATTCCACTTATTTTGGGGCAAAATTCCAGAAATTTCCCTTATTTTGGGGCAAAATTGCAGAAATTACACTTATTTTTGGGCAAAATTGGAAAAATTTCACTTATTTCAGGGAAAAAAAGCAGAAATTTTCTTATTTTGGGGCAAAAAGGCAGAAATTTCTTTTATTTTGGTACAAAATTGCAGAAATTTTTCTTATTTTGGGGCTAAAAGGCAGAAATTACCCATATTTTGGGGCAAAAATGCAGAAATTCCCCTTATTTTGAGGTAAAAATGCTAAAATTCCCCTTATTTGGGGGCAAAGAGGCAGAAATTTCTCTTATTTTGGGGCAAAATTGCAGAAATTTCACTTATTTCAGGGTAATAAGTCAGAAATTTTCCTTATTTTGAGGCAAAAAAGACAGAAATTCCCTTTGTTTTAGGGGAAAAAGACAGAAATTTCACTTATTTAGAGGCAAAAAAGCAGTAATTCCCCCTATTTTGGAGCAAAAATGAAGAAATTTTCTTTTTTATGGCAAAAAGGTATGCATTCTTCTTATTTTCGGGCAAAAAGGCAGAAATTCCAAGTAATTTGGAGCAAAATTGAAGAAATTACCCTAATTGTGGGACAAAAAGGCAGAAATTCCCTCTATGTTGGGGCAAAAAGACAGAAATTCTCCTTATTTTGGGACAAAACAGAAATTCAACTTATTTTGAGGAAAAATTCCAGAAATTTCCCATATTTTGGGGCAAAATTGCAGAAATTTCACTTATTTTGGGGCAAAATTGCAGAAAATTCAGTTATTTTGGGGCGAAATTGCAGAAATTTCACTTATTTCAGGGAAAAAAAGCAAAAATTTTCTTATTTTGGGGCAAAAAGGCAAAAATTTCTTTTATTTTGGTACAAAATTGCAGAATTTTTTTTATTTTGGGCAAAAAGGCAGAAATTTCACATATTTTGGGTCAAAAATGCAGAAATTCCTTTTATTTTGAGGTAATAAGGCTGAAATTCCCCTTATTTGTGGGCAAAAACTAAGAAATTCCCTTTATTTTGAGGCAAAAAGCAAACATTTCCCTTATTTTAGAGCAAAATTGCAGAAATTTCCCTTTTTTAAGGCAAAAAGGTATGCATTCTTCTTATTTTCGGGCAAAAAGGCAGAAATTCCTTGTATTTTGAGGTAAAAAGGCTGAAATTCCCCTTATTTGGTGGCAAAAAGGCAGAAATTTTTCTTATTTTGGGGCAAAATTGCAGAAATTTCACTTACTTTAGGGTAATAAGTCAGAAATTTTCCTTATTTTGGGGCAAAAAAAAGAGAGAAATTCCCTTTGTTGTGGGGGAGAAAGACAGAAATTCCACTAATTTAGAGGCAAAAAAGCAGAAATTCCCCTTATTTTGGAGCACAAATGAAGAAATTTCCCTTTTTATGGCCAAAAGGTATGCATTCTACTTATTTTCGGGCCAATAGGCAGAAATTTCCCGTATTTTGGAGCAAAATTGCAGAAATACCCTAATTGTGGGGCAAAAAGGCAGAAATTCCCTATATGTTGGGGCAAAAAGACAGAAATTCTCTTTATTTTGGGGTAAAACTCAGAAATTCCACTTATTTTGGGGCAAAATTCCAGAAATTTCCCTTATTTTGGGGCAAAATTGCAGAAGTTACACTTATTTTTGGGCAAAATTGCAGAAATTTCACTTATTTCAGAAAAAAAAGCAGAAATTGTTTTATTTTGGGGCAAAAAGGCAGAAATTTCTTTTATTTTGGTACAAAATTGCAGAAATTTTTCTTATTTTGGGACAAAAGGCAGAAATTTCCAATATTTTGGGGCAAAAATTCAGAAATTCCTTTTATTTTGAGGTAAAAAGGCTGAAAATTTCCTTATTTGGGGGCAAAAGACAGAAATTTCCCTTATTTTGAGGCAAAATTGCAGAAATTTCACTTATTTCAGGGTAATAAGTCATAAAATTTCCTTATTTTGGGGCAAAAATAACAGAAATTCCTTTTGTTTTGGGGGAAAAAGACAGAAATTCCACTTATTTAGAGGCAAAAAAGCAGAAATTCCCCTTATTTTGGAGCAAAATTGCAGAAATTTCCTTTTTTAAGGCAAAAAGGTATGCATTCTTCTTATTTTTGGGCAAAAAGGCAGAAATTCCCCGTATTTTGAAGCAAAATTGCAGAAATTCCCCTAATTGTGGGGCAAAAAGGCAGAAATTCCCTATATGTTGGGGCAAAAAGACAGAAATTCTCCTTATTTTGGGGCAAAACTCAGAGATTCCACTTATTTTGGGGCAAAATTCCAGAAATTTCCCTTATTTTGGTGCAAAATTGCAGAAATTTCACTTATTTTGGGGCAAAATAGGAGAAATTTCACTTATTTCAGGGAAAAAAAGCAGAAATTTTTTTATTTTGGGGCAAAAAGGCAGAAATTTCTTTTATTTTGGTACAAAATTGCAGAAATTTTTCTTATTTTGGGACTAAAAGGCAGAAATTACCCATATTTTGGGGCAAAAATGCAGAAATTCCCCTTATTTTGAGGTAAAAATGCTAAAATTCCCCGTATTTGGGGGCAAAGAGGCAGAAATTTTTCTTATTTTAGGGCAAAATTGCAGAAATTTCACTTATTTCAGGGTAATAAGTCAGAAATTTTCCTTATTTTGAGGCAAAAAAGACAGAAATTTCCTTTGTTTTAGGGGAAATAGACAGAAATTTCACTTATTTAGAGGCAAAAAAGCAGTAATTCCCCCTATTTTGGAGCAAAAATGAAGAAATTTCCTTTTTTTATGGCAAAAAGCTATGCATTCTTCTTATTTTCGGGCAAAAAGGCAGAAATTCCAAGTAATTTGGAGCAAAATTGCAGAAATTCCCCTAATTGTGGGACAAAAAGGCAGAAATTCCCTCTATGTTGGGGCAAAAAGACAGAAATTCTCCTTATTTTGGGACAAAACAGAAATTCAACTTATTTTGAGGAAAAATTCCAGAAATTTCCCTTATTTTGGGGCAAAATTGCAGAAATTTCACTTATTTTGGGGCAAAATTGCAGAATATTCAGTTATTTTGGGGCGAAATTGCAGAAATTTCACTTATTTCAGGGAAAAAAAGCAGAAATTTTCTTATTTTGGGGCAAAAAGGCAAAAATTTCTTTTATTTTGGTACAAAATTGCAGAATTTTTTTTTATTTTGGGCAAAAAGGCAGAAATTTCACATATTTTGGGTCAAAAATGCAGAAATTCCTTTTATTTTGAGGTAATAAGGCTGAAATTCCCCTTATTTGTGGGCAAAAACTAAGAAATTCCCTTTATTTTGAGGCAAAAAGCAAACATTTCCCTTATTTTAGAGCAAAATTGCAGAAATTTCCCTTTTTTAAGGCAAAAAGGTATGCATTCTTCTTATTTTCGGACAAAAAGGCAGAAATTCCCCGTATTTTGAGGTAAAAAGGCTGAAATTCCCCTTATTTGGTGGCAAAATGCAGAAATTTCCCTTATTTTGGGGCAAAATTGCAGAAATTTCACTTACTTTAGGGTAATAAGTCAGAAATTTTCCTTATTTTGGGGCAAAAAAAAGAGAGAAATTCCCTTTGTTGTGGGGGAGAAAGACAGAAATTCCACTTATTTAGAGGCAAAAAAGCAGAAATTCCCCTTATTTTGGAGCACAAATGAAGAAATTTCCCTTTTTATGGCAAAAACGTATGCATTCTACATATTTTCGGGCCAATAGGCAGAAATTCCCCGTATTTTGGAGCAAAATTGCAGAAATACCCTAATTGTGGGGCAAAAAGGCAGAAATTCCCTATATGTTGGGGCAAAAAGACAGAAATTCTCTTTATTTTGGGGTAAAACTCAGAAATTCCACTTATTTTGGGGCAAAATTCCAGAAATTTCCCTTATTTTGGGGCAAAATTGCAGAAATTTCACTTATTTTGGGGCAAAATTGGAGAAATTTCACTTATTTCAGGGAAAAAAAGCAGAAATTTTCTTATTTTGGGGCAAAAAGGCAGAAATTTCTTTTATTTTGGTACAAAATTGCAGAAATTTTTCTTATTTTGGGGCTAAAAGGCAGAAATTACCCATATTTTGGGGCAAAAATACAGAAATTCCCCTTATTTTGAGGTAAAAATGCTAAAAATCCCCTTATTTGGGGGCAAAGAGGCAGAAATTTCTCTTATTTTGGGGCAAAATTGCAGAAATTTCACTTATTTCAGGGTAATAAGTCAGAAATTTTCCTTATTTTGAGGCAAAAAAGACAGAAATTCCCTTTGTTGTAGGGGAAAAAGACAGAAATTTCACTTATTTAGAGGCAAAAAAGCAGTAATTCCCCCTATTTTGGAGCAAAAATGAAGAAATTTCCTTTTTTTATGGCAAAAAGGTATGCATTCTTCTTATTTTCGGGCAAAAAGGCAGAAATTCCAAGTAATTTGGAGCAAAATTGCAGAAATTCCCCTAATTGTGGGACAAAAAGGCAGAAATTCCCTCTATGTTGGGGCAAAAAGACAGAAATTCTCCTTATTTTGGGACAAAACAGAAATTCAACTTATTTTGAGGAAAAATTCCAGAAATTTCCCTTATTTTGGGGCAAAATTGCAGAAATTTCACTTATTTTGGGGCAAAATTGCAGAATATTCAGTTATTTTGGGGCGAAATTGCAGAAATTTCACTTATTTCAGGGAAAAAAAGCAGAAATTTTCTTATTTTGGGGCAAAAAGGCAAAAATTTCTTTTATTTTGGTACAAAATTGCAGAATTTTTTTTTATTTTGGGCAAAAAGGCAGAAATTTCCCATATTTTGGGTCAAAAATGCAGAAATTCCCCTTATTTTGAGGTAAAATGGCTGAAATTCCCCTTATTTGGGGGCAAAAATAAGAAATTCTCTTTATTTTGAGGCAAAAAGCAGACATTTCCCTTATTTTGGAGCAATATTGCAGAAATTTCCCTTTTTTAAGGCAAAAAGGTATGCATTCTTCTTATTTTCGGGCAAAAAGGCAGAACTTCCCCGTATTTTGTGGTAAAAAGGCTGAAATTCCCCTTATTTGGTGGCAAAAACGCAGAAATTTCCTTTATTTTGGGGCAAAATTGCAGAAATGTCACTTACTTTAGGGTAATAAGTCAGAAATTTTCCTTATTTTGGGGCAAAAAAAAAGAGAGAAATTCCCTTTGTTGTGGGGGAGAAAGACAGAAATTCCACTTATTTAGAGGCAAAAAAGCAGAAATTCCCCTTATTTTGGAGCACAAATGAAGAAATTTCCCTTTTTATGGCAAAAAGGTATGCATTTTACTTATTTTCGGGCCAATAGGCAGAAATTCCCCGTATTTTGGAGCAAAATTGCAGAAATACCCTAATTGTGGGGCAAAAAGTCAGAAATTCCAATTATGTTGGGGCAAAAAGACAGAAATTCTCTTTATTTTGGGGTAAAACTCAGAAATTCCACTTATTTTGGGGCAAAATTCCAGAAATTTCCCTTATTTTGGGGCAAAATTGCAGAAATTACACTTATTTTTGGGCAAAATTGCAGAAATTTCACTTATTTCAGAAAAAAAAGCAGAAATTTTCTTATTTTGGGGCAAAAAGGCAGAAATTTCTTTTATTTTGGTACAAAATTGCAGAAATTTTTCTTATTTTGGGACAAAAGGCAGAAATTTCCAATATTTTGGGGCAAAAATTCAGAAATTCCTTTTATTTTGAGGTAAAAAGGCTGAAATTTTCCTTATTTGGGGGCAAAAGACAGAAATTTCCCTTATTTTGAGGAAAAATTGCAGAAATTTCACTTATTTCAGGGTAATAAGTCAGAAATTTTCCTTATTTTGGGGCAAAAAAACCAGAAATTCCTTTTGTTTTGGGGGAAAAAGACAGAAATTCCACTTATTTAGAGTCAAAAAAGCAGAAATTCCCCTTATTTTGGAGCAAAATTGCAGAAATTTCCTTTTTTAAGGCAAAAAGGTATGCATTCTTCTTATTTTTGGGCAAAAAGGCAGAAATTCCCCGTATTTTGAAGCAAAATTGCAGAAATTCCCCTAATTGTGGGGCAAAAAGGCAGAAATTCCCTATATGTTGGGGCAAAAAGACAGAAATTCTCCTTATTTTGGGGCAAAACTCAGAGATTCCACTTATTTTGGGGCAAAATTCCAGAAATTTCCCTTATTTTGGGGCAAAATTGCAGAAATTTCACTTATTTTGGGGCAAAATTGGAGAAATTTCACTTATTTCAGGGAAAAAAAGCAGAAATTTTCTTATTTTTGGGCAAAAAGGCAGAAATTTCTTTTATTTTGGTACAAAATTGCAGAAATTTTTCTTATTTTGGGGCTAAAAGGCAGAAATTACCCATATTTTGGGGCAAAAATGCAGAAATTCCCCTTATTTTGAGGTAAAAATACTAAAAATCCCCATATTTTGGGGCAAAGAGGCAGAAATTTCACTTATTTTGGGGCAAAATTGCAGAAATTTCACTTATTTCAGAAAAAAGCAGAAATTTTCTTATTTTGGGGCAAAAAGGCAGAAATTTCTTTTATTTTCGTACAAAATTGCAGAAATTTTTCTTATTTTGGGGCTAAAAGGCAGAAATTACCCATATTTTGGGGCAAAAATGCAGAAATTCCCCTTATTTTGAGGTAAAAATGCTAAAATTCCCCTTATTTGGGGGCAAAGAGGCAGAAATTTCTCTTATTTTGGGGCAAAATTGCAGAAATTTCACTTATTTCAGGGTAATAAGTCAGAAATTTTCCTTATTTTGAGGCAAAAAAGACAGAAATTCCCTTTGTTTTAGGGGAAAAAGACAGAAATTTCACTTATTTAGAGGCAAAAAAGCAGTAATTCCCCCTATTTTGGAGCAAAAATGAAGAAATTTTCTTTTTTATGGCAAAAAGGTATGCATTCTTCTTATTTTCGGGCAAAAAGGCAGAAATTCCAAGTAATTTGGAGCAAAATTGAAGAAATTACCCTAATTGTGGGACAAAAAGGCAGAAATTCCCTCTATGTTGGGGCAAAAAGACAGAAATTCTCCTTATTTTGGGACAAAACAGAAATTCAACTTATTTTGAGGAAAAATTCCAGAAATTTCCCATATTTTGGGGCAAAATTGCAGAAATTTCACTTATTTTGGGGCAAAATTGCAGAAAATTCAGTTATTTTGGGGCGAAATTGCAGAAATTTCACTTATTTCAGGGAAAAAAAGCAAAAATTTTCTTATTTTGGGGCAAAAAGGCAAAAATTTCTTTTATTTTGGTACAAAATTGCAGAATTTTTTTTATTTTGGGCAAAAAGGCAGAAATTTCACATATTTTGGGTCAAAAATGCAGAAATTCCTTTTATTTTGAGGTAATAAGGCTGAAATTCCCCTTATTTGTGGGCAAAAACTAAGAAATTCCCTTTATTTTGAGGCAAAAAGCAAACATTTCCCTTATTTTAGAGCAAAATTGCAGAAATTTCCCTTTTTTAAGGCAAAAAGGTATGCATTCTTCTTATTTTCGGGCAAAAAGGCAGAAATTCCTTGTATTTTGAGGTAAAAAGGCTGAAATTCCCCTTATTTGGTGGCAAAAAGGCAGAAATTTTTCTTATTTTGGGGCAAAATTGCAGAAATTTCACTTACTTTAGGGTAATAAGTCAGAAATTTTCCTTATTTTGGGGCAAAAAAAAGAGAGAAATTCCCTTTGTTGTGGGGGAGAAAGACAGAAATTCCACTAATTTAGAGGCAAAAAAGCAGAAATTCCCCTTATTTTGGAGCACAAATGAAGAAATTTCCCTTTTTATGGCCAAAAGGTATGCATTCTACTTATTTTCGGGCCAATAGGCAGAAATTTCCCGTATTTTGGAGCAAAATTGCAGAAATACCCTAATTGTGGGGCAAAAAGGCAGAAATTCCCTATATGTTGGGGCAAAAAGACAGAAATTCTCTTTATTTTGGGGTAAAACTCAGAAATTCCACTTATTTTGGGGCAAAATTCCAGAAATTTCCCTTATTTTGGGGCAAAATTGCAGAAGTTACACTTATTTTTGGGCAAAATTGCAGAAATTTCACTTATTTCAGAAAAAAAAGCAGAAATTGTTTTATTTTGGGGCAAAAAGGCAGAAATTTCTTTTATTTTGGTACAAAATTGCAGAAATTTTTCTTATTTTGGGACAAAAGGCAGAAATTTCCAATATTTTGGGGCAAAAATTCAGAAATTCCTTTTATTTTGAGGTAAAAAGGCTGAAAATTTCCTTATTTGGGGGCAAAAGACAGAAATTTCCCTTATTTTGAGGCAAAATTGCAGAAATTTCACTTATTTCAGGGTAATAAGTCATAAAATTTCCTTATTTTGGGGCAAAAATAACAGAAATTCCTTTTGTTTTGGGGGAAAAAGACAGAAATTCCACTTATTTAGAGGCAAAAAAGCAGAAATTCCCCTTATTTTGGAGCAAAATTGCAGAAATTTCCTTTTTTAAGGCAAAAAGGTATGCATTCTTCTTATTTTTGGGCAAAAAGGCAGAAATTCCCCGTATTTTGAAGCAAAATTGCAGAAATTCCCCTAATTGTGGGGCAAAAAGGCAGAAATTCCCTATATGTTGGGGCAAAAAGACAGAAATTCTCCTTATTTTGGGGCAAAACTCAGAGATTCCACTTATTTTGGGGCAAAATTCCAGAAATTTCCCTTATTTTGGGGCAAAATTGCAGAAATTTCACTTATTTTGGGGCAAAATAGGAGAAATTTCACTTATTTCAGGGAAAAAAAGCAGAAATTTTTTTATTT
Source organism: Micromys minutus (assembly GCF_963924665.1). Lineage (NCBI taxonomy): Eukaryota > Metazoa > Chordata > Mammalia > Rodentia > Muridae > Micromys > Micromys minutus. The sequence goes on along the minus strand of NW_027667133.1, from coordinate 1,909,442 downwards.
TGGGGCAAAAAGGCAGAAATTTCTTTTATTTTGGTACAAAATTACAGAAATTTTTCTTATTTTGGGACTAAAAGGCAGAAATTACCCATATTTTGGGGCAAAAATGCAGAAATTCCCCTTATTTTGAGGTAAAAATGCTAAAATTCCCCGTATTTGGGGGCAAAGAGGCAGAAATTTTTCTTATTTTAGGGCAAAATTGCAGAAATTTCACTTATTTCAGGGTAATAAGTCAGAAATTTTCCTTATTTTGAGGCAAAAAAGACAGAAATTTCCTTTGTTTTAGGGGAAAAAGACAGAAATTTCACTTATTTAGAGGCAAAAAAGCAGTAATTCCCCCTATTTTGGAGCAAAAATGAAGAAATTTCCTTTTTTTATGGCAAAAAGCTATGCATTCTTCTTATTTTCGGGCAAAAAGGCAGAAATTCCAAGTAATTTGGAGCAAAATTGCAGAAATTCCCCTAATTGTGGGACAAAAAGGCAGAAATTCCCTCTATGTTGGGGCAAAAAGACAGAAATTCTCCTTATTTTGGGACAAAACAGAAATTCAACTTATTTTGAGGAAAAATTCCAGAAATTTCCCTTATTTTGGGGCAAAATTGCAGAAATTTCACTTATTTTGGGGCAAAATTGCAGAATATTCAGTTATTTTGGGGCGAAATTGCAGAAATTTCACTTATTTCAGGGAAAAAAAGCAGAAATTTTCTTATTTTGGGGCAAAAAGGCAAAAATTTCTTTTATTTTGGTACAAAATTGCAGAATTTTTTTTTATTTTGGGCAAAAAGGCAGAAATTTCACATATTTTGGGTCAAAAATGCAGAAATTCCTTTTATTTTGAGGTAATAAGGCTGAAATTCCCCTTATTTGTGGGCAAAAACTAAGAAATTCCCTTTATTTTGAGGCAAAAAGCAAACATTTCCCTTATTTTAGAGCAAAATTGCAGAAATTTCCCTTTTTTAAGGCAAAAAGGTATGCATTCTTCTTATTTTCGGACAAAAAGGCAGAAATTCCCCGTATTTTGAGGTAAAAAGGCTGAAATTCCCCTTATTTGGTGGCAAAATGCAGAAATTTCCCTTATTTTGGGGCAAAATTGCAGAAATTTCACTTACTTTAGGGTAATAAGTCAGAAATTTTCCTTATTTTGGGGCAAAAAAAAGAGAGAAATTCCCTTTGTTGTGGGGGAGAAAGACAGAAATTCCACTTATTTAGAGGCAAAAAAGCAGAAATTCCCCTTATTTTGGAGCACAAATGAAGAAATTTCCCTTTTTATGGCAAAAACGTATGCATTCTACATATTTTCGGGCCAATAGGCAGAAATTCCCCGTATTTTGGAGCAAAATTGCAGAAATACCCTAATTGTGGGGCAAAAAGGCAGAAATTCCCTATATGTTGGGGCAAAAAGACAGAAATTCTCTTTATTTTGGGGTAAAACTCAGAAATTCCACTTATTTTGGGGCAAAATTCCAGAAATTTCCCTTATTTTGGGGCAAAATTGCAGAAATTTCACTTATTTTGGGGCAAAATTGGAGAAATTTCACTTATTTCAGGGAAAAAAAGCAGAAATTTTCTTATTTTGGGGCAAAAAGGCAGAAATTTCTTTTATTTTGGTACAAAATTGCAGAAATTTTTCTTATTTTGGGGCTAAAAGGCAGAAATTACCCATATTTTGGGGCAAAAATACAGAAATTCCCCTTATTTTGAGGTAAAAATGCTAAAAATCCCCTTATTTGGGGGCAAAGAGGCAGAAATTTCTCTTATTTTGGGGCAAAATTGCAGAAATTTCACTTATTTCAGGGTAATAAGTCAGAAATTTTCCTTATTTTGAGGCAAAAAAGACAGAAATTCCCTTTGTTGTAGGGGAAAAAGACAGAAATTTCACTTATTTAGAGGCAAAAAAGCAGTAATTCCCCCTATTTTGGAGCAAAAATGAAGAAATTTCCTTTTTTTATGGCAAAAAGGTATGCATTCTTCTTATTTTCGGGCAAAAAGGCAGAAATTCCAAGTAATTTGGAGCAAAATTGCAGAAATTCCCCTAATTGTGGGACAAAAAGGCAGAAATTCCCTCTATGTTGGGGCAAAAAGACAGAAATTCTCCTTATTTTGGGACAAAACAGAAATTCAACTTATTTTGAGGAAAAATTCCAGAAATTTCCCTTATTTTGGGGCAAAATTGCAGAAATTTCACTTATTTTGGGGCAAAATTGCAGAATATTCAGTTATTTTGGGGCGAAATTGCAGAAATTTCACTTATTTCAGGGAAAAAAAGCAGAAATTTTCTTATTTTGGGGCAAAAAGGCAAAAATTTCTTTTATTTTGGTACAAAATTGCAGAATTTTTTTTTATTTTGGGCAAAAAGGCAGAAATTTCCCATATTTTGGGTCAAAAATGCAGAAATTCCCCTTATTTTGAGGTAAAATGGCTGAAATTCCCCTTATTTGGGGGCAAAAATAAGAAATTCTCTTTATTTTGAGGCAAAAAGCAGACATTTCCCTTATTTTGGAGCAATATTGCAGAAATTTCCCTTTTTTAAGGCAAAAAGGTATGCATTCTTCTTATTTTCGGGCAAAAAGGCAGAACTTCCCCGTATTTTGTGGTAAAAAGGCTGAAATTCCCCTTATTTGGTGGCAAAAACGCAGAAATTTCCTTTATTTTGGGGCAAAATTGCAGAAATGTCACTTACTTTAGGGTAATAAGTCAGAAATTTTCCTTATTTTGGGGCAAAAAAAAAGAGAGAAATTCCCTTTGTTGTGGGGGAGAAAGACAGAAATTCCACTTATTTAGAGGCAAAAAAGCAGAAATTCCCCTTATTTTGGAGCACAAATGAAGAAATTTCCCTTTTTATGGCAAAAAGGTATGCATTTTACTTATTTTCGGGCCAATAGGCAGAAATTCCCCGTATTTTGGAGCAAAATTGCAGAAATACCCTAATTGTGGGGCAAAAAGTCAGAAATTCCAATTATGTTGGGGCAAAAAGACAGAAATTCTCTTTATTTTGGGGTAAAACTCAGAAATTCCACTTATTTTGGGGCAAAATTCCAGAAATTTCCCTTATTTTGGGGCAAAATTGCAGAAATTACACTTATTTTTGGGCAAAATTGCAGAAATTTCACTTATTTCAGAAAAAAAAGCAGAAATTTTCTTATTTTGGGGCAAAAAGGCAGAAATTTCTTTTATTTTGGTACAAAATTGCAGAAATTTTTCTTATTTTGGGACAAAAGGCAGAAATTTCCAATATTTTGGGGCAAAAATTCAGAAATTCCTTTTATTTTGAGGTAAAAAGGCTGAAATTTTCCTTATTTGGGGGCAAAAGACAGAAATTTCCCTTATTTTGAGGAAAAATTGCAGAAATTTCACTTATTTCAGGGTAATAAGTCAGAAATTTTCCTTATTTTGGGGCAAAAAAACCAGAAATTCCTTTTGTTTTGGGGGAAAAAGACAGAAATTCCACTTATTTAGAGTCAAAAAAGCAGAAATTCCCCTTATTTTGGAGCAAAATTGCAGAAATTTCCTTTTTTAAGGCAAAAAGGTATGCATTCTTCTTATTTTTGGGCAAAAAGGCAGAAATTCCCCGTATTTTGAAGCAAAATTGCAGAAATTCCCCTAATTGTGGGGCAAAAAGGCAGAAATTCCCTATATGTTGGGGCAAAAAGACAGAAATTCTCCTTATTTTGGGGCAAAACTCAGAGATTCCACTTATTTTGGGGCAAAATTCCAGAAATTTCCCTTATTTTGGGGCAAAATTGCAGAAATTTCACTTATTTTGGGGCAAAATTGGAGAAATTTCACTTATTTCAGGGAAAAAAAGCAGAAATTTTCTTATTTTTGGGCAAAAAGGCAGAAATTTCTTTTATTTTGGTACAAAATTGCAGAAATTTTTCTTATTTTGGGGCTAAAAGGCAGAAATTACCCATATTTTGGGGCAAAAATGCAGAAATTCCCCTTATTTTGAGGTAAAAATACTAAAAATCCCCATATTTTGGGGCAAAGAGGCAGAAATTTCTCTTATTTTGGGGCAAAATTGCAGAAATTTCACTTATTTCAGGGTAATAAGTCAGAAATTTTCCTTATTTTGAGGCAAAAAAGACAGAAATTCCCTTTGTTTTAGGGGAAAAAGACAGAAATTTAACTTATTTAGAGGCAAAAAAGCAGTAATTCCCCCTATTTTGGAGCAAAAATGAAGAAATTTCCTTTTTTTATGGCAAAAAGGTATGCATTCTTCTTATTTTCGGGCAAAAAGGCAGAAATTTCAAGTAATTTGGAGCAAAATTGCAGAAATTCCCCTAATTGTGGGACAAAAAGGCAGAAATTCCCTCTATGTTGGGGCAAAAAGACAGAAATTCTCCTTATTTTGGGACAAAACAGAAATTCAACTTATTTTCAAGAAAAATTCCAGAAATTTCCCTTATTTTGGGGCAAAATTGCAGAAATTTCAGTTATTTTGGGGCGAAATTGCAGAAATTTCAATTATTTCAGAGAAAAAAAGCACAAATTTTCTTATTTTGGGGCAAAAAGGCAAAAATTTCTTTTATTTTGGTACAAAATTGCAGAATTTTTTTTTATTTTGGGCAAAAAGGCAGAAATTTCCCATATTTTGGGTCAAAAATGCAGAAATTCCCCTTATTTTGAGGTAAAAAGGCTGAAATTCCCCTTATTTGGGGGCAAAAATAAGAAATTCTCTTTATTTTGAGGCAAAAAGCAGACATTTCCCTTATTTTGGAGCAATATTGCAGAAATTTCCCTTTTTTAAGGCAAAAAGGTATGCATTCTTCTTATTTTCGGGCAAAAAGGCAGAACTTCCCCGTATTTTGAGGTAAAAAGGCTGAAATTCCCCTTATTTGGTGGCAAAAACGCAGAAATTTCCTTTATTTTGGGGCAAAATTGCAGAAATGTCACTTACTTTAGGGTAATAAGTCAGAAATTTTCCTTATTTTGGGGCAAAAAAAAAGAGAGAAATTCCCTTTGTTGTGGGGGAGAAAGACAGAAATTCCACTTATTTAGAGGCAAAAAAGCAGAAATTCCCCTTATTTTGGAGCACAAATGAAGAAATTTCCCTTTTTATGGCAAAAAGGTATGCATTTTACTTATTTTCGGGCCAATAGGCAGAAATTCCCCGTATTTTGGAGCAAAATTGCAGAAATACCCTAATTGTGGGGCAAAAAGTCAGAAATTCCAATTATGTTGGGGCAAAAAGACAGAAATTCTCTTTATTTTGGGGTAAAACTCAGAAATTCCACTTATTTTGGGGCAAAATTCCAGAAATTTCCCTTATTTTGGGGCAAAATTGCAGAAATTACACTTATTTTTGGGCAAAATTGCAGAAATTTCACTTATTTCAGAAAAAAAAGCAGAAATTTTCTTATTTTGGGGCAAAAAGGCAGAAATTTCTTTTATTTTGGTACAAAATTGCAGAAATTTTTCTTATTTTGGGACAAAAGGCAGAAATTTCCAATATTTTGGGGCAAAAATTCAGAAATTCCTTTTATTTTGAGGTAAAAAGGCTGAAATTTTCCTTATTTGGGGGCAAAAGACAGAAATTTCCCATATTTTGAGGCAAAATTGCAGAAATTTCACTTATTTCAGGGTAATAAGTCAGAAATTTTCCTTATTTTGGGGCAAAAAAAACAGAAATTCCTTTTGTTTTGGGGGAAAAAGACAGAAATTCCACTTATTTAGAGTCAAAAAAGCAAAAATTCCCCTTATTTTGGAGCAAAATTGCAGAAATTTCCTTTTTTAAGGCAAAAAGGTATGCATTCTTCTTATTTTTGGGAAAAAAAGGCAGAAATTCCCCGTATTTTGAAGCAAAATTGCAGAAATTCCCCTAATTGTGGGGCAAAAAGGCAGAAATTCCCTATATGTTGGGGCAAAAAGACAGAAATTCTCCTTATTTTGGGGCAAAACTCAGAGATTCCACTTATTTTGGGGCAAAATTCCAGAAATTTCCCTTATTTTGGGGCAAAATTGCAGAAATTTCACTTATTTTGGGGCAAAATTGGAGAAATTTCACTTATTTCAGGGAAAAAAAGCAGAAATTTTCTTATTTTTGGGCAAAAAGGCAGAAATTTCTTTTATTTTGGTACAAAATTGCAGAAATTTTTCTTATTTTGGGGCTAAAAGGCAGAAATTACCCATATTTTGGGGCAAAAATGCAGAAATTCCCCTTATTTTGAGGTAAAAATGCTAAAATTCCCCTTATTTGGGGGCAAAGAGGCAGAAATTTCTCTTATTTTCGGGCAAAATTGCAGAAATTTCACTTAATTCAGGGTAATAAGTCAGAAATTTTCCTTATTTTGAGGCAAAAAATACAGAAATTCCCTTTGTTTTAGGGGTAAAAGACAGAAATTTCACTTATTTAGAGGCAAAAAAGCAGTAATTCCCCCTATTTTGGAGCAAAAATGAAGAAATTTCCTTTTTTATGGCAAAAGGTATGCATTCTTCTTATTTTCGGGCAAAAAGGCAGAAATTCCAAGTAATTTGGAGCAAAATTGCAGAAATTCCCCTAATTGTGGGACAAAAAGGCAGAAATTCCCTCTATGTTCGGGCAAAAAGACAGAAATTCTCCTTATTTTGGGACAAAGCAGAAATTCAACTTATTTTGAGGAAAAATTCCAGAAATTTCCCTTATTTTGGGGCAAAATTGCAGAAATTTCACTTATTTTGGGGCAAAATTGCAGAAATTTCAGTTATTTTGGGGCGAAATTGCAGAAATTTCACTTATTTCAGGGAAAAAAGCAGAAATTTTCTTATTTTGGGGCAAAAAGGCAAAAATTTCTTTTATTTTGGTACAAAATTGCAGAATTTTTTTTTATTTTGGGCAAAAAGGCAGAAATTTCACATATTTTGGGTCAAAAATGCAGAAATTCCTTTTATTTTGAGGTAATAAGGCTGAAATTCCCCTTATTTGTGGGCAAAAACTAAGAAATTCCCTTTATTTTGAGGCAAAAAGCAATCATTTCCCTTATTTTAGAGCAAAATTGCAGAAATTTCCCTTTTTTAAGGCAAAAAGGTATGCATTCTTCTTATTTTCGGGCAAAAAGGCAGAAATTCCCCGTATTTTGAGGTAAAAAGGCTGAAATTCCTTTTATTTGGTGGCAAAAAGGCAGAAATTTCTCTTATTTTGGGGCAAAATTGCAGAAATTTCACTTACTTTAGGGTAATAAGTCAGAAATTTTCCTTATTTTGGGGCAAAAAAAAGAGAGAAATTCCCTTTGTTGTGGGAAAGAAAGACAGAAATTCCACTTATTTAGAGGCAAAAAAGCAGAAATTCCCCTTATTTTGGAGCACAAATGAAGAAATTTCCCTTTTTATGGCAAAAAGGTATACATTCTACATATTTTCGGGCCAATAGGCAGAAATTCCCCGTATTTTGGAGCAAAATTGCAGAAATACCCTAATTGTGGGGCAAAAGGGCAGAAATTCCCTATATGTTGGGGCAAAAAGACAGAAATTCTCTTTATTTTGGGGTAAAACTCAGAAATTCCACTTATTTTGGGGCAAAATTCCAGAAATTTCCCTTATTTTGGGGCAAAATTGCAGAAATTTCACTTATTTTGGGGCAAAATTGGAGAAATTTCACTTATTTCAGGGAAAAAAAGCAGAAATTTTCTTATTTTGGGGCAAAAAGGCAGAAATTTCTTTTATTTTGGTACAAAATTGCAGAAATTTTTCTTATTTTGGGGCTAAAAGGCAGAAATTACCCATATTTTGGGGCAAAAATGCAGAAATTCCCCTTATTTTGAGGTAAAAATGCTAAAATTCCCCTTATTTGGGGGCAAAGAGGCAGAAATTTCTCTTATTTTAGGGCAAAATTGCAGAAATTTCACTTATTTGAGGGTAATAAGTCAGAAATTTTCCTTATTTTGAGGCAAAAAAGACAGAAATTCCCTTTGTTTTAGGGGAAAAAGACAGAAATTTCACTTATTTAGAGGCAAAAAAGCAGTAATTCCCCCTATTTTGGAGCAAAAATGAAGAAATTTCCTTTTTTTATGCAAAAAGGTATACATTCTTCTTATTTTTGGGCAAAAAGGCAGAAATTCCAAGTAATTTGGAGCAAAATTGCAGAAATTCCCCTAATTGTGGGACAAAAATGCAGAAATTCCCTCCTTGTTGGGGCAAAAAGACAGAAATTCTCCTTATTTTGGGACAAAACAGAAATTCAACTTATTTTGAAGAAAAATTCCAGAAATTTCCCTTATTTTGGGGCAAAATTGCAGAAATTTCACTTATTTTGGGGCAAAATTGCAGAAATTTCACTTATTTCAGGGAAAAAAAGCAGAAATTTTCTTATTTTGGGGCAAAAAAGCAAAAATTTCTTTTATTTTGGTACAAAATTGCTGAATTTTTTTTTATTTTGGGCAAAAAGGCAGAAATTTCTTATTTTTTGGGTCAAAAATGCAGAAATTCCTTTTATTTTGAGGTAAAAAGGCTGAAATTCCCCTTATTTGGGGGCAAAAATAAGAAATTCTCTTTATTTTGAGGCAAAAAGCAGACATTTCCCTTATTTTGGAGCAATATTGCAGAAATTTCCCTTTTTTAAGGCAAAAAGGTATGCATCCTTCTTATTTTCGGGCAAAAAGGCAGAACTTCTCCGTATTTTGAGGTAAAAAGGCTGAAATTCCCCTTATTTGGTGGCAAAAACGCAGAAATTTCCCTTATTTTGGTGCAAAATTGCAGAAATTTCACTTACTTTAGGGTAATAAGTCAGAAATTTTCCTTATTTTGGGGCAAAAAAAAGAGAGAAATTCCCTTTGTTGTGGGGGAGAAAGACAGAAATTCCACTTATTTAGAGGCAAAAAAGCAGAAATTCCCCTTATTTTGGAGCACAAATGAAGAAATTTCCCTTTTTATGGCAAAAAGGTATGCATTCTACTTATTTTCGGGCCAATAGGCAGAAATTCCCCGTATTTTGGAGCAAAATTGCAGAAATACCCTAATTGTGGGGCAAAAAGGCAGAAATTCCAATTATGTTGGGGCAAAAAGACAGAAATTCTCTTTATTTTGGGGTAAAACTCAGAAATTCCACTTATTTTGGGGCAAAATTCCAGAAATTTCCCTTATTTTGGGGCAAAATTGCAGAAATTATACTTATTTTTGGGCAAAATTGCAGAAATTTCACTTATTTCAGAAAAAAAAGCAGAAATTTTCTTATTTTGGGGCAAAAAGGCAGAAATTTCTTTTATTTTGGTACAAAATTGCAGAAATTTTTCTTATTTTGGGACAAAAGGCAGAAATTTCCAATATTTTGGGGCAAAAATTCAGAAATTCCTTTTATTTTGAAATAAAAAGGCTGAAATTTTCCTTATTTGGGGGCAAAAGACAGAAATTTCCCTTATTTTGAGGCAAAATTGCAGAAATTTCACTTATTTCAGGGTAATAAGTCAGAAATTTTCCTTATTTTGGGGCAAAAAAAACAGAAATTCCTTTTGTTTTGGGGGAAAAACACAGAAATTCCACTTATTTAGAGGCAAAAAAGCAGAAATTCCCCTTATTTTGGAGCAAAATTGCAGAAATTTCCTTTTTTAAGGCAAAAAGGTATGCATTCTACTTATTTTTGGGCAAAAAGGCAGAAATTCCCCGTATTTTGAAGCAAAATTGCAGAAATTCCCCTAATTGTGGGGAAAAAAGGCAGAAATTCCCTATATGTTGGGGCAAAAAGACAGAAATTCTCCTTATTTTGGGGCAAAACTCAGAGATTCCACTTATTTTGGGGCAAAATTCCAGAAATTTCCCTTATTTTGGGGCAAAATTGCAGAAATTTCACTTATTTTGGGGCAAAATTGGAGAAATTTCACTTATTTCAGGGAAAAAAAGCAGAAATTTTCTTATTTTGGGGCAAAAAGGCAGAAATTTCTTTTATTTTGGTACAAAATTGCAGAAATTTTTCTTATTTTGGGGCTAAAAGGCAGAAATTACCCATATTTTGGGGCAAAAATGCAGAAATTCACCTTATTTTGAGGTAAAAATGCTAAAATTCCCCTTATTTGGGGGCAAAGAGGCAGAAATTTCTCTTATTTTCGGGCAAAATTGCAGAAATTTCACTTATTTCAGGGTAATAAGTCAGAAATTTTCCTTATTTTGAGGCAAAAAATACAGAAATTCCCTTTGTTTTAGGGGTAAAAGACAGAAATTTCACTTATTTAGAGGCAAAAAAGCAGTAATTCCCCCTATTTTGGAGCAAAAATGAAGAAATTTCCTTTTTTATGGCAAAAAGGTATGCATTCTTCTTATTTTCGGGCAAAAAGGCAGAAATTCCAAGTAATTTGGAGCAAAATTGCAGAAATTCCCCTAATTGTGGGACAAAAAGGCAGAAATTCCCTCTATGTTCAGGCAAAAAGACAGAAATTCTCCTTATTTTGGGACAAAACAGAAATTCAACTTATTTTGAGGAAAAATTCCAGAAATTTCCCTTATTTTGGGGCAAAATTGCAGAAATTTCACTTATTTTGGGGCAAAATTGCAGAAATTTCAGTTATTTTGGGGCGAAATTGCAGAAATTTCACTTATTTCAGGGAAAAAAAGCAGAAATTTTCTTATTTTGGGGCAAAAAGGCAAAAATTTCTTTTATTTTGGTACAAAATTGCAGAATTTTTTTTTATTTTGGGCAAAAAGGCAGAAATTTCACATATTTTGGGTCAAAAATGCAGAAATTCCTTTTATTTTGAGGTAATAAGGCTGAAATTCCCCTTATTTGTGGGCAAAAACTAAGTAATTCCCTTTATTTTGAGGCAAAAAGCAAACATTTCCCTTATTTTAGAGCAAAATTGCAGAAATTTCCCTTTTTTAAGGCAAAAAGGTATGCATTCTTCTTATTTTCGGGCAAAAAGGCAGAACTTCCCCGTATTTTGAGGTAAAAAGGCTGAAATTCCCCTTATTTGGTGGCAAAAAGGCAGAAATTTCCCTTATTTTGGGGCAAAATTGCAGAAATTTCACTTACTTTAGGGTAATAAGTCAGAAATTTTCCTTATTTTGGGGCAAAAAAAAGAGAGAAATTCCCTTTGTTGTGGGGGAGAAAGACAGAAATTCCACTTATTTAGAGGCAAAAAAGCAGAAATTCCCCTTATTTTGGAGCACAAATGAAGAAATTTCCCTTTTTATGGCAAAAAGGTATGCATTCTACATATTTTCGGGCCAATAGGCAGAAATTCACCGTATTTTGGAGCAAAATTGCAGAAATACCCTAATTATGGGGCAAAAGGGCAGAAATTCCCTATATGTTGGGGCAAAAAGACAGAAATTCTCTTTATTTTGGGGTAAAACTCAGAAATTCCACTTATTTTGGGGCAAAATTTCAGAAATTTCCCTTATTTTGGGGCAAAATTGCAGAAATTTCACTTATTTTGGGGCAAAATTGGAGAAATTTCACTTATTTCAGGGAAAAAAAGCAGAAATTTTCTTATTTTGGGGCAAAAAGGCAGAAATTTCTTTTATTTTGGTACAAAATTGCAGAAATTTTTCTTATTTTGGGGCTAAAAGGCAGAAATTACCCATATTTTGGGGCAAAAATGCAGAAATTCCCCTTATTTTGAGGTAAAAATGCTAAAATTCCCCTTATTTGGGGGCAAAGAGGCAGAAATTTCTCTTATTTTGGGGCAAAATTGCAGAAATTTCACTTATTTCAGCGTAATAAGTCAGAAATTTTCCTTATTTTTAGGCAAAAAAGACAGAAATTCCCTTTGTTTTAGGGGAAAAAGACAAAAATTTCACTTATTTAGAGGCAAAAAGCAGTAATTCCCCCTATTTTGGAGCAAAAATGAAGAAATTTCCTTTTTTTATGGCAAAAAGGTATGCATTCTTCTTATTTTCGGGCAAAAAGGCAGAAATTCCAAGTAATTTGGAGCAAAATTGCAGAAATTCCTCTAATTGTGGGACAAAAAGGCAGAAATTCCCTCTATGTTGGGGCAAAAAGACAGAAATTCTCCTTATTTTGGGACAAAACAGAAATTCAACTTATTTTGAAAAAAAATTCCAGAAATTTCCCTTATTTTGGGGCAAAATTGCAGAAATTTCACTTATTTTGGGGCAAAATTGCAGAAATTTCACTTATTTCAGGGAAAAAAAGGAGAAATTTTCTTATTTTGGGGCAAAAAGGCAAAAATTTCTTTTATTTTGGTACAAAATTGCAGAATTTTTTTTTATTTTGGGCAAAAAGTCAGAAATTTCCCATATTTTGGGTCAAAAATGCAGAAATTCCCCTTATTTTGAGGTAAAAAGGCTGAAATTCACCTTTTTTGGGGGCAAAAATAAGAAATTCTCTTTATTTTGAGGCAAAAAGCAGACATTTCCCTTATTTTGGAGCAATATTGCAGAAATTTCCCTTTTTTAAGGCAAAAAGGTATGCATTCTTCTTATTTTCGGGCAAAAAGGCAGAACTTCCCCGTATTTTGAGGTAAAAAGGCTGAAATTCCCCTTATTTGGTAGCAAAAACGCAGAAATTTCCCTTATTTTGGGGCAAAATTGCAGAAATTTCACTTACTTTAGGGTAATAAGTCAGAAATTTTCCTTATTTTGGGGCAAAAAAAAGAGAGAAATTCCCTTTGTTGTGGGGGAGAAAGACAGAAATTCCACTTATTTAGAGGCAAAAAAGCAGAAATTCCCCTTATTTTGGAGCACAAATGAAGAAATTTCCCTTTTTATGGCAAAAAGGTATGCATTCTACTTATTTTCGGGCCAATAGGCAGAAATTCCCCGTATTTTGGAGCAAAATTGCAGAAATACCCTAATTGTGGGGCAAAAAGGCAGAAATTCGCTATATGTTGGGGCAAAAAGACAGAAATTCTCTTTATTTTCGGGTAAAACTCAGAAATTCCACTTATTTTGGGGCAAAATTCCAGGAATTTGCCTTATTTTGGGGCAAAATTGCAGAAATTTCACTTATTTAGAGGCAAAAAAGCAGTAATTCCCCCTATTTTGGAGCAAAAATGAAGAAATTTCCTTTTTTTATGGCAAAAAGGTATGCATTCTTCTTATTTTCGGGGAAAAAGGCAGAAATTCCAAGTAATTTGGAGCAAAATTGCAGAAATTCCCCTAATTGTGGGACAAAAAGGCAGAAATTCCCTCTATGTTGGGGCAAAAAGACAGAAATTCTCCTTATTTTGGGACAAAACAGAAATTCAACTTATTTTGAAGAAAAATTCCAGAAATTTCCCTTATTTTGGGGCAAAATTGCAGAAATTTCACTTATTTTGGGGCAAAATTGCAGAAATTTCACTTATTTCAGGGAAAAAAAGCAGAAATTTTCTTATTTTGGGGCAAAAAGGCAAAAATTTCTTTTATTTTGGTACAAAATTGCAGAATTTTTTTTAATTTTGGGCAAAAAGGCAGAAATTTCCCATATTTTGGGTCAAAAATGCAGAAATTCCCCTTATTTTGAGGTAAAATGGCTGAAATTCCCCTTATTTGGGGGCAAAAATAAGAAATTCTCTTTATTTTGAGGCAAAAAGCAGACATTTCCCTTATTTTGGAGCAATATTGCAGAAATTTCCTTTTTTTAAGGCAAAAAAGGTATGCATTCTTCTTATTTTCGGGCAAAAAGGCAGAACTTCCCTGTATTTTGAGGTAAAAAGGCTGAAATTCCCCTTATTTGGTGGCAAAAACGCCGAAATTTCTCTTATTTTGGGGCAAAATTACAGAAATTTCACTTACTTTAGGGTAATAAGTCAGAAATTTTCCTTATTTTGGGGCAAAAAAAAAGAGAGAATTTCCCTTTGTTGTGGGGGAGAATGACAGAAATTCCACTTATTTAGAGGCAAAAAAGCAGAAATTCCCCTTATTTTGGAGCACAAATGAAGAAATTTTTCTTTTTATGGCAAAAAGGTATGCATTCTACTTATTTTCGGGCCAATAGGCAGAAACTCCCCGTATTTTGGAGCAAAATTGCAGAAATACCCTAATTGTGGGGCAAAAAGGCAGAAATTCCCTATATGTTGGGGCAAAAATACAGAAATTCTCTTTATTTTGGGGTAAAACTGAGAAATTCCACTTATTTTGGGGCAAAATTCCAGAAATTTCTCTTATTTTGGGGCAAAATTGCAGAAATTACACTTATTTTTGGGCAAAATTGCAGAAATTTCACTTATTTCAGAAAAAAAAGCAGAAATTTTCTTATTTTGGGGCAAAAAGGCAGACATTTCTTTTATTTTGGTACAAAATTGCAGAAATTTTTCTTATTTTGGGACAAAAGGCAGAAATTTCCAATATTTGGGGCAAAAATTCAGAAATTCCTTTTATTTTGAGGTAAAAAGCTGATATTTTCCTTATTTGGGGGCAAAAGACAGAAATTTCCCTTATTTTGAGGCAAAATTGCAGAAATTTCACTTATTTCAGGGTAATAAGTCAGAAATTTTCCTTATTTTGGGGCAAAAAAAACCAGTAATTCCTTTTGTTTTGGGGGAAAAAGACAGAAATTCCACTTATTTAGAGGCAAATTCAGAAATTCCCCTTATTTTGGAGCAAAATTGCAGAAATTTCCTTTTTTAAGGCAAAAAGGTATGCATTCTACTTATTTTTGGGCAAAAAGGCAGAAATTCCCCGTATTTTGAAGCAAAATTGCAGAAATTCCCCTAATTGTGGGGCAAAAAGGCAGAAATTCCCTATATGTTGGGGCAAAAAGACAGAAATTCTCCTTATTTTGGGGCAAAACTCAGAGATTCCACTTATTTTGGGGCAAAATTCCAGAAATTTCCCTTATTTTGGGGCAAAATTGCAGAAATTTCACTTATTTTGGGGCAAAATTGGAGAAATTTCACTTATTTCAGGGAAAAAAAGCAGAAATTTTCTTATTTTGGGGCAAAAAGGCAGAAATTTCTTTTATTTTGGTACAAAATTGCAGAAATTTTTCTTATTTTGGGGCTAAAAGGCAGAAATTACCCATATTTTGGGGCAAAAATGCAGAAATTCCCCTTATTTTGAGGTAAAAATGCTAAAATTCCCCTTATTTGGGGGCAAAGAGGCAGAAATTTCCCTTATTTTGGGGCAAAATTGCAGAAATTTGACTTATTTTGGGGCAAAATTGCAGAAATTTCACTTATTTTAGAAAAAAAGCAGAAATTTTCTTATTTTAGGGCAAAAAGGTAGAAATTTCTTTTATTTTGGTACAAAATTGCTGAAATTTTTCTCATTTTAATGCAAAAAGGCAAAAATTTCCCATATTTTGGGGCAAAAATGCAGAAATTCTTCTTATTTTGAGGTAGAAAGGTTGAAATTCCCCTTATTTGCGGGCAAAAAGGCAGAAATTTCCCTTATTTTGGGACAAAATTGCAGAAATTTCACTTATTTCAGAAAAAAAGCAGAAATTTTCTTATTTTAGGGCAAAAAGGTAGAAATTTCTTTTATTTTGGTACAAAATTGCTGAAATTTTTCTCATTTTGGGGCAAAAAAGCAAAAATTTCCCATATTTTGGGGCAAAAATGCAAAAATTCTCCTTATTTTGAGGTAGAAAGTTGAAATTCCCCTTATTTGCGGGAAAAAAGGCTGAAATTTCCCTTATTTTGGGGCAAAATTGCAGAAATTTCACTTATTTCAGGAAAATAAATCAGAAATTTTCCTTATTTTGGTGCAAAAAAGACAGAAATTCCCTTTTTTGGGGGGAAAAAGACCGAAATTCCACTTATTTTGAGCTAAAAATGCAGACATTCCCCTTATTTTGGAGCAAAAATGAAGAAATTTCCCTTTTTTATTGCAAAAATTTATGCATTCTTATTTTTGGGCAAAAAGGCTGAAATTCCCCGTATTTTGGAGCAAAATTGCAGGAATTACTTTAATTGTGGGGTAAAAAGGCAGAAATTCCTCTTATTTTGGGGCAAAATTCCAGAAATTTCCTTTATTTTGTGGCAAAATTGCAGAAATTTCACTTAATATGGGGCCAAATTGTAGAAATTTCACTTATTTCAGGGAAAATAAGCAGAAATTTTCTTATTTTGGGGCAAAAAGGCAGATATTCCTAATGTTTTGTGGCAAAAATGCAGAAATTCCCCCTATTTTGAGGTAAAAAGTATGAAATTCCCCTTATTTGGGGGCAAAAATGCAGAAATTTCTCTTATGTTGCGGCAAAATTGCAGAAATTCCACTTACTTCAGGGTAATAAGTCAGAAATTTTCTTTATTTTGGGGCAAAAAAGACAGAAATTCCCTTTGTTTTGGGTGAAAAATAAAAAATTCCACTTATTTAGAGGCAAAAGAGCAGAAATTCCCCTTATTTTGGAGCAAAAATGAAGAAATTTCCCTTTTTTATGGGAAAAAGTTATGCATTGTTCTTATTTTCGGGCAAAAAGGCAGAAATTCCCTATATGTTAGGGCAAAAAGACAGAAATTCTCCTTATTTTGGGGTAAAACTCAGAAATTCCACTGATTTTGGGGCTAAATTCCTGAAATTTTCCTTATTTTGGGGCAAAAAGGCAATAATTCCCCGTATTTTGGAGCAAAATTGCAGAAATTCCCCTAATTGTGGGGCAAAAAGGCAGAAATTCCCAATATGTTGGGGCAAAAATAGAGAAATTCTCTCTATTTTGGGGCAAAACAAAGAAATTCCACTTATTTTGGGACAAAATTCCAGAAATTTCCCTTATTTTGGGGCAAAATTGCAGAAATTTGACTTATTTTGGGGCAAAATTGCAGAAATTTCACTTATTTCAGAAAAAAAGCAGAAATTTTCTTATTTTAGGGCAAAAAGGTAGAAATTTCTTTTATTGTGGTACAAAATTGCTGAAATTTTTCTCATTTTAATGCAAAAAGGCAAGAATTTCCCATATTTTGGGGCAAAAATGCAGAAATTCTCCTTATTTTGAGGTAGAAATGTTGAAATTCCCCATATTTGCGTGCAAAAAGGCAGAAATTTCCCTTATTTTGGGACAAAATTGCAGAAATTTCACTTATTTCAGGGAAATAAATCAGAAATTTTCCTTATTTTGGTACAAAAAAGACAGAAATTCCCTTTGTTTTGGGGGGAAAAGACCGAAATTCCACTTATTTAGAGGCAAAAAAGCAGAAATTCCACTTATTTTGGAGCAAAAATGAAGAAATTTCCCTTTTTTTTTTGCAAAAATTTATGCATTCTTATTATTTTTGTGCAAAAAGGCAGAAATTCCCCGTATTTTGGAGCAAAATTGCAGGAATTACTTTAATTGTGGGGCAAAAAGGCAGAAATTCCCTATATGTTGGGGCAAAATTCCAGAAATTTCCTTTATTTTGTGGCAAAATTGCAGAAATTTCACTTAATTTGGGGCCAAATTGTAGAAATTTCACTTATTTCAGGGAAAATAAGCAGAAATTTTCTTATTTTGGGGCTAAAAGGCAGAAATTCCTACTATTTTGTGGAAAAAAATCAGAAATTCCCCCTCTTTTGAAGTAAAAAGGCTGAAATTCCCCTTACTTTGGGGCAAAAAGGCAGTAATTTCCCTTATTTGGGGCAAAATTGCAGAAATTTCACTTATTTCAGGGTAATAAGTCAGAAATTTTCCTTATTTTGGTGCAAAAAAGACAGGAATTCCATTTGTTTTGGTGGAAAAAGACAGAAATTTCACTTATTTAGAGGCAAAAAAGCAGAAATTCCCCTTATTTTGGAGCAAAAATGAAGAAATTTTTCTTTTTTATGGCAAAAAGGTATGCATTCTTCTTATTTTCGGGCAAAAAAGCAGTAATTCCACTTATTTTGGAGCAAAATTGAAGAAATTCCCCTAATTGTGGGGCAAAAAGCCAGAAATTCCCTATATGTTAGGGCTAAAATACAGAAATTCTCCTTATTTTGGGGCAAAACTCAGAAATTGCACATATTTTGGGGCAAAATTCCAGAAATTTCCCTTATATTGGGGCAAAATTGCAGAAATTTCACTTATTTTGGGGCAAAATTGCAGAAATTTCACTTATTTCAGATAAAAATGGCAGAAATTTTTTTATTTTAAAGCAAAAATGCAGAAATTCCTAATATTTTTGGCAAAAATGGAGAAATTCCCATTATTTTGAGGTAAAAATGATGAAATTCCCCTTATTTGGGGGCAAAAAGGCAGAAATTTTTCTTATTGTGGGGCAAAATTGCAGAAATTTTAATTATTTCAGTGTAATAAGTAAGATATTTTCCTTATTTTGTTGGCAAAAAAGACAGAAATTCCCTTGGTTTTGGGGAAAAAGACAGAAATTCCACTTATTTAGAAGAAAAAAAGCAGAAATTCCCCTTATTTTGGAGCAAAAATGAAGAAATTTCCCATTTTATGCAAAAAGGTATGCATTCTTCTTATTTTCGGGCAAAAAGGCAGAAATTCCCCGTATTTTGGAGCAAAATTGCAGAAATTCCTCTAATTTCGTTGCAAAAAGGCAGAATTTCTTAATATGTTGGGGTAAAAAGACAGAAATTCTCTATATTTTGGGGCAAAGCACAGAAATTCCACTTATTTTGGGGCAAAATTCCAGAAATTTCCCTTATTTTGGGGCAAAATTGCAGAAATTTGACTTATTTTGGGGCAAAATTGCAGAAATTTCACTTATATCAGGGTAATAAGTCAGAAATTTTCCTTATTTTGGGGCAAAAAAGACAGGAATTCCCTTTGTTTTGCTGGAAAGAGACAGAAATTCCACTTATTTAGAGGCAAAAAAGCATAAATTCCCCTTATTTTGGAGGAAAAATGAAGAAATTTCCCTTTTTTATGGAAAAAAGTTATGCATTCTTCTTATTTTCGGGCTAAAAGGCAGTAATTCCCCGTATTTTGGAGCAAAATTGAAGAAATTCCCCTAATTGTGTGACAAAAAGTCAGAAATTCCCTATATGTTAGGGCAAAAATACAGAAATTCTCCTTATTTTGGGATTTAAACTCAGTAATTCCACATATTTTGAGGCAAAATTCCAGAAATTTCCCTTATATTGGGGCAAAATTGCAGAAATTTCACTTATTTTGGGGCAAAATTGCAGAAATTTCACTTATTTCAGGTAAAAATGGCAGAAATTTTCCTTATTTTAAAGTAAAAATTAAGAAATTCCTAATATTTTGGGCAAAAATCCAGAAATTCCCCTTATTTTGAGGTAAAAAGGCTGAAATTCCCCTTATTTGGGGGCAAAAAGGCAGAAATTTCCCTTATTTTGGGGCAAAATTGCAGAAATTTTACTTATTTCAGGGTAATAAGTCAGAAATTTTCCTTATTTTGGGGCAAAAAAGACAGAAATTCCCTTTGTTTTTGGGGAAAAAGACAGAAATTCCACTTATTTAGAGGAAAAAAGCAGAAATTCCCCTTATTTTGGAGCAAAAATGAAGAAATTTCCCTTTTTTATGCAAAAAGGTATGCATTCTTCTCATTTTCGGGCAAAAAGGCAGTAATTCCCCGTATTTTGGAGCAAAATTGCAGAAATTCCCCTAATTGTGGGGCAAAAAGGCAGAAATTCCCAATATGTTGGGGCAAAAATAGATAAATTCTCCTTATTTTGGGGCAAAACACAGAAATTCCACTTATTTTGGGGCAAAATTCCAGAAATTTCCCTTATTCTGGGGCAAAATTGCAGAAATTTGACTTATTTTGGGGCAAAATTGCAGAAATTTCACTTATTTTAGAAAAAAATCAGAAATTTTCTTATTTTAGGGCAAAAAGGTAGAAATTTCTTTTATTTTGGTACAAAATTGCTGAAATTTTTCTCATTTTAATGCAAAAAGGCAAAAATTTCCCATATTTTGGGGCAAAAATGCAGAAATTCTCCTTATTTTGAGGTAGAGAGGTTGAAATTCCCCTTATTTGCGGGCAAAAAGGCAGAAATTTCCCTTATTTTGGGACAAAATTGCAGAAATTTCACTTATTTCAGAAAAAAAGCAGAAATTTTCTTATTTTAGGGCAAAAAGGTAGAAATTTCTTTTATTTTGGTACAAAATTGCTGAAATTTTTCTCATTTTGGGGCAAAAAAGCAAAAATTTCCCATATTTTGGGGCAAAAATGCAAAAATTCTCCTTATTTTGAGGTAGAAAGGTTGAAATTCCACTTATTTGCGGGCAAAAAGGCAGAAATTTCCCTTATTTTGGGGCAAAATTGCAGAAATTTCACTTATTTCAGGAAAATAAATCAGAAATTTTCCTTATTTTGGTGCAAAAAAGACAGAAATTCCCCGTATTTTGGAGCAAAATTGCAGAAATTCCTCTAATTTCGTTGCAAAAAGGCAGAATTTCTTAATATGTTGGGGTAAAAAGACAGAAATTCTCTTTATTTTGGGGCAAAGCACAGAAATTCCACTTATTTTGGGGCAAAATTCCAGAAATTTCCCTTATTTTGGGGCAAAATTGCAGAAATTTGACTTATTTTGGGGCAAAATTGCAGAAATTTCACTTATATCAGGGTAATAAGTCAGAAATTTTCCTTATTTTGGGGCAAAAAAGACAGGAATTCCCTTTGTTTTGCTGGAAAGAGACAGAAATTCCACTTATTTAGAGGCAAAAAAGCATAAATTCCCCTTATTTTGGAGGAAAAATGAAGAAATTTCTCTTTTTTATGGAAAAAAGTTATGCATTCTTCTTATTTTTGGGCTAAAAGGCAGTAATTCCCCGTATTTTGGAGCAAAATTGAAGAAATTCCCCTAATTGTGTGACAAAAAGTCAGAAATTCCCTATATGTTAGGGCAAAAATACAGAAATTCTCCTTATTTTGGGATTTAAACTCAGTAATTCCACATATTTTGAGGCAAAATTCCAGAAATTTCCCTTATATTGGGGCAAAATTGCAGAAATTTCACTTATTTTGGGGCAAAATTGCAGAAATTTCACTTATTTCAGGTAAAAATGGCAGAAATTTTCCTTATTTTAAAGTAAAAATTAAGAAATTCCTAATATTTTGGGCAAAAATCCAGAAATTCCCCTTATTTTGAGGTAAAAAGGCTGAAATTCCCCTTATTTGGGGGCAAAAAGGCAGAAATTTCCCTTATTTTGGGGCAAAATTGCAGAAATTTTACTTATTTCAGGGTAATAAGTCAGAAATTTTCCTTATTTTGGGGCAAAAAAGACAGAAATTCCCTTTGTTTTTGGGGAAAAAGACAGAAATTCCACTTATTTAGAGGAAAAAAGCAGAAATTCCCCTTATTTTGGAGCAAAAATGAAGAAATTTCCCTTTTTTATGCAAAAAGGTATGCATTCTTCTCATTTTCGGGCAAAAAGGCAGTAATTCCCCGTATTTTGGAGCAAAATTGCAGAAATTCCCCTAATTGTGGGGCAAAAAGGCAGAAATTCCCAAAATGTTGGGGCAAAAATAGATAAATTCTCCTTATTTTGGGGCAAAACACAGAAATTCCACTTATTTTGGGGCAAAATTCCAGAAATTTCCCTTATTCTGGGGCAAAATTGCAGAAATTTGACTTATTTTGGGGCAAAATTGCAGAAATTTCACTTATTTTAGAAAAAAATCAGAAATTTTCTTATTTTAGGGCAAAAAGGTAGAAATTTCTTTTATTTTGGTACAAAATTGCTGAAATTTTTCTCATTTTAATGCAAAAAGGCAAAAATTTCCCATATTTTGGGACAAAAATGCAGAAATTCTCCTTATTTTGAGGTAGAAAGGTTGAAATTCCCCTTATTTGCGGGCAAAAAGGCAGAAATTTCCCTTATTTTGGGACAAAATTGCAGAAATTTCACTTATTTCAGAAAAAAAGCAGAAATTTTCTTATTTTAGGGCAAAAAGGTAGAAATTTCTTTTATTTTGGTACAAAATTGCTGAAATTTTTCTCATTTTGGGGCAAAAAAGCAAAAATTTCCCATATTTTGGGGCAAAAATGCAAAAATTCTCCTTATTTTGAGGTAGAAAGGTTGAAATTCCACTTATTTGCGGGCAAAAAGGCAGAAATTTCCCTTATTTTGGGGCAAAATTGCAGAAATTTCACTTATTTCAGGAAAATAAATCAGAAATTTTCCTTATTTTGGTGCAAAAAAGACAGAAATTCCCCGTATTTTGGAGCAAAATTGCAGAAATTCCTCTAATTTCGTTGCAAAAAGGCAGAATTTCTTAATATGTTGGGGTAAAAAGACAGAAATTCTCTTTATTTTGGGGCAAAGCACAGAAATTCCACTTATTTTGGGGCAAAATTCCAGAAATTTCCCTTATTTTGGGGCAAAATTGCAGAAATTTGACTTATTTTGGGGCAAAATTGCAGAAATTTCACTTATATCAGGGTAATAAGTCAGAAATTTTCCTTATTTTGGGGCAAAAAAGACAGGAATTCCCTTTGTTTTGCTGGAAAGAGACAGAAATTCCACTTATTTAGAGGCAAAAAAGCATAAATTCCCCTTATTTTGGAGGAAAAATGAAGAAATTTCTCTTTTTTATGGAAAAAAGTTATGCATTCTTCTTATTTTTGGGCTAAAAGGCAGTAATTCCCCGTATTTTGGAGCAAAATTGAAGAAATTCCCCTAATTGTGTGACAAAAAGTCAGAAATTCCCTATATGTTAGGGCAAAAATACAGAAATTCTCCTTATTTTGGGATTTAAACTCAGTAATTCCACATATTTTGAGGCAAAATTCCAGAAATTTCCCTTATATTGGGGCAAAATTGCAGAAATTTCACTTATTTTGGGGCAAAATTGCAGAAATTTCACTTATTTCAGGTAAAAATGGCAGAAATTTTCCTTATTTTAAAGTAAAAATTAAGAAATTCCTAATATTTTGGGCAAAAATCCAGAAATTCCCCTTATTTTGAGGTAAAAAGGCTGAAATTCCCCTTATTTGGGGGCAAAAAGGCAGAAATTTCCCTTATTTTGGGGCAAAATTGCAGAAATTTTACTTATTTCAGGGTAATAAGTCAGAAATTTTCCTTATTTTGGGGCAAAGAAGACAGAAATTCCCTTTGTTTTTGGGGAAAAAGACAGAAATTCCACTTATTTAGAGGAAAAAAGCAGAAATTCCCCTTATTTTGGAGCAAAAATGAAGAAATTTCCCTTTTTTATGCAAAAAGGTATGCATTCTTCTCATTTTCGGGCAAAAAGGCAGTAATTCCCCGTATTTTGGAGCAAAATTGCAGAAATTCCCCTAATTGTGGGGCAAAAAGGCAGAAATTCCCAATATGTTGGGGCAAAAATAGATAAATTCTCCTTATTTTGGGGCAAAACACAGAAATTCCACTTATTTTGGGGCAAAATTCCAGAAATTTCCCTTATTCTGGGGCAAAATTGCAGAAATTTGACTTATTTTGGGGCAAAATTGCAGAAATTTCACTTATTTTAGAAAAAAATCAGAAATTTTCTTATTTTAGGGCAAAAAGGTAGAAATTTCTTTTATTTTGGTACAAAATTGCTGAAATTTTTCTCATTTTAATGCAAAAAGGCAAAAATTTCCCATATTTTGGGGCAAAAATGCAGAAATTCTCCTTATTTTGAGGTAGAAAGGTTGAAATTCCCCTTATTTGCGGGCAAAAAGGCAGAAATTTCCCTTATTTTGGGACAAAATTGCAGAAATTTCACTTATTTCAGGAAAAAAGCAGAAATTTTCTTATTTTAGGGCAAAAAGGTAGAAATTTCTTTTATTTTGGTACAAAATTGCTGAAATTTTTCTCATTTTGGGGCAAAAAAGCAAAAATTTCCCATATTTTGGGGCAAAAATGCAAAAATTCTCCTTATTTTGAGGTAGAAAGGTTGAAATTCCACTTATTTGCGGGCAAAAAGGCAGAAATTTCCCTTATTTTGGGGCAAAATTGCAGAAATTTCACTTATTTCAGGAAAATAAATCAGAAATTTTCCTTATTTTGGTGCAAAAAAGACAGAAATTCCCCGTATTTTGGAGCAAAATTGCAGAAATTCCTCTAATTTCGTTGCAAAAAGGCAGAATTTCTTAATATGTTGGGGTAAAAAGACAGAAATTCTCTTTATTTTGGGGCAAAGCACAGAAATTCCACTTATTTTGGGGCAAAATTCCAGAAATTTCCCTTATTTTGGGGCAAAATTGCAGAAATTTGACTTATTTTGGGGCAAAATTGCAGAAATTTCACTTATATCAGGGTAATAAGTCAGAAATTTTCCTTATTTTGGGGCAAAAAAGACAGGAATTCCCTTTGTTTTGCTGGAAAGAGACAGAAATTCCACTTATTTAGAGGCAAAAAAGCATAAATTCCCCTTATTTTGGAGGAAAAATGAAGAAATTTCTCTTTTTTATGGAAAAAAGTTATGCATTCTTCTTATTTTTGGGCTAAAAGGCAGTAATTCCCCGTATTTTGGAGCAAAATTGAAGAAATTCCCCTAATTGTGTGACAAAAAGTCAGAAATTCCCTATATGTTAGGGCAAAAATACAGAAATTCTCCTTATTTTGGGATTTAAACTCAGTAATTCCACATATTTTGAGGCAAAATTCCAGAAATTTCCCTTATATTGGGGCAAAATTGCAGAAATTTCACTTATTTTGGGGCAAAATTGCAGAAATTTCACTTATTTCAGGTAAAAATGGCAGAAATTTTCCTTATTTTAAAGTAAAAATTAAGAAATTCCTAATATTTTGGGCAAAAATCCAGAAATTCCCCTTATTTTGAGGTAAAAAGGCTGAAATTCCCCTTATTTGGGGGCAAAAAGGCAGAAATTTCCCTTATTTTGGGGCAAAATTGCAGAAATTTTACTTATTTCAGGGTAATAAGTCAGAAATTTTCCTTATTTTGGGGCAAAGAAGACAGAAATTCCCTTTGTTTTTGGGGAAAAAGACAGAAATTCCACTTATTTAGAGGAAAAAAGCAGAAATTCCCCTTATTTTGGAGCAAAAATGAAGAAATTTCCCTTTTTTATGCAAAAAGGTATGCATTCTTCTCATTTTCGGGCAAAAAGGCAGTAATTCCCCGTATTTTGGAGCAAAATTGCAGAAATTCCCCTAATTGTGGGGCAAAAAGGCAGAAATTCCCAATATGTTGGGGCAAAAATAGATAAATTCTCCTTATTTTGGGGCAAAACACAGAAATTCCACTTATTTTGGGGCAAAATTCCAGAAATTTCCCTTATTCTGGGGCAAAATTGCAGAAATTTGACTTATTTTGGGGCAAAATTGCAGAAATTTCACTTATTTTAGAAAAAAATCAGAAATTTTCTTATTTTAGGGCAAAAAGGTAGAAATTTCTTTTATTTTGGTACAAAATTGCTGAAATTTTTCTCATTTTAATGCAAAAAGGCAAAAATTTCCCATATTTTGGGGCAAAAATGCAGAAATTCTCCTTATTTTGAGGTAGAAAGGTTGAAATTCCCCTTATTTGCGGGCAAAAAGGCAGAAATTTCCCTTATTTTGGGACAAAATTGCAGAAATTTCACTTATTTCAGGAAAAAAGCAGAAATTTTCTTATTTTAGGGCAAAAAGGTAGAAATTTCTTTTATTTTGGTACAAAATTGCTGAAATTTTTCTCATTTTGGGGCAAAAAAGCAAAAATTTCCCATATTTTGGGGCAAAAATGCAAAAATTCTCCTTATTTTGAGGTAGAAAGGTTGAAATTCCACTTATTTGCGGGCAAAAAGGCAGAAATTTCCCTTATTTTGGGGCAAAATTGCAGAAATTTCACTTATTTCAGGAAAATAAATCAGAAATTTTCCTTATTTTGGTGCAAAAAAGACAGAAATTCCCCGTATTTTGGAGCAAAATTGCAGAAATTCCTCTAATTTCGTTGCAAAAAGGCAGAATTTCTTAATATGTTGGGGTAAAAAGACAGAAATTCTCTTTATTTTGGGGCAAAGCACAGAAATTCCACTTATTTTGGGGCAAAATTCCAGAAATTTCCCTTATTTTGGGGCAAAATTGCAGAAATTTGACTTATTTTGGGGCAAAATTGCAGAAATTTCACTTATATCAGGGTAATAAGTCAGAAATTTTCCTTATTTTGGGGCAAAAAAGACAGGAATTCCCTTTGTTTTGCTGGAAAGAGACAGAAATTCCACTTATTTAGAGGCAAAAAAGCATAAATTCCCCTTATTTTGGAGGAAAAATGAAGAAATTTCCCTTTTTTATGGAAAAAAGTTATGCATTCTTCTTATTTTCGGGCTAAAAGGCAGTAATTCCCCGTATTTTGGAGCAAAATTGAAGAAATTCCCCTAATTGTGTGACAAAAAGTCAGAAATTCCCTATATGTTAGGGCAAAAATACAGAAATTCTCCTTATTTTGGGATTTAAACTCAGTAATTCCACATATTTTGAGGCAAAATTCCAGAAATTTCCCTTATATTGGGGCAAAATTGCAGAAATTTCCCTTATTTTGGGGCAAAATTGCAGAAATTTCACTTATTTTGGGGCAAAATTGCAGAAATTTCACTTTTTTCATGGAAAAAAGGCACAAATTTTCCTTATTTTGGGGCAAAAAGGCAGAAATTCCTAATATTTTGTGGCAAAAATGCAGAAATTCCCCTTATTTTGAGGTAAAAAGGCTGAAATTCCTTTTATTTGGGGGCAAAAAGGCAGAAATTTCCCTTATTTTGGGGCAAATATGCAGAAATTTCACTTATTTCTGGGTAATAAGTCAGAAATTTTCCTTATTTTGGAGCAAAAAAGACAGAAATTCCCTTTGTTTTGAGGGAAAAAGACAGAAATTCTACTTATTTAAAGGGAAAAAAGCAGAAATTCCCCTTATTTTACAGCAAAAATAAAGAAATTTCCCTTTTTTATGGCAAAAGGTATGCATTCTTCTTATTTTCGGGCAAAAAGGCCAAAATTCCCCCTATTTCTGAGCAAAATTGCAGAAATTCCCCTAATTGTGGGGCAAAAAGGCAGACATTCCCTATATGTTGGGGCAAAAGACAGAAATTCTCCTTATTTTGGGGAAAAACGCAGAAATTCCACTTATTTGGTGCAAAATTCCAGAAATTTCCCTTATTTTGGGGCAAAATTGCAGAAATTTCATTTATTTTGGGGAACAATTGCAGAAATTTCACTTATTTCAAAAAAAAGGCAGAAATTTTCCTTATTTTGGGGAAAAAAGGCTGAAATTCCTAATATTTTGTGACAAAAATGCACAAATTTCTCTTATTTTGAGGTAAAAAGGCTGAAATTCCCCTTATTTGGGGGCAAAAAGGCAGAAATTTCCCTTATTTTGGGGAAAAATTGCAGAAATTTCACTTATTTCAGAGTAATAATTCAGAAATTTTTTTTATTTTGAGGCAAAAAAGACAGAAATTTCCTTTGTTTTGGGGGAAAAAGACAGAAAATCCACTTATTTAGAGGGAAAAAAGCAGAAATTCCCCTTATTTTGGGGCAAACAGCAGACATTTCCCTTATTTTGGAAAAAATTTTTAGAAATTTTACTTATTTCAGGGCAAAAAGTCAGAAATTCCCCTTATTTTAAGGCAAAAAGACAGAAATTCCATTTATTTTTTGGGAAAAGTCAGAAATTGCACTTATTTTGAGTCAAAAAGTCGGAAAATCACCTTATTTTGGGGTAAAAATTAAGAAATTCTCTTTTTTAAGGCAAAAAGGTATACATTCCCTTTATTTTCGGGCAAAAATGCAGAAATTCCCCTGTATTTTGGAGCAAAATTGCAGAAATTCCCCTAATTTTGGGGCAAAAACGCAGAACTTTCCCTTACTTTGTGGTAAAACTGCAGAAATTTCACTTATTTCGTGGCAAAATGGCAAAAATTCCCCTTATTTTTGGCAAAAAAGGCTGAAATTCCCCATATTTTGGAGCAAAATTGCAGAAATTCCCCTAATTGTTGGGCAAAAATGCAGAAATTCCCTATATGTTGGGGCAAAAAGACAGAAATTCTCCTTATTTTGGGGGAAAACTCAGAAATTTTCTCTTATTTTGGGCCAAAATTCCAAAAATTTCCCTTATTTTGGGGCAAAATTGCAGAAATTTCACTTATTTTGGGGCAAAATTGCAGAAATTTCACTTATTTCAGAGTAATAAGTCAGAAATTTTCCTTATTTTGAGACAAAAAAGACAGAAATTCTCATTGTTTTGGGGGAAAAAGACAGAAATTCCACTTATTTAGATGGAAAAAACCAGAAATTCCCCTTATTTTGGGGCAAACAGCAGACATTTCCCTTATTTTGGGAAAAATTTTAGAAATTTTACTTATTTCAGGGCAAAAAGTCAGAAATTCCCCTTATTTTAAGGCAAAAAGACAGAAATTCCGTTTATTTTTGGGGAAAAGTCAGAAATTGCACTTATTTTGAGTCAAAAAGGCGGAAAATCCAATTATTTTGGGGTAAAAATGAAGAAATTCTCTTTCTTTATGGCAAAAAGGTATACATTCCCTTTATTTTCGTGCAAAAAGGCAGAAATTCCCCGTATTTTGGAGAAAATTGCAGAAATTCCACTAATTTTGGGGCAAAAACGCAGAACTTCCCCTTATTTTTGGGGTAAAACTGCAGAAATTCCACTTATTTGGGGGCAAAATTCCAGAAATTTCTCTTATTTTGGGGCAAAATTGCAGAAATTTCACTTATTTTGGGGCAAAATTGCAGATATTTCATTTATTTCAGGGAAAAAAGGCAGAAATTTTCTGTATTTTAGAGCACAATGGCAGAAATTTTTAATATTTTGTGGCAAAAATGCAGAAATTCATCTTATTTTGAGATAAAAAGGCTGAAATTCCCCTTATTTGGGAACAAAAAGGCAAATATTTCCCTTATTTTGGGGCAAAAATACTGACATTCTCCTTATTTTGTGGCAAAAAGGCAGAATTTTCTTTTATTTTGGGGCAAAATTGCAGAAATTTCACTTATTTCAAGGCATAATTCAAAAATTCCTTTTATTCTGTGGCAAAAAGACAGAAATTTTGTTTATTTTTGGGTAAAAAGGCAGAAATTTCACTTATTTTGAGGTAGAAAGGCAGAAATTCCTCTTATTTTGGGGCAAACCTGAAGCAAAAAGACAGAAATTCTTTTTATTTTGGAGCAAAAATCTGAAATTCCACTTATTTGGAGCAAAATTCCAGAAATTTCCCTTATTTTGGGGCAAAATTGCAGAAATTTCACTTATTTTGGTGCAAAATTACAGAAATTTCACTTATTTCATGGAAAAAAGGCACAAATTTTCCTTATTTTGGGGCAAAAAGGCAGAAATTCCTAATATTTTGTGGAAAAATGCAGAAATTCCCCTTATTTTGAGGTAAAAAGGCTGAAATTCCCTTTATTTGGGGGCAAAAAGGCAGAAATTTCGCTTATTTTGGAGCAAATATGAAGAAATTTCACTTATTTCAGGGTAATAAGTCAGAAATTTTCCTTATTTTGGAGCAAAAAAGACAGAAATTCCCTTTGTTTTGGGGGAAAAAGACAGAAATTCCACTTATTTGAAGGGAAAAAAGCAGAAATTCCCCTTATTTTAGAGCAAAAATGAAGAAATTCCCCTTTTTTATGGCAAAAGGTATGCATTCTTCTTATTTTCGGGCAAAAAGGCCAAAATTCCCCCTATTTTTGAGCAAAATTGCAGAAATTCCCCTAATTGTGGGGCAAAAAGGCAGACATTCCCTATATGTTGGGGCAAAAAGACAGAAATTCTCCTTATTTTGGGGAAAAACTCAGAAATTCCACTTATTTGGTGCAAAATTCCAGAAATTTCCCTTATTTTGGGGCAAAATTGCAGAAATTTCACTTATTTTGGGGCACAATTGCAGAAATTTCACTTATTTCAAAAAAAAGGCAGATATTTTCCTTATTTTGGGGAAAAAAGGCTGAAATTCCTAATATTTTGTGGCAAAAATGCACAAATTCCCCTTATTTTGAGGTAAAAAGTCTGAAATTCCCCTTATTTGGGGGCAAAAAGGCAGAAATTTCCCTTTTTTGGGGCAAAATTGCAGAAATTTCACTTATTTCAGAGTAATAAGTCAGAATTTTTTTTTTATTTTGAGGCAAAAAAGACAGAAATTTCCTTTGTTTTGGGGGAAAAAGACAGAAAATCCACTTATTTAGAGGGAAAAAAAGCAGAAATTCCCCTTATTTTGGGGTAAAAAGCAGACATTTCCCTTATTTTGGAAAAAATTTTTAGAAATTTTACTTATTTCAGGGCAAAAAGTCAGATATTCCCCTTATTTTAAGGCAAAAAGACAGAAATTCCGTTTATTTTTGGGGAAAAGTCAGAAATTGCACTTATTTTGAGTCAAAAAGGCGGAAAATCCCCTTATTTTGGGGTAAAAATGAAGAAATTCTCTTTTTAAGGCAAAAAGGTATACATTCCCTTTATTTTCGGGCAAAAATGCAGAAATTCCCCGTATTTTGGAGCAAAATTGCAGAAATTCCCCTAATTTTGGGGCAAAAATGAAGAAATTCCCCTTATTTTGTGGTAAAACTGCAGAAATTTCACTTATTTCGCGGGAAAATGGCAGAAATTCCCTTTATTTTCGGCGAAAAAGGCTGAAATTCCCCGTATTTTGGAGCAAAATTGCAGAAATTCCCCTAATTGTGGGGCAAAAATGCAGAAATTCCCTATATGTTGGGGCAAAAATACAGAAATTCTCCTTATTTTGGGGCAAAACTCAGAAATTTCACTTATTTTGGGCCAAAATTCCAAAAATTTCCCTTATTTTGGGGCAAAATTGCAGAAATTTCACTTATTTAGGGGCAAAATTGCAGAAATTTCACTTATTTAAAGGAAAAAAGGCAGAAGTTTTCCATACTTTGGAGCACAATGGCAGAAATTCTTAATATTTTGTGGCAAAAATGCAGAAATTCCCCTTATTTTGAGGTAAAAAGCCTGAAATTCCCCCTTATTTGGGGGCAAAAATGCAGAAATTTTCCTTATTTTGGGGCATAAAGACAGAAATTCCCTATATTTTGTGGCAAAAAGGCAGAAATTTCTATTATTTTGGGGCAAAATTGCAGAAATTTCACTTATTTCAGGGCATAATTCAAAAATTCCTTTTATTTTTGGGCAAAAAGACAGAAATTCCGTTTATTTTTGGGTAAAAAGGCAGAAATTTCACTTATTTTGAGGTAAAAAGGCAGAAATTCCTCTTATTTTTGGGCAAAAATGAAGAAATTTCGCTATTTTGTGGCAAAAGATATACATTCCCCTCATTTTCGGGCAAAAAAGCAGAAATTCCCCGTATTTTGGAGCAAAATTGCAGAAATTCTTCGACTTGTGGGGCAAAAATGCAAAAATTCTTTATATGTTGGGGCAAAAAGACTGAAATTCTTCTTATTATGGGGCAAAACTCAGAAATTCTACTTATTTTGGGGCAAAATTTCAGAAATTTCACTTATTATGGGGCAAAATTGCAGACATTTCATTTATTTCAGGGAAAAAAGGCAGAAATTTTTCGTATTTTAGAGCACAATGGCAGAAATTTTTAATATTTTGTGGCAAAAATGCAGAAATTCCTCTTATTTTGAGGTAAAAAGGCTGAAATTCCCCTTATTTGGGAACAAAAAGGCAAAAATTTCCCTTATTTTGGGGCAAAAATACAGAAATTCTCCTTATTTTGTGGCAAAAAGGCAGAAATTTCTTTTATTTTGGGGCAAAATTGCAGAAATTTCACTTATTTCAAGGAATAATTCAAAAATTCCTTTTATTCTGGGGCAATAAGACAGAAATTTCGTTTATTTTTGGGTAAAAAGGCAGAAATTTCACTTTTTTGAGGTAGAAAGGCAGAAATTCCTCTTATTTTGGGGCAAACCTGAAAATATTTCCCTTTTTTATGGCAAAAAGATATGCATTCTTCTTATTTTCAAGCAAAAAAGCAGAAATTCCCTCTATTTTGGAGCAAAATTGCAGAAATTCCCCTAATTGTGGGGAAAAAATGCAGAAATTCCCTATATGTTGAGGCAAAAAGACAGAAATTCTTTTTATTTTGGGGCAAAACTCAGAAATTCCACTTATTTGGAGCAAAATTCGAGAAATTTCCCTTATTTTGGGGAAAAATTGCAGAAATTTCACTTATTTTGGGGCACAATTGCAGAAATTTCACTTATTTCATGGAAAAAAGGCACAAATTTCCCTTATTTTGGGGCAAAAAGGCAGAAATTCCTAATATATTCTGGAAAAAATGCAGAAATTCCCCTTATTTTGAGGTAAAAAGGCTGAAATTCCCTTTATTTGGGGGCAAAAAGGCAGAAATTTCCCTTATTTTGGGGCAAATATGCAGAAATTTCACTTATTTCAGGGTAATAAGTCAGAAATTTTCCTTATTTTGGAGCAAAAAAGACAGAAATTCCCTTTGTTTTGGGGGAAAAAGACAGAAATTCTACTTATTTAAAGGGAAAAAAGTAGAAATTCCCCTCATTTTAGAGCAAAAATGAAGAAATTTCCCTTTTTTATGGCAAAAGGTATGCATTCTTCTTATTTTCGGGCAAAAAGGCCAAAATTCCCCCTATTTTTGAGCAAAATTGCAGAAATTCCCCTAATTGTGGGGCAAAAAGGCAGACATTCCCTATATGTTGGGGCAAAAGACAGAAATTCTCTTTATTTTGGGGAAAAACTCAGAAATTCCACTTATTTGGTGCAAAATTCCAGAAATTTCCCTTATTTTGGGGCAAAATTGCAGAAATTTCACTTATTTTGGGGCACAATTGCAGAAATTTCACTTATTTCAAAAAAAAAGGCAGAAATTTTCCTTATTTTGGGGAAAAAAGGCTGAAATTCCTAATATTTTGTGACAAAAATGCACAAATTCCTCTTATTTTGAGGTAAAAAGGCTGAAATTCCCTTTATTTGGGGGCAAAAAGGCAGAAATTTCCCTTATTTTGGGGCAAAATTGCAGAAATTTCACTTATTTCAGAGTAATAAGTCAGAAATTTTTTTTATTTTGAGGCAAAAAAGACAGAAATTTCCTTTGTTTTGAGGGAAAAAGACAAAAATTCCACTTATTTAAAGGGAAAAATCAGAAATTCCCCTTATTTTGGGGCAAAAAGCAGACATTTCCGTTATTTTGGAAAAAACTTTTAGAAATTTTACTTATTGCAGGGCAAAAAGTCAGAAATTCCCCTTATTTTAAGGCAAAAAGACAGAAATTCCGTTTATTTTTGGGGAAAAGTCAGAAATTGCACTTATTTTGAGTCAAAAAGGCTGAAAATCCCTTTATTTTGGGGTAAAAATGAAGAAATTCTCTTTTTTTAAGGCAAAAAGGTATACATTCCCTTCATTTTCGGGCAAAAATGCAGAAATTCCCCGTATTTTGGAGTAAAATTGCAGAAATTCCCCTAATTTTGGGGCAAAAACGAAGAAATTCCCCTTATTTTGGGGTAAAACTGCAGAAATTGCACTTATTTCGTGGCAAAATGGCAGAAATTCCCCTTATTTTCGGCGAAAAAGGCTGAAATTCCCCGTATTTTTGGTGCAAAATTACAGAAATTTCCCTAATTGTGGGGCAAAAAGACAGAAATTCTCCTTATTTTGGGGCAAAACTCAGAAATTTCACTTATTTTGGGCCAAAATTCCAAAAATTTCCCTTATTTTGGGGCAAAATTGCAGAAATTTCACTTATTTTGGGGCAAAATTGCAGAAATTTCACTTATTTAAGGGAAAAAAGGCAGAAGTTTTCCATACTTTGGAGCACAATGGCAGAAATTCTTAATATTTTGTGGCAAAAATGCAGAAATTCCCCTTATTTTGAGGTAAAAAGCCTGAAATTCCCCCTTATTTGGGGGCAAAAATGCAGAAATTTCCCTTATTTTGGGGCAAAAAGACAGAAATTCCCCTTATTTTGTGGCAAATGCAGAAATTTCTATTATTTTGGGGCAAAATTGCAGAAATTTCACTTATTTCAGGGCATAATTTAAAAATTTCTTTTATTTTTGGGCAAAAAGACAGAAATTCCGTTTATTTTTGGGTAAAAAGGCAGAAAATTCACTTATTTTGTGGTAAAAAGGCAGAAATTCCTCTTATTTTTGGGCAAAAATGAAGAAATTTCCCTATTTTGTGGCAAAAGATATACATTCCTCTTATTTTCGGGCAAAAAAGGAGAAATTCCCCATATTTTGAGGTAAAAAGCCTGAAATTCCCCCTTATTTGGGGGCAAAAAGGCAGAAATTTCCCTTATTTTGGGGCAAAAAGACAGAAATTCCCCTTATTTTGTGGCAAAAAGGCAGAAATTTCTATTATTTTGGGGCAAAATTGCAGAAATTTCACTTATTTCAGGGCATAATTCAAAAATTCCTTTTATTTTTGGGCAAAAAGACAGAAATTCCGTTTATTTTTGGGTAAAAAGGCAGAAATTTCACTTATTTTGAGGTAAAAAGGCAGAAATTCCTCTTATTTTGGGGCAAAAATGAAATTTCCCTATTTTGTGGCAAAAGATATACATTCCCCTTATTTTCGGGCAAAAAAGCAGAAATTCCCCGAATTTTGGAGCTAAATTGCAGAAATTCTTCTAATTGTGGGGCAAAAATGCAAAAATTCCTTATATGTTGGGGCAAAAAGACAGAAATTCTTCTTATTTTGGGG
This sequence comes from Micromys minutus, assembly GCF_963924665.1. Lineage (NCBI taxonomy): Eukaryota > Metazoa > Chordata > Mammalia > Rodentia > Muridae > Micromys > Micromys minutus. The sequence goes on along the minus strand of NW_027667133.1, from coordinate 1,875,174 downwards.
CAAAACTCAGAAATTCTACTTATTTTGGGGCAAAATTCCAGAAATTTCCCTTATTTTGGTGCAAAATTACAAAAATTTCACATATTTTGGGGCAAAATTGCAGAAATTTCACTTATTTCAGGGAAAAAAGGCAGAAATTTTCCTTATTTTAGAGAACAATGGCAGAAATCCTTAATATTTTGTGGCAAAAATGCAGAAATTCCCCATATTTTGAGCTAAAAAGGCTGAAATTCCCCCTTATTTGGGGGCAAAAAGGCTGAAATTTCCCTTATTTTGGGGCAAAAAGACAGAAATTCCTTTTTTGTGATAAAAAGGAAGAAATTTCTTTTATTTTGGGGCAATATTGCCGAAATTTCACTTATTTCAGGGCATAATTCAAAAATTCCTTTTATTTTGGAGCAAAAAGACAGAAATTCCATTTATTTTGGGGTAAAAAGACAGAAATTTTAATTATTTTGAAGTAAAAAGGCAGAAATTCTTCTTATTTTGGGGCAAAAATGAAGAAATTTCCCTTTTTTGTGGCAAAAAGTATACATTCCCCTTATTTTCAGGCAAAAAAGCAGAAATTCCCCGTATTTTGGAGCAAAATTGCAGAAATTTCCCTAATTGTGGGGCAAAAAGGCAGAAATTCCCTATATGTTGGGACAAAAAGACAGAAATTCTAATTATTTTGGGGCAAAACTCAGAAATTCTACTTATTTTGGGGCAAAATTCCAGAAATTTCCCTTATTTTGGTGCAAAATTACAAAAATTTCACATATTTTGGGGCAAAATTGCAGAAATTTCACTTATTTCAGGGAAAAAAGGCAGAAATTTTCCTTATTTTAGAGAACAATGGCAGAAATCCTTAATATTTTGTGGCAAAAATGCAGAAATTCCCCATATTTTGAGCTAAAAAGGCTGAAATTCCCCCTTATTTGGGGGCAAAAAGGCTGAAATTTCCCTTATTTTGGGGCAAAAAGACAGAAATTCCTTTTTTGTGATAAAAAGGAAGAAATTTCTTTTATTTTGGGGCAATATTGCCGAAATTTCACTTATTTCAGGGCATAATTCAAAAATTCCTTTTATTTTGGAGCAAAAAGACAGAAATTCCATTTATTTTGGGGTAAAAAGACAGAAATTTTAATTATTTTGAAGTAAAAAGGCAGAAATTCTTCTTATTTTGGGGCAAAAATGAAGAAATTTCCCTTTTTTGTGGCAAAAAGTATACATTCCCCTTATTTTCAGGCAAAAAAGCAGAAATTCCCCGTATTTTGGAGCAAAATTGCAGAAATTTCCCTAATTGTGGGGCAAAAAGGCAGAAATTCCCTATATGTTGGGACAAAAAGACAGAAATTCTAATTATTTTGGGGCAAAACTCAGAAATTCCACTTATTTTGGGACAAAATTCCAGAAATTTCCCTTATTTTTGGGCATAATTGCAGAAATTTCACTAATTTTTGGGCAAAATTGCAGAAATTTCATTTATTTCAGGGAAAAAAGGCAGAAATTTTCCATATTTTAGAGCACAATGGCAGAAATTTTTAATATTTTGTGGCAATAATGCAGAAATTCCCCTTATTTTGAGGTAAAAATGCTAAAATTCCCCTTATTTGGCGGCAAAAAGGCAGAAATTTTCTTTATTTTGGGGCAAAAAGACAGAAATTCTTTTTATTTTGTGGCAAAAAGGCAGAAATTTCTTTTATTTTGGGGCAAAATTGCAGAAATTTCACTTATTTCAGAGTAATAATTCAGAAATTTTCCTTATTTTGAGTCAAAAAAGACAGAAATTCTCTTTGTTTTGGAAGAAAAAGACAGAAATTCCACTTATTTAGATGGAAAAAAGCAGAAATTCCCCTTATTTTGGGGCAAAAAGCAGACATTTTCCTTATTTTTGGGAAAAATTTTAGAAATTTTACTTATTTCAGGGCAAAAAGTCAGAAATTCCCCTTATTTTAAGGCAAAAAGACAGAAATTCCGTTTATTTTTGGGGAAAAGTCAGAAATTGCACTTATTTTGAGTCAAAAAAGCGGAAAATCCCCTTATTTTGGGGTAAAAATGAAGAAATTCTTTTTCTTTATGGCAAAAAGGTATACATTTCTTTTATTTTCGGGCAAAAAGGCAGAAATTCCCCGTATTTTGGAGCAAAATTGCAGAAATTCCCATAATTTTGGGGAAAAACGCAGAACTTCCCCTTATTTTGGGGTAAAACTGCATAAATTCCACTTATTTTGGGGCAAAATTCCAGAAATTTCCCTTATTATGAGGCAAAATTGCAGAAATTTCACTTATTTTGGGGCAAAATTGCAGAAATTTCATTTATTTCAGGGGAAAAAGGCAGAAATTTTCCGTATTTTAGAGCACAATGGCAGAAATTTTTAATATTTTGTGGCAAAAATGCAGAAATTTCTCTTATTTTGAGGTAAAAAGGCTGAAATTCCCCTTATTTGGGAACAAAAAGGCAAAAATTTCCCTTAATTTGGGGCAAAAATACAGAAATTCTCATTATTTTGTGGCAAAAAGGCAGAAATTTCTTTTATTTTGGGGCAAAATTGCAGAAATTTCACTTATTTCAAGGCATAATTAAAAAATTCCTTTTATTCTGGGGCAAAAAGACAAAAATTTCGTTTATTTTTGGTTAAAAGGCAGAAATTTCACTTATTTTGAGGTAGAAAGGAAGAAATTCCTCTTATTTTGGGGCAAAACTAAAAAAATTTCCCTTTTTTATGGCAAAAAGATATGCATTCTTCTTATTTTCAAGCAAAAAAGCAGAAATTCCCCCTATTTTGAAGCAAAATTGCAGAAATTCCCCTAATTGTGGGCAAAAAAGCAGAAATTCCCTATATGTTGGGGCAAAAAGACAGAAATTCTTTTTATTTTGGGGCAAAACTCAGAAATTCCACTTATTTGGAGCAAAATTCCAGAAATTTCCCTTATTTTGGGGCAAAATTGCAGAAATTTCACTTATTTTGGGGCACAATTACAGAAATTTCACTTATTTCAAAAAAAAAGGCAGAAATATTTTTTATTTTGGGGAAAAAAGGCAGAAATTCCTAATATTTTGTGGCAAAAATGTAGAAATTCCCCCTTTTTTGAGGTAAAAAGGCTGAAATTCCCCTTATTTGGGGGCAAAAAGGCAGAAATTTCCCTTATTTTGGGGCAAAATTGCAGAAATTTTACTTATTTCAGAGTAATAAGTCAGAAATTTTTCTTATTTTGAGGCAAAAAAGACAGAAATTCCCTTTGTTTTGGGAAAAAAAGAAATTCCATTTATTTAGAGGGAAAAAAGCAAAAATTCCCCTTATTTTGGGGCAAAAAGCAGACATTTCCCTTATTTTGGAAAAAAATTTCAGAAATTTTACTTGTTTCAGGGCAAAAAGTCAGAAATTCCCCTTATTTTAAGGCAAAAAGACAGAAATTCCGTTTATTTTTGGGGAAAAGTCAGAGATTGCACTTATTTTGTGTCAAAAAGGCGGAAAATCCCCTTATTTTGGGGTAAAAATGAAGAAATTCTCTTTTTTTATGGCAAAAAGGTATACATTCCCTTTATTTTCAGGCAAAAATGCAGAAATTCCCCGTATTTTGGAGCAAAATTGCAGAAATTCCCCTAATTTTGGGGCAAAAACGCAGAACTTACCTTATTTTGGGGGAAAATTGCAGAAATTTCACTTATTTCGCGGCAAAATGGCAGAAATTCCCCTAATTTTCGGCGAAAAAGGCTGAAAATCCCCGTATTTTGGAGCAAAATTGCAGAAATTCCCCTAATTGTGGGGCAAAAATGCAGAAATTTTCTATATGTTGGGGCAAATAGACAGAAATTTTCCTTATTTTGGAGGAAAAACTCAGAAATTTCACTTATTTTGGGCCAAAATTCCAGAAATTTCCGTTATTTTGGGGCAAAATTGGAGAAATTTCACTTATTTTGGGGCATAATTGCAGAAATTTCACTTATTTAAGAGAAAAAATCAGAAGTTTTCCATACTTTGGAGCACAATGGCAGAAATTCTTAATATCTTGTGGCAAAAATTCAGAAATTCCCCTTATTTTGAGGTAAAAAGCCTGAAATTCCCCTTTTTGGGGGGCAAAAAGGCAGAAATTTCCCTTATTTTGGGGCAAAAAGACAGAAATTCCCCTTATTTTGTGGCAAAAAGAAAGAAATTTCTTTTATTTTGGGGCAAAATTGCAGAAATTTCACTTATTTCAGGGCATAATTCAAAAATTACTTTAATTTTTGGGCAAAAAGACAGAAATACCGTTTATTTTTGGGTAAAAAGGCAGAAATTTCACTTATTTTGAGGTAAAATGGCAGAAATTCCTCTTATTTTGTGGCAAAAATGAAGAAATTTCCCTATTTTGTGGCAAAAGTTATACATTCCCCTTATTTTCGGGCAAAAAAGCAGAAATTCCCCATATTTTGAAGCAAAATTGCAGAAATTCTTCTAATTTTGGGTCAAAAATGCAAAAATTCTTAATGTGTTGGGGCAAAAAGACAGAAATTCTTCTTATTTTGCGGCAAAACTCAGAAATTCTACTTATTTTGGGGCAAAATTCCAGAAATTTCCCTTATTTTGGGCCAAAATTGCAGAAATTTCACTTATTTTGGGGCAAAATTGCAGAAATTTCACCTATTTCAGGGAAAAAAGGCAGAAATTTTCCGTATTTTAGAGAACAATGGCAGAAATCCTTAATATTTTGTGGCAAAAATGCAGAAATTCCCCATATTTTGAGCTAAAAAGGCTGAAATTCCCCCTTATTTGGGGGCAAAAAGGCTGAAATTTCCCTTATTTTGGGGCAAAAAGACAGAAATTCCTTTTTGTGATAAAAAGGAAGAAATTTCTTTTATCTTGGGGCAAAATTGCAGAAATTTCACTTATTTCAGGGCATAATTCAAAAATTCCTTTTATTTTGGAGCAAAAACACAGAAATTCCATTTATTTTGGTGTAAAAACACAAAAATTTTACTTATTTTGAGGTAAAAAAGCAGAAATTCCTCTTATTTTGGGGCAAAAATTAAGAAATTTCCCTTTTTTGTGATAAAAGTATACATTCTACTTATTTTCAGGCAAAAAAGAAGAAATTCCCTGTATTTTGGAGCAAAATTGCAGAAATTCCCCTAATTTTGGGGCAAAAAGGCAGAAATTCCCTATATGTTGGGACAAAAAGACAGAAATTCTTATTATTTTGGGGCAAAACTCAGAAATTCCACTTATTTTTGGCAAAATTTCAGAAATTTCATTTATTTCAGGGAAAAAAGGAAGAAATTTTCCGTATTTTAGAGCACAATGGCAGAAATTTTTAATATTTTGTGGCAAAAATGCAGAAATTCCTGTTATTTTGAGGTAAAAATGCTGGAATTAACCTTATTTGGGGGCAAAAAGGCAGAAATTTCCCTTATTTTGGGGCAAAATTGCAGAAATTTCACTTACTTCAGAGTAATAAGTCAGAAATTTTTTTTTATTTTGAGGCAAAAAAGACAGAAATTCCCTTTGTTTTGGGGGAAAAAGACAGAAATTCCACTTATTTAGAGGAAAAAAAGCAGAAATTCCCCTTATTTTGGGGCAAAAAGCAGACATATCTCTTATTTTGGAAAAAATTTTAGAAATTTTACTTATTTCAGGGCAAAAAGTAAGAAATTCCCCTTATTTTAAGGCAAAAAGACAGAAATTCCGTTTATTTTGTGGGAAAAGTCAGAAATTGCACTTATTTTGAGTCTAAAAGGCAGAAAATCCCCTTATTTTAAGGTAAAAATGAAGAAATTCTCTTTTTTTATGGCAAAAATGTATACATACCCTTTATTTTCGGGCAAAAATGCAGAAATTCCTCGTATTTTGGAGCAAAATTGCAGATATTCCCCCAATTTTGGGGCAAAAACGAAGAACTTCCCCTTATTTTGGGGTAAAACTGCAGAAATTTCACTTATTTTGCGGCAAAATGGCAGAAATTCCCCTTATTTTCGGCGAAAAAGGCTGAAAATCCCCGTATTTTGGAGCAAAATTGAAGAAATTCCCCTAATTGTGTGGCAAAAATGCAGAAATTCGCTATATGTTGGGGCAAAAAGACAGAAATTCTCTTTATTTTTGGGGAAAACTCAGAAATTTCACTTATTTTGGGCCAAATTTCCAGAAATTTCCCTTATTTTGAGGCAAAATTGCAGAAATTTCACTTATTTCAGGGCATAATTCAAAAATTCCTTTTATTTTTGGGCAAAAAGACAGAAATTCCGTTTATTTTTGGGTAAAAGAGCAGAAATTTCACTTATTTTGAGGTAAAAAGGCAGAAATTCCTATTATTTTGGGGCAAAAATGAAGAAATTTCCCTATTTTGTGGCAAAAGTTATACATTCCCCTTATTTTCGGGCAAAAAAGCAGAAATTCCCCGTATTTTGAAGCAAAATTGCAGAAATTCTTCTAATTTTTAAGCAAAAATGCAAAAATTCTTTATGTTTTGGGGCAAAATAACAGAAATTCTTCTTATTTTGGGGCAAAACTCAGAAATTCTACTTATTTTGGGGCAAAATTCCAGAAATTTCCCTTATTTTGGGCCAAAATTGCAGAAATTTCACTTATTTTGTGGCAAAATTGCAGAAATTTCACTTATTTCAGGAAAAAAAGGCAGAAATTTTCCGTATTTTAGAGAACAATGGCAGAAATCCTTAATATTTTGGGGCAAAAATGCAGAAATTCCCCATATTTTGAGCTAAAAAGGCTGAAATTCCCTCTTATTTGGGGGCAAAAAGGCTGAAATTTCCCTTATTTTGGGGCAAAAAGACAGAAATTACTTTTTTGTGATAAAAAGGAAGAAATTTCTTTTATCTTGGGGCAAAATTGCAGAAATTTCACTTATTTCAGGGCATAATTCAAAAATTCCTATTATTTTAGAGCAAAAAGACAGAAATTCCATTTATTTTGGTGTAAAAACACAGAAATTTTACTTATTTTGAGCTAAAAAGGCAGAAATTCCTCTTATTTTGGGGCAAAAATTAAGAAATTTCCCTTTTTTGTGGCAAAAAGTATACATTCCCCTTATTTTCAGGCAAAAAAGAAGAAATTCTCCATATTTTGGAGCAAAATTGAAGAAATTCCCCAAATTTTGGGGCAAAAAGGCAGAAATTCCCTATATGTTGTGACAAAAAGACAGAAATTCTCCTTATTTTGGGGCAAAACTCAGAAATTCCACTTATTTTGGGACAAAATTCCAAAAATTTCCCTTATTTTTGGGCAAAATTGCAGAAATTTCACTTATTTTGGGGCAAAATTGCAGAGATTTCATTTATTTCAGGGAAAAAAGGCAGAAATTTTCAGTATTTTAGAGCACAATGGCAGAAATTTTTAATATTTTGTGGCAAAAATGCAGAAATTCCCCTTATTTTGAGGTAAAAAGGCTGAAATTCCCCTTATTTGGGGGCAAAAAGGCAGAAATTTCCCTTATTTTGGGGCAAAAAGACAGAAATTCTCCTTATTTTGTGGCAAGAAGCAGAAATTTCTTTTATTTTGGGGCAAAATTGCACAAATTTCACTTATTTCAAGGCATAATTCAAAAATTCCTTTTATTCTAGGGGAAAAAGGCAGAAATTTCTTTTATTTTGGGGCAAAATTACAGAAATTTCACTTATTTTGGAGCAAAATTGCAGAAATTTCACTTATTTCAGGAAAAAAAGGCAGAAATTTTCTTTATTTTGGGGAAAAAAGGCAGAAATTCCTAATATTTTGTGGCAAAAATGCAGAAATTCCCCTTATTTTGAGGTAAAAAGGCTGAAATTCCCCTTATTTGTGGGAAAAAAGCAGAAATTTCCCTTATTTTGGGGCAAAATTGCAGGAATTTCACTTATTTCAGAGTAAAAAGTCAGAAATTTTCCTTATTTTGGGGCAAAAAAGACAGAAATTCCCTTTGTTTTGGGGGAAAAAACAGAAATTCCACTTATTTAGGGGGAAAAAAGCAGAAATTCCCCTTATTTTGGAGCAAAAATGAAGAAATTTCCCTTTTTTATGGCAAAAAGGTATGCATTCTTCTTATTTTTGGGCAAAAAGGCAGAAATTCCCCGTATTTTGGAGCAAAATTGCAGAAATTCCCCTAATTGTGGGGCAAAAAGGCAGAAATTCCCTTTATGTTGGGGCAAAAAGACAGAAATTCTCCTTATTTTGGGGCAAAACTCAGAGATTCCACTTATTTTGGGGCAAAATTCCAGAAATTTCCCTTATTTTGGGGCAAAGTTGCAAAAATTTCACTTATTTTGGTGCAAAATTGCAGAAATTTCACTTATTTCAGGAAAAAAAGGCAGAAATTTTCCGTATTTTGGAGCACAATGGCAGATATTCTTAATATTTTTTGGCAAAAATGCAGAAATTCCTTTTTTTTAGGTAAAAAGGCTAAAATACCCCTTATTTGGGGGCAAAAAGGCAGAAATTTCTCTTATTATGGGGCAAAAAGACAGAAATTCCCCTTATTTTTGGGCAAAAAGACAAAAATTCCGTTTATTTTTGGGTTAAAGGGCAAAAATTTCACTTATTTTGAGGTAAAAAGGCAGAAATTCCTCTTATTTTGGGGCAAAAATTAAGAAATTTCCTATTTTTGTGGCAAAAGGTATACATTCCCTTTATTTTCGGGCTAAAAAGCAGAAATTCCCCGTATTTTGGAGCAAAATTGCAGAAATTTCTCTAATTGTGGGGCAAAAAGGCTGAAATTCCCTGTATGTTGGGGCAAAAAGACAGAAATTCTTCTTATTTTGGGGCAAAACTCAGAAATTCCACTTATTTTGGGACAAAATTCTAGAAATTTCACTTATTTTGGGGCAAAATTGCAGAAATTTCATTTATTTTGGTGAAAAATTGCAGAAATTTCACTTATTTCAGAAAAAGAACAAAAATTTTCTTATTTGGGGGCAAAAAGGTAAAAATTTCTTTTATTTTGGTACAAAATTGCAGAAATTATTCTTATTTTGGGGCAAAAAGGCAGAAATTTCCCATATTTTGGGGCAAAAATGCAGAAATTCCCTTTATTTTGAGGTAAAAAGGCTAAAATTCCCCTTATTTGGGGGCAAAAAGGCAGAAATTCCATTTATTTTGGGGCAAAAAGCAGACATTTCCCTTATTTTAGGTAAAAATATTAGAAATTTAATTTATTTCAGGGCAAAAAGTCAGAAATTCCCCTTATTTTGGGGCAAAAAGACAGAAAATCCGTTTATTTTTGGGGAAAATTCAGAAATTGCACTTATTTTGAGTCAAAATGGTGAAAAATCGTTTTATTTTGGAGTAAAAATGAAGGAATTTCCCTATTTTTATGGCAAAAAGGTATACATTCCCTTTATTTTCGGGAAAAAGGCAGAAATTCCCCGTATTTTGGAGCAAAATTGCAGAAATTCCCTTAATTTTGGGGCAAAAACGCAGAACTTCCTTTATTTTGTGGTAAAACTGCAGAAATTTCACTTATTTCGCGGCAAAATGGCAGAAATTCCCTTTATTTTCGGCGAAAACGGCAGAAAATCCCCATTTTTTGGAGCAAAATTGCAGAAATTCACTTAATTTTGGGGTAAAACATGCAGTAATTTTCTTTATTTCGGGGCAAAAAGGCAGAAATTCCCTTTATTTTGGGGCAAAAGGCAGAAATAACCCTTATTTTAGGGCAAAATTGCAGAAATTTCCCTTATTTGGGGACAAAAAACAGAAATTCTCTTTATTTTGGGGCAATATTGCAGAAAATTCCTTTATTATGGGGAAAAATTGCAGAAATTTCTTTTATTTTAAGGCAAAATTGCAGAAATTTCATTTATTTCAGAGAAAAATAGCAAAAATTTTTCTTATTTTAGGGCAAAATGCAGAAATTCCCATTATTTGGGGGCAAAAAGGCAGAAATTCACCTTATTTTAGGGTAAAATTGCAGGCATTTCACATATTTCAGGGCAAAAGTCAGAAATTCCCCTTATTTGAAGGCAAAAAGGCAGAAATTCCCCTTATTTTGGAATACAATTGCAGAAATTACCCTTGTTTGTTGGCAAAAAGGCAGAAAATCCCCATATTTTGGAGCGAAATTGCCAAACTTCCCCTAATATTGGGTCAAAAATGCAGAAATACCCTTTATTTGGGGCAAATCGACAGAAGTTCCCCTTATTTTCAGGAAAAGAGGCAGAAATTCCCTGTATTTTGAAGAAAAATTGCAGAAACTCCCCTAATTTTGGGGCAAAAAGGCAGAAATTCCCTTTATTTTGGGGCAAAAATACAGAAATTCTTCTTATTTCGGGGCAAAAAAATCAGAAATTTCCCTTATTTTGGGGCAAAATTTTAGAAATTTCTTTATTTTGGTACAGAATTGAAGAAATTTTTCATATTTTGTGGAAAAAAGGCAGAAATTTCCCATATTTTGGGGCAAAAATGCCGAAATTCCCCTTATTTTGAGGTAAAAAGGCTGAAATTCCCTTTATTTGGGGGCAAAAAGGCAGAAATTTCACTTATTTTGGGGTAAAATTGCAGAAATTTCACTTATTTCAGGAAAAAAAAGGCAGAAATTTTCATTATTTTGGAGCAAAAAGGCAGAAATTCCTAATATTTTGTGGCAAAAATGCAGAAATTCCCCTTATTTTGAGGTAAAAAGGCTATAATTTTCCTTATTTGGGGGCAAACAGGCAAAAATTTCCCTTATTTTGGGGCAAAATTGCAGAAATTTCACTTATTTCTGGGTAATAAGTCAGAAATTTTCCTTATTTTGGGGCAAGAAAAGACAGAAATTACCTTTGTTTTGAGGGAAAAAAACAGAAATTCCACTTATTTAGAGGCAAAAAAGCAGAAATTCCCCTTATTTTGGAGCAAAAATGAAGAAATTTTCCTTTTTTCTGGCAAAAAGGTATGCATTCTTCTTATTTTCGGCCAAAAAGGCAGAAAATCCCCATATTTTGGACCAAAATTGAAGAAATTCACCTAATTTTGGGGTAAAACATGCAGTAATTTTCTTTATTTTGGGGCAAAAAGGCAGAAATTCCCTTTATTTTGGGGCAAAAGACAGAAATAACCCTTATTTTAGGGCAAAATTGGAGAAATTTCCTTTATTTGGGAACATAAAACAGAAATTCCCTTTATTTTGGTGTAATATTGCAGAAAATTCCTTTATTATGGGGAAAATTGCAGAAATTTCTTTTATTTTAAGGCAAAATTGCAGAAATTTCATTTATTTCAGAGAAAAATAGCAAAAATTTTTCTTATTTTAGGGCAAAATGCAGAAATTCCCAATTTTTGGGGCAAAAAGGCAGATATTCACCTTATTTTGAGGTAAAATTGCAGACATTTCACATAATTCAGGGAAAAAGGCAGAAATTCCCTTTATTTGGGGGCAAAAACGCAGAAATTTCCCTTATTTTGGGATAAAATTGCAGAAATTTCCCTTGTTTGTGGGCAAAAAAGCAGAAAATCCCCCTATTTTGGAGCAAAATTGCAAAAATTCCCCTAATATTGGGGCAAAAATGCAGAAATTCCTTTTAATTGGGGCAAATCGGCAGAAGTTCCCCTTATTTTCAGGAAAAGAGGCAGAAATTCCCTGTATTTTGAGCAAAAATTGCATAAACTCCCCTAATTTTGGGGCAAAAAGGCAGAAATTCCCTTTATTTTGGGGCAAAAATACAGAAATTCTCCTTACTTCGGGGCAAAAACTCAGAAATTTCCCTTATTTTAGGGCAAAATTTTAGAAATTTCTTTTATTTTGGTACAGAATTGCAGAAATTTTTCTTATTTTGTGGCAAAAAGGCAGAAATTTCGCATATTTTGGGGCAAAACTGCAGAAATTCCCCTTATTTTGAGGTAAAAAGGCTGTAATTCTCCTTATTTGGGGGCAAAAAGGCAGAAATTTCACTTATTTTGGGGTAAAATTGCAGAAATTTCACTTATTTCAGAGAAAAAAGGCAGAAATTTTCCTTATTTTGGGGCAAAAAGGCAGAAATTCCTAATATTTTGTGGCAAAAATGCAGAAATTCTCCTTATTTTGAGGTAAAAAGGCTGAAATTCCCCTTATTTGGGGGCAAAAAGGCAGAAATTTCCGTTATTTTGGGGCAAAATTGCAGAAATTTCACTTATTTCAGGGTAATAAGTCAGAAATTTTCCTTATTTTGGGGCAAAAAAGACAGAAATTACCTTTGTTTTGGGGGAAAAAGACAGAAATTCCACTTATTTAGAGGCAAAATAGCAGAAATTCCCCTTATTTTGGAGCAAAAATGAAGAAATTTCCCTTTTTTATGGCAAAAAGGTATGCATTCTTCTTATTTTCGGGCAAAAGCAGAAATTTCCCGTATTTTGGAGCAAAATTGCAGAAATCCCTTAATTGTGGGGCAAAAAGGCAGAAATTCCCTATATGTTGGGGTACAAAGACAGAAATTCTCCTTATTTTGGTACAAAACTCAGAAATTACACTTATTTTGGGGCAAAATTCCAGAAATTTCCCTTATTTTGGGGCAAAATTGCAGAAATTTCTCTTATTTTGGGGCAAAATTGCAGAAATTTCACTTATTTCAGGGAAAAAAAGCAGAAATTTTCTTATTTTCGGGCAAAAAGGCAGAAATTGTCGTTATTTTGTGGCAAAAAGGCAGAAATTTCTTTTATTTTGGGGCAAAATTGCAGAAATTTCACTTATTTCACGGCATAATTCAAAAATTCCTTTTATTCTGGGGCAAAAAGACAGAAATTTCGTTTATTTTTGGGTAAAAAGGCAGAAATATCACTTATTTTGAGGTAGAAAGGCAGAAATTCCTCTAATTTTTGGGCAAACCTGAAAAAATTTCCCTTTTTTATGGCAAAAAGATATGCATTCTTCTTATTTTCGGGCAAAAAGGCAGAAATTCCCCCTATTTTGGAGCAAAATTGCAGAAATTCCCCTAATTGTGAAGCAAAAAAGCAGAAATTCCCTATATGTTGGGGCAAAAAGACAGAAATTCTCTTTATTTTGGGGCAAAACTCAGAAATTCCATTTATTTGTAGCAAAATTCCAGAAATTTCCCTTATTTTGGGGCAAAATTGCAGAAATTTCACTTATTTTGGGGCACAATTGCAGAAATTTCACTTATTTCAAAAAAAAAGGCAGAAATTTTCCTTATTTTGTGGAAAAAAGGCAGAAATTCCTAATATTTTTTGGCAAAAATGCAGAAATTCCCCTTATTTTGAGGTTAAAAAGGCTGAAATTCCCCTTATTTGGGGGCAAAAAGGCAGAAATTTCCCTTATTTTGGGGCAAAATTGCAGAAATTTTACTTATTTCAGAGTAATAAGTCAGAAATTTTCCTTATTTTGAGGCAAAAAAGACATAAATTCCCTTTGTTTTGGGGGAAAAAGAAAGAAATTCCACTTATTGAGAGAGAAAAAAGCAGAAATTCCTCTTATTTTGGGGCAAAATGCAGACATTTCCCTTATTTTGGAAAAATATTTCAGAAATTTTACTTATTTCAGGGCAAAAAGTCAGAAATTCCCATTATTTTAAGGCAAAAAGACAGAAATTCCATTTATTTTTGGGGAAAAGTCAGAGATTGAACTTATTTTGAGTCAAAAAAGCGAAAAATCCCCTTATTTTGGGGTAAAAATGAAGAAATTCTCTTTTTTTATGGCAAAAAGGAATACATTCCCTTTATTTTCGGGCAAAAATGCAGAAATTCTCCGTATTTTGGAGCAAAATTGCAGAAATTCCCCTAATTTTCGGGCAAAAACGCAGAACTTCCTCTTATTTTGGGGTAAAACTGCAGAAATTTCACTTATTTCGCGGCAAAATGGCAGAAATTCCCCTTATGTTCGGCGAAAAAGGCTGAAAATCCTCGTATTTTGGAGCAAAATTGCAGAAATTCCCCTAATTGTAGGGCAAAAATTCAAAAATTCCCTATATGTTGGGGCAAAAAGACTGAAATTCTCTTTATTTTGGGGGAAAACTCAGAAATTTCACTTATTTTGGGCCAAAATTCCAGAAATTTCCCTTATTTTGAAGCAAAATTGCAAAAATTTCACTTATTTTGGGGCAAATTTGCAGAAATTTCACTTATTTAAGGGAAAAAAGGCAGAAGTTTTCCATACTTTGGAGCACAATGGCAGAAATTCTTAATATTTTGAGGCAAAAATGCAGAAATTCCCCTTATTTTGAGGTAAAAACCCTGAAATTCCCTCTTATTTGGGGGCAAAAAGGCAGAAATTTCCCTAATTTTGGGGCAAAAAGACAGAAATTCCCCTTATTTTGTGGCAAAAAGAAAGAAATTTCTTTTATTTTGGGGCAAAATTTCAGAAATTTCACTTATTTCAGGGCATAATTCAAAAATTCCGTTTATTTTTTGGGTAAAAAGGCAGAAATTTCACTTATTTTGAGGTAAAAAGGCAGAAATTCGTCTTATTTTGGGGCAAAAACGAAGAAATTTCCCTATTTTGTGGCAAAAGATATACATTCCCCTTATTTTCGGGCAAAAAAGCAGAAATTCCCTGTATTTTGAAGCAAAATTGCAGAAATTCTTCTAATTGTGGGGCAAAAATGCAAAAATTCCTTATATGTGGGGGCAAAAAGACAGAAATATTCTTATTTTGGGGCAAAACTCATAAATTCTACTTATTTTGGGGCAAAATTCCAGAAATTTCCCTTATTTTGGGGCAAAATTACAGAAATTTCACTTATTTCAGGGAAAAAAGGCAGAAATTTTCCGTATTTTAGAGAACAATGGCAGAAATCCTTAATATTTTTGGCAAAAATGCAGAAATTCCTCATATTTTGAGCTAAAAAGGCTGAAATTCCCCCTTATTTGATGGCAAAAAGGCTGAAATTTCCCTTATTTTGGGGCAAAAAGACAGAAATTCTTATTTTGGGGCAAAACTCAGAAATTCCACTTATTTTGAAGCAAAACTCAGAAATTTCACTTATTTTGGGCAAAATTCCAGAAATTTCTCTTATTTTAGGGCAAAATTGCAGAAATTTCACTTCTTTTGGGCAAAATTGCAGAAATTTCACTTATTTAGGGAAAAAAGGCAGAAGTTTTTCATACTTTGGAGCACTATGGCAGAAATACTTATTATTTTGTGGCAAAACTGCAGAAATTTCCCTTATTTTGAGGTAAAAAGCCTGAAATTCCCCCTTATTTGGGGGCAAAAAGGAAGAAATTTCCCTTATTTTGGGGCAACAATACAGAAATTCCCCTTATTTTGTAGCAAAAAGGCAGAAATTTCTTTTATTTTGGGGCAAAATTGCAGAAATTTCACTTATTTCAGGGCATAATTCAAAAATTCCTTTTATTTTTGGGCAAAAAGACAGAAATTCCGTTTATTTTTGGGTAAAAAGGCAGAAATTTCACTTATTTTGAGGTAAAAATGCAGAAATTCCTCTTAATTTGGGGCAAAAATGAAGAAATTTCCCTATTTTGTGGCAAAAGATATACATTCCCCTTATTTTCGGGCAAAAAAGCAGAAATTCCCCGTATTTTGAGCTAAAAAGGCTGAAATTCCCCCTTACTTGGGGGAAAAAAGGCTGAAATTTTCTTTATTTTGGGGCAAAAAAACAGAAATTCCTTTTTTGTGACAAAAAGGAAAAAATATCTTTGATTTTGGGGCAAAAATGCAGAAATTTCACTTATTTCAGGGCATAATTCAAAAATTCCTTTTATTTTGGAGCAAAAAGACAGAAATTCCATTTATTTTGGTGTAAAAAGACAGAAATTTTACTTATTTTGAGGTAAAAAGGCAGAAATTCCTCTTATTTTGGGGCAAAAATGAAGAAATTTTCCTTTTTTGTAGCAAAAAGTATACATTCCCCTTATTTTCAGGAAAAAAACAGAAATTCCCCGTATTTTGGAGCAAAATTGCAGAAATTCCCCTAATTGTGGGGCAAAAAGGCAGAAATTTCCTATATGTTGGGACAAAAAGACAGAAATTCTCCTTATTTTGGGGCAAAACTCAGAAATTCCACATATTTTGGGGCAAAATTCCAGAAATTCCATTATTCTGGGGCAAAATTGCAGAAATTTAACTTATTTTGGGGCAAAATTGCAGAAATTTTACTTATTTCAGAGAAAAAAGGCAGAAATATTTCTTGTTTTGGGGAAAAAATGCAGAAATTTCATTTATTTCAGAGAAAAAAGCAGAAATTTTCGGTTTTAGAGCACAATGGCAGAAATTTTTAATATTTTGTGGCAAAAATGCAGAAATTCCCCTTATTTTGAGGTAAAAAGGCTGAAATTCCATTTATTTTGGGGTTAAACTGCAGAAATTCCACTTATTTTGGGGCAAAATTGCAGAAATTTCATTTATTTCAGGAAAAAAAGGCAGAAATTTTCCGTATTTTAGAGCACAATGGCAGAAATTTTTAATATTTTGTGGCAAAAATGCAGAAATTCCTCTTATTTTGAGGTAAAAAGGCTAAAATTCCCCTTATTTGGGGGCAAAAAGGCAGAAATTTCCTTTATTTTGGGCAAAAAGACAGAAATTGTCGTTATTTTGTGGCAAAAAGGCAGAAATTTCTTTTATTTTGGGGCAAAATTGCAGAAATTTCACTTATTTCAGAGTAATAAGTCAGAAATTTTCCTTATTTTGAGGCAAAAAAGACAGAAATTCCCTTTGTTTTGGGGGGAAAAGACAGAAATTCCACTTATTTAGAGGGAAAAAAGCAGAAATTCCCCTTATTTTGGGGCAAAAAGCAGACATTTCCCTTATTTTGGGGTAAAATTTTAGAAATTTTAATTATTTCAGGGCAAAAAGTCAGAAATTCCCCTTATTTTAAGGCAAAATGACAGAAATTCCGTTTATTTTTCGAGAAAAGTCAGAAATTGCACTTATTTTGAGTTAAAAAGGCAGAAAATCCCCTTATTTTGGGGTAAAAATGAAGAAATTCTCTTTCTTTATGGCAAAAAGATATACATTCCCTTTATTTTCGGGCAAAAAGGCAGAAATTCCCCGTATTTTGGAGCAAAATTGCAGAAATTCCCCTAATTTTGGGGCAAAAACGCAGAACTTCCCCTTATTTTGGGGTAAAACTGCAAAAATTCCACTTATTTTGGGGCAAAATTCCAGAAATTTCCCTTATTTTGGGGCAAAATTGCAGAAATTTCACTTATTTTGGGGCAAAATTGCAGAAATTTCATTTATTTCAGGGAAAAAAGGCAGAAATTTTTCGTATTTTAGAGCACAATGGCAGAAATTTTTAATATTTTATGGCAAAAATGCAGAAATTCCTCTTATATTGAGGTAAAAAGGGTGAAATTCCCCTTATTTGGGGGCAAAAAGACAGTTGTTTCCCTTATTTTGGGGCAAAAAGACAGAAATTCTCCTTATTTTGTGGCAAAAAGGCAGAAATTTCACTTATTTCAAGGCATAATTCAAATATTTTTTTTATTCTGGGGCAAAAAGACAGAAATTTCGTTTATTTTTGGGTAAAAAGGCAGAAATTTCACTTATTTTGAGGTAGAAAGGCAGAAATTCCTCTTATTTTGGGGCAAACCTGAAGAAATTTCCCTTTTTTATAGCAAAGAGGTATGCATTCTTCTTGATTTCGGGCAAAAAGGCAGAAATTCCCCCTATTTTGAAGCAAAATTGCAGAAATTCCCCTAATTGTGGGGCAAAAAAGCAGAAATTCCATATATGATGGGGCAAAAAGACAGAAATTCTATTTATTTTGGGGCAAAACTCAGAAATTCCACTTATTTGGGGCAAAATTCCAGAAATTTCCCTTATTTTGAGGCAAAATTGCAGAAATTTCACTTATTTTGGGGCACAATTGCAGAAATTTCACTTATTTCAAAAAAAGGCAGAAATTTTCCTTATTTTGGGGGAAAAAGGCAGAAATTCCTAATATTTTGTGGCAAAAATGCAGAAATTCCCCTTATATTGAGGTAAAAAGGCTGAAATTCTTATTTGGGGGCAAAAAGGCAGAAATTTCCCTTATTTTGGGGCAAAATTGCAGAAATTTCACTTATTTCAGAGTAATAAGTCAGAAATTTTCCTTATTTTGAGGCAAAAAAGACAGAAATTCCCTTTGTTTTGGGGGGAAAAGACAGAAATTCCACTTATTTAGAGGGAAAAAAGCAGAAATTCCCCTTATTTTGGGGCAAAAAGCAGACATTTCCCTTATTTTGGGGTAAAATTTTAGAAATTTTAATTATTTCAGGGCAAAAAGTCAGAAATTCCCCTTATTTTAAGGCAAAATGACAGAAATTCCGTTTATTTTTCGAGAAAAGTCAGAAATTGCACTTATTTTGAGTTAAAAAGGCAGAAAATCCCCTTATTTTGGGGTAAAAATGAAGAAATTCTCTTTCTTTATGGCAAAAAGATATACATTCCCTTTATTTTCGGGCAAAAAGGCAGAAATTCCCCGTATTTTTGAGCAAAATTGCAGAAATTCCCCTAATTTTGGGGCAAAAACGCAGAACTTCCCCTTATTTTGGGGTAAAACTGCAAAAATTCCACTTATTTTGGGGCAAAATTCCAGAAATTTCCCTTATTTTGGGGCAAAATTGCAGAAATTTCACTTATTTTGGGGCAAAATTGCAGAAATTTCATTTATTTCAGGGAAAAAAGGCAGAAATTTTTCGTATTTTAGAGCACAATGGCAGAAATTTTTAATATTTTATGGCAAAAATGCAGAAATTCCTCTTATATTGAGGTAAAAAGGGTGAAATTCCCCTTATTTGGGGGCAAAAAGACAGTTGTTTCCCTTATTTTGGGGCAAAAAGACAGAAATTCTCCTTATTTTGTGGCAAAAAGGCAGAAATTTCACTTATTTCAAGGCATAATTCAAATATTTTTTTTATTCTGGGGCAAAAAGACAGAAATTTCGTTTATTTTTGGGTAAAAAGGCAGAAATTTCACTTATTTCAAGGCATAATTCAAATATTTTTTTTATTCTGGGGCAAAAAGACAGAAATTTCGTTTATTTTTGGGTAAAAAGGCAGAAATTTCACTTATTTTGAGGTAGAAAGGCAGAAATTCCTCTTATTTTGGGGCAAACCTGAAGAAATTTCCCTTTTTTATAGCAAAGAGGTATGCATTCTTCTTGATTTCGGGCAAAAAGGCAGAAATTCCCCCTATTTTGAAGCAAAATTGCAGAAATTCCCCTAATTGTGGGGCAAAAAAGCAGAAATTCCATATATGATGGGGCAAAAAGACAGAAATCCTATTTATTTTGGGGCAAAACTCAGAAATTCCACTTATTTGGGGCAAAATTCCAGAAATTTCCCTTATTTTGAGGCAAAATTGCAGAAATTTCACTTATTTTGGGGCACAATTGCAGAAATTTCACTTATTTCAAAAAAAGGCAGAAATTTTCCTTATTTTGGGGGAAAAAGGCAGAAATTCCTAATATTTTGTGGCAAAAATGCAGAAATTCCCCTTATTTTGAGGTAAAAAGGCTGAAATTCTTATTTGGGGGCAAAAAGGCAGAAATTTCCCTTATTTTGGGGCAAAATTGCAGAAATTTCACTTATTTCAGAGTAATAAGTCAGAAATTTTCCTTATTTTGAGGCAAAAAAGACAGAAATTCCCTTTGTTTTGGGGGGAAAAGACAGAAATTCCACTTATTTAGAGGGAAAAAAGCAGAAATTCCCCTTATTTTGGGGCAAAAAGCAGACATTTCCCTTATTTTGGAAAAAAATTTAGAAATTTTACTTATTTCAGGCAAAAAGTCAGAAATTCCCCTTATTTTAAGGCAAAAAGACAGAAATTCTGTTTATTTTTGGGGAAAAGTCAGAAATTGCACTTATTTTGAGTCAAAAAGGCGGAAAATTCCCTTATTTTAAGGTAAAAATGAAGAAATTCTCTTTTTTATGGCAAAAAGGTATACATTCCCTTTATTTTCGGGCAAAAATGCAGAAATTCCTTGTATTTTGGAGCAAAATTGCAGAAATTCCCCTAATTTTGGGGCAAAAACGCAGAACTTCCCCTTATTTTGGGGTAAAACTGCAGAAATTTCACTTATTTCGCGGCAAAATGGCAGAAATTCCCCTTATTTTCGGCGAAAAAGGCTGAAATTCCCCGTATTTTGGTGCAAAATTGCAGAAATTCCCCTAATTGTGGGGCAAAATTGCAGAAATTCCCTATATGTTGGGGCAAAAAGACAGAAATTCTCTTTATTTTTGGGGAAAACTCAGAAATTTCACTTATTTTGCGCCAAAATTCCAGAAATTTTCCTTATTTTGGGGCAAAATTGCAGAAATTTCACTTATTTTGGGGCAAAATTGCAGAAATTTCACTTATTTAAGGGAAAAAAGGCAGAAATTTTCCATACTTTGGAGCACAATGGCAGAAATTCTTAATATTTTGTGGCAAAAATGCAGAAATTCCCCATATTTTGAGCTAAAAAGGCTGAAATTCCCCTTATTTGGGGGCAAAAAGGCAGAAATTCCCCTTATTTTGGGGCAAAAAGCAGACATTTCCTTTATTTTAGGGAAAAATTTTAGAAATTTAATTTATTTCAGGGCAGAAAGTCAGAAATTCCCCTTATTTTGGGGCAAAATACAGAAATTCCGTTTATTTTTGGGGAAAAGTCAGAAATTGCTCTTATTTTGAGTCAAAATGTTGGAAAATCCTCTTATTTTGGGGTAAAAATGAAGAAATTTCCCTATTTTTATGGCAAAAAGATATACATTCCCTTTATTTTCGGCAAAAAGGCAGAAATTCCCCGTATTTTGGAGCAAAATTGCAGAAATTCCCCTAATTTTGGGGCAAAAACGCAGAACTTCCCTTTATTTTGTGGTAAAACTGCAGAAAATTCATTTATTTCGCGGCAAAATGGCAGAAATTCCTTTTATTTTCGGCGAAAACGGCAGAAAATCCCCATATTTTGGAGCAAAATTGCAGAAATTAACTTAATTTTGGGGTAAAACATGCAGTAATTTTCTTTATTAATAAATTCCACTTATTTAGAGGCAAAAAAGCAGAAATTCCCCTTATTTTGGAGCAAAAATGAAGAAATTTTCTTTTTTTATGGCAAAAGGAATGCATTCTTCTTATTTTCGGGCAAAAAGGCAGAAATTTCCCCTATTTTGGGGCAAATATAAAGAAATTTCCTTTTTTTATGGCAAAAAGGTATGCATACTTCTTATTTTCAGGCTAAAAAGCAGAAATTCTCCGTATTATGGAGCAAAATTGAAGAAATTCCCCTAATTGTGGGGCAAAAAGACAGAAATTCTCCCAATTTTGGGGCAAAACTCAGAAATTCCACTTATTTTGGGGCAAAATTCCAGAAATTTCCCTTATTTTGGGGCAAATTTACAGAAATTTCACTTCTTTTGGGGCAAAATTGCAGAAATTTCACTTATTTCAGGAAAAAAAGGCAGAAATTTTCCTTATTTTGGAGCAAAAATGCAGAAATTCCTAATATTTTGTGGCAAAAATGCAGAAATTCCCCTGATTTTGAGGTAAAAAGGCTGAATTTCCCCTTATTTGGAGGCAAAAAGTCAAAATTTTCCCTCATTTTGGGGCAAAATTGCAGAAATTTCACTTATTTCAGGGTAATAAGTCAGAAATTCCCCTTATTTTGGGGCAAAAAAGACAGAAATTCCCTTTGTTTTGGGGGAAAAAGACAAAAATTCCACATATTTAGAGGCAAAAAAGCAGAAATTCCCCTTATTTTAGAGCAAAAATGAAGAATTTTTTTTTTTATGGCAAAAAGGTATGCATTCTTCTTATTTTCGGACAAAAAGGCAGAAATTCCCCGTATTTTGTAGCAAAATTGCAGAAATTCCCCTAATTGTGGGGCAAAAAGGCAGAAATTCATTAAATGTTGGGGCAAAAAGACAGAAATTCTCTTTATTTTGGGACAAAACTCAGAAATTCCACTTATTTGGAGCAAAATTCCAGAAATTTCCCTTATTTTGGGGCAAAATTGCAGAAATTTCACTTATTTTGGGGCAAAATTGCAGAAATTTCACTTATTTCAGGGAAGTAAGGCAGAAATTTTCCTTATTTTGGGGCAAAAGGGAGAAATTCCTAATATTTGTGGTAAAAATGCAGAAATTTTCCTTATTTTGAGGTAAAAAGGCTGAAATTCCCCTTTTTGGTGGCAAAAAGCAGAAATTTCCCTTATTTTGGGGAAAAATTCCAGAAATTTCACATATTTCAGGGTAATAAGTCAGAAATTTTCCTTACTTTGGGGCAAAAAGACAGAAATTTCCTTAGTTTTGGGGAAAAAAACAGAAATTTCACTTATTTAGAGGGAAAAAAGCAGAAATTCCTCTTATTTTGGAGCAAAAATGAAGAAATTTCTTGTTTTATGGCAAAAAAGTATGCATTCTTATTATTTTCGGGCAAAAAGGCAGAAAATTCCCTTAATTTTTAGCAAAATTGCAGAAATTTCCCTAATTGTAGGGCAAAAAGAAAGAAATTCCCTATATTTTGGGGCAAAAAGACAGAAATTCTCCTTATTTTGGGACAAACCTCAGAAATTCCACTTATTTGGGGCAAAATTCAAGAAATTTTCATTATTTTGGGGCAAAATTGCAGAAATTACACTTATTTTGGGGCAAAATTGCAGGAATTTCACTTATTTCAGGGAAAAAAGGTAGACATTTTCATTATTTTGGCGCAAAAATGCAGAAATTCCTAATATTTTGTAGCAAAAATGCAGAAATTCCCTTTATTTTGAGGTAAAAAGGCTGAAATTCCGCTTATTTGGGGGCAAAAATGTAGAAATTTCCATTTTTATGGCAAAAACGTATGCATTCTTCTTATTTTCGGGCAAAAAGGCAGAAATTCCCCGTATTTTGGAGCAGAATTGCAGAAATTTCCCTAATTGTGGGGCAAAAATGCAGAAATTCCCTATATGTTGGGGCAAAAAGAAAGAAATTCTTTTTATTTAGGGGCAAAACTCAGAAATTCCACTTATTTTGGGGCAAAGTTTCAGAATTTTCCCTTATTTTGGGGCAAAATTGCAGAAATTTCACTTATTTTGGGGTAAAATTGCAGAAATTTCACTTATTTCAGGGAAAAAAGGCAGAAATTTTCCTTATTTTGGGGCAAAAAGGAAGAAATTCCTAATATTTTGTGGCAAGAATGCAGAAATTCCCCTTATTTTGAGATAAAAAGGCTATAATTTTCCTTATTTGGGGGCAAAAAGGCAAAAATTTCCCTTATTTTGGGGCAAAATTGCAGAAATTTCACTTATTTCTGGGTAATAAGTCAGAAATTTTCCTTATTTTGGGGCAAAAAAGACAGAAATTACCTTTGTTTTGGGGTAAAAAGACAGAAATTCCACTGATTTAAAGGCAAAAAAGCAGAAATTCCCCTTATTTTGGAGCAAAAATGAAGAAATTTCCCTTTTTTATCGCAAAAACGTATGCATTCTTGTTATTTTCGGCCAAAAAGGCAGAAAATCCCCATATTTTGGAGCAAAATTGCAAAAATTCACCTAATTTTGGGGTAAAACATGCAGTAATTTTCTTTATTTTGGGGCAAAAAGGCAGAAATTCCCATTATTTTGGGGCAAAAGACAGAAATAACCCTTATTTTAGGGAAAAATTGCAGAAATTTCCCTTATTTGGGGACAAAAAACAGAAATTCCCTTTATTTTGGAACAATATTGCAGAAAATTCCTTTATTATGGGGAAAAATTGCAGAAATTTCTTTTATTTTAAGGCAAAATTGCAGAAATTTCATTTATTTCCGAGAAAAATAGCAAAAATTTTTCTTATTTTAGGGCAAAATGCAGAAATTCCCATTATTTTGGGGCAAAAAGGGAGAAATTCACCTTATTTTGGGGTAAAATTGCAGACATTTCACATATTTCAGGGCAAAAAAGCAGAAATTCCCCTTATTTGGGGGCAAAAACGCAGAAATTCCCCTTATTTTGGGATAAAATTGCAGAAATTTCTCTTGTTTTTGGTCAAAAAGGCAGAAAATCCCCGTATTTTGGAGCAAAATTGCAAAAATTCCCCTAATATTGGGGCAAAAATGCAGAAATTCCCTTTATTTGGGGCAAATCGGCAGAAGTTCCCTTATTTTCAGGAAAAGAGGCAGAAATTCCCTGTATTTTGAAGAAAAATTGCAGAAACTCCCCTAATTTTGGGGCAAAAAGGCAGAAATCCCTTTATTTTGGGGCAAAAATACAGAAATTCTCCTTATTTCGGGACAAAAAATCAGAAATTTCCCTTATTTTGGGGCAAAATTTTAGAAATTTCTTTTATTTTGGTACAGAATTGCAGAAATTTTTCTTATTTTGTGGCAAAAAGGCAGAAATTTTCCATATTTTGGGGCAAAAATGCAGAAATGCCCCTTATTTTGAGGTAAAAAGGCTGAAATTCCCCTTATTTGGGGGCAAAAAGGCAAAAATTTCCCTTATTTTGGGGCAATATTGCAGAAATTTCACTTATTTCAGGGTATTAAGTCAGACATTTTCCTTATTTTGGGGCAAAAAAGACAGAAATTCCCTTTGTTTTAGAGGAAAAAGACAGAAATTCCACTTATTTAGAGGGAAAAATGCAGAAATACCCCCTATTTTGGAGCAAATATGAAGGAATTTCCCTTTTTTATGGCAAAAAGCTATGCATTCTTCTTATTTTCAGGCTATAAAGCAGAAATTTTCTGTATTTTGGAGCAAAATTGCAGAAATTCCCCTAATTGTGGGGCAAAAAGACAGAAATTCTCCTAATTTTGGAGCAAAACTCAGAAATTCCACTTATTTTGGGGCAAAATTCCAGAAATTTCCCTTATTTTGGGGCAAAATTGCAGAAATTTCACTTATTTTTGGGCAAAATTGCAGAAATTTCACTTATTTCAGAGAAAAAAAGGCAGAAATTTTCCATATTTTGGAGCAAAAATGCAGAAATTCCTGATATTTTGTGGCAAAAATGCAGAAATTCCCCTTATTTTGAGGTAAAAAGGCTGAAATTCCCCTTATTTGGGGGCAAAAAGTCAAAAATTTCCCTTATTTTGGGGCAAAATTGCAGAAATTTCACTTATTTCAGGGTAATAAGTCAGAAATTCCCCTTAATTTGGGGCAAAAAAGACAGAAATTCCCTTTGTTTTTGGGGAAAATAACAGAAATTCCACATATTTAGAGGCAAAAAAGCAGAAATTCACCTTATTTTAGAGCAAAAATGAAGAAATTTTTTTTTATGGCAAAAAAGTATGCATTCTTCTTATTTTCGGGCAAAAAGGCAGAAATTCCTTTTATTTTGGAGCAAAATTGCAGAAATTCCCCAAATTGTGGGGCAAAAAGGTAGAAATTCTTGAAATGTTGGGGCAAAAAGACAGAAATTCTCCTTATTTTGGGGCAAAACTCAGAAATTCCACCTATTTAGAGCAAAATTCCAGAAATTTCCCTTATTTTGGGGCAAAATTGCAGAAATTTCACTTATTTTGGGGCAAAATTGGAGAAATTTCACTCTTTTCAGGGAAAAAAGAAGAAATTTTCCTTATTTTGGGGCAAAAGGGAGAAATTACTAATATTTTGTTGTAAAAATGCAGAAATTCCCATTATTTTGAGGAAAAAAAGCTGAAATTCCCTTTTTGGGGGCAAAAAGCAGAAATTTCTCTTATTTTGGGGCAAAATTGCAGAAATTTCACTTATTTCAGGGTAATAAGTCAGAAATTTTCCTTATTTTGGGGCAAAAAATACAGAAATTCCCTTTGTTTTGGGGAAAAAAAGACAGAAATTTCACTTATTTAGAGGGAAAAAAGCAGAAATTCCTCTTATTTTGGAGCAAAAATGAAGAAATTTCCCTTTTTTATGGCAAAAAGTTATGCATTCTTCTTATTTTCGGGCAAAAAGGCAGAAATTCCCCCTATTTTAGAGCAAAATTGCAGAAATTCCCCTAATTGTGGGGCAAAAAGAAAGAAATTTCCTATATGTTGGGGCAAAAAGACCGAAATTCTCCTTATTTTGGGGCAAAACTCAGAAAATTCCACTTATTTTGGGGCAAAATTCGAGAAATTTCCCGTATTTTGGAATAAAATTGCAGAAATTTCACTTATTTTGGGGCAAAATTGCAGAAATTTCACTTGTTTTGGGGCAAAATTGCAGAAATTTCACTTATTTCAGGGAAAAAAGGCAGACATTTTCATTATTTTTGGTCAAAAATGCAGAAATTCCTAATATTTTGTGGCAAAAATGCAGAAATTCCCCTTATTTTGAGGTAAAAAAGCTGAAATTCCCCTTAATTGGGGGCAAAAATGAAGAAATTTCCATTTTTTATGGCAAAAAGGTATGCATTCTTATTTTCGGGCAAAAAGACAGAAATT
The DNA here is from genome assembly GCF_963924665.1 of Micromys minutus. Lineage (NCBI taxonomy): Eukaryota > Metazoa > Chordata > Mammalia > Rodentia > Muridae > Micromys > Micromys minutus. The sequence goes on along the minus strand of NW_027667133.1, from coordinate 1,849,044 downwards.
TCCTGTATTTTGGAGAAAAATTGCAGAAATTCTTCTAATTGTGGGGCAAACATGCAGAAATTCCCTAAATGTTGGGGCAAAAAGAAAGAAATTCTTTTTATTTAGGGGCAAAACTCAGAAATTCCACTTATTTTGGGGCAAAATTCCAGAATTTTCTCTTATTTTGGGGCAAAATTGCAGAAATTTCACTTATTTTGGGGCAAAATTGCAGAAATTTCACTTATTTTGGGGCAAAATTGCAGAAATTTCACTTATTTCACGGAAAAAAAGCAGAAATTTTCTTATTTTGGGCCAAAAGGCAGAAAATCCTAATATTTTGTGGCAAAAATGCAGAAATTCCCCTTATTTTGAGGTCTAAAGGCTGAAATTCCCCTTATTTGGGGGCAAAAAGGCAGAAATTTCCCTTATTTTGGGGCAAAATTGCAGAAATTTCACTTAGTTCAGGGTAATAAGTCAGAAATTTTCCTTATTTTGGGGCAAAAAAAAAGAAATTACCTTTGTTTTGGGGGAAAAGACAGAAATTCCACTTATTTAGAGGCAAAAAAGCAGAAATTCCCCTTATTTTGGAGCAAAAATGAAGAAATTTTCTTTTTTTATGGCAAAAGGAATGCATTCTTCTTATTTTCGGGCAAAAAGGCAGAAATTTCCCCTATTTTGGGGCAAATATAAAGAAATTTCCTTTTTTTATGGCAAAAAGGTATGCATACTTCTTATTTTCAGGCTAAAAAGCAGAAATTCTCCGTATTACGGAGCAAAATTGAAGAAATTCCCCTAATTGTGGGGCAAAAAGACAGAAATTCTCCCAATTTTGGGGCAAAACTCAGAAATTCCACTTATTTTGGGGCAAAATTCCAGAAATTTCCCTTATTTTGGGGCAAATTTACAGAAATTTCACTTCTTTTGGGGCAAAATTGCAGAAATTTCACTTATTTCAGGAAAAAAAGGCAGAAATTTTCCTTATTTTGGAGCAAAAATGCAGAAATTCCTAATATTTTGTGGCAAAAATGCAGAAATTCCCCTGATTTTGAGGTAAAAAGGCTGAATTTCCCCTTATTTGGAGGCAAAAAGTCAAAATTTTCCCTCATTTTGGGGCAAAATTGCAGAAATTTCACTTATTTCAGGGTAATAAGTCAGAAATTCCCCTTATTTTGGGGCAAAAAAGACAGAAATTCCCTTTGTTTTGGGGGAAAAAGACAAAAATTCCACATATTTAGAGGCAAAAAAGCAGAAATTCCCCTTATTTTAGAGCAAAAATGAAGAATTTTTTTTTTATGGCAAAAAGGTATGCATTCTTCTTATTTTCGGACAAAAAGGCAGAAATTCCCCGTATTTTGTAGCAAAATTGCAGAAATTCCCCTAATTGTGGGGCAAAAAGGCAGAAATTCATTAAATGTTGGGGCAAAAAGACAGAAATTCTCTTTATTTTGGGACAAAACTCAGAAATTCCACTTATTTGGAGCAAAATTCCAGAAATTTCCCTTATTTTGGGGCAAAATTGCAGAAATTTCACTTATTTTGGGGCAAAATTGCAGAAATTTCACTTATTTCAGGGAAGTAAGGCAGAAATTTTCCTTATTTTGGGGCAAAAGGGAGAAATTCCTAATATTTGTGGTAAAAATGCAGAAATTTTCCTTATTTTGAGGTAAAAAGGCTGAAATTCCCCTTTTTGGTGGCAAAAAGCAGAAATTTCCCTTATTTTGGGGAAAAATTCCAGAAATTTCACATATTTCAGGGTAATAAGTCAGAAATTTTCCTTACTTTGTGGCAAAAAGACAGAAATTTCCTTAGTTTTGGGGAAAAAAACAGAAATTTCACTTATTTAGAGGGAAAAAAGCAGAAATTCCTCTTATTTTGGAGCAAAAATGAAGAAATTTCTTGTTTTATGGCAAAAAAGTATGCATTCTTATTATTTTCGGGCAAAAAGGCAGAAAATTCCCTTAATTTTTAGCAAAATTGCAGAAATTTCCCTAATTGTAGGGCAAAAAGAAAGAAATTCCCTATATTTTGGGGCAAAAAGACAGAAATTCTCCTTATTTTGGGACAAACCTCAGAAATTCCACTTATTTGGGGCAAAATTCAAGAAATTTTCATTATTTTGGGGCAAAATTGCAGAAATTACACTTATTTTGGGGCAAAATTGCAGGAATTTCACTTATTTCAGGGAAAAAAGGTAGACATTTTCATTATTTTGGCGCAAAAATGCAGAAATTCCTAATATTTTGTAGCAAAAATGCAGAAATTCCCTTTATTTTGAGGTAAAAAGGCTGAAATTCCGCTTATTTGGGGGCAAAAATGTAGAAATTTCCATTTTTATGGCAAAAACGTATGCATTCTTCTTATTTTCGGGCAAAAAGGCAGAAATTCCCCGTATTTTGGAGCAGAATTGCAGAAATTTCCCTAATTGTGGGGCAAAAATGCAGAAATTCCCTATATGTTGGGGCAAAAAGAAAGAAATTCTTTTTATTTAGGGGCAAAACTCAGAAATTCCACTTATTTTGGGGCAAAGTTTCAGAATTTTCCCTTATTTTGGGGCAAAATTGCAGAAATTTCACTTATTTTGGGGTAAAATTGCAGAAATTTCACTTATTTCAGGGAAAAAAGGCAGAAATTTTCCTTATTTTGGGGCAAAAAGGAAGAAATTCCTAATATTTTGTGGCAAGAATGCAGAAATTCCCCTTATTTTGAGATAAAAAGGCTATAATTTTCCTTATTTGGGGGCAAAAAGGCAAAAATTTCCCTTATTTTGGGGCAAAATTGCAGAAATTTCACTTATTTCTGGGTAATAAGTCAGAAATTTTCCTTATTTTGGGGCAAAAAAGACAGAAATTACCTTTGTTTTGGGGTAAAAAGACAGAAATTCCACTGATTTAAAGGCAAAAAAGCAGAAATTCCCCTTATTTTGGAGCAAAAATGAAGAAATTTCCCTTTTTTATCGCAAAAACGTATGCATTCTTGTTATTTTCGGCCAAAAAGGCAGAAAATCCCCATATTTTGGAGCAAAATTGCAAAAATTCACCTAATTTTGGGGTAAAACATGCAGTAATTTTCTTTATTTTGGGGCAAAAAGGCAGAAATTCCCTTTATTTTGGGGCAAAAGACAGAAATAACCCTTATTTTAGGGAAAAATTGCAGAAATTTCCCTTATTTGGGGACAAAAAACAGAAATTCCCTATATTTTGGAACAATATTGCAGAAAATTCCTTTATTATGGGGAAAAATTGCAGAAATTTCTTTTATTTTAAGGCAAAATTGCAGAAATTTCATTTATTTCCGAGAAAAATAGCAAAAATTTTTCTTATTTTAGGGAAAAATGCAGAAATTCCCATTATTTTGGGGCAAAAAGGGAGAAATTCACCTTATTTTGGGGTAAAATTGCAGACATTTCACATATTTCAGGGCAAAAAAGCAGAAATTCCCCTTATTTGGGGGCAAAAACGCAGAAATTCCCCTTATTTTGGGATAAAATTGCAGAAATTTCTCTTGTTTTTGGTCAAAAAGGCAGAAAATCCCCGTATTTTGGAGCAAAATTGCAAAAATTCCCCTAATATTGGGGCAAAAATGCAGAAATTCCCTTTATTTGGGGCAAATCGGCAGAAGTTCCCTTATTTTCAGGAAAAGAGGCAGAAATTCCCTGTATTTTGAAGAAAAATTGCAGAAACTCCCCTAATTTTGGGGCAAAAAGGCAGAAATCCCTTTATTTTGGGGCAAAAATACAGAAATTCTCCTTATTTCGGGACAAAAAATCAGAAATTTCCCTTATTTTGGGGCAAAATTTTAGAAATTTCTTTTATTTTGGTACAGAATTGCAGAAATTTTTCTTATTTTGTGGCAAAAAGGCAGAAATTTTCCATATTTTGGGGCAAAAATGCAGAAATGCCCCTTATTTTGAGGTAAAAAGGCTGAAATTCCCCTTATTTGGGGGCAAAAAGGCAAAAATTTCCCTTATTTTGGGGCAATATTGCAGAAATTTCACTTATTTCAGGGTATTAAGTCAGACATTTTCCTTATTTTGGGGCAAAAAAGACAGAAATTCCCTTTGTTTTAGAGGAAAAAGACAGAAATTCCACTTATTTAGAGGGAAAAATGCAGAAATACCCCCTATTTTGGAGCAAATATGAAGGAATTTCCCTTTTTTAAGGCAAAAAGCTATGCATTCTTCTTATTTTCAGGCTATAAAGCAGAAATTTTCTGTATTTTGGAGCAAAATTGCAGAAATTCCCCTAATTGTGGGGCAAAAAGACAGAAATTCTCCTAATTTTGGAGCAAAACTCAGAAATTCCACTTATTTTGGGGCAAAATTCCAGAAATTTCCCTTATTTTGGGGCAAAATTGCAGAAATTTCACTTATTTTTGGGCAAAATTGCAGAAATTTCACTTATTTCAGAGAAAAAAAGGCAGAAATTTTCCATATTTTGGAGCAAAAATGCAGAAATTCCTGATATTTTGTGGCAAAAATGCAGAAATTCCCCTTATTTTGAGGTAAAAAGGCTGAAATTCCCCTTATTTGGGGGCAAAAAGTCAAAAATTTCCCTTATTTTGGGGCAAAATTGCAGAAATTTCACTTATTTCAGGGTAATAAGTAAGAAATTCCCCTTAATTTGGGGCAAAAAAGACAGAAATTCCCTTTGTTTTTGGGGAAAATAACAGAAATTCCACATATTTAGAGGCAAAAAAGCAGAAATTCCCCTTATTTTAGAGCAAAATGAAGAAATTTTTTTTTTATGGCAAAAAAGTATGCATTCTTCTTATTTTCGGGCAAAAAGGCAGAAATTCCTTTTATTTTGGAGCAAAATTGCAGAAATTCCCCAAATTGTGGGGCAAAAAGGTAGAAATTCTTGAAATGTTGGGGCAAAAAGACAGAAATTCTCCTTATTTTGGGGTAAAACTCAGAAATTCCACCTATTTAGAGCAAAATTCCAGAAATTTCCCTTATTTTGGGGCAAAATTGCAGAAATTTCACTTATTTTGGGGCAAAATTGGAGAAATTTCACTCTTTTCAGGGAAAAAAGAAGAAATTTTCCTTATTTTCGGGCAAAAGGGAGAAATTACTAATATTTTGTTGTAAAAATGCAGAAATTCCCATCATTTTGAGGAAAAAAAGCTGAAATTCCCTTTTTGGGGGCAAAAAGCAGAAATTTCTCTTATTTTGGGGCAAAATTGCAGAAATTTCACTTATTTCAGGGTAATAAGTCAGAAATTTTCCTTATTTTGGGGCAAAAAATACAGAAATTCCCTTTGTTTTGGGGAAAAAAAGACAGAAATTTCACTTATTTAGAGGGAAAAAAGCAGAAATTCCCCTTATTTTGGAGCAAAAATGAAGAAATTTCCCTTTTTTATGGCAAAAAGTTATGCATTCTTCTTATTTTCGGGCAAAAAGGCAGAAATTCCCCCTATTTTAGAGCAAAATTGCAGAAATTCCCCTAATTGTGGGGCAAAAAGAAAGAAATTTCCTATATGTTGGGGCAAAAAGACCGAAATTCTCCTTATTTTGGGGCAAAACTCAGAAAATTCCACTTATGTTGGGGCAAAATTCGAGAAATTTCTCATATTTTGGAATAAAATTGCAGAAATTTCACTTATTTTGGGGCAAAATTGCTGAAATTTCACTTGTTTTGGGGCAAAATTGCAGAAATTTCACTTATTTCAGGGAAAAAAGGCAGACATTTTCATTATTTTTGGTCAAAAATGCAGAAATTCCTAATATTTTGTGGCAAAAATGCAGAAATTCCCCTTATTTTGAGGTAAAAAAGCTGAAATTCCCCTTAATTGGGGGCAAAAATGAAGAAATTTCCATTTTTTATGGCAAAAAGGTATGCATTCTTATTTTCGGGCAAAAAGACAGAAATTTCCTGTATTTTGGAGAAAAATTGCAGAAATTCTTCTAATTGTGGGGCAAACATGCAGAAATTCCCTAAATGTTGGGGCAAAAAGAAAGAAATTCTTTTTATTTAGGGGCAAAACTCAGAAATTCCACTTATTTTGGGGCAAAATTCCAGAATTTTCTCTTATTTTGGGGCAAAATTGCAGAAATTTCACTTATTTTGGGGCAAAATTGCAGAAATTTCACTTATTTTGGGGCAAAATTGCAGAAATTTCACTTATTTCACGGAAAAAAAGCAGAAATTTTCTTATTTTGGGCCAAAAGGCAGAAAATCCTAATATTTTGTGGCAAAAATGCAGAAATTCCCCTTATTTTGAGGTCTAAAGGCTGAAATTCCCCTTACTTGGGGGCAAAAAGGCAGAAATTTCCCTTATTTTGGGGCAAAATTGCAGAAATTTCACTTAGTTCAGGGTAATAAGTCAGAAATTTTCCTTATTTTGGGGCAAAAAAAAGAAATTACCTTTGTTTTGGGGGAAAAGACAGAAATTCCACTTATTTAGAGGCAAAAAAGCAGAAATTCCCCTTATTTTGGAGCAAAAATGAAGAAATTTTCTTTTTTTATGGCAAAAGGAATGCATTCTTCTTATTTTCGGGCAAAAAGGCAGAAATTTCCCCTATTTTGGGGCAAATATAAAGAAATTTCCTTTTTTTATGGCAAAAAGGTATGCATACTTCTTATTTTCAGGCTAAAAAGCAGAAATTCTCCGTATTATGGAGCAAAATTGAAGAAATTCCCCTAATTGTGGGGCAAAAAGACAGAAATTCTCCCAATTTTGGGGCAAAACTCAGAAATTCCACTTATTTTGGGGCAAAATTCCAGAAATTTCCCTTATTTTGGGGCAAATTTACAGAAATTTCACTTCTTTTGGGGCAAAATTGCAGAAATTTCACTTATTTCAGGAAAAAAAGGCAGAAATTTTCCTTATTTTGGAGCAAAAATGCAGAAATTCCTAATATTTTGTGGCAAAAATGCAGAAATTCCCCTGATTTTGAGGTAAAAAGGCTGAATTTCCCCTTATTTGGAGGCAAAAAGTCAAAATTTTCCCTCATTTTGGGGCAAAATTGCAGAAATTTCACTTATTTCAGGGTAATAAGTCAGAAATTCCCCTTATTTTGGGGCAAAAAAGACAGAAATTCCCTTTGTTTTGGGGGAAAAAGACAAAAATTCCACATATTTAGAGGCAAAAAAGCAGAAATTCCCCTTATTTTAGAGCAAAAATGAAGAATTTTTTTTTTTATGGCAAAAAGGTATGCATTCTTCTTATTTTCGGACAAAAAGGCAGAAATTCCCCGTATTTTGTAGCAAAATTGCAGAAATTCCCCTAATTGTGGGGCAAAAAGGCAGAAATTCATTAAATGTTGGGGCAAAAAGACAGAAATTCTCTTTATTTTGGGACAAAACTCAGAAATTCCACTTATTTGGAGCAAAATTCCAGAAATTTCCCTTATTTTGGGGCAAAATTGCAGAAATTTTACTTATTTTGGGGCAAAATTGCAGAAATTTCACTTATTTCAGGGAAGTAAGGCAGAAATTTTCCTTATTTTGGGGCAAAAGGGAGAAATTCCTAATATTTGTGGTAAAAATGCAGAAATTTTCCTTATTTTGAGGTAAAAAGGCTGAAATTCCCCTTTTTGGTGGCAAAAAGCAGAAATTTCCCTTATTTTGGGGAAAAATTCCAGAAATTTCACATATTTCAGGGTAATAAGTCAGAAATTTTCCTTACTTTGGGGCAAAAAGACAGAAATTTCCTTAGTTTTGGGGAAAAAAACAGAAATTTCACTTATTTAGAGGGAAAAAAGCAGAAATTCCTCTTATTTTGGAGCAAAAATGAAGAAATTTCTTGTTTTATGGCAAAAAAGTATGCATTCTTATTATTTTCGGGCAAAAAGGCAGAAAATTCCCTTAATTTTTAGCAAAATTGCAGAAATTTCCCTAATTGTAGGGCAAAAAGAAAGAAATTCCCTATATGTTGGGGCAAAAAGACAGAAATTCTCCTTATTTTGGGACAAACCTCAGAAATTCCACTTATTTGGGGCAAAATTCAAGAAATTTTCATTATTTTGGGGCAAAATTGCAGAAATTACACTTATTTTGGGGCAAAATTGCAGGAATTTCACTTATTTCAGGGAAAAAAGGCAGACATTTTCATTATTTTGGCGCAAAAATGCAGAAATTCCTAATATTTTGTAGCAAAAATGCAGAAATTCCCTTTATTTTGAGGTAAAAAGGCTGAATTTCCGCTTATTTGGGGGCAAAAATGTAGAAATTTCCATTTTTATGGCAAAAACGTATGCATTCTTCTTATTTTCGGGCAAAAAGGCAGAAATTCCCCGTATTTTGGAGCAGAATTGCAGAAATTTCCCTAATTGTGGGGCAAAAATGCAGAAATTCCCTATATGTTGGGGCAAAAAGAAAGAAATTCTTTTTATTTAGGGGCAAAACTCAGAAATTCCACTTATTTTGGGGCAAAGTTTCAGAATTTTCCCTTATTTTGGGGCAAAATTGCAGAAATTTAACTTATTTTGGGGCAAAATTGCAGAAATTTTCCTTATTTCACAGAAAAAAAGCAGAAATTTTCTTATTTTGGGGCAAAAAGGAAGAAAATCCTAATATTTTGTGGCAAAAATGCAGAAATTCCCCTTATTTTGAGGTATAAAGGCTGAAATTCCCCTTATTTGGGGGCAAAAAGGCAGAAATTTCCCTTATTTTGGGGCAAAATTGCAGAAATTTCACTTATTTCAGGGTAATAAGTCAGAAATTTTCCTTATTTTGGGGCAAAAAAGACAGAAATTCTCTTTGTTTTGGGGTAAAAGACAGAAATTCCACTTATTTAGAGGCAAAAAAGCAGAAATTCCCCTTATTTTGGAGCAATAATGAAGAAATTTCCCATTTTTATGGCAAAAGTTATGAATTCTTCTCATTTTCGGGCAAAAAGGCAGAAATTCCCCGTATTTTGGAGCAAAATTGCAGAAATTCCCCTAATTGTAGGGCAAAAAGGCAGAAATTCCCTATATGTTGGGGCAAAAAGACAGATATTCTTTTTATTTTGGGGCAAAACTCAGAAATTCCACTTATTTTGGGGCAAAATTCCAGAAATTTCCCTTATTTTGGGGCAAAATTCCAGAAATTTGACTTATTTCAGGAAAAAAAGCAGAAATTTTCTTATTTTACGGCAAAAAGGAAGAAATTTCTTTTATTTTGATACAGAATTGCCGAAATTTTTCTTATTTTGGGGCAAAAAGGCAGAAATTTCCCATATTTTGGGGAAAAATGAAGAAATTCCCCTTATTTTGAGTTAAAAAGGCTGAAATTCCCCTTATTTGGGGACAAAAAGGCAGAAATTTCCCTTTTTTGGGGAAATATTGCAGAAATTTCACTTATTTCAGGGTAATAATTCAGACATTTTCCTTATTTTGGGACAAAAAAGACAGAAATTCCCTTTGTTTTGGAGGAAAAAGACAGAAATTCCACTTATTTAGAGGCAAAAATGCAGAAATTCCCCCTATTTTGGGGCAAATATGAAGGAATTTCCCTTTTTTATGGCAAAAAGGTATGGATTCTTCTTATTTTCAGGCTAAAAAGCAGAAATTTTCCGTATTTTTTAGCAAAATTGCAGAAAATCCCCTAATTGTTGGGCAAAAAGACAGAAATTCTCCTAATTTTGGGGCAAAACTCAGAAATTCCACTTATTTTGGGGCAAAATTCCAGAAATTTCCCTTATTTTGTGGCAAAATTGCAGAAATTTCACTTATTTTGTGGCAAAATTGAAGAAAATTCACTTATTTCAGGGAAAAAAGGCAGATATTTTTCTTATTTTGGAGCAAAAATGCAGAAATTCCTAATATTTGTGGCAAAAATGCAGAAATTCTCCTTATTTTGAGGTAAAAAGGCTTAAATTCCCCTTATTTGGGGGCAAAAAGTCAAAATTTTCCTTTATTTTGGGGCAAAATTCCAGAAATTTCACTTATTTCAGGGTAATAAGTCAGAAATTCCCCTTATTTTGGGGCAAAAAAGACAGAAATTCCCTTTGTTTTGGGGGAAACAGACAGAAATTCCACATATTTAGAGGCAAAAAAGCAGAAATTCCCCTTATTTTAGAGCAAAAATGAAGAAATTTTTTTCTAATGGCAAAAAGGTATGCATTCTTCTTATTTTCGGGCAAAAAGACATAAATTCCTTTTATTTTGGAGCAAAATTGCAGAAATTCCCCTAATTGTGGGGCAAAAAGGCAGAAATTCCCTAAATGTTGCGGCAAAAAGACAGAAATTCTTCTTATTTTAGGGCAAAACTCAGAAATTCCACTTATTTTGGCGCAAAATTCCAGAAATTTCCCTTATTTTGGGGCAAAATTGCAGAAATTTCACTTATTTTGAATCAAAATTGTAGAAATTTCACTTATTTCAGGGAAAAAAAACAGAAATTTTCCTTATTTTGGGGCAAAAAGGCAGAAATTCGTAATATTTTGTAGCAAAAATGCAGAAATTCCGCTTATTTTGAGGTAACAAGGCTGAAATTCCTCGTATTTGGGGGCAAAAAGGCAGAAATTTCCCTTATTTTGGGGCAAAATTGCAGAAATTTCACTTATTTAAGGGTAATAAGTAAGAAATTTTCTTTATTTTGGGGCTAAAAAGACAGAAATTCCCTTTGTTTTTTGGGAAAAAGAAAGAAATTCCTCTTATTTAGAGGCAAAAAAGCAGGAATTCCCCTTATTTTGGAGCAAAAATGAAGAAACTTCCCCTTTTTATGGCAAAATGTTATGCATTCTTTCTATTTTTGGGCAAAAAGGCAGAAATTCCCCCTATTTTGAAAAAAAATTGCAGAAATTCCCCTAATTGTGGGGAAAAAAGGCAGAAATTCCCTATATGTTAATGCAAAAAGACAGAAATTCTCTTTATTTTGGGGCAAAACTCAGAAATTCCACTTATTTTGGGGCAAAATTCCAGAAATTTCCCTTATTTTGGGGCAAAATTGCAGAAATTTCACTTATTTTGAATCAAAATTGAATAAATTTCACTTATTTCAAAAAAAGCATAATTTTCTTATTTTTGGGCAAAAAGGCAGAAATTTCTTTTATTTTGGTAAAAAAATGCAGAATTTTTTCTTATTTTGGGGCAAAAAGGCAGAAATTTTGTATATTTTGGGGCAAAAATGCAGAAATTCATTTTAATTTGGGGCAAAAAGGCAGAAATTTCCCATATTTTGTAGCAAAAATGCAGAAATTCCCCTTATTTTGTGGTAAAAAGGGTGAAATTCTTCTTATTTGGGGGCAAAAATGAAGAAATTTCTCTTTTATATGGCAAAAAGGAATGCATTCTTCTTATTTTCGGGCAAAAGAACAGAAATTCTCCATATTTTGGAGCAAAATTGCCGAAATTCCTCTAATTGTGGGGCAAAAAGGCAGAAATTCCTTATATGTTAATGCAAAAAGACATAAATTCTCCTTATTTTGGGGCAAAACTCAGAAATTCCACTTATTTTGAGGCAAAATTCCAGAAATTTCCCTTATTTTGGGGCAAAATTGCAGAAATTTCACTTATTTTGGGGCAAAATTGCAGAAATTTCACTTATTTCAGAGAAAAAAGGCAGAAATTTTCCTTATTTTGGAGCAAAAAGGCAGAAATTCCTAATATTATGTGGCAAAAATACAGAATTTCCCCTTATTTTGAGGTATAAAGGCTGAAATTCCCTTTATTTGAGAGAAAAAAGGCAGAAATTTCCCTTATTTTGGGGCAAAAAAACAGAAATTTCCCTTATTTTGTGCAAAAAGGCAGAAATTTCTTTTATTTTGAGGCAAAATTGCAGAAATTTCACTTATTTCAGGGCATAATTCAAAAATTCCTTTTATTTTGGGGCAAAAAGACAGAAATTCCGTTCATTTTTGGGTAAAAAGGCAGAAATTTCACTTATTTTGAGGTAAATAGGCAGAAATTCCTCTTATTTTCTGGCACAAATGAAGAAATTTCCCTTTTTTATGGCAAAAAGGTATGCATTCCTCTTATTTTCGGGTAAAAAGGCAGAAATTCCCCGTATTTTGGAGCAAAATTGCAGAAATTCCCCTAATTGTGGGGCAAAAAGGCAGAAATTCCCTATATGTTGGGGTAAAAAGACAGTAATTCTCCTTATTTTGAGGCAAAACTCAGAAATTCCACTTATTTTGGAGCAAAATTCCAGAAATTTCCCTTATTTTGGGGCAAAATTGCAGAAATTTCAATTATTTTGGGGCAAAATTGCAGAAATTTCACTTATTTCAGGGAAAAAAAAACAGAAATTCCTAATATTTTGTGGCAAAAATGCAGAAATTCCCCATATTTTGAGGTAAAAAGGCTGAAATTCCCCTTATTTGGGGGCAAAGGGCAGAAATTTCCCTTATTTTGGGGCAAATTGCAGAAATTTCACTTATTTCAAGGTAATAAGTCAGAAATTTTCCTTATTTTGGGGCAAAAAAGGCAGAAATTTTCTTTGTTTTGGGGGAAAGAGACAGAAATTCCACTTATTTAAAGGGAAAAAAGCAGAAATTCCCCTTATTTTGGAGCAAAAATGAAGAAATTTCCTTTTTTTTTTGGGAAAAAGTATGCATTCTTCTTATTTTCGGGCAAAAAGGCAGAAATTCCCTATATTTTGGAGCCAAATTGCAGAAATTCTCCTAATTGTGGGGCAAAAAGACAGAAATTCTCCTTATTTTGGGGCAAAACTCAGAAATTCCACTTATTTTGGGGCAAAATTCCAGAAATTTCCCTTATTTTAAGGCAAAATTGCAAAAATTTCACTTATTTTTGGGCAAAATTGCAGAATTTTCACTTATTTCAGGGAAAAAAGGCAGAAATTTTCCTTATTTTGGAACAAAAATACAGATATTCCTAATATTTTTGGCAAAAATGCAGAAATTCCCCTTATTTTGAGGTAAAAAGGCTGAAATTTCTTTTATTTGGAGGCAAAAAGTCAAAAATTTCTTTTATTTTGGGGCAAAATTGCAGAAATTTCACTTATTTCAGGGTAATAAGTCAGAAATTCCTTTTATTTTGGGGCAAAAAAGACAGAAATTCCCTTTGTTTTGGGGGAAAAAGACAGAAATTCCACATATTTGGAGGCAAAAAAGCAGAAATTCCCGTTATTTTAGAGCAAAAATGAAGAATTTTTTTCTAATGGCAAAAAGGTATGCATTCTTCTTATTTTTGGGCAAAAAGGCAGAAATTCCTTTTATTTTGGGTAAAAAATGAAGAAATTTCCCTTTTTTGTGGCAAAAGGTATACATTCCTCTTGTTTTCGGGCTAAAAAGCAGAAATTTCCCGTATTTTGGAGCAAAATTGCAGAAATTCCCCTAATTGTAGGGTAAAAAGGCAGAAATTCCCTATATGTTGGGGCAAAAAGACAGATTTTTTTTTATTTTGGGGCAAAACTCAGAAATTCTAATTATTTTGGGGAAAAATTCCAGAAATTTCTCTTATTTTGGTGCAAAATTCCAAAAATTTGACTTATTTCAGAAAAAAAGCAGAAATTTTCGTATTTTCGGGCAAAAAGGAAGAAATTTCTTTTATTTTGGAACAAAATTGAAGAAATTTTTCTTATTTTTGAGAAAAAAATGCAGAAATTTCCCATATTTTGGGGCAAAAATGCAGAAATTCCCCTTATTATGAGGTAAAAAGACTGAAATTCCCCTTATTTGGGGGCAAAAAGGCAGAAATTTCCCTTATTTGGGGGATAAATTGCAGAAATTTCACTTATTTCAGGGTAATAAGTCAGACATTTTTCTTATTTTGGGGAAAAAAAGACAGAAATTCCCTTTGTTTTGGGGGAAAAAGACAGAAATTCCAATATTTTACAGGCAAAAATGCAGAAATTACTCTATTTTAGAGCAAAAATGAAGAAATTTTTTTTATGGCAAAGAGGTACGCATTCTTCTTATTTTCAGGCTAAAAAGCAGAAATTCCCTGTATTTTGGAGCAAAATTGCAGAAATTCCCCTAATTGTGGGGCAAAAAGGCAGAAATTCCCTATACGTTGGGGCAAAAAGATAGAAAATCTCCTTATTTTGGGGCAAAACTCAGAAATTCCACTTATTTTGGGGCAAAGTTCCAGAAATTTCTCTTATTTTGGGGCAAAATTGCAGAAATTTCACTTATTTTGTGGCAAAATTACAGAAGTTTCACTTATTTCAGGAAAAAAGCAGAAATTTTCTTATTTTGGGGCAAAAAGGCAGAAATTCCTAATATTTTGTGGCAAAAATGCAGAAATTCTCCTTATTTGGGAGCAAAGGCAGAAATTTCCCTTATTTTGGGGCAAAATTGCAGAAATTTCACTTATTTCAGAGTAATAAATCAGAAATTTTCCTTATCTTAGGGCAAAAAGACAGAAATTCCCTTTGTTTTTGGGGAAAAGAAAAAATTCCACTTATTTAGAGGCAAAAAAGCAGAAATTCCCCTTATTTTGGAGCAAAAATGAAGAAATTTCCCTTTTTTATGGCAAAAGGTATGCATTCTTCTTATTTACGGGCAAAAAGGCAGAAATTCCCCGTATTTTGGAGCAAAATTGCAGAAATTCCCCTAATTGTGGGGCAAAGAGGCAGAAATTATCTATATGTTGGGGCAAAAAACAGAAATTCTCATTATTTTGGGGCAAAACTCAGAAAATCCACTTATTTTGGGGCAAAATTCCAGAAATTTCCTTTTTTTGGGGGCAAAATTGAAGAAATTTGACTCGTTTCAGAAAAAAAGCAGAAATTTTCTTATTTGGGGGCAAAAAGGCTGAAATTTCTTTTATTCTGGTACAAAATTGCAGAAATTTATCTTATTTTGGGGAAAAAGGCAGAAATTTCCAATATTTTGGGGCAAAAATGCAGAAATTCCCCTTATTTTGAGGTAAAAAGGCTGAAATTCCCCTTATTTGGTTGCAAAAATGCAGAAATTTCCCTTATTTTTTGGCAAAATTGCAGAAATTTTACTTATTTCTGGGTAATAAGTAAGACATTTTCTTTACTTTGGGGCACAAAAGACAGAAATTCCCTTTGTTTTGGGGGAAAAAGACAGAAATTGCACTTATGTAGAGGCAAAAATGCAGAAATTCCATTTATTTTAGAGCAAAAATGAAGAAATTTCACTTTTTTATGGCAAAAAGGTATGCATTCTTCTTATTTCAGGCTAAAAAGCAGAAATTCCCCGTATTATGGAGCAAAATTGCAGAAATTCCCCTAATTTTGGGGCAAAAAGGCAGAAATTCCCTATATGTTGGGGCAAAAAGACAGATATTTTTTTTATTTTTGGGCAAAAGTCAGAAATTCCACTTATTTTGGGGCAAAATTTCAGAAATTTCACTTATTTTGGGGCAAAATTGCAGAAATTTCATTTATTTCAGGGAAAAAAGGCAGAAATTATCCTTATTTTGGAGCAAAAATGCAGAAATTCCTAATATTTTGTGGCAAAAATGCAGAAATTCACCTTATTTTGAGGTAAAAAGGCTGAAATTCCCCTTATTTGGGGGCAAAAAGGCAGAAATTTCCCTTATTTTGGGGAAAAATTGCAGAAATTTCACTTATTTCAGGGTAATAAGTCAGAAATTCCCCTTATTTTGGGGAAAAAATACAGAAATTCCCTTTGTTTTGGGGGAAAAAGACAGAAATTCCACATATTTAGAGGCAAAAAAGCAGAAATTCCCCCTATTTTAGAGCAAAAATGAAGAAATTTTTTTTTTTATTGCAAAAAGGTATGCATTCTTCTTATTTTCGGGCAAAAAGGAAGAAATTCCTTATATTTTGGAGCAAAATTGCAGAAATTCCCCTAATTGTGGGGCAAAAAGGCAGAAATTCCCTATATTATGGGCAAAAAGACAGAAATTCTCCTTATTTTGGGGCAAAACTCAGAAATTCCATTTATTTGGAGCAAAATTCCAGAAATTTCCCTTATTTTGGGGCAAAATTGCAAAAATTTCACTTATTTTTGGGCACAATTGCAGAAACTTCACTTATTTCAGGGAAAAAAGGCAGAAATTTTCTTTATTTTGGTGCAAAAGTTAGAAATTCCAAATATTTTGTGTCAAAAATGCAGAAATTCCCCTTATTTTGAGGTAAAAGGCTGAAATTCCATTTTTGGGGGCAAAAAGCAGAAATTTCCCTTATTTTGGAGCAAAATTGCAGAAATTTCACTTATTTCAGGGTAATAAGTCAGAAATTTTCCTTATTTTGGGGCACAAAAGACAGAAATTCCCTTTGTTTTGGGGAAAAAAGACAGAAATCCCACTTATTTAGAGGGAAAAATAAAGAAATTCCCCTTATTTTGGAGCAAAAATGAAGAAATTTCCCTTTTTTATGGCAAAATGTTATGCATTCTTTATATTTTCGGGTAAAAAGGCAGAAATTCCCCCTATTTTGGAGCAAAATTGCAGAAATTACCCCAATTGTGGGGCAAAAATGCAGAAATTCCCTATATGTTGGGGCAAAAAGACAGAAATTCTTTTTATTTTGGGGCAAAACTCAGAAATTCAACTTATTTTGGGGCAAAATTCCAGAAATTTCCCTTATTTGGGGGCAAAATTGCAGAAATTTCACTTATTTTGGGGCAAAATTGCAGAAATTTCACTTATTTCCGAAAAAAAAGCAGAAATTTTCTTATTTTGGGGCAAAAAGGCAGAAATTTTTTTTATTTTGGTAAAAAATTGCTGAATTTTTTCTTATTTTGGGGCAAAAAGGCAGAAATTTTGTATATTTTGGGGCAAAAATGAAGAAATTCCCCTTATTTTGGAGCAAAATGGCAGAAATTTCTCATATTTTGGGGCAAAAATGCAGAAATTCCCCTTATTTTGAGGTAAAAAGGCTGAAAGTCCTCTTTTTTCTGGGCAAAAAGGCAGAAATTTTTTTTATTTTGGGGCAAAATTGCAGAAATTTCACTTATTTCAGGGTAAGAAGTCAGACATTTTTCTTATTTTGGGGCAAAAAAGACAGAAATTCTCTTTGTTTTGGGGGAAAAAGAGAGAAATTCCACTTATTTAGAGGCAAAAATGCAGATATTCCCCCTATTTTAGAGCAAAAATGAAGAAATTTTTCTTTTTTATGGCAAAAAGTTATGCATTCTTCTTATTTTCAGGCTAAAAAGCAGAAATTCCCCATATTTTGAAGCAAAATTGCAGAAATTCCCCTAATTGTGGGGCAAAAAGGCAGAAATTCCCTATATGTTGGGGCAAAAAGACAGAAATTCTCTTTATTTTGGGGCAAAACTCAGAAATTCCACTTATTTTGGGGCAAAATTGCAGAAATTTCACTTATTTAAGGGAAAAAAGGCAGAAATTTTCCATACTTTGGAGCACAATGGCAGAAATTCTTAATATTTTGTGGCAAAAATGCAGAAATTCCCCATATTTTGAGCTAAAAAGGCTGAAATTCCCCTTATTTGGGGGCAAAAAGGCAGAAATTCCCCTTATTTTGGGGCAAAAAGCAGACATTTCCTTTATTTTAGGGAAAATTTTAGAAATTTAATTTATTTCAGGGCAGAAAGTCAGAAATTCCCCTTATTTTGGGGCAAAATACAGAAATTCCGTTTATTTTTGGGGAAAAGTCAGAAATTGCTCTTATTTTGAGTCAAAATGTTGGAAAATCCTCTTATTTTGGGGTAAAAATGAAGAAATTTCCCTATTTTTATGGCAAAAAGATAGACATTCCCTTTATTTTCGGCAAAAAGGCAGAAATTCCCCGTATTTTGGAGCAAAATTGCAGAAATTCCCCTAATTTTGGGGCAAAAACGCAGAACTTCCCTTTATTTTGTGGTAAAACTGCAGAAAATTCATTTATTTCGCGGCAAAATGGCAGAAATTCCTTTTATTTTCGGCGAAAACGGCAGAAAATCCCCATATTTTGGAGCAAAATTGCAGAAATTAACTTAATTTTGGGGTAAAACATGCAGTAATTTTCTTTATTAATAAATTCCACTTATTTAGAGGCAAAAAAGCAGAAATTCCCCTTATTTTGGAGCAAAAATGAAGAAATTTTCTTTTTTTATGGCAAAAGGAATGCATTCTTCTTATTTTCGGGCAAAAAGGCAGAAATTTCCCCTATTTTGGGGCAAATATAAAGAAATTTCCTTTTTTTATGGCAAAAAGGTATGCATACTTCTTATTTTCAGGCTAAAAAGCAGAAATTCTCCGTATTATGGAGCAAAATTGAAGAAATTCCCCTAATTGTGGGGCAAAAAGACAGAAATTCTCCCAATTTTGGGGCAAAACTCAGAAATTCCACTTATTTTGGGGCAAAATTCCAGAAATTTCCCTTATTTTGGGGCAAATTTACAGAAATTTCACTTCTTTTGGGGCAAAATTGCAGAAATTTCACTTATTTCAGGAAAAAAAGGCAGAAATTTTCCTTATTTTGGAGCAAAAATGCAGAAATTCCTAATATTTTGTGGCAAAAATGCAGAAATTCCCCTGATTTTGAGGTAAAAAGGCTGAATTTCCCCTTATTTGGAGGCAAAAAGTCAAAATTTTCCCTCATTTTGGGGCAAAATTGCAGAAATTTCACTTATTTCAGGGTAATAAGTCAGAAATTCCCCTTATTTTGGGGCAAAAAAGACAGAAATTCCCTTTGTTTTGGGGGAAAAAGACAAAAATTCCACATATTTAGAGGCAAAAAAGCAGAAATTCCCCTTATTTTAGAGCAAAAATGAAGAATTTTTTTTTTT
Source organism: Micromys minutus (assembly GCF_963924665.1). Taxonomy (NCBI): domain Eukaryota; kingdom Metazoa; phylum Chordata; class Mammalia; order Rodentia; family Muridae; genus Micromys; species Micromys minutus. The sequence continues at coordinate 1,830,507 of NW_027667133.1, read as the reverse complement.
ATGGCAAAAAGGTATGCATTCTTCTTATTTTCGGACAAAAAGGCAGAAATTCCCCGTATTTTGTAGCAAAATTGCAGAAATTCCCCTAATTGTGGGGCAAAAAGGCAGAAATTCATTAAATGTTGGGGCAAAAAGACAGAAATTCTCTTTATTTTGGGACAAAACTCAGAAATTCCACTTATTTGGAGCAAAATTCCAGAAATTTCCCTTATTTTGGGGCAAAATTGCAGAAATTTCACTTATTTTGGGGCAAAATTGCAGAAATTTCACTTATTTCAGGGAAGTAAGGCAGAAATTTTCCTTATTTTGGGGCAAAAGGGAGAAATTCCTAATATTTGTGGTAAAAATGCAGAAATTTTCCTTATTTTGAGGTAAAAAGGCTGAAATTCCCCTTTTTGGTGGCAAAAAGCAGAAATTTCCCTTATTTTGGGGAAAAATTCCAGAAATTTCACATATTTCAGGGTAATAAGTCAGAAATTTTCCTTACTTTGGGGCAAAAAGACAGAAATTTCCTTAGTTTTGGGGAAAAAAACAGAAATTTCACTTATTTAGAGGGAAAAAAGCAGAAATTCCTCTTATTTTGGAGCAAAAATGAAGAAATTTCTTGTTTTATGGCAAAAAAGTATGCATTCTTATTATTTTCGGGCAAAAAGGCAGAAAATTCCCTTAATTTTTAGCAAAATTGCAGAAATTTCCCTAATTGTAGGGCAAAAAGAAAGAAATTCCCTATATTTTGGGGCAAAAAGACAGAAATTCTCCTTATTTTGGGACAAACCTCAGAAATTCCACTTATTTGGGGCAAAATTCAAGAAATTTTCATTATTTTGGGGCAAAATTGCAGAAATTACACTTATTTTGGGGCAAAATTGCAGGAATTTCACTTATTTCAGGGAAAAAAGGTAGACATTTTCATTATTTTGGCGCAAAAATGCAGAAATTCCTAATATTTTGTAGCAAAAATGCAGAAATTCCCTTTATTTTGAGGTAAAAAGGCTGAAATTCCGCTTATTTGGGGGCAAAAATGTAGAAATTTCCATTTTTATGGCAAAAACGTATGCATTCTTCTTATTTTCGGGCAAAAAGGCAGAAATTCCCCGTATTTTGGAGCAGAATTGCAGAAATTTCCCTAATTGTGGGGCAAAAATGCAGAAATTCCCTATATGTTGGGGCAAAAAGAAAGAAATTCTTTTTATTTAGGGGCAAAACTCAGAAATTCCACTTATTTTGGGGCAAAGTTTCAGAATTTTCCCTTATTTTGGGGCAAAATTGCAGAAATTTCACTTATTTTGGGGTAAAATTGCAGAAATTTCACTTATTTCAGGGAAAAAAGGCAGAAATTTTCCTTATTTTGGGGCAAAAAGGAAGAAATTCCTAATATTTTGTGGCAAGAATGCAGAAATTCCCCTTATTTTGAGATAAAAAGGCTATAATTTTCCTTATTTGGGGGCAAAAAGGCAAAAATTTCCCTTATTTTGGGGCAAAATTGCAGAAATTTCACTTATTTCTGGGTAATAAGTCAGAAATTTTCCTTATTTTGGGGCAAAAAAGACAGAAATTACCTTTGTTTTGGGGTAAAAAGACAGAAATTCCACTGATTTAAAGGCAAAAAAGCAGAAATTCCCCTTATTTTGGAGCAAAAATGAAGAAATTTCCCTTTTTTATCGCAAAAACGTATGCATTCTTGTTATTTTCGGCCAAAAAGGCAGAAAATCCCCATATTTTGGAGCAAAATTGCAAAAATTCACCTAATTTTGGGGTAAAACATGCAGTAATTTTCTTTATTTTGGGGCAAAAAGGCAGAAATTCCCATTATTTTGGGGCAAAAGACAGAAATAACCCTTATTTTAGGGAAAAATTGCAGAAATTTCCCTTATTTGGGGACAAAAAACAGAAATTCCCTTTATTTTGGAACAATATTGCAGAAAATTCCTTTATTATGGGGAAAAATTGCAGAAATTTCTTTTATTTTAAGGCAAAATTGCAGAAATTTCATTTATTTCCGAGAAAAATAGCAAAAATTTTTCTTATTTTAGGGCAAAATGCAGAAATTCCCATTATTTTGGGGCAAAAAGGGAGAAATTCACCTTATTTTGGGGTAAAATTGCAGACATTTCACATATTTCAGGGCAAAAAAGCAGAAATTCCCCTTATTTGGGGGCAAAAACGCAGAAATTCCCCTTATTTTGGGATAAAATTGCAGAAATTTCTCTTGTTTTTGGTCAAAAAGGCAGAAAATCCCCGTATTTTGGAGCAAAATTGCAAAAATTCCCCTAATATTGGGGCAAAAATGCAGAAATTCCCTTTATTTGGGGCAAATCGGCAGAAGTTCCCTTATTTTCAGGAAAAGAGGCAGAAATTCCCTGTATTTTGAAGAAAAATTGCAGAAACTCCCCTAATTTTGGGGCAAAAAGGCAGAAATCCCTTTATTTTGGGGCAAAAATACAGAAATTCTCCTTATTTCGGGACAAAAAATCAGAAATTTCCCTTATTTTGGGGCAAAATTTTAGAAATTTCTTTTATTTTGGTACAGAATTGCAGAAATTTTTCTTATTTTGTGGCAAAAAGGCAGAAATTTTCCATATTTTGGGGCAAAAATGCAGAAATGCCCCTTATTTTGAGGTAAAAAGGCTGAAATTCCCCTTATTTGGGGGCAAAAAGGCAAAAATTTCCCTTATTTTGGGGCAATATTGCAGAAATTTCACTTATTTCAGGGTATTAAGTCAGACATTTTCCTTATTTTGGGGCAAAAAAGACAGAAATTCCCTTTGTTTTAGAGGAAAAAGACAGAAATTCCACTTATTTAGAGGGAAAAATGCAGAAATACCCCCTATTTTGGAGCAAATATGAAGGAATTTCCCTTTTTTATGGCAAAAAGCTATGCATTCTTCTTATTTTCAGGCTATAAAGCAGAAATTTTCTGTATTTTGGAGCAAAATTGCAGAAATTCCCCTAATTGTGGGGCAAAAAGACAGAAATTCTCCTAATTTTGGAGCAAAACTCAGAAATTCCACTTATTTTGGGGCAAAATTCCAGAAATTTCCCTTATTTTGGGGCAAAATTGCAGAAATTTCACTTATTTTTGGGCAAAATTGCAGAAATTTCACTTATTTCAGAGAAAAAAAGGCAGAAATTTTCCATATTTTGGAGCAAAAATGCAGAAATTCCTGATATTTTGTGGCAAAAATGCAGAAATTCCCCTTATTTTGAGGTAAAAAGGCTGAAATTCCCCTTATTTAGGTGCAAAAAGTCAAAAATTTCCCTTATTTTGGGGCAAAATTGCAGAAATTTCACTTATTTCAGGGTAATAAGTCAGAAATTCCCCTTAATTTGGGGCAAAAAAGACAGAAATTCCCTTTGTTTTTGGGGAAAATAACAGAAATTCCACATATTTAGAGGCAAAAAAGCAGAAATTCACCTTATTTTAGAGCAAAAATGAAGAAATTTTTTTTTATGGCAAAAAAGTATGCATTCTTCTTATTTTCGGGCAAAAAGGCAGAAATTCCTTTTATTTTGGAGCAAAATTGCAGAAATTCCCCAAATTGTGGGGCAAAAAGGTAGAAATTCTTGAAATGTTGGGGCAAAAAGACAGAAATTCTCCTTATTTTGGGGCAAAACTCAGAAATTCCACCTATTTAGAGCAAAATTCCAGAAATTTCCCTTATTTTGGGGCAAAATTGCAGAAATTTCACTTATTTTGGGGCAAAATTGGAGAAATTTCACTCTTTTCAGGGAAAAAAGAAGAAATTTTCCTTATTTTGGGGCAAAAGGGAGAAATTACTAATATTTTGTTGTAAAAATGCAGAAATTCCCATTATTTTGAGGAAAAAAAGCTGAAATTCCCTTTTTGGGGGCAAAAAGCAGAAATTTCTCTTATTTTGGGGCAAAATTGCAGAAATTTCACTTATTTCAGGGTAATAAGTCAGAAATTTTCCTTATTTTGGGGCAAAAAATACAGAAATTCCCTTTGTTTTGGGGAAAAAAAGACAGAAATTTCACTTATTTAGAGGGAAAAAAGCAGAAATTCCCCTTATTTTGGAGCAAAAATGAAGAAATTTCCCTTTTTTATGGCAAAAAGTTATGCATTCTTCTTATTTTCGGGCAAAAAGGCAGAAATTCCCCCTATTTTAGAGCAAAATTGCAGAAATTCCCCTAATTGTGGGGCAAAAAGAAAGAAATTTCCTATATGTTGGGGCAAAAAGACCGAAATTCTCCTTATTTTGGGGCAAAACTCAGAAAATTCCACTTATTTTGGGGCAAAATTCGAGAAATTTCCCGTATTTTGGAATAAAATTGCAGAAATTTCACTTATTTTGGGGCAAAATTGCTGAAATTTCACTTGTTTTGGGGCAAAATTGCAGAAATTTCACTTATTTCAGGGAAAAAAGGCAGACATTTTCATTATTTTTGGTCAAAAATGCAGAAATTCCTAATATTTTGTGGCAAAAATGCAGAAATTCCCCTTATTTTGAGGTAAAAAAGCTGAAATTCCCCTTAATTGGGGGCAAAAATGAAGAAATTTCCATTTTTTATGGCAAAAAGGTATGCATTCTTATTTTCGGGCAAAAAGACAGAAATTTCCTGTATTTTGGAGAAAAATTGCAGAAATTCTTCTAATTGTGGGGCAAACATGCAGAAATTCCCTAAATGTTGGGGCAAAAAGAAAGAAATTCTTTTTATTTAGGGGCAAAACTCAGAAATTCCACTTATTTTGGGGCAAAATTCCAGAATTTTCTCTTATTTTGGGGCAAAATTGCAGAAATTTCACTTATTTTGGGGCAAAATTGCAGAAATTTCACTTATTTTGGGGCAAAATTGCAGAAATTTCACTTATTTCACGGAAAAAAAGCAGAAATTTTCTTATTTTGGGCCAAAAGGCAGAAAATCCTAATATTTTGTGGCAAAAATGCAGAAATTCCCCTTATTTTGAGGTCTAAAGGCTGAAATTCCCCTTATTTGGGGGCAAAAAGGCAGAAATTTCCCTTATTTTGGGGCAAAATTGCAGAAATTTCACTTAGTTCAGGGTAATAAGTCAGAAATTTTCCTTATTTTGGGGCAAAAAAAAAGAAATTACCTTTGTTTTGGGGGAAAAGACAGAAATTCCACTTATTTAGAGGCAAAAAAGCAGAAATTCCCCTTATTTTGGAGCAAAAATGAAGAAATTTTCTTTTTTTATGGCAAAAGGAATGCATTCTTCTTATTTTCGGGCAAAAAGGCAGAAATTTCCCCTATTTTGGGGCAAATATAAAGAAATTTCCTTTTTTATGGCAAAAAGGTATGCATACTTCTTATTTTCAGGCTAAAAAGCAGAAATTCTCCGTATTACGGAGCAAAATTGAAGAAATTCCCCTAATTGTGGGGCAAAAAGACAGAAATTCTCCCAATTTTGGGGCAAAACTCAGAAATTCCACTTATTTTGGGGCAAAATTCCAGAAATTTCCCTTATTTTGGGGCAAATTTACAGAAATTTCACTTCTTTTGGGGCAAAATTGCAGAAATTTCACTTATTTCAGGAAAAAAAGGCAGAAATTTTCCTTATTTTGGAGCAAAAATGCAGAAATTCCTAATATTTTGTGGCAAAAATGCAGAAATTCCCCTGATTTTGAGGTAAAAAGGCTGAATTTCCCCTTATTTGGAGGCAAAAAGTCAAAATTTTCCCTCATTTTGGGGCAAAATTGCAGAAATTTCACTTATTTCAGGGTAATAAGTCAGAAATTCCCCTTATTTTGGGGCAAAAAAGACAGAAATTCCCTTTGTTTTGGGGGAAAAAGACAAAAATTCCACATATTTAGAGGCAAAAAAGGAGAAATTCCCCTTATTTTAGAGCAAAAATGAAGAATTTTTTTTTATGGCAAAAAGGTATGCATTCTTCTTATTTTCGGACAAAAAGGCAGAAATTCCCCGTATTTTGTAGCAAAATTGCAGAAATTCCCCTAATTGTGGGGCAAAAAGGCAGAAATTCATTAAATGTTGGGGCAAAAAGACAGAAATTCTCTTTATTTTGGGACAAAACTCAGAAATTCCACTTATTTGGAGCAAAATTCCAGAAATTTCCCTTATTTTGGGGCAAAATTGCAGAAATTTCACTTATTTTGGGGCAAAATTGCAGAAATTTCACTTATTTCAGGGAAGTAAGGCAGAAATTTTCCTTATTTTGGGGCAAAAGGGAGAAATTCCTAATATTTGTGGTAAAAATGCAGAAATTTTCCTTATTTTGAGGTAAAAAGGCTGAAATTCCCCTTTTTGGTGGCAAAAAGCAGAAATTTCCCTTATTTTGGGGAAAAATTCCAGAAATTTCACATATTTCAGGGTAATAAGTCAGAAATTTTCCTTACTTTGGGGCAAAAAGACAGAAATTTCCTTAGTTTTGGGGAAAAAAACAGAAATTTCACTTATTTAGAGGGAAAAAAGCAGAAATTCCTCTTATTTTGGAGCAAAAATGAAGAAATTTCTTGTTTTATGGCAAAAAAGTATGCATTCTTATTATTTTCGGGCAAAAAGGCAGAAAATTCCCTTAATTTTTAGCAAAATTGCAGAAATTTCCCTAATTGTAGGGCAAAAAGAAAGAAATTCCCTATATTTTGGGGCAAAAAGACAGAAATTCTCCTTATTTTGGGACAAACCTCAGAAATTCCACTTATTTGGGGCAAAATTCAAGAAATTTTCATTATTTTGGGGCAAAATTGCAGAAATTACACTTATTTTGGGGCAAAATTGCAGGAATTTCACTTATTTCAGGGAAAAAAGGTAGACATTTTCATTATTTTGGCGCAAAAATGCAGAAATTCCTAATATTTTGTAGCAAAAATGCAGAAATTCCCTTTATTTTGAGGTAAAAAGGCTGAAATTCCGCTTATTTGGGGGCAAAAATGTAGAAATTTCCATTTTTATGGCAAAAACGTATGCATTCTTCTTATTTTCGGGCAAAAAGGCAGAAATTCCCCGTATTTTGGAGCAGAATTGCAGAAATTTCCCTAATTGTGGGGCAAAAATGCAGAAATTCCCTATATGTTGGGGCAAAAAGAAAGAAATTCTTTTTATTTAGGGGCAAAACTCAGAAATTCCACTTATTTTGGGGCAAAGTTTCAGAATTTTCCCTTATTTTGGGGCAAAATTGCAGAAATTTCACTTATTTTGGGGTAAAATTGCAGAAATTTCACTTATTTCAGGGAAAAAAGGCAGAAATTTTCCTTATTTTGGGGCAAAAAGGAAGAAATTCCTAATATTTTGTGGCAAGAATGCAGAAATTCCCCTTATTTTGAGATAAAAAGGCTATAATTTTCCTTATTTGGGGGCAAAAAGGCAAAAATTTCCCTTATTTTGGGGCAAAATTGCAGAAATTTCACTTATTTCTGGGTAATAAGTCAGAAATTTTCCTTATTTTGGGGCAAAAAAGACAGAAATTACCTTTGTTTTGGGGTAAAAAGACAGAAATTCCACTGATTTAAAGGCAAAAAAGCAGAAATTCCCCTTATTTTGGAGCAAAAATGAAGAAATTTCCCTTTTTTATCGCAAAAACGTATGCATTCTTGTTATTTTCGGCCAAAAAGGCAGAAAATCCCCATATTTTGGAGCAAAATTGCAAAAATTCACCTAATTTTGGGGTAAAACATGCAGTAATTTTCTTTATTTTGGGGCAAAAAGGCAGAAATTCCCATTATTTTGGGGCAAAAGACAGAAATAACCCTTATTTTAGGGAAAAATTGCAGAAATTTCCCTTATTTGGGGACAAAAAACAGAAATTCCCTTTATTTTGGAACAATATTGCAGAAAATTCCTTTATTATGGGGAAAAATTGCAGAAATTTCTTTTATTTTAAGGCAAAATTGCAGAAATTTCATTTATTTCCGAGAAAAATAGCAAAAATTTTTCTTATTTTAGGGCAAAATGCAGAAATTCCCATTATTTTGGGGCAAAAAGGGAGAAATTCACCTTATTTTGGGGTAAAATTGCAGACATTTCACATATTTCAGGGCAAAAAAGCAGAAATTCCCCTTATTTGGGGGCAAAAACGCAGAAATTCCCCTTATTTTGGGATAAAATTGCAGAAATTTCTCTTGTTTTTGGTCAAAAAGGCAGAAAATCCCCGTATTTTGGAGCAAAATTGCAAAAATTCCCCTAATATTGGGGCAAAAATGCAGAAATTCCCTTTATTTGGGGCAAATCGGCAGAAGTTCCCTTATTTTCAGGAAAAGAGGCAGAAATTCCCTGTATTTTGAAGAAAAATTGCAGAAACTCCCCTAATTTTGGGGCAAAAAGGCAGAAATCCCTTTATTTTGGGGCAAAAATACAGAAATTCTCCTTATTTCGGGACAAAAAATCAGAAATTTCCCTTATTTTGGGGCAAAATTTTAGAAATTTCTTTTATTTTGGTACAGAATTGCAGAAATTTTTCTTATTTTGTGGCAAAAAGGCAGAAATTTTCCATATTTTGGGGCAAAAATGCAGAAATGCCCCTTATTTTGAGGTAAAAAGGCTGAAATTCCCCTTATTTGGGGGCAAAAAGGCAAAAATTTCCCTTATTTTGGGGCAATATTGCAGAAATTTCACTTATTTCAGGGTATTAAGTCAGACATTTTCCTTATTTTGGGGCAAAAAAGACAGAAATTCCCTTTGTTTTAGAGGAAAAAGACAGAAATTCCACTTATTTAGAGGGAAAAATGCAGAAATACCCCCTATTTTGGAGCAAATATGAAGGAATTTCCCTTTTTTATGGCAAAAAGCTATGCATTCTTCTTATTTTCAGGCTATAAAGCAGAAATTTTCTGTATTTTGGAGCAAAATTGCAGAAATTCCCCTAATTGTGGGGCAAAAAGACAGAAATTCTCCTAATTTTGGAGCAAAACTCAGAAATTCCACTTATTTTGGGGCAAAATTCCAGAAATTTCCCTTATTTTGGGGCAAAATTGCAGAAATTTCACTTATTTTTGGGCAAAATTGCAGAAATTTCACTTATTTCAGAGAAAAAAAGGCAGAAATTTTCCATATTTTGGAGCAAAAATGCAGAAATTCCTGATATTTTGTGGCAAAAATGCAGAAATTCCCCTTATTTTGAGGTAAAAAGGCTGAAATTCCCCTTATTTGGGGGCAAAAAGTCAAAAATTTCCCTTATTTTGGGGCAAAATTGCAGAAATTTCACTTATTTCAGGGTAATAAGTCAGAAATTCCCCTTAATTTGGGGCAAAAAAGACAGAAATTCCCTTTGTTTTTGGGGAAAATAACAGAAATTCCACATATTTAGAGGCAAAAAAGCAGAAATTCACCTTATTTTAGAGCAAAAATGAAGAAATTTTTTTTTATGGCAAAAAAGTATGCATTCTTCTTATTTTCGGGCAAAAAGGCAGAAATTCCTTTTATTTTGGAGCAAAATTGCAGAAATTCCCCAAATTGTGGGGCAAAAAGGTAGAAATTCTTGAAATGTTGGGGCAAAAAGACAGAAATTCTCCTTATTTTGGGGCAAAACTCAGAAATTCCACCTATTTAGAGCAAAATTCCAGAAATTTCCCTTATTTTGGGGCAAAATTGCAGAAATTTCACTTATTTTGGGGCAAAATTGGAGAAATTTCACTCTTTTCAGGGAAAAAAGAAGAAATTTTCCTTATTTTGGGGCAAAAGGGAGAAATTACTAATATTTTGTTGTAAAAATGCAGAAATTCCCATTATTTTGAGGAAAAAAAGCTGAAATTCCCTTTTTGGGGGCAAAAAGCAGAAATTTCTCTTATTTTGGGGCAAAATTGCAGAAATTTCACTTATTTCAGGGTAATAAGTCAGAAATTTTCCTTATTTTGGGGCAAAAAATACAGAAATTCCCTTTGTTTTGGGGAAAAAAAGACAGAAATTTCACTTATTTAGAGGGAAAAAAGCAGAAATTCCTCTTATTTTGGAGCAAAAATGAAGAAATTTCCCTTTTTTATGGCAAAAAGTTATGCATTCTTCTTATTTTCGGGCAAAAAGGCAGAAATTCCCCCTATTTTAGAGCAAAATTGCAGAAATTCCCCTAATTGTGGGGCAAAAAGAAAGAAATTTCCTATATGTTGGGGCAAAAAGACCGAAATTCTCCTTATTTTGGGGCAAAACTCAGAAAATTCCACTTATTTTGGGGCAAAATTCGAGAAATTTCCCGTATTTTGGAATAAAATTGCAGAAATTTCACTTATTTTGGGGCAAAATTGCAGAAATTTCACTTGTTTTGGGGCAAAATTGCAGAAATTTCACTTATTTCAGGGAAAAAAGGCAGACATTTTCATTATTTTTGGTCAAAAATGCAGAAATTCCTAATATTTTGTGGCAAAAATGCAGAAATTCCCCTTATTTTGAGGTAAAAAAGCTGAAATTCCCCTTAATTGGGGGCAAAAATGAAGAAATTTCCATTTTTTATGGCAAAAAGGTATGCATTCTTATTTTCGGGCAAAAAGACAGAAATTTCCTGTATTTTGGAGAAAAATTGCAGAAATTCTTCTAATTGTGGGGCAAACATGCAGAAATTCCCTAAATGTTGGGGCAAAAAGAAAGAAATTCTTTTTATTTAGGGGCAAAACTCAGAAATTCCACTTATTTTGGGGCAAAATTCCAGAATTTTCTCTTATTTTGGGGCAAAATTGCAGAAATTTCACTTATTTTGGGGCAAAATTGCAGAAATTTCACTTATTTTGGGGCAAAATTGCAGAAATTTCACTTATTTCACGGAAAAAAAGCAGAAATTTTCTTATTTTGGGCCAAAAGGCAGAAAATCCTAATATTTTGTGGCAAAAATGCAGAAATTCCCCTTATTTTGAGGTCTAAAGGCTGAAATTCCCCTTATTTGGGGGCAAAAAGGCAGAAATTTCCCTTATTTTGGGGCAAAATTGCAGAAATTTCACTTAGTTCAGGGTAATAAGTCAGAAATTTTCCTTATTTTGGGGCAAAAAAAACCAGTAATTCCTTTTGTTTTGGGGGAAAAAGACAGAAATTCCACTTATTTAGAGGCAAAAAAGCAGAAATTCCCCTTATTTTGGAGCAAAAATGAAGAAATTTTCTTTTTTTATGGCAAAAGGAATGCATTCTTCTTATTTTCGGGCAAAAAGGCAGAAATTTCCCCTATTTTGGGGCAAATATAAAGAAATTTCCTTTTTTTATGGCAAAAAGGTATGCATACTTCTTATTTTCAGGCTAAAAAGCAGAAATTCTCCGTATTACGGAGCAAAATTGAAGAAATTCCCCTAATTGTGGGGCAAAAAGACAGAAATTCTCCCAATTTTGGGGCAAAACTCAGAAATTCCACTTATTTTGGGGCAAAATTCCAGAAATTTCCCTTATTTTGGGGCAAATTTACAGAAATTTCACTTCTTTTGGGGCAAAATTGCAGAAATTTCACTTATTTCAGGAAAAAAAGGCAGAAATTTTCCTTATTTTGGAGCAAAAATGCAGAAATTCCTAATATTTTGTGGCAAAAATGCAGAAATTCCCCTGATTTTGAGGTAAAAAGGCTGAATTTCCCCTTATTTGGAGGCAAAAAGTCAAAATTTTCCCTCATTTTGGGGCAAAATTGCAGAAATTTCACTTATTTCAGGGTAATAAGTCAGAAATTCCCCTTATTTTGGGGCAAAAAAGACAGAAATTCCGTTTGTTTTGGGGGAAAAAGACAAAAATTCCACATATTTAGAGGCAAAAAAGCAGAAATTCCCCTTATTTTAGAGCAAAAATGAAGAATTTTTTTTTTATGGCAAAAAGGTATGCATTCTTCTTATTTTCGGACAAAAAGGCAGAAATTCCCCGTATTTTGTAGCAAAATTGCAGAAATTCCCCTAATTGTGGGGCAAAAAGGCAGAAATTCATTAAATGTTGGGGCAAAAAGACAGAAATTCTCTTTATTTTGGGACAAAACTCAGAAATTCCACTTATTTGGAGCAAAATTCCAGAAATTTCCCTTATTTTGGGGCAAAATTGCAGAAATTTCACTTATTTTGGGGCAAAATTGCAGAAATTTCACTTATTTCAGGGAAGTAAGGCAGAAATTTTCCTTATTTTGGGGCAAAAGGGAGAAATTCCTAATATTTGTGGTAAAAATGCAGAAATTTTCCTTATTTTGAGGTAAAAAGGCTGAAATTCCCCTTTTTGGTGGCAAAAAGCAGAAATTTCCCTTATTTTGGGGAAAAATTCCAGAAATTTCACATATTTCAGGGTAATAAGTCAGAAATTTTCCTTACTTTGGGGCAAAAAGACAGAAATTTCCTTAGTTTTGGGGAAAAAAACAGAAATTTCACTTATTTAGAGGGAAAAAAGCAGAAATTCCTCTTATTTTGGAGCAAAAATGAAGAAATTTCTTGTTTTATGGCAAAAAAGTATGCATTCTTATTATTTTCGGGCAAAAAGGCAGAAAATTCCCTTAATTTTTAGCAAAATTGCAGAAATTTCCCTAATTGTAGGGCAAAAAGAAAGAAATTCCCTATATTTTGGGGCAAAAAGACAGAAATTCTCCTTATTTTGGGACAAACCTCAGAAATTCCACTTATTTGGGGCAAAATTCAAGAAATTTTCATTATTTTGGGGCAAAATTGCAGAAATTACACTTATTTTGGGGCAAAATTGCAGGAATTTCACTTATTTCAGGGAAAAAAGGTAGACATTTTCATTATTTTGGCGCAAAAATGCAGAAATTCCTAATATTTTGTAGCAAAAATGCAGAAATTCCCTTTATTTTGAGGTAAAAAGGCTGAAATTCCGCTTATTTGGGGGCAAAAATGTAGAAATTTCCATTTTTATGGCAAAAACGTATGCATTCTTCTTATTTTCGGGCAAAAAGGCAGAAATTCCCCGTATTTTGGAGCAGAATTGCAGAAATTTCCCTAATTGTGGGGCAAAAATGCAGAAATTCCCTATATGTTGGGGCAAAAAGAAAGAAATTCTTTTTATTTAGGGGCAAAACTCAGAAATTCCACTTATTTTGGGGCAAAGTTTCAGAATTTTCCCTTATTTTGGGGCAAAATTGCAGAAATTTCACTTATTTTGGGGTAAAATTGCAGAAATTTCACTTATTTCAGGGAAAAAAGGCAGAAATTTTCCTTATTTTGGGGCAAAAAGGAAGAAATTCCTAATATTTTGTGGCAAGAATGCAGAAATTCCCCTTATTTTGAGATAAAAAGGCTATAATTTTCCTTATTTGGGGGCAAAAAGGCAAAAATTTCCCTTATTTTGGGGCAAAATTGCAGAAATTTCACTTATTTCTGGGTAATAAGTCAGAAATTTTCCTTATTTTGGGGCAAAAAAGACAGAAATTACCTTTGTTTTGGGGTAAAAAGACAGAAATTCCACTGATTTAAAGGCAAAAAAGCAGAAATTCCCCTTATTTTGGAGCAAAAATGAAGAAATTTCCCTTTTTTATCGCAAAAACGTATGCATTCTTGTTATTTTCGGCCAAAAAGGCAGAAAATCCCCATATTTTGGAGCAAAATTGCAAAAATTCACCTAATTTTGGGGTAAAACATGCAGTAATTTTCTTTATTTTGGGGCAAAAAGGCAGAAATTCCCTTTATTTTGGGGCAAAAGACAGAAATAACCCTTATTTTAGGGAAAAATTGCAGAAATTTCCCTTATTTGGGGACAAAAAACAGAAATTCCCTTTATTTTGGAACAATATTGCAGAAAATTCCTTTATTATGGGGAAAAATTGCAGAAATTTCTTTTATTTTAAGGCAAAATTGCAGAAATTTCATTTATTTCCGAGAAAAATAGCAAAAATTTTTCTTATTTTAGGGAAAAATGCAGAAATTCCCATTATTTTGGGGCAAAAAGGGAGAAATTCACCTTATTTTGGGGTAAAATTGCAGACATTTCACATATTTCAGGGCAAAAAAGCAGAAATTCCCCTTATTTGGGGGCAAAAACGCAGAAATTCCCCTTATTTTGGGATAAAATTGCAGAAATTTCTCTTGTTTTTGGTCAAAAAGGCAGAAAATCCCCGTATTTTGGAGCAAAATTGCAAAAATTCCCCTAATATTGGGGCAAAAATGCAGAAATTCCCTTTATTTGGGGCAAATCGGCAGAAGTTCCCTTATTTTCAGGAAAAGAGGCAGAAATTCCCTGTATTTTGAAGAAAAATTGCAGAAACTCCCCTAATTTTGGGGCAAAAAGGCAGAAATCCCTTTATTTTGGGGCAAAAATACAGAAATTCTCCTTATTTCGGGACAAAAAATCAGAAATTTCCCTTATTTTGGGGCAAAATTTTAGAAATTTCTTTTATTTTGGTACAGAATTGCAGAAATTTTTCTTATTTTGTGGCAAAAAGGCAGAAATTTTCCATATTTTGGGGCAAAAATGCAGAAATGCCCCTTATTTTGAGGTAAAAAGGCTGAAATTCCCCTTATTTGGGGGCAAAAAGGCAAAAATTTCCCTTATTTTGGGGCAATATTGCAGAAATTTCACTTATTTCAGGGTATTAAGTCAGACATTTTCCTTATTTTGGGGCAAAAAAGACAGAAATTCCCTTTGTTTTAGAGGAAAAAGACAGAAATTCCACTTATTTAGAGGGAAAAATGCAGAAATACCCCCTATTTTGGAGCAAATATGAAGGAATTTCCCTTTTTTAAGGCAAAAAGCTATGCATTCTTCTTATTTTCAGGCTATAAAGCAGAAATTTTCTGTATTTTGGAGCAAAATTGCAGAAATTCCCCTAATTGTGGGGCAAAAAGACAGAAATTCTCCTAATTTTGGAGCAAAACTCAGAAATTCCACTTATTTTGGGGCAAAATTCCAGAAATTTCCCTTATTTTGGGGCAAAATTGCAGAAATTTCACTTATTTTTGGGCAAAATTGCAGAAATTTCACTTATTTCAGAGAAAAAAAGGCAGAAATTTTCCATATTTTGGAGCAAAAATGCAGAAATTCCTGATATTTTGTGGCAAAAATGCAGAAATTCCCCTTATTTTGAGGTAAAAAGGCTGAAATTCCCCTTATTTGGGGGCAAAAAGTCAAAAATTTCCCTTATTTTGGGGCAAAATTGCAGAAATTTCACTTATTTCAGGGTAATAAGTAAGAAATTCCCCTTAATTTGGGGCAAAAAAGACAGAAATTCCCTTTGTTTTTGGGGAAAATAACAGAAATTCCACATATTTAGAGGCAAAAAAGCAGAAATTCCCCTTATTTTAGAGCAAAATGAAGAAATTTTTTTTTTATGGCAAAAAAGTATGCATTCTTCTTATTTTCGGGCAAAAAGGCAGAAATTCCTTTTATTTTGGAGCAAAATTGCAGAAATTCCCCAAATTGTGGGGCAAAAAGGTAGAAATTCTTGAAATGTTGGGGCAAAAAGACAGAAATTCTCCTTATTTTGGGGTAAAACTCAGAAATTCCACCTATTTAGAGCAAAATTCCAGAAATTTCCCTTATTTTGGGGCAAAATTGCAGAAATTTCACTTATTTTGGGGCAAAATTGGAGAAATTTCACTCTTTTCAGGGAAAAAAGAAGAAATTTTCCTTATTTTGGGGCAAAAGGGAGAAATTACTAATATTTTGTTGTAAAAATGCAGAAATTCCCATCATTTTGAGGAAAAAAAGCTGAAATTCCCTTTTTGGGGGCAAAAAGCAGAAATTTCTCTTATTTTGGGGCAAAATTGCAGAAATTTCACTTATTTCAGGGTAATAAGTCAGAAATTTTCCTTATTTTGGGGCAAAAAATACAGAAATTCCCTTTGTTTTGGGGAAAAAAAGACAGAAATTTCACTTATTTAGAGGGAAAAAAGCAGAAATTCCCCTTATTTTGGAGCAAAAATGAAGAAATTTCCCTTTTTTATGGCAAAAAGTTATGCATTCTTCTTATTTTCGGGCAAAAAGGCAGAAATTCCCCCTATTTTAGAGCAAAATTGCAGAAATTCCCCTAATTGTGGGGCAAAAAGAAAGAAATTTCCTATATGTTGGGGCAAAAAGACCGAAATTCTCCTTATTTTGGGGCAAAACTCAGAAAATTCCACTTATGTTGGGGCAAAATTCGAGAAATTTCTCATATTTTGGAATAAAATTGCAGAAATTTCACTTATTTTGGGGCAAAATTGCTGAAATTTCACTTGTTTTGGGGCAAAATTGCAGAAATTTCACTTATTTCAGGGAAAAAAGGCAGACATTTTCATTATTTTTGGTCAAAAATGCAGAAATTCCTAATATTTTGTGGCAAAAATGCAGAAATTCCCCTTATTTTGAGGTAAAAAAGCTGAAATTCCCCTTAATTGGGGGCAAAAATGAAGAAATTTCCATTTTTTATGGCAAAAAGGTATGCATTCTTATTTTCGGGCAAAAAGACAGAAATTTCCTGTATTTTGGAGAAAAATTGCAGAAATTCTTCTAATTGTGGGGCAAACATGCAGAAATTCCCTAAATGTTGGGGCAAAAAGAAAGAAATTCTTTTTATTTAGGGGCAAAACTCAGAAATTCCACTTATTTTGGGGCAAAATTCCAGAATTTTCTCTTATTTTGGGGCAAAATTGCAGAAATTTCACTTATTTTGGGGCAAAATTGCAGAAATTTCACTTATTTTGGGGCAAAATTGCAGAAATTTCACTTATTTCACGGAAAAAAAGCAGAAATTTTCTTATTTTGGGCCAAAAGGCAGAAAATCCTAATATTTTGTGGCAAAAATGCAGAAATTCCCCTTATTTTGAGGTCTAAAGGCTGAAATTCCCCTTACTTGGGGGCAAAAAGGCAGAAATTTCCCTTATTTTGGGGCAAAATTGCAGAAATTTCACTTAGTTCAGGGTAATAAGTCAGAAATTTTCCTTATTTTGGGGCAAAAAAAAGAAATTACCTTTGTTTTGGGGGAAAAGACAGAAATTCCACTTATTTAGAGGCAAAAAAGCAGAAATTCCCCTTATTTTGGAGCAAAAATGAAGAAATTTTCTTTTTTTATGGCAAAAGGAATGCATTCTTCTTATTTTCGGGCAAAAAGGCAGAAATTTCCCCTATTTTGGGGCAAATATAAAGAAATTTCCTTTTTTTATGGCAAAAAGGTATGCATACTTCTTATTTTCAGGCTAAAAAGCAGAAATTCTCCGTATTATGGAGCAAAATTGAAGAAATTCCCCTAATTGTGGGGCAAAAAGACAGAAATTCTCCCAATTTTGGGGCAAAACTCAGAAATTCCACTTATTTTGGGGCAAAATTCCAGAAATTTCCCTTATTTTGGGGCAAATTTACAGAAATTTCACTTCTTTTGGGGCAAAATTGCAGAAATTTCACTTATTTCAGGAAAAAAAGGCAGAAATTTTCCTTATTTTGGAGCAAAAATGCAGAAATTCCTAATATTTTGTGGCAAAAATGCAGAAATTCCCCTGATTTTGAGGTAAAAAGGCTGAATTTCCCCTTATTTGGAGGCAAAAAGTCAAAATTTTCCCTCATTTTGGGGCAAAATTGCAGAAATTTCACTTATTTCAGGGTAATAAGTCAGAAATTCCCCTTATTTTGGGGCAAAAAAGACAGAAATTCCCTTTGTTTTGGGGGAAAAAGACAAAAATTCCACATATTTAGAGGCAAAAAAGCAGAAATTCCCCTTATTTTAGAGCAAAAATGAAGAATTTTTTTTTTTATGGCAAAAAGGTATGCATTCTTCTTATTTTCGGACAAAAAGGCAGAAATTCCCCGTATTTTGTAGCAAAATTGCAGAAATTCCCCTAATTGTGGGGCAAAAAGGCAGAAATTCATTAAATGTTGGGGCAAAAAGACAGAAATTCTCTTTATTTTGGGACAAAACTCAGAAATTCCACTTATTTGGAGCAAAATTCCAGAAATTTCCCTTATTTTGGGGCAAAATTGCAGAAATTTTACTTATTTTGGGGCAAAATTGCAGAAATTTCACTTATTTCAGGGAAGTAAGGCAGAAATTTTCCTTATTTTGGGGCAAAAGGGAGAAATTCCTAATATTTGTGGTAAAAATGCAGAAATTTTCCTTATTTTGAGGTAAAAAGGCTGAAATTCCCCTTTTTGGTGGCAAAAAGCAGAAATTTCCCTTATTTTGGGGAAAAATTCCAGAAATTTCACATATTTCAGGGTAATAAGTCAGAAATTTTCCTTACTTTGGGGCAAAAAGACAGAAATTTCCTTAGTTTTGGGGAAAAAAACAGAAATTTCACTTATTTAGAGGGAAAAAAGCAGAAATTCCTCTTATTTTGGAGCAAAAATGAAGAAATTTCTTGTTTTATGGCAAAAAAGTATGCATTCTTATTATTTTCGGGCAAAAAGGCAGAAAATTCCCTTAATTTTTAGCAAAATTGCAGAAATTTCCCTAATTGTAGGGCAAAAAGAAAGAAATTCCCTATATGTTGGGGCAAAAAGACAGAAATTCTCCTTATTTTGGGACAAACCTCAGAAATTCCACTTATTTGGGGCAAAATTCAAGAAATTTTCATTATTTTGGGGCAAAATTGCAGAAATTACACTTATTTTGGGGCAAAATTGCAGGAATTTCACTTATTTCAGGGAAAAAAGGCAGACATTTTCATTATTTTGGCGCAAAAATGCAGAAATTCCTAATATTTTGTAGCAAAAATGCAGAAATTCCCTTTATTTTGAGGTAAAAAGGCTGAATTTCCGCTTATTTGGGGGCAAAAATGTAGAAATTTCCATTTTTATGGCAAAAACGTATGCATTCTTCTTATTTTCGGGCAAAAAGGCAGAAATTCCCCGTATTTTGGAGCAGAATTGCAGAAATTTCCCTAATTGTGGGGCAAAAATGCAGAAATTCCCTATATGTTGGGGCAAAAAGAAAGAAATTCTTTTTATTTAGGGGCAAAACTCAGAAATTCCACTTATTTTGGGGCAAAGTTTCAGAATTTTCCCTTATTTTGGGGCAAAATTGCAGAAATTTAACTTATTTTGGGGCAAAATTGCAGAAATTTTCCTTATTTCACAGAAAAAAAGCAGAAATTTTCTTATTTTGGGGCAAAAAGGAAGAAAATCCTAATATTTTGTGGCAAAAATGCAGAAATTCCCCTTATTTTGAGGTATAAAGGCTGAAATTCCCCTTATTTGGGGGCAAAAAGGCAGAAATTTCCCTTATTTTGGGGCAAAATTGCAGAAATTTCACTTATTTCAGGGTAATAAGTCAGAAATTTTCCTTATTTTGGGGCAAAAAAGACAGAAATTCTCTTTGTTTTGGGGTAAAAGACAGAAATTCCACTTATTTAGAGGCAAAAAAGCAGAAATTCCCCTTATTTTGGAGCAATAATGAAGAAATTTCCCATTTTTATGGCAAAAGTTATGAATTCTTCTCATTTTCGGGCAAAAAGGCAGAAATTCCCCGTATTTTGGAGCAAAATTGCAGAAATTCCCCTAATTGTAGGGCAAAAAGGCAGAAATTCCCTATATGTTGGGGCAAAAAGACAGATATTCTTTTTATTTTGGGGCAAAACTCAGAAATTCCACTTATTTTGGGGCAAAATTCCAGAAATTTCCCTTATTTTGGGGCAAAATTCCAGAAATTTGACTTATTTCAGGAAAAAAAGCAGAAATTTTCTTATTTTACGGCAAAAAGGAAGAAATTTCTTTTATTTTGATACAGAATTGCCGAAATTTTTCTTATTTTGGGGCAAAAAGGCAGAAATTTCCCATATTTTGGGGAAAAATGAAGAAATTCCCCTTATTTTGAGTTAAAAAGGCTGAAATTCCCCTTATTTGGGGACAAAAAGGCAGAAATTTCCCTTTTTTGGGGAAATATTGCAGAAATTTCACTTATTTCAGGGTAATAATTCAGACATTTTCCTTATTTTGGGACAAAAAAGACAGAAATTCCCTTTGTTTTGGAGGAAAAAGACAGAAATTCCACTTATTTAGAGGCAAAAATGCAGAAATTCCCCCTATTTTGGGGCAAATATGAAGGAATTTCCCTTTTTTATGGCAAAAAGGTATGGATTCTTCTTATTTTCAGGCTAAAAAGCAGAAATTTTCCGTATTTTTTAGCAAAATTGCAGAAAATCCCCTAATTGTTGGGCAAAAAGACAGAAATTCTCCTAATTTTGGGGCAAAACTCAGAAATTCCACTTATTTTGGGGCAAAATTCCAGAAATTTCCCTTATTTTGTGGCAAAATTGCAGAAATTTCACTTATTTTGTGGCAAAATTGAAGAAAATTCACTTATTTCAGGGAAAAAAGGCAGATATTTTTCTTATTTTGGAGCAAAAATGCAGAAATTCCTAATATTTGTGGCAAAAATGCAGAAATTCTCCTTATTTTGAGGTAAAAAGGCTTAAATTCCCCTTATTTGGGGGCAAAAAGTCAAAATTTTCCTTTATTTTGGGGCAAAATTCCAGAAATTTCACTTATTTCAGGGTAATAAGTCAGAAATTCCCCTTATTTTGGGGCAAAAAAGACAGAAATTCCCTTTGTTTTGGGGGAAACAGACAGAAATTCCACATATTTAGAGGCAAAAAAGCAGAAATTCCCCTTATTTTAGAGCAAAAATGAAGAAATTTTTTTCTAATGGCAAAAAGGTATGCATTCTTCTTATTTTCGGGCAAAAAGACATAAATTCCTTTTATTTTGGAGCAAAATTGCAGAAATTCCCCTAATTGTGGGGCAAAAAGGCAGAAATTCCCTAAATGTTGCGGCAAAAAGACAGAAATTCTTCTTATTTTAGGGCAAAACTCAGAAATTCCACTTATTTTGGCGCAAAATTCCAGAAATTTCCCTTATTTTGGGGCAAAATTGCAGAAATTTCACTTATTTTGAATCAAAATTGTAGAAATTTCACTTATTTCAGGGAAAAAAAACAGAAATTTTCCTTATTTTGGGGCAAAAAGGCAGAAATTCGTAATATTTTGTAGCAAAAATGCAGAAATTCCGCTTATTTTGAGGTAACAAGGCTGAAATTCCTCGTATTTGGGGGCAAAAAGGCAGAAATTTCCCTTATTTTGGGGCAAAATTGCAGAAATTTCACTTATTTAAGGGTAATAAGTAAGAAATTTTCTTTATTTTGGGGCTAAAAAGACAGAAATTCCCTTTGTTTTTTGGGAAAAAGAAAGAAATTCCTCTTATTTAGAGGCAAAAAAGCAGGAATTCCCCTTATTTTGGAGCAAAAATGAAGAAACTTCCCCTTTTTATGGCAAAATGTTATGCATTCTTTCTATTTTTGGGCAAAAAGGCAGAAATTCCCCCTATTTTGAAAAAAAATTGCAGAAATTCCCCTAATTGTGGGGAAAAAAGGCAGAAATTCCCTATATGTTAATGCAAAAAGACAGAAATTCTCTTTATTTTGGGGCAAAACTCAGAAATTCCACTTATTTTGGGGCAAAATTCCAGAAATTTCCCTTATTTTGGGGCAAAATTGCAGAAATTTCACTTATTTTGAATCAAAATTGAATAAATTTCACTTATTTCAAAAAAAGCATAATTTTCTTATTTTTGGGCAAAAAGGCAGAAATTTCTTTTATTTTGGTAAAAAAATGCAGAATTTTTTCTTATTTTGGGGCAAAAAGGCAGAAATTTTGTATATTTTGGGGCAAAAATGCAGAAATTCATTTTAATTTGGGGCAAAAAGGCAGAAATTTCCCATATTTTGTAGCAAAAATGCAGAAATTCCCCTTATTTTGTGGTAAAAAGGGTGAAATTCTTCTTATTTGGGGGCAAAAATGAAGAAATTTCTCTTTTATATGGCAAAAAGGAATGCATTCTTCTTATTTTCGGGCAAAAGAACAGAAATTCTCCATATTTTGGAGCAAAATTGCCGAAATTCCTCTAATTGTGGGGCAAAAAGGCAGAAATTCCTTATATGTTAATGCAAAAAGACATAAATTCTCCTTATTTTGGGGCAAAACTCAGAAATTCCACTTATTTTGAGGCAAAATTCCAGAAATTTCCCTTATTTTGGGGCAAAATTGCAGAAATTTCACTTATTTTGGGGCAAAATTGCAGAAATTTCACTTATTTCAGAGAAAAAAGGCAGAAATTTTCCTTATTTTGGAGCAAAAAGGCAGAAATTCCTAATATTATGTGGCAAAAATACAGAATTTCCCCTTATTTTGAGGTATAAAGGCTGAAATTCCCTTTATTTGAGAGAAAAAAGGCAGAAATTTCCCTTATTTTGGGGCAAAAAAACAGAAATTTCCCTTATTTTGTGCAAAAAGGCAGAAATTTCTTTTATTTTGAGGCAAAATTGCAGAAATTTCACTTATTTCAGGGCATAATTCAAAAATTCCTTTTATTTTGGGGCAAAAAGACAGAAATTCCGTTCATTTTTGGGTAAAAAGGCAGAAATTTCACTTATTTTGAGGTAAATAGGCAGAAATTCCTCTT
The DNA here is from genome assembly GCF_963924665.1 of Micromys minutus. NCBI lineage: Eukaryota > Metazoa > Chordata > Mammalia > Rodentia > Muridae > Micromys > Micromys minutus. The sequence goes on along the minus strand of NW_027667133.1, from coordinate 1,808,265 downwards.
ATTTTCTGGCACAAATGAAGAAATTTCCCTTTTTTATGGCAAAAAGGTATGCATTCCTCTTATTTTCGGGTAAAAAGGCAGAAATTCCCCGTATTTTGGAGCAAAATTGCAGAAATTCCCCTAATTGTGGGGCAAAAAGGCAGAAATTCCCTATATGTTGGGGTAAAAAGACAGTAATTCTCCTTATTTTGAGGCAAAACTCAGAAATTCCACTTATTTTGGAGCAAAATTCCAGAAATTTCCCTTATTTTGGGGCAAAATTGCAGAAATTTCAATTATTTTGGGGCAAAATTGCAGAAATTTCACTTATTTCAGGGAAAAAAAAACAGAAATTCCTAATATTTTGTGGCAAAAATGCAGAAATTCCCCATATTTTGAGGTAAAAAGGCTGAAATTCCCCTTATTTGGGGGCAAAGGGCAGAAATTTCCCTTATTTTGGGGCAAATTGCAGAAATTTCACTTATTTCAAGGTAATAAGTCAGAAATTTTCCTTATTTTGGGGCAAAAAAGGCAGAAATTTTCTTTGTTTTGGGGGAAAGAGACAGAAATTCCACTTATTTAAAGGGAAAAAAGCAGAAATTCCCCTTATTTTGGAGCAAAAATGAAGAAATTTCCTTTTTTTTTTGGGAAAAAGTATGCATTCTTCTTATTTTCGGGCAAAAAGGCAGAAATTCCCTATATTTTGGAGCCAAATTGCAGAAATTCTCCTAATTGTGGGGCAAAAAGACAGAAATTCTCCTTATTTTGGGGCAAAACTCAGAAATTCCACTTATTTTGGGGCAAAATTCCAGAAATTTCCCTTATTTTAAGGCAAAATTGCAAAAATTTCACTTATTTTTGGGCAAAATTGCAGAATTTTCACTTATTTCAGGGAAAAAAGGCAGAAATTTTCCTTATTTTGGAACAAAAATACAGATATTCCTAATATTTTTGGCAAAAATGCAGAAATTCCCCTTATTTTGAGGTAAAAAGGCTGAAATTTCTTTTATTTGGAGGCAAAAAGTCAAAAATTTCTTTTATTTTGGGGCAAAATTGCAGAAATTTCACTTATTTCAGGGTAATAAGTCAGAAATTCCTTTTATTTTGGGGCAAAAAAGACAGAAATTCCCTTTGTTTTGGGGGAAAAAGACAGAAATTCCACATATTTGGAGGCAAAAAAGCAGAAATTCCCGTTATTTTAGAGCAAAAATGAAGAATTTTTTTCTAATGGCAAAAAGGTATGCATTCTTCTTATTTTTGGGCAAAAAGGCAGAAATTCCTTTTATTTTGGGTAAAAAATGAAGAAATTTCCCTTTTTTGTGGCAAAAGGTATACATTCCTCTTGTTTTCGGGCTAAAAAGCAGAAATTTCCCGTATTTTGGAGCAAAATTGCAGAAATTCCCCTAATTGTAGGGTAAAAAGGCAGAAATTCCCTATATGTTGGGGCAAAAAGACAGATTTTTTTTTATTTTGGGGCAAAACTCAGAAATTCTAATTATTTTGGGGAAAAATTCCAGAAATTTCTCTTATTTTGGTGCAAAATTCCAAAAATTTGACTTATTTCAGAAAAAAAGCAGAAATTTTCGTATTTTCGGGCAAAAAGGAAGAAATTTCTTTTATTTTGGAACAAAATTGAAGAAATTTTTCTTATTTTTGAGAAAAAAATGCAGAAATTTCCCATATTTTGGGGCAAAAATGCAGAAATTCCCCTTATTATGAGGTAAAAAGACTGAAATTCCCCTTATTTGGGGGCAAAAAGGCAGAAATTTCCCTTATTTGGGGGATAAATTGCAGAAATTTCACTTATTTCAGGGTAATAAGTCAGACATTTTTCTTATTTTGGGGAAAAAAAGACAGAAATTCCCTTTATTTTGGGGGAAAAAGACAGAAATTCCAATATTTTACAGGCAAAAATGCAGAAATTACTCTATATTAGAGCAAAAATGAAGAAATTTTTTTTATGGCAAAGAGGTACGCATTCTTCTTATTTTCAGGCTAAAAAGCAGAAATTCCCTGTATTTTGGAGCAAAATTGCAGAAATTCCCCTAATTGTGGGGCAAAAAGGCAGAAATTCCCTATACGTTGGGGCAAAAAGATAGAAAATCTCCTTATTTTGGGGCAAAACTCAGAAATTCCACTTATTTTGGGGCAAAGTTCCAGAAATTTCTTTTATTTTGGGGCAAAATTGCAGAAATTTCACTTATTTTGTGGCAAAATTACAGAAGTTTCACTTATTTCAGGAAAAAAGCAGAAATTTTCTTATTTTGGGGCAAAAAGGCAGAAATTCCTAATATTTTGTGGCAAAAATGCAGAAATTCTCCTTATTTGGGAGCAAAGGCAGAAATTTCCCTTATTTTGGGGCAAAATTGCAGAAATTTCACTTATTTCAGAGTAATAAATCAGAAATTTTCCTTATCTTAGGGCAAAAAGACAGAAATTCCCTTTGTTTTTGGGGAAAAGAAAAAATTCCACTTATTTAGAGGCAAAAAAGCAGAAATTCCCCTTATTTTGGAGCAAAAATGAAGAAATTTCCCTTTTTTATGGCAAAAGGTATGCATTCTTCTTATTTACGGGCAAAAAGGCAGAAATTCCCCGTATTTTGGAGCAAAATTGCAGAAATTCCCCTAATTGTGGGGCAAAGAGGCAGAAATTATCTATATGTTGGGGCAAAAAACAGAAATTCTCATTATTTTGGGGCAAAACTCAGAAAATCCACTTATTTTGGGGCAAAATTCCAGAAATTTCCTTTTTTTGGGGGCAAAATTGAAGAAATTTGACTCGTTTCAGAAAAAAAGCAGAAATTTTCTTATTTGGGGGCAAAAAGGCTGAAATTTCTTTTATTCTGGTACAAAATTGCAGAAATTTATCTTATTTTGGGGAAAAAGGCAGAAATTTCCAATATTTTGGGGCAAAAATGCAGAAATTCCCCTTATTTTGAGGTAAAAAGGCTGAAATTCCCCTTATTTGGTTGCAAAAATGCAGAAATTTCCCTTATTTTTTGGCAAAATTGCAGAAATTTTACTTATTTCTGGGTAATAAGTAAGACATTTTCTTTACTTTGGGGCACAAAAGACAGAAATTCCCTTTGTTTTGGGGGAAAAAGACAGAAATTGCACTTATGTAGAGGCAAAAATGCAGAAATTCCATTTATTTTAGAGCAAAAATGAAGAAATTTCACTTTTTTATGGCAAAAAGGTATGCATTCTTCTTATTTCAGGCTAAAAAGCAGAAATTCCCCGTATTATGGAGCAAAATTGCAGAAATTCCCCTAATTTTGGGGCAAAAAGGCAGAAATTCCCTATATGTTGGGGCAAAAAGACAGATATTTTTTTTATTTTTGGGCAAAAGTCAGAAATTCCACTTATTTTGGGGCAAAATTTCAGAAATTTCACTTATTTTGGGGCAAAATTGCAGAAATTTCATTTATTTCAGGGAAAAAAGGCAGAAATTATCCTTATTTTGGAGCAAAAATGCAGAAATTCCTAATATTTTGTGGCAAAAATGCAGAAATTCACCTTATTTTGAGGTAAAAAGGCTGAAATTCCCCTTATTTGGGGGCAAAAAGGCAGAAATTTCCCTTATTTTGGGGAAAAATTGCAGAAATTTCACTTATTTCAGGGTAATAAGTCAGAAATTCCCCTTATTTTGGGGAAAAAATACAGAAATTCCCTTTGTTTTGGGGGAAAAAGACAGAAATTCCACATATTTAGAGGCAAAAAAGCAGAAATTCCCCCTATTTTAGAGCAAAAATGAAGAAATTTTTTTTTTATTGCAAAAAGGTATGCATTCTTCTTATTTTCGGGCAAAAAGGAAGAAATTCCTTATATTTTGGAGCAAAATTGCAGAAATTCCCCTAATTGTGGGGCAAAAAGGCAGAAATTCCCTATATTATGGGCAAAAAGACAGAAATTCTCCTTATTTTGGGGCAAAACTCAGAAATTCCATTTATTTGGAGCAAAATTCCAGAAATTTCCCTTATTTTGGGGCAAAATTGCAAAAATTTCACTTATTTTTGGGCACAATTGCAGAAACTTCACTTATTTCAGGGAAAAAAGGCAGAAATTTTCTTTATTTTGGTGCAAAAGTTAGAAATTCCAAATATTTTGTGTCAAAAATGCAGAAATTCCCCTTATTTTGAGGTAAAAGGCTGAAATTCCATTTTTGGGGGCAAAAAGCAGAAATTTCCCTTATTTTGGAGCAAAATTGCAGAAATTTCACTTATTTCAGGGTAATAAGTCAGAAATTTTCCTTATTTTGGGGCACAAAAGACAGAAATTCCCTTTGTTTTGGGGAAAAAAGACAGAAATCCCACTTATTTAGAGGGAAAAATAAAGAAATTCCCCTTATTTTGGAGCAAAAATGAAGAAATTTCCCTTTTTTATGGCAAAATGTTATGCATTCTTTATATTTTCGGGTAAAAAGGCAGAAATTCCCCCTATTTTGGAGCAAAATTGCAGAAATTACCCCAATTGTGGGGCAAAAATGCAGAAATTCCCTATATGTTGGGGCAAAAAGACAGAAATTCTTTTTATTTTGGGGCAAAACTCAGAAATTCAACTTATTTTGGGGCAAAATTCCAGAAATTTCCCTTATTTGGGGGCAAAATTGCAGAAATTTCACTTATTTTGGGGCAAAATTGCAGAAATTTCACTTATTTCCGAAAAAAAAGCAGAAATTTTCTTATTTTGGGGCAAAAAGGCAGAAATTTTTTTTATTTTGGTAAAAAATTGCTGAATTTTTTCTTATTTTGGGGCAAAAAGGCAGAAATTTTGTATATTTTGGGGCAAAAATGAAGAAATTCCCCTTATTTTGGAGCAAAATGGCAGAAATTTCTCATATTTTGGGGCAAAAATGCAGAAATTCCCCTTATTTTGAGGTAAAAAGGCTGAAAGTCCTCTTTTTTCTGGGCAAAAAGGCAGAAATTTTTTTTATTTTGGGGCAAAATTGCAGAAATTTCACTTATTTCAGGGTAAGAAGTAAGACATTTTTCTTATTTTGGGGCAAAAAAGACAGAAATTCTCTTTGTTTTGGGGGAAAAAGAGAGAAATTCCACTTATTTAGAGGCAAAAATGCAGATATTCCCCCTATTTTAGAGCAAAAATGAAGAAATTTTTCTTTTTTATGGCAAAAAGTTATGCATTCTTCTTATTTTCAGGCTAAAAAGCAGAAATTCCCCATATTTTGAAGCAAAATTGCAGAAATTCCCCTAATTGTGGGGCAAAAAGGCAGAAATTCCCTATATGTTGGGGCAAAAAGACAGAAATTCTCTTTATTTTGGGGCAAAACTCAGAAATTCCACTTATTTTGGGGCAAAATTGCAGAAATTTCAGTTATTTCCGGGAAAAAAAGCAGAAATTTCCCTTATTTTGAGGTAAAAAGACTGAAATTCCCCTAATTTAGGGGGAAAAAGTGAACAAATTTCCCTTTTATATGGCAAAAAGGTATGCATTCTTCTTATTTTCGGGCAAAAAGGCAGAAATTCCCGGTATTTTGGGGCAAAATTGCAGAAATTCTCCTAATTGTGGGGCAAAAAGGAAGAAATTCCCTATATGTTGGGGCAAAAAGACAGAAATTCTCTTTATTTTGGGACAAAACTCAGAAATTCCACTTATTTTGGGGCAAAGTTCCAGAAATTTCCCATATTTTGGGGCAAAATTGCAGAAATTTTACTTATTTCAGGGAAAAAAAAGCAGAAATTTTCTTATTTTGAGAGAAAAAGCAGAAATTCCCAATATTTTGTGGCAAAAATGCAGAAATTCCTTTATTTTGGGTTAAAAAGGCTGAAATTCCCCTTATTTGGGGGCAAAAAGGCAGAAATTTCCCTTATTTTGGGGCAAAATTGCAGAAATTTCACTTATTTCAGGGTAATAAGTCAGAAATTTTCCTTATTTTGGGGCAAAAAAGACAGAAATTCCCTTTGTTTTCAGGGAAAATACAGAAATTCCACTTATTTAGAGGCAAAAAAGCAGAAATTACTCTTATTTTGGAGCAAAAATGAAGAAATTTCCCTTTTTTATGGCAAAATGTATTCATTCTTTTTATTTTTGGGCAAAGAGGCATAAATTCCCCGTATTTTGGCGCAAAATTGCAGAAATTCCCCTAATTGTGGGGCAAAAAGGCAGAAATTCCTTATATGTTGGGGCACAAAGACAGATATTCTTTTTATTTTGGGGCAAAACTCAGAAATTCCAATTATTTTGGGGCAAAATTCCAGAAATTTCCCTTATTTTGGTGCAAAATTCCAGAAATTTGACTTATTTCAGAAAAAAAGCAGAAATTTTCGTATTTTCGGGCAGAAAGGAAGAAATTTCTTATATTTTGGTACAAAATTGAAGAAATTTTTCTTATTTTGGGGAAAAAAGGCAGAAATTTCCCATATTTTAAGGCAAAAATGCAGAAATTCCCCTTATTTTGAGGTAAAAAGGCTGAAATTCCCCTTATTTGGGGGCAAAAATGCAGAAATTTCCCTTATTTTGGGGCAAAATTGCAGAAATTTTACTTATTTCTGGGTAATAAGTCAGACATTTTTTTTATTTTGGGGCAAAAAAGACAGAAATATCTTTTGTTTTTGGGGAAAAAGACAGAAATTCCAAGTATTTACAGGCAAAAATGCAGAAATTCCCCCTATTTTAGAGCAAAAATGAAGAAATTTCGTTTTTTTATGTCAAAAAGGTATGCAGTCTTCTTATTTTCATGCTAAAAAGCAGAAATTCCCCATATTTTGGAGCAAAATTGCAGAAATTCCCCTAATTGTGGGGCAAAAAGGCAGAAATTCCCTATATGTAGGGGCAAAAAGACAGAAATTCTCCTTATTTTGGGGCAAAACTCAGAAATTCCACTTATTTTGGGGCAAAGTTCCAGAAATTTCTCTTATTTTGGGGCAAAATTGCAGAAATTTCACTTAATTTGGGGCAAAATTGCAGAAGTTTCACTTATTTCAGGGAAAAAAAGCAGAAATTTTCTTATTTTGGGGCAAAAAGGGAGAAATTCCTAATATTTTGTGGCAAAAATGCAGGAATTCCCCTTATTTTGAGGTAAAAAGGCTGAAATTCCCCTTATTTGGGAGCAAAGGCAGAAATTTCCCTTATTTTGGGGCAAAAGTACAGATATTTCACTTATTTCAGGGTAATAAATCAGAAATTTTCCTTATCTTGGGGCAAAAAGACAGAAATTCCCTTTGTTTTGGGGGAAAAGACCGAAATTCCACTTATTTAGAGGCAAAAAAGGAGAAATTCCCCTTATTTTGGAGCAAAAATGAAGAAATTTCACTTTTTTATGGCAAAAGGTATGCATTCTTCTTATTTACGGGCAAAAAGGCAGAAATTCCCCGTATTTTGGAGTAAAATTGCAGAAATTCCCCTAATTGTGGGGCAAAAAGGCAGAAATTCCCTATATGTTGGGGCAAAAAGACAGAAATTCTCCTTATTTTGGGGCAAAACTCAGAAATTCCACTTATTTTGGGGAAAAATTCCAGAAATTTCCCTTTTTTGGGGCAAAATTAAAGAAATTTGACTTATTTCAAAAAAAAGGCAGAAATTTTCTTATTTGGGGGCAAAAAGGCAGAAATTTCTTATATTTTGGTACAAAATTGCAGAAATTTTTTTTTATTTTGGGGCAAAAAGGCAGAAATTTCCAATATTTTGGGGCAAAAATGCAGAAATTCCCCTTATTTTGAGGTAAAAATGCTGAAATTCCCCTTATTTCGTGGCAAAAATGCAGAAATTTCCCTTATTTTGGGGCAAAATTGCAGAAATTTTACTTATTTCTGGGTAATAAGTCAGACATTTTTCTTATTTTGGGGCACAAAAGACAGAAATTTCCTTTGTTTTTGGGGAAAAAGACAGAAATTGCACTTATTTAGAGGTAAAAATGCAGAAATTCCCTTTATTTTAGAGCAAAATGAAGAAATTTCCCTTTTTTATGTCAAAAAGGTATGCATTCTTCTTATTTCAGGCTAAAAAGCAGAAATTCCCCGTGTTTTGGAGCAAAATTGCAGAAATTTCCCTATTTGTGGAGCAAAAAGGCAGAAATTCCCTATATGTTGGGGCAAAAAACAGATATTCTTTTTATTTTTGGGCAAAACTCAGAAATTCCACTTATTTTCGGGCAAAATTGCAGAAATTTCACTTATTTTGGGGCAAAATTTCATTTATTTCAGGGAAAAAATGCAGAAATTTTACTTATTTTGGAGCAAAAATGCAGAAATTCCTAATATTTTGTGGCAAAAATGCAGAAATTCACCTTATTTTGAGGTAAAAAGGCTGAAATTCCCCTTATTTGGGGGCAAAAAAGCAGAAATTTTCCTTATTTTGGGGCAAAATTGCAGAAATTTCACTTATTTCAGGGCATAATTCAAAAATTCCTATTATTTTGGGGCAAAAAACAAAAATTCCATTTATTTTTGGGTAAAAAGACAGAAATTTAACTTATTTTGAGGTAAAAAGGCAGAAATTCCTCTTATGTTCGGGCAAAAATGAAGAAATTTCTCTTTTTTATGGCAAAAAGGTATACATTCTTCTTATTTCGGGTAAAAAGGCAGAAATTCCCTGTATTTTGGAGTAAAATAGCAGAAATTCCCCAAATTGTGGGGCAAAAAGGCAGAAATTGCCTATATATTGGGGCAAAAAGACAGAAATTTTCGTTATTTTGGGGCAAAACTCAGAAATTCCACTTATTTTGGGGCAAAATTGCAGAAATTTAAATTATTTTGGGGCAAAATTGCAGAAATTTCACTTATTTCAGGGAAATAAAACAGAAATTCCTAATATTTTGTGGCAAAAATACAGAAATTCCCCATATTTTGAGGTAAAAAAGCTGAAATTCCCTTATTTGGGGGCAAAAAGCAGAAATTTCCCTTATTTTGGGGCAAAATTGCAGAAATTTCACTTATTTCAGGGTAATAAGTCAGAAATTTTCTTTATTTTGGGGCAAAAAAGACAGAAATTTTCTTTGTTTTGGGGGAAAAAGACAGAAATTCCTCTTATTTAAAGGGAAAAAAGCAGAAATTCCATTTATTTTGGAGCAAAAATGAAGAAATTTCCCTTTTTTATGGCAAAAAGTATGCATTCTTCTTATTTTCGGGCAAAAAGGCAGAAATTCCCAATATTTTGGAGCCAAATTGCAGAAATTCCCCTAATTGTGGGGCAAAAATGCAGAAATTCTCTATGTGTTGGGGCAAAAAGACAGAAATTCTCCTTATTTTGGGGCAAAACTCAGCAATTCCACTTATTTGGGGTAAAATTCCAGAAATTTCCCTTATTTTGGTGCAAAATTGCCGAAATTTCTCTTATTTTGGGGCAAAATTGCAGAAATTTCACTTATTTCAGGGAAAAAAGGCAGAAATTTTCCTTATTTTGTGGCAAAAATGCAGAAATTCACTTTATTATGAGGTAAAAAGGCTGAAATTCCCCTTATTTGGGGGCAAAAAGGCAGAAATTTCTCTTATTTTGGGGCAAAATTGCAGAAATTTCACTTATTTCAGGGTAATAAGTCAGAAATTTTCCTTATTTTGGGGCAAAAAAGACAGAAATTCCCTTTGTTTTGGGGGAAAAAGACAGAAATTCCACTTATTTAGAGGATAAAAAGCAGAAATTCCCCTTTTTTTGTAGCAAAAATGAAGAAATTTCCCTTTTTTATGGCAAAAAGTTATGCATTCTTCTTATTTGCGGGCAAAAAGGCAGAAATTCCCCCTACTTTGAAGCAAAATTGAAGAAATTCCCCCAATTGTGGGGCAAAAAGGAAGAAATTCCCTAAATGTTGAGGCAAAAAGACAGAAATTCTCTTTATTTTGGGGCAAAACTCAGAAATTCCACTTATTTGGGGCAAAATTCCAGAAATTACCCTTATTTTGGGGCAAAATTGCAGAAATTTCACTTATTTTGGGGCAAAATTGCAGAAATTTCACTTATTTCAGGGAAAAAAGGCAGAAATTTTCCTTATTTTGGGGCAAAAATGCAAAAATTCCTAAAATTTTGTGGCAAAAATGCAGAAATTCTTTTTATTTTGATGTAAAAATGCTGAAATTCCAATTATTTGGGTGCAAAAATGAAGAAATTTTCCTTTTTTATGGCAAAAATGTATGCATTCTTCTTATTTTTGGGCAAAAAGGCAGAAATTCCCCATATTTTGGAGCAAAATTGCAGAAATTCCCCTAATTGTGGGGCAAAAAGGCAGAAATTCCCCGTATTTTGGAACAAAATATCAGAAATTCCCCTAATTGTGGGGCAAAAAGGCAGAAATTCCCTATATGTTGGGGCAAAAAGACAGAAATTCTCCTTATTTTTGGCAAAACTCAGAAATTCCACTTTTTTGGGGGCAAAATTCCAGAAATTTCCCTTTTTTTGGGGCAAAATTGAAGAAATTTGACTTGTTTCAGAAAAAAAAAGCAGAAATTTTCTTATTTGGGGGCAAAAAGGCAGAAATTTCTTTTATTTTGTAACAAAATTGCAGAAATTTTTCTTATTTTGGGGCAAAAAGGCAGAAATTTCCAATATTTTGAGGCAAAAATTCAGAAATTCCCCTTATTTTGAGGTAAAAAAGCTGAAATTCCCCTTATTTGGTGGCAAAAATGCAGAAATTTCCCTTATTTTGGGGCAAAATTGCAGAAATTTTACTTATTTCTGGGTAATAAGTCAGACATTTTACTTATTTTGGGGTACAAAAGACAGAAATCCCCTTTGTTTTGGGGGAAAAAGACAGAAATTGCACTTATTTAGAGGCAAAAATGCAGAAATTCCCTTTATTTTAGAGCAAAAATGAAGAAATTTTCCTTTTTTATGGCAAAAAGGTATGCATTCTTCTTATTTCAGGCTAAAAAGCAGAAATTCCCGTATTTTTAGCAAAATTGCAGAAATTCCCCTAATTGTGGGGCAAAAAGGCAATAATTCCCTATATGTTGGGGCAAAAAGACAGATATTCTTTTTATTTTTGGGCAAAACTCAGAAATTCCACTTATTTTGGGGCAAAATTGCAGAAATTTCACTTATTTTGGGGAAAAATTGCAGAAATTTCATTTATTTCAGGGAAAAAATTCAGAAATTTTCCTTATTTTGGAGCAAAAATGCAGAAATTCCTAATATTTTGTGGCAAAAATGCAGAAATTCACCATATTTTGAGGTAAAAAGGCTGAAATACCCCTTATTTGGGGGCAAAAAGGCAGAAATTTTTTTTATTTTGGGGCAAAAATACAGAAATTCCCCTTATTTTGTGGCAAAAAGGCAGAAATTTCTTTTATTTTGGGCAAAAAGACAGAAATTCCGTTTATTTTTGGGTAAAAAGGCAGAAATTTAACTTATTTTGAGGTAAAAAGGCAGAAATTTCTCTTATTTTCCAGCAAAAAATGAAGAAATTTCCATTTTTTATGTCAAAAAGCTATGCATTCTTCTTATTTTCGGGTAAAAAGGCAGAAATTCCCCGTATTTTGGAGCAAAATTGAAGAAATTCCCCTAATTGTGGGGCAAAAAGGCAGAAATTCCCTATATGTTGGGGCAAAAAGAGAGAAATTCTCTTTATTTTGGGGCAAAACTCAGAAATTTCCCATATTTTGGGGCAAAATTGCAGAAATTTCACTTATTTCAGGGGAAAAAAGCAGAAATTTTCTTATTTTGAGAGAAAAAGGCAGAAATTCCTAATATTTTGTGGCAAAAATGCAGAAATTCCTTTATTTTGGGGTAAAAAGGCTGAAATTCCCCTTATTTGGGGGCAAAAGGCAGAAATTTCCCTTATTTTGGGGCAAAATTGCAGAAATTTCACTTATTTCAGGGTAATAAGTCAGAAATTTTCCTTATTTTGGGGCAAAAAAGACAGAAATTCCCTTTGTTTTCGGGGAAAATACAGAAATTCCACTTATTTAGAGGCAAAAAAGCAGAAATTCCCCTTATTTTGGAGCAAAATGAAGAAATTTCCCTTTTTTATGGCAAAATGTATTCATTCTTTTTATTTTTGGGCAAAGAGGCATAAATTCCCCGTATTTTGGCGCAAAATTGCAGAAATTCCCCAAATTGTGGGGCAAAAAGGCAGAAATTTCTTATATGTTGGGGCAAAAAGACAGATATTCTTTTTATTTTGGGGCAAAACTCAGAAATTCCAATTAATTTGGGACAAAATTCCAGAAATTTCCCTTATTTTGGTGCAAAATTCCAGAAATTTGACTTATTTCAGAAAAAAAGCAGAAATTTTCGTATTTTCAGGCAGTAAGGAAGAAATTTCTTATATTTTGGTACAAAATTGAAGAAATTTTTCTTATTTTGTGGAAAAAAGGCAGAAATTTCCCATATTTTGGTGCAAAAATGCAGAAATTCTTCTTATTTTAAGGTAAAAAGGCTGAAATTCCCCTTATTTGGGGGACAAAAGGCAGAAATTTCCCTTATTTTGGGGCAATATTGCAGAAATTTCACTTATTTCAGGGTAATAAGTCAGACATTTTCCTTATTTTGGGGCAAAAAAGACAGAAATTCCCTTTGTTTTAAGGGAAAAAGACAGAAATTCCGATTATTTACAGGCAAAAATACAGAAATTCCCCCTATTTTAGAGCAAAAATGAAGAAATTTCTTTTTTTTATGGCAAAAAGGTATGCATTCTTCTTATTTTCAGGCTAAAAAGCAGAAATTCCCCGTATTTTGGAGCAAAATTGAAGAAATTCCCCTAATTGTGGGGCAAAAAGGCAGAAATTCTCTATATGTTGGGGCAAAAAGACAGAAATTCTTCTTATTTTGAGGCAAAACTCAGAAATTCCACTTATTTTGGGGCAAAGTTCCAGAAATTTCTTTTATTTTGGGGCAAAATTGCAGAAATTTCAATTATTTTGGGGCAAAATTGCAGAAGTTTCACTTATTTCAGGGAAAAAAAGCAGAAATTTTCTTATTTTGGGGCAAAAAGGCAGAAATTCCTAATATTTTGTGGCAAAAATGCAGGAATTCCCCTTATTTTGAGGTAAAAAGGCTGAAATTCCCGTTATTTGGGGACAAAGGCAGAAATTTCCCTTATTTTGGGGCAAAATTGCAGATATTTCACTTATTTCAGGGTAATAAATCAGAAATTTTCCTTATCTTGGGGCAAAAAGACAGAAATTCCCTTTGTTTTGGGGGAAAAGACAGAAATTCCACTTATTTAGAGGCAAAAAAGCAGAAATTCCTCTTATTTTGGAGCAAAAATGAAGAAATTTCCCTTTTTTATGGCAAAAGGTATGCATTCTTCTTATTTACAAGCAAAAGGCAGAAATTCCCTCTATTTTGGAGCAAAATTGCAGAAATTCCCCTAATTGTGGGGCAAAAAGGCAGAAATTCCCTATATGTTTGGGCAAAAAGACAGAAATTCTTCTTATTTTGGGGCAAAACTCAGAAATTCCACTTATTTTGGGGCAAAATTCCAGAAATTTCTTTTTTTGGGGGGCAAAATTGAAGAAATTTGACTTATTTCAGAAAAAAAGCAGAAATTTTCTTATTTGGGGGCAAAAAGGCTGAAATTTCTTTTATTCTGGTACAAAATTGCAGAAATTTATCTTATTTTGGGGAAAAAGGCAGAAATTTCCAATATTTTGGGGCAAAAATGCAGAAATTCCCCTTATTTTGAGGTAAAAAGGCTGAAATTCCCCTTATTTGGTTGCAAAAATGCAGAAATTTCCCTTATTTTTTGGCAAAATTGCAGAAATTTTACTTATTTCTGGGTAATAAGTCAGACATTTTTCTTATTTTGGGGCACAAAAGACAGAAATTCCCTTTGTTTTGGGGGAAAAAGACAGAAATTGCACTTATTTAGAGGCCAAAATGCAGAAATTCCCTTTATTTTAGAGCAAAAATGAAGAAATTTCCTTTTTTTAAGGCAAAAAGTTATGCATTCTTCTTATTTCAGGCTAAAAAGCAGAAATTCCCCATATTTTGGAGCAAAATTGGAGAAATTCCCCTAATTGTGGGGCAAAAAGGCAGAAATTCTCTACATGTTGGGGCAAAAAGACAGATATTCTTTTTATTTTTGGGCAAAACTCAGAAATTCCACTTATTTTGGGGCAAAGAAGACAGAAATTCCCTTTGTTTAGGGAGAAAAAGACAGAAATTCCACATATTTAGAGGCAAAAAGGCAGAAATTCCCCTTATTTTAGCGCAAAAATGAAGAAATTTCCTTTTTTTATTGCAAAAAGGTATGCATTCTTCTTATTTTCCGGCAAAAAGGAAGAAATTCTTTATATTTTGGAGCAAAATTGCAGAAATTCCCCTAATTGTGGGGCAAAAAGACAGAAATTCTCCTTATTTTGGGGCAAAACTCAGAAATTCCACTTATTTGTAGCAAAATTCCAGAAATTTCCATTATTTTGGGGCAAAATTGCAGAAATTTCACTTATTTTGGGGCACAATTGCAGAAACTTCACTTATTTCAGGGAAAAAAACAGAAATTTTCTTTATTTTGGGGCAAAAGTGAGAAATTCCTAATATTTTGTGGCAAAAATGCAGAAATTCCCCTTATTTAGAGGTAAAAGGCTGAAATTCCATTTTTTTGGGGGGCAAAAAGCAGAAATTTTCCTTATTTTGGGGCAAAATTGCAGAAATTTCACTTATTTCAGGGTAATAAATCAGAAATTTTCCTTATTTTTGGGCAAAAAATACAGAAATTCCCTTTGTTTTGGAGGAAAAAGACAGAAATTCCACTTATTTAGAGGCAAAAATGCAGAAATTCCCCCTATTTTGGAGCAAATATGAAGAAATTTCCCTTTTTTATGGCAAAAAGGTATGCTTTCTTCTTATTTTCATGCTAAAAAGCAGAAATTTTCCATATTTTGGGGCAAAATTGCTGAAATTCCCCTAATTGTGGGGCAAAAAGACAGAAATTCTCCTAATTTTGGGGCAAAACTCAGAAATTCCACTTATTTTGGGGAAAAATTCCAAAAATTTCCCTGATTTTGGGGCATAATTGCAGAAATTTCACTTATTTTGGGGCAAAATTGAAGAAAATTCACTTATTTCAGGGAAAAAAGGCAGAAATTTTCTTTATTTTGGAGCAAAAATGCAGAAATTCCTAATATTTTGTGGCAAAAATGCAGAAATTCTCCTTATTTTGAGGTAAAAAGGCTGAAATTCCCCTTATTTGGGGACAAAAAGTCAAAAATTACCCTTTTTGGGGCAAAATTCCAGAAATTTCACTTATTTAAGGGTAATAAGTCAGAAATTCCCCTTATTTTGGGGCAAAAAAGACAGAAATTCCCTTTGTTTTGGGGGAAAAAGACAGAAATTCCACATATTTAGAGGCAAAAAAGCAGAAATTCGACAGAAATTCTTTTTATTTTGGGGCAAAACTCAGAAATTCCCCTTATTTTCGGGCAAAATTCCAGAAATTTCCCTTATTTTGGGGCAAAATGGCAGATGTTTCACTATTTTGAGGCTAAATTGCAGAAATTTCACTTAGTTCAGGGAAAAAAAGCAGAAATTTTCCTTATTTTGGGGCAAAAATGCAGAAATTCCCCTTATTTTGTGGTAAAAAGGCTGAAATTCCCCTTATTTGGGGGCAAAAAGGCAGAAATTTCCCTTATTTTGGGGCAAAAAGACAGAAATTCCCCTTATTTTGTGGCAAAAAGGCAGAAATTTCTTTTATTTTGGGGCAAAATTGCAAAAATTTCACTTATTTCAGGGCATAATTCAGAAATTCCTTTTATTTTGGGGCAAAAAAGACAGAAATTCTGTTTATTTTTGGGTAAAAAGGCAGAAATTTCACTTATTTTGAGGTAAAAAGGCAGAAATTCCACTTATTTTGGGGCAAAAATAAAGAAATTTTTTTTTTTGTGGGAAAAGGTATACATTCCCCTTACTTTCGTGATAAAAAGTAGAAATTCACCGTATTTTGAAGCAAAATTGCAGAAATTTTCATAATTTTAGGGAAAAAGGCAGAAATTCTCCTTATTTTGGGGCAAAAAACAAGAAATCTCCTTTTTTCGAGAGCAAACAGTCAGAAATTCCCCTTATTTTGGGGCAAAGTTGCACAAATTTCCTTTACATTGGGGCAAAATTGCAGAAATTTCCCTTATTTTGGGGCAAAATTGCAGAAATTTCACTTATTTCAGAGTAATAAGTCAGAAATTTTCCTTATTTTGAGGCAAAAAAGACAGAAATTCCCTTTGTTTTGGGGGAAAAAGACAGAAATTCCAATTATTTAGAGGTAAAAAGGCAGAAATTCCTCTTATTTTGGAGCAAAAATTAAGAAATTTTACTTTTTATGGCAAAAAGGTATGCATTCCCATTATTTTCAGGCAAAAAGGCAGAAATTCCCCGTATTTTAGAGCAAAATTGCAGAAATTCCCCTAATTTTGGGGCAAAAGTTAGAAATTCTTTTTCTTTTGAGGCAAAAATCAGAAATTCCCCTTATTTTGGGGCAAAATTCCAGAAATTTCCATTATTTTGGGGCAAAATTGCAGGAATTTACCTGATTTTGGGGTAAAATTGCAGAAATTTCCTTTATTTGGGGCAAAATTGCAGAAATTTCACTTATTTTCAGGTAAAAAGGCTGAAATTTCCTTTATTTTGTTGCAAAAAGGGAGAAATTCCCCTTATTTTGGGGCAATATTGCAGAAATTTCCTTTATTATGGGGAAAAATTCAGAAATTTCACTTATTTTAGGGCAAAATTGCAGAAATTTCACTTATTTCAGAGAAAAAAAGCAAAAATTTTTCCTATTTTAGGGCAAAAAGGCAGAAATTCCCATTATTTTGGGGCAAAAGCAGAAATTCACCTTATTTTGGGGTAAAATTGCAGAAATTTCACATATTTCAGGGCAAAAAGGCAGAAATTTCCTTTATGTTGGGGAAAAATTGCAGAAATTTCTAATATTTTGTCGCGAAAATGCAGAAATTCCCCTTATTTTGAGGTAAAAAGTCTGAAATTCCCCTTATTTGGGAGCAAAAAGGCAGAAATTTCCCTTAATTTGGGGCAAAATTGCAGAAATTTCACGTATTTCAGGGTAATTATCCAGAAATTCCCCTTATTTTGGGGCAAAAAATACAGAAATTCCTTTTGTTTTGGGGAAAAAAGACAGAAATTCCACTTATTTAGAGGCAAAAAAACAGAAATTGTTCTTATTTTGGAGCAAAAATGAAGAAATTTTCCTCTTTTATGGCAAAAAGTTATGCATTCCCCTTATTTTCGGGCGAAAAGGCAGAAATTCCTCGTATTTTGGAGCAGAATTGCAGAAATTCCCCTAATTGTGGGGCAAAAAGGCAGAAATTCCTTATATGTTTGGGCAAAAAGACAGAAATTCTCCTTATTTTGGGGCAAAACTCAGAAATTCCACTTATTTTGGGGAAAAATTCCAGAAATTTCCCTTATTTTGGGGCAAAATTGAAGAAATTTCACTTATTTTGGGGCAAAATTTCAGAAATTTCACTTATTTCAGAAAAAAATGCAGAAATTTTCCTTATTTTGGGGTAAAAAGGCAGAAATTCCTAATATTTTGTGGCAAACATGCAGAAATTTCCCTTATTTTGAAGTAAAAAGGCTGAAAAACCCTTATTTGGGGGCAAAAAGGCAGAAATTTCCCTTATTTTGGGGCAAAATTGCAGAAATTTCACTTATTTCAGGGTAATAAGTCAGAAATTTTCCTTATTTTTGTGCAAAAAACACAGAAAATCCTATTGTTTTGGGGGAAAAGAAAGAAATTCCATTTATTTAGAGGCAAAAATCAGAAATTCCCCTTATTTTGGAGAAAAAATAAAAAAATTTCCTTTATTTAAGGCATAAAGCTATGCATTCTTCCTATTTTTGGGCGAAAATGCAGAAATTCCCTGTATTTTGGAGCAAAATTGTAGAAATTCCTTTAATTGTAGGTCAAAAATGCAGAAATTCTCTATATGTTGGGGCAAAAATACAAAAATTCTTTTTATTTTGGGGCAATACTCAGAAATTCCACTTATTTTGGGGCAAAATTCCAGAAATTTCCCTTATTTTGGGGCAAAATTGCAAAAATTCCACTTATTTTGGGGCAAAATTCCAGAAATTTCCCTTATTTTGGGGCAAAAAGGCAGAAATTCCTAATATTTTGTGGCAAAAATGCAGAAATTCCTTTTATTTTGAGGTAAAAAGTCTGAAATTCCCCTTATTTGGCGGCAAGAAGGCTGAAATTTCCCTTATTCTGAGGCAAAATTGAAGAAATTTCACTTATTTCAGGGTAATAAGTCAGAAATTCCCCTTATTTTGGGCCAAAAAAGACAGAAATTTCCTTTGTTTTGAGGGAAAAAGACAGAAATTCCACTTATTTAGAGGCAAAAATTCAGAAATTCCCCTTATATTTTAGCAAAAATCAAGAAATTTCCCTTTTTATGGCAAAAAGATATGCATTCCCATTATTTTCGAGCAAAAAGTCAGAAATTCCCCATATTTTGGAGCAAAATTGCAGAAATTCCCCTAATTTTGGGGCAAAAGGCAGAAATTCCCTTTATTTTGGGGCAAAAATCAGAATTTTCCTTTATTTTGTGGCAAAAATTCAATAATTTCCTTTATTTGGGGGCAAAATTGCAGGAATTTACCTTATTTTGGGGCAAAATTGCAGAAATTTCCCTTATTTGGTTCAAAATTGCAGAAATTTCACTTATTTTTAGGTAAAAAGGCTGAAATTTCCTTTATTTTCGGGCAAAAAGGGAGAAATTCCCCTTATTTTGGGGTAAAATTGTAGAAATTTCTCTTATTATGGGGAAAAATTGAAGAAATTTTCCTTATTTTAGGGCAAAATTGCAGAAATTTCACTTATTTCAGAGAAAAATGCAAAAATTTTTCTAATTTTGGAGCAAAAAGGCAGAAATTTCCATTACTTTGGGGCAAAAAGGCAGAAATTAACCTTATTATGGGGTAAAATTGCAGAAATTTCACATATTTCTGGGTAATAAGTCAGAAATTTCCCTTATTTTGGGGCAAAAAAGACAGAAATTCCCTTGGTTTTGTAGGAAAAAGACAGAAATTCCACTTATTTAGAGGCAAAAAGGCAGAAATTCCCCTTATTTTGGAGCAAAAAATGAAGAAATTTTCTTTTTTTATGGCAAAAAGTTATGCATTCCTTTTTTTGGGGGGCAAAAAGGCAGAAATTCCCCGTATTTTGGAGCAAAATTGCACAAATTCCCCTAATTGTGGGGCAAAAAGGCAGAAATTCCCTATATGTTGGGGCAAACAGATAGAAATTTTTCTTATTTTGGGGCAAAACTCAGAAATTCCACTTATTTTGGGGCAAAATTCCAGAAATTTTTCTTATTTTAGGGCAAAATTGCATAAATTTCACTTATTTTGGGGCAAAATTTCAGAAATTTCACATATTTCAGGGCAAAAAGGCAGAAATTTTCTTTATTTTGGGGCAAAATTGCAGAAATTCACCTTATTTTGGGGTAAAATTGCAGAAATTTCACATATTTCAGGGCATAAAGGGAGAAATTTCCTTTATTTTGGGGCAAAATTGCAGAAATTCCTATTATTTTGTGGCGAAAATGCAGAAATTCCCCTTATTTTGAGGTAAAAAGTCTGAAATTCCCCTTATTTGGGAGCAAAAAGGCAGAAATTTCCCTTAATTTGGGGCAAAATTGCAGAAATTTCACGTATTTCAGGGTAATTAGTCAAAAATTCCCCTTATTTTGGGGCAAAAAACCCCAGAAATTCCCTTTGTTTTTGGGGAAAAAGACAGAAATTCCACTTATTTAGAGGCAAGAAAACAGAAATTCTTCTTATTTTGGAGCAAAAATGAAGAAATTTTCCTCTTTTATGGCAAAAAGTTATGCATTCCCCTTATTTTTAGGCGAAAAGGCAGAAATTCCTCGTATTTTGGAGCAAAATTGCAGAAATTCCCCTAATTGTGGGGCAACAAGGCAGAAATTCCCTATATGGTGAGGCAAAAAGACAGAAATTCTCCTTATTTTGGGGCAAAACTCAGAAATTCCACTTATTTTTGGGCAAAATTCCAGAAATCCCCCTTATTTTTGGGCAAAATTGCAGAAATTTCCCTTATTATGGGGAAAAATTGCAGAAATTTCCCTTAATTTAGGGCAAAATTGCAGAAATTTCACTTATTTCAGAGAAAAAAGGAAAAATTTTTCTTATTTTGAGGCAAAAAGACAGAAATTCCCATTATTTTGGGGCAAAAGGCAAATATTCACCTTATTTTTGGGTAAAATTACAGAAATTTCACATATTTCAGGGCAAAAAGGCAGAAATTTCTTTTATTTGGGGGCAAAATGGCAGAAATTTCACTTATTACAGGGTAATAAGTCAGAAATTCCCTTTATTTTGGGGCAAAAAAGACAGAAATTCCCTTTGTTTTGGGGGAAAAAGACAGAAATTCCACTTATTTAGAGGCAAAAAACAGAAATTCTTCTTATTTTGGAGCAAAATGAAGAAATTTTTCTCTTTTATGGCAAAAAGTTAGGCATTCCCCTTATTTTCAGGCAAAAAGCCAGAAATTCCCTGTATTTTGGAGCAAAATTGCAGAAATTCTCCTAATTATGGGCAAAAAGGCAGAAATTCCCTATATGTTGGGGCAAAAGGACAGATATTCTTTTTATTTTGGGGCAAAACTCAGAAATTCCCCTTATTTTGGGGTAAAATTCCAGAAATTTCCCTTATTTTGGGGCAAAATTGCAGAAATTTCACTATCTTGAGGCTAAATTGCAGAAATTTCACTTATTTCAGGGAAAAAAAGCAAAAATTTTCCTTATTTTGGGGCAAAAATGCAGAAATTCCCCTTATTTTGTGGTAAAAAGGCTGAAATTCCCCTTATTTGGGGGCAAAAAGGCAGAAATTTCCCTTATTTTGGGGCAAAAAGACAGAAATTCCCCTTATTTTGTGGCAAAAAGGCAGAAATTTCTTTTATTTTGGGGCAAAATTGCAAAAATTTCACTTATTTCAGGGCATAATTCAGAAATTCCTTTTATTTTCGGGCAAAAAAGACAGAAATTTTATTAATTTTTGGGTAAAAAGGCAGAAATTTCACTTATTTTGTGGTAAAAATGCAGAAATTCCTCTTATTTTGGGGCAAAAATAAAGAAATTTCTCTTTTTGTGGCAAAAGGTATACATTCCCCTTACTTTCGTGATAAAAAGTAGAAATTCACCGTATTTTGAAGCAAAATTGCAGAAATTCTCATAATTTTCGGGAAAAAGGCAGAAATTCTCCTTATTTTGGGGCAAAAAGACAAGAAATCTCCTTTTTTCGAGAGCAAACAGTCAGAAATTCCCCTTATTTTGGGGCAAAGTTGCACAAATTTCCTTTACATTGGGTCAAAATTGCAGAAATTTCCCTTATTTTGGGGCAAAATTGCAGAAATTTCACTTATTTCAGGATAATAAGTCAGAAATTCCCCTTATTTTGGGGCAAAAAAAACCCAGAAATTCCCTTTGTTTTGGGGGAAAAAGACAGAAATTCCACTTATTTAGAGGCAAAAAGGCAGAAATTCCTCTTATTTTGGAGCAAAAATTAAGAAATTTTACTTTTTATGGTAAAAAGGTATGCATTCTCATTATTTTCAGGCAAAAAGTCACAAATTCCCCGTATTTTAGAGCAAAATTGGAGAAATTCCCCTAATTTTGGGGCAAAAGGTAGAAATTCCCTTTTTTTTGGGCAAAAATCAGAAATTTTCCTTATTTTGGGGCAAAATTCCAGAAATTTCCATTATTTTGGGGCAAAATTGCAGGAATTTACCTGATTTTGGGGTAAAATTGCAGAAATTTCCTTTATTTGGGGCAAAATTGCAGAAATTTCACTTATTTTCAGGTAAAAAGGCTGAAATTTCCTTTATTTTGGTGCAAAAGGGGAGAAATTCCTCTTATTTTGGGGCAAAATTGCAGAAATTTCCTTTATTATGGGGAAAAATTCAGAAATTTCACTTATTTTAGGGCAAAATTGCAGAAATTTCACTTATAAAAAAGCAAAAATTTTTCTTATTTTAGGGCAAAAAGGCAGAAATTCCCATTATTTTGGGGCAAAAGCAGAAATTCACCTTATTTTGGGGTAAAATTGCAGAAATTTCACATATTTCAGGGCATAAAGGCAGAAATTTCTTTTATTTTGGCGCAAAATTGCAGAAATTCCTATTATTTTGTCGCGAAAATGCAGAAATTCCCCTTATTTTGAGGTAAAAAGGCTGAAATTCCTTTTATTTGGGAGCAAAAAGGCAGTAATTTCCCTTAATTTGGGGCAAAATTGCAGAAATTTCACGTATTTTAAGGTAATTAGTCAAAAATTCCCCTTATTTGGGGGCAAAAAAAAAACAGAAATTCCCTTTGTTTTTCGGGAAAAACACAGAAATTCCAATTATTTAGAGGCAAGAAAACAGAAATTCTTCTTATTTATGAGCAAAAATGAAGATATTTTCCTCTTTTATGGCAAAAAGTTATGCATTCCCCTTATTTTCGGGCGAAAAGGCAGAAATTCCTCGTATTTTGGAGCAAAATTGCAGAAATTCCCCTAATTGTGAGGCAAAAAGGCAGAAATTCCCTATATGGTGGGGCAAAAAGACAGAAATTCTCCTTATTTTGGGGCAAAACTCAGAAATTCCACATATTTTTGGGCAAAATTCCAGAAATTTCCCTTATTTTGGGGCAAAATTGCAGAAATTTCACATATTTTGGGGAAAAATTACAGAAATTTCACTTATTTCAGAAAAAAAGGCAGAAATTTTTCTTATTTTGGGGCAAAAAGGGAGAAATTCCCTGTATTTTGGAGCAAAATTGCAGAAATTCTCCTAATTGTGGGCAAAAAGGCAGAAATTCCCTATATGTTGGGGCAAAAAGACAGAAATTCTTTTTATTTTGGGGCAAAACTCAGAAATTCCCCTTATTTTGGGGTAAAATTCCAGAAATTTCCCTTATTTTGGGGCAAAATTGCAGAAATTTCACTATCTTGAGGCTAAATTGCAGAAATTTCACTTATTTCAGGGAACAAAAGCAGAAATTTTCCTTATTTTGGGGCAAAAATGCAGAAATTCCCCTTATTTTGTGGTAAAAAGGCTGAAATTCCCCTTATTTGGGGGCAAAAAAGCAGAAATTTCCCTTATTTTGGGGCAAAAAAACAGAAATTCCCCTTCTTTTGTGGAAAAAAGGCAGAAATTTCTTTTATTTGGGGGCAAAATTGCAAAAATTTCACTTATTTCAGGGCATAATTCAGAAATTCCTTTTATTTTGGGGCAAAAAAGACAGAAATTCTGTTTATTTTTGGGTAAAAAGGCAGAAATTTCACTTATTTTGAGGTAAGAAGGCAGAAATTTCTCTTATTTTGGGACAAAAATAAAGAAATTTCTCTTTTTGTGGCAAAAGGTATACATTCCCCTTACTTTCGTGATAAAAAGTAGAAATTCACCGTATTTTGAAGCAAAATTGCAGAAATTCTCATAATTTTCGGGAAAAAAGGCAGAAATTCTCCTTATTTTGGTGCAAAAAGACAAGAAATCTCCTTTTTTCGAGAGCAAACAGTCAGAAATTCCCCTTATTTTGGGGCAAAGTTGCACAAATTTCCTTTACATTGGGTCAAAATTGCAGAAATTTCCCTTATTTTGGGGCAAAATTGCAGAAATTTCACTTATTTCAGGATAATAAGTCAGAAATTCCCCTTATTTTGGGGCAAAAAAACCCCAGAAATTCCCTTTGTTTTGGGGGAAAAAGACAGAAATTCCACTTATTTAGAGGCAAAAAGGCAGAAATTCCTCTTATTTTGGAGCAAAAATTAAGAAATTTTACTTTTTATGGCAAAAAGGTATGCATTCTCATTATTTTCAGGCAAGAAGGCAGAAATTCCCCGTATTTTAGAGCAAAATTGCAGAAATTCCCCTAATTTTTGGGCAAAAGGTAGAAATTCCCTTTCTTTTGGGGCAAAAATCAGAAATTCCCCTTATTTTGGGGCAAAATTCCAGAAATTTCCATTATTTTGGGGCAAAATTGCAGGAATTTACTTGATTTTGGGGTAAAATTGCAGAAATTTCCTTTATTTGGGGCAAAATTGCAGAAATTTCACTTATTTTCAGGTAAAAAGGCTGAAATTTCCTTTATTTTGGTGCAAAAAGGGAAAAATTCCCCTTATTTTGGGGCAAAATTGCAGAAATTTCCTTTATTATGGGGAAAAATTCAGAAATTTCACTTATTTTAGGGCAAAATTGCAGAAATTTCACTTATTTCAGAGAAAACAAGCAAAAATTTTTCTTATTTTAGGGCAAAAAGTCAGAAATTCCCATTATTTTGGGGCAAAAGCAGAAATTCACTTTTTTTGGGGTAAAATTGCAGAAATTTCACATATTTCAGGGCATAAAGGCAGAAATTTCTTTTATTTTGGGGCAAAATTGCAGAAATTCCTATTATTTTGTCGAGAAAATGCAGAAATTCCCCTTATTTTGAGGTAAAAAGGCTGAAATTCCTTTTTTTTGGAGCAAAAAGGCAGTAATTTCCCTTAATTTGGGGCAAAATTGCAGAAATTTCACGTATTTCAAGGTATTAGTAAAAAATTCCCCTTATTTTGGGGCAAAAAAAACCAGAAATTCCCTTTGTTTTTGGGGAAAAAGACAGAAATTCCAATTATTTAGAGGCAAGAAAACAGAAATTCTTTTTATTTATGAGCAAAAATGAAGAAATTTTCCTCTTTTATGGCAAAAAGTTATGCATTCCCCTTATTTTCGGGCGAAAAGGCAGAAATTCCTCGTATTTTGGAGCAAAATTGCAGAAATTCCCCTAATTGTGAGGCAAAAAGGCAGAAATTCCCTATATGGTGGGGCAAAAAGACAGAAATTCTCCTTATTTTGGGGCAAAACTCAGAAATTCCACATATTTTTGGGCAAAATTCCAGAAATTCCCTTAATTTGGGGCAAAATTGCAGAAATTTCACATATTTTGGGGAAAAATTGCAGAAATTTCACTTATTTCAGAAAAAAAGGCAGAAATTTTTCTTATTTTGGGGCATAAAGGCAGAAATTCCTAATATTTTGTGGCAAACATGCAGAAATTTCCCTTATTTTGAGGTAAAAGGGCTGAAAAACCCTTATTTGGGAGCAAAAAGGCAGAAATTTTTTTATTTTGGGGCAAAATTGCAGAAATTTCACATATTTCAGGGTAATAAGTCAGAAAATTTCCTTATTTTTGTGCAAAAAACACAGAAAATCCCTTTGTTTTTGGAGAAAAAGACAGAAATTCCATTTTTTTAGAGGCAAAAAATAGAAATTCCCCTTATATTTTAGCAAAAATGAAGAAATTTCCCTTTTTATGGCAAAAAGATATGCATTCCCATTATTTTCAGGCAAAAAGCAGAAATTCCCCTTATTTTGGAGCAAAAATAAAGAAATTTCCCTTTTTTAAGGCAAAAATGTATGCATTCTTCTTATTTTCGGGCCAAAATGCAGAAATTCCCTGTATTTTGGAGCAAAATTGCAGAAATTCCTTTAATTGTGGGGCAAAAATGCAGAAATTCTCTATATGTTGGGGCAAAATACAGAAATTCTTTTTATTTTGGGGAAATACTCAGAAAATCCACTTATTTTGGGGCAAAATTCCAGAAATTTTTCTTATTTTGGGGCAAAATTGCAAAAATTCCACTTATTTTGGGGCAAAATTCCAGAAATTTCCTTTATTTTAGGGCAAAAATGCAGAAATTCCTAATATTTTGTGGCAAAAAGGCAGAAATTCCCCTTATTTTGAGGTAAAAAGGCTGAAATTCCCTTTATTTGGGGGCAAAAAGGCAGAAATTTCCCTTATTTTGAGGCAAAATTGCAGAAATTTCACTTATTTCAGGGTAATTAGTCAGAAATTCTTCTTATTTTGGGGCAAAAAAGACAGAAATTTCCTTTGTTTTGAGGGAAAAGACAGAAATTCCACTTATTTAGAGGCAAAAAGTCAGAAATTCCCCTTATATTTTAGCAAAAATGAAGAAATTTCCCTTTTTATGGCAAAAAGATATGCATTCCCATTATTTTCAGGCAAAAAGGCAGAAATACCCAATATTTTGGAGCAAAATTGCAGATATTCCTCTAATTTTGGGGCAAAAGGCAAAAATTGCCTTTATTTTGGGGCAAAAATCAAATTCCCTTTATTTTGTTTCAAAATTCCAGAAATTTCCTTTATTTGGGGGCAAAATTGCAGGAATTTACCTTATTTTGGGGCAAAATTGCAGAAATTTCACTTATTTTTACGTAAAAAAGCTGAAATTTCCTTTACTTTCGGGCAAAAAGGGAGAAATTCCCCTTATTTTAGAATAAATTGTAGAAATTTCTTTTATTATGGGGAAAAATTGCAGAAATTTTCCTTATTTTAGGGCAAAATTGCAGAAATTTCACTTATTTCAGAGAAAAAAGCAAAAATTTTTCTTATTTTGGGGCAAAAAGACAGAAATTCCCATTATTTTGGGGCAAAAAGGCAGAAATTCACCTTATTTTGATGTAAAATTGCAGAAATTTCACATATTTCTGGGTAATAAGTCAGAAATTTCTCTTATTTTGGGGCAAAAAAGACAGAAATTCCCTTGGTTTTGTAGGAAAAAGACAGAAATTCCACTTATTTAAAGGCAAAAGCAGAAATTTACCTTATTTTGGAGAAAAAATGAAGAAATTTCCCTTTTTTATGGCAAAAAGTTATGCATTTCCCTTATTTTGGGGCAAAAAGGCAGAAATTCCCCGTATTTTGGAGCAAAATTGCACAAATTTTTCTTATTGTGGGGCAAAAAGGAAGAAATTTTCTATATGTTGGGGCAAAAAGAAATTCTCCTTATTTTGGGGCAAAACACAGAAATTCCACTTATTTTGGGGCAAAATTCCAGAAATTTCCCTTATTTTGGGGCAAAATTGCAGAAATTTCACTTATTTTGGGGCAAAATTGCAGAAATTTCACATATTTCAGGGCAAAAAGGCAGAAATATCCTTTATTTTTGGGCAAAATTGCAGAAATTCACCTTATTTTGTGGTAAATATGCAGAAATTTCACATATTTCAGGGCAAAAAGGCAGAAATTTCCTTTATTTTGGGGCAAAATTGCAGAAATTCCTAATATTTTGTGGCGAAAATGCAGAAATTCCCCTTATTTTGAGGTAAAAAGGCTGCAATTCCCCTTATTTGGGAGCAAATGCAGAAATTTCCCCTAATTTGGGGCAAAATTGCAGAAATTTCACGTATTTCAGAGTAATTAGTCAGAAATTTTCCTTATTTTGGGGCAAAAAAACAGAAATTCCCTTTGTTTTGGGGGAAAAAGGCAGAAATTCCTCTTATTTAGAGGCAAAAAAACAGAAATTCTTATTATTTTGGAGAAAAAATGAAGAAATTTTCCTCTTTTATGGCAAAAAGTTATGCATTCCCCTTATTTTCGGGCGAAAAGGCAGAAATTCCTCGTATTTTGGAGCAAAATTGCAGAAATTCCCCTAATTGTGGGGCAAAAAGGCAGAGATTCCCTATATGTTTGGGCAAAAAAACAGAAATTCTCTTTATTTTGGGGCAAAACTCATAAATTCCACTTATTTTTGGGCAAAATTCTAGAAATTTCCCTTATTTTAGAACAAAATTGCAGAAATTTCACTTATTTTGGGGCAAAATTGCAGAAATTTCACTTATTTCAGAAAAAAAGGCAGAAATTTTCCTTATTTTGGGGCAAAAAGGAAGAAATTCCTAATATTTTGTGGCAAACATGCAGAAATGTCCCTTATTTTGAGGTAAAAAGGCAGAAAAACCCTTATTTGGGGGCAAAAAGGCAGAAATTTCCCTTATTTTGGGGCAAAATTGCAGAAATTTCACTTATTTCAGGGTAATAAGTCAGAAATTTTCCTTATTTTTGTGCAAAAAACACAGAAAATCCCTTTGTTTTGGGGAAAAAGACAGAAATTCCACTTATTTAGAGGCAAAAAAGCAGAAATTTCCCTTATTTTGGGGCAAAATTGCAAAAATTCCACTTATTTTGGGGCAAATTCCAGAAATTTCCCTTATTTTGGGGCAAAAGGCAGAAATTCCTAATATTTTGTGGCAAAAATGCAAAAATTCCCCTTATTTTGAGGTAAAAAGGCTGAAATTCCCCTTATTTGGGGTAAAAAGGCAGAAATTTCCCTTATTTTGAGGAAAAATTGCAGAAATTTCACTTATTTCAGGGTAATAAGTCAGAAATTCCCCTTATTTTGGGGCAAAAAAGACAGAAATTTCCTTTGTTTTGAGGGAAAAAGACAGAAATTCCACTTATTTAGGGGCAAAAAGTCAGAAATTCCCCTTATATTTTAGCAAAAATGAAGAAATTTCCCTTTTTATTGCAAAAATATATGCATTCCCATTATTTTCGGGCAAAAAGGCAGAAATTCTCTGTATTTTGGAGCAAAATTGCAAAAATTCCCCTAATTGTGGGGCAAAATGGCAGAAATTCCCTATATGGTGGGGCAAAAAGACAGAAATTCTCCTTATTTTGGGGCAAAACTCAGAAATTCCACTTATTTTGGGGCAAAATTCCAGAAATTTCCCGTATTTTGGAGTAAAATTGCAGAAATTTCACTTATTGTGGGGCAAAATTGCAGAAATTTTACTTATTTCAGGGGAAAAAGACAGAAATTTTCTTATTTTGTAGCAAAAATGCAGAAATTCTTAATATTTTGTGGCAAAAATGCAGAAATTCCTCTTATTTTGAGGTAAAAAGGCTGAAATTCCTTTTATTTGGGGGCAAAAAGGCAGAAATTTCCCTTATTTTGGGGCAAAAAGACAGAAATTCCCCTTATTTTGTGGCAATAAAGCAGAAATTTCTTTTATTTTAGGGCAAAATTGAAGAAATTTCACTTATTTCAGGGCATAATTCAAAAATTCCTTTTATTTTGGGGCAAAAGACAGAAATTCCGTTTATTTTTGGGTAAAAAGTTCAAAATTTCTCTTATTTTGAGGTAAAAAGGCAGAAATTCCTATTATTTCGGGGCAAAAATGAAGAAATTTTCCTTTTTTGTGGCAAAGGGTATACATTCCTTTTACTTTCGGGATAAAAAGCAGAAATTCCCCGTATTTTGAAGCAAAATTGCAGAAATTCTCATAATTTTTGGGCAAAAATACAGAAATTCTCCTTATTTTGGGGCAAAAAGACAGAAAATCTCCTTTTTCGGGAGCAAACTGTCAGAAATTCCCCTTATTTTGGGGCAAAATTGTAGAACTTTCCTTTACATTGGGGCAAAATAGCAGAAATTTTCATTATTTTCGGGCAAAATTGCAGAAATTTCACTTATTTTGGGGCAAAATTTCAGAAATTTCACTTATATTAGGGAAAAAAGGCAGAAATTTCTCTTATTTTGGGGCAAAATTGCAGAAATTTCACTTATTTGAGGGTAATAAGTGAGATATTTACCTTATTTTGGGGCAAAAATAAGAGAAATTCCCTTTGTTTTGAGGGAAAAAGAAAGAAATTCCACTTATTTAGAGGCAAAAAGGCAGAAATTCCCCTTATTTCGGAGCAAAAATGAAGAAATTTCCCTTATATGGCAAATAGGTATGCATCCCCATTATTTTCGGGCAAAAAGGCAGAAATTCCCCGTATTTTGGAGCAAAATTACAGAAATTCCTCTAATTTTGTGGCAAAAGGCAGAAATTCCCTTTATTTTGGGCCAAAAAACAGAATTTCCCTTTATTTTGAAGCAAAATTCCAGAAATTTCTTTTATTTTGGAGCAAAATTGCAGGAATTTACCTTATTTTGAGGCAAAATTGCAGAAATTTCCCTTATTTGGTGCAAAATTGCAGAAATTTTCACTTATTTTTAGGTAAAAAAGCTGAAATTTCCTTTATTTTGGGGCAAAAAGGAAGAAATCCCCTTATTTTGGGGTAAAATTTAAAAAATTTCCCTTATTATGGGGAAAAATTGCAGAAATTTCCCTTATATTGGGGCAAAATTGCAGAAATTTCACTTATTTCAGAGAAAAAAAGCAAAAATTTTTTTTATATTGGGGCAAAAAGGCAGAAATTCCCATTATTTTGGGGCAAAAAGGCAGTAATTCACCATATTTAGGGGTAAAATTGCAGAAATTTCATATATTTCAGGGCAAAAATGCAGTAATTTCCTTTATTTTGGGGCAAAATTGCAGAAATTTCACTTATTTTAGGGTAATAAGTAAGAAATTCTCCTTATTTTCGGGCAAAAATGCAGAAATTCCCTGTATTTTGGAGCATAATTGCAGAAATTCCTTTAATTGTAGGGCAAAAATGCAGAAATTCTCTATATGTTGGGGCAAAAAGACAGAAATTCTTTTTATTTTGGGGCAATATTCTGAAATTCCACATATTTTGGGGCAAAATTCCAGAAATTTCCCTAATTTTGGGGCAAAATTGCAAAAATTCCACTTATTTTGGGGCAAATTCCAGAAATTTCCCTTATTTTGGGGCAAAAGGCAGAAATTCCTAATATTTTGTGGCAAAAATGCCAAAATTCCCCTTATTTTGAGGTAAAAAGGCTGAAATTCCCCTTATTTGGGGGTAATAAGTCAGAAATTCCCCTTATTTTGGGGCAAAAAAGACAGAAATTTCCTTTGTTTTGAGGGAAAAAGACAGAAATTCCACTCTTTTAGGGGCAAAAATTCAGAAATTCCCCTTATATTTTAGCAAAAATGAAGAAATTTCCCTTTTTATGGCAAAAATATATGCATTCCCATTATTTTCGGGCAAAAAGGCAGAAATTCTCCGTATTTTGGAGCAAAAGTGCAAAAATTCCCCTAATTGTGGGGCAAAATGGCAGAAATTCTCTATATGGTGGGCAAAAAGACGGAAATTCTCCTTGTTTTGGGGCAAAACTCAGAAATTCCACTTATTTTCGGGCAAAATTCTAGAAATTTCCCGTATTTTGGAGCAAAATTGCAGAAATTTCACTTATTTTGGGGCAAAATTGCAGAAATTTTACTTATTTCAGGGGAAAAAGACAGAAATTTTCTTATTTTGTGGCAAAAATGCAGAAATTCTTAATATTTTGTGGCAAAAATGCAGAAATTCCTCTTATTTTGAGGTAAAAAGGCTGAAATCCCTTATATTTGGGGGCAAAAAGGCAGAAATTTCCCTTATTTTGGGGCAAAAAGACAGAAATTCCCCTTATTTTGTGGCAAAAAAGCAGAAATTTCTTTATTTTGGGGCAAAATTGCAGAAATTTCACTTATTTCAGGGCATAATTCAAAATTTTCTTTTATTTTTGGGCAAAAGACAGAAATTCCATTTATTTTTGGGTAAAAAGTTCGAAATTTCTTTTATTTTGAGGTAAAAAGGCAGAAATTCCTCTTATTTCGGGGCAAAAATGAAGAAATTTTTTTTTTGTGGCAAAAGGTATACATTCCTTTTACTTTCGGGATAAAAAGCAGAAATTCCCCGTATTTTGAAGCAAAATTGCAGAAATTCTCATAATTTTTGGGCAAAAATGCAGAAATTCTCCTTATTTTGGGGCAAAAAGACAGAAAATCTCCTTTTTTCAGGAGCAAACCGTCAGAAATTCCCCTTATTTTGGGGCAAAATTGCAGAAATTTCCTTTACATTGGGGCAAAATAGCAGAAATTTTCCTTATTTTTGGGCAAAATTGCAGAAATTTAACTTATTTTGTGGCAAAATTTCAGAAATTTCACTTATTTTAGGGAAAAAAAGCAGAAATTTCCCTTATTTTGGGGCAAAATTGCAGAAATTTTACTTATTTCAGGGTAATAAGTCAGATATTTCCCTTATTTTGGGGCAAAAATAAGAGAAATTCCCTTTGTTTTGAGGGAAAAAGACAGAAATTCCACTTATTTAGAGGCAAAAAGGCAGAAATTCACTTTATTTTGGAGCAAAAATGAAGAAATTTCCTTTATATGGCAAATAGGTATGCATCCCCATTATTTTCGGGCAAAAAGGCAGAAATTCCCCATATTTTGGAGCAAAATACAGAAATTCCCCTAATTTTGGGGCAAAAGGCAGAAATTCTCTTTATTTTGGGCCAAAAAACAGAAATTCCCTTTATTTTGAGGCAAAATTCCAGAAATTTCCTTTATTTTGGAGCAAAATTGCAGGAATTTACCTTATTTGGGAACAAAATTGCAGAAATTTCCCTTATTTGGTGCAAAATTGCAGAAATTTCACTTATTTTTAGGTAAAAAAGCTGAAATTTCCTTTATTTTGGGGCAAAAAGGAAGAAATCCCCTTATTTTGGGGTAAAATTGCAGAAATTTCCCTTATTATGGGGAAAAATTACAGAAATTTATCTTATATTGGGGCAAAATTGCAGAAATTTCACTTATTTCAGAGAAAAAAAGCAAAATTTTTTTTTTATATTAGGGCAAAAAGGAAGAATTCCCATTATTTTGGGGCAAAAAGGCAGAAATTCACCATATTTTGGGGTAAAATTGCAGAAATTTCATATATTTCAGGGCAAAAATGCAGAAATTTCCTTTATTTTGGGGCAAAATTGCAGAAATTTCACTTATTTCAGGGTAATAAGTAAGAAATTCCCCTTATTTTCGGGCAAAAATGCAGAAATTCCCTGTATTTTGGAGCAAAATTGCAGAAATTCCTTTAATTGTGGGGCAAAAATGCAGAAATTCTCTATATGTTGGGGCAAAAAGACAGAAATTCTTTTTATTTTGGGGCAATACTCAGAAATTCCACATATTTTGGGGCAAAATTCCAGAAATTTCCCTTATTTTGGGGCAAAATTGCAAAAATTCCACTTATTTTGGGGCAAATTCCAGAAATTTCCCTTATTTTGGGGCAAAAGGCAGAAATTCCTAATATTTTGTGGCAAAAATGCAAAAATTCCCCTTATTTTGAGGTAAAAAGGCTGAAATTCCCCTTATTTGGGGGCAAAAAGGCAGAAATTTCCCTTATTTTGAGGCAAAATTGCAGAAATTTCACTTATTTCAGGGTAATAAGTCAGAAATTCCCCTTATTTTGGGGCAAAAAAGACAGAAATTTTCTTTGTTTTGAGGGAAAAAGACAGAAATTCCACTTATTTAGAGGCAAAAAGGCAGAAATTCCCCTTATATTTTAGCAAAAATGAAGAAATTTCCCTTTTTATGGCAAAAAGATATGCATTCCCATTATTTTCAGGCAAAAAGGCAGAAATTCCCCATAGTTTGGAGCAAAATTGCAGATATTCCTCTAATTTTGGGGCAAAAGGCAAAAATTGCCTTTATTTTGGGGCAAAAATCAGAAATTCCTTTTATTTTGTTTCAAAATTCCAGAAATTTCCTTTATTTGGGGGCAAAATTGCAGGAATTTACCTTATTTTGGGGCAAAATTGCAGGAATTTACCTTATTTGGGAACAAAATTGCAGAAATTTCCCTTATTTGGTGCAAAATTGCAGAAATTTCACTTATTTTTAGGTAAAAAAGCTGAAATTTCCTTTATTTTGGGGCAAAAAGGAAGAAATCCCCTTATTTTGGGGTAAAATTGCAGAAATTTCCCTTATTATGGGGAAAATTGCAGAAATTTATCTTATATTGGGGCAAAATTGCAGAAATTTCACTTATTTCAGAGAAAAAAAGCAAAAATTTTTTTTTATATTAGGGCAAAAAGGAAGAATTCCCATTATTTTGGGGCAAAAAGGCAGAAATTCACCATATTTTGGGGTAAAATTGCAGAAATTTCATATATTTCAGGGCAAAAATGCAGAAATTTCCTTTATTTTGGGGCAAAATTGCAGAAATTTCACTTATTTCAGGGTAATAAGTAAGAAATTCCCCTTATTTTCGGGCAAAAATGTAGAAATTCCCTGTATTTTGGAGCAAAATTGCAGAAATTCCTTTAATTGTGGGGCAAAAATGCAGAAATTCTCTATATGTTGGGGCAAAAAGACAGAAATTCTTTTTATTTTGGGGCAATACTGAGAAATTCCACATATTTTGGGGCAAAATTCCAGAAATTTCCCTTATTTTGGGGCACAATTGCAAAAATTCCACTTATTTTGGGGCAAATTCCAGAAATTTCCCTTATTTTGGGGCAAAAGGCAGAAATTCCTAATATTTTGTGGCAAAAATGCAAAAATTCCCCTTATTTTGAGGTAAAAAGGCTGAAATTCCCCTTATTTGGGGGCAAAAAGGCAGAAATTTCCCTTATTTTGAGGCAAAATTGCAGAAATTTCACTTATTTCAGGGTAATAAGTCAGAAATTCCCCTTATTTTGGGGCAAAAAAGACAGAAATTTTCTTTGTTTTGAGGGAAAAAGACAGAAATTCCACTTATTTAGAGGCAAAAAGGCAGAAATTCCCCTTATATTTTAGCAAAAATGAAGAAATTTCCCTTTTTATGGCAAAAAGATATGCATTCCCATTATTTTCAGGCAAAAAGGCAGAAATTCCCCATAGTTTGGAGCAAAATTGCAGATATTCCTCTAATTTTGGGGCAAAAGGCAAAAATTGCCTTTATTTTGGGGCAAAAATCAGAAATTCCTTTTATTTTGTTTCAAAATTCCAGAAATTTCCTTTATTTGGGGGCAAAATTGCAGGAATTTACCTTATTTTGGGGCAAAATTGCAGGAATTTACCTTATTTGGGAACAAAATTGCAGAAATTTCCCTTATTTGGTGCAAAATTGCAGAAATTTCACTTATTTTTAGGTAAAAAAGCTGAAATTTCCTTTATTTTGGGGCAAAAAGGAAGAAATCCCCTTATTTTGGGGTAAAATTGCAGAAATTTCCCTTATTATGGGGAAAATTGCAGAAATTTATCTTATATTGGGGCAAAATTGCAGAAATTTCACTTATTTCAGAGAAAAAAAGCAAAATTTTTTTTTATATTAGGGCAAAAAGGAAGAATTCCCATTATTTTGGGGCAAAAAGGCAGAAATTCACCATATTTTGGGGTAAAATTGCAGAAATTTCATATATTTCAGGGCAAAAATGCAGAAATTTCCTTTATTTTGGGGCAAAATTGCAGAAATTTCACTTATTTCAGGGTAATAAGTAAGAAATTCCCCTTATTTTCGGGCAAAAATGCAGAAATTCCCTGTATTTTGGAGCAAAATTGCAGAAATTCCTTTAATTGTGGGGCAAAAATGCAGAAATTCTCTATATGTTGGGGCAAAAAGACAGAAATTCTTTTTATTTTGGGGCAATACTCAGAAATTCCACATATTTTGGGGCAAAATTCCAGAAATTTCCCTTATTTTGGGGCAAAATTGCAAAAATTCCACTTATTTTGGGGCAAATTCCAGAAATTTCCCTTATTTTGGGGCAAAAGGCAGAAATTCCTAATATTTTGTGGCAAAAATGCAAAAATTCCCCTTATTTTGAGGTAAAAAGGCTGAAATTCCCCTTATTTGGGGGCAAAAAGGCAGAAATTTCCCTTATTTTGAGGCAAAATTGCAGAAATTTCACTTATTTCAGGGTAATAAGTCAGAAATTCCCCTTATTTTGGGGCAAAAAAGACAGAAATTTTCTTTGTTTTGAGGGAAAAAGACAGAAATTCCACTTATTTAGAGGCAAAAAGGCAGAAATTCCCCTTATATTTTAGCAAAAATGAAGAAATTTCCCTTTTTATGGCAAAAAGATATGCATTCCCATTATTTTCAGGCAAAAAGGCAGAAATTCCCCATAGTTTGGAGCAAAATTGCAGATATTCCTCTAATTTTGGGGCAAAAGGCAAAAATTGCCTTTATTTTGGGGCAAAAATCAGAAATTCCTTTTATTTTGTTTCAAAATTCCAGAAATTTCCTTTATTTGGGGGCAAAATTGCAGGAATTTACCTTATTTTGGGGCAAAATTGCAGGAATTTACCTTATTTGGGAACAAAATTGCAGAAATTTCCCTTATTTGGTGCAAAATTGCAGAAATTTCACTTATTTTTAGGTAAAAAAGCTGAAATTTCCTTTATTTTGGGGCAAAAAGGAAGAAATCCCCTTATTTTGGGGTAAAATTGCAGAAATTTCCCTTATTATGGGGAAAATTGCAGAAATTTATCTTATATTGGGGCAAAATTGCAGAAATTTCACTTATTTCAGAGAAAAAAAGCAAAAATTTTTTTTTATATTAGGGCAAAAAGGAAGAATTCCCATTATTTTGGGGCAAAAAGGCAGAAATTCACCATATTTTGGGGTAAAATTGCAGAAATTTCATATATTTCAGGGCAAAAATGCAGAAATTTCCTTTATTTTGGGGCAAAATTGCAGAAATTTCACTTATTTCAGGGTAATAAATAAGAAATTCCCCTTATTTTCGGGCAAAAATGTAGAAATTCCCTGTATTTTGGAGCAAAATTGCAGAAATTCCTTTAATTGTGGGGCAAAAATGCAGAAATTCTCTATATGTTGGGGCAAAAAGACAGAAATTCTTTTTATTTTGGGGCAATACTCAGAAATTCCACATATTTTGGGGCAAAATTCCAGAAATTTCCCTTTTTTTGGGGCAAAATTGCAAAAATTCCTCTTATTTTGGGGCAAATTCCAGAAATTTCCCTTATTTTGGGGCAAAAGGCAGAAATTCCTAATATTTTGTGGCAAAAATGCAAAAATTCCCCTTATTTTGAGGTAAAAAGGCTGAAATTCCCCTTATTTGGGTGCAAAAAGGCAGAAATTTCCCTTATTTTGAGGCAAAATTGCAGAAATTTCACTTATTTCAGGGTAATAAGTCAGAAATTCCCCTTATTTGGGGGCAAAAAAAGACAGAAATTTTCTTTGTTTTGAGGGAAAAAGACAGAAATTCCACTTATTTGGAGGCAAAAAGGCAGAAATTCCCCTTATATTTTAGCAAAAATGAAGAAATTTCCCTTTTTATGGCAAAAAGATATGCATTCCCATTATTTTCAGGCAAAAAGGCAGAAATTCCCCATAGTTTGGAGCAAAATTGCAGATATTCCTCTAATTTTGGGGCAAAAGGCAAAAATTGCCTTTATTTTGGGGCAAAAATCAGAAATTCCCTTTATTTTGTTTCAAAATTCCAGAAATTTCCTTTATTTGGGGGCAAAATTGCAGGAATTTACCTTATTTTGGGGCAAAATTGCAGAAATTTCCCTTATTTGGTGCAAAATTGCAGAAATTTCACTTATTTTTACGTAAAAAAGCTGAAATTTCCTTTATTTTCGGGCAAAAAGGGAGAAATTCCCCTTATTTTAGAATAAAATTGTAGAAATTTCTCTTATTATGGGGAAAAATTGCAGAAATTTTCCTTATTTTAGGGCAAAATTGCAGAAATTTCACTTATTTCAGAGTAAAAAGCAAAAATTTTTCTTATTTTGGGGCAAAAAGACAGAAATTCCCATTATTTTGGGGCAAAAAGGCAGAAATTCACCTTATTTTGATGTAAAATTGCAGAAATTTCACATATTTCTGGGTAATAAGTCAGAAATTTCCCTTATTTTGGGGCAAAAAAGACAGAAATTCCCTTGGTTTTGTAGGAAAAAGACAGAAATTCCACTTATTTAGAGGCAAAAGCAGAAATTTACCTTATTTTGGAGCAAAAATGAAGAAGTTTCCATTTTTATGGCAAAAAGTTATGCATTTCTCTTATTTTGGGGCAAAAAGGCAGAAATTCCCCGTATTTTGGAGCAAAATTGCACAAATTTTTCTTATTGTGGGGCAAAAAGGAAGAAATTCTCTATATGTTGGGGCAAAAAGTTAGAAATTCTCCATATTTTGGGGCAAAACACAGAAATTCCACTTATTTTAGGGCAAAATTCCAGAAATTTCCCTTATTTTGGGGCAAAATTGCAGAAATTTCACTTATTTTGGGGCAAAATTGCAGAAATTTCACATATTTCAGGGCAAAAAGGCAGAAATATCCTTTATTTTTGGGCAAAATTGCAGAAATTCACCTTATTTTGTGGTAAATATGCAGAAATTTCACGTATTTCAGGGCAAAAAGGCAGAAATTTCCTTTATTTTGGGGCAAAATTGCAGAAATTCCTAATATTTTGTGGCGAAAATGCAGAAATTCCCCTTATTTTGAGGTAAAAAGGCTGCAATTCCCCTTATTTTGGAGCAAATGCAGAAATTTCCCCTAATTTGGGGCAAAATTGCAGAAATTTCACGTATTTCAGAGTAATTATTCAGAAATTTTCCTTATTTTGGGGCAGAAAAACAGAAATTCCCTTTGTATTTGGGGAAAAAGACAGAAATTCCTCTTATTTAGAGGCAAAAAAACAGAAATTCTTCTTATTTTGGAGCAAAAATGAAGAAATTTTCCTCTTTTATGGCAAAAAGTTATGCATTCCCCTTATTTTCGGGCGAAAAGGCAGAAATTCCTCGTATTTTGGAGCAAAATTGCAGAAATTCCCCTAATTGTGGGGCAAAAAGGCAGAAATTCTTTATATGTTTGGGCAAAAAAACAGAAATTCTCCTTATTTTGGGCAAAACTCAGAAATTCCACTTATTTTTGGCAAAATTCTAGAAATTTCCCTTATTTTAGAACAAAATTGCAGAAATTTCCCTTATTTTGGGGCAAAATTGCAGAAATTTCACTTATTTCAGGGTAATAAGTCAGAAATTTTCCTTATTTTTGTGCAAAAAACACAGAAAATCCCTTTGTTTTGGGGAAAAAGACAGAAATTCCACTTATTTAGAGGCAAAAAGCAGAAATTCCCCTTATTTTGGAGCAAAAATAAAGAAATTTCCCTTTTTTAAGGCAAAAAGATATGCATTCTTCTTATTTTCGGGCAAAAATGCAGAAATTCCCTGTATTTTGGAGCAAAATTGAAGAAATTCCTTTAATTGTGGGGCAAAAATGCAGAAATTCTCTATATGTTGGGGCAAAAAGACAGAAATTATTTTTATTTTGGGGCAATACTCAGAAATTCCACATATTTTGGGGCAAAATTCCAGAAATTTCCCTTATTTTGGGGCAAAATTGCAAAAATTCCACTTCTTTTGGGGCAAATTCCAGAAATTTCCCTTATTTTGGGGCAAAAGGCAGAAATTCCTAATATTTTGTGGCAAAAATGCAAAAATTCCCCTTATTTTGAGGTAAAAAGGCTGAAATTCCCCTTATTTGGGGGCCAAAAGGCAGAAATTTCCCTTATTTTGAGGCAAAATTGCAGAAATTTCACTTATTTCAGGGTAATAAGTCAGAAATTCCCCTTATTTTGGGGCAAAAAAGACAGAAATTTTCTTTGTTTTGAGGGAAAAAGACAGAAATTCCACTTATTTAGAGGCAAAAAGGCAGAAATTCCCCTTATATTTTAGCAAAAATGAAGAAATTTCCCTTTTTATGGCAAAAAGATATGCATTCCCATTATTTTCAGGCAAAAAGGCAGAAATTCCCCATAGTTTGGAGCAAAATTGCAGATATTCCTCTAATTTTGGGGCAAAAGGCAAAAATTGCCTTTATTTTGGGGCAAAAATCAGAAATTCCTTTTATTTTGTTTCAAAATTCCAGAAATTTCCTTTATTTGGGGGCAAAATTGCAGGAATTTACCTTATTTTGGGGCAAAATTGCAGGAATTTACCTTATTTGGGAACAAAATTGCAGAAATTTCCCTTATTTGGTGCAAAATTGCAGAAATTTCACTTATTTTTAGGTAAAAAAGCTGAAATTTCCTTTATTTTGGGGCAAAAAGGAAGAAATCCCCTTATTTTGGGGTAAAATTGCAGAAATTTCCCTTATTATGGGGAAAATTGCAGAAATTTATCTTATATTGGGGCAAAATTGCAGAAATTTCACTTATTTCAGAGAAAAAAAGCAAAAATTTTTTTTTATATTAGGGCAAAAAGGAAGAATTCCCATTATTTTGGGGCAAAAAGGCAGAAATTCACCATATTTTGGGGTAAAATTGCAGAAATTTCATATATTTCAGGGCAAAAATGCAGAAATTTCCTTTATTTTGGGGCAAAATTGCAGAAATTTCACTTATTTCAGGGTAATAAATAAGAAATTCCCCTTATTTTCGGGCAAAAATGTAGAAATTCCCTGTATTTTGGAGCAAAATTGCAGAAATTCCTTTAATTGTGGGGCAAAAATGCAGAAATTCTCTATATGTTGGGGCAAAAAGACAGAAATTCTTTTTATTTTGGGGCAATACTCAGAAATTCCACATATTTTGGGGCAAAATTCCAGAAATTTCCCTTTTTTTGGGGCAAAATTGCAAAAATTCCTCTTATTTTGGGGCAAATTCCAGAAATTTCCCTTATTTTGGGGCAAAAGGCAGAAATTCCTAATATTTTGTGGCAAAAATGCAAAAATTCCCCTTATTTTGAGGTAAAAAGGCTGAAATTCCCCTTATTTGGGGGCAAAAAGGCAGAAATTTCCCTTATTTTGAGGCAAAATTGCAGAAACTTCACTTATTTCAGGGTAATAAGTCAGAAATTCCCCTTATTTTGGGGCAAAAAAAGACAGAAATTTTCTTTGTTTTGAGGGAAAAAGACAGAAATTCCACTTATTTGGAGGCAAAAAGGCAGAAATTCCCCTTATATTTTAGCAAAAATGAAGAAATTTCCCTTTTTATGGCAAAAAGATATGCATTCCCATTATTTTCAGGCAAAAAGGCAGAAATTCCCCATAGTTTGGAGCAAAATTGCAGATATTCCTCTAATTTTGGGGCAAAAGGCAAAAATTGCCTTTATTTTGGGGCAAAAATCAGAAATTCCCTTTATTTTGTTTCAAAATTCCAGAAATTTCCTTTATTTGGGGGCAAAATTGCAGGAATTTACCTTATTTTGGGGCAAAATTGCAGAAATTTCCCTTATTTGGTGCAAAATTGCAGAAATTTCACTTATTTTTACGTAAAAAAGCTGAAATTTCCTTTATTTTCGGGCAAAAAGGGAGAAATTCCCCTTATTTTAGAATAAAATTGTAGAAATTTCTCTTATTATGGGGAAAAATTGCAGAAATTTTCCTTATTTTAGGGCAAAATTGCAGAAATTTCACTTATTTCAGAGAAAAAAGCAAAAATTTTTCTTATTTTGGGGCAAAAAGACAGAAATTCCCATTATTTTGGGGCAAAAAGGCAGAAATTCACCTTATTTTGATGTAAAATTGCAGAAATTTCACATATTTCTGGGTAATAAGTCAGAAATTTCCCTTATTTTGGGGCAAAAAAGACAGAAATTCCCTTGGTTTTGTAGGAAAAAGACAGAAATTCCACTTATTTAGAGGCAAAAGCAGAAATTTACCTTATTTTGGAGCAAAAATGAAGAAGTTTCCATTTTTATGGCAAAAAGTTATGCATTTCTCTTATTTTGGGGCAAAAAGGCAGAAATTCCCCGTATTTTGGAGCAAAATTGCACAAATTTTTCTTATTGTGGGGCAAAAAGGAA
This sequence comes from Micromys minutus, assembly GCF_963924665.1. Classification (NCBI taxonomy): domain Eukaryota; kingdom Metazoa; phylum Chordata; class Mammalia; order Rodentia; family Muridae; genus Micromys; species Micromys minutus. Next base: position 1,767,182 of record NW_027667133.1, on the reverse strand, counting down.
GAAATTCTCTATATGTTGGGGCAAAAAGTTAGAAATTCTCCATATTTTGGGGCAAAACACAGAAATTCCACTTATTTTAGGGCAAAATTCCAGAAATTTCCCTTATTTTGGGGCAAAATTGCAGAAATTTCACTTATTTTGGGGCAAAATTGCAGAAATTTCACATATTTCAGGGCAAAAAGGCAGAAATATCCTTTATTTTTGGGCAAAATTGCAGAAATTCACCTTATTTTGTGGTAAATATGCAGAAATTTCACGTATTTCAGGGCAAAAAGGCAGAAATTTCCTTTATTTTGGGGCAAAATTGCAGAAATTCCTAATATTTTGTGGCGAAAATGCAGAAATTCCCCTTATTTTGAGGTAAAAAGGCTGCAATTCCCCTTATTTTGGAGCAAATGCAGAAATTTCCCCTAATTTGGGGCAAAATTGCAGAAATTTCACGTATTTCAGAGTAATTATTCAGAAATTTTCCTTATTTTGGGGCAGAAAAACAGAAATTCCCTTTGTTTTTGGGGAAAAAGACAGAAATTCCTCTTATTTAGAGGCAAAAAAACAGAAATTCTTCTTATTTTGGAGCAAAAATGAAGAAATTTTCCTCTTTTATGGCAAAAAGTTATGCATTCCCCTTATTTTCGGGCGAAAAGGCAGAAATTCCTCGTATTTTGGAGCAAAATTGCAGAAATTCCCCTAATTGTGGGGCAAAAAGGCAGAAATTCTTTATATGTTTGGGCAAAAAAACAGAAATTCTCCTTATTTTGGGCAAAACTCAGAAATTCCACTTATTTTTGGCAAAATTCTAGAAATTTCCCTTATTTTAGAACAAAATTGCAGAAATTTCCCTTATTTTGGGGCAAAATTGCAGAAATTTCACTTATTTCAGGGTAATAAGTCAGAAATTTTCATTATTTTTGTGCAAAAAACACAGAAAATCCCTTTGTTTTGGGGAAAAAGACAGAAATTCCACTTATTTAGAGGCAAAAAGCAGAAATTCCCCTTATTTTGGAGCAAAAATAAAGAAATTTCCCTTTTTTAAGGCAAAAAGATATGCATTCTTCTTATTTTCGGGCAAAAATGCAGAAATTCCCTGTATTTTGGAGCAAAATTGAAGAAATTCCTTTAATTGTGGGGCAAAAATGCAGAAATTCTCTATATGTTGGGGCAAAAAGACAGAAATTATTTTTATTTTGGGGCAATACTCAGAAATTCCACATATTTTGGGGCAAAATTCCAGAAATTTCCCTTATTTTGGGGCAAAATTGCAAAAATTCCACTTCTTTTGGGGCAAATTCCAGAAATTTCCCTTATTTTGGGGCAAAAGGCAGAAATTCCTAATATTTTGTGGCAAAAATGCAAAAATTCCCCTTATTTTGAGGTAAAAAGGCTGAAATTCCCCTTATTTGGGGGCAAAAAGGCAGAAATTTCCCTTATTTTGAGGCAAAATTGCAGAAATTTCACTTATTTCAGGGTAATAAGTCAGAAATTCCCCTTATTTTGGGGCAAAAAAGACAGAAATTTTCTTTGTTTTGAGGGAAAAAGACAGAAATTCCACTTATTTAGAGGCAAAAAGGCAGAAATTCCCCTTATATTTTAGCAAAAATGAAGAAATTTCCCTTTTTATGGCAAAAAGATATGCATTCCCATTATTTTCAGGCAAAAAGGCAGAAATTCCCCATAGTTTGGAGCAAAATTGCAGATATTCCTCTAATTTTGGGGCAAAAGGCAAAAATTGCCTTTATTTTGGGGCAAAAATCAGAAATTCCCTTTATTTTGTTTCAAAATTCCAGAAATTTCCTTTATTTGGGGGCAAAACTGCAGGAGTTTACCTTATTTTGGGGCAAAATTGCAGGAATTTACCTTATTTGGGAACAAAATTGCAGAAATTTCCCTTATTTGGTGCAAAATTGCAGAAATTTCACTTATTTTTAGGTAAAAAAGCTGAAATTTCCTTTATTTTGGGGCAAAAAGGAAGAAATCCCCTTATTTAGGGGTAAAATTGTAGAAATTTCTCTTATTATGGGGAAAAATTGCAGAAATTTTCCTTATTTTAGGGCAAAATTGCAGAAATTTCACTTATTTCAGAGAAAAAAGCAAAAATTTTTCTTATTTTGGGGCAAAAAGACAGAAATTCCCATTATTTTGGGGCAAAAAGGCAGAAATTCACCTTATTTTGATGTAAAATTGCAGAAATTTCACATATTTCTGGGTAATAAGTCAGAAATTTCCCTTATTTTGGGGCAAAAAAGACAGAAATTCCCTTGGTTTTGTAGGAAAAAGACAGAAATTCCACTTATTTAGAGGCAAAAGCAGAAATTTACCTTATTTTGGAGCAAAAATGAAGAAGTTTCCCTTTTTTATGGCAAAAAGTTATGCATTTCTCTTATTTTGGGGCAAAAAGGCAGAAATTCCCGGTATTTTGGAGCAAAATTGCACAAATTTTTCTTATTGTGGGGCAAAAAGGAAGAAATTCTCTATATGTTGGGGCAAATAGTTAGAAATTCTCCATATTTTGGGGCAAAACACAGAAATTCCACTTATTTTAGGGCAAAATTCCAGAAATTTCCCTTATTTTGGGGCAAAATTGCAGAAATTTCACTTATTTTGGGGCAAAATTGCAGAAATTTCACATATTTCAGGGCAAAAAGGCAGAAATATCCTTTATTTTTGGGCAAAATTGCAGAAATTCACCTTATTTTGTGGTAAATATGCAGAAATTTCACGTATTTCAGGGCAAAAAGGCAGAAATTTCCTTTATTTTGGGGCAAAATTGCAGAAATTCCTAATATTTTGTGGCGAAAATGCAGAAATTCCCCTTATTTTGAGGTAAAAAGGCTGCAATTCCCCTTATTTTGGAGCAAATGCAGAAATTTCCCCTAATTTGGGGCAAAATTGCAGAAATTTCACGTATTTCAGAGTAATTAGTCAGAAATTTTCCTTATTTTGGGGCAGAAAAACAGAAATTCCCTTTGTTTTTGGGGAAAAAGACAGAAATTCCTCTTATTTAGAGGCAAAAAAACAGAAATTCTTCTTATTTTGGAGCAAAAATGAAGAAATTTTCCTCTTTTTGGCAAAAAGTTATGCATTCCCCTTATTTTCGGGCGAAAAGGCAGAAATTCCTCGTATTTTGGAGCAAAATTGCAGAAATTCCCCTAATTGTGGGGCAAAAAGGCAGAAATTCTTTATATGTTTGGGCAAAAAAACAGAAATTCTCCTTATTTTGGGCAAAACTCAGAAATTCCACTTATTTTTGGCAAAATTCTAGAAATTTCCCTTATTTTAGAACAAAATTGCAGAAATTTCCCTTATTTTGGGGCAAAATTGCAGAAATTTCACTTATTTCAGGGTAATAAGTCAGAAATTTTCCTTATTTTTGTGCAAAAAACACAGAAAATCCCTTTGTTTTGGGGAAAAAGACAGAAATTCCACTTATTTAGAGGAAAAAAGCAGAAATTCCCTTTATTTTGGAGCAAAAATGAAAAAATTTCCCTTTTTTATGGCAAAAAGTTATGCATTTCTCTTATTTTGGGGCAAAAAGGCAGAAATTCCCCGTATTTTGGAGCAAAATTGCACAAATTTTTCTTATTGTGGGGCAAAAAGGAAGAAATTCTCTATATGTTGGGGCAAAAAGTTAGAAATTCTCCATATTTTGGGGCAAAACACAGAAATTCCACTTATTTTAGGGCAAAATTCCAGAAATTTCCCTTATTTTGGGGCAAAAATGCAGAAATTTCACTTATTTTGGGGCAAAATTGCAGAAATTTCACATATTTCAGGGCAAAAAGGCAGAAATATCCTTTATTTTTGGGCAAAATTGCAGAAATTCACCTTATTTTGTGGTAAATATGCAGAAATTTCACGTATTTCAGGGCAAAAAGGCAGAAATTTCCTTTATTTTGGGGCAAAATTGCAGAAATTCCTAATATTTTGTGGCGAAAATGCAGAAATTCCCCTTATTTTGAGGTAAAAAGGCTGCAATTCCCCTTATTTTGGAGCAAATGCAGAAATTTCCCCTAATTTGGGGCAAAATTGCAGAAATTTCACGTATTTCAGAGTAATTATTCAGAAATTTTCCTTATTTTGGGGCAGAAAAACAGAAATTCCCTTTGTTTTTGGGGAAAAAGACAGAAATTCCTCTTATTTAGAGGCAAAAAAACAGAAATTCTTCTTATTTTGGAGCAAAAATGAAGAAATTTTCCTCTTTTATGGCAAAAAGTTATGCATTCCCCTTATTTTCGGGCGAAAAGGCAGAAATTCCTCGTATTTTGGAGCAAAATTGCAGAAATTCCCCTAATTGTGGGGCAAAAAGGCAGAAATTCTTTATATGTTTGGGCAAAAAAACAGAAATTCTCCTTATTTTGGGCAAAACTCAGAAATTCCACTTATTTTTGGCAAAATTCTAGAAATTTCCCTTATTTTAGAACAAAATTGCAGAAATTTCCCTTATTTTGGGGCAAAATTGCAGAAATTTCACTTATTTCAGGGTAATAAGTCAGAAATTTTCCTTATTTTTGTGCAAAAAAACACAGAAAATCCCTTTGTTTTGGGGAAAAAGACAGAAATTCCACTTATTTAGAGGCAAAAAGCAGAAATTCCCCTTATTTTGGAGCAAAAATAAAGAAATTTCCCTTTTTTAAGGCAAAAAGATATGCATTCTTCTTATTTTCGGGCAAAAATGCAGAAATTCCCTGTATTTTGGAGCAAAATTGAAGAAATTCCTTTAATTGTGGGGCAAAAATGCAGAAATTCTCTATATGTTGGGGCAAAAAGACAGAAATTCTTTTTATTTTGGGGCAATACTCAGAAATTCCACATATTTTGGGGCAAAATTCCAGAAATTTCCCTTATTTTGGGGCAAAATTGCAAAAATTCCACTTATTTTAGGGCAAATTCCAGAAATTTCCCTTATTTTGGGGCAAAAGGAAGAAATTCCTAATATTTTGTGGCAAAAATGCCAAAATTTCCCTTATTTTGAGGTAAAAAGGCTGAAAATCTCCTTATTTGGGGGCAAAAAGGCAGAAATTTCCCTTATTTTGAGGCAAAATTGCAGAAATTTCACTTATTTCAGGGTAATAAGTCAGAAATTCCCCTTATTTTGGGGCAAAAAAGACAGAAATTTCCTTTGTTTTAAGGGAAAAAGACAGAAATTCCACTTATTTAGGGGCAAAAAGTCAGAAATTCCCCTTATATTTTAGCAAAAATGAAGAAATTTCCCTTTTTATTGCAAAAATATATGCATTCCCATTATTTTCTTGCAAAAAGGCAGAAATTCTTCGTATTTTGAAGCAAAATTGCAAAAATTCCCCTAATTGTGGGGCAAAAAGGCAGAAATTCCCTATATGGTGGGGCAAAAAGACACAAATTCTCCTTATTTTGGGGCAAAACTCAGAAATTCCACTTATTTTGGGGCAAAATTCTAGAAATTTCCCGTATTTTGGAGTAAAATTGCAGAAATTTCACTTATTTTGGGGCAAAATTGCAGAAATTTTACTTATTTCAGGGGAAAAAGACAGAAATTTTCTTATTTTGTGGCAAAAATGCAGAAATTCTTAATATTTTGTGGCAAAAATGAAGAAATTCCTCTTATTTTGAGGTAAAAAGGCTGAAATTCCTTTTATTTGGGGGCAAAAAGGCAGAAATTTCCCTTATTTTGGGGCAAAAAGACAGAAATTCCCCTTATTTTGTGGCAAAAAAGCAGAAATTTCTCTTATTTTGGGGCAAAATTGCAGAAATTTCACTTATTTCAGGGCATAATTCAAAAATTCCTTTTATTTTGGGGCAAAAGACAGAAATTCCGTTTATTTTTGGGTAAAAAGTTCGAAATTTCTTTTATTTTGATGTAAAAAGGCAGAAATTCCTCTTATTTCGGGGCAAAAATAAAGAAATTTTCCTTTTTTGTGGCAAAAGGTATACATTCCTTTTACTTTCGGGATAAAAAGCAGAAATTCCCCGTATTTTGAAGCAAAATTGCAGAAATTCTCATAGTTTTTGGGCAAAAATGCAGAAATTCTCCTTATTTTGGGGCAAAAAGACAGAAAATCTCCTTTTTTCGGGAGCAAACCGTCAGAAATTCCTCTTATTTTGGGGCAAAATTGCAGAAATTTCCTTTACATTGGGGCAAAATAGCAGAAATTTTCCTTATTTTGGGGCAAAATTGCAGAGATTTCACTTATTTTGTGGCAAAATTTCAGAAATTTCACTTATTTTAGGGAAAAAAGGCAGAAATTTCCCTTATTTTGGGGCAAAATTGCAGAAATTTCACTTATTTCAGGGTAATAAGTCAGATATTTCCCTTAACTTGGTGCAAAAATAAGAGAAATTCCCTTTGTTTTGAGGGAAAAAGACAGAAATTCCACTTATTTAGAGGCAAAAAGGCAGAAATTCCCTTTATTTTGGAGCAAAAATGAAGAAATTTCCCTTAAAATGCAAAAAGGTATGCATCCCCATTATTTTCGGGCAAAAAGGCAGAAATTCCCCGTATTTTGGAGCAAAATTACAGAAATTCCCCTAATTTTGGGGCAAAAGGCAGAAATTCCCTTTATTTTGGGCCAAAAAACAGAAATTCCCTTTATTTTGAGACAAAATTCCAGAAATTTCCTTTATTTTGGAGCAAAATTGCAGGAATTTACCTTATTTTGGGGCAAAATTGCAGAAATTTCCCTTATTTGGTGCAAAATTGCAGAAATTTCACTTATTTTTGGGTAAAAAATCTGAAATTTCCTTTATTTTGGGGCAAAAAGGAAGAAATCCCCTTATTTTGGGGTAAAATTGCAGAAATTTCCCTTATTATGGGGAAAAATTGCAGAAATTTATCTTATATTGGGGCAAAATTGCAGAAGTTTCACTTATTTCAGAGAAAAAAAGCAAAAATTTTTTTTATATTAGGGCAAAAAGTCAGAAATTCCCATTATTTTGGGGCAAAATAGGCAGAAATTCAACATATTTTGGGGTAAAATTGCAGAAATTTCATATATTTCAGGGCAAAAATGCAGAAATTTCCTTTATTTTGGGGCAAAATTGCAGAAATTTCACTTATTTCAGGGTAATAAGTAAGAAATTCCCCTTATTTTTGGGCAAAAATGCAGAAATTCCCTGTATTTTGGAGCAAAATTGCAGAAATTTCTTTAATTGGGGGCAAAAATGCAGAAATTCTCTATATGTTGTTGCAAAAAGACAGAAATTCTTTTTATTTTGGGGCAATACTCAGAAATTTCCCTTATTTTGGGGCAAAAGGCAGAAATTTCCCTTATTTTGTGGCAAAAATGCAAAAATTCCCCTTATTTTGAGGTAAAAAGGGCTGAAATTCCCCTTATTTGGGGGTAATAAGTCAGAAATTCCCTTTATTTTGGGGCAAAAAAGACAGAAATTTCCTATATGGTGGGGCAAAAAGACAGAAATTCTCCTTATTTTGGGGCAAAACTCAGAAATTCCACTTATTTTGGGGCAAAATTCCAGAAATTTCCCGTATTTTGGAGTAAAATTGCAGAAATTTCACTAATTTTGGGGCAAAATTGCAGAAATTTTATTTATTTCAGGGGAAAAAGACAGAAATTTTCTTATTTTGTGGCAAAAATGCAGAAATTCTTAATATTTTGTGGCAAAAATGCAGAAATTCCTCTTATTTTGAGGTAAAAAGGCTGAAATTCCTTTTATTTGGGGGCAAAAAGGCAGAAATTTCCCTTATTTTGGGGCAAAAAGACAGAAATTCCCCTTATTTTGTGGCAAAAAAGCAGAAATTTCTTTTATTTTGGGGCAAAATTGTAGAAATTTCACTTATTTCAGGGCATAATTCAAAATTTTCTTTTATTTTGGGGCAAAAGACAGAAATTCCGTTTATTTTTGGGTAAAAAGTTCGAAATTTCTCTTATTTTGAGGAAAAAAGGCAGAAATTCCTCTTATTTCGGGGCAAAAATGAAGAAATTTTCCTTTTTTGTGGCAAAGGGTATACATTCCTTTTACTTTCGGGATAAAAAGCAGAAATTCCCCGTATTTTGAAGCAAAATTGCAGAAATTCTCATAATTTTTGGGCAAAAATACAGAAATTCTCCTTATTTTGGGGCAAAAAGACAGAAAATCTCCTTTTTTCGGGAGCAAACCGTCAGAAATTCCCCTTATTTTGGGGCAAAATTGTAGAACTTTCCTTTACATTGGGGCAAAATAGCAGAAATTTTCATTATTTTCGGGCAAAATTGCAGAAATTTCACTTATTTTGTGGCAAAATTTCAGAAATTTCACTTATTTTAGGGAAAAAAGGCAGAAATTTCTCTCATTTGGGGGCAAAATTGCAGAAATTTCACTTATTTCAGGGTAATAAGTCAGATATTTCCCTTATTTTGGGGCAAAAATATGAGAAATTCTCTTTGTTTTGAGGGAAAAAGACAGAAATTCCACTTATTTAGAGGCAAAAGGCAGAAATTCCCCTTATTTTGGAGCAAAAATGAAGAAATTTCCATTATATGGCAAAAAGGTATGCATCCCCATTATTTTCGGGCAAAAAGGCAGAAATTCCCCGTATTTTGGAGCAAAATTATAGAAATTCCCCTAATTTTGGGGCAAAAGGCAGAAATTCCCTTTATTTTGGGCCAAAAACCAGAAATTCCCTTTATTTTGAGGCAAAATTCCAGAAATTTCTTTTTTTTTGGAGCAAAATTGCAGGAATTTACCTTATTTTGTGGCAAAATTGCAGAAATTTCCATTATTTGGTGCAAAATTGCAGAAATTTCACTTATTTTTAGGTAAAAAAGCTGAAATTTCCTTTATTTTGGGGCAAAAAGGAAGAAATTCCCCTATTTTGGGGTAAAATTGAAGAAATTTCCCTTATTATGGGGAAAAATTGCAGAAATTTCCCTTATATTGGGGCAAAATTGCAGAAATTTCACTTATTTCAGAGAAAAAAAGCAAAAATTTTTTTTATATTGGGGCAAAAAGGCAGAAATTCCCATTATTTTGGGGCAAAAATGCAGTAATTCACCATATTTTGGGGTAAAATTGCAGAAATTTTATATATATCAGGGCAAAAATGCAGAAATTTCCTTTATTTTGGGGCAAAATTGCAGAAATTTCACTTATTTCAGGGTAATAAGTAAGAAATTCTCCTTATTTTCGGGCAAAAATGCAGAAATTCCCTGTATTTTGGAGCAAAATTGAAGAAATTCCTTTAATTTTAGGGCAAAAATGCAGAAATTCTCTATATGTTGGGGCAAAAAGACAGAAATTCTTTTTATTTTGGGGCAATATTCTGAAATTCCACATATTTTGGGGCAAAATTCCAGAAATTTCCCTTATTTTGGGGTAAAATTGCAAAAATTCCACTTATTTTGGGGCAAATTCCAGAAATTTCCCTTATTTTGGGGCAAAAGGCAGAAATTCCTAATATTTTGTGGCAAAAATGCAAAAATTCACCTTATTTTGAGGTAAAAAGGCTGAAATTCCCCTTATTTGGGGGTAATAAGTCAGAAATTCCCCTTATTTTGGGGCAAAAAAGAAAGAAATTTCCTTTGTATTGAGGGAAAAAGACAGAAATTCCACTTATATAGGGGCAAAAAGTCAGAAATTCCCCTTATATTTTAGCAAAAATGAAGAAATTTCCCTTTTTATGGCAAAAATATATGCATTCCCATTATTTTCGGGCAAAAAGGCAGAAATTCTCCGTATTTTGGAGCAAAAGAGCAAAAATTTCCCTAATTGTGGGGCAAAATGGCAGAAATTCCCTATATGGTGGGGCAAAAAGACGGAAATTCTCCTTATTTTGGGGCAAAACTCAGAAATTCCACTTATTTTCGGGCAAAATTCTAGAAATTTCCCGTATTTTGGAGCAAAATTGCAGAAATTTCACTTATTTTGGGGCAAAATTGCAGAAATTTTACTTATTTCAGGGGAAAAAGACAGAAATTTTCTTATTTTGTGGCAAAAATGCAGAAATTCTTAATATTTTGTGGCAAAAATGCAGAAATTCCTCTTATTTTGAGGTAAAAAGGCTGAAATTCCTTTTTTTGGGCGGCAAAAAGGCAGAAATTTCCCTTATTTTGGGGCAAAAAGACAGAAATTCCCCTTATTTTTTGGCAAAAAAGCAGAAATTTCTTTTATTTTGGGGCAAAATTGCAGAAATTTCACTTATTTCAGGGCCTAATTCAAAAGTTCCTTTTATTTTGGGGCAAAAGACAGAAATTCCGTTTATTTTTGGGTAAAAAGTTCGAAATTTCTTTTATTTTGAGGTAAAAAGGCAGAAATTCCTCTTATTTCGGGGCAAAAATGAAGAAATTTTCCTTTTTTTGTGGCAAAAGGTATACATTCCTTTTACTTTCGGGATAAAAAGCAGAAATTCCCCGTATTTTGAAGCAAAATTGCAGAAATTCTCATAATTTTTGGGCAAAAATGCAGAAATTCTCCTTATTTTGGGGCAAAAAGACAGAAAATCTCCTTTTTTCGGGAGCAAACTGTCAGAAATTCCCCTTATTTTGGGGCAAAATTGCAGAAATTTCCTTTACATTGGGGCAAAATAGCAGAAATTTTCCTTATTTTCGGGCTAAATTGCAGAAATTTCACTTATTTTGTGGCAAAATTTCAGAAATTTCACTTATTTTAGGGAAAAAGGCAGAAATTTCCCTTATTTTGGGGCAAAATTGCAGAAATTTCACTTATTTCAGGGTAATAAGTCAAATAATTCCCTTTTATTGGGGCAAAAATAAGAGAAATTTCCTTTGTTTTGAGAGAAAAAGACAGAAATTCCACTTATTTAGAGGCAAAAAGGCAGAAATTCAATTTATTTTGGAGCAAAAATGAAGAAATTTCCCTTATATGGAAAAAGGTATGCATCCCCATTATTTTCGGGCAAAAAGGCAGAAATTCCCCGTATTTTGGAGCAAAATTACAGAAATTCCCCTAATTTTGGGGCAAAAGGCAGAAATTCCCTTTATTTTGGGCCAAAAAACAGAAATTCCCTTTATTTTGAGGCAAAATTCCAGAAATTTCCTTTATTTTGGAGCAAAATTACAGGAATTTACCTTATTTGGGGGCAAAATTGCAGAAATTTCCCTTATTTGGTGCAAAATTGCAGAAATTTCACTTATTTTTAGGTAAAATGCTGAAATTTCCTTTATTTTGGGGCTAAAGGAAGAAATCCCCTTATTTTGGGGTAAAATTGCAGAAATTTCCCTTATTATGGTCAAAAATTGCAGAAATTTATCTTATATTGGGGCAAAATTGCAGAAATTTCACTTATTTCAGAGAAAAAAAGCAAAAATTTTTTTTATATTAGGGCAAAAAGGCAGAAATTCCCATTATTTTGGGGCAAAAAGGCAGAAATTCACCATATTTTGGGGTAAAATTGCAGAAATTTCATATATTTCAGGGCAAAAATGCAGAAATTTCCTTTATTTTGGGGCCAAATTGCAGAAATTTCACTTATTTCAGGGTAATAAGTAAGAAATTCCCCTTATTTTCGGGCAAAAATGCAGAAATTCCCTGTATTTTGGAGGAAAATTTTATAAATTCCTTTAATTGTGGGGCAAAAATGCAGAAATTCTCTATATGTTGGGGCAAAAAGACAGAAATTCTTTTTATTTTGGGGCAATACTCAGAAATTCCACATATTTTGGGGCAAAATTCCAGAAATTTCCCTTATTTTGGGGCAAAATTGCAAAAATTCCACTTATTTTGTGGCAAATTCCAGAAATTTCCCTTATTTTGGGGCAAAAGGCAGAAATTCCTAATATTTTGCGGCAAAAATGCAAAAATTCCCCTTATTTTGAGGTAAAAAGGCTGAAATTCCTCTTATTTTGGGGCAAAAAGGCAGAAATTTTCCTTATTTTGAGGCAAAATTGCAGAAATTTCACTTATTTCAGGGTAATAAGTCAGAAATTCCCCTTATTTTGGGGCAAAAAAGACAGAAATTTCCTTTGTTTTGAGGGAAAAAGACAGAAATTCCACTTATTTAGGGGCAAAATGCAGAAATTCCCCTTATATTTTAGCAAAAATGAAGAAATTTCCCTTTTTTATGGCAAAAATATATGCATTCTCATTATTTTCGGGCAAAAAGGCAGAAATTCTCCGTATTTTGGAGCAAAATTGTAAAAATTCCCCTAATTGTGGGGCAAAAAGGCAGAAATTTCCTATATGGTGGGGCAAAAAGACAGAAATTCTCCTTATTTTGGGGCAAAACTCAGAAATTCCACTTATTTTGGGGCAAAATTCCAGAAATTTCTTGTATTTTGGAGTAAAATTGCAGAAATTTCACTTATTTTGGGGCAAAATTGCAGAAATTTTACTTATTTCAGGGGAAAAAGACAGAAATTTTCTTATTTTGTGGCAAAAATGCAGAAATTCTTAATATTTTGTGGCAAAAATGCAGAAATTCCTCTTATTTTGAGGCAAAAAGGCTGAAATTCCTTTTATTTGGGGGCAAAAAGGCAGAAATTTCCCTTATTTTGGGGCAAAAAGACAGAAATTCCCCTTATTTTGTGGCAATAAAGAAGAAATTTCTTTTATTTTAGGGCAAAATTGAAGAAATTTCACTTATTTCAGGGCCTAATTCAAAAGTTCCTTTTATTTTGGGGCAAAAGACAGAAATTCCGTTTATTTTTGTGTAAAAAGTTCGAAATTTCTCTTATTTTGAGGTAAAAAGGCAGAAATTCCTCTTATTTCGGGACAAAAATGAAGAAATTTTCCTTTTTTGTGGCAAAGGGTATACATTCCTTTTACTTTCGGGATAAAAAGCAGAAATTCCCCGTATTTTGAAGCAAAATTGCAGAAATTCTCATAATTTTTGGGCAAAAATACAGAAATTCTCCTTATTTTGGGGCAAAAAGACAGAAAATCTCCTTTTTTCGGGAGCAAACCGTCAGAAATTCCCTTTATTTTGGGGCAAAATTGTAGAACTTTCCTTTACATTGGGGCAAAATAGCAGAAATTTTCATTATTTTTGGGCAAAATTGCAGAAATTTCACTTATTTTGTTGCAAAATTTCAGAAATTTCACTTATTTTAGGGAAAAAAGGCAGAAATTTCTCTCATTTTGGGGCAAAATTGCAGAAATTTCACTTATTTCAGGGTAATAAGTCAGATATTTTTCTTATTTTGGGGCAAAAATGACAGAAATTCCCTTTGTTTTGGGGGAAAAAGACAGAAATTCCACTTATTTAGAGAAAAAAAGCAGAAATTCCTCTTATTTTAGGGCAAAATTGCAGAAATTTCCTTTATTTGGGGGCAAAAAACAGAAATTCCCTTTATTTTGGGGCAAAATTCCAGAAATTTCCTATATTATGGGGAAAAATTGCAGAAATTTCTTTTATTTTAGGGCAAAATTGCAGAAATATCACATATTTCAGAGAAAAAAAGCAAAAAATTTTCTTATTTTGGGGCAAAAAAGCAGAAATTCCCATTATTTTGGGGCAAGAAGGCAGAAATACCCTTTTTTTGGGCTAAAATTGCAGAAATTTCACATATTTCAGGGGAAAATTTCACTTATTCCTGCAAAATTGCAGGAATTTACCTTATTTGGGGGCAAAATTGCAGAAATTTCCATTATTTGGTGCAAAATTGCAGAAATTTCACTTATTTTTAGGTAAAAAAGCTGAAATTTCCTTTATTTTGGGGCAAAAAGGAAGAAATTCCCCTATTTTGGGGTAAAATTGCAGAAATTTCCCTTATTGTGGTCAAAAATTGCAGAAATTTATCTTATATTGGAGCAAAATTGCAGAAATTTCACTTATTTCAGAGAAAAAAAGCAAAAATTTTTTTTATATTGGGGCAAAAAGGCAGAAATTCCCATTATTTTGGGGCAAAAAGGCAGAAATTCACCATATTTTGGGGTAAAATTGCAGAAATTTCATATAATTCAGGGCAAAAATGCAGAAATTTCCTTTATTTTGGGGCAAAATTGCAGAAATTTCACTTATTTCAGGGTAATAAGTAAGAAATTCCCCTTATTTTCGGGCAAAAATGCAGAAATTCCCTGTATTTTGGAGCAAAATTGCAGAAATTCCTTTAATTGTGGGGCAAAAATGCAGAAATTCTCTATATGTTGGGGCAAAAAGACAGAAATTCTTTTTATTTTGGGGCAATATTCTGAAATTCCACATATTTTGGGGCAAAATTCCAGAAATTTCCCTTATTTTGGGGTAAAATTGCAAAAATTCCACTTATTTTGGGGCAAATTCCAGAAATTTCCCTTATTTTGGGGCAAAAGGCAGAAATTCCTAATATTTTGTGGCAAAAATGCAAAAATTCCACTTATTTTGAGGTAAAAAGGCTGAAATTCCCCTTATTTGAGGGCAAAAAGGCAGAAATTTCGCTTATTTTGAGGCAAAATTGCAGAAATTTCACTTATTTCAGGGTAATAAGTCAGAAATTCCCCTTATTTTGGGGCAAAAAAGACAGAAATTTCCTTTGTTTTGAGGGAAAAAGACAGAAATTCCACATATTTAGGGGCAAAAAGTCAGAAATTCCCCTTATATTTTAGCAAAAATGAAGAAATTTCCCTTTTTATGGCAAAAATATATGCATTCCCATTATTTTCGGGCAAAAAGGCAGAAATTCTCCGTATTTTGGAGCAAAATTGCAAAAATTCCCCTAATTGTGGGGCAAATGGGAAGAAATTCCCTATATGGTGTGGCAAAAAGACAGAAATTCTCCTTATTTTGGGGCAAAACTCAGAAATTCTACTTATTTTGGGGCAAAATTCCAGAAATTTCCCGTATTTTGGAGCAAAATTGCAGAAATTTCACTTATTTTGGGGCAAAATTGCAGAAATTTTACTTATTTCAGGGGAAAAAGAAATTTTATTATTTTGTGGCAAAAATGCAGAAATTCTTAATATTTTGTGGCAAAAATGCAGAAATTCCTCTTATTTTGGGGTAAAAAGGCTGCAATAACTTTTATTTGGGGGCAAAAAGGCAGAAATTTCCCTTATTTTGGGGCAAAAAGACAGAAATTCCCCTTATTTTGTGGCAAAAAAGCAGAAATTTCTTTTATTTTGGGGCAAAATTGCAGAAATTTCACTTATTTCAGGGCATAATTCAAAATTTTCTTTTATTTTGGGGCAAAAGACAGAAATTCCGTTTATTTTTGGGTAAAAAGTTCGAAATTTCTCTTATTTTGAGGAAAAAAGGCAGAAATTCCTCTTATTTCGGGGCAAAAATGAAGAAATTTTCCTTTTTTGTGGCAAAAGGTATACATTCCTTTTACTTTCGGGATAAAAAGCAGAAATTCCCCGTATTGTGAAGCAAAATTGCAGAAATTCTCATAATTTTTGGGCAAAAATGCAGAAATTCTCCTTATTTTGGGGCAAAAAGACAGAAAAATCTCCTTTTTTCGGGAGCAAACCGTCAGAAATTCCCCTTATTTTGGGGCAAAATTGCAGAAATTTCCTTTACATTGGGGCAAAATAGCAGAAATTTTCCTTATTTTCAGGCAAAATTGCAGATATTTCACTTATTTTGTGGCAAAATTTTAGAAATTTCACTTATTTTAGGGAAAAAAGGCAGAAATTTCCCTTATTTTGGGGCAAAATTGCAAAAATTTCACTTATTTCAGGGTAATAAGTCAGATATTTCCCTTATTTTGGGGCAAAAATAAGAGAAATTCCCTTTGTTTTGAGGGAAAAAGACAGAAATTCCACTTATTTAGAGGCAAAAAGGCAGAAATTCCCCTTATTTTGGAGCAAAAATGAAGAAATTTTCCTTATATGGCAAAAAGGTATGCATCCCCGTTATTTTCGGGCAGAAAGGCAGAAATTCCCTGTATTTTGGAGCAAAATTACAGAAATTCCCCTAATTTTGGGGAAAAGGCAGAAATTCCCTTTATTTTGGGCCAAAAAACAGAAATTCCCTTTATTTTGAGGCAAAATTCCAGAAATTTTTTTTATTTTGGAGCAAAATTGCAGGAATTTACCTTATATTGGGGCAAAATTGCAGAAATTTCCCTTATTTGGTGCAAAATTGCAGAAATTTCACTTATTTTTAGGTAAAAAAGCTGAAATTTCCTTTATTTTGGGGCAAAAAGGAAGAAATCCCCTTATTTTGGGGTAAAATTGCAGAAATTTCCCTTATTATGGTCAAAAAGGGCAGAAATTTATCTTATATTGGGGCAAAATTGCAGAAATTTCACTTATTTCAGAGAAATAAAGCAAAAAATTTTTTAATATTAGGGCAAAAATGCAGAAATTCCAATTATTTTGGGGCAAAAAGGCAGAAATTCACCATATTTTGGGGTAAAATTGCAAAATTTTCATATATTTTAGGGCAGAAATGCAGATATTTCCTTTATTTTGGGGCAAAATTGCAGAAATTTCACTTATTTCAGGGTAATAAGTAAGAAATTCCCCTTATTTTCGGACAAAAATGCAGAAATTCCCTGTATTTTGGAGCAAAATTGCAGAAATTCCTTTAATTGTGGGGCAAAAATGCAGAAATTCTCTATATGTTGGGGCAAAAAGACAGAAATTCTTTTTATTTTGGGGCAATACTCAGAAATTCCACATATTTTGGGGCAAAATTCCAGAAATTTCCCTTATTTTGGGGCAAAATTGCAAAAATTCCACTTATTTTGGGGGAAATTCCAGAATTTTCCCTTATTTTGGGGCAAAAGGCAGAAATTCCTAATATTTTGTGGCAAAAATGCAAAAATTCCCCTTATTTTGAGGTAAAAAGGCTGAAATTCCCCTTATTTGAGGGCAAAAAGGCAGAAATTTCGCTTATTTTGAGGCAAAATTGCAGAAATTTCACTTATTTCAGGGTAATAAGTCAGAAATTCCCCTTATTTTGGGGCAAAAAAGACAGAAATTTCCTTTGTTTTGAGGGAAAAAGACAGAAATTCCACTTATTTAGGGGCAAAAAGTCAGAAATTCCCCTTATATTTTAGCAAAAATGAAGAAATTTCCCTTTTTATGGCAAAAATATATGCATTCCCAATATTTTCGGGCAAAAAGGCAGAAATTCTCCGTATTTTGGAGCAAAATTGCAAAAATTCCCCTAATTGTGGGGCAAAAAGTCAGAAATTCCCTATATGGTGTGGCAAAAAGACAGAAATTCTCCTTATTTTGGGGCAAAACTCAGAAATTCTACTTATTTTGGGGCAAAATTCCAGAAATTTCCCGTATTTTGGAGCAAAATTGCAGAAATTTCACTTATTTTGGGGCAAAATTGCAGAAATTTTACTTATTTCAGGGGAAAAAGACAGAAATTTTCTTATTTTGTGGCAAAAATGCAGAAATTCTTAATATTTTGTGGCAAAAATGCAGAAATTCCTCTTATTTTGAGGTAAAAAGGCTGAAATTCCTTTTATTTGGGGGCAAAAAAGCAGAAATTTCCCTTATTTTGGGGCAAAAAGACAGAAATTCCCCTTATTTTGTGGCAAAAAAGCAGAAATTTCTTTTATTTTGGGGCAAAATTGCAGAAATTTCACTTATTTCAGGGCATAATTCAAAATTTTCTTTTATTTTGGGGCAAAAGACAGAAATTCCGTTTATTTTTGGGTAAAAAGTTCGAAATTTCTCTTATTTTGAGGAAAAAAGGCAGAAATTCCTCTTATTTCGGGGCAAAAATGAAGAAATTTTCCTTTTTTGTGGCAATAGGTATACATTCCTTTTACTTTCGGGATAAAAAGCAGAAATTCCCCGTATTGTGAAGCAAAATTGCAGAAATTCTCATAATTTTTGGGCAAAAATGCAGAAATTCTCCTTATTTTGGGGCAAAAAGACAGAAAAATCTCCTTTTTTCGGGAGCAAACCGTCAGAAATTCCCCTTATTTTGGGGCAAAATTGCAGAAATTTCCTTTACATTGGGGCAAAATAGCAGAAATTTTCCTTATTTTCAGGCAAAATTGCAGAAATTTCACTTATTTTGTGGCAAAATTTCAGAAATTTCACTTATTTTAGGAAAAAAAGGCAGAAATTTCCCTTATTTTGGGGCAAAATTGCAAAAATTTCACTTATTTCAGGGTAATAAGTCAGATATTTCCCTTATTTTGGGGCAAAAATAAGAGAAATTCCCTTTGTTTTGAGGGAAAAAGACAGAAATTCCACTTATTTAGAGGTAAAAAGGCAGAAATTCCCCTTATTTTGGAGCAAAAATGAAGAAATTTTCCTTATATGGCAAAAAGGTATGCATCCCCGTTATTTTCGGGCAGAAAGGCAGAAATTCCCTGTATTTTGGAGCAAAATTACAGAAATTCCCCTAATTTTGGGGCAAAAGGCAGAAATTCCCTCTATTTTGGGCCAAAAAACAGAAATTCCCTTTATTTTGAGGCAAAATTCCAGAAATTTTTTTTATTTTGGAGCAAAATTGCAGGAATTTACCTTATTTTGGGGCAAAATTGCAGAAATTTCCCTTATTTGGTGCAAAATTGCAGAAATTTCACTTATTTTTAGGTAATAAAGCTGAAATTTCCTTTATTTTGGGGCAAAAAGGAAGAAATCTCCTTATTTTGGGGTAAAATTGCAGAAATTTCCCTTATTATGGTCAAAAATTGCAGAAATTTATCTTATATTGGGGCAAAATTGCAGAAATTTCACTTATTTCAGAGAAAAAAAGCAAAAATTTTTTTTTATATTAGGGCAAAAAGGCAGAAATTCCCATTATTTTGGGGCAAAAAGGCAGAAATTCACCATATTTTGGGGTAAAATTGCAGAAATTTCATATATTTCAGGGCAAAAATGCAGAAATTTCCTTTATTTTGGGGCAAAATTGCAGAAATTTCACTTATTTCAGGGTAATAAGTAAGAAATTCCCCTTATTTTCGGGCAAAAATGCAGAAATTCCCTGTATTTTGGAGCAAAATTGCAGAAATTCCTTTAATTGTGGGGCAAAAATGCAGAAATTCTCTATATGTTGGGGCAAAAAGACAGAAATTCTTTTTATTTTGGGGCAATACTCAGAAATTCCACATATTTGGGGCAAAATTCCAGAAATTTCCCTTATTTTGGGGCAAAATTGCAAAAATTCCACTTATTTTGGGGCAAATTCCAGAATTTTCCCATATTTTGGGGCAAAAGGCAGAAATTCCTAATATTTTGTGGCAAAAATGCAAAAATTCCCCTTATTTTGAGGTAAAAAGGCTGAAATTCCCCTTATTTGAGGGCAAAAAGGCAGAAATTTCGCTTATTTTGAGGCAAAATTGCAGAAATTTCACTTATTTCAGGGTAATAAGTCAGAAATTCCCCTTATTTTGGAGCAAAAAAGACAGAAATTTCCTTTGTTTTGAGGGAAAAAGACAGAAATTCCACTTATTTAGGGGCAAAAAGTCAGAAATTTTCCTTATATTTTAGCAAAAATGAAGAAATTTCCCTTTTTATGGCAAAAATATATGCATTCCCAATATTTTCGGGCAAAAAGGCAGAAATTCTCCGTATTTTGGAGCAAAATTGCAAAAATTCCCCTAATTGTGGGGCAAAAAGACAGAAATTCCCTATATGGTGTGGCAAAAAGACAGAAATTCTCCTTATTTTGGGGCAAAACTCAGAAATTCTACTTATTTTGGGGCAAAATTCCAGAAATTTCCCGTATTTTGGAGCAAAATTGCAGAAATTTCACTTATTTTGGGGCAAAATTGCAGAAATTTTACTTATTTCAGGGGAAAAAGACAGAAATTTTCTTATTTTGTGGCAAAAATGCAGAAATTCTTAATATTTTGTGGCAAAAATGCAGAAATTCCTCTTATTTTGAGGTAAAAAGGCTGCAATTCCTTTTATTTGGGGGCAAAAAGGCAGAAATTTCCCTTATTTTGGGGCAAAAAGACAGAAATTCCCCTTATTTTGTGGCAAAAAAGCAGAAATTTCTTTTATTTTGGGGCAAAATTGCAGAAATTTCACTTATTTCAGGGCATAATTCAAAATTTTCTTTTATTTTGGGGCAAAAGACAGAAATTCCGTTTATTTTTGGGTAAAAAGTTCGAAATTTCTCTTATTTTGAGGAAAAAAGGCAGAAATTCCTCTTATTACGGGGCAAAAATGAAGAAATTTTCCTTTTTTGTGGCAAAAGGTATACATTCCTTTTACTTTCGGGATAAAAAGCAGAAATTCCCCGTATTGTGAAGCAAAATTGCAGAAATTCTCATAATTTTTGGGCAAAAATGCAGAAATTCTCCTCATTTTGGGGCAAAAAGACAGAAAAATCTTCTTTTTTCGGGAGCAAACCGTCAGAAATTCCCCTTATTTTGGGGCAAAATTGCAGAAATTTCCTTTACATTGGGGCAAAATAGCAGAAATTTTCCTTATTTTCGGGCAAAATTGCAGAAATTTCACTTATTTTGTGGCAAAATTTCAGAAATTTCACTTATTTTAGGGAAAAAAGGCAGAAATTTCCCTTATTTTGGGGCAAAATTGCAAAAATTTCACTTATTTCAGGGTAATAAGTCAGATATTTCCTTTATTTTGGGGCAAAAATAAGAGAAATTCCCTTTGTTTTGAGGGAAAAAGACAGAAATTCCACTTATTTAGAGGTAAAAAGGCAGAAATTCCCCTTATTTTGGAGCAAAAATGAAGAAATTTTCCTTATATGGCAAAAAGGTATGCATCCCCGTTATTTTCGGGCAAAAAGGCAGAAATTCCCCGTATTTTGAAGCAAAATTACAGAAATTCCCCTAATTTTGGGGCAAAAGGCAGAAATTCCCTTTATTTTGGGCCAAAAAACAGAAATTCCCTTTATTTTGAGGCAAAATTCCAGAATTTTTTTTTTATTTTGGAGCAAAATTGCAGGAATTTACCTTATTTTGGGGCAAAATTGCAGAAATTTCCCTTATTTGGTGCAAAATTGCAGAAATTTCACTTATTTTTAGGTAAAAAAGCTGAAATTTCCTTTATTTTGGGGCAAAAAGGAAGAAATCCCCTTATTTTGGGGTAAAATTGAAGAAATTTTTTTATTATGGGGATAAATTGCAGAAATTTCCCTTATATTGGGCCTAATTGCAGAAATTTCACTTATTTCAGAGAAAAAAAGCAAAAATTTTTTTTATATTGGGGCAAAAAGGCAGAAATTCCCATTATTTTGGGGCAAAAAGGCAGAAATTCACCATATTTTGGGGTAAAATTGCAGAAATTTCCTATATTTCAGGGCAAAAATGCAGAAATTTCCTTTATTTTGGGGCAAAATTGCAGAAATTTCACTTATTTCAGGGTAATAAGTAAGAAATTCCCCTTATTTTCGGGCAAAAATGCAGAAATTCCCTGTATTTTGGAGCAAAATTGCAGAAATTCCTTTAATTGTGGGGCAAAAATGCAGAAATTCTCTATATGTTGGGGCAAAAAGACAGAAATTCTTTTTATTTTGGGGCAATACTCAGAAATTCCACATATTTTGGGGCAAAATTCCAGAAATTTCCCTTATTTTGGGGCAAAATTGCAAAAATTCCACTTATTTTGGGGGAAATTCCAGAATTTTCCCTTATTTTGGGGCAAAAGGCAGAAATTCCTAATATTTTGTGGCAAAAATGCAAAAATTCCCCTTATTTTGAGGTAAAAAGGCTGAAATTCCCCTTATTTGAGGGCAAAAAGGCAGAAATTTCGCTTATTTTGAGGCAAAATTGCAGAAATTTCACTTATTTCAGGGTAATAAGTCAGAAATTCCCCTTATTTTGGGGCAAAAAAGACAGAAATTTCCTTTGTTTTGAGGGAAAAAGACAGAAATTCCACTTATTTAGGGGCAAAAAGTCAGAAATTCCCCTTATATTTTAGCAAAAATGAAGAAATTTCCCTTTTTATGGCAAAAATATATGCATTCCCAATATTTTCGGGCAAAAAGGCAGAAATTCTCCGTATTTTGGAGCAAAATTGCAAAAATTCCCCTAATTGTGGGGCAAAAAGTCAGAAATTCCCTATATGGTGTGGCAAAAAGACAGAAATTCTCCTTATTTTGGGGTAAAACTCAGAAATTCTACTTATTTTGGGGCAAAATTCCAGAAATTTCCCGTATTTTGGAGCAAAATTGCAGAAATTTCACTTATTTTGGGGCAAAATTGCAGAAATTTTACTT
Source organism: Micromys minutus (assembly GCF_963924665.1). Taxonomy (NCBI): domain Eukaryota; kingdom Metazoa; phylum Chordata; class Mammalia; order Rodentia; family Muridae; genus Micromys; species Micromys minutus. The sequence goes on along the minus strand of NW_027667133.1, from coordinate 1,745,227 downwards.
ATTTCAGGGGAAAAAGACAGAAATTTTCTTATTTTGTGGCAAAAATGCAGAAATTCTTAATATTTTGTGGCAAAAATGCAGAAATTCCTCTTATTTTGAGGTAAAAAGGCTGCAATTCCTTTTATTTGGGGGCAAAAAGGCAGAAATTTCCCTCATATTGGGGCAAAAAGACAGAAATTCCCCTTATTTTGTGGCAAAAAAGCAGAAATTTCTTTTATTTTGGGGCAAAATTGCAGAAATTTCACTTATTTCAGGGCATAATTCAAAATTTTCTTTTATTTTGGGGCAAAAGACAGAAATTCCGTTTATTTTTAAGTAAAAAGTTCGAAATTTCTCTTATTTTGAGGAAAAAAGGCAGAAATTTTTCTTATTTCGGGGCAAAAATGAAGAAATTTTCCTTTTTTGTGGCAAAAGGTATACATTCCTTTTACTTTCGGGATAAAAAGCAGAAATTCCCCGTATTTTGAAGCAAAATTGCAGAAATTCTCATAATTTTTGATCAAAAATGCAGAAATTCTCCTTATTTTGGGGCAAAAAGACAGAAAAATCTCCTTTTTTCGGGAGCAAACCGTCAGAAAATTCCCCTTATTTTGGGGCAAAATTGCAGAAATTTCCTTTACATTGGGGCAAAATAGCAGAAATTTTCCTTATTTTCGGGCAAAATTGCAGAAATTTCACTTATTTTGTGGCAAAATTTCAGAAATTTCACTTATTTTAGGGAAAAAAGGTAGAAATTTCCCTTATTTTGGGGCAAAATTGCAGAAATTTCACTTATTTCAGTGTAATAAGTCAGATATTTCCCTTATTTTGGGGCAAAAATAAGAGAAATTCCCTTTGTTTTGAGGGAAAAAGACAGAAATTCCACTTATTTAGAGGTAAAAAGGCAGAAATTCCCCTTATTTTGGAGCAAAAATGAAGAAATTTTCCTTATATGGCAAAAAGGTATGCATCCCCGTTATTTTCGGGCAGAAAGGCAGAAATTCCCCGTATTTTGGAGCAAAATTACAGAAATTCCCCTAATTTTGGGGCAAAAGGCAGAAATTCCCTTTATTTTGGGCCAAAAAACAGAAATTCCCTTTATTTTGAGCCAAAATTCCAGAAATTTTTTTTATTTTGGAGCAAAATTGCAGGAATTTACCTTATTTTGGGGCAAAATTGCAGAAATTTCCCTTATTTGGTGCAAAATTGCAGAAATTTCACTTATTTTTTGGTAAAAAAGCTGAAATTTCCTTTATTTTGGGGCAAAAAGGAAGAAATCCCCTTATTTTGGGGTAAAATTGCAGAAATTTCCCTTATTATGGTCAAAAATTGCAGAAATTTATCTTATATTGGGGCAAAATTGCAGAAATTTCACTTATTTCAGAGAAAAAAAGCAAAATTTTTTTTTATATTAGGTCAAAAAGGCAGAAATACCCATTATTTTGGGGCAAAAAGGAAGAAATTTACCATATTTTGGGGTAAAATTGCAGAAATTTCATATATTTCAGGGCAAAAATGCAGAAATTTCCTTTATTTTGGGGCAAAATTGCAGAAATTTCACTTATTTCAGGGTAATAAGTAAGAAATTCCCCTTATTTTCGGGCAAAAATGCAGAAATTCCCTGTATTTTGGAGCAAAATTGCAGATATTCCTTTAATTGTGGGGCAAAAATGCAGAAATTATATGTTGGGGCAAAAAGACAGAAATTCTTTTTATTTTGGAACAATACTCAGAAATTCCACATATTTGGGGCAAAATTCCAGAAATTTCCCTTATTTTGGGGCAAAATTGCAAAAATTCCACTTATTTTGGGGGAAATTCCAGAATTTTCCCTTATTTTGGGGCAAAAGGCAGAAATTCCTAATATTTTGTGGCATAAATGCAAAAATTCCCCTTATTTTGAGGTAAAAAGGCTGAAATTCCCCTTATTTGAGGGCAAAAAGGCAGAAATTTCGCTTATTTTGAGGCAAAATTGCAGAAATTTCACTTATTTCAGGGTAATAAGTCAGAAATTCCCCTTATTTTGGGGCAAAAAAGACAGAAATTTCCTTTGTTTTGAGGGAAAAAGACAGAAATTCCACTTATTTAGGGGCAAAAAGTCAGAAATTCCCCTTATATTTTAGCAAAAATGAAGAAATTTCCCTTTTTATGGCAAAAATATATGCATTCCCATTATTTTCGGGCAAAAAGGCAGAAATTCTCCGTATTTTGGAGCAAAATTGCAAAAATTCCCCTAATTGTGGGGCAAAAAGGCAGAAATTCCCTATATGGTGTGGCAAAAAGACAGAAATTCTCCTTATTTTGGGGCAAAACTCAGAAATTCTACTTATTTTGGGGCAAAATTCCAGAAATTTCCCGTATTTTGGAGCAAAATTGCAGAAATTTCACTTATTTTGGGGCAAAATTGCAGAAATTTTACTTATTTCAGGGGAAAAAGACAGAAATTTTCTTATTTTGTGGCAAAAATGCAGAAATTCCTCTTATTTTGAGGTAAAAAGGCTGCAATTCCTTTTATTTGGGGGCAAAAAGGCAGAAATTTCCCTTATTTTGGGGCAAAAAGACAGAAATTCCCCTTATTTTGTGGCAAAAAAGCAGAAATTTCTTTTATTTTGGGGCAAAATTGCAGAAAATTCACTTATTTCAGGGCATAATTCAAAATTTTCTTTTATTTTGGGGCAAAAGACAGAAATTCCGTTTATTTTTGGGTAAAAAGTTCGAAATTTCTCTTATTTTGAGGAAAAAATGCAGAAATTCCTCTTATTTCGGGGCAAAAATGAAGAAATTTTCCTTTTTTGTGGCAAAAGGTATACATTCCTTTTACTTTCGGGATAAAAAGCAGAAATTCCCCGTATTTTGAAGCAAAATTGCAGAAATTCTCATAATTTTTGGGCAAAAATGCAGAAATTCTCATTATTTTGGGGCAAAAAGACAGAAAAATCTCCTTTTTTCGGGAGCAAACCGTCAGAAATTCCCCTTATTTTGGGGCAAAATTGCAGAAATTTCCTTTACATTGGGGCAAAATAGCAGAAATTTTCCTTATTTTGTGGCAAAATTTCAGAAATTTCACTTGTTTTAGGGAAAAAAGGCAGATATTTCCCTTATTTTGGGGCAAAATTGCAGAAATTTCACTTATTTCAGGGTAATAAGTCAGATATTTCCCTTATTTTGGGGCAAAAATAAGAGAAATTCCCTTTGTTTTGAGGGAAAAAGACAGAAATTCCACTTATTTAGAGGTAAAAAGGCAGAAATTCCCCTTATTTTGGAGCAAAAATGAAGAAATATTCCTTATATGGCAAAAAGGTATGCATCCCCATTATTTTTAGGCAGAAAGGCAGAAATTCCCCGTATTTTGGAGCAAAATTACAGAAATTCCCCTAATTTTGGGGCAAAAGGCAGAAATTCCCTTTATTTTGGGCCAAAAAAACAGAAATTCCCTTTATTTTGAGCCAAAATTCCAGAAATTTTTTTTTATTTTGGAGCAAAATTGCAGGAATTTACCTTATTTTCGGGCAAAATTGCAGAAATTTCCCTTATTTGGTGCAAAATTGAAGAAATTTCACTTATTTTTAGGTAAAAAAGCTGAAATTTCCTTTATTTTGGGGCAAATGGAAGAAATCCCCTTATTTTGGGGTAAAATTGCAGAAATTTCCCTTATTATGGTCAAAAATTGCCGAAATTTATCTTATATTGGGGCAAAATTGCAGAAATTTCACTTATTTCAGATAAAAAAAGCAAAAATTTTTTTTATATTAGGGCAAAAAGGCAGAAATTCCCATTATTTTGGGGCAAAAAGGAAGAAATTCACCATATTTTGGGGTAAAATTGCAGAAATTTCATATATTTCAGGGCAAAAATCAGAAAATTCCTTTATTTTGGGGCAAAATTGCAGAAATTTCACTTATTTCAGGGTAATAAGTAAGAAATTCCCCTTATTTTCGGGCAAAAATGCAGAAATTCCCTGTATTTTGGAGCAAAATTGCAGAAATTCCTTTAAATGTGGGGCAAAAATGCAGAAATTCTCTATATGCTGGGGCAAAAAGACAGAAATTCTTTTTATTTTGGGGCAATACTCAGAAATTCCACATATTTGGGGCAAAATTCCAGAAATTTCCCTTATTTTGGGGCAAAATTGCAAAAATTCCACTTATTTTGGGGGAAATTCCATAATTTTCCCTTATTTTGGGGCAAAAGGCAGAAATTCCTAATATTTTGTGGCATAAATGCAAAAATTCCCCTTCTTTTGAGGTAAAAAGGCTGAAATTCCCCTTATTTGAGGGCAAAAAGGCAGAAATTTCGCTTATTTTGAGGCAAAATTGCAGAAATTTCACTTATTTCAGGGTAATAAGTCAGAAATTCCCCTTATTTTGGGGCAAAAAAGACAGAAATTTCCTTTGTTTTGAGGGAAAAAGACAGAAATTCCACTTATTTAGGGGCAAAAAGTCAGAAATTCCCCTTATATTTTAGCAAAAATGAAGAAATTTCCCTTTTTATGGCAAAAATATATGCATTCCCAATATTTTCGGGCAAAAAGGCAGAAATTCTCCGTATTTTGGAGCAAAATTGCAAAAATTCCCCTAATTGTGGGGCAAAAAGTCAGAAATTCCCTATATGGTGTGGCAAAAAGACAGAAATTCTCCTTATTTTGGGGCAAAACTCAGAAATTCTACATATTTTGGGGCAAAATTCCAGAAATTTCCCGTATTTTGGAGCAAAATTGCAGAAATTTCACTTATTTTGGGGCAAAATTGCAGAAATTTTACTTATTTCAGGGGAAAAAGACAGAAATTTTCTTATTTTGTGGCAAAAATGCAGAAATTCCTCTTATTTTGAGGTAAAAAGGCTGCAATTCCTTTTATTTGGGGGCAAAAAGGCAGAAATTTCCCTTATTTTGGGGCAAAAAGACAGAAATTCCCCTTATTTTGTGGCAAAAAAGCAGAAATTTCTTTTATTTTGGGGCAAAATTGCAGAAAATTCACTTATTTCAGGGCATAATTCAAAATTTTCTTTTATTTTGGGGCAAAAGACAGAAATTCCGTTTATTTTTGGGTAAAAAGTTCGAAATTTCTCTTATTTTGAGGAAAAAATGCAGAAATTCCTCTTATTTCGGGGCAAAAATGAAGAAATTTTCCTTTTTTGTGGCAAAAGGTATACATTCCTTTTACTTTCGGGATAAAAAGCAGAAATTCCCCGTATTTTGAAGCAAAATTGCAGAAATTCTCATAATTTTTGGGCAAAAATGCAGAAATTCTCATTATTTTGGGGCAAAAAGACAGAAAAATCTCCTTTTTTCGGGAGCAAACCGTCAGAAATTCCCCTTATTTTGGGGCAAAATTGCAGAAATTTCCTTTACATTGGGGCAAAATAGCAGAAATTTTCCTTATTTTGTGGCAAAATTTCAGAAATTTCACTTGTTTTAGGGAAAAAAGGCAGATATTTCCCTTATTTTGGGGCAAAATTGCAGAAATTTCACTTATTTCAGGGTAATAAGTCAGATATTTCCCTTATTTTGGGGCAAAAATAAGAGAAATTCCCTTTGTTTTGAGGGAAAAAGACAGAAATTCCACTTATTTAGAGGTAAAAAGGCAGAAATTCCCCTTATTTTGGAGCAAAAATGAAGAAATATTCCTTATATGGCAAAAAGGTATGCATCCCCATTATTTTTAGGCAGAAAGGCAGAAATTCCCCGTATTTTGGAGCAAAATTACAGAAATTCCCCTAATTTTGGGGCAAAAGGCAGAAATTCCCTTTATTTTGGGCCAAAAAAACAGAAATTCCCTTTATTTTGAGCCAAAATTCCAGAAATTTTTTTTTATTTTGGAGCAAAATTGCAGGAATTTACCTTATTTTCGGGCAAAATTGCAGAAATTTCCCTTATTTGGTGCAAAATTGAAGAAATTTCACTTATTTTTAGGTAAAAAAGCTGAAATTTCCTTTATTTTGGGGCAAATGGAAGAAATCCCCTTATTTTGGGGTAAAATTGCAGAAATTTCCCTTATTATGGTCAAAAATTGCCGAAATTTATCTTATATTGGGGCAAAATTGCAGAAATTTCACTTATTTCAGATAAAAAAAGCAAAAATTTTTTTTATATTAGGGCAAAAAGGCAGAAATTCCCATTATTTTGGGGCAAAAAGGAAGAAATTCACCATATTTTGGGGTAAAATTGCAGAAATTTCATATATTTCAGGGCAAAAATCAGAAAATTCCTTTATTTTGGGGCAAAATTGCAGAAATTTCACTTATTTCAGGGTAATAAGTAAGAAATTCCCCTTATTTTCGGGCAAAAATGCAGAAATTCCCTGTATTTTGGAGCAAAATTGCAGAAATTCCTTTAAATGTGGGGCAAAAATGCAGAAATTCTCTATATGCTGGGGCAAAAAGACAGAAATTCTTTTTATTTTGGGGCAATACTCAGAAATTCCACATATTTGGGGCAAAATTCCAGAAATTTCCCTTATTTTGGGGCAAAATTGCAAAAATTCCACTTATTTTGGGGGAAATTCCAGAATTTTCCCTTATTTTGGGGCAAAAGGCAGAAATTCCTAATATTTTGTGGCATAAATGCAAAAATTCCCCTTCTTTTGAGGTAAAAAGGCTGAAATTCCCCTTATTTGAGGGCAAAAAGGCAGAAATTTCGCTTATTTTGAGGCAAAATTGCAGAAATTTCACTTATTTCAGGGTAATAAGTCAGAAATTCCCCTTATTTTGGGGCAAAAAAGACAGAAATTTCCTTTGTTTTGAGGGAAAAAGACAGAAATTCCACTTATTTAGGGGCAAAAAGTCAGAAATTCCCCTTATATTTTAGCAAAAATGAAGAAATTTCCCTTTTTATGGCAAAAATATATGCATTCCCAATATTTTCGGGCAAAAAGGCAGAAATTCTCCGTATTTTGGAGCAAAATTGCAAAAATTCCCCTAATTGTGGGGCAAAAAGTCAGAAATTCCCTATATGGTGTGGCAAAAAGACAGAAATTCTCCTTATTTTGGGGCAAAACTCAGAAATTCTACATATTTTGGGGCAAAATTCCAGAAATTTCCCGTATTTTGGAGCAAAATTGCAGAAATTTCACTTATTTTGGGGCAAAATTGCAGAAATTTTACTTATTTCAGGGGAAAAAGACAGAAATTTTCTTATTTTGTGGCAAAAATGCAGAAATTCCTCTTATTTTGAGGTAAAAAGGCTGCAATTTCTTTTATTTTGGGGCAAAAAGGCAGAAATTTCCCTTATATTGGGGCAAAAAGACAGAAATTCCCCTTATTTTGTGGCAAAAAAGCAGAAATTTCTTTTATTTTGAGGCAAAATTGCAGAAATTTCACTTATTTCAGGGCATAATTCAAAATTTTCTTTTATTTTGGGGCAAAAGACAGAAATTCCGTTTATTTTTGGGTAAAAAGTTCGAAATTTCTCTTATTTTGAGGAAAAAAGGCAGAAATTCCTCTTATTTCGGGGCAAAAATGAAGAAATTTTCCTTTTTTGTGGCAAAAGGTATACATTCCTTTTACTTTCGGGATAAAAAGCAGAAATTCCCCGTATTTTGAAGCAAAATTGCAGAAATTCTCATAATTTTTGATCAAAAATGCAGAAATTCTCCTTATTTTGGGGCAAAAAGACAGAAAAATCTCCTTTTTTCGGGAGCAAACCGTCAGAAAATTCCCCTTATTTTGGGGCAAAATTGCAGAAATTTCCTTTACATTGGGGCAAAATAGCAGAAATTTTCCTTATTTTCGGGCAAAATTGCAGAAATTTCACTTATTTTGTGGCAAAATTTCAGAAATTTCACTTATTTTAGGGAAAAAAGGCAGAAATTTCCCTTATTTTAAGGCAAAATTGCAGAAATTTCACTTATTTCAGGGTAATAAGTCAGATATTTCCCTTATTTTGGGGCAAAAATAAGAGAAATTCCCTTTGTTTTGAGGGAAAAAGACAGAAATTCCACTTATTTAGAGGTAAAAATGCAGAAATTCCCCTTATTTTGGAGCAAAAATGAAGAAATTTTCCTTATATGGCAAAAAGGTATGCATCCCCATTATTTTCGGGCAAAAAGGCAGAAATTCCCCGTATTTTGGAATAAAATTACAGAAATTCCCCTAATTTTGGGGCAAAAGGCAGAAATTCCCTTTATTTTGGGCCAAAAAACAGAAATTCTTTTTATTTTGAGCCAAAATTCCAGAAATTTCTTTTATTTTGGAGCAAAATTGCAGGAATTTACCTTATTTTGGGGCAAAATTGCAGAAATTTCCCTTATTTGGTGCAAAATTGCAGAAATTTCACTTATTTTTAGGTAAAAAAGCTGAAATTTCCTTTATTTTGGGGCAAAAAGGAAGAAATTCCCCTATTTTGGGGTAAAATTGAAGAAATTTCCCTTATTATGGGGAAAAATTGCAGAAATTTCCCTTATATTGGGGCAAAATTGCAGAAATTTCACTTATTTCAGAGAAAAAAAGCAAAAAATTTTTTTATATTGGGGCAAAAAGGCAGAAATTCCCATTATTTTGGGGCAAAAAGGCAGAAATTCACCATATTTTGGGGTAAAATTGCAGAAATTTCATATATTTCAGGGCAAAAATGCAGAAATTTCCTTTATTTTGGGGCAAAATTGCAGAAATTTCACTTATTTCAGTGTAATAAGTAAGAAATTCCCCTTATTTTCGGGCAAAAATGCAGAAATTCCCTGTATTTTGGAGCAAAATTGCAGAAATTCCTTTAATTGTGGCGCAAAAATGCAGAAATTCTCTATATGTTGGGGCAAAAAGACAGAAATTCTTTTTATTTGGGGGCAATACTCAGAAATTCCACATATTTTGGGGCAAAATTCCAGAAATTTCCCTTATTTTGGGGCAAAATTGCAAAAATTCCACTTATTTTGGGGGAAATTCCAGAATTTTCCCTTATTTTGGGGCAAAAGGCAGAAATTCCTAATATTTTGTGGCAAAAATGCAAAAATTCCCCTTATTTTGAGGTAAAAAGGCTGAAATTCCCCTTATTTGAGGGCAAAAAGGCAGAAATTTCGCTTATTTTGAGGCAAAATTGCAGAAATTTCACTTATTTCAGGGTAATAAGTCAGAAATTCCCTTTATTTTGAAGCAAAAAAGACAGAAATTTCATTTGTTTTGAGGGAAAAAGACAGAAATTCCACTTATTTAGGGGCAAAAAGTCAGAAATTCCCCTTATATTTTAGCAAAAATGAAGAAATTTCCCTTTTTATGGCAAAAATATATGCATTCCCATTATTTTCGTGCAAAAAGGCAGAAATTCTCCGTATTTTGGAGCAAAATTGCAAAAATTCCCCTAATTGTAGGGCAAAAAGGCAGAAATTCCCTATATGGTGTGGCAAAAAGACAGAAATTCTTTTTATTTTGTGGCAAAACTCAGAAATTCTCCTTATTTTGGGGCAAAATTCCAGAAATTTCCCGTATTTTGGAGCAAAATTGCAGAAATTTCACTTATTTTGGGGCAAAATTGCAGAAATTTTACTTATTTCAGGGGAAAAAGACAGAAATTTTCTTATTTTGTGGCAAAAATTCAGAAATTCTTAATATTTTGTGGCAAAAATGCAGAAATTCCTCTTATTTTGAGGTAAAAAGGCTGAAATTCCTTTTATTTGGGGGCAAAAAGGCAGAAATTTCCCTTATTTTGGGGCAAAAAGACAGAAATTCCCCTTATTTTGTGGCAAAAAAGCATAAATTTCTTTTATTTTGGGGCAAAATTGCAGAAATTTCCTTTGCATTGGGGCAAAATAGCAGAAATTTTTTTTATTTTCGGGCAAAATTGCAGAAATTTCACTTATTTTTTGGCAAAATTTCAGAAATTTCACTTATTTTAGGGAAAAAAAGCAGAAATTTCCCTTATTTTGGGGCAAAATTGCAGAAATTTCACTTATTTCAGGGTAATAAGTCAGATATTTCCCTTATTTTGGGGCAAAAATATGAGAAATTCCCTTTGTTTTGAGAGAAAAAGACAGAAATTCCACTTATTTAGAGGCCACAAGGCAGAAATTCCCTTTATTTTGGAGCAAAAATGAAGAAATTTCCCTTATATGGCAAAAAGGTATGCATCCCCATTATTTTCGGGCAAAAAGGCAGAAATTCCCCGTATTTTGGAGCAAAATTACAGAAATTCCCCTAATTTTGGGGCAAATGCAGAAATTCCCTTTATTTTGGGCCAAAAAACAGAAATTCCCTTTATTTTGAGGCAAAATTCCAGAAATTTCCTTTATTTTGGAGCAAAATTGCAGGAATTTACATTATTTGGTGTAAAATTGCAGAAATTTCACTTATTTTTAGGTGAAAAAGCTGAAATTTCCTTTATTTGGGGGCAAAAAGGAAGAAATCCCCTATTTTGGGGTAAAATTGCAGAAATTTCCTTTATTATGGGGAAAAATTGCAGAAATTTATCTTATATTTGGGCAAAATTGCAGAAATTTCACTTATTTCAGAGAAAAAAAGCAAAAATTTTTTTAATATTAGGGCAAAAAGGCAGAAATTCCCATTATTTTGGGGCAAAAAGGCAGAAAATCACCATATTTTGGGGTAAAATTGCAGAAATTTCATATATTTCAGGGCAAAAATGCAGAAATTTCCTTTATTTTGGGGCAAAATTGCAGAAATTTCACTTATTTCAGGGTAATAAGTAAGAAATTCCCCTTATGTTCGGGCAAAAATGCAGAAATTCCCTGTATTTTGGAGCAAAATTGCAGAAATTCCTTTAATTGTGGGGCAAAAATGCAGAAATTCTCTATATGTTGGGGCAAAAAGACAGAAATTCTTTTTATTTTGGGGCAATACTCAGAAATTCCACATATTTTGGGGCAAAATTCCAGAAATTTCCCTTATTTTGGGACAAAATTGCAAAAATTCCACTTATTTTGGGGCAAATTCCAGAAATTTCCCTTATTTTGCGGGCAAAAGCCAGAAATTTCTAATATTTTGTGGCCAAAATGCAAAAATTCCCCTTATTTTGAGGTAAAAAGGCTGAAATTCCCCTTATTTGGGGGCAAAAAGGCAGAAATTTCGCTTATTTTGAGGCAAAATTGCAGAAATTTCACTTATTTCAGGGTAATAAGTCAGAAATTCCCTTTATTTTGGGGTGAAAAAGACAGAAATTTCCTTTGTTTTGAGAGAAAAAGACAGAAATTCAACTTATTTAGGGGCAAAAAGTCAAAAATTCCCCTTATATTTTAGCAAAAATGAAGAAATTTCCCTTTTTATGGCAAAAATATATGCATTCCCATTATTTTCTGGCAAAAAGGCAGAAATTCTCCGTATTTTGGAGCAAAATTGCAAAAATTCCCCTAATTGTGGGGCAAAAAGGCAGAAATTCCCTATATGGTGTGGCGAAAAGACAGAAATTCTCCTTATTTTGGGGCAAAACTCAGAAATTCCACTTATTTTGGGGCAAAATTCCAGAAATTTCCCGTATTTTGGAGCAAAATTGCAGAAATTTCACTTATTTTTGGGGAAAAATTGCAGAAATTTTACTTATTTCAGGGGAAAAAGACAGAAATTTTCTTATTTTGTGGCAAAAACGCAGAAATTCTTATCATTTTGTGGCAAAATGCAGAAATTCCTCTTATTTTGAGGTAAAAAGGCTGAAATTCCTTTTATTTGTGGGCAAAAAGGCAGAAATTTCCCTTATTTTGGGGCAAAAAGACAGAAATTCCCCTTATTTTGTGGCAAAAAGCAGAAATTTCTTTTATTTTGGGGCAAAATTGCAGAAATTTCACTTATTTCAGGGCATAATTAAAAATTATCTTTTATTTTGGGGCAAAAGACAGAAATTCCGTTTATTTTTGGGTAAAAAGTTCGAAATTTCTCTTATTTTGAGGTAAAAAGGCAGAAATTCCTCTTATTTCGGGGCAAAAATGAAGAAATTTTCCTTTTTTGTGGCAAAAGGTATACATTCCTTTTACTTTCGGGATAAAAAGCAGAAATTCCCCGTATTTTGAAGCAAAATTGCAGAAATTTTCATAATTTTTGGGCAAAAATGCAGAAATTCTCCTTATTTTGGGGCAAAAAGACAGAAAATCTCCTTTTTTCGGGAGCAAACCGTCAGAAATTCCCCTTATTTTGGGGCAAAATTGCAGAAATTTCCTTTACATTGGGGCAAAATAGCAGAAATTTTCCTTATTTTTGGGCAAAATTGCAGAAATTTCACTTATTTTGTGGCAAAATTTCAGAAATTTCACTTATTTTAGGGAAAAAAGGTAGAAATTTCCCTTATTTTGGGGCAAAATTGCAGAAATTTCACTTATTTCAGGGTAATAAGTCAGATATTTCCCTTATTTTGGGGCAAAAATAAGAGAAATTCCCTTTGTTTTGAGGGAAAAAGACAGAAATTCCACTTATTTAGAGGCAAAAAGGGAGAAATTCACTTTATTTTAGAGCAAAAATGAAGAAATTTCCCTTATATGGCAAAAAGGTATGCATCCCCAATATTTTCGGGCAAAAAGGCAGAAATTCCCCGTATTTTGGAGCAAAATTACAGAAATTCCCCTAATTTTGGGGCAAAAGGCAGAAATTCCCTTTATTTTGGGCCAAAAAACAGAAATTCCCTTTATTTTGAGCCAAAATTCCAGAAATTTCCTTTATTTTGGAGCTAAATTGCAGGAATTTACCTTATTTGGTGTAAAATTGCAGAAATTTCACTTATTTTTAAGTAAAAAAAGCTGAAATTTCCTTTATTTTTGGGCAAAAAGGAAGAAATCCCCTTATTTTGGGGTAAAATTGCAGAAATTTCCTTTATTATGGGGAAAAATTGCAGAAATTTATCTTATATTGGGGCAAAATTGCAGAAATTTCACTTATTTCAGAGAAAAAAATCAAATTTTTTTTTATATTAGGGCAAAAAGGCAGAAATTCCCATTATTTTGGGGCAAAAAGGCAGAAATTCACCATATTTTGGGGTAAAATTGCAGAAATTTCATATATTTCAGGGCAAAAATGCAGAAAATTCCTTTATTTTGGGGCAAAATTGCAGAAATTTCACTTATTTCAGGGTAATAAGTAAGAAATTCCCCTTATTTTCGGGCAAAAATGCAGAAATTCCCTGTATTTTGGAGCAAAATTGCAGAAATTCCTTTAATTGTGGGGCAAAAATGCAGAAATTCTCTATATGTTGGGGCAAAAAGACAGAAATTCTTTTTATTTTGGGGCAATACTCAGAAATTCCACATATTTTGGGGCAAAATTCCAGAAATTTCCCTTATTTTGGGGCTAAATTGCAGAAATTCCACTTATTTTGGGGCAAATTCCAGAAATTTCCCTTATTTTGGGGAAAAAGGCAGAAATTCCTAATATTTTGTGGCAAAAATGCAAAAATTCCCCTTATTTTGAGGTAAAAAGGCTGAAATTCCCCTTATTTGGGGGCAAAAAGGCAGAAATTTCCCTTATTTTGAGGCAAAATTGCAGAAATTTCACTTATTTCAGGGTAATAAGTCAGAAATTCCCCTTATTTTGGGGCAAAAAAGACAGAAATTTCCTTTGTTTTGAGGGGAAAAGACAGAAATTCCACTTATTTAGGGGCAAAAAGTCAGAAATTCCCCATATATTTTAGCAAAAATGAAGAAATTTCCCTTTTTATGGCAAAAATATATGCATTCCCATTATTTTCTGGCAAAAAGGCAGAAATTCTCCGTATATTGGAGCAAAAGTGCAAAAATTCCCCTAATTGTGGGGCAAAATGGCAGAAATTCCCTATATGGTGGGGCAAAAAGACAGAAATTGTCCTTATTTTGGGGCAAAACTCAGAAATTCCACTTATTTTGGGGCAAAATTCTAGAAATTTCCCATATTTTGGAGCAAAATTGCAGAAATTTCACTTATTTTGGGGCAAAATTGCAGAAATTTTACTTATTTCAGGGGAAAAAGACAGAAATTTTCTTATTTTGTGGCAAAAATGCAGAAATTCTTAATATTTTGTGGCAAAAATGCAGAAATTCCTCTTATTTTGAAGTAAAAAGGCTGAAATTCCTTTTATTTGGGGGCAAAAAGGCAGAAATTTCCCTTATTTTGGGGCAAAAAGACAGAAATTCCCCTTATTTTGTGGCAAAAAAGCAGAAATTTCTTTTATTTTGGGGCAAAATTGCAGAAATTTCACTTATTTCAGGGCATAATTCAAAATTTTCTTATATTTTGGGGCAAAAGACAGAAATTCCGTTTATTTTTGGGTAAAAAGTTCAAAATTTCTTTTATTTTGAGGTAAAAAGGCAGAATTCCTCTTATTTCGGGGCAAAAATGAAGAAATTTTCCTTTTTTGTGGCAAAAGGTATACATTCCTTTTATTTTCGGGATAAAAAGCAGAAATTCCCCGTATTTTGAAGCAAAATTGCAGAAATTCTCATAATTTTTGGGCAAAAATGCAGAAATTCTCCTTATTTTGGGGCAAAAAGACAGAAAATCTCGATTTTTCAGGAGCAAACCGTCAGAAATTCCCCTTATTTTGGGGCAAAATTGCAGAAATTTCCTTTACATTGGGGCAAAATAGCAGAAATTTTCCTTATTTTCGGGCAAAATTGCAGAAATTTCACTTATTTTGTGGCAAAATTTCAGAAATTTCACTTATTTAAGGGAAAAAAGACAGAAATTTCCCTTATTTTGGGGCAAAATTGCAGAAATTTCACTTATTTCAGGGTAATAAGTCAGATATTTACCTTAATTTGGGGCAAAAATAAGAGAAATTCCCTTTGTTTTGAGGGAAAAAGACAGAAATTCCACTTATTTAGAGGCAAAAAGGGAGAAATTCACTTTATTTTGGAGCAAAAATGAAGAAATTTCCCTTATATGGCAAAAAGGTATGCATCCCCATTATTTTCGGGCAAAAAGGCAGAAATTCCCAGTATTTTGGAGCAAAATTACAGAAATTCCCCTAATTTTGGGGCAAAAGGCAGAAATTCCCTTTATTTTGGGCCAAAAAACAGAAATTCCCTTTATTTTGAGGCAAAATTCCAGAAATTTCCTTTATTTTGGAGCAAAATTGCAGGAATTTACCTTATTTGGGGGCAAAATTGCAGAAATTTCCCTTATTTGGTGCAAAATTGCAGAAATTTCACTTATTTTTAGGTAAAAAAGCTGAAATTTCCTTTATTTTGGGGCAAAAATGAAGAAATCCCCTTATTTTGGGGTAAAATTGCAGAAATTTCCCTTATTATGGGGAAAAATTGCAGAAATTTATCTTATCTTGGGGCAAAATTGCAGAAATTTCACTTATTTTAGAGAAAAAAACAAAAATTTTTTTTTATATTAGGGCAAAAAGGCAGAAATTCCCATTATTTTGGGGCAAAAAGGCAGAAATTCACCATATTTTGGGGTAAAATTGCAGAAATTTCATATATTTCAGGGCAAAAATGCAGAAATTTCCTTTATTTTGGGGCAAAATTGCAGAAATTTCACTTATTTTAGGGTAATAAGTAAGAAATTCCCCTTATTTTCGGGCAAAAATGCAGAAATTCCCTGTATTTTGGAGCAAAATTGCAGAAATTCCTTTAATTGTGGGGCAAAAATGCAGAAATTCTCTATATGTTGGGGCAAAAAGACAGAAATTCTTTTTATTTTGAGGCAATACTCAGAAATTCCACATATTTTGGGGCAAAATTCCAGAAATTTCCCTTATTTTGGGGCAAAATTGCAAAAATTCCACTTATTTTGGGGCAAATTCCAGAAATTTCCCTTATTTTGGGGCAAAAGGCAGAAATTCCTAATATTTTGTGGCAAAAATGCAAAAATTCCCCTTATTTTGAGGTAAAAAGGCTGAAATTCCCCTTATTTGAGGGCAAAAAGGCAGAAATTTCGCTTATTTTGAGGCAAAATTGCAGAAATTTCACTTATTTCAGGGTAATAAGTCAGAAATTCCCTTTATTTTGGGGCAAAAAAGACAGAAATTTCATTTGTTTTGAGGGAAAAAGACAGAAATTCCAGTTATTTAGGGGCAAAAAGTCAGAAATTCCCCTTATATTTTAGCAAAAATGAAGAAATTTCCCTTTTTATGGCAAAAATATATGCATTCCCATTATTTTCGGGCAAAACGGCAGAAATTCTCCGTATTTTGGAGTAAAATTGCAAAAATTCCCCTAATTGTGGGGCAAAAAGGCAGAAATTCCCTATATGGTGGGGCAGAAAGACAGAAATTCTCCTTATTTTGGGGCAAAACTCAAAAATTCTACTTATTTTGGGGCAAAATTCCAGAAATTTCCCGTATTTTGGAGCAAAATTGCAGAAATTTCACTTATTTTGGGGCAAAATTGCAGAAATTTTACTTATTTCAGGGGAAAAAGACAGAAATTTTCTTATTTTGTGGCAAAAATTCAGAAATTCTTAATATTTTGTGGCAAAAATGCAGAAATTCCTCTTATTTTGAGGTAAAAAGGCTGAAATTCCTTTTATTTGGGGGCAAAAAGGCAGAAATTTCCCTTATTTTGGGGCAAAAAGACAGAAATTCCCCTTATTTTCTGGCAAAAAAGCAGAAATTTCTTTTATTTTGGGGCAAAATTGCAGAAATTTCCTTTACATTGGGGCAAAATAGCAGAAATTTTCCTTATTTTCGGGCAAAATTGCAGAAATTTCACTTATTTTGTGGCAAAATTTCAGAAATTTCACTTATTTTAGGGAAAAAAAGCAGAAATTTCCCTTATTTTGGGGCAAAATTGCAGAAATTTTACTTATTTCAGGGTAATAAGTCAGATATTTCCCTTATTTTGGGGCAAAAATAAGAGAAATTCCCTTTGTTTTGAGGGAAAAAGACAGAAATTCCACTTATTTAGAGGCAAAAAGGCAGAAATTCCCCTTATTTTGGAGCAAAAATGAAGAAATTTTCCTTATATGGCAAAAAGGTATGCATCCCCATTATTTTCGGGCAAAAAGGCAGAAATTCCCCGTATTTTGGAGCAAAATTACAGAAATTCCTCTAATTTTGGGGCAAAAGGCAGAAATTCCCTTTATTTTGGGCCAAAAAACAGAAATTCCCTTTATTTTGAGGCAAAATTCCAGAAATTTTTTTTATTTTGGAGCAAAATTGCAGGAATTTACCTTATTTTGGGGCAAAATTGCAGAAATTTCCCTTATTTGGTGCAAAATTGCAGAAATTTCACTTATTTTTAGGTAAAAAAGCTGAAATTTTCTTTATTTTGGGTCAAAAAGGAAGAAATCCCCTTATTTTGGGGTAAAATTGAAGAAATTTCCCTTATTATGGGGAACAATTGCAGAAATTTCCCTTATATTGGGGCAAAATTGCAGAAATTTCACTTATTTCAGAGAAAAAAAGCAAAAATTTTTTTTATATTGGGGCAAAAAGGCAGAAATTCCCATTATTTTGAGGCAAAAAGGCAGTAATTCACCATATTTTGGGGTAAAATTGCAGAAATTTCAAATATTTCAGGGCAAAAATGCAGAAATTTCCTTTATTTTGGGGCAAAATTGCAGAAATTTCACTTATTTCAGGGTAATAAGTAAGAAATTCTCCTTATTTTCGGGCAAAAATGCAGAAATTCCCTGTATTTTGGGGCAAAATTGCAGAAATTCCTTTAATTGTAGGGAAAAAATGCAGAAATTCTCTATATGTTGGGGCAAAAAGACAGAAATTCTTTTTATTTTGGGGCAATACTCTTAAATTCCACATATTTTGGGGCAAAATTCCAGAAATTTCCCTTATTTTGGGGCAAAATTGCAAAAATTCCACTTATTTTGGGGCAAATTCCAGAAATTTCCCTTATTTTGGGGCAAAAGGCAGAAATTCCTAATATTTTGTGGCAAAAATGCAAAAATTCCCCTTATTTTGAGGTAAAAAGGCTGAAATTCCCCTTATTTGGGGGCAAAAAGGCAGAAATTTCCCTTATTTTGAGGCAAAATTGCAGAAATTTCACTTATTTCAGGGTAATAAGTCAGAAATTCCCCTTATTTTGGGGCAAAAAAGACAGAAATTTCCTTTGTTTTGAGGGAAAAAGACAGAAATTCCACTTATTTAGGGGCGAAAAGTCAGAAATTCCCCTTATATTTTAGCAAAAATGAAGAAATTTCCCTTTTTATGGCAAAAATATATGCATTCCCATTTTTTTTCTGGCAAAAAGGCAGAAATTCTCCGTATTTTGGAGCAAAAGTGCAAAAATTCCCCTAATTGTGGGGCAAAATGGCAGAAATTCCCTATATGGTGGGGCAAAAAGACAGAAATTCTCCTTATTTTGGGGCAAAACTCAGAAATTCCACTTATTTTGGGGCAAAATTCTAGAAATTTCCCATATTTTGGAGCAAAATTGCAGAAATTTCACTTATTTTGGGGCAAAATTGCAGAAATTTTACTTATTTCAGGGGAAAAAGACAGAAATTTTCTTATTTTGTGGCAAAAATGCAGAAATTCTTAATATTTTGTGGCAAAAATGCAAAAATTCCTCTTATTTTGAGGTAAAAAGGCTGAAATTCCTTTTATTTGGGGGCAAAAAGGCAGAAATTTCCCTTATTTTGGGGCAAAAAGACAGAAATTCCCCTTATTTTGTGGCAAAAAAGCAGAAATTTCTTTTATTTTGGGGCAAAATTGCAGAAATTTCACTTATTTCAGGGCATAATTCAAAATTTTCTTTTATTTTGGGGCAAAAGACAGAAATTCCGTTTATTTTTGGGTAAAAAGTTCGAAATTTCTCTTATTTTGAGGTAAAAATGCAGAAATTCCTCTTATTTCGGGGCAAAAATGAAGAAATTTTCCTTTTTTGTGGCAAAAGGTATACATTCCTTTTACTTTCGGGATAAAAAGCAGAAATTCCCCGTATTTTGAAGCAAAATTGCAGAAATTCTCATAATTTTTGGGCAAAAATGCAGAAATTCTCCTTATTTTGGGGCAAAAAGACAGAAAATCTCCTTTTTTAGGGAGCAAACCGTCAG
This sequence comes from Micromys minutus, assembly GCF_963924665.1. NCBI lineage: Eukaryota > Metazoa > Chordata > Mammalia > Rodentia > Muridae > Micromys > Micromys minutus. Next base: position 1,726,387 of record NW_027667133.1, on the reverse strand, counting down.
AAAATCCCCTTATTTTGGGGCAAAATTGCAGAAATTTCCTTTACATTGGGACAAAATAGCAGAAATTTTCCTTATATTTGGCTAAAATTGCAGAAATTTCACTTATTTTGTGGCAAAATTTCAGAAATTTCACTTATTTTAGGGAAAAAAGGCAGAAATTTCCCTTATTTTGGGGCAAAATTGCAGAAATTTTACTTATTTCAGGGTAATAAGTCAGATATTTCCCTTATTTTGGGGCAAAAATAAGAGAAATTCCCTTTGTTTTGAGGGAAAAAGACAGAAATTCCACTTATTTAGAGGCAAAAAGGCAGAAATTCACTTTATTTTGGAGCAAAAATGAAGAAATTTTCCTTATATGGCAAAAAGGTATGCATCCCCATTATTTTCGGGCAAAAAGGCAGAAATTCCCCGTATTTTGGAGCAAAATTACAGAAATTCCTCTAATTTTGGGGCAAAAGGCAGAAATTCCCTTTATTTTGGGCCAAAAAACAGAAATCCCTTTATTTTGAGGCAAAATTCCAGAAATTTTTTTTTATTTTGGAGCAAAATTGCAGGAATTTACCTTATTTTGGGGCAAAATTGCAGAAATTTCCCTTATTTGGTGCAAAATTGCAGAAATTTCACTTATTTTTAGGTAAAAAAGCTGAAATTTTCTTTATTTTGGGTCAAAAAGGAAGAAATCCCCTTATTTTGGGGTAAAATTGAAGAAATTTCCCTTATTATGGGGAACAATTGCAGAAATTTCCCTTATATTGGGGCAAAATTGCAGAAATTTCACTTATTTCAGAGAAAAAAAGCAAAAATTTTTTTTATATTGGGGCAAAAAGGCAGAAATTCCCATTATTTTGAGGCAAAAAGGCAGTAATTCACCATATTTTGGGGTAAAATTGCAGAAATTTCAAATATTTCAGGGCAAAAATGCAGAAATTTCCTTTATTTTGGGGCAAAATTGCAGAAATTTCACTTATTTCAGGGTAATAAGTAAGAAATTCTCCTTATTTTCGGGCAAAAATGCAGAAATTCCCTGTATTTTGGGGCAAAATTGCAGAAATTCCTTTAATTGTAGGGAAAAAATGCAGAAATTCTCTATATGTTGGGGCAAAAAGACAGAAATTCTTTTTATTTTGGGGCAATACTCTTAAATTCCACATATTTTGGGGCAAAATTCCAGAAATTTCCCTTATTTTGGGGCAAAATTGCAAAAATTCCACTTATTTTGGGGCAAATTCCAGAAATTTCCCTTATTTTGGGGCAAAAGGCAGAAATTCCTAATATTTTGTGGCAAAAATGCAAAAATTCCCCTTATTTTGAGGTAAAAAGGCTGAAATTCCCCTTATTTGGGGGCAAAAAGGCAGAAATTTCCCTTATTTTGAGGCAAAATTGCAGAAATTTCACTTATTTCAGGGTAATAAGTCAGAAATTCCCCTTATTTTGGGGCAAAAAAGACAGAAATTTCCTTTGTTTTGAGGGAAAAAGACAGAAATTCCACTTATTTAGGGGCGAAAAGTCAGAAATTCCCCTTATATTTTAGCAAAAATGAAGAAATTTCCCTTTTTATGGCAAAAATATATGCATTCCCATTATTTTCTGGCAAAAAGGCAGAAATTCTCCGTATTTTGGAGCAAAAGTGCAAAAATTCCCCTAATTGTGGGGCAAAATGGCAGAAATTCCCTATATGGTGGGGCAAAAAGACAGAAATTCTCCTTATTTTGGGGCAAAACTCAGAAATTCCACTTATTTTGGGGCAAAATTCTAGAAATTTCCCATATTTTGGAGCAAAATTGCAGAAATTTCACTTATTTTGGGGCAAAATTGCAGAAATTTTACTTATTTCAGGGGAAAAAGACAGAAATTTTCTTATTTTGTGGCAAAAATGCAGAAATTCTTAATATTTTGTGGCAAAAATGCAAAAATTCCTCTTATTTTGAGGTAAAAAGGCTGAAATTCCTTTTATTTGTGGGCAAAAAGGCAGAAATTTCCCTTATTTTGGGGCAAAAAGACAGAAATTCCCCTTATTTTGTGGCAAAAAAGCAGAAATTTCTTTTATTTTGGGGCAAAATTGCAGAAATTTCACTTATTTCAGGGCATAATTCAAAATTTTCTTTTATTTTGGGGCAAAAGACAGAAATTCCGTTTATTTTTGGGTAAAAAGTTCGAAATTTCTCTTATTTTGAGGTAAAAATGCAGAAATTCCTCTTATTTCTGGGCAAAAATGAAGAAATTTTCCTTTTTTGTGGCAAAAGGTATACATTCCTTTTACTTTCGGGATAAAAAGCAGAAATTCCCCGTATTTTGAAGCAAAATTGCAGAAATTCTCATAATTTTTGGGCAAAAATGCAGAAATTCTCCTTATTTTGGGGCAAAAAGACAGAAAATCTCCTTTTTTAGGGAGCAAACCGTCAGAAAATCCCCTTATTTTGGGGCAAAATTGCAGAAATTTCCTTTACATTGGGACAAAATAGCAGAAATTTTCCTTATATTTGGGCAAAATTGCAGAAATTTCACTTATTTTGTGGCAAAATTTCAGAAATTTCACTTATTTTAGGGAAAAAAGGCAGAAATTTCCCTTATTTTGGGGCAAAATTGCAGAAATTTTACTTATTTCAGGGTAATAAGTCAGATATTTCCCTTATTTTGGGGCAAAAATAAGAGAAATTCCCTTTGTTTTGAGGGAAAAAGACAGAAATTCCACTTATTTAGAGGCAAAAAGGCAGAAATTCCCCTTATTTTGGAGCAAAAATGAAGAAATTTTCCTTATATGGCAAAAAGGTATGCATCCCCATTATTTTCGGGCAAAAAGGCAGAAATTCCCCGTATTTTGGAGCAAAATTACAGAAATTCCTCTAATTTTGGGGCAAAAGGCAGAAATTCCCTTTATTTTGGGCCAAAAAACAGAAATTCCCTTTATTTTGAGGCAAAATTCCAGAAATTTTTTTTATTTTGGAGCAAAATTGCAGGAATGTACCTTATTTTGGGGTAAAATTGCAGAAATTTCCCTTATTTGGTGCAAAATTGCAGAAATTTCACTTATTTTTAGGTAAAAAAGCTGAAATTTCCTTTATTTTGGGTCAAAAAGGTAGAAATCCCCTTATTTTGGGGTAAAATTGAAGAAATTTCCCTTATTATGGGAAAAAATTGCAGAAATTTCCCTTATATTGGGGCAAAATTGCAGAAATTTCACTTATTTCAGAGAAAAAAAGCAAAAATTTTTTTTATATTGGGGCAAAAAGGCAGAAATTCCCATTATTTTGAGGCAAAAAGGCAGTAATTCACCATATTTTGGGGTAAAATTGCAGAAATTTCATATATTTCAGGGCAAAAATGCAGAAATTTCCTTTATTTTGGGGCAAAATTGCAGAAATTTCACTTATTTCAGGGTAATAAGTAAGAAATTCTCCTTATTTTCGGGCAAAAATGCAGAAATTCCCTGTATTTTGGGGCAAAATTGCAGAAATTCCTTTAATTGTAGGGCAAAAATGCAGAAATTCTCTATATGTTGGGGCAAAAAGACAGAAATTCTTTTTATTTTGGGGCAATACTCTTAAATTCCACATATTTTGGGGCAAAATTCCAGAAATTTCCCTTATTTTGGGGCAAAATTGCAAAAATTCCACTTATTTAGGGGCAAATTCCAGAAATTTCCCTAATTTTGGGGCAAAAGGCAGAAATTCCTAATATTTTGTGGCAAAAATGCAAAAATTCCCCTTATTTTGAGGTAAAAAAGCTGAAATTCCCCTTATTTGGGGGCAAAAAGGCAGAAATTTCCCTTATTTTGAGGCAAAATTGCAGAAATTTCACTTATTTCAGCGTAATAAGTCAGAAATTCCCCTTATTTTGGGGCAAAAAAGACAGAAATTTCCTTTGTTTTGAGGGAAAAAGACAGAAATTCCACTTATTTAGGGGCAAAAAGTCAGAAATTCCCCTTATATTTTAGCAAAAATGAAGAAATTTCCCTTTTTATGGCAAAAATATATGCATTCCCATTATTTTCTGGCAAAAAGGCAGAAATTCTCCGTATTTTGGAGCAAAAGTGCAAAAATTCCCCTAATTGTGGGGCAAAATGGCAGAAATTCCCTATATGGTGGGGCAAAAAGACAGAAATTCTCCTTATTTTGGGGCAAAACTCAGAAATTCCACTTATTTTGGGGCAAAATTCTAGAAATTTCCCATATTTTGGAGCAAAATTGCAGAAATTTCACTTATTTTGGGGCAAAATTGCAGAAATTTTACTTATTTCAGGGGAAAAAGACAGAAATTTTCTTATTTTGTGGCAAAAATGCAGAAATTCTTAATATTTTGTGGCAAAAATGCAAAAATTCCTCTTATTTTGAGGTAAAAAGGCTGAAATTCCTTTTATTTGGGGGCAAAAAGGCAGAAATTCCCCTTATTTTGTGGCAAAAAAGCAGAAATTTCTTTTATTTTGGGGCAAAATTGCAGAAATTTCACTTATTTCAGGGCATAATTCAAAAATTCCTTTTATTTTGGGGCAAAAGACAGAAATTCCGTTTATTTTTGGGTAAAAAGTTCGAAATTTCTTTTATTTTGAGGTAAAAATGCAGAAATTCCTCTTATTTCGGGGCAAAAATGAAGAAATTTTCCTTTTTTGTGGCAAAAGGTATACATTCCTTTTACTTTCGGGATAAAAAGCAGAAATTCCCCGTATTTTGAAGCAAAATTGCAGAAATTCTCATAATTTTTGGGCAAAAATGCAGAAATTCTCCTTATTTTGGGGCAAAAAGACAGAAAATCTCCTTTTTTCGGGAGCAAACCGTCAGAAATTCCCCTTATTTTGGGGCAAAATTGCAGAAATTTCCTTTACATTGGGGCAAAATAGCAGAAATTTTCCTTATTTTCGGGCAAAATTGCAGAAATTTCACTTATTTTGTGGCAAAATTTCAGAAATTTCACTTATTTTAGGGAAAAAAAGCAGAAATTTCCCTTATTTTGGGGCAAAATTGCAGAAATTTCATTTATTTCAGGGTAATAAGTCAGATATTTCCCTTTATTTTGGGCCAAAAAACAGAAATTCCCTTTATTTTGAGGCAAAATTCCAGAAATTTTTTTTTTATTTTGGAGCAAAATTTCAGGAATTTACCTTATTTTGGGGCAAAATTGCAGAAATTTCCCTTATTTGGTGCAAAATTGCAGAAATTTCACTTATTTTTAGGTAAAAAAGCTGAAATTTCCTTTATTTTGGGGCAAAAAGGAAGAAATCCCCTTATTTTGGGGTAAAATTGCATAAATTTCCCTTATTATGAAGAAAAATTGCAGAAATTTCCCTTATATTGGGGCAAAATTGCAGAAATTTCACTTATTTCAGAGAAAAAAAGCAAAAATTTTTTTTTATATTGGGGCAAAAAGGCAGAAATTCCCATTATTTTGGGGCAAAAAGGCAGAAATTTACAATATTTTGGGGTAAAATTGCAGAAATTTCATATATTTCAGGGCAAAAATGCAGAAATTTCTTTTATTTTGGGGCAAAATTGCAGAAATTTCACTTATTTCAGGGTAATAAGTAAGAAATTCCCCTTATTTTTGGGCAAAAAGACAGAAATTTCGTTTATTTTTGGAAAAAAGGCAGAAATTGCACTTATTTTGAGTCAAAAAGGTAGAAAATTCCCTTAATTTGGGGCAAAAATGAAAAAATTCCTTTTTTTATGGCAACAATATATACATTCCCTTTATTTTCGGGCAAAAAGGCAGAAATTCCTCGTATTTTGGAGCAAAATTACAGAAATTCCTCTAATTTTGTTGCAAAAAGGCAGAAATTCCCCTCATTTTGGGGAAAAACTGCAGAAATTTCACTTATTTCGCGGCTAAATGGCAGAAATTCCCCTTATTTTCGGCGAAAAAGGCAAAAAATCCCCGTATTTTGGAGCAAAATTGAAGAAATTCACTTAATTTTGGGGTAAAAAATACAGTAATTTTCTTTATTTTGTGGCAAAAAGGCATAAATTCTCCTTATTTTGAGGCAAAAGGCAGAAATTACTTTTATTTTAGGGCAAAATTGCAGAAATTTCCCGTATTTGGGGGCAAAAAAACAGAAATTCCTCTTATTTTGTTGCAAAATTGCAGAAATTTCCCTTATTATGGGGAAAAATTGCAGAAATTTCCCTTATTTTAGGACAAAATTGCAGAAATTTCACTTATTTCAGAGAAAAAAAGCAAAATTTTTTTTATTTTGGGGCAAAAAGGCAGAAATTCCCATTATTTTGGGGCAAAAAGGCAGAAATTCACCTTATTTTGGGGTAAAATTGCAGAAATTTCACATATTTCAGGGCAAAAAGGCAGAAATTCCCCTTATTTTAGGGCAAAAAGGCAGAAATTCCCCTTATTTTGGGATAAAATTGCAGATATTTCCCTTATTTGGGGGCAAAAAGGCAGTAAATCCCATTAATTTTGGGTAAAAAGTCAGAAATTCCTTGTATTTTGGAGCAAAATTGCAGAAATTCCCCAAATATTGGGGCAAAAATGCAGAAATTCCCTTTATTTGGGGCAAAAAAGCAGAAGTTCCTTTTATTTTCAGGAAAAGAGGCAGAAATTCCCTGTATTTTGAAGCAAAATTGCAGAATCTCCCCTAATATTGGGGCAAAAAGGCAGAAATTTTCTATATTTTGGGGCAAAAATACAGAAATTCTCCTTATTTTGGGGCAAAAATCAGAAATTTCCCTTATTTTGGGGCAAAATTTTAGAAATTTCATTTATTTTGTTACAGACTTGCAGAAATTTTTCTTATTTGGGGGCAAAAATGCAGAAATTCCCCATATTTTGGTGCACTAAGCTGAAATTCCCCTTATTTTGAGGTAAAATCCTGAAATTCCCCACATTTTGGGGCAAAAAGGCAGAAATTCCCCACATTTTGGGGCAAGAAGGCACAAATTTCCCTTATTGTTGGGCAAAATTGCAGGAATTTCATTTATTTCAGGACAAAAAGTCAGAAATTCCTTTTATTTTGGGGCAAAAAGCAGAAATTTCTTATATTTTGATACAAAATTGTAGAAATTTTCCTTATTTTGGAACAAAAAGGCAGAAATTACCCATATTTTGGGGCAAAAGGCAGAAATTCCCCTTATTTTGAGGTAAAAAGGCTGAAATTCCCGTTATTTTGGGGCAAAAAGGCAGAAAATCCCTTTACTTTGTGGCAAAAAGGCAGAAATTCCCGTTAATTGGGGCAGAAAAGCAGAAATTTTCCTTATTTAAGGGCAAAAGGGCAGAAATTCCCCATATATTGTGGCAAAGAAGCAGAAATTCCCCTTATTTGGAGGTAAAATGCTGAAATTCCCCTTATTTTTGGGCAAAAAGGCAGAAATTCTTATTATTTTGGGGCAAAATTGCAGAAATTTCAATTATTTCAGGGCAAAAAGTCAGAAATTTGCCTTCTTTTGGGGCAAAAAGAAGAAATTCCCCTAATTTTGGGGCCAAAAACAGAAATTCCCCTTATTTTGGGGTAAAATTGCAGAAATTTCAAATATTTCAGGGCAAAAAGGGAGAAATTCCACTTTATTTCGGGAAATAACGCAGAAATTCCCCGTATTTTAAAGCTAAATTTCAGAAATTTCTTTTATATTGGTTCAAAAATGCAGAAATTCCCTTTATTTTTGTGCAATAAGGCAGATTTTCCCGTATTTTGAAGCAAAATTGCACATATTCCCCTAATATTGAGGGAAAATGCAGAAATTCACATTATTTTGGGGCAAAAAGACAGAAATTCTTTTTATTTCTGGGCAAAAAGTCAAAAATTCCCCTTACTTTGGGGCAAAATTGCAGAAATTTCCTTTATTTTGGGGATAAATTGCAGAAATTTCTCTTAATTTGGGGCAAAATTGCAGAAATTTCACTTATTTCAGAGAAAAAAAACAGAAATTTCTATTATTTTGGGGCAAAAAGGCAGAAAATTCTTTTATTTTTGTACAAAATTGCAGAAATTTTTATTTATTTTGGGGCAAAAATGCAGAAATTTCCATTATTTTGGGGCAAAATTGAAGAAATTTCACTTATTTCAGGGCAAAATAAAAAATTCCTTATATTTGGGGCAAAAAGACAGAAATTCCGTTAATTATTGGGTAAAAAGGCAGAAATTTCCCTTATTATGAGGTAAAAAGGCAGAAATTCCTCTTATTTTGGGGCAAAAATGAAGAAATATCCCTTTTTTGTGGCAAAAGTTATATATTCCCCTTATTTTCGGGCAAAAAAGCAGAAATTCCCCATATTTTGGAGCACAATTGCAGAAAATCCTTTAATAGTGGGGCAAAAAGGCAGAAATTCTCTATATGTTGGGGCAAAAAGACAGAAATTCTTCTTATTTTGGGGCAAAACTCAGAAATACCACTTATATTGGGTCAAAATTTCAGAAATTTCCCTTATTTTGGGGCAAAAAAGCAGAAATTTCACTTATTTTGAGGCAAAATTGCAAGAATTTCACAAATTTCAGGGAAAAAAGGCAGAAATTTTCCTTATTTTGGGGCAAAAATGCAGAAATTCTTAATATTTTGTGGCAAAAATGCAGAAATTCCCCTTATTTTGAGGTAAAAAGGCTGAAATTTCCCTTATTTGGGGGCAAAAAGGTAGAAATTTCCCTTATTTTAGGGCAAAATTGCAGAAATATCACTTATTTAAGGGTAATTAGTCAAAAATTCCTCTTATTTTGGGGCAAAAAAGACAAAAATTCTTTTTGTTTTGGGGGGAAAAGACAGAAATTCCACTTATTTAGAGGCAAAAAGGCAGAAATTTCACTTATTTTGGAGCAAAAATGAAGATATTTCCAATTTTTTGGCAAAAAGGTATGAATTTCCCTTATTTTCGGGCAAAAAGGCAGAAATTCCCTGTATTTTGGAGCAAAATTGCAGTAAGTCCCCTAATTTGGGGGCAAAAAAGCAGAAATTCCCTATATGTTGGGACAAAAAGACAGAAATTCTCCTTATTTTGGGGCAAAACTCAGAAATTCCACTTATTTTGGGGCAAAATTGCAGGAATTTACCTTATTTTGGGGCAAAATTGCAGAAATTTTTCTTATTTGGGGCAAAATTGCAGAACTTTCACTTATTTTCAGGTAAAAAGGCTGAAATTTGCTTTATTTTTGGGCAAAAAGGAAGAAATTCCCTTTATTTTGCGGCAAAATTGCAGAAATTTTTCTTATTTTGGGGCAAAAAGGCAGAAATTTCTTATATTTTGGGGCAAAAATGCAGAAATTCCTTTTATTTTGAGGTAATAAGGCTGAAATTCCCCTTATTTTGAGGTAATAAGGCTGAAATTCCCCTTATTTTGGGGCAAAAAGCAGAAATTCCCCTTATTTTGGGGTAAAATTGCAGAAATTTCAAATATTTCAAGGCAAAATGGCAGAAATTTTTTTTATTTTGGGGCAAAAAGATGAAATCCCTAATTTTTGGCTAAAATTGCAGAAATTTCACTTATTTCTGGACAAAAAGGCAGAAATTCCACTTAATTTCGGGCAAAAAGGCAGAAATGACCTGTATTTTGGAGCAAAATTGCAGAAATTCCCCTAATTTTGGTGGAAAAATGCAGAAATTCCCTTTATTTTGGGGGCAAGAAGTAAGAAATTCCCCATATTTTGTTGCAAAAAGGCTGAAATTTCCCTTATTTTGAGGTAAAATGCTAAAATTTCCCATATTTTGGAGCAAAAGGCAGAAATTCCCCTCATTTTGGGGCAAAAAGGCACAAATTTCCCTTCTTTTCGGGCAAAATTGCAGGAATTTCATTTATTTCAGTGCAAAAAGTCAGAAATTCCTTATATTTTGGGGCAAAAAGCAGAAATTTCTTTTATTATGGTACAAAATTGAAGAAATTTTTTTTTATTTTGGAAGAAAAAGGCAGAAATTACCCATATTTTGGGGCAAAAGGCAGAAATTCCCCTTATTTTGAGGTAAAAAGGCTGTAATTCCCGTTATTTTTGGGCAAAAAGGCAGAAATTCCCTTTACTTTGTGGCAAAAAGGCAGAAATTTTCATTAATTGGGGCAGAAAAGCAGAAATTTTCCTTAAATAAGGACAATAGGGCAGAAATTCCCCATATTTTGTGGCAAAAAGGCAGAAATTCCCCTTATTTGGAGGTAAAATGCTGAAATTCCCCTTATTTTTGGGCAAAAAGTCAGAAATTCTTATTATTTAGGGGCAAAATTGCAGAAATTTCAATTATTTCAGGGCAAAAAGTCAGAAATTTGCCTTATTTTGGGGCAAAAAGCAGAAATTCCCCTAATTTTGGGGCCAAAAACAGAAATTCCCCTTATTTTGGGGTAAAATTGCAGAAATTTCAAATATTTCAGGGCAAAAAGTCAGAAATTCCACTTTATTTCGGGCAATAACGCAGAAATTCCCCGTACTTTAAAGCTAAATTTCAGAAATTCTCCTTATATTGGTGCAAAAATGCAGAAATTTCTTTATTTTTGTGCAATAAGGCAGATTTCCCTGTATTTTGAAGCAAAATTGCACATATTCCCCTAATATTGAGGGAAAATGCAGAAATTCACATTATTTTGGGGCAAAAAGACAAAAATTCTTTTTATTTCAGGGCAAAAAGTCAAAAATTCCCCTTATTTTGGAGCAAAATTGCAGAAATTTCCTTTATTTTGGAGCAAAATTGCAGAAATTTCACTTATTTCAGGGAAAAAACACAGAAATCTCTCTTATTTTGGGGCAAAAAGACAGAAATTTCTTTTATTTTGGTACAAAATTGCAAAAATTTTCTTTATTTTGGGGCAAAAATGCAGAAATTCCCAATTTTTTGGAGCCAAAAGGCAGAGATTCCCCTTAGTATTAGGTTAAATGCTGAAATTCCCCTTATTTTGGGGCAAAAAGACAGAAATTCCCTTTATTTTGTGGCAAAAAGGCAGAAATTTCCCTTATTTTGGGGCAAAATTGCAGAAATTTCACTTATTTCAGGGCAAATTTCAAAAATTCCTTATATTTTGGGGCAAAAAGATAGAAATTCCGTTTATTTTTGGGTAAAAAGACAAAAATTTCACTTATTTTGAGGTAAGAAGGCAGAAATTCCTCTTATTTTGGGGCAAAAATGAAGAAATTTCCCTTTTTTGTGGCAAAAGGTATACATTCCCCTTATTTTCGGGCAAAAAAGCAGAAATTCCCTGTACTTTGGAGCACAATTGCAGAAAATCCCCTAATTGTGGGGCAAAAAGGCAGAAATTCTCTATATGTTGGGGCAGAAAGACAGTAATTCTTCTTATTTTGGGGCAAAACTCAGAAATTCTACTTATTTTGGGTCAAAATTCCAGAAATTTTCCTTATTTTTGGGGCAAAATTGCAGAAATCTCACATATTTTGGGGTAAAATTGCAGAAATTTCACTAATTTCAGGGAAAAAAGCAGAAATTTTTTTTATTTTGGGGCAAAAATGCAGAAATTCTTAATATTTTGTGGCAAAATTCAGAAATTCCTCTTATTTTGAGGTAAAAAGGCTGAAATTTCCCTTATTTGGGGGCAAAAAGGCAGAAATTTCCCTTATTTTGGGGCAAAATTGCAGAAATTTCACTTATTTCAGGGTAATAAGTCAGAAATTCCTCTTATTTTGGGGCAAAAAAGACAGAAATTCCCTTTGTTTTGGGAAAAAAAGACAGAAATTGCACTTACATATTGGCAAAAAGGCAGAAATTCCCCTTATTTTGGAGCAAAAATGAAAAAATTTCCCTTTTTTATGGCAAAAAGGTATAAATTCCCCTTATTTCCGGGCAAAAAGGCAGAAATTCCCCGTATTTTGGAGCAAAATTGCAGAAAGTCCCCTAATTGTGGGGCAAAAAGGCAGAAATTCCCTATATGTTGGGGCAAAAATTAAGAAATTCTTTTTATTTTGGGGCAAAACTCAGAATTTCCACTTATTTTGGGGCAAAATTGCAGGAATTTACCTTATTTTGGGGCAAAATTGCAGAAATTTCCCTTTTTGGTGCAAAATTGCAGAAATTTCACTTATTTCAGAGTAATAAGTCAGAAATTCCCCTTATTTTGGGGCAAAAAATACAGAAATTCCCTTTGTCTTGGGGGAAAAAGACAGAAATTCCACTTATTTAGAGGCAAAAGGCAGAAATTCCTTTTATTTTGGGGCAAAAATGAAGAAATTTCCTTTTCTTATGGCAAAAAGTTATGCACTCCCCTTATTTTCGGGCAAAAAGGCAGAAATTCCCCGTATTTTGGAGCAAAATAGCAGAAATTCTCCTTATTTTGAGATAAAAAATCTGATATTCCCCTTATTTGGGGGCAAAAGCAGAAATTCTCCTTATTTTGGGGCAAAATTTAAGAAATTTCACTTATTTCAGGGTAATAAGTCAGAAATTGCCCTTATTTTGAGGCAAAAAGTACAGAAATTCCCTTTGTATTGGGGGAAAAAGACAGAAATTCCACTTATTTAGAGGCAAAAAGGCAGAAATTCCCCTTATTTTTGGGCAAAAATGAAGAAATTTCCTTTTTTTAAGGCAAAAAGGTATGCATTCCCCTTATTTTCGGGCAAAAATGCAGATATTCCCCGTATTTTGGAGCAAAATTGCAGAAATTACCCTAATTTTAGAGCAAAAGGCAGAAATTCCCTTTATTTTGGGGCAAAAATCAGAAATTCCCCTTATTTTGTGCCAAAATTGCAGTAATGTCACATATTTTCAGGTAAAAAGGCTGAAATTTCCTTTATTTTGGGGCAAAAAGGGAGAAATTCCCCTTCTTTTGGGGCAAAATTGCAGAAATTTTCCTTATTTTGGGGCAAAAAGCAGAAATTCCTTATATTTTGGGGCAAAAAGGCAGAAATTCCCCTTACTTTGAGGTAATAAAACTGAAATTCCCCTTATTTTGGGGCAAAAAGGCAGAACTTCTTTTTATTTGGTGGTAAAATTGCAGAAATTTCAAATATTTCAGGGCAAAATGGCAGAAAGTCCCCTTATTTTGAGGCAAAAAGATAAAATCCCTAATTTTTGGCTAAAATTGCAGATATTTTACTTATTTCGGGACAAAAAGGCAGAAATTCCACTTAGTTTCAGGCAAAAAGGCAGAAATGACCTGTATTTTGGAGCAAAAAGCCTGAAATTCCCCTTATTTTGAGGTAAAATTCTTAAATTCCTCATATTTTGGGGCAAAAGGCAGAAATTCCCCTCATTTTGGGGCAAAAGGCACAAATTTCCCTTATTTTCGGGCAAAATTGTAGAAATTTCATTTATTTCAGAATAAAAAGTCAGAAATTCATCTTATTTTGGGGCAAAAAGCAGTAATTTCTTTTATTATGGTACAAAATTGAAGAAATTTTCTTTATTTTAGAACAAAAAGGCAGAAATTCCCCATATTTTGGGGCAAAATGCATAAATTCTCCTTATTTAAAGGTGAAATGCAGAAATTCCCCTAATATTTGGGAAAAATGCAGAAATTCCCTTTATTTTTTGGCTAAAAGGCAGAAATTCCCCGTATTTTGAAGAAAAAATTGCAGAAATTCTCAAATTTTAGGGCAAAAAGGCTAAAATTCTCCTTATTTTGGTGCAAAAAGAAATAAAATCTCCATTTTTCGAGTGCAAAAATGCAGAAATTCCCCTTATTTGGGGAAAAATTGCAGAAATTTCCTTTACTTTGGGGCAAAATTGCAGAAATTTCCCTTATTTTGGGGCAAAATTCCAAAAATTTCACGTATTTCAGAGAAAAAAGGCAGAAATTTCTCTTATTTTGGGGCAAAAAGGCAGAAATTTCTTTTATTTTGGTACAAAATTACAGAAATTTTACTTTTTGGGGCAAAAAGGCAGAAATTTTCCATTTTTGGGGGCAAAAGGCAGAAATTCCCCTTATTTGAAGGAAAAAAGGCTGAAATTCCCCTTATTTTGGGGCAAAAAGGCAGAAATTCCCCTTATTTTGGGGCAAAAAGACAGAAATTTTGTTTTTTTGGGGGGAAAAGTCAGAAATTGCACTTATTTTGAGTCAAAAGCGGAAAATCCCCTTATTTTGGGATAAAAATAATGAAATTTCCCTTTTTATGGCAAAAAGGTATACATTCCTTTTATTTTCGGGCAAAAAGGCAGAATTCCCAGAATTTTGGAGCAAAATTGCAGAAAATCCCCTTATTTTGGAGCAAAAAGGCAGAAATTCCCTTTATTGTGGGGAAAAACTGCAGAAATTTCACTTATTTCGCGGCAAAATGGCAGAAATTCCCCTTATTTTCAGCGAAAAAGGCAGAAAATGTCCGTATTTTGGAGCAAAATTGCAGAAATTCACCTAACTTTGGGGTAAAACATGCAGTAATTTTCTTTATTTTGTGGCAAAAAGGCAGAAATTCCCCTTATTTTGGGGCAAAAGGCAGAAATTTCCTTTATTTTAGGGCAAAATTGCAGAAATATCCCTTATTTAAGGACAAAAAACAGAAATTCCCTATATTTTGGGGCAAAATTGCAGAAAATTCCTTTATTATGGAGAAAAATTGAAGAAATTTCTTATATTTTAAGGCAAAATTGCAGAAATTTCACTTACTTCCGAGAAAAAAAGCAAAAATTTTTTTTATTTTGGGGCCAAAAGGCAGAAATTCATATTATTTTGGGGCAAAAAGGCAGAAATTCACCTTATTTTGGGGTAAAATTGCAGACATTTCACATATTTCAGGGCAAAAAGGCAGAAATTTCCCTTATTTGGGGGCAAAAAGGCAGAAATTCCTTTTATTTTGGGATAAAATTTCAGAAATTTCCTTTGTTTGAGGGCAAAAAGGCAGAAATTCCCCTCATTTTGGGGCAAAAAGGCACAAATTTCCCTTATTTTCGGGCAAAATTGCAGAAATTTAATTTATTTCAGGGCAAAAAGTCAGAAATTTGCCTTATTTTGGGGAAAAAGCAGAAATTCTTTTAATTTTGGGGACAAAAACAGAAATTCCCCTTATTTTGGGGTAAAATTGCAGAAATTTCAAATATTTCAGGGCAAAAAGTCAGAAATTAAACTTTATTTCGGGCAATAAGGCAGAAATTCCCCGTATTTTAGAGCAAAATTTAAGAAATTCCTCTTATATTGCTGCAAAAATGCAGAAATTCCCTATATTTTGGGGCTAATAGGCAGAAATTCCCCGTATTTTGAAGCAAAATTGCAGAAATTCTCAAATTTAGGGCAAAAAGGCTGAAATTCTTCTTATTTTGGTGCAAAAAGAAAGAAAATCTCCATTTTTCGAGTGCAAAAATTCAGAAATTCCCCTTATTTGGGGCAAAATTGCAGTAATTTCCTTTACTTTGGGGCAAAATTGCAGAAATTTCCCTTATTTTGGGGCAAAATTGCAGAAATTTCACGTATTTAAGAGAAAAAAGGCAGAAATTTCTCTTATTTTGGGGCAAAAAGGCAGAAATTTCTTTTATTTTGGTACAAAATTGCAGAAATTTTTCTTTTTGGGGCAAAAAGGCAGAAATTTTCCATTTTTGGGGGGCAAAAGTCAGAAATTCCTTTTATTTGAAGGAAAAAAGGCTGAAATTCCCCTTATTTTGGGGCAAAAAGGCAGAAATTCCCCTTATTTTGGGGCAAAAAGACAGAAATTTTGTTTTTTTGGGGGGAAAAGTCAGAAATTGCACTTATTTTGAGTCAAAAAGGCAGAAAATCCCCTTATTTTGGGGTAAAAATAATGAAATTTCCCTTTTTATGGCAAAAAGGTATACATTCCCTTTACTTTCGGGCAAAAAGGCAGAAATTCCCCGTATTTTGGAGCAAAATGGCAGAAAATCCCCTAATTTTGGGGCAAAAAGGCAGAAATTCCCTTTATTGTGGGGTAAAACTGCAGAAATTTCACTTATTTCGCGGCAAAATGGCAGAAATTCCCCTTATTTTCAGCGAAAAAGGCAGAAAATTCCCGTATTTTGGAGCAAAATTGCAGAAATTCACCTAATTTTGGGGTAAAATATGCAGTAATTTTCTTTGTTTTGGGGCAAAAAGCAGAAACTCCCCTTTTTTTGGGGCAAAAGGCAGAAATTCCTCTTGTTTTAGGGCAAAATTGCAGAAATATCCCTTATTTGGGGACAAAAAACAGAAATTCCCTTTATTTTGGAGCAAAATTGCAGAAAATTCCTTTATTATGGGGAAAAATTAGAGAAATTTCTTTTATTTTATGGCAAAATTGCAGAAATTTCACTTATTTCCGAAAAAAAAGCAAAAATTTTTCTTATTTTGGGGCCAAAAGGCAGAAATTCCCATTATTTTGGGGCAAAAAGGCAAAATTCACCTTATTTTGGGGTAAAATTGCAGACATTTCACATATTTCAGGGCAAAATGGCAGAAATTTCCCTTATTTGGGGGCAAAAAGGCAGAAATTCCTCTTATTTTAGGATAAAATTGCAGAAATTTCCCTTGTTTGGGGGCAAAAATGCAGAAAATCCCCTTAATTTCGGGCAAAAAAAAAAATTCCCCGTATTTTGGAGCAAAATTGCAGAAATTCCCCTAATATTGGGGCAAAAATGCAGAAATTCCCTTTTTTTGGGGCAAATCGGCAGAAGTTTTCCTTATTTTCGGGAAACGAGGCAGAAATTACCTGTATTTTGAAACAAAATTGCAGAAACTTTCCTAATTTTGGGGCAAAATGCAGAAATTCCCTTTATTTTGGGGCAAAAATACAGAAATTCTCCTTATTTCGGGGCAAAAATCAGAAATTTCCCTTATTTTGTGGCAAAATTTTAGACATTTCTTTTATTTTGGTACAGAATTGCAGATATTTTTTTTATTTTGTGGCAAAAAGGCAGAAATTCCCCATATTTTGGTGCAAAAAGGCTGAAATTTCCTTTATTTTGAGGTAAAATGCTGAAATTCCCCATATTTTGGGGCAAAAAGGCAGAAATTCCACTCATTTTGGGGCAAAAAGGCACAAATTTCCCTTATTTTCGGGCAAAATTGCAGAATATTCATTTATTTCAGGGCAAAAAGTCAGAAATTTGCCTTATTTTGGGGCAAAAAGCAGAAATTCTCCTAATTTTGGGGACAAAAACAGAAATTCCCATTATTTTGGGGTAAAATTGCAGAAATTTCAAATTTTTCAGGGCAAAAAGGCAGAAATTAATCTTTATTTCGGGCAATAAGGCAGAAATTCCCCGTATTTTAGAGCAAAATTTCAGAAATTCCCCTTATATTGGATCAGAAATGCAGAAATTTTCTTTATTTTGGGGCTAAAAGGCAGAAATTCCCCGAATTTTGAAGCAAAATTGCAGAAATTCTCAAATTTTAGAGCATAAAGGCTGAAATTCTCCTTATTTTGGTGCAAAAAGAAACAATATCTCCATTTTTCGAGGGCAAAAAGTCAGAAATTCCCCTTATTTGGGGCAAAATTGCAGTAATTTCCTTTACTTTGGGGCAAAATTGCAGAAATTTCCCTTTTTTTGGAGCAAAATTGCAGAAATTTCACGTATTTAAGAGAAAAAAGGCAGAAATTTCTCTTATTTTGGGGCAAAAAGGCAGAAATTTCTTTTATTTTGGTACAAAATTGCAGAAATTTTTCTTTTTGGGGCAAAAAGGCAGAAATTTTCCATTTTTGGGGGGCAAAAGGCAGAAATTCCTTTAATTTGAAGGAAAAAAGGCTGAAATTCCCCTTATTTTGGGGCAAAAAGGCAGAAATTCCCCTTATTTTGGGGCAAAAAGACAGAAATTTTGTTTTTTTGGGGGGAAAAGTCAGAAATTGCACTTATTTTGAGTCAAAAAGGCGGAAAATCCCCTTATTTTGGGGTAAAAATAATGAAATTTCCCTTTTTATGGCAAAAAGGTATACATTCCCTTTACTTTTGGGCAAAAAGGCAGAAATTCCCCGTATTTTGGAGCAAAATGGCAGAAAATCCCCTAATTTTGGGGCAAAAAGGCAGAAATTCCCTTTATTGTGGGGTAAAACTGCAGAAATTTCACTTATTTCGCGGCAAAATGGCAGAAATTCCCCTTATTTTCAGCGAAAAAGGCAGAAAATGCCCGTATTTTGGAACAAAATTGCAGAAATTCACCTAATTTTGGGGTAAAACATGCAGTAATTTTCTTTGTTTTGGGGCAAAAAGCAGAAATTCCCCTTATTTTGGGGCAAAAGGCAGAAATTCCCCTTACTTTAGGGCAAAATTTCAGAAATATCCCTTATTTCGGGACAAAAAACAGAAATTCCCTTTATTTTGGAGCAAAATTGCAGAAAATTCATTTATTATGGGGGAAAATTGGAGAAATTTCTTTTATTTTAAGGCAAAATTGCAGAAATTTCACTTATTTCCGAAAAAAAAGCAAAAATTTTTCTTATTTTGGGGCCAAAAGGCAGAAATTCCCATTATTTTGGGGCAAAAAGGCAAAATTCACCTTATTTTGGGGTAAAATAGCAGACATTTCACATATTTCAGGGCAAAATGGCAGAAATTTCCCTTATTTGGGGGCAAAAAGGCAGAAATTCCTCTTATTTTAGGATAAAATTGCAGAAATTTCCTTTGTTTGGGGGCAAATAGGCAGAAAATCCCCTTAGTTTCGGGCAAAAAAAAAATTCCCCGTATTTTGGAGCAAAATTGCAGAAATTCCCCTAATATTGGGGCAAAAATGCAGAAATTCCCTTTTTTTGGGGCAAATCGGCAGAAGTTTTCCTTATTTTCGGGAAACGAGGCAGAAATTCCCTGTATTTTGAAACAAAATTGCAGAAACTTTCCTAATTTTGGGGCAAAAAGGCAGAAATTCCCTTTATTTTGGGGCAAAAATACAGAAATTCTCCTTATTTCGGGGCAAAAATCAGAAATTTCCCTTATTTTGTGGCAAAATTTTAGACATTTCTTTTATTTTGGTACAGAATTGCAGATATTTTTTTTATTTTGTGGCAAAAAGGCAGAAATTCCCCATATTTTGGTGCAAAAAGGCTGAAATTTCTTTTATTTTGAGGTAAAATGCTGAAATTCCCCATATTTTGGGGCAAAAAGGCAGAAATTCCACTCATTTTGGGGCAAAAAAGCACAAATTCCCTTATTTTCGGGCAAAATTGCAGAATATTCATTTATTTCAGGGCAAAAAGTCAGAAATTTGCCTTATTTTGGGGCAAAAAGCAGAAATTCTCCTAATTTTGGGGACAAAAACAGAAATTCCCATTATTTTGGGGTAAAATTGCAGAAATTTCAAATATTTCAGGACAAAAAGGCAGAAATTAATCTTTATTTCGGGCAATAAGGCAGAAATTCCCCGTATTTTAGAGCAAAATTTCAGAAATTCCCCTTATATTGGTGCAAAAATGCAGAAATTTTCTTTATTTTGGGGCTAAAAGGCAGAAATTCCCCGAATTTTGAAGCAAAATTGCAGAAATTCTCAAATTTTAGAGCATAAAGGCTGAAATTCTCCTTATTTTGGTGCAAAAAGAAACAATATCTCCATTTTTCGAGGGCAAAAAGTCAGAAATTCCCCTTATTTGGGGCAAAATTGCAGTAATTTCCTTTACTTTGGGGCAAAATTGCAGAAATTTCCCTTATTTTGGGGCAAAATTGCAGAAATTTCACGTATTTAAGAGAAAAAAGGCAGAAATTTCTCTTATTTTGGGGAAAAAAGGCAGAAATTTCTTTTATTTTGGTACAAAATTGCAGAAAATTTCTTTTTGGGGCAAAAAGGCAGAAATTTTCCATTTTTGGGGGGCAAAAGTCAGAAATTCCTTTTATTTGAAGGAAAAAAGGCTGAAATTCCCCTTATTTTGGGGCAAAAAGGCAGAAATTCCCCTTATTTTGGGGCAAAAAGACAGAAATTTTGTTTTTTTGGGGGGAAAAGTCAGAAATTGCACTTATTTTGAGTCAAAAAGGCAGAAAATCCCCTTATTTTGGGGTAAAAATAATGAAATTTCCCTTTTTATGGCAAAAAGGTATACATTCCCTTTACTTTCGGGCAAAAAGGCAGAAATTCCCCGTATTTTGGAGCAAAATGGCAGAAAATCCCCTAATTTTGGGGCAAAAAGGCAGAAATTCCCTTTATTGTGGGGTAAAACTGCAGAAATTTCACTTATTTCGCGGCAAAATGGCAGAAATTCCCCTTATTTTCAGCGAAAAAGGCAGAAAATGCCCGTATTTTGGAGCAAAATTGCAGAAATTCACCTAATTTTGGGGTAAAACATGCAGTAATTTTCTTTGTTTTGGGGCAAAAAGCAGAAATTCCCCTTATTTTGGGGCAAAAGGCAGAAATTCCCCTTACTTTAGGGCAAAATTGCAGTAATATCCCTTATTTGGGGACAAAAAACAGAAATTCCCTTTATTTTGGGGCAAAATTGCAGAAAATTCCTTTATTATGGGGAAAAATTAGAGAAATTTCTTTTATTTTAAGGCAAAATTGCAGAAATTTCACTTATTTCAGACAAAAAAAGCAAAAATTTTTCTTATTTTGGGGCTAAAATGCAGAAATTCCGATTATTTTGGGGCAAAAAGGCAGAAATTCACCTTATTTTGAGGTAAAATTGCAGACATTTCACATATTTCAGTGCAAAAGGCAGAAATTTCCCTTATTTGGGGGCAAAAAGGCAGAAATTCCTCTTATTTTGGGATAAAATTGCAGAAATTTCCTTTGTTTGGGGGCAAAAAGTCAGAAAATCCCATTAATTTCGGGCAAAAAGGAAGAAATTCCCTGTATTTTGGAGCAAAATTGCATAAATTTCCCTAATATTGGGGCAAAAATGCAGAAATTCCCTTTTTTTGGGGCAAATCGGCAGTTTTCCTTATTTTCGGGAAACGAGGCAGAAATTCCCTGTATTTTGAAGCAAAATTGCAGAAACTCCCCTAATTTTGGGGCAAAAAGGCAGAAATTCCCTTTATTTTGGGGCAAAAATACAGAAATTCTTCTTATTTCGGGGCAAAAATCAGAAATTTTACTTATTTTTGGGCAAAATTTTAGAAATTTCTTTTATATTGGTACATAATTGCAGATATTTGTCTTATTTTGTGGCAAAAAGGCAGAAATTTCCCATATTTTTGTGCAAAAAGGCTGAAATTTCATTTATTTTGAGGTAAAATGCTGAAATTCCCCATATTTTGGGGCAAAAAGGCAGAAATTCCCCTCATTTTGGGGCAAAAAAGCACAAATTTCCCTTATTTTCGGGCAAAATTGCAGAAATTTCATTTATTTCAGGGCAAAAAGTCAGAAATTTGCCTTATTTTGGGGCAAAAAGCAGAAATTCTCCTAATTTTAGGGACAAAAACAGAAATTCCCCTTATTTTGGGATAAAATTGCAGAAATTTCAAATATTTCAGGACAAAAAGGCAGAAATTAAACTTTATTTCGGGCAATAAGGCAGAAATTCCCCGTATTTTAGAGCAAAATTTCAGAAATTCGCCTTATATTGGTGCAAAAATGCAGAAATTCCCTTTATTTTGGTGCAATAAGGCAGAAATTCCTCGTATTTTGAAGCAAAATTGCACATATTCCCCTAATTTTGAGGGAAAATGCAGAAATTCACATTATTTTGGGGCAAAAAGACAGAAATTCTCATTATTTCAGGCAAAAAGTCAGAAATTCCCCTTATTTTAGGGCAAAATAGAAAAAATTTTCTTTATTTTGGGGCAAAATTGCAGAAATCTCCCTTATTTTGGGGCAAAATTAGAGAAATTTCACTTATTTCAGGGAAAAAAACGCAGAAATTTCTCATATTTTGGGGCAAAAAGCAAGAAATTACTTTTATTTTGGTACAAAATTGCAGAAATTTTTTTATTTTGGGGCAAAAATACAGAAATTCCTCATATAGTAGGGCAAAAAGGCAGAGATTCCTTTTATTATTAGGTAAAGATGCAGAAATTCCCCTTATTTTGGGGCAAAAGACAGAAATTCCCCATATTTTGTGGCGAAAAGGCAGAAATTTCCCTTATTTTTGGGCAAAATTGCAAAAATTTCACTTATTTCCGGGCAAAATTTAAAAACTCCTTTTATTTTGGGGCAGAAAGGCAGAAATTCTTAATATTTTGTGTCAAAAATGCAGAAATTCCCCTTATTTTGTGGCAAAATGGCAGAAATTTCACTTATTTTAGGGCAAAAATTCAGAAATTCTTAATATTTTGTGGCAAAAATGCAGAAATTCCTCTTATTTTGAGGTAAAAAGGCTGAAATTCTATATATTTGGGGGCAAAAAGGCAGAAATTTCCCTTATTTTGGGGCAAAAATACAGAAATTCCCCTTATTTTGTTGCAAAAAGACAGAAATTCTTTGGTTTTGGGGCAAAATTGCAGAAATTTCACTTATTTCAGGGCATAATTCAAAAATTCCTTTTATTTTGGGGCAAAAAGACAGAAATTCCGTTTATTTTTGGGTAAAAAGACAGAAATTTCACTTATTTTGATATAAAAAGGCAGAAATTTCTCTTATTTTGGATCAAAAATGAAGAAATTTCTCTTTTTTGTGGCAAAAAGTATACATTCCCCTTACTTTCGGGCTAAAAACAGAATTTCTCCGTATTTTGGAGCAGAAATGAAGAAATTTCCCTTTTTTATGGCAAAAAGGTATGCATTCTTCTTATTTTCGGTAAAAAAGGCACAAATTCCCTGTATTTTGGAGCAAAATTGCAGAAATTCCCCTAATTGTGGGGCAAAAAGGCAGAAATTCCCAATATGTTGGGGTCAAAAAGACAGATATTCTCCTTATTTTGGAGCAAAACTCAGAAATTCCACTTATTTTGGGGCAAAATTCCAGAAATTTCCCTTCTTTTGGGGCAAAATTGCAGAAATTTCACTTATTTTGGGGCAAAAAGACAGAAATTCCCCTTATTTTGTGGAAAAAGCAAAAATTTCTTTTATTTTTGGGCAAAATTGCAGAAATTTCACTTATTTCAGGGCATAATTCAAAAATTCCTTTTATTTAGAGGCAAAAAGACAGAAATTCCGTTTATCTTTGGGTAAAAAGGCAGAAATTTCACTTACTTTGAGGTAAATAGGAAGAAATTTCTCTTATTTTAAGGCAAAAATGAAGAAATTTACCTTTTTTGTGGCAAAAGGTATACATTCCCCTTATTTTCAGGCAAAACAGCAGAAATTCCCTGTATTTTGGAGCAAAATTGCAGAAATTCCCCTAATTGTGGGGCAAAAATGCAGAAATTTCACTTATTTCAGGGAAAAAAGGCAGAAATTTTTTGTATTTTGGAACAAAATGGCAGAAATTCTAAATATTTTGTGGCAAAAATGCAGATATTCCCCTTATTTTGAGGTAAAAATGCTGAAATTCCTCTTATTTGGGGGCAAGTAGGCAGAAATTTCCCTTATTTTGGGGCAAAAAGACAAAATTCCCCTTATTTTGTGGCAAAAAGGCAGAAATTTCTTTTATTTTGAGGCAAAATTGCAGAAATTTCACTTATTTCAGGGCATAATTCATAAATTTTTTTATTTTGAAGCAAAAAGACAGAAATTCCATTTATTTTTGGTAAAAAAGCAGAAATTTCACTTATTTTGAGGTAAAAAAGCAGAAATTCCTCTTATTTTGGGGCAAAAATGAAGAAAGTTCACTTTTTTATGGCAAAAGGTATACATTCCTCTTACTTTCGTGCTAAAAAGCAGAAATTTCCCTTATTTTGGGTCAAAATTGCAGAAATTTCACTTATTTCAGGGAAAAAAAGACAGAAATTTTCCTTATTATTGGCCAAAAAGCAGAAATTCCTAATTTTTTGTGGAAAAAATGCAAAAATTCCCCTTATTTTGAGGTAAAATGCTGAAATTCCCCTTATTTCGGGGCAAAAAAGCATAAAATCCCATTATTTTGGGCGAGAAGGCAGAAATTTCCTTTATTTTGGGGCAAAATTGCAGAAATTTCACTTATTTTGGGGCAAAATTGCAGAAATTTCACTTATTTCAGAGATAAAAGGCAGAAATTTTCTTTATTTTGGGGCAAAAATGCAGAAATTCCTAATATTTTGTGGCAAAAATGCAGAAATTCCCCTTATTTTGTGGCAAAATGGCAGATATTTCACTTATTTTGGGGCAAAATTCCAGAAATTTCAATTATTTCAGGGCATAATTCAAAAATTTCTTTTATTTTGGGGCAAAAAGACAGAAATTTTGTTTATTTTTGGGTAAAAAGCAGAAATTTCACTTATTTTGAGGTAAAAAGGCGGAAATTTCTCTTATTTTGGGGCAAAAATGAAGAAATTTCTCTTTTTTTGTGGCAAAAGGTATACATTCCTTTTATTTTCGGGAAAAAAGCAGAAATTCCTCGTATTTTGGAGCAAAATTGCAGAAATTCCAGTAGTTGTGGGACAAAAAGGCAGAAATTCATTATTTGTTGAGGCAAAAAGACAGAAATTCTCACTATTTTGGGGCAAAACTCAGAAATTCCACTTATTTTGGGGAATAATTCCAGAAATTGCCCTTATTTTGGGGCAAAATTGCAGAAATTTCACTTATTTTGGGGCAAAATTGCAGAAATTTCACTTATTTCAGAAATAAAAGGCAAAAATTTTCCTTATTTTGGGGCAAAAATGCAGAAATTCCTAATATTTTGTGGCAAAAATGCAGAAATTCTCCTTATTTTGTGGCAAAATGGCAAAAATTTAACTTATTTTGGGGAAAAATTGCAGAAATTTCAATTATTTCAGGGCATAATTCAAAAATTTCTTTTATTTTGGGGCAAAAAGACAGAAATTCTGTTTATTTTTCGGTAAAAAGCAGAAATTTCACTTATTATGAGGTAAAAAGGCAGAAATTCCTTTTATTTTGGAGCAAAAATGAAGAAATTTCCCTTTTTTTGTGGCAAAACGTATACATTCCCCTTATTTTCGGGAAAAAAAGCAGAAATTCCTCGTATTTTGGAGCAAAATAGCAGAAATTCTTCTAGTTGTGGGACAAAAAGGCAGAAATTCCCTAATTGTTGGGGCAAAAAGACAGAAATTCTCCTTATTTTCTGGCAAAACTCAGAAATTCCACTTATTTTGGGGCAAAATTCCAGAAATTTCCATTATTTTGGGGCAAAATTGCAGAAATTTCACTTATTTCAGGGAAAAAAGGCAGAAATTTTCCTTATTTTGGGGCAAAAAGTCAGAAATTCCTAATAGTTTGTGGAAAAAAATGCAGAAATTCCCTTTATTTTGAGGTAAAATGCTGAAATTCCCCTTATTTAGGGGCAAAAAGGCAGAAATTTCCCTTATTTTGGGGCAAAATTGCAGAAATTTCACTTATTTCAGCGAAAAAAAGCAAAAATTTTTCTTATTTCGGGGCAAAAATGCAGAAATTCCCTTTATTTTTTGCAAAAAGTCAGATATTCACCTTATTTTGGGGTAAAATTGCAGAAATTTCACTTATTTTGGGGCAAAATTGCAGAAATTTCAATTATTTCAGGGCATAATTCAAAAATTTCTTTTATTTTGGGGCAAAAAGACAGAAATTCTGTTTCTTTTTGGGTAAAGAGCCGAAATTTCACTTATTTTGAGGTAAAAAGCAGAAATTCCTATTATTTTGGGGCAGGAATGAAGAAATTTCACTTTTTTGTGGTAAAAGGTATACATTCCCCTTATTTTCGGGAAAAAAGCAGAAATTCCTTGTATTTTGGAGCAAAATTGCAGAAATTCCCCTAGTTGTGGGGCAAAAAGGCAGAAATTCCCTATATTTTGAGGCAAAAAGACAGAAATTTTCCTTATTTTGGGGAAAAACTCAGAAATTCCACTTATTTTGGGGCAAAATTTCAAAAATTTCCTTTATTTTGGGGCAAAATTGCAGAAATTTCACTTTTTTAAAAGAAAAAAGGCAGAAATTTTCCTTATTTTGGGTCAAAAAGGCAGAAATTCCTAATATTTTGTGGCAAAAATGCAGAAATTCCCATTATTTTGTGGCAAAATGGCAGAAATTTCACTTATTTTGGGGCAATATTGCAGAAATTTCAATTATTTCAGGGCATAATTCAAAAATTTCTTTTATTTTGGGGCAAAAAGACAGAAATTCTGTTTATTTTTGGGTAAAAAGCAGAAATTTCACTTATTTTAAAGTAAAAAGGCAGAAATTCCTCTTATTTTGGGGCAAATATGAATAAATTTCCCATTTTTGTGGCAAAAGGTATACATTCCCCTGATTTTCGGGAAAAGAAGCAGAAATTCCCCGTATTTCGGAGCAAAATTGCAGAAATTTCCCTAATTGTGGGGCAAAAAGGCAGAAATTCCCTATATGTTGGGCAAAACGACAGAAATTCTCCTTATTTTGGGGCAAAACTCAGAAATTCCACTTATTTTGGGGCAAAAGTCCAGAAATTTCTCTTATTTTGGGGCAAATTTGCAGAAATTTCACTTATTTCAGGGAAAAAAAGCAGAAATTTTCTTTATTTTGGGGCAAAAAGGCAGAAATTCCTAATATTTTGTGGCAATAATGCAGAAATTCCCCTTATTTTGTGGGAAAATGGCAGAAATTTCACTTATTTTGGGGCAAATTTGCAGAAATTTCAATTATTTCAGGGCATAATTCAAAAATTTCTTTTATTTTGGGGCAAAAAGACAGAAATTCTGTTTATTTTTGGGTAAAAAGCAGAAATTTCACTTATTTTGAGGTAAAAAGGCAGAAATTCCTCTTATTTTGGGGCAAAAATGAAGAAATTTCTTTTTTTTTTTTTTGAGGCAAAAGGTATACATTCCCCTTATTTTCGGGAAAAAAAGCAGAAATTCCTCGTATTTTGGAGCAAAATTGCAGAAATTCCCCTAGTTGTGGGACAAAGATGCAGAAATTCCCTATTTGTTGGGGCAAAAAGACAGAAATTCTCCTTATTTTGGGGCAAAACTCAGAAATTCCACTTATTTTGGGGCAAAATTCCAGAAATTTCCCTTATTTTGAAGCAAAATTGCAGAAATTTCACTTATTTTGGGGCAAAATTGCAGAAATTTCACTTATTTCAGGGAAAAAAGGCAGAAATTTTCCTTATTTTGTGGCAAAAAGTCAGAAATTCCTAATATTTTGTGGCAAAAATGCAGAAATTCCCCTTATTTTGTGGCAAAATGGCAGAAATTTCACTTATTTTGGGGCAATATTGCAGAAATTTCAATTATTTCAGGGCATAATTCAAAAATTTCTTTTATTTTGGGGCAAAAAGACAGAAAATCTGTTCATTTTTGGGTAAAAAGCAGAAATTTCACTTATTTTGAGGTAAAAAGGCAGAAATTCTTCTTATTTTGGGGCAGGAATAAAGAAATTTCACTTTTTTGTGGGAAAAGGTATACATTCCCCTTATTTTCGGGAAAAAAAGCAGAAATTCCTCGTATTTTGGAGCAAAATTGCAGAAATTCCCCTAGTTGTGGGACAAAAAGGCAGAAATTCCCTATTTGTTGGGGCAAAAAGACAGAAATTCTCTTTATTTTGGGGCAAAACTCAGAAATTCCACTTATTTTGGGGCAAAATTCCAGAAATTTCTATTATTTTGAAGCAAAATTGCAGAAATTTTACTTATTTTCGGGCAAAATTGCAGAAATTTCACTTATTCAGGGAAAAAAGGCAGAAATTTCCCTTATTTTGGGGCAAAATTAGAGAAATTTCACTTATTTCAGCAAAAAAAAAGCAAAAATTTTTCTTATTTCGGGGCAAAAAGGCAGAAATTCCCTTTATTTTGAGCAAAAAGTCAGAAATTCACCTTATTTTGGGGTAAAATTGCAGAAATTTCACTTATTTTGGGGCAAAATTGCAGAAATTTCAATTATTTCAGGGCATAATTCAAAAATTTCTTTTATTTTAGGGCAAAAAGACAGAAATTCTGTTTATTTTTGGGTAAAGAGCCGAATTTTCACTTATTTTGAGGTAAAAAGCAGAAATTCCTATTATTTTGGGGCAGGAATGAAGAAATTTCACTTTTTTGTGGGAAAAGGTATACATTCCCCTTATTTTCGGGAAAAAAGCAGAAATTCCTTGTATTTTGGAGCAAAATTGCAGAAATTCCCCTAGTTGTGGGGCAAAAAGGCAGAAATTCCCTATATTTTGAGGCAAAAAGACAGAAATTTTCCTTATTTTGGGGAAAAACTCAGAAATTCCACTTATTTTGGGGCAAAATTTCAAAAATTTCCTTTATTTTGGGGCAAAATTGCAGAAATTTCACTTCTTTAAAAGAAAAAAGGCCGAAATTTTCCTTATTTTGGGTCAAAAAGGCAGAAATTCCTAATATTTTGTGGCAAAAATGCAGAAATTCCCATTATTTTGTGGCAAAATGGCAGAAATTTCACTTATTTTGGGGCAATATTGCAGAAATTTCATATATTTCAGGGCATAATTCAAAAATTTCTTTTATTTTGGGGCAAAAAGACAGAAATTCTGTTTATTTTTGGGTAAAAAGCAGAAATTTCACTTATTTTGAGGTAAAAAGGCAGAAATTTCACTTATTTTGGGGCAATATTGCAGAAATTTCAATTATTTCAGGGCATAATTCAAAAATTTCTTTTATTTTGGGGCAAAAAGACAGAAATTCTGTTTATTTTTGGGTAAAAAGCAGAAATTTCACTTATTTTGAGGTAAAAAGGCAGAAATTCCTCTTATTTTGGGGCAAATATGAATAAATTTCCCATTTTTGTGGCAAAAGGTATACATTCCCCTGATTTTCGGGAAAAGAAGCAGAAATTCCCCATATTTCGGAGCAAAATTGCAGAAATTTCCCTAATTGTGGGGCAAAAAGGCAGAAATTCCCTATATGTTGGGCAAAACGACAGAAATTCTCCTTATTTTGGGGCAAAACTCAGAAATTCCACTTATTTTGGGGCAAAATTCCAGAAATTTCTCTTATTTTGGGGCAAAATTGCAGAAATTTCACTTATTTCAGGGAAAAAAGGCAGAAATTTTCTTTATTTAGGGGCAAAAAGGCAGAAATTCCTAATATTTTGTGGCAATAATGCAGAAATTGCCCTTATTTTGTGACAAAATGGCAGAAATTTCACTTATTTTGGGGCAAAATTGCAGAAATTTCAGTTATTTCAGGGCATAATTCAAAAATTTCTTTTATTTTGGGGCAAAAAGACAGAAATTCTGTTTATTTTTGGGTAAAAAGCAGAAATTTCACTTATTTTGAGGTAAAAAGGCAGAAATTCCTATTATTTTGGGGCAGGAATCAAGAATTTTTCTTTTTTGTGGGAAAAGGTATACATTCCCCATATTTTCGGGAAAAAAAGCAGAAATTCCTCATATTTTGGAGCAAAATTGCAGAAATTACTCTAGTTTTGGGACAAAAAGGCAGAAATTCCCTATTTGTTGAGGCAGAAAGACAGAAATTCTCCATATTTTGGGTCAAAACTCAGAAATGTCACTTATTTTGGGGCAAAATTCCAGAAATTTCCCTAATTTTGGGGCAAAATTGCAGAAATTTCACTTATTTTGGGGCAAAATTGCAGAAATTTCACTTATTTCAGTAAAAAAAGGCAGAAATTTTCCTTATTTTGGGGCAAAAATCAAAAATTCCTAATATTTTGTGGCAAAAATGCAGAAATTTTCCTTATTTTGTGGCAAAATGGCAGAAATTTCACTTATTTTGGGGCAATATTGCAGAAATTTCAATTATTTCAGGGGATAATTCAAAAATTTCTTTTATTTTAGGGCAAAAAGACAGAAATTCTGTTTATTTTGGGGTAAAAAGCAGAAATTTCACTTATTTTGAGGTAAAAAGGCAGAAATTCCCCTTATTTTGGGGTAAAAATTAAGAAATTTTCCTTTTTATGGCAAAAAGTTATACATTCCCTTTATTTTCGGGCATAAAGGCAAAAATTCCCCGTATTTTGGAGCAAAATTGCAGAAATTCCCCTAATTGTGGGGCAAAAAGGCAGAAATTCCCTATATGTTGGGGCAAAAAGACAGAAATTCTCTTTATTTTGGGGCAAAACTCAGAAATTCCACTTATTTTGGGTCTATTCCAGAAATTTCCCTTATTTTGGGGCAAAATTGCAGAAATTTCACTTATTTTAGGGAAAAAAGGCAGAAATTTTCCTTATTTTGGGGCAAAAAGGCAGAAATTCCTAATATTTTGTGGCAAAAATGCAGAAATTCCCCTTATTTTGTGGCAAAATGGCAGAAATTTCACTTATTTTGGGGCTAAATTGCAGAAATTTCAATTATTTCAGGGCATAATTCAAAAATTTCTTTTATTTTGGGTCAAAAAGACAGAAATTCCGTATATTTTTGAGTAAAAAGCAGAAATTTCACTTATTTTAAGGTAAAAAGGCAGAAATTCCTCTTATTTTGAAGCAAAAATGAAGAAATTTCTTTTTTTGTGGCAAAAGGTATACATTCCCCTTATTTTCGGGAAAAAAAAGCAGAAATTCCTCGTATTTTGGAGCAAAATTGCAGAAATTCGCCTAGCTGTGGGACAAAAAGGCAGAAATTCATTATTTGTTGAGGCAAAAACACAGAAATTCTCTCTATTTTGGGGCAAAACTCAGAAATTCCAATTATTTTGTGGCAAAATTCCAGAAATTGCCTTTATTTTGGGGCAAAATTGCAGAAATTTCACTTATTTTGGGGCAAAATTGCAGAAATTTCACTTATTTCAGGAATAAAAGGCAGAAATTTTCCTTATTTTGGGGCAAAAATGCAGAAATTCCTAATATTTTGTGGCAAAAATGCAGAAATTCCCATTATTTTGTGGCAAAATGGCAGAAATTTCACTTATTTTGGGGCAATATTGCAGAAATTTCAATTATTTCAGGGCATGATTCAAAAATTTCTTTTATTTTGGGGCAAAAAGACAGAAATTCTGTTTATTTTTGGGTAAAAAGCAGAAATTTCACTTATTTTAAAGTAAAAAGGCAGAAATTCCTCTTATTTTGGGGCAAATATGAATAAATTTCCCATTTTTGTGGCAAAAGGTATACATTTTCCTGATTTTCGGGAAAAGAAGCAGAAATTCCCCGTATTTCGGAGCAAAATTGCAGAAATTTCCCTAATTGTGGGGCAAAAAGGCAGAAATTCCCTATATGTTGGGCAAAACGACAGAAATTCTCCTTGTTTTGGGGCAAAACTCAGAAATTCCACTTATTTTGGGGCAAAAGTCCAGAAATTTCTCTTATTTTGGGGCAAAATTGCAGAAATTTCACTTATTTCAGGGAAAAAAGGCAGAAATTTTCTTTATTTTGGGGCAAAAAGGCAGAAATTCCTAATATTTTGTGGCAATAATGCAGAAATTCCCCTTATTTTGTGGCAAAATGGCAGAAATTTCACTTATTTTGGGGCAAAATTGCAGAAATTTCAATTATTTCAGGGCATAATTCAAAAATTTCTTTTATTTTGGGGCAAAAAGACAGAAATTCTGTTTATTTTTGGGTAAAAAGCAGAAATTTCACTTATTTTGAGATAAAAAGGCAGAAATTCCTCTTATTTTGGGGCAAAAATGAAGAAATTTCTTTTTTTTGTGGCAAAAGGTATACATTCCCCTTATTTTCGTGAAAAAAAGCAGAAATTCCTCGTATTTTGGAGCAAAATTGCATAAATTCCCCTAGTTGTGTTACAAAAAGGCAGAAATTCCCTATTTGTTGGGGCAAAAAGACAGAAATTCCACTTATTTTGGGGCAAAATGCCAGAAATTTCCCTTATTTTGAAGCAAAATTGCAGAAATTTCACTTATTTGGGGGCAAAATTGCAGAAATTTCACTTATTTCAGGGAAAAAAAGGCAGAAATTTTCTTTATTTTGGGGCAAAAAGGCAGAAATTCCTAATATTTTGTGGCAATAATGCAGAAATTCCCCTTATTTTGTGGCAAAATGGCAGAAATTTCACTTATTTTG
Source organism: Micromys minutus (assembly GCF_963924665.1). Classification (NCBI taxonomy): domain Eukaryota; kingdom Metazoa; phylum Chordata; class Mammalia; order Rodentia; family Muridae; genus Micromys; species Micromys minutus. The sequence goes on along the minus strand of NW_027667133.1, from coordinate 1,694,787 downwards.
GGGCAAAATTGCAGAAATTTCAATTATTTTAGGGCATAATTCAAAAATTTCTTTTATTTTGGGGCAAAAAGATAGAAAATCTGTTTATTTTTGGGTAAAAAGTAGAAATTTCACTTATTTTGAGGTAAAAAGGCAGAAATTCCTATTATTTTGGGACAGGAATAAAGAAATTTTTCTTTTTGTGGGAAAAGGTATACATTCCCCTTATTTTCGGGAAAAAAAGCAGAAATTCCTCATATTTTGGAGCAAAATTACAGAAATTCCCCTAGTTGTGGGACAAAAAGGCAGAAATACCCTATTTGTTGGGGCAAAAAGACAGAAATTCTCTTTATTTTGGGGCAAAACTCAGAAATTCCACTTATTTTGGGGCAAAATTCCAGAAATTTCTATTATTTTGAAGCAAAATTGCAGAAATTTTACTTATTTTGGGGCAAAATTGCAGAAATTTCACTTATTCAGGGAAAAAAGGCAGAAATTTTCCTTATTTTGGGGCAAAAAGTCAGAAATTCCTAATATTTTGTGGAAAAAATGCAGAAATTCCCCTTATTTTGAGGTAAAATGCTGAAATTCCCCTTCTTTAGAGGCAAAAAGGCAGAAATTTCCCTTATTTTGGGGCAAAATTGCAGAAATTTCACTTATTTCAGCGAAAAAAAGCAAAAATTTTTCTTATTTCGGGGCAAAAAGGCAGAAATTCCCTTTATTTTGCGCAAAAAGTCAGAAATTCACCTTATTTTGGGGTAAAATTGCAGAAATTTCACTTATTTTGGGGCAAAATTGCAGAAATTTCAATTATTTCTAGGCATAATTCAAAAATTTCTTTTATTTTAGGGCAAAAAGACAGAAATTCTGTTTATTTTTGGGTAAAGAGCCGAATTTTCACTTATTTTGAGGTAAAAAGCAGAAATTCCTATTATTTTGGGGCAGGAATGAAGAAATTTCACTTTTTTGTGGGAAAAGGTATACATTCCCCTTATTTTCGGGAAAAAAGCAGAAATTCCTTGTATTTTGGAGCAAAATTGCAGAAATTCCCCTAGTTTTGGGGCAAAAAGGAAGAAATTCCCTATATTTTGAGGCAAAAAGACAGAAATTTTCCTTATTTTGGGGAAAAACTCAGAAATTCCACTTATTTTGGGGCAAAATTTCAAAAATTTCCTTTATTTTGGGGCAAAATTGCAGAAATTTCACTTTTTTAAAAGAAAAAAGGCAGAAATTTTCCTTATTTTGGGTCAAAAAGGCAGAAATTCCTAATATTTTGTGGCAAAAATGCAGAAATTCCCATTGTTTTGTGGCAAAATGGCAGAAATTTCACTTATTTTGGGGCAATATTGCAGAAATTTCATATATTTCAGGGCATAATTCAAAAATTTCTTTTATTTTGGGGCAAAAAGACAGAAATTCTGTTTATTTTTGGGTAAAAAGCAGAAATTTCACATATTTTGAGGTAAAAAGCAGAAATTCCTATTATTTTGGGGCAAATATGAATAAATTTCCCATTTTGTGGCAAGATGTATACATTCCCCTTATTTTCGGGAAAAGAAGCAGAAATTCCCCGTATTTCGGAGCAAAATTGCAGAAATTTCCTTAATTGTGGGGCAAAAAGGCAGAAATTCCCTATATGTTGGGCAAAACGACAGAAATTCTCCTTATTTTGGGGCAAAACTCAGAAATTCCACTTATTTTGGGGCAAAATTCCAGAAATTTCTCTTATTTTGGGGCAAAATTGCAGAAATTTCACTTATTTCAGGGAAAAAAGGCAGAAATTTTCTTTATTTTGGGGCAAAAAGGCAGAAATTCCTAATATTTTGTAGCAATAATGCAGAAATTCCCCTTATTTTGTGGCAAAATGGCAGAAATTTACCTTATTTTGGGGCAAAATTGCAGAAATTTCAATTATTTCAGGGCATAATTCAAAAATTTCTTTTATTTTGGGGCAAAAAGACAGAAATTCTGTTTATTTTTGGGTAAAAAGCAGAAATTTCACTTATTTTGAGGTAAAAAGGCAGAAATTCCTCTTATTTTGGGGCAAAAATGAAGAAATTTCTTTTTTTTTTTGAGGCAAAAGGTATACATTCCCCTTATTTTCGGGAAAAAAAGCAGAAATTCCTCGTATTTTGGAGCAAAATTGCAGAAATTCCCCTAGTTGTGGGACGGAATGGCAGAAATTCCCTATTTGTTGGGGCAAAAAGACAGAAATTCTCCTTATTTTTGGGCAAAACTCAGAAATTCCACTTATTTTGGGGCAAAATTCCAGAAATTTCCCTTATTTTGAAGCAAAATTGCAGAAATTTCACTTATTTTGGGGCAAAATTGCAGAAATTTCACTTATTTCAGGGAAAAAAGGCAGAAATTTTCCTTATTTTGGGGCAAAAAGGCAGAAATTCCTAATATTTTGTGGCAAAAATGCAGAAATTCCCCTTATTTTGTGGCAAAATGGCAGAAATTTCACTTATTTTGGGGCTAAATTGCAGAAATTTCAATTATTTCAGGGCATAATTCAAAAATTTCTTTTATTTTGGGTCAAAAAGACAGAAATTCCGTATATTTTTGAGTAAAAAGCAGAAATTTCACTTATTTTAAGGTAAAAAGGCAGAAATTCCTCTTATTTTGAAGCAAAAATGAAGAAATTTCTTTTTTTTGTGGCAAAAGGTATACATTCCCCTTATTTTCGGGAAAAAAAGCAGAAATTCCTCGTATTTTGGAGCAAAATTGCAGAAATTCGCCTAGCTGTGGGACAAAAAGGCAGAAATTCATTATTTGTTGAGGCAAAAACACAGAAATTCTCTCTATTTTGGGGCAAAACTCAGAAATTCCAATTATTTTGTGGCAAAATTCCAGAAATTGCCTTTATTTTGGGGCAAAATTGCAGAAATTTCACTTATTTTGGGGCAAAATTGCAGAAATTTCACTTATTTCAGGAATAAAAGGCAGAAATTTTCCTTATTTTGGGGCAAAAATGCAGAAATTCCTAATATTTTGTGGCAAAAATGCAGAAATTCCCATTATTTTGTGGCAAAATGGCAGAAATTTCACTTATTTTGGGGCAATATTGCAGAAATTTCAATTATTTCAGGGCATGATTCAAAAATTTCTTTTATTTTGGGGCAAAAAGACAGAAATTCTGTTTATTTTTGGGTAAAAAGCAGAAATTTCACTTATTTTAAAGTAAAAAGGCAGAAATTCCTCTTATTTTGGGGCAAATATGAATAAATTTCCCATTTTTGTGGCAAAAGGTATACATTTTCCTGATTTTCGGGAAAAGAAGCAGAAATTCCCCGTATTTCGGAGCAAAATTGCAGAAATTTCCCTAATTGTGGGGCAAAAAGGCAGAAATTCCCTATATGTTGGGCAAAACGACAGAAATTCTCCTTGTTTTGGGGCAAAACTCAGAAATTCCACTTATTTTGGGGCAAAAGTCCAGAAATTTCTCTTATTTTGGGGCAAAATTGCAGAAATTTCACTTATTTCAGGGAAAAAAGGCAGAAATTTTCTTTATTTTGGGGCAAAAAGGCAGAAATTCCTAATATTTTGTGGCAATAATGCAGAAATTCCCCTTATTTTGTGGCAAAATGGCAGAAATTTCACTTATTTTGGGGCAAAATTGCAGAAATTTCAATTATGTCAGGGCATAATTCAAAAATTTCTTTTATTTTGGGGCAAAAAGACAGAAATTCTGTTTATTTTTGGGTAAAAAGCAGAAATTTCACTTATTTTGAGATAAAAAGGCAGAAATTCCTCTTATTTTGGGGCAAAAATGAAGAAATTTCTTTTTTTTTTGTGGCAAAAGGTATACATTCCCCTTATTTTCGTGAAAAAAAGCAGAAATTCCTCGTATTTTGGAGCAAAATTGCATAAATTCCCCTAGTTGTGTTACAAAAAGGCAGAAATTCCCTATTTGTTGGGGCAAAAAGACAGAAATTCCACTTATTTTGGGGCAAAATGCCAGAAATTTCCCTTATTTTGAAGCAAAATTGCAGAAATTTCACTTATTTGGGGGCAAAATTGCAGAAATTTCACTTATTTCAGGGAAAAAAGGCAGAAATTTTTTTTATTTTGGGGCAAAAAGGCAGAAATTCCTAATATTTTGTGGCAATAATGCAGAAATTCCCCTTATTTTGTGGCAAAATGGCAGAAATTTCACTTATTTTGGGGCAAAATTGCAGAAATTTCAATTATTTCAGGGCATGATTCAAAAATTTCTTTTATTTTGGGGCAAAAAGACAGAAAATCTGTTTATTTTTGGGTAAAAAGTAGAAATTTCACTTATTTTGAGGTAAAAAGGCAGAAATTCCTATTATTTTGGGGCAGGAATAAAGAAATTTTTCTTTTTGTGGGAAAAGGTATACATTCCCCATATTTTCGGGAAAAAAAGCAGAAATTCCTCATATTTTGGAGCAAAATTACAGAAATTCCCCTAGTTGTGGGACAAAAAGGCAGAAATACCCTATTTGTTGGGGCAAAAAGACAGAAATTCTCTTTATTTTGGGGCAAAACTCAGAAATTCCACTTATTTTGGGGCAAAATTCCAGAAATTTCTATTATTTTGAAGCAAAATTGCAGAAATTTTACTTATTTTGGGGCAAAATTGCAGAAATTTCACTTATTCAGGGAAAAAAGGCAGAAATTTTCCTTATTTTGGGGCAAAAAGTCAGAAATTCCTAATATTTTGTGGAAAAAATGCAGAAATTCCCCTTATTTTGAGGTAAAATGCTGAAATTCCTCTTATTTAGAGGCAAAAAGGCAGAAATTTCCCTTATTTTGGGGCAAAATTGCAGAAATTTCACTTATTTCAGCGAAAAAAAGCAAAAATTTTTCTTCTTTCGGGGCAAAAAGGCAGAAATTCCCTTTATTTTGCGCAAAAACTCAGAAATTCCACTTATTTTGGGGCAAAATTTCAAAAATTTCCTTTATTTTGGGGCAAAATTGCAGAAATTTCACTTTTTTAAAAGAAAAAAGGCAGAAATTTTCCTTATTTTGGGTCAAAAAGGCAGAAATTCCTAATATTTTGTGGCAAAAATGCAGAAATTCCCATTATTTTGTGGCAAAATGGCAGAAATTTCACTTATTTTGGGGCAATATTGCAGAAATTTCAATTATTTCAGGGCATAATTCAAAAATTTCTTTTATTTTGGGGCAAAAAGACAGAAATTCTGTTTATTTTTGGGTAAAAAGCAGAAATTTCACTTATTTTAAAGTAAAAAGGCAGAAATTCCTCTTATTTTGGGGCAAATATGAATAAATTTCCCATTTTTGTGGCAAGATGTATACATTCCCCTTATTTTCGGGAAAAGAAGCAGAAATTCCCCGTATTTCGGAGCAAAATTGTAGAAATTTCCCTAATTGTGGGGCAAAAAGGCAGAAATTCCCTATATGTTGGGCAAAACGACAGAAATTCTCCTTATTTTGGGGCAAAACTCAGAAATTCCACTTATTTTGGGGCAAAATTCCAGAAATTTCTCTTATTTTGGGGCAAAATTGCAGAAATTTCACTTATTTCAGGGAAAAAAGGCAGAAATTTTCTTTATTTTGGGGCAAAAAGGCAGAAATTCCTAATATTTTGTAGCAATAATGCAGAAATTCCCCTTATTTTGTGGCAAAATGGCAGAAATTTACCTTATTTTGGGGCAAAATTGCAGAAATTTCAATTATTTCAGGGCATAATTCAAAAATTTCTTTTATTTTGGGGCAAAAAGACAGAAATTCTGTTTATTATTGGGTAAAAAGCAGAAATTTCACTTATTTTGAGGTAAAAAGGCAGAAATTCCTCTTATTTTGGGGCAAAAATGAAGAAATTTCTTTTTTTTTTTGAGGCAAAAGGTATACATTCCCCTTATTTTCGGGAAAAAAAGCAGAAATTCCTCGTGTTTTGGAGCAAAATTGCAGAAATTCCCATAGTTGTGGGACGAAATGGCAGAAATTCCCTATTTGTTGGGGCAAAAAGACAGAAATTCTCCTTATTTTGGGGCAAAACTCAGAAATTCCACTTATTTTGTGGCAAAATTCCAGAAATTTCCCTTATTTTGAAGCAAAATTGCAGAAATTTCACTTATTTTGGGGCAAAATTGCAGAAATTTCACTTATTTCAGGGAAAAAAGGCAGAAATTTTCCTTATTTTGGGGCAAAAACTCAGAAATTCCTAATATTTTGTGGCAAAAATGCAGAAATTCCCCTTATTTTGTGGAAAAATGGCAGAAATTTCACTTATTTTGGGGCAATATTGCAGAAATTTCAATTATTTCAGGGCATAATTCAAAAATTTCTTTTATTTCGGGGCAAAAAGGCAGAAATTCCCTTTATTTTGGGCAAAAAGTCAGAAATTCACCTTATTTTGGGGTAAAATGGCAGAAATTTCACTTATTTTGGGGCAAAATTGCAGAAATTTCAATTATTTCATTGCATAATTCAAAATTTTCTTTTATTTTAGGGCAAAAAGACAGAAATTCTGTTTATTTTTGGGTAAAGAGCCGAAATTTCACTTATTTTGAGGTAAAAAGCAGAAATTCCCATTATTTTGGGGCAGGAATAAAGAAATTTCCCTTTTTTGTGGGAAAAGGTATACATTCCCCTTATTTTCGGGAAAAAAGCAGAAATTCCTTGTATTTTGGAGCAAAATTGCAGAAATTCCCCTAGTTTTGGGGCAAAAAGGCAGAAATTCCCTATATTTTGAGGCAAAAAGACAGAAATATTCCTTATTTTGGGGAAAAATTCAGAAATTCCACTTATTTTGGGGCAAAATTTCAAAAATTTCCTTTATTTTGGGGCAAAATTGCAGAAATTTCACTTTTTTAAAAGAAAAAAGGCAGAAATTTTCCTTATTTTGGGTCAAAAAGGCAGAAATTCCTAATATTTTGTGGCAAAAATGCAGAAATTCCCATTATTTTGTGGCAAAATGGCAGAAATTTCACTTATTTTGGGGCAATATTGCAGAAATTTCAATTATTTCAGGGCATAATTCAAAAATTTCTTTTATTTTGGGGCAAAAAGACAGAAATTCTGTTTATTTTTGGGTAAAAAGCAGAAATTTCACTTATTTTAAAGTAAAAAGGCAGAAATTCCTCTTATTTTGGGGCAAATATGAATAAATTTCCCATTTGTGTGGCAAAAGGTATACATTTCCCTTATTTTCGGGAAAAGAAGCAGAAATTCCCCGTATTTCGGAGCAAAATTGCAGAAATTTCCCTAATTGTGGGGCAAAAAGGCAGAAATTCCCTATATGTTGGGCAAAACGACAGAAATTCTCCTTATTTTGGGGCAAAACTCAGAAATTCCACTTATTTTGGGGCAAAATTCCAGAAATTTCTCTTATTTTGGGGCAAAATTGCAGAAATTTCACTTATTTCAGGGAAAAAAGGCAGAAATTTTCTTTATTTTGGGGCAAAAACGCAGAAATTCCTAATATTTTGTGGCAATAATGCAGAAATTCCCCTTATTTTGTGGCAAAATGGCAGAAATTTACCTTATTTTGGGGCAAAATTGCAGAAATTTTAATTATTTCAGGGCATAATTCAAAAACTTCTTTTATTTTGGGGCAAAAAGACAGAAATTCTGTTTATTTTTGGGTAAAAAGCAGAAATTTCACTTATTTTGAGGTAAATAGGCAGAAATTCCTCTTATTTTGGGGCAAATATGAATAAATTTCCCATTTTTTGTGGCAAAAGTTATACATTCCCCTTATTTTCGGGAAAAAAAGCAGAAATTCCTCGTATTTTGGAGCAAAATTGCAGAAATTCCCCTAGTTGTGGGACAAAAAGGCAGAAATTCCCTATTTGTTGGGGCAAAAAGACAGAAATTCTCCTTATTTTGGGGCAAAACTCAGAAATTCCACTTATTTTGGGGCAAAATTCCAGAAATTTCCCTTATTTTGAAGCAAAATTGCAGAAATTTCACTTATTTTGGAGCAAAATTGCAGAAATTTCACTTATTTCAGGGAAAAAAGGCAGAAATTTTCCTTATTTTGGGGCAAAAAGGCAGAAATTCCTAATATTTTGTGGCAAAAATGCAGAAATTCCCCTTATTTTGTGGCAAAATGGCAGAAATTTCACTTATTTTGGGGCAATATTGCAGAAATTTCAATTATTTCAGGGCATAATTCAAAAATTTCTTTTATTTCGGGGCAAAAAGGCAGAAATTCCCTTTATTTTGCGCAAAAAGTCAGAAATTCACCTTATTTTGGTGTAAAATGGCAGAAATTTCACTTATTTTGGGGCAAAATTGCAGAAATTTCAATTATTTCAGGGCATAATTCAAAAATTTCTTTTATTTTAGGGCAAAAAGACAGAAATTCTGTTTATTTTTGGGTCAAGAGCCGAAATTTCACTTATTTTGAGGTAAAAAGCAGAAATTCCTATTATTTTGGGGCAGGAATGAAGAAATTTCACTTTTTTGTGGGAAAAGGTATACATTCCCCTTATTTTCGGGAAAAAAGCAGAAATTCCTTGTATTTTGGAGCAAAATTGCAGAAATTCCCCTAGTTTTGGGGCAAAAAGGCAGAAATTTCCTATATTTTGAGGCAAAAGGCAGAAATTTTTCTTATTTTGGGGAAAAACTCAGAAATTCCACTTATTTTGGGGCAAAATTTCAAAAATTTCCTTTATTTTGGGGCAAAATTGCAGAAATTTCACTTTTTTAAAAGAAAAAAGGCAGAAATTTTCCTTATTTTGGGTCAAAAAGGCAGAAATTCCTAATATTTTGTGGCAAAAATGCAGAAATTTCCATTATTTTGTGGCAAAATGGCAGAAATTTCACTTATATTGGGGCAATATTGCAGAAATTTCAATTATTTCAGGGCATAATTCAAAAATTTCTTTTATTTTGGGGCAAAAAGACAGAAATTCTGTTTATTTTTGGGTAAAAAGCAGAAATTTCACTTATTTTAAAGTAAAAAGGCAGAAATTCCTCTTATTTTGGGGCAAATATGAATAAATTTCCCATTTTTGTGGCAAAAGGTATACATTTTCCTGATTTTCGGGAAAAGAAGCAGAAATTCCCCGTATTTCGGAGCAAAATTGCAGAAATTTCCCTAATTGTGTGGCAAAAAGGCAGAAATTCCCTATATGTTGGGCAAAACGACAGAAATTCTCCTTATTTTGGGGCAAAACTCAGAAATTCCACTTATTTTGGGGCAAAATTCCAGAAATTTCTCTTATTTTGGGGCAAAATTGCAGAAATTTCACTTATTTCAGGGAAAAAAGGCAGAAATTTTCTTTATTTTGGGGCAAAAAGGCAGAAATTCCTAATATTTTGTAGCAATAATGCAGAAATTCCCCTTATTTTGTGGCAAAATGGCAGAAATTTACCTTATTTTGGGGCAAAATTGCAGAAATTTCAATTATTTCAGGGCATAATTCAAAAATTTCTTTTATTTTGGGTCAAAAAGACAGAAATTCTGTTTATTATTGGGTAAAAAGCAGAAATTTCACTTATTTTGAGGTAAAAAGGCAGAAATTCCTCTTATTTTGGGGCAAAAATGAAGAAATTCTTTTTTTTTTTTTGAGGCAAAAGGTATACATTCCCCTTATTTTCGGGAAAAAAAGCAGAAATTCCTCGTATTTTGGAGCAAAATTGCAGAAATTCCCATAGTTGTGGGACGAAATGGCAGAAATTCCCTATTTGTTGGGGCAAAAAGACAGAAATTCTCCTTATTTTGGGGCAAAACTCAGAAATTCCACTTATTTTGTGGCAAAATTCCAGAAATTTCCCTTATTTTGAAGCAAAATTGCAGAAATTTCACTTATTTTGGGGCAAAATTGCAGAAATTTCACTTATTTCAGGGAAAAAAGGCAGAAATTTTCCTTATTTTGGGGCAAAAACTCAGAAATTCCTAATATTTTGTGGCAAAAATGCAGAAATTCCCCTTATTTTGTGGAAAAATGGCAGAAATTTCACTTATTTTGGGGCAATATTGCAGAAATTTCAATTATTTCAGGCATAATTCAAAAATTTCTTTTATTTCGGGGCAAAAAGGCAGAAATTCCCTTTATTTTGGGCAAAAAGTCAGAAATTCACCTTATTTTGGGGTAAAATGGCAGAAATTTCACTTATTTTGGGGCAAAATTGCAGAAATTTCAATTATTTCATTGCATAATTCAAAATTTTCTTTTATTTTAGGGCAAAAAGACAGAAATTCTGTTTATTTTTGGGTAAAGAACCGAAATTTCACTTATTTTGAGGTAAAAAGCAGAAATTCCCATTATTTTGGGGCAGGAATAAAGAAATTTCCCTTTTTTGTGGGAAAAGGTATACATTCCCCTTATTTTCGGGAAAAAAGCAGAAATTCCTTGTATTTTGGAGCAAAATTGCAGAAATTCCCCTAGTTTTGGGGCAAAAAGGCAGAAATTCCCTATATTTTGAGGCAAAAAGACAGAAATTTTCCTTATTTTGGGGAAAAATTCAGAAATTCCACTTATTTTGGGGCAAAATTTCAAAAATTTCCTTTATTTTGGGGCAAAATTGCAGAAATTTCACTTTTTTAAAAGAAAAAAGGCAGAAATTTTCCTTATTTTGGGTCAAAAAGGCAGAAATTCCTAATATTTTGTGGCAAAAATGCAGAAATTCCCATTATTTTGTGGCAAAATGGCAGAAATTTCACTTATTTTGGGGCAATATTGCAGAAATTTCAATTATTTCAGGGCATAATTCAAAAATTTCTTTTATTTTGGGGCAAAAAGACAGAAATTCTGTTTATTTTTGGGTAAAAAGCAGAAATTTCACTTATTTTAAAGTAAAAAGGCAGAAATTCCTCTTATTTTGGGGCAAATATGAATAAATTTCCCATTTGTGTGGCAAAAGGTATACATTTCCCTTATTTTCGGGAAAAGAAGCAGAAATTCCCCGTATTTCGGAGCAAAATTGCAGAAATTTCCCTAATTGTGGGGCAAAAAGGCAGAAATTCCCTATATGTTGGGCAAAACGACAGAAATTCTCCTTATTTTGGGGCAAAACTCAGAAATTCCACTTATTTTGGGGCAAAATTCCAGAAATTTCTCTTATTTTGGGGCAAAATTGCAGAAATTTCACTTATTTCAGGGAAAAAAGGCAGAAATTTTCTTTATTTTGGGGCAAAAACGCAGAAATTCCTAATATTTTGTGGCAATAATGCAGAAATTCCCCTTATTTTGTGGCAAAATGGCAGAAATTTACCTTATTTTGGGGCAAAATTGCAGAAATTTTAATTATTTCAGGGCATAATTCAAAAACTTCTTTTATTTTGGGGCAAAAAGACAGAAATTCTGTTTATTTTTGGGTAAAAAGCAGAAATTTCACTTATTTTGAGGTAAATAGGCAGAAATTCCTCTTATTTTGGGGCAAATATGAATAAATTTCCCATTTTTTGTGGCAAAAGTTATACATTCCCCTTATTTTCGGGAAAAAAAGCAGAAATTCCTCGTATTTTGGAGCAAAATTGCAGAAATTCCCCTAGTTGTGGGACAAAAAGGCAGAAATTCCCTATTTGTTGGGGCAAAAAGACAGAAATTCTCCTTATTTTGGGGCAAAACTCAGAAATTCCACTTATTTTGGGGCAAAATTCCAGAAATTTCCCTTATTTTGAAGCAAAATTGCAGAAATTTCACTTATTTTGGAGCAAAATTGCAGAAATTTCACTTATTTCAGGGAAAAAAGGCAGAAATTTTCCTTATTTTGGGGCAAAAAGTCAGAAATTCCTAATATTTTGTGGCAAAAATGCAGAAATTCCCCTTATTTTGTGGCAAAATGGCAGAAATTTCACTTATTTTGGGGCAATATTGCAGAAATTTCAATTATTTCAGGGCATAATTCAAAAATTTCTTTTATTTCGGGGCAAAAAGGCAGAAATTCCCTTTATTTTGCGCAAAAAGTCAGAAATTCACCTTATTTTGGGGTAAAATGGCAGAAATTTCACTTATTTTGGGGCAAAATTGCAGAAATTTCAATTATTTCAGGGCATAATTCAAAAATTTCTTTTATTTTAGGGCAAAAAGACAGAAATTCTGTTTATTTTTGGGTCAAGAGCCGAAATTTCACTTATTTTGAGGTAAAAAGCAGAAATTCCTATTATTTTGGGGCAGGAATGAAGAAATTTCACTTTTTTGTGGGAAAAGGTATACATTCCCCTTATTTTCGGGAAAAAAGCAGAAATTCCTTGTATTTTGGAGCAAAATTGCAGAAATTCCCCTAGTTTTGGGGCAAAAAGGCAGAAATTTCCTATATTTTGAGGCAAAAGGCAGAAATTTTTCTTATTTTGGGGAAAAACTCAGAAATTCCACTTATTTTGGGGCAAAATTTCAAAAATTTCCTTTATTTTGGGGCAAAATTGCAGAAATTTCACTTTTTTAAAAGAAAAAAGGCAGAAATTTTCCTTATTTTGGGTCAAAAAGGCAGAAATTCCTAATATTTTGTGGCAAAAATGCAGAAATTTCCATTATTTTGTGGCAAAATGGCAGAAATTTCACTTATATTGGGGCAATATTGCAGAAATTTCAATTATTTCAGGGCATAATTCAAAAATTTCTTTTATTTTGGGGCAAAAAGACAGAAATTCTGTTTATTTTTGGGTAAAAAGCAGAAATTTCACTTATTTTAAAGTAAAAAGGCAGAAATTCCTCTTATTTTGGGGCAAATATGAATAAATTTCCCATTTTTGTGGCAAAAGGTATACATTTTCCTGATTTTCGGGAAAAGAAGCAGAAATTCCCCGTATTTCGGAGCAAAATTGCAGAAATTTCCCTAATTGTGTGGCAAAAAGGCAGAAATTCCCTATATGTTGGGCAAAACGACAGAAATTCTCCTTATTTTGGGGCAAAACTCAGAAATTCCACTTATTTTGGGGCAAAATTCCAGAAATTTCTCTTATTTTGGGGCAAAATTGCAGAAATTTCACTTATTTCAGGGAAAAAAGGCAGAAATTTTCTTTATTTTGGGGCAAAAAGGCAGAAATTCCTAATATTTTGTGGCAATAATGCAGAAATTCCCCTTATTTTGTGGCAAAATGGCAGAAATTTACCTTTTTTTGGGGCAAAATTGCAGAAATTTCAATTATTTTAGGGCATAATTCAAAAATTTCTTTTATTTTGGGGCAAAAAGACAGAACTTCTGTTTATTTTTGGGTAAAAAGCAGAAATTTCACTTATTTTGAGGTAAAAAGGCAGAAATTCCTCTTATTTTGGGGCAAAAATGAAGAAATTTCTTTTTTTTTTTGTGGCAAAAGGTATACATTCCCCTTATTTTCGGGAAAAAAAGCAGAAATTCCTCGTATTTTGGAGCAAAATTGCAGAAAGTCCCCTAGTTGTGGGACAAAAAGGCAGAAATTCCCTATTTGTTGGGGCAAAAAGACAGAAATTCTTCTTATTTTGGGGCAAAACTCAGAAATTCCACTTATTTTGGGGCAAAATTCCAGAAATTTCCCTTATTTTGGAGCAAAATTGCAGAAATTTCACTTATTTCAGGGAAAAAAGGCAGAAATTTTCCTTATTTTGGGGCAAAAAGTCAGAAATTCCTAATATTTTGTGGCAAAAATGCAGAAATTCCCCTTATTTTGTGGCAAAATGGCAGAAATTTCACTTATTTTGGGGCAATATTGCAGAAATTTCAATTATTTCAGGGCATAATTCAAAAATTTCTTTTATTTCGGGGCAAAAAGGCAGAAATTCCCTTTATTTTGCGCAAAAAGTCAGAAATTCACCTTATTTTGGGGTAAAATTGCAGAAATTTCACTTATTTTGGGGCAAATTGCAGAAATTTCAATTATTTCAGGGCATAATTCAAAAATTTCTTTTATTTTAGGGCAAAAAGACAGAAATTCTGTTTATTTTTGGGTAAAGAGCTGAAATTTCACTTATTTTGAGGTAAAAAGCAGAAATTCCTATTATTTTGGGGCAGGAATGAAGAAATTTCACTTTTTTGTGGGAAAAGGTATACATTCCCCTTATTTTCGGGAAAAAAGCAGAAATTCCTTGTATTTTGGAGCAAAATTGAGGAAATTCCCCTAGTTTTGGGGCAAAAAGGCAGAAATTCCCTATATTTTGAGGCAAAAAGACAGAAATTTTCCTTATTTTGGGGAAAAACTAAGAAATTCCACTTATTTTGGGGTAAAATTTCAAAAATTTCCTTTATTTTGGGGCAAAATTGCAGAAATTTCACTTTTTTAAAAGAAAAAAGGCAGAAATTTTCCTTATTTTGGGTCAAAAAGGCAGAAATTCCTAATATTTTTTGGCAAAAATGCAGAAATTCCCATTATTTTGTGGCAAAATGGCAGAAATTTCACTTATTTTGGGGCAATATTGCAGAAATTTCAATTATTTCAGGGCATAATTCAAAAACTTCTTTTATTTTGGGGCAAAAAGACAGAAATTCTGTTTATTTTTGGGTAAAAAGCAGAAATTTCACTTATTTTAAAGTAAAAAGGCAGAAATTCCTCTTATTTTGGGGCAAATATGAATAAATTTCCCATTTTTGTGGCAAAAGGTATACATTCCCCTTATTTTCGGGAAAAGAAGCAGAAATTCCCCGTATTTCGGAGCAAAATTGCAGAAATTTCCCTAATTGTGGGGCAAAAAGGCAGAAATTCCCTATATGTTGGGCAAAACGACAGAAATTCTCCTTATTTTGGGGCAAAACTCAGAAATTCCACTTATTTTGGGGCAAAATTCCAGAAATTTCTCTTATTTTGGGGCAAAATTGCAGAAATTTCACTTATTTCAGGGAAAAAAGGCAGAAATTTTCTTTATTTTGGGGCAAAAAGGCAGAAATTCCTAATATTTTGTGGCAATAATGCAGAAATTCCCCTTATTTTGTGGCTAAATGGCAGAAATTTACCTTATTTTGGGGCAAAATTGCAGAAATTTCAATTATTTCAGGGCATAATTCAAAAATTTCTTTTATTTTGGGGCAAAAAGACAGAAATTCTGTTTATTTTTGGGTAAAAAGCAGAAATTTCACTTATTTTGAGGTAAAAAGGCAGAAATTCCTCTTATTTTGGGGCAAAAATGAAGAAATTTCTTTTTTTTTGTGGCAAAAGGTATACATTCCCCTTATTTTCGGGAAAAAAAGCAGAAATTCCTCGTATTTTGGAGCAAAATTGCAGAAATTCCCCTAGTTGTGGGACAAAAAGGCAGAAATTCCCTATTTGTTGGGGCAAAAAGACAGAAATTCTCCTTATTTTGGGGCAAAACTCAGAAATTCCACTTATTTTGGGGCAAAAAACAAAAAAATTCTCTAATTTTGGGGCAAAATTGCAGAAAATTCACTTATTTTGGGGCAAAATTGCAGAAATTTCACTTATTTCAGGGAAAAAAGGCAGAAATTTTCCTTATTTTGGGTCAAAATTCAGAAATTCCTAATATTTTGTGGCAAAAATGCAGAAATTTTCCTTATTTTGTGGCAAAATGGCAGAAATTTCACTTATTTTGGGGCAATATTGCAGAAATTTCAATTATTTCAGGGCATAATTCAAAAATTTCTCTTATTTTGGGGCAAAAAGACAGAAATTCTTTTTATTTTGGGGTAAAAAGCAGAAATTTCACTTATTTTGAGGTAAAAAGGCAGAAATTCCCCTTATTTTGGGTTAAAAATTAAGAAATTTTCCTTTTTATGGCAAAAAGGTATACATTCCCTTTATTTTCGGGCAAAAAGGCAGAAATTCCCCGTATTTTGGAGCAAAATTGCAGAAATTCCCCTAATTGTGGGGCAAAAAGGCAGAAATTCCCTATATGTTGGGGCAAAACGACAAAATTCTCCTTATTTTGGGGCAAAACTCAAAAATTCCACTTATTTTTGGTCTATTCCAGAAATTTCCCTTATTTTGGGGCAAAATTGCAGAAATTTCACTTATTTTAGGGAAAAAAGGCAGAAATTTTCCTTATTTTGGGGCAAAAAGGCAGAAATTCCTAATATTTTGTGGCAATAATGCAGAAATTCCCCTTATTTTGTGGCAAAATGGCAGAAATTTAACTTATTTTGGGGCAAAATTGCAGAAATTTCAATTATTTCAGGGCATAATTCAAAAATTTCTTTTATTTTGGGGCAAAAAGACAGAAATTCCGTTTATTTTTGGGTAAAAAGCAGAAATTTCACTTATTTTAAGGTAAAAAGGTAGAAATTCCTCTTATTTTGGGGCAAAAATGAAGAAATTTCTTTTTTTTGTGGCAAAAGGTATACATTCCCCTTATTTTTGGGAAAAAAAGCAGAAATTCCTCGTATTTTGGAGCAAAATTGCAGAAATTCCCCTTGTTGTGGGACAAAAAGGCAGAAATCCATTATTTGTTGAGGCAAAAACACAGAAATTCTCTCTATTTTGCGGCAAAACTCAGAAATTCCAATTATTTTGTGGCAAAATTCCAGAAATTGCCTTTATTTTGGGGCAAAATTGCAGAAATTTCACTTATTTTGGGGCAAAATTGCAGAAATTTCACTTATTTCAGGAATAAAAGGCAGAAATTTTCCTTATTTTGGGGCAAAAATGCAGAAATTCCTAATATTTTGTGGCAAAAATGCAGAAATTCCCCTTATTTTGTGGCAAAATGGCAAAATTTCACTTATTTTGGGGCAAAATTGCAGAAATTTCAATTATTTCAGGGCATAATTCAAAAATTTCTTTTATTTTGGGGCAAAAAGACAGAAATTCTGTTTATTTTTGGGTAAAAAGCAGAAATTTCACTTATTTTGAGGTAAAAAGGCAGAAATTCCTTTTATTTTGAGGCAAAAATGAAGAAATTTCCCTTTTTTATGGCAAAAGGTATACATTCCCCTTATTTTTGGGAAAAAAAGCAAAAATTCCTCGTATTTTGGAGCAAAATTGCAGAAATTCCCGTAGTTGTGGGACAAAAAGGCAGAAATTCCCTATTTGTTGGGGCAAAAAGACAGAAATTCTCCTTATTTTGGGGCAAAACTCAGAAATTCCAATTATTTTGTGGCAAAATTGCAGAAATTTCAATTATTTCAGGGCATAATTCAAAAAATTTTTTTTATTTTGGGGCAAAGAGACAGAAAGTCTGTTTATTTTTGGGTAAAAAGCCGAAATTTCACTTATTATGAGGTAAAAAGGCAGAAATTCCTCTTATTTTAGGGCAAAAATGAAGAAATTTCCCTTTTTTGTGGCAAAAATTACACATTCCCCTTATTTTCGGGAAAAAAAAGCAGAAATTCCTTGTATTTTGGAGCAATTTTGCAGAAATTCCCCAAATTGTGGGGCAAAAAGGCAGAAATTCCCTATATGTTGGGCAAAACGACAGAAATTCTCCTTATTTTGGGGCAAAACTCAGAAATTCCACTTATTTTGATGCAAAATTGCAGAAATTTCACTTATTTTGGGGCAAAATTGCAGAAATTTCACTTATTTCAGGGAAAAAAGGCAGAAATTTTCCTTATTTTGGGCAAAAAGTCAGAAATCCCTAATATTTTGTGGCAAAAATGCAGAAATTCCCCTTATTTTGTGGCAAAATGGAGGAAATTTCACTTATTTTGGGGCAATATTGCAGAAATTTCAATTATTTCAGGGCATAATTCAAAAATTTCTTTTATTTTGGGGCAAAAAGACAGAAAATCTGTTTATTTTTGGGTAAAAAGCAGAAATTTCACTTATTTTGAGGTAAAAAGGCAGAAATTCCTATTATTTTGGGGCAGGAATAAAGAAATTTCACTTTTTTGTGGGAAAAGTATACATTCCCCTTATTTTTGGGAAAAAAAGCAGAAATTCCTCGTATTTTGGAGCAAAATTGCAGAAATTCCCCTAGTTGTGGGACAAAAAGGCAGAAATTCCCTATTTGTTAAGGCAAAAAGACAGAAATTCTCTTTATTTTGGGGCAAAACTCAGAAATTCCACTTATTTTGGGGCAAAATTCCAGAAATTTCTATTATTTTGAAGCAAAATTGCAGAAATTTTACTTATTTTGGGGCAAAATTGCAGAAATTTCACTTATTCAGGGAAAAAAGGCAGAAATTTTCCTTATTTTGGGGCAAAAAGTCAGAAATTCCTAATATTTTGTGGAAAAAAATGCAGAAATTCCCCTTATTTTGAGGTAAAATGCTGAAATTCCCCTTATTTAGGGGCAAAAAGCAGAAATTTCCCTTATTTTGGGGCAAAATTGCAGAAATTTCACTTATTTCAGCGAAAAAAAGCAAAAATTTTTCTTATTTCGGGGCAAAAAGGCAGAAATTCCCTTTATTTTGCGCAAAAAGTCAGAAATTCACCTTATTTTGGGGTAAAATTGCAGAAATTTCACTTATTTTGGGGCAAAATTGCAGAAATTTCAATTATTTCAGGGCATAATTCAAAAATTTCTTTTATTTTGGAGCAAAAAGACAGAAATTCTGTTTATTTTTGGGTAAAAAGCAGAAATTTCACTTATTTTGAGGTAAAAAGCAGAAATTCCTCTTATTTTGGGGCAAATATGAATAAATTTCCCATTTTTGTGGCAAAAGGAATACATTTTCCTGATTTTCGGGAAAAGAAGCAGAAATTCCCCGTATTTCGGAGCAAAATTGCAGAAATTTCCCTAATTGTGGGGCAAAAAGGCAGAAATTCCCTATATGTTGGGCAAAACGACAGAAATTCTCCTTATTTTGGGGCAAAACTCAGAAATTCCACTTATTTTGGGGCAAAATTCCAGAAATTTCTCTTATTTTGGGGCAAAATTGCAGAAATTTCACTTATTTCAGGGAAAAAAGGCAGAAATTTTCTTTATTTTGGGGCAAAAAGGCAGAAATTCCTAATATTTTGTGGCAAGAATGCAGAAATTCCCCTTATTTTGTGGCAAAATGGCAGAAATTTACCTTATTTTGGGGCAAAATTGCAGAAATTTCAATTATTTCAGGGCATAATTCAAAAATTTCTTTTATTTTGGGGCAAAAAGACAGAAATTCTGTTTATTTTTGGGTTAAAAGCAGAAATTTCACTTATTTTGAGGTAAAAAGGCAGAAATTCCTCTTATTTTGGGGCAAAAATGAAGAAATTTCTTTTTTTTTGTGGCAAAAGGTATACATTCCCCTTATTTTCGGGAAAAAAAGCAGAAATTCCTCATATTTTGGAGCAAAATTGCAGAAATTCCCCTAGTTGTGGGACAAAATGGCAGAAATTCCCTATTTGTTGGGGCAAAAAGACAGAAATTCTCCTTATTTTGGGGCAAAACTCAGAAATTCTACATATTTTGGGGCAAAATTCCAGAAATTTCCCTTATTTTGAAGCAAAATTGCAGAAATTTCACTTATTTTGGGGCAAAATTGCAGAAATTTCACTTATTTCAGGGAAAAAAGGCAGAAATTTTCCTTATTTTGGGGCAAAAAGTCAGAAATTCCTAATATTTTGTGGCAAAAATGCAGAAATTCCCCTTATTTTGTGGCAAAATGGCAGAAATTTCACTTATTTTGGGGCAATATTGCAGAAATTTCAATTATTTCAGGGCATAATTCAAAAATTTCTTTTATTTCAGGGCAAAAAGGCAGAAATTCCCTTTATTTTGCGCAAAAAGTCAGAAATTCACCTTATTTTGGGGTAAAATGGCAGAAATTTCACTTATTTTGGGGCAAAATTGCAGAAATTTCAATTATTTCAGGGCATAATTCAAAAATTTCTTTTATTTTAGGGCAAAAAGACAGAAATTCTGTTTATTTTTGGGTAAAGAGCCGAAATTTCACTTATTTTGAGGTAAAAAGCAGAAATTCCTATTATTTTGGGGCAGGAATGAAGAAATTTCACTTTTTTGTGGGAAAAGGTATACATTCCCCTTATTTTCGGGAAAAAAGCAGAAATTCCTTGTATTTTGGAGCAAAATTGCAGAAATAGCCCTAGTTTAGGGGCAAAAAGGCAGAAATTCCCTATATTTTGAGGCAAAAAGACAGAAATTTTCCTTATTTTGGGGAAAAACTCAGAAATTCCACTTATTTTCGGGCAAAATTTCAAAAATTTCCTTTATTTTGGGGCAAAATTGCAGAAATTTCACTTTTTTAAAAGAAAAAAGGCAGAAATTTTCCTTATTTTGGGTCAAAAAGGCAGAAATTCCTAATATTTTGTGGCAAAAATGCAGAAATTCCCATTATTTTGTGGCAAAATGGCAGAAATTTCACTTATTTTAAGGCAATATTGCAGAAATTTCAATTATTTCAGGGCATAATTCAAAAATTTCTTTTATTTTGGGGCAAAAAGACAGAAATTCTGTTTATTTTTGGGTAAAAAGCAGAAATTTCACTTATTTTGAGGTAAAAAGGCAGAAATTCCCCTTATTTTGGGGTAAAAATTAAGAAATTTCCCTTTTTATGGCAAAAGGTATACATTCCCCTTATTTTCGGGAAAAGAAGCAGAAATTCCCCGTATTTCGGAGCAAAATTGCAGAAATTTCCCTAATTGTGCGGCAAAAAGGCAGAAATTCCCTATATGTTGGGCAAAACGACAGAAATTCTCCTTATTTTGGGGCAAAACTCAGAAATTCCACTTATTTTGGGGCAAAATTCCAGAAATTTCTCTTATTTTGGGGCAAAATTGCAGAAATTTCACTTATTTCAGGGAAAAAAGGCAGAAATTTTTCTTATTTTGGGGCAAAAAGGCAGAAATTCCTAATATTTTGTGGCAAGAATGCAGAAATTCCCCTTATTTTGTGGCAAAATTGCAGAAATTTACCTTATTTTGGGGCAAAATTGCAGAAATTTCAATTATTTCAGGGCATAATTCAAAAATTTCTTTTATTTTAGGGCAAAAAGACAGAAATTCTGTTTATTTTTGGGTAAAGAGCCGAAATTTCACTTATTTTGAGGTAAAAAGCAGAAATTCCTATTATTTTGGGGCAGGAATGAAGAAATTTCACTTTTTTTGGGAAAAGGTATACATTCCCCTTATTTTCGGGAAAAAAGCAGAAATTCCTTGTATTTTGGAGCAAAATTGCAGAAATTCCCCTAGTTTTGGGGCAAAAAGGCAGAAATTCCCTATATTTTGAGGCAAAAAGACAGAAATTTTCCTTATTTTGGGGAAAAACTCAGAAATTCCACTTATTTTGGGGCAAAATTTCAAAAATTTCCTTTATTTTGTGGCAAAATTGCAGAAATTTCACTTTTTTAAAAGAAAAAAGGCCGAAATTTTCCTTATTTTGGGTCAAAATGCAGAAATTCCTAATATTTTGTGGCAAAAATGCAGAAATTCCCATTATTTTGTGGCAAAATGGCAGAAATTTCACTTATTTTGGGGCAATATTGCAGAAATTTCAATTATTTCAGGGCATAATTCAAAAATTTCTTTTATTTTGGGGCAAAAAGACAGAAATTCTGTTTATTTTTGGGTAAAAAGCAGAAATTTCACTTATTTTGAGGTAAAAAGGCAGAAATTCCTCTTATTTTGGGGCAAAAATGAAGAAATTTCTTTTTTTTTGTGGCAAAAGGTATACATTCCCCTTATTTTCGGGAAAAAAAAGCAGAAATTCCTCGTATTTTGGAGCAAAATTGTAGAAATTCCCCTAGATGTGGGACAAAAAGGCAGAAATTCCCTATTTTTTGGGGCAAAAAGACAGAAATTCTCCTTATTTTGGGGCAAAACTCAGAAATTCCACTTATTTTGGGGCAAAATTCCAGAAATTTCCCTTATTTTGAAGCAAAATTGCAGAAATTTCACTTATTTTGGGGCAAAATTGCAGAAATTTCACTTATTTCAGGGAAAAAAGACAGAAATTTTCCTTATTTTGGGGCAAAAAGTCAGAAATTCCTAATATTTTGTGGCAAAAATGCAGAAATTCCCCTTATTTTGTGGCAAAATGGCAGAAATTTCACTTATTTTGGGGCAATATTGCAGAAATTTCAATTATTTCAGGGCATAATTCAAAAATTTCTTTTATTTCGGGGCAAAAAGGCAGAAATTCCCTTTATTTTGCGCAAAAAGTCAGAAATTCACCTTATTTTGGGGTAAAATGGCAGAAATTTCACTTATTTTGGGGCAAAATTGCAGAAATTTCAATTATTTCAGGGCATAATTCAAAAATTTCTTTTATTTTAGGGCAAAAAGACAGAAATTCTGTTTATTTTTGGGTAAAGAGCCGAAATTTCACTTATTTTGAGGTAAAAAGCAGAAATTCCTATTATTTTGGGGCAAATATGAATAAATTTCCCATTTTTGTGGCAAAAGGTATACATTTTCCTGATTTTCGGTAAAAGAAGCAGAAATTCCCCGTATTTCGGAGCAAAATTGCAGAAATTTCCCTAATTGTGGGGCAAAAAGGCAGAAATTCCCTATATGTTGGGCAAAGCGACAGAAATTCTCCTTATTTTGGGGCAAAACTCAGAAATTCCACTTATTTTGGGGCAAAATTCCAGAAATTTCTCTTATTTTGGGGCAAAATTGCAGAAATTTCACTTATTTCAGGGAAAAAAGGCAGAAATTTTCTTTATTTTGGGGCAAAAAAACAGAAATTCCTAATATTTTGTGGCAATAATGCAGAAATTCCCCTTATTTTGTGGCAAAATGGCAGAAATTTCACTTATTTTGGGGCAAAATTGCAGAAATTTCAATTATTTCAGGGCATAATTCAAAAATTTCTTTTATTTTGGGGCAAAAAGACAGAAATTCTGTTTATTTTTGGGTAAAAAGCAGAAATTTCACTTATTTTGAGGTAAACAGGCAGAAATTCCTCTTATTTTGGGGCAAAAATGAAGAAATTTGTTTTTTTTTTTGTGGCAAAAGGTATACATTCCCCTTATTTTTGGGAAAAAAAGCAGAAATTCCTCGTATTTTGGAGCAAAATTGCAGAAATTCCCCTAGTTGTGGGACAAAAAGGCAGAAATTCCCTATTTGTTGGGGCAAAAAGACAGAAATTCTCCTTATTTTTGGGCAAATCTCAGAAATTCCACTTATTTTGGGGCAAAATTCCAGAAATTTCCCTTATTTTGAAGCAAAATTGCAGAAATTTCACTTATTTTGGGGCAAAATTGCAGAAATTTCACTTATTTTGGGGCAAAAATGAAGAAATTTCTTTTTTTTGTGGCAAAAGGTATACATTCCCCTTATTTTCGGGAAAAAAAGCAGAAATTCCTTGTATTTTGGAGCAAAATTGCAGAAATTCCCCTAGTTGTGGGACAAAAAGGCAGAAATCCATTATTTGTTGAGGCAAAAACACAGAAATTCTCTCTATTTTGCGGCAAAACTCAGAAATTCCAATTATTTTGTGGCAAAATTCCAGAAATTGCCTTTATTTTGGGGCAAAATTGCAGAAATTTCACTTATTTTGGGGCAAAATTGCAGAAATTTCACTTATTTCAGGAATAAAAGGCAGAAATTTTCCTTATTTTGGGGCAAAAATGCAGAAATTCCTAATATTTTGTGGCAAAAATGCAGAAATTCCCCTTATTTTGTGGCAAAATTGCAGAAATTTCACTTATTTTGGGGCAAAATTGCAGAAATTTCAATTATTTCAGGGCATAATTCAAAAATTTCTTTTATTTTGGGGCAAAAAGACAGAAATTCTGTTTATTTTTGGGTAAAAAGCAGAAATTTCCCTTTTTTTAGGTAAAAAGGCAGAAATTCCTTTTATTTTGGGGCAAAAATGAAGAAATTTCCCTTTTTTGTGGCAAAAGGTATACATTCCCCTTATTTTTGGGAAAAAAAGCAAAAATTCCTCGTATTTTGGAGCAAAATTGCAGAAATTCCTGTAGTTGTGGGACAAAAAGGCAGAAATTCCCTATTTGTTGGGGCAAAAAGACAGAAATTCTCCTTATTTTGGGGCAAAACTCAGAAATTCCAATTATTTTGTGGCAAAATTGCAGAAATTTCAATTATTTAGAGCATAATTCAAAAATTTTTTTTATTTTGGGGCAAAAAGACAGAAAGTCTGTTTATTTTTGGGTAAAAAGCAGAAATTTCACTTATTTTGAGGTAAAAAGGCAGAAATTCCTCTTATTTTAGGGCAAAAATGAAGAAATTTCCCTTTTTAGTGGCAAAAATTATACATTCCCCTTATTTTCGGGAAAAAAAGCAGAAATTCCTTGTATTTTGGAGCAATTTTGCAGAAATTCCCCAAATTGTGGGGCAAAAAGGCAGAAATTCCCTATATGTTGGGCAAAACGACAGAAATTCTCCTTATTTTGGGGCAAAACTCAGAAATTCCACTTATTTTGGGGCAAAATTCCAGAAATTTCTCTTATTTTGGGGCAAAATTGCAGAAATTTCACTTATTTCAGGAAAAAAAGGTAGAAATTTTCCTTATTTTGGGGCAAAACTCAGAAATTCCACTTATTTTGGGGCAAAATTCCAGAAATTTCACTTATCTTGGGGCAAAATTGCAGAAATTTCACTTATTTCAGGGAAAAAAGGCAGAAATTTTTTTTATTTTGGGGCAAAAAGTCAGAAATTCCTAATATTTTGTGGCAAAAATGCAGAAATTCTCCTTATTTTGTGGCAAAATGGAGGAAATTTCGCTTATTTTGGGGCAATATTGCAGAAATTTCAATTATTTCAGGGCATAATTCAAAAATTTCTTTTATTTTGGGGCAAAAAGACAGAAAATCTGTTTATTTTTGGGTAAAAAGCAGAAATTTCACTTATTTTGAGGTAAAAAGGCAGAAATTCCTATTATTTTGGGGCAGGAATAAAGAAATTTCACTTTTTTGTGGGAAAAGGTATACATTCCCCTTATTTTCGGGAAAAAAAGCAGAAATTCCTCGTATTTTGGATCAAAATTGCAGAAATTCCCCTAGTTGTGGGACAAAAAGGCAGAAATTCCCTATTTGTTAAGGCAAAAAGACAGAAATTCTCTTTATTTTGGGGCAAAACTCAGAAATTCCACTTATTTTGGGGCAAAATTCCAGAAATTTCTATTATTTTGAAGCAAAATTGCAGAAATTTTACTTATTTTGGGGCAAAATTGCAGAAATTTCACTTATTCAGGGAAAAAAGGCAGAAATTTTCCTTATTTTGTGGCAAAAAGTCAGAAATTCCTAATATTTTGTGGAAAAAAATGCAGAAATTTCCATTATTTTGAGGTAAAATGCTGAAATTCCCCTTATTTAGGGGCAAAAAAGAAGAAATTTCCCTTATTTTGGGGCAAAATTGCAGAAATTTCACTTATTTCAGCGAAAAAAAGCAAAAATTTTTCTTATTTCGGGGCAAAAAGGCAGAAATTCCCTTTATTTTGCGCAAAAAGTCAGAAATTCACCTTATTTTGGGGTAAAATTGCAGAAATTTCACTTATTTTGGGGCAAAATTGCAGAAATTTCAATTATTTCAGGGCATAATTCAAAAATTTCTTTTATTTTGGGGCAAAAAGACAGAAATTCTGTTTATTTTGGGTAA
Organism: Micromys minutus; assembly: GCF_963924665.1. NCBI lineage: Eukaryota > Metazoa > Chordata > Mammalia > Rodentia > Muridae > Micromys > Micromys minutus. The sequence goes on along the minus strand of NW_027667133.1, from coordinate 1,669,559 downwards.
AAAGCAGAAATATCACTTATTTTGAGGTAAAAAGGCAGAAATTCCTTTTATTTTGGGGCAAAAATGAAGAAATTTCCCTTTTTTGTGGCAAAAGGTATACATTCCCCTTATTTTTGGGAAAAAAAAGCAAAAATTCCTCGTATTTTGGAGCAAAATTGCAGAAATTCCCGTAGTTGTGGGACAAAAAGGCAGAAATTCCCTATTTGTTGGGGCAAAAAGACAGAAATTCTCCTTATTTTGGGGCAAAACTCAGAAATTCCAATTATTTTGTGGCAAAATTGCAGAAATTTCAATTTTTTCAGGGCATAATTCAATAATTTTTTTTATTTTGGGGCAAAAAAACAGAAAGTCTGTTTATTTTTGGGTAAAAAGCAGAAATTTCACTTATTTTGAGGTAAAAAGGCAGAAATTCCTCTTATTTTGGGGCAAAAATGAAGAAATTTCCCTTTTTAGTGGCAAAAAGTATGCATTCCCCTTATTTTCGGGAAAAAAAGCAGAAATTCCTCGTATTTTTGAACAATTTTGCAGAAATTCCCCTAATTGTGGGGCAAAAAGGCAGAAATTCCCTATTTGTTGAGGCAAAACGACAGAAATTCTCCTTATTTTGGGGCAAAACTCAGAAATTCCACTTATTTTGGGGCAAAATTCCAGACATTTCCCTTATTTTGGAACAAAATTGCAGAAATTTCACTTATTTCAGGGAAAAAAGGAAGAAATTTTCCTTATTTTGGGGCAAAAAAAAACAGAAATTTCTAATATTTTGTGGCAAAAATACAGAAATTCCCCTTATTTTGGCAAAATGGCAGAAATTTCACTTATTTTGGGGCAATATTGCAAATATTTCAATTATTTCAGGGCATAATTCAAAAATTTATTTTATTTTGGGGCAAAAAGACAGAAATTCTGTTTATTTTGGGGTAAAAAGCAGAAATTTCACTTATTTTGAGGTAAAAAGGAAGAAATTCCCCTTATTTGGGGGTAAAAATTAAGAAATTTTTCTTTTTATGGCAAAAAGGTATACATTCACTTTATTTTCGGGCAAAAAGGCAGAAATTCCCCGTATTTTGGAGCAAAATTGCAGTAATTCCCCTAATTGTGGGGCAAAAAGGCAGAAATTCCCTATATGTTGGGGCAAAAAGACAGAAATTCTCTTTAATTTGGGGCAAAACTCAGAAATTTCACTTATTTTGGGTCTATTCCAGAAATTTCCCTTATTTTGGGGCAAAATTGCAGAAATTTCACTTATTTTAGGGAAAAAAGGCAGAAATTTTCTTTATTTTGGGGCAAAAAGGCAGAAATTCCTAATATTTTGTGGCAATAATGCAGAAATTCCCCTTTATTTTGTGGCAAAATGGCAGAAATTTAACTTATTTTGGGGCAAAATTGCAGAAATTTCAATTATTTCAGGGCATAATTCAAAAATTTCTTTTATATTGGGGCAAAAAGACAGAAATTCCGTTTATTTTTGGGTAAAAAGCAGAAATTTCACTTATTTTGAGGTAAAAAGGCAGAAATTCCTCTTATATTGGGGCAAAAATGAAGAAATTTCATTTTTTTTGTGGCAAAAGGTACACCTTCCCTTTATTTTCGGGCAAAAAGGCAGAAATTCCCCGTATTTTGGAGCAAAATTGCAGAAATTCCCCTAATTCTGGGGCAAAAAGGCAGAAATTCCCTATATGTTGGGGCAAAAAGACAGAAATTTTCTTTATTTTGGGGCAAAACTCAGAAATTCCACTTATTTTGGGTCTATTCCAGAAATTTCCCTTATTTTGGGGCAAAATTGCAGAAATTTCACTTATTTTAGGGAAAAAAGGCATAAATTTTTCTTATTTTGGGGCAAAAAGGCAGAAATTCCTAATATTTTGTAGCAATAATGCAGAAATTCCTTTTATTTTGTGGCAAAATGGCAGAAATTTAACTTATTTTGGGGCAAAATTGCAGAAATTTCAATTATTTCAGGGCATAATTCAAAAATTTCTTTTATTTTGGGGCAAAAAGACAGAAATTCTGTTTATTTTGGTGTAAAAAGCAGAAATTTCACTTATTTTGAGGTAAAAAGGCAGAAATTCCCCTTATTTTGGGGTAAAAATTAAGAAATTTCCCTTTTTATGGCAGAAAGGTATACATTCCCTTTATTTTCGGGCAAAAAGGCAGAAATTCCCCGTATTTTGGAGCAAAATTGCAGAAATTCCCCTAATTGTGGGGCAAAAAGGCAGAAATTCCCTATATGTTGGGGCAAAAAGACAGAAATTCTCTTTATTTTGGGGCAAAACTCAGAAATTCCACTTATTTTGGGTCTATTCAAGAAATTTCCCTTATTTTGGGGCAAAATTGCAGAAATTTCACTTATTTTAGGGAAAAAAGGCAGAAATTTTTTTTATTTTGGGGCAAAAAGGCAAAAATTCCTAATATTTTGTGGCAATAATGCAGAAATTCCCCTTATTTTGTGGCAAAATGGCAGAAATTTAACTTATTTTGGGGCAAAATGCAGAAATTGCAATTATTTCAGGGCATAATTCAAAAATTTCTTTTATTTTGGGGCAAAAAGACAGAAATTCCGTTTATTTTTGGGTAAAAAGCAGAAATTTCACTTATTTTGAGGTAAAAAGGCAGAAATTCCTATTATTTTTGGGCAGGAATCAAGAAATTTCACTTTTTTGTGGGAAAAGGTATACATTCCCCTTATTTTCGGGAAAATAAGCAGAAATTCCTCATATTTTGGAGCAAAATTGCAGAAATTACCCTAGTTGTGGGACAAAAAGGCAGAAATTCCCTATTTGTTGAGGCAGAAAGACAGAAATTCTCCCTATTTTGGGGCAAAACTCAGAAATTCCACTTATTTTAGGGCAAAATTCCAGAAATTTTCCTTATTTTGGGGCAAAATTGCAGAAATTTCACTTATTTTGGGGCAAAATTGCAGAAATTTCACTTATTTCAGGGAAAAAAGGCAGAAATTTTCCTTATTTGGGGCAAAAAGTCAGAAATTCCTAATATTTTGTGGCAAAAATGCAGAAATTTTCCTTATTTTGTGGCAAAATGGCAGAAATTTCACTTATTTTGGGGCAATATTGCAGATATTTCAATTATTTCAGGGCATAATTCAAAAATTTCTTTTATTTTGGGGCAAAAAGACAGAAATTCTTTTTATTTTGGGGTAAAAAGCAGAAATTTCACTTATTTTGAGGTAAAAAGGCAGAAATTCCCCTTATTTTGGGGTAAAAATTAAAAAATTTCCCTTTTTATGGCAAAAAGGTATACATTCCCTTTATTTTCGGGCAAAAAGGCAGAAATTCCCCGTATTTTGGAGCAAAATTGCAGAAATTCCGCTAATTGTGGGGCAAAAAGGCAGAAATTCCCTATATGTTGGGGCAAAAAGACAGAAATTCTCTTTATTTTGGGGCAAAACTCAGAAATTCCACTTATTTTGGGTCTATTCCAGAAATTTCCCTTATTTTGGGGCAAAATTGCAGAAATTTCACTTATTTTAGAAAAAAAAGGCAGAAATTTTCCTTATTTTGGGGCAAAAAGGCAGAAATTCCTAATACTTTGTGGCAATAATGCAGAAATTCCCCTTATTTTATGGCAAAATGGCAGAAATTTAACTTATTTTGGGGCAAAATTGCAGAAATTTCAATTATTTCAGGGCATAATTCAAAAATTTCTTTTATTTTGGGGCAAAAAGACAGAAATTCCGTTTATTTTTGGGTAAAAAGCAGAAATTTCACTTATTTTGAGGTAAAAAGGCAGAAATTCCTCTTAATTTGGGGCAAAAATAAAGAAATTTCTTTTTTTGTGGCAAAAGGTATACATTCCCCTTATTTTCGAAAAAAAAAGCAGAAATTCCTCGTATTTTGGAGCAAAATTGCAGAAATTCACCTAATTGTGTGGTAAAAAGGCAGAAATTCCCTATATGTTTGGGGAAAACTACAGAAATTCTCTTTATTTTGGGCCAAAACTCAGAAATTCCACTTATTTTGGGGCAAAATTCCAGAAATTTCCCTTATTTTGGGGCAAAATTGCAGAAATTTCACTTATTTCAGGAAAAAAAGGCAGAAATTTTCCTTATTTTGGGGCAAAAAGGCAGAAATTCCTAATATTTTGTGGCAATAATGCAGAAATTCCCCTTATTTTGTGGCAAAATGGCAGAAATTTAACTTATTTCGGGGCAAAATTGCAGAAATTTCAATTATTTCAGGGCATAATTCAAAAATTTCTTTTATTTTGGGGCAAAAAGACAGAAATTCTGTTTGTTTTTGGGTAAAAAGCAGAAATTTCACTTATTTTGAGGTAAAAAGGCAGAAATTCCCCTTATTTTGTTGTAAAAATTAAGAAATTTTTCTTTTTATGGCAAAAAGGTATACATTCCCTTTATTTTCGGGCAAAAAGGCAGAAATTCCCCGTATTTTGGAGCAAAATTGAAGAAATTCCCCTAATTGTGGGGCAAAAAGGCAGAAATTCCCTATATGTTGGGGCAAAAAGACAGAAATTCTCTTTATTTTGGGGCAAAACTCAGAAATTCCACTTATTTTTGGTCTATTCCAGAAATTTCCCTTATTTTGGGGCAAAATTGCAGAAATTTCACTTATTTTGGGGCAAAATTGCAGAAATTTCACTTATTTTGGGGCAAAAAGGCAGAAATTCCTAATATTTTGTGGCAATAATGCAGAAATTCCCCTTATTTTGTGGCAAAATGGCAGAAATTTAACTTATTTTGGGGCAAATTTGCAGAAATTTCAATTATTTCAGGGCATAATTCAAAAATTTCTTTTATTTTGGGGCAAAAAGACAGAAATTCTGTTTATTTTTAGGTAAAAAGCAGAAATTTCACTTATTTTGAGGTAAAAAGGCAGAAATTCCTCTTATTTTGTGGCAAAAATGAAGAAATTTCTTTTTTTGTGGCAAAAGGTATACATTCCCCTTATTTCCGGGAAAAAAGCAGAAATTCCTCGTATTTTGGAGCAAAATTGCAGAAATTCACCTAATTGTGTGGTAAAAAGGCAGAAATTCCCTATATGTTTGGGCAAAACAACAGAAATTCTCCTTATTTTGGGCCAAAACTCAGAAATTCCACTTATTTTGGGGCAAAATTCCAGAAATTTCCCTTATTTTGGGGCAAAATTGCAGAAATTTCACTTATTTCAGGAAAAAAAGGCAGAAATTTTCCTTATTTTGGGGCAAAAAGGCAGATATTCCTAATATTTTGTGGCAATAATGCAGAAATTCCCCTTATTTTGTGGCAAAATGGCAGAAATTTAACTTATTTCGGGGCAAAATTGCAGAAATTTCAATTATTTCAGGGCATAATTCAAAAATTTCTTTTATTTTGGGGCAAAAAGACAGAAATTCTGTTTATTTTTGGGTAAAAACAGAAATTTCACTTATTTTGAGGTAAAAAGGCAGAAATTCCTATTATTTTTGGGCAGGAATCAAGAAATTTTACTTTTTTGTGGGAAAAGGTATACATTCCCCTTATTTTCAGGAAGAAAAGCAGAAATTCCTCATATTTTGGAGCAAAATTGCAGAAATTACCCTAGTTGTGGGACAAAAAGGCAGAAATTCCCTATTTGTTGAGGCAGAAAGACAGAAATTCTCCCTATTTTGGGGCAAAACTCAGAAATTCCACTTATTTTGGGGCAAAAATCCAGAAATTTCCCTTATTTTGGGGCAAAATTGCAGAAATTTCACTTATTTTGGGGCAAAATTGCAGAAATTTCACTTATTTCAGGGAAAAAAGGCAGAAATTTTCCTTATTTTGGGGCAAAAAGTCAGAAATTCCTAATATTTTGTGGCAAAAATGCAGAAATTTTCCATATTTTGTGGCAAAATGGCAGAAATTTCACTTATTTTGGGGCAATATTGCAGATATTTCAATTATTTCAGGGCATAATTCAAAAATTTATTTTATTTTGGGGCAAAAAGACAGAAATTCTGTTTATTTTGGGGTAAAAAGCAGAAATTTCACTTATTTTGAGGTAAAAAGGCAGAAATTCCCCTTATTTTGGGGTAAAAATTAAGAAATTTCCCTTTTTATGGCAAAAAGGTATACATTCCCTTTATTTTCGGGCAAAAAGGCAGAAATTCCCCGTATTTTGGAGCAAAATTGCAGAAATTCCCCTAATTGTGGGGCAAAAAGGCAGAAATTCCCTATATGTTGGGGCAAAAAGACAGAAATTCTCTTTATTTTGGGGCAAAACTCAGAAATTCCACTTATTTTGGGTCTATTCCAGAAATTTCCCTTATTTTGGGGCAAAATTGCAGAAATTTCACTTATTTTAGGGAAAAAAGGCAGAAATTTTCCTTATTTTGGGGCAAAAAGGCAGAAATTCCTACTATTTTGTGGCAATAATGCAGAAATTCCCCTTATTTTGTGGCAAAATGGCAGAAATTTAACTTATTTTGGGGCAAAATTGCAGAAATTTCAATTATTTCAGGGCATAATTCAAAAATTTCTTTTATTTTGGGGCAAAAAGACAGAAATTCCGTTTATTTTTGGGTAAAAAGCAGAAATTTTACTTATTTTGAGGTAAAAAGGCAGAAATTCCTCTTATTTTGGGGCAAAAATGAAGAAATTTCTTTTTTTGTGGCAAAAGGTATACATTCCCCTTATTTTCGAAAAAAAAAGCAGAAATTCCTCATATTTTGGAGCAAAATTGCAGAAATTCACCTAATTGTGTGGTAAAAAGGCAGAAATTCCCTATATGTTTGGGCAAAACAACAGAAATTCTCCTTATTTTGGGCCAAAACTCAGAAATTCCACTTATTTTGGGGCAAAATTCCAGAAATTTCCCTTATTTTGGGGCAAAATTGCAGAAATTTCACTTATTTCAGGAAAAAAAGGCAGAAATTTTCCTTAATTTGGGGCACAAAGGCAGAAATTCCTAATATTTTGTGGCAAAAATGCAGAAATTCCCCTTATTTTGGAAAAATGGCAGAAATTTCACTTATTTTGGGGCAATATTGCAGAAATTTCACTTATTTCAGGGCTAAAAGGCAGACATTTTCCTTATTTTGGGGCAAAAAGGCAGAAATTCCTAATATTTTGTGGCAAAAATGCAGAAATTCCCATTATTTTGTGGCAAAATGGCAGAAATTTCACTTATTTTGGGGGAATATTGCAGATTTTAATTATTTCAGGGAATAATTCAAAAATTTCTTTTATTTTGGGGCAAAAAGACAGAAATTCTGTTTATTTTTTGGTAAAAAGCAGAAATTTCACTTATTTTAAAGTAAAAAGGCAGAAATTCCTCTTATTTTGGGGCAAATATGAATAAATTTCCCATTTTTGTGGCAAAAGGTATACATTGCCCTGATTTTCGGGAAAAGAAGCAGAAATTCCCTGTATTTCGGAGCAAAATTGCAGAAATTTCCCTAATTGTGGGGCAAAAAGGCAGAAATTCCCTATATGTTTGGGGAAAACAACAGAAATTCTCCTTATTTTGGGCCAAAACTCAGAAATTCCACTTATTTTGGGGCAAAATTCCAGAAATTTCCCTTATTTTGGGGCAAAATTGCAGAAATTTCACTTATTTCAGGAAAAAAAGGCAGAAATTTTCCTTATTTTGGGGCAAAAAGGCAGAAATTCCTAATATTTTGTGGCAATAATGCAGAAATTCCCCTTATTTTGTGGCAAAATGGCAGAAATTTAACTTATTTCGGGGCAAAATTGCAGAAATTTCAATTATTTCAGGGCATAATTCAAAAATTTCTTTTACTTTGGGGCAAAAAGACAGAAATTCTGTTTGTTTTTGGGTAAAAAGCAGAAATTTCACTTATTTTGAGGTAAAAAGGCAGAAATTCCTATTATTTTTGGGCAGGAATCAAGAAATTTTACTTTTTTGTGGGAATAGGTATACATTCCCCTTATTTTCGGGAAAAAAAGCAGAAATTCCTCATATTTTGGAGCAAAATTGCAAAAATTACCCTAGTTGTGGGACAAAAAGGCAGAAATTCCCTATTTGTTGAGGCAGAAAGACAGAAATTCTCCCTATTTTGGGGCAAAACTCAGAAATTCCACTTATTTTGGGGCAAAATTCCAGAAATTTCCCTTATTTTGGGGCAAAATTGCAGAAATTTCACTTATTTTGGGGCAAAATTGCAGAAATTTCACTTATTTCAGGGAAAAAAGGCAGAAATTTTCCTTATTTTGGGGCAAAAACTCAGAAATTCCTAATATTTTGTGGCAAAAATGCAGAAATTTTCCTTATTTTGTGGCAAAATGGCAGAAATTTCACTTATTTTGGGGCAATATTGCAGAAATTTCAATTATTTCAGGGCATAATTCAAAAATTTCTTTTATTTTGGGGCAAAAAGACAGAAATTCTGTTTATTTTGGGGTAAAAAGCAGAAATTTCAATTATTATGAGGTAAAAAGGCAGAAATTCCCCTTATTTTGTGGTAAAAATTAAGAAATTTTTCTTTTTATGGCAAAAAGGTATACATTCCCTTTATTTTCGGGCAAAAAGGCAGAAATTCCCCGTATTTTGGAGCAAAATTGAAGAAATTCCCCTAATTGTGGGGCAAAAAGGCAGAAATTCCCTATATGTTGGGGCAAAAAGACAGAAATTCTCTTTATTTTGGGGCAAAACTCAGAAATTCCACTTATTTTGGGTCTATTCCAGAAATTTCCCTTATTTTGGGGCAAAATTGCAGAAATTTCACTTATTTTAGGGAAAAAAGGCAGAAATTTTCCTTATTTTGGGGCAAAAAGGCAGAAATTCCTAATATTTTGTGGCAATAATGCAGAAATTCCCCTTATTTTGTGGCAAAATGGCAGAAATTTAACTTATTTTGGGGCAAAATTGCAGAAATTTCAATTATTTCAGGGCATAATTCAAAAATTTCTTTTATTTTGGGGCAAAAAGACAGAAATTCCGTTTATTTTTGGGTAAAAATCAGAAATTTCACTTATTTTGAGGTAAAAAGGCAGAAATTCCTCTTATTTTGGGGCAAAAATGAAGAAATTTCTTTTTTTGTGGCAAAAGGTATACATTCCCCTTATTTTCGAAAAAAAAAAGCATTAATTCCTCGTATTTTGGAGCAAAATTGCAGAAATTCACCTAATTGTGTGGTAAAAAGGCAGAAATTCCCTATATGTTTGGGCAAAACAACAGAAATTCTCCTTATTTTGGGCCAAAACTCAGAAATTCCACTTATTTTGGGGCAAAATTCCAGAAATTTCCCTTATTTTGGGGCAAAATTGCAGAAATTTCACTTATTTCAGGAAAAAAAGGCAGAAATTTTCCTTAATTTGGGGCAAAAAGGCAGAAATTCCTAATATTTTGTGGCAAAAATGCAGAAATTCCCCTTATTTTGGCAAAATGGCAGAAATTTCACTTATTTAGGGGCAAAATTTCAGAAATTTCAATTATTTCAGGGCATAATTCAAAAATTTCTTTTATTTTGGGGCAAAAAGACAGAAATTCTGTTTATTTTTGGGTAAAAAGCAGAAATTTCACTTATTTTGAGGTAAAAAGGCAGAAATTCCTATTATTTTTGGGCAGGAATCAAGAAATTTTACTTTTTTGGGAAAAAGTATACATTCCCCTTATTTTCGGGAAAAAAAGCAGAAATTCCTCATATTTTGGAGCAAAATTGCAGAAATTACCCTAGTTGTGGGACAAAAAGGCAGAAATTCCCTATTTGTTGAGGCAGAAAGACAGAAATTCTCCTTATTTTGGGGCAAAACTCAGAAATTCCACTTATTTTGGGGCAAAATTCCAGAAATTTCCCTTATTTTGGGGCAAAATTGCAGAAATTTCACTTATTTTGGGGCAATATTTCAGAAATTTCAATTATTTCAGGGCATAATTCAAAAATTTCTTTTATTTTAGGGCAAAAAGACAGAAATTCTGTTTATTTTGGGGTAAAAAGCAGAAATTTCACTTATTTTGAGGTAAAAAGGCAGAAATTCCCCTTATTTTGGGGTAAAAATTAAGAAATTTCCCTTTTTATGGCAAAAAGGTATACATTCCCTTTATTTTCGGGCAAAAAGGCAGAAATTCCCCGTATTTTGGAGCAAAATTGCAGAAATTCCCCTAATTGTGGGGCAAAAAGGCAGAAATTCCCTATATGTTGGGGCAAAAAGACAGAAATTCTCTTTATTTTGGGGCAAAACTCAGAAATTCCACTTATTTTGGGTCTATTCCAGAAATTTCCCTTATTTTGGGGCAAAATTGCAGAAATTTCACTTATTTCAGGGAAAAAAGGCAGAAATTTTCCTTATTTTGGGGCAAAAAGGCAGAAATTCCTAATATTTTGTGGCAAAAATGCAGAAATTTTCCTTATTTTGTGGCAAAATGGCAGAAATTTCACTTATTTTGGGGCAATATTGCAGAAATTTCAATTATTTCAGGGCATAATTCAAAAATTTCTTTTATTTTGGGGCAAAAAGACAGAAATTCTGATTATTTTGGGGTAAAAAGCAGAAATTTCACTTATTATGAGGTAAAAAGGTAGAAATTCTCCTTATTTTGGGGTAAAAATTAAGAAATTTTCCTTTTTATGGCAAAAAGGTATACATTCCCTTTATTTTCGGGCAAAAAGGCAGAAATTCCCCGTATTTTGGAGCAAAATTGCAGAAATTCCCCTAATTGTGGGGCAAAAAGGCAGAAATTCCCTATATGTTGGGGCAAAAAGACAGAAATTCTCTTTATTTTGGGGCAAAACTCAGAAATTCCACTTATTTTGGGTCTATTCCAGAAATTTCCCTTATTTTGGGGCAAAATTGCAGAAATTTCACTTATTTTAGGGAAAAAAGGCAGAAATTTTCCTTATTTTGGGGCAAAAAGGCAGAAATTCCTAATATTTTGTGGCAATAATTCAGAAATTCCCCTTATTTTGTGGCAAAATGGCAGAAATTTAACTTATTTTGGGGCAAAATTGCAGAAATTTCAATTATTTCAGGGCATAATTCAAAAATTTCTTTTATTTTGGGGCAAAAAGACAGAAATTCCGTTTATTTTTGGGTAAAAAGCAGAAATTTTACTTATTTTGAGGTAAAAAGGCAGAAATTCCTCTTATTTTGGGGCAAAAATGAAGAAATTTCTTTTTTTGTGGCAAAAGGTATACATTCCCCTTATTTTCGAAAAAAAAAGGCAGAAATTCCTCGTATTTTGGAGCAAAATTGCAGAAATTCACCTAATTGTGTGGTAAAAAGGCAGAAATTCCCTATATGTTTGGGCAAAACAACAGAAATTCTCCTTATTTTGGGCCAAAACTCAGAAATTCCACTCATTTTGGGGCAAAATTCCAGAAATTTCCCTTATTTTGGGGCAAAATTGCAGAAATTTCACTTATTTTGGGGCAATATTTCAGAAATTTCAATTATTTCAGGGCATAATTCAAAAATTTCTTTTATTTTAGGGCAAAAAGACAGAAATTCTGTTTATTTTGGGGTAAAAAGCAGAAATTTCACTTATTTTGAGGTAAAAAGGCAGAAATTCCCCTTATTTTGGGGTAAAAATTAAGAAATTTCCCTTTTTATGGCAAAAAGGTATACATTCCCTTTATTTTCGGGCAAAAAGGCAGAAATTCCCCGTATTTTGGAGCAAAATTGCAGAAATTCCCCTAATTGTGGGGCAAAAAGGCAGAAATTCCCTATATGTTGGGGCAAAAAGACAGAAATTCTCTTTATTTTGGGGCAAAACTCAGAAATTCCACTTATTTTGGGTCTATTCCAGAAATTTCCCTTATTTTGGGGCAAAATTGCAGAAATTTCACTTATTTTAGGGAAAAAAGGCAGAAATTTTCCTTATTTTGGGGCAAAAAGGCAGAAATTCCTAATATTTTGTGGCAATAATGCAGAAATTCCCCTTATTTTGTGGCAAAATGGCAGAAATTTAACTTATTTTGGGGCAAAATTGCAGAAATTTCAATTATTTCAGGGCATAATTCAAAAATTTCTTTTATTTTGGGGCAAAAAGACAGAAATTCTGTTTATTTTTGGGTAAAAAGCAGAAATTTCACTTATTTTGAGGTAAAAAGGCAGAAATTCCTATTATTTTTGGGCAGGAATCAAGAAATTTTACTTTTTTGTGGGAAAAGGTATACATTCCCCTTATTTTCGGGAAAAAAAGCAGAAATTCCTCATATTTTGGAGCAAAATTGCAGAAATTACCCTAGTTGTGGGACAAAAAGGCAGAAATTCCCTATTTGTTGAGGCAGAAAGACAGAAATTCTCCCTATTTTGGGGCAAAACTCAGAAATTCCTCTTATTTTGGGGCAAAATTGCAGAAATTTCAATTATTTCAGGGAAAAAAGGCAGAAATTTTCTTTATTTTGGGGCAAAAAGTCAGAAATTCCTAATATTTTGTGGCAAAAATGCAGAACTTTTCCTTATTTTGTGGCAAAATGGCAGAAATTTCACTTATTTTGGGGCAATATTGCAGAAATTTCAATTATTTCAGGGCATAATTCAAAAATTTCTTTTATTTTGGGGCAAAAAGACAGAAATTCTGATTATTTTGGGGTAAAAAGCAGAAATTTCACTTATTATGAGGTAAAAAGGTAGAAATTCTCCTTATTTTGGGGTAAAAATTAAGAAATTTTCCTTTTTATGGCAAAAAGGTATACATTCCCTTTATTTTCGGGCAAAAAGGCAGAAATTCCCCGTATTTTGGAGCAAAATTGCAGAAATTCCCCTAATTGTGGGGCAAAAAGGCAGAAATTCCCTATATGTTGGGGCAAAAAGACAGAAATTCTCTTTATTTTGGGGCAAAACTCAGAAATTCCACTTATTTTGGGTCTATTCCAGAAATTTCCCTTATTTTGGGGCAAAATTGCAGAAATTTCACTTATTTTAGGGAAAAAAGGCAGAAATTTTCCTTATTTTGGGGCAAAAAGGCAGAAATTCCTAATATTTTGTGGCAATAATTCAGAAATTCCCCTTATTTTGTGGCAAAATGGCAGAAATTTAACTTATTTTGGGGCAAAATTGCAGAAATTTCAATTATTTCAGGGCATAATTCAAAAATTTCTTTTATTTTGGGGCAAAAAGACAGAAATTCCGTTTATTTTTGGGTAAAAAGCAGAAATTTTACTTATTTTGAGGTAAAAAGGCAGAAATTCCTAATATTTTGTGGCAAAAATGCAGAAATTCCCCTTATTTTGGCAAAATGGCAGAAATTTCACTTATTTAGGGGCAAAATTTCAGAAATTTCAATTATTTCAGGGCATAATTCAAAAATTTCTTTTATTTTGGGGCAAAAAGACAGAAATTCTGTTTATTTTTGGGTAAAAAGCAGAAATTTCACTTATTTTGAGGTAAAAAGGCAGAAATTCCTATTATTTTTGGGCAGGAATCAAGAAATTTTACTTTTTTGGGAAAAGGTATACATTCCCCTTATTTTCGGGAAAAAAAGCAGAAATTCCTCATATTTTGGAACAAAATTGCAGAAATTACCCTAGTTGTGGGACAAAAAGGCAGAAATTCCCTATTTGTTGAGGCAGAAAGACAGAAATTCTCCCTATTTTGGGGCAAAACTCAGAAATTCCACTTATTTTGGGGCAAAATTCCAGAAATTTCCCTTATTTTGGGGCAAAATTGCAGAAATTTCACTTATTTTGGGGCAATATTTCAGAAATTTCAATTATTTCAGGGCATAATTCAAAAATTTCTTTTATTTTAGGGCAAAAAGACAGAAATTCTGTTTATTTTGGGGTAAAAAGCAGAAATTTCACTTATTTTGAGGTAAAAAGGCAGAAATTCCCCTTATTTTGGGGTAAAAATTAAGAAATTTCCCTTTTTATGGCAAAAAGGTATACATTCCCTTTATTTTCGGGCAAAAAGGCAGAAATTCCCCGTATTTTGGAGCAAAATTGCAGAAATTCCCCTAATTGTGGGGCAAAAAGGCAGAAATTCCCTATATGTTGGGGCAAAAAGACAGAAATTCTCTTTATTTTGGGGCAAAACTCAGAAATTCCACTTATTTTGGGTCTATTCCAGAAATTTCCCTTATTTTGGGGCAAAATTGCAGAAATTTCACTTATTTTAGGGAAAAAAGGCAGAAATTTTCCTTATTTTGGGGCAAAAAGGCAGAAATTCCTAATATTTTGTGGCAATAATGCAGAAATTCCCCTTATTTTGTGGCAAAATGGCAGAAATTTCACTTATTTTGGGGCAAAATTGCAGAAATTTCAATTATTTCAGGGCATAATTCAAAAATTTTTTTTATTTTGGGGCAAAAAGACAGAAAGTCTGTTTATTTTTGGGTAAAAAGCAGAAATTTCACTTATTTTGAGGTAAAAAGGCAGAAATTCCTATTATTTGGGGCAAAAATGAAGAAATTTCCCTTTTTAGTGGCAAAAAGTATACATTTTCCTTATTTTCGGATAAAAAAGGAGAAATTCCTCGTATTTTGGAGCAGTTTTGCAGAAATTCCCCTAATTGTGGGGCAAAAAGGCAGAAATTCCCTATTTGTTGAGGCAAAATGACAGAAATTCTCCTTATTTTGGGGCAAAACTCAGAAATTCCACTTATTTTGGGGCAAAATTCCAGATATTTCCTTTATTTTGGGGCAAAATAGCAGAAATTTCACTTATTTCAGGGAAAAAATAAAGAAATTTTCCTTGTTTTGGGGCAAAAAGGCAGAAATTCCTAATATTTTGTGGCAAAAATGCAGAAATTCCCCTTATTTTGGCAAAATGGCAGAAATTTCACTTATTTTGGGGCAAAATTTCAGAAATTTCTCTTATTTTGGGGCAAAATTGCCGAAATTTCACTTATTTTGGGGCAAAATTGCAGAAATTTCACTTATTTCAGGGATAAAAGGCAGACATTTTCTTTATTTGGGGGCAAAAAGGCAGAAATTCCCCTTATTTTGTGGCAAAATGGCAGAAATTTCACTTATTTTTGAGCAAAATTGCAGAAATTTCAATTATTTCAGGGCATAATTCAAAAATTTCTTTTATTTTGGGGCAAAAAGACAGAAATTCTGTTTATTTTTGGGTAAAAAGCAGAAATTTCACTTATTTTGAGGTAAAAAGGCAGAAATTCCTTTTATTTTGGGGCAAAAATGAAGAAATTTCCCTTTTTTGTGGCAAAAGGTATACATTCCCCTTATTTTTGGGAAAAAAAGCAAAAATTCCTCCTATTTTGGAGCAAAATTGCAGAAATTCCCGTAGTTGTGGGACAAAAAGGCAGAAATTCCCTATTTTTTGGGGCAAAAAGACAGAAATTCTCCTTATTTTGGGGCAAAACTCAGAAATTCAAATTATTTTGTGGCAAAATTGCCGAAATTTCAATTATTTCAGGGCATAATTCAAAATTTTTTTTTATTTTGGGGCAAAAAGACAGAAAGTCTGTTTATTTTTGGGTAAAAAGCAGAAATTTCACTTTTTTTGAGGTAAAAAGGCAGAAATTACTCTTATTTTGGGGCAAAAATGAAGAAATTTCCCTTTTTAGTGGCATAAAGTACACATTCCCCTTATTTTCGAAAAAAAAAGCAGAAATTCCTCGTATTTTGGAGCAAAATTGCAGAAATTCCCCTAATTGTGGGGCAAAAAGCAGAAATTCCCTATTTGTTGAGGCAAAACGACAGAAATTCTCCTTATTTTGGGGCAAAACTCAGAAATTCCACTTATTTTGGGGCAAAATTTCAGAAATTTCCCTTATTTTGGGGCAAAATTGCAGAAATTTAACTTATTTCAGGGAAAAGAGGCAGAAATTTTCCTTATTTTGGGGCAAAAAAGCAGAAATTCCTAATATTTTGTGGCAAAAATGCAGAAATTCCCCTTATTTTGGCAAAATGGCAGAAATTTCACTTATTTTGGGGCAAAATTCCAGAAATTTCCCTTATTTTGGGGCAAAATTGCAGAAATTTCACTTATTTTTGGGCAAAATTGCAGAAATTTAACTTATTTCAGGGATAAAAGGCAGACATTTTCCTTATTTTGGGGCAAAAAGGCAGAAATTCCTAATATTTTGTGGCAAAAATGCAGAAATTTCCCTTATTTTGTGAAAAAATGGCAGAAATTTCACTTATTTTGGGGCAAAATTCCAGAAATTTCAATTATTTCAGGGCATAATTCAAAAATTTCTTTTAATTTTGGGCAAAAATACAGAAATTCTGTTTATTTTTGAGTAAAAAGCAGAAATTTCACTTATTTTGAGGTAAAAAGGCAGAAATTCCTATTATTTTGGGGCAAGAATGAAGAAATTTCACTTTTTTGTGGCAAAAGTTATACCTTCCCTTTATTTTCGTGAAAACAAGCAGAAATTCCTCATATTTTGGAGCAAAATTGCAGAAATTCTCCTAGTTGTAGGACAAAAAGGCAGAAATTCCCTATTTGTTGGGGCAAAAAGACAGAAATTCTCCTTATTTTGGGGCAAAACTCAGAAATTCCACTTATTTTGGGGCAAAATTCCAGAAATTTCCCTTATTTTGAAGCAAAATTTCAGAAATTTCACTTATTTTGGGGCAAAATTGCAGAAATTTAACTTATTTCACGGAAAAAAGGCAGAAATTTTCTTTATTTTGGGGCAAAAATGCAGAAATTCCTAATATTTTGTGGCAAAAATGCAGAAATTCCCCTTATTTTGGCAAAATGGCAGAAATTTCACTTATTTTGGGGCAAAATTGCAGAAATTTCAATTATTTCAGGGCATAATTCAAAAATTTCTTTTATTTTGGGGCAAAAAAACAGAAATTCTGTTTATTTTTGGGTAAAAAGCAGAAATTTCACTTATTTTGAGTTGAAAAGGCAGAATTTCCTCTTATTTTGGGGCAAAAATGAAGAAATTTCTTTTTTTTGTGGCAAAAGGTATACATTCCCCTTATTTTCGGGAAAAAAAGCAGAAATTCCTCGTATTTTGGAGCAAAACTGCAGAAGTTCCCCTAGTTGTGGGACAAAAAGGCAGAAATTCCCTATTTGTTGAGGCAAAAAGACAGAAATTCTCTTTATTTTGGGGCAAAACTCAGAAATTCCACTTATTTTGCGGCAAAATTCCAGAAATGTCCCTTATTTTGGGGCAAAATTGCAGAAATTTCACTTATTTTGGGGCAAAATTGCAGAAATTTCACTTGTTTTGTGGCAAAATGGCAGAAATTTCACTTATTTTGAGGCAATATTGCAGAAATTTCAATTATTTCAGGGCATAATTCAAAAATTTCTTTTATTTTGGGGCAAAAAGACAGAAATTCTGTTTATTTTTGAGTAAAAAGCAGAAATTTCACTTATTTTGAGGTAAAAAGGCAGAAATTCCTATTATTTTGGGGCAAGAATGAAGAAATTTCACTTTTTTGTGGCAAAAGGTATACATTCCCCTTATTTTCGGGAAAAAAAGCAGAAATTCCTCGTATTTTGGAGCAAAATTGAAGAAATTCCCCTAGATGTGGGACAAAAAGGCAGAAATTCATTATTTGTTGAGGCAAAAACACAGAAATTCTCTCTATTTTGGGGCAAAACTCAGAAATTCCAATTATTTTGTGGAAAAATTCCAGAAATTGCCCTTTATTTTGGGGCAAAATTACAGAAATTTCACTTATTTTTGGACAAAATTGCAGAATTTCACTTATTTCAGGGATAAAAGGCAGAAATTTTCCTTATTTTGGGGCAAGAAGGCAGAAATTCCTAATATTTTGTGGCAAAAATGCAGAAATTCCCCTTATTTTGGCAAAATGGCAGAAATTTCACTTATTTTGGGGCAAAATTGCAGAAATTTCAATTATTTCAGGGCATAATTCAAAAATTTCTTTTATTTTGGGGCAAAAAGACAGAAATTCTGTTTTTTTGGGGTAAATAGCAGAAATTTCACTTATTTTGAGGTAAAAAGGCAGAAATTCCTCTTATTTTGGGGCAAAAATGAAGAAATTTCTTTTTTTAGTGGCAAAAAGTATACATTCCCTTTATTTTTGGGAAAAAAAGCAGAAATTTTTCGTATTTTGGAGCAATTTTGCAGAAATTACCCTAATTGTGGTGCAAAAAGGCAGAAATTCCCTATTTGTTGAGGCAAAAGGACAGAAATTCTCCTTATTTTGGGGCAAAACTCAAAAATTCCACTTATTTTGGGGCAAAATTCCAGGAATTTTCCTTATTTTGGGGCAAAATTGCAGAAATTTCACTTATTTCAGGGAAAAAAGGCAGAAATTTTCCTTATTTTGGGGCAAAAAGGCAGAAATTCCTAATATTTTGTGGCAAAAATGCAGAAATTCCCCTTATTTTGGCAAAATGGGAGAAATTTCACTTATTTTGGGGCAAAATTCCAGAAATTTCCCTTATTTTGGGGCAAAATTGCAGAAATCTCACTTATTTTGGGGCAAAATTCCAGAAATTTCCCTTATTTTGAAGCAAAATTTCAGAAATTTCACTTATTTTGGGGCAAAATTGCAGAAATTTAACTTATTTCAGAGAAAAAAGGCAGAAATTTTCCTTATTTTGGGGCAAAAATGCAGAAATTCCTATTATTTTGTGGCAAAAATGCAGAAATTCCCCTTATTTTGGCAAAATGGCAGAAATTTCACTTATTTTGGGGCAAAATTGCAGAAATTTCAATTATTTCAGGGCATAATTCAAAAATTTCTTTTATTTTGGGTCAAAAAAACAGAAATTCTGTTTATTTTTGGGTAAAAAGCAGAAATTTCACTTATTTTGAGGTGAAAAGGCAGAATTTCCTCTTATTTTGGGGCAAAAATGAAGAAATTTCCCTTTTTTGTGGCAAAAGGTATACATTCCCCTTATTTTCGGGAAAAAAAGCAGAAATTCCTCGTATTTTGGAGCAAAATTGAAGAAATTCCCCTAGATGTGGGACAAAAAGGCAGAAATTCATTATTTGTTGAGGCAAAAACACAGAAATTCTCTCTATTTTGGGGCAAAACTCAGAAATTCCAATTATTTTGTGGAAAAATTCCAGAAATTGCCCTTTATTTTGGGGCAAAATTACAGAAATTTCACTTATTTTGGGGCAAAATTCCAGAAATTTCCCTTATTTTGGGGCAAAATTGCAGAAATTTCACTTATTTTGGGGCAAAATTGCAGAAATTTCACTTATTTCAGGGATAAAAGGCAGACTTTTTCCTTATTTTGGGGCAAAAAGGCAGAAATTCCTAATATTTTGTGGCAAAAATGCAGAAATTTCCCTTATTTTGTGGCAAAATGGCAGAAATTTCACTTATTTTGGGGCAAAATTCCAGAAATTTCAATTATTTCAGGGCATAATTCAAAAATTTCTTTTATTTTGGGGCAAAAAGACAGAAATTCTGTTTATTTTTGAGTAAAAAGTAGAAATTTCACATATTTTGATGTAAAAAGGCAGAAATTCCTATTATTTTGGGGCAAGAATGAAGAAATTTCACTTTTTTGTGGCAAAATGTATACATTCCCCTTATTTTCGGGAAAAAAAGCAGAAATTCCTCGTATTTTGGAGCAAAATTGCAGAAATTCCCCTAGATGTGGGACAAAAAGGCAGAAATTCATTATTTGTTGAGGCAAAAACACAAAAATTCTCCCTATTTTGGGGCAAAACTCAGAAATTCCACTTATTTTGGGGCAAAATTTCAGAAATTTCCCTTATTTTGGGGCAAAATTGCAGAAATTTCACTTATTTTGGGGCAAAATTGCAGAAATTTCACTTATTTTGAGGCAATATTGAAGAAATTTCAATTATTTCAGGGCATAATTCAAAAATTCCTTTTTTTTGGGGCAAAAAGACAGAAATTCTGTTTATTTTGGGGTAAAAAGCAGAAATTTCACTTATTTTGAGGTAAAAAGGCAGAATTTCCTCTTATTTTGGGGCAAAAATGAAGAAATTTCCCTTTTTATTGGCAAAAAGTATACATTCCCCTTATTTTTGGGAAAAAAGCAGAAATTCCTCGTATTTTGGAGCAATTTTGCAGAAATTACCCTAATTGTGGGGCAAAAAGGCAGAAATTCCCTATTTGTTGAGGCAAAAGGACAGAAATTCTCCTTATTTTGGGGCAAAACTGAGAAATTCCACTTATTTTGGGGCAAAATTCCAAATTTTCCTTATTTTGGGGCAAAATTGCAGAAATTTCACTTATTTCAGTGAAAAAAGGCAGAAATTTTCCTTATTTTGGGGCAAAAAGGCAGAAATTCTTAATATTTTGTGGCAAAAATGCAGAAATTCCCCTTATTTTGGCAAAATGGCAGAAATTTCACTTATTTTGGGGCAAAATTCCAGAAATTTCCCTTTTTTTGGGGCAAAATTGAAGAAATTTCACTTATTTTGGGGCAAAATTCCAGAAATTTCCCTTATTTTGAAGCAAAATTTCAGAAATTTCACTTATTTTGGGGCAAAATTGCAGAAATTTAACTTATTTCAGGGAAAAAAGGCAGAAATTTTCCTTATTTTGGGGCAAAAAGGCAGAAATTCCTAATATTTTATGGCAAAAATGCAGAAATTCCCCTTATTTTGGCAAAATGGCAGAAATTTCACTTATTTTTGGGCAAAATTGCAAAAATTTCAATTATTTCAGGGCATAATTCAAAAATTTCTTTTATTTTGGGGCAAAAAAACAGAAATTCTGTTTATTTTGGGTAAAAAGCAGAAATTTCACTTATTTTGAGGTGAAAAGGCAGAATTTCCTCTTATTTTGGGGCAAAAATGAAGAAATTTCCCTTTTTTGTGGCAAAAGGTATATATTCCCCTTATTTTCGGGAAAAAAAGCAGAAACTCCTTGTATTTTGGAGCAAAATTGCAGAAATTCCCCTAGTTGTGGGACAAAAAGTCAGAAATTCCCTATTTGTTGAGGCAAAAAGACAGAAATTCTCCCTATTTTGGGGCAAAACTCAGAAATTCCACTTATTTTGGGGCAAAATTCCAGAAATTTCCCTTATTTTGGGGCAAAATTGCAGAAATTTCACTTATTTTGGGGCAAAATTGCAGAAATTTCACTTATTTTTGGCAAAATGGCAGAAATATCACTTATTTTGAGGCAATATTGCAGAAATTTCAATTATTTCAGGGCATAATTCAAACATTTCTTTTATTTTGGGGCAAAAAGACAGAAATTCTGTTTTTTTTTTGAGTAAAAAGCAGAAATTTCACTTATTTTGAGGTAAAAAGGCAGAAATTCCTATTATTTTGGGGCAAGAATGAAGAAATTTCACTTTTTTGTGGCAAAAGGTATACATTCCCCTTATTTTCGGGAAAAAAAGCAGAAATTCCTCGTATTTTGGAGCAAAATTGCAGAAATTCCCCTAGATGTGGGACAAAAAGGCAGAAATTCATTATTTGTTGAAGCAAAAACACAGAAATCCTCTCTATTTTGGGGCAAAACTCAGAAATTCCAATTATTTTGTGGCAAAATTTCAGAAATTGCCCTTTATTTTGGGGCAAAATTGCAGAAATTTCACTTATTTTTGGACAAAATTGCAGAATTTCACTTATTTCAGGGATAAAAGGCAGAAATTTTCCTTATTTTGGGGCAAAAATGCAGAAATTCTTAATATTTTGTGGCAAAAATGCAGAAATTCCCATATTTTGTGGCAAAATGGCAGAAATTTCACTTATTTTGGGGCAAAATTGCAGAAATTTCAATTATTTCAGGGCATAATTCAAAAATTTCTTTTATTTTGGGGCATAAAGACAGAAATTCTGTTTATTTTTGGGTAAAAAGCAGAAATTTCACTTATTTTGAGGTAAAAAGGCAGAAATTCCTTTTATTTTGAGGCAAAAATGAAGAAATTTCCCTTTTTGTGGCAAAAGGTATACATTCCCCTTATTTTCGGGAAAAAAAGCAGAAATTCCTCGTATTTTGGAGCAAAATTTCAGAAATTCCCATAGTTGTGGGACAAAAAGGCAGAAATTCCCTATTTGTTGGGGCAAAAAGACAGAAATTCCCCTTATTTTGGGGCAAAACTCAGAAATTCCAATTATTTTGTGGCAAAATTGCAGAAATTTCAATTATTTCAGGGCATAATTCAAAATTTTTTTTATTTTGGGGCAAAAAGACAGAAAGTCTGTTTATTTTTGGGTAAAAAGCAGAAATTTCACTTATTTTGAGGTAAAAAGGCAGAAATTCCTCTTATTTTGGGGCAAAAATGAAGAAATTTCCCTTTTTAGTGGCAAAAAGTATACATTTTCCTTATTTTCGGGAAAAAAAGAGAAATTCCTCGTATTTTGGAGCAATTTTGCAGAAATTCCCCTAATTGTGGGGCATAAAGGCAGAAATTCTCTATTTGTTGAGGCAAAACGACAGAAATTCTCCTTATTTTGGGGCAAAACTCAGAAATTCCACGTATTTTGGGGCAAAATTCCAAAAATTTCCCTTATTTTGGGGCAAAATTGCAGAAATTTCACTTATTTCAGGAAAAAAAGACAGAAATTTTCCTTATTTTGGGGCAAAAAGGCAGAAATTCATAATATTTTGTGGCTAAAATGCAGAAATTCCCTTTATTTTTGCAAAATGGCAGAAATTTCCCTTATTTTGGGGCAAAATTGCAGAAATTTCACTTATTTTGGGGCAAAATTGCAGAAATTTCACTTATTTCAGGGATAAAAGGCAAACTTTTTCCTTATTTTGGGGCAAAAAGGCAGAAATTCCTAATATTTTGTGGCATAAATTCAGAAATTTCCCTTATTTTGTGGCAAAATCGCAGAAATTTCACCTATTTTGGGGCAAAATTCCAGAAATTTCAATTATTTCAGGGCATAATTCAAAAATTTCTTTTATTTTGGGGCAAAAAGACAGAAATTCTGTATATTTTTGGGTAAAAAGGAGAAATTTCACTTATTTTGAGGTAAAAAGGCAGAAATTCCTATTATTTTGGGGCAAGAATGAAGAAATTTCACTTTTTTGTGGCAAAAGGTATACATTCCCCTTATTTTTGGAAAAAAAGGCAGAAATTCCTCGTATTTTGGAGCAAAATTGCAGAAATTCCCGTAGTTGTGGGACAAAAAGGCAGAAATTCCCTATTTGTTGGGGCAAAAAGACAGAAATTCCCCTTATTTTGGGGCAAAACTCAGAAATTCCAATTATTTTGTGGCAAAATTGCAGAAATTTCAATTATTTCAGGGCATAATTCAAAAATTTCTTTTATTTTGGGGCAAAAAGACAGAAATTCTGTTTATTTTTGGGTAAAAAGCAGAAATTTCACTTATTTTGAAGTAAAAAGGCAGAAATTCCTATTATTTGGGGCAAAAATGAAGAAATTTCCCTTTTTAGTGGCAAAAAGTATACATTTTCCTTATTTTCGGGAAAAAAAGGAGAAATTCCTCGTATTTTGGAGCAATTTTGCAGAAATTCCCCTAATTGTGGGTCAAAAAGGCAGAAATTCCCTATTTGTTGAGGCAAAACGACAGAAATTCTCCTTATTTTGGGGCAAAACTCAGAAATTCCACTTATTTTGGGGCAAAATTCCAGAAATTTCCCTTATTTTGGGGCAAAATTGCAGAAATTTCACTTATTTCAGGAAAAAAAGGCAGAAATTTTCCTTATTTTGGGGCAAAAAGGCAGAAATTCATAATATTTTGTGGCTAAAATGCAGAAATTCCCTTTATTTTGGCAAAATGGCAGAAATTTCCCTTATTTTGGGGCAAAATTGCAGAAATTTCACTTATTTTGGGGCAAAATTGCAGAAATTTCACTTATATCAGGGATAAAAGGCAGACTTTTTCCTTATTTTGGGGCAAAAAGGCAGAAATTCCTAATATTTTGTGGCAAAAATGCAGAAATTTCCCTTATTTTGTGGCAAAATGGCAGAAATTTAACCTATTTTGGGGAAAATTCCAGAAATTTCAATTATTTCAGGGCATAATTCAAAAATTTCTTTTATTTTGGGGCAAAAAGACAGAAATTCTGTTTATTTTTGAGTAAAAAGCAGAAATTTCACTTATTTTGAGGTAAAAAGGCAGAAATTCCTATTATTTTGGGGCAAGAATGAAGAAATTTCACTTTTTTGTGGCAAAAGGTATACATTCCCCTTATTTTCGAGAAAAAAAGCAGAAATTCCTCGTATTTTGGAGCAAAATTGCAGAAATTCCCCTAGATGTGGGACAAAAAGGCAGAAATTCATTATTTGTTGAGGCAAAAACACAGAAATTCTCTCTATTTTGGGGCAAAACTCAGAAATTCCAATTATTTTGTGGCAAAATTCCAGAAATTGCCTTTTATTTTGGGGCAAAATTGCAGAAATTTCACTTATTTTTGGACAAAATTGCAGAATTTCACTTATTTCAGGGATAAAAGGCAGAAATTTTCTTTATTTTGGGGCAAAAATGCAGAAATTCTTAATATTTTGTGGCAAAAATGCAGAAATTCTCCTTATTTTGTGGCAAAATGGCAGAAATTTCACTTATTTTGGGGCAAAATTTCAGAAATTTCAATTATTTCAGGGCATAATTCAAAAATTTCTTTTATTTTGGGGCAAAAAAACAGAAATTCTGTTTATTTTTGGGTAAAAAGCAGAAATTTCACTTATTTTGAGGAGAAAAGGCAGAATTTCCTCTTATTTTGGGGCAAAAATGAAGAAATTTCCCTTTTTTGTGGCAAAAGGTATACATTCCCCTTATTTTCGGGAAAAAAAGCAGAAATTCCTCGTATTTTGGAGCAAAACTGCAGAAATTCCCCTAGTTTTGGGACAAAAAGGCAGAAATTCCCTATTTGTTGAGGCAAAAAGACAGAAATTCTCCCTATTTTGGGGCAAAACTCAGAAATTCCACTTATTTTGGGGCAAAATTCCAGAAATTTCCCTTATTTTGGGGCAAAATTGAAGAAATTTCACTTATTTTGGGGCAAAATTGCAGAAATTTCACTTATTTTGAGGCAATATTGCAGAAATTTCAATTATTTCAGGGCATAATTCAAAAATTTCTTTTTTTTGGGGGCAAAAAGACAGAAATTCTGTTTATTTTGGGGTAAAAAGCAGAAATTTCACTTATTTTGAGGTAAAAAGGCAGAAATTCCTCTTATTTTGGGGCAAAAATGAAGAAATTTCCCTTATTTGGGGGCAAAATTGCAGAAATTTCACTTATTTTGAAGCAAAATTGCAGAAATTTCACTCATATCAGGGATAAAAGGAAGACTTTTTCCTTATTTTGGGGCAAAAAGGCAGAAATTCCTAATATTTTGTGGCAAAAATGCAGAAATTTCCCTTATTTTGTGGCAAAATGGCAGAAATTTCACCTATTTTGGGGAAAATTCAAGAAATTTCAAGTATTTCAGGGCATAATTCAAATATTTCTTTTATTTTGGGGCAAAAAGACAGAAATTCTGTTTATTTTTGAGTAAAAAGCAGAAATTTCACTTATTTTGAGGTAAAAAGGCAGAAATTCCTATTATTTTGGGGCAAGAATGAAGAAATTTCACTTTTTTGTGGCAAAAGGTATACATTCCCCTTATTTTCGGGAAAAAAAGCAGAAATTCCTCGTATTTTGGAGCAAAATTGCAGAAATTCCCCTAGATGTGGGACAAAAATGCAGAAATTCATTATTTGTTGAGGCAAAAACACAGAAATTCTCTCTATTTTGGGGCAAAACTCAGAAATTCCAATTATTTTGTGGCAAAATTCCAGAATTTGCCGTTTATTTTGGGGCAAAATTGCAGAAATTTCACTTATTTTTGGACAAAATTGCAGAATTTCACTTATTTCAGGGATAAAAGGCAGAAATTTTTATATTTTGGGGCAAAAATGCAGAAATTCTTAATATTTTGTGGCAAAAATGCAGAAATTCCCCTTATTTTGTGGCAAAATGGCAGAAATTTCACTAATTTTGGGGCAAAATTGCAGAAATTTCAATTATTTCAGGGCATAATTCAAAAATTTCTTTTATTTTTGGGCATAAAGACAGAAATTCTGTTTATTTTTGGGTAAAAAGAAGAAATTTCACTTATTTTGAGGTAAAAAGGCAGAAATTCCTTTTATTTTGAGGCAAAAATGAAGAAATTTCCCTTTTTGTGGCAAAAGGTATACATTCCCTTATTTTCGGGAAAAAAAGCAGAAATTCCTCGTATTTTGGAGCAAAATTGCAGAAATTCCCATAGTTGTGGGACAAAAAGGCCGAAATTCCCTATTTGTTGGGGCAAAAAGACAGAAATTCCCCTTATTTTGGGGCAAAACTCAGAAATTCCAATTATTTTGTGGCAAAATTGCAGAAATTTCAATTATTTCAGGGCATAATTCAAAATTTTTTTTTATTTTGGGGCAAAAAGAAAGAAAGACTGTTTATTTTTGGGTAAAAAGCAGAAATTTCACTTATTTTGAGGTAAAAAGGCAGAAATTCCTCTTATTTTGGGGCAAAAATGAAGAAATTTCCCTTTTTAGTGGCAAAAAGTATACATTCCCCTTATTTTTGGAAAAAAAAGCAGAAATTCCTCGTATTTTGGAGCAATTATGCAGAAATTCCCCTAATTGTGGGGCAAAAAGGCAGAAATTCCCTATTTGTTGAGGTAAAACGACAGAAATTCTCCTTATTTTGGGGCAAAACTCAGAAATTCCACTTATTTTGGGGCAAAATTCCAGAAATTTCCCTTATTTTGGGGCAAAATTGCAGAAATTTCACTTATTTCAGGAAAAAAAGGCAGAAATTTTCCTTATTTTGGGGCAAAAAGGCAGAAATTCCTAATATTTTGTGGCAAAAATGCAGAAATTCCCCTTATTTTGGCAAAATGGCAGAAATTTCACTTATTTTGGGGCAAAATTCCAGAAAATTCCCTTATTTGGGGGCAAAATTGCAGAAATTTCACTTATTTTGAAGCAAAATTGCAGAAATTTCACTTATATCAGTGATAAAAGGCAGACATTTTCCTTAATTTGGGGCAAAAAGGCAGAAATTCCTAATATTTTGTGGCAAAAATGCAGAAATTTCCCTTATTTTGTGGCAAAATGGCAGAAATTTCACCTATTTTGGAGAAAATTCAAGAAATTTCAATTATTTCAGGGCATAATTCAAAAAGTTCTTTTATTTTGGGGCAAAAAGACAGAAATTCTGTTTATTTTTGAGTAAAAAGCAGAAATTTCACTTATTTTGAGGTAAAAAGGCAGAAATTCCTATTATTTTGGGGCAAGAAAGAAGAAATTTCACTTTTTTGTGGCAAAAGGTATACATTCCCTTTATTTTCGGGAAAAAAAGCAGAAATTCCTTGTATTTTGGAGCAAAATTGCCGAAATTCCCCTAGATGTGGGACAAAAAGGCAGAAATTCATTATTTGTTGAGGCAAAAACACAGAAATTCTCTCTATTTTGGGGCAAAACTCAGAAATTCCAATTATTTTGTGGCAAAATTCCAGAATTTGCCCTTTATTTTGGGGCAAAATTGCAGAAATTTCACTTATTTTTGGACAAAATTGCAGAATTTCACTTATTTCAGGGATAAAAGGCAGAAATTTTCCTTATTTTGGGGCAAAAATGCAGAAATTCTTAATATTTTGTGGCAAAAATGCAGAAATTCCCCTTATTTTGTGGCAAAATGGCAGAAATTTCACTAATTTTGGGGCAAAATTGCAGAAATTTCAATTATTTCAGGGCATAATTCAAAAATTTCTTTTATTTTGGGGCATAAAGACAGAAATTCTGTTTATTTTTGGGTAAAAAGAAGAAATTTCACTTATTTTGAGGTAAAAAGGCAGAAATTCCTTTTATTTTGAGGCAAAAATGAAGAAATTTCCCTTTTTGTGGCAAAAGGTATACATTCCCTTATTTTCGGGAAAAAAAGCAGAAATTCCTCGTATTTTGGAGCAAAATTGCAGAAATTCCCATAGTTGTGGGACAAAAAGGCAGAAATTCCCTATTTGTTGGGGCAAAAAGACAGAAATTCCCCTTATTTTGGGGCAAAACTCAGAAATTCCAATTATTTTGTGGCAAAATTGCAGAAATTTCAATTATTTCAGGGCATAATTCAAAATTTTTTTTTATTTTGGGGCATAAAGACAGAAATTCTGTTTATTTTTGGGTAAAAAAAAGAAATTTCACTTATTTTGAGGTAAAAAGGCAGAAATTCCTTTTATTTTGAGGCAAAAATGAAGAAATTTCCCTTTTTGTGGCAAAAGGTATACATTCCCCTTATTTTCGGGAAAAAAAGCAGAAATTCCTCGTATTTTGGAGCAAAATTCCAGAAATTCCCATAGTTGTGGGACAAAAAGGCAGAAATTCCCTATTTGTTGGGGCAAAAAGACAGAAATTCCCCTTATTTTGAGGCAAAACTCAGAAATTCCAATTATTTTGTGGCAAAATTGCAGAAATTTCAATTATTTCAGGGCATAATTTAAATTTTTTTTTTATTTTGGGGCAAAAAGAAAGAAAGACTGTTTATTTTTGGGTAAAAAGCAGAAATTTCACTTATTTTGAGGTAAAAAGGCAGAAATTCCTCTTATTTTGGGGCAAAAATGAAGAAATTTCCCTTTTTAGTGGCAAAAAGTATACATTTTCCTTATTTTCGGAAAAAAAAGGAGAAATTCCTCGTATTTTGGAGCAATTTTGCAGAAATTCCCCTAATTATGGGGCAAAAAGGCAGAAATTCCCTATTTGTTGAGGCAAAACGACAGAAATTTTCCTTATTTTGGGGCAAAACTCAGAAATTCCACTTATTTTGAAGCAAAATTCCAGAAATTTCCCTTATTTTGGGGCAAAATTGCAGAAATTTCACTTATTTCAGGAAAAAAAGACAGAAATTGTCCTTATTTTGGGGCAAAAAGGCAGAAATTCATAATATTTTGTGGCTAAAATGCAGAAATTCCCTTTATTTTGGCAAAATGGCAGAAATTTCCCTTATTTTGGGGCAAAATTGCAGAAATTTCACTTATTTTGGGGCTAAATTGCAGAAATTTCACTTATTTCAGGGATAAAAGGCAGACTTTTTTCTTATTTTGGGGCAAAAAGGCAGAAATTCCTAATATTTTGTGGCAAAAATGCAGAAATTTCCATTATTTTCTGGAAAAATGGCAGAAATTTCACCTATTTTGGGGCAAAATTCCAGAAATTTCAATTATTTCAGGGCATAATTCAAAAATTTCTTTTATTTTGGGGCAAAAACACAGAAATTCTGTTTATTTTTGGGTAAAAAGCAGAAATTTCACTTATTTTGATGTTAAAAAGGCAGAAATTCCTATTATTTTGGGGCAAGAATGAAGAAATTTCACTTTTTGTTGGCAAAAGTATACATTCCCCTTATTTTCGGGAAAAAAAGCAGAAATTCCTCGTATTTTGGAGCAAAATTGCAGAAATTCCCCTAGATGTGGGACAAAAAGGCAGAAATTGATTATTTGTTGAGGCAAAAACACAGAAATTCTCTCTATTTTGGGGCAAAACTCAGAAATTCCAATTATTTTGTGGCAAAATTCCAGAAACTGCCCTTTATTTTGGGGCAAAATTGCAGAAATTTCACTTATTTTTGGACAAAATTGCAGAATTTCACTTATTTCAGGGATAAAAGGCAGAAATTTTCCTTATTTTGGGGCAAAAATGCAGAAATTCTTAATATTTTGTGGCAAAAATGCAGAAATTCCCCTTATTTTGTGGCAAAATGGCAGAAATTTCACTTATTTTGGGGCAAAATTTCAGAAATTTCAATTATTTCAGGGCATAATTCAAAGATTTCTTTTATTTTGGGGCATAAAGACAGAAATTCTGTTTATTTTTGGGTAAAAAGAAGAAATTTCACTTATTTTGAGGTAAAAAGGCAGAAATTCCTTTTATTTTGAGGCAAAAATGAAGAAATTTCCCTTTTTGTGGCAAAAGGTATACATTCCCCTTATTTTCGGGAAAAAAAGCAGAAATTCCTCGTATTTTGGAGCAAAATTGCAGAAATTCCCGTAGTTGTGGGACAAAAAGTCAGAAATTCCCTATTTGTTGGGGCAAAAAGACAGAAATTCCCCTTATTTTGGGGCAAAACTCAGAAATTCCAATTATTTTGTGGCAAAATTGCAGAAATTTCAATTATTTCAGGGCATAATTCAAAAATTTCTCTTATTTTGGGGCAAAAAGACAGAAATTCTGTTTATTTTTGAGTAAAAAGCAGAAATTTCACTTATTTTGAGGTAAAAAGGCAGAAATTCCTATTATTTGGGGCAAAAATGAAGAAATTTCCCTTTTTAGTGGCAAAAAGTATATATTTTCCTTATTTTCGGATAAAAAAGGAGAAATTCCTCGTATTTTGGAGCAAAATTGCAGAAATTCCCCTAATTGTGGGGCAAAAAGGCAGAAATTCCCTATTTGTTGAGGCGAAACGACAGAAATTCTCCTTATTTTGGGGCAAAACTCAGAAATTCCACTTATTTTGGGGTAAAATTCCAGAAATTTCCCTTATTTTGGGGCAAAATTGCAGAAATTTCACTTATTTCAGGAAAAAAAGGCAGAAATTTTCCTTATTTTGGGGCAAAAAGGCAGAAATTCATAATATTTTGTGGCTAAAATGCAGAAATTCCCTTTATTTTGGCAAAATGGCAGAAATTTCCCTTATTTTGGGGCAAAATTGCAGAAATTTCACTTATTTTGGGGCAAAATTGCAGAAATTTCACTTATATCAGGGATAAAAGGCAGACTTTTTCCTTATTTTGGGGCAAAAAAGCAGAAATTCCTAATATTTTGTGGCAAAAATGCAGAAATTTCCCTTATTTTGTGGCAAAATGGCAGAAATTTCACCTATTTTGGGGAAAATTCCAGAAATTTCAATTATTTCAGGGCATAATTCAAAAATTTCTTTTATTTTGGGGCAAAAAGACAGAAAGTCTGTTTATTTTTGAGAAAAAAGCAGAAATTTCACTTATTTTGAGTTAAAAAGGCAGAAATTCCTATTATTTGGGGCAAGAATGAAGAAATTTCACTTTTTTGTGGCAAAAGGTATACATTCCCCTTATTTTCGGGAAAAAAAGCAGAAATTCCTCGTATTTTGGAGCAAAATTGCAGAAATTCCCCTAGATGTGGGACAAAAAGGCAGAAATTCATTATTTGTTGAGGCAAAAACACAGAAATTCTCTCTATTTTGGGGCAAAACTCAGAAATTCCAATTATTTTGTGGCAAAATTCCAGAAATTGCCCTTTATTTTGGGGCAAAATTGCAGAAATTTCACTTATTTTTGGACAAAATTGCCGAATTTCACTTATTTCAGAGATAAAAGGCAGAAATTTTCCTTATTTTGGGGCAAAAATGCAGAAAATCTTAATATTTTGTGGCAAAAATGCAGAAATTTTCCTTATTTTGTGGCAAAATGGCAGAAATTTCACTTATTTTGAGGCAAAATTGCAGAAATTTCAATTATTTCAGGGCATAATTCAAAAATTTCTTTTATTTTGGGGCATAAAGACAGAAATTCTGTTTATTTTTGGGTAAAAAGAAGAAATTTCACTTATTTTGAGGTAAAAAGCAGAAATTCCTTTTATTTTGAGGCAAAAATGAAGAAATTTCCCTTTTTGTGGCAAAAGGTATACATTCCCCTTATTTTCGAGAAAAAAAGCAGAAATTCCTCGTATTTTGGAGCAAAATTGCAGAAATTCCCATAGTTGTGGGACAAAAAGGCAGAAATTCCCTATTTGTTGGGGCAATAAGACAGAAATTCCCCTTATTTTGGGGCAAAACTCAGAAATTCCAATTATTTTGTGGCAAAATTGCAGAAATTTCAATTATTTCAGGGCATAATTCAAAAATTTCTTTTATTTTGGGGCATAAAGACAGAAATTCTGTTTATTTTTGGGTAAAAAGAAGAAATTTCACTTATTTTGAGGTAAAAAGGCAGAAATTCCTTTTATTTTGAGGCAAAAATGAAGAAATTTCCCTTTTTGTGGCAAAAGGTATACATTCCCCTTATTTTCGGGAAAAAAAGCAGAAATTCCTCGTATTTTGGAGCAAAATTGCAGAAATTCCCATAGTTGTGGGACAAAAAGGCAGAAATTCCCTATTTGTTGGGGCAAAAAGACAGAAATTCCCCTTATTTTGGGGCAAAACTCAGAAATTCCAATTATTTTGTGGTAAATTGCAGAAATTTAAAATTATTTCAGGGCATAATTCAAAATTTTTTTTATTTTGGGGCAAAAAGACAGAAAGTCTGTTTATTTTTGGGTAAAAAGCAGAAATTTCACTTATTTTGAGGTAAAAAGGCAGAAATTCCTCTTATTTTGGGGCAAAAATGAAGAAATTTCCCTTTTTAGTGGCAAAAAGTATACATTTTCCTTATTTTCGGGAAAAAAAGGAGAAATTCCTCGTATTTTGGAGCAATTTTGCAGAAATTCCCCTAATTGTGGGGCAAAAAGGCAGAAATTCCCTATTTGTTGAGGCAAACCGACAGAAATTCTCCTTATTTTGGGGCAAAACTCAGAAATTCCACTTATTTTGGGGCAAAATTCCAGAAATTTCCCCTATTTTGGGGCAAAATTGCAGAAATTTCACTTATTTCAGGATAAAAAGACAGAAATTTTCCTTATTTTGGGGCAAAAAGGCAGAAATTCATAATATTTTGTGGCTAAAATGCAGAAATTCCCTTTATTTTGGCAAAATGTCAGAAATTTCCCTTATTTTGGGTCAAAATTGCAGAAATTTCACTTATTTTGGGGCTAAATTGCAGAAATTTCACTTATTTCAGGGATAAAAGGCAGACTTTTTTCTTATTTTGGGGCAAAAAGGCAGAAATTCCTAATATTTTGTGGCAAAAATGCAGAAATTTCCATTATTTTCTGGAAAAATGGCAGAAATTTCACCTATTTTGGGGCAAAATTCCAGAAATTTCAATTATTTCAGGGCATAATTCAAAATTTTCTTTTATTTTTGGGCAAAAAGACAGAAATTCTGTTTATTTTTGGGTAAAAAGCAGAAATTTCACTTATTTTGAGGTAAAAAGGCAGAAATTCCTATTATTTTGGGGCAAGAATGAAGAAATTTCACTTTTTTGATTCAAACTGTATACATTCCTTTTATTTTCGGGAAAAAAAGCAGAAATTCCTCGTATTTTGGAGCAAAATTGCAGAAATTCCCCTAGATGTGGGACAAAAAGGCAGAAATTCATTATTTGTTGAGGCAAAAACACAGAAATTCTCTCTATTTTGGGGCAAAACTCAGAAATTCCAATTATTTTGTGGCAAAATTCCAGAAATTGCCCTTTATTTTGGGGCAAAATTGCAGAAATTTCACTTATTTTTGGACAAAATTGCAGAATTTCACTAATTTCAGGGATAAAAGGCAGAAATTTTCCTTATTTTGGGGCAAAAATGCAGAAATTCTTAATATTTTGTGGCAAAAATGCAGAAATTCCCCTTATTTTGTGGCAAAATGGCAGAAATTTCACTTATTTTGGGGCAAATTTTCAGAAATTTCAATTATTTCAGGGCATAATTCAAAAATTTCTTTTATTTTGGGGCATAAAGACAGAAATTCTGTTTATTTTTGGGTAAAAAGAAGAAATTTCACTTATTTTGAGGTAAAAAGGCAGAAATTCCTTTTATTTTGAGGCAAAAATGAAGAAATTTCCCTTTTTGTGGCAAAAGGTATACATTCCCCTTATTTTCGGAAAAAAAAGCAGAAATTCCTCGTATTTTGGAGCAAAATTGCAGAAATTCCCATAGTTGTGGGACAAAAAGGCAGAAATTCCCTATTTGTTGGGGCAAAAATACAGAAATTCCCCTTATTTTGGGGCAAAACTCAGAAATTCCAATTATTTTGTGGCAAAATTGCACAAATTTCAATTATTTCAGGGCATAATTCAAAAATTTTTTTTATTTTGGGGCAAAAAGACAGAAAGTCTGTTTATTTTTGGGTAAAAAGCAGAAATTTCACTTATTTTGAGATAAAAAGGCAGAAATTCCTATTATTTGGGGCAAAAATGAAGAAATTTCCTTTTTTAGTGGCAAAAAGTATACATTTTCCTTATTTTCGGGAAAAAAAGGAGAAATTCCTCGTATTTTGGAGCAATTTTGCAGAAATTCCCCTAATTGTGGGGCAAAAAGGCAGAAATTCCCTATTTGTTGAGGTAAAACGACAGAAATTCTCCTTATTTTGGGGCAAAACTCAGAAATTCCACTTATTTTGGGGCAAAATTCCAGAAATTTCCCTTATTTTGGGGCAAAATTGCAGAAATTTCACTCATTTCAGGAAAAAAAGGCAGAAATTTTCCTTATTTTGGGGCAAAAAGGCAGAAATTCATAATATTTTGTGGCTAAAATGCAGAAATTCCCTTTATTTTGGCAAAATGGCAGAAATTTCCCTTATTTTGGGGCAAAATTGTAGAAATTTCACTTATTTTGGGGCAAAATTGCAGAAATTTCACTTATATCAGGGATAAAAGGCAGACTTTTTCCTTATTTTGTGGCAAAAACGCAGAAATTCCTAATATTTTGTGGCAAAAATGCAGAAATTTCCCTTATTTTGTGGCAAAATGGCAGAAATTTCACCTATTTTGGGGAAAATTCCAGAAATTTCAATTATTTCAGGGCATAATTCAAAAATTTCTTTTATTTTGGGGCAAAAAGACAGAAAGTCTGTTTATTTTTGAGAAAAAAGCAGAAATTTCACTTATTTTGAGTTAAAAAGGCAGAAATTCCTATTATTTGGGGCAAGAATGAAGAAATTTCACTTTTTTGTGGCAAAAGGTATACATTCCCCTTATTTTCGGGAAAAAAAGCAGAAATTCCTCGTATTTTGGAGCAAAATTGCAGAAATTCCCCTAGATATGG
The DNA here is from genome assembly GCF_963924665.1 of Micromys minutus. Taxonomy (NCBI): domain Eukaryota; kingdom Metazoa; phylum Chordata; class Mammalia; order Rodentia; family Muridae; genus Micromys; species Micromys minutus. Next base: position 1,635,011 of record NW_027667133.1, on the reverse strand, counting down.
GACAAAAAGGCAGAAATTCATTATTTGTTGAGGCAAAAACACAGAAATTCTCTCTATTTTGGGGCAAAACTCAGAAATTCCAATTATTTTGTGGCAAAATTCCAGAAATTGCCCTTTATTTTGGGGCAAAATTGCAGAAATTTCACTTATTTTTGGACAAAATTGCCGAATTTCACTTATTTCAGAGATAAAAGGCAGAAATTTTCCTTATTTTGGGGCAAAAATGCAGAAAATCTTAATATTTTGGGGCAAAAATGCAGAAATTTTCCTTATTTTGTGGCAAAATGGCAGAAATTTAACTTATTTTGGGGCAAAATTTCAGAAATTTCAATTATTTCAGGGCATAATTCAAAAATTTCTTTTATTTTGGGGCAAAAAGACAGAAATTCTGTTTATTTTTGAGTAAAAAGCAGAAATTTCACTTATTTTGAGGTAAAAAGGCAGAAATTCCTATTATTTTGGGGCAAGAATGAAGAAATTTCACTTTTTTGTGGCAAAAGGTATACATTCCCCTTATTTTCGGGAAAAAAAGCAGAAATTCCTCGTATTTTGGAGCAAAATTGCAGAAATTCCCCTAGATGTGGGACAAAAAGGCAGAAATTCATTATTTGTTGAGGCAAAAACACAGAAATTCTCTCTATTTTGGGGCAAAACTCAGAAATTCCAATTATTTTGTGGCAAAATTCCAGAAATTGCCCTTTATTTTGGGGCAAAATTGCAGAAATTTCACTTATTTTTGGACAAAATTGCCGAATTTCACTTATTTCAGAGATAAAAGGCAGAAATTTTCCTTATTTTGGGGCAAAAATGCATAAAATCTTAATATTTTGGGGCAAAAATGCAGAAATTTTCCTTATTTTGTGGCAAAATGGCAGAAATTTAACTTATTTTGGGGCAAAATTTCAGAAATTTCAATTATTTCAGGGCATAATTCAAAAATTTCTTTTATTTTGGGGCAAAAAGACAGAAATTCTGTTTATTTTTGAGTAAAAAGCAGAAATTTCACTTATTTTGAGGTAAAAAGGCAGAAATTCCTATTATTTTGGGGCAAGAATGAAGAAATTTCACTTTTTTGTGGCAAAAGGTATACATTCCCCTTATTTTCGGGAAAAAAAGCAGAAATTCCTCGTATTTTGGAGCAAAATTGCAGAAATTCCCCTAGATGTGGGACAAAAAGGCAGAAATTCATTATTTGTTGAGGCAAAAACACAGAAATTCTCTCTATTTTGGGGCAAAACTCAGAAATTCCAATTATTTTGTGGCAAAATTCCAGAAATTGCCCTTTATTTTGGGGCAAAATTGCAGAAATTTCACTTATTTTTGGACAAAATTGCCGAATTTCACTTATTTCAGAGATAAAAGGCAGAAATTTTCCTTATTTTGGGGCAAAAATGCAGAAAATCTTAATATTTTGGGGCAAAAATGCAGAAATTTTCCTTATTTTGTGGCAAAATGGCAGAAATTTAACTTATTTTGGGGCAAAATTTCAGAAATTTCAATTATTTCAGGGCATAATTCAAAAATTTCTTTTATTTTGGGGCAAAAAGACAGAAATTCTGTTTATTTTTGAGTAAAAAGCAGAAATTTCACTTATTTTGAGGTAAAAAGGCAGAAATTCCTATTATTTTGGGGCAAGAATGAAGAAATTTCACTTTTTTGTGGCAAAAGGTATACATTCCCCTTATTTTCGGGAAAAAAAGCAGAAATTCCTCGTATTTTGGAGCAAAATTGCAGAAATTCCCCTAGATGTGGGACAAAAAGGCAGAAATTCATTATTTGTTGAGGCAAAAACACAGAAATTCTCTCTATTTTGGGGCAAAACTCAGAAATTCCAATTATTTTGTGGCAAAATTCCAGAAATTGCCCTTTATTTTGGGGCAAAATTGCAGAAATTTCACTTATTTTTGGACAAAATTGCCGAATTTCACTTATTTCAGAGATAAAAGGCAGAAATTTTCCTTATTTTGGGGCAAAAATGCAGAAAATCTTAATATTTTGGGGCAAAAATGCAGAAATTTTCCTTATTTTGTGGCAAAATGGCAGAAATTTAACTTATTTTGGGTCAAAATTTCAGAAATTTCAATTATTTCAGGGCATAATTCAAAGATTTCTTTTATTTTGGGGCAAAAAGACAGAAATTCTGTTTATTTTTGAGTAAAAAGCAGAAATTTCACTTATTTTGAGGTAAAAAGGCAGAAATTCCTATTATTTTGGGGCAAGAATGAAGAAATTTCACTTTTTTGTGGCAAAAGGTATACATTCCCCTTATTTTCGGGAAAAAAAGCAGAAATTCCTCGTATTTTGGAGCAAAATTGCAGAAATTCCCCTAGATGTGGGACAAAAAGGCAGAAATTCATTATTTGTTGAGGCAAAAACACAGAAATTCTCTCTATTTTGGGGCAAAACTCAGAAATTCCAATTATTTTGTGGCAAAATTCCAGAATTTGCCCTTTATTTTGGGGCAAAATTGCAGAAATTTCACTTATTTTAGGACAAAATTGCAGAATTTCACTAATTTCAGGGATAAAAGGCAGAAATTTTCCTTATTTTGGGGCAAAAATGCAGAAATTCTTAATATTTTGTGGCAAAAATGCAGAAATTCCCCTTATTTTGTGGCAAAATGGCAGAAATTTCACTTATTTTGGGGCAAAATTTCAGAAATTTCAATTATTTCAGGGCATAATTCAAAAATTTCTTTTATTTTGGGGCATAAAGACAGAAATTCTGTTTATTTTTGGGTAAAAAGAAGAAATTTCACTTATTTTGAGGTAAAAAGGCAGAAATTCCTTTTATTTTGAGGCAAAAATGAAGAAATTTCCCTTTTTGTGGCAAAAGGTATACATTCCCCTTATTTTCGGGAAAAAAAGCAGAAATTCCTCGTATTTTGGAGCAAAATTGCAGAAATTCCCATAGTTGTGGGACAAAAAGGCAGAAATTCCCTATTTGTTGGGGCAAAAATACAGAAATTCCCCTTATTTTGGGGCAAAACTCAGAAATTCCAATTATTTTGTGGCAAAATTGCAGAAATTTCAATTATTTCAGGGCATAATTCAAAAATTTTTTTTATTTTGGGGCAAAAAGAGAGAAAGTCTGTTTATTTTTGGGTAAAAAGCAGAAATTTCACTTATTTTGAGATAAAAAGGCAGAAATTCCTATTATTTGGGGCAAAAATGAAGAAATTTCCTTTTTTAGTGGCAAAAAGTATACATTTTCCTTATTTTCGGGAAAAAAAGGAGAAATTCCTCGTATTTTGGAGCAATTTTGCAGAAATTCCCCTAATTGTGGGGCAAAAAGGCAGAAATTCCCTATTTGTTGAGGTAAAACGACAGAAATTCTCCTTATTTTGGGGCAAAACTCAGAAATTCCACTTATTTTGGGGCAAAATTCCAGAAATTTCCCTTATTTTGGGGCAAAATTGCAGAAATTTCACTCATTTCAGGAAAAAAAGGCAGAAATTTTCCTTATTTTGGGGCAAAAAGGCAGAAATTCATAATATTTTGTGGCTAAAATGCAGAAATTCCCTTTATTTTGGCAAAATGGCAGAAATTTCCCTTATTTTGGGGCAAAATTGTAGAAATTTCACTTATTTTGGGGCAAAATTGCAGAAATTTCACTTATATCAGGGATAAAATGCAGACTTTTTCCTTATTTTGTTGCAAAAAGCCAGAAATTCCTAATATTTTGTGGCAAAAATGCAGAAATTTCCCTTAATTTGTGGCAAAATGGCAGAAATTTCACCTATTTTGGGGAAAATTCCAGAAATTTCAATTATTTCAGGGCATAATTCAAAAATTTCTTTTATTTTGGGGCAAAAAGACAGAAAGTCTGTTTATTTTTGAGAAAAAAGCAGAAATTTCACTTATTTTGAGTTAAAAAGGCAGAAATTCCTATTATTTGGGGCAAGAATGAAGAAATTTCACTTTTTTGTGGCAAAAGGTATACATTCCCCTTATTTTCGGGAAAAAAAGCAGAAATTCCTCGTATTTTGGAGCAAAATTGCAGAAATTCCCCTAGATGTGGGACAAAAAGGCAGAAATTCATTATTTGTTGAGGCAAAAACACAGAAATTCTCTCTATTTTGGGGCAAAACTCAGAAATTCCAATTATTTTGTGGCAAAATTCCAGAAATTGCCCTTTATTTTGGGGCAAAATTGCAGAAATTTCACTTATTTTTGGACAAAATTGCCGAATTTCACTTATTTCAGAGATAAAAGGCAGAAATTTTCCTTATTTTGGGGCAAAAATGCAGAAAATCTTAATATTTTGTGGCAAAAAATGCAGAAATTTTCCTTATTTTGTGGCAAAATGGCAGAAATTTCACTTATTTTGGGGCAAAATTGCAGAAATTTCAATTATTTCAGGGCATAATTCAAAAATTTCTTTTATTTTGGGGCATAAAGACAGAAATTCTGTTTATTTTTGGGTAAAAAGAAGAAATTTCACTTATTTTGAGGTAAAAAGGCAGAAATTCCTTTTATTTTGAGGCAAAAATGAAGAAATTTCCCTTTTTGTGGCAAAAGGTATACATTCCCCTTATTTTCGGGAAAAAAAGCAGAAATTCCTCGTATTTTGGAGCAAAATTGCAGAAATTCCCATAGTTGTGGGACAAAAAGGCAGAAATTCCCTATTTGTTGGGGCAAAAAGACAGAAATTCCCCTTATTTTGGGGCAAAACTCAGAAATTCCAATTATTTTGTGGCAAAATTGCAGAAATTTCAATTATTTCAGGGCATAATTCAAAATTTTTTTTATTTTGGGGCAAAAAGACAGAAAGTCTGTTTATTTTTGGGTAAAAAGCAGAAATTTCACTTATTTTGAGGTAAAAAGGCAGAAATTCCTCTTATTTTGGGGCAAACATGAAGAAATTTCCCTTTTTAGTGGCAAAAGTATACATTTTCCTTATTTTCGGGAAAAAAAGGAGAAATTCCTCGTATTTTGGAGCAATTTTGCAGAAATTCCCCTAATTGTGGGGCAAAAAGGCAGAAATTCCCTATTTGTTGAGGCAAAACGACAGAAATTCTTCTTATTTTGGGGCAAAACTCAGAAATTCCACTTATTTTGGGGCAAAATTCCAGAAATTTCCCTTATTTTGGGGCAAAATTGCAGAAATTTCACTTATTTCAGGAAAAAAACACAGAAATTTTCCTTATTTTGGGGCAAAAAGGCAGAAATTCATAATATTTTGTGGCTAAAATGCAGAAATTCCCTTTATTTTGGCAAAATGTCAGAAATTTTTCTTATTTTGGGGCAAAATTGCAGAAATTTCACTTATTTTGGGGCTAAATTGCAGAAATTTCACTTATTTCAGGGATAAAAGGCAGACTTTTTTCTTATTTTAGGGCAAAAAGGCAGAAATTCCTAATATTTTGTGGCAAAAATGCAGAAATTTCCATTATTTTCTGGAAAAATGGCAGAAATTTCACCTATTTTGGGGCAAAATTCCAGAAATTTCAATTATTTCAGGGCATAATTCAAAAAATTCTTTTATTTTGGGGCAAAAAGACAGAAAGTCTGTTTATTTTTGAGAAAAAAGCAGAAATTTCACTTATTTTGAGTTAAAAAGGCAGAAATTCCTATTATTTGGGGCAAGAATGAAGAAATTTCACTTTTTTATGGCAAAAGGTATACATTCCCCATATTTTCGGGAAAAAAAGCAGAAATTCCTCGTATTTTGGAGCAAAATAGCAGAAATTCCCCTAGATGTGGGACAAAAAGGCAGAAATTCATTATTTGTTGAGGCAAAAACACAGAAATTCTCTCTATTTTGGGGCAAAACTCAGAAATTCCAATTATTTTGTGGCAAAATTCCAGAAATTGCCCTTTATTTTGGGGCAAAATTGCAGATATTTCACTTATTTTTGGACAAAATTGCCGAATTTCACTTATTTCAAAGATAAAAGGCAGAAATTTTCCTTATTTTGGGGCAAAAATGCAGAAAATCTTAATATTTTGTGGCAAAAATGCAGAAATTTTCCTTATTTTGTGGCAAAATGGCAGAAATTTCACTTATTTTGGGGCAAAATTGCAGAAATTTCAATTATTTCAGGGCATAATTCAAAAATTTCTTTTATTTTGGGGCATAAAGACAGAAATTCTGTTTATTTTTGGGTAAAAAGAAGAAATTTCACTTATTTTGAGGTAAAAAGGCAGAAATTCCTTTTATTTTGAGGCAAAAATGAAGAAATTTCCCTTTTTGTGGCAAAAGGTATACATTCCCCTTATTTTCGGGAAAAAAAGCAGAAATTCCTCGTATTTTGGAGCAAAATTGCAGAAATTCCCATAGTTGTGGGACAAAAAGGCAGAAATTCCCTATTTGTTGGGGCAAAAAGACAGAAATTCCCCTTATTTTGGGGCAAAACTCAGAAATTCCAATTATTTTGTGGCAAAATTGCAGAAATTTCAATTATTTCTGGGCATAATTCAAAATTTTTTTTATTTTGGGGCAAAAAGACAGAAAGTCTGTTTATTTTTGGGTAAAAAGCAGAAATTTCACTTATTTTGAGGTAAAAAGGCAGAAATTCCTCTTATTTTGGGGCAAACATGAAGAAATTTCCCTTTTTAGTGGCAAAAAGTATACATTTTCCTTATTTTCGGGAAAAAAAGGAGAAATTCCTCGTATTTTGGAGCAATTTTGCAGAAATTCCCCTAATTGTGGGGCAAAAAGGCAGAAATTCCCTATTTGTTGAGGCAAAACGACAGAAATTCTCCTTATTTTGGGGCAAAACTCAGAAATTCCACTTATTTTGGGGCAAAATTCCAGAAATTTCCCTTATTTTGGGGCAAAATTGCAGAAATTTCACTTATTTCAGGAAAAAAACACAGAAATTTTCCTTATTTTGGGGCAAAAAGGCAGAAATTCATAATATTTTGTGGCTAAAATGCAGAAATTCCCTTTATTTTGGCAAAATGTCAGAAATTTCCCTTATTTTGGGGCAAAATTGCAGAAATTTCACTTATTTTGGGGCTAAATTGCAGAAATTTCACTTATTTCAGGGATAAAAGGCAGACTTTTTTCTTATTTTGGGGCAAAAAGGCAGAAATTCCTAATATTTTGTGGCAAAAATGCAGAAATTTTCCTTATTTTGTGGCAAAATGGCAGAAATTTCACTTATTTTGGGGCAAAATTGCAGAAATTTCAATTATTTCAGGGCATAATTCAAAAATTTCTTTTATTTTGGGGCATAAAGACAGAAATTCTGTTTATTTTTGGGTAAAAAGAAGAAATTTCACTTATTTTGAGGTAAAAAGGCAGAAATTCCTTTTATTTTGAGGCAAAAATGAAGAAATTTCCCTTTTTGTGGCAAAAGGTATACATTCCCCTTATTTTCGGGAAAAAAAGCAGAAATTCCTCGTATTTTGGAGCAAAATTGCAGAAATTCCCATAGTTGTGGGACAAAAAGGCAGAAATTCCCTATTTGTTGGGGCAAAAAGACAGAAATTCCCCTTATTTTGGGGCAAAACTCAGAAATTCCAATTATTTTGTGGCAAAATTGCAGAAATTTCAATTATTTCTGGGCATAATTCAAAATTTTTTTTATTTTGGGGCAAAAAGACAGAAAGTCTGTTTATTTTTGGGTAAAAAGCAGAAATTTCACTTATTTTGAGGTAAAAAGGCAGAAATTCCTCTTATTTTGGGGCAAACATGAAGAAATTTCCCTTTTTAGTGGCAAAAAGTATACATTTTCCTTATTTTCGGGAAAAAAAGGAGAAATTCCTCGTATTTTGGAGCAATTTTGCAGAAATTCCCCTAATTGTGGGGCAAAAAGGCAGAAATTCCCTATTTGTTGAGGCAAAACGACAGAAATTCTCCTTATTTTGGGGCAAAACTCAGAAATTCCACTTATTTTGGGGCAAAATTCCAGAAATTTCCCTTATTTTGGGGCAAAATTGCAGAAATTTCACTTATTTCAGGAAAAAAACACAGAAATTTTCCTTATTTTGGGGCAAAAAGGCAGAAATTCATAATATTTTGTGGCTAAAATGCAGAAATTCCCTTTATTTTGGCAAAATGTCAGAAATTTCCCTTATTTTGGGGCAAAATTGCAGAAATTTCACTTATTTTGGGGCTAAATTGCAGAAATTTCACTTATTTCAGGGATAAAAGGCAGACTTTTTTCTTATTTTGGGGCAAAAAGGCAGAAATTCCTAATATTTTGTGGCAAAAATGCAGAAATTTCCATTATTTTCTGGAAAAATGGCAGAAATTTCACCTATTTTGGGGCAAAATTCCAGAAATTTCAATTATTTCAGGGCATAATTCAAAAATTTCTTTTATTTTGGGGCAAAAAGACAGAAAGTCTGTTTATTTTTGAGAAAAAAGCAGAAATTTCACTTATTTTGAGTTAAAAAGGCAGAAATTCCTATTATTTGGGGCAAGAATGAAGAAATTTCACTTTTTTGTGGCAAAAGGTATACATTCCCCTTATTTTCGGGAAAAAAAGCAGAAATTCCTCGTATTTTGGAGCAAAATTGCAGAAATTCCCCTAGATGTGGGACAAAAAGGCAGAAATTCATTATTTGTTGAGGCAAAAACACAGAAATTCTCTCTATTTTGGGGCAAAACTCAGAAATTCCAATTATTTTGTGGCAAAATTCCAGAAATTGCCCTTTATTTTGGGGCAAAATTGCAGAAATTTCACTTATTTTTGGACAAAATTGCCGAATTTCACTTATTTCAAAGATAAAAGACAGAAATTTTCCTTATTTTGGGGCAAAAATGCAGAAAATCTTAATATTTTGTGGCAAAAATGCAGAAATTTTCCTTATTTTGTGGCAAAATGGCAGAAATTTCACTTATTTTGGGGCAAAATTGCAGAAATTTCAATTATTTCAGGGCATAATTCAAAAATTTCTTTTATTTTGGGGCATAAAGACAGAAATTCTGTTTATTTTTGGGTAAAAAGAAGAAATTTCACTTATTTTGAGGTAAAAAGGCAGAAATTCCTTTTATTTTGAGGCAAAAATGAAGAAATTTCCCTTTTTGTGGCAAAAGGTATACATTCCCCTTATTTTCGGGAAAAAAAGCAGAAATTCCTCGTATTTTGGAGCAAAATTGCAGAAATTCCCCTAGTTGTGGGACAAAAAGGCAGAAATTCCCTATTTGTTGGGGCAAAAAGACAGAAATTCCCCTTATTTTGGGGCAAAACTCAGAAATTCCAATTATTTTGTGGCAAAATTGCAGAAATTTCAATTATTTCAGGGCATAATTCAAATTTTTTTTTATTTTGGGGCAAAAAGACAGAAAGTCTGTTTATTTTTGGGTAAAAAGCAGAAATTTCACTTATTTTGAGGTAAAAAGGCAGAAATTCCTCTTATTTTGGGGCAAACATGAAGAAATTTCCCTTTTTAGTGGCAAAAAGTATACATTTTCCTTATTTTCGGGAAAAAAAGGAGAAATTCCTCGTATTTTGGAGCAATTTTGCAGAAATTCCCCTAATTGTGGGGCAAAAAGGCAGAAATTCCCTATTTGTTGAGGCAAAACGACAGAAATTCTCCTTATTTTGGGGCAAAACGAAGAAATTCCACTTATTTTGGGGCAAAATTCCAGAAATTTCCCTTATTTTGGGGCAAAATTGCAGAAATTTCACTTATTTTAGGAAAAAAAGACAGAAATTTTCCTTATTTTGGGACAAAAAGGCAGAAATTCATAATATTTTGTGGCTAAAATGCAGAAATTCCCTTATTTTGGCAAAATGTCAGAAATTTCCCTTATTTTGGGGCAAAATTGCAGAAATTTCACTTATTTTGGGGCTAAATTGCAGAAATTTCACTTATTTCAGGGATAAAAGGCAGACTTTTTTCTTAATTTGGTTCAAAAAGACAGAAATTCCTAATATTTTGTGGCAAAAATGCAGAAATTTCCATTATTTTCTGGAAAAATGGCAGAAATTTCACCTATTTTGGGGCAAAATTCCAGAAATTTCAATTATTTCAGGGCATAATTCAAAATTTTCTTTTATTTTGGGGCAAAAAGACAGAAATTCTGTTTATTTTTGTGTAAAAAGCAGAAATTTCACTTATTTTGAGGTAAAAAGGCAGAAATTCCTATTATTTTGGGGCAAGAATGAAGAAATTTCACTTTTTTGTTGCAAAAGGTATACATTCCTTTTATTTTCGGGAAAAAAAGCAGAAATTCCTCGTATTTTGGAGCAAAATTGCAGAAATTCCCCTAGATGTGGGACAAAAAGGCAGAAATTCATTATTTGTTGAGGCAAAAACACAGAAATTCTCTCTATTTTGGGGCAAAACTCAGAAATTCCAATTATTTTGTGGCAAAATTCCAGAAATTGCCCTTTATTTTGGGGCAAAATTGCAGAAATTTCACTTATTTTTGGACAAAATTGCAGAATTTCACTTATTTCAGGGATAAAAGGCAGAAATTTTCCTTATTTTGGGGCAAAAATGCAGAAATTCTTAATATTTTGTGGCAAAAATGCAGAAATTCCCCATATTTTGTTGCAAAATGGCAGAAATTTCACTTATTTTGGGGCAAAATTTCAGAAATTTCAATTATTTCAGGGCATAATTCAAAAATTTCTTTTATTTTGGGGCATAAAGACAGAAATTCTGTTTATTTTTGGGTAAAAAGAAGAAATTTCACTTATTTTGAGGTAAAAAGGCAGAAATTCCTTTTATTTTGAGGCAAAAATGAAGAAATTTCCCTTTTTGTGGCAAAAGGTATACATTCCCCTTATTTTCGGGAAAAAAAGCAGAAATTCCTCGTATTTTGGAGCAAAATTGCAGAAATTCCCATAGTTGTGGGACAAAAAGGCAGAAATTCCCTATTTGTTGGGGCAAAAATACAGAAATTCCCCTTATTTTGGGGCAAAACTCAGAAATTCCAATTATTTTGTGGCAAAATTGCAGAAATTTCAATTATTTCAGGGCATAATTCAAAAATTTTTTTTATTTTGGGGCAAAAAGACAGAAAGACTGTTTATTTTTGGGTAAAAAGCAGAAATTTCACTTATTTTGAGGTAAAAAGGCAGAAATTCCTATTATTTGGGGCAAAAATGAAGAAATTTCATTTTTTAGTGGCAAAAAGTATACATTTTCCTTATTTTCGGGAAAAAAAGGAGAAATTCCTCGTATTTTGGAGCAATTTTGCAGAAATTCCCCTAATTGTGGGGCAAAAAGGCAGAAATTCCCTATTTGTTGAGGTAAAACGACAGAAATTCTCCTTATTTTGGGGCAAAACTCAGAAATTCCACTTATTTTGGGGCAAAATTCCAGAAATTTCCCTTATTTTGGGGCAAAATTGCAGAAATTTCACTTATTTCAGGAAAAAAAGACAGAAATTTTCCTTATTTTGGGGCAAAAAGGCAGAAATTCATAATATTTTGTGGCTAAAATGCAGAAATTCCCTTTATTTTGGCAAAATGGCAGAAATTTCCCTTATTTTGGGGCAAAATTGCAGAAATTTCACTTATTTTGGGGCAAAATTGCAGAAATTTCACTTATATCAGGGATAAAAGGCAGACTTTTTCCTTATTTTGTGGCAAAAAGGCAGAAATTCCTAATATTTTGTGGCAAAAATGCAGAAATTTCCCTTATTTTGTGGCAAAATGGCAGAAATTTCACCTATTTTGGGGCAAAATACCAGAAATTTCAATTATTTCAGGGCATAATTCAAAAATTTCTTTTATTTTGGGGCAAAAAGACAGAAATTCTGTTTATTTTGGAATAAAAAGCAGAAATTTCACTTATTTTGAGGTAAAAAGGCAGAAATTCCTCTTATTTTTGGGCAAAAATGAAGAAATTTCCCTTTTAAGTGGCAAAAAGTATACATTCCTCTTATTATTGGGAAAAAAAGCAGAAATTCCTCGTATTTTGGAGCAATTTTGCAGAAATTACCCTAATTGTGGGGCAAAAAGGCAGAAATTCCCTATTTGTTGAGGCAAAAGGACAGAAATTCTCCTTATTTTGGGGCAAAACTCAGAAATTCCACTTATTTTGGGGCAAAATTCCAGAAATTTTCCTTATTTTGGGGCAAAATTGCAGAAATTTCACTTATTTCAGGGAAAAAAGGCAGAAATTTTCCTTATTTTGGGGCAAAAAGGCAGAAATTCCTAATATTTTGTGGCAAAAATGCAGATATTCCCCTTATTTTGGCAAAATGGCAGATATTTCACTTATTTTGGGGCAAAATTCCAGAAATTTCCCTTATTTTGGGGCAAAATTGCAGAAATTTCACTTATTTTGGGGCAAAATTGCAGAAATTTCACTTATTTCAGGGATAAAAGGCAGACTTTTTCCTTATTTTGGGGCAAAAAGGCAGAAATTCCTAATAATTTGTGGCAAAAATGCAGAAATTTCCCTTATTTTGTGGCAAAATGGCAGAAATTTCACCTATTTTGAGGCAAAATTTCAGAAATTTCAATTATTTCAGGGCATAATTCAAAAATTTCTTTTATTTTGGGGCAAAAAGACAGAAATGCTGTTTATTTTTGAGTAAAAAGCAGAAATTTCACTTATTTTGAGGTAAAAAGGCAGAAATTCCTATTATTTTGGGGCAAGAATGAAGAAATTTCACTTTTTTGTGGCAAAAGGTATACATTCCCCTTATTTTCGGGAAAAAAAGCAGAAATTCCTCGTATTTTGGAGCAAAATTGCAGAAATTCCCCTAGTTGTGGGACAAAAAGGCAGAAATTCATTATTTGTTGAGGCAAAAACACAGAAATTCTCTCTATTTTGGGGCAAAACTCAGAAATTCCAATTATTTTGTGGCAAAATTCCAGAAATTGCCCTTTATTTTGGGGCAAAATTGCAGAAATTTCACTTACTTTTGGACAAAATTGCAGAATTTCAGTTATTTCAGGGATAAAAGGCAGAAATTTTCCTTATTTTGGGGCAAAAATGCAGAAATTCTTAATATTTTGTGGCAAAAATGCAGAAATTCCCCTTATTTTGTGGCAAATGGCAGAAATTTCCCTTATTTTGGGGCAAAATTGCAGAAATTTCACTTATTTTGGGGCTAAATTGCAGAAATTTCACTTATTTCAGGGATAAAAGGCAGACTTTTTTCTTATTTTGGGGCAAAAAGGCAGAAATTCCTAATATTTTGTGGCAAAAATGCAGAAATTTCCATTATTTTCTGGAAAAATGGCAGAAATTTCACCTATTTTGGGGCAAAATTCCAGAAATTTCAATTATTTCAGGGCATAATTCAAAATTTTCTTTTATTTTGGGGCAAAAAGACAGAAATTCTGTTTATTTTTGGGTAAAAAGCAGAAATTTCACTTATTTTGAGGTAAAAAGGCAGAAATTCCTATTATTTTGGGGCAAGAATGAAGAAATTTCACTTTTTTGTGGCAAAAGGTATACATTCCTTTTATTTTCGGGAAAAAAAGCAGAAATTCCTCGTATTTTGGAGCAAAATTGCAGAAATTCCCCTAGATGTGGGACAAAAAGGCAGAATTTCATTATTTGTTGAGGCAAAAACACAGAAATTCTCTCTATTTTGGGGCAAAACTCAGAAATTCCAATTATTTTGTGGCAAAATTCCAGAAATTGCCCTTTATTTTGGGGCAAAATTGCAGAAATTTCACTTATTTTTGGACAAAATTGCAGAATTTCACTTATTTCAGGGATAAAAGGCAGAAATTTTCCTTATTTTGGGGCAAAAATGCAGAAATTCTTAATATTTTGTGGCAAAAATGAAGAAATTCCCCTTATTTTGTGGCAAAATGGCAGAAATTTCACTTATTTTGGGGCAAAATTTCAGAAATTTCAATTATTTCAGGGCATAATTCAATAATTTCTTTTATTTTGGGGCATAAAGACAGAAATTCTGTTTATTTTTGGGTAAAAAGAAGAAATTTCACTTATTTTGAGGTAAAAAGGCAGAAATTCCTTTTATTTTGAGGCAAAAATGAAGAAATTTCCCTTTTTGTGGCAAAAGGTATACATTCCCCTTATTTTCGGGAAAAAAAGCAGAAATTCCTCGTATTTTGGAGCAAAATTGCAGAAATTCCCATAGTTGTGGGACAAAAAGGCAGAAATTCCCTATTTGTTGGGGCAAAAATACAGAAATTCCCCTTATTTTGGGGCAAAACTCAGAAATTCCAATTATTTTGTGGCAAAATTGCAGAAATTTCAATTATTTCAGGGCATAATTCAAAAATTTTTTTTATTTTGGGGCAAAAAGACAGAAAGTCTGTTTATTTTTGGGTAAAAAGCAGAAATTTCACTTATTTTGAGATAAAAAGGCAGAAATTCCTATTATTTGGGGCAAAAATGAAGAAATTTCCTTTTTTAGTGGCAAAAAGTATACATTTTCCTTATTTTCGGGAAAAAAAGGAGAAATTCCTCGTATTTTGGAGCAATTTTGCAGAAATTCCTCTAATTGTGGGGCAAAAAGGCAGAAATTCCCTATTTGTTGAGGTAAAACGACAGAAATTCTCCTTATTTTGGGGCAAAACTCAGAAATTCCACTTATTTTGGGGCAAAATTCCAGAAATTTCCCTTATTTTGGGGCAAAATTGCAGAAATTTCACTTATTTCAGGGATAAAAGGCAGAAATTTTCTTTATTTTGGGGCAAAAAGGCAGAAATTCCTAATATTTTGTGGCAAAAATGCAGAAATTCCCCTAATTTTGTGGCAAAATGGCAGAAATTTCACTTATTTTGGGGCAAAATTGCAGAAATTTCAATTATTTCAGGGCATAATTCAAAAATTTCTTTTATTTTGGGGCAAAAAGACAGAAATTCTGTTTATTTTGGGGTAAAAAGCAGAAATTTCACTTATTTTGAGGTAAAAAGGCAGAAATTCCTCTTATTTTGGGGCAAAAATGAAGAAATTTCCCTTTTTAGTGGCAAAAAGTATACATTCCCCTTATTTTTGGGAAAAGAAGCAGAAATTCCGCATATTTTGGAGCAATTTTGCAGAAATTCCCCTAATTGTGGGGCAAAAAGGCAGAAATTCCCTATTTGTTGAGGCAAAAGGACAGAAATTCTCCTTATTTTGGGGCAAAACTCAGAAATTCCACTTATTTTGGGGCAAAATTCCAGAAATTTTCATTATTTTGGGGCAAAATTGCAGAAATTTCACTTATTTCAGGGAAAAAAGGCAGAAATTTTCCTTATTTTGGGGCAAAAATGCAGAAATTCCTAATATTTTGTGGCAAAAATGCAGAGATTCCCCTTATTTTGGCAAAATGGCAGATATTTCACTTATTTTGGGGCAAAATTCCAGAAATTTCCCTTATTTTGGGGCAAAATTGCAGAAATTTCACTTATTTTGGGGCAAAATTGCAGAAAATTCACTTATTTCAGGGATAAAAGGCAGACTTTTTCCTTATTTTGGGGCAAAAAGGCAGAAATTCCTAATATTTTGTGGCAAAAATGCAGAAATTTCCCTTATTTTGTGGCAAAATGGCAGAAATTTCACCTATTTTGAGGCAAAATTCCAGAAATTTCAATTATTTCAGGGCATAATTTAAAAATTTCTTTTATTTTGGGGCAAAAAGACAGAAATTCTGTTTATTTTTGAGTAAAAAGCAGAAATTTCACTTATTTTGAGGTAAAAAGGCAGAAATTCCTATTATTTTGGGGCAAGAATGAAGAAATTTCACTTTTTTGTGGCAAAAGGTATACATTCCCCTTATTTTCGGGAAAAAAAGCAGAAATTCCTCGTATTTTGGAGCAAAATTGCAGAAATTCCCCTAGTTGTGGGACAAAAAGGCAGAAATTCATTATTTGTTGAGGCAAAAACACAGAAATTCTCTCTATTTTGGAGCAAAACTCAGAAATTCCAATTATTTTGTGGCATAATTCCAGAAATTGCCCTTTATTTTGGGGCAAAATTGCAGAAATTTAACTTACTTTTGGACAAAATTGCAGAATTTCACTTATTTCAGGGATAAAAGGCAGAAATTTTCCTTATTTTGGGGCAAAAATGCAGAAATTCTTAATATTTTGTGGCAAAAATGCAGAAATTCCCCTTATTTTGTGGCAAATGGCAGAAATTTCACTTATTTTGGGGCAAAATTGCAGAAATTTCAATTATTTCAGGGCATAATTCAAAAATTTCTTTTATTTTGGGGCAAAAAGACAGAAAGTCTGTTTATTTTTGGGTAAAAAGCAGAAATTTCACTTATTTTGAGGTAAAAAGGCAGAAATTCCTCTTATTTTGGGGCAAAAATAAAGAAATTTCCATTTTAGTGGCAAAAAGTATACATTTTCCTTATTTTCGGGAAAAAAAGGAGAAATTCCTCGTATTTTGGAGCAATTTTGCAGAAATTCCCCTAATTGTGGGGCAAAAAGGCAGAAATTCCCTATTTGTTGAGGCAAAACGAAAGAAATTCTCCTTATTTTGGGGAAAACTCAGAAATTCCACTTATTTTGGGGCAAAATTCCAGAAATTTCCCTTATTTTGGGGCAAAATTGCAGAAATTTCACTTATTTCAGGGCAAAAAGGCAGAAAATTTCTTTATTTGGGGCAAAAAGGCAGAAATTCCTAATATTTTGTGGCAAAAATGCAGAAATTCCCCTAATTTTGTGGCAAAATGGCAGAAATTTCACTTATTTTGGGGCAAAATTGCAGAAATTTCAATTATTTCAGGGCATAATTCAAAATTTCTTTTATTTTGGGGCAAAAAGACAGAAATTCTGTTTATTTTTGGGTAAAAAGCAGAAATTTCACTTATTTTGAGGTAAAAAGGCAGAAATTCCTATTATTTTTGGGCAGGAATCAAGAAATTTCACTTTTTTGTGGGAAAAGGTATACATTCCCCTTATTTTCGGGAAAAAGAAGCAGAAATTCCTCAAATTTTGGAGCAAAATTGCAGAAATTCCCCTAGTTGTGGGACAAAAAGGCAGAAATTCCCTATTTGTTGAGGCAGAAAGACAGAAATTCTCCCTATTTTGGAGCAAAACTCAGAAATTCCACTTATTTTGGGGCAAAATTCCAGAAATTTCCCTTATTTTGGGGCAAAATTGCAGAAATTTCACTTATTTTGGGGCAAAATAGCAGAAATTTCACTTATTTTGTGGCAAAATGGCAGAAATTTCACTTATTTTGAGGCAATATTGCAGAAATTTCAATTATTTCAGGGCATAATTCAAAAATTTCTTTTATTTTGGGGCAAAAAGACAGAAATTCTGTTTATTTTGGGGTAAAAAGCAGAAATTTCACTTATTTTGAGGTAAAAAGGCAGAAATTCCTCTTATTTTGGGGCAAAAATGAAGAAATTTCCCTTTTTAGTGGCAAAAAGTATACATTCCCCTTATTTTTGGGAAAAAAAGCAGAAATTCCTCGTATTTTGGAGCAATTTTGCAGAAATTACCCTAATTGTGTGGCAAAAAGGCAGAAATTCCCTATTTGTTGAGGCAAAAGGACAGAAATTCTCCTTATTTTGGGACAAAACTCAGAAATTCCACTTATTTTGGGGCAAAATTCCAGAAATTTTCCTTATTTTGGGGCAAAATTGCAGAAATTTCACTTATTTCAGAGAAAAAAGGCAGAAATTTTCCTTATTTTGGGGCAAAAAGGCAGAAATTCCTAATATTTTGTGGCAAAAATGCAGAAATTCCCCTTATTTTGGCAAAATGGCAGAAATTTCACTTATTTTGGGGCAAAATTCCAGAAATTTCCCTTATTTTGGGGCAAAATTGCAGAAATTTCACTTATTTTGGGGCAAAATTGCAGAAATTTCACTTATTTCAGGGATAAAAGGCAGACTTTTTCCTTATTTTGGGGCAAAAAGGCAGAAATTCCTCTTATTTTGGGGCAAAAATAAAGAAATTTCCCTTTTTAGTGGCAAAAAGTATACATTTTCCTTATTTTCGGAAAAAAAGGAGAAATTCCTCGTATTTTGGAGCAATTTTGCAGAAATTCCCCTAATTGTGGGGCAAAAAGGCAGAAATTCCCTATTTGTTGAGGCAAAACGACAGAAATTCTCCTTATTTTGGGGAAAACTCAGAAATTCCACTTATTTTGGGGCAAAATTCCAGAAATTTCCCTTATTTTGGGGCAAAATTGCAGAAATTTCAGTTATTTCAGGAAAAAAGGCAGAAATTTTCTTTATTTTGGGGCAAAAAGGCAGAAATTCCTAATATTTTGTGGCAAAAATGCAGAAATTCCCCTAATTTTGTGGCAAAATGGCAGAAATTTCACTTATTTTGGGGCAAAATTGCAGAAATTTCAATTATTTCAGGGCATAATTCAAAAATTTCTTTTATTTTGGGGCAAAAAGACAGAAATTCTGTTTATATTGGGGTAAAAAGCAGAAATTTCACTTATTTTGAGGTAAAAAGGCAGAAATTCCTCTTATTTTGGGGCAAAAATGAAGAAATTTCCCTTTTTAGTGGCAAAAAGTATACATTCCCCTTATTTTTGGGAAAAAAAGCAGAAATTCCTCGTATTTTGGAGCAATTTTGCAGAAATTACCCTAATTGTTGGGCAAAAAGGCAGAAATTCCCTATTTGTTGAGGCAAAAGGACAGAAATTCTTCTTATTTTGGGGCAAAACTCAGAAATTCCACTTATTTTGGGGCAAAATTCCAGAAATTTTCCTTATTTTGGGGCAAAATTGCAGAAATTTCACTTATTTCAGGGAAAAAAGGCAGAAATTTTCCTTATTTTGGGGCAAAAAGGCAGAAATTCCTAATATTTTGTGGCAAAAATGCAGAGATTCCCCTTATTTTGGCAAAATGGCAGATATTTCACTTATTTTGGGGCAAAATTCCAGAAATTTCCCTTATTTTGGGGCAAAATTGCAGAAATTTTACTTATTTTGGGGCAAAATTGCAGAAATTTCACTTATTTCAGGGATAAAAGGCAGTCTTTTTCCTTATTTTGGGGCAAAAAGGCAGAAATTCCTAATATTTTGTGGCAAAAATGCAGAAATTTCCCTTATTTTGTGGCAAAATGGCAGAAATTTCACCTATTTTGGGGCAAAATTCCAGAAATTTCAATTATTTCAGGGCATAATTTAAAAATTTCTTTTATTTTGGGGCAAAAAGACAGAAATTCTGTTTATTTTTGAGTAAAAAGCAGAAATTTCACTTATTTTGAGGTAAAAAGGCAGAAATTCCTATTATTTTGGGGCAAGAATGGAGAAATTTCACTTTTTTGTGGCAAAAGGTATACATTCCCCTTATTTTCGGGAAAAAAAGCAGAAATTCCTCGTATTTTGGAGCAAAATTGCATAAATTCCCCTAGTTGTGGGACAAAAAGGCAGAAATTCATTATTTGTTTAGGCAAAAACACAGAAATTCTCTCTATTTTGGAGCAAAACTCAGAAATTCCAATTATTTTGTGGCAAAATTCCAGAAATTGCCCTTTATTTTGGGGCAAAATTGCAGAAATTTCACTTACTTTTGGACAAAATTGCAGAATTTCACTTATTTCAGGGATAAAAGGCAGAAATTTTCCTTATTTTGGGGCAAAAATGCAGAAATTCTTAATATTTTGTGGCAAAAATGCAGAAATTCCCCTTATTTTGTGGCAAATGGCAGAAATTTCACTTATTTTGGGGCAAAATTGCAGAAATTTCAATTATTTCAGGGCATAATTCAAAAATTTCTTTTATTTTGGGGCAAAAAGACAGAAAGTCTGTTTATTTTTGGGTAAAAAGCAGAAATTTCACTTATTTTGAGGTAAAAAGGCAGAAATTCTTCTTATTTTGGGGCAAAAATAAAGAAATTTCCATTTTAGTGGCAAAAAGTATACATTTTCCTTATTTTCGGGAAAAAAAGGAGAAATTCCTCGTATTTTGGAGCAAAATTGCAGAAATTCCCCTAATTGTGGGGCAAAAAGGCAGAAATTCCCTATTTGTTGAGGCAAAACGAAAGAAATTCTCCTTATTTTGGGGAAAACTCAGAAATTCCACTTATTTTGGGGCAAAACTCCAGAAATTTCCCTTATTTTGGGGCAAAATTGCAGAAATTTCACTTATTTCAGGGAAAAAAGGCAGAAAATTTCTTTATTTGGGGCAAAAAGGCAGAAATTCCTAATATTTTGTGGCAAAAATGCAGAAATTCCCCTAATTTTGTGGCAAAATGGCAGAAATTTCACTTATTTTGTGGCAAAATGGCAGAAATTTCACTTATCTTGAGGCAATATTGCAGAAATTTCAATTATTTCAGGGCATAATTCAAAAATTTCTTTTATTTTGGGGCAAAAAGACAGAAATTCTGTTTATTTTGGGGTAAAAAGCAGAAATTTCACTTATTTTGAGGTAAAAAGGCAGAAATTCCTCTTATTTTGGGGCAAAAATGAAGAAATTTCCCTTTTTAGTGGCAAAAAGTATACATTCCCCTTATTTTTGGGAAAAAAAGCAGAAATTCCTCGTATTTTGGAGCAATTTTGCAGAAATTATCCTAATTGTGTGGCAAAACGGCAGAAATTCCCTATTTGTTGAGGCAAAAGGACAGAAATTCTCCTTATTTTGGGACAAAACTCAGAAATTCCACTTATTTTGGGGCAAAATTCCAGAAATTTTCCTTATTTTGGGGCAAAATTGCAGAAATTTCACTTATTTCAGAGAAAAAAGGCAGAAATTTTCCTTATTTTGGGGCAAAAAGGCAGAAATTCCTAATATTTTGTGGCAAAAATGCAGAAATTCCCCTTATTTTGGCAAAATGGCAGAAATTTCACTTATTTTGGGGCAAAATTCCAGAAATTTCCCTTATTTTGGGGCAAAATTGCAGAAATTTCACTTATTTTGCGGCAAAATTGCAGAAATTTCACTTATTTCAGGGATAAAAGGCAGACTTTTTCCTTATTTTGGGGCAAAAAGGCAGAAATTCCTCTTATTTTGGGGCAAAAATAAAGAAATTTCCCTTTTTAGTGGCAAAAAGTATACATTTTCCTTATTTTCGGAAAAAAAAGGAGAAATTCCTCGTATTTTGGAGCAATTTTGCAGAAATTCCCCTAATTGTGGGGCAAAAAGGCAGAAATTCCCTATTTGTTGAGGCAAAACGACAGAAATTCTCCTTATTTTGGGGAAAACTCAGAAATTCCACTTATTTTGGGGCAAAATTCCAGAAATTTCCCTTATTTTGGGGCAAAATTGCAGAAATTTCACTTATTTCAGGGAAAAAGGCAGAAATATTCTTTATTTTGGGGCAAAAAGGCAGAAATTCCTAATATTTTGTGGCAAAAATGCAGAAATTCCCCTAATTTTGTGGCAAAATGGCAGAAATTTCACTTATTTTGGGGCAAAATTGCAGAAATTTCAATTATTTCAGGGCATAACTCAAAAATTTCTTTTATTTTGGGGCAAAAAGACAGAAATTCTGTTTATTTTGGGGTAAAAAGCAGAAATTTCACTTATTTTGAGGTAAAAAGGCAGAAATTCCTCTTATTTTGGGGCAAAAATGAAGAAATTTCCCTTTTTAGTGGCAAAAAGTATACATTCCCCTTATTTTTGGGAAAAAAAGCAGAAATTCCTCGTATTTTGGAGCAATTTTGCAGAAATTCCCCTAATTGTGGGGCAAAAAGGCAGAAATTCCCTATTTGTTGAGGCAAAACGAAAGAAATTCTCCTTATTTTGGGGAAAACTCAGAAATTCCACTTATTTTGGGGCAAAATTCCAGAAATTTCCCTTATTTTGGGGCAAAATTGCAGAAATTTCACTTATTATAGGGAAAAAAGGCAGAAAATTTCTTTATTTGGGGCAAAAAGGCAGAAATTCCTAATATTTTGTGGCAAAAATGCAGAAATTCCCCTAATTTTGTGGCAAAATGGCAGAAATTTCACTTATTTTGGGGCAAAATTGCAGAAATTTCAATTATTTCAGGGCATAATTCAAAATTTCTTTTATTTTGGGGCAAAAAGACAGAAATTCTGTTTATTTTTGGGTAAAAAGCAGAAATTTCACTTATTTTGAGGTAAAAAGGCAGAAATTCCTATTATTTTTGGGCAGGAATCAAGAAATTTCACTTTTTTGTGGGAAAAGGTATACATTCCCCTTATTTTCGGGAAAAAAAGCAGAAATTCCTCATATTTTGGAGCAAAATTGCAGAAATTCCCCTAGTTGTGGGACAAAAAGGCAGAAATTCCCTATTTGTTGAGGCAGAAAGACAGAAATTCTCCCTATTTTGGAGCAAAACTCAGAAATTCCACTTATTTTGGGGCAAAATTCCAGAAATTTCCCTTATTTTGGGGCAAAATTGCAGAAATTTCACTTATTTTGGGGCAAAATAGCAGAAATTTCACTTATTTTGTGGCAAAATGGCAGAAATTTCACTTATTTTGAGGCAATATTGCAGAAATTTCAATTATTTCAGGGCATAATTCAAAAATTTCTTTTATTTTGGGGCAAAAAGACAGAAATTCTGTTTATTTTGGGGTAAAAAGCAGAAATTTCACTTATTTTGAGGTAAAAAGGCAGAAATTCCTCTTATTTTGGGGCAAAAATGAAGAAATTTCCCTTTTTAGTGGCAAAAAGTATACATTCCCCTTATTTTTGGGAAAAAAAGCAGAAATTCCTCGTATTTTGGAGCAATTTTGCAGAAATTACCCTAATTGTGTGGCAAAAAGGCAGAAATTCCCTATTTGTTGAGGCAAAAGGACAGAAATTCTCCTTATTTTGGGACAAAACTCAGAAATTCCACTTATTTTGGGGCAAAATTCCAGAAATTTTCCTTATTTTGGGGCAAAATTGCAGAAATTTCACTTATTTCAGAGAAAAAAGGCAGAAATTTTCCTTATTTTGGGGCAAAAAGGCAGAAATTCCTAATATTTTGTGGCAAAAATGCAGAAATTCCCCTTATTTTGGCAAAATGGCAGAAATTTCACTTATTTTGGGGCAAAATTCCAGAAATTTCCCTTATTTTGGGGCAAAATTGCAGAAATTTCACTTATTTTGCGGCAAAATTGCAGAAATTTCACTTATTTCAGGGATAAAAGGCAGACTTTTTCCTTATTTTGGGGCAAAAAGGCAGAAATTCCTCTTATTTTGGGGCAAAAATAAAGAAATTTCCCTTTTTAGTGGCAAAAAGTATACATTTTCCTTATTTTCGGAAAAAAAAGGAGAAATTCCTCGTATTTTGGAGCAATTTTGCAGAAATTCCCCTAATTGTGGGGCAAAAAGGCAGAAATTCCCTATTTGTTTAGGCAAAACGACAGAAATTCTCCTTATTTTGGGGAAAACTCAGAAATTCCACTTATTTTGGGGCAAAATTCCAGAAATTTCCCTTATTTTGGGGCAAAATTGCAGAAATTTCACTTATTTCAGGGAAAAAAGGCAGAAATATTCTTTATTTTGGGGCAAAAAGGCAGAAATTCCTAATATTTTGTGGCAAAAATGCAGAAATTCCCCTAATTTTGTGGCAAAATGGCAGAAATTTCACTTATTTTGGGGCAAAATTGCCGAAATTTCAATTATTTCAGGGCATAATTCAAAAATTTCTTTTATTTTGGGGCAAAAAGACAGAAATTCTGTTTATTTTGGGGTAAAAAGCAGAAATTTCACTTATTTTGAGGTAAAAAGGCAGAAATTCCTCTTATTTTGGGGCAAAAATGAAGAAATTTCCCTTTTTAGTGGCAAAAAGTATACATTCCCCTTATTTTTGGGAAAAAAAGCAGAAATTCCTCGTATTTTGGAGCAATTTTGCAGAAATTACCCTAATTGTGGGGCAAAAAGGCAGAAATTCCCTATTTGTTGAGGCAAAAGGACAGAAATTCTCCTTTTTTGGGGCAAAACTAAGAAATTCCACTTATTTTGGGGCAAAATTCCAGAAATTTTCCTTATTTTGGGGCAAAATTGCAGAAATTTCACTTATTTCAGGGAAAATAGGCAGAAATTTTCCTTATTTTGGGGCAAAAAGGCAGAAATTCCTAATATTTTGTGGCAAAAATGCAGAAATTCCCTTATTTTGGCAAAATGGCAGATATTTCACTTATTTTGGGGCAAAATTCCAGAAATTTCCCTTATTTTGGGGCAAAATTGCAGAAATTTCACTTATTTTGGGGCAAAATTCCAGAAATTTCACTTATTTCAGGGATAAAAGGCAGACTTTTTCCTTATTTTGGGGCAAAAAGGCAGAAATTCCTAATATTTTGTGGCAAAAATGCAGAAATTTCCCTTATTTTGTGGCAAAATGGCAGAAATTTCACCTATTTTGGGGCAAAATTCCAGAAATTTCAATTATTTCAGGGCATAATTCAAAAATTTCTTTTATTTTGGGGCAAAAAGAAAGAAATGCTGTTTATTTTTGAGTAAAAAGCAGAAATTTCACTTATTTTCAGGTAAAAAGGCAGAAATTCCTATTATTTTGGGGCAAGAATGAGGAAATTTCACTTTTTTGTGGCAAAAGGTATACATTCCCCTTATTTTCGGGAAAAAAAGCAGAAATTCCTCGTATTTTGGAGCAAAATTGCAGAAATTCCCCTAGTTGTGGGACAAAAAGGCAGAAATTCATTATTTGTTGAGGCAAAAACACAGAAATTCTCTCGATTTTGGGGCAAAACTCAGAAATTCCAATTATTTTGTGGCAAAATTCCAGAAATTGCCTTTTATTTTTGGGCAAAATTGCAGAAATTTCACTTACTTTTGGACAAAATTGCAGAATTTCACTTATTTCAGGGATAAAAGGCAGAAATTTTCCTTATTTTGGGGCAAAAATGCAGAAATTCTTAATATTTTGTGGCAAAAATGCAGAAATTCCCCTTATTTTGTGGCAAATGGCAGAAATTTCACTTATTTTGGGGCAAAATTGCAGAAATTTCAATTATTTCAGGGCATAATTCAAAAATTTTCTTTATTTTGGGGTAAAAAGACAGAAAGTCTGTTTATTTTTGGGTAAAAAGCAGAAATTTCACTTATTTTGAGGTAAAAAGGCAGAAATTCCTCTTATTTTGGGGCAAAAATAAAGAAATTTCTCTTTTTAGTGGCAAAATGTATACATTTTCCTTATTTTCGGGAAAAAAAGTAGTAATTCCTAGTATTTTGGAGCAATTTTGCAGAAATTCCCCTAATTGTGGGGCAAAAAGGCAGAAATTCCCTATTTGTTGAGGCAAAACGACAGAAATTCTCCTTATTTTGGGGAAAACTCAGAAATTCCACTTATTTTGGGGCAAAATTCCAGAAATTTCCCTTATTTTGGGGCAAAATTGCAGAAATTTCACTTATTTCAGGGAAAAAAGGCAGAAATTTTCTTTATTTTGGGGCAAAAAGGCAGAAATTCCTAATATTTTGTGGCAAAAATGCAGAAATTCCCCTAATTTTGTGGCAAAATGGCAGAAATTTCACTTATTTTGGGGCAAAATTGCAGAAATTTCACTTATTTAGGGGCAAAATAGCAGAAATTTCACTTATTTTGTGGCAAAATGGCAGATATTTCACTTATTTTGAGGCAATATTGCAGAAATTTCAATTATTTCAGGGCATAATTCAAAAATTTCTTTTATTTTGGGGCAAAAAGACAGAAATTCTGTTTATTTTGGGGTAAAAAGCAGAAATTTCACTTATTTTGAGGTAAAAAGGCAGAAATTCCTTTTATTTTGGGGCAAAAATGAAGAAATTTCCCTTTTTAGTGGCAAAAAGTATACATTCCCCTTATTTTTGGGAAAAAAAGCAGAAATTCCTCGTATTTTGGAGCAATTTTGCAGAAATTACCCTAATTGTGGGGCAAAAAGGCAGAAATTCCCTATTTGTTGAGGCAAAAGGACAGAAATTCTCCTTATTTTGGGGCAAAACTCAGAAATTCCACTTATTTTGGGGCAAAATTCCAGAAATTTTCCTTATTTTGTGGCAAAATTGCAGAAATTTCACTTATTTCAGGGAAAAAAGGCAGAAATTTTTCTTATTTTGGGGCAAAAAGGCAGAAATTCCTAATATTTTGTGGCAAAAATGCAGAAATTTCCCTTATTTTGTGGCAAAATGGCAGAAATTTCACCTATTTTGGGGCAAAATTCCAGAAATTTCAATTATTTCAGGGCATAATTCAAAAATTTCTTTTATTTTGGGGCAAAAAGACAGAAATTCTGTTTATTTTTGAGTAAAAAGCAGAAATTTCACTTATTTTGAGGTAAAAAGGCAGAAATTCCTATTATTTTGGGGCAAGAATGAAGAAATTTCACTTTTTTGTGGCAAAAGGTATACATTCCCCTTATTTTCGGGAAAAAAAGCAGAAATTCCTCGTATTTTGGAGCAAAATTGCAGAAATTCCCCTAGTTGTGGGACATAAAAGGCAGAAATTCATTATTTGTTGAGGCAAAAACACAGAAATTCTCTCTATTTTGGAGCAAAACTCAGAAATTCCAATTATTTTGTGGCAAAATTCCAGAAATTGCCCTTTATTTTGGGGCAAAATTGCAGAAATTTCACTTACTTTTGGACAAAATTGCAGAATTTCACTTATTTCAGGGATAAAAGGCAGAAATTTTCCTTATTTTGGGGCAAAAATGCAGAAATTCTTAATATTTTGTGGCAAAAATGCAGAAATTCCCCTTATTTTGTGGCAAATGGCAGAAATTTCACTTATTTTGGGGCAAAATTGCAGAAATTTCAATTATTTCAGGGCATAATTCAAAAATTTCTTTTATTTTGGGGCAAAAAGACAGAAAGTCTGTTTATTTTTGGGTAAAAAGCAGAAATTTCACTTATTTTGAGGTAAAAAGGCAGAAATTCCTCTTATTTTGGGGCAAAAATAAAGAAATTTCCATTTTAGTGGCAAAAAGTATACATTTTCCTTATTTTCGGGAAAAAAAGGAGAAATTCCTCGTATTTTGGAGCAATTTTGCAGAAATTCCCATAATTGTGGGGCAAAAAGGCAGAAATTCCCTATTTGTTGAGGCAAAACGAAAGAAATTCTCCTTATTTTGGGGAAAACTCAGAAATTCCACTTATTTTGGGGCAAAATTCCAGAAATTTCCCTTATTTTGGGGCAAAATTGCAGAAATTTCACTTATTTTGGGGCAAAATTCCAGAAATTTCACTTATTTCAGGGATAAAAGGCAGACTTTTTCCTTATTTTGGGGCAAAAAGGCAGAAATTCCTAATATTTTGTGGCAAAAATGCAGAAATTTCCCTTATTTTGTGGCAAAATGGCAGAAATTTCACCTATTTTGGGGCAAAATTCCAGAAATTTCAATTATTTCAGGGCATAATTCAAAAATTTCTTTTATTTTGGGGCAAAAAGAAAGAAATGCTGTTTATTTTTGAGTAAAAAGCAGAAATTTCACTTATTTTCAGGTAAAAAGGCAGAAATTCCTATTATTTTGGGGCAAGAATGAGGAAATTTCACTTTTTTGTGGCAAAAGGTATACATTCCCCTTATTTTCGGGAAAAAAAGCAGAAATTCCTCGTATTTTGGAGCAAAATTGCAGAAATTCCCCTAGTTGTGGGACAAAAAGGCAGAAATTCATTATTTGTTGAGGCAAAAACACAGAAATTCTCTCTATTTTGGGGCAAAACTCAGAAATTCCAATTATTTTGTGGCAAAATTCCAGAAATTGCCCTTTATTTTGGGGCAAAATTGCAGAAATTTCACTTACTTTTGGACAAAATTGCAGAATTTCATTTATTTCAGGGATAAAAGGCAGAAATTTTCCTTATTTTGGGGCAAAAATGCAGAAATTCTTAATATTTTGTGGCAAAAATGCAGAAATTCCCCTTATTTTGTGGCAAATGGCAGAAATTTCACTTATTTTGGGGCAAAATTGCAGAAATTTCAATTATTTCAGGGCATAATTCAAAAATTTTCTTTATTTTGGGGTAAAAAGACAGAAAGTCTGTTTATTTTTGGGTAAAAAGCAGAAATTTCACTTATTTTGAGGTAAGAAGGCAGAAATTCCTCTTATTTTGGGGCAAAAATAAAGAAATTTCTCTTTTTAGTGGCAAAATGTATACATTTTCCTTATTTTCGGGAAAAAAAGTAGTAATTCCTCGTATTTTGGAGCAATTTTGCAGAAATTCCCCTAATTGTGGGGCAAAAAGGCAGAAATTCCCTATTTGTTGAAGCAAAACGACAGAAATTCTCCTTATTTTGGGGAAAACTCAGAAATTCCACTTATTTTGGGGCAAAATTCCAGAAATTTCCCTGATTTTGGGGCAAAATTGCAGAAATTTCACTTATTTCAGGGAAAAAAGGCAGAAATTTTCTTTATTTTGGGGCAAAAAGGCAGAAATTCCTAATATTTTGTGGCAAAAATGCAGAAATTCCCCTAATTTTGTGGCAAAATGGCAGAAGTTTCCCTTATTTTGGGGCAAAATTGCAGAAATTTCACTTATTTTGGGGCAAAATAGCAGAAATTTCACTTATTTTGTGGCAAAATGGCAGAAATTTCACTTATTTTGAGGCAATATTGCAGAAATTTCAATTATTTCAGGGCATAATTCAAAAATTTCTTTTATTTTGGGGCAAAAAGACAGAAATTCTGTTTATTTTGTGGTAAAAAGCAGAAATTTCACTTATTTTGAGGTAAAAAGGCAGAAATTCCTTTTATTTTGGGGCAAAAATGAAGAAATTTCCCTTTTTAGTGGCAAAAAGTATACATTCCCCTTATTTTTGGGAAAAAAAGCAGAAATTCCTCGTATTTTGGAGCAATTTTGCAGAAATTACCCTAATTGTGGGGCAAAAAGGCAGAAATTCACTATTTGTTGAGGCAAAAGGACAGAAATTCTCCTTATTTTGGGGCAAAACTCAGAAATTCCACTTATTTTGGGGCAAAATTCCAGAAATTTTCCTTATTTTGTGGCAAAATTGCAGAAATTTCACTTATTTCAGGGAAAAAAGGCAGAAATTTTTCTTATTTTGGGGCAAAAAGGCAGAAATTCCTAATATTTTGTGGCAAAAATGCAGAAATTCCCCTTATTTTGGCAAAATGGCAGAAATTTCACATATTGTGGGGCAAAATTCCAGAAATTTCCCTTATTTTGGGGCAAAATTGCAGAAATTTCACTTATTTTGGGGCAAAATTGCAGAAATTTCACTTATTTCAGGGATAAAAGCAGACTTTTTCTTTATTTGGGGGCAAAAAGGCAGAAATTCCTAATATTTTGTGGCAAAAATGCAGAAATTTCCATTATTTTGTGGCAAAATGGCAGAAATTTCACCTATTTTGGGGCAAAATTCCAGAAATTTCAATTATTTCAGGGCATAATTCAAAAATTTCTTTTATTTTGGGGCAAAAAGACAGAAATTCTGTTTATTTTTGGGTAAAAAGCAGAAATTTCACTTATTTTGATGTAAAAAGGCAATTATTCCTATTATTTTGGGGCAAGAATGAAGAAATTTCACTTTTTTGTGGCAAAAGGTATACATTCCCCTTATTTTCGGAAAAAAAGCAGAAATTCCTCGTATTTTGGAGCAAAATTGCAGAAATTCCCGTAGTTGTGGGACAAAAAGGCAGAAATTCCCTATTTGTGGGGCAAAAAGACAGAAATTCTCCTTATTTTGGGGCAAAACTCAGAAATTCCACTTATTTTGAGGCAAAATTCCAGAAATTTCCCTTACTTTGGAGCAAAATTGCAGAAATTTTACTTATTTTTGGGCAAAATTGCAGAAATTTCACTTATTTCAGGGAAAAAAATCAGAAATTTTCTTTATTTTGGGGCAAAAAGGCAGAAATTTTCCTTATTTTGTGGCAAAATGGCAGAAATTTCACTTATTTTGGGGAAATATTGCAGAAATTTCAATTATTTCAGGGCATAATTCAAAAATTTCTTTTATTTTGTGGCAAAAAGACAGAAAATCTGTTTATTTTGGGGTAAAAAGCAGAAATTTCACTTATTTTGAGGTAAAAAGGCAGAAATTCCCCTTATTTTGGGGTAAAAATTAAGAAATTTTCCTTTTTATGGCAAAAAGGTATACATTCCCTTTATTTTCGGGCAAAAAGGCAGAAATTCCCCGTATTTTGGAGCAAAATTGCAGAAATTCCCCTAATTGTGGGGCAAAAAGGCAGAAATTCCCTATATGTTGGGGCAAAAAGACAGAAATTCTCTTTATTTTGGGGCAAAACTCAGAAATTCCACTTATTTTGGGTCTATTCCAGTAATTTCCCTTATTTTGGGGCAAAATTGCAGATATTTCACTTAATTTAGGGAAAAAAGGCAGAAATTTTCCTTATTTTGGGGCAAAAAGGCAGAAATTCCTAATATTTTGTGGCAATAATGCAGAAATTCCCCTTATTTTGTGGCAAAATGGCAGAAATTTAACTTATTTTAGGGCAAAATTGCAGAAATTTCAATTATTTCAGGGCATAATTCAAAAATTTCTTTTATTTTGGGGCAAAAAGACAGAAATTCCGTTTATTTTTGGGTAAAAAGCAGAAATTTCACTTATTTTAAGGTAAAAGCAGAAATTCCTCTTATTTTGGGGCAAAAATGAAGAAATTTCTTTTTTTTGTGGCAAAAGGTATACATTCCCCTTATTTTCGGGAAAAAAAGCAGAAATTCCTTGTATTTTGGAGCAAAATTGCAGAAATTCCCCTAGTTGTGGGACAAAAACACAGAAATTCATTATTTGTTGAGGCAAAAACACAGAAATTCTCTCTATTTTGGGGCAAAACTCAGAAATTCCAATTATTTTGTGGCAAATTTCCAGAAATTGCCCTTTATTTTGGGGCAAAATTGCAGAAATTTCACTTATTTTGGGGCAAAATTGCAGAAATTTCACTTATTTCAGGAATAAAAGGCAGAAATTTTCCTTATTTTGGGTCAAAAATGCAGAAATTCCTAATGTTTTGTGGCAAAAATTCAGAAATTCCCCTTATTTTGTGGCAAAATGGCAGAAATTTCACCTATTTTGGGGCAAAATTCCAGAAATTTCAATTATTTCAGGGCATAATTCAAAAATTTCTTTTATTTTGGGGCAAAAAGACAGAAATTCCGTTTATTTTTGGGTAAAAAGCAGAAATTTCACTTATTTTAAGGTAAAAGCAGAAATTCCTCTTATTTTGGGGCAAAAATGAAGAAATTTCTTTTTTTGTGGCAAAAGGTATACATTCCCCTTATTTTTGGGAAAAAAAGCAAAAATTCCTCGTATTTTGGAGCAAAATTGCAGAAATTCCCGTAGTTGTGGGACAAAAAGGCAGAAATTCCCTATTTGTTGGGGCAAAAATAGAGAAATTCTCCTTATTTGGGGGCAAAACTCAGAAATTCCAATTATTTTGTGGCAAAATTGCAGAAATTTCAATTATTTCAGGGCATAATTCAAAAATTTTTTTTTATTTTGGGGCAAAAAGACAGAAAGTCTGTTTATTTTTGGGTAAAAAGCAGAAATTTCACTTATTTTAAGGTAAAAAGGCAGAAATTCCTCTTATTTTGGGGCAAAAATGAAGAAATTTCTTTTTTTTTGTTGCAAAAGGTATACATTCCCCTTATTTTCGGGAAAAAAAGCAGAAATTCCTCGTGTTTTGGAGCAAAATTGCAGAAATTTCCCTAGTTGTGGGACAAAAAGGCAGAAATTCATTATTTGTTGAGGCAAAAACACAGAAATTCTCTCTATTTTGGGGCAAAACTCAGAAATTCCAATTATTTTGTGGCAAAATTCCAGAATTTGCCTTTATTTTGGGGCAAAATTGCAGAAATTTCACTTATTTTGGGGCAAAATTGCAGAAATTTCACTTATTTCAGGAATAAAAGGCAGAAATTTTCCTTATTTTGGGGCAAAAATGCAGAAATTCCTAATGTTTTGTGGCAAAAATGCAGAAATTCCCCTTATTTTGTGGCAAAATGGCAGAAATTTCACTTATTTTGGGGCAAAATTGCAGAAATTTCAATTATTTCAGGGCATAATTCAAAAATTTCTTTTATTTTGGGGCAAAAAGACAGAAATTCTGTTTATTTTTGGGTAAGAAGCAGAAATTTCACTTATTTTGAGGTAAAAAGCCAGAAATTCCTTTTATTTTGGGGCAAAAATGAAGAAATTTCCCTTTTTTGTGGCAAAAGGTATACATTCCCCTTATTTTTGGGAAAAAAAGCAAAAATTCCTCGTATTTTGGAGCAAAATTGCAGAAATTCCCGTAGTTGTGGGGCAAAAAGGCAGAAATTCCCTATTTGTTTGGGCAAAAAGACAGAAATTCTCCTTATTTTGGGGCAAAACTCAGAAATTCCAATTATTTTGTGGCAAAATTGCAGAAATTTCAATTATTTCAGGGCATAATTCAAAATTTTTTTTTATTTTGGGGCAAAAAGACAGAAAGTCTGCTTATTTTTGGGTAAAAAGCAGAAATTTCACTTATTTTGAGGTAAAAAGGCAGAAATTCCTCTTATTTTGGGGCAAAAATGAAGAAATTTCCCTTTTTAGTGGCAAAAAGTATACATTCCCCTTATTTTCGGGAAAAAAAGCAGAAATTCCTTGTATTTTGGAGCAATTTTGCAGAAATTACACAAATTGTGGGGCAAAAAGGCAGAAATTCCCTATTTGTTGAGGCAAAACTACAGAAATTCTCCTTATTTTGGGGCAAAGTCAGAAATTCCACTTATTTTGGGGCAAAATTCCAGAAATTTCCCTTATTTTGGGGCAAAATTGCAGAAATTTCACTTATTTCAGGGAAAAAAGGCAGAAATTTTCTTTATTTTGGGGCAAAAAGGCAGAAATTCCTAATATTTTGTGGCAAAAATGCAGAAATTCCCCTTATTTTGGCAAAATGGCAGAAATTTCACATATTTTGGGGCAAAATTCCAGAAATTTCCCTTATTTTGGGGCAAAATTGCAGAAATTTCACTTATTTCAGGGATAAAAGGCAGACATTTTCCTTATTTTGGGGCAAAAAGGCAGAAATTCTCCTTATTTTGTGGCAAAATGGCAGAAATTTCACATATTTTGGGGCAAAATTCCAGAAATTTCCCTTATTTTAGGGGCAAAATTGCAGAAATTTCACTTATTTCAGGGATAAAAGGCAGACATTTTCCTTATTTTGAGGCAAAAAGGCAGAAATTCCCCTTATTTTGTGGCAAAATGGCAGAAATTTCAATTATTTCAGGGCATAATTCAAAAATTTCTTTTATTTTGGGGCAAAAAGACAGAAATTCTGTTTATTTTTGGGTAAAAAGCAGAAATTTCACTTATTTTGATGTAAAAAGGCAGAAATTCCTTTTATTTTGGGGCAAAAATGAAGAAATTTCCCTTTTTTGTGGCAAAAGGTATACATTCCCCTTATTTTTGGGAAAAAAAGCAAAAATTCCTCGTATTTTGGAGCAAAATTGCAGAAATTCCGGTAGTTGTGGGACAAAAAGGCAGAAATTCCCTATTTTTTGGGGCAAAAAGACAGAAATTCTCCTTATTTTGGGGCAAAACTCAGAAATTCCAATTATTTTGTGGCAAAATTGCAGAAATTTCAATTATTTCAGGGCATAATTCAAAATTTTTTTTTTATTTTGGGGCAAAAAGACAGAAAGTCTGTTTATTTTTGGGTAAAAAGCAGAAATTTCACTTATTTTGAGATAAAAAGGCAGAAATTCCTCTTATTTTGGGGCAAAAATGAAGAAATTTCCCTTTTTAGTGGCAAAAAGTATACATTCCCCTTTTTTTTGGGAAAAAAAGCAGAAATTCCTCGTATTTTGGAGCAATTTTGCAGAAATTACCCTAATTGTGGGGCAAAAAGGCAGAAATTCACTATTTGTTGAGGCAAAAGGACAGAAATTCTCCTTATTTTGGGGCAAAACTCAGAAATTTCACTTATTTTGGGGCAAAATAGCAGAAATTTCACTTATTTTGTGGCAAAATGGCAGAAATTTCACTTATTTTGAGGCAATATTGCAGAAATTTCAATTATTTCAGGGCATAATTCAAAAATTTCTTTTATTTTGGGGCAAAAAGACAGAAATTCTGTTTATTTTGGGGTAAAAAGCAGAAATTTCACTTATTTTGAGGTAAAAAGGCAGAAATTCCTTTTATTTTGGGGCAAAAATGAAGAAATTTCCCTTTTTAGTGGCAAAAAGTATACATTCCCCTTATTTTTGGGAAAAAAAGCAGAAATTCCTCGTATTTTGGAGCAATTTTGCAGAAATTACCCTAATTGTGGGGCAAAAAGGCAGAAATTCACTATTTGTTGAGGCAAAAGGACAGAAATTCTCCTTATTTTGGGGCAAAACTCAGAAATTCCACTTATTTTGGGGCAAAATTCCAGAAATTTTCCTTATTTTGTGGCAAAATTGCAGAAATTTCACTTATTTCAGGGAAAAAAGGCAGAAATTTTTCTTATTTTGGGGCAAAAAGGCAGAAATTCCTAATATTTTGTGGCAAAAATGCAGAAATTCCCCTTATTTTGGCAAAATGGCAGAAATTTCACATATTGTGGGGCAAAATTCCAGAAATTTCCCTTATTTTGGGGCAAAATTGCAGAAATTTCACTTATTTTGGGGCAAAATTGCAGAAATTTCACTTATTTCAGGGATAAAAGGCAGACTTTTTCTTTATTTGGGGGCAAAAAGGCAGAAATTCCTAATATTTTGTGGCAAAAATGCAGAAATTTCCCTTATTTTATGGCAAAATGGCAGAAATTTCACCTATTTTGGGGCAAAATTCCAGAAATTTCAATTATTTCAGGGCATAATTCAAAAATTTCTTTTATTTTGGGGCAAAAAGACAGAAATTCTGTTTATTTTTGGGTAAAAAGCAGAAATTTCACTTATTTTGATGTAAAAAGGCAATAATTCCTATTATTTTGGGGCAAGAATGAAGAAATTTCACTTTTTTGTGGCAAAAGGTATACATTCCCCTTATTTTCGGAAAAAAAGCAGAAATTCCTCGTATTTTGGAGCAAAATTGCAGAAATTCCCGTAGTTGTGGGACAAAAAGGCAGAAATTCCCTATTTGTGGGGCAAAAAGACAGAAATTCTCCTTATTTTGGGGCAAAACTCAGAAATTCCACTTATTTTGAGGCAAAATTCCAGAAATTTCCCTTACTTTGGAGCAAAATTGCAGAAATTTTACTTATTTTTGGGCAAAATTGCAGAAATTTCACTTATTTCAGGGAAAAAAATCAGAAATTTTCTTTATTTTGGGGCAAAAAGGCAGAAATTTTCCTTATTTTGTGGCAAAATGGCAGAAATTTCACTTATTTTGGGGAAATATTGCAGAAATTTCAATTATTTCAGGGCATAATTCAAAAATTTCTTTTATTTTGGGGCAAAAAGACAGAAAATCTGTTTATTTTGGGGTAAAAAGCAGAAATTTCACTTATTTTGAGGTAAAAAGGCAGAAATTCCCCTTATTTTGGGGTAAAAATTAAGAAATTTTCCTTTTTATGGCAAAAAGGTATACATTCCCTTTATTTTCGGGCAAAAAGGCAGAAATTCCCCGTATTTTGGAGCAAAATTGCAGAAATTCCCCTAATTGTGGGGCAAAAAGGCAGAAATTCCCTATATGTTGGGGCAAAAAGACAGAAATTCTCTTTATTTTGGGGCAAAACTCAGAAATTCCACTTATTTTGGGTCTATTCCAGTAATTTCCCTTATTTTGGGGCAAAATTGCAGATATTTCACTTAATTTAGGGAAAAAAGGCAGAAATTTTCCTTATTTTGGGGCAAAAAGGCAGAAATTCCTAATATTTTGTGGCAATAATGCAGAAATTCCCCTTATTTTGTGGCAAAATGGCAGAAATTTAACTTATTTTAGGGCAAAATTGCAGAAATTTCAATTATTTCAGGGCATAATTCAAAAATTTCTTTTATTTTGGGGCAAAAAGACAGAAATTCCGTTTATTTTTGGGTAAAAAGCAGAAATTTCACTTATTTTAAGGTAAAAGCAGAAATTCCTCTTATTTTGGGGCAAAAATGAAGAAATTTCTTTTTTTTGTGGCAAAAGGTATACATTCCCCTTATTTTCGGGAAAAAAAGCAGAAATTCCTCGTATTTTGGAGCAAAATTGCAGAAATTCCCCTAGTTGTGGGACAAAAACACAGAAATTCATTATTTGTTGAGGCAAAAACACAGAAATTCTCTCTATTTTGGGGCAAAACTCAGAAATTCCAATTATTTTGTGGCAAATTTCCAGAAATTGCCCTTTATTTTGGGGCAAAATTGCAGAAATTTCACTTATTTTGGGGCAAAATTGCAGAAATTTCACTTATTTCAGGAATAAAAGGCAGAAATTTTCCTTATTTTGGGTCAAAAATGCAGAAATTCCTAATGTTTTGTGGCAAAAATTCAGAAATTCCCCTTATTTTGTGGCAAAATGGCAGAAATTTCACCTATTTTGGGGCAAAATTCCAGAAATTTCAATTATTTCAGGGCATAATTCAAAAATTTCTTTTATTTTGGGGCAAAAAGACAGAAATTCCGTTTATTTTTGGGTAAAAAGCAGAAATTTCACTTATTTTAAGGTAAAAGCAGAAATTCCTCTTATTTTGGGGCAAAAATGAAGAAATTTCTTTTTTTGTGGCAAAAGGTATACATTCCCCTTATTTTTGGGAAAAAAAGCAAAAATTCCTCGTATTTTGGAGCAAAATTGCAGAAATTCCCTATTTGTTGGGGCAAAAAGAGAGAAATTCTCCTTATTTGGGGGCAAAACTCAGAAATTCCAATTATTTTGTGGCAAAATTGCAGAAATTTCAATTATTTCAGGGCATAATTCAAAAATTTTTTTTTATTTTGGGGCAAAAAGACAGAAAGTCTGTTTATTTTTGGGTAAAAAGCAGAAATTTCACTTATTTTAAGGTAAAAAGGCAGAAATTCCTCTTATTTTGGGGCAAAAATGAAGAAATTTCTTTTTTTTTGTTGCAAAAGGTATACATTCCCCTTATTTTCGGGAAAAAAAGCAGAAATTCCTCGTGTTTTGGAGCAAAATTGCAGAAATTTCCCTAGTTGTGGGACAAAAAGGCAGAAATTCATTATTTGTTGAGGCAAAAACACAGAAATTCTCTCTATTTTGGGGCAAAACTCAGAAATTCCAATTATTTTGTGGCAAAATTCCAGAATTTGCCTTTATTTTGGGGCAAAATTGCAGAAATTTCACTTATTTTGGGGCAAAATTGCAGAAATTTCACTTATTTCAGGAATAAAAGGCAGAAATTTTCCTTATTTTGGGTCAAAAATGCAGAAATTCCTAATGTTTTGTGGCAAAAATGCAGAAATTCCCCTTATTTTGTGGCAAAATGGCAGAAATTTCACTTATTTTGGGGCAAAATTGCAGAAATTTCAATTATTTCAGGGCATAATTCAAAAATTTCTTTTATTTTGGGGCAAAAAGACAGAAATTCTGTTTATTTTTGGGTAAGAAGCAGAAATTTCACTTATTTTGAGGTAAAAAGCCAGAAATTCCTTTTATTTTGGGGCAAAAATGAAGAAATTTCCCTTTTTTGTGGCAAAAGGTATACATTCCCCTTATTTTTGGGAAAAAAAGCAAAAATTCCTCGTATTTTGGAGCAAAATTGCAGAAATTCCCGTAGTTGTGGGACAAAAAGGCAGAAATTCCCTATTTGTTTGGGCAAAAAGACAGAAATTCTCCTTATTTTGGGGCAAAACTCAGAAATTCCAATTATTTTGTGGCAAAATTGCAGAAATTTCAATTATTTCAGGGCATAATTCAAAATTTTTTTTTATTTTGGGGCAAAAAGACAGAAAGTCTGCTTATTTTTGGGTAAAAAGCAGAAATTTCACTTATTTTGAGGTAAAAAGGCAGAAATTCCTCTTATTTTGGGGCAAAAATGAAGAAATTTCCCTTTTTAGTGGCAAAAAGTATACATTCCCCTTATTTTCGGGAAAAAAAGCAGAAATTCCTTGTATTTTGGAGCAATTTTGCAGAAATTCCACAAATTGTGGGGCAAAAAGGCAGAAATTCCCTATTTGTTGAGGCAAAACTACAGAAATTCTCCTTATTTTGGGGCAAAGTCAGAAATTCCACTTATTTTGGGGCAAAATTCCAGAAATTTCCCTTATTTTGGGGCAAAATTGCAGAAATTTCACTTATTTCAGGGAAAAAAGGCAGAAATTTTCTTTATTTTGGGGCAAAAAGGCAGAAATTCCTAATATTTTGTGGCAAAAATGCAGAAATTCCCCTTATTTTGGCAAAATGGCAGAAATTTCACATATTTTGGGGCAAAATTCCAGAAATTTCCCTTATTTTGGGGCAAAATTGCAGAAATTTCACTTATTTCAGGGATAAAAGGCAGACATTTTCCTTATTTTGGGGCAAAAAGGCAGAAATTCTCCTTATTTTGTGGCAAAATGGCAGAAATTTCACATATTTTGGGGCAAAATTCCAGAAATTTCCCTTATTTTAGGGGCAAAATTGCAGAAATTTCACTTATTTCAGGGATAAAAGGCAGACATTTTCCTTATTTTGAGGCAAAAAGGCAGAAATTCCCCTTATTTTGTGGCAAAATGGCAGAAATTTCAATTATTTCAGGGCATAATTCAAAAATTTCTTTTATTTTGGGGCAAAAAGACAGAAATTCTGTTTATTTTTGGGTAAAAAGCAGAAATTTCACTTATTTTGATGTAAAAAGGCAGAAATTCCTTTTATTTTGGGGCAAAAATGAAGAAATTTCCCTTTTTTGTGGCAAAAGGTATACATTCCCCTTATTTTTGGGAAAAAAAGCAAAAATTCCTCGTATTTTGGAGCAAAATTGCAGAAATTCCGGTAGTTGTGGGACAAAAAGGCAGAAATTCCCTATTTTTTGGGGCAAAAAGACAGAAATTCTCCTTATTTTGGGGCAAAACTCAGAAATTCCAATTATTTTGTGGCAAAATTGCAGAAATTTCAATTATTTCAGGGCATAATTCAAAATTTTTTTTTTATTTTGGGGCAAAAAGACAGAAATTCTGTTTATTTTTGGGTAAAAAGCAGAAATTTCACTTATTTTGAGATAAAAAGGCAGAAATTCCTATTATTTTGAGGCAAAAATGAAGAAATTTCCCTTTTTAGTGGCAAAAAGTATACATTCCCCTTATTTTTGGGAAAAAAAGCAGAAATTCCTCGTATTTTGGAGCAATTTTGCAGAAATTACCCTAATTGTGGGGCAAAAAGGCAGAAATTCACTATTTGTTGAGGCAAAAGGACAGAAATTCTCCTTATTTTGGGGCAAAACTCAGAAATTTCACTTATTTTGGGGCAAAATAGCAGAAATTTCACTTATTTTGTGGCAAAATGGCAGAAATTTCACTTATTTTGAGGCAATATTGCAGAAATTTCAATTATTTCAGGGCATAATTCAAAAATTTCTTTTATTTTGGGGCAAAAAGACAGAAATTCTGTTTATTTTGGGGTAAAAAGCAGAAATTTCACTTATTTTGAGGTAAAAAGGCAGAAATTCCTTTTATTTTGGGGCAAAAATGAAGAAATTTCCCTTTTTAGTGGCAAAAAGTATACATTCCCCTTATTTTTGGGAAAAAAAGCAGAAATTCCTCGTATTTTGGAGCAATTTTGCAGAAATTACCCTAATTGTGGGGCAAAAAGGCAGAAATTCACTATTTGTTGAGGCAAAAGGACAGAAATTCTCCTTATTTTGGGGCAAAACTCAGAAATTCCACTTATTTTGGGGCAAAATTCCAGAAATTTTCCTTATTTTGTGGCAAAATTGCAGATATTTCACTTATTTCAGGGAAAAAAGGCAGAAATTTTTCTTATTTTGGGGCAAAAAGGCAGAAATTCCTAATATTTTGTGGCAAAAATGCAGAAATTCCCCTTATTTTGGCAAAATGGCAGAAATTTCACATATTGTGGGGCAAAATTCCAGAAATTTCCCTTATTTTGGGGCAAAATTGCAGAAATTTCACTTATTTTGGGGCAAAATTGCAGAAATTTCACTTATTTCAGGGATAAAAGGCAGACTTTTTCTTTATTTGGGGGCAAAAAGGCAGAAATTCCTAATATTTTGTGGCAAAAATGCAGAAATTTCCCTTATTTTGTGGCAAAATGGCAGAAATTTCACCTATTTTGGGGCAAAATTCCAGAAATTTCAATTATTTCAGGGCATAATTCAAAAATTTCTTTTATTTTGGGGCAAAAAGACAGAAATTCTGTTTATTTTTGGGTAAAAAGCAGAAATTTCACTTATTTTGATGTAAAAAGGCAATAATTCCTATTATTTTGGGGCAAGAATGAAGAAATTTCACTTTTTTGTGGCAAAAGGTATACATTCCCCTTATTTTCGGAAAAAACAGAAATTCCTCGTATTTTGGAGCAAAATTGCAGAAATTCCCGTAGTTGTGGGACAAAAAGGCAGAAATTCCCTATTTGTGGGGCAAAAAGACAGAAATTCTCCTTATTTTGGGGCAAAACTCAGAAATTCCACTTATTTTGAGGCAAAATTCCAGAAATTTCCCTTATTTTGGAGCAAAATTGCAGAAATTTTACTTATTTTTGGGCAAAATTGCAGAAATTTCACTTATTTCAGGGAAAAAAATCAGAAATTTTCTTTATTTTGGGGCAAAAAGGCAGAAATTTTCCTTATTTTGTGGCAAAATGGCAGAAATTTCACTTATTTTGGGGAAATATTGCAGAAATTTCAATTATTTCAGGGCATAATTCAAAAATTTCTTTTATTTTGGGGCAAAAAGACAGAAAATCTGTTTATTTTGGGGTAAAAAGCAGAAATTTCACTTATTTTGAGGTAAAAAGGCAGAAATTCCCCTTATTTTGGGGTAAAAATTAAGAAATTTTCCTTTTTATGGCAAAAAGGTATACATTCCCTTTATTTTCGGGCAAAAAGGCAGAAATTCCCCGTATTTTGGAGCAAAATTGCAGAAATTCCCCTAATTGTGGGGCAAAAAGGCAGAAATTCCCTATATGTTGGGGCAAAAAGACAGAAATTCTCTTTATTTTGGGGCAAAA
The DNA here is from genome assembly GCF_963924665.1 of Micromys minutus. Lineage (NCBI taxonomy): Eukaryota > Metazoa > Chordata > Mammalia > Rodentia > Muridae > Micromys > Micromys minutus. The sequence goes on along the minus strand of NW_027667133.1, from coordinate 1,594,343 downwards.
CTCAGAAATTCCACTTATTTTGGGTCTATTCCAGTAATTTCCCTTATTTTGGGGCAAAATTGCAGATATTTCACTTAATTTAGGGAAAAAAGGCAGAAATTTTCCTTATTTTGGGGCAAAAAGGCAGAAATTCCTAATATTTTGTGGCAATAATGCAGAAATTCCCCTTATTTTGTGGCAAAATGGCAGAAATTTAACTTATTTTAGGGCAAAATTGCAGAAATTTCAATTATTTCAGGGCATAATTCAAAAATTTCTTTTATTTTGGGGCAAAAAGACAGAAATTCCGTTTATTTTTGGGTAAAAAGCAGAAATTTCACTTATTTTAAGGTAAAAGCAGAAATTCCTCTTATTTTGGGGCAAAAATGAAGAAATTTCTTTTTTTTGTGGCAAAAGGTATACATTCCCCTTATTTTCGGGAAAAAAAGCAGAAATTCCTCGTATTTTGGAGCAAAATTGCAGAAATTCCCCTAGTTGTGGGACAAAAACACAGAAATTCATTATTTGTTGAGGCAAAAACACAGAAATTCTCTCTATTTTGGGGCAAAACTCAGAAATTCCAATTATTTTGTGGCAAATTTCCAGAAATTGCCCTTTATTTTGGGGCAAAATTGCAGAAATTTCACTTATTTTGGGGCAAAATTGCAGAAATTTCACTTATTTCAGGAATAAAAGGCAGAAATTTTCCTTATTTTGGGTCAAAAATGCAGAAATTCCTAATGTTTTGTGGCAAAAATTCAGAAATTCCCCTTATTTTGTGGCAAAATGGCAGAAATTTCACCTATTTTGGGGCAAAATTCCAGAAATTTCAATTATTTCAGGGCATAATTCAAAAATTTCTTTTATTTTGGGGCAAAAAGACAGAAATTCCGTTTATTTTTGGGTAAAAAGCAGAAATTTCACTTATTTTAAGGTAAAAGCAGAAATTCCTCTTATTTTGGGGCAAAAATGAAGAAATTTCTTTTTTTGTGGCAAAAGGTATACATTCCCCTTATTTTTGGGAAAAAAAGCAAAAATTCCTCGTATTTTGGAGCAAAATTGCAGAAATTCCCTATTTGTTGGGGCAAAAAGAGAGAAATTCTCCTTATTTGGGGGCAAAACTCAGAAATTCCAATTATTTTGTGGCAAAATTGCAGAAATTTCAATTATTTCAGGGCATAATTCAAAAATTTTTTTTTATTTTGGGGCAAAAAGACAGAAAGTCTGTTTATTTTTGGGTAAAAAGCAGAAATTTCACTTATTTTAAGGTAAAAAGGCAGAAATTCCTCTTATTTTGGGGCAAAAATGAAGAAATTTCTTTTTTTTTGTTGCAAAAGGTATACATTCCCCTTATTTTCGGGAAAAAAAGCAGAAATTCCTCGTGTTTTGGAGCAAAATTGCAGAAATTTCCCTAGTTGTGGGACAAAAAGGCAGAAATTCATTATTTGTTGAGGCAAAAACACAGAAATTCTCTCTATTTTGGGGCAAAACTCAGAAATTCCAATTATTTTGTGGCAAAATTCCAGAATTTGCCTTTATTTTGGGGCAAAATTGCAGAAATTTCACTTATTTTGGGGCAAAATTGCAGAAATTTCACTTATTTCAGGAATAAAAGGCAGAAATTTTCCTTATTTTGGGTCAAAAATGCAGAAATTCCTAATGTTTTGTGGCAAAAATGCAGAAATTCCCCTTATTTTGTGGCAAAATGGCAGAAATTTCACTTATTTTGGGGCAAAATTGCAGAAATTTCAATTATTTCAGGGCATAATTCAAAAATTTCTTTTATTTTGGGGCAAAAAGACAGAAATTCTGTTTATTTTTGGGTAAGAAGCAGAAATTTCACTTATTTTGAGGTAAAAAGCCAGAAATTCCTTTTATTTTGGGGCAAAAATGAAGAAATTTCCCTTTTTTGTGGCAAAAGGTATACATTCCCCTTATTTTTGGGAAAAAAAGCAAAAATTCCTCGTATTTTGGAGCAAAATTGCAGAAATTCCCGTAGTTGTGGGACAAAAAGGCAGAAATTCCCTATTTGTTTGGGCAAAAAGACAGAAATTCTCCTTATTTTGGGGCAAAACTCAGAAATTCCAATTATTTTGTGGCAAAATTGCAGAAATTTCAATTATTTCAGGGCATAATTCAAAATTTTTTTTTATTTTGGGGCAAAAAGACAGAAAGTCTGCTTATTTTTGGGTAAAAAGCAGAAATTTCACTTATTTTGAGGTAAAAAGGCAGAAATTCCTCTTATTTTGGGGCAAAAATGAAGAAATTTCCCTTTTTAGTGGCAAAAAGTATACATTCCCCTTATTTTCGGGAAAAAAAGCAGAAATTCCTTGTATTTTGGAGCAATTTTGCAGAAATTCCACAAATTGTGGGGCAAAAAGGCAGAAATTCCCTATTTGTTGAGGCAAAACTACAGAAATTCTCCTTATTTTGGGGCAAAGTCAGAAATTCCACTTATTTTGGGGCAAAATTCCAGAAATTTCCCTTATTTTGGGGCAAAATTGCAGAAATTTCACTTATTTCAGGGAAAAAAGGCAGAAATTTTCTTTATTTTGGGGCAAAAAGGCAGAAATTCCTAATATTTTGTGGCAAAAATGCAGAAATTCCCCTTATTTTGGCAAAATGGCAGAAATTTCACATATTTTGGGGCAAAATTCCAGAAATTTCCCTTATTTTGGGGCAAAATTGCAGAAATTTCACTTATTTCAGGGATAAAAGGCAGACATTTTCCTTATTTTGGGGCAAAAAGGCAGAAATTCTCCTTATTTTGTGGCAAAATGGCAGAAATTTCACATATTTTGGGGCAAAATTCCAGAAATTTCCCTTATTTTAGGGGCAAAATTGCAGAAATTTCACTTATTTCAGGGATAAAAGGCAGACATTTTCCTTATTTTGAGGCAAAAAGGCAGAAATTCCCCTTATTTTGTGGCAAAATGGCAGAAATTTCAATTATTTCAGGGCATAATTCAAAAATTTCTTTTATTTTGGGGCAAAAAGACAGAAATTCTGTTTATTTTTGGGTAAAAAGCAGAAATTTCACTTATTTTGATGTAAAAAGGCAGAAATTCCTTTTATTTTGGGGCAAAAATGAAGAAATTTCCCTTTTTTGTGGCAAAAGGTATACATTCCCCTTATTTTTGGGAAAAAAAGCAAAAATTCCTCGTATTTTGGAGCAAAATTGCAGAAATTCCGGTAGTTGTGGGACAAAAAGGCAGAAATTCCCTATTTTTTGGGGCAAAAAGACAGAAATTCTCCTTATTTTGGGGCAAAACTCAGAAATTCCAATTATTTTGTGGCAAAATTGCAGAAATTTCAATTATTTCAGGGCATAATTCAAAATTTTTTTTTTATTTTGGGGCAAAAAGACAGAAATTCTGTTTATTTTTGGGTAAAAAGCAGAAATTTCACTTATTTTGAGATAAAAAGGCAGAAATTCCTATTATTTTGAGGCAAAAATGAAGAAATTTCCCTTTTTAGTGGCAAAAAGTATACATTCCCCTTATTTTTGGGAAAAAAAGCAGAAATTCCTCGTATTTTGGAGCAATTTTGCAGAAATTACCCTAATTGTGGGGCAAAAAGGCAGAAATTCACTATTTGTTGAGGCAAAAGGACAGAAATTCTCCTTATTTTGGGGCAAAACTCAGAAATTTCACTTATTTTGGGGCAAAATAGCAGAAATTTCACTTATTTTGTGGCAAAATGGCAGAAATTTCACTTATTTTGAGGCAATATTGCAGAAATTTCAATTATTTCAGGGCATAATTCAAAAATTTCTTTTATTTTGGGGCAAAAAGACAGAAATTCTGTTTATTTTGGGGTAAAAAGCAGAAATTTCACTTATTTTGAGGTAAAAAGGCAGAAATTCCTTTTATTTTGGGGCAAAAATGAAGAAATTTCCCTTTTTAGTGGCAAAAAGTATACATTCCCCTTATTTTTGGGAAAAAAAGCAGAAATTCCTCGTATTTTGGAGCAATTTTGCAGAAATTACCCTAATTGTGGGGCAAAAAGGCAGAAATTCACTATTTGTTGAGGCAAAAGGACAGAAATTCTCCTTATTTTGGGGCAAAACTCAGAAATTCCACTTATTTTGGGGCAAAATTCCAGAAATTTTCCTTATTTTGTGGCAAAATTGCAGATATTTCACTTATTTCAGGGAAAAAAGGCAGAAATTTTTCTTATTTTGGGGCAAAAAGGCAGAAATTCCTAATATTTTGTGGCAAAAATGCAGAAATTCCCCTTATTTTGGCAAAATGGCAGAAATTTCACATATTGTGGGGCAAAATTCCAGAAATTTCCCTTATTTTGGGGCAAAATTGCAGAAATTTCACTTATTTTGGGGCAAAATTGCAGAAATTTCACTTATTTCAGGGATAAAAGGCAGACTTTTTCTTTATTTGGGGGCAAAAAGGCAGAAATTCCTAATATTTTGTGGCAAAAATGCAGAAATTTCCCTTATTTTGTGGCAAAATGGCAGAAATTTCACCTATTTTGGGGCAAAATTCCAGAAATTTCAATTATTTCAGGGCATAATTCAAAAATTTCTTTTATTTTGGGGCAAAAAGACAGAAATTCTGTTTATTTTTGGGTAAAAAGCAGAAATTTCACTTATTTTGATGTAAAAAGGCAATAATTCCTATTATTTTGGGGCAAGAATGAAGAAATTTCACTTTTTTGTGGCAAAAGGTATACATTCCCCTTATTTTCGGAAAAAACAGAAATTCCTCGTATTTTGGAGCAAAATTGCAGAAATTCCCGTAGTTGTGGGACAAAAAGGCAGAAATTCCCTATTTGTGGGGCAAAAAGACAGAAATTCTCCTTATTTTGGGGCAAAACTCAGAAATTCCACTTATTTTGAGGCAAAATTCCAGAAATTTCCCTTATTTTGGAGCAAAATTGCAGAAATTTTACTTATTTTTGGGCAAAATTGCAGAAATTTCACTTATTTCAGGGAAAAAAATCAGAAATTTTCTTTATTTTGGGGCAAAAAGGCAGAAATTTTCCTTATTTTGTGGCAAAATGGCAGAAATTTCACTTATTTTGGGGAAATATTGCAGAAATTTCAATTATTTCAGGGCATAATTCAAAAATTTCTTTTATTTTGGGGCAAAAAGACAGAAAATCTGTTTATTTTGGGGTAAAAAGCAGAAATTTCACTTATTTTGAGGTAAAAAGGCAGAAATTCCCCTTATTTTGGGGTAAAAATTAAGAAATTTTCCTTTTTATGGCAAAAAGGTATACATTCCCTTTATTTTCGGGCAAAAAGGCAGAAATTCCCCGTATTTTGGAGCAAAATTGCAGAAATTCCCCTAATTGTGGGGCAAAAAGGCAGAAATTCCCTATATGTTGGGGCAAAAAGACAGAAATTCTCTTTATTTTGGGGCAAAACTCAGAAATTCCACTTATTTTGGGTCTATTCCAGTAATTTCCCTTATTTTGGGGCAAAATTGCAGATATTTCACTTAATTTAGGGAAAAAAGGCAGAAATTTTCCTTATTTTGGGGCAAAAAGGCAGAAATTCCTAATATTTTGTGGCAATAATGCAGAAATTCCCCTTATTTTGTGGCAAAATGGCAGAAATTTAACTTATTTTAGGGCAAAATTGCAGAAATTTCAATTATTTCAGGGCATAATTCAAAAATTTCTTTTATTTTGGGGCAAAAAGACAGAAATTCCGTTTATTTTTGGGTAAAAAGCAGAAATTTCACTTATTTTAAGGTAAAAGCAGAAATTCCTCTTATTTTGGGGCAAAAATGAAGAAATTTCTTTTTTTTGTGGCAAAAGGTATACATTCCCCTTATTTTCGGGAAAAAAAGCAGAAATTCCTCGTATTTTGGAGCAAAATTGCAGAAATTCCCCTAGTTGTGGGACAAAAACACAGAAATTCATTATTTGTTGAGGCAAAAACACAGAAATTCTCTCTATTTTGGGGCAAAACTCAGAAATTCCAATTATTTTGTGGCAAATTTCCAGAAATTGCCCTTTATTTTGGGGCAAAATTGCAGAAATTTCACTTATTTTGGGGCAAAATTGCAGAAATTTCACTTATTTCAGGAATAAAAGGCAGAAATTTTCCTTATTTTGGGTCAAAAATGCAGAAATTCCTAATGTTTTGTGGCAAAAATTCAGAAATTCCCCTTATTTTGTGGCAAAATGGCAGAAATTTCACCTATTTTGGGGCAAAATTCCAGAAATTTCAATTATTTCAGGGCATAATTCAAAAATTTCTTTTATTTTGGGGCAAAAAGACAGAAATTCCGTTTATTTTTGGGTAAAAAGCAGAAATTTCACTTATTTTAAGGTAAAAGCAGAAATTCCTCTTATTTTGGGGCAAAAATGAAGAAATTTCTTTTTTTGTGGCAAAAGGTATACATTCCCCTTATTTTTGGGAAAAAAAGCAAAAATTCCTCGTATTTTGGAGCAAAATTGCAGAAATTCCCGTAGTTGTGGGACAAAAAGGCAGAAATTCCCTATTTGTTGGGGCAAAAAGAGAGAAATTCTCCTTATTTGGGGGCAAAACTCAGAAATTCCAATTATTTTGTGGCAAAATTGCAGAAATTTCAATTATTTCAGGGCATAATTCAAAAATTTTTTTTTATTTTGGGGCAAAAAGACAGAAAGTCTATTTATTTTTGGGTAAAAAGCAGAAATTTCACTTATTTTAAGGTAAAAAGGCAGAAATTCCTCTTATTTTGGGGCAAAAATGAAGAAATTTCTTTTTTTTTGTTGCAAAAGGTATACATTCCCCTTATTTTCGGGAAAAAAAGCAGAAATTCCTCGTGTTTTGGAGCAAAATTGCAGAAATTTCCCTAGTTGTGGGACAAAAAGGCAGAAATTCATTATTTGTTGAGGCAAAAACACAGAAATTCTCTCTATTTTGGGGCAAAACTCAGAAATTCCAATTATTTTGTGGCAAAATTCCAGAATTTGCCTTTATTTTGGGGCAAAATTGCAGAAATTTCACTTATTTTGGGGCAAAATTGCAGAAATTTCACTTATTTCAGGAATAAAAGGCAGAAATTTTCCTTATTTTGGGTCAAAAATGCAGAAATTCCTAATGTTTTGTGGCAAAAATGCAGAAATTCCCCTTATTTTGTGGCAAAATGGCAGAAATTTCACTTATTTTGGGGCAAAATTGCAGAAATTTCAATTATTTCAGGGCATAATTCAAAAATTTCTTTTATTTTGGGGCAAAAAGACAGAAATTCTGTTTATTTTTGGGTAAGAAGCAGAAATTTCACTTATTTTGAGGTAAAAAGCCAGAAATTCCTTTTATTTTGGGGCAAAAATGAAGAAATTTCCCTTTTTTGTGGCAAAAGGTATACATTCCCCTTATTTTTGGGAAAAAAAGCAAAAATTCCTCGTATTTTCGAGCAAAATTGCAGAAATTCCCGTAGTTGTGGGACAAAAAGGCAGAAATTCCCTATTTGTTTGGGCAAAAAGACAGAAATTCTCCTTATTTTGGGGCAAAACTCAGAAATTCCAATTATTTTGTGGCAAAATTGCAGAAATTTCAATTATTTCAGGGCATAATTCAAAATTTTTTTTTATTTTGGGGCAAAAAGACAGAAAGTCTGCTTATTTTTGGGTAAAAAGCAGAAATTTCACTTATTTTGAGGTAAAAAGGCAGAAATTCCTCTTATTTTGGGGCAAAAATGAAGAAATTTCCCTTTTTAGTGGCAAAAAGTATACATTCCCCTTATTTTCGGGAAAAAAAGCAGAAATTCCTTGTATTTTGGAGCAATTTTGCAGAAATTCCACAAATTGTGGGGCAAAAAGGCAGAAATTCCCTATTTGTTGAGGCAAAACTACAGAAATTCTCCTTATTTTGGGGCAAAGTCAGAAATTCCACTTATTTTGGGGCAAAATTCCAGAAATTTCCCTTATTTTGGGGCAAAATTGCAGAAATTTCACTTATTTCAGGGAAAAAAGGCAGAAATTTTCTTTATTTTGGGGCAAAAAGGCAGAAATTCCTAATATTTTGTGGCAAAAATGCAGAAATTCCCCTTATTTTGGCAAAATGGCAGAAATTTCACATATTTTGGGGCAAAATTCCAGAAATTTCCCTTATTTTGGGGCAAAATTGCAGAAATTTCACTTATTTCAGGGATAAAAGGCAGACATTTTCCTTATTTTGGGGCAAAAAGGCAGAAATTCTCCTTATTTTGTGGCAAAATGGCAGAAATTTCACATATTTTGGGGCAAAATTCCAGAAATTTCCCTTATTTTAGGGGCAAAATTGCAGAAATTTCACTTATTTCAGGGATAAAAGGCAGACATTTTCCTTATTTTGAGGCAAAAAGGCAGAAATTCCCCTTATTTTGTGGCAAAATGGCAGAAATTTCAATTATTTCAGGGCATAATTCAAAAATTTCTTTTATTTTGGGGCAAAAAGACAGAAATTCTGTTTATTTTTGGGTAAAAAGCAGAAATTTCACTTATTTTGATGTAAAAAGGCAGAAATTCCTAATATTTTGTGGCAAAAATGCAGAAATTCCCCTTATTTTGGCAAAATGGCAGAAATTTCACATATTTTGGGGCAAAATTCCAGAAATTTCCCTTATTTTGGGGCAAAATTGCAGAAATTTCACTTATTTCAGGGATAAAAGGCAGACATTTTCCTTATTTTGGGGCAAAAAGGCAGAAATTCTCCTTATTTTGTGGCAAAATGGCAGAAATTTCACATATTTTGGGGCAAAATTCCAGAAATTTCCCTTATTTTAGGGGCAAAATTGCAGAAATTTCACTTATTTCAGGGATAAAAGGCAGACATTTTCCTTATTTTGAGGCAAAAAGGCAGAAATTCCCCTTATTTTGTGGCAAAATGGCAGAAATTTCAATTATTTCAGGGCATAATTCAAAAATTTCTTTTATTTTGGGGCAAAAAGACAGAAATTCTGTTTATTTTTGGGTAAAAAGCAGAAATTTCACTTATTTTGATGTAAAAAGGCAGAAATTCCTTTTATTTTGGGGCAAAAATGAAGAAATTTCCCTTTTTTGTGGCAAAAGGTATACATTCCCCTTATTTTTGGGAAAAAAAGCAAAAATTCCTCGTATTTTGGAGCAAAATTGCAGAAATTCCGGTAGTTGTGGGACAAAAAGGCAGAAATTCCCTATTTTTTGGGGCAAAAAGACAGAAATTCTCCTTATTTTGGGGCAAAACTCAGAAATTCCAATTATTTTGTGGCAAAATTGCAGAAATTTCAATTATTTCAGGGCATAATTCAAAATTTTTTTTTTATTTTGGGGCAAAAAGACAGAAAGTCTGTTTATTTTTGGGTAAAAAGCAGAAATTTCACTTATTTTGAGATAAAAAGGCAGAAATTCCTCTTATTTTGGGGCAAAAATGAAGAAATTTCCCTTTTTAGTGGCAAAAAGTATACATTCCCCTTATTTTCGGGAAAAAAAGCAGAAATTCCTCGTATTTTTGAGCAATTTTGCAGAAATTCCCCTAACTGTGGGGCAAAATGCAGAAATTTTCTATTTGTTGAGGCAAAACGACAGAAATTCTCCTTATTTTGGGGCAAAACTCAGAAATTCCACTTATTTGGGGGCAAAATTCCAGAAATTTCCCTTATTTTGGAACAAAATTGCAGAAATTTCACTTATTTCAGTGAAAAAAGGAAGAAATTTTCCTTATTTTGGGGCAAAAAGGCAGAAATTTCTAATATTTTGTGGCAAAAATGCAGAAATTCGCCTTATTTTGGCAAAATGGCAGAAATTTCACTTATTTTGGGGCAAAATTCCAGAAATTTCCCTTATTTTGAGGCAAAATTGCAGAAATTTCACTTATTTCAGGGATAAAAGGCAGACATTTTTCTTATTTTGGGGCAAAAAAGCAGAAATTCCTAATATTTTGTGGCAAAAATGCAGAAATTCCCATTATTTTGTGGCAAAATGGCAGAAATTTCACTTATTTTGGGGCAATATTGCAGAAATTTCAAATATTTCAGGGCATAATTCAAAAATTTCTTTTATTTTGGGGCAAAAAGACAGAAATTCTGTTTATTTTTGGGTAAAAAGCAGAAATTTCACTTATTTTAAAGTAAAAAGGCAGAAATTCCTCTTATTTTGGGGCAAATATGAATAAATTTTCCTTTTTTGTGGCAAAAGGTATACATTCCCCTGAATTTCGGGAAAAGAAGCAGAAATTCCCCGTATTTCGGAGCAAAATTGCAGAAATTTCACTTATTTTAGGGCAAAATAGCAGAAATTTCACTTATTTTGTGGTAAAATGGCAGAAATTTCACTTATTTTGAGGCAATATAGCAGAAATTTCAATTATTTCAGGGCATAATTCAAAAATTTCTTTTATTTTGGGGCAAAAAGACAGAAATTCTGTTTATTTTGGGGTAAAAAGCAGAAATTTAACTTATTTTGAGGTAAAAAGGCAGAAATTCCTCTTATTTTGGGGCAAAAATGAAGAAATTTCCCTTTTTAGTGGCAAAAAGTATACATTCCCCTTATTTTTGGGAAAAAAAGCAGAAATTCTTCGTATTTTGGAGCAATTTTGCAGAAATTACCCTAATTGTGGGGCAAAAATGCAGAGAGTCCCTATTTGTTGAGGCAAAAGGACAGAAATTCTCCTTATTTTGGGGCAAAACTCAGAAATTCCACTTATTTTGGGGCAAAATTCCAGAAATTTTCCTTATTTTGGGGCAAAATTGCAGAAATTTCACTTATTTCAGGGAAAAAAGGCAGAAATTTTCTTTATTTTGGGGCAAAAAGGCAGAAATTCCTAATATTTTGTGGCAAAAATGCAGAAATTCCCCTTATTTTGGCAAAATGGCAGAAATTTCACTTATTTTGGGGCAAAATTCCAGAAATTTCCCTTATTTTGGGGCAAAATTGCAGAAATTTCACTTATTTTAGGGCAAAATTGCAGAAATTTCACTTATTTCAGGGATAAAAGGCACACTTTTTCCTTATTTTGGGGCAAAAAGGCAGAAATTCCTAATATTTTGTGGCAAAAATGCAGAAATTTCCCTTATTTTGTGGCAAAATGGAAGAAATTTCACCTATTTTGGGGAAAATTCCAGAAATTTCACTTATTTCAGGGCATAATTCAAAAATTTCTTTTATTTTGGGGCAAAAAGACAGAAATGCTGTTTATTTTTGAGTAAAAAGCAAAAATTTCACTTATTTTCAGGTAAAAAGGCAGAAATTCCTATTATTTTGGGGCAAGAATGAGGAAATTTCACTTTTTTGTGGCAAAAGGTATACATTCCCCTTATTTTCGGGAAAAAAAGCAGAAATTCCTCGTATTTTGGAGCAAAATTGCAGAAATTCCCCTAGTTGTGGGACAAAAAGGCAGAAATTCATTATTTGTTGAGGACAAAACACAGAAATTCTCTCTATTTTGGGGCAAAACTCAGAAATTCCAATTATTTTGTGGCAAAATTCCAGAAATTGCCCTTTATTTTGGGGCAAAATTGCAGAAATTTCACTTACTTTTGGACAAAATTGCAGAATTTCACTTATTTCAGGGATAAAAGGCAGAAATTTTCCTTATTTTGGGGCAAATATGCAGAAATTCTTAATATTTTGTGGCAAAAATGCAGAAATTCCCCTTATTTTGTGGCAAATGGCAGAAATTTAACTTATTTTGGGGCAAAATTGCAGAAATTTCAATTATTTCAGGGCATAATTCAAAAATTTCTTTTATTTTAGGGCAAAAAGACAGAAAGTCTGTTTATTTTTGGGTAAAAAGCAGAAATTTCACTTATTTTGAGGTAAAAAGGCAGAAATTCCTCTTATTTTGGGGCAAAAATAAAGAAATTTCCCTTTTTAGTGGCAAAAAGTATACATTTTCCTTATTTTTGGGAAAAAAAGGAGAAATTCCTCGTATTTTGGAGCAATTTTGCAGAAATTCCCCTAATTGTGGGGCAAAAAGGCAGAAATTCCCTATTTGTTGAGGCAAAACGACAGAAATTCTCCTTATTTTGGGGCAAAACTCAGAAATTCCACTTATTTTGGGGCAAAATTCCAGAAATTTCCCTTATTTTGGGGCAAAATTGCAGAAATTTCACTTATTTCAGGGAAAAAAGGCAGAAATTCCCCTTATTTTGGGGTAAAAATTAAGAAATTTTCCTTTTTATGGCAAAAAGGTATACATTCCCTTTATTTTCGGGCAAAAAGGCAGAAATTCCCCGTATTTTGGAGCAAAATTGCAGAAATTCCCCTAATTGTGGGGCAAAAAGGCAGAAATTCCCTATATGTTGGGGCAAAAAGACAGAAATTCTCTTTATTTTGGGGCAAAACTCAGAAATTCCACTTATTTTGGGTCTATTCCAGTAATTTCCCTTATTTTGGGGCAAAATTGCAGATATTTCACTTAATTTAGGGAAAAAAGGCAGAAATTTTCCTTATTTTGGGGCAAAAAGGCAGAAATTCCTAATATTTTGTGGCAATAATGCAGAAATTCCCCTTATTTTGTGGCAAAATGGCAGAAATTTAACTTATTTTAGGGCAAAATTGCAAAAATTTCAATTATTTCAGGGCATAATTCAAAAATTTCTTTTATTTTGGGGCAAAAAGACAGAAATTCCGTTTATTTTTGGGTAAAAAGCAGAAATTTCACTTATTTTAAGGTAAAAGCAGAAATTCCTCTTATTTTGGGGCAAAAATGAAGAAATTTCTTTTTTTTGTGGCAAAAGGTATACATTCCCCTTATTTTCGGGAAAAAAAGCAGAAATTCCTCGTATTTTGGAGCAAAATTGCAGAAATTCCCCTAGTTGTGGGACAAAAACACAGAAATTCATTATTTGTTGAGGCAAAAACACAGAAATTCTCTCTATTTTGGGGCAAAACTCAGAAATTCCAATTATTTTGTGGCAAATTTCCAGAAATTGCCCTTTATTTTGGGGCAAAATTGCAGAAATTTCACTTATTTTGGGGCAAAATTGCAGAAATTTCACTTATTTCAGGAATAAAAGGCAGAAATTTTCCTTATTTTGGGTCAAAAATGCAGAAATTCCTAATGTTTTGTGGCAAAAATTCAGAAATTCCCCTTATTTTGTGGCAAAATGGCAGAAATTTCACCTATTTTGGGGCAAAATTCCAGAAATTTCAATTATTTCAGGGCATAATTCAAAAATTTCTTTTATTTTGGGGCAAAAAGACAGAAATTCCGTTTATTTTTGGGTAAAAAGCAGAAATTTCACTTATTTTAAGGTAAAAGCAGAAATTCCTCTTATTTTGGGGCAAAAATGAAGAAATTTCTTTTTTTGTGGCAAAAGGTATACATTCCCCTTATTTTTGGGAAAAAAAGCAAAAATTCCTCGTATTTTGGAGCAAAATTGCAGAAATTCCCTATTTGTTGGGGCAAAAAGAGAGAAATTCTCCTTATTTGGGGGCAAAACTCAGAAATTCCAATTATTTTGTGGCAAAATTGCAGAAATTTCAATTATTTCAGGGCATAATTCAAAAATTTTTTTTTATTTTGGGGCAAAAAGACAGAAAGTCTGTTTATTTTTGGGTAAAAAGCAGAAATTTCACTTATTTTAAGGTAAAAAGGCAGAAATTCCTCTTATTTTGGGGCAAAAATGAAGAAATTTCTTTTTTTGTTGCAAAAGGTATACATTCCCCTTATTTTCGGGAAAAAAAGCAGAAATTCCTCGTGTTTTGGAGCAAAATTGCAGAAATTTCCCTAGTTGTGGGACAAAAAGGCAGAAATTCATTATTTGTTGAGGCAAAAACACAGAAATTCTCTCTATTTTGGGGCAAAACTCAGAAATTCCAATTATTTTGTGGCAAAATTCCAGAATTTGCCTTTATTTTGGGGCAAAATTGCAGAAATTTCACTTATTTTGGGGCAAAATTGCAGAAATTTCACTTATTTCAGGAATAAAAGGCAGAAATTTTCCTTATTTTGGGGCAAAAATGCAGAAATTCCTAATGTTTTGTGGCAAAAATGCAGAAATTCCCCTTATTTTGTGGTAAAATGGCAGAAATTTCACTTATTTTGGGGCAAAATTGCAGAAATTTCAATTATTTCAGGGCATAATTCAAAAATTTCTTTTATTTTGGGGCAAAAAGACAGAAATTCTGTTTATTTTTGGGTAAGAAGCAGAAATTTCACTTATTTTGAGGTAAAAAGCCAGAAATTCCTTTTATTTTGGGGCAAAAATGAAGAAATTTCCCTTTTTTGTGGCAAAAGGTATACATTCCCGTTATTTTTGGGAAAAAAAGCAAAAATTCCTCGTAATTTGGAGCAAAATTGCAGAAATTCCCGTAGTTGTGGGACAAAAAGGCAGAAATTCCCTATTTGTTTGGGCAAAAAGACAGAAATTCTCCTTATTTTGGGGCAAAACTCAGAAATTCCAATTATTTTGTGGCAAAATTGCAGAAATTTCAATTATTTCAGGGCATAATTCAAATTTTTTTTTTATTTTGGGGCAAAAAGACAGAAAGTCTGCTTATTTTTGGGTAAAAAGCAGAAATTTCACTTATTTTGAGGTAAAAAGGCAGAAATTCCTCTTATTTTGGGGCAAAAATGAAGAAATTTCCCTTTTTAGTGGCAAAAAGTATACATTCCCCTTATTTTTGGGAAAAAAAGCAGAAATTCCTTGTATTTTGGAGCAATTTTGCAGAAATTCCACAAATTGTGGGGCAAAAAGGCAGAAATTCCCTATTTGTTGAGGCAAAACTACAGAAATTCTCCTTATTTTGGGGCAAAGTCAGAAATTCCACTTATTTTGGGGCAAAATTCCAGAAATTTCCCTTATTTTGGGGCAAAATTGCAGAAATTTCACTTATTTCAGGGAAAAAAGGCAGAAATTTTCTTTATTTTGGGGCAAAAAGGCAGAAATTCCTAATATTTTGTGGCAAAAATGCAGAAATTCCCCTTATTTTGGCAAAATGGCAGAAATTTCACATATTTTGGGGCAAAATTCCAGAAATTTCCCTTATTTTGGGGCAAAATTGCAGAAATTTCACTTATTTCAGGGATAAAAGGCAGACATTTTCCTTATTTTGGGGCAAAAAGGCAGAAATTCCCCTTATTTTGTGGCAAAATGGCAGAAATTTCACTTATTTTGGGGCAAAATTGCAGAAATTTCAATTATTTCAGGGCATAATTCAAAAATTTCTTTTATTTTGGGGCAAAAAGACAGAAATTCTGTTTATTTTTGGGTAAAAAGCAGAAATTTCACTTATTTTGATGTAAAAAGGCAGAAATTCCTTTTATTTTGGGGCAAAAATGAAGAAATTTCCCTTTTTTGTGGCAAAAGGTATACATTCCCCTTATTTTTGGGAAAAAAAGCAAAAATTCCTCGTATTTTGGAGCAAAATTGCAGAAATTCCGGTAGTTGTGGGACAAAAAGGCAGAAATTCCCTATTTTTTGGGGCAAAAAGACAGAAATTCTCCTTATTTTGGGGCAAAACTCAGAAATTCCAATTATTTTGTGGCAAAATTGCAGAAATTTCAATTATTTCAGGGCATAATTCAAAATTTTTTTTTTTATTTTGGGGCAAAAAGACAGAAAGTCTGTTTATTTTTGGGTAAAAAGCAGAAATTTCACTTATTTTGAGATAAAAAGGCAGAAATTCCTCTTATTTTGGGGCAAAAATGAAGAAATTTCCCTTTTTAGTGGCAAAAAGTATACATTCCCCTTATTTTCGGGAAAAAAAGCAGAAATTCCTCGTATTTTTGAGCAATTTTGCAGAAATTCCCCAAACTGTGGGGCAAAATGCAGAAATTTTCTATTTGTTGAGGCAAAACGACAGAAATTCTCCTTATTTTGGGGCAAAACTCAGAAATTCCACTTATTTGGGGGCAAAATTCCAGAAATTTCCCTTATTTTGGAACAAAATTGCAGAAATTTCACTTATTTCAGTGAAAAAAGGAAGAAATTTTCCTTATTTTGGGGCAAAAAGG
The DNA here is from genome assembly GCF_963924665.1 of Micromys minutus. Taxonomy (NCBI): domain Eukaryota; kingdom Metazoa; phylum Chordata; class Mammalia; order Rodentia; family Muridae; genus Micromys; species Micromys minutus. The sequence continues at coordinate 1,578,490 of NW_027667133.1, read as the reverse complement.
CAGAAATTTCTAATATTTTGTGGCAAAAATGCAGAAATTCGCCTTATTTTGGCAAAATGGCAGAAATTTAACTTATTTTGGGGCAAAATTCCAGAAATTTCCCTTATTTTGGAACAAAATTGCAGAAATTTCACTTATTTCAGTGAAAAAAGGAAGAAATTTTCCTTATTTTGGGGCAAAATTGCAGAAATTTCAATTATTTCAGGGCATAATTCAAAAATTTCTTTTATTTTGGGGCAAAAAGACAGAAATTCCGTTTATTTTTGGGTAAAAAGCAGAAATTTCACTTATTTTAAGGTAAAAGCAGAAATTCCTCTTATTTTGGGGCAAAAATGAAGAAATTTCTTTTTTTGTGGCAAAAGGTATACATTCCCCTTATTTTTGGGAAAAAAAGCAAAAATTCCTCGTATTTTGGAGCAAAATTGCAGAAATTCCCGTAGTTGTGGGACAAAAAGGCAGAAATTCCCTATTTGTTGGGGCAAAAAGAGAGAAATTCTCCTTATTTGGGGGCAAAACTCAGAAATTCCAATTATTTTGTGGCAAAATTGCAGAAATTTCAATTATTTCAGGGCATAATTCAAAATTTTTTTTTTATTTTGGGGCAAAAAGACAGAAAGTCTGTTTATTTTTGGGTAAAAAGCAGAAATTTCACTTATTTTGAGATAAAAAGGCAGAAATTCCTCTTATTTTGGGGCAAAAATGAAGAAATTTCCCTTTTTAGTGGCAAAAAGTATACATTCCCCTTATTTTCGGGAAAAAAAGCAGAAATTCCTCGTATTTTTGAGCAATTTTGCAGAAATTCCCCTAACTGTGGGGCAAAATGCAGAAATTTTCTATTTGTTGAGGCAAAACGACAGAAATTCTCCTTATTTTGGGGCAAAACTCAGAAATTCCACTTATTTGGGGGCAAAATTCCAGAAATTTCCCTTATTTTGGAACAAAATTGCAGAAATTTCACTTATTTCAGTGAAAAAAGGAAGAAATTTTCCTTATTTTGGGGCAAAAAGGCAGAAATTTCTAATATTTTGTGGCAAAAATGCAGAAATTCGCCTTATTTTGGCAAAATGGCAGAAATTTAACTTATTTTGGGGCAAAATTCCAGAAATTTCCCTTATTTTGGAACAAAATTGCAGAAATTTCACTTATTTCAGTGAAAAAAGGAAGAAATTTTCCTTATTTTGGGGCAAAATTGCAGAAATTTCAATTATTTCAGGGCATAATTCAAAAATTTCTTTTATTTTGGGGCAAAAAGACAGAAATTCCGTTTATTTTTGGGTAAAAAGCAGAAATTTCACTTATTTTAAGGTAAAAGCAGAAATTCCTCTTATTTTGGGGCAAAAATGAAGAAATTTCTTTTTTTGTGGCAAAAGGTATACATTCCCCTTATTTTTGGGAAAAAAAGCAAAAATTCCTCGTATTTTGGAGCAAAATTGCAGAAATTCCCGTAGTTGTGGGACAAAAAGGCAGAAATTCCCTATTTGTTGGGGCAAAAAGAGAGAAATTCTCCTTATTTGGGGGCAAAACTCAGAAATTCCAATTATTTTGTGGCAAAATTGCAGAAATTTCAATTATTTCAGGGCATAATTCAAAAATTTTTTTTTATTTTGGGGCAAAAAGACAGAAAGTCTGTTTATTTTTGGGTAAAAAGCAGAAATTTCACTTATTTTAAGGTAAAAAGGCAGAAATTCCTCTTATTTTGGGGCAAAAATGAAGAAATTTCTTTTTTTTGTTGCAAAAGGTATACATTCCCCTTATTTTCGGGAAAAAAAGCAGAAATTCCTCGTGTTTTGGAGCAAAATTGCAGAAATTTCCCTAGTTGTGGGACAAAAAGGCAGAAATTCATTATTTGTTGAGGCAAAAACACAGAAATTCTCTCTATTTTGGGGCAAAACTCAGAAATTCCAATTATTTTGTGGCAAAATTCCAGAATTTGCCTTTATTTTGGGGCAAAATTGCAGAAATTTCACTTATTTTGGGGCAAAATTGCAGAAATTTCACTTATTTCAGGAATAAAAGGCAGAAATTTTCCTTATTTTGGGGCAAAAATGCAGAAATTCCTAATGTTTTGTGGCAAAAATGCAGAAATTCCCCTTATTTTGTGGTAAAATGGCAGAAATTTCACTTATTTTGGGGCAAAATTGCAGAAATTTCAATTATTTCAGGGCATAATTCAAAAATTTCTTTTATTTTGGGGCAAAAAGACAGAAATTCTGTTTATTTTTGGGTAAGAAGCAGAAATTTCACTTATTTTGAGGTAAAAAGCCAGAAATTCCTTTTATTTTGGGGCAAAAATGAAGAAATTTCCCTTTTTTGTGGCAAAAGGTATACATTCCCGTTATTTTTGGGAAAAAAAGCAAAAATTCCTCGTAATTTGGAGCAAAATTGCAGAAATTCCCGTAGTTGTGGGACAAAAAGGCAGAAATTCCCTATTTGTTTGGGCAAAAAGACAGAAATTCTCCTTATTTTGGGGCAAAACTCAGAAATTCCAATTATTTTGTGGCAAAATTGCAGAAATTTCAATTATTTCAGGGCATAATTCAAATTTTTTTTTTTATTTTGGGGCAAAAAGACAGAAAGTCTGCTTATTTTTGGGTAAAAAGCAGAAATTTCACTTATTTTGAGGTAAAAAGGCAGAAATTCCTCTTATTTTGGGGCAAAAATGAAGAAATTTCCCTTTTTAGTGGCAAAAAGTATACATTCCCCTTATTTTTGGGAAAAAAAGCAGAAATTCCTTGTATTTTGGAGCAATTTTGCAGAAATTCCACAAATTGTGGGGCAAAAAGGCAGAAATTCCCTATTTGTTGAGGCAAAACTACAGAAATTCTCCTTATTTTGGGGCAAAGTCAGAAATTCCACTTATTTTGGGGCAAAATTCCAGAAATTTCCCTTATTTTGGGGCAAAATTGCAGAAATTTCACTTATTTCAGGGAAAAAAGGCAGAAATTTTCTTTATTTTGGGGCAAAAAGGCAGAAATTCCTAATATTTTGTGGCAAAAATGCAGAAATTCCCCTTATTTTGGCAAAATGGCAGAAATTTCACATATTTTGGGGCAAAATTCCAGAAATTTCCCTTATTTTGGGGCAAAATTGCAGAAATTTCACTTATTTCAGGGATAAAAGGCAGACATTTTCCTTATTTTGGGGCAAAAAGGCAGAAATTCCCCTTATTTTGTGGCAAAATGGCAGAAATTTCACTTATTTTGGGGCAAAATTGCAGAAATTTCAATTATTTCAGGGCATAATTCAAAAATTTCTTTTATTTTGGGGCAAAAAGACAGAAATTCTGTTTATTTTTGGGTAAAAAGCAGAAATTTCACTTATTTTGATGTAAAAAGGCAGAAATTCCTTTTATTTTGGGGCAAAAATGAAGAAATTTCCCTTTTTTGTGGCAAAAGGTATACATTCCCCTTATTTTTGGGAAAAAAAGCAAAAATTCCTCGTATTTTGGAGCAAAATTGCAGAAATTCCGGTAGTTGTGGGACAAAAAGGCAGAAATTCCCTATTTTTTGGGGCAAAAAGACAGAAATTCTCCTTATTTTGGGGCAAAACTCAGAAATTCCAATTATTTTGTGGCAAAATTGCAGAAATTTCAATTATTTCAGGGCATAATTCAAAATTTTTTTTTTATTTTGGGGCAAAAAGACAGAAAGTCTGTTTATTTTTGGGTAAAAAGCAGAAATTTCACTTATTTTGAGATAAAAAGGCAGAAATTCCTCTTATTTTGGGGCAAAAATGAAGAAATTTCCCTTTTTAGTGGCAAAAAGTATACATTCCCCTTATTTTCGGGAAAAAAAGCAGAAATTCCTCGTATTTTTGAGCAATTTTGCAGAAATTCCCCTAACTGTGGGGCAAAATGCAGAAATTTTCTATTTGTTGAGGCAAAACGACAGAAATTCTCCTTATTTTGGGGCAAAACTCAGAAATTCCACTTATTTGGGGGCAAAATTCCAGAAATTTCCCTTATTTTGGAACAAAATTGCAGAAATTTCACTTATTTCAGTGAAAAAAGGAAGAAATTTTCCTTATTTTGGGGCAAAAAGGCAGAAATTTCTAATATTTTGTGGCAAAAATGCAGAAATTCGCCTTATTTTGGCAAAATGGCAGAAATTTAACTTATTTTGGGGCAAAATTCCAGAAATTTCCCTTATTTTGAGGCAAAATTGCAGAAATTTCACTTATTTCAGGGATAAAAGGCAGACATTTTTCTTATTTTGGGGCAAAAAAGCAGAAATTCCTAATATTTTGTGGCAAAAATGCAGAAATTCCCATTATTTTGTGGCAAAATGGCAGAAATTTCACTTATTTTGGGGCAATATTGCAGAAATTTCAAATATTTCAGGGCATAATTCAAAAATTTCTTTTATTTTGGGGCAAAAAGACAGAAATTCTGTTTATTTTTGGGTAAAAAGCAGAAATTTCACTTATTTTAAAGTAAAAAGGCAGAAATTCCTCTTATTTTGGGGCAAATATGAATAAATTTTCCTTTTTTGTGGCAAAAGGTATACATTCCCCTGAATTTCGGGAAAAGAAGCAGAAATTCCCCGTATTTCGGAGCAAAATTGCAGAAATTTCACTTATTTTAGGGCAAAATAGCAGAAATTTCACTTATTTTGTGGTAAAATGGCAGAAATTTCACTTATTTTGAGGCAATATAGCAGAAATTTCAATTATTTCAGGGCATAATTCAAAAATTTCTTTTATTTTGGGGCAAAAGTCAGAAATTCTGAATATTTTGGGGTAAAAAGCAGAAATTTCACTTATTTTGAGGTAAAAAGGCAGAAATTCCTCTTATTTTGGGGCAAAAATGAAGAAATTTCCCTTTTTAGTGGCAAAAAGTATACATTCCCCTTATTTTTGGGAAAAAAAGCAGAAATTCTTCGTATTTTGGAGCAATTTTGCAGAAATTACCCTAATTGTGGGGAAAAAAGGCAGAGAGTCCCTATTTGTTGAGGCAAAAGGACAGAAATTCTCCTTATTTTGGGGCAAAACTCAGAAATTCCACTTATTTTGGGGCAAAATTCCAGAAATTTTCCTTATTTTGGGGCAAAATTGCAGAAATTTCACTTATTTCAGGGAAAAAAGGCAGAAATTTTCTTTATTTTGGGGCAAAAAGGCAGAAATTCCTAATATTTTGTGGCAAAAATGCAGAAATTCCCCTTATTTTGGCAAAATGGCAGAAATTTCACTTATTTTGGGGCAAAATTCCAGAAATTTCCCTTATTTTGGGGCAAAATTGCAGAAATTTCACTTATTTTAGGGCAAAATTGCAGAAATTTCACTTATTTCAGGGATAAAAGGCACACTTTTTCCTTATTTTGGGGCAAAAAGGCAGAAATTCCTAATATTTTGTGGCAAAAATGCAGAAATTTCCCTTATTTTGTGGCAAAATGGAAGAAATTTCACCTATTTTGGGGAAAATTCCAGAAATTTCACTTATTTCAGGGCATAATTCAAAAATTTCTTTTATTTTGGGGCAAAAAGACAGAAATGCTGTTTATTTTTGAGTAAAAAGCAGAAATTTCACTTATTTTCAGGTAAAAAGGCAGAAATTCCTATTATTTTGGGGCAAGAATGAGGAAATTTCACTTTTTTGTGGCAAAAGGTATACATTCCCCTTATTTTCGGGAAAAAAAGCAGAAATTCCTCGTATTTTGGAGCAAAATTGCAGAAATTCCCCTAGTTGTGGGACAAAAAGGCAGAAATTCATTATTTGTTGAGGAAAAAACACAGAAATTCTCTCTATTTTGGGGCAAAACTCAGAAATTCCAATTATTTTGTGGCAAAATTCCAGAAATTGCCCTTTATTTTGGGGCAAAATTGCAGAAATTTCACTTACTTTTGGACAAAATTGCAGAATTTCACTTATTTCAGGGATAAAAGGCAGAAATTTTCCTTATTTTGGGGCAAATATGCAGAAATTCTTAATATTTTGTGGCAAAAATGCAGAAATTCCCCTTATTTTGTGGCAAATGGCAGAAATTTAACTTATTTTGGGGCAAAATTGCAGAAATTTCAATTATTTCAGGGCATAATTCAAAAATTTCTTTTATTTTAGGGCAAAAAGACAGAAAGTCTGTTTATTTTTGGGTAAAAAGCAGAAATTTCACTTATTTTGAGGTAAAAAGGCAGAAATTCCTCTTATTTTGTGGCAAAAATAAAGAAATTTCCCTTTTTAGTGGCAAAAAGTATACATTTTACTTATTTTTGGGAAAAAAAGGAGAAATTCCTCGTATTTTGGAGCAATTTTGCAGAAATTCCCCTAATTGTGGGGCAAAAAGGCAGAAATTCCCTATTTGTTGAGGCAAAACGACAGAAATTCTCCTTATTTTGGGACAAAACTCAGAAATTCCACTTATTTTGGGGCAAAATTCCAGAAATTTCCCTTATTTTGGGGCAAAATTGCAGAAATTTCACTTATTTCAGGGAAAAAAGGCAGAAATTTTCTTTATTTTGGGGCAAAAAGGCAGAAATTCCTCATATTTTGTGGCAAAAATGCAGAAATTCCCCTTATTTTGGCAAAATGGCAGAAATTTCACTTATTTTGGGGCAAAATTCTAGAAATTTCATTTATTTTGGGGCAAAACTGCAGAAATTTCACTTATTTTGGGGCAAAATTGCAGAAATTTCACTTATTTCAGAGATAAAAAGCAGACTTTTTCCTTATTTTGGGGCAAAAAGGCAGAAATTCCTAATATTTTGTGGCAAAAATGCAGAAATTTCCCTTATTTTGTGGCAAAATGGCAGAAATTTCACTCATTTTGGGGCAAAATTGCAGAAATTTCAATTATTTCAGGGCATAATTCAAAAATTTCTTTTATTTTGGGGCAAAAAGACAGAAATTCTGTTTATTTTTGGGTAAAAAGCAGAAATTTCACTTATTTTGAGATAAAAAGGCAGAAATTCCTATTATTTTTGGGCAGGAATCAAGAAATTTCACTTTTTTGTGGGAAAAGGTATACATTCCCCTTATTTTCGGGAAAAAAAGCAGAAATTCTTCATATTTTGGAGCAAAATTGCAGAAATTACCCAAGTTGTGGGACAAAAAGGCAGAAATTCCCTATTTGTTGAGGCAGAAAGAGAGAAATTCTCCCTATTTTGGGGCAAAACTCAGAAATTCCACTTATTTTGGGGCAAAATTCCAGAAATTTCCCTTATTTTGGCGCAAATTTGCAGAAATTTCACTTATTTTGGGGCAAAATTGCAGAAATTTCACTTATTTTGTGGCAAAATGGAAGAAATTTCACTTATTTTGGGGCAATATTGCAGAAATTTCAATTATTTCATGGCATAATTCAAAAATTTCTTTTATATTGGGGCAAAAAGACAGAAATTCTGTTTATTTTGGGGTAAAAAGCAGAAATTTCACTTATTTTGAGGTAAAAAGGCAGAAATTCCTCTTATTTTGGGGCAAAAATGAAGAAATTTCCCCTTTTAGTGGCAAAAAGTATACATTACCCTTATTTTTGGGAAAAAAAGCAGAAATTCCTCGTATTTTGGAGCAATTTTGCAGAAATTCCCCTAATTGTGGGGCAAAAAGGCAGAAATTCCCTATTTGTTGAGGCAAAAGGACAGAAATTCTCCTTATTTTGGGGCAAAACTCAGAAATTCCACTTATTTTGGGGCAAAATTCCAGAAATTTTCCTTATTTTGGGGCAAAATTGCAGAAATTTCACTTATTTCAGGGAAAAAAGGCAGAAATTTTCCTTATTTTGGGGCAAAAAGTCAGAAATTCCTAATATTTTGTGGCAAAAATGCAGAAATTCCCCTTATTTTGGCAAAATGGCAGAAATTTCACTTATTTTGGGGCAAAATTCCAGAAATTTCCCTTATTTTGGGGCAAAATTGCAGAAATTTCACATATTTTGGGGCAAAATTGCAGAAATTTCACTTATTTCAGGGATAAAAGGCAGACTTTTTCCTTATTTTGGGGCAAAAAGGCAGAAATTCCTAATATTTTGTTGCAAAAATGCAGAAATTTCCCTTATTTTGTGGCAAAATGGCAGAAATTTCACCTATTTTGGGGCAAAATTCCAGAAATTTCAATTATTTCAGGGCATAATTCAAAAATTTCTTCTATTTTGGGGCAAAAAGAAAGAAATGCTGTTTATTTTTGAATAAAAAGCAGAAATTTCACTTATTTTGAGGTAAAAAGGCAGAAATTCCTATTATTTTGGGGCAAGAATGAAGAAATTTCACTTTTTTGTGGCAAAAGGTATACATTCCCTTTATTTTCGGGAAAAAAGCAGAAATTCCTCGTATTTTGGAGCAAAATTGCAGAAATTCCCCTAGTTGTGGGACAAAAAGGCAGAAATTCCCTATTTGTTGGGGCAAAAAGACAGAAATTCTCCTTATTTTGGGGCAAAACTCAGAAATTCCATTTATTTTGGGGCAAAATTCCAGAAATTTCCCTTATTTTGAAGCAAAATTGCAGAAATTTCACTTATTTTGGGGCAAAATTGCAGAAATTTCACTTATTTCAGGGAAAAAAGGCAGAAATTTTCCTTATTTTGGGGCAAAAAGTCAGAAATTCCTAATATTTTGTGGCAAAAATGCAGAAATTTTTCTTATTTTGTGGCAAAATGGCAGAAATTTCACTTATTTTGAGGCAATATTACAGAAATTTCAATTATTTCAGGGCATAATTCAAAAATTTCTTTTATTTTTGGGCAAAAAGACAGAAATTCTGTTTATTTTTGGGTAAAAAGCAGAAATTTTACTTATTTTGAGGTAAAAAAGCAGAAATTCCTCTTATTTGGGGGCAAAAATGAAGAAATTTCTCTTTCTTGTGGCAAAAGGTATACATTCCCCTTATTTTCGGGAAAAACAGCAGAAATTCCTCGTATTTTGGAGCAAAATTGGAGAAATTGCCCTAATTTTGGGGCAAAAAGGCAGATATTCCCTATATGTTGGGGCAAAAAGACAGAAATTCTCTTTATTTTTGGGCAAAACTCAGAAATTCCTCTTATTTTGGGTGTATTCCAGAAATTTCCCTTATTTTGGGGCAAAATTTCAGAAATTTCACTTATTTCAGGGAAAAAAGGCAGAAATTTTCTTTATTTTGGGGCAAAAAGGCAGAAATTCCTAATATTTTGTGGCAAAAATGCAGAAATTCCCCTTATTTTGTGGCAAAATGGCAGATATTTCACTTATTTTGGGGCAAAATTCCAGAAATTTCAATTATTCAGGGCATAATTCAAAAATTTCTTTTATTTTGGAGAAAAAGACAGAAATTCTGTTTATTTTTGGGTAAAAAGCAGAGATTTCACTTATTTTGAGGTAAAAATGCAGAAATTCCTCTTATTTTGGGGCAAAAATGAAGAAATTTCCATTTTTTGTGGCAAAAGGTATACATTCCCCTTATTTTCAGGAAAAAAAGCAGAAATTCCTCGTATTTTGGAGCAAAATTGCAGAAATTCCCCTAGTTGTGGGACAAAAATGCAGAAATTCCCTATTTGTTGGGGCAAAAAGACAGAAATTCTTTTTATTTTGGGGCAAAACTCAGAAATTCCACTTATTTTGGGGCAAAATTGCAGAAATTTTACTTATTTCAAGGTAATAAGTCAGAAATTTTCTTTATTTTGGGGCAAAAAATACAGAAATTCCCTTTGTTTTCGGGAAAAAAGACAGAAATTCCACTTATTTATAGGCAAAAAGGCAGAAATTCCCCTTATTTTGGAGCAAAAATGAAGAAATTTCCTTTTTTATGGCAAAAAGGTATGCATTCTCCTTATTTTAGGGCAAAAAGACAGAAATTCCCCATATTTTGTAGCAAAATTGCAGAAATTCCCCTAATTGTAGGGCAAAAAAGCAGAAATTACCTATTTTTGGGGCAAAAAGACTGAAATTCTCCTTATTTTGGGGCAAAACTCAGAAATTCCCCTGATTTTGGGGCAAAATCCCAGAAATTTCCCTTATTTTGGGGCAAAAATGCAAAAATTTCACTTATTTTGGGGCAAAATTGCATAAATTTCACTTATTTCATGGAAAAAAGGCAGAAATTTTCCTTATTTTGAGGTAAAAAGGCTGAAATTCCCCTTATTTGGAGGCAAAAATGAAGAAATTTCCCTTATTTAGGGGCAAAATTGAAAAAATTTCACATATTTCAGGGTAATAAGTCAGAAATTCCCCTTATTTTGGAGCAAAAATTAAGAAATTTCCCTTTTTTATGTCAAAAAGTTATGCATTCCCCTTATTTTCGGGCAAAAAAGCAAAAATTCTCCGTATTTTAGAGCAAAATTGCAGAAATTCCCCTAATTTTGGGACAAAAGGCGGAATTTCCTTTACTTTGGGGCAAAAATCAGGAATTCCCCTTATTTTGGGGCAAAATTCCAGAAATTTCCTTTATATTGGGCCAAAATTGCAGAAATTTCACTTATTTTGGGGCAAAATTGCAGAAAATTCACTTATTTCAGGGAAAAAAGGCAGAAATTTTTCTTATCTTGGGGCAAAAAGGCAGAAATTCCTAATATTTTGTGGCAAAAATGCAGAAATTCCCCTTTATTTTGTGGCAAAATGGCAGAAATTTCACTTATTTTGGGGCAAAATTGCAGAAATTTCAATTATTTCAGGGCATAATTCAAAAATTTCTTTTATTTTTGGGCAAAAAGACAGAAATTCTGTTTATTTTTGGGTAAAAAGCAGAAATTTCACTTATTTTGAGGTAAAAAGGCAGAAATTCCTCTTATTTTGGGGCAAAAATGAAGAAATTTGTCTTTTTTGTGGCAAAAGTTATACATTCCCTTTATTTTTGGGAAAAACAGCAGAAATTCCTCGTATTTTGGAGCAAAATTGCAGAAATTCCCGTAGTTGTGGGACAAAAAGGCAGAAATTCCCTATTTGTTGGGGCAAAAAGACAGAAATTCTCCTTATTTTGAAGCAAAACTCAGAAATTCCACTTATTTTGGAAGAAAATTGCAGAAATTTCACTTATTTCAGGGAAAAAAGGCAGAAATTTTGCTTACTTTGGGGCAAATAAGCAGAAATTCCTAATATTTTGTGGAAAAAATGCAGAAATTCCCCTTATTTTGAGGTAAAATCCTGAAATTCCCCTTATTTAGGGGCAAAAAGGCAGAAATTTCCCTTATTTTGGGGCAGAATTGCAGAAATTTCACTAATTTCAGAGAAAAAAAGCTAAAATTTTTCTTAATTCGGGGCAAAAAGGCATAAATTCCCATTATTTTGGGCAAAAAGGCAGAAATTCCCCTTATTTTGGGGCAAAATTCCAGAAATTTCCCTTATTTTGGGACAAAAATGCAAAAATTTCCCTTATTTTGGGGCAAAATTGCAGAAATTTCACTTATTTCAGGGAAAAAAGGCAGAAATATTGCTTAATTTTGGGCAAAAAGGCAGAAATTCCTAATATTTTGTGGAAAAAATGCAGAAATTCCCCTTATTTTGAGGTAAAATGCTGAAATTCCCCTTATTTAGGGACAAAAAGGCAGAAATTTCCCTTATTTTGGGGCAAAATTGCAGAAATTTCACTAATTTCAGAAAAAAAAGCCAAAATTTTTCTTAATTCGTGGCAAAAAGGCAGAAATTCCCATTATTTTGGGCAAAAAGGCAGAAATTCCCCTTATTTTGGGGCAAAATTCCAGAAATTTCCCTTATTTTGGGGCAAAATTGCAGAAATTTCACTTATTTTAGAAAAAAAAAGGCAGAAATTTTCCTTATTTTTAGGTAAAAAGGCTGAAATTCCCCTTATTTGGAGGCAAAAATGCAGAAATTTCTCTTATTTGGGGGCAAAATTGCATAAATTTCACTTATTTCAGGGTAATAAGTCAGAAATTCCCCTTATTTTGGAGCAAAAATTAAGAAATTTCACTTTTTTATTTAAAAAAGTTATGCATTCCCCTAATTTTCGGGCAAAAAAGCAGAAATTCCTCATATTTTGGAGCAAAATTGCAGAAATTCCCCTAATTTTGGGGCAAAAGACAGAAATTCCCTCTACTTTGGGGCAAAAATCAGAAATTCCCCTTATTTTGGGGCAAAATTCCAGAAATTTCCTTTATTTTGGGGCAAAATTTTAGAAATTTCACTTATTTTGGTTCAAAATTGCAGAAATTTCACTTATTTCAGGGAAAAAAGGCAGAAATTTTTATTATTTTGGGTCAAAAAGGCAGAAATTTCTAATATTTTGTGGCAAAAATGCAGAAATTCTCCTTATTTTGTGGCAAAAGTGCAGAAATTTTACTTGTTTTGAGGCAAAATTGCAGAAATTTCACTTACTTCAGGGTAATAAGTCAGAAATTCCCCTTATTTTGGAGCAAAAATGAAGAAATTTCCATTTTTTATGTCAAAAAGTTATGCATTCCCCTTATTTTCGGGCAAAAAAGCAGAAATTCCCCGTATTTTGGAGCAAAATTGCAGAAATTCCCATAATTTTGGGGCAAAAGGCAGAAATTCCCTTTACTTTGCGGCAAAAATCAGAAATTCCCCTTATTTTGGGGCAAAATTCCAGAAATTTCCTTTATTTTGGGGCAAAATTGCAGTAAATTCACTTATTTTCAGGTAAAAAGGCTGAAATTTCCTTTATTTTGGGGCAAAAATGGAGAAATTTCCCTTACTTTGGGGCAAAAGGCAGAAATTTTCCTTATTTGGGGGCAAAAGGGAGAAATTCCGTATATTTTGTGGCAAAAATGCAGAAATTCCCCTTATTTTGAGGTAAAAAGGCTGAAATTCCCCTTATTTTAGGGCAAATAGGCAGAAATTCCCCTTATTTTGGGGTAAAATTGCAGAAATTTCAAATATTTCAGGGCAAAATGGCCGAAATTCCCCTTATTTTGGGGCAAAAAGATGAAATCCCTAATTTTTGGCTAAAATTGAAGAAATTTCACTTATTTCGGTTCAAAAAGGCAGAAATTCCACTTAATTTTGGGCAAAAAGGCAGAAATTACCCGTATTTTGGAGCAAAATTGCAGAAATTCCCCTAATATTGGTGCAAAAATGCAGAAATTCCCTTTATTTTGCGGCAAAAAGGCAGAAATTCTCTATATTGTGGTGCAAAAAGGCTGAAATTCCCCTTATTTTGAAGTAAAATGCTGAAACTCCCCATATTTTGTGTCAAAAGGCAGAAATCCCCTAATTTGGGGCAAAAAGGCACAGATTTCCCTTATTTTCCCGCAAAATTGCAGAAATTTCATTTATTTCAGGGCAAAAAGTCAGAAATTCCCCTTATTTAGGTGCAAAAAGCAGAAATTTCTTTTATTATGGTAAAATATTGAAGAAATTTTCCTTATTTTGGAGAAAAAGTCAAAAAATCCCCATATTTTCTGGCAAAAGGCAGAAATTCTTCTTATTTTGAGGAAAAATGCAGATATTCACCCTTATTTAGAGGTAAAATGCAGAAATTCCCCAAATATTGGGGGAAAATGCAGAAATTCCCTTTATTTTGGGGCTTAAAAGCAGAAATTCCCCGTATTTTGAAGCAAAATTGCAGAAATTCTCATAATTTTAGGGCATAAAGGCTGAAATTCTTTTTATTTTGGGGCAAAAAGACAGAAAACATTCTTTTTTCGGGAGCAAACAGTCAGAAATTCCCATTTTTTTGGGACAAAATTGCAGAAATTTCCTTTACATTGGGGCAAAATTGCAGAAATTTCCCTTATTTTGGGGCAAAATTGTAGAAATTTCACTTATTTCAGGGAAAAAAGGCAGAAATTTTCTTTTTTTGGGGCCAAAAGGCAGAAATTTCTTTTATTTTGGTACAAAATTGCAGAAATTTTTCTTATTTTGGGGTAAAAATGCAGAAATTCCCCATATTTTGGGACAAAAAGGCAGAAATTCCCCTTATTTTTGGGCAAAAAGACAGAAATTTTGTTTATTTTTGGAGAAAAAGGCAGAAATTGCACTTATTTTGAGTCAAAAAACTGAAAAATCCCCTTATTTTGGGGCAAAAATGAAGAAATTTACTTTTTTTATGGCAAAAAGGTATACATTCCCTTTATTTTCAATCAAAAAGGCAGAAATTCTACGTATTTTGGAGGAAAATTGCAGAAATTCCCCTAATTTTTGGGCAAAAAGGCAGAAATTCCCCTCATTTTGGAATAAAACTGCAGAAATTTCACTTATTTCGTGGCAAAATGGCAGAAATTCCCTTTATTTTCAGCGAAAAAGGCAGAAAATCCCCGTAATTTGGAGCAAAATTGCAGAAATTCACCTAATTTTGGGGTAAAACATGTAGTAATTTTCTTTATTTTGGGGCAAAAAGGCAGAAATTCTCATTATTTTGGGGCAAAACTCAGAAATTCCACTTATTTTAAGGCAAAATTCCAAAAAATTCCCTTAGTTTGGGGCAAAATTGCAGAAATTTTCCTTATTTTAGGAAAAATTGCAGAAATTTCAATTATTTCAGGTAAAAAGGCAGAAATTTTTCTTAATTTCGGCAAAGAAGCAGGAATTCCTAATATTTAGTGGCAAAAATGCAGAAATTCCTCTTATTTTGAGGTAAAAAGGCTAAAATTCCCCTTATTTGGGGGCAAAAAGGCAGAAATTTACCTTATTTTGGGGCAAAATTGCAGAAATTTCAAATATTTCAGGGTAATAAGTCAGAAATTTTCATTATTTTGTGGCAAAAAAGACAGAAATTCTCTTTGTTTTGGGGGGAAAAGACAGAAATTTTACTTATTTAGAGGCAAAAAGGCAGAAATTCCCCTTATTTTGGAGCAAAAATGAAGAAATTTCCCTTTTTTATTGCAAAAATGTATGCATTCCCCTTATTTTCAGGCAAAAAAGCAGAAATTCCCCGTATTTTGGAGCAAAATTGCAGAAATTCCCCTAATTTTGGCGCAAAAAGCAGAAATTCCCTATAGTTTGGGGAAAAAAGACAGAAATTCTCCTTATTTTGTGGCAAAACTAAGAAATTCCATTTATTTTGGGGCAAAATTTCAGGAATTTACCTTATTTTGGGGCAAAATTGCAAAAATTTCTCTTATTTGGGGCAAAATTTCAGAAATTTCACTTATTTTAAGGTAAAAAGGCTGAAATTTCCTTTATTTTGTGGCAAAAAGAGAGAAATTCCCTTTATTTTGGGGCAAAATTGCAGAAATTTTCCTTATTTTGGGCAAAAAGGCAGAAATTCCTTATATTTTGGGGCAAAAAGCCAGAAATTCCACTTATTTTTAGGTAATGAGACTGAAATTCCCTTTATTTTGGGGTAAAAGGCAGAAATTTTCCTTATTTTGGGCTAAAATTGCAGAAATTTCAAATATTTCAGGGCAAAATGGCAGAAATTTCACTTATTTTGGGAAAAAAGATGAAATTTCTAATTTTTGGCTAAAATTGCAGAAATTTCACTTATTTCCGGACAAAATGCAGAAATTCCACTTAATTTCGGGCAAAAAGGCAGAAATGACCAGTATTTTGGAGCAAAATTGCAGAAATTTCCCTAATATTGGTGCAAAAATGCAGAAATTCTTTTTATTTTGTGGGCAAAAAGGCAGAAATTCCCCTTATTTTGAGGTAAAAAGGCTGAAATTCCCCTTATTTTTGGGTAAAAAGACAGAAATTTCGTTTATTTTTGGGGAAAATACAGAAATTGCACTTATTTTGAGTAAAAAAGGTGGAAAATCCCCTTATTTTGGGGCAAAAATGAAGAAATTTCTTTTTTTATGGAAAAAAGGTATACATTCCCTTTATTTTCGGCAAAAAGGCAGAAATTCCCCGTATTTTGGAGCAAAATTGCAGAAATTCCCCTAATTTTTGGGCAAAAAGGCAGAAATTTCCTTTATTTTTGGCGAAAAAGGCAGAAAATCCCTGTATTTTGGAGCAAAATTAAAGAAATTCACCTAATTTTGGTGTAAAAAAATACAGTAATTTTCTTTATTTTGGGGCAAAAAGGCAGAAATTCTTCTTATTTTGGGGCAAAAGGCAGAAATTCCCCTTATTTTAGGGCAAAATTGCAGAAATTTCCCTTATTTTGGGGCAAAAACAGAAATTCCCATTATTTTGGGGCAAAATTGCAGAAATTTGCTTTATTATGGGAAAAATTGCAGAAATTTCCTTTATTTTAGGGAAAATTGCAGAAATTTCACTTATTTCAGAGAAAAAAGGCAAAAATTTTTCTTATTTTGGGGCAAAAAGGCAGAAATTCCCATTATTTTGGGGCAAAAAGGCAGAAATTCACCTTATTTTGGGGTAAAATTGCAGAAATTTCACATATTTCAGGGCAAAAAGGCAGAAATTCCCCTTATTTTGGGGCAAAAAGGCAGATATTCTCCTCATTTTGGAATAAAATTGCAGAAATTTCTCTTATTTGGGGGCAAAAAGGCAGAAAATCCCCTTAATTTCGGGTAAAAGGCAGAAATTCCTTGTATTTTGGAGCAAAATTGCAGAAATTCCCCTCATATTGGGGCAAAATTCAGAAATTCCTTTTATTTGGGGCAAAAAGGCAGAAGTTTCCCTTATTTTCGGGAAAAGAGGAAGAAATTCCCTGTATTTTGAAGCAAAATTGCAAAAACTCCCCTAATTTTGGGGCAAAAGGCAGAAATTCCCTTTATTTTTGGGAAAATATCAGAAATTTCTCTTATTTTGTGGCAAAATTTTAGAAATTTCTTTTATTTTGTTACAGACTTGCAGAAATTTTTCTTATTTTGTGGCAAAAATGCAGAAATTCCCCATATTTTTGTGCAAAAAGGCTGAAATTCCCCTTATTTTGAGGTAAAATCCTGAAATGCCCCATATTTTGGGGCAAAAAGGCAGAAATTCCCCTCATTTTGGGGCAAAAAGCACAAATTTCCCTTATTTTCGGGCAAAATTGCAGGAATTTCATTTATTTCAGGGCAAAAAGTCAGAAATTCCTTTTATTTTGGGGCAAAAAGCAGAAATTTCTTTTATTTTGATACAAAATTGTAGAAATTTTCCTTATTTTGGAACAAAAAGGCAGAAATTACACATATTTTGGGGCAAAAGGCAGAAATTCCCCTTATTTTGAGGTAAAAAGGCTGAAATTCCGTTATTTTGGGGCAAAAATGCAGAAATTCCCTTTACTTTGTGGCAAAAAGGCAGAAATTCCCATTAATTGGGGCAGAAAAGCAGAAATTTTCCTTATTTATGGGCTATAGGGCAGAAATTCCCCATATTTTGTGGCAAAAAGGCAGAAATTTCCCTTATTTGGAGGTAAAATGCTGAAATTCCCCTTATTTTCGGCAAAAAGGCAGAAATTCCTATTATTTTGGGGCAAAATTGCAGAAATTTCAATTATTTCAGGGCAAAAAGTCAGAAATTTGCCTTATTTTGGGGCAAAAATCAGAAATTCCCCTATTTCTGGGGCCAAAAACAGATTCCCCTTATTTTGGGGTAAAATTGCAGAAATTTCAAATATTACAGGGCAAAAAAGCAGATATTACACTTTATTTCCTGCAATAACACAGAAATTTCCCGTATTTTAAAGCTAAATTTTAGAAATTCCCCTTATATTGGTACAAAATGCAGAAATTCCCTTTATTTTTGTGCAATAAGGCAGATTTCCTTGTATTTTGAAGCAAAATTGCACATATTCTCCTAATTTTGAGGGAAAATGCAGAAATTCACATAATTTTGGGGCGAAAAAACAGAAATTCTCCTTATTTCAGGGCAAAAAGTCAGAAATTCCCCTTAATTTGGGGCAAAATTGCAGAAATTTCCTTTATTTTGGGGCAAAATTGCAGAAATTTCACTTATTTCAGGGAAAAACACAGAAATTTCTCTTATTTTGGGGCAAAAAGGCAGAAATTTCTTTTATTTTGGTACAAAATTGCAGAAATTTTCTTTATTTTGGGGCAAAAATGCAGAAATTCCCAATATTTTGAGGCAAAAAGGCAGAGATTCCCCTTATTTTGGCGTAAAATGCTGAAATTCCCCTTATTTTGGGGCAAAAAGACAGAAATTCCCATTATTTTGTGGCAAAAAGGCAGAAATTTCCCTTATTTTGGGGAAAAATTGCAGAAATTTCACTTATTTCAGGGCAAAATTCAAAAATTCCTTTTATTTTGGGGCAAAAAGACAGAAATTTTGTTTATTTTGGGGCAAAAAAGACAGAAATTCCCTTTGTTTTGGGGCAAAAAGACAGAAATTCTACATATATAGAGGCAAAAAGGCAGAAATTCCCCTTATTTTGGAGCAAAAATGAAGAAATTTCCCTTTTTTATGGCAAAAAGGTATGCATTCCCCTTATTTTCGAGCAAAAAGGCAGAAATTACCCGTATTTTGGAGCTAAATTGCAGAAATTCCCCTAATTGTGGGGCAAAAAGGGCAGAAATTCCTTTTATTAGGGGGCAAAAAGGCAGAAATTTCCCTTATTTTGTGGTTAAAAAGACAGAAATTCTCCTTATTTTGTGGCAAAAAGGCAGAAATTTCTCTTATTTTGGGGCAAAAAGGCAGAAATTCCCATTATTTTAGGGCAAAAAGGCAGAAATTCTCCTTATTTTGTGGTAAAATTGCAAAAATTTCACATATTTCAGGGCAAAAAAGCAGAAATTTCCCTTATTTTGGGGCAAAATTGCAGAAATTCCTAATATTTTGTGGCAAAAATGCAAAAATTCCCCTTATTTTGAGGTAAAAAGCCTGAAATTCCGCTTATTTAGGGGCAAGACGGCAGTAATTTCCTTTATTTTGGGGCAAAATTGCAGAAATTTCACTTATTTCGGGGTAATAAGTCAGAAATTTTACTTATTTTTGGGCAAAAAAGACAGAAAATCCCTTTATTTTGGGGGAAAAAACAGAAATTCCACTTATTTAGAGGCAAAAATCAGAAATTCCCCTTATTTTGGGGCAAAAATGAAGAAATTTCCCATTTTTATGGCAAAAAGGTATGCATTCTTCTTATTTTTGACAAAAAGGCAGAAATTCCCGTATTTTAGAGCAAAATTGCAGAAATTACCCTAATTGTGGGGCAAAAAAGCAGAAATTATTTATATGTTGGGGCAAAAAGACAGAAATTCTCTTTATTTTGGGGCAAAATTCAGAAATTTCACTTATTTTGGGGCAAAATTCAAGAAATTTCACTTATTTCAGAAAAAAAAGCAGAAATTTTCTTATTTTGGGGCAAAAAAACAGAAATTTCTTTTATTTTGGTACAAAATTGCAGAAATTTTTCTTATTTTGGGGCAAAAATTCAAAAATTTTCTATATTTTGAGGCAAAACTCATAAATTTCACTTATTTTGGGGCAAAATTGCAGAAATTTTACTTATTTCAGAAAAAAAAGCAAAAATTTTCTTATTTTGGGGCAAAAAGGCAGAAATTTCTTTTATTTTGGTACAGAATTGCAGAAATTTTTCTTATTTTGGGGCAAAAATGCAGAAATTTCCCATATTATGGGGCAAAAATGCAGAAATTCCCCTAATTGTGGAGCAAAAAGGCAGAAATTCCCTATATGTTGGGGCAAAAAGACAGAATTTCTCCTTATTTTGGGGCAAAACTCAGAAATTCCACTTACTTTGGGGCGAAATTCCAGAAATTTCCCTTATTTTGGGGCAAAATTGAAGAAATTTCACTTATTTTGGGGCAAAATTGCAGAAATTTCACTTATTTCAGGGAAAAAAGGCAGAAATTTTCCTTATTTTGGGACAAAAAGGCAGAAATTCCTAGTAATTTGTGGCAAAAATGCAGAAATTCCCCTTATTTTGAGGTAAAAAGGCTGAAATTCCCCTTATTTTGGGGCAAAAACGCAGAAATTTCCCTAATTTTGGGGTAAAATTGCAGAAATTTCACTTATTTCAGGGTAATAAGTCAGAAATTCTCCTTATTTTGGGGCAAAAAAGACAGAATTTCCTTTTCTTCTGGGGGAAAAAGACAAAAATTCTACATATATAGAGGCAAAAAGGCAGAAATTCCCCTTATTTTGGAGCAAAAATGAAGAAATTTCCCTTTTTTATGGCAAAAAGGTATGCATTCCCCTTATTTTTGGGCAAAAAGGCAGAAATTCTCCATATTTTGGAGCAAAACTGTAGAAATTCCCCTAATTGTGGGGCAAAAATGCAGAAATTCATTATATGTTGGGGCAAAAAGACAAAAATTCTCCTTATTTTCGGGCAAAACTCAGAAAATACACTTATTTTGGGGAAAAATTACAGGAATTTACCTTATTTTGGGGCAAAATTGCAAAAATTTTCCTTATTTGGGGCAAAATTGCAGATATTTCACTTATTTTCAGGTAAAAAACTGAAATTTCCTTTATTTTGGGACAGAAAGGGAGAAATTCCCCTTATTTTGCGGCAAAATTGCAGAAATTTTCCTTATTTTGGGGCAAAAAGGCAGAAATTCATTATATTTTGGGGCAAAAAGCAGAAATTCCCCTTATCTTGAGGTAATAAGGCTGAAATTCCCCTTATTTTGGGGCAAAAAGGCAGAAATTTTCTTTATTTTAGGGTAAAATTGCAAAAATTTCAAATATTTCAGGGCAAAATGGCAGAAATTTCCCTTATTTTGGGGCAAAAAAATGAAATCTTTAATTTTTGACTAAAATTGCAGATATTTCACATATTTCCGAACAAAAAGGAAGAAATTCCACTTAATTTCGGGCAAAAAGGCAGAAATGACCCGTATTTTGGAGCAAAATTGCAGAAATTCCCTTTATATTTGTGCAAAAATGCAGAAATTCCCTTTATTTTAAGGGCAAAAGGCAGAAATTCCCCTTATTTTGAGGTAAAAAGGCTGAAATTCCCCTTATTTTTAGGCAAAATGTCAGAAATTCCTGTTATTTTTGGGCAAAAAGACAGAAATTTCGTTTATTTTTGGGGAAAAGGCAGAAATTGCACTTATTTTGAGTCAAAAAGGTGGAAAATCCCCTTATTTTGGGGCAAAAATGAAGAAATTTCCATTTTTTATGGCAAAAATTTATACATTCCCTTTATTTTCGGGCAAAAAGGCAGAAATTCCCCGTATTTTTAGCAAAATTACTGAAATTCCCCTAATTTTTGGGCAAGAAGGCAGAAATTCTCCTTATTTTCGGCGAAAAAGGCAGAAAATCCCCGTATTTTGGAGCAAAATTGCAGAAATACACCTAATTTTGAGGTAAAAAATATAGCAATTTTTTTTTATTTTGTGGCAAAAAGGCAGAAATTCTCTTTATTTTGGGGCAAAAGGCAGAAATTCCCCTTATTTTAGGGCAAAATTGCAGAAATGTCCCTTATTTTGGGGCAAAAACAGAAATTCCCCTTATTTTGGGGCAAAATTGCAGAAATTTCCCTTATTATGGGGAAAAATAGCAGAAATTTCCCTTATTTTAGGGAAAAATTGCAATAATTTCACTTATTTCAGAGAAAAAAAGAAAAAAATTTTCTTATTTTGGGGCAAAAAGGCAGAAATTTCCATTATTTTGGGGCAAAAAGGCAGAAATTCACCTTATCTTGGGGTAAAATTGCAGTAATTTCACATATTACATGGCAAAAAGGCAGAAATTCCCCTTATTTTGGGGCAAAAAGGCAGAAATTCTTTTTATTTTGGGATAAAATTGCAGAAATTTCCCTCATTTTGGGGCAAAAAGACAGAAAATCCTCATAATTTCGGGTAAAAAGGCAGAAATTCCCTGTATTTTGGAGCAAAATTCCAGAAATTCCCCTAATATTGGGGCAAAAATGCAGAAATTCCCTTTACTTTGGGTACAAAAAGGCAGAAATTCCCCATATTTTGATGCATAAAGGCTGAAATTCTTCTTATTTTGAGGTAAAATGCTGAAATTTCCCTTATTTTGGGGCAATAGGCAGAAATTCTTCTTATTTTGGAGCAAAAAGGCACAAATTTCCCTTATTTTCGGGGTAAATTGCAGAAATTTCATTTATTTCAGGGCAAAAATTCAGAAATTCCCCTTATTTTGGGGCAAAAAGCAGAAATTTCTTTTATTAGGTTACAAAATTGAAGAAATTTTCCTTATTTTGGAACAAAAAAGCAAAAATTCCTCATATTTTGGGGCAAAAGGCAGAAATTATTCTTATTTTGAGGTAAAATGCAGTAATTCCCTTTATTTTGGGGATAAAAGACAGAAATTCCCTGTATTTTGAAGCGAAATTGCAGAAATTCTCATAATTTTCGGGCAAAAAGTCAGAAATTCTCATAATTTTGGGGCAAAAAGAGAAAAAAATCCCCTTTTTTCGGGAGCAAAAATTCAGAAAATCCCCTTAGTTTGGGGCAAAATTGCAGAAATTTTCTTTACATTGGGGCAATATTGCAGAAATTTTCTTTATTTTGGGGCAAAATTGCAGAAATTTCACGTATTTCAGAGAAAAAAGGCAAAAATTTCTCTTATTTTAGGGCAAAAAGGCAAAATTTCTTTTATTTTTGTACAAAATTGCAGAAATTTTTCTTATTTTGGGGCAAAAAGGCAGAAATTTCCCATATTTTGTGGCAAAAAGGCAGAAATTCCCCTTATCTTGGGGAAAAAGCAGACATTTCCCTTATTTTGTGGAAAAATTTTAGAAATTTCACATATTTCAGGGTAATAAGTTAGAAATTTTCCTTATTTTGGGGCAAAAAAACAGAAATTCCATTTATTTTTGGGGAAAAGGCAGAAATTGCACTTATTTTGAGTCAAAAAGGCGGAAAATCCCCTTATTTTGGGGCAAAAGTGCAGAAATTTCCCTTTTTTATGGCAAAAAGGTAAACATTCCCTTTATTTTCGGGCAAAAAGGCAGAAATTCCTTGTATTTTGAAGCAAAATTGCAGAAATTCCCCTAATTTTGGGGCAAAAAGGCAGAAATTTCCTTTATTTAGGGGTAAAACTGCCGAAATTTTACTTATTTCGCGGCAAAATGGCAGAAATTCCCCTTATTTTCGGCGAAAAAGGCAGAAAATCCCTGTATTTTGGAGCAAAATTGCAGAAATTCACCTAATTTTCGGGTAAAAAATATAGTAATTTTTTTTATTTTGTGGCAAAAAGGCAGAGATTCTCTTTATTTTGGGGCAAAAGGCAGAAATTACCCTTATTTTAGGGCAAAATTGCAGAAATTTCCCTTATTTTGGGGAAAAAACAGAAATTCCCTTTATTTTGGGGCAAAATTGCAGAAATTTCCATTATTATGGGGAAAAATTGCAGAAATTTCCATTATTTTAGGGCAAAATTGCAGAAATTTCACTTATTTCAAAGAAAAAAAGAGAAAATTTTTCTTATTTTGGGGCAAAAAGGCAGAAATTCCCATTATTTTGGGGCAAAAATGTAGAAATTCACCTTATCTTGGGGTAAAATTGCAGTAATTTCACATATTTCAGGGCAAAAAGGGAGAAATTCCCCTTATTTTGGGGCAAAAAGGCAGAAATTTTCTTTATCATGGGATAAAATTGCAGAAATTTTCATTATTTGGGGGCAAATGCAGAAAATCCTCTTAATTTTGGGTAAAAAGGCAGATATTCCCCGTATTTTGGAGCAAAATTGCAGAAATTCCCCTAATATTGGGGCAAAAATGCAGAAATTCCCTTTATTTTGGGGGCAAAAAGGCAGAAATTCCCCATATTTTGGTGCAAAAAGGCTGAAATTCTTCTTTTTTGAGGTAAAATTCTGGAATTTCCTTTATTTTGGGGCAAAAGGCAGAAATTCTTCTTATTTTGGGGCAAAAAGGCACAAATTTCCCTTATTTTCGGACAAAATTGCAGAAATTTCATTTATTTCAGGGCAAAAAGTTAGAAATTCCCCTCTTTTTGGGGCAAAAACAGAAATTTCTTTTATTATGTTACAAAATTGAAGAAATTTTCATTATTTTGGAACAAAAAAGGAGAAATTTCCCATATTTTGTAGCAAAATGCAGAAATTATTTTTTTTTTTGAGGTAAAATGCAGAAATTCCCTTTATTTTGGGGCTAAAAGGCAGAAATTCCCCGTATTTTGAAGCAAAATTGCAGAAATTCTCATTATTTTCGGGCAAAAAGTCAGAAATTCTCCTTATTTTGGGGCAAAAAAAGAGAAAATCCCCTTTTTTCGGGAGCAAAAATTCAGAAAATCCGCTTATTTTGGGGCAAAATTGCAGAAATTTCCTTTACATTGGGGCAAAATTGCAGAAAATTTCCTTATTTTGGGGCAAAATTGCAGAAATTTTACGTATTTCAGGGAAAAAAGGCAAAAATTTCTCTTATTTTTGGGCAAAAAGGCAGAAATATATTTTATTTTGGTACAAAATTGCAGAAATTTTTTTTAGTTTGGGGCAAAAAGGCAGAAATTCCCCATATTTTGTGGCAAAAAGGCAGAAATTCCCCTTATTTTAGGGCAAAAAGCAGACATTTCCCTTATTTTGGGGAAAAATTTCAGAAATTTCACTTATTTCAGCGTAAAAAGTCAGAAATTCCCCTTATTTTGGGGCAAAAAAAGAGAAATTCAGTTTATTTTTGGGAAAAAGGCAGAAATTGCACTTATTTTGAGTCAAAAAGGCCGAAAATCTTATTATTTTGGGGCAAAAGTGAAGAAATTTCCCTTTTTTATGGCAAAAAGGTAAACATTCCCTTTATTTTCAGGCAAAAAGGCCGAAATTCCCTGTATTTTGGAGCAAAATTGCAGAAATTCCCCTAATTTTGGGGCAAAAAGGCAGTAATTCCCCTTATTTTGGGGTAAATCTGCCGAAATTTTACTTATTTCGCAGCAAAATGGCAGAAATTCCCCTTATTTTCGGCGAAAAAGGCAGAAAATCCTCAATTTTAGAGCAAAATTGCAGGAATTCACCTAATTTTGGGGTAAAACATGCAGTAATTTTCTTTATTTTGGGGCAAAAATGCAGAAATTCCACTTATTTTGGGGCAAAAGGCAGAAAATACCCATATTTTGGGGCAAAAGGCAGAAATTCCCCTTATTTTGAGGTAAAAAGGCTGAAATTCCGTTATTTTGGGGCAAAAAGGCAGAAATTCCCTTTACTTTGTGGCAAAAAGGCAGAAATTCCCCTTATTTGGAGGTAAAATGCTGAAATTCCCCTTATTTTCGGCAAAAAGGCAGAAATTCCTATTATTTGGGGCAAAATTGCAGAAATTTCAATTATTTCAGGGGAAAAAGTCAGAAATTTGCCTTATTTTGGGGCAAAAAGCAGAAATTCACCTAATTTTGGGGCCAAAAACAGATTCCCCTTATTTTGGGGTAAAATTGCAGAAATTTCAAATATTACAGGGCAAAAAGGCAGAAATTCCACTTTATTTCATGCAATAACGCAGAAATTCCCCGTACTTTAAAGCTAAATTTCAGAAATTCCCCTTATATTGGTGCAAAATGCAGAAATTCCCTTTATTTTTGTGCAATAAGGCAGATTTCCTTGTATTTTGAAGCAAAATTGCACATATTCATCTAATTTTGAGGGAAAATGTAGAAATTCACATCATTTTGGGGCAAAAAGACAGAAATTCTCCTTATTTCAGGGCAAAAAGTCAGAAATTCCCCTTAATTTGGGGCAAAATTGCAGAAATTTCCTTTATTTTGGGGCAAAATTGCCGAAATTTCACTTATTTCAGGGAAAAAACACAGAAATTTCTCTTATTTTGGGGCAAAAAGGCAGAAATTTCTTTTATTTTGGTAGAAAATTGCAGAAATTTTCTTTATTTTGGGGCAAAAATGCAGAAATTCCCCATATTTGGGGGAAAAAGGCAGAGATTCCCTTTATTTTTGCGTAAAATGCTGAAATTTTCATTATTTTGGGGCAAAAAGACAGAAATTCCCTTTATTTTGTGGCAAAAAATCAGAAATTTCCCTTATTTTGGAGCAAAATTGCAGAAATTCCCCTAATTTTGGGGCAAAAAGGCAGTAATTCCCTTTATTTTGGGGTAAAACTGCCAAAATTTTACTTATTTCGCAGCAAAATGGCAGAAATTCCCCTTATTTTCGGCGAAAAAGGCAGAAAATCCTCAATTTTGGAGCAAAATTGCAGGAATTCACCTAATTTTGGGGTAAAACATGCAGTAATTTTCTTTATTTTGGGGCAAAAATGCAGAAATTCCACTTATTTTGGGGCAAAACGCAGAAATTCCCCTTATTTTAGGGCAAAATTGCAGAAATTTCCCTTATTTTGGGGCAAAAAACAGAAATTTCCCTTATTTTGGGGCAAAATAGCATTAATTTCCTTTATTATGGGGAAAATATTAGAAATTTCCCTTAATTTAGGGCAAAATTGCAAAAATTTCACTTATTTCAGAGAAAAAAAGCAAAAATTTTTCTTATTTTGGGGCAAAAATGCAGAAATTCCTATTATTTTGGGGCAAAAAGGCAGAAATTCACCTTATTTTGGGGTAAAATTGAAGAAATTTCACAAATTTCAGGGCAAAAAGGCAGAAATTCCCCTTATTTTGGGGCAAAAAGGCAGAAATTTTCCTTATTTTGGGGCAAAATTGCAGAAATTTCACTTATTTCAGGGCAAAATCAAAAATTCCTTTTATTTTGGGGCAAAAAGACAGAAATTCCGTTTATTTTTGGGTAAAAAGGCAGAAATTTCACTTATTTTGCGGTAAGAATGCAGAAATTCCTCTTATTTTTAGGCAAAAATGAAGAAATTTTCCTTTTTTGTGGCAAAAGGTATACATTCCCCTTATATTCGGGCAAAAAAGCAGGAATTCCCCGTATTTTGCAGCACAATTGCAGAAAATCTTCTAATTGTGGGGCAAAAAGGCAGAAAATCCCTATATGTTGGGGCAAAAAGACAGAAATTCTCCTTATTTTGGGGCAAAAATGCAGAAATTCCCCATATTTTTGTGCAAAAAGGCTGAAATTCCTTTTATTTTGAGGTAAAATCCTGAAATTCACATATTTTGGGGCAAAAAGGCAGAAATTCCCTTCATTTTGGGGCAAAAAGCACAAATTTCCCTTATTTACGGGCAAAATTGCAGGAATTTCATTTAATTCAGGGCAAAAAGTCAGAAATTCCTTTTATTTTGGGGCAAAAAGCAGAAATTTCTTTTATTTTGATACAAAATTGTAGAAATTTTCCTTATTTTGGAACAAAAAGGCAGAAATTATCCATATTTTGCGGCAAAAGGCAGAAATTCCCCTTATTTTGAGGTTAAAAAGCTGAAATTCTGTTATTTTGGGGCAAAAAGGCAGAAATTCCCTTTACTTTGTGGAAAAAGGCAGAAATTCCCTTTATTTGGAGGTAAAATGCTGAAATTCCCCTTATTTTCGGCAAAAAGGCAAGAAATTCCTATTATTTGGGACAAAATTGCAGAAATTTCAATTATTTCAGGGCAAAAAGTCAGAAATTTGCCTTATTTTGGGGCAAAAATCAGAAATTCCCCTAATTTTGGGGCCAAAAACAGATTCCCCTTATTTTGGGGTAAAATTGCAGAAATTTCAAATATTACAGGGCAAAAAGGCAGAAATTCCACTTTATTTCTGGCAATAACGCAGACATTCCCCGTATTTTAAAGCTAAATTTCAGAAATTCCCCTTATATTGGTGCAAAATTCAGAAATTCCCTTTATTTTTGTGCAATAAGGCAGATTTCCTTGAATTTTGAAGCAAAATTGCACATATTCCCCTAATTTTGAGGGAAAATGTAGAAATTCACATCATTTTGGGGCAAAAAGACAGAAATTCTCCTTTTTCAGGGCAAAAAGTCAGAAATTCCCCTTAATTTGGGGCAAAATTGCAGAAATTTCCTTTATTTTGGGGCATAATTGCCGAAATTTCACTTATTTCAGAGGAAAAACACAGAAATTTCTCTTATTTTGGGGCAAAAATGCAGAAATTCACCATATTTTGGGGCAAAAAGGAAGAGATTACCCTTATTTTGGCATAAAATGCTGAAATTCCCCTATTTTGGGGCAAAAAAACAGAAATTCCCTTTACTTTGTGGCAAAAAGGCAGAAATTTCCCTTATTTGGGCAAAATTGCAGAAATTTCACTTATTTCAGGGCAAAATTCAAAAATTCCTTTTATTTTGGGGCAAAAAGACAGAAATTTCGTTTATTTTTGGGTAATAAGGCAGAAATTTCACTTATTTTGCGGTAAGAATGCAGAAATTCCTCTTATTTTAAGGCAAAAATGAAGAAATTTCCCTTTTTTGTGGCAAAAGGTATACATTCCCCTTATTTTGGGGCTAAACTCAGAAATTCCACTTATTTTGGGGCAAAATTCCAGAAATTTCCCTTATTTTGGGGCAAAATTGCAGAAATTTCACTTATTTTGGGGCAAAATTGCAGAAATTTCACTTATTTCAGGGAAAAAAGGGAGAAATTTTCCTTATTTTGGGACAAAAAGGCAGAAATTCCTAATATTTTGTGGCAAAAATGCAAAAATTCCCCTTATTTTGAGGTAAAAAGTCTGAAATTCCCCTTATTTTGGGCCAAAAAGGCAGAAATTTCCCTTATTTTGGGGTAAAAAAAACAGAAATTTTCTTTTTTTGGGCTAAAAAGACAGAAATTCTACATATATAGAGGCAAAAAGGCAGAAATTCCCCGTATTTTGGAGCAAAATTGCAGAAATTCCCTATATGTTGGGGCAAAAAGACAGAAATTCTCCTTATTTTGGGCAAAACTCAGAAATTCCACTTATTTTGGGGCAAAATTGCAGGAATTTTCCTTATTTTTGGGCAAAATTGCAAAAATTTCCCTTATTTGGGGCAAAATTGCAGAAATTTCACTTATTTTCAGGTAAAAATGCTGAAATTTCCTTTATTTTGGGACAAAAAAAGAGAAATTCCTCTTATTTTGCGGCAAAATTGCAGAAATTTTCCTTATTTTGGGGCAAAAAGGCAGAAATTCCTTATATTTTGGGGCAAAAAGGCAGAAATTCCCCTTATTTTGAGGTAATAAGGCTGAAATTCCCCTTATTTTGGGGCAAAAATTCAGAAATTCCCCTTATTTTGGGGTAAAATTGCAGAAATTTCAAATATTTCAGGGCAAAATGGCAGAAATTTGCCTTAATTTGGGGCAAAAAATGAAATCCCTAATTTTTGGCTAATATTGCAGAAATTTCACATATTTCCGGAAATAAAGGCAGAAATTCCACTTAATTTCGGGCAAAAAGGCAGAAATGACCCGAATTTTGGAGCAAAATTGCAGAAATTCCCATAATATTGGTGCAAAAATGCAGAAATTCCCTTTATTTTGGGGGCAAAAAGGCAGAAATTCCCCTTATTTTGAGGTAAAAAGGCTGAAATTCCCCTTATTTTGGGGCAAAAAGTCAGAACTTCCCCTTATTTTTGGGCACAAAGACAGAAATTTCGTTTATTTTTGGGGAAAAGGCAGAAATTGCACTTAATTTAAGTCAAAAAGGTGGAAAATCCCCTTATTTTGGGGCAAAAATGAAAAAATTTCTTTTTTATGGCAAAAAGGTATACATTCCCTTTATTTTCGGGCAAAAAGGCAGACATTCCCCGTATTTTGGAGCAAAATTGCAGAAATTCCCCTAATTTTTGTGCAAAAAGGCAGAAAGTCCCCTTATTTTCGGCGAAAAAGGCAGAAAATCCCCGTATTTTGGAGCAAAATTGCAGAAATTTACCTAATTTTGGGGTAAAAAATACAGTAATTTTTTTTATTTTGGGGAAAAAGCAGAAATTTCTTTTATTATGGTACAAAATTTAAGAAATTTTCCTTCTTTTGGAACAAAAAGGCAGAAATTCCTCATATTTTGAGAAAAAAGGCAGAAATTATTCTTATTTTGAGGTAAAATGCAGAAATTCTCTTTATTTTGGGGCTAAAAGGCAGAAATTTTCCATATTTTGAAGCAAAATTGCAGAAATTCTCATAATTTTTGGGCAAAAAGTCAGACATTCTCCATACTTTGGGGCAAAAAGAGAGAAAATCCCCTTTTTTCGGGAGCAAAAATTCAGAAAATCCCCTTATTTTGGGGCAAAATTGCAGAAATTTCATTTACATTGGGGCAAAATTGCAGAAATTTTCTTTATTTTGGGGCAAAATTGCAGAAATTTCACGTATTTGAGGGAAAAAAGGCAAAAATTTCTCTTATTTTGGGGCAAGAAGGCAGAAATTTCTTTTATTTTGGTACAAAATTGCAGATATTTTTCTTATTTTGGGGCAAAATTGCATTAATTTCTTATATTATGGGGAGAAAATGCAGAAATTTCCCTTATTTTGGGGAAAAATTGGAGAAATTTCACTTATTTCAGAGAAAAAAAGCAAAAATTTTTCTTATTTTCGGGCAAAAATGCAGAAATTTCCCTTATTTTGGGGCAAAAAGGCAGAAATTCCTATTATTTTGGGGTAAAACTGCAGAAATTTCACTTATTTCACGGCAAAATGGCAGAAATTCCCCTAATTTTTGGCGAAAAAGGCAGAAAATTCTCGTATTTTGGAGCAAAATTGCAGAAATTCACCTAATTTTGGGGTAAAACATGCAGTAATTTTCTTTATTTTGTGGCAAAAGGGCAGAAATTCCCCTTATTTTGGCGCAAAAGGCAGAAATTCCCCTTATTTTAGGGCAAAATTGCAGAAATTTCCCTTATTTGGGGGCAAAAAACAGAAATTCCCCTTATTTTGGGGCTAAATTGCAGAAATTTCCCTTATTAAGGGGAAAAATTGCAAAAATTTCCATTATTTTAGGGCAAAATTGCAGAAATCTCACTTATTTCAGAGAAAAAAGCAAAAATTTTTCTTATTTTGGGGCAAAAATGCAGAAATTTCCCTTTTTATGGAGCAAAAAGGCAGAAATTCCCCTTATTTTGGGATAAAATTGCAGAAATTTCACATATTTCAGGGCAAAAAGGCAGAAATTCCCCTTATTTTTGGATAAAATTGCAGAAATTCCCCTGATATTGTGGCAAAAATGCAGAAATTCCTTTTATTTTGGGGGCAAATAGGCAGAAATTCCCCATATTTTGGTGCAAAAAGGCTGAAATTCTTCTTATTTTGAGGTAAAATTCTGAAATTTCCCTTATTTTGTGGCAAAAAGGCAGAAATTCTTATTATTTGGGGGCAAAAATACAGAAATTCTCCTTATTTTGAGGCAAAAATCTGAAATTTCCCTTATTTTGGGGCAAAATTTTAGAAATTTTTTTTATTTTGTTACAGACTTGCAGAAATTTTTCTTATTTTGTGGCAAAAATGCAGAAATTCCCCATATTTTTGTGCAAAAAGGCTGAAATTCCTTTTATTTGAGGTAAAATCCTGATATTCGCATATTTTGGGGCAAAAAGGCAGAAATTCCCCTCATTTTGGAGCAAAAAGCACAAATTTCCCTTATTTTCGGGCAAAATTGCAGGAATTTCATTTATTTCAGCGCAAAAAGTCAGAAAATCCTTTTATTTTGAAGCAAAAAGCATTAATTTCTTTTATTTTGATACAAAATTGTAGAAATTTTCCTTATTTTGGAACAAAAAGGCAGAAATTATCCATATTTTGGGGCAAAAGGCAGAAATTCCGCTTATTTTGAGGTTAAAAGGCTGAAATTCTGATATTTTGGGGCAAAAAGGCAGAAATTCCTTTTACTTTGTGGCAAAAAGGCAGAAATTCCCCTTATTTGGAGGTAAAATGCTGAAATTCCCCTTATTTTCGGCAAAAAGGCAGAAATTCCTATTATTTGGGGCAAAATTGCAGAAATTTCAATTATTTCAGGGCAAAAAGTCAGAAATTTGCCTTATTTTGGGGCAAAAAGCAGAAATTCCTCTAATTTTGGGGCCAAAAACAGATTCCCCTTATTTTGGGGTAAAATTGCAGAAATTTCAAATATTACAGGGCAAAAAGGCAGAAATTCCACTTTATTTCTGGCAATAACGCAGAAATTCTCCATATTTTAAAGCTAAATTTCAGAAATTCCCTTTATATTGGTGCAAAATGCAGAAATTCCCTTTATTTTTGTGCAATAAGGCAGATTACCTTGTATTTTGAAGCAAAATTGCACATATTCCCCTAATTTTGAGGGAAAATGTAGAAATTCACATTATTTTGGGGCAAAAAGACAGAAATTCTCCTTATTTCAGGGCAAAAAGTCAGAAATTCCCCTTAATTTGGGGCAAAATTGCAGAAATTTCCTCTATTTTGGGGCATAATTGCAGAAATTTCACTTATTTCAAGGAAAAAACACAGAAATTTATCTTATTTTGGGGCAAAAAGGCAGAAATTCCTTTTATTTTGGTACAAAATTGCAGAAATTTTCTTTATTTTGGGGCAAAAATGCAGAAATTCCCCATATTTTGGGGCAAAAAGGCAGAGATTCCCCTTATTTTGGCGTAAAATGCTGAAATTCCCCTTATTTTGGGGCAAAAAGAGAGAAATACCCTTTATTTTGTGGCAAAAAGGCAGAAATTTTCCTTATTTTGGGGCAAAATTGCAGAAATTTCACTTATTTAAGGGCAAAATTCAAAAATTCCTTTTATTTTGGGGCAAAAAGTTAGAAATTTCGTTTATTTTTGGGTAAAAAGGCAGAAATTTCACTTATTTTGTGGTAAGAATGCAGAAATTCCTCTTATTTTGAGGCAAAAATGAAGAAATGTCCCTTTTTTGTGGCAAAAGGTATACATTCCCCTTATTTTTGGGCAAAAAAGCAGAAATTCCCCGTATTTTGCTGCACAATTGCAGAAAATCCCCTAATTGTGGGGCAAAAAGGCAGAAAATCCCTATATGATGGGGCAAAAAGACAGAAATTCTCCTTATTTGGGGGCAAAACTCAGAAATTCCACTTATTTTGGGGCAAAATTCCAGAAATTTTTCTTATTTTGGGGCAAAATTGCAGAAATTTCACTTATTTTGGGGCAAAATTGCAGAAATTTCACTTATTTCAGGGAAAAAAGGGAGAAATTTTCCTTATTTTGGGACAAAAAGGCAGAAATTCCTAATATTTTGTGGCAAAAATGAAAAATTCCCCTTATTTTGAGGTAAAAAGTCTGAAATTCCTTTTATTTTGGGCCAAAAGGCAGAAATTTCCCTTATTTTGGGGCACAAAAGACAGAAATTCCCTTTTTTTGGGCTAAAAAGACAGAAATTCTACATATATAGAGGCAAAAAGGCAAAAATTCCCCTTATTTTTGAGCAAAAATGAAGAAATTTCCCTTTTTTATGGCAAAAAGGTATGCATTCCCCTTATTTTCGGGCAAAAAACAGAAATTCCCCGTATTTTGGAGCAAAATTGCAGAAATTCCCCTAATTGTGGGGCAAAAAGGCAGAAATTCTCTATATGTTGGGGCAAAAAGACAGAAATTCTCCTTATTTTGGGCAAAACTCAGAAATTCCACTTATTTTGGGGCAAAATTGCAGAAATTTACCTTATTTTTGGGCAAAATTGCAAAAATTTCACTTATTTGGGGCAAAATTGCAGAAATTTCACTTATTTTCAGGTAAAAAGGATGAAATTTCCTTTATTTTGGGACAAAAAAGGAGAAATTCCCCTTATTTTGCGGCAAAATTGCAGAAAATTTTCTTATTTTGGGGCAAAAAGGCAGAAATTCCTCATATTTGGGGCAAAAAGGCAGAAATTCCCCTTATTTTGAGGTAATAAGGCTGAAATTCTCCTTATTTTGAGGCAAAAATTCAGAAATTCCCCTTATTTTGGGGTAAAATTGCAGAAATTTCAAATATTTCAGGGCAAAATGGCAGAAATTTGCCTTATTTTGGGGCAAAAAGATGAAATCCCTAATTTTTGGCTAATATTGCAGAAATTTTACATATTTCCGGACAAAAAGGCAGAAATTCCACTTAATTTCGGGCAAAAAGGCAGAAATGACCCGTATTTTAGAGCAAAATTGCAGAAATTCCCATAATATTGGTGCAAAGATGCAGAAATTCCCTTTATTTTGGGGGCAAAAAGGCAGAAATTCCCCTTATTTTGAGGTAAAAAGGCTGAAATTCCCCTTATTTTGGGGCAAAAAGTCAGAACTTCCCCTTATTTTTGGGCAAAAAGCCAGAAATTTTGTTTATTTTTGGGGAAAAGGCAGAAATTGCACTTAATTTGAGTCAAAAAGGTGGAAAATCCCCTTATTTTGGGGCAAAAATGAAAAAATTTCTTTTTTATGGAAAAAAGGTATACATTCCCTTTATTTTCGGGCAAAAAGGCAGACATTCCCCGTATTTTGGAGCAAAATTGCAGAAATTCCCCTAATTTTTGGGCAAAGAGGCAGAAATTCCCCTTATTTTCGGCGAAAAAGGCAGAAAATCCCCGTATTTTGGAGCAAAATTGCAGAAATTCACCTAATTTTGGGGTAAAAAATACAGTAATTTTCCTTATTTTGGGGCATAAGGCAGAAATTCCCCTTATTTTATGGCAAAATTGCAGAAATTTCCCTTATTTTGGGGCAAAAAAACAGAAATTCCAATTATTTTGGGGCCAAATTGCAGAAATTTCCCTTATTATGAGGAATAATTGTAGAAATTTCCCTTATTTTAGGGCAAAATTGCAGAAATTTCACTTATTTCAGAGAAAAAAAGAGAAAATTTTTCTTATTTTGGAGCAAAAAGGCTGAAATTCCCATTATTTTGGGGCAAAAAGGCAGAAATTCACCTTATCTTGGTGTAAAATTGCAGTAATTTCACCTATTTCAGGGCAAAAATGCAGAAATTCCCCTTATTTTGGGGCAATAAGGCAGAAATTCCCTTTATTTTGGGATAAAATTCAGAAATTTTCCTTATTAGGGGGCAAAAAGGCAGAAAATCCTGTTAATTTCGGGTAAAGAGTCAGAAATTCCTTGTATTTTGGAGCAAAATTGCAGAAATTCCCCTAATATTGTGGCAAAAATGCAGAAATTCCTTTTATTTTGGGGGCAAAAAGGCAGAAAATCCCCATATTTTGGTGCAAAAAGGCTGAAATTCTTCTTATTTTGAGGTAAAATTCTAGAATTTCCCTTATTTTGGGGCAAAAGGCAGAAAATCTTCTTATTTTGGGCAAAAAGGCACAAATTTCCCTTATTTTTAGGTAAAATTGCACAAATTTCATTTATTTCAGGGCAAAAAGTCAGAAATTCCCCTTATTTAGGGGCAAAAAGCAGAAATTTCTTTTATTATGGTACAAAATTGAAGAAATTTTCTTTATTTTGGAACAAAAAGGCAGAAATTCCCCATATTATGGGGCAAAAAGCAGACATTTCCCATATTTTGGGGAAAAATTTTAGAAATTTCACTTATTTCAGGGCAAAAAGTCAGAAATTCCTTTTATTTTTGGGCAAACAAACAGAAATTCCGTTTATTTTTAAGGAAAAGGCAGAAATTGCACTTATTTTGAGTCAAAAAAACGAAAAATCCCCATATTTTGGTGCAAAAGTAAAGAAATTTCCCTTTTATATGGCAAAAAGGTATACATTCCCTTTATTTTCGGGCAAAAGGGAGAAATTCCCTGTATTTTGATGCAAAATTGCAGAAATTCCCCTAATTTTGGGGTAAAAAGGCAGAAATTCCCCTTATTTTGGGGTAAAACTGCAGAAATTTCACTTATTTCACAGCAAAATGGCAGAAATTCCCCTTATTTTCAGCGAAAAAGGCAGAAAATCCTCAATTTTTGAGCAAAATTGCAGAAATTCACTTAATTTTGGGGTAAAACATGCAGTAATTTTCTTTATTTGGTGGCAAAAATGCAGAAATTCATCTTATTTTGGGGCAAAAGGCAGAAATTCCCCTTATGTTAGGGCAAAATTGCAGAAATTTGTTTTATTTGGGGGCAAAAAAAGAAATTCCCCTTATTTTGGGGCTAAATTGCAGAAATTTCCCTTATTATGGGGAAAAATTGGAGAAATTTTCTTTATTTTAGGGCAAAATTGCAGAAATTTCACTTATTTCAGAGAAAAAAGCAAAAATTTTTCTTATTTTGGGCAAAAAGGCAGAAATTCACCTTATTTTTGGGTAAAATTGCAGAAATTTCACATATTTCACGGCAAAAAAGGCAGAAATTCCCCTTATTTTGAGGTAAAATGCTGAAATTCCTTATATTTTGGGGCAAAATACAGAAATTCCCTTTATTTTGGGGCAAAAAGGCACAAATTTCCCTTATTTTTTGGCAAAATTGCAGAAATTTCATTTATTTCAGGGTAAAAAGTCAGAAATTCCTCTTATTTTAGGTCAAATAGGAGAAATTTCTTTTATTATGGTACAAAATTGAAGAAATTTTCTTTATTTTGGAACAAAATGGCAGAAATTCCCCATATTTTGGGGTAAAAGGCAGAAATTATTCTTATTTTGAGGTGAAATGCAGAAATTCCTCTTATTTAGAGGTAAAATGCAGAAATTCCCCTAATATTGGAAAAAAATGCAGAAATTCCCTTTATTTTGGGATAAAATGCAGAAATTTTCCATATTTTGAAGAAAAATTGCAGAAATTCTCATAATTTTCCGGCAAAAAGGCTGAAATTCTTCTTCTTTTGGGGCAAAAAGACAGAAAATCTCCTTTTTTTGGGTGCAAAATGTCAGAAATTCCCCTTATTTGGGGCTAAATTGCAGAAATTTCCTTTACTTTGGGGCAAAATTGCAGAAATTTCCTTTATTTTGGGGCAAAATTGTAGAAATTTCACTTATTTCAGGGAAAAAAGGCAAACATTTCTCTAATTTTGGGGCTAAAAGGCAGAAATTTCTTTAATTTTGGTACAAAATTGCAGAAATTTTTCTTATTTTGGGGCAAAAAGGCAGAAATTCCCCATATTTGGGGGAAAAGGAAGAAATTCCCCTTAATTTGAGGTAAAAAGGCTAAAATTCCCCTTATTTTGGTACAAAAAGGCAGAAATTCCCCTTATCGTGGGGCAAAAAGACAGAAATTCCGTTTATTTTTGGGGAAAAGGCAGAAATTGCACTTATTTTGAGTCAAAAAGGCGGAAAATCCCATTATTTTGGGGCAAAAGTAAAGAAATTTCCCTTTTTTATGGCAAAAACTATACATTCCCTTTATTTTCGGGCAAAAAAGCAGAAATTCCCCGTATTTTGGAGCAAAATTGCAGAGATTCCCCCAATTTTGGGGCAAAAAGGCAGAAATTCCCCTTATATTGGGGTAAAACTGCAGAAATTTCACTTATTTCGCGGCAAAATGGCAGAAATTCCCCTTATTTTCGGCGAAAAAAGCAGAAAATCCTCAATTTTGAAGCAGAATTGGAGAAATTCACCTAATTTTGGGGTAAAACATGCAGTAATTTTCTTTATTTTGGGGCAAAAAGGCAGAAATTCCCCTTATTTTGGGGCAAAAGGCAGAAATTCCCCTTATTTTAGGGCAAAATTGCAGAAATTTCCCTTATTTTGGGGCAAAAACCAGAAGTTCCCCTTATTTTGGGGCAAAATTGCAGAAATTTCCTTTATTATAGGGAAAAATGGCAGAAATTTCCCTTATTTTGAGGTAAAATGCTGAAATTCCCCATATTTTGTTGCAAAAGGAAGAAATTCCCCTTATTTTGGGAGCAAAAAGGCACAAATTTGCCTTATTTTCAGGCAAAATTGCAGAAATTTCATTTATTTCAGGGTAAAAAGTCACAAATTCCCCTTATTTTGGGGCAAAAAGGAGAAATTTCTTTTATTATGGTACAAAATTGAAGAAATTTTCTTTACTTTGGAACAAAAAGGCAGAAATTCCCCATATTTTGGGGTAAAAGGCAGAAATTCTACTTATTTTGAGGTAAAATGCAGAAATTCCCCTTATTTAGAGGTAAAATGCAGAAATTTCCCTAATATTGTGGAAAAATGCAGAAATTCCCTTTATTTTGGGGCTAAAAGGCAGAAATTCCCCGTATTTTGAAGCAGAATTGCAGAAATTCTCATAATTTTCAGGCAAAAAGTTAGAAATTCTCCATATTTTGGGGCAAAAAGAGAGAAAATCCCCTTTTTTCGGGAGCAAAAATTCAGAAAATCCCCTTACTTTAGGGCAAAATTGCAAAAATTTCCTTTACATTGGGGCAAAATTGCAGAAATTTTCTTTATTTTGTGGCAGAATTGCAGAAATTTTATGTATTTCAGGGAAAAAAGGCAAAAATTTCTCTTATTTTGGGGCAAAAAGGCAGAAATTCCCCATATTTTGTGGCAAAAAGGCAGAAATTCCCCTTATTTTGGGGCAAAAAGCAGACATTTCCCTTTTTTCGGGGAAAAATTTTAGAAATTTCACTTATTTCAGGGCAAAATGTCAGAAATTCCCCTTATTTTGGGGCAAACAAACAGAAATTCCGTTTATTTTTGGGGAAAAGGCAGAAATTGCACTTATTTTGAGTCAAAAAAATGGAAAATTCTCTTATTTTAGAGCAAAAGTAAAGAAATTTCCCTTTTATATGGCAAAAAGGTATACATTCCCTTTATTTTCGGGCAAAAAGGCAGAAATTCCCTGTATTTTGGAGCAAAATTGCAGAAATTCCCCTAATTTTGGGGCAAAAACCAGAAGTTCCCCTTATTTTGGGGCAAAATTGCAGAAATTTCCTTTATTATAGGGAAAAATTGCAGAAATTTCACTTATTTTAGGGCAAAATTGCAGAAATTTCACTTATTTCAGAGAAAAAAAGCAAAAATTTTTCTTATTTTGGGGCAAAAATGCAGAAATTTCCCTTATTTTGGGGCAAAAGTAGAAGTTCCCCTTATTTTGGGATAAAATTGCAGAAATTTCAAATATTTCAGGGCAAAAAGGCAGAAATTCCCCTTATTTTGGGATAAAACTGCAGAAATTTCACTTATTTCGCGACAAAATGGCAGAAATTCCCCTTACTTTCGGCGAAAAATGTAGAAAATTTTCGTATTTGGGAGCAAAATTGCAGAAATTTACCTAATTTTGGGGTAAAACATGCAGTAATTTTCTTTATTTTGTGGCAAAAAGGCAGAAATTCCCCTTATTTTGGGGCAAAAGTCAGAAATTCCCCTTATTTTAGGGCAAAATTGCAGAAATTTCCCTTATTTGGGGGCAAAAAACAGAAATTCCCCTTATTTTGGGGCTAAAAGCAGAAATTTTTTTTATTATGGGGAAAAATTTCAGAAATTTCCCTTATTTTAGGGCAAAATTGCAGAAATTTCACTTATTTCAGAAAAAAAGCAAAAAGTTTTCTTATTTTGGGGCAAAAAGGAAGAAATTCCCCATATTTTGGTGCAAAAAGGCTGAAATTCTTATTTGGAGGTAAAATGCTGAAATTTCCCTTATTTTGGGGCAAAAGGCAGAAATTCTTCTTATTTTGGGGCAAAAAGGCACAAATTTCCATTATTTTCGGGAAAAATTGCAGAATTTCATTTATTTCAGAGCAAAAAGTCAGAAATTCCCCTTATTTTGGGGCAAAAAGCAGAAATTTCTTTTATTATGTTACAAAATTGAATAAATTTTCCTTCTTTTGGAACAAAAAGGCAGAAATTCCCCATATTTTGGGGGCAAAAGGCAGAAATTATTCTTATTTTGAGGTAAAATGAAGAAATTCCCTTTATTTTGGGGCTAAAAGGCAGAAATTCCCCGTATTTTGAAGCAAAATTGCAGAAATTCTCAAAATTTTCGGGCAAAAAATCAGAAATTCTCCATATTTTGGGGCAAAAAGAGAGAAAATCCCCTTTTTTCGGGAGCAAAAATTCAGAAAATCCCCTTATTTTGGGGCAAAATTGCAGAAATTTCCTTTACATTGGGGCAAAATTGCAGAAATTTTCCTTATTTTGGGGCAAAAAACAGAAGTTCCCCTTATTTTGGGCAAAATTGCAAAAATTTCCTTTACATTGGGGAAAAATTGCAGAAATTTGACTTATTTTAGGGCAAAATTGAAGAAATTTCACTTATTTCAGAGAAAAAAAGCAAAAATTTTTTTTTATTTTGGAGCAAAAATGCAGAAATTTCCCTTATTTTGAGGTAAAATGCTGAAATTCCCTATATTTTGGGGCAAAAGGCAGAAATTCCCCTTATTTTGGGGCAAAAAGACACAAATTTCCCTTATTTTCGGGCAAAATTGCAGAAATTTCATTTATTTCAGGGTAAAAAGTCAGAAATTCCCCTAAATTTAGTGCAAAAAGGAGAAATTTCTTTTATTATGGTACAATATTGAAGAAATTTTCTTTATTTTGGAACAAAAAAGCAGAAATTCCTTATATTTTGGGGTAAAAGGCAGAAATTCTTCTTATTTTGAGGTAAAATGCAGAAATTCCCCTTATTTAAAGGTAAAATGCAGAAATTCCCCTAATATTGGTGAAAAATGCAGAAATTCCCCTTATTTTGGGGCTAAAAGGCAGAAATTTTCCGTATTTTGAAGAAAAATTGCAGAAATTCTCATAATTTTCCGGCAAAAAGGCTGAAATTCTCCTTCTTTTGGGGCAAAAAGACAGAAAATCTCCTTTTTTGGGTGCAAAAAGTCAGAAATTCCCCTTATTTGGGGCAAAATTGCAGAAATTTCCTTTACTTTGGGGGAAAATTGCAGAAATTTCCCTTATTTTTGGGCAAAATTGCAGAAATTTCACTTATTTCAGGGAAAAAAGGCAGAAATTTCTCTAATTTTGGGGCAAAAAGGCAGAAATTTCTTTTATTTTGGT
Source organism: Micromys minutus (assembly GCF_963924665.1). Classification (NCBI taxonomy): domain Eukaryota; kingdom Metazoa; phylum Chordata; class Mammalia; order Rodentia; family Muridae; genus Micromys; species Micromys minutus. The sequence goes on along the minus strand of NW_027667133.1, from coordinate 1,538,241 downwards.
ACAAAATTGCAGAAATTTTTCTTATTTTGGGGCAAAAAGGCAGAAATTCCCCATATTTGGGGGAAAAGGAAGAAATTCCCTTTATTTTGAGGTAAAAAGGCTAAAATTCCCCTTAATTTTGTCCAAAAAGGCAGAAATTCCCCTTATTGTGGGGCAAAAAGACAGAAATTCCGTTTATTTTTGGGGAAAAATCAGAAATTGCACTTATTTTGAGTCAAAAAGGCGGAAAATCCCCTTATTTTGGGGCAAAAGTAAAGAAATTTCCCTTTTTTATGGCAAAAAGTATACATTCCCTTTATTATCGGGCAAAAAGGAAGAAATTCCTCATATTTTGGAGCAAAATTGCAGAAATTCCCCTAATTTTGGGGCAAAAAGGCAGAAATTCCTCTTATTTTGGGGTAAAATGCAGAAATTTCACTTATTTTGCGGTAAAATGGCAGAAATTCCCCTTATTTTCGGCGAAAAAGGCAGAAAATTTTCAATTTTGGAGCAAAATTGCAGAAATTCACCTAATTTTGGAATAAAACATGCAGTAATTTTCTTTATTTTGTGGCAAAATGCAGAAATTCCCCTTATTTTGGGGCAAAAGGCAGAAATTCCCCTTATTTTATGGCAAAATTGCAGAAATTTCCCTTATTTCGAGGCAAAAACCAGAAGTTCCCCTTTTTTTGGGGCAAAATTGCAGAAAATTCCTTTATTATAGGGAAAAATTGCCGAAATTTCCCTTATTTTAGGACAAAATTGCAGAAATTTCACTTATTTCAGAGAAAAAAAGCAAAAAATTTTTCTTATTTTGGGGCAAAAATGCAGAAATTTCCCTTATTTTGGGGCAAAAAGGCAGAAATTCCCCTTATTTTGGGATAAAATTGCAGAAATTTCACATATTTCAAGGCAAAAAGGCAGAAATTCCCCTTATTTTGGAATAAAATTGCAGAAATTTCCCTTTTTGGGGGCAAAAAGGCAGAAATTCCCCTTATTTTGGGATAAAACTGCAGAAATTTCACTTATTTCGCGACAAAATGGCAGAAATTCCCCTTATTTTCGGCGAAAAATGCAGAAAATTTTCGTATTTTGGAGCAAAATTGCAGAAATTCACCTAATTTTGGGGTAAAACATGAAGTAATTTTATTTATTTTGTGGCAAAAAGGCAGAAATTCTCCTTATTTTGGGGCAAAAATCAGAAATTCCCCTTATTTTAGGGCAAAATTGCAGAAATTTCCCTTATTTGGGGGCAAAAAACAGAAATTCCCCTTATTTTGGGGCTAAATTGCAGAAATTTTCCTTATTATGGGGGAAAATTTCAGAAATTTTCCTTATTTTAGGGCAAAATTGCAGAAATTTCATTTATTTCAGAAAAAAAGCAAAAAGTTTTCTTATTTTAGGGCAAAAAGGCAGAAATTCCCCATATTTTGGTTCAAAAAGGCTGAAATTCTTATTTTGAGGTAAAATGCTGAAATTTCCCTTATTTTGGGGCAAAAGGCAGAATCTCTTCTTATTTTTGGGCAAAAAGGCACAAATTTCCATTATTTTCGGGAAAAATTGCAGAATTTCATTTATTTCAGGGCAAAAAGTCAGAAATTCCCCTTATTTTGGGGCAAAAAGCAGAAATTTCTTTTATTATGGTACAAAATTGAATAAATTTTCCTTCTTTTGGAACAAAAAGGCAAAAATTTCCCATATTTTGGGGCAAAAGGCAGAAATTATTCTTATTTTGAGGTAAAATGAAGAAATTCCCTTATTTTGGGGCTAAAAGGCAGAAATTCCCCGTATTTTGAAGCAAAATTGCAGAAATTCTCAAAATTTTCGGGCAAAAAGTCAGAAATTCTCCATATTTTGGGGCAAAAAAGAGAAAATCCCCTTTTTTCGGGAGCAAAAATAAAGAAAATCCCCTTATTTTGGGGCAAAATTGCAGAAATTTCCTTTACATTGAGGCTAAATTGCAGAAATTTTCCTTATTTTGGGGCAAAAAACAGAAGTTCCTCTTATTTTGGGCAAAATTGCAGAAATTTCCTTTATTATAGGGAAAAATTGCAGAAATTTCACTTATTTTAGGGCAAAATTGCAGAAATTTCACTTATTTCAGAGAAAAAAAGCAAAATTTTTTTTTATTTTGGGGCAAAAATGCAGAAATTTCCCTTATTTTGAGGTAAAATGCTGAAATTCCCCATATTTTGGGTCAAAAGAAAGAAATTCCCCTTATTTTGGGAGCAAAAAGGCACAAATTTCCATAACTTTTGGGCAAAATTGCAGAAATTTCATTTATTTCAGGCTAAAAAGTCAGAAATTCCTATTATTTTGGGGCAAAAAGGAGAAATTTCTTTTATTATGGTGCAAAATTGAAGAAATTTTCTTTATTTTGGAACAAAAAGGCAGAAATTCCCCATATTTTGGGGTAAAAGGCAGAAATCCTTCTTATTTCGAGGTAAAATGCAGAAATTCCCCTTATTTAGAGGAAAAATGCAGAAATTCCCCTAATATTAGGGAAAATGCAGAAATTCCCTTTATTTTGGGGCTAAAAGGCAGAAATTTTCCGTATTTTGAAGAAAAATTGAAGAAATTCTCATAATTTTCCGGCAAAAAGGCTGAAATTCTCCTTCTTTTGGGGCAAAAAAACAGAAAATCTCCTTTTTTTGTGTGCAAAAAGTCAGAAATTCCTCTTATTTGGGGCAAAATTGCAGAAATTTCCTTTAGTTTGCCTCAAAATTGCAGAAATTTCCCTTATTTTGGGGCAAAATTGCAGAAATTTTACTTATTTCAGGGAAAAAAGGCAGACATTTCTCTAATTTTGGTGCAAAAAGGCAGAAATTCACCTTATTTTGGGGCAAAAAGACAGAAATCCGTTTACTTTAGGGGAAAAGTCAGAAATTGCACTTACTTTGAGTCAAAAAGGTGGAAAATCCACTTATTTTGGGGCAAAAGTAAATAAATTTTTCTTTTTTATGGCAAAAAGTATACATTCCCTTTATTTTCGGGCAAAAAGGCAGAAATTCCCCTAATTTTGGGGCAAAAAGGCAGAAATTCCCCTTATTTTGGGGTAAAACTGCAGAAATTTCACTTATTTCGTGGCAAAATGGCAGAAATTCCCCTTATTTTAGGGCAAAATTGCAGAAATTTTACATATTTAAGAGAAAAAAAGCAAAAATTTTTCTTATTTTGGGGCAAAAATGCAGATATTTCCCTTATTTTTGGGCAAAAAGGCAGAAATTCCCCTAATTTGGGGGTAAAACTGCAGAAATTTCACTTATTTCGCGACAAAATGGCAGAAATTCCCCTTATTTTCGGCGAAAAATGCAGAAAATTTTTGTATTTTGGAGCAAAATTGCAGAAATTCACGTAATTTAGGGGTAAAATATGCAGTAATTTTCTTTATTTTGTGGCAAAAAAACAGAAATTCCCCTTATTTTGGGGCAAAAGTCAGAAATTCCCCTTATTTTAGGGCAAAATTGCAGAAATTTCCCTTATTTGGGGGCAAAAAACAGAAATTCCCCTTATTTTGAGGCCAAATTGCAGAAATTTCCCTTATTTGGGGAAAAATTTAAGAAATTTCCCTTATTTTAGGGCAAAATTGCAGAAATTTCACTTATTTCAGAAAAAAAAGCAAAAAGTTTTCTTATTTTGAGGCAAAAAGGCAGAAATTCCCCATATTTTGGTGCAAAAAGGCTGAAATTCTTCTTATTTTGAGGTAAAATGCTGAAATTTCCCCTATTTTGGGGCAAAAGGCAGAAATTCTTCTTATTTTTGGGCAAAAAAGCACAAATTTCCATTATTTTCGGGAAAAATTGCAGATTTTCATTTATTTCAGAGCAATAAGTCAGAAATTCCCCTTATTTTGGGGCAAAAAGCAGAAATTTCTTTTATTATGGTACAAAATTGAAGAAATTTTCTTTCTTTTGGAACAAAAAGGCAGAAATTCCCCATATTTTGTGGCAAAAAGGCAGAAATTCCCCTTATTTTGGGGCAAAAAGCAGACATTTCCCTTTTTTCGGGGAAAAATTTTAGAAATTTCACTTATTTCAGGGCAAAATGTCAGAAATTCCCCTTATTTTGGGGCAAACAAACAGAAATTCCGTTTATTTTTGGGGAAAAGGCAGAAATTGCACTTATTTTGAGTCAAAAAAATGGAAAATTCTCTTATTTTAGAGCAAAAGTAAAGAAATTTCCCTTTTATATGGCAAAAAGGTATACATTCCCTTTATTTTCGGGCAAAAAGGCAGAAATTCCCTGTATTTTGGAGCAAAATTGCAGAAATTCCCCTAATTTTGGGGCAAAAACCAGAAGTTCCCCTTATTTTGGGGCAAAATTGCAGAAATTTCCTTTATTATAGGGAAAAATTGCAGAAATTTCACTTATTTTAGGGCAAAATTGCAGAAATTTCACTTATTTCAGAGAAAAAAAGCAAAAATTTTTCTTATTTTGGGGCAAAAATGCAGAAATTTCCCTTATTTTGGGGCAAAAGTAGAAGTTCCCCTTATTTTGGGATAAAATTGCAGAAATTTCAAATATTTCAGGGCAAAAAGGCAGAAATTCCCCTTATTTTGGGATAAAACTGCAGAAATTTCACTTATTTCGCGACAAAATGGCAGAAATTCCCCTTACTTTCGGCGAAAAATGCAGAAAATTTTCGTATTTGGGAGCAAAATTGCAGAAATTTACCTAATTTTGGGGTAAAACATGCAGTAATTTTCTTTATTTTGTGGCAAAAAGGCAGAAATTCCCCTTATTTTGGGGCAAAAGTCAGAAATTCCCCTTATTTTAGGGCAAAATTGCAGAAATTTCCCTTATTTGGGGGCAAAAAACAGAAATTCCCCTTATTTTGGGGCTAAAAGCAGAAATTTTTTTTATTATGGGGAAAAATTTCAGAAATTTCCCTTATTTTAGGGCAAAATTGCAGAAATTTCACTTATTTCAGAAAAAAAGCAAAAAGTTTTATTATTTTGGGGCAAAAAGGCAGAAATTCCCCATATTTTGGTGCAAAAAGGCTGAAATTCTTATTTGGAGGTAAAATGCTGAAATTTCCCTTATTTTGGGGCAAAAGGCAGAAATTCTTCTTATTTTGGGGCAAAAAGGCACAAATTTCCATTATTTTCGGGAAAAATTGCAGAATTTCATTTATTTCAGGGCAAAAAGTCAGAAATTCCCCTTATTTTGGGGCAAAAAGCAGAAATTTCTTTTATTATGGTACAAAATTGAATAAATTTTCCTTCTTTTGGAACAAAAAGGCAGAAATTCCCCATATTTTGGGGGCAAAAGGCAGAAATTATTCTTATTTTGAGGTAAAATGAAGAAATTCCCTTTATTTTGGGGCTAAAAGGCAGAAATTCCCCGTATTTTGAAGCAAAATTGCAGAAATTCTCAAAATTTTCAGGCAAAAAATCAGAAATTCTCCATATTTTGGGGCAAAAAGAGAGAAAATCCCCTTTTTTCGGGAGCAAAAATTCAGAAAATCCCCTTATTTTGGGGCAAAATTGCAGAAATTTCCTTTACATTGGGGCAAAATTGCAGAAATTTTCCTTATTTTGGGGCAAAAAACAGAAGTTCCCCTTATTTTGGGCAAAATTGCAAAACTTTCCTTTACATTGGGGAAAAATTGCAGAAATTTGACTTATTTTAGGGCAAAATTGAAGAAATTTCACTTATTTCAGAGAAAAAAAGCAAAATTTTTTTTTATTTTGGGGCAAAAATGCAGAAATTTCCCTTATTTTGAGGTAAAATGCTGAAATTCCCTATATTTTGGGGCAAAAGGCAGAAATTCCCCTTATTTTGGGGCAAAAAGACACAAATTTCCCTTATTTTCGGGCAAAATTGCAGAAATTTCATTTATTTCAGGGTAAAAAGTCAGAAATTCCCCTAAATTTAGTGCAAAAAGGAGAAATTTCTTTTATTATGGTACAATATTGAAGAAATTTTCTTTATTTTGGAACAAAAAAGCAGAAATTCCTTATATTTTGGGGTAAAAGGCAGAAATTCTTCTTATTTAGGTAAAATGCAGAAATTCCCCTTATTTAAAGGTAAAATGCAGAAATTCCCCTAATATTGGTGAAAAATGCAGAAATTCCCCTTATTTTGGGGCTAAAAGGCAGAAATTTTCCGTATTTTGAAGAAAAATTGCAGAAATTCTCATAATTTTCCGGCAAAAAGGCTGAAATTCTCCTTCTTTTGGGGCAAAAAGACAGAAAATCTCCTTTTTTGGGTGCAAAAAGTCAGAAATTCCCCTTATTTGGGGCAAAATTGCAGAAATTTCCTTTACTTTGGGGGAAAATTGCAGAAATTTCCCTTATTTTTGGGCAAAATTGCAGAAATTTCACTTATTTCAGGGAAAAAAGGCAGAAATTTCTCTAATTTTGGGGCAAAAAGGCAGAAATTTCTTTTATTTTGGTACAAAATTGCAGAAATTTTTCTTATTTTGGGGCAAAAAGGCAGAAATTCCCCATATTTGGGGGAAAAGGAAGAAATTCCCTTTATTTTGAGGTAAAAAGGCTAAAATTCCCCTTAATTTTGTCCAAAAAGGCAGAAATTCCCCTTATTGTGGGGCAAAAAGACAGAAATTCCGTTTATTTTTGGGGAAAAATCAGAAATTGCACTTATTTTGAGTCAAAAAGGCGGAAAATCCCCTTATTTTGGGGCAAAAGTAAAGAAATTTCCCTTTTTTATGGCAAAAAGTATACATTCCCTTTATTATCGGGCAAAAAGGAAGAAATTCCTCATATTTTGGAGCAAAATTGCAGAAATTCCCCTAATTTTGGGGCAAAAAGGCAGAAATTCCTCTTATTTTGGGGTAAAATGCAGAAATTTCACTTATTTTGCGGTAAAATGGCAGAAATTCCCCTTATTTTCGGCGAAAAAGGCAGAAAATTTTCAATTTTGGAGCAAAATTGCAGAAATTCACCTAATTTTGGAATAAAACATGCAGTAATTTTCTTTATTTTGTGGCAAAATGCAGAAATTCCCCTTATTTTGGGGCAAAAGGCAGAAATTCCCCTTATTTTATGGCAAAATTGCAGAAATTTCCCTTATTTCGAGGCAAAAACCAGAAGTTCCCCTTTTTTTGGGGCAAAATTGCAGAAAATTCCTTTATTATAGGGAAAAATTGCAGAAATTTCCCTTATTTTAGGACAAAATTGCAGAAATTTCACTTATTTCAGAGAAAAAAAGCAAAAAATTTTTCTTATTTTGGGGCAAAAATGCAGAAATTTCCCTTATTTTGGGGCAAAAAGGCAGAAATTCCCCTTATTTTGGGATAAAATTGCAGAAATTTCACATATTTCAAGGCAAAAAGGCAGAAATTCCCCTTATTTTGGAATAAAATTGCAGAAATTTCCCTTTTTGGGGGCAAAAAGGCAGAAATTCCCCTTATTTTGGGATAAAACTGCAGAAATTTCACTTATTTCGCGACAAAATGGCAGAAATTCCCCTTATTTTCGGCGAAAAATGCAGAAAATTTTCGTATTTTGGAGCAAAATTGCAGAAATTCACCTAATTTTGGGGTAAAACATGAAGTAATTTTATTTATTTTGTGGCAAAAAGGCAGAAATTCTCCTTATTTTGGGGCAAAAATCAGAAATTCCCCTTATTTTAGGGCAAAATTGCAGAAATTTCCCTTATTTGGGGGCAAAAAACAGAAATTCTCCTTATTTTGGGGCTAAATTGCAGAAATTTTCCTTATTATGGGGGAAAATTTCAGAAATTTCCCTTATTTTAGGGCAAAATTGCAGAAATTTCATTTATTTCAGAAAAAAAGCAAAAAGTTTTCTTATTTTAGGGCAAAAAGGCAGAAATTCCCCATATTTTGGTTCAAAAAGGCTGAAATTCTTATTTTGAGGTAAAATGCTGAAATTTCCCTTATTTTGGGGCAAAAGGCAGAATCTCTTCTTATTTTTGGGCAAAAAGGCACAAATTTCCATTATTTTCGGGAAAAATTGCAGAATTTCATTTATTTCAGGGCAAAAAGTCAGAAATTCTCCTTATTTTGGGGCAAAAAGCAGAAATTTCTTTTATTATGGTACAAAATTGAATAAATTTTCCTTCTTTTGGAACAAAAAGGCAAAAATTTCCCATATTTTGGGGGAAAAGGCAGAAATTATTCTTATTTTGAGGTAAAATGAAGAAATTCCCTTATTTTGGGGCTAAAAGGCAGAAATTCCCCGTATTTTGAAGCAAAATTGCAGAAATTCTCAAAATTTTCGGGCAAAAAGTCAGAAATTCTCCATATTTTGGGGCAAAAAAGAGAAAATCCCCTTTTTTCGGGAGCAAAAATATAGAAAATCCCCTTATTTTGGGGCAAAATTGCAGAAATTTCCTTTACATTGAGGCTAAATTGCAGAAATTTTCCTTATTTTGGGGCAAAAATCAGAAGTTCCTCTTATTTTGGGCAAAATTGCAGAAATTTCCTTTATTATAGGGAAAAATTGCAGAAATTTCACTTATTTTAGGGCAAAATTGCAGAAATTTCACTTATTTCAGAGAAAAAAAGCAAAATTTTTTTTATTTTGGGGCAAAAATGCAGAAATTTCCCTTATTTTGAGGTAAAATGCTGAAATTCCCCATATTTTGGGTCAAAAGAAAGAAATTCCCCTTATTTTGGGAGCAAAAAGGCACAAATTTCCATAACTTTTGGGCAAAATTGCAGAAATTTCATTTATTTCAGGCTAAAAAGTCAGAAATTCCTATTATTTTGGGGCAAAAAGGAGAAATTTCTTTTATTATGGTGCAAAATTGAAGAAATTTTCTTTATTTTGGAACAAAAAGGCAGAAATTCCCCATATTTTGGGGTAAAAGGCAGAAATTCTTCTTATTTCGAGGTAAAATGCAGAAATTCCCCTTATTTAGAGGAAAAATGCAGAAATTCCCCTAATATTAGGGAAAATGCAGAAATTCCCTTTATTTTGGGGCTAAAAGGCAGAAATTTTCCGTATTTTGAAGAAAAATTGAAGAAATTCTCATAATTTTCCGGCAAAAAGGCTGAAATTCTCCTTCTTTTGGGGCAAAAAAACAGAAAATCTCCTTTTTTTGCGTGCAAAAAGTCAGAAATTCCTCTTATTTGGGGCAAAATTGCAGAAATTTCCTTTAGTTTGCCTCAAAATTGCAGAAATTTCCCTTATTTTGGGGCAAAATTGCAGAAATTTTACTTATTTCAGGGAAAAAAGGCAGACATTTCTCTAATTTTGGTGCAAAAAGGCAGAAATTCACCTTATTTTGGGGCAAAAAGACAGAAATCCGTTTACTTTAGGGGAAAAGTCAGAAATTGCACTTACTTTGAGTCAAAAAGGTGGAAAATCCACTTATTTTGGGGCAAAAGTAAATAAATTTTTCTTTTTTATGGCAAAAAGTATACATTCCCTTTATTTTCGGGCAAAAAGGCAGAAATTCCCCTAATTTTGGGGCAAAAAGGCAGAAATTCCCCTTATTTGGGGGTAAAACTGCAGAAATTTCACTTATTTCGTGGCAAAATGGCAGAAATTCCCCTTATTTTAGGGCAAAATTGCAGAAATTTTACATATTTAAGAGAAAAAAAGCAAAAATTTTTCTTATTTTGGGGCAAAAATGCAGATATTTCCCTTATTTTTGGGCAAAAAGGCAGAAATTCCCCTAATTTGGGGGTAAAACTGCAGAAATTTCACTTATTTCGCGACAAAATGGCAGAAATTCCCCTTATTTTCGGCGAAAAATGCAGAAAATTTTTGTATTTTGGAGCAAAATTGCAGAAATTCACGTAATTTAGGGGTAAAATATGCAGTAATTTTCTTTATTTTGTGGCAAAAAAACAGAAATTCCCCTTATTTTGGGGCAAAAGTCAGAAATTCCCCTTATTTTAGGGCAAAATTGCAGAAATTTCCCTTATTTGGGGGCAAAAAACAGAAATTCCCCTTATTTTGGGGCCAAATTGCAGAAATTTCCCTTATTTGGGGAAAAATTTCAGAAATTTCCCTTATTTTAGGGCAAAATTGCAGAAATTTCCTTTAGTTTGCCTCAAAATTGCAGAAATTTCCCTTATTTTGGGGCAAAATTGCAGAAATTTTACTTATTTCAGGGGAAAAAGGCAGACATTTCTCTAATTTTGGTGCAAAAAGGCAGAAATTCACCTTATTTTGGGGCAAAAAGACAGAAATCCGTTTACTTTAGGGGAAAAGTCAGAAATTGCACTTACTTTGAGTCAAAAAGGTGGAAAATCCACTTATTTTGGGGTAAAAGTAAATAAATTTTTCTTTTTTATGGCAAAAAGTATACATTCCCTTTATTTTCGGGCAAAAAGGCAGAAATTCCCCTAATTTTGGGGCAAAAAGGCAGAAATTCCCCTTATTTTGGGGTAAAACTGCAGAAATTTCACTTATTTCGTGGCAAAATGGCAGAAATTCCCCTTATTTTAGGGCAAAATTGCAGAAATTTTACATATTTAAGAGAAAAAAAGCAAAAATTTTTCTTATTTTGGGGCAAAAATGCAGATATTTCCCTTATTTTTGGGCAAAAAGGCAGAAATTCCCCTAATTTGGGGGTAAAACTGCAGACATTTCACTTATTTCGCGACAAAATGGCAGAAATTCCCCTTATTTTGGGCGAAAAATGCAGAAAATTTTTGTATTTTGGAGCAAAATTGCAGAAATTCACGTAATTTAGGGGTAAAATATGCAGTAATTTTCTTTATTTTGTGGCAAAAAAACAGAAATTCCCTTTATTTTGGGGCAAAAGTCAGAAATTCCCCTTATTTTAGGGCAAAATTGCAGAAATTTCCCTTATTTGGGGGCAAAAAACAGAAATTCCCCTTATTTTGGGGCCAAATTGCAGAAATTTCCCTTATTTGGGGAAAAATTTCAGAAATTTCCCTTATTTTAGGGCAAAATTGCAGAAATTTCACTTATTTCAGAAAAAAAAGCAAAAAGTTTTCTTATTTTGAGGCAAAAAGGCAGAAATTCCCCATATTTTGGTGCAAAAAGGCTGAAATTCTTCTTATTTTGAGGTAAAATGCTGAAATTTCCCCTATTTTGGGGCAAAAGGCAGAAATTCTTTTTATTTTTGGGCAAAAAAGCACAAATTTCCATTATTTTCGGGAAAAATTGCAGATTTTCATTTATTTCAGAGCAATAAGTCAGAAATTCCCCTTATTTTGGGGCAAAAAGCAGAAATTTCTTTTATTATGGTACAAAATTGAAGAAATTTTCTTTCTTTTGGAACAAAAAGGCAGAAATTCCCCATATTTTGTGGCAAAAAGGCAGAAATTCCCCTTATTTTGGGGCAAAAAGCAGACATTTCCCTTATTTCGGGGAAAAATTTTAGAAATTTCACTTATTTCAGGGCAAAATGTCAGAAATTCCCCTTATTTTGGGGCAAACAAACAGAAATTCCGTTTATTTTTGGGGAAAAGGCAGAAATTGCACTTATTTTGAGTCAAAAAAATGGAAAATTCTCTTATTTTAGAGCAAAAGTAAAGAAATTTCCCTTTTATATGGCAAAAAGGTATACATTCCCTTTATTTTCGGGCAAAAAGGCAGAAATTCCCTGTATTTTGGAGCAAAATTGCAGAAATTCCCCTAATTTTGGGGCAAAAACCAGAAGTTCCCCTTATTTTGGGGCAAAAATGCAGAAATTTCCTTTATTATAGGGAAAAATTGCAGAAATTTCACATATTTTAGGGCAAAATTGCAGAAATTTCACTTATTTCAGAGAAAAAAAGCAAAAATTTTTCTTATTTTGGGGCAAAAATGCAGAAATTTCCCTTATTTTGGGGCAAAAGTAGAAGTTCCCCTTATTTTGGGATAAAATTGCAGAAATTTCAAATATTTCAGGGCAAAAAGGCAGAAATTCCCCTTATTTTGGGATAAAACTGCAGAAATTTCACTTATTTCGCGACAAAATGGCAGAAATTCCCCTTACTTTCGGCGAAAAATGCAGAAAATTTTCGTATTTGGGAGCAAAATTGCAGAAATTTACCTAATTTTGGGGTAAAACATGCAGTAATTTTCTTTATTTTGTGGCAAAAAGGCAGAAATTCCCCTTATTTTGGGGCAAAAGTCAGAAATTCCCCTTATTTTAGGGCAAAATTGCAGAAATTTCCCTTATTTGGGGGCAAAAAACAGAAATTCCCCTTATTTTGGGGCTAAAAGCAGAAATTTTTTTTATTATGGGGAAAAATTTCAGAAATTTCCCTTATTTTAGGGCAAAATTGCAGAAATTTCACTTATTTCAGAAAAAAAGCAAAAAGTTTTATTATTTTGGGGCAAAAAGGCAGAAATTCCCCATATTTTGGTGCAAAAAGGCTGAAATTCTTATTTGGAGGTAAAATGCTGAAATTTCCCTTATTTTAGGGCAAAAGGCAGAAATTCTTCTTATTTTGGGGCAAAAAGGCACAAATTTCCATTATTTTCGGGAAAAATTGCAGAATTTCATTTATTTCAGGGCAAAAAGTCAGAAATTCCCCTTATTTTGGGGCAAAAAGCAGAAATTTCTTTTATTATGGTACAAAATTGAATAAATTTTCCTTCTTTTGGAACAAAAAGGCAGAAATTCCCCATATTTTGGGGGCAAAAGGCAGAAATTATTCTTATTTTGAGGTAAAATGAAGAAATTCCCTTTATTTTGGGGCTAAAAGGCAGAAATTCCCCGTATTTTGAAGCAAAATTGCAGAAATTCTCAAAATTTTCGGGCAAAAAATCAGAAATTCTCCATATTTTGGGGCAAAAAGAGAGAAAATCCCCTTTTTTCGGGAGCAAAAATTCAGAAAATCCCCTTATTTTGGGGCAAAATTGCAGAAATTTCCTTTACATTGGGGCAAAATTGCAGAAATTTTCCTTATTTTGGGGCAAAAAACAGAAGTTCCCCTTATTTTGGGCAAAATTGCAAAAATTTCCTTTACATTGGGGAAAAATTGCAGAAATTTGACTTATTTTAGGGCAAAATTGAAGAAATTTCACTTATTTCAGAGAAAAAAAGCAAAATTTTTTTTTATTTTGGGGCAAAAATGCAGAAATTTCCCTTATTTTGAGGTAAAATGCTGAAATTCCCTATATTTTGGGGCAAAAGGCAGAAATTCCCCTTATTTTGAGGCAAAAAGACACAAATTTCCCTTATTTTCGGGCAAAATTGCAGAAATTTCATTTATTTCAGGGTAAAAAGTCAGAAATTCCCCTAATTTTAGTGCAAAAAGGAGAAATTTCTTTTATTATGGTACAATATTGAAGAAATTTTCTTTATTTTGGAACAAAAAAGCAGAAATTCCTTATATTTTGGGGTAAAAGGCAGAAATTCTTCTTATTTTGAGGTAAAATGCAGAAATTCTTCTTATTTAAAGGTAAAATGCAGAAATTCCCCTAATATTGGTGAAAAATGCAGAAATTCCCCTTATTTTGGGGCTAAAAGGCAGAAATTTTCCGTATTTTGAAGAAAAATTGCAGAAATTCTCATAATTTTCCGGCAAAAAGGCTGAAATTCTCCTTCTTTTGGGGCAAAAAGACAGAAAATCTCCTTTTTTGGGTGCAAAAAGTCAGAAATTCCCCTTATTTGGGGCAAAATTGCAGAAATTTCCTTTACTTTGGGGGAAAATTGCAGAAATTTCCCTTATTTTTGGGCAAAATTGCAGAAATTTCACTTATTTCAGGGAAAAAAGGCAGAAATTTCTCTAATTTTGGGGCAAAAAGGCAGAAATTTCTTTTATTTTGGTACAAAATTGCAGAAATTTTTCTTATTTTGGGGCAAAAAGGCAGAAATTCCCCATATTTGGGGGAAAAGGAAGAAATTCCCTTTATTTTGAGGTAAAAAGGCTAAAATTCCCCTTAATTTTGTCCAAAAAGGCAGAAATTCCCCTTATTGTGGGGCAAAAAGACAGAAATTCCGTTTATTTTTGGGGAAAAATTAGAAATTGCACTTATTTTGAGTCAAAAAGGCAGAAAATCCCCTTATTTTGGGGCAAAAGTAAAGAAATTTCCCTTTTTTATGGCAAAAAGTATACATTCCCTTTATTATCGGGCAAAAAGGAAGAAATTCCTCATATTTTGGAGCAAAATTGCAGAAATTCCCCTAATTTTGGGGCAAAAAGGCAGAAATTCCTCTTATTTTGGGGTAAAATGCAGAAATTTCACTTATTTTGCGGTAAAATGGCAGAAATTCCCCTTATTTTCGGCGAAAAAGGCAGAAAATTTTCAATTTTGGAGCAAAATTGCAGAAATTCACCTAATTTTGGAATAAAACATGCAGTAATTTTCTTTATTTTGTGGCAAAATGCAGAAATTCCCCTTATTTTGGGGCAAAAGGCAGAAATTCCCCTTATTTTATGGCAAAATTGCAGAAATTTCCCTTATTTCGAGGCAAAAACCAGAAGTTCCCCTTTTTTTGGGGCAAAATTGCAGAAAATTCCTTTATTATAGGGAAAAATTGCAGAAATTTCCCTTATTTTAGGACAAAATTGCAGAAATTTCACTTATTTCAGAGAAAAAAAGCAAAAAATTTTTCTTATTTTGGGGCAAAAATGCAGAAATTTCCCTTATTTTGGGGCAAAAAGGCAGAAATTCCCCTTATTTTGGGATAAAATTGCAGAAATTTCACATATTTCAAGGCAAAAAGGCAGAAATTCCCCTTATTTTGGAATAAAATTGCAGAAATTTCCCTTTTTGGGGGCAAAAAGGCAGAAATTCACCTTATTTTGGGATAAAACTGCAGAAATTTCACTTATTTCGCGACAAAATGGCAGAAATTCCCCTTATTTTCGGCGAAAAATGCAGAAAATTTTCGTATTTTGGAGCAAAATTGCAGAAATTCACCTAATTTTGGGGTAAAACATGAAGTAATTTTATTTATTTTGTGGCAAAAAGGCAGAAATTCTCCTTATTTTGGGGCAAAAATCAGAAATTCCCCTTATTTTAGGGCAAAATTGCAGAAATTTCCCTTATTTGGGGGCAAAAAACAGAAATTCCCCTTATTTTGGGGCTAAATTGCAGAAATTTTCCTTATTATGGGGGAAAATTTCAGAAATTTCCCTTATTTTAGGGCAAAATTGCAGAAATTTCATTTATTTCAGAAAAAAAGCAAAAAGTTTTCTTATTTTAGGGCAAAAAGGCAGAAATTCCCCATATTTTGGTTCAAAAAGGCTGAAATTCTTATTTTGAGGTAAAATGCTGAAATTTCCCTTATTTTGGGGCAAAAGGCAGAATCTCTTCTTATTTTTGGGCAAAAAGGCACAAATTTCCATTATTTTCGGGAAAAATTGCAGAATTTCATTTATTTCAGGGCAAAAAGTCAGAAATTCCCCTTATTTTGGGGCAAAAAGCAGAAATTTCTTTTATTATGGTACAAAATTGAATAAATTTTCCTTCTTTTGGAACAAAAAGGCAAAAATTTCCCATATTTTGGGGCAAAAGGCAGAAATTATTCTTATTTTGAGGTAAAATGAAGAAATTCCCTTATTTTGGGGCTAAAAGGCAGAAATTCCCCGTATTTTGAAGCAAAATTGCAGAAATTCTCAAAATTTTCGGGCAAAAAGTCAGAAATTCTCCATATTTTGGGGCAAAAAAGAGAAAATCCCCTTTTTTCGGGAGCAAAAATATAGAAAATCCCCTTATTTTGGGGCAATATTGCAGAAATTTCCTTTACATTGAGGCTAAATTGCAGAAATTTTCCTTATTTTGGGGCAAAAAACAGAAGTTCCTCTTATTTTGGGCAAAATTGCAGAAATTTCCTTTATTATAGGGAAAAATTGCAGAAATTTCACTTATTTTAGGGCAAAATTGCAGAAATTTCACTTATTACAGAGAAAAAAAGCAAAAATTTTTTTTTATTTTGGGGCAAAAATGCAGAAATTTCCCTTATTTTGAGGTAAAATGCTTAAATTCCCCATATTTTCGGTCAAAAGAAAGAAATTCCCCTTATTTTGGGAGCAAAAAGGCACAAATTTCCATAACTTTTGAGCAAAATTGCAGAAATTTCATTTATTTTAGGCTAAAAAGTCAGAAATTCCTATTATTTTGGGGCAAAAAGAAGAAATTTCTTTTATTATGGTGCAAAATTGAAGAAATTTTCTTTATTTTGGAACAAAAAGGCAGAAATTCCCCATATTTTGGGGTAAAAGGAAGAAATTCTTCTTATTTCGAGGTAAAATGCAGAAATTCCCCTTATTTAGAGGAAAAATGCAGAAATTCCCCTAATATTGGGGAAAATGCAGAAATTCCCTTTATTTTGGGGCTAAAAGGCAGAAATTTTCCGTATTTTGAAGAAAAATTGAAGAAATTCTCATAATTTTCCGGCAAAAAGGCTGAAATTCTCCTTCTTTTGGGGCAAAAAAACAGAAAATCTCCTTTTTTTGCGTGCAAAAAGTCAGAAATTCCTCTTATTTGGGGCAAAATTGCAGAAATTTCCTTTAGTTTGCGGCAAAATTGCAGAAATTTCCCTTATTTTGGGGCAAAATTGCAGAAATTTTACTTATTTCAGGGAAAAAAGGCAGAAATTTCTCTAATTTTGGTGCAAAAAGGCAGAAATTCACCTTATTTTGGGGCAAAAAGACAGAAATCCGTTTACTTTAGGGGAAAAGTCAGAAATTGCACTTACTTTGAGTCAAAAAGGTGGAAAATCCACTTATTTTGGGGCAAAAGTAAATAAATTTTTCTTTTTTATGGCAAAAAGTATACATTCCCTTTATTTTGGGGCAAAAGGGCAGAAATTCCCTTTATTTTGGGGCAAAAGGCAGAAATTCCCTTTATTTTAGGGCAAAATTGCAGAAATTTCCCTTATTTTGGGGCAAAAACCAGAAGTTCCCCTTATTTTGGGACAAAATTGCATAAATTTCCTTTATTATAGGGAAAAATTGCAGAAATTTCACTTATTTTAGGGCAAAATTGCAGAAATTTCACTTATTTCAGAGAAAAAAAGCAAAAATTTTTCTTATTTTGGGGAAAAATGCAGAAATTTCCCTTATTTTGGGGCAAAAAGGCAGAAATTCCCCTTATTTTGGGATAAAATTGCAGAAATTTCACATATTTCAGGGCAAAAAGGCAGTAATTCCCCTTATTTTGGGATAAAATTGCAGAAATTTCCTTTTTTGGGGGCAAAAAGGCAGAAAATCCCCTTAATTTCGGGCAAAATGGCAGAAATTCCCCGTATTTTGGAGCAAAATTGCAGAAATTCCCCTAATATTGGGACAAAAATGCAGAAATTTCTTTTATTTGAAGCAAAAATGCAGAAGTTCCCTTTATTTTCTGGGAAAGAGAAAGAAATTCCCTGTATTTTGAAGCAAAATTGCAGAAACTCCCCTAATTTTGGGGCAAAAAGGCAGAAATATCCTTTATTGTGGGGCAAAAATACAGAAATTCCCCTTATTTTGGGGGTAAAATTGCATTAATTTCCTTTATTATGGGAAAAAATTGCAGAAATTTCCCTTATTTTAGGGCAAAATTGCAGAAATTTTACATATTTAAGAGAAAAAAAGCAAAAATTTTTCTTATTTTGGGGCAAAAATGCAGATATTTCCCTTATTTTTGGGCAAAAAGGCAGAAATTCCCCTAATTTGGGGGTAAAACTGCAGAAATTTCACTTATTTCGCGACAAAATGGCAGAAATTCCCCTTATTTTTGGCGAAAAATGCAGAAAATTTTTGTATTTTGGAGCAAAATTGCAGAAATTCACGTAATTTAGGGGTAAAATATGCAGTAATTTTCTTTATTTTGTGGCAAAAAGGCAGAAATTCCCCTTATTTTGGGGCAAAAGTCAGAAATTCCCCTTATTTTAGGGCAAAATTGCAGAAATTTCCCTTATTTCGGGGCAAAATACAGAAATTCCCCTTATTTTGGGGCCAAATTGCAGAAATTTCCCTTATTTGGGGAAAAATTTCAGAAATTTCCCTTATTTTAGGGCAAAATTGCAGAAATTTCACTTATTTCAGAAAAAAAAGCAAAAAGTTTTCTTATTTTGAGGCAAAAAGGCAGAAATTCCCCATATTTTGGTGCAAAAAGGCTGAAATTCTTCTTATTTTGAGGTAAAATGCTGAAATTTCCCCTATTTTGGGGCAAAAGGCAGAAATTCTTCTTATTTTTGGGCAAAAAGGCACAAATTTCCATTATTTTCGGGAAAAATTGCAGATTTTCATTTATTTCAGAGCAATAAGTCAGAAATTCCCCTTATTTTGGGGCAAAAAGCAGAAATTTCTTTTATTATGGTACAAAATTGAAGAAATTTTCTTTCTTTTGGAACAAAAAGGCAGAAATTCCCCATATTTTGGGGCAAAAGGCAGAAATTATTCTTATTTTGAGGTAAAATGCAGAAATTCCCTTTATTTTGGGGCTACAAGGCAGAAATTCCCCGTATTTTGAAGCAAAATTGCAAAAATTCTCATAATTTTCGGGCAAAAAGTCAGAAATTCTCCATATTTTGGGGCAAAAAGAGAGAGAAAATCCCCTTTTTTCGGAAGCAAAAATTCAGAAAATCCCCTTATTTTGGGGCAAAATTGCAGAAATTTCCTTTACATTGGGGCAAAATTGCAGAAATTTTCTTTATTTTGGGGCAAAATTGCAGAAATTTCATGTATTTCAGGGAAAAAAGGCAAAAATTTCTCTTATTTTGGGGCAAAAAGGCAGAAATTTATTTTATTTTGGTACAAAATTGCAGAAATTTTTCTTATTTTGGGACAAAAAGGCAGAAATTCTCCATATTTTGTGGCAAAAAGGCAGAAATTCCCCTTATTTTGGGGCAAAAAGCAGACATTTCCCATATTTTGGGGAAAAATTTTAGAAATTTCACTTATTTCAGGGCAAAAATTCAGAAATTCCCATTATTTTGGGGCAAATAAACAGAAATTCCGTTTATTTTTGGGGAAAAGGCAGAAATTGCACTTATTTTGAGTCAAAAAACGGAAAATCCCCTTATTTTGGGGCAAAAGTAAAGAAATTTTTCTTTTATATGCCAAAAAGATATAAATTCTCTTTATTTTCGGGCAAAAAGTCTGAAATTCCTTGTATTTTGAAGCAAAATTGCATAAATTCCCCTATTTTGGGGCAAAAGGCAGAAATTCCCCTTATTTTCAGCGAAAAAGGCAGAAAATCCTCAATTTTGGAGCAAAATTGCAGGAATTCACCTAAACTTGGGGTAAAACATGCAGTAATTTTCTTTATTTTGGGGCAAAAATGCAGAAATTCTGCTTACTTTGGGGCAAAAGGCAGAAATTTCCCTTATTTTAGGGCAAAATTGCAGAAATTTCCCTTATTTTGAGGCAAAAAAGAGAAATTCCCCATATTTTGGGGCAAAATTGCATTAATTTCCTTTATTTTGGGAAAAAATGCAGAAATTTCCCTTATTTTAGGGCAAAATTGCAGAAATTTCACTTATTTCAGAGAAAAAAAGCAAAAATTTTTCTTATTTTGGGGCAAAAATGCAGAAATTTCCTTTATTTTGGGGCAAAAAGGCAGAAATTCCTCTTATTTTGTGGTAAAACTGCAGAAATTTCACTATTTCACGGCAAAATGGCAGAAATTCCCCTTATTTTCGGCGAAAAAGGCAGAAAATCCTCGTATTTTGGAGCAAAATTGCAGAAATTCACCTAATTTTGGGGTAAAACATGCAGTAATTTTCTTTATTTTGTGGCAAAAATGCAGAAATTCCCCTTATTTTGTGGCAAAAGGCAGAAATTCCCCTTATTTTAGGGCAAAATTGCAGAAATTTCCCTTATTTGGGGGCAAAAAACAGAAATTCCCTTTATTTTGGGGCTAAATTGCAGAAATTTCCCTTATTATGGGAAAAATTGCAGAAATTTCCCTTATTTTAGGGCAAAATTGATGAAATTTCACATATTTCAGAGAAAAAAGCAAAAATTTTTCTTATTTTGGGGAAAAAGGCAGAAATTCCCTTTATTTTGGGGCAAAAAGGATAAATTTCTTTTATTATGGTACAAAATTGAAGAAATTTTCTTTATTTTGGAACAAAAAGACTGAAATTCCCCATATTTTGGGGTAAAAGGCAGAAATTCTTCTTATTTTGAGGTAAAATGCAGAAATTCCCCTTATTTAGAGGTAAAATGCAGAAATTCTCTCAATATTGGGGAAAAATGCAGAAATTCCCTTTATTTTGGGGCTAAAAAGCAGAAATTTTCCGTATTTTGAAGAAAAATTGCAGAAATTCTCATAATTTTCCGGCAAAAATGCTGAAATTCTCCTTCTTTTGGGGCAAAAAGACAGAAAATCTCTTTTTTTGGGTGCAAAAAGTCAGAAATTCCCCTTATTTGGGGCAAAATTGCAGAAATTTCCTTTACTTTGGGGCAAAATGGCAGAAATTTCCCTTATTTTGGGGCAAAATTGCAGAAATTTCACTTATTTCAGGGACAAAAGGCAGAAATTTCTCTAATTTTAGGGCAAAAAGGCAGAAATTTCTTTTATTTTGGTACAAAATTGCAGAAATTTTTCTTATTTTGGGGCAAAAAGGCAGAAATTCCCCATATTTGGGGGAAAAGGCAGAAATTCCCCTTATTTTGAGGTAAAAAGGCTGAAATTCCCCTTATTTTGGTCCAAAAAGGCAGAAATTCCCCTTTATTTTGGGGCAAAAAGACAGAAATCCCATTTATTTTTGGGGAAAAGGCAGAAATTGCACTTATTTTGAGTCAAAAAGACGGAAAATCCCCTTATTTTGTGGCAAAAGTAAAGAAATTTCCCTTTTTTATGGCAAAAACTATACATTCCCTTTATTTTCGGGCAAAAAGGCAGAAATTCCCTGTATTTTAGAGCAAAATTGCAGAAATTCCTCTAATTTTGGGGCAAAAAAGCAGAAATTCCCCTTATTTTGGGGTAAAACTGCAGAAATTTCACTTATTTCGCGGCAAAATGGCAGAAATTCCCCTTATTTTCAGCGAAAAAGGCAGAAAATTTTCAATTTTGGAACAAAATTGCAGAAATTCACCTTATTTTTGGGGTAAAACATGCAGTAATTTTCTTTATTTTGGGGCAAAAAGGCAGAAATTCCCATTATTTTGGGGCAAAAGGCAGAAATTCCTTTTATTTTAGGGCAAAATTGAAGAACTTTCCTTTATTTTGGGGCAAAAACCAGAAGTTCCCCTTATTTGGGGCAAAATTGCAGAAATTTCCTTTACTTTGGGGCAAAATGGCAGAAATTTCCCTTATTTTGGGGCAAAATTGCAGAAATTTCACTTATTTCAGGGACAAAAGGCAGAAATTTCTCTAATTTTAGGGCAAAAAGGCAGAAATTTCTTTTATTTTGGTACAAAATTGCAGAAATTTTTCTTATTTTGGGGCAAAAAGACAGAAATTCCCCATATTTGGGGGAAAAGGCAGAAATTCCCCTTATTTTGAGGTAAAAAGGCTGAAATTCCCCTTATTTTGGTCCAAAAAGGCAGAAATTTCCCTTATTTTGGGGTAAAATTGCAGAATTTCACTTATTTCAGGGTAATAAGTCAGAAATTTTCCTTATTTTGGGGCAAAAAATCAGAAATTCCCTTTGTTTTGGGGCAAAAACTAGAAGTTCCCCTTATTTTAGGGCAAAATTGCAGAAATTTCCTTTATTATAGGGAAAAATTGTAGAAATTTCACTTATTTCAGGGCAAAATTGCAGAAATTTCACTTATTTCAGAGAAAAAAAGCAAAATTTTTTTTATTTTGGGGCAAATATGCAGAAATTTCCCTTATTTTGAGGTAAAATGCTGAAATTCCCCATATTTTGGGGTAAAAGGCCGAAATTCCCCTTATTTTGGGGCAAAAAGGCACAAATTTCCCTTATTTTCGGGCAAAATTGCAGAAATTTTATTTATTTCAGGGTAAAAAGTCAGAAATTCCCCTTATTTTGGGGCAAAAAGGAGAAATTTCTTTTATTATGGTACAAAATTGAAGAAATTTTCTTTATTTTGGAACAAAAAGGCAGAAATTCTCCATATTTTGTGGTAAAAGCAGAAATTCTTCTTATTTTGAGGTAAAATGCAGAAATTCCCCTTATTTAGAGGTAAAATGCAGAAATTCCCCTAATATTGGGGAAAAATGCAGAAATTTCCTTTATTTTGGGCCTACAAGGCAGAAATTTTCCGCATTTTTAAGAAAAAATGCAGAAATTCTAATAATTTTCTGGCAAAAAAGCTGAAATTCTCCTTGTTTTGGGGCAAAAATACAGAAAATCTCCTTTTTTTGGGTGCAAAATTCATAAATTCCCCTTATTTGGGGCAAAATTGCATAAATTTTCTTTACTTTGGGGCAAAATTGCAGAAATTTCCCTTATT
Source organism: Micromys minutus (assembly GCF_963924665.1). NCBI lineage: Eukaryota > Metazoa > Chordata > Mammalia > Rodentia > Muridae > Micromys > Micromys minutus. Next base: position 1,516,064 of record NW_027667133.1, on the reverse strand, counting down.
TTGGTGCAAAATTGCAGAAATTTCACTTATTTCAGGGAAAAAAGGCAGAAATTTCTCTAATTTTGGGGCAAAAAGGCAGAAATTTCTTTTATTTTGGTACAAAATTGCAGAAATTTTTCTTATTTTGGGGCAAAAAGGCAGAAATTCCCCATATTTGGGGAAAAGGAAGAAATTCCCATTATTTTGAGGTAAAAAGGCTGAAATTCCCCTTATTTTGGTCCAAAAAGGCAGAAATTCCTTTTATATTGGGGCAAAAAGACAGAAATTCCCTTTATTTTGGGGGAAAAGGCAGAAATTGCACATATTTTGAGTCAAAAAGGCAGAAAATCCCCTTATTTTTGGGCAAAAGTAAAGAAATTTCCCTTTTTTATGGCAAAAAGTATACATTCCCTTTATTTTCGGGAAAAAAAGGCAGAAATTCCCCGTATTTTGGAGCAAATTTTCAGAAAATCCCCTAATTTTGGGGCAAAAAGGCAGAAATTCCCCTTATTTTGGGGTAAAACTGCAGAAATTTCACTTATTTCGCGGCAAAATGGCAGAAATTCCTTTTATTTTGGGGTAAAACATGCAGTAATTTTCTCTATTTTGGGGCAAAAAGGCAGAAATTCCCCTTATTTTGGGGCAAAAGGCAGAAATTCCCCGTATTTTTAAGCAAAATTGCAGATATCCCCCTAATATTAGGGCAAAAATGCAGAAATTCCTTTTATTTGAAGCAAAAAGGCAGAAGTTCCCCTTATTTTCTGGGAAAGAGGCAGAAATTCTTTGTATTTTGAAGCAAAATTGCAGAAACTTCCCTAATTTTGGGGCAAAAATGCAGAAATTTCCCATATTTTGGTACAAAATTGCAGAAATTTTTCTTTTTTTGTGCAAAAAGTTAGAAATTTCCCATATTTTGGGGCAAACATCCAAAAAATTCCCTTTCATTTTGAGGTAAAAAGACTGAAATTCCCCTTATTTGGGGGTAAAAATGCAGAAATTTCCCTTATTTTGGGGCAAAATTGCAGAAATTTCACTTATTTCAGGGTAATAAGTCAGAAATTTTCCTTATTTTGGGGCAAAAAAGACAGAAATTCCCTTTGTTTTGGGGGAAAAAGTCAGAAATTCCACTTATTTAGAGGCATAAAAGCAGAAATTCCCCTCATTTTAGAGCAAAAATGAAGAAATTTCCCTTTTTTATGGCAAAAAGGTATGCATTCTTATTATTTTCAAACAAAAAAGGCAGAAATTTCCCTTATTTTGAAGCAAAATTGCAGAAATTCCCCTAATTGTGGGGTAAAAAGGCAGACATTCTCTATATGTTGGGGCAAAAAGACAGAAATTCTTCTTATTTTATGGCAAAACTCAGAAATTTAACTTATTTTGGGGCAAAATTGCAGAAATTTCACTTATTTCAGAAAAAAAAGCAGAAATTTTCTTATTTTGGGGCCAAAAGACAGAAATTTCTTTTATTTTGTTACAAAATTGCAGAATTTTTTCTTATTTTGGGGCAAAAAGGCAGAAATTTCCCATATTTTGGGGCAAAAATGCAGAAATTTCTCTTATTTTGAGGTAAAAGGCTGAAATTCTTTTTATTTGGGGGCAAAAAGGCAGAAATTTCTCTTATTTTGGGGCAAAATTGCAGAAATTTCACTTATGTCAGGGTAATAAGTCAGGAATTTTCCTTATTTTGGGGCCAAAAAACAGATATTCCCTTTGTTTTGGGGGAAAAATACAGAAATTCCACTTATTTAGAGGCAAAAAGGCAGAAATTCCTAATATTTTGTGGCAAAAATGCAGAAATTCCCCTTATTTTGAGGTGAAAAGGCTGAAATTCCCTTTATTTGGGAGCAAAAAGGCAGAAATTTCCCTTATTTGGGGGCAAAATTGCAGAAATTTCACTTATTTTAGGGTAATAAGTCAGAAATTTTCCTTATTTTGGGGCAAAAAAGACAGACATTCTCTTTGTTTTGGGGGAAAAAGGAATTCCACTTATTTAGATGCAAAAAAGCAGAAATTCCCTTTATTTTGGAGCAAAAATGAAGAAATTTCCCTTTTTTATGGCAAAAAGCTATGCATTCTTCTTATTTTTGGGTAAAAAGGCAGAAATTCCCCATATTTTGGAGCAAAATTGCAGAAATTCTCCTATTTGTGGGGCAAAAAGGCAGAAATTTCCTAAATGTTGGGGCAAAAAGACAGAAATTCTCCTTATTTTGTGGCAAAACACAGAAATTCCACTTATTTCGGAGCAAAATTCCAGAAATTTCACTTATATTGGGGCAAAATTGCAGAAATTACACTTATTTTGGGGCAAAATTGCAGAAATTTCACTTATTTCAAAATAAAAGCAGAAATTTTCTTATTTTGGGGCAAAAAGGCAGAAATTTCTTTTATTTTGGTACAAAATTGCAGAAATTTTTCTTATTTTGGAGCAAAAAGGCAGAAATTTTCCATATTTTGGGGCAAAAATGCAGAAATTCCCCTTATTTTAGTAAAAAGGCTAAAATTCCTCTTAATTAGGGGCAAAAAGGCAGAAATTTCCTTATTTTGGGGCAACATTGCAAAAATTTCACTTATTTCAGTGAAAAAAGGCAGAAATTTTCCTTATTTTGGGGCAAAAAACAGAAATTCCCTTTGTTTTTGGGAAAAAAGACAGATATTCCACTTTTTTAGAAGTAAAAAAGCAGAAATACCTTTTATTTTGGAGCAAAAATAAAGAAATTTCTCTTTTTTATGGCAAAAGGTATACATTCCCCTTATTTTTAGGCTAAAAAGCAGAAATTCCCCGTATTTTGGAGCAAAATTGCAGAAATTCCCCTAATTGTAGGGCAAAAAGGCAGAAATTCCCTAAATGTTGGGGCAAAAAGACAGATATTCTCCTTATTTTGGGGCAAAACTCAGAAATTCCACTTATTTCAGAGCAAAATTCCAGAAATTTCACTTATATTGGGGCAAAATTGCAGAAATTACACTCATTTCAAAAAAAAAAGCAGAAATTTTCTTATTTTGGGGCAAAAAGGAAGAAATTTCATTTATTTTGGTACAAAATTGCCGAAATTTTTCTTATTTTGGAGCAAAAGGGCAGAAATTTTCCATATTTTGGGGCAAAAATGCAGAAATTCCCCTTATTTTGAGTAAAAAGGCTGAAATTCCCCTTAATTGGGGGCAAAAAGGCAGAAATTTCCTTATTTTGGTGCAAAATTGCAAAAATTTCACTTATTTCAGGGTAATCAGTCAGAAATTTTCCTTATTTTGGGGCAAAAAGCCAGAAATTCCCTTTGTTTTTGGGGAAAAAGACAGATATTCCACTTTTTTAGAGGCAAAAAAGGAGAAATTCCTTTTATTTTGGAGCAAAAATAAAGAAATTTCTCTTTTTTGTGGCAAAAGGTATACATTCCCCTTATTTTCAGGCTAAAAAGCAGAAATTCCCTGTATTTTGGAGCAAAATTGCAGAAATTCCCCTAATTGTGGGGCAAAAAGGCAGAAATTCCCTATATGTTAGGGCAAAAAAAAAAAGAAATTCTCCTTATTTTGGGGCAAAACTCAGAAATTCCACTTATTTTGGAGCAAAATTCAAGAAATTTCACTTATTTTGGGGCAAAATTGCAGAAATTTCACTTATTTTGGGGCAAAATTGCAGAAATTTCACTTATTTAAAAAAAAAGCAGAAATTTTCTTATTTTGGGGCAAAAAGGCAGAAATTTCTTTTATTTTGGTAAAAAATTGCAGAAATTTTTCTTATTTTGGAGCAAAAAGGCAGAAATTTCCCATATTTTGGGACAAAAATGCAGAAATTCCCCTTATTTTGAGGAAAAAGGCTGAAATTCCTTTTAATTGGGGGCAAAAAGTCAGAAATTTCCTTATTTTAAGGCAAAATTGCAAAAATTTTACTTATTTCAGGGTAATAAGTGAGAAATTTTTTTTTATTTTGGGGCAAAAAGACAGAAATTCGCTTTGTTTTTTGGGAAAAAGACAGAAATTCCACTTTTTTAGAGGCAAAAAAGCAGAATTTTTTTTATTTTGGAGCAAAAATGAAGAAATTTCCCTTTTTTGTGGCAAAAGGTATACATTCCCCTTATTTTCAGATTAAAAAGCAGAAATTCCCTGAATTTTGGAGCAAAATTGCAGAAATTCCCCTAATTGTGGGGCAAAAATGCAGAAATTCCCTAATGTTAGGGCAAAAAACAGAAATTCTCCTTATTTTTGGGCAAAACTCTGAAATTCCACTTATTTTGGAGCAAAATTTCAGAAATTTCCCTTATTTTGGGGCAAAACTCATAAATTCCACTTATTTTGGGGCAAAATTCAAGAAATTTCACTTATTTTGGTGCAAAATTGCAGAAATTTCACTTATTTTGCGGCAAAATTGGAGAAATTTCACTTATTTAAGAAAAAAAACAGAAATTTCTTATTTTGGGGCAAAAAGGCAGAAATTTCCCATATTTTGGTACAAAATTGCAGAAATTTTTCTTTTTTTGTGCAAAAAGTTAGAAATTTCCCATATTTTGGGGCAAACATCCAAAAATTCCTTTTCATTTTGAGGTAAAAAGGCTGAAATTCCCCTTATTTGGGGGTAAAAACGCAGAAATTTCTCTTACTTTGGGAAAATATTGCAGAAATTTCACTTATTTCAGGGTAATAAGTCAGAAATTTTCCTTATTTTGGGGCAAAAAAGACAGAAATTCCCCTTGTTTTGGGGGAAAAAGACAGAAATTCCACTTATTTAGAGGCATAAAAGCAGAAATTCCCCTCATTTTGGAGCAAAAATGAAGAAATTTCCCTTTTTTATGGCAAAAAGGTATGCATTCTTATTATTTTCGGACAAAAAGGCAGAAATTCCCCGTATTTCGGAGCAAAATTGCAGAAATTCCCCTAATTGTGGGGTAAAAAGGCAGAAATTCCCTATATGTTGGGGCAAAAAGACAGAAATTCTCCTTATTTTAGGGCAAAACTCAGAAATTTAACTTATTTTGGGGCAAAATTGCAAAAATTTCACTTATTTCAGAAAAAAAAGCAGAAATTTTCTTATTTTGGGGCCAAAAGTCAGAAATATCTTTTATTTTGTTACAAAATTGCAGAATTTTTTCTTATTTTGGGGCAAAAAGGCAGAAATTTCCCATATTTTGGGGCAAAAAAGCAGAAATATCTTTTATTTTGAGGTAAAAGGCTGAAATCCTTTTATTTGGGGGCAAAAAGGCAGAAATTTCTCTTATTTTGGGGCAAAATTGCAGAAATTTCACTTATGTCAGTGTAATAAGTCAGGAATTTTCCTTATTTTGGGGCCAAAAAACAGAAATTCCCTTTGTTTTGGGGGAAAAATTCAGAAATTCCACTTATTTAGAGGCAAAAAGGCAGAAATTCCTAATATTTTGTGGAAAAAATGCAGAAATTCTCCTTATTTTGAGGTTAAAAGGCTGAAATTTCCTTTATTTGGGAGCAAAAAGACAGAAATTTCCCTTATTTTGTGGCAAAATTGCAGAAATTTTACTTATTTCAGGGTAATAAGTCAGAAATTTTCCTTATTTTGGGGCAAAAAAGACAGAAATTCCCTTTGTTTTGGGGGGAAAAGGAATTCCACTTATTTAGATGCAAAAAAGCAGAAATTCCCTTTATTTTGGAGCAAAAATGAAGAAATTTCTCATTTTTATGGCAAAAAGCTATGCATTCTTCTTATTTTCGAGCAAAAAGGCAGAAATTCCCCATATTTTGGAGCAAAATTGCAGAAATGCCCCTAATTGTGGGGCAAAAAGACAGAAATTCTCCTTATTTTGGGGAAAAACGCAGAAATTCCACTTATTTCGGAGCAAAATTCCAGAAATTTCACTTATATTGGGGCAAAATTGCAGAAATTACACTTATTTTGGGGCAAAATTGCAGAAATTTCACTTATTTCAAAAAAAAGCAGAAATTTTCTTATTTTGGGGCAAAAAGGCAGAAATTTCTTTTATTTTGGTACAAAATTGCAGAAATTTTTCTTATTTTGGAGCAAAAAGGCAGAAATTTTACATATTTTGGGGCAAAAATGCAGAAATTCCCCTTATTTTCAATAAAAAGTCTGAAATTCACCTTAATTGGGGGCAAAATGTCAGAAATTTCCTTATTTTGGGGCAAAATTGCAAAAATTTCACTTATTTCAGGGTAATCAGTCAGAAATTTTCCTTATTTTGGGGCAAAAAGACAGAAATTCCCTTTGTTTTATGGGGAAAAAGACAGATATTCCACTTTTTTAGAGGCAAAAAAGCAGAAATTCCTTTTATTTTAGAGCAAAAATAAAGAAATTTCTCTTTTTTGTGGCAAAAGATATACATTTCCCTTATTTTCAGGCTAAAAAGCAGAAATTCCCCGTATTTTGGAGCAAAATTGCAGAAATTCCCCTAATTGTGGGGCAAAAAGGCAGAAATTCCCTATATGTTAGGGCAAAAAAAAAAAGAAATTCTCCTTATTTTGGGGCAAAACTCAGAAATTTCACTTATTTTGGGGCAAAATTCCAGAAATTTCCCTTATTTTGGGGCAAAATTGCAGAAATTTCACTTATTTTGAGACAAAATTGCAGAAATTTCACTTATTTCAGTTAAAAAATTCAGAACTTTTTTTTATTTTGGGGCAAAAAGGCAGAAATTCTTAATATTTTGTGGCAAAAAAGCAGAAATTCCCCTTATTTTGAGGTAAAAATGCTGAAATTCCCCTTATTTGGGGGCAAAAAAGCAGAAATTTCCCTTATTTTGGGGCAAAATTGCAGAAATTTCACTTATTTCAGGGTAATAAGTCAGAAATTTTCCTTATTTTGGGCAAAAAAGACAGAAATTCTCTTTGTTTTGGGGGAAAAATACAAAAATTTCACTTATTTAGAGTCAAAAAAGCAAAATTACCCCTTATTTTGGTTCAAAATTGCAGAAATTTCACTTACTTCAGTGTAATAAGTCAGAAATTTTCCTTATTTTGGGGCAAAAAAGACAGAAATTACCTTTGTTTTGGGGGAAAAAGACAGAAATTCCACTTATTTAGAGGCAAAAAAGCAGAATTCCCCTTATTTTGGAGCAAAAATGAAGAAATTTCCATTTTTATGGCAAAAAGCTATGCATTCTTCTTATTTTCAGGCAAAAAGGCAGAAATTCCCCATATTTTTGAGCAATATTGCAGAAATTCCCCTAATTGTGGGGCAAAAAGTCAGAAATTTCCTATATGTTGGGGCAAAAAGACAGAAATTCTCCTTATTTGGGGGCAAAACTCAGAAATTCCACTTATTTTGGAGCAAAATTCAAGAAATTTCACTTATTTTGTGGCAAAATTGCAGAAATTTCATTTATTCTGGGGCAAAATTGCAGAAATTTCACTTATTTCAGTGAAAAAATGTAGAAATTTTCTCTATTTTGGGGCAAAAACGCAGAAATTCCTAATATTTTCTGGCAAAATTGCAGAAATTCCCCTTATTTTGAGGTAAAAATGCTGAAATTCCCCTTATTTGGGGGCAAAAAAGCAGAAATTTCCCTTATTTTGGGGCAAAATTGCAGAAATTTCACTTACTTCAGGGTAATAAGTCAGAAATTTTCGTTATTTTGGGGCAAAAAAGACAGAAATTACCTTTGTTTTGGGGGAAAAAGAGAGAAATTCCACTTATTTAGAGGCAAAAAAGCAGAATTCCCCTTATTTTGGAGCAAAAATGAAGAAATTTCCATTTTTTATAACAAAAAGTTATGCATTCTTCTTATTTTCGGGCAAAAGGCAGAAATTCCCCGTATTTTGGAGCAAAATTGCAGAAATTCCCCTAATTGTGGGGCAAAAAGGCAGAAATTCCCTAAATTTTTGGGGCAAAAAGACAGAAATTCTCCTTATTTGGGGGCAAAACTCAGAAATTCCACTTATTTTGGGGCAAAATTACAGAGATTTCCCTTATTTTGGGGCAAAATTGCAGAAATTTCACTTATGGCATGGAAAAAAGGCAGAAATTTTCCTTATTTTGGGGCAAAAAGACAGAAATTCCTAATATTTTGTGGCAAAAATGCAGAAATTTCCCTTATTTTGAGGTAAAAGAGTGAAATTCCTCTTATTTGGGGGCAAAAAGGCACAAATTTCCTTTATTTTGGGACAAAATTGCAGAAATTTCACTTATTTCAGAAAAAAAAAAGCAGAAATTTTCTTATTTTGGGGCCAAAAGTCAGAAATTTCTTTTATTTTGTTACAAAATTGCAGAATTTTTTCTTATTTTGGGGCAAAAAGGCAGAAATTTCCCATATTTTGGTACAAAATTGCAGAAATTTTTTTTATTTTGGGAAAAAGTCAGAAATTTCCCATATTTTGGGGCAAACATGCAGAAATTCCCCTTCATTTTGAGGTAAAAAGGCTGAAATTCCCCTTATTTGAGGGTAAAAAGGCAGATATTTCCCTTATTTTGGGGCAAAATTGCAGAAATTTCACTTATTTCAGGGTAATAAGTCAGAAATTTTCCTTATTTTGGGGCAAAAAGACAGAAATTCCTAATATTTTGTGGCAAAAATGCAGAAATTTCTCTTTTTTTGAGGTAAAAGGGTAAAATTCCTCTTCTTTGGGGGCAAAAAGGCAGAAATTTCCCTTATTTTGGGACAAAATTGCAGAAATTTCACTTATTTCAGGGTAATAAGTCAGAAAATTTCCTTATTTTGGTGCAAAAAAGACAAAAATTTCCCTTGTTTTGGGGGAAAAAGACGGAAATTCCACATATTTAGAGGCCAAAAAGCAGAAATTCCTTTTATTTTGGAGCAAAATTACAGAAATTGCCCTTTTTATGGAAAAAGGTATGCATTCTTCTTATTTTCGGGCAAAAAGACAGAAATTCCCCGTATTTTGGAGCAAAATTGCAGAAATTAACCTAATGGTGGGGCAAAAATGCAGAAATTCCCTATATGTTGGGGCAAAAAGACAGAAATTCTCCTTATTATTGGGAAACTCAGAAATTCCACTCATTTTGGGGCAAAATTCCAGAAATTTCCCTCATTTTGGGGCAAAATTGCAGAAATTTCTCTTATTTTGGAATAAAATTGCAGAAATCTCACTTATTTCATAAAAAAAGCAGAAATTTTCTTATTTTGGAACAAACAGGCAGAAATTTCTTTTATTTTGTTACAAAATTGCAGAATTTTTTCTTATTTTGGGGCAAAAAGGCAGAAATTTCCCATATTTTGGGGCAAAAATGCAGAAATTTTTTTTTATTTTGAGTTAAAAGGCTGAAATTCCCCTTATTTAAAGGCAAAAAGGCAGAAATTTCTCTTATTTTGGGGCAAAATTGCAGAAATTTCACTTATGTCAGATTAATAAGTCAGAAATTTTCCTTATTTTGGGGCCAAAAAACAGAAATTCCCTTTGTTTTGGGGGAAAAAGACAGAAATTCCACTTATTTAGAAGCAAAAAGCAGAAATACCTAATATTTTGTGGCAAAAATGCAGAAATTCCCTTTATTTTGAGGTAAAAATCTGAAATTCCCCTTATTTGGAAGCAAAAAGGCAGAAATTTCCCTTATTTTGGGGAAAAATTGCAGAATTTTCACTTATTTCAGGGTAATAAGTCAGAAATTTTCCTTATTTTGGGGCAAAAAAGACAGAAATTCCCTTTGTTTTGGGGGGAAAAGACAGAAATTCCACTTATTTAGATGCAAAAAAGCAGAATTTCCCTTTATATTGGAGAAAAATTAAGAAATTTCCTTTTTTTTGGCAAAAAGCTATGCATTCTTCTTATTTTCAGGAAAAAAGGCAGAAATTCCCCATATTTTGGAGCAAAATTGCAGAAATTCTCCTAATTGTGGGGCAAAAAGGCAGAAATTCCCTAAATGTTGGGGCAAAAAGACAGAAATTCTCCTTATTTTGGGGCAAAACTCAGAAATTCCACTTATTTTGGAGTAAAATTCCAGAAATTTCACTTATATTGGGGCAAAATTGTAAAAATTAAACTTATTTTGGGGCAAAATTGCAGAAATTTCACTTATTTCAGGGTAATAAGTCAGAAAATTTCCTTATTTTGGTGCAAAAAAGACAGAAATTCCCCTTGTTTTGGGGGAAAAATACGGAAATTCCACATATTTAGAGGCCAAAAAGCAGAAATTCCCCTTATTTTGGAGCAAAATTACAGAAATTTTCCTTTTTTATGGAAAAAGGTATGCATTCTTCTTATTTTCGGGCAAAAAGGCAGAAATTCCCCGTATTTTGGAGCAAAATTGCAGAAATTAACCTAATTGTGGGGCAAAAAGGCAGAAATTCCCTATATGTTGGGGCAAAAAGACAGAAATTCTCCTTATTTTGGGGAAACTCAGAAATTCCACTCATTTTGGGGCAAAATTCCAGAAATTTCCCTCATTTTGGGACAAAATTGCAGAAATTTCACTTTTTTTGTGGCAAAATTAGAGAAATTTCACTTATTTCAGGGAAAAAAAGCAGAAATTTTCTTATTTTGGGGCAAAAAGGCAAAAATTTCCCATATTTTGGTACAAAATTGCAGAAATTTTTCTTATTTTGGGCAAAAAGGCAGAAATTGCCCATTATTTGGGGCAAACATGCAGAAATTCCCCTTCATTTTGATGTAAAAAGGTTAAAATTCCCCTTATTTGGGGGTAAAAAGGCAGATATTTCCCTTATTTTGGGGCAAAATTGCAGAAATTTCACTTATTTCAGGGTAATAAGTCAGAAATTTTCCTTATTTTGGGCAAAAAAGACAGAAATTCTCTTTGTTTGGGGGGAAAAATACATAAATTTCACTTATTTAGAGTCAAAAAAGCAAAAATTCCCCTTATTTTGGTTCAAAATTGCAGAAATTTCACTTACTTCAGTGTAATAAGTCAGAAATTTTCCTTATTTTGGGGCAAAAAAGACAGAAATTACCTTTGTTTTGGGGGAAAAAGACAGAAATTCCACTTATTTAGAGGCAAAAAAGCAGAATTCCCCTTATTTTGGAGCAAAAATGAAGAAATTTCCATTTTTATGGCAAAAAGCTATGCATTCTTCTTATTTTCAGGCAAAAAGGCAGAAATTCCCCATATTTTTGAGCAATATTGCAGAAATTCCCCTAATTGTGGGGCAAAAAGTCAGAAATTTCCTATATGTTGGGGTAAAAAGACAGAAATTCTCCTTATTTGGGGGCAAAACTCAGAAATTCCACTTATTTTGGAGCAAAATTCAAGAAATTTCACTTATTTTGTGGCAAAATTGCAGAAATTTCATTTATTCTGGGGCAAAATTGCAGAAATTTCACTTATTTCAGTGAAAAAATGTAGAAATTTTTTCTATTTTGGGGCAAAAACGCAGAAATTCCTAATATTTTCTGGCAAAATTGCAGAAATTCCCCTTATTTTGAGGTAAAAATGCTGAAATTCCCCTTATTTGGGGGCAAAAATGCAGAAATTTCCCTTATTTTGGGGCAAAATTGCAGAAATTTCACTTACTTCAGGGTAATAAGTCAGAAATTTTCGTTATTTTGGGGCAAAAAAGACAGAATTACCTTTGTTTTGGGGGAAAAAGAGAGAAATTCCACTTATTTAGAGGCAAAAAAGCAGAATTCCCCTTATTTTGGAGCAAAAATGAAGAAATTTCCATTTTTTATAACAAAAAGTTATGCATTCTTCTTATTTTCGGGCAAAAGGCAGAAATTCCCCGTATTTTGGAGCAAAATTGCAGAAATTCCCCTAATTGTGGGGCAAAAAGGCAGAAATTCCCTAAATTTTTGGGGCAAAAAGACAGAAATTCTCCTTATTTGGGGGCAAAACTCAGAAATTCCACTTATTTTGGGGCAAAATTACAGAGATTTCCCTTATTTTGGGGCAAAATTGCAGAAATTTCACTTATGGCATGGAAAAAAGGCAGAAATTTTCCTTATTTTGGGGCAAAAAGACAGAAATTCCTAATATTTTGTGGCAAAAATGCAGAAATTTCCCTTATTTTGAGGTAAAAGAGTGAAATTCCTCTTATTTGGGGGCAAAAAGGCAGAAATTTCCTTTATTTTGGGACAAAATTGCAGAAATTTCACTTATTTCAGAAAAAAAAAAGCAGAAATTTTCTTATTTTGGGGCCAAAAGTCAGAAATTTCTTTTATTTTGTTACAAAATTGCAGAATTTTTTCTTATTTTGGGGCAAAAAGGCAGAAATTTCCCATATTTTGGTACAAAATTGAAGAAATTTTTTTTATTTTGGGCAAAAAGTCAGAAATTTCCCATATTTTGGGGCAAACATGCAGAAATTCCCCTTCATTTTGAGGTAAAAAGGCTGAATTTCCCCTTATTTGAGGGTAAAAAGGCAGATATTTCCCTTATTTTGGGGCAAAATTGCAGAAATTTCACTTATTTCAGGGTAATAAGTCAGAAATTTTCCTTATTTTGGGGCAAAAAGACAGAAATTCCTAATATTTTGTGGCAAAAATGCAGAAATTTCTCTTTTTTTGAGGTAAAAGGGTAAAATTCCTCTTCTTTGGGGGCAAAAAGGCAGAAATTTCCCTTATTTTGGGACAAAATTGCAGAAATTTCACTTATTTCAGGGTAATAAGTCAGAAAATTTCCTTATTTTGGTGCAAAAAAGACAAAAATTCCCCTTGTTTTGGGGGAAAAAGACGGAAATTCCACATATTTAGAGGCCAAAAAGCAGAAATTCCTTTTATTTTGGAGCAAAATTACAGAAATTGCCCTTTTTATGGAAAAAGGTATGCATTCTTCTTATTTTCGGGCAAAAAGACAGAAATTCCCCGTATTTTGGAGCAAAATTGCAGAAATTAACCTAATGGTGGGGCAAAATGCAGAAATTCCCTATATGTTGGGGCAAAAAGACAGAAATTCTCCTTATTATTGGGAAACTCAGAAATTCCACTCATTTTGGGGCAAAATTCCAGAAATTTCCCTCATTTTGGGGCAAAATTGCAGAAATTTCTCTTATTTTGGAATAAAATTGCAGAAATCTCACTTATTTCATAAAAAAAGCAGAAATTTTCTTATTTTGGAACAAACAGGCAGAAATTTCTTTTATTTTGTTACAAAATTGCAGAATTTTTTCTTATTTTGGGGCAAAAAGGCAGAAATTTCCCATATTTTGGGGCAAAAATGCAGAAATTTTTTTTTATTTTGAGTTAAAAGGCTGAAATTCCCCTTATTTAAAGGCAAAAAGGCAGAAATTTCTCTTATTTTGGGGCAAAATTGCAGAAATTTCACTTATGTCAGATTAATAAGTCAGAAATTTTCCTTATTTTGGGGCCAAAAAACAGAAATTCCCTTTGTTTTGGGGGAAAAAGACAGAAATTCCACTTATTTAGAAGCAAAAAGCAGAAATACCTAATATTTTGTGGCAAAAATGCAGAAATTCCCTTTATTTTGAGGTAAAAATCTGAAATTTCCCTTATTTGGAAGCAAAAAGGCAGAAATTTCCCTTATTTTGGGGAAAAATTGCAGAATTTTCACTTATTTCAGGGTAATAAGTCAGAAATTTTCCTTATTTTGGGGCAAAAAAGACAGAAATTCCCTTTGTTTTGGGGGGAAAAGACAGAAATTCCACTTATTTAGATGCAAAAAAGCAGAATTTCCCTTTATATTGGAGAAAAATTAAGAAATTTCCTTTTTTTTGGCAAAAAGCTATGCATTCTTCTTATTTTCAGGAAAAAAGGCAGAAATTCCCCATATTTTGGAGCAAAATTGCAGAAATTCTCCTAATTGTGGGGCAAAAAGGCAGAAATTCCCTAAATGTTGGGGCAAAAAGACAGAAATTCTCCTTATTTTGGGGCAAAACTCCGAAATTCCACTTATTTTGGAGTAAAATTCCAGAAATTTCACTTATATTGGGGCAAAATTGTAAAAATTACACTTATTTTGGGGCAAAATTGCAGAAATTTCACTTATTTCAGGGTAATAAGTCAGAAAATTTCCTTATTTTGGTGCAAAAAAGACAGAAATTCCCCTTGTTTTGGGGGAAAAATACGGAAATTCCACATATTTAGAGGCCAAAAAGCAGAAATTCCCCTTATTTTGGAGCAAAATTACAGAAATTTTCCTTTTTTATGGAAAAAGGTATGCATTCTTCTTATTTTCGGGCAAAAAGGCAGAAATTCCCCATATTTTGGAGCAAAATTGCAGAAATTAACCTAATTGTGGGGCAAAAATGCAGAAATTCCCTATATGTTGGGGCAAAAATACAGAAATTCTCCTTATTTTGGGGAAACTCAGAAATTCCACTCATTTTGGGGCAAAATTCCAGAAATTTCCCTCATTTTGGGACAAAATTGCAGAAATTTCACTTTTTTTGTGGCAAAATTAGAGAAATTTCACTTATTTCAGGGAAAAAAAGCAGAAATTTTCTTATTTTGGGGCAAAAAGGCAGAAATTTCCCATATTTTGGTACAAAATTGCAGAAATTTTTCTTATTTTGGGCAAAAAGGCAGAAATTGCCCATTACTTGTGGCAAACATGCAGAAATTCCCCTTCATTTTGATGTAAAAAGGTTAAAATTCCCCTTATTTGAGGGTAAAAAGGCAGATATTTCCCTTATTTTGGGGCAAAATTGCAGAAATTTCACTTATTTCAGGGTAATAAGTCAGAAATTTTCCTTATTTTGGGGCAAAAAAGACAGAAATTTCCTTTGTTTTTGGGGAAAAAGACAGAAATTCCACTTATTTAGAGGCATAAAAGCAGAAATTCCCCTCATTTTGGAGCAAAAATGAAAAAATTTCCCTTTTTTATGGCAAAAAGGTATGCATTCTTATTATTTTCGGACAAAAAAGGCAGAAATTCCCCGTATATTGGAGCAAAATTGCAGAAATTCCCCTAATTGTGGGGCAAAAAGGTAGAAATTCCCTATATGTTGAGGCAAAAATAAAGAAATTCTCCTTATTTTAGGGCAAAACGCAGAAATTTAACTTATTTTGGGGCAAAATAGCAGAAATTTCACTTATTTCATAAAAAAAGCAGAAATTTTCTTATTTTGGAGCCAAAAGGCAGAAATTTCTTTTATTTTGTTACAAAATTGCAGATTTTTTTCTTATTTTGGGGCAAAAAAGCAGAAGTTTCCCATATTTTGGGGCAAAAATGCAGAATTTTTTTTTTTTATTTTGAGTTTAAAGGCTGAAATTCCCCTTATTTGGGGGCAAAAAGGCAGAAATTTCTCTTATTTTGGAATAAAATTGCAGAAATTTCACATATGTCAGGGTAATAAGTCAGAAATTTTCCTTATTTTGTGGCCAAAAAAAGAAATTCCCTTTGTTTTGGGGGAAAAATACAGAAATTCCAGTTATTTAGAGGCAAAAAAGCAGAAATTCCTAATATTTTGTGGCAAAAATGCAGAAATTCCCCTTATTTTGAAGTTAAAAGGCTGAAATTCCCTTTATTTGGGAGCAAAAAGGCAGAAATTTCCCTTATTTTGGGGCAAAATTGCAGAAATTTCACTTATTTCAGGGTTATAAGTAAGAAATTTTCCTTATTTGGGGCAAGAAAGACAGAAATTCCCTTTGTTTTGGGGGAAAAAGGAATTCCACTTATTTAGATGCAAAAAAGCAGAAATTCCCTTTATTTTGGAGCAAAAATGAAGAAATTTCCCTTTTTTATGGCAAAAAGCTATGCATTCTTCTTATTTTCAGGCAAAAAGGCAGAAATTCCCCATATTTTGGAGCAAAATTGCAGAAATTCCCCTAATTGTGGGGCAAAAAGGAAGAAATTTACTAAATTTTGGGGCAAAAAGACAGAAATTCTCCTTATTTTGGGGCAAAACTCAGAAATTCCACTTATTTCGGAGCAAAATTCCAGAAATTTCACTTATATTGGGGCAAAATTGCAGAAATTACACTTATTTTGGGGCAAAATTGCAGAAATTTCACTTATTTCAAAAAAAAAAGCAGAAATTTTTTTATTTTGGGGCAAAAAGGCAGAAATTTCTTTTATTTTGGTACAAAATTGCAGAAATTTTTCTTATTTTGGAGCAAAAAGGCAGAAATTTTCCATATTTTGGAACAAAAATGCAGAAATTCCCCTTATTTTGAGTAAAAAGGCTGAAATTCCCCTTAATTGGGGGCAAAAAGGCAGAAATTTTCTTATTTTGGGGCAAAATTGCAAAAATTTCACTTATTTCAGGGTAATCAGTCAGAAATTTTCCTTATTTTGGGGCAAAAAGACAGAAATTCCCTTTGTTTTTGGGGAAAAAGACAGATATTCCACTTTTTTAGAGGCAAAAAAGCAGAAATTCCTTTTATTTTGGAGCAAAAATAAAGAAATTTCTCTTTTTTGTGGCAAAAGGTATACATTCCCCTTATTTTCCGGCTAAAAAGCAGAAATTCCCCGTATTTTGGAGCAAAATTGCAGAAATTCCCCTAATTGTGGGGCAAAAAGGCAGAAATTCCCTATATGTTAGGGCAAAAAAAAAAGAAATTCTTTTTATTTTGGGGCAAAACTCAGAAATTCCACTTATTTTGGGGCAAAATTCCAGAAATTTCCCTTATTTTGGGGCAAAATTGCAGAAATTTCACTTACTTTGGGGCAAAATTGCAGAAATTTCACTTATTTCAGTGAAAAAAGGCAGAAATTTTCTTTATTTGGGGCAAAATGGCAGAAATTCCTAATATTTTGTGGAAAAAAATGCAGAAATTTCCCTTATTTTGAGGTAAAAATGCTGAAATTCCCCTTATTTGGAGCCAAAAAGCAGAAATTTCCCTTATTTTGGGGAAAAATTTTAGAAATTTCATTTATTTCAGGGCAAAAAGTCAGAAATTTCCCTTATTTTGGGGCAAACAAAAAGAAATTCCGATTATTTTTGGGGAAAAAGCAGAAATTGCACTTATTTTGAGTCAAAAAAACGGAAAATCTCCTTATTTTGAGGCAAAAGTAAAGAAATTTCACTTTTATATGGGAAAAAGGTATACATTTTCTTTATTTTCGGGCAAAAAGAAAGAAATTCCCTGTATTTTGGAGCAAAATTGCAGAAATTCCCCTAATTTTGGGGCAAAAAGGCAGAAATTTTTCTTATTTTAGGGCAAAATTGCAGAAATTTCCCTTATTTCGGGGCAAAAAACGGAAATTCCCCTTATTTTTGGGCTAAATTGCAGAAATTTCCCTTATTATGAAGAAAAATTGCAGAAATTTCCCTTATTTTAAGGCAAAATTGCAGAAATTTCACTTATTTCAGAAAAAAAGCAAAAAGTTTTTTTTATTTTGGGGCATAAAGGCAGAAATTCCCCATATTTTGGTGCAAAAAGGCTGAAATTCTTCTTTTTTGAGGTAAAATGCTGAAATTTCCCTTATTCTGGGGCAAAAGGCAGAAATTCTTCTTATTTTGAGGCAAAAAGGCACAAATTTCCCTTATTTCTGGAAAAAATTGCAGAATTTCATTTATTTCAGGGCAAAAAGTCAGAAATTCCCCTTATTTAGGGGCAAAAAGCAGAAATTTCTTTTATTATGGTACAAAATTGAAGAAATTTTCTTTATTTTGGAACAAAAAGGCAGAAATTCCCCATATTATGGGGCAAAAAGCAGACATTTCCCATATTTTGGGGAAAAATTTTAGAAATTTCACTTATTTCAGGGCAAAAAGTCAGAAATTCCTTTTATTTTTGGGCAAACAAACAGAAATTCCGTTTATTTTTAAGGAAAGGCAGAAATTGCACTTATTTTGAGTTAAAAAAACGGAAAATCCCCATATTTTGGTGCAAAAGTAAAGAAATTTCCCTTTTATATGGCAAAAAGGTATACATTCCCTTTATTTTCGGGCAAAAGGGAGAAATTCCCTGTATTTTGATGCAAAATTGCAGAAATTCCCCTAATTTTGGGGTAAAAAGGCAGAAATTCCCCTTATTTTGGGGTAAAACTGCAGAAATTTCACTTATTTCGCAGCAAAATGGCAGAAATTCCCCTTATTTTCAGCGAAAAAGGCAGAAAATCCTCAATTTTTGAGCAAAATTGCAGAAATTCACTTAATTTTGGGGTAAAACATGCAGTAATTTTCTTTATTTTGGGGCAAAAAAGCAGATATTCCGCTTATTTTGGATAAAAAGGCAGAAATTTCCCTTATTTTAGGGCAAAATTGCAGAAATTTCCCTTATTTTGAGGCAAAAAAGAGAAATTCCCCATATTTTAGGGCAAACTTGCATTAATTTCCTTTATTATGGGGAAAAAATGCAAAAATTTCCCTTATTTTAGGGCAAAATTGCAGAAATTTCACTTATTTCAAGAAAAAAAGCAAAAATTTTTTTTATTTTGGGGCAAAAATGCAGAAATGTCCCTTATTTTAGGGCAAAAAGGCAGGAATTCTTCTTATTTTGGGGTAAAACTGCAGAAATTTCACTTATTTTGCGGCAAAATGGCAAAAATTCCCCTTATTTTTGGCGAAAAAGGCAGAAAATTTTCGTATTTTGGAGCAAAATTGCAGAAATTCACCTAATTTTGGGGTAAAACATGCAGTAATTTTCTTTATTTGGTGGCAAAAATGCAGAAATTCATCTTATTTTGGGGCAAACGGCAGAAATTCCCCTTATGTTAGGGCAAAATTGCAGAAATTTGTTTTATTTGGGGGCAAAAAAAGAAATTCCCCTTATTTTGGGGCTAAATTGCAGAAATTTCCCTTATTATGGGGAAAAATTGGAGAAATTTTCTTTATTTTAGGGCAAAATTGCAGAAATTTCACTTATTTCAGAGAAAAAAGCAAAAATTTTTCTTATTTTGGGCAAAAAGGCAGAAATTCACCTTATTTTTGGGTAAAATTGCAGAAATTTCACATATTTCACGGCAAAAAGGCAGAAATTCCCCTTATTTTGAGGTAAAATGCTGAAATTCCTTATATTTTGGGGCAAAATACAGAAATTCCCTTTATTTTGGGGCAAAAAGGCACAAATTTCCCTTATTTTTTGGCAAAATTGCAGAAATTTCATTTATTTCAGGGTAAAAAGTCAGAAATTCCTCTCATTTTAGGTCAAATAGGAGAAATTTCTTTTATTATGGTACAAAATTGAAGAAATTTTCTTTATTTTGGAACAAAATGGCAGAAATTCCCCATATTTTGGGGTAAAAGGCAGAAATTCTTCTTATTTTGAGGTGAAATGCAGAAATTCCTCTTATTTAGAGGTAAAATGCAGAAATTCCCCTAATATTGGAAAAAAATGCAGAAATTCCCTTTATTTTGGGATAAAATGCAGAAATTTTCCGTATTTTGAAGAAAAATTGCAGAAATTCTCATAATTTTCCGGCAAAAAGGCTGAAATTCTTCTTCTTTTGGGGCAAAAAGACAGAAAATCTCCTTTTTTTGGGTGCAAAATGTCAGAAATTCCCCTTATTTGGGGCTAAATTGCAGAAATTTCCTTTACTTTGGGGCAAAATTGCAGAAATTTCCTTTATTTTGGGGGAAAATTGCAGAAATTTCACTTATTTCAGGGAAAAAAGGCAAACATTTCTCTAATTTTGGGGCTAAAAGGCAGAAATTTCTTTAATTTTGGTACAAAATTGCAGAAATTTTTCTTATTTTGGGGCAAAAAGGCAGAAATTCCCCATATTTGGGGGAAAAGGAAGAAATTCCCCTTAATTTGAGGTAAAAAGGCTAAAATTCCCCTTATTTTGGTACAAAAAGGCAGAAATTCCCCTTATCGTAGGGCAAAAAGACAGAAATTCCGTTTATTTTTGGGGAAAAGGCAGAAATTGCACTTATTTTGAGTCAAAAAGGCGGAAAATCCCATTATTTTGGGGCAAAAGTAAAGAAATTTCCCTTTTTTATGGCAAAAACTATACATTCCCTTTATTTTCGGGCAAAAAAGCAGAAATTCCCCGTATTTTGGAGCAAAATTGCAGAGATTCCCCCAATTTTGGGGCAAAAAGGCAGAAATTCCCCTTATATTGGGGTAAAACTGCAGAAATTTCACTTATTTCGCTGCAAAATGGCAGAAATTCCCCTTATTTTCGGCGAAAAAAGCAGAAAATCCTCAATTTTGAAGCAAAATTGGAGAAATTCACCTAATTTTGGGGTAAAACATGCAGTAATTTTCTTTATTTTGGGGCAAAAAGGCAGAAATTCCCCTTATTTTGGGGCAAAAGGCAGAAATTCCCCTTATTTTAGGGCAAAATTGCAGAAATTTCCCTTATTTTGGGGCAAAAACCAGAAGTTCCCCTTATTTTGGGGCAAAATTGCAGAAATTTCCTTTATTATAGGGAAAAATGGCAGAAATTTCCCTTATTTTGAGGTAAAATGCTGAAATTCCCCATATTTTGTTGCAAAAGGAAGAAATTCCCCTTATTTTGGGAGCAAAAAGGCACAAATTTGCCTTATTTTCAGGCAAAATTGCAGAAATTTCATTTATTTCAGGGTAAAAAGTCACAAATTCCCCTTATTTTGGGGCAAAAAGGAGAAATTTCTTTTATTATGGTACAAAATTGAAGAAATTTTCTTTATTTTGGAACAAAAAGGCAGAAATTCCCCATATTTTGGGGTAAAAGGCAGAAATTCTTCTTATTTTGAGGTAAAATGCAGAAATTCCCCTTATTTAGAGGTAATATGCAGAAATTTCCCTAATATTGTGGAAAAATGCAGAAATTCCCTTTATTTTGGGGCTAAAAGGCAGAAATTCCCCGTATTTTGAAGCAGAATTGCAGAAATTCTCATAATTTTCAGGCAAAAAGTTAGAAATTCTCCATATTTTGGGGCAAAAAGAGAGAAAATCCCCTTTTTTCGGGAGCAAAAATTCAGAAAATCCCCTTACTTTAGGGCAAAATTGCAAAAATTTCTTTTACATTGGGGCAAAATTGCAGAAATTTTCTTTATTTTGTGGCAGAATTGCAGAAATTTTATGTATTTCAGGGAAAAAAGGCAAAAATTTCTCTTATTTTGGGGCAAAAAGGCAGAAATTCCCCATATTTTGTGGCAAAAAGGCAGAAATTCCCCTTATTTTGGGGCAAAAAGCAGACATTTCCCTTATTTCGGGGAAAAATTTTAGAAATTTCACTTATTTCAGGGCAAAATGTCAGAAATTCCCCTTATTTTGGGGCAAACAAACAGAAATTCCGTTTATTTTTGGGGAAAAGGCAGAAATTGCACTTATTTTGAGTCAAAAAAATGGAAAATTCTCTTATTTTAGAGCAAAAGTAAAGAAATTTCCCTTTTATATGGCAAAAAGGTATACATTCCCTTTATTTTCAGGCAAAAAGGCAGAAATTCCCTGTATTTTGGAGCAAAATTGCAGAAATTCCCCTAATTTTGGGGCAAAAACCAGAAGTTCCCCTTACTTTGGGGCAAAATTGCAGAAATTTCCTTTATTATAGGGAAAAATTGCAGAAATTTCACTTATTTCAGAGAAAAAAAGCAAAAATTTTTCTTATTTTGGGGCAAAAATGCAGAAATTTCCCTTATTTTGGGGCAAAAGTAGAAGTTCCCCTTATTTTGGGATAAAATTGCAGAAATTTCAAATATTTCAGGGCAAAAAGGCAGAAATTCCCCTTTTTTTTGGATAAAACTGCAGAAATTTCACTTATTTCGCGACAAAATGGCAGAAATTCCCCTTACTTTCGGCGAAAAATGCAGAAAATTTTCGTATTTGGGAGCAAAATTGCAGAAATTTACCTAATTTTGGGGTAAAACATGCAGTAATTTTCTTTATTTTGTGGCAAAAAGGCAGAAATTCCCCTTATTTTGGGGCAAAAGTCAGAAATTCCCCTTATGTTAGGGCAAAATTGCAGAAATTTCCCTTATTTGGGGGCAAAAAACAGAAATTCCCCTTATTTTGGGGCTAAAAGCAGAAATTTTTTTTATTATGGGGAAAAATTTCAGAAATTTCCCTTATTTTAGGGCAAAATTGCAGAAATTTCACTTATTTCAGAAAAAAAGCAAAAAGTTTTCTTATTTTGGGGCAAAAAGGCAGAAATTCCCCATATTTTGGTGCAAAAAGGCTGAAATTCTTATTTGGAGGTAAAATGCTGAAATTTCCCTTATTTTGGGGCAAAAGGCAGAAATTCTTCTTATTTTGGGGCAAAAAGGCACAAATTTCCATTATTTTCAGGAAAAATTGCAGAATTTCATTTATTTCAGGGCAAAAAGTCAGAAATTCCCCTTATTTTGGGGCAAAAAGCAGAAATTTCTTTTATTATGGTACAAAATTGAATAAATTTTCCTTCTTTTGAAACAAAAAGGCAGAAATTCCCCATATTTTGGGGGCAAAAGGCAGAAATTATTCTTATTTTGAGGTAAAATGAAGAAATTCCCTTTATTTTGGGGCTAAAAGGCAGAAATTCCCCGTATTTTGAAGCAAAATTGCAGAAATTCTCAAAATTTTCGGGCAAAAAATCAGAAATTCTCCATATTTTGGGGCAAAAAGAGAGAAAATCCCCTTTTTTCGGGAGCAAAAATTCAGAAAATCCCCTTATTTTGGGGCAAAATTGCAGAAATTTCCTTTACATTGGGGCAAAATTGCAGAAATTTTCCTTATTTTGGAGCAAAATTGCAGAAATTTCACGTATTTCAGGGAAAAAAGGCAAAAATTTCTCTTATTTCGGGGCAAAAAGGCAGAATTTTTTTATTTTGGTACAAAATTGCAGAAATTTTTCTTATTTTAGGGCAAAAAGGCAGAAATTCCCTGTATTTTGTGGCATAAAGGCAGAAATTCCCCTTATTTTGGGGCAAAAACCAGACATTTCACTTATTTTGGGGAAAAATTTTAGAAATTTCACTTATTTCAGGGCAAAAAGTCAGAAATTTCCTTTATTTTGGGGCAAACAAACAGAAATTTTATTTATTTTTGGGGAAATGCAGAAATTGCACTTATTTTGAGTCAAAAAAAACGGAAAATCCACTTATTTTGGTGCAAAAGTAAAGAAATTTCCCTTCTATATTGCAAAAAGATATACATTCTCTTTATTTTCGGGCAAAAAGGCAGAAATTTTCTGTATTTTGGATCAAAATTGCAGAAATTCCCCTAATTTTGCGGCAAAAAGGCAGAAATTCCCCTTATTTTGGGGTAAAACTGCAGAAATTTCACTTATTTCGCAGCAAAATGGCAGAAATTCCCCTTATTTTCAGCGAAAAAGGCAGAAAATCCTCAATTTTGGAGCAAAATTGCAGAAATTCACCTAATTTTGGGGTAAAACATGCAGTAATTTTCTTTATTTTGGGGCAAAAAGGCAGATATTCCGCTTATTTTGGGGAAAAAGGCAGAAATTTCCCTTATTTTAGGGCAAAATTGCATAAATTTCCCTTATTTTGAGGCAAAAAACAGAAATTCCCTATATTTTGGGGCAAAATTGCATTAATTTCCTTTATTATGAAGAAAAAATGCAAAAATTTCCCCTTTTTTAGGGCAAAATTGCAGAAATTTCACTTATTTCAGAGAAAAAAAGCAAAATTTTTTTTTATTTTGGGGCAAAAATGCAGAAATTTCCCTTATTTTGGGGCAAAAAGGCAGAAATTCCTCTTATTTTGGGATAAAATTGCAGAAATTTCACGTATTTCAGGGAAAAAAGGCAGAAATTCCTTTTATTTTGTGGAAAAAAAGGCAGAAATTCCCCTTATTTTGAAATAAAATTGCAGAAATTTCTTTTATTTCGGGGCAAAAATGCAGAAAATCCCCTTAATTTCGGGCAAAAGGGAAGACATTCCCCGTATTTTGGAGCAAAATTGCATAAATTCCCCTATTATTGGAGCAAAAATGCAGAAATTTCTTTTATTTGAAGCAAAAAGGCAGAAGTTCTTCTTATTTTCTGGGAAACGAGGCAGAAATTCCCTGTATTTTGAAGCAAAATTGAAGAAACTCCCCTAATTTGGGGCAAAAAGCAGAAATTCCTTTTATTTTGGGGCAAAAATACAGAAATTCTCCTTATTTCGGGGCAAAAATTCAGAAATACCCCTTATTTTGGGACAAAATTGAAGAAATTTCCCTTATTTTGGGGCAAAATTGGAGAAATTTCTTTTATTTTGGTACAGAATTGCAGAATTTTTTCTTATTTTGTGGCACGAAGGCAGAAATTTTTTATATTTTGTGGCAAAAAGTCACAAATTTTTCTTATTTTCAGGCAAAATTGCAGAAATTTCATTTATTTCAGGACAAAAAGTCAGAAATTCCTTTTATTTTGGGGCAAAAAGAAGAAATTTCTTTTATTTTGGTACAAAATTGAAGAAATTTTTCTTATTTTGGAAGAAAAAGGCAGAAATTCCCCATATTTTGGGGCAAAAGGTAGAAATTCCCTTTATTTTGAGGTAAAAAGGCTGAAATTCCCCTTATTTTGTGGCAAAAAGGCAGAAATTCACCTAATTTTGGGGTAAAACATGCAGTAATTTTCTTTATTTTGTGGCAAAAAGGCAAAAATTCCCCTTATTTTGGGGCTAAAAACAGAAATTCTCCTTATTTTAGGGCAAAATTGCAGAAATTTCGCTTATCTGGGGGAAAAAACAGAAATTCCTTTTATTTTGGGGCTAAATTGCAGAAATTTCCCTTATTATGAAGAAAAATTGCAGAAATTTCCCTTATTTTAGGGCAAAATTGCAGAAATTTCACTTATTTCAGAAAAAAAAGCAAAAAGTTTCCTTATTTTGAGGCAAAAAGGCAGAAATTCCCCATATTTTTGTGCAAAAAGGCTGAAATTCTTCTTATTTTGAGGTAAAATGCTGAAATTTCCCTTATTTTGGGGCAAAAGGTAGAAATTCTTCTTATTTTGGGGCAAAAAGGCACAAATTTCCCTTATTTTCGAGCAAAATTGCAGAATTTCATTTATTTCAGGGCAAAAAGTCAGAAATTCCCCTTATTTTGGGGCAAAAAGCAGAAATTTCTTTTATTATGGTACAAAATTGAAGAAATTTTCCTTATTTTGGAACAAAAAGGCAGAAATTCACCATATTTTGGGGCAAAAGGCAGAAATTATTCCTATTTTGAGGTAAAATGCAGAATTTCCCTTTATTTTGGGGCTAAAAGGCAGAAATTCCCCGTATTTTGAAGCAAAATTGCAGAAATTCTCATAATTTTTGGGCAAAAAGTCAGAAATTCTCCATATTTTGGGGCAAAAAGAGAGAAAATCCCCTTTTTTCAAGAGCAAAAATTCAGAAAATCCCCTTATTTTGGGGCAAAATTGCAGAAATTTCCTTTACATTGGGGCAAAATTGCAGAAATTTTCCTTATTTTGGGGCAAAATTGCAGAAATTTCACGTATTTCAGGGAAAAAAGGCAAAAATTTCTCTTATTTTGGGGCAAAAAGGCAGAAATTTTTTTATTTTGGTACAAAATTGCAGAAATTTTTTTTATTTTAGGGCAAAAAGGCAGAAATTCCCCGTATTTTGTGGCATAAAGGGAGAAATTCCCCTTATATTGGGGCAAAAAGCAGACATTTCCCTTATTTTGGGGAAAAATTTTAGAAATTTCATTTATTTCAGGGCAAAAAGTCAGAAATTTCCCTTATTTTGGGGCAAACAAAAAGAAATTCCAATTATTTTTGGGGAAAAAGCAGAAATTGCACTTATTTTGAGTCAAAAAAATGGAAAATCTCCTTATTTTGAGGCAAAAGTAAAGAAATTTCACTTTTATATGGGAAAAAGGTATACATTTTCTTTATTTTCGGGCAAAAAGAAAGAAATTCCCTGTATTTTGGAGCAAAATTGCAGATATTCCCCTAATTTTGGGGCAAAAAGGCAGAAATTTTTCTTATTTTAGGGCAAAATTGCAGAAATTTCCCTTATTTCGGGGCAAAAAATGGAAATTCCCCTTATTTTTGGGCTAAATTGCAGAAATTTCCCTTATTATGAAGAAAAATTGCAGAAATTTCCCTTATTTTAAGGCAAAATTGCAGAAATTTCAATTATTTCAGAAAAAAAGCAAAAAGTTTTTTTTATTTTGGGGCATAAAGGCAGAAATTCCCCATATTTTGGTGCAAAAAGGCTGAAATTCTTCTTTTTTGAGGTAAAATGCTGAAATTTCCCTTATTCTGGGGCAAAAGGCAGAAATTCTTCTTATTTTGAGGCAAAAAGGCACAAATTTCCCTTATTTCTGGAAAAAATTGCAGAATTTCATTTATTTCAGGGCAAAAAGTCAGAAATTCCCCTTATTTAGGGGCAAAAAGCAGAAATTTCTTTTATTATGGTACAAAATTGAAGAAATTTTCTTTATTTTGGAACAAAAAGGCAGAAATTCCCCATATTATGGGGCAAAAAGCAGACATTTCCCATATTTTGGGGAAAAATTTTAGAAATTTCACTTATTTCAGGGCAAAAAGTCAGAAATTCCTTTTATTTTTGGGCAAACAAACAGAAATTCCGTTTATTTTTAAGGAAAAGGCAGAAATTGCACTTATTTTGAGTCAAAAAAACGGAAAATCCCCATATTTTGGTGCAAAAGTAAAGAAATTTCCCTTTTATATGGCAAAAAGGTATACATTCCCTTTATTTTCGGGCAAAAGGGAGAAATTCCCTGTATTTTGATGCAAAATTGCAGAAATTCCCCTAATTTTGGGGTAAAAAGGCAGAAATTCCCCTTATTTTGGGGTAAAACTGCAGAAATTTCACTTATTTCGCAGCAAAATGGCAGAAATTCCCCTTATTTTCAGCGAAAAAGGCAGAAAATCCTCAATTTTTGAGCAAAATTGCAGAAATTCACTTAATTTTGGGGTAAAACATGCAGTAATTTTCTTTATTTTGGGGCAAAAAAGCAGATATTCCGCTTATTTTGGAAAAAAAGGCAGAAATTTCCCTTATTTTAGGGCAAAATTGCAGAAATTTCCCTTATTTTGAGGCAAAAAAGAGAAATTCCCCATATTTTGGGGCAAACTTGCATTAATTTCCTTTATTATGGGGAAAAAATGCAAAAATTTCCCTTATTTTAGGGCAAAATTGCAGAAATTTCACTTATTTCAAGAAAAAAAGCAAAAATTTTTTTTATTTTGGGGCAAAAATGCAGAAATGTCCCTTATTTTAGGGCAAAAAGGCAGGAATTCTTCTTATTTTGGGGTAAAACTGCAGAAATTTCACTTATTTTGCGGCAAAATGGCAAAAATTCCCCTTATTTTCGGCGAAAAAGGCAGAAAATTTTCGTATTTTGGAGCAAAATTGCAGAAATTCACCTAATTTTGGGGTAAAACATGCAGTAATTTTCTTTATTTGGTGGCAAAAATGCAGAAATTCATCTTATTTTGGGGCAAAAGGCAGAAATTCCCCTTATGTTAGGGCAAAATTGCAGAAATTTGTTTTATTTGGGGGCAAAAAAAGAAATTCCCCTTATTTTGGGGCTAAATTGCAGAAATTTCCCTTATTATGGGGAAAAATTGGAGAAATTTTCTTTATTTTAGGGCAAAATTGCAGAAATTTCACTTATTTCAGAGAAAAAAGCAAAAATTTTTCTTATTTTGGGCAAAAAGGCAGAAATTCACCTTATTTTTGGGTAAAATTGCAGAAATTTCACATATTTCACGGCAAAAAGGCAGAAATTCCCCTTATTTTGAGGTAAAATGCTGAAATTCCTTATATTTTGGGGCAAAATACAGAAATTCCCTTTATTTTGGGGCAAAAAGGCACAAATTTCCCTTATTTTTTGGCAAAATTGCAGAAATTTCATTTATTTCAGGGTAAAAAGTCAGAAATTCCTCTTATTTTAGGTCAAATAGGAGAAATTTCTTTTATTATGGTACAAAATTGAAGAAATTTTCTTTATTTTGGAACAAAATGGCAGAAATTCCCCATATTTTGGGGTAAAAGGCAGAAATTCTTCTTATTTTGAGGTGAAATGCAGAAATTCCTCTTATTTAGAGGTAAAATGCAGAAATTCCCCTAATATTGGAAAAAAATGCAGAAATTCCCTTTATTTTGGGATAAAATGCAGAAATTTTCCGTATTTTGAAGAAAAATTGCAGAAATTCTCATAATTTTCCGGCAAAAAGGCTGAAATTCTTCTTCTTTTGGGGCAAAAAGACAGAAAATCTCCTTTTTTTGGGTGCAAAATATCAGAAATTCCCCTTATTTGGGGCTAAATTGCAGAAATTTCCTTTACTTTGGGGCAAAATTGCAGAAATTTCCTTTATTTTGGGGCAAAATTGCAGAAATTTCACTTATTTCAGGGAAAAAAGGCAAACATTTCTCTAATTTTGGGGCTAAAAGGCAGAAATTTCTTTAATTTTGGTACAAAATTGCAGAAATTTTTCTTATTTTGGGGCAAAAAGGCAGAAATTCCCCATATTTGGGGGAAAAGGAAGAAATTCCCCTTAATTTGAGGTAAAAAGGCTAAAATTCCCCTTATTTTGGTACAAAAAGGCAGAAATTCCCCTTATCGTGGGGCAAAAAGACAGAAATTCCGTTTATTTTTGGGGAAAAGGCAGAAATTGCACTTATTTTGAGTCAAAAAGGCGGAAAATCCCATTATTTTGGGGCAAAAGTAAAGAAATTTCCCTTTTTTATGGCAAAAACTATACATTCCCTTTATTTTCGGGCAAAAAAGCAGAAATTCCCCGTATTTTGGAGCAAAATTGCAGAGATTCCCCCAATTTTGGGGCAAAAAGGCAGAAATTCCCCTTATATTGGGGTAAAACTGCAGAAATTTCACTTATTTCGCTGCAAAATGGCAGAAATTCCCCTTATTTTCGGCGAAAAAAGCAGAAAATCCTCAATTTTGAAGCAAAATTGGAGAAATTCACCTAATTTTGGGGTAAAACATGCAGTAATTTTCTTTATTTTGGGGCAAAAAGGCAGAAATTCCCCTTATTTTGGGGCAAAAGGCAGAAATTCCCCTTATTTTAGGGCAAAATTGCAGAAATTTCCCTTATTTTGGGGCAAAAACCAGAAGTTCCCCTTATTTTGGGGCAAAATTGCAGAAATTTCCTTTATTATAGGGAAAAATGGCAGAAATTTCCCTTATTTTGAGGTAAAATGCTGAAATTCCCCATATTTTGTTGCAAAAGGAAGAAATTCCCCTTATTTTGGGAGCAAAAAGGCACAAATTTGCCTTATTTTCAGGCAAAATTGCAGAAATTTCATTTATTTCAGGGTAAAAAGTCACAAATTCCCCTTATTTTGGGGCAAAAAGGAGAAATTTCTTTTATTATGGTACAAAATTGAAGAAATTTTCTTTATTTTGGAACAAAAAGGCAGAAATTCCCCATATTTTGGGGTAAAAGGCAGAAATTCTTCTTATTTTGAGGTAAAATGCAGAAATTCCCCTTATTTAGAGGTAATATGCAGAAATTTCCCTAATATTGTGGAAAAATGCAGAAATTCCCTTTATTTTGGGGCTAAAAGGCAGAAATTCCCCGTATTTTGAAGCAGAATTGCAGAAATTCTCATAATTTTCAGGCAAAAAGTTAGAAATTCTCCATATTTTGGGGCAAAAAGAGAGAAAATCCCCTTTTTTCGGGAGCAAAAATTCAGAAAATCCCCTTACTTTAGGGCAAAATTGCAAAAATTTCTTTTACATTGGGGCAAAATTGCAGAAATTTTCTTTATTTTGTGGCAGAATTGCAGAAATTTTATGTATTTCAGGGAAAAAAGGCAAAAATTTCTCTTATTTTGGGGCAAAAAGGCAGAAATTCCCCATATTTTGTGGCAAAAAGGCAGAAATTCCCCTTATTTTGGGGCAAAAAGCAGACATTTCCCTTATTTCGGGGAAAAATTTTAGAAATTTCACTTATTTCAGGGCAAAATGTCAGAAATTCCCCTTATTTTGGGGCAAACAAACAGAAATTCCGTTTATTTTTGGGGAAAAGGCAGAAATTGCACTTATTTTGAGTCAAAAAAATGGAAAATTCTCTTATTTTAGAGCAAAAGTAAAGAAATTTCCCTTTTATATGGCAAAAAGGTATACATTCCCTTTATTTTCAGGCAAAAAGGCAGAAATTCCCTGTATTTTGGAGCAAAATTGCAGAAATTCCCCTAATTTTGGGGCAAAAACCAGAAGTTCCCCTTACTTTGGGGCAAAATTGCAGAAATTTCCTTTATTATAGGGAAAAATTGCAGAAATTTCACTTATTTTAGGGCAAAATTGCAGAAATTTCACTTATTTCAGAGAAAAAAAGCAAAAATTTTTCTTATTTTGGGGCAAAAATGCAGAAATTTCCCTTATTTTGGGGCAAAAGTAGAAGTTCCCCTTATTTTGGGATAAAATTGCAGAAATTTCAAATATTTCAGGGCAAAAAGGCAGAAATTCCCCTTTTTTTTTGGATAAAACTGCAGAAATTTCACTTATTTCGCGACAAAATGGCAGAAATTCCCCTTACTTTCGGCGAAAAATGCAGAAAATTTTCGTATTTGGGAGCAAAATTGCAGAAATTTACCTAATTTTGGGGTAAAACATGCAGTAATTTTCTTTATTTTGTGGCAAAAAGGCAGAAATTCCCCTTATTTTGGGGCAAAAGTCAGAAATTCCCCTTATGTTAGGGCAAAATTGCAGAAATTTCCCTTATTTGGGGGCAAAAAACAGAAATTCCCCTTATTTTGGGGCTAAAAGCAGAAATTTTTTTTATTATGGGGAAAAATTTCAGAAATTTCCCTTATTTTAGGGCAAAATTGCAGAAATTTCACTTATTTCAGAAAAAAAGCAAAAAGTTTTCTTATTTTGGGGCAAAAAGGCAGAAATTCCCCATATTTTGGTGCAAAAAGGCTGAAATTCTTATTTGGAGGTAAAATGCTGAAATTTCCCTTATTTTGGGGCAAAAGGCAGAAATTCTTCTTATTTTGGGGCAAAAAGGCACAAATTTCCATTATTTTCAGGAAAAATTGCAGAATTTCATTTATTTCAGGGCAAAAAGTCAGAAATTCCCCTTATTTTGGGGCAAAAAGCAGAAATTTCTTTTATTATGGTACAAAATTGAATAAATTTTCCTTCTTTTGGAACAAAAAGGCAGAAATTCCCCATATTTTGGGGGCAAAAGGCAGAAATTATTCTTATTTTGAGGTAAAATGAAGAAATTCCCTTTATTTTGGGGCTAAAAGGCAGAAATTCCCCGTATTTTGAAGCAAAATTGCAGAAATTCTCAAAATTTTCGGGCAAAAAATCAGAAATTCTCCATATTTTGGGGCAAAAAGAGAGAAAATCCCCTTTTTTCGGGAGCAAAAATTCAGAAAATCCCCTTATTTTGGGGCAAAATTGCAGAAATTTCCTTTACATTGGGGCAAAATTGCAGAAATTTTCCTTATTTTGGGGCAAAATTGCAGAAATTTCACGTATTTCAGGGAAAAAAGGCAAAAATTTCTCTTATTTCGGGGCAAAAAGGCAGAATTTTTTTATTTTGGTACAAAATTGCAGAAATTTTTCTTATTTTAGGGCAAAAAGGCAGAAATTCCCTGTATTTTGTGGCATAAAGGCAGAAATTCCCCTTATTTTGGGGCAAAAACCAGACATTTCACTTATTTTGGGGAAAAATTTTAGAAATTTCACTTATTTCAGGGCAAAAAGTCAGAAATTTCCTTTATTTTGGGGCAAACAAACAGAAATTTTATTTATTTTTGGGGAAATGCAGAAATTGCACTTATTTTGAGTCAAAAAAAACGGAAAATCCACTTATTTTGGTGCAAAAGTAAAGAAATTTCCCTTCTATATTGCAAAAAGATATACATTCTCTTTATTTTCGGGCAAAAAGGCAGAAATTTTCTGTATTTTGGATCAAAATTGCAGAAATTCCCCTAATTTTGCGGCAAAAAGGCAGAAATTCCCCTTATTTTGGGGTAAAACTGCAGAAATTTCACTTATTTCGCAGCAAAATGGCAGAAATTCCCCTTATTTTCAGCGAAAAAGGCAGAAAATCCTCAATTTTGGAGCAAAATTGCAGAAATTCACCTAATTTTGGGGTAAAACATGCAGTAATTTTCTTTATTTTGGGGCAAAAAGGCAGATATTCCGCTTATTTTGGGGAAAAAGGCAGAAATTTCCCTTATTTTAGGGCAAAATTGCATAAATTTCCCTTATTTTGAGGCAAAAAACAGAAATTCCCTATATTTTGGGGCAAAATTGCATTAATTTCCTTTATTATGAAGAAAAAATGCAAAAATTTCCCCTTTTTTAGGGCAAAATTGCAGAAATTTCACTTATTTCAGAGAAAAAAAGCAAAATTTTTTTTTATTTTGGGGCAAAAATGCAGAAATTTCCCTTATTTTGGGGCAAAAAGGCAGAAATTCCTCTTATTTTGGGATAAAATTGCAGAAATTTCACGTATTTCAGGGAAAAAAGGCAGAAATTCCTTTTATTTTGTGGAAAAAAAGGCAGAAATTCCCCTTATTTTGAAATAAAATTGCAGAAATTTCTTTTATTTCGGGGCAAAAATGCAGAAAATCCCCTTAATTTCGGGCAAAAGGGAAGACATTCCCCGTATTTTGGAGCAAAATTGCATAAATTCCCCTATTATTGGAGCAAAAATGCAGAAATTTCTTTTATTTGAAGCAAAAAGGCAGAAGTTCTTCTTATTTTCTGGGAAACGAGGCAGAAATTCCCTGTATTTTGAAGCAAAATTGAAGAAACTCCCCTAATTTGGGGCAAAAAGCAGAAATTCCTTTTATTTTGGGGCAAAAATACAGAAATTCTCCTTATTTCGGGGCAAAAATTCAGAAATACCCCTTATTTTGGGACAAAATTGAAGAAATTTCCCTTATTTTGGGGCAAAATTGGAGAAATTTCTTTTATTTTGGTACAGAATTGCAGAATTTTTTCTTATTTTGTGGCACGAAGGCAGAAATTTTTTATATTTTGTGGCAAAAAGTCACAAATTTTTCTTATTTTCAGGCAAAATTGCAGAAATTTCATTTATTTCAGGACAAAAAGTCAGAAATTCCTTTTATTTTGGGGCAAAAAGAAGAAATTTCTTTTATTTTGGTACAAAATTGAAGAAATTTTTCTTATTTTGGAAGAAAAAGGCAGAAATTCCCCATATTTTGGGGCAAAAGGTAGAAATTCCCTTTATTTTGAGGTAAAAAGGCTGAAATTCCCCTTATTTTGTGGCAAAAAGGCAGAAATTCACCTAATTTTGGGGTAAAACATGCAGTAATTTTCTTTATTTTGTGGCAAAAAGGCAAAAATTCCCCTTATTTTGGGGCTAAAAACAGAAATTCTCCTTATTTTAGGGCAAAATTGCAGAAATTTCGCTTATCTGGGGGAAAAAACAGAAATTCCTTTTATTTTGGGGCTAAATTGCAGAAATTTCCCTTATTATGAAGAAAAATTGCAGAAATTTCCCTTATTTTAGGGCAAAATTGCAGAAATTTCACTTATTTCAGAAAAAAAAGCAAAAAGTTTCCTTATTTTGAGGCAAAAAGGCAGAAATTCCCCATATTTTTGTGCAAAAAGGCTGAAATTCTTCTTATTTTGAGGTAAAATGCTGAAATTTCCCTTATTTTGGGGCAAAAGGTAGAAATTCTTCTTATTTTGGGGCAAAAAGGCACAAATTTCCCTTATTTTCGAGCAAAATTGCAGAATTTCATTTATTTCAGGGCAAAAAGTCAGAAATTCCCCTTATTTTGGGGCAAAAAGCAGAAATTTCTTTTATTATGGTACAAAATTGAAGAAATTTTCCTTATTTTGGAACAAAAAGGCAGAAATTCACCATATTTTGGGGCAAAAGGCAGAAATTATTCCTATTTTGAGGTAAAATGCAGAATTTCCCTTTATTTTGGGGCTAAAAGGCAGAAATTCCCCGTATTTTGAAGCAAAATTGCAGAAATTCTCATAATTTTTGGGCAAAAAGTCAGAAATTCTCCATATTTTGGGGCAAAAAGAGAGAAAATCCCCTTTTTTCAAGAGCAAAAATTCAGAAAATCCCCTTATTTTGGGGCAAAATTGCAGAAATTTCCTTTACATTGGGGCAAAATTGCAGAAATTTTCCTTATTTTGGGGCAAAATTGCAGAAATTTCACGTATTTCAGGGAAAAAAGGCAAAAATTTCTCTTATTTTGGGGCAAAAAGGCAGAAATTTTTTTATTTTGGTACAAAATTGCAGAAATTTTTTTTATTTTAGGGCAAAAAGGCAGAAATTCCCCGTATTTTGTGGCATAAAGGGAGAAATTCCCCTTATATTGGGGCAAAAAGCAGACATTTCCCTTATTTTGGGGAAAAATTTTAGAAATTTCATTTATTTCAGGGCAAAAAGTCAGAAATTTCCCTTATTTTGGGGCAAACAAAAAGAAATTCCAATTATTTTTGGGGAAAAAGCAGAAATTGCACTTATTTTGAGTCAAAAAAATGGAAAATCTCCTTATTTTGAGGCAAAAGTAAAGAAATTTCACTTTTATATGGGAAAAAGGTATACATTTTCTTTATTTTCGGGCAAAAAGAAAGAAATTCCCTGTATTTTGGAGCAAAATTGCAGATATTCCCCTAATTTTGGGGCAAAAAGGCAGAAATTTTTCTTATTTTAGGGCAAAATTGCAGAAATTTCCCTTATTTCGGGGCAAAAAATGGAAATTCCCCTTATTTTTGGGCTAAATTGCAGAAATTTCCCTTATTATGAAGAAAAATTGCAGAAATTTCCCTTATTTTAAGGCAAAATTGCAGAAATTTCAATTATTTCAGAAAAAAAGCAAAAAGTTTTTTTTATTTTGGGGCATAAAGGCAGAAATTCCCCATATTTTGGTGCAAAAAGGCTGAAATTCTTCTTTTTTGAGGTAAAATGCTGAAATTTCCCTTATTCTGGGGCAAAAGGCAGAAATTCTTCTTATTTTGAGGCAAAAAGGCACAAATTTCCCTTATTTCTGGAAAAAATTGCAGAATTTCATTTATTTCAGGGCAAAAAGTCAGAAATTCCCCTTATTTAGGGGCAAAAAGCAGAAATTTCTTTTATTATGGTACAAAATTGAAGAAATTTTCTTTATTTTGGAACAAAAAGGCAGAAATTCCCCATATTATGGGGCAAAAAGCAGACATTTCCCATATTTTGGGGAAAAATTTTAGAAATTTCACTTATTTCAGGGCAAAAAGTCAGAAATTCCTTTTATTTTTGGGCAAACAAACAGAAATTCCGTTTATTTTTAAGGAAAAGGCAGAAATTGCACTTATTTTGAGTCAAAAAAACGGAAAATCCCCATATTTTGGTGCAAAAGTAAAGAAATTTCCCTTTTATATGGCAAAAAGGTATACATTCCCTTTATTTTCGGGCAAAAGGGAGAAATTCCCTGTATTTTGATGCAAAATTGCAGAAATTCCCCTAATTTTGGGGTAAAAAGGCAGAAATTCCCCTTATTTTGGGGTAAAACTGCAGAAATTTCACTTATTTCGCAGCAAAATGGCAGAAATTCCCCTTATTTTCAGCGAAAAAGGCAGAAAATCCTCAATTTTTGAGCAAAATTGCAGAAATTCACTTAATTTTGGGGTAAAACATGCAGTAATTTTCTTTATTTTGGGGCAAAAAAGCAGATATTCCGCTTATTTTGGAAAAAAAGGCAGAAATTTCCCTTATTTTAGGGCAAAATTGCAGAAATTTCCCTTATTTTGAGGCAAAAAAGAGAAATTCCCCATATTTTGGGGCAAACTTGCATTAATTTCCTTTATTATGGGGAAAAAATGCAAAAATTTCCCTTATTTTAGGGCAAAATTGCAGAAATTTCACTTATTTCAAGAAAAAAAGCAAAAATTTTTTTTATTTTGGGGCAAAAATGCAGAAATGTCCCTTATTTTAGGGCAAAAAGGCAGGAATTCTTCTTATTTTGGGGTAAAACTGCAGAAATTTCACTTATTTTGCGGCAAAATGGCAAAAATTCCCCTTATTTTCGGCGAAAAAGGCAGAAAATTTTCGTATTTTGGAGCAAAATTGCAGAAATTCACCTAATTTTGGGGTAAAACATGCAGTAATTTTCTTTATTTGGTGGCAAAAATGCAGAAATTCATCTTATTTTGGGGCAAAAGGCAGAAATTCCCCTTATGTTAGGGCAAAATTGCAGAAATTTGTTTTATTTGGGGGCAAAAAAAGAAATTCCCCTTATTTTGGGGCTAAATTGCAGAAATTTCCCTTATTATGGGGAAAAATTGGAGAAATTTTCTTTATTTTAGGGCAAAATTGCAGAAATTTCACTTATTTCAGAGAAAAAAGCAAAAATTTTTCTTATTTTGGGCAAAAAGGCAGAAATTCACCTTATTTTTGGGTAAAATTGCAGAAATTTCACATATTTCACGGCAAAAAGGCAGAAATTCCCCTTATTTTGAGGTAAAATGCTGAAATTCCTTATATTTTGGGGCAAAATACAGAAATTCCCTTTATTTTGGGGCAAAAAGGCACAAATTTCCCTTATTTTTTGGCAAAATTGCAGAAATTTCATTTATTTCAGGGTAAAAAGTCAGAAATTCCTCTTATTTTAGGTCAAATAGGAGAAATTTCTTTTATTATGGTACAAAATTGAAGAAATTTTCTTTATTTTGGAACAAAATGGCAGAAATTCCCCATATTTTGGGGTAAAAGGCAGAAATTCTTCTTATTTTGAGGTGAAATGCAGAAATTCCTCTTATTTAGAGGTAAAATGCAGAAATTCCCCTAATATTGGAAAAAAATGCAGAAATTCCCTTTATTTTGGGATAAAATGCAGAAATTTTCCGTATTTTGAAGAAAAATTGCAGAAATTCTCATAATTTTCCGGCAAAAAGGCTGAAATTCTTCTTCTTTTGGGGCAAAAAGACAGAAAATCTCCTTTTTTTGGGTGCAAAATATCAGAAATTCCCCTTATTTGGGGCTAAATTGCAGAAATTTCCTTTACTTTGGGGCAAAATTGCAGAAATTTCCTTTATTTTGGGGCAAAATTGCAGAAATTTCACTTATTTCAGGGAAAAAAGGCAAACATTTCTCTAATTTTGGGGCTAAAAGGCAGAAATTTCTTTAATTTTGGTACAAAATTGCAGAAATTTTTCTTATTTTGGGGCAAAAAGGCAGAAATTCCCCATATTTGGGGGAAAAGGAAGAAATTCCCCTTAATTTGAGGTAAAAAGGCTAAAATTCCCCTTATTTTGGTACAAAAAGGCAGAAATTCCCCTTATCGTGGGGCAAAAAGACAGAAATTCCGTTTATTTTTGGGGAAAAGGCAGAAATTGCACTTATTTTGAGTCAAAAAGGCGGAAAATCCCATTATTTTGGGGCAAAAGTAAAGAAATTTCCCTTTTTTATGGCAAAAACTATACATTCCCTTTATTTTCGGGCAAAAAAGCAGAAATTCCCCGTATTTTGGAGCAAAATTGCAGAGATTCCCCCAATTTTGGGGCAAAAAGGCAGAAATTCCCCTTATATTGGGGTAAAACTGCAGAAATTTCACTTATTTCGCGGCAAAATGGCAGAAATTCCCCTTTTTTTCAGCGAAAAAAGCAGAAAATCCTCAATTTTGAAGCAAAATTGGAGAAATTCACCTAATTTTGGGGTAAAACATGCAGTAATTTTCTTTATTTTGGGGCAAAAAGGCAGAAATTCCCCTTATTTTGGGGCAAAAGGCAGAAATTCCCCTTATTTTAGGGCAAAATTGCAGAAATTTCCCTTATTTTGGGGCAAAAACCAGAAGTTCCCCTTATTTTGGGGCAAAATTGCAGAAATTTCCTTTATTATAGGGAAAAATGGCAGAAATTTCCCTTATTTTGAGGTAAAATGCTGAAATTCCCCATATTTTGTTGCAAAAGGAAGAAATTCCCCTTATTTTGGGAGCAAAAAGGCACAAATTTGCCTTATTTTCAGGCAAAATTGCAGAAATTTCATTTATTTCAGGGTAAAAAGTCACAAATTCCCCTTATTTTGGGGCAAAAAGGAGAAATTTCTTTTATTATGGTACAAAATTGAAGAAATTTTCTTTATTTTGGAACAAAAAGGCAGAAATTCCCCATATTTTGGGGTAAAAGGCAGAAATTCTTCTTATTTTGAGGTAAAATGCAGAAATTCCCCTTATTTAGAGGTAATATGCAGAAATTTCCCTAATATTGTGGAAAAATGCAGAAATTCCCTTTATTTTGGGGCTAAAAGGCAGAAATTCCCCGTATTTTGAAGCAGAATTGCAGAAATTCTCATAATTTTCAGGCAAAAAGTTAGAAATTCTCCATATTTTGGGGCAAAAAGAGAGAAAATCCCCTTTTTTCGGGAGCAAAAATTCAGAAAATCCCCTTACTTTAGGGCAAAATTGCAAAAATTTCCTTTACATTGGGGCAAAATTGCAGAAATTTTCTTTATTTTGGGGCAGAATTGCAGAAATTTTATGTATTTCAGGGAAAAAAGGCAAAAATTTCTCTTATTTTGGGGCAAAAAGGCAGAAATTCCCCATATTTTGTGGCAAAAAGGCAGAAATTCCCCTTATTTTGGGGCAAAAAGCAGACATTTCCCTTTTTTCGGGGAAAAATTTTAGAAATTTCACTTATTTCAGGGCAAAATGTCAGAAATTCCCCTTATTTTGGGGCAAACAAACAGAAATTCCGTTTATTTTTGGGGAAAAGGCAGAAATTGCACTTATTTTGAGTCAAAAAAATGGAAAATTCTCTTATTTTAGAGCAAAAGTAAAGAAATTTCCCTTTTATATGGCAAAAAGGTATACATTCCCTTTATTTTCGGGCAAAAAGGCAGAAATTCCCTGTATTTTGGAGCAAAATTGCAGAAATTCCCCTAATTTTGGGGCAAAAACCAGAAGTTCCCCTTATTTTGGGGCAAAATTGCAGAAATTTCCTTTATTATAGGGAAAAATTGCAGAAATTTCACTTATTTTAGGGCAAAATTGCAGAAATTTCACTTATTTCAGAGAAAAAAAGCAAAAATTTTTCTTATTTTGGGGCAAAAATGCAGAAATTTCCCTTATTTTGGGGCAAAAGTAGAAGTTCCCCTTATTTTGGGATAAAATTGCAGAAATTTCAAATATTTCAGGGCAAAAAGGCAGAAATTCCCCTTATTTTGGGATAAAACTGCAGAAATTTCACTTATTTCGCGACAAAATGGCAGAAATTCCCCTTACTTTCGGCGAAAAATGCAGAAAATTTTCGTATTTGGGAGCAAAATTGCAGAAATTTACCTAATTTTGGGGTAAAACATGCAGTAATTTTCTTTATTTTGTGGCAAAAAGGCAGAAATTCCCCTTATTTTGGGGCAAAAGTCAGAAATTCCCCTTATGTTAGGGCAAAATTGCAGAAATTTCCCTTATTTGGGGGCAAAAAACAGAAATTCCCCTTATTTTGGGGCTAAAAGCAGAAATTTTTTTTATTATGGGGAAAAATTTCAGAAATTTCCCTTAAAATAGGGCAAAATTGCAGAAATTTCACTTATTTCAGAAAAAAAGCAAAAAGTTTTCTTATTTTGGGGCAAAAAGGCAGAAATTCCCCATATTTTGGTGCAAAAAGGCTGAAATTCTTATTTGGAGGTAAAATGCTGAAATTTCCCTTATTTTGGGGCAAAAGGCAGAAATTCTTCTTATTTTGGGGCAAAAAGGCACAAATTTCCATTATTTTCGGGAAAAATTGCAGAATTTCATTTATTTCAGGGCAAAAAGTCAGAAATTCCCCTTATTTTGGGGCAAAAAGCAGAAATTTCTTTTATTATGGTACAAAATTGAATAAATTTTCCTTCTTTTGGAACAAAAAGGCAGAAATTCCCCATATTTTGGGGGCAAAAGGCAGAAATTATTCTTATTTTGAGGTAAAATGAAGAAATTCCCTTTATTTTGGGGCTAAAAGGCAGAAATTCCCCGTATTTTGAAGCAAAATTGCAGAAATTCTCAAAATTTTCGGGCAAAAAATCAGAAATTATCCATATTTTGGGGCAAAAAGAGAGAAAATCCCCTTTTTTCGGGAGCAAAAATTCAGAAAATCCCCTTATTTTGGGGCAAAATTGCAGAAATTTCCTTTACATTGGGGCAAAATTGCAGAAATTTTCCTTATTTTGGGGCAAAAAACAGAAGTTCCCCTTATTTTGGGCAAAATTGCAAAAATTTCCTTTACATTGGGGAAAAATTGCAGAAATTTGACTTATTTTAGGGCAAAATTGAAGAAATTTCACTTATTTCAGAGAAAAAAAGCAAAATTTTTTTTTATTTTGGGGCAAAAATGCAGAAATTTCCCTTATTTTGAGGTAAAATGCTGAAATTCCCTATATTTTGGGGCAAAAGGCAGAAATTCCCCTTATTTTGGGGCAAAAAGACACAAATTTCCCTTATTTTCGGGCAAAATTGCAGAAATTTCATTTATTTCAGGGTAAAAAGTCAGAAATTCCCCTAATTTTAGTGCAAAAAGGAGAAATTTCTTTTATTATGGTACAATATTGAAGAAATTTTCTTTATTTTGGAACAAAAAAGCAGAAATTCCTTATATTTTGGGGTAAAAGGCAGAAATTCTTCTTATTTTGAGGTAAAATGCAGAAATTCCCCTTATTTAAAGGTAAAATGCAGAAATTCCCCTAATATTGGTGAAAAATGCAGAAATTCCCCTTATTTTGGGGCTAAAAGGCAGAAATTTTCCGTATTTTGAAGAAAAATTGCAGAAATTCTCATAATTTTCCGGCAAAAAGGCTGAAATTCTCCTTCTTTTGGGGCAAAAAGACAGAAAATCTCCTTTTTTGGGTGCAAAAAGTCAGAAATTCCCCTTATTTGGGGCAAAATTGCAGAAATTTCCTTTACTTTGGGGGAAAATTGCAGAAATTTCCCTTATTTTTGGGCAAAATTGCAGAAATTTCACTTATTTCAGGGAAAAAAGGCAGAAATTTCTCTAATTTTGGGGCAAAAAGGCAGAAATTTCTTTTATTTTGGTACAAAATTGCAGAAATTTTTCTTATTTTGGGGCAAAAATGCAGAAATTCCCCATATTTGGGGGAAAAGGAAGAAATTCCCTTTATTTTGAGGTAAAAAGGCTAAAATTCCCCTTAATTTTGTCCAAAAAGGCAGAAATTCCCCTTATTGTGGGGCAAAAAGACAGAAATTCCGTTTATTTTTGGGGAAAAATCAGAAATTGCACTTATTTTGAGTCAAAAAGGCGGAAAATCCCCTTATTTTGGGGCAAAAGTAAAGAAATTTCCCTTTTTTATGGCAAAAAGTATACTTTCCCTTTATTATCGGGCAAAAAGGAAGAAATTCCTCATATTTTGGAGCAAAATTGCAGAAATTCCCCTAATTTTGGGGCAAAAAGGCAGAAATTCCTCTTATTTTGGGGTAAAATGCAGAAATTTCACTTATTTTGCGGTAAAATGGCAGAAATTCCCCTTATTTTCGGCGAAAAAGGCAGAAAATTTTCAATTTTGGAGCAAAATTGCAGAAATTCACCTAATTTTGGAATAAAACATGCAGTAATTTTCTTTATTTTGTGGCAAAATGCAGAAATTCCCCTTATTTTGGGGCAAAAGGCAGAAATTCCCCTTATTTTATGGCAAAATTGCAGAAATTTCCCTTATTTCGAGGCAAAAACCAGATGTTCCACTTTTTTTGGGGCAAAATTGCAGAAAATTCCTTTATTATAGGGAAAAATTGCAGAAATTTCCCTTATTTTAGGACAAAATTGCAGAAATTTCACTTATTTCAGAGAAAAAAAGCAAAAAATTTTTCTTATTTTGGGGCAAAAATGCAGAAATTTCCCTTATTTTGGGGCAAAAAAGCAGAAATTCCCCTTATTTTGGGATAAAATTGCAGAAATTTCACATATTTCAAGGCAAAAAGGCAGAAATTCCCCTTATTTTGGAATAAAATTGCAGAAATTTCCCTTTTTGGGGGCAAAAAGGCAGAAATTCCCCTTATTTTGGGATAAAACTGCAGAAATTTCACTTATTTCGCGACAAAATGGCAGAAATTCCCCTTATTTTCGGCGAAAAATGCAGAAAATTTTCGTATTTTGGAGCAAAATTGCAGAAATTCCCCTAATTTTGGGGTAAAACATGAAGTAATTTTATTTATTTTGTGGCAAAAAGGCAGAAATTCTCCTTATTTTGGGGCAAAAATCAGAAATTCCCCTTATTTTAGGGCAAAATTGCAGAAATTTCCCTTATTTGGGGGCAAAAAACAGAAATTCCCCTTATTTTGGGGCTAAATTGCAGAAATTTTCCTTATTATGGGGGAAAATTTCAGAAATTTCCCTTATCTTAGGGCAAAATTGCAGAAATTTCATTTATTTCAGAAAAAAAGCAAAAAGTTTTCTTATTTTAGGGCAAAAAGGCAGAAATTCCCCATATTTTGGTTCAAAAAGGCTGAAATTCTTATTTTGAGGTAAAATGCTGAAATTTCCCTTATTTTGGGGCAAAAGGCAGAATCTCTTCTTATTTTTGGGCAAAAAGGCACAAATTTCCATTATTTTCGGGAAAAATTGCAGAATTTCATTTATTTCAGGGCAAAAAGTCAGAAATTCCCCTTATTTTGGGGCAAAAAGCAGAAATTTCTTTTATTATGGTACAAAATTGAATAAATTTTCCTTCTTTTGGAACAAAAAGGCAAAAATTTCCCATATTTTGGGGCAAAAGGCAGAAATTATTCTTATTTTGAGGTAAAATGAAGAAATTCCCTTATTTTGGGGCTAAAAGGCAGAAATTCCCCGTATTTTGAAGCAAAATTGCAGAAATTCTCAAAATTTTCGGGCAAAAAGTCAGAAATTCTCCATATTTTGGGGCAAAAAAGAGAAAATCCCCTTTTTTCGGGAGCAAAAATAAAGAAAATCCCCTTATTTTGGGGCAAAATTGCAGAAATTTCCTTTACATTGAGGCTAAATTGCAGAAATTTTCCTTATTTTGGGGCAAAAAACAGAAGTTCCTCTTATTTTGGGCAAAATTGCAGAAATTTCCTTTATTATAGGGAAAAATTGCAGAAATTTCACTTATTTTAGGGGAAAATTGCAGAAATTTCACTTATTTCAGAGAAAAAAAGCAAAATTTTTTTTTATTTTGGGGCAAAAATGCAGAAATTTCCCTTATTTTGAGGTAAAATGCTGAAATTCCCCATATTTTGGGTCAAAAGAAAGAAATTCCCCTTATTTTGGGAGCAAAAAGGCACAAATTTCCATAACTTTTGGGCAAAATTGCAGAAATTTCATTTATTTCAGGCTAAAAAGTCAGAAATTCCTATTATTTTGGGGCAAAAAGGAGAAATTTCTTTTATTATGGTGCAAAATGAAGAAATTTTCTTTATTTTGGAACAAAAAGGCAGAAATTCCCCATATTTTGGGGTAAAAGGCAGAAATTCTTCTTATTTCGAGGTAAAATGCAGAAATTCCCCTTATTTAGAGGAAAAATGCAGAAATTCCCCTAATATTAGGGAAAATGCAGAAATTCCCTTTATTTTGGGGCTAAAAGGCAGAAATTTTCCGTATTTTGAAGAAAAATTGAAGAAATTCTCATAATTTTCCGGCAAAAAGGCTGAAATTCTCCTTCTTTTGGGGCAAAAAAACAGAAAATCTCCTTTTTTGCGTGCAAAAAGTCAGAAATTCCTCTTATTTGGGGCAAAATTGCAGAAATTTCCTTTAGTTTGCCTCAAAATTGCAGAAATTTCCCTTATTTTGGGGCAAAATTGCAGAAATTTTACTTATTTCAGGGAAAAAAGGCAGACATTTCTCTAATTTTGGTGCAAAAAGGCAGAAATTCACCTTATTTTGGGGCAAAAAGACAGAAATCCGTTTACTTTAGGGGAAAAGTCAGAAATTGCACTTACTTTGAGTCAAAAAGGTGGAAAATCCACTTATTTTGGGGTAAAAGTAAATAAATTTTTCTTTTTTATGGCAAAAAGTATACATTCCCTTTATTTTCGGGCAAAAAGGCAGAAATTCCCCTAATTTTGGGGCAAAAAGGCAGAAATTCCCCTTATTTTGGGGTAAAACTGCAGAAATTTCACTTATTTCGTGGCAAAATGGCAGAAATTCCCCTTATTTTAGGGCAAAATTGCAGAAATTTTACATATTTAAGAGAAAAAAAGCAAAAATTTTTCTTATTTTGGGGCAAAAATGCAGATATTTCCCTTATTTTTGGGCAAAAAGGCAGAAATTCCCCTAATTTGGGGGTAAAACTGCAGAAATTTCACTTATTTCGCGACAAAATGGCAGAAATTTCCCTTATTTTCGGCGAAAAATGCAGAAAATTTTTGTATTTTGGAGCAAAATTGCAGAAATTCACGTAATTTAGGGGTAAAATATGCAGTAATTTTCTTTATTTTGTGGCAAAAAAACAGAAATTCCCCTTATTTTGGGGCAAAAGTCAGAAATTCCCCTTATTTTAGGGCAAAATTGCAGAAATTTCCCTTATTTGGGGGCAAAAAACAGAAATTCCCCTTATTTTGGGGCCAAATTGCAGAAATTTCCCTTATTTGGGGAAAAATTTCAGAAATTTCCCTTATTTTAGGGCAAAATTGCACAAATTTCACTTATTTCAGAAAAAAAAAGCAAAAAGTTTTCTTATTTTGAGGCAAAAAGGCAGAAATTCCCCATATTTTGGTGCAAAAAGGCTGAAATTCTTCTTATTTTGAGGTAAAATGCTGAAATTTCCCCTATTTTGGGGCAAAAGGCAGAAATTCTTCTTATTTTTGGGCAAAAAAGCACAAATTTCCATTATTTTCGGGAAAAATTGCAGATTTTCATTTATTTCAGAGCAATAAGTCAGAAATTCCCCTTATTTTGGGGCAAAAAGCAGAAATTTCTTTTATTATGGTACAAAATTGAAGAAATTTTCTTTCTTTTGGAACAAAAAGGCAGAAATTCCCCATATTTTGTGGCAAAAAGGCAGAAATTCCCCTTATTTTGGGGCAAAAAGCAGACATTTCCCTTATTTCGGGGAAAAATTTTAGAAATTTCACTTATTTCAGGGCAAAATGTCAGAAATTCCCCTTATTTTGGGGCAAACAAACAGAAATTCCGTTTATTTTTGGGGAAAAGGCAGAAATTGCACTTATTTTGAGTCAAAAAAATGGAAAATTCTCTTATTTTAGAGCAAAAGTAAAGAAATTTCCCTTTTATATGGCAAAAAGGTATACATTCCCTTTATTTTCGGGCAAAAAGGCAGAAATTCCCTGTATTTTGGAGCAAAATTGCAGAAATTCCCCTAATTTTGGGGCAAAAACCAGAAGTTCCCCTTATTTTGGGGCAAAATTGCAGAAATTTCCTTTATTATAGGGAAAAATTGCAGAAATTTCACTTATTTTAGGGCAAAATTGCAGAAATTTCACTTATTTCA
This sequence comes from Micromys minutus, assembly GCF_963924665.1. NCBI lineage: Eukaryota > Metazoa > Chordata > Mammalia > Rodentia > Muridae > Micromys > Micromys minutus. The sequence goes on along the minus strand of NW_027667133.1, from coordinate 1,471,135 downwards.
GAGAAAAAAAGCAAAAATTTTTCTTATTTTGGGGCAAAAATGCAGAAATTTTCCTTATTTTGGGGCAAAAGTAGAAGTTCCCCTTATTTTGGGATAAAATTGCAGAAATTTCAAATATTTCAGGGCAAAAAGGCAGAAATTCCCCTTATTTTGGGATAAAACTGCAGAAATTTCACTTATTTCGCGACAAAATGGCAGAAATTCCCCTTACTTTTGGCGAAAAATGCAGAAAATTTTCGTATTTGGGAGCAAAATTGCAGAAATTTACCTAATTTTGGGGTAAAACATGCAGTAATTTTCTTTATTTTGTGGCAAAAAGGCAGAAATTCCCCTTATTTTGGGGCAAAAGTCAGAAATTCCCCTTATGTTAGGGCAAAATTGCAGAAATTTCCCTTATTTGGGGGCAAAAAACAGAAATTCCCCTTATTTTGGGGCTAAAAGCAGAAATTTTTTTTATTATGGGGAAAAATTTCAGAAATTTCCCTTAAAATAGGGCAAAATTGCAGAAATTTCACTTATTTCAGAAAAAAAGCAAAAAGTTTTATTATTTTGGGGCAAAAAGGCAGAAATTCCCCATATTTTGGTGCAAAAAGGCTGAAATTCTTATTTGGAGGTAAAATGCTGAAATTTCCCTTATTTTGGGGCAAAAGGCAGAAATTCTTCTTATTTTGGGGCAAAAAGGCACAAATTTCCATTATTTTCGGGAAAAATTGCAGAATTTCATTTATTTCAGGGCAAAAAGTCAGAAATTCCCCTTATTTTGGGGCAAAAAGCAGAAATTTCTTTTATTATGGTACAAAATTGAATAAATTTTCCTTCTTTTGGAACAAAAAGGCAGAAATTCCCCATATTTTGGGGGCAAAAGGCAGAAATTATTCTTATTTTGAGGTAAAATGAAGAAATTCCCTTTATTTTGGGGCTAAAAGGCAGAAATTCCACGTATTTTGAAGCAAAATTGCAGAAATTCTCAAAATTTTCAGGCAAAAAATCAGAAATTCTCCATATTTTGGGGCAAAAAGAGAGAAAATCCCCTTTTTTCGGGAGCAAAAATTCAGAAAATCCCCTTATTTTGGGGCAAAATTGCAGAAATTTCCTTTACATTGGGGCAAAATTGCAGAAATTTTCCTTATTTTGGGGCAAAAAACAGAAGATCCCCTTATTTTGGGCAAAATTGCAAAAATTTCCTTTACATTGGGGAAAAATTGCAGAAATTTGACTTATTTTAGGGCAAAATTGAAGAAATTTCACTTATTTCAGAGAAAAAAAGCAAATTTTTTTTTTATTTTGGGGCAAAAATGCAGAAATTTCCCTTATTTTGAGGTAAAATGCTGAAATTCCCTATATTTTGGGGCAAAAGGCAGAAATTCCCCTTATTTTGGGGCAAAAAGACACAAATTTCCCTTATTTTCGGGCAAAATTGCAGAAATTTCATTTATTTCAGGGTAAAAAGTCAGAAATTCCCCTAAATTTAGTGCAAAAAGGAGAAATTTCTTTTATTATGGTACAATATTGAAGAAATTTTCTTTATTTTGGAACAAAAAAGCAGAAATTCCTTATATTTTGGGGTAAAAGGCAGAAATTCTTCTTATTTTGAGGTAAAATGCAGAAATTCCCCTTATTTAAAGGTAAAATGCAGAAATTCCCCAAATATTGGTGAAAAATGCAGAAATTCCCCTTATTTTGGGGCTAAAAGGCAGAAATTTTCCGTATTTTGAAGAAAAATTGCAGAAATTCTCATAATTTTCCGGCAAAAAGGCTGAAATTCTCCTTCTTTTGGGGCAAAAATACAGAAAATCTCCTTTTATGGGTGCAAAAAGTCAGAAATTCCCCTTATTTGGGGCAAAATTGCAGAAATTTCCTTTACTTTGGGGGAAAATTGCAGAAATTTCCCTTATTTTTGGGCAAAATTGCAGAAATTTCACTTATTTCAGGGAAAAAAGGCAGAAATTTCTCTAATTTTGGGGCAAAAAGGCAGAAATTTCTTTTATTTTGGTACAAAATTGCAGAAATTTTTCTTATTTTGGGGCAAAAAGGCAGAAATTCCCCATATTTGGGGGAAAAGGAAGAAATTCCCTTTATTTTGAGGTAAAAAGGCTAAAATTCCCCTTAATTTTGTACAAAAAGGCAGAAATTCCCCTTATTGTGGGGCAAAAAGACAGAAATTCTGTTTATTTTTGGGGAAAAATCAGAAATTGCACTTATTTTGAGTCAAAAAGGCGGAAAATCCCCTTATTTTGGGGCAAAAGTAAAGAAATTTCCCTTTTTTATGGCAAAAAGTATACATTCCCTTTATTATCGGGCAAAAAGGAAGAAATTCCTCATATTTTGGAGCAAAATTGCAGAAATTCCCCTAATTTTGGAGCAAAAAGGCAGAAATTCCTCTTATTTTGGGGTAAAATGCAGAAATTTCACTTATTTTGCGGTAAAATGGCAGAAATTCCCCTTATTTTCGGCGAAAAAGGCAGAAAATTTTCAATTTTGGAGCAAAATTGCAGAAATTCACCTAATTTTGGAATAAAACATGCAGTAATTTTCTTTATTTTGTGGCAAAATGCAGAAATTCCCCTTATTTTGGGGCAAAAGGCAGAAATTCCCCTTATTTTAGGGCAAAATTGCAGAAATTTCCCTTATTTGGGGGCAAAAAACAGAAATTCCCCTTATTTTGGGGCTAAAAGCAGAAATTTTTTTTATTATGGGGGAAAATTTCAGAAATTTCCCTTATTTTAGGGCAAAATTGCAGAAATTTCATTTATTTCAGAAAAAAAGCAAAAAGTTTTCTTATTTTAGGGCAAAAAGGCAGAAATTCCCCATATTTTGGTTCAAAAAGGCTGAAATTCTTATTTTGAGGTAAAATGCTGAAATTTCCCTTATTTTGGGGCAAAAGGCAGAATCTCTTCTTATTTTTGGGCAAAAAGGCACAAATTTCCATTATTTTCGGGAAAAATTGCAGAATTTCATTTATTTCAGGGCAAAAAGTCAGAAATTCCCCTTATTTTGGGGCAAAAAGCAGAAATTTCTTTTATTATGGTACAAAATTGAATAAATTTTCCTTCTTTTGGAACAAAAAGGCAAAAATTTCCCATATTTTGGGGCAAAAGGCAGAAATTATTCTTATTTTGAGGTAAAATGAAGAAATTCCCTTATTTTGGGGCTAAAAGGCAGAAATTCCCCGTATTTTGAAGCAAAATTGCAGAAATTCTCAAAATTTTCGGGCAAAAAGTCAGAAATTCTCCATATTTTGGGGCAAAAAAGAGAAAATCCCCTTTTTTTGGGAGCAAAAATAAAGAAAATCCCCTTATTTTGGGGCAAAATTGCAGAAATTTCCTTTACATTGAGGCTAAATTGCAGAAATTTTCCTTATTTTGGGGCAAAAAACAGAAGTTCCTCTTATTTTGGGCAAAATTGCAGAAATTTCCTTTATTATAGGGAAAAATTGCAGAAATTTCACTTATTTTAGGGCAAAATTGCAGAAATTTCACTTATTTCAGAGAAAAAAAGCAAAATTTTTTTTTATTTTGGGGCAAAAATGCAGAAATTTCCCTTATTTTGAGGTAAAATGCTGAAATTCCCCATATTTTGGGTCAAAAGAAAGAAATTCCCCTTATTTTGGGAGCAAAAAGGCACAAATTTCCATAACTTTTGGGCAAAATTGCAGAAATTTCATTTATTTCAGGCCAAAAAATTCAGAAATTCCTATTATTTTGGGGCAAAAAGGAGAAATTTCTTTTATTATGGTGCAAAATTGAAGAAATTTTCTTTATTTTGGAACAAAAAGGCAGAAATTCCCCATATTTTGGGGTAAAAGGCAGAAATTCTTCTTATTTCGAGGTAAAATGCAGAAATTCCCCTTATTTAGAGGAAAAATGCAGAAATTCCCCTAATATTAGGGAAAATGCAGAAATTCCCTTTATTTTGGGGCTAAAAGGCAGAAATTTTCCGTATTTTGAAGAAAAATTGAAGAAATTCTCATAATTTTCCGGCAAAAAGGCTGAAATTTTCCTTCTTTTGGGGCAAAAAAACAGAAAATCTCCTTTTTTTGCGTGCAAAAAGTCAGAAATTCCTCTTATTTGGGGCAAAATTGCAGAAATTTCCTTTAGTTTGCCTCAAAATTGCAGAAATTTCCCTTATTTTGGGGCAAAATTGCAGAAATTTTACTTATTTCAGGGAAAAAAGGCAGACATTTCTCTAATTTTGGTGCAAAAAGGCAGAAATTCACCTTATTTTGGGGCAAAAAGACAGAAATCCGTTTACTTTAGGGGAAAAGTCAGAAATTGCACTTACTTTGAGTCAAAAAGGTGGAAAATCCACTTATTTTGGGGTAAAAGTAAATAAATTTTTCTTTTTTATGGCAAAAAGTATACATTCCCTTTATTTTCGGGCAAAAAGGCAGAAATTCCCCTAATTTTGGGGCAAAAAGGCAGAAATTCCCCTTATTTTGGGGTAAAACTGCAGAAATTTCACTTATTTCGTGGCAAAATGGCAGAAATTCCCCTTATTTTAGGGCAAAATTGCAGAAATTTTACATATTTAAGAGAAAAAAAGCAAAAATTTTTCTTATTTTGGGGCAAAAATGCAGATATTTCCCTTATTTTTGGGCAAAAAGGCAGAAATTCCCCTAATTTGGGGGTAAAACTGCAGAAATTTCACTTATTTCGCGACAAAATGGCAGAAATTCCCCTTATTTTCGGCGAAAAATGGAGAAAATTTTTGTATTTTGCAGCAAAATTGCAGAAATTCACGTAATTTAGGGGTAAAATATGCAGTAATTTTCTTTATTTTGTGGCAAAAAAACAGAAATTCCCCTTATTTTGGGGCAAAAGTCAGAAATTCCCCTTATTTTAGGGCAAAATTGCTGAAATTTCCCTTATTTGGGGGCAAAAAACAGAAATTCCCCTTATTTTGGGGCCAAATTGCAGAAATTTCCTTATTTGGGGAAAAATTTCAGAAATTTCCCTTATTTTAGGGCAAAATTGCAGAAATTTCACTTATTTCAGAAAAAAAAAGCAAAAAGTTTTCTTATTTTGAGGCAAAAAGGCAGAAATTCCCCATATTTTGGTGCAAAAAGGCTGAAATTCTTCTTATTTTGAGGTAAAATGCTGAAATTTCCCCTATTTTGGGGCAAAAGGCAGAAATTCTTCTTATTTTTGGGCAAAAAAGCACAAATTTCCATTATTTTCGGGAAAAATTGCAGATTTTCATTTATTTCAGAGCAATAAGTCAGAAATTCCCCTTATTTTGGGGCAAAAAGCAGAAATTTCTTTTATTATGGTACAAAATTGAAGAAATTTTCTTTCTTTTGGAACAAAAAGGCAGAAATTCCCCATATTTTGTGGCAAAAAGGCAGAAATTCCCCTTATTTTGGGGCAAAAAGCAGACATTTCCCTTATTTCGGGGAAAAATTTTAGAAATTTCACTTATTTCAGGGCAAAATGTCAGAAATTCCCCTTATTTTGGGGCAAACAAACAGAAATTCCGTTTATTTTTGGGGAAAAGGCAGAAATTGCACTTATTTTGAGTCAAAAAAATGGAAAATTCTCTTATTTTAGAGCAAAAGTAAAGAAATTTCCCTTTTATATGGCAAAAAGGTATACATTCCCTTTATTTTCGGGCAAAAAGGCAGAAATTCCCTGTATTTTGGAGCAAAATTGCAGAAATTCCCCTAATTTTGGGGCAAAAACCAGAAGTTCCCCTTATTTTTGGGCAAAATTGCAGAAATTTCCTTTATTATAGGGAAAAATTGCAGAAATTTCACTTATTTTAGGGCAAAATTGCAGAAATTTCACTTATTTCAGAGAAAAAAAGCAAAAATTTTTCTTATTTTGGGGCAAAAATGCAGAAATTTCCCTTATTTTGGGGCAAAAGTAGAAGTTCCCCTTATTTTGGGATAAAATTGCAGAAATTTCAAATATTTCAGGGCAAAAAGGCAGAAATTCCCCTTATTTTGGGATAAAACTGCAGAAATTTCACTTATTTCGCGACAAAATGGCAGAAATTCCCCTTACTTTCGGCGAAAAATGCAGAAAATTTTCGTATTTGGGAGCAAAATTGCAGAAATTTACCTAATTTTGGGGTAAAACATGCAGTAATTTTCTTTATTTTGTGGCAAAAAGGCAGAAATTCCCCTTATTTTGGGGCAAAAGTCAGAAATTCCCCTTATTTTAGGGCAAAATTGCAGAAATTTCCCTTATTTGGGGGCAAAAAACAGAAATTCCCCTTATTTTGGGGCTAAAAGCAGAAATTTTTTTTATTATGGGGAAAAATTTCAGAAATTTCCCTTATTTTAGGGCAAAATTGCAGAAATTTCACTTATTTCAGAAAAAAAGCAAAAAGTTTTATTATTTTGGGGCAAAAAGGCAGAAATTCCCCATATTTTGGTGCAAAAAGGCTGAAATTCTTATTTGGAGGTAAAATGCTGAAATTTCCCTTATTTTGGGGCAAAAGGCAGAAATTCTTCTTATTTTGGGGCAAAAAGGCACAAATTTCCATTATTTTCGGGAAAAATTGCAGAATTTCATTTATTTCAGGGCAAAAAGTCAGAAATTCCCCTTATTTTGGGGCAAAAAGCAGAAATTTCTTTTATTATGGTACAAAATTGAATAAATTTTCCTTCTTTTGGAACAAAAAGGCAGAAATTCCCCATATTTTGGGGGCAAAAGGCAGAAATTATTCTTATTTTGAGGTAAAATGAAGAAATTCCCTTTATTTTGGGGCTAAAAGGCAGAAATTCCCCGTATTTTGAAGCAAAATTGCAGAAATTCTCAAAATTTTCGGGCAAAAAATCAGAAATTCTCCATATTTTGGGGCAAAAAGAGAGAAAATCCCCTTTTTTCGGGAGCAAAAATTCAGAAAATCCCCTTATTTTGGGGCAAAATTGCAGAAATTTCCTTTACATTGGGGCAAAATTGCAGAAATTTTCCTTATTTTGGGGCAAAAAACAGAAGTTCCCCTTATTTTGGGCAAAATTGCAAAAATTTCCTTTACATTGGGGAAAAATTGCAGAAATTTGACTTATTTTAGGGCAAAATTGAAGAAATTTCACTTATTTCAGAGAAAAAAAGCAAAATTTTTTTTTATTTTGGGGCAAAAATGCAGAAATTTCCCTTATTTTGAGGTAAAATGCTGAAATTCCCTATATTTTGGGGCAAAAGGCAGAAATTCCCCTTATTTTGGGGCAAAAAGACACAAATTTCCCTTATTTTCGGGCAAAATTGCAGAAATTTCATTTATTTCAGGGTAAAAAGTCAGAAATTCCCCTAATTTTAGTGCAAAAAGGAGAAATTTCTTTTATTATGGTACAATATTGAAGAAATTTTCTTTATTTTGGAACAAAAAGCAGAAATTCCTTATATTTTGGGGTAAAAGGCAGAAATTCTTCTTATTTTGAGGTAAAATGCAGAAATTCCCCTTATTTAAAGGTAAAATGCAGAAATTCCCCTAATATTGGTGAAAAATGCAGAAATTCCCCTTATTTTGGGGCTAAAAGGCAGAAATTTTCCGTATTTTGAAGAAAAATTGCAGAAATTCTCATAATTTTCCGGCAAAAAGGCTGAAATTCTCCTTCTTTTGGGGCAAAAAGACAGAAAATCTCCTTTTTTGGGTGCAAAAAGTCAGAAATTCCCCTTATTTGGGGCAAAATTGCAGAAATTTCCTTTACTTTGGGTAAAAATTGCAGAAATTTCCCTTATTTTTGGGCAAAATTGCAGAAATTTCACTTATTTCAGGGAAAAAAGGCAGAAATTTCTCTAATTTTGGGGCAAAAAGGCAGAAATTTCTTTTATTTTGGTACAAAATTGCAGAAATTTTTCTTATTTTGGGGCAAAAAGGCAGAAATTCCCCATATTTGGGGGAAAAGGAAGAAATTCCCTTTATTTTGAGGTAAAAAGGCTAAAATTCCCCTTATTTTTGTCCAAAAAGGCAGAAATTCCCCTTATTGTGGGGCAAAAAGACAGAAATTCCGTTTATTTTTGGGGAAAAATCAGAAATTGCACTTATTTTGAGTCAAAAAGGCGGAAAATCCCCTTATTTTGGGGCAAAAGTAAAGAAATTTCCCTTTTTTATGGCAAAAAGTATACATTCCCTTTATTATCGGGCAAAAAGGAAGAAATTCCTCATATTTTGGAGCAAAATTGCAGAAATTCCCCTAATTTTGGGGCAAAAAGGCAGAAATTCCTCTTATTTTGGGGTAAAATGCAGAAATTTCACTTATTTTGCGGTAAAATGGCAGAAATTCCCCTTATTTTCGGCGAAAAAGGCAGAAAATTTTCAATTTTGGAGCAAAATTGCAGAAATTCACCTAATTTTGGAATAAAACATGCAGTAATTTTCTTTATTTTGTGGCAAAATGCAGAAATTCCCCTTATTTTGGGGCAAAAGGCAGAAATTCCCCTTATTTTATGGCAAAATTGCAGAAATTTCCCTTATTTCGAGGCAAAAACCAGAAGTTCCCCTTTTTTTGGGGCAAAATTGCAGAAAATTCCTTTATTATAGGGAAAAATTGCAGAAATTTCCCTTATTTTAGGACAAAATTGCAGAAATTTCACTTATTTCAGAGAAAAAAAGCAAAAAATTTTTCTTATTTTGGGGCAAAAATGCAGAAATTTCCCTTATTTTGGGGCAAAAAGGCAGAAATTCCCCTTATTTTGGGATAAAATTGCAGAAATTTCACATATTTCAAGGCAAAAAGGCAGAAATTCCCCTTATTTTGGAATAAAATTGCAGAAATTTCCCTTTTTGGGGGCAAAAAGGCAGAAATTCCCCTTATGTTGGGATAAAACTGCAGAAATTTCACTTATTTCGCGACAAAATGGCAGAAATTCCCCTTATTTTCGGCGAAAAATGCAGAAAATTTTCGTATTTTGGAGCAAAATTGCAGAAATTCACCTAATTTTGGGGTAAAACATGAAGTAATTTTATTTATTTTGTGGCAAAAAGGCAGAAATTCTCCTTATTTTGGGGCAAAAATCAGAAATTCCCCTTATTTTAGGGCAAAATTGCAGAAATTTCCCTTATTTGGGGGCAAAAAACAGAAATTCCCCTTATTTTGGAGCTAAATTGCAGAAATTTTCCTTATTATGGGGGAAAATTTCAGAAATTTCCCTTATTTTAGGGCAAAATTGCAGAAATTTCATTTATTTCAGAAAAAAAGCAAAAAGTTTTCTTATTTTAGGGCAAAAAGGCAGAAATTCCCCATATTTTGGTTCAAAAAGGCTGAAATTCTTATTTTGAGGTAAAATGCTGAAATTTCCCTTATTTTGGGGCAAAAGGCAGAATCTCTTCTTATTTTTGGGCAAAAAGGCACAAATTTCCATTATTTTCGGGAAAAATTGCAGAATTTCATTTATTTCAGGGCAAAAAGTCAGAAATTCCCCTTATTTTGGGCCAAAAGCAGAAATTTCTTTTATTATGGTACAAAATTGAATAAATTTTCCTTCTTTTGGAACAAAAAGGCAAAAATTTCCTATATTTTGGGGCAAAAGGCAGAAATTATTCTTATTTTGAGGTAAAATGAAGAAATTCCCTTTATTTTGGGGCTAAAAGGCAGAAATTCCCCGTATTTTGAAGCAAAATTGCAGAAATTCTCAAAATTTTCGGGCAAAAAGTCAGAAATTCTCCATATTTTGGGGCAAAAAAGAGAAAATCCCCTTTTTTCGGGAGCAAAAATAAAGAAAATCCCCTTATTTTGGGGCAAAATTGCAGAAATTTCCTTTACATTGAGGCTAAATTGCAGAAATTTTCCTTATTTTGGGGCAAAAAACAGAAGTTCCTCTTATTTTGGGCAAAATTGCAGAAATTTCCTTTATTATAGGGAAAAATTGCAGAAATTTCACTTATTTTAGGGGAAAATTGCAGAAATTTCACTTATTTCAGAGAAAAAAAGCAAAATTTTTTTTTATTTTGGGGCAAAAATGCAGAAATTTCCCTTATTTTGAGGTAAAATGCTGAAATTCCCCATATTTTCGGTCAAAAGAAAGAAATTCCCCTTATTTTGGGAGCAAAAAGGCACAAATTTCCATAACTTTTGAGCAAAATTGCAGAAATTTCATTTATTTCAGGCTAAAAAGTCAGAAATTCCTATTATTTTGGGGCAAAAAGGAGAAATTTCTTTTATTATGGTGCAAAATTGAAGAAATTTTCTTTATTTTGGAACAAAAAGGCAGAAATTCCCCATATTTTGGGGTAAAAGGCAGAAATTCTTCTTATTTCGAGGTAAAATGCAGAAATTCCCCTTATTTAGAGGAAAAATGCAGAAATTCCCCTAATATTGGGGAAAATGCAGAAATTCCCTTTATTTTTGGGCTAAAAGGCAGAAATTTTCCGTATTTTGAAGAAAAATTGAAGAAATTCTCATAATTTTCCGGCAAAAAGGCTGAAATTCTCCTTCTTTTGGGGCAAAAAAACAGAAAATCTCCTTTTTTTGCGTGCAAAAAGTCAGAAATTCCTCTTATTTGGGGCAAAATTGCAGAAATTTCCTTTAGTTTGCGGCAAAATTGCAGAAATTTCCCTTATTTTGGGGCAAAATTGCAGAAATTTTACTTATTTCAGGGAAAAAAGGCAGAAATTTCTCTAATTTTGGTGCAAAAAGGCAGAAATTCACCTTATTTTGGGGCAAAAAGACAGAAATCCGTTTACTTTAGGGGAAAAGTCAGAAATTGCACTTACTTTGAGTCAAAAAGGTGGAAAATCCACTTATTTTGGGGCAAAAGTAAATAAATTATTCTTTTTTATGGCAAAAAGTATACATTCCCTTTATTTTCGGGCAAAAAGGCAGAAATTCCCCTAATTTTGGGGCAAAAAGGCAGAAATTCCCCTTATTTTGGGGTAAAACTGCAGAAATTTCACTTATTTCGTGGCAAAATGGCAGAAATTCCCCTTATTTTCGGCGAAAAAGGCAGAAAATTTTCAATTTTGGAGCAAAATTGCAGAAATTCACCTAATTTTGGGGTAAAACATGCAGTAATTTCCTTTATTTTGGGGCAAAAAGGCAGAAATTCCCTTTATTTTGGGGCAAAAGGCAGAAATTCCCTTTATTTTAGGGCAAAATTGCAGAAATTTCCCTTATTTTGGGGCAAAAACCAGAAGTTCCCCTTATTTTGGGACAAAATTGCAGAAATTTCCTTTATTATAGGGAAAAATTGCAAAAATTTCACTTATTTTAGTGCAAAATTGCAGAAATTTCACTTATTTCAGAGAAAAAAAGCAAAAATTTTTCTTATTTTGGGGAAAAATGCAGAAATTTCCCTTATTTTGGGGCAAAAAGGCAGAAATTCCCCTTATTTTGGGATAAAATTGCAGAAATTTCACATATTTCAGGGCAAAAAGGCAGTAATTCCCCTTATTTTGGGATAAAATTGCAGAAATTTCCTTTTTTGGGGGCAAAAAGGCAGAAAATCCCCTTAATTTCGGGCAAAATGGCAGAAATTCCCCGTATTTTGGAGCAAAATTGCAGAAATTCCCCTAATATTGGGACAAAAATGCAGAAATTTCTTTTATTTGAAGCAAAAATGCAGAAGTTCCCTTTATTTTCTGGGAAAGAGAAAGAAATTCCCTGTATTTTGAAGGAAAATTGCAGAAACTCCCCTAATTTTGGGGCAAAAAGGCAGAAATTTCCTTTATTTTGGGGCAAAAATACAGAAATTCCCCTTATTTTGGGGGTAAAATTGCATTAATTTCCTTTATTATGGGAAAAAATTGCAGAAATTTCCCTTATTTTAGGGCAAAATTGCAGAAATTTTACATATTTAAGAGAAAAAAAGCAAAAATTTTTCTTATTTTGGGGCAAAAATGCAGATATTTCCCTTATTTTTGGGCAAAAAGGCAGAAATTCCCCTAATTTGGGGGTAAAACTGCAGAAATTTCACTTATTTCGCGACAAAATGGCAGAAATTCCCCTTATTTTTGGCGAAAAATGCAGAAAATTTTTGTATTTTGGAGCAAAATTGCAGAAATTCACGTAATTTAGGGGTAAAATATGCAGTAATTTTCTTTATTTTGTGGCAAAAAGGCAGAAATTCCCCTTATTTTGGGGCAAAAGTCAGAAATTCCCCTTATTTTAGGGCAAAATTGCAGAAATTTCCCTTATTTCGGGGCAAAAAACAGAAATTCCCCTTATTTTGGGGCCAAATTGCAGAAATTTCCCTTATTTGGGGAAAAATTTCAGAAATTTCCCTTATTTTAGGGCAAAATTGCAGAAATTTCACTTATTTCAGAAAAAAAAGCAAAAAGTTTTCTTATTTTGAGGCAAAAAGGCAGAAATTCCCCATATTTTGGTGCAAAAAGGCTGAAATTCTTCTTATTTTGAGGTAAAATGCTGAAATTTCCCCTATTTTGGGGCAAAAGGCAGAAATTCTTCTTATTTTTGGGCAAAAAGGCACAAATTTCCATTATTTTCGGGAAAAATTGCAGATTTTCATTTATTTCAGAGCAATAAGTCAGAAATTCCCCTTATTTTGGGGCAAAAAGCAGAAATTTCTTTTATTATGGTACAAAATTGAAGAAATTTTCTTTGTTTTGGAACAAAAAGGCAGAAATTCCCCATATTTTGGGGCAAAAGGCAGAAATTATTCTTATTTTGAGGTAAAATGCAGAAATTCCCTTTATTTTGGGGCTACAAGGCAGAAATTCCCCGTATTTTGAAGCAAAATTGCAAAAATTCTCATAATTTTCGGGCAAAAAGTCAGAAATTCTCCATATTTTGGGGCAAAAAGAGAGAGAAAATCCCCTTTTTTCGGAAGCAAAAATTCAGAAAATCCCCTTATTTTGGGGCAAAATTGCAGAAATTTCCTTTACATTGGGGCAAAATTGCAGAAATTTTCTTTATTTTGGGGCAAAATTGCAGAAATTTCATGTATTTCAGGGAAAAAAGGCAAAAATTTCTCTTATTTTGGGGCAAAAAGGCAGAAATTTATTTTATTTTGGTACAAAATTGCAGAAATTTTTCTTATTTTGGGACAAAAAGGCAGAAATTCTCCATATTTTGTGGCAAAAAGGCAGAAATTCCCCTTATTTTGGGGCAAAAAGCAGACATTTCCCATATTTTGGGGAAAAATTTTAGAAATTTCACTTATTTCAGGGCAAAAATTCAGAAATTCCCATTATTTTGGGGCAAATAAACAGAAATTCCGTTTATTTTTGGGGAAAAGGCAGAAATTGCACTTATTTTGAGTCAAAAAACGGAAAATCCCCTTATTTTGGGGCAAAAGTAAAGAAATTTTTCTTTTATATGCCAAAAAGATATAAATTCTCTTTATTTTCGGGCAAAAAGTCTGAAATTCCTTGTATTTTGAAGCAAAATTGCATAAATTCCCCTATTTTGGGGCAAAAGGCAGAAATTCCCCTTATTTTCAGCGAAAAAGGCAGAAAATCCTCAATTTTGGAGCAAAATTGCAGGAATTCACCTAAACTTGGGGTAAAACATGCAGTAATTTTCTTTATTTTGGGGCAAAAATGCAGAAATTCCGCTTACTTTGGGGCAAAAGGCAGAAATTTCCCTTATTTTAGGGCAAAATTGCAGAAATTTCCCTTATTTTGAGGCAAAAAAGAGAAATTCCCCATATTTTGGGGCAAAATTGCATTAATTTCCTTTATTTTGGGAAAAAATGCAGAAATTTCCCTTATTTTAGGGCAAAATTGCAGAAATTTCACTTATTTCAGAGAAAAAATGCAAAAATTTTTCTTATTTTGGGGCAAAAATGCAGAAATTTCCTTTATTTTGGGACAAAAAGGCAGAAATTCCTCTTATTTTGTGGTAAAACTGCAGAAATTTCACTATTTCATGGCAAAATGGCAGAAATTCCCCTTATTTTCGGCGAAAAAGGCAGAAAATCCTCGTATTTTGGAGCAAAATTGCAGAAATTCACCTAATTTTGGGGTAAAACATGCAGTAATTTTCTTTATTTTGTGGCAAAAATGCAGAAATTCCCCTTATTTTCTGGCAAAAGGCAGAAATTCCCCTTATTTTAGGGCAAAATTGCAGAAATTTCCCTTATTTGGGGGCAAAAAACAGAAATTCCCTTTATTTTGGGGCTAAATTGCAGAAATTTCCCTTATTATGGGAAAAATTGCAGAAATTTCCCTTATTTTAGGGCAAAATTGATGAAATTTCACTTATTTCAGAGAAAAAAGCAAAAATTTTTCTTATTTTGGGGAAAAAGGCAGAAATTCCCTTTATTTTGGGGCAAAAAGGATAAATTTCTTTTATTATGGTACAAAATTGAAGAAACTTTCTTTATTTTGGAACAAAAAGACTGAAATTCCCCATATTTTGGGGTAAAAGGCAGAAATTCTTCTTATTTTGAGGTAAAATGCAGAAATTCCCCTTATTTAGAGGTAAAATGCAGAAATTCTCTCAATATTGGGGAAAAATGCAGAAATTCCCTTTATTTTGGGGCTAAAAAGCAGAAATTTTCCGTATTTTGAAGAAAAATTGCAGAAATTCTCATAATTTTCCGGCAAAAATGCTGAAATTCTCCTTCTTTTGGGGCAAAAAGACAGAAAATCTCTTTTTTTGGGTGCAAAAAGTCAGAAATTCCCCTTATTTGGGGCAAAATTGCAGAAATTTCCTTTACTTTGGGGCAAAATGGCAGAAATTTCCCTTATTTTGGGGCAAAATTGCAGAAATTTCACTTATTTCAGGGACAAAAGGCAGAAATTTCTCTAATTTTAGGGCAAAAAGGCAGAAATTTCTTTTATTTTGGTACAAAATTGCAGAAATTTTTCTTATTTTGGGGCAAAAAGGCAGAAATTCCCCATATTTGGGGGAAAAGGCAGAAATTCCCCTTATTTTGAGGTAAAAAGGCTGAAATTCCCCTTATTTTGGTCCAAAAAGGCAGAAATTCCCCTTTATTTTGGGGCAAAAAGACAGAAATCCCATTTATTTTTGGGGAAAAGGCAGAAATTGCACTTATTTTGAGTCAAAAAGACAGAAAATCCCCTTATTTTGTGGCAAAAGTAAAGAAATTTCCCTTTTTTATGGCAAAAACTATACATTCCCTTTATTTTCGGGCAAAAAGGCAGAAATTCCCTGTATTTTAGAGCAAAATTGCAGAAATTCCTCTAATTTTGGGGCAAAAAAGCAGAAATTCCCCTTATTTTGGGGTAAAACTGCAGAAATTTCACTTATTTCGCGGCAAAATGGCAGAAATTCCCCTTATTTTCAGCGAAAAAGGCAGAAAATTTTCAATTTTGGAACAAAATTGCAGAAATTCACCTTATTTTTGGGGTAAAACATGCAGTAATTTTCTTTATTTTGGGGCAAAAAGGCAGAAATTCCCATTATTTTGGGGCAAAAGGCAGAAATTCCTTTTATTTTAGGGCAAAATTGAAGAACTTTCCTTTATTTTGGGGCAAAAACCAGAAGTTCCCCTTATTTGGGGCAAAATTTCAGAAATTTCCTTTACTTTGGGGCAAAATGGCAGAAATTTCCCTTATTTTGGGGCAAAATTGCAGAAATTTCACTTATTTCAGGGACAAAAGGCAGAAATTTCTCTAATTTTAGGGCAAAAAGGCAGAAATTTCTTTTATTTTGGTACAAAATTGCAGAAATTTTTCTTATTTTGGGGCAAAAAGACAGAAATTCCCCATATTTGGGGGAAAAGGCAGAAATTCCCCTTATTTTGAGGTAAAAAGGCTGAAATTCCCCTTATTTTGGTCCAAAAAGGCAGAAATTTCCCTTATTTTGGGGTAAAATTGCAGAATTTCACTTATTTCAGGGTAATAAGTCAGAAATTTTCCTTATTTTGGGGCAAAAAATCAGAAATTCCCTTTGTTTTGGGGCAAAAACTAGAAGTTCCCCTTATTTTAGGGCAAAATTGCAGAAATTTCCTTTATTATAGGGAAAAATTGTAGAAATTTCACTTATTTCAGGGCAAAATTGCAGAAATTTCACTTATTTCAGAGAAAAAAAGCAAAATTTTTTTTATTTTGGGGCAAATATGCAGAAATTTCCCTTATTTTGAGGTAAAATGCTGAAATTCCCCATATTTTGGGGTAAAAGGCCGAAATTCCCCTTATTTTGGGGCAAAAAGGCACAAATTTCCCTTCTTTTCGGGCAAAATTGCAGAAATTTTATTTATTTCAGGGTAAAAAGTCAGAAATTCCCCTTATTTTGGGGCAAAAAGGAGAAATTTCTTTTATTATGGTACAAAATTGAAGAAATTTTCTTTATTTTGGAACAAAAAGGCAGAAATTCTCCATATTTTGTGGTAAAAGCAGAAATTCTTCTTATTTTGAGGTAAAATGCAGAAATTCCCCTTATTTAGAGGTAAAATGCAGAAATTCCCCTAATATTGGGGAAAAATGCAGAAATTTCCTTTATTTTGGGCCTACAAGGCAGAAATTTTCCGCATTTTTAAGAAAAAATGCAGAAAATCTAATAATTTTCTGGCAAAAAGGCTGAAATTCTCCTTGTTTTGGGGCAAAAATACAGAAAATCTCCTTTTTTTGGGTGCAAAATTCAGAAATTCCCCTTATTTGGGGCAAAATTGCATAAATTTTCTTTACTTTGGGGCAAAATTGCAGAAATTTCCCTTATTTTGGTGCAAAATTGCAGAAATTTCACTTATTTCAGGGAAAAAAGGCAGAAATTTCTCTAATTTTGGGGCAAAAAGGCAGAAATTTCTTTTATTTTGGTACAAAATTGCAGAAATTTTTCTTATTTTGGGGCAAAAAGGCAGAAATTCCCCATATTTGGGGAAAAGGAAGAAATTCCCATTATTTTGAGGTAAAAAGGCTGAAATTCCCCTTATTTTGGTCCAAAAAGGCAGAAATTCCTTTTATATTGGGGCAAAAAGACAGAAATTCCCTTTATTTTGGGGGAAAAGGCAGAAATTGCACATATTTTGAGTCAAAAAGGCAGAAAATCCCCTTATTTTTGGGCAAAAGTAAAGAAATTTCCCTTTTTTATGGCAAAAAGTATACATTCCCTTTATTTTCGGGAAAAAAGGCAGAAATTCCCCGTATTTTGGAGCAAATTTTCAGAAAATCCCCTAATTTTGGGGCAAAAAGGCAGAAATTCCCCTTATTTTGGGGTAAAACTGCAGAAATTTCACTTATTTCGCGGCAAAATGGCAGAAATTCCTTTTATTTTCAGCGAAAAAGGCAGAAAATTTTCAATTTTGGAACAAAATTGCAGAAATTCACCTTATTTTTGGGGTAAAACATGCAGTAATTTTCTTTATTTTGGGGCAAAAAGGCAGAAATTCCCATTATTTTGGGGCAAAAGGCAGAAATTCCTTTTATTTTAGGGCAAAATTGAAGAACTTTCCTTTATTTTGGGGCAAAAACCAGAAGTTCCCCTTATTTGGGGCAAAATTTCAGAAATTTCCTTTACTTTGGGGCAAAATGGCAGAAATTTCCCTTATTTTGGGGCAAAATTGCAGAAATTTCACTTATTTCAGGGACAAAAGGCAGAAATTTCTCTAATTTTAGGGCAAAAAGGCAGAAATTTCTTTTATTTTGGTACAAAATTGCAGAAATTTTTCTTATTTTGGGGCAAAAAGACAGAAATTCCCCATATTTGGGGGAAAAGGCAGAAATTCCCCTTATTTTGAGGTAAAAAGGCTGAAATTCCCCTTATTTTGGTCCAAAAAGGCAGAAATTTCCCTTATTTTGGGGTAAAATTGCAGAATTTCACTTATTTCAGGGTAATAAGTCAGAAATTTTCCTTATTTTGGGGCAAAAAATCAGAAATTCCCTTTGTTTTGGGGCAAAAACTAGAAGTTCCCCTTATTTTAGGGCAAAATTGCAGAAATTTCCTTTATTATAGGGAAAAATTGTAGAAATTTCACTTATTTCAGGGCAAAATTGCAGAAATTTCACTTATTTCAGAGAAAAAAAGCAAAATTTTTTTTATTTTGGGGCAAATATGCAGAAATTTCCCTTATTTTGAGGTAAAATGCTGAAATTCCCCATATTTTGGGGTAAAAGGCCGAAATTCCCCTTATTTTGGGGCAAAAAGGCACAAATTTCCCTTCTTTTCGGGCAAAATTGCAGAAATTTTATTTATTTCAGGGTAAAAAGTCAGAAATTCCCCTTATTTTGGGGCAAAAAGGAGAAATTTCTTTTATTATGGTACAAAATTGAAGAAATTTTCTTTATTTTGGAACAAAAAGGCAGAAATTCTCCATATTTTGTGGTAAAAGCAGAAATTCTTCTTATTTTGAGGTAAAATGCAGAAATTCCCCTTATTTAGAGGTAAAATGCAGAAATTCCCCTAATATTGGGGAAAAATGCAGAAATTTCCTTTATTTTGGGCCTACAAGGCAGAAATTTTCCGCATTTTTAAGAAAAAATGCAGAAAATCTAATAATTTTCTGGCAAAAAGGCTGAAATTCTCCTTGTTTTGGGGCAAAAATACAGAAAATCTCCTTTTTTTGGGTGCAAAATTCAGAAATTCCCCTTATTTGGGGCAAAATTGCATAAATTTTCTTTACTTTGGGGCAAAATTGCAGAAATTTCCCTTATTTTGGTGCAAAATTGCAGAAATTTCACTTATTTCAGGGAAAAAAGGCAGAAATTTCTCTAATTTTGGGGCAAAAAGGCAGAAATTTCTTTTATTTTGGTACAAAATTGCAGAAATTTTTCTTATTTTGGGGCAAAAAGGCAGAAATTCCCCATATTTGGGGAAAAGGAAGAAATTCCCATTATTTTGAGGTAAAAAGGCTGAAATTCCCCTTATTTTGGTCCAAAAAGGCAGAAATTCCTTTTATATTGGGGCAAAAAGACAGAAATTCCCTTTATTTTGGGGGAAAAGGCAGAAATTGCACATATTTTGAGTCAAAAAGGCAGAAAATCCCCTTATTTTTGGGCAAAAGTAAAGAAATTTCCCTTTTTTATGGCAAAAAGTATACATTCCCTTTATTTTCGGGAAAAAAGGCAGAAATTCCCCGTATTTTGGAGCAAATTTTCAGAAAATCCCCTAATTTTGGGGCAAAAAGGCAGAAATTCCCCTTATTTTGGGGTAAAACTGCAGAAATTTCACTTATTTCGCGGCAAAATGGCAGAAATTCCTTTTATTTTCAGCGAAAAAGGCAGAAAATTTTCAATTTTGGAACAAAATTGCAGAAATTCACCTTATTTTTGGGGTAAAACATGCAGTAATTTTCTTTATTTTGGGGCAAAAAGGCAGAAATTCCCATTATTTTGGGGCAAAAGGCAGAAATTCCTTTTATTTTAGGGCAAAATTGAAGAACTTTCCTTTATTTTGGGGCAAAAACCAGAAGTTCCCCTTATTTGGGGCAAAATTTCAGAAATTTCCTTTACTTTGGGGCAAAATGGCAGAAATTTCCCTTATTTTGGGGCAAAATTGCAGAAATTTCACTTATTTCAGGGACAAAAGGCAGAAATTTCTCTAATTTTAGGGCAAAAAGGCAGAAATTTCTTTTATTTTGGTACAAAATTGCAGAAATTTTTCTTATTTTGGGGCAAAAAGACAGAAATTCCCCATATTTGGGGGAAAAGGCAGAAATTCCCCTTATTTTGAGGTAAAAAGGCTGAAATTCCCCTTATTTTGGTCCAAAAAGGCAGAAATTTCCCTTATTTTGGGGTAAAATTGCAGAATTTCACTTATTTCAGG
Source organism: Micromys minutus (assembly GCF_963924665.1). Taxonomy (NCBI): domain Eukaryota; kingdom Metazoa; phylum Chordata; class Mammalia; order Rodentia; family Muridae; genus Micromys; species Micromys minutus. Next base: position 1,451,565 of record NW_027667133.1, on the reverse strand, counting down.
GTAATAAGTCAGAAATTTTCCTTATTTTGGGGCAAAAAATCAGAAATTCCCTTTGTTTTGGGGCAAAAACTAGAAGTTCCCCTTATTTTAGGGCAAAATTGCAGAAATTTCCTTTATTATAGGGAAAAATTGTAGAAATTTCACTTATTTCAGGGCAAAATTGCAGAAATTTCACTTATTTCAGAGAAAAAAAGCAAAATTTTTTTTATTTTGGGGCAAATATGCAGAAATTTCCCTTATTTTGAGGTAAAATGCTGAAATTCCCCATATTTTGGGGTAAAAGGCCGAAATTCCCCTTATTTTGGGGCAAAAAGGCACAAATTTCCCTTCTTTTCGGGCAAAATTGCAGAAATTTTATTTATTTCAGGGTAAAAAGTCAGAAATTCCCCTTATTTTGGGGCAAAAAGGAGAAATTTCTTTTATTATGGTACAAAATTGAAGAAATTTTCTTTATTTTGGAACAAAAAGGCAGAAATTCTCCATATTTTGTGGTAAAAGCAGAAATTCTTCTTATTTTGAGGTAAAATGCAGAAATTCCCCTTATTTAGAGGTAAAATGCAGAAATTCCCCTAATATTGGGGAAAAATGCAGAAATTTCCTTTATTTTGGGCCTACAAGGCAGAAATTTTCCGCATTTTTAAGAAAAAATGCAGAAAATCTAATAATTTTCTGGCAAAAAGGCTGAAATTCTCCTTGTTTTGGGGCAAAAATACAGAAAATCTCCTTTTTTTGGGTGCAAAATTCAGAAATTCCCCTTATTTGGGGCAAAATTGCATAAATTTTCTTTACTTTGGGGCAAAATTGCAGAAATTTCCCTTATTTTGGTGCAAAATTGCAGAAATTTCACTTATTTCAGGGAAAAAAGGCAGAAATTTCTCTAATTTTGGGGCAAAAAGGCAGAAATTTCTTTTATTTTGGTACAAAATTGCAGAAATTTTTCTTATTTTGGGGCAAAAAGGCAGAAATTCCCCATATTTGGGGAAAAGGAAGAAATTCCCATTATTTTGAGGTAAAAAGGCTGAAATTCCCCTTATTTTGGTCCAAAAAGGCAGAAATTCCTTTTATATTGGGGCAAAAAGACAGAAATTCCCTTTATTTTGGGGGAAAAGGCAGAAATTGCACATATTTTGAGTCAAAAAGGCAGAAAATCCCCTTATTTTTGGGCAAAAGTAAAGAAATTTCCCTTTTTTATGGCAAAAAGTATACATTCCCTTTATTTTCGGGAAAAAAGGCAGAAATTCCCCGTATTTTGGAGCAAATTTTCAGAAAATCCCCTAATTTTGGGGCAAAAAGGCAGAAATTCCCCTTATTTTGGGGTAAAACTGCAGAAATTTCACTTATTTCGCGGCAAAATGGCAGAAATTCCTTTTATTTTGGGGTAAAACATGCAGTAATTTTCTCTATTTTAGGGCAAAAAGGCAGAAATTCCCCTTATTTTGGGGCAAAAGGCAGAAATTCCCCGTATTTTTAAGCAAAATTGCAGATATCCCCCTAATATTAGGGCAAAAATGCAGAAATTCCTTTTATTTGAAGCAAAAAGGCAGAAGTTCCCCTTATTTTCTGGGAAAGAGGCAGAAATTCTTTGTATTTTGAAGCAAAATTGCAGAAACTTCCCTAATTTTGGGGCAAAAATGCAGAAATTTCCCATATTTTGGTACAAAATTGCAGAAATTTTTCTTTTTTTGTGCAAAAAGTTAGAAATTTCCCATATTTTGGGGCAAACATCCAAAAAATTCCCTTTCATTTTGAGGTAAAAAGACTGAAATTCCCCTTATTTGGGGGTAAAAATGCAGAAATTTCCCTTATTTTGGGGCAAAATTGCAGAAATTTCACTTATTTCAGGGTAATAAGTCAGAAATTTTCCTTATTTTGGGGCAAAAAAGACAGAAATTCCCTTTGTTTTGGGGGAAAATGTCAGAAATTCCACTTATTTAGAGGCATAAAAGCAGAAATTCCCCTCATTTTAGAGCAAAAATGAAGAAATTTCCCTTTTTTATGGCAAAAAGGTATGCATTCTTATTATTTTCAAACAAAAAAGGCAGAAATTTCCCTTATTTTGAAGCAAAATTGCAGAAATTCCCTTATTGTGGGGTAAAAAGGCAGAAATTCTCTATATGTTGGGGCAAAAAGACAGAAATTCTTCTTATTTTATGGCAAAACTCAGAAATTTAACTTATTTTGGGGCAAAATTGCAGAAATTTCACTTATTTCAGAAAAAAAAGCAGAAATTTTCTTATTTTGGGGCCAAAAGACAGAAATTTCTTTTATTTTGTTACAAAATTGCAGAATTTTTTCTTATTTTGGGGCAAAAAGGCAGAAATTTCCCATATTTTGGGGCAAAAATGCAGAAATTTCTCTTATTTTGAGGTAAAAGGCTGAAATTCTTTTTATTTGGGGGCAAAAAGGCAGAAATTTCTCTTATTTTGGGGCAAAATTGCAGAAATTTCACTTATGTCAGGGTAATAAGTCAGGAATTTTCCTTATTTTGGGGCCAAAAAACAGATATTCCCTTTGTTTTGGGGGAAAAATACAGAAATTCCACTTATTTAGAGGCAAAAAGGCAGAAATTCCTAATATTTTGTGGCAAAAATGCAGAAATTCCCCTTATTTTGAGGTGAAAAGGCTGAAATTCCCTTTATTTGGGAGCAAAAAGGCAGAAATTTCCCTTATTTGGGGGCAAAATTGCAGAAATTTCACTTATTTCAGGGTAATAAGTCAGAAATTTTCCTTATTTTGGGGCAAAAAAAACAGACATTCTCTTTGTTTTGGGGGAAAAAGGAATTCCACTTATTTAGATGCAAAAAAGCAGAAATTCCCTTTATTTTGGAGCAAAAATGAAGAAATTTCCCTTTTTTATGGCAAAAAGCTATGCATTCTTCTTATTTTTGGGTAAAAAGGCAGAAATTCCCCATATTTTGGAGCAAAATTGCAGAAATTCTCCTATTTGTGGGGCAAAAAGGCAGAAATTTCCTAAATGTTGGGGCAAAAAGACAGAAATTCTCCTTATTTTGTGGCAAAACACAGAAATTCCACTTATTTCGGAGCAAAATTCCAGAAATTTCACTTATATTGGGGCAAAATTGCAGAAATTACACTTATTGGGGCAAAATTGCAGAAATTTCACTTATTTCAAAATAAAAGCAGAAATTTTCTTATTTTGGGGCAAAAAGGCAGAAATTTCTTTTATTTTGGTACAAAATTGCAGAGATTTTTCTTATTTTGGAGCAAAAAGGCAGAAATTTTACATATTTTGGGGCAAAAATGCAGAAATTCCCCTTATTTTAGTAAAAAGGCTAAAATTCCTCTTAATTAGGGGCAAAAAGGCAGAAATTTCCTTATTTTGGGGCAACATTGCAAAAATTTCACTTATTTCAGTGAAAAAAGGCAGAAATTTTCCTTATTTTGGGGCAAAAAACAGAAATTCCCTTTGTTTTTGGGAAAAAAGACAGATATTCCACTTTTTTAGAAGTAAAAAAGCAGAAATACCTTTTATTTTGGAGCAAAAATAAAGAAATTTCTCTTTTTTATGGCAAAAGGTATACATTCCCCTTATTTTTAGGCTAAAAAGCAGAAATTCCCCGTATTTTGGAGCAAAATTGCAGAAATTCCCCTAATTGTAGGGCAAAAAGGCAGATATTCCCTAAATGTTGGGGCAAAAAGACAGAAATTCTCCTTATTTTGGGGCAAAACTCAGAAATTCCACTTATTTCGGAGCAAAATTCCAGAAATTTCACTTATATTGGGGCAAAATTGCAGAAATTACACTCATTTCAAAAAAAAAAGCAGAAATTTTCTTATTTTGGGGCAAAAAGTAAGAAATTTCATTTATTTTGGTACAAAATTGCAGAAATTTTTCTTATTTTGGAGCAAAAGGGCAGAAATTTTCCATATTTTGGGGCAAAAATGCAGAAATTCCCCTTATTTTGAGTAAAAAGGCTGAAATTCCCCTTAATTGGGGGCAAAAAGGCAGAAATTTCCTTATTTTGGTGCAAAATTGCAAAAATTTCACTTATTTCAGGGTAATAAGTCAGATATTTTCTTTATTTTGGGGCAAAAAGCCAGAAATTCCCTTTGTTTTGGGGGAAAAAGACAGATATTCCACTTTTTTAGAGGCAAAAAAGGAGAAATTCCTTTTATTTTGGAGCAAAAATAAAGAAATTTCTCTTTTTTGTGGCAAAAGGTATACATTCCCCTTATTTTCAGGCTAAAAAGCAGAAATTCCCTGTATTTTGGAGCAAAATTGCAGAAATTCCCCTAATTGTGGGGCAAAAAGGCAGAAATTCCCTATATGTTAGGGCAAAAAAAAAGAAATTCTCCTTATTTTGGGGCAAAACTCAGAAATTCCACTTATTTTGGAGCAAAATTCAAGAAATTTCACTTATTTTGGGGCAAAATTGCAGAAATTTCACTTATTTTGGGGCAAAATTGCAGAAATTTCACTTATTTAAAAAAAAAGCAGAAATTTTCTTATTTTGGGGCAAAAAGGCAGAAATTTCTTTTATTTTGGTAAAAAATTGCAGAAATTTTTCTTATTTTGGAGCAAAAAGGCAGAAATTTCCCATATTTTGGGACAAAAATGCAGAAATTCCCCTTATTTTGAGGAAAAAGGCTGAAATTCCTTTTAATTGGGGGCAAAAAGTCAGAAATTTCCTTATTTTAAGGCAAAATTGCAAAAATTTTACTTATTTCAGGGTAATAAGTGAGAAATTTTTTTTTTATTTTGGGGCAAAAAGACAGAAATTCGCTTTGTTTTTTGGGAAAAAGACAGAAATTCCACTTTTTTAGAGGCAAAAAAGCAGAATTTTTTTTATTTTGGAGCAAAAATGAAGAAATTTCCCTTTTTTGTGGCAAAAGGTATACATTCCCCTTATTTTCAGATTAAAAAGCAGAAATTCCCTGAATTTTGGAGCAAAATTGCAGAAATTCCCCTAATTGTGGGGCAAAAATACAGAAATTCCCTAATGTTAGGGCAAAAAACAGAAATTCTCCTTATTTTTGGGCAAAACTCCGAAATTCCACTTATTTTGGAGCAAAATTTCAGAAATTTAACTTATTTTGGGGCAAAACTCATAAATTCCACTTATTTTGGGGCAAAATTCAAGAAATTTCACTTATTTTGGTGCAAAATTGCAGAAATTTCACTTATTTTGCGGCAAAATTGGAGAAATTTCACTTATTTAAGAAAAAAAACAGAAATTTCTTATTTTGGGGCAAAAAGGCAGAAATTTCCCATATTTTGGTACAAAATTGCAGAAATTTTTCTTTTTTTGTGCAAAAAGTTAGAAATTTCCCATATTTTGGGGCAAACATCCAAAAATTCCTTTTCATTTTGAGGTAAAAAGGCTGAAATTCCCCTTATTTGGGGGTAAAAACGCAGAAATTTCTCTTACTTTGGGAAAATATTGCAGAAATTTCACTTATTTCAGGGTAATAAGTCAGAAATTTTCCTTATTTTGGGGCAAAAAAGACAGAAATTCCCCTTGTTTTGGGGGAAAAAGACAGAAATTCCACTTATTTAGAGGAATAAAAGCAGAAATTCCCCTCATTTTGGAGCAAAAATGAAGAAATTTCCCTTTTTTATGGCAAAAAGGTATGCATTCTTATTATTTTCGGACAAAAAGGCAGAAATTCCCCGTATTTCGGAGCAAAATTGCAGAAATTCCCCTAATTGTGGGGTAAAAAGGCAGAAATTCCCTATATGTTGGGGCAAAAAGACAGAAATTCTCCTTATTTTAGGGCAAAACTCAGAAATTTAACTTATTTTGGGGCAAAATTGAAGAAATTTCACTTATTTCAGAAAAAAAAGCAGAAATTTTCTTATTTTGGGGCCAAAAGTCAGAAATATCTTTTATTTTGTTACAAAATTGCAGAATTTTTTCTTATTTTGGGGCAAAAAGGCAGAAATTTCCCATATTTTGGGGCAAAAATGCAGAAATATCTTTTATTTTGAGGTAAAAGGCTGAAATCCTTTTATTTGGGGGCAAAAAGGCAGAAATTTCTCTTATTTTGGGGCAAAATTGCAGAAATTTCACTTATGTCAGTGTAATAAGTCAGGAATTTTCCTTATTTTGGGGCCAAAAAACAGAAATTCCCTTTGTTTTGGGGGAAAAATTCAGAAATTCCACTTATTTAGAGGCAAAAAGGCAGAAATTCCTAATATTTTGTGGAAAAAATGCAGAAATTCTCCTTATTTTGAGGTTAAAAGGCTGAAATTTCCTTTATTTGGGAGCAAAAAGGCAGAAATTTCCCTTATTTTGTGGCAAAATTGCAGAAATTTTACTTATTTCAGGGTAATAAGTCAGAAATTTTCCTTATTTTGGGGCAAAAAAGACAGAAATTCCCTTTGTTTTGGGGGGAAAAGGAATTCCACTTATTTAGATGCAAAAAAGCAGAAATTCCCTTTATTTTGGAGCCAAAATGAAGAAATTTCTCTTTTTTATGGCAAAAAGCTATGCATTCTTCTTATTTTCGAGCAAAAAGGCAGAAATTCCCCATATTTTGGAGCAAAATTGCAGAAATGCCCCTAATTGTGGGGCAAAAAGGCAGAAATTCCCTAAATGTTGGGGCAAAAAGACAGAAATTCTCCTTATTTTGGGGAAAAACGCAGAAATTCCACTTATTTCGGAGCAAAATTCCAGAAATTTCACTTATATTGGGGCAAAATTGCAGAAATTACACTTATTTTGGGGCAAAATTGCAGAAATTTCACTTATTTCAAAAAAAAGCAGAAATTTTCTTATTTTGGGGCAAAAAGGCAGAAATTTCTTTTATTTTGGTACAAAATTGCAGAAATTTTTCTTATTTTGGAGCAAAAAGGCAGAAATTTTACATATTTTGGGGCAAAAATGCAGAAATTCCCTTTATTTTGAATAAAAAGTCTGAAATTCACCTTAATTGGGGGCAAAATGTCAGAAATTTCCTTATTTTGGGGCAAAATTGCAAAAATTTCACTTATTTCAGGGTAATCAGTCAGAAATTTTCCTAATTTTGGGGCAAAAAGACAGAAATTCCCTTTGTTTTTGGGGAAAAAGACAGATATTCCACTTTTTTAGAGGCAAAAAAGCAGAAATTCCTTTTATTTTAGAGCAAAAATAAAGAAATTTCTCTTTTTTGTGGCAAAAGATATACATTCCCCTTATTTTCAGGCTAAAAAGCAGCAATTCCCCGTATTTTGGAGCAAAATTGCAGAAATTCCCCTAATTGTGGGGCAAAAAGGCAGAAATTCCCTATATGTTAGGGCAAAAAAAAGAAATTCTCCTTATTTTGGGGCAAAACTCAGAAATTTCACTTATTTTGGGGCAAAATTCCAGAAATTTCCCTTATTTTGGGGCAAAATTGCAGAAATTTCACTTATTTTGAGGCAAAATTGCAGAAATTTCACTTATTTCAGTGAAAAAAGGCAGAACTTTTCCTTATTTTGGGGCAAAAAGGCAGAAATTCTTAATATTTTGTGGCAAAAATGCAGAAATTCCCCTTATTTTGAGGTAAAAATGCTGAAATTCCCCTTATTTGGGGGCAAAAAAGCAGAAATTTCCCTTATTTTGGGGCAAAATTGCAGAAATTTCACTTATTTCAGGGTAATAAGTCAGAAATTTTCCTTATTTTGGGCAAAAAAGACAGAAATTCTCTTTGTTTTGGGGGAAAAATACATAAATTTCACTTATTTAGAGTCAAAAAAGCAAAAATTCCCCTTATTTTGGTTCAAAATTGCAGAAATTTCACTTACTTCAGTGTAATAAGTCAGAAATTTTCCTTATTTTGGGGCAAAAAAGACAGAAATTACCTTTGTTTTGGGGGAAAAAGACAGAAATTCCACTTATTTAGAGGCAAAAAAGCAGAATTCCCCTTATTTTGGAGCAAAAATGAAGAAATTTCAATTTTTATGGCAAAAAGCTATGCATTCTTCTTATTTTCAGGCAAAAAGGCAGAAATTCCCCATATTTTTGAGCAATATTGCAGAAATTCCCCTAATTGTGGGGCAAAAAGTCAGAAATTTCCTATATGTTGGGGCAAAAAGACAGAAATTCTCCTTATTTGGGGGCAAAACTCAGAAATTCCACTTATTTTGGAGCAAAATTCAAGAAATTTCACTTATTTTGTGGCAAAATTGCAGAAATTTCATTTATTCTGGGGCAAAATTGCAGAAATTTCACTTATTTCAGTGAAAAAATGTAGAAATTTTCTCTATTTTGGGGCAAAAACGCAGAAATTCCTAATATTTTCTGGCAAAATTGCAGAAATTCCCCTTATTTTGAGGTAAAAATGCTGAAATTCCCCTTATTTGGGGGCAAAAATGCAGAAATTTCCCTTATTTTGGGGCAAAATTGCAGAAATTTCACTTACTTCAGGGTAATAAGTCAGAAATTTTCGTTATTTTGGGGCAAAAAAGACAGAATTACCTTTGTTTTGGGGGAAAAAGAGAGAAATTCCACTTATTTAGAGGCAAAAAAGCAGAATTCCCCTTATTTTGGAGCAAAAATGAAGAAATTTCCATTTTTTATAACAAAAAGTTATGCATTCTTCTTATTTTCGGGCAAAAGGCAGAAATTCCCCGTATTTTGGAGCAAAATTGCAGAAATTCCCCTAATTGTGGGGCAAAAAGGCAGAAATTCCCTAAATTTTTGGGGCAAAAAGACAGAAATTCTCCTTATTTGGGGGCAAAACTCAGAAATTCCACTTATTTTGGGGCAAAATTACAGAGATTTCCCTTATTTTGGGGCAAAATTGCAGAAATTTCACTTATGGCATGGAAAAAAGGCAGAAATTTTCCTTATTTTGGGGCAAAAAGACAGAAATTCCTAATATTTTGTGGCAAAAATGCAGAAATTTCCCTTATTTTGAGGTAAAAGAGTGAAATTCCTCTTATTTGGGGGCAAAAAGGCAGAAATTTCCTTTATTTTTGGAATAAATTGCAGAAATTTCACTTATTTCAGAAAAAAAAAAGCAGAAATTTTCTTATTTTGGGGCCAAAAGTCAGAAATTTCTTTTATTTTGTTACAAAATTGCAGAATTTTTTCTTATTTTGGGGCAAAAAGGCAGAAATTTCCCATATTTTGGTACAAAATTGCAGAAATTTTTTTTATTTTGGGCAAAAAGTCAGAAATTTCCCATATTTTGGGGCAAACATGCAGAAATTCCCCTTCATTTTGAGGTAAAAAGGCTGAAATTCCCCTTATTTGAGGGTAAAAAGGCAGATATTTCCCTTATTTTGGGGCAAAATTGCAGAAATTTCACTTATTTCAGGGTAATAAGTCAGAAATTTTCCTTATTTTGGGGCAAAAAGACAGAAATTCCTAATATTTTGTGGCAAAAATGCAGAAATTTCTCTTTTTTTGAGGTAAAAGGGTAAAATTCCTCTTATTTGGGGGCAAAAAGGCAGAAATTTCCCTTATTTTGGGACAAAATTGCAGAAATTTCACTTATTTCAGGGTAATAAGTCAGAAAATTTCCTTATTTTGGTGCAAAAAAGACAAAAATTCCCCTTGTTTTGGGGGAAAAAGACGGAAATTCTACATATTTAGAGGCCAAAAAGCAGAAATTCCTTTTATTTTGGAGCAAAATTACAGAAATTGCCCTTTTTATGGAAAAAGGTATGCATTCTTCTTATTTTCGGGCAAAAAGACAGAAATTCCCCGTATTTTGGAGCAAAATTGCAGAAATTAACCTAATGGTGGGGCAAAAATGCAGAAATTCCCTATATGTTGGGGCAAAAAGACAGAAATTCTCCTTATTATTGGGAAACTCAGAAATTCCACTCATTTTGGGGCAAAATTCCAGAAATTTCCCTCATTTTGGGGCAAAATTGCAGAAATTTCTCTTATTTTGGAATAAAATTGCAGAAATCTCACTTATTTCATAAAAAAAGCAGAAATTTTCTTATTTTGGAACAAACAGGCAGAAATTTCTTTTATTTTGTTACAAAAATGCAGAATTTTTTCTTATTTTGGGGCAAAAAGGCAGAAATTTCCCATATTTTGGGGCAAAAATGCAGAAATTTTTTTTTATTTTGAGTTAAAAGGCTGAAATTCCCCTTATTTAAAGGCAAAAAGGCAGAAATTTCTCTTATTTTGGGGCAAAATTGCAGAAATTTCACTTATGTCAGATTAATAAGTCAGAAATTTTCTTTATTTTGGGGCCAAAAAACAGAAATTCCCTTTGTTTTGGGGGAAAAAGACAGAAATTCCACTTATTTAGAAGCAAAAAGCAGAAATACCTAATATTTTGTGGCAAAAATGCAGAAATTCCCTTTATTTTGAGGTAAAAATCTGAAATTCCCCTTATTTGGAAGCAAAAAGGCAGAAATTTCCCTTATTTTGGGGAAAAATTGCAGAATTTTCACTTATTTCAGGGTAATAAGTCAGAAATTTTCCTTATTTTGGGGCAAAAAAGACAGAAATTCCCTTTGTTTTGGGGGGAAAGACAGAAATTCCACTTATTTAGATGCAAAAAAGCAGAATTTCCCTTTATATTGGAGAAAAATTAAGAAATTTCCTTTTTTTATGGCAAAAAGCTATGCATTCTTCTTATTTTCAGGAAAAAAGGCAGAAATTCCCCATATTTTGGAGCAAAATTGCAGAAATTCTCCTAATTGTGGGGCAAAAAGGCAGAAATTCCCTAAATGTTGGGGCAAAAAGACAGAAATTCTCCTTATTTTGGGGCAAAACTCAGAAATTCCACTTATTTTGGAGTAAAATTCCAGAAATTTCACTTATATTGGGGCAAAATTGTAAAAATTACACTTATTTTGGGGAAAAATTGCAGAAATTTCACTTATTTCAGGGTAATAAGTCAGAAAATTTCCTTATTTTGGTGCAAAAAAGACAGAAATTCCCCTTGTTTTGGGGGAAAAATACGGAAATTCCACATATTTAGAGGCCAAAAAGCAGAAATTCCCCTTATTTTGGAGCAAAATTACAGAAATTTTCCTTTTTTATGGAAAAAGGTATGCATTCTTCTTATTTTCGGGCAAAAAGGCAGAAATTCCCCGTATTTTGGAGCAAAATTGCAGAAATTAACCTAATTGTGGGGCAAAAATGCAGAAATTCCCTATATGTTGGGGCAAAAAGACAGAAATTCTCCTTATTTTGGGGAAACTCAGAAATTCCACTCATTTTGGGGCAAAATTCCAGAAATTTCCATCATTTTGGGACAAAATTGCAGAAATTTCACTTTTTTTGTGGCAAAATTAGAGAAATTTCACTTATTTCAGGGAAAAAAAGCAGAAATTTTCTTATTTTGGGGCAAAAAGGCAGAAATTTCCCATATTTTGGTACAAAATTGCAGAAATTTTTCTTATTTTGGGCAAAAAGGCAGAAATTGCCCATTATTTGGGGCAAACATGCAGAAATTCCCCTTCATTTTGATGTAAAAAGGTTAAAATTCCCCTTATTTGGGGGTAAAAAGGCAGATATTTCCCTTATTTTGGGGCAAAATTGCAGAAATTTCACTTATTTCAGGGTAATAAGTCAGAAATTTTCCTTATTTTGGGGCAAAAAAGACAGAAATTTCCTTTGTTTTGGGGGAAAAAGACAGAAATTCCACTTATTTAGAGGCATAAAAGCAGAAATTCCCCTCATTTTGGAGCAAAAATGAAAAAATTTCCCTTTTTTATGGCAAAAAGGTATGCATTCTTATTATTTTCGGACAAAAAAGGCAGAAATTCCCCGTATATTGGAGCAAAATTGCAGAAATTCCCCTAATTGTGGGGCAAAAAGGTAGAAATTCCCTATATGTTGAGGCAAAAATAAAGAAATTCTCCTTATTTTAGGGCAAAACGCAGAAATTTAACTTATTTTGGGGCAAAATAGCAGAAATTTCACTTATTTCATAAAAAAAGCAGAAATTTTCTTATTTTGGAGCCAAAAGGCAGAAATTTCTTTTATTTTGTTACAAAATTGCAGATTTTTTTCTTATTTTGGGGCAAAAAGGCAGAAGTTTCCCATATTTTGGGGCAAAAATGCAGAATTTTTTTTTTTATTTTGAGTTTAAAGGCTGAAATTCCCCTTATTTGGGGGCAAAAAGGCAGAAATTTCTCTTATTTTGGAATAAAATTGCAGAAATTTCACATATGTCAGGGTAATAAGTCAGAAATTTTCCTTATTTTGTGGCCAAAAAAAGAAATTCCCTTTGTTTTGGGGGAAAAATACAGAAATTCCAGTTATTTAGAGGCAAAAAAGCAGAAATTCCTAATATTTTGTGGCAAAAATGCAGAAATTCCCCTTATTTTGAAGTTAAAAGGCTGAAATTCCCTTTATTTGGGAGCAAAAAGGCAGAAATTTCCCTTATTTTGGGGCAAAATTGCAGAAATTTCACTTATTTCAGGGTTATAAGTAAGAAATTTTCCTTATTTGGGGCAAGAAAGACAGAAATTCCATTTGTTTTGGGGGAAAAAGGAATTCCACTTATTTAGATGCAAAAAAGCAGAAATTCCCTTTATTTTGGAGCAAAAATGAAGAAATTTCCCTTTTTTATGGCAAAAAGCTATGCATTCTTCTTATTTTCAGGCAAAAAGGCAGAAATTCCCCATATTTTGGAGCAAAATTGCAGAAATTCCCCTAATTGTGGGGCAAAAAGGCAGAAATTTACTAAATTTTGGGGCAAAAAGACAGAAATTCTCCTTATTTTGGGGCAAAACTCAGAAATTCCACTTATTTCGGAGCAAAATTCCAGAAATTTCACTTATATTGGGGCAAAATTGCAGAAATTACACTTATTTTGGGGCAAAATTGCAGAAATTTCACTTATTTCAAAAAAAAATCAGAATTTTTTTTATTTTGGGGCAAAAAGGCAGAAATTTCTTTTATTTTGTTACAAAATTGCAGAATTTTTTCTTATTTTGGGGCAAAAAGGCAGAAATTTCCCATATTTTGGTACAAAATTGCAGAAATTTTTTTTATTTTGGGCAAAAAGTCAGAAATTTCCCATATTTTGGGGCAAACATGCAGAAATTCCCCTTCATTTTGAGGTAAAAAGGCTGAAATTCCCCTTATTTGAGGGTAAAAAGGCAGATATTTCCCTTATTTTGGGGCAAAATTGCAGAAATTTCACTTATTTCAGGGTAATAAGTCAGAAATTTTCCTTATTTTGGGGCAAAAAGACAGAAATTCCTAATATTTTGTGGCAAAAATGCAGAAATTTCTCTTTTTTTGAGGTAAAAGGGTAAAATTCCTCTTATTTGGGGGCAAAAAGGCAGAAATTTCCCTTATTTTGGGACAAAATTGCAGAAATTTCACTTATTTCAGGGTAATAAGTCAGAAAATTTCCTTATTTTGGTGCAAAAAAGACAAAAATTCCCCTTGTTTTGGGGGAAAAAGACGGAAATTCTACATATTTAGAGGCCAAAAAGCAGAAATTCCTTTTATTTTGGAGCAAAATTACAGAAATTGCCCTTTTTATGGAAAAAGGTATGCATTCTTCTTATTTTCGGGCAAAAAGACAGAAATTCCCCGTATTTTGGAGCAAAATTGCAGAAATTAACCTAATGGTGGGGCAAAAATGCAGAAATTCCCTATATGTTGGGGCAAAAAGACAGAAATTCTCCTTATTATTGGGAAACTCAGAAATTCCACTCATTTTGGGGCAAAATTCCAGAAATTTCCCTCATTTTGGGGCAAAATTGCAGAAATTTCTCTTATTTTGGAATAAAATTGCAGAAATCTCACTTATTTCATAAAAAAAGCAGAAATTTTCTTATTTTGGAACAAACAGGCAGAAATTTCTTTTATTTTGTTACAAAAATGCAGAATTTTTTCTTATTTTGGGGCAAAAAGGCAGAAATTTCCCATATTTTGGGGCAAAAATGCAGAAATTTTTTTTTATTTTGAGTTAAAAGGCTGAAATTCCCCTTATTTAAAGGCAAAAAGGCAGAAATTTCTCTTATTTTGGGGCAAAATTGCAGAAATTTCACTTATGTCAGATTAATAAGTCAGAAATTTTCTTTATTTTGGGGCCAAAAAACAGAAATTCCCTTTGTTTTGGGGGAAAAAGACAGAAATTCCACTTATTTAGAAGCAAAAAGCAGAAATACCTAATATTTTGTGGCAAAAATGCAGAAATTCCCTTTATTTTGAGGTAAAAATCTGAAATTCCCCTTATTTGGAAGCAAAAAGGCAGAAATTTCCCTTATTTTGGGGAAAAATTGCAGAATTTTCACTTATTTCAGGGTAATAAGTCAGAAATTTTCCTTATTTTGGGGCAAAAAAGACAGAAATTCCCTTTGTTTTGGGGGGAAAAGACAGAAATTCCACTTATTTAGATGCAAAAAAGCAGAATTTCCCTTTATATTGGAGAAAAATTAAGAAATTTCCTTTTTTTTGGCAAAAAGCTATGCATTCTTCTTATTTTCAGGAAAAAAGGCAGAAATTCCCCATATTTTGGAGCAAAATTGCAGAAATTCTCCTAATTGTGGGGCAAAAAGGCAGAAATTCCCTAAATGTTGGGGCAAAAAGACAGAAATTCTCCTTATTTTGGGGCAAAACTCAGAAATTCCACTTATTTTGGAGTAAAATTCCAGAAATTTCACTTATATTGGGGCAAAATTGTAAAAATTACACTTATTTTGGGGAAAAATTGCAGAAATTTCACTTATTTCAGGGTAATAAGTCAGAAAATTTCCTTATTTTGGTGCAAAAAAGACAGAAATTCCCCTTGTTTTGGGGGAAAAATACGGAAATTCCACATATTTAGAGGCCAAAAAGCAGAAATTCCCCTTATTTTGGAGCAAAATTACAGAAATTTTCCTTTTTTATGGAAAAAGGTATGCATTCTTCTTATTTTCGGGCAAAAAGGCAGAAATTCCCCGTATTTTGGAGCAAAATTGCAGAAATTAACCTAATTGTGGGGCAAAAATGCAGAAATTCCCTATATGTTGGGGCAAAAAGACAGAAATTCTCCTTATTTTGGGGAAACTCAGAAATTCCACTCATTTTGGGGCAAAATTCCAGAAATTTCCATCATTTTGGGACAAAATTGCAGAAATTTCACTTTTTTTGTGGCAAAATTAGAGAAATTTCACTTATTTCAGGGAAAAAAAGCAGAAATTTTCTTATTTTGGGGCAAAAAGGCAGAAATTTCCCATATTTTGGTACAAAATTGCAGTAATTTTTCTTATTTTGGGCAAAAAGGCAGAAATTGCCCATTATTTGGGGCAAACATGCAGAAATTCCCCTTCATTTTGATGTAAAAAGGTTAAAATTCCCCTTATTTGGGGGTAAAAAGGCAGATATTTCCCTTATTTTGGGGCAAAATTGCAGAAATTTCACTTATTTCAGGGTAATAAGTCAGAAATTTTCCTTATTTTGGGGCAAAAAAGACAGAAATTTCCTTTGTTTTGGGGGAAAAAGACAGAAATTCCACTTATTTAGAGGCATAAAAGCAGAAATTCCCCTCATTTTGGAGCAAAAATGAAAAAATTTCCCTTTTTTATGGCAAAAAGGTATGCATTCTTATTATTTTCGGACAAAAAAGGCAGAAATTCCCCGTATATTGGAGCAAAATTGCAGAAATTCCCCTAATTGTGGGGCAAAAAGGTAGAAATTCCCTATATGTTGAGGCAAAAATAAAGAAATTCTCCTTATTTTAGGGCAAAACGCAGAAATTTAACTTATTTTGGGGCAAAATAGCAGAAATTTCACTTATTTCATAAAAAAAGCAGAAATTTTCTTATTTTGGAGCCAAAAGGCAGAAATTTCTTTTATTTTGTTACAAAATTGCAGATTTTTTTCTTATTTTGGGGCAAAAAGGCAGAAGTTTCCCATATTTTGGGGCAAAAATGCAGAATTTTTTTTTTTATTTTGAGTTTAAAGGCTGAAATTCCCCTTATTTGGGGGCAAAAAGGCAGAAATTTCTCTTATTTTGGAATAAAATTGCAGAAATTTCACATATGTCAGGGTAATAAGTCAGAAATTTTCCTTATTTTGTGGCCAAAAAAAGAAATTCCCTTTGTTTTGGGGGAAAAATACAGAAATTCCAGTTATTTAGAGGCAAAAAAGCAGAAATTCCTAATATTTTGTGGCAAAAATGCAGAAATTCCCCTTATTTTGAAGTTAAAAGGCTGAAATTCCCTTTATTTGGGAGCAAAAAGGCAGAAATTTCCCTTATTTTGGGGCAAAATTGCAGAAATTTCACTTATTTCAGGGTTATAAGTAAGAAATTTTCCTTATTTGGGGCAAGAAAGACAGAAATTCCATTTGTTTTGGGGGAAAAAGGAATTCCACTTATTTAGATGCAAAAAAGCAGAAATTCCCTTTATTTTGGAGCAAAAATGA
The DNA here is from genome assembly GCF_963924665.1 of Micromys minutus. Taxonomy (NCBI): domain Eukaryota; kingdom Metazoa; phylum Chordata; class Mammalia; order Rodentia; family Muridae; genus Micromys; species Micromys minutus. Next base: position 1,435,300 of record NW_027667133.1, on the reverse strand, counting down.
AGAAATTTCCCTTTTTTATGGCAAAAAGCTATGCATTCTTCTTATTTTCAGGCAAAAAGGCAGAAATTCCCCATATTTTGGAGCAAAATTGCAGAAATTCCCCTAATTGTGGGGCAAAAAGGCAGAAATTTACTAAATTTTGGGGCAAAAAGACAGAAATTCTCCTTATTTTGGGGCAAAACTCAGAAATTCCACTTATTTCGGAGCAAAATTCCAGAAATTTCACTTATATTGGGGCAAAATTGCAGAAATTACACTTATTTTGGGGCAAAATTGCAGAAATTTCACTTATTTCAAAAAAAAAATCAGAAATTTTTTTATTTTGGGGCAAAAAGGCAGAAATTTCTTTTATTTTGTTACAAAATTGCAGAATTTTTTCTTATTTTGGGGCAAAAAGGCAGAAATTTCCCATATTTTGGTACAAAATTGCAGAAATTTTTTTTATTTTGGGCAAAAAGTCAGAAATTTCCCATATTTTGGGGCAAACATGCAGAAATTCCCCTTCATTTTGAGGTAAAAAGGCTGAAATTCCCCTTATTTGAGGGTAAAAAGGCAGATATTTCCCTTATTTTGGGGCAAAATTGCAGAAATTTCACTTATTTCAGGGTAATAAGTCAGAAATTTTCCTTATTTTGGGGCAAAAAGACAGAAATTCCTAATATTTTGTGGCAAAAATGCAGAAATTTCTCTTTTTTTGAGGTAAAAGGGTAAAATTCCTCTTATTTGGGGGCAAAAAGGCAGAAATTTCCCTTATTTTGGGACAAAATTGCAGAAATTTCACTTATTTCAGGGTAATAAGTCAGAAAATTTCCTTATTTTGGTGCAAAAAAGACAAAAATTCCCCTTGTTTTGGGGGAAAAAGACGGAAATTCTACATATTTAGAGGCCAAAAAGCAGAAATTCCTTTTATTTTGGAGCAAAATTACAGAAATTGCCCTTTTTATGGAAAAAGGTATGCATTCTTCTTATTTTCGGGCAAAAAGACAGAAATTCCCCGTATTTTGGAGCAAAATTGCAGAAATTAACCTAATGGTGGGGCAAAAATGCAGAAATTCCCTATATGTTGGGGCAAAAAGACAGAAATTCTCCTTATTATTGGAAAACTCAGAAATTCCACTCATTTTGGGGCAAAATTCCAGAAATTTCCCTCATTTTGGGGCAAAATTGCAGAAATTTCTCTTATTTTGGAATAAAATTGCAGAAATCTCACTTATTTCATAAAAAAAGCAGAAATTTTCTTATTTTGGAACAAACAGGCAGAAATTTCTTTTATTTTGTTACAAAAATGCAGAATTTTTTCTTATTTTGGGGCAAAAAGGCAGAAATTTCCCATATTTTGGGGCAAAAATGCAGAAATTTTTTTTTATTTTGAGTTAAAAGGCTGAAATTCCCCTTATTTAAAGGCAAAAAGGCAGAAATTTCTCTTATTTTGGGGCAAAATTGCAGAAATTTCACTTATGTCAGATTAATAAGTCAGAAATTTTCTTTATTTTGGGGCCAAAAAACAGAAATTCCCTTTGTTTTGGGGGAAAAAGACAGAAATTCCACTTATTTAGAAGCAAAAAGCAGAAATACCTAATATTTTGTGGCAAAAATGCAGAAATTCCCTTTATTTTGAGGTAAAAATCTGAAATTCCCCTTATTTGGAAGCAAAAAGGCAGAAATTTCCCTTATTTTGGGGAAAAATTGCAGAATTTTCACTTATTTCAGGGTAATAAGTCAGAAATTTTCCTTATTTTGGGGCAAAAAAGACAGAAATTCCCTTTGTTTTGGGGGGAAAAGACAGAAATTCCACTTATTTAGATGCAAAAAAGCAGAATTTCCCTTTATATTGGAGAAAAATTAAGAAATTTCCTTTTTTTTGGCAAAAAGCTATGCATTCTTCTTATTTTCAGGAAAAAAGGCAGAAATTCCCCATATTTTGGAGCAAAATTGCAGAAATTCTCCTAATTGTGGGGCAAAAAGGCAGAAATTCCCTAAATGTTGGGGCAAAAAGACAGAAATTCTCCTTATTTTGGGGCAAAACTCAGAAATTCCACTTATTTTGGAGTAAAATTCCAGAAATTTCACTTATATTGGGGCAAAATTGTAAAAATTACACTTATTTTGGGGAAAAATTGCAGAAATTTCACTTATTTCAGGGTAATAAGTCAGAAAATTTCCTTATTTTGGTGCAAAAAAGACAGAAATTCCCCTTGTTTTGGGGGAAAAATACAGAAATTCCACATATTTAGAGGCCAAAAAGCAGAAATTCCCCTTATTTTGGAGCAAAATTACAGAAATTTTCCTTTTTTATGGAAAAAGGTATGCATTCTTCTTATTTTCGGGCAAAAAGGCAGAAATTCCCCGTATTTTGGAGCAAAATTGCAGAAATTAACCTAATTGTGGGGCAAAAATGCAGAAATTCCCTATATGTTGGGGCAAAAAGACAGAAATTCTCCTTATTTTGGGGAAACTCAGAAATTCCACTCATTTTGGGGCAAAATTCCAGAAATTTCCATCATTTTGGGACAAAATTGCAGAAATTTCACTTTTTTTGTGGCAAAATTAGAGAAATTTCACTTATTTCAGGGAAAAAAAGCAGAAATTTTCTTATTTTGGGGCAAAAAGGCAGAAATTTCCCATATTTTGGTACAAAATTGCAGTAATTTTTCTTATTTTGGGCAAAAAGGCAGAAATTGCCCATTATTTGGGGCAAACATGCAGAAATTCCCCTTCATTTTGATGTAAAAAGGTTAAAATTCCCCTTATTTGGGGGTAAAAAGGCAGATATTTCCCTTATTTTGGGGCAAAATTGCAGAAATTTCACTTATTTCAGGGTAATAAGTCAGAAATTTTCCTTATTTTGGGGCAAAAAAGACAGAAATTTCCTTTGTTTTGGGGGAAAAAGACAGAAATTCCACTTATTTAGAGGCATAAAAGCAGAAATTCCCCTCATTTTGGAGCAAAAATGAAAAAATTTCCCTTTTTTATGGCAAAAAGGTATGCATTCTTATTATTTTCGGACAAAAAAGGCAGAAATTCCCCGTATATTGGAGCAAAATTGCAGAAATTCCCCTAATTGTGGGGCAAAAAGGTAGAAATTCCCTATATGTTGAGGCAAAAATAAAGAAATTCTCCTTATTTTAGGGCAAAACGCAGAAATTTAACTTATTTTGGGGCAAAATAGCAGAAATTTCACTTATTTCATAAAAAAAGCAGAAATTTTCTTATTTTGGAGCCAAAAGGCAGAAATTTCTTTTATTTTGTTACAAAATTGCAGATTTTTTTCTTATTTTGGGGCAAAAAGGCAGAAGTTTCCCATATTTTGGGGCAAAAATGCAGAATTTTTTTTTTTATTTTGAGTTTAAAGGCTGAAATTCCCCTTATTTGGGGGCAAAAAGGCAGAAATTTCTCTTATTTTGGAATAAAATTGCAGAAATTTCACATATGTCAGGGTAATAAGTCAGAAATTTTCCTTATTTTGTGGCCAAAAAAAGAAATTCCCTTTGTTTTGGGGGAAAAATACAGAAATTCCAGTTATTTAGAGGCAAAAAAGCAGAAATTCCTAATATTTTGTGGCAAAAATGCAGAAATTCCCCTTATTTTGAAGTTAAAAGGCTGAAATTCCCTTTATTTGGGAGCAAAAAGGCAGAAATTTCCCTTATTTTGGGGCAAAATTGCAGAAATTTCACTTATTTCAGGGTTATAAGTAAGAAATTTTCCTTATTTGGGGCAAGAAAGACAGAAATTCCATTTGTTTTGGGGGAAAAAGGAATTCCACTTATTTAGATGCAAAAAAGCAGAAATTCCCTTTATTTTGGAGCAAAAATGAAGAAATTTCCCTTTTTTATGGCAAAAAGCTATGCATTCTTCTTATTTTCAGGCAAAAAGGCAGAAATTCCCCATATTTTGGAGCAAAATTGCAGAAATTCCCCTAATTGTGGGGCAAAAAGGCAGAAATTTACTAAATTTTGGGGCAAAAAGACAGAAATTCTCCTTATTTTGGGGCAAAACTCAGAAATTCCACTTATTTCGGAGCAAAATTCCAGAAATTTCACTTATATTGGGGCAAAATTGCAGAAATTACACTTATTTTGGGGCAAAATTGCAGAAATTTCACTTATTTCAAAAAAAAAATCAGAAATTTTTTTATTTTGGGGCAAAAAGGCAGAAATTTCTTTTATTTTGTTACAAAATTGCAGAATTTTTTCTTATTTTGGGGCAAAAAGGCAGAAATTTCCCATATTTTGGTACAAAATTGCAGAAATTTTTTTTATTTTGGGCAAAAAGTCAGAAATTTCCCATATTTTGGGGCAAACATGCAGAAATTCCCCTTCATTTTGAGGTAAAAAGGCTGAAATTCCCCTTATTTGAGGGTAAAAAGGCAGATATTTCCCTTATTTTGGGGCAAAATTGCAGAAATTTCACTTATTTCAGGGTAATAAGTCAGAAATTTTCCTTATTTTGGGGCAAAAAGACAGAAATTCCTAATATTTTGTGGCAAAAATGCAGAAATTTCTCTTTTTTTGAGGTAAAAGGGTAAAATTCCTCTTATTTGGGGGCAAAAAGGCAGAAATTTCCCTTATTTTGGGACAAAATTGCAGAAATTTCACTTATTTCAGGGTAATAAGTCAGAAAATTTCCTTATTTTGGTGCAAAAAAGACAAAAATTCCCCTTGTTTTGGGGGAAAAAGACGGAAATTCTACATATTTAGAGGCCAAAAAGCAGAAATTCCTTTTATTTTGGAGCAAAATTACAGAAATTGCCCTTTTTATGGAAAAAGGTATGCATTCTTCTTATTTTCGGGCAAAAAGACAGAAATTCCCCGTATTTTGGAGCAAAATTGCAGAAATTAACCTAATGGTGGGGCAAAAATGCAGAAATTCCCTATATGTTGGGGCAAAAAGACAGAAATTCTCCTTATTATTGGAAAACTCAGAAATTCCACTCATTTTGGGGCAAAATTCCAGAAATTTCCCTCATTTTGGGGCAAAATTGCAGAAATTTCTCTTATTTTGGAATAAAATTGCAGAAATCTCACTTATTTCATAAAAAAAGCAGAAATTTTCTTATTTTGGAACAAACAGGCAGAAATTTCTTTTATTTTGTTACAAAAATGCAGAATTTTTTCTTATTTTGGGGCAAAAAGGCAGAAATTTCCCATATTTTGGGGCAAAAATGCAGAAATTTTTTTTTATTTTGAGTTAAAAGGCTGAAATTCCCCTTATTTAAAGGCAAAAAGGCAGAAATTTCTCTTATTTTGGGGCAAAATTGCAGAAATTTCACTTATGTCAGATTAATAAGTCAGAAATTTTCTTTATTTTGGGGCCAAAAAACAGAAATTCCCTTTGTTTTGGGGGAAAAAGACAGAAATTCCACTTATTTAGAAGCAAAAAGCAGAAATACCTAATATTTTGTGGCAAAAATGCAGAAATTCCCTTTATTTTGAGGTAAAAATCTGAAATTCCCCTTATTTGGAAGCAAAAAGGCAGAAATTTCCCTTATTTTGGGGAAAAATTGCAGAATTTTCACTTATTTCAGGGTAATAAGTCAGAAATTTTCCTTATTTTGGGGCAAAAAAGACAGAAATTCCCTTTGTTTTGGGGGGAAAAGACAGAAATTCCACTTATTTAGATGCAAAAAAGCAGAATTTCCCTTTATATTGGAGAAAAATTAAGAAATTTCCTTTTTTTTGGCAAAAAGCTATGCATTCTTCTTATTTTCAGGAAAAAAGGCAGAAATTCCCCATATTTTGGAGCAAAATTGCAGAAATTCTCCTAATTGTGGGGCAAAAAGGCAGAAATTCCCTAAATGTTGGGGCAAAAAGACAGAAATTCTCCTTATTTTGGGGCAAAACTCAGAAATTCCACTTATTTTGGAGTAAAATTCCAGAAATTTCACTTATATTGGGGCAAAATTGTAAAAATTACACTTATTTTGGGGAAAAATTGCAGAAATTTCACTTATTTCAGGGTAATAAGTCAGAAAATTTCCTTATTTTGGTGCAAAAAAGACAGAAATTCCCCTTGTTTTGGGGGAAAAATACAGAAATTCCACATATTTAGAGGCCAAAAAGCAGAAATTCCCCTTATTTTGGAGCAAAATTACAGAAATTTTCCTTTTTTATGGAAAAAGGTATGCATTCTTCTTATTTTCGGGCAAAAAGGCAGAAATTCCCCGTATTTTGGAGCAAAATTGCAGAAATTAACCTAATTGTGGGGCAAAAATGCAGAAATTCCCTATATGTTGGGGCAAAAAGACAGAAATTCTCCTTATTTTGGGGAAACTCAGAAATTCCACTCATTTTGGGGCAAAATTCCAGAAATTTCCATCATTTTGGGACAAAATTGCAGAAATTTCACTTTTTTTGTGGCAAAATTAGAGAAATTTCACTTATTTCAGGGAAAAAAAGCAGAAATTTTCTTATTTTGGGGCAAAAAGGCAGAAATTTCCCATATTTTGGTACAAAATTGCAGAAATTTTTCTTATTTTGGGCAAAAAGGCAGAAATTGCCCATTATTTGGGGCAAACATGCAGAAATTCCCCTTCATTTTGATGTAAAAAGGTTAAAATTCCCCTTATTTGGGGGTAAAAAGGCAGATATTTCCCTTATTTTGGGGCAAAATTGCAGAAATTTCACTTATTTCAGGGTAATAAGTCAGAAATTTTCCTTATTTTGGGGCAAAAAAGACAGAAATTTCCTTTGTTTTGGGGGAAAAAGACAGAAATTCCACTTATTTAGAGGCATAAAAGCAGAAATTCCCCTCATTTTGGAGCAAAAATGAAAAAATTTCCCTTTTTTATGGCAAAAAGGTATGCATTCTTATTATTTTCGGACAAAAAAGGCAGAAATTCCCCGTATATTGGAGCAAAATTGCAGAAATTCCCCTAATTGTGGGGCAAAAAGGTAGAAATTCCCTATATGTTGAGGCAAAAATAAAGAAATTCTCCTTATTTTAGGGCAAAACGCAGAAATTTAACTTATTTTGGGGCAAAATAGCAGAAATTTCACTTATTTCATAAAAAAAGCAGAAATTTTCTTATTTTGGAGCCAAAAGGCAGAAATTTCTTTTATTTTGTTACAAAATTGCAGATTTTTTTCTTATTTTGGCGCAAAAAGGCAGAAGTTTCCCATATTTTGGGGCAAAAATGCAGAATTTTTTTTTTTATTTTGAGTTTAAAGGCTGAAATTCCCCTTATTTGGGGGCAAAAAGGCAGAAATTTCTCTTATTTTGGAATAAAATTGCAGAAATTTCACATATGTCAGGGTAATAAGTCAGAAATTTTCCTTATTTTGTGGCCAAAAAAAGAAATTCCCTTTGTTTTGGGGGAAAAATACAGAAATTCCAGTTATTTAGAGGCAAAAAAGCAGAAATTCCTAATATTTTGTGGCAAAAATGCAGAAATTCCCCTTATTTTGAAGTTAAAAGGCTGAAATTCCCTTTATTTGGGAGCAAAAAGGCAGAAATTTCCCTTATTTTGGGGCAAAATTGCAGAAATTTCACTTATTTCAGGGTTATAAGTAAGAAATTTTCCTTATTTCGGGCAAGAAAGACAGAAATTCCCTTTGTTTTTGGGGGAAAAAGGAATTCCACTTATTTAGATGCAAAAAAGCAGAAATTCCCTTTATTTTGGATCAAAAATAAAGAAATTACTCTTTTTGGTTGCAAAAGGTATACATTCCCCTTATTTTCAGGCTAAAAAGCAAAAATTCCCCGTATTTTGGAGCAAAATTGCAGAAATTCCCCTAATTGTGGGGCAAAAAGGCAGAAATTCCCTATATGTTAGGGCAAAAAAAAGAAATTCTTTTTATTTTGGGGCAAAACTCAGAAATTCCACTTATTTTGGAGCAAAATTCCAGAAATTTCCCATATTTTGGGGCAAAATTGCAGAAATTTCACTTATTTTGGGGCAAAATTGCAGAAATTTCACTTATTTCAGTGAAAAAAGGCAGAAATTTTCCTTATTTTGGGGCAAAAAGGCAGAAATTCCTAATATTTTGAGGCAAAAATGCAGAAATTCCCCTTATTTTGAGGTAAAAATGCTGAAATTCCTTTTATTTGGGGGCAAAAAAGCAGAAATTTCCCTTATTTTGGGGCAAAATTGCAGAAATTTCACTTATTTTAGGGTAATAAGTCAGAAATTTTCCTTATTTTGGGCAAAAAAAACAGAAATTCCCTTTGTTTTGGGTGAAAAATACATAAATTCCACTTATATAGAAGCAAAAAAGCAGAAATTCCCCTTATTTTGGTTCAAAACTGCAGAAATTTCACTTACTTCAGGGTAATAAGTCAGAAATTTTCCTTATTTGGGGGCAAAAGAGACAGAAATTACCTTTGTTTTGGGGGAAAAAGACAGAAATTCCACTTATTCAGAGGCAAAAAAGCAGAATTCCCCTTATTTTGGAGCAAAAATGAAGAAATTTCCCTTTTTTATGGCAAAAAGTTATGCATTCTTCTTATTTTCAGGCAAATAGGCAGAAATTCCCCGTATTTTGGAGCAAAATTGCAGAAATTCCCCTAATTGTGGGGCAAAAAGGCAGAAATTCCCTATATGTTTGAGCAAAAAGACAGAAATTCTCTTTATTTGAGGGCAAAACTCAGAAATTCCACTTATTTTGGGGCAAAATTCCAGAGATTTCCCTTATTTTGGGGCAAAATTGCAGAAATTTCACTTATGGCAGGGAAAAAAGGCAGAAAATTTCCTTATTTTGGGGCAAAAAGGCAGAAATTCCTAATATTTTGTGGCAAAAATGCAGAAATTCCCCTTATTTTGAGGTAAAAGGGTGAAATTCCTCTTATTTGGGGGCAAAAAGGCAGAAATTTCCCTTATTTTGGGGCAAAATTGCAGAAATTTCACTTATTTCAGGGTAATAAGTCAGAAAATTTCCTTATTTTGGTGCAAAAAAGACAGAAATTCCCCTTGTTTTGGGGGAAAAAGACAGAAATTCCACATATTTAGAGGCCAAAAAGCAGAAATTCCCCTTATTTTGGAGCAAAATTACAGAAATTTCCCTTTTTTATGGAAAAAGTTATACATTCTTCTTATTTTCGGGCAAAAAGGCAGAAATTCCCCGTATTTTGGAGCAAAATTGCAGAAATTAACCTAATTGTGGGGCAAAAATGCAGAAATTCCCTATATGTTGGGGCAAAAAGACAGAAATTCTCCTTATTTTGGGGAAACTCAGAAATTCCACTCATTTTGGGGCAAAATTCCAGAAATTTCCCTTATTTTGGGGCAAAATTGCAGAAATTTCACTTATTTTGTGGCAAAATTAGAGAAATTTCACTTATTTCAGGAAAAAAAAGCAGAAATTTTCTTATTTTGGGGCAAAAAAGCAGAAATTTCCCATATTTTGGTACAAAATTGCAGAAATTTTTCTTATTTTGGGCAAAAAGGCAGAAATTTCCCATATTTTGGGGCAAACATGCAGAAATTCCCCTTCATTTTGAGGTAAAAAGGCTGAAATTCCCCTTATTTGGGGACAAAAAGGCAAAAATTTCCCTTATTTTGGGGTAAAATTGCAGAAATTTCACTTATTTCAGGGTAATAAGTCAGAAATTTTCCTTATTTTGAGGCAAAAAATCAGAAATTCCCTTTGTTTTGGGGGAAAAAGACAGAAATTCCACTTATTTAGAGGCATAAAAGCAGAAATTCCCCTCATTTTGGAGCAAAAATGAAGAAATTTCCCTTTTTTATGGCAAAAAGTTATGCATTCTTATTATTTTCGGACAAAAAAGGCAGAAATTCCCCGTATTTTGGAGCAAAATTGGAGAAATTCCCCGAATTGTGGGGCAAAAATGCAGAAATTCCCTATATGTTGGGGCAAAAAGACAGAAATTCTCCTTATTTTAGGGCAAAACTCAGAAATTTAACTTATTTTGGGGCAAAATTGCAGAAATTTCACTTATTTCATAAAAAAAGCAGAAATTTTCTTATTTTGGAGCCAAAAGGCAGAAATTTCTTTTATTTTGTTACAAAATTGCAGAATTTTTGCTTATTTTGGGGCAAAAAGGCAGAAATTTCCCATATTTTGGGGCAAAAATGCAGAAATTTTTTTTTATTTTGAGTTAAAAGGCTGAAATTCCCCTTATTTGGGGGCAAAAAGGCAGAAATTTCCTTAGTTTGGGGCAAAATTGCAGAAATTTCACTTATTTCAGTGAAAAAAGGCAGAAATTTTCCTTATTTTGGGGCAAAAAGGCAGAAATTCCTAATATTTTGTGGCAAAAATGCAGAAATTCCCCTTATTTTGAGGTAAAAATTCTGAAATTCCCCTTATTTGGGGGCAAAAAAGCAGAAATTTCCCTTATTTTGGGGCAAAATTGCAGAAATTTCACTTATTTCATAAAAAAAGCAGAAATTTTTTTATTTTGAAGCCAAAAGGCAGAAATTTCTTTTATTTTGTTACAAAATTGCAGAATTTTTTCTTATTTTGGGGCAAAAAGGCAGAAATTTCCCATATTTTGGGGCAAAAATGCAGAAATTCCCCTTATTTTGAGTAAAAAGGCTGAAATTCCCCTTAATTGGGGGCAAAAAGGCAGAAATTTCCTTATTTTGGGGCAAAATTGCAGAAATTTCACTTATTTCAGTGAAAAAACGCAGAAATTTTCCTAATTTTGGGGCAAAAAGGCAGAAATTCCTAATATTTTGTGGCTAAAATGCAGAAATTCCCCTTATTTTGAGGTAAAAATTCTGAAATTCCCCTTATTTGGGGGCAAAAAAGCAGAAATTTCCCTTATTTTGGGGCAAAATTGCAGAAATTTCACTTATTTTAGGGTAATAAGTCAGAAATTTTCCTTATTTTGGGCAAAAAAGACAGAAATTCCCTTTGTTTTGGGGGAAAAATACATAAATTCCACATATTTAGAGGCAAAAATCAGAAATTCCCCTTATTTTGGTTCTAAATTGCAGAAATTTCACTTACTTCAGGGTAATAAGTCAGAAATTTTCCTTATTTGGGGGCAAAAAAAGACAGAAATTACCTTTGTTTTGGTGGAAAAAGACAGAAATTCCACTTATTCAGAGGCAAAAAAGCAGAATTCCCCTTATTTTGGAGCAAAAATGAAGAAATTTCTCTTTTTTATGGCAAAAAGTTATGCATTCTTCTTATTTTCAGGCAAATAGGCAGAAATTCCCCGTATTTTGGAGCAAAATTGCAGAAATTCCCCTAATTGTGGGGCAAAAAGGCAGAAATTCCCTATATGTTTGAGCAAAAAGACAGAAATTCTCTTTATTTGGGGGCAAAACTCAGAAATTCCACTTATTTTGGGGCAAAATTCCAGAGATTTCCCTTATTTTGGGGAAAAATTGCAGAAATTTCACTTATGGCAGGGAAAAAAGGCATAAAATCTCCTTATTTTGGGGCAAAAAGGCAGAAATTCCTAATATTTTGTGGCAAAAATGCAGAAATTTCCCTTCATTTTGAGGTAAAAAGGCTGAAATTCCCCTTATTTGGGGGCAAAAAGGCAGAAATTTCCCTTATATTGGGGCAAAATTGCAGAAATTTCACTTATTTCAGGGTAATAAGTCAGAAATTTTCCTTATTTTGGGGCAAATAATCAGAAATTCCCTTTGTTTTGGGGGAAAAAGACAGAAATTCCACTTATTTAGAGGCATAAAAGCAGAAATTCCCCTCATTTTGGAGCAAAAATGAAGAAATTTCCCTTTTTTATGGCAAAAAGATATGCATTCTTATTATTTTCGGACAAAAAAGGCAGAAATTCCCCGTATTTTGGAGCGAAATTGCAGAAATTCCTCTAATTGTGGGGCAAAAAGGCAGAAATTCCCTATATGTTGGGGCAAAAAGACAGAAATTCTCCTTATTTTAGGGCAAAACTCAGAAATTTAACGTATTTTGGGGCAAAATTGCAGCAATTTCACTTATTTCATAAAAAAAGCAGAAATTTTCTTATTTTGGAGCCAAAAGGCAGAAATTTCTTTTATTTTGTTTCAAAATTGCAGAATTTTTTCTTATTTTTGGGGCAAAAAGGCAGAAATTTCCCATATTTTGGGGCAAAAATGCAGAAATTTTTTTTTATTTTGAGTTAAAAGGCTGAAATTCCCCTTATTTGGGGGCAAAAAGGCAGAAATTTCTTTATTTTGGGGCAAAATTGCAGAAATTTCACTTATTTCAGTGAAAAAAGGCAGAAATTTTCCTTATTTTGGGGCAAAAAGGCAGAAATTCCTAATATTTTGTGGCAAAAATGCAGAAATTCCCCTTATTTTGAGGTAAAAATGCTGAAATTCCCCTTATTTGGGGGCAAAAAAGCAGAAATTTCCCTTATTTTCGTGTAATAAGTCAGAAATTTTCCTTATTTTGGGCAAAAAAGACAGAAATTCCCTTTGTTTTGGGGGAAAAATACATAAATTCCACTTATTTAGAGGCAAAAAAGCAGAAATTCCCCTTATTTTGGTTCAAAATTGCAGAAATTTCACTTACTTCAGGGTAATAAGTCAGAAATTTTCCTTATTTGGGGGCAAAAAAGACAGAAATTACCTTTGTTTTGGGGGAAAAAGACAGAAATTCCACTTATTTAGAGGCAAAAAGCAGAATTCCCCTTATTTTGGAGCAAAAATGAAGAAATTTCCCTTTTTTATAGCAAAAAGTTATGCATTCTTCTTATTTTCGGGCAAATAGGCAGAAATTCCCTGTATTTTGGGGCAAAATTGCAGAAATTCCCCTAATTGTGGGGCAAAAAGGCAGAAATTCCCTATATGTTGGGGCAAAAAGACAGAAATTCTCCTTATTTTGGGGAAACTCAGAAATTCCACTCATTTTGGGGCAAAATTCCAGAAATTTCCCTTATTTTGGGGCAAAATCGCAGAAATTTCACTTATTTTGTGGCAAAATTCGAGAAATTTCACTTATTTCAGGAAAAAAAGGAGAAATTTTCTTATTTTGGGGCAAAAAAGCAGAAATTTCCCATATTTTGGTACAAAATTGCAGAAATTTTTCTTATTTTGGGCAAAAAGGCAGAAATTTCCCATATTTTGGGGCAAACATGCAGAAATTCCCCTTCATTTTGAGGTAAAAAGGCTGTTATTCCCCTTATTTGGGGGCAAAAAGGCAGAAATTTCCCTTATTTTGGGGCAAAATTGCAGAAATTTCACTTATTTCAGGGTAATAAGTCAGAAATTTTCCTTATTTTGGGGCAAAAAAAGACAGAAATTCCCTTTGTTTTGGGAGAAAAAGACAGAAATTCCACTTATTTAGAGGCATAAAAGCAGAAATTCCCCTCATTTTGGAGCAAAAATGAAGAAATTTCCATTTTTTATGGCAAAAAGGTATGCATTCTTATTATTTTCGGGAAAAAAGGCAGAAATTCCCCGTATTTTGGAGCAAAATTGAAGAAATTCCCCTAATTGTGGGGCAAAAACGCAGAAATTCCCTATATGTTGGGGCAAAAAGACAGAAATTCTCCTTATTTTAGGGCAAAACTCAGAAATTTAACTTATTTTGGGGCAAAATTTCAGAAATTTCACTTATTTCATAAAAAAAGCAGAAATTTTCTTATTTTGGAGCCAAAAGGCAGAAATTTTTTTTATTTTGTTACAAAATTGCAGAATATTTTCTTATTTTGGGGCAAAAAGACAGAAATTTCCCATATTTTGGGGCAAAAATGCAGAAATTTTTTTTTATTTTAAGTTAAAAGCCTGAAATTCCCCTTATTTGGGGGCAAAAAGGCAGAAATTTCTCTTATTTTGGGGCAAAATTGCAGAAATTTCACTTATGTAAGGGTAATAAGTCAGAAATTTTCCTTATTTTGGGGCCAAAAAACAGAAATTCCCTTTGTTTTGGGGGAAAAAGACAGAAATTCCACTTATTTAGAGGCAAAAATGCAGAAATTCCTAATATTTTGTGGCAAAAATGCAGAAATTCCCCTTATTTTGAGGTAAAAAGCTGAAATTCCCCTTATTTGGGAGCAAAAAGGCAGAAATTTTCTCTTATTTTGGGGAAAAATTACAGAAATTTCACTTATTTCAGGGTAATAAGTCAGAAATTTTCCTTATTTTGGGGCAAAAAAGACAGAAATTCCCTTTGTTTTGGGGGAAAAAGACAGAAATTCCACTTATTTAGATGCAAAAAAGCAGAAATTCCCTTTATTTTGGAGCAAAAATGAAGAAATTTCCCTTTTTTATGGCAAAAAGCCATGCATTCTTCTTATTTTCGAGCAAAAAGGCAGAAATTCCCCATATTTTGGAGCAAAATTGCAGAAATTCCCCTAATTTGTCGGGCAAAAAGGCAGAAATTCCCTAAATGTTGGGGCAAAAAGACAGAAATTCTCCTTATTTTGGGCATAACTCAGAAATTCCACTTATTTCGGAGCAAAATTCCAGAAATTTCACATATATTGGGGCAAAATTGCAGAAATTATACTTATTTTGGGGCAAAATTGCAGAAATTTCACTTATTTCAAAAAAAAAAGAAATTTTTTATTTTGGGGCAAAAAGGCAGAAATTTCTTTTATTTTGGTACAAAATTGCAGAAATTTTTCTTATTTTGGAGCAAAAAGGCAGAAATTTTCCATATTTTGGGGCAAAAATGCAGAAATTCCCCTTATTTTGAGTAAAAATGCTGAAATTCCGCTTAATTGGGGGCAAACAGGCAGAAATTTCCTTATTTTGGGGCAAAATTGCAAAAATTTCACTTATTTCAGGGTAATCAGTCAGAAATTTTCCTTATTTTGGGGCAAAAAGACAGAAATTCCCTGTTTTTGGGGAAAAAGACATATATTCCACTTTTTTAGAGGCAAAAAAGCAGAAATTCCTTTTATTTTGGAGCAAAAATAAAGAAATTACTCTTTTTGGTTGCAAAAGGTATACATTCCCCTTATTTTCAGGCTAAAAAGCAAAAATTCCCCGTATTTTGGAGCAAAATTGCAGAAATTCCCCTAATTGTGGGGCAAAAAGGCAGAAATTCCCTATATGTTAGGGCAAAAAAAAGAAATTCTTTTTATTTTGGGGCAAAACTCAGAAATTCCACTTATTTTCGAGCAAAATTCCAGAAATTTCCCATATTTTGGGGCAAAATTGCAGAAATTTCACTTATTTTGGGGCAAAATTGCAGAAATTTCACTTATTTCAGTGAAAAAAGGCAGAAATTTTCCTTATTTTGGGGCAAAAAGGCAGAAATTCCTAATATTTTGAGGCAAAAATGCAGAAATTCCCCTTATTTTGAGGTAAAAATGCTGAAATTCCTTTTATTTGGGGGCAAAAAAGCAGAAATATCCCTTATTTTGGGGCAAAATTGTAGAAATTTCACTTATTTTAGGGTAATAAGTCAGAAATTTTCCTTATTTTGGGCAAAAAAAACAGAAATTCCCTTTGTTTTGGGTGAAAAATACATAAATTCCACTTATATAGAGGCAAAAAAGCAGAAATTCCCCTTATTTTGGTTCAAAACTGCAGAAATTTCACTTACTTCAGGGTAATAAGTCAGAAATTTTTTATTTGGGGGCAAAAAAGACAGAAATTACCTTTGTTTTGGGGGAAAAAGACAGAAATTCCACTTATTCAGAGGCAAAAAACCAGAATTCCCCTTATTTTGGAGCAAAAATGAAGAAATTTCCCTTTTTTATGGCAAAAAGTTATGCATTCTTCTTATTTTCAGGCAAATAGGCAGAAATTCCCCGTATTTTGGAGCAAAATTGCAGAAATTCCCCTAATTGTGGGGCAAAAAGGCAGAAATTCCCTATATGTTTGAGCAAAAAGACAGAAATTCTCTTTATTTGAGGGCAAAACTCAGAAATTCCACTTATTTTGGGGCAAAATTCCAGAGATTTCCCTTATTTTGGGGCAAAATTGCAGAAATTTCACTTATGGCAGGGAAAAAAGGCAGAAAATTTCCTTATTTTGGGGCAAAAAGGCAGAAATTCCTAATATTTTGTGGCAAAAATGCAGAAATTCCCCTTATTTTGAGGTAAAAGGGTGAAATTCCTCTTATTTGGGGGCAAAAAGGCAGAAATTTCCCTTATTTTGGGGCAAAATTGCAGAAATTTCACTTATTTCAGGGTAATAAGTCAGAAAATTTCCTTATTTTGGTGCAAAAAAGACAGAAATTCCCCTTGTTTTGGGGGAAAAAGACAGAAATTCCACATATTTAGAGGCCAAAAAGCAGAAATTCCCCTTATTTTCGAGCAAAATTACAGAAATTTCCCTTTTTTATGGAAAAAGTTATGCATTCTTCTTATTTTCGGGCAAAAAGGCAGAAATTCCCCGTATTTTGGAGCAAAATTGCAGAAATTAACCTAATTGTGGGGCAAAAATGCAGAAATTCCCTATATGTTGGGGCAAAAAGACAGAAATTCTCCTTATTTTGGGGAAACTCAGAAATTCCACTCATTTTGGGGCAAAATTCCAGAAATTTCCCTTATTTTGGGGCAAAATTGCAGAAATTTCACTTATTTTGTGGCAAAATTAGAGAAATTTCACTTATTTCAGGAAAAAAAAGCAGAAATTTTCTTATTTTGGGGCAAAAAAGCAGAAATTTCCCATATTTTGGTACAAAATTGCAGAAATTTTTCTTATTTTGGGCAAAAAGGCAGAAATTTCCCATATTTTGGGGCAAACATGCAGAAATTCCCCTTCATTTTGAGGTAAAAAGGCTGAAATTCCCCTTATTTGGGGACAAAAAGGCAGAAATTTCCCTTATTTTGGGGTAAAATTGCAGAAATTTCACTTATTTCAGGGTAATAAGTCAGAAATTTTCCTTATTTTGAGGAAAAAAATCAGAAATTCCCTTTGTTTTGGGGAAAAAGACAGAAATTCCACTTATTTAGAGGCATAAAAGCAGAAATTCCCCTCATTTTGGAGCAAAAATGAAGCAATTTCCCTTTTTTATGGCAAAAAGTTATGCATTCTTATTATTTTTGGACAAAAAAGGCAGAAATTCACCGTATTTTGGAGCAAAATTGGAGAAATTCCCCGAATTGTGGGGCAAAAATGCAGAAATTCCCTATATGTTGGGGCAAAAAGACAGAAATTCTCCTTATTTTAGGGCAAAACTCAGAAATTTAACTTATTTTGGGGCAAAATTGCAGAAATTTCACTTATTTCATAAAAAAAGCAGAAATTTTCTTATTTTGGAGCCAAAAGGCAGAAATTTCTTTTATTTTGTTACAAAATTGCAGATTTTTTGCTTATTTTGGGGCAAAAAGGCAGAAATTTCCCATATTTTGGGGCAACAATGCAGAAATTTTTTTTTATTTTGAGTTAAAAGGCTGAAATTCTCCTTATTTGGGGGCAAATAGGCAGAAATTTCCTTAGTTTGGGGCAAAATTGCAGAAATTTCACTTATTTCAGTGAAAAAAGGCAGAAATTTTCCTTATTTTGGGGCAAAAAGGCAGAAATTCCTAATATTTTGTGGCAAAAATGCAGAAATTCCCCTTATTTTGAGGTAAAAATTCTGAAATTCCCCTTATTTGGGGGCAAAAAAGCAGAAATTTCCCTTATTTTGGGGCAAAATTGCAGAAATTTCACTTATTTCATAAAAAAGCAGAAATTTTCTTATTTTGGAGCCAAAAGGCAGAAATTTCTTTTATTTTGTTACAAAATTGCAGAATTTTTGCTTATTTTGGGGCAAAAAGGCAGAAATTTCCCATATTTTGGGGCAAAAATGCAGAAATTTTTTTTTATTTTGAGTTAAAAGGCTGAAATTCCCCTTATTTGGGGGTAAAAAGGCAGAAATTTCCTTATTTTGGGGCAAAATTGCAGAAATTTCACTTATTTCAGTGAAAAAAGGCAGAAATTTTCCTTATTTTGGGGCAAAAAGGCAGAAATTCCTAATATTTTGTGGCAAAAATGCAGAAATTCCCCTTATTTTGAGGTAAAAATTCAGAAATTCCCAATATTTGGGGGCAAAAAAGCAGAAATTTCCCTTATTTTGGGGCAAAATTGCAGAAATTTCACTTATTTTAGGGTAATAATCAGAAATTTTCCTTATTTTGGGCAAAAAAGACAGAAATTCCCTTTGTTTTGGGGGAAAAATACATAAATTCCACTTATTTAGAGGCAAAAATCAGAAATTCCCCTTATTTTGGTTCTAAATTGCAGAAATTTCACTTACTTCAGGGTAATAAGTCAGAAATTTTCCTTATTTGGGGGCAAAAAAGACAGAAATTACCTTTGTTTTGGGGGAAAAAGACAGAAATTCCACTTATTCAGAGGCAAAAAAGCAGAATTCCCTTTATTTTGGAGCAAAAATGAAGAAATTTCCCTTTTTTATGGCAAAAAGTTATGCATTCTTCTTATTTTCAGGCAAATAGGCAGAAATTCCCCGTATTTTGGAGCAAAATTGCAGAAATTCCCCTAATTGTGGGGCAAAAAGGCAGAAATTCCCTATATGTTTGAGCAAAAAGACAGAAATTCTCTTTATTTGGGGGCAAAACTCAGAAATTCCACTTATTTTGGGGCAAAATTCCAGAGATTTCCCTTATTTTGGGGAAAAATTGCAGAAATTTCACTTATGGCAGGGAAAAAAGGCAGAAAATTTCTTTATTTTGGGGCAAAAAGGCAGAAATTCCTAATATTTTGTGGCAAAAATGCAGAAATTTCCCTTCATTTTGAGGTAAAAAGGCTGAAATTCCCCTTATTTGGGGCAAAAAGGCAGAAATTTCCCTTATATTGGGGCAAAATTTCAGAAATTTCACTTATTTCAGGGTAATAAGTCAGAAATTTTCCTTATTTTGGGGCAAAAAATCAGAAATTCCCTTTGTTTTGGGGGAAAAAGACAGAAATTCCACTTATTTAGAGGCATAAAAGCAGATATTCCCCTCATTTTGGAGCAAAAATGAAGAAATTTCCCTTTTTTATGGCAAAATGGTATGCATTCTTATTATTTTCGGACAAAAAAGGCAGAAATTCCCCGTATTTTGGAGCACAATTGCAGAAATTCCTCTAATTGTGGGGCAAAAAGGCAGAAATTCCCTATATGTTGGGGAAAAAAGACAGAAATTCTCCTTATTTTAGGGCAAAACTCAGAAATTTAACTTATTTTGGGGCAAAATTGCAGAAATTTCACTTATTTCATAAAAAAAGCAGAAATTTTCTTATTTTGGAGCCAAAAGGCAGAAATTTCTTTTATTTTGTTTCAAAATTGCAGAATTTTTTCTTATTTTGGGGCAAAAAGGCAGAAATTTCCCATATTTTGGGGCAAAAATGCAGAATTTTTTTTTTATTTTGAGTTAAAAGGCTGAAATTCCCCTTATTTAGGGGCAAAAAGGCAGAAATTTCTTTATTTTGGGGCAAAATTGCAGAAATTTCACTTATTTCAGTGAAAAAAGGCAGAAATTTTTCTTATTTTGGGGCAAAAAGGCAGAAATTCCTAATATTTTGTGGCAAAAATGCAGAAATTCCCCTTATTTTGAGGTAAAAATGCTGAAATTCCCCTTATTTGGGGGCAAAAAAGCAGAAATTTCCCTTATTTTAGGGTAATAAGTCAGAAATTTTCCTTATTTGGGGGCAAAAAAGACAGAAATTACCTTTGTTTTGGGGGAAAAAGACAGAAATTCCACTTATTTAGAGGCAAAAAGCAGAATTCCCCTTATTTTGGAGCAAAAATGAAGAAATTTCCCTTTTTTATAGCAAAAAGTTATGCATTCTTCTTATTTTCGGGCAAATAGGCAGAAATTCCCTGTATTTTGGGGCAAAATTGCAGAAATTCCCCTAATTGTGGGGAAAAAAGGCAGAAATTCCCTATATGTTGGGGCAAAAAGACAGAAATTCTCCATATTTGGGGGCAAAACTCAGAAATTCCACTTATTTTGGGGCAAAATTCCAGAGATTTCCCTTATTTTGGGGCAAAATTGCAGAAATTTCACTTATTTCAGGGTAATAAGTCAGAAAATTTCCTTATTTTGGTGCAAAAAGGACAGAAATTCCCCTTGTTTTGGGGGAAAAAGATAGAAATTCCACATATTTAGAGGCCAAAAAGCAGAAATTCCCCTTATTTTTGGAGCAAAATTACAGAAATTTCCCTTTTTTATGGAAAAAGGTATGCATTCTTCTTATTTTCGGGCAAAAAGGCAGAAATTCCCCGTATTTTGGAGCAAAATTGCAGAAATTAACCTAATTGTGGGGCAAAAATGCAGAAATTCCCTATATGTTGGGGCAAAAAGACAGAAATTCTCCTTATTTTGGGGAAACTCAGAAATTCCACTCATTTTGGGGCAAAATTCCAGAAATTTCCTTTATTTTGGGGCAAAATTGCAGAAATTTCACTTATTTTGTGGCAAAATGAGAGAAATTTCACTTATTTCAGGAAAAAAAAGCAGAAATTTTCTTATTTTGGGGCAAAAAAGCAGAAATTTCCCATATTTTGGTACAAAATTGCAGAAATTTTTCTTATTTTGGGCAAAAAGGCAGAAATTTCCCATATTTTGGGGCAAACATGCAGAAATTCCCCTTCATTTTGAGGTAAAAAGGCTGAAATTCCCCTTATTTGGGGGAAAAAAGGCTGAAATTTCCCTTATTTTGAGGCAAAATTGCAGAAATTTCACTTATTTCAGGGTAATAAGTCAGAAATTTTCCTTATTTTGGGGCAAAAAAGACAGAAATTCCCTTTGTTTTGGGGGAAAAAGACAGAAATTCCACTTATTTAGAGGCATAAAAGCAGAAATTCCCCTCATTTTGGAGCAAAAATGAAGAAATTTCCCTTTTTTATGGCAAGAAGGTATGCATTCTTATTATTTTCGGGAAAAAAAGGCAGAAATTTCTTGTATTTTGGAGCAAAATTGCAGAAATTCTCCTAATTGTGGTGCAAAAAGGCAGAAATTCCCTATATGTTGGGGCAAAAAGAAATTCTCCTTATTTTAGGGCAAAACTCAGAAATTTAACTTATTTTGGGGCAAAATTGCAGAAATTTCACTTATTTCATAAAAAAAGCAGAAATTTTCTTATTTTGGATCCAAAAGGCAGAAATTTCTTTTATTTTGTTACAAAATTGCAGAATTTTTTCTTATTTTGGGGCAAAAAGGATGAAATTTCCCATATTTTGGGGCAAAAATGCAGAAATTTTTTTTTGAGTTAAAAGGCTGAAATTCCCCTTATTTGGGGGCAAAAAGGCAGAAATTTCTCTTATTTTGGGGCAAAATTGCAGAAATTTCACTTATGTAAGGGTAATAAGTCAGAAATTTTCTTTATTTTGGGGCCAAAAAACAGAAATTTCATTTGTTTTGGGGGAAAAAGACAGAAATTCCACTTATTTAGAGGCAAAAATGTAGAAATTCCTAATATTTTGTGGCAAAAATGCAGAAATTCCCCTTATTTTGAGGTAAAAAGCTGAAATTCCCCTTATTTGGGAGCAAAAAGGCAGAAATTTTCTCTTATTTTGGGGAAAAATTACAGAAATTTCACTTATTTCAGGGTAATAAGTCAGAAATTTTCCTTATTTTGGGGCAAAAAAGACAGAAATTCCCTTTTCTTTTGGGGGAAAAAGACAGAAATTCCACTTATTTAGATGCAAAAAAGCAGAAATTCCCTTTATTTTGGAGCAAAAATGAAGAAATTTCCCTTTTTTATGGCAAAAAGCTATGCATTCTTCTTATTTTCGGGCAAAAAGGCAGAAATTCCCTATATTTTGGAGCAAAATTGCAGAAATTCCCCTAATTGTGGGGCAAAAAGGCAGATATTCCCTAAATGTTGGGGCAAAAAGACAGAAATTCTCCTTATTTTGGGGCAAAACTCAGAAATTCCACTTATTTCGGAGCAAAATTCCAGAAATTTCACTTATATTGAGGCAAAATTGCAGAAATTACACTTATTTTGGGGCAAAATTGCAGAAATTTCACTTATTTCAAAAAAAAAAGCAGAAATTCTCTTATTTTGGGGCAAAAAGGAAGAAATTTCTTTTATTTTGGTACAAAATTGCAGAAATTTTTCTTATTTTGGAGCAAAAAGGCAGAAATTTTCCATATTTTGGGGCAAAAATGCAGAAATTCCCCTTATTTTGAGTAAAAAGGCTGAAATTCCCCTTAATTGGGGGCAAAAAGGCAGAAATTTTTTTATTTTGGGGCAAAATAGCAAAAATTTCACTTATTTCAGGGTAATCAGTCAGAAATTTTCCTTATTTTGGGGCAAAAAGACAGAAATTCCCTTTGTTTTTGGGGAAAAAGACAGATATTCCACTTATTTAGAGGAAAAAAGCAGAACTTTCTTTTTATTTTGGAGCAAAAATAAAGAAATTTCACTTTTTTGTGGCAAAAGTTATACATTCCCCTTATTTTCCGGCTAAAAAGCAGAAATTCCCTGTATTTTGGAGCAAAGTTGAAGAAATTCCTTTAATTGTGGGGCAAAAAGGCAGAAATTCCGTATATGTTAGTTCAAAAAAAAGAAATTTTCCTTATTTTGGGGCAAAACTCAGAAATTCCACTTATTTTGGGGCAAAATACCAGAAATTCCTCTTCTTTTGGGGAAAATTGCAGAAATTTCACTTATTTTGGGGCAAAATTGCAGAAATTTCACTTATTTCAGTGAAAAAAGGCAGAAATTTTCCTTATTTTGGGGCAAAAAGGCAGAAATTCCTAATATTTTGTGGCAAAAATGCAGAAATTCTCCTTATTTTGAGGTAAAAATGCTGAAATTCCCCTCTTTGGGGGCAAAAAAGCAGAAATTTCCCTTATTTTGGGGCAAAATTGCAGAGATTTCACTTATTTCATGGTAATAAGTCAGAAATTTTCCTTATTTTGCACAAAAAAGACAGAAATTTACTTTGTTTTGGTGGAAAAATACATAAATTGCACTTATTTAGAAGCAAAAAAGCAGAAATTCCCCTTATTTTGGTTCAAAATTGCAGAAATTTCACTTACTTCAGGGTAATAAGTAAAAAATTTTCCTTATTTGGGGGCAAAAAAACAGAAATTACCTTTATTTTGGGGGAAAAAGACAGAAATTCCACTTATTTCGAGGCAAAAAAGCAGAATTCCCGTTATTTTGGTGCAAAAATGAAGAAATTTCCCTTTTTTTATGCCAAAAAGTTATGCATTCTTCTTATTTTCGGGCAAAAATGCAGAAATTCCCCGTATTTTGGAGCAAAATTGCAGAAATTCCCCTAATTGTGGGGCAAAAAGGCAGAAATTCCCTATATGTTGGGGCAAAAAGACAGAAATTCTCCTTATTTGGGGGCAAAACTCAGAAATTCCACTTATTTTGGGGCAAAATTCCAGAGATTTCCCTTATTTTGGGGCAAAATTGCAGAAATTTCACTTATGGCAGGGAAAAAAGGCAGAAATTTTCTTTATTTTGGGGCAAAAAGGCAGAAATTCCTAATATTTTGTGGCAAAAATGCAGAAATTCCCTTTATTTTGAGGTAAAAGGGTGAAATTTCATCTTATTTGGGATCAAAAAGGCAGAAATTTCCCTTATTTTGGGGCAAAATTGCAGAAATTTCACTTATTTCAGGGTAATAAGTCAGAAAATTTCCTTATTTTGGTGCAAAAAAGACAGAAATTCCCCTTGTTTTGGGGGAAAAAGACGAAATTCCACATATTTAGAGGCCAAAAAGCAGAAATTCCCCTTATTTTGGAGCAAAATTACAGAAATTTCCATTTTTTATGGAAAAAGGTATGCATTATTCTTATTTTCGGGCAAAAAGGCAGAAATTCCCCATATTTTGATCAAAATTGCAGAAATTAACCTAATTATGGGGCAAAAATGCAGAAATTCCCTATATGTTGGGGCAAAAAGACAGAAATTCTCCTTTTTTGGGGGAAACTCAGAAATTCCACTCATTTTGGGGCAAAATTCCAGAAATTTCCCTCATTTTGGGCCAAAATTTCAGAAATTTCACTTATTTTGTGGCAAAATTAGAGAAATTTCACTTATTTCAAGGAAAAAAAGCAGTAATTTTCTTATTTTGGGGCAAAAAGGCAGAAATTTCCTATATTTTGGTACAAAATTGCAGAAATTTTTCTTATTTCGGGCAAAAAGGCAGAAATTTTTCATATTTTGGGGCAAACATGCAGAAATTCCTTTTCATTTTGAGGTAAAAAGGCTGAAATTCCCTTTATTTGGGGGTAAAAAGGCAGATATTTCCCTTATTTTGGGGCAAAATTGCAGAAATTTCACTTATTTCAGGGTAATAAGTCAGAAATTTTCCTTATTTTGGGGCAAAAAAGACAGAAATTCCCTTTGTTTTGTGGGAAAAAAACAGAAATTCCACTTATTTACAGGCATAAAAGCAGAAATTCCCCTCATTTTGGAGCAAAAATGAAGAAATTTCCCTTTTTATGGCAAAAAGGTATGCATTCTTATTATTTTCCGACAAAAAAGGCAGAAATTCCCCGTATTTTGGAGCAAAATTGCAGAAATTCCCCTAATTGTGGGGCAAAAAGGAAGAAATTCCCTATATGTTGGGGCAAAAAGACAGAAATTCTCCTTATTTTAGGGCAAAACTCAGAAATTTAACTTATTTTGGGGAAAATTGCAGAAATTTCACTTATTTCATAAAAAAAGCAGAAATTTTCTTATTTTGGAGCCAAAAGGCAGAAATTTCTTTTATTTTGTTACAAAATTGCAGAATTCTTTCTTATTTTGAGGCAAAAATGCAGAAATTTCCCATATTTTGGGGCAAAAATGCAGAAATTTTTTTTTATTTTGAGTTAAAAGGCTGAAATTCCACTTATTTTGGGGCAAAAAGGCAGAAATTTCTCTTATTTTGGGGCAAAATTGCAGAAATTTCACTTATGTCAGGGTAATAAGTCAGAAATTTTCCTTATTTTGGGGCCAAAAAACAGAAATTCCCTTTGTTTTGGGGGAAAAAGACAGAAATTCCACTTATTTAGAGGCAAAAATGCAGAAATTCCTAATATTTTGTGGCAAAAATGCAGAAATTCCCCTTATTTTGAGGTAAAAAGCTGAAATTCCCTTTATTTGGGAGCAAAAAGGCCGAAATTTTCTCTTATTTTGGGGAAAAATTGCAGAAATTTCACTTATTTCAGGGTAATAAGTCAGAAATTTTCCTTATTTTGGGGCAAAAAAGACAGAAATTCCCTTTGTTTTGGGGGAAAAAGACAGAAATTCCACATATATAGATGCAAAAAAGCAGAAATTCCCTTTATTTTGGAGCAAAAATGAAGAAATTTCCCTTTTTTATGGCAAAAAGCTATGCATTCTTCTTATTTTCGGGCAAAAAGGCCGAAATTCCCCATATTTTGGAGCAAAATTGCAGAAATTCCCCTAATTGTGGGGCAAAAAGGAAGAAATTCCCTATATGTTGGGGCAAAAATACAGAAATTCTCCTTATTTTGGGGCAAAACTCAGAAATTCCACTTATTTCGGAGCAAAATTCCAGAAATTTCACTTATATTGGGGCAAAATTGCAGAAATTACACTTATTTTGGGGCAAAATTGCAGAAATTTCACTTATTTCAAAAAAAATCAGAAATTCTCTTATTTTGGGGCAAAAAGGCAGAAATTTCTTTTATTTTGGTACAAAATTGCAGAAATTTTTCTTATTTTGGAGAAAAAAGGCAGAAATTTTCCATATTTTGGGGCAAAAATGCAGAAATTCCCCTTATTTTGAGTTAAAAGGCTGAAATTCCCCTTAATTGGGGGCAAAAAGGCAGAAATTTCCTTATTTTGGGGCAAAATAGCCAAAATTTCACTTATTTCAGGGTAATCAGTCAGAAATTTTCCTTATTTTGGGCAAAAAAGACAGAAATTCCTTTTGTTTTTGGGGAAAAAGACAGATATTCCACTTATTTAGATGCAAAAAACCAGAACTTTCTTTCTATTTTGGAGCAAAAATAAAGAAATTTCTCTTTTTTGTGGCAAAAGGTATGCATTCCCCTTATTTTCTGGCTAAAAAGCAGAAATTATCCGTATTTTGGAGCAAAATTGCAGAAATTCCCCTAATTGTGGGGCAAAAAGGCAGAAATTCCCTATATGTTAGGGCAAAAAAAAGAAATTCTCCTTATTTTGGGGCAAAACTCAGAAATTCCACTTATTTTGGGGCAAAATACCAGAAATTTCCCTTATTGTGGGGAAAATTGCAGAAATTTCACTTATTTTGGGGCAAAATTGCAGAAATTTCAATTATTTCAGTGAAAAAAGGCAGAAATTTTTTTATTTTGAGGCAAAAAGGCAGAAATTCCTAATATTTTGTGGCTAAAATGCAGAAATTCCTTTTATTTTGAGGTAAAAATCCTGAAATTCCCCTTATTTGGGGGCAAAAAAGCAGAAATTTCCCTTATTTTGGGGCAAAATTGCAGAAATTTCACTTATTTCAGGGTAATAAGTCAGAAATTTTCCTTATTTTGTGCAAAAAAGACAGAAATTCCCTTTGTTTTGGGGGAAAAATACATAAATTGCACTTATTTAGAGGCAAAAAAGCAGAAATTCCCCTTATTTTGGTTCAAAATTGCAGAAATTTCACTTACTTCAGGGTAATAAGTAAAAAATTTTCCTTATTTGGGGGCAAAAAAGACAGAAATTACCTTTGTTTTGGGGGAAAAAGACAGAAATTCCACTTATTTAGAGGCAAAAAAGCAGAATTCCCCTTATTTTGGAGCAAAAATGAAGAAATTTTTCTTTTTTATAGCAAAAAGTTATGCATTCTTCTTATTTTCGGGCAAATAGGCAGAAATTCCCTGTATTTTGGGGCAAAATTGCAGAAATTCCCCTAATTGTGGGACAAAAAGGCAGAAATTCCCTATATTTTGGGGCTAAAGACAGAAATTCTCCTTATTTGGGGGCAAAACTCAGAAATTCCACTTATTTTGGGGCGAAATTCCAGAGATTTCCCTTATTTGGGGGCAAAATTGCAGAAATTTCACTTATGACAGGGAAAAAAGGCAGAAATTTTACTTATTTTTGGGCAAAAAGGAAGAAATTCCTAATATTTTGTGGCAAAAATGCAGAAATTCCCCATATTTTGAGGTAAAAGTGTGAAATTCCTCTTATTTGGTTCAAAAAGGCAGAAATTTCCCTTATTTTGGGGCAAAATTGCAGAAATTTCACTTATGTCAGGGTAATAAGTCAGAAATTTTCCTTATTTTGGGGCCAAAAAACAGAAATTCCCTTTGTTTTGGGGGAAAAAGACAGAAATTCCACTTATTTAGAGGCAAAAATGCAGAAATTCCTAATATTTTGTGGCAAAAATGCAGAAATTCCCCTTATTTTGAGGGAAAAAGGCTGAAATTCCATTTATTTGGGAGAAAAAAGGCAGAACTGTCCCTTATTTTGGGGCAAAATTGCAGAAATTTCACTTATTTCAGGGTAATAAGTCAGAAATTTTTCTTATTTTGGGGCAAAAAAGACAGAAATTCCCTTTGTTTTGGGGGAAATAGGAATTCCACTTATTTAGATGCAAAAAAGCAGAAATTCCCTTTATTTTGGAGAAAAATTAAGAAATTTCCCTTTTTTATGGCAAAAAGCTAGGCATTCTTCTTATTTTCGGGCAAAAAGGCAAAAATTCCCAATATTTTGGAGCAAAATTGCAGAAATTCCCCTAATTGTGGGGCAAAAAGGCAGAAATTCCCTAAATGTTGGGGCAAAAAGACAGAAATTCTCCTTATTTTGGGGCAAAACTCAGAAATTCCACTTATTTCGGAGCAAAATTCCAGAAATTTCACTTATATTGGGGCAAAATTGCAGAAATTATACTCATTTCAAAAAAAAGCAGAAATTTTCTTATTTTGGGGCAAAAAGGAAGAAATTTCATTTATTTTGGTACAAAATTGCAGAAATTTTTCTTATTTTGGAGCAAAAAGTCAGAAATTTTCCATATTTTGGGGCAAAAATGCAGAAATTCCCCTTACTTTGAGTAAAAAGGCTGAAATTCCCCTTAATTGGGGGCAAAAAGGCAGAAATTTCCTTATTTTGGGGCAAAATTGCAAAAATTTCACTTATTTCAGGGTAATCAGTCAGAAATTTTCCTTATTTTGGGGCAAAATTGCAGAAAATTCACTTAATTTGGGGCAAAATTGGAGAAATTTCACTTTTTTCAGTGAAAAAAAGCAGAAATTTTCCTTATTTTGGGGCAAAAAAGCAGAAATTCCTAATATTTTGTGGCAAAAATGCAGAAATTCCCCTTATTTTGAGGTAAAAATGCTGAAATTCCCCTTATTTGGGGGCAAAAAAGCAGAAATTTCCCTTATTTTGGGGCAAAATTGCAGAAAGTTCACTTATTTCAGGGTAATAAGTCAGAAATTTTCCTTATTTTGGGCAAAAAAGACAGAAATTCCCTTTGTTTTGGGGGAAAAATATATAAATTCCACTTATTTAGAGGCAAAAATGCAGAAATTCCCCTTATTTTGGTTCAAAATTGCAGAAATTTCACTTACTTCAGGGTAATAAGTCAGAAATTTTCCTTATTTTGGGGCAAAATATACAGAAATTCCCTTTGTTTTGGGGGAAAAAGACTGAAATTCCACTTATTTAGAGGCAAAAAAGCAGAATTCCCCTTATTTTGGAGCAAAAATGAAGAAATTTCCCTTTTTAATGCAAAAAGTTATGCATTCTTCTTATTTTCGTGCAAAAAGGCAGAAATTCCCTGTATTTTGGAGCAAAATTGCATAAATTCCCCTAATTGTGGGGCAAAAAGGCAGAAATTCCCTATATGTTGGGGCAAAAAGACAGAAATTCTCCTTATTTGGGGGCAAAACTCAGAAATTCCACTTATTTTGGGGCAAAATTCCAGAGATTTCCCTTATTTTGGGGAAAAATTGCAGAAATTTCACTTATGGCAGGGAAAAAAGGCAGAAATTTTCCTTATTTTGGGGCAAAAAGGCAGAAATTCCTAATATTTTGTGGCAAAAATGCAGAAATTCCCCTTATTTTGAGGTAAAAGGGTGAAATTTCATCTTATTTGGGATCAAAAAGGCAGAAATTTCCCTTATTTTGGGGCAAAATTGCAGAAATTTCACTTATTTCAGGGTAATAAGTCAGAAAATTTACTTATTATGGTGCAAAAAAGACAGAAATTCCCCTTGTTTTGGGGGAAAAAGACGGAAAGTCCACATATTTAGAGGCCAATCAGCAGAAATTCCTCTTATTTTGGAGCAAAATTACAGAAATTTCTCTTTTTTATGGAAAAAGGTATGCATTATTCTTATTTTCGGGCAAAAAGGCAGAAATTCCCCATATTTTGAGCAAAATTGCAGAAATTAACCTAATTGTGGGGCAAAAATGCAGAAATTCCCTATATGTTGGGGCAAAAAGACAGAAATTCTCCTTATTTTGGGGAAATTCAGAAATTCCACTAATTTTGGGGCAAAATTCCAGAAATTTCCCTCATTTTGGGCCAAAATTGCAGAAATTTCACTTATTTTGTGTCAAAATTAGAGAAATTTCACTTATTTCAAGGAAAAAAAGATGAAATTTTGTTATTTGGGGCAAAAAGGCAGAAATTTCCTATATTTTGGCACAAAATTGCAGAAATTTTTCTTATTTTGTGCAAAAAGGCAGAAATTTCCCATATTTTGGGGCAAACATGCAGAAATTCCTCTTCATTTTGAGGTAAAAAGGCTGAAATTCCCTTTATTTGGGGGTAAAAAGGCAGATATTTCCCTTATTTTGGGGCAAAATTGCAGAAATTTCACTTATTTCAGGGTAATAAGTCAGAAATTTTCCTTATTTTGGGGCAAAAAAGACAGAAATTCCCTTTGTTTTGTGGGAAAAAGACAGAAATTCCACTTATTTAGAGGCATAAAAGCAGAAATTCCCCTCATTTTTGAGCAAAAATGAAGAAATTTCCCTTTTTTATGGAAAAAAGGTATGCATTCTTATTATTTTCGGACAAAAAAGGCAGAAATTCCCCGTATTTTGGAGCAAAATTGCAGAAATTCCCCTAATTGTGGGGCAAAAAGGCAGGAATTCCCTATATATTTGGGCAAAAAGACAGAAATTCTCCTTATTTTAGGGCAAAACTCAGAAATTTAACTTATTTTGGGGCAAAATTGCAGAAATTTCACTTATTTCATAAAAAAAGCAGAAATTTTCTTATTTTGGAGCCAAAAGGCAGAAATTTCTTTTATTTTGTTACAAAATTGCAGAATTTTTTCTTATTTTGAGGCAAAAATGCAGAAATTTCCCATATTTTGGGGCAAAAATGCAGAATTTTTTTTTATTTTGAGTTAAAAGGCTGAAATTCCCCTTATTTTGGGGCAAAAAGGCAGAAATTTCTCTTATTTTGGGGCAAAATTGCAGAAATTTCACTTATGTCAGGGTAATAAGTCAGAAATTTTCCTTATTTTGGGGCCAAAAAACAGAAATTCCCTTTGTTTTGGGGGAAAAAGACAGAAATTCCACTTATTTAGAGGCAAAAATGCAGAAATTCCTAATATTTTGTGGCAAAAATGCAGAAATTCCCCTTATTTTGAGGTAAAAAGCTGAAATTCCCTTTATTTGGGAGGAAAAAGGCCGAAATTTTCTCTTATTTTGGGAAAAAATTGCAGAAATTTCACTTATTTCAGGGTAATAAGTCAGAAAATTTCCTTATTTTGGTGCAAAAAAGACAGAAATTCCCCTTGTTTTGGGGGAAAAAGACGGAAATTCCACATATTTAGAGGCCAAAAAGCAGAAATTCCCCTTATTTTGGAGCAAAATTACAGAAATTTCCCTTTTTTATGGAAAAAGGTATGCATTCTTCTTATTTTCGGGCAAAAAGGCTGAAATTCCCCGTATTTTGGTGCAAAATTGCAGAAATTAACCTAATTGTGGGGCAAAAATGCAGAAATTCCCTATATGTTGGGGCAAAAACACAGAAATTCTCCTTATTTTGGGGAAACTCAGAAATTCCACTCATTTTGGGGCAAAATTCCAGAAATTTCCCTCATTTTGGGACAAAATTGCAGAAATTTCACTTATTTTGTGGCAAAATTAGAGAAATTTCACTTATTTCAGGGAAAAAAAGCAGAATTTTTCCTGTTTTGGGGCAAAAACGCAGAAATTTCCCATATTTTGGTACAAAATTGCAGAAATTTTTCTTATTTTGGGCAAAAAGGCAGAAATTTCCCATATTTTGGGGTAAACATGCAGAAATTCCCCTTCATTTTGAGGTAAAAAAGGCTGCAATTCCCCTTATTTGGGGGTAAAAAGGCAGATATTTCCCTTATTTTGGGGCATAATTGCAGAAATTTCACTTATTTCAGGGTAATAAGTCAGAAATTTTCCTTATTTTGGGGCAAAAAATCAGAAATTCCCTTTGTTTTGGGGGAAAAAGACAGAAATTCCACTTATTTAGAGGCATAAAAGCAGAAATTCCCCTCATTTTGGAGCAAAAATGAAGAAATTTCCCTTTTTTATGGCAAAAAGGTATGCATTCTTATTATTTTCGGACAAAAAAGGCAGAAATTCCCCGTATTTTGGAGCAAAATTGCAGAAATTCCTCTAATTGTGGGGCAAAAAGGCAGAAATTCCCTATATGTTGGGGCAAAAAGACAGAAATTCTCCTTATTTTAGGGCAAAACTCAGAAATTTAACTTATTTTGGGGTAAAATTGCAGAAATTTCACTTATTTCATAAAAAAAGCAGAAATTTTCTTATTTTGGAGCCAAAAGGCAGAAATTTCTTTTATTTTGTTACAAAATTGCAGAATTTTTTCTTATTTTTGGGGCAAAAAGGCAGAAATTTCCCATATTTTGGGGCAAAAATGCAGAAATTTTTTTTTATTTTGAGTTAAAAGGCTGAAATTCCCCTTATGGGGGGCAAAAAGGCAGAAATTTCTCTTATTTTGGAACAAAATTGCAGAAATTTCACTTATGTCAGGGTAATAAGTAAGAAATTTTCCTTATTTTGGGGCCAAAAAACAGAAATTCCCTTTGTTTTGGGGGAAAAAGACAGAAATTCCACTTATTTAGAGGCAAAAATGCAGAAATTCCTAATATTTTGTGGCAAAAATGCAGAAATTCCCCTTATTTTGAGGTAAAAAGCTGAAATTCCCCTTATTTGGGAGCAAAAAGGCAGAAATTTTCTCTTATTTTGGGGAAAAATTACAGAAATTTCACTTATTTCAGGGTAATAAGTCAGAAATTTTCCTTATTTTGGGGCAAAAAAGACAGAAATTCCCTTTGTTTTGGGGGAAAAAGACAGAAATTCCACTTATTTAGATGCAAAAAAGCAGAAATTCCCTTTATTTTGGAGCAAAAATGAAGAAATTTCCCTTTTTTATGGCAAAAAGCCATGCATTCTTCTTATTTTCGAGCAAAAAGGCAGAAATTCCCCATATTTTGGAGCAAAATTGCAGAAATTCCCCTAATTTGTCGGGCAAAAAGGCAGAAATTCCCTAAATGTTGGGGCAAAAAGACAGAAATTCTCCTTATTTTGGGCATAACTCAGAAATTCCACTTATTTCGGAGCAAAATTCCAGAAATTTCACATATATTGGGGCAAAATTGCAGAAATTATACTTATTTTGGGGCAAAATTGCAGAAATTTCACTTATTTCAAAAAAAAAAAGAA
Organism: Micromys minutus; assembly: GCF_963924665.1. NCBI lineage: Eukaryota > Metazoa > Chordata > Mammalia > Rodentia > Muridae > Micromys > Micromys minutus. Next base: position 1,402,923 of record NW_027667133.1, on the reverse strand, counting down.
ATTTTTTATTTTGGGGCAAAAAGGCAGAAATTTCTTTTATTTTGGTACAAAATTGCAGAAATTTTTCTTATTTTGGAGCAAAAAGGCAGAAATTTTCCATATTTTGGGGCAAAAATGCAGAAATTCCCCTTATTTTGAGTAAAAATGCTGAAATTCCGCTTAATTGGGGGCAAACAGGCAGAAATTTCCTTATTTTGGGGCAAAATTGCAAAAATTTCACTTATTTCAGGGTAATCAGTCAGAAATTTTCCTTATTTTGGGGCAAAAAGACAGAAATTCCCTGTTTTTGGGGAAAAAGACATATATTCCACTTTTTTAGAGGCAAAAAAGCAGAAATTCCTTTTATTTTGGAGCAAAAATAAAGAAATTACTCTTTTTGGTTGCAAAAGGTATACATTCCCCTTATTTTCAGGCTAAAAAGCAAAAATTCCCCGTATTTTGGAGCAAAATTGCAGAAATTCCCCTAATTGTGGGGCAAAAAGGCAGAAATTCCCTATATGTTAGGGCAAAAAAAAGAAATTCTTTTTATTTTGGGGCAAAACTCAGAAATTCCACTTATTTTCGAGCAAAATTCCAGAAATTTCCCATATTTTGGGGCAAAATTGCAGAAATTTCACTTATTTTGGGGCAAAATTGCAGAAATTTCACTTATTTCAGTGAAAAAAGGCAGAAATTTTCCTTATTTTGGGGCAAAAAGGCAGAAATTCCTAATATTTTGAGGCAAAAATGCAGAAATTCCCCTTATTTTGAGGTAAAAATGCTGAAATTCCTTTTATTTGGGGGCAAAAAAGCAGAAATATCCCTTATTTTGGGGCAAAATTGTAGAAATTTCACTTATTTTAGGGTAATAAGTCAGAAATTTTCCTTATTTTGGGCAAAAAAAACAGAAATTCCCTTTGTTTTGGGTGAAAAATACATAAATTCCACTTATATAGAGGCAAAAAAGCAGAAATTCCCCTTATTTTGGTTCAAAACTGCAGAAATTTCACTTACTTCAGGGTAATAAGTCAGAAATTTTTTATTTGGGGGCAAAAAAGACAGAAATTACCTTTGTTTTGGGGGAAAAAGACAGAAATTCCACTTATTCAGAGGCAAAAAACCAGAATTCCCCTTATTTTGGAGCAAAAATGAAGAAATTTCCCTTTTTTATGGCAAAAAGTTATGCATTCTTCTTATTTTCAGGCAAATAGGCAGAAATTCCCCGTATTTTGGAGCAAAATTGCAGAAATTCCCCTAATTGTGGGGCAAAAAGGCAGAAATTCCCTATATGTTTGAGCAAAAAGACAGAAATTCTCTTTATTTGAGGGCAAAACTCAGAAATTCCACTTATTTTGGGGCAAAATTCCAGAGATTTCCCTTATTTTGGGGCAAAATTGCAGAAATTTCACTTATGGCAGGGAAAAAAGGCAGAAAATTTCCTTATTTTGGGGCAAAAAGGCAGAAATTCCTAATATTTTGTGGCAAAAATGCAGAAATTCCCCTTATTGTGAGGTAAAAGGGTGAAATTCCTCTTATTTGGGGGCAAAAAGGCAGAAATTTCCCTTATTTTGGGGCAAAATTGCAGAAATTTCACTTATTTCAGGGTAATAAGTCAGAAAATTTCCTTATTTTGGTGCAAAAAGGACAGAAATTCCCCTTTTTTTGGGGGAAAAAGACAGAAATTCCACATATTCAGAGGCCAAAAAGCAGAAATTCCTCTTATTTTGGAGCAAAATTACAGAAATTTCCCTTTTTTATGGAAAAAGGTATGCATTCTTCTTATTTTCGGGCAAAAAGGCAGAAATTCCCCGTATTTTGGAGCAAAATTGCAGAAATTAACCTAATTGTGGGGCAAAAATGCAGAAATTCCCTATATGTTGGGGCAAAAACACAGAAATTCTCCTTATTTTGGGGAAACTCAGAAATTCCACTCATTTTGGGGCAAAATTCCAGAAATTTCCCTTATTTTGGGGCAAAATTGCAGAAATTTCACTTATTTTGTGGCAAAATTAGAGAAATTTCACTTATTTCAGGAAAAAAAAGCAGAAATTTTCTTATTTTGGGGCAAAAAAGCAGAAATTTCCCATATTTTGGTACAAAATTGCAGAAATTTTTCTTATTTTGGGCAAAAAGGCAAAAATTTCCCATATTTTGGGGCAAACATGCAGAAATTCCCCTTCATTTTTAGGTAAAAAGGCTGAAATTCCCCTTATTTGGGGGCAAAAAGGCAGAAATTTCCCTTATTTTGGGGTAAAATTGCAGAATTTCACTTATTTCAGGGTAATAAGTCAGAAATTTTCCTTATTTTGGGGCAAAAAATCAGAAATTCCCTTTGTTTTGGGGAAAAAGACAGAAATTCCACTTATTTAGAGGCATAAAAGCAGAAATTCCCCTCATTTTGGAGCAAAAATGAAGAAATTTCCCTTTTTTTATGGCAAAAAGGTATGCATTCTTATTATTTTCGGACAAAAAAGGCAGAAATTCCCCGTATTTTGGAGCAAAATTGGAGAAATTCCCCTAATTGTGGGGCAAAAAGGCAGAAATTCCCTATATGTTGGGGCAAAAAGACAGAAATTCTCCTTATTTTAGGGCAAAACTCAGAAATTTAACTTATTTTGGGGCAAAATTGCAGAAATTTCACTTATTTCATAAAAAAAGCAGAAATTTTCTTATTTTGGAGCCAAAAGGCAGAAATTTCTTTTATTTTGTTACAAAATTGCAGAATTTTTTCTTATTTTTGGGGCAAAAAGGCAGAAATTTCCCATATTTTGGGGCAAAAATGCAGAAATTTTTTTTTATTTTGAGTTAAAAGGCTGAAATTCCCCTTATGGGGGGCAAAAAGGCAGAAATTTCTCTTATTTTGGAACAAAATTGCAGAAATTTCACTTATGTCAGGGTAATAAGTAAGAAATTTTCCTTATTTTGGGGCCAAAAAACAGAAATTCCCTTCGTTTTGGGGGAAATATACAGAAATTCCACTTATTTAGAGGCAAAAATGCAGAAATTCCTAATATTTTGTGGCAAAAATGCAGAAATTCCCCTTATTTTGAGGTTAAAAGGCTGAAATTCCATTTATTTTGGAGTAAAAAAGCAGAAATTTCCCTTATTTTGGGGCAAAATTGCAGAAATTTCACATATTTCAGGGTAATAAGTCAGAAATTTTCCTTACTTTGGGGCAAAAAGACAGAAATTCCCTTTGTTTTGGGGGAAAAAGGAATTCCACTTATTTAGATGCAAAAAAGCAGAAATTCCCTTTATTTTGGAGCAAAAATGAAGAAATTTCCCTTTTTTATGGCAAAAAGCTATGCATTCTTCTTATTTTCGGGCAAAAAGGCAGAAATTCCCCATATTTTGGAGCAAAATTGCAGAAATTCCCCTAATTGTGAGGCAAAAAGGAAGAAATTCCCTAAATGTTGGGGCAAAAAGACAGAAATTCTCCTTATTTTGGGGCAAAACTCAGAAATTCCACTTATTTCGGAGCAAAATTCCAGAAATTTCACTTATATTGGGGCAAAATTGCAGAAATTACACTTATTTTGGGGCAAAATTGCAGAAATTTCACTTATTTCAAAAAAAAAGCAGAAATTTTTTATTTTGGGGCAAAAAGGCAGAAATTTCTTTTATTTTGGTACAAAATTGCAGAAATTTTTCTTATTTTGGAGCAAAAATGCAGAAATTTTCCATATTTTGGGGCAAAAATGCAGAAATTCCCCTTATTTTGAGTAAAAAGGCTGAAATTCCCCTTAATTGGGGGCAAAAAGGCAGAAATTTCCTTATTTTGGGGCAAAATTGCACAAATTTCACTTATTTCAGTGAAAAAAGGCAGAAATTTTCCTAATTTTGGGGCAAAAAGGCAGAAATTCCTAATATTTTGTGGCAAAAATGCAGAAATTCCCCTTATTTTGAGGTAAAAATGCTGAAATTCCCCTTATTTGGGGGCAAAAAAGAAGAAATTTCCCTTATTTTGGGGCAAAATTGCAGAAATTTCACTTATTTTAGGGTAATAAGTCAGAAATTTTCCTTATTTTGGGGAAAAAAAGACAGAAATTCCCTTTGTTTTGGGGGAAAATACATAAATTCCACTTATTTAGAGGCAAAAAAGCAGAAATTCCCCTTATTTTGGTTCAAAATTGCAGAAATTTCACTTACTTCAGGGTAATAAGTCAGAAATTTTCCTTATTTGGGGGCAAAAAAGACAGAAATTACCTTTGTTTTGGGGGAAAAAGACAGAAATTCCACTTATTTAGAGGCAAAAAAGCAGAATTCCCCTTATTTTGGAGCAAAAATGAAGAAATTTCCCTTTTTTATGGCAAAAAGTTATGCATTCTTCTTACTTTCGGGCAAATAGGCAGAAATTCCCCATATTTTGTAGCAAAATTGCAGAAATTCCCCTAATTGTGGGGCAAAAATGCAGAAATTCCCTATATCTTGGGGCAAAAAGACAGAAATTCTCCTTATTTGGGGGCAAAACTCAGAAATTCCACTTATTTTGGGGAAAAATTCCAGAGATTTCCCCTATTTTGGGGCAAAATTGCAGAAATTTTACTTATGGCAGGGAAAAAAGGCAGAAAATTTCCTTATTTTGGGGCAAAAAGGCAGAAATTCCTAATATTTTGTTGCAAAAATTCAGAAATTCTCCTTATTTTGAGGTAAAAGGGTGAAATTCCTCTTATTTGGGGGCAAAAAGGCAGAAATTTCCCTTATTTTGGGGCAAAATTGCAGAAATTTCACTTATTTCAGGGTAATAAGTCAGAAAATTTCCTAATTTTGGTGCAAAAAGGACAGAAATTCCCCTTTTTTTGGGGGAAAAAGACAGAAATTCCACATATTCAGAGGCCAAAAAGCAGAAATTCCTCTTATTTTGGAGCAAAATTACAGAAATTTCCCTTTTTTATGGAAAAAGGTATGCATTCTTCTTATTTTCGGGCAAAAAGGCAGAAATTCCCCGTATTTTGGAGCAAAATTGCAGAAATTAACCTAATTGTGGGGCAAAAATGCAGAAATTCCCTATATGTTGGGGCAAAAACACAGAAATTCTCCTTATTTTGGGGAAACTCAGAAATTCCACTCATTTTGGGGCAAAATTCCAGAAATTTCCCTTATTTTGGGGCAAAATTGCAGAAATTTCACTTATTTTGTGGCAAAATTAGAGAAATTTCACTTATTTCAGGAAAAAAAAGCAGAAATTTTCTTATTTTGGGGCAAAAAAGCAGAAATTTCCCATATTTTGGTACAAAATTGCAGAAATTTTTCTTATTTTGGGCAAAAAGGCAAAAATTTCCCATATTTTGGGGCAAACATGCAGAAATTCCCCTTCATTTTTAGGTAAAAAGGCTGAAATTCCCCTTATTTGGGGGCAAAAAGGCAGAAATTTCCCTTATTTTGGGGTAAAATTGCAGAATTTCACTTATTTCAGGGTAATAAGTCAGAAATTTTCCTTATTTTGGGGCAAAAAATCAGAAATTCCCTTTGTTTTGGGGAAAAAGACAGAAATTCCACTTATTTAGAGGCATAAAAGCAGAAATTCCCCTCATTTTGGAGCAAAAATGAAGAAATTTCCCTTTTTTTATGGCAAAAAGGTATGCATTCTTATTATTTTCGGACAAAAAAGGCAGAAATTCCCCGTATTTTGGAGCAAAATTGCAGAAATTCCCCTAATTGTGGGGCAAAAAGGCAGAAATTCCCTATATGTTGGGGCAAAAAGACAGAAATTCTCCTTATTTTAGGGCAAAACTCAGAAATTTAACTTATTTTGGGGCAAAATTGCAGAAATTTCACTTATTTCATAAAAAAAGCAGAAATTTTCTTATTTTGGAGCCAAAAGGCAGAAATTTCTTTTATTTTGTTACAAAATTGCAGAATTTTTTCTTATTTTTGGGGCAAAAAGGCAGAAATTTCCCATATTTTGGGGCAAAAATGCAGAAATTTTTTTTTATTTTGAGTTAAAAGGCTGAAATTCCCCTTATGGGGGGCAAAAAGGCAGAAATTTCTCTTATTTTGGAACAAAATTGCAGAAATTTCACTTATGTCAGGGTAATAAGTAAGAAATTTTCCTTATTTTGGGGCCAAAAAACAGAAATTCCCTTCGTTTTGGGGGAAATATACAGAAATTCCACTTATTTAGAGGCAAAAATGCAGAAATTCCTAATATTTTGTGGCAAAAATGCAGAAATTCCCCTTATTTTGAGGTTAAAAGGCTGAAATTCCCTTTATTTGGGAGTAAAAAAGCAGAAATTTCCCTTATTTTGGGGCAAAATTGCAGAAATTTCACATATTTCAGGGTAATAAGTCAGAAATTTTCCTTACTTTGGGGCAAAAAGACAGAAATTCCCTTTGTTTTGGGGGAAAAAGGAATTCCACTTATTTAGATGCAAAAAAGCAGAAATTCCCTTTATTTTGGAGCAAAAATGAAGAAATTTCCCTTTTTTATGGCAAAAAGCTATGCATTCTTCTTATTTTCGGGCAAAAAGGCAGAAATTCCCCATATTTTGGAGCAAAATTGCAGAAATTCCCCTAATTGTGAGGCAAAAAGGAAGAAATTCCCTAAATGTTGGGGCAAAAAGACAGAAATTCTCCTTATTTTGGGGCAAAACTCAGAAATTCCACTTATTTCGGAGCAAAATTCCAGAAATTTCACTTATATTGGGGCAAAATTGCAGAAATTACACTTATTTTGGGGCAAAATTGCAGAAATTTCACTTATTTCAAAAAAAAAGCAGAAATTTTTTATTTTGGGGCAAAAAGGCAGAAATTTCTTTTATTTTGGTACAAAATTGCAGAAATTTTTCTTATTTTGGAGCAAAAATGCAGAAATTTTCCATATTTTGGGGCAAAAATGCAGAAATTCCCCTTATTTTGAGTAAAAAGGCTGAAATTCCCCTTAATTGGGGGCAAAAAGGCAGAAATTTCCTTATTTTGGGGCAAAATTGCACAAATTTCACTTATTTCAGTGAAAAAAGGCAGAAATTTTCCTAATTTTGGGGCAAAAAGGCAGAAATTCCTAATATTTTGTGGCAAAAATGCAGAAATTCCCCTTATTTTGAGGTAAAAATGATGAAATTCCCCTTATTTGGGGGCAAAAAAGAAGAAATTTCCCTTATTTTGGGGCAAAATTGCAGAAATTTCACTTATTTTAGGGTAATAAGTCAGAAATTTTCCTTATTTTGGGGAAAAAAAGACAGAAATTCCCTTTGTTTTGGGGGAAAATACATAAATTCCACTTATTTAGAGGCAAAAAAGCAGAAATTCCCCTTATTTTGGTTCAAAATTGCAGAAATTTCACTTACTTCAGGGTAATAAGTCAGAAATTTTCCTTATTTGGGGGCAAAAAAGACAGAAATTACCTTTGTTTTGGGGGAAAAAGACAGAAATTCCACTTATTTAGAGGCAAAAAAGCAGAATTCCCCTTATTTTGGAGCAAAAATGAAGAAATTTCCTTTTTTTATGGCAAAAAGTTATGCATTCTTCTTACTTTCGGGCAAATAGGCAGAAATTCCCCATATTTTGGAGCAAAATTGCAGAAATTCCCCTAATTGTGGGGCAAAAATGCAGAAATTCCCTATATCTTGGGGCAAAAAGACAGAAATTCTCCTTATTTGGGGGCAAAACTCAGAAATTCCACTTATTTTGGGGAAAAATTCCAGAGATTTCCCCTATTTTGGGGCAAAATTGCAGAAATTTTACTTATGGCAGGGAAAAAAGGCAGAAAATTTCCTTATTTTGGGGCAAAAAGGCAGAAATTCCTAATATTTTGTTGCAAAAATTCAGAAATTCTCCTTATTTTGAGGTAAAAGGGTGAAATTCCTCTTATTTGGGGGCAAAAAGGCAGAAATTTCCCTTATTTTGGGGCAAAATTGCAGAAATTTCACTTATTTCAGGGTAATAAGTCAGAAAATTTCTTAATTTTGGTGCAAAAAGGACAGAAATTCCCCTTTTTTTGGGGGAAAAAGACAGAAATTCCACATATTCAGAGGCCAAAAAGCAGAAATTCCTCTTATTTTGGAGCAAAATTACAGAAATTTCCCTTTTTTATGGAAAAAGGTATGCATTCTTCTTATTTTCGGGCAAAAAGGCAGAAATTCCCCGTATTTTGGAGCAAAATTGCAGAAATTAACCTAATTGTGGGGCAAAAATGCAGAAATTCCCTATATGTTGGGGCAAAAACACAGAAATTCTCCTTATTTTGGGGAAACTCAGAAATTCCACTCATTTTGGGGCAAAATTCCAGAAATTTCCCTTATTTTGGGGCAAAATTGCAGAAATTTCACTTATTTTGTGGCAAAATTAGAGAAATTTCACTTATTTCAGGAAAAAAAAGCAGAAATTTTCTTATTTTGGGGCAAAAAAGCAGAAATTTCCCATATTTTGGTACAAAATTGCAGAAATTTTTCTTATTTTGGGCAAAAAGGCAAAAATTTCCCATATTTTGGGGCAAACATGCAGAAATTCCCCTTCATTTTTAGGTAAAAAGGCTGAAATTCCCCTTATTTGGGGGCAAAAAGGCAGAAATTTCCCTTATTTTGGGGTAAAATTGCAGAATTTCACTTATTTCAGGGTAATAAGTCAGAAATTTTCCTTATTTTGGGGCAAAAAATCAGAAATTCCTTTTGTTTTGGGGAAAAAGACAGAAATTCCACTTATTTAGAGGCATAAAAGCAGAAATTCCCCTCATTTTGGAGCAAAAATGAAGAAATTTCCCTTTTTTATGGCAAAAAGGTATGCATTCTTATTATTTTCGGACAAAAAAGGCAGAAATTCCCCGTATTTTGGAGCAAAATTGGAGAAATTCCCCTAATTGTGGGGCAAAAAGGCAGAAATTCCCTATATGTTGGGGCAAAAAGACAGAAATTCTCCTTATTTTAGGGCAAAACTCAGAAATTTAACTTATTTTGGGGCAAAATTGCAGAAATTTCACTTATTTCATAAAAAAAGCAGAAATTTTCTTATTTTGGAGCCAAAAGGCAGAAATTTCTTTTATTTTGTTACAAAATTGCAGAATTTTTTCTTATTTTGGGGCAAAAAGTCAGAAATTTCCCATATTTGGGGGCAAAAATGCAGAATTTTTTTTTTATTTTGAGTTAAAAGGCTGAAATTCCCCTTATTTGGGGGCAAAAAGGCAGAAATTTCTCTTATTTTGGGGCAAAATTGCAGAAATTTCACTTATGTAAGGGTAATAAGTCAGAAATTTTCCTTATTTTGGGGCCAAAAAACAGAAATTCCCTTTGTTTTGGGGGAAAAAGACAGAAATTTCACTTATTTAGAGGCAAAAATGCAGAAATTCCTAATATTTTGTGGCAAAAATGCAGAAATTCCCCTTATTTTGAGGTAAAAAGCTGAAATTCCCCTTATTTGGGAGCAAAAAGGCAGAAATTTTATCTTATTTTGGGGAAAAATTGCAGAAATTTCACTTATTTCAGGGTAATAAGTCAGAAATTTTCTTTATTTTGGGGCAAAAAAGACAGAAATTCCCTTTGTTTTGGAGGAAAAAGACAGAAATTCCACTTATTTAGATGCAAAAAAGCAGAAATACCCTTTATTTTGGAGCAAAATGAAGAAATTTCCCTTTTTTATGGCAAAAAGCTATGCATTCTTCTTATTTTCGGGCAAAAAGGCAGAAATTCCCCATATTTTTGAGCAAAATTGCAGAAATTCCCCTAATTTGTCGGGCAAAAAGGCAGAAATTCCCTAAATGTTTGGGCAAAAAGACAGAAATTCTCCTTATTTTGGGCAAAACTCAGAAATTCGACTTATTTCGGAGCAAAATTCCAGAAATTTCACATATATTGGGGCAAAATTGCAGAAATTACACTTATTTTGGGGCAAAATTGCAGAAATTTCACTTATTTCAAAAAAAAAAGAAGAAATTTTTTTATTTTGGGGTAAAAAGGCAGAAATTTCTTTTATTTTGGTACAAAATTGCAGAAATTTTTCTTATTTTGGAGCAAAAAGGCAGAAATTTTCCATATTTTGGGGCAAAAATGCAGAAATTCCGCTTATTTTGAGTAAAAAGGCTGAAATTCCCCTTAATTGGGGGCAAACAGGCAGAAATTTCCTTATTTTGGGGCAAAATTGCAAAAATTTCACTTATTTCAGGGTAATCAGTCAGAAATTTTCCTTATTTTGGGGCAAAAAGACAGAAATTCCCTGTTTTTGGGGAAAAAGACAGATATTCCACATTTTTAGAGGCAAAAAAGCAGAAATTCCTTTTATTTTGGAGCAAAAATAAAGAAATTTCTCTTTTTGGTGGCAAAAGGTATACATTCCCCTTATTTTCAGGCTAAAAAGCAAAAATTCCCCGTATTTTGGAGCAAAATTGCAGAAATTCCCCTAATTGTGGGGCAAAAAGGCAGAAATTCCCTAAATGTTAGGGCAAAAAAAAAAGAAATTCTTTTTATTTTGGGGCAAAACTCAGAAATTCCACTTATTTTGGAGCAAAATTAAAGAAATTTCCCATATTTTGGGGCAAAATTTCAGAAATTTCACTTATTTTGGGGCAAAATTGCAGAAATTTCACTTATTTCAGTGAAAAAAGGCAGAAATTTTCCTTATTTTGGGGCAAAAAGGCAGAAATTCCTAATATTTTGTGGCAAAAATGCAGAAATTCCCCTTATTTTGAGGTAAAAATGCTGAAATTCCCCTTATTTGGGGGCAAAATCAGAAATTTCCCTTATTTTGGGGCAAAATTGCAGAAATTTCACTTATTTTGGGGCAAAATTGCAGAAATTTCACTTATTTCAGTGAAAAAAGGCAGAAATTTTCCTTATTTTGGGGCAAAAAGGCAGAAATTCCTAATATTTTGTGGCAAAAATGCAGAAATTCCCCTTTTTTTGAGGTAAAAATGCTGAAATTCCCCTTATTTGGGGGCAAAAAAGCAGAAATTTCCCTTATTTTGGGGCAAAATTGCAGAAATTTCACTTATTTTAGGGTAATAAGTCAGAAATTTTCCTTATTTTGGGCAAAAAAGACAGAAATTCCCTTTGTTTTGGGTGAAAAATACATAAATTCCACTTATTTAGAGGCAAAAAAGCAGAAATTCCCCTTATTTTGGTTCAAAATTGCAGAAATTTCACTTACTTCAGGGTAATAAGTCAGAAATTTTCTTTATTTGGGGGCAAAAAAGACAGAAATTACCTTTGTTTTGGGGGAAAAATACAGAAATCCCACTTATTTAGAGGCAAAAATGCAGAATTCCCCTTGTTTTGGAGCAAAAATGAAGAAATTTCCCTTTTTTATGGCTAAAAGTTATGCATTCTTCTTATTTTCAGGCAAACGTGCAGAAATTCCCCGTATTTTGGAGCAAAATTGCAGAAATTCCCCTAATTGTGGGGCAAAAAGGCAGAAATTCCCTATATGTTTGAGCAAAAAGACAGAAATTCTCTTTATTTGGGGGCAAAACTCAGAAATTCCACTTATTTTGGGGCAAAATTCCAGAGATTTCCCTTATTTTGGGGCAAAATTGCAGAAATTTCACTTATGGCATGGAAAAAGGGCAGAAAATTTCCTTATTTTGGGGCAAAAAGTCAGAAATTCCTAATATTTTGTGTCAAAAATGCAGAAATTCCCCTTATTTTGAGGTAAAAGGGTGAAATTCCTCTTATTTGGGGGCAAAAATGCAGAAATTTCCCTTATTTTGGGGCAAAATTGCAGAAATTTCACTTATTTCAGGGTAATAAGTCAGAAAATTTCCTTATTTTGGTGCAAAAAAGACAGAAATTCCTCTTGTTTTGGGGGAAAAAGACGGAAATTCCACATATTTAGAGGCCAAAAAGCAGAAATTCCCCTTATTTTGGAGCAAAATTACAGAAATTTCACTTTTTTATGGAAAAAGGTATGCATTCTTCTTATTTTCGGGCAAAAAGGCAGAAATTCCCCGTATTTTGGAGCAAAATTGCAGAAATTAACCTAATTGTGGGGCAAAAATGCAGAAATTCCCTATATGTTGGGGCAAAAACACAGAAATTCTCCTTATTTTGGGGAAACTCAGAAATTCCACTCATTTTGGGGCAAAATTCCAGAAATTTCCCTTATTTTGGGGCAAAATTGCAGAAATTTCACTTATTTTGTGGCAAAATTAGAGAAATTTCACTTATTTCAGGAAAAAAAAAGCAGAAATTTTCTTATTTTGGGGCAAAAAAGCAGACATTTCCCATATTTTGGTACAAAATTGCAGAAATTTTTCTTATTTTGGGCAAAAAAGCAGAAATTTCCCATATTTTGGGGCAAACATGCAGAAATTCCCCTTCATTTTGAGGTAAAAAGGCTGAAATTCCCCTTATTTGGGGGCAAAAAGGCAGAAATTTCCCTTATTTTGGGGTAAAATTGCAGAATTTCACTTATTTCAGGGTAATAAGTCAGAAATTTTCCTTATTTTGGGGCAAAAAATCAGAAATTCCCTTTGTTTTGGGGAAAAAGACAGAAATTCCACTTATTTAGAGGCATAAAAGAAGAAATTCCCCTCATTTTGGAGCAAAAATGAAGAAATTTCCCTTTTTTATGGCAAAATGGTATGCATTCTTATTATTTTCAGACAAAAAAGGCAGAAATTCCCCGTATTTTGGAGCAAAATTGGAGAAATTCCCCTAATTGTGGGGCAAAAAAGCAGAAATTCCTTATATGTTGGGGCAAAAAGACAGAAATTCTCCTTATTATAGGGCAAAACTCAGAAATTTAACTTATTTTGGGGCAAAATTGCAGAAATTTCACTTATTTCATAAAAAAAAGCAGAAATTTTCTTATTTTGGAGCCAAAAGGCAGAAATTTCTTTTATTTTGTTACAAAATTGCAGAATTTTTTCTTATTTTGGGGCAAAAAGGCAGAAATTACCCATATTTTGGGGCAAAAATGCAGAATTTTTTTTTATTTTGAGTTAAAAGGCTGAAATTCCCCTTATTTGGGGGCAAAAAAGCAGAAATTTCCTTATTTTGGGGCAAAATTGCAGAAATTTCACTTATTTCAGTGAAAAAAGGCAGAAATTTTCCTTATTTTGGGGCAAAAAGGCAGAAATTCCTAATATTTTGTGGCAAAAATGCAGAAATTCCCCTTATTTTGAGGTAAAAATGCTGAAATTCCCGGTATTTGGGGGCAAAAAAGCAGAAATTTCCCTTATTTTGGGGCAAAATTGCAGAAATTTCACTTATTTTAGGGTAATAAGTCAGAAATTTTCCTTATTTTGGGCAAAAAAGACAGAAATTCCCTTTGTTTTGGGGGAAAAATACATAAATTCCACTTATTTAGAGGCAAAAAAGCAGAAATTCCCCTTATTTTGGTTCAAAATTGCAGAAATTTCACTTACTTCAGGGTAATAAGTCAGACATTTTCCTTATTTGGGGGCAAAAAAGACAGAAATTACCTTTGTTTTGGGGGAAAAAGACAGAAATTCCACTTATTCAGAGGCAAAAAAGCAGAATTCCCCTTATTTTGGAGCAAAAATGAAGAAATTTCCCTTTTTTATGGCAAAAAGTTATGCATTCTTCTTATTTTCACGCAAATAGGCAGAAACTCCCCGTATTTTGGAGCAAAATTGCAGAAATTCCCCTATTTGTGGGGCAAAAAGGCAGAAATTCCCTATATGTTTGAGCAAAAAGACAGAAATTCTCTTTATTTGGGGGCAAAACTCAGAAAATCCACTTATTTTGGGGCAAAATTCCAGAGATTTCCCTTATTTTGGGGCAAAATTGCAGATATTTCACTTATGGCAGGGAAAAAAGGCAGAAAATTTCCTTATTTTGGGGCAAAAACTCAGAAATTCCTAATATTTTGTGGCAAAAATGCCGAAATTCCCCTTCATTTTGAGGTAAAAAGGCTGAAATTCCCCTTATTTGGGGGCAAAAAGGCAGAAATTTCCCTTATTTTGGGGAAAAATTTCAGAAATTTCACTTATTTCAGTGTAATAAGTCAGAAATTTTCCTTATTTTGGGGCAAAAAATCAGAAATTCCCTTTGTTTTGGGGGCAAAAGACAGAAATTCCACTTATTTAGAGGCATAAAAGCAGAAATTCCCGTCATTTTGGAGCAAAAATGAAGAAATTTGTCTTTTTTATGACAAAAAGGTATGCATTCTTATTATTTTCGGACAAAAAAGGCAGAAATTCCCCGTATTTTGGAGCAAAATTGCAGAAATTCCTCTAATTGTGGGGCAAAAAGGCAGAAATTCCCTATATGTTGGGGCAAAAAGACAGAAATTCTTCTTATTTTAGGGCAAAACTCAGAAATTTAACTTATTTTGGGGCAAAATTGCAGAAATTTCACTTATTTCATAAAAAAAGCAGAAATTTTCTTATTTTGGAGCCAAAAGGCAGAAATTTCTTTTATTTTGTTACAAAATTGCAGAATTTTTTCTTATTTTGGGGCAAAAAGGCAGAAATTACCCATATTTTGGGGCAAAAATGCAGAATTTTTTTTTATTTTGAGTTAAAAGGCTGAAATTCCCCTTATTTGGGGGCAAAAAGGCAGAAATTTCCTTATTTTGGGGCAAAATTGCAGAAATTTCACTTATTTCAGTGAAAAATGGCAGAAATTTTCCTTATTTTGGGGCAAAAAGGCAGAAATTCCTAATATTTTGTGGCAAAAATGCAGAAATTCCCCTTATTTTGAGGTAAAAATGCTGAAATTCCCCTTATTTGGGGGCAAAAAAGCAGAAATTTCCCTTATTTTGGGGCAAAATTGCAGAAATTTCACTTATTTTAGGGTATTAAGTCAGAAATTTTACTTATTTTGGGCAAAAAAGACAGAAATTCCCTTTGTTTTGGGGGAAAAATACATAAATTCCACTTATTTAGAGGCAAAAAAGCAGAAATTCCCCTTATTTTGGTTCAAAATTGCAGAAATTTCACTTACTTCAGGGTAATAAGTCAGAAATTTTCCTTATTTGGGGGCAAAAAAGACAGAAATTACCTTTGTTTTGGGGGAAAAAGACAGAAATTCCACTTATTTAGAGGCAAAAAAGCAGAATTCCCCTTATTTTGGAGCAAAAATGAAGAAATTTCCCTTTTTTATGGCAAAAAGTTATGCATTCTTCTTATTTTCGGGCAAATAGGCAGAAACTCCCCGTATTTTGGAGCAAAATTGCAGAAATTCCCCTAATTGTGGGGCAAAAAGGCAGAAATTCCCTATATGTTGGGGCAAAAAGACAGAAATTCTCCTTATTTGGGGGCAAAACTCAGAAATTCCACTTATTTTGGGGAAAAATTCCAGAGATTTCCCTTATTTTGGGGCAAAATTTCAGAAATTTTACTTATGGCAGGGAAAAAAGGCAGAAAATTTCCTTATTTTAGGGCAAAAAGGCAGAAATTCCTAATATTTTGTGGCAAAAATGCAGAAATTCCCCTTATTTTGAGGTAAAAGGGTGAAATTTCATCTTATTTGGGATCAAAAAGGCAGAAATTTCCCTTATTTTGGGGCAAAATTGCAGAAATTTCACTTATTTCAGGGTAATAAGTCAGAAAATTTCCTTATTTTGGTGCAAAAAAGACAGAAATTCCCCTTGTTTTGGGGGAAAAAGACGAAATTCCACATATTTAGAGGCCAAAAAGCAGAAATTCCCCTTATTTTGGAGCAAAATTACAGAAATTTCCCTTTTTTATGGAAAAAGGTATGCATTATTCTTATTTTCGGGCAAAAAGGCAGAAATTCCCCATATTTTGATCAAAATTGCAGAAATTAACCTAATTGTGGGGCAAAAAGGCAGAAATTCCCTATATGTTGGGGCAAAAAGACAGAAATTCTCCTTATTGGGGCAAAACTCAGAAATTCCACTTATTGTGGGGCGAAATTCCAGAGATTTCCCTTATTTGGGGGCAAAATTGCAGAAATTTCACTTATGACAGGAAAAAAACGCAGAAATTTTCCTTATTTTGGGGCAAAAAGGCAGAAATTCCTAATATTTTGTGGCAAAAATGCAGAAATTCCCCTTATTTTGAGGTAAAAGGGTGAAATTCCTCTTATTTGGGATCAAAAAGGCAGAAATTTCCCTTATTTTGGGGCAAAATTGCAGAAATTTCACTTATGTCAGGGTAATAAGTCAGAAATTTTCCTTATTTTGGGGCCAAAAAACAGAAATTCCCTTTGTTTTGGGGGAAAAAGACAGAAATTCCACTTATTTAGAGGCAAAAATGCAAAAATCCTAATATTTTGTGGCAAAAATGCAGAAATTCCCCTTATTTTGAGGTAAAAAGCTGAAATTCCCTTTATTTGGGTGCAAAAAGGCCGAAATTTTCTCTTATTTTGGGGAAAAATTGCAGAAATTTCACTTATTTCAGGGTAATAAGTCAGAAATTTTCCTTATTTTGGGGCAAAAAAGACAGAAATTCCCTTTGTTTTGGGGGGAAAAGACAGAAATTCCACATATTTAGATGCAAAAAAGCAGAAATTCCCTTTATTTTGGAGAAAAATTAAGAAATTTCCCTTTTTTATGGCAAAAAGCTATGCATTCTTCTTATTTTCGGGCAAGAAGGCAAAAATTCCCCATATTTTGAAGCAAAATTGCAGAAATTCCCCTAATTGTGGGGCAAAAAGGCAGAAATTCCCTAAATGTTGGGGCAAAAAGACAGAAATTCTCCTTATTTTGGGCAAAACTCAGAAATTCCACTTATTTCGGAGCAAAATTCCAGAAATTTCACTTATATTGGGGCAAAATTGCAGAAATTACACTTATTTCAAAAAAAAAGCAGAAATTTTCTTATTTTGGGGCAAAAAGGAAGAAATTTCATTTATTTTGGTACAAAATTGCAGAAATTTTTCTTATTTTGGAGCAAAAAGGCAGAAATTTTCCATATTTTGGGGCAAAAATGCAGAAATTCCCCTTATTTTGAGTAAAAAGGCTGAAATTCCCCTTAATTGGGGACAAAAAGGCAGAAATTTCCTTATTTTGGGGCAAAATTGCAGAAATTACACTTATTTCAGGGTAATCAGTCAGAAATTTTCCTTATTTTGGGGCAAAATTGCAGAAAATTCACTTATTTTGGGGCAAAATTGCAGAAATTTCACTTTTTTCAGTGAAAAAAAGCAGAAATTTTCCTTATTTTGGGGCAAAAAGGCAGAAATTCCTAATATTTTGTGGCAAAAATGCAGAAATTCCCCTTATTTTGAGGTAAAAATGCTGAAATTCCCCTTATTTGGGGGCAAAAAGCAGAAATTTCCCTTATTTTGGGGCAAAATTGCAGAAAGTTCACCTATTTCAGGGTAATAAGTCAGAAATTTTCCTTATTTTGGGCAAAAAAGACAGAAATTCCCTTTGTTTTGGGGGAAAAATACATAAATTCCACTTATTTAGAGGCAAAAAAGCAGAAATTTCCCTTATTTTGGTTCAAAATTGCAGACATTTCACTTACTTCAGGGTAATAAGTCAGAAATTTTCCTTATTTTGGGGCAAAAAAGACAGAAATTACCTTTGTTTTGGGGGAAAAAGACAGAAATTCCACTTATTTAGAGGCAAAAAAGTAGAATTCCCCTTATTTTGGAGCAAAAATGAAGAAATTTCCCTTTTTAATGCAAAAAGTTATGCATTCTTCTTATTTTCGGGCAAAAAGGCAGAAATTCCCCGTATTTTGGAGCAAAATTGCAGAAATTCCCCTAATTGTGGGGCAAAAAGGCAGAAATTCCCTATATGTTGGGGCAAAAATACAGAAATTCTCCTTATTTGGGGGCAAAATTCAGAAATTCCACTTATTTTGGGGCAAAATTACAGAGATTTCCCTTATTTTGGGGCAAAATTGCAGAAATTTCACTTATGGCAGGGAAAAAAGGCAGAAAATTTCATTATTTTGGGGCAAAAGTCAGAAATTCCTAATATTTTGTGGCAAAAATGCAGAAATTCCCCTTATTTTGAGGTAAAAGGATGAAATTTCTCTTATTTGGGGGCAAAAAGGCAGAAATTTCCCTTATTTTGGGGCAAAATTGCAGAAATTTCACTTATTTCAGGGTAATAAGTCAGAAAATTTCCTTATTTTGGTGCAAAAAAGACAGAAATTCCCCTT
Source organism: Micromys minutus (assembly GCF_963924665.1). NCBI lineage: Eukaryota > Metazoa > Chordata > Mammalia > Rodentia > Muridae > Micromys > Micromys minutus. The sequence continues at coordinate 1,384,973 of NW_027667133.1, read as the reverse complement.
GTTTTGGGGGAAAAAGACGGAAATTCCACATATTTAGAGGCAAAAAAGCAGAAATTCCCCTTATTTTGGAGTAAAATTACAGAAATTTCCCTTTTTTATGGAAAAAGGTATGCATTCTTCTTATTTTCGGGCAAAAAGGCAGAAATTCCCCGTATTTTGGAGCAAAATTGCAGAAATTAACCTAATTGTGGGGCAAAAATGCAGAAATTCCCTATATGTTGGGGCAAAAAGACAGAAATTCTCCTTATTTTGGGGAAACTCAAAAATTCCACTTATTTTGGGGCAAAATTCCAGAAATTTCCCTTATTTTGGGGCAAAATTGCAGAAATTTCACTTATTTTGTGGCAAAATTAGAGAAATTTCACTTATTTCAGAGAAAAAAAAGCAGAAAATTTCTTATTTTGGGGCAAATAGGCAGAAATTTCCCATATTATGGGGCAAACATGCAGAAATTCCCCTTCATTTTGAGGTAAAAAGGCTGAAATTCCCCTTATTTGGGGGTAAAAATGCAGAAATTTTCCTTATTTTGGGGCAAAATTTCAGAAATTCCCCTAATTGTGGGGCAAAAAGCCAGAAATTCCCTAAATGTTAGGGCAAAAAGACAGAAATTCTCCTTATTTTGGGGCAAAACTCAGAAATTCCACTTATTTCGGAGCAAAATTCCAGAAATTTCACTTATATTGGGGCAAAATTGCAGAAATTACACTTATTTTGGGGCAAAATTGCAGAAATTTCACTTATTTCAAAAAAAAGCAGAAATTTTCTTATTTTGGGGCAAAAAGGCAGAAATTTCTTTTATTTTGGTACAAAATTGCAGAAATTTTTCTTATTTTGGAGCAAAAAGGCAGAAATTTTCCATATTTTGGGGCAAAAATGCAGAAATTCCCCTTATTTTGAGTAAAAAGGCTGAAATTCCCCTTAATTGGGGGCAAAAAGGCAGAAATTTCCTTAATTTGGGGCAAAATTGTAAAAATTTCACTTATTTCAGGATAATCAGTCAGAAATTTTGCTTATTTTGGGGCAAAATTGCAGAAAATTTACTTATTTTGGGGCAAAATTGCAGAAATTTCACTTATTTCAGTGAAAAAAGGCAGAAATTTTCCTTATTTTGGGGCAAAAAGGCAGAAATTCCTAATATTTTGTGGCAAAAATGCAGAAGTTCCCGTTATTTTGAGGTAAAAATGCTGAAATTCCCCTTATTTGGGGGCAAGAAAGCAGAAATTTCCCTTATTTTGGGGCAAAATTGAAGAAAGTTCACTTATTTCAGAGTAGTAAGTCAGAAATTTTCCTTATTTTGGGCAAAAAAGACAGAAATTCCCTTTGTTTTGGGGGAAAAATACATAAATTCCACTTATTTAGAGGCAAAAAAGCAGAAATTCCCCTTATTTTGGTTCAAAATTGCAGAAATTTCACTTACTTCAGGGTAATAAGTCAGAAATTTTCCTTATTTTGGGGCAAAAAAGACAGAAATTACCTTTGTTTTGGGGGAAAAAGACAGAAATTCCACTTATTTAGAGGCAAAAAAGCAGAATTCCCCTTATTTTGGAGCAAAAATGAAGAAATTTCCATTTTTTATGGCAAAAAGTTATGCATTCTTCTTATTTTCGGGCAAAAAGGCAGAAATTCCCCGTATTTTGGAGCAAAATTGAAGAAATTCCCCTAATTGTGGGGCAAAAAGGCAGAAATTTCCTTTATGATGGGGCAAAAAGCCAGAAATTCTCCTTATTTGGGGGCAAAACTCAGAAATTCCACTTATTTTGGGGCAAAATTCCAGAGATTTCCCTTATTTTGGGGCAAAATTGCAGAAATTTCACTTATGGCAGGGAAATAAAACAGAAAATTTCATTATTTCGGGGCAAAAAGTCAGAAATTCCTAATATTTTGTGGCAAAAATGCAGAAATCCCCCTTATTTTGAGGTAAAAGGGTGAAATTCCTCTTATTTGGGGGCAAAAAGGCAGAAATTTCCCTTATTTTTGGACAAAATTGCAGAAATTTCACTTATTTCAAGGTAATAAGTCAGAAATTTTCCTTATTTTGGGCAAAAAAGACAGAAATTCCCTTTGTTTTGGGGGAAAAATACATAAATTCCACTTATTTAGAGGCAAAAAAGCAGAAATTCCCCTTATTTTAGAGCAAAATTACAGAAATTTCCCTTTTTTATGGAAAAAGGTATGCATTCTTCTTATTTTCGGGCAAAAAGGCAGAAATTCCCCGTATTTTGGAGCAAAATTGCAGAAATTAACCTAATTGTGGGGCAAAAATGCAGAAATTCCCTATATGTTGGAGAAAAAGACAGAAATTCTCCTTATTTGGGGGCAAAACTCAGAAATTCCACTTATTTTGGGGAAAAATTCCAGAGATTTCCCTTATTTTGGGGCAAAATTGCAGAAATTTCACTTATGGCAGGGAAAAAAGGCAGAAATTTTCCTTATTTTGGGACAAAAAGGCAGAAATTCCTAATATTTTGTGGGAAAAATGCAGAAATTCCCCTTATTTTGAGGTAAAAGGGTGAAATTTCATCTTATTTGGGATCAAAAAGGCAGAAATTTCCCTTATTTTGGGGCAAAATTGCAGAAATTTCACTTATTTCAGGGTAATAAGTCAGAAAATTTCCTTATTTTAGTGCAAAAAAGACAGAAATTCCTCTTGTTTTGGGGGAAAAAGACGAAATTCCACATATTTAGAGGCCAAAAAGCAGAAATTCCCCTTATTTTGGAGCAAAATTACAGAAATTTCCCTTTTTTATGGAAAAAGGTATGCATTATTCTTATTTTCGGGCAAAAAGGCAGAAATTCCCCATATTTTGATCAAAATTGCAGAAATTAACCTAATTGTGGGGCAAAAATGCAGAAATTCCCTATATGTTGGGGCAAAAAGACAGAAATTCTCCTTTTTTTGGGGAAACTCAGAAATTCCACTCATTTTGGGGCAAAATTCCAGAAATTTCCCTCATTTTGGGCCAAAATTGCAGAAATTTCACTTATTTTGTGGCAAAATTAGAGAAATTTCACTTATTTCAAGGAAAAAAAGCAGTAATTTTCTTATTTTGGGGCAAAAAGGCAGAAATTTCCTATATTTTGGTACAAAATTGCAGAAATTTTTCTTATTTTGGGCAAAAAGGCAGAAATTTCCCATATTTTGGGGCAAACATGCAGAAATTCCTCTTCATTTTGAGGTAAAAAGGCTGAAATTCCCTTTATTTGGGGGTAAAAAGGCAGATATTTCCCTTATTTTGGGGCAAAATTGCAGAAATTTCACTTATTTCAGGGTAATAAGTCAAAAATTTTTCTTATTTTGGGGCAAAAAAGACAGACATTCCCTTTGTTTTGTGGGAAAAAGACAGGAATTCCACTTATTTAGAGGCATAAAAGCAGAAATTCCCCTCATTTTGGAGCAAAAATGAAGAAATTTCCCTTTTTTATGGCAAAAAGGTATGCATTCTTATTATTTTCGGACAAAAAAGGCAGAAATTCCTTGTATTTTGGAGCAAAATTGCAGAAATTCCCCTAATTGTGGGGCAAAAAGGCAGAAATTCCCTATATGTTGGGGCAAAAAGACAGAAATTCTCCTTATTTTAGGGCAAAACTCAGAAATTTAACTTATTTTGGGGTAAAATTGCAGAAATTTCACTTATTTCATAAAAAAAGCAGAAATTTTCTTATTTTGGAGCCAAAAGGCAGAAATTTCTTTTATTTTGTTACAAAATTGCAGAATTTTTTCTTATTTTGAGGCAAAAATGCAGAAATTTCCCATATTTTGGGGCAAAAATGCAGAAATTTTTTTTATTTTAAGTTAAAAGGCTGAAATTCCCCTTATTTTGGGGCAAAAAGGCAGAAATTTCTCTTATTTTGGGGCAAAATTGCAGAAATTTCACTTATGTCAGGGTAATAAGTCAGAAATTTTCCTTATTTTGGGGCCAAAAAACAGAAATTCCCTTTGTTTTGGGGGAAAAAGACAGAAATTCCACTTATTTAGAGGCAAAAATGCAGAAATTCTAAATATTTTGTGGCAAAAATGCAGAAATTCCCCTTATTTTGAGGTAAAAAGCTGAAATTCCCTTTATTTGGGTGCAAAAAGGCCGAAATTTTCTCTTATTTTGGGGAAAAATTGCAGAAATTTCATTTATTTCAGGGTAATAAGTCAGAAATTTTCCTTATTTTGGGGCAAAAAAGAAAGAAATTCCCTTTGTTTTGGGAGAAAAAGACAGAAATTCCACCTATTTAGATGCAAAAAAGCAAAAATTCCCTTTATTTTGGAGCAAAAATGAAGAAATTTCCCTTTTTTATGGCAAAAAGCTATGCATTCTTCTTATTTTCTGGCAAAAAGGCAGAAATTCCCCATATTTTGGAGCAAAATTGCAGAAATTCCCCTAATTGTGGGGCAAAAAGGCAGAAATTCCCTAAATGTTGGGGCAAAAAGACAGAAATTCTCCTTATTTTGGGCCAAAACTCAGAAATTCCACTTATTCCGGAGCAAAATTCCAGAAATTTCACTTATATTGGGGCAAAAATGCAGAAATTACACTTATTTTGGGGAAAATTTGCAGAAATTTCACTTATTTCAAAAAAAAGCAGAAATTCTCTTATTTTGGGGCAAAAAGGCAGAAATTTCTTTTATTTTGGTAGAAAATTGCAGAAATTTTTCTTATTTTGGAGCAAAAAGGCAGAAATTTTCCATATTTTGGGGCAAAAATGCAGAAATTCCCCTTATTTTGTGTTAAAAGGCTGAAATTCCCCTTAATTGGGGGCAAACAGGCAGAAATTTCCTTATTTTGGCGCAAAATTGCAAAAATTTCACTTATTTCAGGGTAATCAGTCAGAAATTTTCCTTATTTTGGGGCAAAAAGACAGAAATTCCTTTTGTTTTTGGGGAAAAAGACAGATATTCCACTTTTTTAGAGGCAAAAAAGGAGAAATTTCTTTTTATTTTGGAGCAAAAATAAAGAAATTTCTCTTTTTTGTGGCAAAAGGTATGCATTCCCCTTATTTTCCGGCTAAAAAGCAGAAATTCCCTGTATTTTGGAGCAAAATTGCAGAAATTCCCCTAATTGTGGGGCAAAAAGGCAGAAATTCCCTATATGTTAGGGCAAAAAAAAGAAATTCTCCTTATTTTGGGGCAAAACTCAGAAATTCCACTTATTTTGGGGCAAAATACCAGAAATTTCTTTTATTGTTGGGAAAATTGCAGAAATTTCACTTATTTTGGGGCAAAATTGCAGAAATTTCACTTATTTCAGTGAAAAAAGGCAGAAATTTTTTTATTTTGAGGCAAAAGGCAGAAATTCCTAATATTTTGTGGCTAAAATGCAGAAATTCCTTTTATTTTGAGGTAAAAATCCTGAAATTCCCCTTATTTGGGGGCAAAAAAGCAGAAATTTCCCTTATTTTGGGGCAAAATTGCAGAAATTTCACTTATTTCAGGGTAATAAGTCAGAAATTTTCTTTATTTTGGACAAAAAAGACAGAAATTCCCTTTGTTTTGGGGGAAAAATACATAAATTGCACTTATTTAGAGGCAAAAAAGCAGAAATTCCCCTTATTTTGGTTCAAAATTGCAGAAATTTCACTTACTTCAGGGTAATAAGTAAAAAATTTTCCTTATTTGGGGGCAAAAAAGACAGAAATTACCTTTGTTTTGGGGGAAAAAGACAGAAATTCCACTTATTTAGAGGCAAAAAAGCAGAATTCCCCTTATTTTGGAGCAAAAATGAAGAAATTTTCCTTTTTTATGCCAAAAAGTTATGCATTCTTCTTATTTTCGGGCAAAAATGCAGAAATTCCCCGTATTTTGGAGCCAAATTGCAGAAATTCCCCTAATTCTGGGGTAAAAAGGCAGAAATTCCCTATATGTTGGGGCAAAAAGACAGAAATTCTCCTTATTTGGGTGCAAAACTCAGAAATTCCACTTATTTTGGGGCGAAATTCCAGAGATTTCCCTTATTTGGGGGCAAAATTGCAGAAATTTCACTTGTGACAGGGAAAAAAGGCAGAAATTTTCCTTATTTTGGGGCAAAAAGCAGAAATTCTCCATATTTTGGGGCAAAAATGCAGAAATTCCCCTTATTTTGAGTAAAAAGGCTGAAATTTCCCTTAATTGGGGGCAAAAAGGCAGAAATTTCCTTATTTAGGGGCAAAATTGCAGAAATTACACTTATTTCAGGGTAATCAGTCAGAAATTTTCTTTATTTTGGGGTAAAATTGCAGAAAATTCACTTATTTTGGGGCAAAATTGCAGAAATTTCACTTTTTTCAGTGAAAAAAAGCAGAAATTTTCCTTATTTTGGAGCAAAAAGGCAGAAATTCCTAATATTTTGTGGCAAAAAATGCAGAAATTCCCCTTATTTTGAGGTAAAAATGCTGAAATTCCCCTTATTTGGGGGCAAAAAGCAGAAATTTCCCTTATTTTGGGGCAAAATTGCAGAAAGTTCACTTATTTCAGGGTAATAAGTCAGAAATTTTCCTTATTTTGGGCAAAAAAGACAGAAATTCCCTTTTTTTTGGGGGAAAATACATAAATTCCTCTTATTTAGAGGCAAAAAAGCAGAAATTCCCCTTATTTTGGTTTAAAATTGCAGAAATTTCACTTACTTCAGGGTAATAAGTCAGAAATTTTCCTTATTTTGGGGCAAAAAAGACAGAAATTAGCTTTGTTTTGGAGGAAAAAAACAGAAATTCCACTTATTTAGAGGCAAAAAAGCAGAATTCCCCTTATTTTGGAGCAAAAATGAAGAAATTTCCCTTTTTTATGCCAAAAAGTTATGCATTCTTCTTATTTTCGGGCAAAAATGCAGAAATTCCCCGTATTTTGGAGCAAAATTGCAGAAATTCCCCTAATTGTTGGGCAAAAAGGCAGAAATTCCCTATATGTTGGGGCAAAAAGACAGAAATTCTCCTTATTTGGGGGCAAAACTCAGAAATACCACTTATTTTGGGGCGAAATTCCAGAGATTTCCCTTATTTGGGGGCAAAATTGCAGAAATTTCACTTATGACAGGGAAAAAACGCAGAAATTTTCCTTATTTTGGGGCAAAAAGGCAGAAATTCCTAATATTTTGTGGCAAAAATGCAGAAATTCCCCTTATTTTGAGGTAAAAGGGTGAAATTCCTTTTATTTGGGATCAAAAAGGCAGAAATTTCCCTTATTTTGGGGCAAAATTGCAGAAATTTCACTTATGTCAGGGTAATAAGTCAGAAATTTTCCTTATTTTGGGGCCAAAAAACAGAAATTCCCCTTGTTTTGGGGGAAAAAGACAGAAATTCCACTTATTTAGAGGCAAAAATGCAGAAATTCCTAATATTTTGTGGCAAAAATGCAGAAATTCCCCTTATTTTGAGGTAAAATCTGAAATTCCCCTTATTTGGAAGAAAAAAGGCAGAAATTTCCCTTATTTTGGGAAAAAATTGCAGAAATTTCACTTATTTCAGGGTAATAAGTCAGAAATTTTCCTTATTTTGGGGCAAAAAAGACAGAAATTCCCTTTGTTTTGGGGGAAAAAGACAGAAATTCCACTTATTTAGATGCAAAAAAGCAGAAATTCCCTTTATTTTGGAGAAAAATTAAGAAATTTCCCTTTTTTTATGGCAAAAAGCTATGCATTCTTCTTATTTTCGGGCAAAAAGGCAAAAATTCCCCATATTTTGGAGCAAAATTGCAGAAATTCCCCTAATTGTGGGGCAAAAAGGCAGAAATTCCCTAAATGTTGGGGCAAAAAGACAGAAATTCTCCTTATTTTGGGGCAAAACTCAGAAATTCCACTTATTTCGGAGCAAAATTCCAGAAATTTCACTTATATTGGGGCAAAATTGCAGAAATTACACTTATTTCAAAAAAAAACAGAAATTTTCTTATTTTGGGGCAAAAGGAAGAAATTTCATTTATTTTGGTACAAAATTACAGAAATTTTTCTTATTTTGGAGCAAAAAGGCAGAAATTTTCCATATTTTGGGGCAAAAATGCAGAAATTCCCCTTATTTTGAGTAAAAAGGCTGAAATTCCCCTTAATTGGGGGCAAAAAGGCAGAAATTTCCTTATTTTGGGGCAAAATTGCAGAAATTACACTTATTTCAGGGTAATCAGTCAGAAATTTTCCTTATTTTGGGGCAAAATTGCAGAAAATTCACTTATTTTGGGGCAAAATTGCAGAAATTTCACTTTTTTCAGTGAAAAAAAGCAGAAATTTTCCTTATTTTAGGGCAAAAAGGGAGAAATTCCTAATATTTTGCGGCAAAAATGCAGAAATTCCCCTTATTTTGAGGTAAAAAGGCTGAAATTCCTTTTATTTGGGGGCATAAAGGCAGAAATTTCCCTTATTTTGTGGCAAAATTGCCAAAATTTCACTTACTTAAGGGTAGTAAGTCAGAAATTTTCCTTATTTTGGGGCAAAAAAGACAGAAATTCCCTTTGTTTTGGGGGAAAAATACATAAATTCCACTTATTTAGAGGCAAAAAAGCAGAAATTCCCCTTATTTTGGTTCAAAATTGCAGAAATTTCACTTACTTCAGGGTAATAAGTCAGAAATTTTCCTTATTTTGGGGCAAAAAAGACAGAAATTACCTTTGTTTTAGGGGAAAAAGACAGAAATTCCACTTATTTAGAGGCAAAAAAGTAGAATTCCCCTTATTTTGGAGCAAAAATGAAGAAATTTCCCTTTTTAATGCAAAAAGTTATGCATTCTTCTTATTTTCGGGCAAAAAGGCAGAAATTCCCCGTATTTTGGAGCAAAATTGCAGAAATTCCCCTAATTGTGGGGCAAAAAGGCAAAAATTCCCTATATGTTGGGGCAAAAAGACAGAAATTCTCCTTATTTGGGGGCAAAACTCAGAAATTCCACTTATTTTGGGGCAAAATTACAGAGATTTCCCTTATTTTGGGGCAAAATTGCAGAAATTTCACTTATGGCAGGGAAAAAAGGCAGAAAATTTCATTATTTTGGGGCAAAAGTCAGAAATTCCTAATATTTTGTGGCAAAATGCAGAAATTCCCCTTATTTTGAGGTAAAAGGATGAAATTTCTCTTATTTGGGGGCAAAAAGGCAGAAATTTCCCTTATTTTGGGGCAAAATTGCAGAAATTTCACTTATTTCAGGGTAATAAGTCAGAAAATTTCCTTATTTTGGTGCAAAAAAGACAGAAATTCCCCTTGTTTTGGGGGAAAAAGACGGAAATTCCACATATTTAGAGGCAAAAAAGCAGAAATTCCCCTTATTTTGGAGTAAAATTACAGAAATTTCCCTTTTTTATGGAAAAAGGTATGCATTCTTCTTATTTTCGGGCAAAAAGGCAGAAATTCCCCGTATTTTGGAGCAAAATTGCAGAAATTAACCTAATTGTGGGGCAAAAATGCAGAAATTCCCTATATGTTGGGGCAAAAAGACAGAAATTCTCCTTATTTTGGGGAAACTCAGAAATTCCACTCATTTTGGGGCAAAATTCCAGAAATTTCCCTTATTTTGGGGCAAATTTGCAGAAATTTCACTTATTTTGTGGCAAAATTAGAGAAATTTCACTTATTTCAGAGAAAAAAAAGCAGAAAATTTCTTATTTTGGGGCAAATAGGCAGAAATTTCCCATATTATGGGGCAAACATGCAGAAATTCCCCTTCATTTTGAGGTAAAAAGGCTGAAATTCCCCTTATTTGGGGGTAAAAATGCAGAAATTTTCCTTATTTTGGGGCAAAATTTCAGAAATTCCCCTAATTGTGGGGCAAAAAGGCAGAAATTCCCTAAATGTTAGGGCAAAAAGACAGAAATTCTTATTATTTTGGGGCAAAACTCAGAAATTCCACTTATTTCGGAGCAAAATTCCAGAAATTTCACTTATATTGGGGCAAAATTGCAGAAATTACACTTATTTTGGGGCAAAATTGCAGAAATTTCACTTATTTTTAAAAAAAAGCAGAAATTTTCTTATTTTGGGGCAAAAAGGCAGAAATTTCTTTTATTTTGGTACAAAATTGCAGAAATTTTTCTTATTTTGGAGCAAAAAGGCAGAAATTTTCCATATTTTGGGGCAAAAATGCAGAAATTCCCCTTATTTTGAGTAAAAAGGCTGAAATTCCCGTTAATTGGGGGCAAAAAGGCAGAAATTTCGTTAATTTGGGGCAAAATTGTAAAAATTTCACTTATTTCAGGGTAATCAGTCAGAAATTTTCTTTATTTTGGGGCAAAATTGCAGAAAATTCACTTATTTTGGGACAAAATTGCAGAAATTTCACTTTTTTCAGTGAAAAAAAGCAGAAATTTTCTTTATTTTGGAGCAAAAAGGCAGAAATTCCTAATATTTTGTGGCAAAAAATGCAGAAATTCCCGTTATTTTGAGGTAAAAATGCTGAAATTCCCCTTATTTGGGGGCAAAAAGCAGAAATTTCCCTTATTTTGGGGCAAAATTGCAGAAAGTTCACTTATTTCAGGGTAATAAGTCAGAAATTTTCCTTATTTTGGGCAAAAAAGACAGAAATTCCCTTTGTTTAGGGGGAAAAATACATAAATTCCACTTATTTAGAGGCAAAAAAGCAGAAATTTCCCTTATTTTGGTTCAAAATTGCAGAAATTTCACTTACTTCAGGGTAATAAGTCAGAAATTTTCCTTATTTTGGGGAAAAATTGCAGAAATTTCACTTATTTCAGGGTAATAAGTCAGAAAATTTCCTTATTTTGGTGCAAAAAAGACAGAAATTCCTCTTGTTTTGGGGGAAAAAGACGAAATTCCACATATTTAGAGGCCAAAAAGCAGAAATTCCCCTTATTTTGGAGCAAAATTACAGAAATTTCCCTTTTTTATGGAAAAAGGTATGCATTATTCTTATTTTCGGGCAAAAAGGCAGAAATTCCCCATATTTTGATCAAAATTGCAGAAATTAACCTAATTGTGGGGCAAAAATGCAGAAATTCCCTATATGTTGGGGCAAAAAGACAGAAATTCTCCATTTTTTGGGGAAACTCAGAAATTCCACTCATTTTGGGGCAAAATTCCAGAAATTTCCCTCATTTTGGGCCAAAATTGCAGAAATTTCATTTATTTTGTGGCAAAATTAGAGAAATTTCACTTATTTCAAGGAAAAAAATCAGTAATTTTCTTATTTTGGGGCAAAAAGGCAGAAATTTCCTATATTTTGGTACAAAATTGCAGAAATTTTTCTTATTTTGGGCAAAAAGGCAGAAATTTCCCATATTTTGGGGCAAACATGCAGAAATTCCTCTTCATTTTGAGGTAAAAAGGCTGAAATTCCCTTTATTTGGGGGTAAAAAGGCAGATATTTCCCTTATTTTGGGGCAAAATTGCAGAAATTTCACTTATTTCAGGGTAATAAGTCAAAAATTTTCCTTATTTTGGGGCAAAAAAGACAGACATTCCCTTTGTTTTGTGGGAAAAAGACAGGAATTCCACTTATTTAGAGGCATAAAAGCAGAAATTCCCCTCATTTTGGAGCAAAAATGAAGAAATTTCCCTTTTTTATGGCAAAAAGGTATGCATTCTTATTATTTTCGGACAAAAAAGGCAGAAATTCCTTGTATTTTGGAGCAAAATTGCAGAAATTCCCCTAATTGTGGGGCAAAAAGGCAGAAATTCCCTATATGTTGGGGCAAAAAGACAGAAATTCTCCTTATTTTAGGGCAAAACTCAGAAATTTAACTTATTTTGGGGCAAAATTGCAGAAATTTCACTTATTTCATAAAAAAAGCAGAAATTTTCTTATTTGGAGCCAAAAGGCAGAAATTTCTTTTATTTTGTTACAAAATTGCAGAATTTTTTTTTATTTTGAGGCAAAAATGCAGAAATTTCCCATATTTTGGGGCAAAAATGCAGAAATTTTTTTTTATTTTAAGTTAAAAGGCTGAAATTCCCCTTATTTTGGGGCAAAAAGGCAGAAATTTCTCTTATTTTGGGGCAAAATTGCAGAAATTTCACTTATGTCAGGGTAATAAGTCAGAAATTTTCCTTATTTTGGGGAAAAATTGCAGAAATTTCACTTATTTCAGGGTAATAAGTCAGAAAATTTCCTTATTTTGGTGCAAAAAAGACAGAAATTCCTCTTGTTTTGGGGGAAAAAGACGAAATTCCACATATTTAGAGGCCAAAAAGCAGAAATTCCCCTTATTTTGGAGCAAAATTACAGAAATTTCCCTTTTTTATGGAAAAAGGTATGCATTATTCTTATTTTCGGGCAAAAAGGCAGAAATTCCCCATATTTTGATCAAAATTGCAGAAATTAACCTAATTGTGGGGCAAAAATGCAGAAATTCCCTATATGTTGGGGCAAAAAGACAGAAATTCTCCATTTTTTGGGGAAACTCAGAAATTCCACTCATTTTGGGGCAAAATTCCAGAAATTTCCCTCATTTTGGGCCAAAATTGCAGAAATTTCATTTATTTTGTGGCAAAATTAGAGAAATTTCACTTATTTCAAGGAAAAAAATCAGTAATTTTCTTATTTTGGGGCAAAAAGGCAGAAATTTCCTATATTTTGGTACAAAATTGCAGAAATTTTTCTTATTTTGGGCAAAAAGGCAGAAATTTCCCATATTTTGGGGCAAACATGCAGAAATTCCTCTTCATTTTGAGGTAAAAAGGCTGAAATTCCCTTTATTTGGGGGTAAAAAGGCAGATATTTCCCTTATTTTGGGGCAAAATTGCAGAAATTTCACTTATTTCAGGGTAATAAGTCAAAAATTTTCCTTATTTTGGGGCAAAAAAGACAGACATTCCCTTTGTTTTGTGGGAAAAAGACAGGAATTCCACTTATTTAGAGGCATAAAAGCAGAAATTCCCCTCATTTTGGAGCAAAAATGAAGAAATTTCCCTTTTTTATGGCAAAAAGGTATGCATTCTTATTATTTTCGGACAAAAAAGGCAGAAATTCCTTGTATTTTGGAGCAAAATTGCAGAAATTCCCCTAATTGTGGGGCAAAAAGGCAGAAATTCCCTATATGTTGGGGCAAAAAGACAGAAATTCTCCTTATTTTAGGGCAAAACTCAGAAATTTAACTTATTTTGGGGCAAAATTGCAGAAATTTCACTTATTTCATAAAAAAAGCAGAAATTTTCTTATTTGGAGCCAAAAGGCAGAAATTTCTTTTATTTTGTTACAAAATTGCAGAATTTTTTTTTATTTTGAGGCAAAAATGCAGAAATTTCCCATATTTTGGGGCAAAAATGCAGAAATTTTTTTTTATTTTAAGTTAAAAGGCTGAAATTCCCCTTATTTTGGGGCAAAAAGGCAGAAATTTCTCTTATTTTGGGGCAAAATTGCAGAAATTTCACTTATGTCAGGGTAATAAGTCAGAAATTTTCCTTATTTTGGGGCCAAAAAACAGAAATTCCCTTTGTTTTGGGGGAAAAAGACAGAAATTCCACTTATTTAGAGGCAAAAATGCAGAAATTCCTAATATTTTGTGGCAAAAATGCAGAAATTCCCCTTATTTTGAGGTAAAAAGCTGAAATTCCCTTTATTTGGGTGCAAAAAGGCCGAAATTTTCTCTTATTTTGGGGAAAAATTGCAGAAATTTCACTTATTTCAGGGTAATAAGTCAGAAATTTTCCTTATTTTGGGGCAAAAAAGACAGAAATTCCCTTTGTTTTGGGGGAAAAAGACAGAAATTCCACTTATTTAGATGCAAAAAAGCAGAAATTCCCTTTATTTTGGAGCAAAAATGAAGAAATTTCCCTTTTTTATGGCAAAAAGCTATGCATTCTTCTTATTTTCTGGCAAAAAGGCAGAAATTCCCCATATTTTGGAGCAAAATTGCAGAAATTCCCCTAATTGTGGGGCAAAAAAGCAGAAATTCCCTAAATGTTGGGGCAAAAAGACAGAAATTCTACTTATTTTGGGGCAAAACTCAGAAATTCCACTTATTCCGGAGCAAAATTCCAGAAATTTCACTTATATTGGGGCAAAATTGCAGAAATTACACTTATTTTGGGGCAAAATTGCAGAAATTTCACTTATTTCAAAAAAAAGCAGAAATTCTCTTATTTTGGGGCAAAAAGGCAAAAATTTCTTTTATTTTGGTACAAAATTGCAGAAATTTTTCTTATTTTGGAGCAAAAAGGCAGAAATTTTCCATATTTTGGGGCAAAAATGCAAAATTCCCCTTATTTTGAGTTAAAAGGCTGAAATTCCCCTTCATTTGGGGCAAACAGGCAGAAATTTCCTTATTTTGGGGCAAAATTGCAAAAATTTCACTTATTTCAGGGTAATCATTCAGAAATTTTCCTTATTTTGGGGCAAAAAGACAGAAATTCCTTTTGTTTTTGGGGAAAAAGACAGATATTCCACTTTTTTAGAGGCAAAAAAGGAGAAATTTCTTTTTATTTTGGAGCAAAAATAAAGAAATTTCTCTTTTTTGTGGCAAAAGGTATGCATTCCCCTTATTTTCCGGCTAAAAAGCAGAAATTCCCCGTATTTTGGAGCAAAATTGCAGAAATTCCCCTAATTGTGGGGCAAAAAGGCAGAAATTCCCTATATGTTAGGGCAAAAAAAAGAAATTCTCCTTATTTTGGGGCAAAACTCAGAAATTCCACTTATTTTGGGGCAAAATACCAGAAATTTCCCTTATTGTGGGAAAAATTGCAGAAATTTCACTTATTTTGGGGCAAAATTGCAGAAATTACACTTACTTCAGTGTAATAAGTCAGAAATTTTCCTTATTTTGAGGCAAAAAAGACAGAAATTACCTTTGTTTTGGGGGAAAAAGACAGAAATTCCACTTATTTAGAGGCAAAAAAGCAGAATTCCCCTTATTTTGGAGCAAAAATGAAGAAATTTCCCTTTTTTATGCCAAAAAGTTATGCATTCTTCTTATTTTCGGGCAAAAATGCAGAAATTCCCCGTATTTTGGAGCAAAATTGCAGAAATTCCCCTAATTGTGAGGCAAAAATGCAGAAATTCCCTATATGTTGGGGCAAAAAGACAGAAATTCTCCTTATTTGGGGGCAAAACTCAGAAATTCCACTTATTTTGGGGCGAAATTCCAGAGATTTCCCTTATTTGGGGGCAAAATTGCAGAAATTTTACTTATTACAGGGAAAAAAGGCAGAAATCTTCCTTATTTTGGGGCAAAAAGGCAGAAATTTCTAATATTTTGTGGCAAAAATGCAGAAATTCCCCTTATTTTGAGGTAAAAGGGTGAAATTCCTCTTATTTGGTATCAAAAAGGCAGAAATTTCCCTTATTTTGGGGCAAAATTGCAGAAATTTCACTTATGTCAGGGTAATAAGTCAGAAATTTTCCTTATTTTGGGGCCAAAAAACAGAAATTCCCTTTGTTTTGGGGGAAAAAGACAGAAATTCCACTTATTTAGAGGCAAAAATGCAGAAATTCCTAATATTTTGTGGCAAAAATGCAGAAATTCCCCTTATTTTGAGGTAAAATCTAAAATTCCCCTTATTTGGAAGCAAAAAGGCAGAAATTTCCCTTTTTAAGGGCAAAAAGGCAGAAATTTCCTTTATTTTGGGGCAAAATTGCAGAAATTTCACTTATTTCAGGGTAATAAGTCAGAAATTTTTCTTATTTTGGGGCAAAAAAGACAGAAATTCTCTTTGTATTGGGGGAAAAAGACAGAAATTCCACTTATTTAGAGGCAAAAAAGCAGAAATTCCCCATATTTTGGAGCAAAAAATGAAGAAATTTCCTTTTTTTTATGGCAAAAAGGTATGCATTCTTCTTATTTTTGGGCAAAAAAGCCGAAATATCCCGTATTTTGGAGCAAAATTGCAGAAATTCCCCTAATTGTGAGGAAAATGGGCAGAAATTCTCCATATGTTGGGACAAAAGGACAGAAATTCTCTTTATTTTGGGGCAAAACTCAGAAATTTCACTTATTTGGTGGCAAAATTGCAGAAATTTCACTTATTTCAGAAAAAAAAAGCAGAAATTTTCTTATTTTGGGGAAAAAAGGCAGAAATTTCCCATATTTTAAGGCAAAAATGCAGAAATTTCCTTTATTTTGTGGTAAAAAGGCTGAAATTCCCCTTATTTGGGGGCAAAAAGGCAGAAATTTCCCTAATTTTGGGGCAAAATTGCAGAAATTTCACTTACTTCAGGCTAATAAGTCAGAAATTTTTTTTTATTTTGGGGCAAAAAAGACAGAAATTTTCTTTGTTTTGGGGGAAAAAGACAGAAATTCCACTTATTTAGAGGCAAAAAGGCAGAAATTCCTTTTATTTTCGAGCAAAAATGAAGAAATTTCCCTATTTTATGGCAAAAAGGTATGCATTCTTCTTATTTTCGGGCAAAAAGGCAGAAATTCCCCGTATTTTGGAGCAAAATTGCAGAAATTCCCCTAATTGTGGGGCAAAAAGGCAGAAATTCCCTATATGTTGGGGAAAAAAGACAGAATTTCTTTTTATTTTGGGGCAAAACTCAGAAATTCCACTTACTTTGGGGCAAAATTCCAGAAATTTCCTTTATTTTGGAGCAAAATTGAAGAAATTTTAATTTTTTTCGGGCAAAATTTCCGAAATTTCACTTATTTCAGAAAAAAGGCGGAAATTTTCTTATTTTGGGGCAAAAAGGCTGAAATTTCTTTTAGTTTGGTACAAAATTGCAGGAATTTTCCTTATTTTGTGGCAAAAAGCAGAAATTTCCCATATTTTGTGGCAAAAATGCAGAAATTCCCCTTATTTTGAGGTAAAAAGGCTGAAATTCCCCCTTTTTGGTTGCAAAAAGGCAGAAATTTACCTTATTTTGGAGCAAAATTGCAGAAATTTCACTTATTTCAGGGTTATAAGTCTGAAATATTCCTTATTTTGGGGCAAAAAATACAGAAATTCCATTTGTTTTGGGGGGAAAAGACAGAATTTCCACTTATTTAGAGGCAAAAAAGCAGAAATTCCCCTTATTTTCGAGCAAAAATAAAGAAATTTCCCTTTTTTATGGCAAAATGGTATGCATTTTTCTTATTTTCGGGCAAAAACGCAGAAATTCCCCGCATTTTGGAGCAAAATTGCAGAAATTCCCCTAATTGTGGGGCAAAAATTCAGAAATTCCCTATATGTTGGGGAAAATAGAAAGAAATTCAATATATTTTGGGGCAAAACTCAGAAATTCCACTTTCTTTGGGGCAAAATTCCAGAAATTTCCCTTATTTTGGGGCAAAATTGCAGAAATTTGACTTATTTTGGGCAAAATTGCAGAAATTTCACTTATTTCAGAAAAAAAGCAGAAATTTTCATTTTTTGGGCAGAAAGGCAGAATTTTCTTCTATTTTGGTACAAAATTGCAGAAATTTTTCTTATTTTGGGCTAAAAAGGCAGAAATTTCCCATATTTTGGGGCAAAAATGCAGAAATTCCCCTTATTTTGAGGTAAAAAAGCTGAAATTCCCCTTATTTGGGGCCAAAAGGCAGAAATTTCACTTATTTTGGGGCAAAATAGCAGAAATTTCACTTATTTCAAGGTAATATTTCCGAAATTTTCCTTATTTTGGGGCAAAAAGACAGAAATTCCCTTTGTTTTGAGGAAAAAGACAGAAATTCCACTTATTTAGAGGCAACAAAGCAGAAATTCCCCTTATTTTGAAGCAAAAATGAAGAAATTTCCCTTTTTTATGGCAAAAAGGTATGCATTCTTTTTATTTTCGGGCAAAAAAGCAAAAATTCCTTGTATTTTGGAGCAAAATTGCAGAAATTCCCCTAATTGTGGGGCAAAAATGCAGAAATTCTTTATATGTTGTGGCAAAAAGACTGAAATTCTTATTATTTTCAAGCAAAACTCAGAATTTTCACTTATTTTGGGGAAAAATTGCAGAAATTTCACTTATTCAGAAAAAAAGCAGAAATTTTCTTATTTTGGGGCAAAAAGGCAGAAATTTCTTTTATTTTGGTACAAAATTGCAGAAATTTTTCTTATTTTGGGCTAAAAAGGCAGAAATTTCCCATATTTTGGGGCAAAAATGCAGAAATTCCCCTTATTTTGAGGTAAAAAGGCTGAAATTCCCCTTATTTGGGGCCAAAAGGCAGAAATTTCACTTATTTTGGAGAAAAATTGCAGAAATTTCACTTATTTCAGAAAAATAAATCAGAAATTTTTCTAATTTTGGGGCAAAAATGACAGAAATTCCCTTTGTTTTGGGGGAAAATAACAGAAATTCCACTTATTTAGAGGCAAAAAAGCAGAAATTCCCCTTATTTTGGACAAAAATGAAGAAATTTCCCTTTTTTATGGCAAAGAGGTATGCACTCTTCTTATTTTTGGGCAAAAAGGCAGAAATTCCCTGTATTTTGGAGCAAAATTTTAGAAATTTACCTAATTGTGGGGCAAAAAGGCAGAAATTCCCTATATGTTGGGGCAAAAAGACAGAAATTCTCCTTAATTTGGGGCAAAACTCAGAAATTCCACTTATTTTGGGGCAAAATTCCAGAAATTTCACTTTTTTTGAGGCAAAATTGTAGAAATTTGACTTATTTCAGAAAAAAAGCAGAAATTTTCTTATTTTGGAATAAAAAGGCAGAAATTTCTTTTATTTTGGTACAAAATTGCAGAAATTTTTCTTATTTTGGGGCAAAAAGGCAGAAATTTACCGTATTTTGGGTCAAAAATGCAGAAATACCCCTTATTTTGTGGTAAAAAGGCTGAAATTCCACTTATTTAAGGGCAAAAAGGCAAAAATTTCCTATATTTTGGGGCAAAATTGCAGAAATTTCAATTATTTCAGGGTAATAAGTCAGAAATTTTCCTTATTTTGGGGCAAAAAATACAGAAATTCCCTTTGTTTAGGGCGAAAAAGACAGAAATTCCACTTATTTAGAGGCAAAAATGCAGAAATTCCCCATATTTTGGAGCAAAAATGAAGAAATTTCCTTTTTTTATGGCAAAAAGGTATGCATTCTTCATATTTTTGGGCAGAAAAGCCGAAATTCCCCGTATTTTGGAGCTAAATTGCAGAAATTCCCCTAATTCTGAGGCAAAAAGGCAGAAATTCTCCATATGTTGAGACAAAAGGACAGAAATTCTCTTTATTTTGGGGCAAAACTCAGAAATTTCACTTATTTGGTGGCAAATTGCAGAAATTTCACTTATTTCAGAAAAAAGCAGAAATTTTCTTATTTTGGGGCAAAAAGGCAGAAATTTCCCATATTTTAAGGCAAAAATGCATAAATTTCCTTTATTTTGTGGTAAAAAGGCTGAAATTCCCCTTATTTGGGGGCAAAAAGGCAGAAATTTCCCTAATTTTGGGGCAAAATTGCAGAAATTTCACTTACTTCAGGGTAATAAGTCAGAAATTTTTTTTATTTTGGGGCAAAAAAGACAGAAATTTTCTTTGTTTTGGGGGGAAAAAAACAGAAATTCCACTTATTTAGAGGCAAAAAGGCAGAAATTCCCCTCTTTTCGAGCAAAAATAAAGAAATTTCCCTATTTTATGGCAAAAAGGTATGCATTCTTCTTATTTTCGGGCAAAAAGGCAGAAATTCCCCGTATTTTGGAGCAAAATTGCAGAAATTCCACTAATTGTGGGGCAAAAAGGCAGATTCCCTATATGTTGGGGAAAAAAGACAGAATTTCTCTTTATTTTGGGGCAAAACTCAGAATTTCCACTTACTTTGGGGCAAAATTCCAGAAATTTCCCTTATTTTGGAGCAAAATTGCAGAAATTTTACTTGTTTTCGGGCAAAATTTCAGAAATTTCACTTATTTTAGAAAAAAAGGCGGAAATTTTCTTATTTTAGGGCAAAAAGGCTGAAATTTCTTTTAGTTTGGTACAAAATTGCAGGAATTTTTCTTATTTTGGGGCAAAAAGCAGAAATTTCCCATATTTTGTGGCAAAAATGCAGAAATTCCCCTAATTTTGAGGTAAAAACGCTGAAATTCCCACTTTTTTGGTGCAGAAAGGCAGAAATTTCCCTTATTTTGGGGCAAAATTGCAGAAATTTCACATATTTCAGGGTAATAAGTCTGAAATATTCCTTATTTTGGGGCAAAAAAGACAGAAATTCCATTTGTTTTGGGGGGAAAAGACAGAATTTCCACTTATTTAGAGGCAAAAAAGCAGAAATTCCCCTTATTTTCGAGCAAAAATATAGAAATTTCCCTTTTTTATGGCAAAATGGTATGCATTTTTCTTATTTTCGGGCAAAAAGGGAGAAATTCCCCGCATTTTGAAGCAAAATTGCAGAAATTCCCGTATTTGTGGGGCAAAAAGTCAGAAATTCCCTATATGTTGGGGAAAAAAGAAAGAAATTCTCTATATTTTGGGGCAAAACTCAGAAATTCCACTTTCTTTGGGGCAAAATTCCAGAAATTTCCCTTATTTTGGGGCAAAATTGCAGAAATTTGACTTATTTTGGGCAAAATTGCAGAAATTTCACTTATTTCAGAAAAAAAGCAGAAATTTTCATTCTTTGGGCAAAAAGGCAGAATTTTCTTCTATTTTGGTACAAAATTGCAGAAATTTTTCTTATTTTGGGCTAAAAAGGCAGAAATTTCCCATATTTTGGGGCAAAAATGCAGAAATTCCCCTTATTTTGAGGTAAAAAAACTGAAATTCGCCTTTTTTGGGTGCAAAAAAGCAGAAAATTCCCTTATTTTGGGGCAAAATAGCAGAAATTTCACTTATTTCAGGGTAATATTTCCAAAATTTTCCTTATTTTGGGGCAAAAAAACAGAAATTCCTTTTGTTTTGAGCAAAAAGACAGAAATTCCACTTATTTAGAGGCAACAAAGCAGAAATTCCCCTTATTTTGGAGCAAAAATGAAGAAATTTCCCTTTTTTATGGCAAAAAGGTATGCATTCTTTTTATTTTCGGGCAAAAAGCAGAAATTCCTTGTATTTTGGTGCAAAATTGCAGAAATTCCCCTAATTGTGGGGCAAAAATGCAGAAATTCTTTATATGTTGGGGCAAAAAGACAGAAATTCTTATTTTTTGGGGTAAAACTCAGAATTTTCACTTATTTTGGGGAAAAATTGCAGAAATTTCACTTATTTCAGAAAAAAAAGCAGAAATTTTCTTATTTTGGGGCAAAAAGGCAGAAATTTATTTTGGTACAAAATTGCAGAAATTTTTCTTATTTTGGGCTAAAAAGGCAGAAATTTCCCATACTTTGGGGCAAAAATGCAGAAATTCCCCTTATTTTGAGGTAAAAAAGCTGAAATTCTCCTTTTTTGGGTGCAAAAAGGCAGAAAATTCCCTTATTTTGGGGCAAAATAGCAGAAATTTCACTTATTTCAGGGTAATATTTCTGAAATTTTCCTTATTTTGGGGCAAAAAGAAAGAAATTCCCATTGTTTTGAGGAAAAAGACAGAAATTCCACTTATTTAGAGGCAACAAAGCAGAAATTCCCCTTATTTTGGAGCAAAAATGAAGAAATTTCTCTTTTTTATGGCAAAAAGGTATGCATTCTTTTTATTTTCGGGCAAAAAAGCAGAAATTCCTTGTATTTTGGTGCAAAATTGCAGAAATTCCCCTAATTGTGGGGCAAAAATGCAGAAATTCTTTATATGTTGGGGCAAAAAGACAGAAATTCTTATTTTTGGGGGTAAAACTCAGAATTTTCACTTATTTTGGGGAAAAATTGCAGAAATTTCACTTATTTCAGAAAAAAAAGCAGAAATTTTCTTATTTTGGGGCAAAAAGGCAGAAATTTCTTTTATTTTGGTACAAAATTGCAGAAATTTTTCTTATTTTGGGCTAAAAAGGCAGAAATTTCCCATATTTTGGGGCAAAAATGCAGAAATTCCCCTTATTTTGAGGTAAAAAGGCTGAAATTCTTCTTATTTGGGGGCAAAAAGGCAGAAATTTCCCTTATTTTGGGGCAAAATTGCAGAAATTTCACTTATTTCATGGTAATAAGTCATAAATTCCTTTTATTTTGGGGCATAAAAGACAGAAATTCCCTTTGTTTTGGGGAAAAAAGACAAAAATTCCACTTATTTAGAGGCAAAAAAGCAGAAATTCCCCTTATTTTGGAGCAAAAATGAAAAAATTTCCCTTTTATATGGCAAAAAGGAATGCATTCCCCTTATTTTCGGGCAAAAAGGCAGAAATTCCCCGTATTTTGTAGCAAAATTGCAGAAATTCCCCTAATTGTGGGGCAAAAAGGCAGAAATTCCCTATATGTTGGGGCAAAAAGCTAAAATTCTCCTTATTTTGGGGCAAAACTCAGAAATTTCACTTATTTTAGGGCAAAACTCCAGAAATTTCGCTTATTTTGGTGCAAAATTGCAGAAATTTCACTTATTTCAGAAAAAAAGCAGAAATTTTTTTATTTTGGGGCAAAAAGGCCGAAATTTCTTTTATTTTGGTACAAAATTGAAGAAATTTTTCTTATTTTGGGGCAAAAAGGCAGAAATTTCCCATATTTTGGGCAAAAATGCAGAAATTCCCCTTATTTTAAGGTAAAAATTCTGAAATTCCCATTATTTGGGAGCAAAAAGGCAGAAATTTCCCTATTTTTAGGGCAAAATTGCAGAAATTTCACTTATTTCAGGGTAAAAAGTCAGAAATTTTCCTTATGTTGGGTTAAAAAAGACAGAAATTCCCTTTGTTTTTGGGGTAAAAAACAGAAATTCCACTTATTTAGAGGCAAAAAAGGAGAAATTCCCCTTAATTTAGAGCAAAACTGAATAAATTTCCTTTTTATGGCAAAAAGGTATGCATTCTTCCTATTTTTGGGCAAAAGGGCAGAAATTTACCATATTTTGGGGCAAAAATGCAGAAAAACCCCTTATTTTGAGGTAAAAAGGCTGAAATCCCACTTATTTAAGGGCAAAAAGGCAGAAATTTCCTTTATTTTGGGGCAAAATTGCAGAAATTTCACTTATTTCAGGGTAATAAGTCAGAAATTTTCCTTATTTTGGGGCAAAAAACAGAAATTCTCTTTGTATTGGGGGAAAAAGACAGAAATTCCACTTATTTAGAGGCAAAAAAGCAGAAATTCCCCATATTTTGGAGCAAAAAATGAAGAAATTTCCTTTTTTTTATGGCAAAAAGGTATGCATTCTTCTTATTTTTGGGCAAAAAAGCCGAAATTCCCCGTATTTTGGAGCAAAATTGCAGAAATTCCCCTAATTGTGAGGCAAATGGGCAGAAATTCTCCATATGTTGGGACAAAAGGACAGAAATTCTCTTTATTTTGGGGCAAAACTCAGAAATTTCACTTATTTGGTGGCAAAATTGCAGAAATTTCACTTATTTCAGAAAAAAAGCAGAAATTTTCTTATTTTGGGGAAAAAAGGCAGAAATTTCCCATATTTTAAGGCAAAAATGCAGAAATTTCCTTTATTTTGTGGTAAAAAGGCTGAAATTCCCCTTTTTTGGGGGCAAAAAGGCAGAAATTTCCCTAATTTTGGGGCAAAATTGCAGAAATTTCACTTACTTCAGGCTAATAAGTCAGAAATTTTTTTTTTATTTTGGGGCAAAAAAGACAGAAATTTTCTTTGTTTTGGGGGAAAAAGACAGAAATTCCACTTATTTAGAGGCAAAAAGGCAGAAATTCCTTTTATTTTCGAGCAAAAATGAAGAAATTTCCCTATTTTATGGCAAAAAGGTATGCATTCTTCTTATTTTCGGGCAAAAAGGCAGAAATTCCCCGTATTTTGGAGCAAAATTGCAGAAATTCCCCTAATTGTGGGGCAAAAAGGCAGAAATTCCCAATATGTTGGGGCAAAAAGACAGAATTTCTTTTTATTTTGGGGCAAAACTCAGAAATTCCACTTACTTTGGGGCAAAATTCCAGAAATTTCCTTTATTTTGGAGCAAAATTGAAAAAATTTTACTTCTTTTCGGGCAAAATTTCAGTAATTTCACTTATTTCAGAAAAAAGGCGGAAATTTTCTTATTTTGGGGCAAAAAGGCTGAAATTTCTTTTAGTTTGGTAGAAAATTGCAGGAATTTTCCTTATTTTGTGGCAAAAAGCAGAAATTTCCCATATTTTGTGGCAAAAATGCAGAAATTCCCCTTATTTTGAGGTAAAAAGGCTGAAATTCCCCCTTTTTGGTTGCAAAAAGGCAGAAATTTACCTTATTTTGGAGCAAAATTGCAGAAATTTCACTTATTTCAGGGTTATAAGTCTGAAATATTCCTTATTTTGGGGCAAAAAATACAGAAATTCCATTTGTTTTGGGGGGAAAAGACAGAATTTCCACTTATTTAGAGGCAAAAAAGCAGAAATTCCCCTTATTTTCGAGCAAAAATAAAGAAATTTCCCTTTTTTATGGCAAAATGGTATGCATTTTTCTTATTTTCGGGCAAAAACGAAGAAATTCCCCGCATTTTGGAGCAAAATTGCAGAAATTCCCCTAATTGTGGGGCAAAAATTCAGAAATTCCCTATATGTTGGGGAAAAAAGAAAGAAATTCTCTATATTTTGGGGCAAAACTCAGAAATTCCACTTTCTTTGGGGCAAAATTCCAGAAATTTCCCTTATTTTGGGGCAAAATTGCAGAAATTTGACTTATTTTGGGCAAAATTGCAGAAATTTCACTTATTTCAGAAAAAAAGCAGAAATTTTCTTTTTTGGGGCAAAAAAGCAGAATTTTCTTTTATTTTGGTACAAAATTGCAGATATTTTTCTTATTTTGGAGGAAAAGCCGAAATTTCTCATATTTTGGGGCAAAAATGCAGAAATTCCCCTTATTTTGAGGTAAAAAAGCTGAAATTCTCCTTTTTTGGGTGCAAAAAGGCAGAAAATTCCCTTATTTTGGGGCAAAATAGCAGAAATTTCACTTATTTCAAGGTAATATTTCCGAAATTTTCCTTATTTTGGGGCAAAAAGACAGAAATTCCCTTTGTTTTGAGGAAAAAGACAGAAATTCCACTTATTTAGAGGCAACAAAGCAGAAATTCCCCTTATTTCGAAGCAAAAATGAAGAAATTTCCCTTTTTTATGGCAAAAAGGTATGCATTCTTTTTATTTTAGGGCAAAAAAGCAAAAATTCCTTGTATTTTGGAGCAAAATTGCAGAAATTCCCCTAATTGTGGGGCAAAAATGCAGAAATTCTTTATATGTTGTGGCAAAAAGACAGAAATTATTATTTTCAAGCAAAACTCAGAGTTTTCACTTATTTTGGGGAAAAATTGCAGAAATTTCACTTATTTCAGAAAAAAAGCAGAAATTTTCTTATTTTGGGGCAAAAAGGCAGAAATTTCTTTTATTTTGGTACAAAATTGCAGAAATTTTTCTTATTTTGGGCTAAAAAGGCAGAAATTTCCCATATTTTGGGGCAAAAATGCAGAAATTCCCCTTATTTTGAGGTAAAAAGGCTGAAATTCCCCTTATTTGGGGCCAAAAGGCAGAAATTTCACTTATTTTGGGGAAAAATTGCAGATATTTCACTTATTTCAGAAAAATAAATCAGAAATTTTTCTAATTTTGGGGCAAAAATGACAGAAATTCCCTTTGTTTTGGGGGAAAATAACAGAAATTCCACTTATTTAGAGGCAAAAAAGCAGAAATTCCCCTTATTTTGGACAAAAATGAAGAAATTTCCCTTTTTTATGGCAAAGAGGTATGCACTCTTCTTATTTTTGGGCAAAAAGGCAGAAATTCCCTGTATTTTGGAGCAAAATTTTAGAAATTTACCTAATTGTGGGGCAAAAAGGCAGAAATTCCCTATATGTTGGGGCAAAAAGACAGAAATTCTCCTTAATTTGGGGCAAAACTCAGAAATTCCACTTATTTTGGGGCAAAATTCCAGAAATTTCACTTTTTTTGAGGCAAAATTGTAGAAATTTGACTTATTTCAGAAAAAAAGCAGAAATTTTCTTATTTTGGAATAAAAAGGCAGAAATTTCTTTTATTTTGGTACAAAATTGCAGAAATTTTTCTTATTTTGGGGCAAAAAGGCAGAAATTTACCGTATTTTGGGTCAAAAATGCAGAAATACCCCTTATTTTGTGGTAAAAAGGCTGAAATTCCACTTATTTAAGGGCAAAAAGGCAAAAATTTCCTATATTTTGGGGCAAAATTGCAGAAATTTCAATTATTTCAGGGTAATAAGTCAGAAATTTTCCTTATTTTGGGGCAAAAAATACAGAAATTTCCTTTGTTTAGGGCGAAAAAGACAGAAATTCCACTTATTTAGAGGCAAAAATGCAGAAATTCCCCATATTTTGGAGCAAAAATGAAGAAATTTCCTTTTTTTATGGCAAAAAGGTATGCATTCTTCATATTTTTGGGCAGAAAAGCCGAAATTCCCCGTATTTTGGAGCTAAATTGCAGAAATTCCCCTAATTCTGAGGCAAAAAGGCAGAAATTCTCCATATGTTGAGACAAAAGGACAGAAATTATCTTTATTTTGGGGCAAAACTCAGAAATTTCACTTATTTGGTGGCAAATTGCAGAAATTTCACTTATTTCAGAAAAAAGCAGAAATTTTCTTATTTTGGGGCAAAAAGGCAGAAATTTCCCATATTTTAAGGCAAAAATGCATAAATTTCCTTTATTTTGTGGTAAAAAGGCTGAAATTCCCCTTATTTGGGGGCAAAAAGGCAGAAATTTCCCTAATTTTGGGGCAAAATTGCAGAAATTTCACTTACTTCAGGGTAATAAGTCAGAAATTTTTTTTATTTTGGGGCAAAAAAGACAGAAATTTTCTTTGTTTTGGGGGGAAAAAAACAGAAATTCCACTTATTTAGAGGCAAAAAGGCAGAAATTCCCCTTTTTTCGAGCAAAAATAAAGAAATTTCCCTATTTTATGGCAAAAAGGTATGCATTCTTCTTATTTTCGGGCAAAAAGGCAGAAATTCCCCGTATTTTGGAGCAAAATTGCAGAAATTCCCCTAATTGTGGGGCAAAAAGGCAGATTCCCTATATGTTGGGGCAAAAAGACAGAATTTCTCTTTATTTTGGGGCAAAACTCAGAATTTCCACTTACTTTGGGGCAAAATTCCAGAAATTTCCCTTATTTTGGAGCAAAATTGCAGAAATTTTACTTGTTTTCGGGCAAAATTTCAGAAATTTCACTTATTTTAGAAAAAAAGGCGGAAATTTTCTTATTTTAGGGCAAAAAGGCTGAAATTTCTTTTAGTTTGGTACAAAATTGCAGGAATTTTTCTTATTTTGGGGCAAAAAGCAGAAATTTCCCATATTTTGTGGCAAAAATGCAGAAATTCCCCTAATTTTGAGGTAAAAAGGCTGAAATTCCCACTTTTTTGGTGCAGAAAGGCAGAAATTTCCCTTATTTTGGGGCAAAATTGCAGAAATTTCACATATTTCAGGGTAATAAGTCTGAAATATTCCTTATTTTGGGGCAAAAAAGACAGAAATTCCATTTGTTTTGGGGGGAAAAGACAGAATTTCCACTTATTTAGAGGCAAAAAAGCAGAAATTCCCCTTATTTTCGAGCAAAAATATAGAAATTTCCCTTTTTTATGGCAAAATGGTATGCATTTTTCTTATTTTCGGGCAAAAAGGGAGAAATTCCCCGCATTTTGAAGCAAAATTGCAGAAATTCCCGTATTTGTGGGGCAAAAAGTCAGAAATTCCCTATATGTTGGGGAAAAAAGAAAGAAATTCTCTATATTTTGGGGCAAAACTCAGAAATTCCACTTTCTTTGGGGCAAAATTCCAGAAATTTCCTTTATTTTGGGGCAAAATTGCAGAAATTTGACTTATTTTGGGCAAAATTGCAGAAATTTCACTTATTTCATAAAAAAGCAGAAATTTTCTTTTTTTTGGGCAAAAAGGCAGAATTTTCTTTTATTTTGGTACAAAATTGCAGAAATTTTTCTTATTTTGGGGCAAAAAGCAGAAATTTCTCATATTTTGGGGCAAAAATGCAGAAATTCCCCTTATTATGAGGTAAAAAAGCTGAAATTCTCCTTTTCGGGGTGCAAAAAGGCAGAAAATTCCCTTATTTTGGGGCAAAATAGCAGAAATTTCACTTATTTCAGGGTAATATTTCCGAAATTTTCCTTATTTTGGGGCAATAAGACAGAAATTCCCTTTGTTTTGAGGAAAAAGACAGAAATTCCACTTATTTAGAAGCAACAAAGCAGAAATTCCCCTTATTTTGGAGCAAAAATGAAGAAATTTCCCTTTTTTATGGCAAAAAGGTATGCATTCTTTTTATTTTCGGGCAAAAAAGCAGAAATTCCTTGTATTTTGGAGCAAAATTGCAGAAATTCCCCTAATTGTGGGGCAAAAATGCAGAAATTCTTTATATGTTGGGGCAAAAAGACAGAAATTATTATATTTTGGGGTAAAACTCAGAATTTTCACTTATTTTGGGGAAAAATTGCAGAAATTTCACTTATTTCAGAAAAAAAAGCAGAAATTTTCTTATTTTGGGGCAAAAAGGCAGAAATTTCTTTCATTTTGGTACAAAATTGCAGAAAGTTTTCTTATTTTGGGCTAAAAAGGCAGAAATTTCCCATATTTTGGGGCAAAAATGCAGAAATTCCCCTTATTTTGAGGTAAAAAAGCTGAAATTCTCTTTTTTGGGTGCAAAAAGGCAGAAAATTCCCTTATTTTGGGGCAAAATAGCAGAAATATCACTTATTTCAGGGTAATATTTCCGAAATTTTCTTTATATTGGGGCAAAAAGACAGAAATTCCCTTTGTTTTTAGGAAAAAGACAGAAATTCCACTTATTTAGAGGCAACAAAGCAGAAATTCCCCTTATTTTGGAGCAAAAATGAAGAAATTTCCCTTTTTTATGGCAAAAAGGTATGCATTCTTTTTATTTTTGGGCAAAAAAGCAGAAATTCCTTGTATTTTGGTGCAAAATTGCAGAAATTCCCCTAATTGTGGGGCAAAAATGCAGAAATTCTTTATATGTTGGGGCAAAAAGACAGAAATTCTTATTTTTTGGGGTAAAACTCAGAATTTTCACTTATTTTGGGGAAAAATTGCAGAAATTTCACTTATTTCAGAAAAAAAAGCAGAAATTTTCTTATTTTGGGGCAAAAAGGCAGAAATTTCTTTTATTTTGGTACAAAATTGCAGAAATTTTTCTTATTTTGGGCTAAAAAGGCAGAAATTTCCCATATTTTGGGGCAAAAATGCAGATATTCCCCTTATTTTGAGGTAAAAAAGCTGAAATTCTCCTTTTTTGGGTGCAAAAAGGCAGAAAATTCCTTTATTTTGGGGCAAAATAGCAGAAATTTCACTTATTTCAGGGTAATATTTCGGAAATTTTCCTTATTTTGGGGCAAAAAGACAGAAATTCCCTTTGTTTTGAGGAAAAAGACAGAAATTCCACTTATTTAGAGGCAACAAAGCAGAAATTCCCCTTATTTTGGAGCAAAAATGAAGAAATTTCCCTTTTTTATGGCAAAAAGGTATGCATTCTTTTTATTTTCGGGCAAAAAAGCAGAAATTCCTAGTATTTTGGTGCAAAATTGCAAAAATTCCCCTAATTGTGGGGCAAAAATGCAGAAATTCTTTATATGTTGGGGCAAAAAGACAGAAATTCTTATTTTTTGGGGTAAAACTCAGAATTTTCACTTATTTTGGGGAAAAATTGCAGAAATTTCACTTATTTCAGAAAAAAAAGCAGAAATTTTCTTATTTTGGGGCAAAGAGGCAGAAATTTCTTTTATTTTGGTACAAAATTGCAGAAATTTTTCTTATTTTGGGCTAAAAAGGCAGAAATTTCCCATATTTTGGGGCAAAAATGCAGAAATTCCCCTTATTTTGATGTAAAAAGGCTGAAATTCTTCTTATTTGGGGGCAAAAAGGCAGAAATTTCCCTTATTTTGGGGCAAAATTGCAGAAATTTCACTTATTTCAGGGTAATATGTCATAAATTCCTTTTATTTTGGGGCATAAAAGACAGAAATTCCCTTTGTTTTGGGGAAAAAAGACAAAAATTCCACTTATTTAAAGGCAAAAAAGCAGAAATTCCCCTTATTTTGGAGCAAAAATGAAAAAATTTCCCTTTTATATGGCAAAAAGGAATGCATTCCCCTTATTTTCGGGCAAAAAGGCAGAAATTCCCCGTATTTTGGAGCAAAATTGCAGAAATTCCCCTAATTGTGGGGCAAAAAGGCAGAAATTCCCTATATGTTGGGGCAAAAAGCAGAAATTCTCCTTATTTTGGGGCAAAACTCAGAAATTTTACTTATTTTGGGGCAAAACTCCAGAAATTTCGCTTATTTTGGTGCAAAATTGCAGAAATTTCACTTATTTCAGAAAAAAAGCAGAAATTTTTTTATTTTGGGGCAAAAAGGCCGAAATTTCTTTTATTTTGGTACAAAATTGAAGAAATTTTTCTTATTTTGGGGCAAAAAGGCAGAAATTTCCCATATTTTGGGCAAAAATGCAGAAATTCCCCTTATTTTGAGGTAAAAAGGCTGAAATTCCCATTATTTGGGAGCAAAAAGGCAGAAATTTCCCTTTTTTTAGAGCAAAATTGAAGAAATTTCACTTATTTCAGGGTAATAAGTCAGAAATTTTCCTTATGTTGGGTTAAAAAAGACAGAAATTCCCTTTGTTTTTGGGGTAAAAGACAGAAATTCCACTTATTTAGAGGCAAAAAAGCAGAAATTCCCCTTAATTTGGAGCAAAACTGAAGAAATTTCCCTTTTTTATGGCAAAAAGGTATGCATTCTTCCTATTTTTGGGCAAAAAGGCAGAAATTCCTCGTATTTTGGAGCAAAATTG
The DNA here is from genome assembly GCF_963924665.1 of Micromys minutus. Classification (NCBI taxonomy): domain Eukaryota; kingdom Metazoa; phylum Chordata; class Mammalia; order Rodentia; family Muridae; genus Micromys; species Micromys minutus. The sequence continues at coordinate 1,354,430 of NW_027667133.1, read as the reverse complement.
CAGAAATTCCCCTAATTGTGGGGCAAAAAGGCACGAATTCCCTATATGTTGGGGTAAAAAACAGAAATTCTCTTTATTTTGGGGCAAAACTCAGAAATTCCACTTATTTTGGGGCAAAATTCCAGAAAATTTTTCTTATTTTTGGGCAAAATTGCAGAAATTTGAATAATTTTGGGGCTAAATTGCAGAAATTTGACTTATTTCAGAAAAAAGCAGAAATTTTCTTATTTTGGGGCAAAAAGGCAGAAATTTCTTTTATTTTGGTACAAAATTGCAGAAATTTTTCTTATTTTGGGCTAAAAAGGCAGAAATTTCCCATATTTTGGGGCAAAAATGCAGAAATTCTCCTTATTTTGAGGTAAAAAGGCTGAAATTCCCCTTATTTGGGGCCAAAAGGCAGAAATTTCACTTATTTTGGGGAAAAATTGCAGAAATTTCACTTATTTCAGAAAAATAAATCAGAAATTTTTCTAATTTTGGGGCAAAAATGACAGAAATTCCCTTTGTTTTGGGGGAAAATAACAGAAATTCCACTTATTTAGAGGCAAAAGAGCAGAAATTCCCTTTATTTTGGACAAAAATGAAGAAATTTCCCTTTTTTATGGCAAAGAGGTATGCACTCTTCTTATTTTTGGGCAAAAAGGCAGAAATTCCCTGTATTTTGGAGCAAAATTTTAGAAATTTACCTAATTGTGGGGCAAAAAGGCAGAAATTCCCTATATGTTGGGGCAAAAAGACAGAAATTCTCCTTAATTTGGGGCAAAACTCAGAAATTCCACTTATTTTGGGGCAAAATTCCAGAAATTTCACTTTTTTTGAGGCAAAATTGTAGAAATTTGACTTATTTCAGAAAAAAAGCAGAAATTTTCTTATTTTGGAATAAAAAGGCAGAAATTTCTTTTATTTTGGTACAAAATTGCAGAAATTTTTCTTATTTTGGGGCAAAAAGGCAGAAATTTACCGTATTTTGGGTCAAAAATGCAGAAATACCCCTTATTTTGTGGTAAAAAGGCTGAAATTCCACTTATTTAAGGGCAAAAAGGCAAAAATTTCCTATATTTTGGGGCAAAATTGCAGAAATTTCAATTATTTCAGGGTAATAAGTCAGAAATTTTCCTTATTTTGGGGCAAAAAATACAGAAATTTCCTTTGTTTAGGGCGAAAAAGACAGAAATTCCACTTATTTAGAGGCAAAAATGCAGAAATTCCCCATATTTTGGAGCAAAAATGAAGAAATTTCCTTTTTTTATGGCAAAAAGGTATGCATTCTTCATATTTTTGGGCAGAAAAGCCGAAATTCCCCGTATTTTGGAGCTAAATTGCAGAAATTCCCCTAATTCTGAGGCAAAAAGGCAGAAATTCTCCATATGTTGAGACAAAAGGACAGAAATTATCTTTATTTTGGGGCAAAACTCAGAAATTTCACTTATTTGGTGGCAAATTGCAGAAATTTCACTTATTTCAGAAAAAAGCAGAAATTTTCTTATTTTGGGGCAAAAAGGCAGAAATTTCCCATATTTTAAGGCAAAAATGCATAAATTTCCTTTATTTTGTGGTAAAAAGGCTGAAATTCCCCTTATTTGGGGGCAAAAAGGCAGAAATTTCCCTAATTTTGGGGCAAAATTGCAGAAATTTCACTTACTTCAGGGTAATAAGTCAGAAATTTTTTTTATTTTGGGGCAAAAAAGACAGAAATTTTCTTTGTTTTGGGGGGAAAAAAACAGAAATTCCACTTATTTAGAGGCAAAAAGGCAGAAATTCCCCTTTTTTCGAGCAAAAATAAAGAAATTTCCCTATTTTATGGCAAAAAGGTATGCATTCTTCTTATTTTCGGGCAAAAAGGCAGAAATTCCCCGTATTTTGGAGCAAAATTGCAGAAATTCCCCTAATTGTGGGGCAAAAAGGCAGATTCCCTATATGTTGGGGCAAAAAGACAGAATTTCTCTTTATTTTGGGGCAAAACTCAGAATTTCCACTTACTTTGGGGCAAAATTCCAGAAATTTCCCTTATTTTGGAGCAAAATTGCAGAAATTTTACTTGTTTTCGGGCAAAATTTCAGAAATTTCACTTATTTTAGAAAAAAAGGCGGAAATTTTCTTATTTTAGGGCAAAAAGGCTGAAATTTCTTTTAGTTTGGTACAAAATTGCAGGAATTTTTCTTATTTTGGGGCAAAAAGCAGAAATTTCCCATATTTTGTGGCAAAAATGCAGAAATTCCCCTAATTTTGAGGTAAAAAGGCTGAAATTCCCACTTTTTTGGTGCAGAAAGGCAGAAATTTCCCTTATTTTGGGGCAAAATTGCAGAAATTTCACATATTTCAGGGTAATAAGTCTGAAATATTCCTTATTTTGGGGCAAAAAAGACAGAAATTCCATTTGTTTTGGGGGGAAAAGACAGAATTTCCACTTATTTAGAGGCAAAAAAGCAGAAATTCCCCTTATTTTCGAGCAAAAATATAGGAATTTCCCTTTTTTATGGCAAAATGGTATGCATTTTTCTTATTTTCGGGCAAAAAGGGAGAAATTCCCCGCATTTTGAAGCAAAATTGCAGAAATTCCCGTATTTGTGGGGCAAAAAGTCAGAAATTCCCTATATGTTGGGGAAAAAGGAAAGAAATTCTCTATATTTTGGGGCAAAACTCAGAAATTCCACTTTCTTTGGGGCAAAATTCCAGAAATTTCCTTTATTTTGGGGCAAAATTGCAGAAATTTGACTTATTTTGGGCAAAATTGCAGAAATTTCACTTATTTCATAAAAAAGCAGAAATTTTCTTTTTTTTGGGCAAAAAGGCAGAATTTTCTTTTATTTTGGTACAAAATTGCAGAAATTTTTCTTATTTTGGGGCAAAAAGCAGAAATTTCTCATATTTTGGGGCAAAAATGCAGAAATTCCCCTTATTATGAGGTAAAAAAGCTGAAATTCTCCTTTTCGGGGTGCAAAAAGGCAGAAAATTCCCTTATTTTGGGGCAAAATAGCAGAAATTTCACTTATTTCAGGGTAATATTTCCGAAATTTTCCTTATTTTGGGGCAATAAGACAGAAATTCCCTTTGTTTTGAGGAAAAAGACAGAAATTCCACTTATTTAGAAGCAACAAAGCAGAAATTCCCCTTATTTTGGAGCAAAAATGAAGAAATTTCCCTTTTTTATGGCAAAAAGGTATGCATTCTTTTTATTTTCGGGCAAAAAAGCAGAAATTCCTTGTATTTTGGAGCAAAATTGCAGAAATTCCCCTAATTGTGGGGCAAAAATGCAGAAATTCTTTATATGTTGGGGCAAAAAGACAGAAATTATTATATTTTGGGGTAAAACTCAGAATTTTCACTTATTTTGGGGAAAAATTGCAGAAATTTCACTTATTTCAGAAAAAAAAGCAGAAATTTTCTTATTTTGGGGCAAAAAGGCAGAAATTTCTTTCATTTTGGTACAAAATTGCAGAAAGTTTTCTTATTTTGGGCTAAAAAGGCAGAAATTTCCCATATTTTGGGGCAAAAATGCAGAAATTCCCCTTATTTTGAAGTAAAAAAGCTGAAATTCTCTTTTTTGGGTGCAAAAAGGCAGAAAATTCCCTTATTTTGGGGCAAAATAGCAGAAATATCACTTATTTCAGGGTAATATTTCCGAAATTTTCCTTATTTTGGGGCAAAAAGACAGAAATTCCCTTTGTTTTGAGGAAAAAGACAGAAATTCCACTTATTTAGAGGCAACAAAGCAGAAATTCCCCTTATTTTGGAGCAAAAATGAAGAAATTTCCCTTTTTTATGGCAAAAAGGTATGCATTCTTTTTATTTTTGGGCAAAAAAGCAGAAATTCCTTGTATTTTGGTGCAAAATTGCAGAAATTCCCCTAATTGTGGGGCAAAAATGCAGAAATTCTTTATATGTTGGGGCAAAAAGACAGAAATTCTTATTTTTTGGGGTAAAACTCAGAATTTTCACTTATTTTGGGGAAAAATTGCAGAAATTTCACTTATTTCAGAAAAAAAAGCAGAAATTTTCTTATTTTGGGGCAAAAAGGCAGAAATTTCTTTTATTTTGGTACAAAATTGCAGAAATTTTTCTTATTTTGGGCTAAAAAGGCAGAAATTTCCCATATTTTGGGGCAAAAATGCAGAAATTCCCCTTATTTTGAGGTAAAAAAGCTGAAATTCTCCTTTTTTGGGTGCAAAAAGGCAGAAAATTCCTTTATTTTGGGGCAAAATAGCAGAAATTTCACTTATTTCAGGGTAATATTTCCGAAATTTTCCTTATTTTGGGGCAAAAAGACAGAAATTCCCTTTGTTTTGAGGAAAAAGACAGAAATTCCACTTATTTAGAGGCAACAAAGCAGAAATTCCCCTTATTTTGGAGCAAAAATGAAGAAATTTCCCTTTTTTATGGCAAAAAGGTATGCATTCTTTTTATTTTCGGGCAAAAAAGCAGAAATTCCTTGTATTTTGGTGCAAAATTGCAAAAATTCCCCTAATTGTGGGGCAAAAATGCAGAAATTCTTTATATGTTGGGGCAAAAAGACAGAAATTCTTATTTTTTGGGGTAAAACTCAGAATTTTCACTTATTTTGGGGAAAAATTGCAGAAATTTCACTTATTTCAGAAAAAAAGCAGAAATTTTCTTATTTTGGGGCAAAGAGGCAGAAATTTCTTTTATTTTGGTACAAAATTGCAGAAATTTTTCTTATTTTGGGCTAAAAAGGCAGAAATTTCCCATATTTTGGGGCAAAAATGCAGAAATTCCCCTTATTTTGATGTAAAAAGGCTGAAATTCTTCTTATTTGGGGGCAAAAAGGCAGAAATTTCCCTTATTTTGGGGCAAAATTGCAGAAATTTCACTTATTTCAGGGTAATATGTCATAAATTCCTTTTATTTTGGGGCATAAAAGACAGAAATTCCCTTTGTTTTGGGGAAAAAAGACAAAAATTCCACTTATTTAAAGGCAAAAAAGCAGAAATTCCCCTTATTTTGGAGCAAAAATGAAAAAATTTCCCTTTTATATGGCAAAAAGGAATGCATTCCCCTTATTTTCGGGCAAAAAGGCAGAAATTCCCCGTATTTTGGAGCAAAATTGCAGAAATTCCCCTAATTGTGGGGCAAAAAGGCAGAAATTCCCTATATGTTGGGGCAAAAAGCAGAAATTCTCCTTATTTTGGGGCAAAACTCAGAAATTTTACTTATTTTGGGGCAAAACTCCAGAAATTTCGCTTATTTTGGTGCAAAATTGCAGAAATTTCACTTATTTCAGAAAAAAAGCAGAAATTTTTTTATTTTGGGGCAAAAAGGCCGAAATTTCTTTTATTTTGGTACAAAATTGAAGAAATTTTTCTTATTTTGGGGCAAAAAGGCAGAAATTTCCCATATTTTGGGCAAAAATGCAGAAATTCCCCTTATTTTGAGGTAAAAAGGCTGAAATTCCCATTATTTGGGAGCAAAAAGGCAGAAATTTCCCTTTTTTTAGAGCAAAATTGAAGAAATTTCACTTATTTCAGGGTAATAAGTCAGAAATTTTCCTTATGTTGGGTTAAAAAAGACAGAAATTCCCTTTGTTTTTGGGGTAAAAGACAGAAATTCCACTTATTTAGAGGCAAAGAAGCAGAAATTCCCCTTAATTTGGAGCAAAACTGAAGAAATTTCCCTTTTTTATGGCAAAAAGGTATGCATTCTTCCTATTTTTGGGCAAAAAGGCAGAAATTCCTCGTATTTTGGAGCAAAATTGCAGAAATTCCCCTAATTGTGGGGCAAAAAGGCACGAATTCCCTATATGTTGGGGTAAAAAACAGAAATTCTCTTTATTTTGGGGCAAAACTCAAAAATTCCACTTATTTTGGGGCAAAATTCCAGAAAATTTTTCTTATTTTTGGGCAAAATTGCAGAAATTTGAATAATTTTGGGGCTAAATTGCAGAAATTTGACTTATTTCAGAAAAAAAGCAGAAATTTTCTTATTTTGGGGCAAAAAGGCAGAAATTTCTTTTATTTTGGTACAAAATTGCAGAAACTTTTCTTATTTTGGGGCAAAAAGGCAGACAATTCCCATATTTTGGGGCAAAACTCAGAAATTTCACTTATTTTGGGGCAAAATTGCAAAAATTTCACTTATTTCAGAAAATAAAGCAGAAATTTTCTTATTTTGGAGCAAAAAGGCAGAAATTTCTTTTATTTTGGTACAAAATTGCAGAAATTTTTCTTATTTTGGGGCAAAAAGGCAGAAATTTTCCATATTTTTGGGCAAAAATACAAAAATTCCCCTTATTTTGAGGTAAAAAGGCTGAAATTCCCCTTATTTGGGGGCAAAAAGGCAGAAATTTCCCTTATTTTGTGGCAAAATTGCAGAAATATCACTTACTTCAGGGTAATAAGTCAGAAATTTTTTTTATTTTGAGGCAATAAAGACAGAAATTTCCTTTGTTTTGGGGGAAAAGACAGAAATTCCACTGATTTAGAGGCAAAAAAGCAGAAATTCCCCTTATTTTGGAGCAAAAATGAAGAAATTTCCCTTTTTTATGCCAAAAAGTTATGCATTCTTCTTATTTTCTGTCAAAAAAGCAGAAATTCACCGTATTTTGGAGCAAAATTGCAGATATTCTTCTAATTGTGGGGCAAAAATGCAGAAATTCCCTATATGTTGGGGAAAAAGATAGAAATTCTCCTTATTTTGGGGCAAAACTCAGAAATTTCACTTATTTTGGGGCAAAATTGCAGAAATTTCACTTAATTCAGAAAAAAAAGCAGAAATTTTCTTATTTGGGGGCAAAAAGGCATAAGTTTCATTGATTTTGGTACAAAATTAAGGAAATTATTCTTATTTTGGGGCAAAAAGGCAGAAATTTCCCATATTTTGGGGCAAAATTCCATAAATTTCCCTTATTTTGAGGCAAAATTGCAGAAATTTGACTTATTTCAGAAAAAAAGCAGAAATTTTCTTATTTTGTGGCAAAAAGGCAGAAATTTCCCATATTTTTGTACAAAATTGCTGAAATTTTTCTTATTTTGGGGCAAAAAGTCAGAAATTTCCCATATTTTGGGGCAAAAATGCAGAAATCTCCCTTATTTTGAAGTAAAAAGGCTGAAATTCCCCTTATTTAAGGGCAAAAAAGCAGAAATTTCCCTTATTTTGGGGCAAAATTGCAGAAATTTCACTTATTTGAGGGTAATAAGTCAGAAATTTTTCTTATTTTGGGGCAAAAAAGACAGAAATTTTCTTTGTTTTGGGAGAAAAAGACAGAAATTCCACTTATTTAGAGGCAAAAAAGCAGAAATTCCCCTTATTTTGGAGCAAAAATGAAGAAATTCCCCTTTTTTTATGGCAAAAAGGTATGCATTCTTCTCATTTTCGGGCAAAAAAGCAGAAATTCCCCGTATTTTGTAGCAAAATTGCAGAAATTCCTTTAATTGTGAGGCAATAATGCAGAAATTCTCTATATGTAGGGGCAAAAGGACAGAAATTTTCTTTATTTTGGGGCAAAACTCAGAAATTTCACTTATTTTGGGGTAAAATTGCAGAAATTTCACTTATTTCAGAAAAAAAGCAGAAATTTTCTTATTTTGGGGCAAAAAGGCAGAAATTTCTTTTATTTTGGTACAAAATTGCAGAAACTTTTCTTATTTTGGGGCAAAAAGCCAGACAATTCCCATATTTTGGGGCAAAACTCAGAAATTTCACTTATTTTGGGGCAAAATTGCAAAAATTTCACTTATTTCAGAAAATAAAGCAGAAATTTTCTTATTTTGGAGCAAAAAGGCAGAAATTTCTTTTATTTTGGTACAAAATTGCAGAAATTTTTCTTATTTTGGGGCAAAAAGGCAGAAATTTTCCATATTTTTGGGCAAAAATGCAAAAATTCCCCTTATTTTGAGGTAAAAGGCTGAAATTCCCCTTATTTGGGGGCAAAAAGGCAGAAATTTCCCTTATTTTGGGGCAAAATTGCAGAAATATCACTTACTTCAGGGTAATAAGTCAGAAATTTTTTTTATTTTGAGGCAAAAAAGACAGAAATTCCCTTTGTTTTGGGGGAAAAGACAGAAATTCCACTTATTTAGAGGCAAAAAAGCAGAAATTCCCCTTATTTTGGAGCAAAAATGAAGTAATTTCTATTTTTTATGGCAAAAGGTATGCACTCTTCTTATTTTTGAGTAAAAAGGCAGAAATTCCCCGTATTTTGGAGCAAAATTGCTGAAATTCCCCTAATTGTGGGGCAAAAAGGCAGGAATTCTCTATATGTTGGGGCAAAAAACAGAAATTCTCTTTATTTTGGGACAAAACTCAGAAATTCCACTTAATTTGGGGCAAAATTCCAGAAATTTCTCTTATTTTGGGGCAAAATTGCAGAAATTTGACTTATTTTGGGGTAAAATTAAAGAAATTTCACTTATTTCAGAAAAGAAGCAGAAATTTTCTTATTTTGGAGCCAAAAGGCAGAAATTTCTTTTATTTTGGTACAAAATTGCAGAAACTCTTTTTATTTTGGGTCAAAAAGCAGAAATTTCCCATATTTTGGGGCAAAAATGCAGAAATTCCCCTTATTTTGAGGTAAAAAGGCTGAAATTCTTCTTTTTTGGGTGCAAAAAGGCAGAAATTTCTCTTATTTTGGGGCAAAATTGCAGAAATTTCACTTATTTCAGGGTAATAATTCCAAATTTTTTTTATTTTGGGGCAAAAAAGACAGAAATTCCCTTTGTTTTGGAAAAAGACAGAAATTTTACTTATTTAGAGGCAAAAAAGCAAAAATTCCCATTATTTTGGAGCAAAAATGAAGAAATTTACCTTTTTTATGGCAAAAAGTTATGCATTCTTCTTATTTTCTGTCAAAAAAGCAGAAATTCACCGTATTTTGGAGCAAAATTGCAGATATTCTCCTAATTGTGGGGCAAAAATGCAGAAATTCCCTATATGTTGGGGAAAAAGATAGAAATTCTCCTTATTTTGGGGCAAAACTCAGAAATTTCACTTATTTTGGGGCAAAATTGCAGAAATTTCACTTAATTCAGAAAAAAAAGCAGAAATTCTCTTATTTGGGGGCAAAAAGGCATAAGTTTCATTGATTTTGGTACAAAATTAAGGAAATTATTCTTATTTTGGGGCAAAAAGGCAGAAATTTCCCATATTTTGGGGCAAAATTCCAGAAATTTCCCTTATTTTGAGGCAAAATTGCAGAAATTTGACTTATTTCAGAAAAAAAGCAGAAATTTTCTTATTTTGTGGCAAAAAGGCAGAAATTTCCCATATTTTGGTACAAAATTGCTGAAATTTTTCTTATTTTGGGGCAAAAAGGCAGAAATTTCCCATATTTTGGGGCAAAAATGCAGAAATCTCCCTTATTTTGAGGTAAGAAGGCTGAAATTCCCCTTATTTAAGGGCAAAAAAGCAGAAATTTCCCTTATTTTGGGGCAAAATTGCAGAAATTTCACTTATTTGAGGGTAATAAGTCAGAAATTTTCCTTATTTTGGGGCAAAAAAGACAGAAATTTTCTTTGTTTTGGGAGAAAAAGACAGAAATTCCACTTATTTAGAGGCAAAAAAGCAGAAATTCCCCTTATTTTGGAGCAAAACTGAAGAAATTCCCCTTTTATTATGGCAAAAATGTATGCATTCTTCTCATTTTCGGGCAAAAAAGCAGAAATTCCCCGTATTTTGTAGCAAAATTGCAGAAATTCCTTTAATTGTGAGGCAAAAATACAGAAATTCTCTATATGTAGGGGCAAAAGGACAGAAATTCTCTTTATTTTGGGGCAAAACTCAGAAATTTCACTTATTTTGGGGTAAAATTGCAGAAATTTCACTTATTTCAGAAAAAAAGCAGAAATTTTCTTATTTTGGGGCAAAAAGGCAGAAATTTCTTTTATTTTGGTACAAAATTGCAGAAACTTTTCTTATTTTGGGGCAAAAAGGCAGACAATTCCCATATTTTGGGGCAAAACTCAGAAATTTCACTTATTTTAGGGCAAAATTGCAAAAATTTCACTTATTTCAGAAAATAAAGCAGAAATTTTCTTATTTTGGAGCAAAAAGGCAGAAATTTCTTTTATTTTGGTACAAAATTGCAGAAATTTTTTTTATTTTGGGGCAAAAAGGCAGAAATTTTCCATATTTTTGGGCAAATATGAAAAAATTCCCCTTATTTTGAGGTAAAAAGGCTGAAATTCCCCTTATTTGGGGGCAAAAAGGCAGAAATTTCACTTATTTTGGGGCAAAATTGCAGAAATATCACTTACTTCAGGGTAATAAGTCAGAAATTTTTTTATTTTGAGGCAAAAAAGACAGAAATTCCCTTTGTTTTGGGGGAAAAGACAGAAATTCCACTTATTTAGAGGCAAAAAAGGAGAAATTCCCCTTATTTTGGAGCAAAAATGAAGTAATTTCTATTTTTTATGGCAAAAGGTTTGCACTCTTCTTATTTTTGAGTAAAAAGGCAGAAATTCCCCGTATTTTGGAGCAAAATTGCTGAAATTCCCCTAATTGTGGGGCAAAAAGGCAGGAATTCTCTATATGTTGGGGCAAAAAACAGAAATTCTCTTTATTTTGGGACAAAACTCAGAAATTCCACTTAATTTGGGGCAAAATTCCAGAAATTTCCCTTATTTTTGGGCAAAATTGCTGAAATTTGACTTATTTTGGGGTAAAATTTTAGAAATTTCACTTATTTCAGAAAAGAAGCAGAAATTTTCTTGTTTTGGAGCCAAAAGGCAGAAATTTCTTTTATTTTGGTACAAAATTGCAGAAACTCTTTTTATTTTGGGTCAAAAAGCAGAAATTTCCCATATTTTGGGGCAAAAATGCAGAAATTCCCCTTATTTTGAGGTAAAATGGCTGAAATTCTTCTTTTTTGGGTGCAAAAGCAGAAATTTTTCTTATTTTGGGGCAAAATTGCAGAAATTTCACTTATTTCAGGGTAATAATTCCAAATTTTTTTTTATTTTGGGGCAAAAAAGACAGAAATTCTCTTTGTTTTGGAAAAAGACAGAAATTTTACTTATTTAGAGGCAAAAAAGCAAAAATTCCCCTTATTTTGGAGCAAAAATGAAGAAATTTACCTTTTTTATGGCAAAAAGTTATGCATTCTTCTTATTTTCTGGCAAAAAAGCAGAAATTCACCGTATTTTGGAGCAAAATTGCAGATATTCTCCTAATTGTGGGGCAAAAATGCAGAAATTCCCTATATGTTGGGGAAAAAGATAGAAATTCTCCTTATTTTGGGGCAAAACTCAGAAATTTCACTTATTTTGGGGCAAAATTGCAGAAATTTCACTTAATTCAGAAAAAAAGCAGAAATTTTCTTATTTTGGGGCATAAAGACATAAAATTCATTGATTTTGGTACAAAATTAAGGAAATTATTCTTATTTTGGGGCAAAAAGGCAGAAATTTCCTATATTTTGGGGCAAAATTCCAGAAAATTTCCCTTATTTTGAGGCAAAATTGCAGAAATTTGACTTATTTCAGAAAAAAAGCAGAAATTTTTTTATTTTGGGGCAAAAAGGCAGAAATTTCCCATATTTTGGTACAAAATTGCTGAAATTTTTCTTATTTTGGGGCAAAAAGGCAGAAATTTCCCATATTTTGGGGAAAAAATTCAGAAATTCCTTTTATTTTGTGGTAAAAAGGCTGAAATTCCCCTTATTAAAGGGCAAAAAGGCAGAATTTTCATTTATTTTGGGGCAAAATTGCAGAAATTTCACTTATTTCAGGGTAATAAGTCAGAAATTTTCCTTATTTCGGAGCAAAAAAAAACAAAATTCCCTTTGTTTTGGGAGAAAAAGACAGAAATTCCACTTATTTAGAGGCAAAAAAGCAGAAATTCCCCTTATTTTATAGCAAAAATGAAGAAATTTCCCTTTTTTATGGCAAAAAGTTATGCACTCTTCTTATTTTCGGGCAAAAAAGCAGAAATGCCTTGTACTTTGGAGCAAAATTGCAGAAATTCCCCTAATTGTGAGGCAAAAGCCAGAAATTCTCTATATGTTGGGGCAAAAGGACAGAAATTCTCTTTATTTTGGGGCAAAACTCAGAAATTACACTTATTTTGGGGCAAAATTGCAGAAATTTTACTTATTTCAGAAAAAAAGCAGAAATTTTCTTATTTTGGGGCAAAAAGTCAGAAATTTTATTTTGGTACAAAATTACAGAAATTTTTCTTATTTTGTGGCAAAAAGGCAGAAATTTCCCATATTTCGGGGCAAAAATGCAGAAAATCCCCTTATTTTGAGGTAAAAAGGCTGAAATTCCACTTTTTTGGAAGAAAAAAGGCAGAAATTTCACTTATTTTGGGGTAAAATTGCAGAAATTTCACTTATTTCAGAGAAATAAGTCAGAAATTTTCCTTATTTTGGGGCAAAAATGACAAAGATTCCCTTTGTTTTGGGGGAAAAAGACACAAATTCCACTTATTTAGAGGCAAAAAGGCAGAAATTCCCCTTATTTTGGAGCAAAAATGAAGAAAATTCCCTTTTATATGGCAAAAAGTTATGCACTCTTCTTATTTTTGTGCAAAAAGGCAGAAATTCCTCGTATTTTGGAGCAAATTGCAGAAATTCCCCTAATTGTGGGGCAAAAAGTCAGAAATTCCCTATATGTTGTGGCAAAAAGACAGAAATTTTCTTTATTTTGGGGCAAAAAGTCAGAAATTCCACTTATTTTGGGGCAAAATTCCAGAAATTTCTCTTATTTTGAGGCAAAATTGCAGAAATTTGACTTATTTCAGAAAAAAAGCAGAAATTTTCTTATTTTGTGTCAAAAAGGAAGAAATTTCCCATTTTTTGGTACAAAATTGCTGAAATTTTTATTATTTTGGGGCCAAAAGGCAGAAATTTCCCATAATTTGGGGCAAAAATGCAGAAATTCCCCTTATTATGAGGTAAAAAGGGTGAAATTCCCCTTATTTCGGGGCAAAAAAGCAGAAATTTCCCTTATTTTGGGGCAAAATTGCAGAAAATTCACTTATTTCAGGGTAATAAGTCAGAAATTTTCTTTATTTTGGGGCAAAAAAGACAGAAATTTTCTTTGTTTTGGGAGAAAAAGACAGAAATTCCACTTATTTAGAGGCAAAAAAGCAGAAATTCCCCTTATTTTGGAGCAAAAATGAAGAAATTTCCCTTTTTTATGGCAAAAAGGTATGCATTCTTCTCATTATCGGGCAAAAAAGCAGAAATTCCCCGTATTTTGTAGCAAAATTGCAGAAATTCCTTTAATTGTGAGGCAAAAAGGCAGAAATTCTCTATATGTAGGGGCAAAAGGACAGAAATTCTCTTTATTTTGGGGCAAAACTCAGAAATTTCACTTATTTTGGGGTAAAATTGCAGAAATTTCACTTATTTCAGAAAAAAAGCAGAAATTTTCTTATTTTGGGGCAAAAAGGCAGAAATTTCTTATATTTTGGTACAAAATTGCAGAAATTTTTCGTATTTTGGGGCAAAAAGGCAGAAATTTCCCTTATTTTGGGGCAAAAATGCAGAAATTCCCCTTATTTTGAAGTAAAAAGTCTAAAATTCCCCTTATTTGGGGGCAAAAAGGCAGAAATTTCACTTATTTTGGGGCAAAATTGCAAAACTTTCACTTATATCAGAGAAATGTCAGAAATTTTCCTTATTTTGGAGCAAAAATGACAGAAATTCCCTTTGTTTTGGGGGAAAAAGAAAAAAATTACACTTATTTAGAGGCAAAAAAGCAGAAATTCCCCTTATTTTGGAGCAAATATGAAGAAATTTCCCTTTTTTATGGCAAAAAGGTATGCATTCTTCTTATTTTTGGGCAAAAAGGCAGAAATTCCCCGTATTTTGGAGCAAAATTGTAGAAATTCCCCTAATTGTGGGGCAAAAAGGCAGAAATTTTCTATATGGTGGGGAAAAAGAAATTCTCCTTATTTTGGGGCAAAACTCAGAAATTCCACTTATTTTGGGGCAAAATTACAGAAATTTCCCTTATTTTGAGGCAAAATTGCAGAAATTTGACTTATTTCTGAAAAAAAGCAGAAATTTTCTTATTTTGGGGCAAAAAGACAAAAATTTCTTTTATTTTGGTACAAAATTGCAGAAATTTTTCTTATTTTGGGGCAAAAAGGCAGAAATTTCCCATATTTTGGGGAAAAATTCAGAAATTCCCCTTATTTTGAGGTAAAAACCTGAAATTTCCCTTATTTAAGGGCAAAGAAGAAGAAATTTCCATTATTTTGGGGCAAAATTCAGAAATTTCACTTATTTCATGGTAATAAGTCAGAAATTTTCCTTATTTTTGGGCAAAAAAGACAGAAATTCCCTTTGTTTTGAGAATAAAATACAGAAATTCCACTTATTTAGAGGCAAAAATGCAGAAATTCCCCATATTTTGGAGCAAAAATGAAGAAATTTCCGTTTTATGGCAAAAAGGTATGCATTCTTCTTATTTTTAGACAAAAAGGCAGAAATTCCCCGTATTTTGGAGCAAAATTGCAGAAATTCCCCTAATTGTGGGGCAAAAAGGCAGAAATTCCCTATATGTTGGGGCAAAATACAGAAATTCTCCTTATTTTAGGGCAAAAAGTCAAAAATTCCACTTATTTTAGGGCAAAATTCCAGAAATTTCCCTTATTTTGAGGCAAAATTGCAGAAATTTGACTTATTTCAGAAAAAAAGCAGAAATTTTTTTATTTTGGGGCAAAAAGGCAGAAATTTCCCATAATTTGGGGCAAAAATGCAGAAATTCCCCTTATTTTGAGGTAAAAAGTCTGAAATTCCCCTTATTAAAGGGTATAAAGGTATAAATTTCCCTTATTTTGGTGCAAAATTGCAGAAATTTCACTTATTTCAGGGTAATAAGTCAGAAATTTTCCTGATTTTGGAGCAAAAAAAACAAAATTCCCTTTGTTTTGGGAGAAAAAGACAGAAATTCCACTTATTTAGAGGCAAAAAAGCAGAAATTCCCCTTATTTTATAGCAAAAATGAAGAAATTTCCCTTTTTTATGGCAAAAAGTTATGCACTCTTCTTATTTTCGGGCAAAAAAGCAGAAATGCCTTGTACTTTGGAGCAAAATTGCAGAAATTCCCCTAATTGTGAGGCAAAAGCCAGAAATTCTCTATATGTTGGGGCAAAAGGACAGAAATTCTCTTTATTTTGGGGCAAAACTCAGAAATTACACTTATTTTGGGGCAAAATTGCAGAAATTTTACTTATTTCAGAAAAAAAGCAGAAATTTTCTTATTTTGGGGCAAAAAGTCAGAAATTTTATTTTGGTACAAAATTACAGAAATTTTTCTTATTTTGTGGCAAAAAGGCAGAAATTTCCCATATTTCGGGGCAAAAATGCAGAAAATCCCCTTATTTTGAGGTAAAAAGGCTGAAATTCCACTTTTTTGGAGGAAAAAAGGCAGAAATTTCACTTATTTTGGGGTAAAATTGCAGAAATTTCACTTATTTCAGAGAAATAAGTCAGAAATTTTCCTTATTTTGGGGCAAAAATGACAGAGATTCCCTTTGTTTTGGGGGAAAAAGACACAAATTCCACTTATTTAGAGGCAAAAAGGCAGAAATTCCCCTTATTTTGGAGCAAAAATGAAGAAAATTCACTTTTATATGGCAAAAAGTTATGCACTCTTCTTATTTTTGTGCAAAAAGGCAGAAATTCCTCGTATTTTGGAGCAAATTGCAGAAATTCCCCTAATTGTGGGGCAAAAAGTCAGAAATTCCCTATATGTTGTGGCAAAAAGACAGAAATTTTCTTTATTTTGGGGCAAAAAGGCAGAAATTTCCCATATTTTGGGGCAAAATTCCAGAAATTTCCCTTATTTTGAGGCAAAATTGCAGAAATTTGACTTATTTCAGAAAAAAAGCAGAAATTTTCTTATTTTGTGGCAAAAAGGCAGAAATTTCCCATATTTTTGTACAAAATTGCTGAAATTTTTCTTATTTTGGGGCAAAAAGGCAGAAATTTCCCATATTTTGGGGCAAAAATGCAGAAATCTCCCTTATTTTGAGGTAAAAAGGCTGAAATTCCCCTTATTTAAGAACAAAAAAGCAGAAATTTCCCTTATTTTGGGGCAAAATTGCAGAAATTTCACTTATTTGAGGGTAATAAGTCAGTAATTTTTCTTATTTTGGGGCAAAAAAGACAGAAATTTTCTTTGTTTTGGGAGAAAAAGACAGAAATTCCACTTATTTAGAGGCAAAAAAGCAGAAATTCCCCTTATTTTGGAGCAAAAATGAAGTAATTTCTATTTTTTATGGCAAAAGGTATGCACTCTTCTTATTTTTGAGTAAAAAGGCAGAAATTCCCCGTATTTTGGAGCAAAATTGCTGAAATTCCCCTAATTGTGGGGCAAAAAGGCAGGAATTCTCTATATGTTGGGGCAAAAAACAGAAATTCTCTTTATTTTGGGACAAAACTCAGAAATTCCACTTAATTTGGGGCAAAATTCCAGAAATTTCTCTTATTTTGGGGCAAAATTGCAGAAATTTGACTTATTTTGGGGTAAAATTAAAGAAATTTCACTTATTTCAGAAAAGAAGCAGAAATTTTCTTATTTTGGAGCCAAAAGGCAGAAATTTCTTTTATTTTGGTACAAAATTGCAGAAACTCTTTTTATTTTGGGTCAAAAAGCAGAAATTTCCCATATTTTGGGGCAAAAATGCAGAAATTCCCCTTATTTTGAGGTAAAAAGGCTGAAATTCTTCTTTTTTGGGTGCAAAAAGGCAGAAATTTCTCTTATTTTGGGGCAAAATTGCAGAAATTTCACTTATTTCAGGGTAATAATTCCAAATTTTTTTTATTTTGGGGCAAAAGAGACAGAAATTCCCTTTGTTTTGGAAAAAGACAGAAATTTTACTTATTTAGAGGCAAAAAAGCAAAAATTCCCCTTATTTTGGAGCAAAAATGAAGAAATTTACCTTTTTTATGGCAAAAAGTTATGCATTCTTCTTATTTTCTGTCAAAAAAGCAGAAATTCACCGTATTTTGGAGCAAAATTGCAGATATTCTCCTAATTGTGGGGCAAAAATGCAGAAATTCCCTATATGTTGGGGAAAAAGATAGAAATTCTCCTTATTTTGGGGCAAAACTCAGAAATTTCACTTATTTTGGGGCAAAATTGCAGAAATTTCACTTAATACAGAAAAAAAAGCAGAAATTTTCCTATTTGGGGGCAAAAAGGCATAAGTTTCATTGATTTCGGTACAAAATTAAGGAAATTCTTATTTTGGGGCAAAAAGGCAGAAATTTCCCATATTTTGGGGCAAAATTTCAGAAATTTCCCTTATTTTGAGGCAAAATTGCAGAAATTTGACTTATTTCAGAAAAAAAGCAGAAATTTTCTTATTTTGTGGCAAAAAGGCAGAAATTTCCCATATTTTGGTACAAAATTGCTGAAATTTTTCTTATTTTGGGGCAAAAAGGCAGAAATTTCCCATATTTTGGGGCAAAAATGCAGAAATCTCCCTTATTTTGAGGTAAGAAGGCTGAAATTCCCCTTATTTAAGGGCAAAAAAGCAGAAATTTCCCTTATTTTGGGGCAAAATTGCAGAAATTTCACTTATTTGAGGGTAATAAGTCAGAAATTTTCCTTATTTTGGGGCAAAAAAGACAGAAATTTTCTTTTTTTTGGGAGAAAAAGACAGAAATTCCACTTATTTAGAGGCAAAAAAGCAGAAATTCCCCTTATTTTGGAGCAAAACTGAAGAAATTACCCTTTTATTATGGCAAAAAGGTATGCATTCTTCTCATTTTCGGGCAAAAAAGCAGAAATTCCCCGTATTTTGTAGCAAAATTGCAGAAATTCCTTTAATTGTGAGGCAAAAATACAGAAATTCTCTATATGTAGGGGCAAAAGGACAGAAATTCTCTTTATTTTGGGGCAAAACTCAGAAATTTCACTTATTTTAGGGTAAAATTGCAGAAATTTCACTTATTTCAGAAAAAAAGCAGAAATTTTCTTATTTTGGGGCAAAAAGGCAGAAATTTCTTTTATTTTGGTACAAAATTGCAGAAACTTTTCTTATTTTGGGGCAAAAAGGCAGACAATTCCCATATTTTGCGGCAAAACTCAGAAATTTCACTTATTTTAGGGCAAAATTGCAAAAATTTCACTTATTTCAGAAAATAAAGCAGAAATTTTCTTATTTTGGAGCAAAAAGGCAGAAATTTCTTTTATTTTGGTACAAAATTGCAGAAATTTTTTTTATTTTGGGGCAAAAAGGCAGAAATTTTCCATATTTTTGGGCAAAAATGAAAAAATTCCCCTTATTTTGAGGTAAAAAGGCTGAAATTCCCCTTATTTGGGGGCAAAAAGGCAGAAATTTCACTTATTTTGGGGCAAAATTGCAGAAATATCACTTACTTCAGGGTAATAAGTCAGAAATTTTTTTTATTTTGAGGCAAAAAAGACAGAAATTCCCTTTGTTTTGGGGGAAAAGACAGAAATTCCACTTATTTAGAGGCAAAAAAGGAGAAATTCCCCTTATTTTGGAGCAAAAATGAAGTAATTTCTATTTTTTATGGCAAAAGGTTTGCACTCTTCTTATTTTTGAGTAAAAAGGCAGAAATTCCCCGTATTTTGGAGCAAAATTGCTGAAATTCCCCTAATTGTGGGGCAAAAAGGCAGTAATTCTCTATATGTTGGGGCAAAAAACAGAAATTCTCTGTATTTTGGGACAAAACTCAGAAATTCCACTTAATTTGGGGCAAAATTCCAGAAATTTCCTTTATTTTGGGGCAAAATTGCAGAAATTTCACTTATTTCAGGGTAATAATTCCAAATTTTTTTTATTTTGGGGCAAAAAAGACAGAAATTCTCTTTGTTTTGGAAAAAGACAGAAATTTTACTTATTTAGAGGCAAAAAAGCAAAAATTCCCCTTATTTTGGAGCAAAAATGAAGAAATTTACCTTTTTTATGGCAAAAAGTTATGCATTCTTCTTATTTTCTGGCAAAAAAGCAGAAATTCACCGTATTTTGGAGCAAAATTGCAGATATTCTCCTAATTGTGGGGCAAAAATGCAGAAATTCCCTATATGTTGGGGAAAAAGATAGAAATTCTCCTTATTTTGGGGCAAAACTCAGAAATTTCACTTATTTTGGGGCAAAATTGCAGAAATTTCACTTAATTCAGAAAAAAAAGCAGAAATTTACTTATTTTGGGGCATAAAGACATAAAATTCATTGATTTTGGTACAAAATTAAGGAAATTATTCTTATTTTGGGGCAAAAAGGCAGAAATTTCCTATATTTTGGGGCAAAATTCCAGAAAATTTCCCTTATTTTGAGGCAAAATTGCAGAAATTTGACTTATTTCAGAAAAAAAGCAGAAATTTTTTTATTTTGGGGCAAAAATACAGAAATTCCTTTTATTTTGTGGTAAAAAGGCTGAAATTCCCCTTATTAAAGGGCAAAAAGGCAGAATTTTCATTTATTTTGGGGCAAAATTGCAGAAATTTCACTTATTTCAGGGTAATAAGTCAGAAATTTTCCTTATTTTGGAGCAAAAAAAACAAAATTCCCTTTGTTTTGGGAGAAAAAGACAGAAATTCCACTTATTTAGAGGCAAAAAAGCAGAAATTCCCCTTATTTTATAGCAAAAATGAAGAAATTTCCCTTTTTTATGGCAAAAAGTTATGCACTCTTTTTATTTTCGGGCAAAAAAGCAGAAATGCCTTGTACTTTTGAGCAAAATTGCAGAAATTCCCCTAATTGTGAGGCAAAAGCCAGAAATTCTCTATATGTTGGGGCAAAAGGACAGAAATTCTCTTTATTTTGGGGCAAAACTCAGAAATTACACTTATTTTGGGGCAAAATTGCAGAAATTTTACTTATTTCAGAAAAAAAGCAGAAATTTTCTTATTTTGGGGCAAAAAGTCAGAAATTTTATTTTGGTACAAAATTACAGAAATTTTTCTTATTTTGTGGCAAAAAGGCAGAAATTTCCCATATTTCGGGGCAAAAATGCAGAAAATCCCCTTATTTTGAGGTAAAAAGGCTGAAATTCCACTTTTTTGGAGGAAAAAAGGCAGAAATTTCACTTATTTTGGGGTAAAATTGCAGAAATTTCACTTATTTCAGAGAAATAAGTCAGAAATTTTCCTTATTTTGGGGCAAAAATGACAGAGATTCCCTTTGTTTTGGGGGAAAAAGACACAAATTCCACTTATTTAGAGGCAAAAAGGCAGAAATTCCCCTTATTTTGGAGCAAAAATGAAGAAAATTCCCTTTTATATGGCAAAAAGTTATGCACTCTTCTTATTTTTGTGCAAAAAGGCAGAAATTCCTCGTATTTTGGAGCAAATTGCAGAAATTCCCCTAATTGTGGGGCAAAAAGTCAGAAATTCCCTATATGTTGTGGCAAAAAGACAGAAATTTTCTTTATTTTGGGGCAAAAAGTCAGAAATTCCACTTATTTTGGGGCAAAATTCCAGAAATTTCTCTTATTTTGAGGCAAAATTGCAGAAATTTGACTTATTTCAGAAAAAAAGCAGAAATTTTTTTATTTTGGGGCAAAAAGGCAGAAATTTCCCATAATTTGGGGCAAAAATGCAGAAATTCCCCTTATTTTGAGGTAAAAAGTCTGAAATTCCCCTTATTTAAGGGTATAAAGGTATAAATTTCCCTTATTTTGGTGCAAAATTGCACAAATTTCACTTATTTCAGGGTAATAAGTCAGAAATTTTCCTGATTTTGGGGCAAAAAAGACAGAAATTCCCTTTGTTTTGGGGGAAAAAGACAGAAATTCCCTATATGTTGGAACAAAAAGACAGAAAATCTTCTTATTTTGGGGCAAATTGCAGAAATTCCACTTATTATGGGGCAAAATTTCAGAAATTATCCTTATTTTGGGGCAAAATTGCAGAAATTCCCCTTATTTTGAGGTAAAAAGGCTGAAATTCCCCTTATTTGGGGGCAAAAAAGCAGAAATTTTTCTTTTTTCGGGCAAAATTGCAGAAATTCCACTTATTTTGTGGCAAAATTCCAGAAATTTCCCTTATTTTGGGGAAAAATTGCAGAAATTCCCCTTACTTTGAGGTAAAAAGCCTGAAATTCCCCTTATTTTTGGGCAAAAAAGCAGAAATTACTCTTTTTGGGGGCATAATTGCAGAAATTTCACATATTTCAGGGTAATAAATCAGAAATTTTTTTTATTTTAAGGCGAAAAACCAGAAATTCCCTTTGTTTTGGGGAAAAAGACAGAAATTCCACTTATTTAGAGGCAAAAAAGCAGAAATTCCCCTTATTTTAGAGCAAAAATGAAGAAATTTCCCTTTTTTATGGCAAAAAGGTTTGCATTTTTCTTATTTTCGTGCAAAAAAGCAGAAATTTCCTGTATTTTGGAGCAAAATTGCAGAAATTCCGCTAATTTTGGGGCAAAAGGCAGAAATTCCCTATATGTTGGGGCAAATGTCAGAAATTCTCCTTATATTGAGGCAAAACTCAGAAATTCCCCATATTTTGGAGCAAAAATGAAGAAATTTCCCTTTTTTATGGCAAAAGGTATGCATTCTTCTTATTTTTGGGCAAAAAGGCAGAAATTCCTTGTATTTTGGAGCAAAATTGCAGAAATTCCCCTAATTGTGGGGCAAAAAGGCAGAAATTCCCTATATGTTGGGGCAAAATATAGAAATTCTCCTTATTTTGGGGCAAAAAGTCAAAAATTCCACTTATTTTTGGGCAAAATTCCAGAAATTTCCCTTATTTTGAGGCAAATTCCAGAAATTTGACTTATTTCAGAAAAAAGCAGAAATTTTCTTATTTTGGGGAAAAAAGGCAGAAATTTCTTTTATTTTGGTACAAAATTGCTGAAATTTTTATTATTTTGGGGCAAAAAGGCAGAAATTTCCCATAATTTGGGGCAAAAATGCAGAAATTCCCCTTATTTTGAGGTAAAAAGGCTGAAATTCCCCTTATTTCGGGGCAAAAAGGCAGAAATTTCCCTTATTTTGGAGCAAAATTGCAGAAATTTCACTTATTTCAGAGAAATAAGTCAGAAATTTTCCTTATTTTGGGGCAAAAATGACAGAAATTCCCTTTGTTTTTGGGGAAAAAGACAGAAATTCCACTTATTTAGAGGCAAAAAAGCAGAAATTCTTCTTATTTTGGAGCAAAAATGAAGAAATTTTCCTTTTTTATGGCAAAAAGGTTTGCATTCTTCTTATTTTCGGGCAAAAAAGCATAAATTCCCTGTATTTTAGAGCAAAATTGCAGAAATTTCCCCAATTGTGGGGAAAAAAGGCAGAAATTCCCTATATGTTGGGGCAAAAAGACAGAAAATCTTCTTATTCTGGGGCAAAATTGCAGAAATTCCACTTATTTTGGGGCAAAATTTCATAAATTTTCCTTATTTTGAAGCAAAATTGCAGAAATTCTTTTTTTTTTGAGGTAAAAAGGCTGAAATTCCCCTTATTTGGGAGCAAAATGCAGAAATTTCCCTTTTTTGGGGCAAAATTGCAGAAATTTCACTTATTTCAGGGTAATAAGTCAGAAATTTTCCTTATTTTAGGGCAAAAAAGACAGAAATTCCCTTTGTTTTGGGGGAAAAAGGCAGAAATTCCACTTATTTAGAGGCAAAAACACAGAAATTCCCCTTATTTGGAGCAAAAATGAAGAAATTTCCCTTTTTTATGGCAAAAAAATATGCATTCTTCTTATTTTTGGGCAAAAAAGCAGAAATTCCCCATAATTTGGAGCAAAATTGCAGAAATTTCCTTAATTGTGGGGCAAAAAGGCAGACATTCCCTATATGTTGGGGCAAAAAGACAAAAATTCTCCTTATTTTGGGGCAAAACTCAAAAATTCCACTTATTTTGGGGCAAAATTCCAGAACTTTCCCTTATTTGGGGGCAAAACTGCAGAAATTTGACTTATTTCAGAAAAAAAGCAGAAATTTTCTTATTTCTGGCAAAAATGCAGAAATTTTTTTTATTTTGATACAAAATTGCAGAAATTTTTCTTATTTTGGGCAAAAAGGCAGAAATTTCCCATATTTTGGGGCAAAAATGCAGAAATTCCCCTTATTTTGAGGTAAAAAGGCAGAAATTCCCCTTATTTGGGGGCAAAAAGGCAGAAATTTCCATTATTTTGGGGCAAAGTTGCAGAAATTTCACTTATTTCAGGGAAATAAGTCAGAAATTTTCTTTATTTTGGGGCAAAAACAAGAAATTCCCTTTGATTTGGGGGAAAAAGACAGAAATTCCACTTCTTTAGAGGCAAAAAACAGAAATTCCCCTTATTTTGGAGCAAAAATGAAGAAATTTCCCTTTTTTATGGCAAAAAGATTTGCATTCTTCTTATTTTCGGGCAAAATAGCAGAAATTCCCTGTATTTTGGAGCAAAATTGTAGAAATTCCCCTAATTGTGGGGAAAAAAGGTAGAAATTCCCTATATGTTGGGGCAAAAAGACAGAAAATCTTCTTATTCTGGGGCAAAACTCAGAAATTCCACTTATTTTGGGGCAAAATTCCAGAAATTTCCCTTATTTTGGGGCAAAATTGCTGAAATTTAACTTATTTCAGAAAAAAAATCAGAAATTTTCTTATTTTGGGGCAAAAAGGCAGAAATTTCCCATATTTTGGTACAAAATTGAAGAAATTTTTCTTATTTTGGGGCAAAAAGGCAGAAATTTCCCATATTTTGGGGCAAAAATGCAGAAATTCCTCTTATAGTGAGGTAAAAAGGCTGAAATTTCCCTTATTTAAGGGCAAAAAAGCAGAAATTTCCCTAATCTTGGGGGAAATTGCAGAAATTTCACTTATTTCAGGGTAATAAGTCATAAATTTTCCTTATTTTGGGGCAAAAAAGACAGAAATTCCCTTTGTTTTGGGAGAAAAATACAGAAATTCCACATATTTAGAGGCAAAAAAGCAGAAATTCCCCTTATTTTGGAGCAAAAATGAAGAAATTTCCATTTTTTATGGCAAAAAGGTATGCACTCTTCTTATTTTTGGGCAAAAAGGCAGAAATTTCCCGTATTTTGGAGCAAAATTGTAGAAATTCCCCTAATTGTGGGGCAAAAAGGCAGAAATTTTCTATATGTTGGGGCAAAAAGATATTCTCCATATTTTGGGGCAAAACTCAGAAATTCCACTTATTTTGGGGCAAAATTACAGAAATATCCCTTATTTTGGGCCAAAAGTGCAGAAATTTGACTTATTTCAGAAAAAAAGCAGAAATTTTCTTATTTCTGGCAAAAATGCAGAATTTTTTTTTATTTTGATACAAAATTGCAGAAATTTTTCTTATTTTGGGCAAAAAGGCAGAAATTTCCCATATTTTGGGGCAAAAATGCAGAAATTTCCCTTATTTTGAGGTAAAAAGGCTGAAATTTCCCTTATTTAAGGGCAAAAAAGCAGAAATTTCCCTTATTTTGGGGCAAAATTGCAGAAATTTCACTTATTTCAGGGTAATAAGTCAGAAATTTTCCTTATTTTGGAGCAAAAAAGACAGAAATTTCCTTTGTTTTGGGGGAAAAATACAAAAATTCCACTTATTTAGAGGCAAAAAAGCAGAAATTCCCCTTATTTTGGAGCAAAAATGAAGAAATTTCCCTTTTTTATGGCAAAAAGGTATGCATTCTTCTTATTTTTGGACAAAAAGGCAGAAATTCCCCGTATTTTGGAGCAAAATTGCAGAAATTCCCCTAATTGTGGGGCAAAAAGGCAGAAATTCCCTATATGTTGGGGCAAAATACAGAAATTCTCCTTATTTTGGGGCAAAAGTCAAAAATTCCACTTATTTTTGGGCAAAATTCCAGAAATTTCCCTTATTTTGAGGCAAAATTGCAGAAATTTGACTTATTTCAGAAAAAAAGCAGAAATTTTTTTATTTTGGGGCAAAAAGGCAGAAATTTCTTTTATTTTGGTACAAAATTGTTGAAATTTTTCTTATTTTGGGGCAAAAAGGCAGAAATTTCCCATATTTTGGGGCAAAAATGCAGAAATTCCCCTTATTTTGAGGTAAAAAGGCTGAAATTACCCTTATTTAAGGGCATAAAGGCAGAAATTTCCCTTATTTTGGTGCAAAATTGCAGAAATTTCACTTATTTCAGGGTAATAAGTCAGAAATTTTCCTGATTTTGGAGCAAAAAAAACAAAATTCCCTTTGTTTTGGGAGAAAAAGACAGAAATTCCACTTATTTAGAGGCAAAAAAGCAGAAATTCCCCTTATTTTATAGCAAAAATGAAGAAATTTCCCTTTTTTATGGCAAAAAGTTATGCACTCTTCTTATTTTCGGGCAAAAAAGCAGAAATGCCTTGTACTTTGGAGCAAAATTGCAGAAATTCCCCTAATTGTGAGGCAAAAGCCAGAAATTCTCTATATGTTGGGGCAAAAGGACAGAAATTCTCTTTATTTTGGGGCAAAACTCAGAAATTACACTTATTTTGGGGCAAAATTGCAGAAATTTTACTTATTTCAGAAAAAAAGCAGAAATTTTCTTATTTTGGGGCAAAAAGTCAGAAATTTTATTTTGGTACAAAATTACAGAAATTTTTCTTATTTTGTGGCAAAAAGGCAGAAATTTCCCATATTTCGGGGCAAAAATGCAGAAAATCCCCTTATTTTGAGGTAAAAAGGCTGAAATTCCACTTTTTTGGAGGAAAAAAGGCAGAAATTTCACTTATTTTGGGGTAAAATTGCAGAAATTTCACTTATTTCAGAGAAATAAGTCAGAAATTTTCCTTATTTTGGGGCAAAAATGACAGAGATTCCCTTTGTTTTGGGGGAAAAAAACACAAATTCCACTTATTTAGAGGCAAAAAGGCAGAAATTCCCCTTATTTTGGAGCAAAAATGAAGAAAATTCACTTTTATATGGCAAAAAGTTATGCACTCTTCTTATTTTTGTGCAAAAAGGCAGAAATTCCTCGTATTTTGGAGCAAATTGCAGAAATTCCCCTAATTGTGGGGCAAAAAGTCAGAAATTCCCTATATGTTGTGGCAAAAAGACAGAAATTTTCTTTATTTTGGGGCAAAAAGGCAGAAATTTCCCATATTTTGGGGCAAAATTCCAGAAATTTCCCTTATTTTGAGGCAAAATTGCAGAAATTTGACTTATTTCAGAAAAAAAGCAGAAATTTTCTTATTTTGTGGCAAAAAGGCAGAAATTTCCCATATTTTTGTACAAAATTGCTGAAATTTTTCTTATTTTGGGGCAAAAAGGCAGAAATTTCCCATATTTTGGGGCAAAAATGCAGAAATCTCCCTTATTTTGAGGTAAAAAGGCTGAAATTCCCCTTATTTAAGAACAAAAAAGCAGAAATTTCCCTTATTTTGGGGCAAAATTGCAGAAATTTCACTTATTTGAGGGTAATAAGTCAGTAATTTTTCTTATTTTGGGGCAAAAAAGACAGAAATTTTCTTTGTTTTGGGAGAAAAAGACAGAAATTCCACTTATTTAGAGGCAAAAAAGCAGAAATTCCCCTTATTTTGGAGCAAAAATGAAGTAATTTCTATTTTTTATGGCAAAAGGTATGCACTCTTCTTATTTTTGAGTAAAAAGGCAGAAATTCCCCGTATTTTGGAGCAAAATTGCTGAAATTCCCCTAATTGTGGGGCAAAAAGGCAGGAATTCTCTATATGTTGGGGCAAAAAACAGAAATTCTCTTTATTTTGGGACAAAACTCAGAAATTCCACTTAATTTGGGGCAAAATTCCAGAAATTTCTCTTATTTTGGGGCAAAATTGCAGAAATTTGACTTATTTTGGGGTAAAATTAAAGAAATTTCACTTATTTCAGAAAAGAAGCAGAAATTTTCTTATTTTGGAGCCAAAAGGCAGAAATTTCTTTTATTTTGGTACAAAATTGCAGAAACTCTTTTTATTTTGGGTCAAAAAGCAGAAATTTCCCATATTTTGGGGCAAAAATGCAGAAATTCCCCTTATTTTGAGGTAAAAAGGCTGAAATTCTTCTTTTTTGGGTGCAAAAAGGCAGAAATTTCTCTTATTTTGGGGCAAAATTGCAGAAATTTCACTTATTTCAGGGTAATAATTCCAAATTTTTTTTATTTTGGGGCAAAAGAGACAGAAATTCCCTTTGTTTTGGAAAAAGACAGAAATTTTACTTATTTAGAGGCAAAAAAGCAAAAATTCCCCTTATTTTGGAGCAAAAATGAAGAAATTTACCTTTTTTATGGCAAAAAGTTATGCATTCTTCTTATTTTCTGTCAAAAAAGCAGAAATTCACCGTATTTTGGAGCAAAATTGCAGATATTCTCCTAATTGTGGGGCAAAAATGCAGAAATTCCCTATATGTTGGGGAAAAAGATAGAAATTCTCCTTATTTTGGGGCAAAACTCAGAAATTTCACTTATTTTGGGGCAAAATTGCAGAAATTTCACTTAATACAGAAAAAAAAGCAGAAATTTTCCTATTTGGGGGCAAAAAGGCATAAGTTTCATTGATTTCGGTACAAAATTAAGGAAATTCTTATTTTGGGGCAAAAAGGCAGAAATTTCCCATATTTTGGGGCAAAATTTCAGAAATTTCCCTTATTTTGAGGCAAAATTGCAGAAATTTGACTTATTTCAGAAAAAAAGCAGAAATTTTCTTATTTTGTGGCAAAAAGGCAGAAATTTCCCATATTTTGGTACAAAATTGCTGAAATTTTTCTTATTTTGGGGCAAAAAGGCAGAAATTTCCCATATTTTGGGGCAAAAATGCAGAAATCTCCCTTATTTTGAGGTAAGAAGGCTGAAATTCCCCTTATTTAAGGGCAAAAAAGCAGAAATTTCCCTTATTTTGGGGCAAAATTGCAGAAATTTCACTTATTTGAGGGTAATAAGTCAGAAATTTTCCTTATTTTGGGGCAAAAAAGACAGAAATTTTCTTTGTTTTGGGAGAAAAAGACAGAAATTCCACTTATTTAGAGGCAAAAAAGCAGAAATTCCCCTTATTTTGGAGCAAAACTGAAGAAATTACCCTTTTATTATGGCAAAAAGGTATGCATTCTTCTCATTTTCGGGCAAAAAAGCAGAAATTCCCCGTATTTTGTAGCAAAATTGCAGAAATTCCTTTAATTGTGAGGCAAAAATACAGAAATTCTCTATATGTAGGGGCAAAAGGACAGAAATTCTCTTTATTTTGGGGCAAAACTCAGAAATTTCACTTATTTTAGGGTAAAATTGCAGAAATTTCACTTATTTCAGAAAAAAAGCAGAAATTTTCTTATTTTGGGGCAAAAAGGCAGAAATTTCTTTTATTTTGGTACAAAATTGCAGAAACTTTTCTTATTTTGGGGCAAAAAGGCAGACAATTCCCATATTTTGCGGCAAAACTCAGAAATTTCACTTATTTTAGGGCAAAATTGCAAAAATTTCACTTATTTCAGAAAATAAAGCAGAAATTTTCTTATTTTGGAGCAAAAAGGCAGAAATTTCTTTTATTTTGGTACAAAATTGCAGAAATTTTTTTTATTTTGGGGCAAAAAGGCAGAAATTTTCCATATTTTTGGGCAAAAATGAAAAAATTCCCCTTATTTTGAGGTAAAAAGGCTGAAATTCCCCTTATTTGGGGGCAAAAAGGCAGAAATTTCACTTATTTTGGGGCAAAATTGCAGAAATATCACTTACTTCAGGGTAATAAGTCAGAAATTTTTTTTATTTTGAGGCAAAAAAGACAGAAATTCCCTTTGTTTTGGGGGAAAAGACAGAAATTCCACTTATTTAGAGGCAAAAAAGGAGAAATTCCCCTTATTTTGGAGCAAAAATGAAGTAATTTCTATTTTTTATGGCAAAAGGTTTGCACTCTTCTTATTTTTGAGTAAAAAGGCAGAAATTCCCCGTATTTTGGAGCAAAATTGCTGAAATTCCCCTAATTGTGGGGCAAAAAGGCAGTAATTCTCTATATGTTGGGGCAAAAAACAGAAATTCTCTGTATTTTGGGACAAAACTCAGAAATTCCACTTAATTTGGGGCAAAATTCCAGAAATTTCCTTTATTTTGGGGCAAAATTGCAGAAATTTCACTTATTTCAGGGTAATAATTCCAAATTTTTTTTATTTTGGGGCAAAAAAGACAGAAATTCTCTTTGTTTTGGAAAAAGACAGAAATTTTACTTATTTAGAGGCAAAAAAGCAAAAATTCCCCTTATTTTGGAGCAAAAATGAAGAAATTTACCTTTTTTATGGCAAAAAGTTATGCATTCTTCTTATTTTCTGGCAAAAAAGCAGAAATTCACCGTATTTTGGAGCAAAATTGCAGATATTCTCCTAATTGTGGGGCAAAAATGCAGAAATTCCCTATATGTTGGGGAAAAAGATAGAAATTCTCCTTATTTTGGGGCAAAACTCAGAAATTTCAATTATTTTGGGGCAAAATTGCAGAAATTTCACTTAATTCAGAAAAAAAAGCAGAAATTTTCTTATTTTGGGGCATAAAGACATAAAATTCATTGATTTTGGTACAAAATTAAGGAAATTATTCTTATTTTGGGGCAAAAAGGCAGAAATTTCCTATATTTTGGGGCAAAATTCCAGAAAATTTCCCTTATTTTGAGGCAAAATTGCAGAAATTTGACTTATTTCAGAAAAAAAGCAGAAATTTTTTTATTTTGGGGCAAAAATACAGAAATTCCTTTTATTTTGTGGTAAAAAGGCTGAAATTCCCCTTATTAAAGGGCAAAAAGGCAGAATTTTCATTTATTTTGGGGCAAAATTGCAGAAATTTCACTTATTTCAGGGTAATAAGTCAGAAATTTTCCTTATTTTGGAGCAAAAAAAACAAAATTCCCTTTGTTTTGGGAGAAAAAGACAGAAATTCCACTTATTTAGAGGCAAAAAAGCAGAAATTCCCCTTATTTTATAGCAAAAATGAAGAAATTTCCCTTTTTTATGGCAAAAAGTTATGCACTCTTTTTATTTTCGGGCAAAAAAGCAGAAATGCCTTGTACTTTTGAGCAAAATTGCAGAAATTCCCCTAATTGTGAGGCAAAAGCCAGAAATTCTCTATATGTTGGGGCAAAAGGACAGAAATTCTCTTTATTTTGGGGCAAAACTCAGAAATTACACTTATTTTGGGGCAAAATTGCAGAAATTTTACTTATTTCAGAAAAAAAGCAGAAATTTTCTTATTTTGGGGCAAAAAGTCAGAAATTTTATTTTGGTACAAAATTACAGAAATTTTTCTTATTTTGTGGCAAAAAGGCAGAAATTTCCCATATTTCGGGGAAAAAATGCAGAAAATCCCCTTATTTTGAGGTAAAAAGGCTGAAATTCCACTTTTTTGGAGGAAAAAAGGCAGAAATTTCACTTATTTTGGGGTAAAATTGCAGAAATTTCACTTATTTCAGAGAAATAAGTCAGAAATTTTCCTTATTTTGGGGCAAAAATGACAGAGATTCCCTTTGTTTTGGGGGAAAAAGACACAAATTCCACTTATTTAGAGGCAAAAAGGCAGAAATTCCCCTTATTTTGGAGCAAAAATGAAGAAAATTCCCTTTTATATGGCAAAAAGTTATGCACTCTTCTTATTTTTGTGCAAAAAGGCAGAAATTCCTCGTATTTTGGAGCAAATTGCAGAAATTCCCCTAATTGTGGGGCAAAAAGTCAGAAATTCCCTATATGTTGTGGCAAAAAGACAGAAATTTTCTTTATTTTGGGGCAAAAAGTCAGAAATTCCACTTATTTTGGGGCAAAATTCCAGAAATTTCTCTTATTTTGAGGCAAAATTGCAGAAATTTGACTTATTTCAGAAAAAAAGCAGAAATTTTTTTATTTTGGGGCAAAAAGGCAGAAATTTCCCATAATTTGGGGCAAAAATGCAGAAATTCCCCTTATTTTGAGGTAAAAAGTCTGAAATTCCCCTTATTTAAGGGTATAAAGGTATAAATTTCCCTTATTTTGGTGCAAAATTGCACAAATTTCACTTATTTCAGGGTAATAAGTCAGAAATTTTCCTGATTTTGGGGCAAAAAAGACAGAAATTCCCTTTGTTTTGGGGGAAAAAGACAGAAATTCCCTATATGTTGGAACAAAAAGACAGAAAATCTTCTTATTTTGGGGCAAATTGCAGAAATTCCACTTATTATGGGGCAAAATTTCAGAAATTATCCTTATTTTGGGGCAAAATTGCAGAAATTCCCCTTATTTTGAGGTAAAAAGGCTGAAATTCCCCTTATTTGGGGGCAAAAAAGCAGAAATTTTTCTTTTTTCGGGCAAAATTGCAGAAATTCCACTTATTTTGTGGCAAAATTCCAGAAATTTCCCTTATTTTGGGGAAAAATTGCAGAAATTCCCCTTACTTTGAGGTAAAAAGCCTGAAATTCCCCTTATTTTTGGGCAAAAAAGCAGAAATTACTCTTTTTGGGGGCATAATTGCAGAAATTTCACATATTTCAGGGTAATAAATCAGAAATTTTTTTTATTTTAAGGCGAAAAACCAGAAATTCCCTTTGTTTTGGGGAAAAAGACAGAAATTCCACTTATTTAGAGGCAAAAAAGCAGAAATTCCCCTTATTTTAGAGCAAAAATGAAGAAATTTCCCTTTTTTATGGCAAAAAGGTTTGCATTTTTCTTATTTTCGTGCAAAAAAGCAGAAATTTCCTGTATTTTGGAGCAAAATTGCAGAAATTCCGCTAATTTTGGGGCAAAAGGCAGAAATTCCCTATATGTTGGGGCAAATGTCAGAAATTCTCCTTATATTGAGGCAAAACTCAGAAATTCCCCATATTTTGGAGCAAAAATGAAGAAATTTCCCTTTTTTATGGCAAAAGGTATGCATTCTTCTTATTTTTGGGCAAAAAGGCAGAAATTCCTTGTATTTTGGAGCAAAATTGCAGAAATTCCCCTAATTGTGGGGCAAAAAGGCAGAAATTCCCTATATGTTGGGGCAAAATATAGAAATTCTCCTTATTTTGGGGCAAAAAGTCAAAAATTCCACTTATTTTTGGGCAAAATTCCAGAAATTTCCCTTATTTTGAGGCAAATTCCAGAAATTTGACTTATTTCAGAAAAAAGCAGAAATTTTCTTATTTTGGGGAAAAAAGGCAGAAATTTCTTTTATTTTGGTACAAAATTGCTGAAATTTTTATTATTTTGGGGCAAAAAGGCAGAAATTTCCCATAATTTGGGGCAAAAATGCAGAAATTCCCCTTATTTTGAGGTAAAAAGGCTGAAATTCCCCTTATTTCGGGGCAAAAAGGCAGAAATTTCCCTTATTTTGGAGCAAAATTGCAGAAATTTCACTTATTTCAGAGAAATAAGTCAGAAATTTTCCTTATTTTGGGGCAAAAATGACAGAAATTCCCTTTGTTTTTGGGGAAAAAGACAGAAATTCCACTTATTTAGAGGCAAAAAAGCAGAAATTCTTCTTATTTTGGAGCAAAAATGAAGAAATTTTCCTTTTTTATGGCAAAAAGGTTTGCATTCTTCTTATTTTCGGGCAAAAAAGCATAAATTCCCTGTATTTTAGAGCAAAATTGCAGAAATTTCCCCAATTGTGGGGAAAAAAGGCAGAAATTCCCTATATGTTGGGGCAAAAAGACAGAAAATCTTCTTATTCTGGGGCAAAATTGCAGAAATTCCACTTATTTTGGGGCAAAATTTCATAAATTTTCCTTATTTTGAAGCAAAATTGCAGAAATTCTTTTTTTTTGAGGTAAAAAGGCTGAAATTCCCCTTATTTGGGAGCAAAATGCAGAAATTTCCCTTTTTTGGGGCAAAATTGCAGAAATTTCACTTATTTCAGGGTAATAAGTCAGAAATTTTCCTTATTTTAGGGCAAAAAAGACAGAAATTCCCTTTGTTTTGGGGGAAAAAGGCAGAAATTCCACTTATTTAGAGGCAAAAACACAGAAATTCCCCTTATTTGGAGCAAAAATGAAGAAATTTCCCTTTTTTATGGCAAAAAAATATGCATTCTTCTTATTTTTGGGCAAAAAAGCAGAAATTCCCCATAATTTGGAGCAAAATTGCAGAAATTTCCTTAATTGTGGGGCAAAAAGGCAGACATTCCCTATATGTTGGGGCAAAAAGACAAAAATTCTCCTTATTTTGGGGCAAAACTCAAAAATTCCACTTATTTTGGGGCAAAATTCCAGAACTTTCCCTTATTTGGGGGCAAAACTGCAGAAATTTGACTTATTTCAGAAAAAAAGCAGAAATTTTCTTATTTCTGGCAAAAATGCAGAAATTTTTTTTATTTTGATACAAAATTGCAGAAATTTTTCTTATTTTGGGCAAAAAGGCAGAAATTTCCCATATTTTGGGGCAAAAATGCAGAAATTCCCCTTATTTTGAGGTAAAAAGGCAGAAATTCCCCTTATTTGGGGGCAAAAAGGCAGAAATTTCCATTATTTTGGGGCAAAGTTGCAGAAATTTCACTTATTTCAGGGAAATAAGTCAGAAATTTTCTTTATTTTGGGGCAAAAACAAGAAATTCCCTTTGATTTGGGGGAAAAAGACAGAAATTCCACTTCTTTAGAGGCAAAAAACAGAAATTCCCCTTATTTTGGAGCAAAAATGAAGAAATTTCCCTTTTTTATGGCAAAAAGATTTGCATTCTTCTTATTTTCGGGCAAAATAGCAGAAATTCCCTGTATTTTGGAGCAAAATTGTAGAAATTCCCCTAATTGTGGGGAAAAAAGGTAGAAATTCCCTATATGTTGGGGCAAAAAGACAGAAAATCTTCTTATTCTGGGGCAAAACTCAGAAATTCCACTTATTTTGGGGCAAAATTCCAGAAATTTCCCTTATTTTGGGGCAAAATTGCTGAAATTTAACTTATTTCAGAAAAAAAATCAGAAATTTTCTTATTTTGGGGCAAAAAGGCAGAAATTTCCCATATTTTGGTACAAAATTGAAGAAATTTTTCTTATTTTGGGGCAAAAAGGCAGAAATTTCCCATATTTTGGGGCAAAAATGCAGAAATTCCTCTTATAGTGAGGTAAAAAGGCTGAAATTTCCCTTATTTAAGGGCAAAAAAGCAGAAATTTCCCTAATCTTGGGGGAAATTGCAGAAATTTCACTTATTTCAGGGTAATAAGTCATAAATTTTCCTTATTTTGGGGCAAAAAAGACAGAAATTCCCTTTGTTTTGGGAGAAAAATACAGAAATTCCACATATTTAGAGGCAAAAAAGCAGAAATTCCCCTTATTTTGGAGCAAAAATGAAGAAATTTCCATTTTTTATGGCAAAAAGGTATGCACTCTTCTTATTTTTGGGCAAAAAGGCAGAAATTTCCCGTATTTTGGAGCAAAATTGTAGAAATTCCCCTAATTGTGGGGCAAAAAGGCAGAAATTTTCTATATGTTGGGGCAAAAAGATATTCTCCATATTTTGGGGCAAAACTCAGAAATTCCACTTATTTTGGGGCAAAATTACAGAAATATCCCTTATTTTGGGCCAAAAGTGCAGAAATTTGACTTATTTCAGAAAAAAAGCAGAAATTTTCTTATTTCTGGCAAAAATGCAGAATTTTTTTTTATTTTGATACAAAATTGCAGAAATTTTTCTTATTTTGGGCAAAAAGGCAGAAATTTCCCATATTTTGGGGCAAAAATGCAGAAATTTCCCTTATTTTGAGGTAAAAAGGCTGAAATTTCCCTTATTTAAGGGCAAAAAAGCAGAAATTTCCCTTATTTTGGGGCAAAATTGCAGAAATTTCACTTATTTCAGGGTAATAAGTCAGAAATTTTCCTTATTTTGGAGCAAAAAAGACAGAAATTTCCTTTGTTTTGGGGGAAAAATACAAAAATTCCACTTATTTAGAGGCAAAAAAGCAGAAATTCCCCTTATTTTGGAGCAAAAATGAAGAAATTTCCCTTTTTTATGGCAAAAAGGTATGCATTCTTCTTATTTTTGGACAAAAAGGCAGAAATTCCCCGTATTTTGGAGCAAAATTGCAGAAATTCCCCTAATTGTGGGGCAAAAAGGCAGAAATTCCCTATATGTTGGGGCAAAATACAGAAATTCTCCTTATTTTGGGGCAAAAGTCAAAAATTCCACTTATTTTTGGGCAAAATTCCAGAAATTTCCCTTATTTTGAGGCAAAATTGCAGAAATTTGACTTATTTCAGAAAAAAAGCAGAAATTTTTTTATTTTGGGGCAAAAAGGCAGAAATTTCTTTTATTTTGGTACAAAATTGTTGAAATTTTTCTTATTTTGGGGCAAAAAGGCAGAAATTTCCCATATTTTGGGGCAAAAATGCAGAAATTCCCCTTATTTTGAGGTAAAAAGGCTGAAATTACCCTTATTTAAGGGCATAAAGGCAGAAATTTCCCTTATTTTGGTGCAAAATTGCAGAAATTTCACTTATTTTAGGGTAATAAGTCAGAAATTTTCCTTATTTTGGGGCAAAAAAGACAAAAATTCTCTTTGTTTTGGAAGAAAAAGACAGAAATTCCACATATTTAGTGGCAAAAAAGCAGAAATTCCCCTTATTTTGGAGGAAAAATGAAGAAATTTTCCTTTTTTATGGCAAAAAGTAATGCATTCATCTTATTTTTGGTCAAAAAAGCAGAAATTCCCCGTATTTTGGAGCAAAATTGCAGAAATTACCCTAATTGTGAGGCAAAAAGGCAGAAATTCTTTATATGTTGGGGCAAAAGGACAGAAATTCTCTTTATTTTTGGGCAAAACTCAAAAATTCCACTTATTTTTGGGCAAATTTTCAGAAATTTCCCTTATTTTGAGGCAAATTGCAGAAATTTGACTTATTTCAGAAAAAAGCAGAAATTTTCTCATTTTGGAAAAAAAAAGGCAGAAATTTATTTTGGTACAAAATTGCTGAAATATTTCTTATTTTGGGGCAAAAAGGCAGAAATTTCCCATAATTTGGGGCAAAAATGCAGAAATTCCCCTTATTTTGAGGTAAAAAGTCTGAAATTCCCCTTATTTAAGGGTATAGAGGTAGAAATTTCCCTTATTTTGGTGCAAAATTGCAGAAATTTCACTTATTTCAGGGTAATAAGTCAGAAATTTTCCTGATTTTGGGGCAAAAAAGACAAAAATTCCCTTTGTTTTAGAAGAAAAAGACAGAAATTCCACTTATTTAGAGGCAAAAAAGCAGAAATTCCCCTTATTTTGGAGCAAAAATGAAGAAATTTCCCTTTTTTATGGCAAAAAGGTATGCATTCTTCTTATTTTTGGGCAAAAAAGCAGAAATTCTCCGTATTTTGGAGCAAAATTACAGAAATTCCCTTAATTGTGAGGCAAAAAGGCTGAAATTTTTTATATGTTGGGGCAAAAGGACAGAAATTCTCTTTATTTTTGGGCAAAACTCAAAAATTTCACTTATTTTGGGGCAAAATTGCAGAAATTTCACTTATTTCAGAAAAAAAGCAGAAATTTTCTTATTTTGGGGCAAAAAGACAGAAATTTCTTTTATTTTGGTACAAAATTGCAGAAATTTTTCTTATTTTGGGGCAAAAAGTCAGAAATTTCCCATATTTTGGGGCAAAAATGCAGAAATTCTTCTTATTTTGAGGTAAAAAGGCTGAAATTCCCCTTATTTAAGGGCAAAAAGACAGAAATTTCACTTATTTTGGGGCAAAATTGCAGAAATTTCACTTATTTCAGAGAAATAAGTCAGAAATTTTCCATATTTTGGGGCAAAAATGACAGAAATTCCCTTTGTTTTGGGGGAAAAAGACAGAAATTCCCTATATGTTGGGGCAAAAAGACAGAAAATCTTCTTATTTTGGGGCAAAATTGCAGAAATTCCACTTATTATGGGGCAAAATTCCAGAAATTTCTCTTATTTTGGGGCAAAATTGCAGAAATTCCCCTTATTTTGAGGTAAAAAGGCTGAAATTCCCCTTATTTGGGGGCAAAAAAGCAGAAATTTTTCTTTTTTCGGGCAAAATTGCAGAAATTCCACTTATTTTGTGGCAAAATTCCAGAAATTTCCCTTATTTTGAGGCAAAATTGCAGAAATTCCCCTTACTTTGAGGTAAAAAGGCTGAAATTCCCCTTATGTTTGGGCAAAAAAGCAGAAATTACTCTTTTTTGGGGCATAATTGCAGAAATTTCACATATTTCAGGGTAATAAATCAGAAATTTTTTTTATTTTAAGGCGAAAAACCAGAAATTCCCTTTGTTTTGGGGAAAAAGACAGAAATTCCACTTATTTAGAGGCAAAAAAGCAGAAATTCCCCTTATTTTAGAGCAAAAATGAAGAAATTTCCTTTTTTTATGGCAAAAAGGTTTGCATTCTTCTTATTTTCGTGCAAAAAAGCAGAAATTTCCTGTATTTTGGAGCAAAATTGCAGAAATTCCGCTAATTGTGGGGCAAAAAGGCAGAAATTTTCTATATGTTGGGGCAAAAAGATATTCGCCATATTTTGGGGCAAAACTCAGAAATTCCACTTATTTTGGGGCAAAATTACAGAAATATCCCTTATTTTGGGGCAAAACTGCAGAAATTTGACTTATTTCAGAAAAAAAGCAGAAATTTTCTTATTTCTGGCAAAAATGCAGAATTTTTTTTTATTTTGATACAAAATTGCAGAAATTTTTCTTATTTTGGGCAAAAAGGCAGAAATTTCCCATATTTTGGGGCAAAAATGCAGAAATTTCCCTTATTTTGAGGTAAAAAGGCTGAAATTTCCCTTATTTAAGGGCAAAAAAGCAGAAATTTCCCTTATTTTGGGGCAAAATTGCAGAAATTTCACTTATTTCAGGGTAATAAGTCAGAAATTTTCCTTATTTTGGAGCAAAAAAGACAGAAATTTCCTTTGTTTTGGGGGAAAAATACAAAAATTCCACTTATTTAGAGGCAAAAAAGCAGAAATTCCCCTTATTTTGGAGCAAAAATGAAGAAATTTCCCTTTTTTATGGCAAAAAGGTATGCATTCTTCTTATTTTTGGACAAAAAGGCAGAAATTCCCCGTATTTTGGAGCAAAATTGCAGAAATTTCCCTAATTGTGGGGCAAAAAGGCAGAAATTCCCTATATGTTGGGGCAAAATACAGAAATTCTCCTTATTTTGGGGCAAAAGTCAAAAATTCCACTTATTTTTGGGCAAAATTCCAGAAATTTCCCTTATTTTGAGGCAAAATTGCAGAAATTTGACTTATTTCAGAAAAAAAGCAGAAATTTTTTTATTTTGGGGCAAAAAGGCAGAAATTTCTTTTATTTTGGTACAAAATTGTTGAAATTTTTCTTATTTTCGGGCAAAAAGGCAGAAATTTCCCATATTTTGGGGCAAAAATGCAGAAATTCCCCTTATTTTGAGGTAAAAAGGCTGAAATTACCCTTATTTAAGGGCATAAAGGCAGAAATTTCCCTTATTTTGGTGCAAAATTGCAGAAATTTCACTTATTTTAGGGTAATAAGTCAGAAATTTTCCTTATTTTGGGGCAAAAAAGACAAAAATTCTCTTTGTTTTGGAAGAAAAAGACAGAAATTCCACATATTTAGTGGCAAAAAAGCAGAAATTCCCCTTATTTTGGAGGAAAAATGAAGAAATTTCCCTTTTTTATGGCAAAAAGTAATGCATTCATCTTATTTTTGGGCAAAAAAGCAGAAATTCCCCGTATTTTGGAGCAAAATTGCAGAAATTACCCTAATTGTGAGGCAAAAAGGCAGAAATTCTTTATATGTTGGGGCAAAAGGACAGAAATTCTCTTTATTTTTGGGCAAAACTCAAAAATTCCACTTATTTTTGGGCAAATTTTCAGAAATTTCCCTTATTTTGAGGCAAATTGCAGAAATTTGACTTATTTCAGAAAAAAGCAGAAATTTTCTCATTTTGGAAAAAAAAAGGCAGAAATTTATTTTGGTACAAAATTGCTGAAATATTTCTTATTTTGGGGCAAAAATGCAGAAATTCCCCTTATTTTGAGGTAAAAAGTCTGAAATTCCCCTTATTTAAGGGTATAGAGGTAGAAATTTCCCTTATTTTGGTGCAAAATTGCAGAAATTTCACTTATTTCAGGGTAATAAGTCAGAAATTTTCCTGATTTTGGGGCAAAAAAGACAAAAATTCCCTTTGTTTTAGAAGAAAAATACAGAAATTCCACTTATTTAGAGGCAAAAAAGCAGAAATTCCCCTTATTTTGGAGCAAAAATGAAGAAATTTCCCTTTTTTATGGCAAAAAGGTATGCATTCTTCTTATTTTTGGGCAAAAAAGCAGAAATTCTCCGTATTTTGGAGCAAAATTGCAGAAATTCCCTTAATTGTGAGGCAAAAAGGCTGAAATTTTTTATATGTTGGGGCAAAAGGACAGAAATTCTCTTTATTTTTGGGCAAAACTCAAAAATTTCACTTATTTTGGGGCAAAATTGCAGAAATTTCACTTATTTCAGAAAAAAAGCAGAAATTTTCTTATTTTGGGGCAAAAAGACAGAAATTTCTTTTATTTTGGTACAAAATTGCAGAAATTTTTCTTATTTTGGGGCAAAAAGTCAGAAATTTCCCATATTTTGGGGCAAAAATGCAGAAATTCCCCTTATTTTGAGGTAAAAAGGCTGAAATTCCCCTTATTTAAGGGCAAAAAGACAGAAATTTCACTTATTTTGGGGCAAAATTGCAGAAATTTCACTTATTTCAGAGAAATAAGTCAGAAATTTTCCATATTTTGGGGCAAAAATGACAGAAATTCCCTTTGTTTTGGGGGAAAAAGACAGAAATTCCCTATATGTTGGGGCAAAAAGACAGAAAATCTTCTTATTTTGGGGCAAAATTGCAGAAATTCCACTTATTATGGGGCAAAATTCCAGAAATTTCTCTTATTTTGGGGCAAAATTGCAGAAATTCCCCTTATTTTGAGGTAAAAAGGCTGAAATTCCCCTTATTTGGGGGCAAAAAAGCAGAAATTTTTCTTTTTTCGGGCAAAATTGCAGAAATTCCACTTATTTTGTGGCAAAATTCCAGAAATTTCCCTTATTTTGAGGCAAAATTGCAGAAATTCCCCTTACTTTGAGGTAAAAAGGCTGAAATTCCCCTTATGTTTGGGCAAAAAAGCAGAAATTACTCTTTTTTGGGGCATAATTGCAGAAATTTCACATATTTCAGGGTAATAAATCAGAAATTTTTTTTATTTTAAGGCGAAAAACCAGAAATTCCCTTTGTTTTGGGGAAAAAGACAGAAATTCCACTTATTTAGAGGCAAAAAAGCAGAAATTCCCCTTATTTTAGAGCAAAAATGAAGAAATTTCCCTTTTTTATGGCAAAAAGGTTTGCATTCTTCTTATTTTCGTGCAAAAAAGCAGAAATTTCCTGTATTTTGGAGCAAAATTGCAGAAATTCTGCTAATTGTGGGGCAAAAAGGCAGAAATTCCCTATATGTTGGGGCAAATGTCAGAAATTCTCCTTATATTGAGGCAAAACTCAGAAATTCCCCATATTTTGGAGCAAAAATGAAGAAATTTCCCTTTTTTATGGCAAAAGGTATGCATTCTTCTTATTTTTGGGCAAAAAGGCAGAAATTCCTTGTATTTTGGAGCAAAATTGCAGAAATTCCCCTAATTGTGGGGCAAAAAGGCAGAAATTCCTTATATGTTGGTGCAAAATATAGAAATTCTCCTTATTTTGGGGCAAAAAGTCAAAAATTCCACTTATTTTTGGGCAAAATTCCAGAAATTTCCCTTATTTTGAGGCAAATTGCAGAAATTTGACTTATTTCAGAAAAAAGCAGAAATTTTCTTATTTTGGGGAAAAAAGGCAGAAATTTCTTTTATTTTGGTACAAAATTGCTGAAATTTTTATTATTTTGGGGCAAAAAGGCAGAAATTTCCCATAATTTGGTGCAAAAATGCAGAAATTCCCCTTATTTTGAGGTAAAAAGGCTGAAATTCCCCTTATTTCGGGGCAAAAAGGCAGAAATTTCCCTTATTTTGTGGCAAAATTGCAGAAATTTCACTTATTTCAGAGAAATAAGTCAGAAATTTTCCTTATTTTGGGGCAAAAATGACAGAAATTCCCTTTGTTTTTGGGGAAAAAGACAGAAATTCCACTTATTTAGAGGCAAAAAAGCAGAAATTCTTCTTATTTTGGAGCAAAAATGAAGAAACTTTCCTTTTTTATGGCAAAAAGGTTTGCATTCTTCTTATTTTCGGGCAAAAAAGCAGAAATTCTCTGTATTTTAGAGCAAATTTGCAGAAATTTCCCTAATTGTGGGGAAAAAAGGCAGAAATTCCCTATATGTTGGGGCAAAAAGACAGAAAATCTTCTTATTCTGGGGCAAAATTGCAGAAATTCCACTTATTTTGGGGCAAAATTTCAGAAATTTTCCTTATTTTGAAGCAAAATTGCAGAAATTCTTCTTTTTTTGAGGTAAAAAGGCTGAAATTCCCCTTATTTGGGGGGCAAAATGCAGAAATTTCCCTTTTTGGGGGCAAAATTGGAGAAATTTCACATATTTCAGGGTAATAAGTCAGAA
Organism: Micromys minutus; assembly: GCF_963924665.1. Classification (NCBI taxonomy): domain Eukaryota; kingdom Metazoa; phylum Chordata; class Mammalia; order Rodentia; family Muridae; genus Micromys; species Micromys minutus. Next base: position 1,313,182 of record NW_027667133.1, on the reverse strand, counting down.
ATTTTCCTTATTTTAGGGCAAAAAAGACAGAAATTCCCTTTGTTTTGGGGGAAAAAGGCAGAAATTCCACTTATTTAGAGGCAAAAACAGAGAAATTCCCCTTATTTTGGAGCAAAAATGAAGAAATTTCCCTTTTTTATGGCAAAAAGGTATGCATTCTTCTTATTTTTGGGCAAAAAAGCAGAAATTCCCCATAATTTGGAGCAAAATTGCAGAACTTTCCCTAATTGTGGGGCAAAAAGGCAGACATTCCCTATATGTTGGCAAAAAGACAAAAATTCTCCTTATTTTGGGGCAAAACTCAAAAATTCCACTTATTTTGGGGCAAAATTCCAGAACTTTCCCTTATTTTGGGGCAAAACTGCAGAAATTTCACTTATTTCAGAAAAAAAGCAGAAATTTTCTTATTTCTGGCAAAAATGCAGAAATTTTTTTTATTTTGATACAAAATTGCAGAAAATTTTTCTTATTTTGGGCAAAAAGGCAGAAATTTCCCATATTTTGTGGCAAAAATGCAGAAATTTCCCTTATTTTGAGGTAAAAAGGCTGAAATTTCCCTTATTTAAGGGCAAAAAAGCAGAAATTTCCCTTACTTTGGGGCAAAATTGCAGAAATTTCACTTATTTCAGGGTAATAAGTCAGAAATTTTCCTTATTTTGGAGCAAAAAAGACAGAAATTCCCTTTGTTTTGGGGGAAAAATACAAAAATTCCACTTATTTAGAGGCAAAAAAGCAGAAATTCCCCTTATTTTGGAGCAAAAATGAAGAAATTTCCCTTTTTTATGGCAAAAGGTATGCATTCTTCTTATTTTTGGGCAAAAAGGCAGAAATTCCTTGTATTTTGGAGCAAAATTGCAGAAATTCCCCTAATTGTGGGGCAATAAGGCAGAAATTCCCTATATGTTGGGGCAAAATATAGAAATTCTCCTTATTTTGGGGCAAAAAGTCAAAAATTCCAGTTATTTTTGGGAAAAATTCCAGAAATTTCCCTTATTTTGAGGCAAATTGCAGAAATTTGACTTATTTCAGAAAAAAGCAGAAATTTTCTTATTTTGGGGAAAAAAGGCAGAAATTTCTTTTATTTTGGTACAAAATTGCTGAAATTTTTATTATTTTGGGGCAAAAAGGCAGAAATTTCCCATAATTTGGGGCAAAAATGCAGAAATTCCCCTTATTTTGAGGTAAAAAGGCTGAAATTCCCCTTATTTCGGGGCAAAAAGGAAGAAATTTCCCTTATTTTGGGGCAAAATTTCAGAAATTTCACTTATTACAGAGAAATAAGTCAGAAATTTTCCTTATTTTGGGGCAAAAATGACAGAAATTCCCTTTGTTTTTGGGGAAAAAGACAGAAATTCCACTTATTTAGAGGCAAAAAAGCAGAAATTCTTCTTATTTTGGAGCAAAAATGAAGAAACTTTCCTTTTTTATGGCAAAAAGGTTTGCATTCTTCTTATTTTCAGGCAAATAAGCAGAAATTCCCTGTATTTTAGAGCAAAATTGCAGAAATTTCTCTAATTGTGGGGAAACAAGGCAGAAATTCCCTATATGTTGGGGCAAAAAGACAGAAAATCTTCTTATTTTGGGGCAAAATTGCAGAAATTCCACTTATTATGGGGCAAAATTCCAGAAATTTCCCTTATTTTGGGGCAAAATTGCAGAAATTCCCCTTATTTTGAGGTAAAAAGGCTGAAATTCCCCTTATTTGGGGGCAAAAAAGCAGAAATTTTTCTTTTTTCGGGCAAAATTGCAGAAATTCCACTTATTTTGTGGCAAAATTCCAGAAATTTCCCTTATTTTGGGGCAAAATTGCAGAAATTCCTTTTACTTTGAGGTAAAAAGGCTGAAATTCCCCTTATTTTTGGGCAAAAAGCAGAAATTACTCTTTTTTGGGGCATAATTGCAGAAATTTCACATATTTCAGGGTAATAAATCAGAAATTATTTTTATTTTAAGGCGAAAAACCAGAAATTCCCTTTGTTTTGGGGAAAAAGACAGAAATTCCACTTATTTAGAGGCAAAAAAGCAGAAATTCCCCTTATTTTAGAGCAAAAATGAAGAAATTTCCCTTTTTTATGGCAAAAAGGTTTGCATTCTTCTTATTTTTGTGCAAAAAAGCAGAAATTTCCTGTATTTTGGAGCAAAATTGCAGAAATTCCGCTAATTGTGGGGCAAAAAAGCAGAAAATTCTTTTATTTTGGTACAAAATTGCAGAAATTTTTCTTATTTTGGGCCAAAAAGGCAGAAATTTCCCATATTTTGGGGCAAAAATGCAGAAATTTCCCTTATTTTGAGGTAAAAAGGCTGAAATTTCCCTTATTTAAGGGCAAAAAAGCAGAAATTTCCCTTATTTTGGGGCAAAATTGCAGAAATTTCACTTATTTCAGGGTAATAAGTCAGAAATTTTCCTTATTTTGGAGCAAAAAAGACAGAAATTTCCTTTGTTTTGGGGAAAAAATACAAAAATTCCACTTATTTAGAGGCAAAAAAGCAGAAATTCCCCTTATTTTGGAGCAAAAATGAAGAAATTTCCCTTTTTTATGGCAAAAAGGTATGCATTCTTCTTATTTTTGGACAAAAAGGCAGAAATTCCCCGTATTTTGGAGCAAAATTGCAGAAATTCCCCTAATTGTAGGGCAAAAAGGCAGAAATTCCCTATATGTTGGGTCAAAAGACAGAAATTCTCCTTATTTTGGGGCAAAAAGTCAAAAATTCCACTTATTTTTGGGCAAAATTCCAGAAATTTCCCTTATTTTGAGGCAAAATTGCAGAAATTTGACTTATTTCAGAAAAAAAGCAGAAATTTTCTTATTTTGGGGCAAAAAGGCAGAAATTTCTTTTATTTTGGTACAAAATTGCAGAAATTTTTCTTATTTTGGGGCAAAAAGTCAGAAATTTCCCATATTTTGGGGCAAAAATGCAGAAATTCCCCTTATTTTGAGGTAAAAAGGCTGAAATTCCCCTTATTTAAGGGCAAAAAGACAGAAATTTCACTTATTTTGGGGCAAAATTGCAGAAATTTCACTTATTTCAGAGAAATAAGTCAGAAATTTTCCATGTTTTGGGGCAAAAATGACAGAAATTCTCTTTGTTTTGGGGGAATAAGACAGAAATTCCCTATATGTTGGGGCAAAAAGACAGAAAATCTTTTTATTTTGGGGCAAAATTTCAGAAATTCCACTTATTATGGGGCAAAATTCCAGAAATTTCCCTTATTTTGGGGCAAAATTGCAGAAATTCCCCTTATTTTGAGGTAAAAAGGCTGAAATTCCCTTTATTTGGGGGCAAAAAAGCAGAAATTTTTCTTTTTTCGGGCAAAATTGCAGAAATTCCACTTATTTTGTGGCAAAATTCCAGAAATTTCCCTTATTTTGGGGCAAAATTGCAGAAATTCCCCTTACTTTGAGGTAAAAAGGCTGAAATTCCCCTTATTTTTGGGCAAAAAAGCAGAAATTACTCTTTTTTGGGGAATAATTGCAGAAATTTCACATATTTCAGGGTAATAAATCAGAAATTTTTTTTATTTTAAGGCGAAAAACCAGAAATTCCCTTTGTTTTGGGGAAAAAGACAGAAATTCCACTTATTTAGAGGCAAAAAAGCAGAAATTCCCCTTATTTTAGAGCAAAAATGAAGAAATTTCCCTTTTTTATGGCAAAAAGGTTTGCATTCTTCTTATTTTCGTGCAAAAAAGCAGAAATTTCCTGTATTTTGGAGCAAAATTGCAGAAATTCCGCTAATTGTGGGGCAAAAAGGCAGAAATTCCCTATATGTTGGGGCAAATGTCAGAAATTCTCCTTATATTGGGGCAAAACTTAGAAATTCCCCATATTTTGGAGCAAAAATGAAGAAATTTCACTTTTTTATGGCAAAAGGTATGCATTCTTCTTATTTTTGGGCAAAAAGGCAGAAATTCCTTGTTTTTTGGAGCAAAATTGCAGAAATTCCCCTAATTGTGGATCAAAAAGGCAGAAATTCCCTATATGTTGGGGCAAAATATAGAAATTCTCCTTATTTTGGGGCAAAAAGTCAAAAATTCCACTTATTTTTCGGCAAAATTCCAGAAATTTCCCTTATTTTGAGGCAAATTGCAGAAATTTGACTTATTTCAGAAAAAAGCAGAAATTTTCTTATTTTGGGGCCAAAAGACAGAAATTTCTTTTATTTTGGTAGAAAATTGCTGAAATTTTTCTTATTTTCGGGCAAAAAGGCAGAAATTTCCCATATTTTGGGGCAAAAATGCAGAAATTCCCCTTGTTTTGAGGTAAAAAGGCTGAAATTCCCCTTATTTAAGGGCATAAAGGCAGAAATTTCCCTTATTTTGGTGCAAAATTGCAGAAATTTCACTTATTTTAGGGTAATAAGTCAGAAATTTTCCTTATTTTGGGGCAAAAAAGACAAAAATTCTCTTTGTTTTGGAAGAAAAAGACAGAAATTCCACATATTTAGAGGCAAAAAAGCAGAAATTCCCCTTATTTTGGAGCAAAAGTGAAGAAATTTCCCTTTTTTATGGCAAAAAGTAATGCATTCATCTTATTTTTGGGCAAAAAAGCAGAAATTCCCCGTATTTTGGAGCAAAATTGCAGAAATTACCCTAATTGTGAGGCAAAAAGGCAGAAATTCTTTATATGTTGGGGCAAAAGGACAGAAATTCTCTTTATTTTTGGGCAAAACTCAAAAATTCCACTTATTTTTGGGCAAAATTTCAGAAATTTCCCTTATTTTGAGGCAAATTGCAGAAATTTGACTTATTTCAGAAAAAAAGCAGAAATTTTCTCATTTTGGAAAAAAAAAGGCAGAAATTTCTTTTATTTTGGTACAAAATTGCTGAAATTTTTCTTATTTTGGGGCAAAAAGGCAGAAATTTTCCAAAATTTGGGGCAAAAATGCAGAAATTCCCCTTATTTTGAGGTAAAAAGTCTGAAATTCCCCTTATTTAAGGGTATAAAGGTAGAAATTTCCCTTATTTTGGTGCAAAATTGCAGAAATTTCATTTATTTCAGGGTAATAAGTCAGAAATTTTCCTGATTTTGGGGCAAAAAAGACAAAAATTCCCTTTGTTTTAGAAGAAAAAGACAGAAATTCCACTTATTTAGAGGCAAAAAGGCAAAAATTCCCCTTATTTTGGAGCAAAAATGAAGAAATTTCCCTTTTTTATGGCAAAAAGGTATGCATTCTTCTTATTTTTGGGCAAAAAAGCAGAAATTCTCCGTATTTTGGAGCAAAATTGCAAAAATTTCCTTAATTGTGAGGCAAAAAGGCTGAAATTTTTTATATGTTGGGGCAAAAGGACAGAAATTCTCTTTATTTTTGGGCAAAACTCAAAATTTCACTTATTTTGGGGCAAAATTGCAGAAATTTCACTTATTTCAGAAAAAAAGCAGAAATTTTCTTATTTTGGGACAAAAAGGCAGAAATTTCTTTTATTTTGGTACAAAATTGCAGAAATTTTTCTTATTTTGGGGCAAAAAGTCAGAAATTTCCCATATTTTGGGGAAAAATGCAGAAATTCCCCTTATTTTGAGGTAAAAAGGCTGAAATTCCCCTTATTTAAGGGCAAAAAGACAGAAATTTCACTTATTTTGGGGCAAAATTGCAGAAATTTCACTTATTTCAGAGAAATAAGTCAGAAAATTTCCATATTTTGGGGCAAAAATGACAGAAATTCCCTTTGTTTTTGGGGAAAAAGACAGAAATTCCACTTATTTAGAGGCAAAAAAGCAGAAATTCTTCTTATTTTGGAGCAAAAATGAAGAAACTTTCCTTTTTTATGGCAAAAAGGTTTGCATTCTTCTTATTTTCGGGCAAAAAAGCAGAAATTCTCTGTATTTTAGAGCAAAATTGCAGAAATTTCCCTAATTGTGGGGAAAAAAGGCAGAAATTCCCTATATGTTGGGGCAAAAAGACAGAAAATCTTCTTATTCTGGGGCAAAATTGCAGAAATTCCACTTATTTTGGGGCAAAATTTCAGAAATTTTCCTTATTTTGAAGCAAAATTGCAGAAATTCTTCTTTTTTTGAGGTAAAAAGGCTGAAATTCCCCTTATTTGGGGGGCAAAATGCAGAAATTTCCCTTTTTTCGGGCAAAATTGCAAAAATTTCACTTATTTCAGGGTAATAAGTCAGAAATTTTCCTTATTTTAGGGCAAAAAAGACAGAAATTCCCTTTGTTTTGGGGGAAAAAGGCAGAAATTCCACTTATTTAGAGGCAAAAACACAGAAATTCCCCTTATTTTGGAGCAAAAATGAAGAAATTTCCCTTTTTTATGGCAAAAAGGTATGCATTCTTCTTATTTTTGGGCAAAAAAGCAGAAATTCCCCATAATTTGGAGCAAAATTGCAGAACTTTCCCTAATTGTGGGGCAAAAAGGCAGACATTCCCTATATGTTGGCAAAAAGACAAAAATTCTCCTTATTTTGGGGCAAAATTCCAGAACTTTCCCTTATTTTGGGGCAAAACTGCAGAAATTTGACTTATTTCAGAAAAAAAGCAGAAATTTCCTTATTTCTGGCAAAAATGCAGAAATTTTTTTTATTTTGATACAAAATTGCAGAAATTTTTCTTATTTTGGGCAAAAAGGCAGAAATTTCCCTTATTTTGAGGTAAAAAGGCTGAAATTTCCCTTATTTAAGGGCAAAAAAGCAGAAATTTCCCTTACTTTGGGGCAAAATTGCAGAAATTTCACTTATTTCAGGGTAATAAGTCAGAAATTTTCCTTATTTTGGAGCAAAAAAGACAGAAATTCCCTTTGTTTTGGGGGAAAAATACAAAAATTCCACTTATTTAGAGGCAAAAAGCAGAAATTCCCCTTATTTTGGAGCAAAAATGAAGAAATTTCCCTTTTTTATGGCAAAAGGTATGCATTCTTCTTATTTTTGGGCAAAAAGGCAGAAATTCCTTGTATTTTGGAGCAAAATTGCAGAAATTCCCCTAATTGTGGGGCAATAAGGCAGAAATTCCCTATATGTTGGGGCAAAATATAGAAATTCTCCTTATTTTGGGGCAAAAAGACAAAAATTCCAGTTATTTTTGGGAAAAATTCCAGAAATTTCCCTTATTTTGAGGCAAATTGCAGAAATTTGACTTATTTCAGAAAAAAGCAGAAATTTTCTTATTTTGGGGAAAAAAGGCAGAAATTTCTTTTATTTTGGTACAAAATTGCTGAAATTTTTATTATTTTGGGGCAAAAAGGCAGAAATTTCCCATAATTTGGGGCAAAAATGCAGAAATTCCCCTTATTTTGAGGTAAAAAGGCTGAAATTCCCCTTATTTCGGGGCAAAAAGGAAGAAATTTCCCTTATTTTGGGGCAAAATTGCAGAAATTTCACTTATTTCAGAGAAATAAGTCAGAAATTTTCCTTATTTTGGGGCAAAAATGACAGAAATTTTCTTTGTTTTTGGGGAAAAATTCAGAAATTCCACTTATTTAGAGGCAAAAAAGCAGAAATTCTTCTTATTTTGGAGCAAAAATGAAGAAACTTTCCTTTTTTATGGCAAAAAGATTTGCATTCTTCTTATTTTCGGGCAAAAAAGCAGAAATTCCCTGTATTTTAGAGCAAAATTGCAGAAATTTCCCTAATTGTGGGGAAAAAAGGCAGAAATTCCCTATATGTTGGGGCAAAAAGACAGAAAATCTTCTTATTCTGTGGCAAAATTGCAGAAATTCCACTTTTTTTGGGGCAAAATTTCAGAAATTTTCCTTATTTTGAAGCAAAATTGCAGAAATTCTTCTTTTTTTGAGGTAAAAAGGCTGAAATTCCCCTTATTTGGGGGCAAAATGCAGAAATTTCCCTTTTTTGGGGCAAAATTGCAGAAATTTCACTTATTTCAGGGTAATAAGTCAGAAATTTTCCTTATTTTAGGGCAAAAAAGACAGAAATTCCCTTTGTTTTGTGGGAAAAAGACAGAAATTCCACTTATTTAGAGGCAAAAACGCAGAAATTCCCCTCATTTTGGAGCAAAAATGAAGAAATTTCCCTTTTTTATGGCAAAAAGGTATGCATTCTTCTTATTTTTGGGCAAAAAAGCAGAAATTCCTTATAATTTGGAGCAAAATTGCAGAAATTTCCCTAATTGTGGGGCAAAAAGGCAGACATTCCCTATATGTTGGGGAAAAAAGACAAAAATTCTCCTTATTTTGGGGCAAAACTCAAAAATTCCACTTATTTTGGGGCAAAATTCCAGAACTTTCCCTTATTTTGGGGCAAAACTGCAGAAATTTGACTTATTTCAGAAAAAAAGCAGAAATTTTCTTATTTGTGGCAAAAATGCAGAAATTTTTTTTATTTTGATACAAAATTGCTTTTGTTATTTTGGGCAAAAAGGCAGAAATTTCCCATATTTTGGTGCAAAGATGCAGAAATTCCCCTTATTTTGAGGTAAAAAGGCAGAAATTCCCCTTATTTGGGGGCAAAAAGGCAGAAATTTCCCTTTTTTTGGGGCAAAGTTGCAGAAATTTCATTTATTTCAGGGAAGTAAGTCAGAAATTTTCTTTATTTTGGGGCAAAAACCAGAAATTCCCTTTGTTTTGGGGGAAAAAGACAGAAATTCCACTTCTTTAGAGGCAAAAAACAGAAATTCCCCTTAATTTGGAGCAAAAATGAAGAAATTTCCCTTTTTTATGGCAAAAAGTTTTGCATTCTTCTTATTTTCGGGCAAAATAGCAGAAATTCCCTGTATTTTGGAGCAAAATTGTAGAAATTCCCCTAATTGTGGGGAAAAAAGGCAGAAATTCCCTATATGTTGGGGCTAAAAGACAGAAAATCTTCTTATTTTGGGGCAAAACTCAGAAATTCCACTTATTTTGGGGCAAAATTCCAGAAATTTCCCTTATTTTGGGGCAAAATTGGTGAAATTTGACTTATTTCAGAAAAAAAATCAGAAATTTTCTTATTTTGGGGCAAAAAGGCAGAAATTTCCCATATTTTGGTACAAAATTGCTGAAATTTTTCTTATTTTGGGGCAAAAGGGCAGAAATTTCCCATATTTTGGGGCAAAAATGCAGAAATTCCCCTTATTTTGAGGTAAAAAGGCTGAAATTTCCCTTATTTAAGGGCAAAAAAGCAGAAATTTCCCTAATTTTGGGGCATAATTGCAGAAATTTCACTTATTTCAGGGTAATAAGTCATAAATTTTCCTTATTTTGGGGCAAAAAAGACAGAAATTCCCTTTGTTTTTGGAGAAAAAGACAGAAATTCCGCTTATTTAGAGGCAAAAAAGCAGAAATTCCCCTTATTTTGGAGCAAAAATGAAGAAATTTCCCTTTTTTATGGCAAAAAGGTATGCACTCTTCTTATTTTTGGGCAAAAAGGCAGAAATTTCCCGTATTTTGGAGCAAAATTGTAGAAATTCCCCTAATTGTGGGGCAAAAAGGCAGAAATTTTCTATATGTTTGGGTAAAAAAAGATATTCTCCATATTTTGGGGCAAAACTCAGAAATTCCACTTATTTTGGGGCAAAATTACAGAAATTTCCCTAATTTTGAGGCAAAATTGCAGAAATTTGACTTATTTCTGAAAAAAGCAAAAATTTTCTTATTTTGGGGCAAAAAGGCAGAAAATTCTTTTATTTTGGTACAAAATTGCTGAAATTTTTCTTATTTTCGGGCAAAAAGCAGAAATTTCCCATATTTTGGGGCAAAAATGCAGAAATTCCCCTTATTTTGAGGTAAAAAGGCTGAAATTCCCCTTATTTAAAGGCATAAAGGCAGAAATTTCCCTTATTTTGGTCCAAAATTGCAGAAATTTCACTTATTTTAGGGTAATAAGTCAGAAATTTTCCTTATTTTGGGGCAAAAAAGACTAAAATTCTCTTTGTTTTGGAAGAAAAAGACAGAAATTCCACATATTTAGAGGCAAAAAAGCAGAAATTCCCCTTATTTTGGAGTAAAAATGAAGAAATTTCCCTTTTTTATGGCAAAAAGTAATGCATTCATCTTATTTTTGGGCAAAAAAGCAGAAATTCCCCGTATTTTGGAGCAAAATTGCAGAAATTACCCTAATTGTGAGGCAAAAAGGCAGAAATTCTTTATATGTTGGGGCAAAAGGACAGAAATTCTCTTTATTTTTGGGCAAAACTCAAAAATTCCACTTATTTTTGGGCAAAATTTCAGAAATTTCCCTTATTTTGAGGCAAATTGCAGAAATTTGACTTATTTCAGAAAAAAGCAGAAATTTTCTTATTTTGGAAAAAAAGGCAGAAATTTCTTTTATTTTGGTACAAAATTGCTGAAATTTTTCTGTTTTTGGGGAAAAAAGGCAGAAATTTCCCATAATTTGGGGCAAAAATGCAGAAATTCCCCTTATTTTGAGGTAAAAAGTCTGAAATTCCCCTTATTTAAGGGTATAAAGGTAGAAATTTCCCTTATTTTGGTGCAAAATTGCAGAAATTTCACTTATTTCAGGGTAATAAGTCAGAAATTTTCCTTATTTTGGGGCAAAAAAGACTAAAATTCTCTTTGTTTTGGAAGAAAAAGACAGAAATTCCACATATTTAGAGGCAAAAAAGCAGAAATTCCCCTTATTTTGGAACAAAAATGAAGAAATTTCCCTTTTTTATGGCAAAAAGTAATGCATTCATCTTATTTTTGGGCAAAATGCAGAAATTCCCCGTATTTTGGAGCAAAATTGCAGAAATTACCCTAATTGTGAGGCAAAAAGGCAGAAATTCTTTATATGTTGGGGCAAAAGGACAGAAATTCTCTTTATTTTTGGGCAAAACTCAAAAATTCCACTTATTTTTGGGCAAAATTTCAGAAATTTCCCTTATTTTGAGGCAAATTGCAGAAATTTGACTTATTTCAGAAAAAAGCAGAAATTTTCTTATTTTGGGGCAAAAAGGCAGAAATTTTTTTTATTTTGGTACAAAATTGCAGAAATTTTTCTTATTTTGGGGCAAAAAGTCAGAAATTTCCCATATTTTGGGGCAAAAATGCAGAAATTCCCCTTATTTTGAGTTAAAAAGGCTGAAATTCCCCTTATTTAAGGGCAAAAAGACAGAAATTTCCCTTATTTTGGGGCAAAATTGCAGAAATTTCACTTATTTCAGAGAAATAAGTCAGAAATTTTCCATATTTTGGGGCAAAAATGACAGAAATTCCCTTTGTTTTGGGGGAAAAAGACAGAAATTCCCTATATGTTAGGGCAAAAAGACAGAAAATCTTCTTATTTTGGGGCAAAATTGCAGAAATTCCACTTATTATGGGGCAAAATTCCAGAAATTTCCCTTATTTTGGGGCAAAATTGCAGAAATTCCCCTTATTTTGAGGTAAAAAGGCTGAAATTCCCCTTATTTGGAGGCAAAAAAGCAGAAATTTTTCTTTTTTCGGGCAAAATTGCAGAAATTCCACTTATTTTGTGGCAAAATTCCAGAAATTTCCCTTATTTTGGGGCAAAATTGCAGAAATTCCCCTTACTTTGAGGTAAAAAGGCTGAAATTCCCTTTATTTTTGGGCAAAAAAGCAGAAATTACTCTTTTTTGGGGCATAATTGCAGAAATTTCACATATTTCAGGGTAATAAATCAGAAATTTTTTTTATTTTAAGGCGAAAAACCAGAAATTCCCTTTGTTTTGGGGAAAAAGACAGAAATTCCACTTATTTAGAGGCAAAAAAGCAGAAATTCCCCTTATTTTAGAGCAAAAATGAAGAAATTTCCCTTTTTTATGGCAAAAAGGTTTGCATTCTTCTTATTTTTGTGCAAAAAAGCAGAAATTTCCCGTATTTTGGAGCAAAATTGCAGAAATTCCGCTAATTGTGGGGCAAAAAGGCAGAAATTCCCTATATGTTGGGGCAAATGTCAGAAATTCTCCTTATATTGAGGCAAAACTCAGAAATTCCCCATATTTTGGAGCAAAAATGAAGAAATTTCCCTTTTTTATGGCAAAAGGTATGCATTCTTCTTATTTTTGGGCAAAAAGGCAGAAATTCCTTGTATTTTGGAGCAAAATTGCAGAAATTCCCCTAATTGTGGGGCAAAAAGGCAGAAATTCCCTATATGTTGGGGCAAAATATAGAAATTCTCCTTATTTTGGGGCAAAAAGTCAAAAATTCCACTTATTTTTGGGCAAAATTCCAGAAATTTCCCTTATTTTGAGGCAAATTGCAGAAATTTGACTTATTTCAGAAAAAAGCAGAAATTTTCTTATTTTGGGGAAAAAGGCAGAAATTTCTTTTATTTTGGTACAAAATTGCTGAAATTTTTATTATTTTGGGGCAAAAAGGCAGAAATTTCCCATAATTTGGTGCAAAAATGCAGAAATTCCCCTTATTTTGAGGTAAAAAGGCTGAAATTCCCCTTATTTCGGGGCAAAAAGGCAGAAATTTCCCTTATTTTGTGGCAAAATTGCAGAAATTTCACTTATTTCAGAGAAATAAGTCAGAAATTTTCCTTATTTTGGGGCAAAAATGACAGAAATTCCCTTTGTTTTTGTGGGAAAAGACAGAAATTCCACTTATTTAGAGGCAAAAAAGCAGAAATTCTTCTTATTTTGGAGCAAAAATGAAGAAACTTTCCATTTTTATGGCAAAAAGGTTTGCATTCTTCTTATTTTTGGGCAAAAAAGCAGAAATTCCCTGTATTTTAGAGCAAAATTGCAGAAATTTTCCTAATTGTGGGGAAAAAAGGCAGAAATTCCCTATATGTTGGGGCAAAAAGACAGAAAATCTTCTTATTCTGGGGCAAAATTGCAGAAATTCCACTTATTTTGGGGCAAAATTTCAGAAATTTTCCTTATTTTGAAGCAAAATTGCAGAAATTATTCTTTTTTTGAGGTAAAAAGGCTGAAATTCCCCTTATTTGGGGGCAAAATGCAGAAATTTCCCTTTTTTGGGGCAAAATTGCAGAAATTTCACTTATTTCAGGGTAATAAGTCAGAAATTTTCCTTATTTTAGGGCAAAAAAGACAGAAATTCCCTTTGTTTTGGGGGAAAAAGGCAGAAATTCCACTTATTTAGAGGCAAAAACACAGAAATTCCCCTTATTTTGGAGCAAAAATGAAGAAATTTCCCTTTTTTATGGCAAAAAGGTATGCATTCTTCTTATTTTTGGGCAAAAAAGCAGAAATTCCTTATAATTTGGAGTAAAATTGCAGAACTTTCCCTAATTGTGGGGCAAAAAGGCAGACATTCCCTATATGTTGGGGCAAAAAGACAAAAATTCTCCTTATTTTGGGGCAAAACTCAAAAATTCCACTTATTTTGGGGCAAAATTCCAGAACTTTCCCTTATTTTGGGGCAAAACTGCAGAAATTTGACTTATTTCAGAAAAAAAGCAGAAATTTTCTTATTTCTGGCAAAAATGCAGAATTTTTTTTTATTTTGATACAAAATTGCAGAAATTTTTCTTATTTTGGGCAAAAAGGCAGAAATTTCCCATATTTTGGGGCAAAAATGCAGAAATTTCCCTTATTTTGAAGTAAAAAGGCTGAAATTTCCCTTATTTAAGGGCAAAAAAGCAGAAATTTCCCTTATTTTGGGGCAAAATTGCAGAAATTTCACTTATTTCAGGGTAATAAGTCAGAAATTTTCCTTATTTTGGAGCAAAAAAGACAGAAATTCCCTTTGTTTTGGGGGAAAAATACAAAAATTCCACTTATTTAGAGGCAAAAAAGCAGAAATTCCCCTTATTTTGGAGCTAAAATGAAGAAATTTCCCTTTTTTATGGCAAAAGGTATGCATTCTTCTTATTTTTGGGCAAAAAGGCAGAAATTCCTTGTATTTTGGAGCAAAATTGCAGAAATTACCCTAATTGTGGGGCAATAAGGCAGAAATTCCCTATATGTTGGGACAAAATATAGAAATTCTCCTTATTTTGGGGCAAAAAGTCAAAAATTCCAGTTATTTTTGGGCAAAATTCCAGAAATTTCCCTTATTTTGAAGCAAATTGCAGAAATTTGACTTATTTCAAAAAAAAGCAAAAATTTTGTTATTTTGGGGAAAAAAGGCAGAAATTTCTTTTATTTTGGTACAAAATTGCTGAAATTTTTCTTATTTTCGGGCAAAAAGGCAGAAATTTCCCATATTTTGGGGCAAAAATGCAGAAATTCCCCTTGTTTTGAGGTAAAAAGGCTGAAATTCCCCTTATTTAAGGGCATAAAGGCAGAAATTTCCCTTATTTTGGTGCAAAATTGCAGAAATTTCACTTATTTTAGGGTAATAAGTCAGAAATTTTCCTTATTTTGGGGCAAAAAAGACTAAAATTCTCTTTGTTTTGGAAGAAAAAGACAGAAATTCCACATATTTAGAGGCAAAAAAGCAGAAATTCCCCTTATTTTGGAGCAAAAGTGAAGAAATTTCCCTTTTTTATGGCAAAAAGTAATGCATTCATCTTATTTTTGGGCAAAAAAGCAGAAATTCCCCGTATTTTGGAGCAAAATTGCAGAAATTACCCTAATTGTGAGGCAAAAAGGCAGAAATTCTTTATATGTTGGGGCAAAAGGACAGAAATTCTCTTTATTTTTGGGCAAAACTCAAAAATTCCACTTATTTTTGGGCAAAATTTCAGAAATTTCCCTTATTTTGAGGCAAATTGCAGAAATTTGACTTATTTCAGAAAAAAAGCAGAAATTTTCTCATTTTGGAAAAAAAAGGCAGAAATTTCTTTTATTTTGGTACAAAATTGCTGAAATTTTTCTTATTTTGGGGCAAAAAGGCAGAAATTTTCCAAAATTTGGGGCAAAAATGCAGAAATTCCCCTTATTTTGAGGTAAAAAGTCTGAAATACCCCTTATTTAAGGGTATAAAGGTAGAAATTTCCCTTATTTTGGTGCAAAATTGCAGAAATTTCATTTATTTCAGGGTAATAAGTCAGAAATTTTCCTGATATTGGGGCAAAAAAGACAAAAATTCCCTTTGTTTTAGAAGAAAAAGACAGAAATTCCACTTATTTAGAGGCAAAAAGGCAAAAATTCCCCTTATTTTGGAGCAAAAATGAAGAAATTTCCCTTTTTTATGGCAAAAAGGTATGCATTCTTCTTATTTTTGGGCAAAATAGCAGAAATTCTCCGTATTTTGGAGCAAAATTGCAGAAATTTCCTTAATTGTGAGGCAAAAAGGCTGAAATTTTTTATATGTTGGGGCAAAAGGACAGAAATTCTCTTTATTTTTGGGCAAAACTCAAAATTTCACTTATTTTGGGGCAAAATTGCAGAAATTTCACTTATTTCAGAAAAAAAGCAGAAATTTTCTTATTTTGGGACAAAAAGGCAGAAATTTCTTTTATTTTGGTACAAAATTGCAGAAATTTTTCTTATTTTGGGGCAAAAAGTCAGAAATTTCCCATATTTTGGGGCAAAAATGCAGAAATTCCCCTTATTTTGAGGTAAAAAGGCTGAAATTCCCCTTATTTAAGGGCAAAAAGACAGAAATTTCACTTATTTTGGGGCAAAATTGCAGAAATTTCACTTATTTCAGAGAAATAAGTCAGAAAATTTCCATATTTTGGGGCAAAAATGACAGAAATTTACTTTGTTTTGGGGGAATAAGACAGAAATTCCCTATATGTTGGGGCAAAAAGACAGAAAATCTTTTTATTTTGGGGCAAAATTGCAGAAATTCCACTTATTATGGGGCAAAATTCCAGAAATTTCCCTTATTTTGGGGCAAAATTGCAGAAATTCCCCTTATTTTGAGGTAAAAATGCTGAAATTCGCCTTATTTGGGGGCAAAAAATCAGAAATTTTTCTTTTTTCGGGCAAAATTGCAGAAATTCCACTTATTTTGTGGCAAAATTCCCGAAATTTCCCTTATTTTGGGGCAAAATTGCAGAAATTTCCCTTATTTTGAGGTAAAAAGGCTGAAATTTCCCTTATTTAAGGGCAAAAAAAGCAGAAATTTCCCTAATTGTGGGGCAAAAAGGCAGAAATTCCCTATATGTTGGGGCAAAATATAGAAATTCTCCTTATTTTGGGGCAAAAAGTCAAAAATTCCACTTATTTTTGGGCAAAATTCCAGAAATTTCCCTTATTTTGAGGCAAATTGCAGAAATTTGACTTATTTCAGAAAAAAGCAGAAATTTTCTTATTTTGGGGAAAAAAGGCAGAAATTTCTTTCATTTTGGTACAAAATTGCTGAAATTTTTATTATTTTGGGGCAAAAAGGCAGAAATTTCCCATAATTTGGTGCAAAAATGCAGAAATTCCCCTTATTTTGAGGTAAAAAGGCTGAAATTCCCTTTATTTCGGGGCAAAAAGGCAGAAATTTCCCTTATTTTGTGGCAAAATTGCAGAAATTACACTTATTTCAGAGAAATAAGTCAGAAATTTTCCTTATTTTGGGGCAAAAATGACAGAAATTCCCTTTGTTTTTGGGGAAAAAGACAGAAATTCCACTTATTTAGAGGCAAAAAAGCAGAAATTCTTCTTATTTTGGAGCAAAAATGAAGAAACTTTCCTTTTTTATGGCAAAAAGGTTTGCATTCTTCTTATTTTCGGGCAAAAAAGCAGAAATTCTCTGTATTTTAGAGCAAAATTGCAGAGATTTCCCTAATTGTGGGGAAAAAAGGCAGAAATTCCCTATGTGTTGGGGCAAAAAGACAGAAAATCTTCTTATTCTGGGGCAAAATTGCAGAAATTCCACTTATTTTGGGGCAAAATTTCAGAAATTTTCCTTATTTTGAAGCAAAATTGCAGAAATTCTTCTTTTTTTGAGGTAAAAAGGCTGAAATTCCCCTTATTTGGGGGGCAAAATGCAGAAATTTCCCTTTTTTGGGGCAAAATTGCAGAAATTTCACTTATTTCAGGGTAATAAGTCAGAAATTTTCCTTATTTTAGGGCAAAAAAGACAGAAATTCCCTTTGTTTTGGGGGAAAAAGGCAGAAATTCCACTTATTTAGAGGCAAAAACACAGAAATTCCCCTTATTTTGGAGCAAAAATGAAGAAATTTCCCTTTTTTATGGCAAAAAGGTATGCATTCTTCTTATTTTTGCAAAAAAGCAGAAATTCCCCATAATTTGGAGCAAAATTGCAGAACTTTCCCTAATTGTGGGGCAAAAAGGCAGACATTCCCTATATGTTGGCAAAAAGACAAAAATTCTCCTTATTTTGGGGCAAAATTCCAGAACTTTCCCTTATTTTGGGGCAAAACTGCAGAAATTTGACTTATTTCAGAAAAAAAGCAGAAATTTCCTTATTTCTGGCAAAAATGCAGAAATTTTTTTTATTTTGATACAAAATTGCAGAAATTTTTCTTATTTTGGGCAAAAAGGCAGAAATTTCCCATATTTTGTGGCAAAAATGCAGAAATTTCCCTTATTTTGAGGTAAAAAGGCTGAAATTTCCCTTATTTAAGGGCAAAAAAGCAGAAATTTCCCTTACTTTGGGGCAAAATTGCAGAAATTTCACTTATTTCAGGGTAATAAGTCAGAAATTTTCCTTATTTTGGAGCAAAAAAGACAGAAATTCCCTTTGTTTTGGGGGAAAAATACAAAAATTCCACTTATTTAGAGGCAAAAAAGCAGAAATTCCCCTTATTTTGGAGCAAAAATGAAGAAATTTCCCTTTTTTATGGCAAAAGGTATGCATTCTTCTTATTTTTGGGCAAAAAGGCAGAAATTCCTTGTATTTTGGAGCAAAATTGCAGAAATTCCCCTAATTGTGGGGCAATAAGGCAGAAATTCCCTATATGTTGGGGCAAAATATAGAAATTCTCCTTATTTTGGGGCAAAAAGTCAAAAATTCCAGTTATTTTTGGGAAAAATTCCAGAAATTTCCCTTATTTTGACGCAAATTGCAGAAATTTGACTTATTTCAGAAAAAAGCAGAAATTTTCTTATTTTGGGGAAAAAAGGCAGAAATTTCTATTATTTTGGTACAAAATTGCTGAAATTTTTATTATTTTGGGGCAAAAAGGCAGAAATTTCCCATAATTTGGGGCAAAATTGCAGAAATTCCACTTATTATGGGGCAAAATTCCAGAAATTTCCCTTATTTTGGGGCAAAATTGCAGAAATTCCCCTTATTTTGAGGTAAAAAGGCTGAAATTCCTTTTATTTGGGGGCAAAAAAGCAGAAATTTTTCTTTTTTCGGGCAAAATTGCAGAAATTCCACTTATTTTGTGGCAAAATTCCAGAAATTTCCCTTATTTTGGGGCAAAATTGCAGAAATTCCCCTTACTTTGAGGTAAAAAGGCTGAAATTCCCCTTATTTTTGGGCAAAAAAGCAGAAATTACTCTTTTTTGGGGCATAATTGCAGAAATTTCACATATTTCAGGGTAATAAATCAGAAATTTTTTTTATTTTAAGGCGAAAAACCAGAAATTCCCTTTGTTTTGGGGAAAAAGACAGAAATTCCACTTATTTAGAGGCAAAAAAGCAGAAATTCCCCTTATTTTAGAGCAAAAATGAAGAAATTTCCCTTTTTTATGGCAAAAAGGTTTGCATTCTTCTTATTTTTGTGCAAAAAAGCAGAAATTTCCTGTATTTTGGAGCAAAATTGCAGAAATTCCGCTAATTGTGGGGCAAAAAGGCAGAAATTCCCTATATGTTGGGGCAAATGTCAGAAATTCTCCTTATATTGAGGCAAAACTCAGAAATTCCCCATATTTTGGAGCAAAAATGAAGAAATTTCCCTTTTTTATGGCAAAAGGTATGCATTCTTCTTATTTTTGGGCAAAAAGGCAGAAATTCCTTGTATTTTGGAGCAAAATTGCAGAAATTCCCCTAATTGTGGGGCAAAAAGGCAGAAATTCCCTATATGTTGGGGCAAAATATAGAAATTCTCCTTATTTTGGGGCAAAAAGTCAAAAATTCCACTTATTTTTGGGCAAAATTCCAGAAATTTCCCTTATTTTGAGGCAAATTGCAGAAATTTGACTTATTTCAGAAAAAAGCAGAAATTTTCTTATTTTGGGGAAAAAGGCAGAAATTTCTTTTATTTTGGTACAAAATTGCTGAAATTTTTATTATTTTGGGGCAAAAAGGCAGAAATTTCCCATAATTTGGTGCAAAAATGCAGAAATTCCCCTTATTTTGAGGTAAAAAGGCTGAAATTCCCCTTATTTCGGGGCAAAAAGGCAGAAATTTCCCTTATTTTGTGGCAAAATTGCAGAAATTTCACTTATTTCAGAGAAATAAGTCAGAAATTTTCCTTATTTTGGGGCAAAAATGACAGAAATTCCCTTTGTTTTTGGGGAAAAAGACAGAAATTCCACTTATTTAGAGGCAAAAAAGCAGAAATTCTTCTTATTTTGGAGCAAAAATGAAGAAACTTTCCTTTTTTATGGCAAAAAGGTTTGCATTCTTCTTATTTTTGGGCAAAAAAGCAGAAATTCCCTGTATTTTAGAGCAAAATTGCAGAAATTTTCCTAATTGTGGGGAAAAAAGGCAGAAATTCCCTATATGTTGGGGCAAAAAGACAGAAAATCTTCTTATTCTGTGGCAAAATTGCAGAAATTCCACTTATTTTGGGGCAAAATTTCAGAAATTTTCCTTATTTTGAAGCAAAATTGCAGAAATTATTCTTTTTTTGAGGTAAAAAGGCTGAAATTCCCCTTATTTGGGGGCAAAATGCAGAAATTTCCCTTTTTTGGGGCAAAATTGCAGAAATTTCACTTATTTCAGGGTAATAAGTCAGAAATTTTCCTTATTTTAGGGCAAAAAAGACAGAAATTCCCTTTGTTTTGGGGGAAAAAGGCAGAAATTCCACTTATTTAGAGGCAAAAACACAGAAATTCCCCTTATTTTGGAGCAAAAATGAAGAAATTTCCCTTTTTTATGGCAAAAAGGTATGCATTCTTCTTATTTTTGGGCAAAAAAGCAGAAATTCCTTATAATTTGGAGCAAAATTGCAGAACTTTCCCTAATTGTGGGGCAAAAAGGCAGACATTCCCTATATGTTGGGGCAAAAAGACAAAAATTCTCCTTATTTTGGGGCAAAACTCAAAAATTCCACTTATTTTGGGGCAAAATTCCAGAACTTTCCCTTATTTTGGGGCAAAACTGCAGAAATTTGACTTATTTCAGAAAAAAAAGCAGAAATTTTCTTATTTCTGGCAAAAATGCAGAATTTTTTTTATTTTGATACAAAATTGCAGAAATTTTTCTTATTTTGGGCAAAAAGGCAGAAATTTCCCATATTTTGGGGAAAAAATGCAGAAATTTCCCTTATTTTGAAGTAAAAAGGCTGAAATTTCCCTTATTTAAGGGCAAAAAAGCAGAAATTTCCCTTATTTTGGGGCAAAATTGCAGAAATTTCACTTATTTCAGGGTAATAAGTCAGAAATTTTCCTTATTTTGGAGCAAAAAAGACAGAAATTCCCTTTGTTTTGGGGGAAAATACAAAAATTCCACTTATTTAGAGGCAAAAAAGCAGAAATTCCCCTTATTTTGGAGCAAAAATGAAGAAATTTCCCTTTTTTATGGCAAAAGGTATGCATTCTTCTTATTTTTGGGCAAAAAGGCAGAAATTCCTTGTATTTTGGAGCAAAATTGCAGAAATTACCCTAATTGTGGGGCAATAAGGCAGAAATTCCCTATATGTTGGGACAAAATATAGAAATTCTCCTTATTTTGGGGCAAAAAGTCAAAAATTCCAGTTATTTTTGGGCAAAATTCCAGAAATTTCCCTTATTTTGAAGCAAATTGCAGAAATTTGACTTATTTCAAAAAAAAGCAAAAATTTTGTTATTTTGGGGAAAAAAGGCAGAAATTTCTTTTATTTTGGTACAAAATTGCTGAAATTTTTCTTATTTTCGGGCAAAAAGGCAGAAATTTCCCATATTTTGGGGCAAAAATGCAGAAATTCCCCTTGTTTTGAGGTAAAAAGGCTGAAATTCCCCTTATTTAAGGGCATAAAGGCAGAAATTTCCCTTATTTTGGTGCAAAATTGCAGAAATTTCACTTATTTTAGGGTAATAAGTCAGAAATTTTCCTTATTTTGGGGCAAAAAAGACTAAAATTCTCTTTGTTTTGGAAGAAAAAGACAGAAATTCCACATATTTAGAGGCAAAAAAGCAGAAATTCCCCTTATTTTGGAGCAAAAGTGAAGAAATTTCCCTTTTTTATGGCAAAAAGTAATGCATTCATCTTATTTTTGGGCAAAAAAGCAGAAATTCCCCGTATTTTGGAGCAAAATTGCAGAAATTACCCTAATTGTGAGGCAAAAAGGCAGAAATTCTTTATATGTTGGGGCAAAAGGACAGAAATTCTCTTTATTTTTGGGCAAAACTCAAAAATTCCACTTATTTTTGGGCAAAATTTCAGAAATTTCCCTTATTTTGAGGCAAATTGCAGAAATTTGACTTATTTCAGAAAAAAAGCAGAAATTTTCTCATTTTGGAAAAAAAGGCAGAAATTTCTTTTATTTTGGTACAAAATTGCTGAAATTTTTCTTATTTTGGGGCAAAAAGGCAGAAATTTTCCAAAATTTGGGGCAAAAATGCAGAAATTCCCCTTATTTTGAGGTAAAAAGACTGAAATTCCCCTTATTTAAGGGTATAAAGGTAGAAATTTCCCTTATTTTGGTGCAAAATTGCAGAAATTTCATTTATTTCAGGGTAATAAGTCAGAAATTTTCCTGATTTTGGGGCAAAAAAGACAAAAATTTCCTTTGTTTTAGAAGAAAAAGACAGAAATTCCACTTATTTAGAGGCAAAAAGGCAAAAATTCCCCTTATTTTGGAGCAAAAATGAAGAAATTTCCCTTTTTTATGGCAAAAAGGTATGCATTCTTCTTATTTTTGGGCAAAAAAGCAGAAATTCTCCGTATTTTGGAGCAAAATTGCAGAAATTTCCTTAATTGTGAGGCAAAAAGGCTGAAATTTTTTATATGTTGGGGCAAAAGGACAGAAATTCTCTTTATTTTTGGGCAAAACTCAAAATTTCACTTATTTTGGGGCAAAATTGCAGAAATTTCACTTATTTCAGAAAAAAAGCAGAAATTTTCTTATTTTGGGACAAAAAGGCAGAAATTTCTTTTATTTTGGTACAAAATTGCAGAAATTTTTCTTATTTTGGGGCAAAAAGTCAGAAATTTCCCATATTTTGGGGCAAAAATGCAGAAATTCCCCTTATTTTGAGGTAAAAAGGCTGAAATTCCCCTTATTTAAGGGCAAAAAGACAGAAATTTCACTTATTTTGGGGCAAAATTGCAGAAATTTCACTTATTTCAGAGAAATAAGTCAGAAAATTTCCATATTTTGGGGCAAAAATGACAGAAATTCCCTTTGTTTTGGGGGAATAAGACAGAAATTCCCTATATGTTGGGGCAAAAAGACAGAAAATCTTCTTATTTTGGGGCAAAATTGCAGAAATTCCACTTATTATGGGGCAAAATTCCAGAAATTTCCCTTATTTTGGGGCAAAATTGCAGAAATTCCCCTTATTTTGAGGTAAAAATGCTGAAATTCGCCTTATTTGGGGGCAAAAAATCAGAAATTTTTCTTTTTTCGGGCAAAATTGCAGAAATTCCACTTATTTTGTGGCAAAATTCCAGAAATTTCCCTTATTTTGGGGCAAAATTGCAGAAATTTCCCTTATTTTGAGGTAAAAAGGCTGAAATTTCCCTTATTTAAGGGCAAAAAAAGCAGAAATTTCCCTAATTGTGGGGCAAAAAGGCAGAAATTCCCTATATGTTGGGGCAAAATATAGAAATTCTCCTTATTTTGGGGCAAAAAGTCAAAAATTCCACTTATTTTTGGGCAAAATTCCAGAAATTTCCCTTATTTTGAGGCAAATTGCAGAAATTTGACTTATTTCAGAAAAAAGCAGAAATTTTCTTATTTTGGGGAAAAAAGGCAGAAATTTCTTTCATTTTGGTACAAAATTGCTGAAATTTTTATTATTTTGGGGCAAAAAGGCAGAAATTTCCCATAATTTGGTGCAAAAATGCAGAAATTCCCCTTATTTTGAGGTAAAAAGGCTGAAATTCCCTTTATTTCGGGGCAAAAAGGCAGAAATTTCCCTTATTTTGTGGCAAAATTGCAGAAATTACACTTATTTCAGAGAAATAAGTCAGAAATTTTCCTTATTTTGGGGCAAAAATGACAGAAATTCCCTTTGTTTTTGGGGAAAAAGACAGAAATTCCACTTATTTAGAGGCAAAAAAGCAGAAATTCTTATTTTGGAGCAAAAATGAAGAAACTTTCCTTTTTTATGGCAAAAAGGTTTGCATTCTTCTTATTTTCGGGCAAAAAAGCAGAAATTCTCTGTATTTTAGAGCAAAATTGCAGAGATTTCCCTAATTGTGGGGAAAAAAGGCAGAAATTCCCTATGTGTTGGGGCAAAAAGACAGAAAATCTTCTTATTCTGGGGCAAAATTGCAGAAATTCCACTTATTTTGGGGCAAAATTTCAGAAATTTTCCTTATTTTGAAGCAAAATTGCAGAAATTCTTCTTTTTTTTGAGGTAAAAAGGCTGAAATTCCCCTTATTTGGGGGGCAAAATGCAGAAATTTCCCTTTTTTGGGGCAAAATTGCAGAAATTTCACTTATTTCAGGGTAATAAGTCAGAAATTTTCCTTATTTTAGGGCAAAAAAGACAGAAATTCCCTTTGTTTTGGGGGAAAAAGGCAGAAATTCCACTTATTTAGAGGCAAAAACACAGAAATTCCCCTTATTTTGGAGCAAAAATGAAGAAATTTCCCTTTTTTATGGCAAAAAGGTATGCATTCTTCTTATTTTTGGGCAAAAAAGCAGAAATTCCCCATAATTTGGAGCAAAATTGCAGAACTTTCCCTAATTGTGGGGCAAAAAGGCAGACATTCCCTATATGTTGGCAAAAAGACAAAAATTCTCCTTATTTTGGGGCAAAATTCCAGAACTTTCCCTTATTTTGGGGCAAAACTGCAGAAATTTGACTTATTTCAGAAAAAAAGCAGAAATTTCCTTATTTCTGGCAAAAATGCAGAAATTTTTTTTATTTTGATACAAAATTGCAGAAATTTTTCTTATTTTGGGCAAAAAGGCAGAAATTTCCCATATTTTGTGGCAAAAATGCAGAAATTTCCCTTATTTTGAGGTAAAAAGGCTGAAATTTCCCTTATTTAAGGGCAAAAAAGCAGAAATTTCCCTTACTTTGGGGCAAAATTGCAGAAATTTCACTTATTTCAGGGTAATAAGTCAGAAATTTTCCTTATTTTGGAGCAAAAAAGACAGAAATTCCCTTTGTTTTGGGGGAAAAATACAAAAATTCCACTTATTTAGAGGCAAAAAAGCAGAAATTCCCCTTATTTTGGAGCAAAAATGAAGAAATTTCCCTTTTTTATGGCAAAAGGTATGCATTCTTCTTATTTTTGGGCAAAAAGGCAGAAATTCCTTGTATTTTGGAGCAAAATTGCAGAAATTCCCCTAATTGTGGGGCAATAAGGCAGAAATTCCCTATATGTTGGGGCAAAATATAGAAATTCTCCTTATTTTGGGGCAAAAAGTCAAAAATTCCAGTTATTTTTGGGAAAAATTCCAGAAATTTCCCTTATTTTGACGCAAATTGCAGAAATTTGACTTATTTCAGAAAAAAGCAGAAATTTTCTTATTTTGGGGAAAAAAGGCAGAAATTTCTATTATTTTGGTACAAAATTGCTGAAATTTTTATTATTTTGGGGCAAAAAGGCAGAAATTTCCCATAATTTGGGGCAAAATTGCAGAAATTCCACTTATTATGGGGCAAAATTCCAGAAATTTCCCTTATTTTGGGGCAAAATTGCAGAAATTCCCCTTATTTTGAGGTAAAAAGGCTGAAATTCCTTTTATTTGGGGGCAAAAAAGCAGAAATTTTTCTTTTTTCGGGCAAAATTGCAGAAATTCCACTTATTTTGTGGCAAAATTCCAGAAATTTTCCTTATTTTGGGGCAAAAATGACAGAAATTTTCTTTGTTTTTGGGGAAAAATTCAGAAATTCCACTTATTTAGAGGCAAAAAAGCAGAAATTCTTCTTATTTTGGAGCAAAAATGAAGAAACTTTCCTTTTTTATGGCAAAAAGATTTGCATTCTTCTTATTTTCGGGCAAAAAAGCAGAAATTCCCTGTATTTTAGAGCAAAATTGCAGAAATTTCCCTAATTGTGGGGAAAAAAGGCAGAAATTCCCTATATGTTGGGGCAAAAAGACAGAAAATCTTCTTATTCTGGGGCAAAATTGCAGAAATTCCACTTTTTTTGGGGCAAAATTTCAGAAATTTTCGTTATTTTGAAGCAAAATTGCAGAAATTCTTCTTTTTTTGAGGTAAAAAGGCTGAAATTCCCCTTATTTGGGGGCAAAATGCAGAAATTTCCCTTTTTTGGGGCAAAATTGCAGAAATTTCACTTATTTCAGGGTAATAAGTCAGAAATTTTCCTTATTTTAGGGCAAAAAAAGACAGAAATTCCCTTTGTTTTGGGGGAAAAAGACAGAAATTCCACTTATTTAGAGGCAAAAACGCAGAAATTCCCCTTATTTTGGAGCAAAAATGAAGAAATTTCCCTTTTTTATGGCAAAAAGGTATGCATTCTTCTTATTTTTGGGCAAAAAAGCAGAAATTCCTTATAATTTGGAGCAAAATTGCAGAAATTTCCCTAATTGTGGGGCAAAAAGGCAGACATTCCCTATATGTTGGGGCAAAAAGACAAAAATTCTCCTTATTTTGGGGCAAAACTCAAAAATTCCACTTATTTTGGGGCAAAATTCCAGAACTTTCCCTTATTTTGGGGCAAAACTGCAGAAATTTGACTTATTTCAGAAAAAAAGCAGAAATTTTCTTATTTGTGGCAAAAATGCAGAAATTTTTTTTATTTTGATACAAAATTGCTTTTGTTATTTTGGGCAAAAAGGCAGAAATTTCCCATATTTTGGTGCAAAGATGCAGAAATTCCCCTTATTTTGAGGTAAAAAGGCAGAAATTCCCCTTATTTGGGGGCAAAAAGGCAGAAATTTCCCTTTTTTTGGGGCAAAGTTGCAGAAATTTCATTTATTTCAGGGAAGTAAGTCAGAAATTTTCTTTATTTTGGGGCAAAAACCAGAAATTCCCTTTGTTTTGGGGGAAAAAGACAGAAATTCCACTTCTTTAGAGGCAAAAAACAGAAATTCCCCTTAATTTGGAGCAAAAATGAAGAAATTTCCCTTTTTTATGGCAAAAAGTTTTGCATTCTTCTTATTTTCGGGCAAAATAGCAGAAATTCCCTGTATTTTGGAGCAAAATTGTAGAAATTCCCCTAATTGTGGGGAAAAAAGGCAGAAATTCCCTATATGTTGGGGCTAAAAGACAGAAAATCTTCTTATTTTGGGGCAAAACTCAGAAATTCCACTTATTTTGGAGCAAAATTCCAGAAATTTCCTTTATTTTGGGGCAAAATTGGTGAAATTTGACTTATTTCAGAAAAAAAATCAGAAATTTTCTTATTTTGGGGCAAAAAGGCAGAAATTTCCCATATTTTGGTACAAAATTGCTGAAATTTTTCTTATTTTGGGCAAAAGGGCAGAAATTTCCCATATTTTGGGGCAAAAATGCAGAAATTCCCCTTATTTTGAGGTAAAAAGGCTGAAATTTCCCTTATTTAAGGGCAAAAAAGCAGAAATTTCCCTAATTTTGGGGCATAATTGCAGAAATTTCACTTATTTCAGGGTAATAAGTCATAAATTTTCCTTATTTTGGGGCAAAAAAGACAGAAATTCCCTTTGTTTTTGGAGAAAAAGACAGAAATTCCGCTTATTTAGAGGCAAAAAAGCAGAAATTCCCCTTATTTTGGAGCAAAAATGAAGAAATTTCCCTTTTTTATGGCAAAAAGGTATGCACTCTTCTTATTTTTGGTCAAAAAGGCAGAAATTTCCCGTATTTTGGAGCAAAATTGTAGAAATTCCCCTAATTGTGGGGCAAAAAGGCAGAAATTTTTTATATGTTGGGGCAAAAAGATATTCTCCATATTTTGGGGCAAAACTCAGAAATTCCACTTATTTTGGGGCAAAATTACAGAAATTTCCCTAATTTTGAGGCAAAATTGCAGAAATTTGACTTATTTCTGAAAAAAGCAAAAATTTTCTTATTTTGGGGCAAAAAGGCAGAAAATTCTTTTATTTTGGTACAAAATTGCTGAAATTTTTCTTATTTTCGGGCAAAAAGGCAGAAATTTCCCATATTTTGGGGCAAAAATGCAGAAATTCCCCTTATTTTGAGGTAAAAAGGCTGAAATTCCCCTTATTTAAAGGCATAAAGGCAGAAATTTCCCTTATTTTGGTCCAAAATTGCAGAAATTTCACTTATTTTAGGGTAATAAGTCAGAAATTTTCCTTATTTTGGGGCAAAAAAGACTAAAATTCTCTTTGTTTTGGAAGAAAAAGACAGAAATTCCACATATTTAGAGGCAAAAAAGCAGAAATTCCCCTTATTTTGGAGTAAAAATGAAGAAATTTCCCTTTTTTATGGCAAAAAGTAATGCATTCATCTTATTTTTGGGCAAAAAAGCAGAAATTCCCCGTATTTTGGAGCAAAATTGCAAAACTTACCCTAATTGTGAGGCAAAAAGGCAGAAATTCTTTATATGTTGGGGCAAAAGGACAGAAATTCTCTTTATTTTTGGGCAAAACTCAAAAATTCCACTTATTTTTGGGCAAAATTTCAGAAATTTCCCTTATTTTGAGGCAAATTGCAGAAATTTGACTTATTTCAGAAAAAAGCAGAAATTTTCTTATTTTGGAAAAAAAAGGCAGAAATTTCTTTTATTTTGGTACAAAATTGCTGAAATTTTTCTGTTTTGGGGGCAAAAAGGCAGAAATTTCCCATAATTTGGGGCAAAAATGCAGAAATTCCCCTTATTTTGAGGTAAAAAGTCTGAAATTCCCCTTATTTAAGGGTATAAAGGTAGAAATTTCCCTTATTTTGGTGCAATATTGCAGAAATTTCACTTATTTCAGGGTAATAAGTCAGAAATTTTCCTTATTTTGGGGCAAAAAAGACTAAAATTCTCTTTGTTTTGGAAGAAAAAGACAGAAATTCCACATATTTAGAGGCAAAAAAGCAGAAATTCCCCTTATTTTGGAACAAAAATGAAGAAATTTCCCTTTTTTATGGCAAAAAGTAATGCATTCATCTTATTTTTGGGCAAAAAAGCAGAAATTCCCCGTATTTTGGAGCAAAATTGCAGAAATTACCCTAATTGTGAGGCAAAAAGGCAGAAATTCTTTATATGTTGGGGCAAAAGGACAGAAATTCTCTTTATTTTTGGGCAAAACTCAAAAATTCCACTTATTTTTGGGCAAAATTTCAGAAATTTCCCTTATTTTGAGGCAAATTGCAGAAATTTGACTTATTTCAGAAAAAAGCAGAAATTTTCTTATTTTGGGGCAAAAAGGCAGAAATTTTTTTTATTTTGGTACAAAATTGCAGAAATTTTTCTTATTTTGGGGCAAAAAGTCAGAAATTTCCCATATTTTGGGGCAAAAATGCAGAAATTCCCCTTATTTTGAGTTAAAAAGGCTGAAATTCCCCTTATTTAAGGGCAAAAAGACAGAAATTTCCCTTATTTTGGGGCAAAATTGCAGAAATTTCACTTATTTCAGAGAAATAAGTCAGAAATTTTCCATATTTTGGGGCAAAAATGACAGAAATTCCCTTTGTTTTGGGGGAAAAAGACAGAAATTCCCTATATGTTAGGGCAAAAAGACAGAAAATCTTCTTATTTTGGGGCAAAATTGCAGAAATTCCACTTATTATGGGGCAAAATTCCAGAAATTTCCCTTATTTTGGGGCAAAATTGCAGAAATTCCCCTTATTTTGAGGTAAAAAGGCTGAAATTCCCCTTATTTGGAGGCAAAAAAGCAGAAATTTTTCTTTTTTCGGGCAAAATTGCAGAAATTCCACTTATTTTGTGGCAAAATTCCAGAAATTTCCCTTATTTTGGGGCAAAATTGCAGAAATTCCCCTTACTTTGAGGTAAAAAGGCTGAAATTCCCCTTATTTTTGGGCAAAAAAGCAGAAATTACTCTTTTTTGGGGCATAATTGCAGAAATTTCACATATTTCAGGGTAATAAATCAGAAATTTTTTTTATTTTAAGGCGAAAAACCAGAAATTCCCTTTGTTTTGGGGAAAAAGACAGAAATTCCACTTATTTAGAGGCAAAAAAGCAGAAATTCCCCTTATTTTAGAGCAAAAATGAAGAAATTTCCCTTTTTTATGGCAAAAAGGTTTGCATTCTTCTTATTTTTGTGCAAAAAAGCAGAAATTTCCTGTATTTTGGAGCAAAATTGCAGAAATTCCGCTAATTGTGGGGCAAAAAGGCAGAAATTCCCTATATGTTGGGGCAAATGTCAGAAATTCTCCTTATATTGAGGCAAAACTCAGAAATTCCCCATATTTTGGAGCAAAAATGAAGCAATTTCCCTTTTTTATGGCAAAAGGTATGCATTCTTCTTATTTTTGGGCAAAAAGGCAGAAATTCCTTGTATTTTGGAGCAAAATTGCAGAAATTCCCCTAATTGTGGGGCAAAAAGGCAGAAATTCCCTATATGTTGGGGCAAAATATAGAAATTCTCCTTATTTTGGGGCAAAAAGTCAAAAATTCCACTTATTTTTGGGCAAAATTCCAGAAATTTCCCTTATTTTGAGGCAAATTGCAGAAATTTGACTTATTTCAGAAAAAAGCAGAAATTTTCTTATTTTGGGGAAAAAAGGCAGAAATTTCTTTTATTTTGGTACAAAATTGCTGAAATTTTTATTATTTTGGGGCAAAAAGGCAGAAATTTCCCATAATTTGGTGCAAAAATGCAGAAATTCCCCTTATTTTGAGGTAAAAAGGCTGAAATTCCCCTTATTTCGGGGCAAAAAGGCAGAAATTTCCCTTATTTTGGGGCAAAATTTCAGAAATTTCACTTATTTCAGAGAAATAAGTCAGAAATTTTCCTTATTTTGGGGCAAAAATGACAGAAATTCCCTTTGTTTTTGGGGGAAAAGACAGAAATTCCACTTATTTAGAGGCAAAAAAGCAGAAATTCTTCTTATTTTGGAGCAAAAATGAAGAAACTTTCTTTTTTTATGGCAAAAAGGTTTGCATTCTTCTTATTTTCGGGCAAAAAAGCAGAAATTCCCTGTATTTTAGAGCAAAATTGCAGAAATTTTCCTAATTGTGGGAAAAAAAGGCAGAAATTCCCTATATGTTGGGGCAAAAAGACAGAAAATCTTCTTATTCTGGGGCAAAATTGCAGAAATTCCACTTATTTTGGGGCAAAATTTCAGAAATTTTCCTTATTTTGAAGCAAAATTGCAGAAATTCTTCTTTTTTTGAGGTAAAAAGGCTGAAATTCCCCTTATTTGGGGGCAAAATGCAGAAATTTCCCTTTTTTGGGGCAAAATTTCAGAAATTTCACTTATTTCAGGGTAATAAGTCAGAAATTTTCCTTATTTTAGGGCAAAAAAGACAGAAATTCCCTTTGTTTTGGGGGAAAAATGCAGAAATTCCACTTATTTAGAGGCAAAAACACAGAAATTCCCCTTATTTTGGAGCAAAAATGAAGAAATTTCCCTTTTTTATGGCAAAAAGGTATGCATTCTTCTTATTTTTGGGCAAAAAAGCAGAAATTCCCCATAATTTGGAGCAAAATTGCAGAACTTTCCCTAATTGTGGGGCAAAAAGGCAGACATTCCCTATACGTTGGGGCAAAAAGACAAAAATTCTCCTTATTTTGGGGCAAAACTCAAAAATTCCACTTATTTTGGGGCAAAATTCCAGAACTTTCCCTTATTTTGGGGCAAAACTGCAGAAATTTGACTTATTTCAGAAAAAAAGCAGAAATTTTCTTATTTCTGGCAAAAATGCAGAATTTTTTTTTTATTTTGATACAAAATTGCAGAAATTTTTCTTATTTTGGGCAAAAAGGCAGAAATTTCCCATATTTTAAGGCAAAAATGCAGAAATTTCCCTTATTTTGAGGTAAAAAGGCTGAAATTTCCCTTATTTAAGGGCAAAAAAGCAGAAATTTCCCTTATTTTGGGGCAAAATTGCAGAAATTTCACTTATTTCAGGGTAATAAGTCAGAAATTTTCCTTATTTTGGAGCAAAAAAGACAGAAATTCCCTTTGTTTTGGGGGAAAAATACAAAAATTCCACTTATTTAGAGGCAAAAAAGAAGAAATTCCCCTTATTTTGGAGCAAAAATGAAGAAATTTCTCTTTTTTATGGCAAAAGGTATGCATTCTTCTTATTTTTGGGCAAAAAGGCAGAAATTCCTTATATTTTGGAGCAAAATTGCAGAAATTCCCCTAATTGTGGGGCAATAAGGCAGAAATTCCCTATATGTTGGGGCAAAATATAGAAATTCTCTTTATTTTGGGGCAAAAAGTCAAAAATTCCAGTTATTTTTGGGCAAAATTCCAGAAATTTCCCTTATTTTGAGGCAAATTGCAGAAATTTGACTTATTTCAGAAAAAAGCAGAAATTTTCTTATTTTGGGGAAAAAAGGCAGAAATTTCTTTTATTTTGGTACAAAATTGCTGAAATTTTTATTATTTTGGGGCAAAAAGGCAGAAATTTCCGATAATTTGGGCCAAAAATGCAGAAATTCCCCTTATTTTGAGGTAAAAAGGCTGAAATTCCCCTTATTTTGGGGCAAAAAGGCAGAAATTTCCCTTATTTTGGGGCAAAATTTCAGAAATTTCACTTATTTCAGAGAAATAAGTCAGAAATTTTCCTTATTTTGGGGCAAAAATGACAGAAATTCCCTTTGTTTTTGGGGAAAAAGACAGAAATTCCACTTATTTAGAGGCAAAAAAGCAGAAATTCTTCTTATTTTGGAGCAAAAATGAAGAAACTTTCCTTTTTTATGGCAAAAAGGTTTGCATTCTTCTTATTTTCGGGCAAAAAAGCAGAAATTCCCTGTATTTTAGAGCAAAATTGCAGAAATTTCCCTAATTGTGGGGAAAAAAGGCAGAAATTCCCTATATGTTGGGGCAAAAAGACAGAAAATCTTCTTATTCTGGGGCAAAATTGCAGAAATTCCACTTATTTTGGGACAAAATTTCAGAAATTTTCCTTATTTTGAAGCAAAATTGCAGAAATTCTTCTTTTTTTGAGGTAAAAAGGCTGAAATTCCCCTTATTTGGGGGCAAAATGCAGAAATTTCCCTTTTTTGGGGCAAAATTGCAGAAATTTCACTTATTTCAGGGTAATAAGTCAGAAATTTTCCCTATTTTAGGGCAAAAAAGACAGAAATTCCCTTTGTTTTGGGGGAAAAAGACTGAAATTCCACTTATTTAGAGGCAAAAACGCAGAAATTCCCCTTATTTTGGAGCAAAAATGAAGAAATTTCCCTTTTTTATGGCAAAAAGGTATGCATTCTTCTTATTTTTGGGCAAAAAAGCAGAAATTCCCCATTATTTGGAGCAAAATTGCAGAAATTTCCCTAATTGTGGGGCAAAAAGGCAGACATTCCCTATATGTTGGGGAAAAAGACAAAAATTCTCCATATTTTGGGGCAAAACTCAAAAATTCCACTTATTTTGGGGCAAAATTCCAGAACTTTCCCTTATTTTGGGGCAAAACTGCAGAAATTTGACTTATTTCAGAAAAAAAGCAGAAATTTTCTTATTTCTGGCAAAAATGCAGAAATTTTTTTTATTTTGATACAAAATTGCAGAAATTTTTCTTATTTTGGGCAAAAAGGCAGAAATTTCCCATATTTTGGGGCAAAAATGCAGAAATTCCCCTTATTTTGAGGTAAAAAGGCGGAAATTCCCCTTATTTGGGGGCAAAAAGGCTGAAATTTCCCTTATTTTGGGGCAAAGTTGCAGAAATTTCACTTATTTCAGGGAAATAAGTCAGAAATTTTCTTTATTTTGGGGCAAAAACCAGAAATTCCCTTTGTTTTGGGGGAAAAAGACAGAAATTCCACTTCTTTAGAGGCAAAAAACAGAAATTCCCCTTATTTTGGAGCAAAAATGAAGAAATTTCCCTTTTTTATGGCAAAAAGATTTGCATTCTTCTTTTTTTCGGGCAAAATAGCAGAAATTCCCTGTATTTTGGAGCAAAATTGTAGAAATTCCCCTAATTGTGGGGAAAAAAGGCAGAAATTCCCTATATGTTGGGGCAAAAAGACAGAAAATCTTCATTTTTGGGGCAAAACTCAGAAATTCCACTTATTTTGGGACAAAATTCCAGAAATTTCCCTTATTTTGGGGCAAAATTGCTGAAATTTAACTTATTTCAGAAAAAAAATCAGAAATTTTCTTATTTTGGGGCAAAAAGGCAGAAATTTCCCATATTTTGGTACAAAATTGCTGAAATTTTTCTTATTTTGGGGCAAAAAGGCAGAAATTTCCCATATTTTGGGGCAAAAATGCAGAAATTCCCCTTATTTTGAGGTAAAAAGGCTGAAATTTCCCTTATTTAAGGGCAAAAAAGCAGAAATTTCCCTAATCTTGGGGCATAATTGCAGAAATTTCACTTATTTCAGGGTAATAAGTCATAAATTTTCCTTATTTTGGGGCAAAAAAGACAGAAATTCCCTTTGTTTTTGGAGAAAAAGACAGAAATTCCACTTATTTAGAGGCAAAAAAGCAGAAATTCCCCTTATTTTGGAGCAAAAATGAAGAAATTTCCCTTTTTTATGGCAAAAAGGTTTGCACTCTTCTTATTTTTGGGCAAAAAGGCAGAAATTTCCCGTATTTTGGAGCAAAATTGTAGAAATTCCCCTAATTGTGGGGCAAAAAGGCAGAAATTTTCTATATGTTGGGGCAAAAAGATATTCTCCATATTTTGGGGCAAAACTCAGAAATTTCACTTATTTTGGGGCAAAATTACAGAAATTTCCCTAATTTTGAGGCAAAATTGCAGAAATTTGACTTATTTCTGAAAAAAGCAAAAATTTTCTTATTTTGGGGCAAAAAGGCAGAAAATTCTTTTATTTTGGTACAAAATTGCTGAAATTTTTCTTATTTTCGGGCAAAAAGGCAGACATTTCCCATATTTTGGGGCAAAAATGCAGAAATTCCCCTTATTTTGAGGTAAAAAGGCTGAAATTCCCCTTATTTAAAGGCATAAAGGCAGAAATTTCCCTTATTTTGGTCCAAAATTGCAGAAATTTCACTTATTTTAGGGTAATAAGTCAGAAATTTTCCTTATTTTGGGGCAAAAAAGACTAAAATTCTCTTTGTTTTGGAAGAAAAAGACAGAAATTCCACATATTTAGAGGCAAAAAAGCAGAAATTCCCCTTATTTTGGAGTAAAAATGAAGAAATTTCCCTTTTTTATGGCAAAAAGTAATGCATTCATCTTATTTTTGGGCAAAAAAGCAGAAATTCCCCGTATTTTGGAGCAAAATTGCAGAAATTACCCTAATTGTGAGGCAAAAAGGCAGAAATTCTTTATATGTTGGGGCAAAAGGACAGAAATTCTCTTTATTTTTGGGCAAAACTCAAAAATTCCACTTATTTTTGGGCAAAATTTCAGAAATTTCCCTTATTTTGAGGCAAATTGCAGAAATTTGACTTATTTCAGAAAAAAGCAGAAATTTTCTTATTTTGGAAAAAAAAGGCAGAAATTTCTTTTATTTTGGTACAAAATTGCTGAAATTTTTCTTATTTTGGTGCAAAAAGGCAGAAATTTCCCATAATTTGGGGCAAAAATGCAGAAATTCCCCTTATTTTGAGGTAAAAAGTCTGAAATTCCCCTTATTTAAGGGTATAAAGGTAGAAATTTCCCTTATTTTGGTGCAAAATTGCAGAAATTTCACTTATTTCAGGGTAATAAGTCAGAAATTTTCCTGATTTTGGGGCAAAAAAGACAAAAATTCCCTTTGTTTTAGAAGAAAAAGACAGAAATTCCACTTATTTAGAGGCAAAAAAGCAGAAATTCCACTTATTTTGGAGCAAAAATGAAGAAATTTCCCTTTTTTATGGCAAAAAGGTATGCATTCTTCTTATTTTGGGGCAAAGAAGCAGAAATTCTCCGTATTTTGGAGCAAAATTGCAGAAATTCCCTTAATTGTGAGGCAAAAAGGCTGAAATTTTTTATATGTTGGGGCAAAGGACAGAAATTCTATTTATTTTTGGGCAAAACTCAAAAATTTCACTTATTTTGGGGCAAAATTGCAGAAATTTCACTTATTTCAGAAAAAAAGCAGAAATTTTCTTATTTTGGGGCAAAAAGGCAGAAATTTCTTTTATTTTGGTACAAAATTGCTGAAATTTTTCTTATTTTGGGGCAAAAAGGCAGAAATTTCCCATATTTTGGGGCAAAAATGCAGAAATTCCCCTTATTTTGAGGTAAAAAGGCTGAAATTCCCCTTATTTAAGGGCAAAAAGACAGAAATTTCACTTATTTTGGGGCAAAATTGCAGAAATTTCACTTATTTCAGAGAAATAAGTCAGAAATTTTCCATATTTTGGGGCAAAAATGACAGAAATTCTCTTGTTTTGGGGGAATAAGACAGAAATTCCCTATATGTTGGGGCAAAAAGACAGAAAATCTTCTTATTTTGGGGCAAAATTGCAGAAATTCCACTTATTATGGGGCAAAATTCCAGAAATTTCCCTTATTTTGGGGCAAAATTGCAGAAATTCCCCTTATTTTGAGGTAAAAATGCTGAAATTCTTCTTATTTGGGGGCAAAAAAGCAGAAATTTTTTTTTTTTCGGGCAAAATTGCAGAAATTCCACTTATTTTGTGGCAAAATTCCAGAAATTTCCCTTATTTTGGGACAAAATTGCAGAAATTCCTCTTACTTTGAGGTAAAAAGGCTGAAATTCCCCTTATTTTTGGGCAAAAAAGCAGAAATTACTCTTTTTTGGGGCATAATTGCAGAAATTTCACATATTTCAGGGTAATAAATCAGAAATTTTTTTTATTTTAAGGCGAAAAACCAGAAATTCCCTTTGTTTTGGGGAAAAAGACAGAAATTCCACTTATTTAGAGGCAAAAAAGCAGAAATTCCCCTTATTTTAGAGCAAAAATGAAGAAATTTCCCTTTCTTATGGCAAAAAGGTTTGCATTCTTCTTATTTTCGTGCAAAAAAGCAGAAATTTCCTGTATTTTGGAGCAAAATTGCAGAAATTCCGCTAATTGTGGGGCAAAAAGGCAGAAATTCCCTATAAGTTGGGGCAAATGTCAGAAATTCTCCTTATATTGAGGCAAAACTCAGAAATTCCCCATATTTTGGAGCAAAAATGAAGAAATTTCCCTTTTTTATGGCAAAAGGTATGCATTCTTCTTATTTTTGGGCAAAAAGGCAGAAATTCCTTTTATTTTGGAGCAAAATTGCAGAAATTCCCCTAATTGTGGGGCAAAAAGGCAGAAATTCCCTATATGTTGGGGCAAAATATAGAAATTCTCCTTATTTTGGGGCAAAAAGTCAAAAATTCCACTTATTTTTGGGCAAAATTCCAGAAATTTCCCTTATTTTGAGGCAAATTGCAGAAATTTGACTTATTTCAGAAAAAAGCAGAAATTTTCTTATTTTGGGGAAAAAAGGCAGAAATTTCTTTTATTTTGGTACAAAATTGCTGAAATTTTTATTATTTTGGGGCAAAAAGGCAGAAATTTCCCATAATTTGGTGCAAAAATGCAGAAATTCCCCTTATTTTGACTTAAAAAGGCTGAAATTCCCCTTATTTCGGGGCAAAATGCAGAAATTTCCCTTTTTTGGGGCAAAATTTCAGAAATTTCACTTATTTCAGGGTAATAAGTCAGAAATTTTCCTTATTTTAAAGCAAAAAAGACAGAAATTCCCTTTGTTTTGGGGGAAAAAGGCAGAAATTCCACTTATTTAGAGGCAAAAACACAGAAATTCCCCTTATTTTGGAGCAAAAATGAAGAAATTTCCCTTTTTTATGGCAAAAAGGTATGCATTCTTCTTATTTTTGGGCAAAAAAGCAGAAATTCCCCATAATTTGGAGCAAAATTGCAGAACTTTCCCTAATTGTGGGGCAAAAAGGCAGACATTCCCTATACGTTGGGGCAAAAAGACAAAAATTCTCCTTATTTTGGGGCAAAACTCAAAAATTCCACTTATTTTGGGGCAAAATTCCAGAACTTTCCCTTATTTTGGGGCAAAACTGCAGAAATTTGACTTATTTCAGAAAAAAAGCAGAAATTTTCTTATTTCTGGCAAAAATGCAGAATTTTTTTTTTATTTTGATACAAAATTGCAGAAATTTTTCTTATTTTGGGCAAAAAGGCAGAAATTTCCCATATTTTAAGGCAAAAATGCAGAAATTTCCCTTATTTTGAGGTAAAAAGGCTGAAATTTCCCTTATTTAAGGGCAAAAAAGCAGAAATTTCCCTTATTTTGGGGCAAAATTGCAGAAATTTCACTTATTTCTGGGTAATAAGTCAGAAATTTTCCTTATTTTGGAGCAAAAAAGACAGAAATTCCCTTTGTTTTGGGGGAAAATACAAAAATTCCACTTATTTAGAGGCAAAAAAGAAGAAATTCCCCTTATTTTGGAGCAAAAATGAAGAAATTTCTCTTTTTTATGGCAAAAGGTATGCATTCTTCTTATTTTTGGGCAAAAAGGCAGAAATTCCATATATTTTGGAGAAAAATTGCAGAAATTCCCCTAATTGTGGGGCAATAAGGCAGAAATTCCCTATATGTTGGGGCAAAATATAGAAATTCTCCTTATTTTGGGGCAAAAAGTCAAAAATTCCAGTTATTTTTGGGCAAAATTCCAGAAATTTCCCTTATTTTGAGGCAAATTGCAGAAATTTGACTTATTTCAGAAAAAAGCAGAAATTTTCTTATTTTGGGGAAAAAAGGCAGAAATTTCTTTTATTTTGGTACAAAATTGCTGAAATTTTTATTATTTTGGGGCAAAAAGGCAAAAATTTCCCATAATTTGGGCCAAAAATGCAGAAATTCCCCTTATTTTGAGGTAAAAAGGCTGAAATTCCCCTTATTTTGGGGCAAAAAGGCAGAAATTTCCCTTATTTTGGGGCAAAATTTCAGAAATTTCACTTATTTCAGAGAAATAAGTCAGAAATTTTCCTTATTTTGGGGCAAAAATGACAGAAATTCCCTTTGTTTTTGGGGAAAAAGACAGAAATTCCACTTATTTAGAGGCAAAAAAGCAGAAATTCTTCTTATTTTGGAGCAAAAATGAAGAAACTTTCCTTTTTTATGGCAAAAAGGTTTGCATTCTTCTTATTTTCGGGCAAAAAAGCAGAAATTCCCTGTATTTTAGAGCAAAATTGCAGAAATTTCCCTAATTGTGGGGAAAAAAGGCAGAAATTCCCTATATGTTGGGGCAAAAAGACAGAAAATCTTCTTATTCTGGGGCAAAATTGCAGAAATTCCACTTATTTTGGGACAAAATTTCAGAAATTTTCCTTATTTTGAAGCAAAATTGCAGAAATTCTTCTTTTTTTGAGGTAAAAAGGCTGAAATTCCCCTTATTTGGGGGCAAAATGCAGAAATTTCCCTTTTTTGGGGCAAAATTGCAGAAATTTCACTTATTTCAGGGTAATAAGTCAGAAATTTTCCCTATTTTAGGGCAAAAAAGACAGAAATTCCCTTTGTTTTGGGGGAAAAAGACTGAAATTCCACTTATTTAGAGGCAAAAACGCAGAAATTCCCCTTATTTTGGAGCAAAAATGAAGTAATTTCCCTTTTTTATGGCAAAAAGGTATGCATTCTTCTTATTTTTGGGCAAAAAAGCAGAAATTCCCCATAATTTGGAGCAAAATTGCAGAAATTTCCCTAATTGTGGGGCAAAAAAGCAGACATTCCCTATATGTTGGGGAAAAAGACAAAAATTCTCCATATTTTGGGGCAAAACTCAAAAATTCCACTTATTTTGGGGCAAAATTCCAGAACTTTCCCTTATTTTGGGGCAAAACTGCAGAAATTTGACTTATTTCAGAAAAAAAGCAGAAATTTTCTTATTTGTGGCAAAAATGCAGAAATTTTTTTTTATTTT
This sequence comes from Micromys minutus, assembly GCF_963924665.1. NCBI lineage: Eukaryota > Metazoa > Chordata > Mammalia > Rodentia > Muridae > Micromys > Micromys minutus. The sequence continues at coordinate 1,274,385 of NW_027667133.1, read as the reverse complement.
GATACAAAATTGCAGAAATTTTGTTATTTTGGGCAAAAAGGCAGAAATTTCCCATATTTTGGTGCAAAAATGCAGAAATTCCCCTTATTTTGAGGTAAAAAGGCAGAAATTCTCCTTATTTGGGGGCAAAAAGGAAGAAATTTCCCTTATTTTGGGGCAAAGTTGCAGAAATTTCATTTATTTCAGGGAAATAAGTCAGAAATTTTCTTTATTTTGGGGCAAAAACCAGAAATTCCCTTTGTTTTGGGAGAAAAAGACAGAAATTCCACTTCTTTAGAGGCAAAAAACAGAAATTCCCTTTAATTTGGAGCAAAAATGAAGAAATTTCCCTTTTTTATGGCAAAAAGTGTTGCATTCTTCTTATTTTTGGGCAGAATAGCAGAAATTCCCTGTATTTTGGAGCAAAATTGTAGAAATTCTCCTTATTGTGGGGAAAAAAGGCAGAAATTCCCTATATGTTGGGGCAAAAACACAGAAAATCTTCTTATTTTGGGGCAAAACTCAGAAATTCCACTTATTTTGGGGCAAAATTCCAGAAATTTCCCTTATTTTGGGGCAAAATTGCTGAAATTTGACTTATTTCAGAAAAAAAATCAGAAATTTTCTTATTTTGGGGCAAAAAGTCAGAAATTTCCCATATTTTGGTACAAAATTGCTGAAATTTTTCTTATTTTGGGGCAAAAAGGCAGAAATTTCCCATATTTTGGGGCAAAAATGCAGAAATTACCCTTATTTTGAGGTAAAAAGGCTGAAATTTCCCTTATTTAAGGGCAAAAAAGCAGAAATTTCCCTAATTTTGGGGCATAATTGCAGAAATTTCACTTATTTCAGGGTAATAAGTCATAAATTTTCCTTATTTTGGGGCAAAAAAGACAGAAATTCCCTTTGTTTTTGGAGAAAAAGACAGAAATTCCACATATTTAGAGGCAAAAAAGCAGAAATTCCCCTTATTTTGGAGCAAAAATGAAGAAATTTCACTTTTTTATGGCAAAAAGGTATGCACTCTTCTTATTTTTGGGCAAAAAGGCAGAAATTTCTCGTATTTTGGAGCAAAATTGTAGAAATTCCCCTAATTGTGGGGCAAAAAGGCAGAAATTTTCTATATGTTGGGGCAAAAAGATATTCTCCATATTTTGGGGCAAAACTCAGAAATTCCACTTATTTTGGGGCAAAATTACAGAAATTTCCCTTATTTTGAGGCAAAATTGCAGAAATTTGACTTATTTCTGAAAAAAGCAAAAATTTTCTTATTTTGGGGCAAAAAGGCAGAAAATTCTTTTATTTTGGTACAAAATTGCAGAAATTTTTCTTATTTTGGGGCAAAAAGGCAGAAATTTCCCATATTTTGGGGCAAAAATGCAGAAATTTCCCTTATTTTGAGGTAAAAAGGCTGAAATTTTTCTTATTTAAGGGCAAAAAAGCAGAAATTTCCCTTATTTTGGGGCAAAATTGCAGAAATTTCACTTATTTCAGGGTAATAAGTCAGAAATTTTCCTTATTTTGGGGCAAAAAAGACAGAAATTCCCTTTTTTTGGGGGAAAAATACAAAAATTCCACTTATTTAGAGGCAAAAAAGCAGAAATTCCCCATATTTTGGAGCAAAAATGAAGAAATTTCCCTTTATTATGGCAAAAGGTATGCATTCTTCTTATTTTTGGGCAAAAAGGCAGAAATTCCCCGTATTTTGGAGCAAATTTGCAGAAATTCTCCTAATTGTTGGGCAAAAAGGGAGAAATTCCCTATATGTTGGGGCAAAATACAGAAATTCTCCTTATTTTGGGTCAAAAAGTCAAAAATTCCACTTATTTTTGGGCAAAATTCCAGAAATTTCCCTTATTTTGAGGCAAATTGCAGAAATTTGACTTATTTCAGAAAAAAGCAGAAATTTTCTTATTTTGGAAAAAAAAAACAGAAATTTCTTTTATTTTGGTACAAAATTGCTGAAATTTTTTTTATTTTGGGGCAAAAAGGCAGAAATTTCCCATAATTTGGGGCAAAAATGCAGAAATTCCCCTTATTTTGAGGTAAAAAGTCTGAAATTCCCCTTATTTAATGGTATAAAGGCAGAAATTTCCCTTATTTTGGTGCAAAATTGCAGAAATTTCACTTATTTCAGGGTAATAAGTCAGAAATTTTCCTGATTTTGGGGCAAAAAAGACAAAAATTCCCTTTGTTTTGGAAGAGAAAGAGAGAAATTCCACTTATTTAGAGGCAAAAAAGCAGAAATTTTCCTTAATTTGGAGCAAAAATGAAGAAATTTCCCTTTTTTATGGCAAAAATGTATGCATTCTTCTTATTTTTGGGCAAAAAAGCAGAAATTCCCCGTATTTTGGAGCAAAATTGCAGAAATTCCCCTAATTGTGAGGCAAAAAGGCAGAAATTTTTTATATGTTGGGGCAAAAGGACAGAAATTCTCTTTATTTTTGGGCAAAACTCAAAAATTTCACTTATTTTGGGGCAAAATTGCAGAAATTTCACTTATTTCAGAAAAAAAGCAGAAATTTTCTTATTTTGCGGCAAAAAGGCAAAAATTTCTTTTATTTTGGTACAAAATTGCAGAAATTTTTCTTATTTTGGGGCAAAAAGTCAGAAATTTCCCATATTTTGGGGCAAAAATGCAGAAATTGCCCTTAATTTGAGGTAAAAAGGCTGAAATTCCCCTTATTTAAAGGCAAAAAGACAGAAATTTCACTTATTTTGGGGCAAAATTGCAGAAATTTCACTTATTTCAGAGAAATAAGTCAGAAATTTTCCATATTTTGGGGCAAAAATGACAGAAATTCCCTTTGTTTTGGGGGAAAAAGACAGAAATTCCCTATAAGTTGGGGCAAAAAGACAGAAAATCTTCTTATTTTGGGGCAAAATTGCAGAAATTCCACTTATTATGGGGCAAAATTCCAGAAATTTCCCTTATTTTGGGGCAAAATTGCAGAAATTCCCCTTACTTTGAGGTAAAAAGGCTGAAATTCCCCTTATTTTTGGGCAAAAAAGCAGAAATTACTCTTTTTTGGGGAATAATTGCAGAAATTTCACATATTTCAGGGTAATAAATCAGAAATTTTTTTTATTTTAAGGCGAAAAACCAGAAATTCCCTTTGTTTTGGGGAAAAAGACAGAAATTCCACTTATTTAGAGGCAAAAAAGCAGAAATTCCCCTTATTTTAGAGCAAAAATGAAGAAATTTCCCTTTTTTATGGCAAAAAGGTTTGCATTCTTCTTATTTTCGTGCAAAAAAGCAGAAATTTCCTGTATTTTGGAGCAAAATTGCAGAAATTCCACTAATTGTGGGGCAAAAAGGCAGAAATTCCCTATATGTTGGGGCAAATGTCAGAAATTCTCCTTATATTGGGGCAAAACTCAGAAATTCCCCATATTTTGGAGCAAAAATGAAGAAATTTCCCTTTTTTATGGCAAAAGGTATGCATTCTTCTTATTTTTGGGCAAAAAGGCAGAAATTCCTTGTATTTTGGAGCAAAATTGCAGAAATTCCCCTAATTGTGGGGCAAAAAGGCAGAAATTCCCTATATGTTGGGGCAAAATATAGAAATTCTCCTTATTTTGGGGCAAAAAGTCAAAAATTCCACTTATTTTTGGGCAAAATTCCAGAAATTTCCCTTATTATGAGGCAAATTGCAGAAATTTGACTTATTTAAGAAAAAAGCAGAAATTTTCTTATTTTGGGGAAAAAAGGCAGAAATTTCTTTTATCTTGGTACAAAATTGCTGAAATTTTTATTATTTTGGGGCAAAAAGGCAGAAATTTCCCATAAATTGGGGCAAAAATGCAGAAATTTCCCTTATTTTGAGGTAAAAAGGCTGAAATTCCCCTTATTTCGGGGCAAAAAGGCAGAAATTTCCCTTATTTTGGGGCAAAATTGCAGAAATTTCACTTATTTCAGAGAAATAAGTCAGAAATTTTCCTTATTTTGGGGCAAAAATGACAGAAATTCCCTTTGTTTTGGGGGAAAAAGACAGAAATTCCACTTATTTAGAGGCAAAAAAGCAGAAATTCTTCTTATTTTGGAGCAAAAATGAAGAAACTTTCCTTTTTTATGGCAAAAAGGTTTGCATTCTTCTTATTTTCAGGCAAAAAAGCAGAAATTCCCTGTATTTTAGAGCAAAATGGCAGAAATTTCCCTAATTGTGGGGAAAAAAGGCAGAAAATCCCTATGTGTTGGGGCAAAAAGACAGAAAATCTTCTTATTCTGGGGCAAAATTGCAGAAATTCCACCTATTTTGGGGCAAAATTTCAGAAATTTTCCTTATTTTGAAGCAAAATTGCAGAAATTCTTCTGTTTTTTGAGGTAAAAAGGCTGAAATTCCCCTTATTTGGGGGCAAAATGCAGAAATTTCCCTTTTTTGGGGCAAAATTGCAGAAATTTTACTTATTTCAGGGTAATAAGTCAGAAATTTTCCTTATTTTAGGGCAAAAAAGACAGAAATTCCCTTTGTTTTGGGGGAAAAAGACAGAAATTCCACTTATTTAGAGGCAAAAACGCAGAAATTCCCATTATTTTGGAGCAAAAATGAAGAAATTTCCCTTTTTTATGGCAAAAAGGTATGCATTCTTCTTATTTTTGGGCAAAAAAGCAGAAATTCCCCATAATTTGGAGCATAATTGCAGAAATTTCCCTAATTGTGGGGCAAAAAGGCAGACATTCCCTATATGTTGGGGCAAAAAGACAAAAATTCTCCTTATTTTGGGGCAAAACTCAAAAATTCCACTTATTTTGGGGCAAAATTCCAGAACTTTCCCTTATTTTGGGGCAAAACTGCAGAAATTTGACTTATTTCAGAAAAAAAGCAGAAATTTTCTTATTTCTGGCAGAAATGCAGAAATTTTTTTTATTTTGATACAAAATTGCAGAAATTTTTCTTATTTTTGGCAAAAAGGCACAAATTTCCCATAATTTGGGGCAAAAATGCAGAAATTCCCCTTATTTTGAGGTAAAAAGGCAGAAATTCCCATTATTTGGGAGCAAAAAGGCAGAAATTTCCCTTATTTTGGGGCAAAGTTGCAGAAATTTCACTTATTTCAGGGAAATAAGTCAGAAATTTTCTTTATTTTGGGGCAAAAACCAGAAATTCCCTTTGTTTTGGGGGAAAAAGACAGAAATTCCACTTCTTTAGAGGCAAAAAACAGAAATTCCCCTTATTTTGGAGCAAAAATGAAGAAATTTCCCTTTTTTATGGCAAAAAGATTTGCATTCTTCTTATTTTCGGGCAAAATAGCAGAAATTCCCTGTATTTTGGAGCAAAATTGTAGAAATTCCCCTAATTGTGGGGAAAAAAGGCAGAAATTCCCTATATGTTGGGGCAAAAAGACAGAAAATCTTCTTATTTTGGGGCAAAACTCAGAAATTCCACTTATTTTGGGGCAAAATTCCAGAAATTTCCCTTATTTTGGGGCAAAATTGCTGAAATTTGACTTATTTCAGAAAAAAATCAGAAATTTTCTTATTTTGGGGCAAAAAGGCAGAAATTTCCCATATTTTGGTACAAAATTGCTGAAATTTTTCTTATTTTGGGGCAAAAAGGCAGAAATTTCCCATATTTTGGAGCAAAAATGCAGAAATTCCCCTTATTTTCAGGTAAAAAGGCTGAAATTTCCCTTATTTAAGGGCAAAAAAGCAGAAATTTCCCTAATTTTGGGGCATAATTGCAGAAATTTCTCTTATTTCAGGGTAATAAGTCATAAATTTTCATTATTTTGGGGCAAAAAAGACAGAAATTCCCTTTGTTTTGGGAGAAAAAGACAGAAATTCCACTTATTTAGAGGCAAAAAAGCAGAAATTCCCCTTATTTTGGAGCAAAAATGAAGAAATTTCCCTTTTTTATGGCAAAAAGGTATGCACTCTTCTTATTTTTGGGCAAAAAGGCAGAAATTTCCCATATTTTGGAGCAAAATTGTAGAAATTCCCTTAATTGTGGGGCAAAAATGCAGAAATATTCTATATGTTGGGGCAAAAAGATATTCTCCATATTTTGGGGCAAAACTCAGAAATTCCACTTATTTTGGGGCAAAATTACAGAAATTTCCCTTATTTTGAGGCAAAATTGCAGAAATTTGACTTATTTCTGAAAAAAGCAAAAATTTTCTTATTTTGGGGCAAAAAGGCAGAAAATTCTTTTATTTTGGTACAAAATTGCAGAAATTTTTCTTATTTTGGGGCAAAAAGGCAGAAATTTCTCATATTTTGGGGCAAAAATGCAGAAATTTCCCTTATTTTGAGGTAAAAAGGCTGAAATTTCCCTTATTTAAGGGCAAAAAAGCAGAAATTTCCCTTATTTTGGGGCAAAATTGCAGAAATTTCACTTATTTCAGGGTAATAAGTCAGAAATTTTCCTTATTTTGGAGCAAAAAAGACAGAAATTCCCTTTGTTTTGGGGGAAAAATACAAAAATTCCACTTATTTAGAGGCAAAAAAGCAGAAATTCCCCATATTTTGGAGCAAAAATGAAGAAATTTCCCTTTTTTAAGGCAAAAGGTATGCATTCTTCTTATTTTTGGGCAAAAAGGCAGATTCCCCGTATTTTGGAGCAAAATTGCAGAAATTCTCCTAATTGTGGCGCAAAAAGGCAGAAATTCCCTATATGTTGGGGCAAAATACAGAAATTCTCCTTATTTTGGGGCAAAAAGTCAAAAATTCCACTTATTTTTGGGCAAAATTCCAGAAATTTCCCTTATTTTGAGGCAAATTGCAGAAATTTGACTTATTTCAGAAAAAAGCAGATATTTTCTTATTTTGGAAAAAAAACCAGAAATTTCTTTTATTTTGGTACAAAATTGCTGAAATTTTTCTTATTTTGGGGCAAAAAGGCAGAAATTTCCCATAATTTGGGGCAAAAATGCAGAAATTCCCCTTATTTTGAGGTAAATAGTCTGAAATTCCCCTTATTTAAGGGTATAAAGGCAGAAATTTCCCTTATTTTGGTGCAAAATTGCAGAAATTTCACTTATTTCAGGGTAATAAGTCAGAAATTTTCCTGATTTTGGGGCAAAAAAGACAAAATTTCCCTTTGTTTTGGAAGAGAAAGACAGAAATTCCACTTATTTAGAGGCAAAAAAGCAGAAATTTTCCTTAATTTGGAGCAAAAATGAAGAAATTTCCCTTTTTTATGGCAAAAAGGTATGCATTCTTTATATTTTTGGGCAAAAAAGCAGAAATTCCCCGTATTTTAGAGCAAATTTGCAGAAATTCTCCTAATTGTGAGGCAAAAAGGCAAACATTTTTATATGTTGGGGCAAAAGGACAGAAATTCTCTTTATTTTAGGGCAAAACTCAAAAATTTCACTTATTTTGGGGCAAAATTGCAGAAATTTCACTTATTTCAGAAAAAAAGCAGAAATTTTCTTATTTTGGGGCAAAAAGGCAGAAATTTCTTTTATTTTGGTACAAAATTGCAGAAATTTTTCTTATTTTGGGGCAAAAAGTCAGAAATTTTCCATATTTTGGGGCAAAAATGCAGAAATTCCCCTTATTTTGAGGTAAAAAGGCTGAAATTCCCCTTATTTAAGGGCAAAAAGACAGAAATTTCCATTATTTTGGGGCAAAATTGCAGAAATTTCACTTATTTCAGAGAAATAAGTCAGAAATTTTCCATATTTTGGGGCAAAAATGACAGAAATTCCCTTTGTTTTGGGGGAAAAAGACAGAAATTCCCTATATATTTGGGCAAAAAGACAGAAAATCTTCTTATTTTGGGGCAAAATTGCAGAAATTCCACTTATTATGGGGCAAAATTCCAGAAATTTCCCTTATTTTGGGGCAAAATTGCAGAAATTCCTTTTATTTTGAGGTAAAAAGGCTGAAATTCCCCTTATTTTTGGGCAAAAAAGCAGAAATTACTCTTTTTTGGGGCATAATTGCAGAAATTTCACATATTTCAGGGTAATAAATCAGAATTTTTTTTTTATTTTAAGGCGAAAATCCAGAAATTCCCTTTGTTTTGGGGAAAAAGACAGAAATTCCACTTATTTAGAGGCAAAAAAGCAGAAATTCCCATTATTTTAGAGCAAAAATGAAGAAATTTCCCTTTTTTATGGCAAAAAGGTTTGCATTCTTCTTATTTTCGTGCAAAAAAGCAGAAATTTCCTGTATTTTGGAGCAAAATTGCAGAAATTCCACTAATTGTGGGGCAAAAAGGCAGAAATTCCCTATATGTTGGGGCAAATGTCAGAAATTCTCCTTATATTGAGGCAAAACTCAGAAATTCCCCATATTTTGGAGCAAAAATGAAGAAATTTCCCTTTTTTATGGCAAAAGGTATGCATTCTTCTTATTTTTGGGCAAAAAGGCAGAAATTCCTTGTATTTTGGAGCAAAATTGCAGAAATTCCCCTAATTGTGGGGCAAAAAGGCAGAAATTCCCTATATGTTGAAGCAAAATATAGAAATTCTCCTTATTTTGGGGCAAAAAGTCAAAAATTCCACTTATTTTTGGGCAAAATTCCAGAAATTTCCCTTATTATGAGGCAAATTGCAGAAATTTGACTTATTTAAGAAAAAAGCAGAAATTTTCTTATTTTGGGGAAAAAAGGCAGAAATTTCTTTTATTTTGGTACAAAATTGCTGAAATTTTTATTATATTGGGGCAAAAAGGCAGAAATTTCCCATAAATTGGGGCAAAAATGCCGAAATTCCCCTTATTTTGAGGTAAAAAGGCTGAAATTCCCCTTATTTCGGGGCAAAAAAGCAGAAATTTCCATTATTTTGGGGCAAAATTGCAGAAATTTCACTTATTTCAGAGAAATAAGTCAGAAATTTTCCTTATTTTGGGGCAAAAATGACAGAAATTCCCTTTGTTTTGGGGGAAAAAGACAGAAATTCCACTTATTTAGAGGCAAAAAAGCAGAAATTCTTCTTATTTTGGAGCAAAAATGAAGGAACTTTCCTTTTTTATGGCAAAAAGGTTTGCATTCTTCTTATTTTCGGGCAAAAAAGCAGAAATTCCCTGTATTTTAGAGCAAAATGGCAGAAATTTCCCTAATTGTGGGGAAAAAAGGCAGAAATTCCCTATGTGTTGGGGCAAAAAGACAGAAAATCTTCTTATTCTGGGGCAAAATTGCAGAAATTCCACTTATTTTGGGGCAAAATTTCAGAAATTTTCCTTATTTTGAAGCAAAATTGCAGAAATTCTTCTGTTTTTTGAGGTAAAAAGGCTGAAATTCCCCTTATTTGGGGGCAAAATGCAGAAATTTCCCTTTTTGGGGGCAAAATTGCAGAAATTTCACTTATTTCAGGGTAATAAGTCAGAAATTTTCCTTATTTTAGGGCAAAAAAGACAGAAATTCCCTTTGTTTTGGGGGAAAAAGACAGAAATTCCACTTATTTAGAGGCAAAAACGCAGAAATTCCCCTTATTTTGGAGCAAAAATGAAGAAATTTCCCTTTTTTATGGCAAAAAGGTATGCATTCTTCTTATTTTTGGGCAAAAAGCAGAAATTCCCCATAATTTGGAGCATAATTGCAGAAATTTCCCTAATTGTGGGGCAAAAAGGCAGACATTCCCTATATGTTGGGGCAAAAAGACAAAAATTCTCCTTATTTTGGGGCAAAACTCAAAAATTCCACTTATTTTGGGGCAAAATTCCAGAACTTTCCCTTATTTTGGGGCAAAACTGCAGAAATTTAACTTATTTCAGAAAAAAAGCAGAAATTTTCTTATTTCTGGCAGAAATGCAGAAATTTTTTTTATTTTGATACAAAATTGCAGAAATTTTTCTTATTTTGGGCAAAAAGGCAGAAATTTCCCATATTTTGGGGCAAAAATGCAGAAATTCCCCTTATTTTGAGGTAAAAAGGCTGAAATTTCCCTTATTTAAGGGCAAAAAAGCAGAAATTTCCCTAATTTTTGGGCATAATTGCAGAAATTTCACTTATTTCAGGGTAATAAGTCATAAATTTTCTTTATTTTGGGACAAAAAAGACAGAAATTCCCTTTGTTTTGGGAGAAAAAGACAGAAATTCCACTTATTTAGAGGCAAAAAAGCAGAAATTCCCCTCATTTTGGAGCAAAAATGAAGAAATTTCCCTTTTTTATGGCAAAAAGGTATGCACTCTTCTTATTTTTGGGCAAAAAGGCAGAAATTTCCCGTATTTTGGAGCAAAATTGTAGAAATTCCCCTAATTGTGGGGCAAAAAGGCAGAAATATTCTATATGTTGGGGCAAAAAGATATTCTCCATATTTTGGGGCAAAACTCAGAAATTCCACTTATTTTGGGGCAAAATTACAGAAATTTCCCTTATTTTGAGGCAAAATTGCAGAAATTTGACTTATTTCTGGAAAAAGCAAAAATTTTCTTATTTAGGGCAAAAAGGCAGAAAATTCTTTTATTTTGGTACAAAATTGCAGAAATTTTTCTTATTTTGGGGCAAAAAGGCAGAAATTTCTCATATTTTGGGGCAAAAATGCAGAAATTTCCGTTATTTTGAGGTAAAAAGGCTGAAATTTCCCTTATTTAAGGGCAAAAAAGCAGAAATTTCCCTTATTTTGGGGCAAAATTGCAGATATTTCACTTATTTCAGGGTAATAAGTCAGAAATTTTCCTTATTTTGGAGCAAAAAAGACAGAAATTCCCTTTGTTTTGGGGGAAAAATACAAAAATTCCACTTATTTAGAGGCAAAAAAAGCAGAAATTCCCCATATTTTGGAGCAAAAATGAAGAAATTTCCCTTTATTATGGCAAAAGGTATGCATTCTTCTAATTTTTGGGCAAAAAGGCAGAAATTCCCCGTATTTTGGAGCAAAATTGCAGAAATTCTCCTAATTGTGGTGCAAAAAGGCAGAAATTCCCTATATGTTGGGGCAAAATACAGAAATTCTCCTTATTTTGGGGCAAAAAGTCAAAAATTCCACTTATTTTTGGGCAAAATTCCAGAAATTTCCCTTATTTTGAGGCAAATTGCAGAAATTTGACTTATTTCAGAAAAAAGCAGAAATTTTCTTATTTTGGAAAAAAAACCAGAAATTTCTTTTATTTTGGTACAAAATTGCTGAAATTTTTCTTATTTTGGGGCAAAAAGGAAGAAATTTCCCATAATTTGGGGCAAAAATGCAGAAATTCCCCTTATTTTGAGGTAAAAAGTCTGAAATTCCCCTTATTTAAGGGTATAAAGGCAGAAATTTCCCTTATTTTGGTGCAAAATTGCAGAAATTTCACTTATTTCAGGGTAATAAGTCAGAAATTTTCCTGATTTTGGGGCAAAAAAGACAAAATTTCCCTTTGTTTTGGAAGAGAAAGACAGAAATTCCACTTATTTAGAGGCAAAAAAGCAGAAATTTTCCTTAATTTGGAGCAAAAATGAAGAAATTTCCCTTTTTTATGGCAAAAAGGTATGCATTCTTTATATTTTTGAGCAAAAAAGCAGAAATTCCCCGTAATTTGGAGCAAATTTGCAGAAATTCCCCTAATTGTGAGGCAAAAAGGCAAAAATTTTTATATGTTGGGGCAAAAGGACAGAAATTCTCTTTATTTTTGGGCAAAACTCAAAAATTTCACTTATTTTGGGGCAAAATTGCAGAAATTTCACTTATTTCAGAAAAAAAAGCAGAAATTTTTTTATTTTGGGGCAAAAAGGCAGAAATTTCTTTTATTTTGGTACAAAATTGCAGAAATTTTTCTTATTTTGGGGCAAAAAGTCAGAAATTTCCCATATTTTGGGGCAAAAATGCAGAAATTCCCCTTATTTTGAGGTAAAAAGGCTGAAATTCCCCTTATTTAAGGGCAAAAAGACAAAAATTTCCCTTATTTTGGGGCAAAATTGCAGAAATTTCACTTATTTCAGAGAAATAAGTCAGAAATTTTCCATATTTTGGGGCAAAAATGACAGAAATTCCCTTTGTTTTGGGGGAAAAAGACAGAAATTCCCTATATATTTGGGCAAAAAGACAGAAAATCTTCTTATTTTGGGGCAAAATTGCAGAAATTCCACTTATTATGGGGCAAAATTCCAGAAATTTCCCTTATTTTGGGGCAAAATTGCAGAAATTCCTTTTATTTTGAGGTAAAAAGGCTGAAATTCCCCTTATTTTTGGGCAAAAAAGCAGAAATTACTCTTTTTTGGGGCATAATTGCAGAAATTTCACATATTTCAGGGTAATAAATCAGAATTTTTTTTTATTTTAAGGCGAAAAACCAGAAATTCCCTTTGTTTTGGGGAAAAAGACAGAAATTCCACTTATTTAGAGGCAAAAAAGCAGAAATTCCCCTTATTTTAGAGCAAAAATGAAGAAATTTCCCTTTTTTATGGCAAAAAGGTTTGCATTCTTCTTATTTTCGTGCAAAAAAGCAGAAATTTCCTGTATTTTGGAGCAAAATTGCAGAAATTCCGCTAATTGTGGGGCAAAAAGGCAGAAATTCCCTATATGTTGGGGCAAATGTCAGAAATTCTCCTTATATTGAGGCAAAACTCAGAAATTCCCCATATTTTGGAGCAAAAATGAAGAAATTTCCCTTTTTTATGGCAAAAGGTATGCATTCTTCTTATTTTTGGGCAAAAAGGCAGAAATTCCTTGTATTTTGGAGCAAAATTGCAGAAATTCCCCTAATTGTGGGGCAAAAAGGCAGAAATTCCCTATATGTTGGTGCAAAATATAGAAATTCTCCTTATTTTGGGGCAAAAAGTCAAAAATTCCACTTATTTTTGGGCAAAATTCCAGAAATTTCCCTTATTTTGAGGCAAAATTGCAGAAATTCCCCTTACTTTGAGGTAAAAAGGCTGAAATTCCCCTTATTTGGGGGCAAAAAAGCAGAAATTTTTCTTTTTTCGGGCAAAATTGCAGAAATTCCACATATTTTGTGGCAAAATTCCAGAAAATTCCCTTATTTTGGGTCAAAATTGCAGAAATTCCCCTTACTTTGAGGTAAAAAGGCTGAAATTCCCCTTATTTTTGGGCAAAAAAGCAGAAATTACTCTTTTTTGGGGCATAATTGCAGAAATTTCACATATTTCAGGGTAATAAATCAGAAATTTTTTTTATTTTAAGGCGAAAAACCAGAAATTCCCTTTGTTTTGGGGAAAAAGACAGAAATTCCACTTATTTAGAGGCAAAAAAGCAGAAATTCCCCTTATTTTAGAGCAAAAATGAAGAAATTTCCCTTTTTTATGGGAAAAAGGTTAGCATTCTTCTTATTTTCGTGCAAAAAAGCAGAAATTTCCTGTATTTTGGAGCAAAATTGCAGAAATTCCGCTAATTGTGGTGCAAAAAGGCAGAAATTCCCTATTTGTTGGGGCAAGTGTCAGAAATTCTCCTTATATTGGGGCAAAACTCAGAAATTCTCCATATTTTGGAGCAAAAATGAAGAAATTTTCCTTTTTTATGGCAAAAGGTATGCATTCTTCTTATTTTTGGGCAAAAAGGCAGAAATTCCTTGTATTTTGGAGAAAATTGCAGAAATTCCCCTAATTGTGGATCAAAAAGGCAGAAATTCCCTATATGTTGGGGCAAAATATAGAAATTCTCCTTATTTTGGGGCAAAAAGTCAAAAATTCCACTTATTTTTCGGCAAAATTACAGAAATTTCCCTTATTTTGAGGCAAATTGCAGAAATTTGACTTATTTCAGAAAAAAGCAGAAATTTTCTTATTTTGGGGCAAAAAGGCAGAAATTTCTTTTATTTTGGTACAAAATTGCTGAAATTTTTCTTATTTTCGGGCAAAAAGGCAGAAATTCCCCATATTTTGGGGCAAAAATGCAGAAATTCCCCTTGTTTTGAGGTAAAAAGGCTGAAATTCCCCTTATTTAAGGGCATAAAGGCAGAAATTTCGCTTATTTTGGTGCAAAATTGCAGAAATTTCACTTATTTTAGGGTAATAAGTCAGAAATTTTCCTTATTTTGGGGCAAAAAAGACAAAAATTCTCTTTGTTTTGGAAGAAAAAGACAGAAATTCCACATATTTAGTGGCAAAAAAGCAGAAATTCCCCTTATTTTGGAGCAAAAATGAAGAAATTTCCCTTTTTTATGGCAAAAAGTAATGCATTCATCTTATTTTTAGGCAAAAAAGCAGAAATTCCCTGTATTTTGGAGCAAAATTGCAGAAATTACCCTAATTGTGAGGCAAAAAGGCAGAAATTCTTTATATGTTGGGGCAAAAGGACAGAAATTCTCTTTATTTTTGGGCAAAACTCAAAAATTCCACTTACTTTTGGGCAAAATTTCAGAAATTTCCCTTATTTTGAGGCAAATTGCAGAAATTTGACTTATTTCAGAAAAAAGCAGAAATTTTCTCATTTTGGAAAAAAAAAGGCAGAAATTTCTTTTATTTTGGTACAAAATTGCTGAAATTTTTCTTATTTTGGTGCAAAAAGGCAGAAATTTCCCATAATTTGGGGCAAAAATGCAGAAATTCCCCTTATTTTGAGGTAAAAAGTCTGAAATTCCCCTTATTTAAGGGTATAAAGGTAGAAATTTCCCTTATTTTGGTGCAAAATTGCGGAAATTTCACTTATTTCAGGGTAATAAGTCAGAAATTTTCCTGATTTTGGGGCAAAAAAGACAAAAATTCCCTTTGTTTTAGAAGAAAAAGACAGAAATTCCACTTATTTAGAGGCAAAAAAGCAGAAATTCCCCTTATTTTGGAGCAAAAATGAAGAAATTTCCCTTTTTTATGGCAAAAAGGTATGCATTCTTCTTATTTTTGGGCAAAGAAGCAGAAATTCTCCGTATTTTGGAGCAAAATTGCAGAAATTCCCTTAATTGTGAGGCAAAAAGGCTGAAATTTTTTATATGTTGGGGCAAAAGGACAGAAATTCTCTTTATTTTTGGGCAAAACTCAAAAATTTCACTTATTTTGGGGCAAAATTGCAGAAATTTCACTTATTTCAGAAAAAAGCAGAAATTTTCTTATTTTGGGGCAAAAAGGCAGAAATTTCTTTTATTTTGGTACAAAATTGCTGAAAATTTTCTTATTTTGGGGCAAAAAGGCAGAAATTTCCCATATTTTGGGGCAAAAATGCAGAAATTCCCCTTATTTTGAGGTAAAAAGGCTGAAATTCCCCTTATTTAAGGGCAAAAAGACAGAAATTTAACTTATTTTGGGGCAAAATTGCAGAAATTTCACTTATTTCAGAGAAATAAGTCAGAAATTTTCCATATTTTGGGGCAAAAATGACAGAAATTTCCTTTGTTTTGGAGGAATAAGACAGAAATTCCCTATATGGTGGGGCAAAAAGACAGAAAATCTTCTTATTTTGGGGCAAAATTGCAGAAATTCCACTTATTATGGGGCAAAATTCCAGAAATTTCCCTTATTTTGGGGCAAAATTGCAGAAATTCCCCTTATTTTGAGGTAAAAATGCTGAAATTCTTCTTATTTGGGGGCAAAAAAGCAGAAATTTTTCTTTTTTCGGGCAAAATTGCAGAAATTCCACTTATTTTGTGGCAAAATTCCAGAAATTTCCCTTATTTTGAGGCAAAATTGCAGAAATTCCCCTTACTTTGAGGTAAAAAGGCTGAAATTCCCCTTATTTTTGGGCAAAAAAGCAGAAATTACTCTTTTTTGGGGCATAATTGCAGAAATTTCACATATTTCAGGGTAATAAATCAGAAATTTTTTTTATTTTAAGGCGAAAAACCAGAAATTCCCTTTGTTTTGGGGAAAAAGTCAGAAATTATACTTATTTAGAGGCAAAAAAGCAGAAATTCTTCTTATTTTGGAGCAAAAATGAAGAAACTTTCCTTTTTTATGGCAAAAAGGTTTGCATTCTTCTTATTTTCAGGCAAAAAAGCAGAAATTCCCTGTATTTTAGAGCAAAATTGCAGAAATTTCCCTAATTGTGGGGAAAAAAGGCAGAAATTCCCTATATGTTGGGGCAAAAAGACAGAAAATCTTCTAATTCTGGGGCAAAATTGCAGAAATTCCACTTTTTTTGCGGCAAAATTTCAGAAATTTTCCTTATTTTGAAGCAAAATTGCAGAAATTCTTATTTTTTTGAGGTAAAAAGGCTGAAATTCCCCTTATTTGGGGGCAAAATTCAGAAATTTCCCTTTTTTGGGGCAAAATTGCAGAAATTTCACTTATTTCAGGGTAATAAGTCAGAAATTTTCCTTATTTTAGGGCAAAAAAGACAGAAATTCCCTTTGTTTTGGGGGAAAAAGACAGAAATTCCACTTATTTAGAGGCAAAAACGCAGAAATTCCCCTTATTTTGGAGCAAAAATGAAGAAATTTCCCTTTTTTATGGCAAAAAGGTATGCATTCTTCTTATTTTTGGGCAAAAAAAGAGAAATTCCCCATAATTTGGAGCAAAATTGCAGAAATTTCCCTAATAGTGGGGCAAAAAGGCAGACATTCCCTATATGTTGGGGCAAAAAGACAAAAATTCTCCTTATTTTGGGGCAAAACTCAAAAATTCCACTTATTTTGGGGCAAAATTCCAGAACTTTCCCTTATTTTGGGGCAAAACTGCAGAAATTTGACTTATTTCAGAAAAAAAGCAGAAATTTCCGTATTTGTGGCAAAACTGCAGAAATTTTTTTTATTTTGATACAAAATTGCAGAAATTTTGTTATTTTGGGCAAAAAGGCAGAAATTTCCCATATTTTGGTGCAAAAATGCAGAAATTCCCCTTATTTTGAGGTAAAAAGGCAGAAATTCCCCTTATTTGGGGGCAAAAAGGCAGAAATTTCCCTTTTTTTGGGGCAAAGTTGCAGAAATTTCATTTATTTCAGGGAAATAAGTCAGAAATTTTCTTTATTTTGGGGCAAAAACCAGAAATTCCCTTTGTTTTGGGGGAAAAAGACAGAAATTCCACTTCTTTAGAGGCAAAAAACAGAAATTCCCCTTAATTTGGAGCAAAAATGAAGAAATTTCCCTTTTTTATGGCAAAAAGTTTTGCATTCTTCTTATTTTCGGGCAAAATAGCAGAAATTCCCTGTATTTTGGAGCAAAATTGTAGAAATTCCCCTAATTGTGGGGAAAAAAGGCAGAAATTCCCTATATGTTGGGGCAAAAAGACAGAAAATCTTCTTATTTTGGGGAAAAACTCAGAAATTCCACTTATTTTGGGGCAAAATTCCAGAAATTTCCCTTATTTTGGGGCAAAATTGCTGAAATTTGACTTATTTCAGAAAAAAAATCAGAAATTTTCTTATTTTGGGGCAAAAAGGCAGAAATTTCCCATATTTTGGTACAAAATTGCTGAAATTTTTCTTATTTTGGGGCAAAAAGGCAGAAATTTCCCATATTTTGGGGCAAAAATGCAGAAATTCCCCTTATTTTGAGGTAAAAAGGCTGAAATTTCTTTTATTTAAGGGCAAAAAAGCAGAAATTTCCCTAATTTTGGGGCATAATTGCAGAAATTTCACTTATTTCAGGGTAATAAGTCATAAATTTTCCTTATTTTGGGGCAAAAAAGACAGAAATTCCCTTTGTTTTTGGAGAAAAAGACAGAAATTCCACTTATTTAGAGGCAAAAAAGCAGAAATTCCCCTTATTTTGGAGCAAAAATGAAGAAATTTCCCTTTTTTATGGCAAAAAGGTATGCACTCTTCTTATTTTTGGGCAAAAAGGCAGAAATTTCCCGTATTTTGGAGCAAAATTGTAGAAATTCCCCTAATTGTGGGGCAAAAAGGCAGAAATTTTCTATATGTTGGTGCAAAAAGATATTCTCCATATTTTGGGGCAAAACTCAGAAATTTCACTTATTTTGGGGCAAAATTACAGAAATTTCCCTAATTTTGAGGCAAAATTGCAGAAATTTGACTTATTTGTGAAAAAAGCAAAAATTTTCTTATTTTGGGGCAAAAAGGCAGAAAATTCTTTTATTTTGGTACAAAATTGCTGAAATTTTTCTTATTTTCGGGCAAAAAGGCAGAAATTTCCCATATTTTGGGGCAAAAATGCAGAAATTCCCCTTATTTTGAGGTAAAAAGGCTGAAATTCCCCTTATTTAAAGGCATAAAGGCAGAAATTTCCCTTATTTTGGTCCAAAATTGCAGAAATTTCACTTATTTTAGGGTAATAAGTCAGAAATTTTCCTTATTTTGGGGCAAAAAAGACTAAAATTCTCTTTGTTTTGGAAGAAAAAGACAGAAATTCCACATAATTAGTGGCAAAAAAGCAGAAATTCCCCTTATTTTGGAGTAAAAATGAAGAAATTTCCCTTTTTTATGGCAAAAAGTAATGCATTCATCTTATTTTTGGGCAAAAAAGCAGAAATTCCCCGTATTTTGGAGCAAAATTGCAGAAATTACCCTAATTGTGAGGCAAAAAGGCAGAAATTCTTTATATGTTGGGGCAAAAGGACAGAAATTCTCTTTATTTTTGGGCAAAACTCAAAAATTCCACTTATTTTTGGGCAAAATTTCAGAAATTTCCCTTATTTTGAGGCAAATTGCAGAAATTTGACTTATTTCAGAAAAAAGCAGAAATTTTCTTATTTTGGAAAAAAAAGGCAGAAATTTCTTTTATTTTGGTACAAAATTGCTGAAATTTTTCTTATTTTGGGGCAAAAAAGCAGAAATTTCCCATAATTTGGGGCAAAAATGCAGAAATTCCCCTTATTTTGAGGTAAAAAGTCTGAAATTCCCCTTATTTAAGGGTATAAAGGTAGAAATTTCCCTTATTTTGGTGCAAAATTGCAGAAATTTCACTTATTTTTGGGTAATAAGTCAGAAATTTTCCTTATTTTGGGGCAAAAAAGACTAAAATTCTCTTTGTTTTGGAAGAAAAAGACAGAAATTCCACATATTTAGAGGGAAAAAAGCAGAAATTCCCCTTATTTTGGAGCAAAAATGAAGAAATTTCCCTTTTTTATGGCAAAAAGTAATGCATTCATCTTATTTTTTGGCAAAAAAGCAGAAATTCCCCGTATTTTGGAGCAAAATTGCAGAAATTACCCTAATTGTGAGGCAAAAAGGCAGAAATTCCCTATATGTTGGGGCAAAAGGACAGAAATTCTCTTTATTTTTGGGCAAAACTCAAAAATTCCACTTATTTTTGGGCAAAATTTCAGAAATTTCCCTTATTTTGAGGCAAATTGCAGAAATTTGACTTATTTCAGAAAAAAGCAGAAATTTTCTTATTTTGGGGCAAAAAGGCAGAAATTTTTTTTATTTTGGTACAAAATTGCAGAAATTTTTCTTATTTTGGGGCAAAAAGTCAGAAATTTTCCATATTTTGGGGCAAAAATGCAGAAATTCCCCTTATTTTGAGGTAAAAAGGCTGAAATTCCCCTTATTTAAGGGCAAAAAGACATAAATTTCCCTTATTGTGGGGCAAAATTGCAGAAATTTCACTTATTTCAGAGAAATAAGTCAGAAATTTTCCATATTTTGGGGCAAAAATGACAGAAATTCCCTTTGTTTTGGGGGAAAAAGACAGAAATTCCCTATATGTTAGGGCAAAAAGACAGAAAATCTTCTTATTTTGGGAAAAATTGCAGAAATTCCACTTATTATGGGGCAAAATTCCAGAAATTTTCCTTATTTTGGGGCAAAATTGCAGAAATTCCCCTTATTTTGAGGTAAAAAGGCTGAAATTCCCCTTATTTGGGGGCAAAAAAGCAGAAATTTTTCTTTTTTCGGGCAAAATTGCAGAAATTCCACTTATTTTGTGGCAAAATTCCAGAAATTTCCCTTATTTTGGGGCAAAATTGCAGAAATTCCCCTTACTTTGAGGTAAAAAGGCTGAAATTCCCCTTATTTGGGGGCAAAAAAGCAGAAATTTTTCTTTTTTCGGGCAAAATTGCAGAAATTCCACTTATTTTGTGGCAAAATTCCAGAAATTTCCCTTATTTTGGGGCAAAATTGCAGAAATTCCCCTTACTTTGAGGTAAAAAGGCTGAAATTCCCCTTATTTTTGGGCAAGAAAGCAGAAATTACTCTTTTTTGGGGCATAATTGCAGAAATTTCACATATTTCAGGGCAATAAATCAGAAATTTTTTTTATTTTAAAGCGAAAAACCAGAAATTCCCTTTGTTTTGGGGAAAAAGACAGAAATTCCACTTATTTAGAGGCAAAAAAGCAGAAATTCCCCTTATTTTAGAGCAAAAATGAAGAAATTTCCCTTTTTTATGGCAAAAAGTTTAGCATTCTTCTTATTTTCGTGCAAAAAAGCAGAAATTTCCTGTATTTTGGAGCAAAATTGCAGAAATTCCGCTAATTGTGGGGCAAAAAGGCAGAAATTCCCCTTATTTTGAGGTAAAAAGGCTGAAATTCCCCTTATTTGGGGGCAAAAAAGCAGAAATTTTTCTTTTTTCGGGCAAAATTGCAGAAATTCCACTTATTTTGTGGCAAAATTCCAGAAATTTCCCTTATTTTGGGGCAAAATTGCAGAAATTCCCCTTACTTTGAGGTAAAAAGGCTGAAATTCCCCTTATTTGGGGGCAAAAAAGCAGAAATTTTTCTTTTTTCGGGCAAAATTGCAGAAATTCCACTTATTTTGTGGCAAAATTCCAGAAATTTCCCTTATTTTGGGGCAAAATTGCAGAAATTCCCCTTACTTTGAGGTAAAAAGGCTGAAATTCCCCTTATTTTTGGGCAAGAAAGCAGAAATTACTCTTTTTTGGGGCATAATTGCAGAAATTTCACATATTTCAGGGTAATAAATCAGAAATTTTTTTTATTTTAAAGCGAAAAACCAGAAATTCCCTTTGTTTTGGGGAAAAAGACAGAAATTCCACTTATTTAGAGGCAAAAAAGCAGAAATTCCCCTTATTTTAGAGCAAAAATGAAGAAATTTCCCTTTTTTATGGCAAAAAGGTTAGCATTCTTCTTATTTTCGTGCAAAAAAGCAGAAATTTCCTGTATTTTGGAGCAAAATTGCAGAAATTCCGCTAATTGTGGGGCAAAAAGGCAGAAATTCCCTATATGTTGGGGCAAATATCAGAAATTCTCCTTATATTGGGGCAAAACTCAGAAATTCCCCATATTTTGGAGCAAAAATGAAGAAATTTCCCTTTTTTATGGCAAAAGTTATGCATTCTTCTTATTTTTGGGCAAAAAGGCAGAAATTCCTTGTATTTTGGAGCAAAATTGCAGAAATTCCCCTAATTGTGGATCAAAAAGGCAGTAATTCCCTATATGTTGGGGCAAAATATAGAAATTCTCCTTATTTTGGGGCAAAAAGTCAAAAATTCCACTTATTTTTCGGCAAAATTCCAGAAATTTCCCTTATTTTGAGGCAAATTGCAGAAATTTGACTTATTTCAGAAAAAAGCAGAAATTTTCTTATTTTGGGGCAAAAAGGCAGAAATTTCTTTTATTTTGATACAAAATTGCTGAAATTTTTCTTATTTTCGGGCAAAAAGGCAGAAATTTCCCATATTTTGGGGCAAAAATGCAGAAATTCCCCTTGTTTTGAGGTAAAAAGGCTGAAATTCCCCTTATTTAAGGGCATAAAGGCAGAAATTTCGCTTATTTTGGTGCAAAATTGCAGAAATTTCACTTATTTTAGGGTAATAAGTCAGAAATTTTCCTTATTTTGGGGCAAAAAAGACAAAAATTCTCTTTGTTTTGGAAGAAAAAGACAGAAATTCCACATATTTAGTGGCAAAAAAGCAGAAATTCCCCTTATTTTGGAGCAAAAATGAAGAAATTTCCCTTTTTTATGGCAAAAAGTAATGCATTCATCTTATTTTTGGGCAAAAAAGCAGAAATTCCCTGTATTTTGGAGCAAAATTGCAGAAATTACCCTAATTGTGAGGCAAAAAGGCAGAAATTCTTTATATGTTGGGGCAAAAGGACAGAAATTCTCTTTATTTTTGGGCAAAACTCAAAAATTCCACTTACTTTTGGGCAAAATTTCAGAAATTTCCCTTATTTTGAGGCAAATTGCAGAAATTTGACTTATTTCAGAAAAAAGCAGAAATTTTCTCATTTTGGAAAAAAAAAGGCAGAAATTTCCTTTATTTTGGTACAAAATTGCTGAAATTTTTCTTATTTTGGTGCAAAAAGGCAGAAATTTCCCATAATTTGGGGCAAAAATGCAGAAATTCCCTTTATTTTGAATTAAAAAGTCTGAAATTCCCCTTATTTAAGGGTATAAAGGTAGAAATTTCCCTTATTTTGGTGCAAAATTGCAGAAATTTCACTTATTTCAGGGTAATAAGTCAGAAATTTTCCTGATTTTGGGGCAAAAAAGACAAAAATTCCCTTTGTTTTAGAAGAAAAAGACAGAAATTCCACTTATTTAGAGGCAAAAAAGCAGAAATTCCCCTTATTTTGGAGCAAAAATGAAGAAATTTCCCTTTTTTATGGCAAAAAGGTATGCATTCTTCTTATTTTTGGGCAAAGAAGCAGAAATTCTCCGTATTTTGGAGCAAAATTGCAGAAATTCCCTTAATTGTGAGGCAAAAAGCCTGAAATTTTTTATATGTTGGGGCCAAAGGACAGAAATTCTCTTTATAGTTGGGCAAAACTCAAAAATTTCACTTATTTTGGGGCAAAATTGCAGAAATTTCACTTATTTCAGAAAAAAAGCAGAAATTTTCTTATTTTGGGGCAAAAAGGCAGAAATTTCTTTTATTTTGGTACAAAATTGCTGAAATTTTTCTTATTTTGGGGCAAAAAGGCAGAAATTTCCCATATTTTGGGGCAAAAATGCAGAAATTCCCCTTATTTTGAGGTAAAAAGGCTGAAATTCCCCTTATTTAAGGGCAAAAAGACAGAAATTTCACTTATTTTGGGGCAAAATTGCAGAAATTTCACTTATTTCAGAGAAATAAGTCAGAAATTTTCCATATTTTGGGGCAAATATGACAGAAATTCCCTTTGTTTTGGGGGAATAAGACAGAAATTCCCAATATGTTGGGGCAAAAAGACAGAAAATCTTCTTATTTTGGGGCAAAATTGCAGAAATTCCACTTATTATGGGGCAAAATTCCAGAAATTTCCCTTATTTTGGGGCAAAATTGCAGAAATTCCCCTTATTTTGAGGTAAAAATGCTGAAATTCTTCTTATTTGGGGGCAAAAAAGCAGAAATTTTTCTTTTTTCGGGCAAAATTGCAGAAATTCCACTTATTTTGTGGCAAAATTCCAGAAATTTCCCTTATTTTGGGGCAAAATTGCAGAAATTCCCCTTACTTTGAGGTAAAAAGGCTGAAATTCCCCTTATTTTTGGGCAAAAAAGCAGAAATTACTCTTTTTTGGGGCATAATTGCAGAAATTTCACATATTTCAGGGTAATAAATCAGAAATTTTTTTTATTTTAAGGCGAAAAACCAGAAATTCCCTTTGTTTTGGGGAAAAAGACAGAAATTCCACTTATTTAGAGGCAAAAAAGCAGAAATTCCCCTTATTTTAGAGCAAAAATGAAGAAATTTCCCTTTTTTATGGCAAAAAGGTTTGCATTCTTCTTATTTTCGTGCAAAAAAGCAGAAATTTCCTGTATTTTGGAGCAAAATTGCAGAAATTCCGCTAATTGTGGGGCAAAAAGGCAGAAATTCCATATATGTTGGGGCAAATGTCAGAAATTCTCCTTATATTGAGGCAAAACTCAGAAATTCCCCATATTTTGGAGCAAAAATGAAGAAATTTCCCTTTTTTATGGCAAAAGGTATGCATTCTTCTTAATTTTGGGCAAAAAGGCAGAAATTCCTTGTATTTTGGAGTAAAATTGCAGAAATTCCCCTAATTGTGGGGCAAAAAGGCAGAAATTCCCTATATGTTGGGGCAAAATATAGAAATTCTCCTTATTTTGGGGCAAAAAGTCAAAAATTCCACTTATTTTTGGGCAAAATTCCAGAAATTTCCCTTATTTTGAGGCAAATTGCAGAAATTTGACTTATTTCAGAAAAAAGCAGAAATTTTCTTATTTTGGGGAAAAAAGGCAGAAATTTCTTTTATTTTGGTACAAAATTGCTGAAATTTTTATTATTTTGTGGCAAAAAGGCAGAAATTTCCCATAATTTGGTGCAAAAATGCAGAAATTCCCCTTATTTTGAGGTAAAAAGGCTGAAATTCCCCTTATTTCGGGGCAAAAAGGCAGAAATTTCCCTTATTTTGTGGCAAAATTGCAGAAATTTCACTTATTTCAGAGAAATAAGTCAGAAATTTTCCTTATTTTGGGGCAAAAATGACAGAAATTCCCTTTGTTTTTGGGGGAAAAGACAGAAATTCCACTTATTTAGAGGCAAAAAAGCAGAAATTCTTCTTATTTTGGAGCAAAAATGAAGAAACTTTCCTTTTTTATGGCAAAAAGGTTTGCATTCTTCTTATTTTCGGGCAAAAAAGCAGAAATTCCCTGTATTTTAGAGCAAAATTGCAGAAATTTTCCTAATTGTGGGAAAAAAAGGCAGAAATTCCCTATATGTTGGGGCAAAAAGACAGAAAATCTTCTTATTCTGGGGCAAAATTGCAGAAATTCCACTTATTTTGGGGCAAAATTTCAGAAATTTTCCTTATTTTGAAGCAAAATTGCAGAAATTCTTCTTTTTTTGAGGTAAAAAGGCTGAAATTCCCCTTATTTGGGGGCAAAATGCAGAAATTTCCCTTTTTTGGGGCAAAATTTCAGAAATTTCACTTATTTCAGGGTAATAAGTCAGAAATTTTCCTTATTTTAGGGCAAAAAAGACAGAAATTCCCTTTGTTTTGGGGGAAAAAGGCAGAAATTCCACTTATTTAGAGGCAAAAACACAGAAATTCCCCTTATTTTGGAGCAAAAATGAAGAAATTTCCCTTTTTTATGGCAAAAAGGTATGCATTCTTCTTATTTTTGGGCAAAAAAGCAGAAATTCCCCATAATTTGGAGCAAAATTGCAGAACTTTCCCTAATTGTGGGGCAAAAAGGCAGACATTCCCTATATGTTGGGGCAAAAAGACAAAAATTCTCCTTATTTTGGGGCAAAACTCAAAAATTCCACTTATTTTGGGGCAAAATTCCAGAACTTTCCCTTATTTTGGGGCAAAACTGCAGAAATTTGACTTATTTCAGAAAAAAAGCAGAAATTTTCTTATTTCTGGCAAAAATGCAGAATTTTTTTTTTATTTTGATACAAAATTGCAGAAATTTTACTTATTTTGGGCAAAAAGGCAAAAATTTCCAATATTTTAAGGCAAAAATGCAGAAATTTCCCTTATTTTGAGGTAAAAAGGCTGAAATTTCCCTTATTTAAGGGCAAAAAAGCAGAAATTTCCCTTATTTTGGGGCAAAATTGCAGAAATCTCACTTATTTCAGGGTAATAAGTCAGAAATTTTCCTTATTTTGGAGCAAAAAAGACAGAAATTCCCTTTGTTTTGGGAGAAAAATACAAAAATTCCACTTATTTAGAGGCAAAAAAGAAAAAATTCCCCTTATTTTGGAGCAAAAATGAAGAAATTTCTCTTTTTTATGGCAAAAGGTATGCATTCTTCTTATTTTTGGGCAAAAAGGCAGAAATTCCTTGTATTTTGAAGCAAAATTGCAGAAATTCCCCTAATTGTGGGGCAATAAGGCAGAAATTCCCTATATGTTGGGGCAAAATATAGAAATTCTCCTTATTTTGGGGCAAAAAGTCAAAAATTCCAGTTATTTTTGGGCAAAATTCCAGAAATTTCCCTTATTTTGAGGCAAATTGCAGAAATTTGACTTATTTCAGAAAAAAGCAGAAATTTTCTTATTTTGGGGAAAAAAGGCAGAAATTTCTTTTATTTTGGTACAAAATTGCTGAAATTTTTATTATTTTGGGGCAAAAAGGCAGAAATTTCCCATAATTTGGGGCAAAAATGCAGAAATTCCCCTTATTTTGAGGTAAAAATGCTGAAATTCCCCTTATTTCGGGGCAAAAAGGCAGAAATTTCCCTTATTTTGGGGCAAAATTTCAGAAATTTCACTTATTTCAGAGAAATAAGTCAGAAATTTTCCTTATTTTGGGGCAAAAATGACAGAAATTCCCTTTGTTTTTGGGGAAAAAGACAGAAATTCCACTTATTTAGAGGCAAAAAAGCAGAAATTCTTCTTATTTTGGAGCAAAAATGAAGAAACTTTCCTTTTTTATGGCAAAAAGGTTTGCATTCTTCTTATTTTCGGGCAAAAAAGCAGAAATTCCCTGTATTTTAGAGCAAAATTGCAGAAATTTCCCTAATTGTGGGGAAAAAAGGCAGAAATTCCCTATATGTTGGGGCAAAAAGACAGAAAATCTTCTTATTCTGGGGCAAAATTGCAGAAATTCCACTTATTTTGGGACAAAATTTCAGAAATTTTCCTTATTTTGAAGCAAAATTGCAGAAATTCTTCTTTTTTTGAGGTTAAAAGGCTGAAATTCCCCTTATTTGGGGGCAAAATGCAGAAATTTCTCTTTTTTTGGGGCAAAATTGCAGAAATTTCACTTATTTCAGGGTAATAAGTCAGAAATTTTCCCTATTTTAGGGCAAAAAAGACAGAAATTCCCTTTGTTTTGGGGGAAAAAGACAGAAATTCCACTTATTTAGAGGCAAAAACTCAGAAATTCCCCTTATTTTGGAGCAAAAATGAAGAAATTTCCCTTTTTTATGGCAAAAAGGTATGCATTCTTCTTATTTTTGGGCAAAAAAGCAGAAATTCCCCATAATTTGGAGCAAAATTGCAGAAATTTCCCTAATTGTGGGGCAAAAAGACAGACATTCCCTATATGTTGGGGCAAAAAGACAAAAATTCTCCTTATTTTGGGGCAAAACTCAAAAATTCCACTTATTTTGGGGCAAAATTCCAGAACTTTCCCTTATTTTGGGGCAAAACTGCAGAAATTTGACTTATTTCAGAAAAAAAGCAGAAATTTTCTTATTTGTGGCAAAAATGCAGAAATTTTTTTTTATTTTGATACAAAATTGCAGAAATTTTGTTATTTTGGGCAAAAAGGCAGAAATTTCCCATATTTTGGTGCAAAAATGCAGAAATTCCCCTTATTTTGAGGTAAAAAGGCAGAAATTCTCCTTATTTGGGGGCAAAAAGGCAGAAATTTCCCTTATTTTGGGGCAAAGTTGCAGAAATTTCATTTATTTCAGGGAAATAAGTCAGAAATTTTCTTTATTTTGGGGCAAAAACCAGAAATTCCCTTTGTTTTGGGGGAAAAAGACAGAAATTCCACTTCTTTAGAGGCAAAAAACAGAAATTCCCTTTAATTTGGAGCAAAAATGAAGAAATTTCCCTTTTTTATGGCAAAAAGTTTTGCATTCTTCTTATTTTCGGGCAAAATAGCAGAAATTCCCTGTATTTTGGAGCAAAATTGTAGAAATTCTCCTAATTGTGGGGAAAAAAGGCAGAAATTCCCTATATGTTGGGGCAAAAACACAGAAAATCTTCTTATTTTGGGGCAAAACTCAGAAATTCCACTTATTTTGGGGCAAAATTTCAGAAATTTCCCTTATTTTGGGGCAAAATTGCTGAAATTTGACTTATTTCAGAAAAAAAATCAGAAATTTTCTTATTTTGGGGCAAAAAGGCAGAAATTTCCCATATTTTGGTACAAAATTGCTGAAATTTTTCTTATTTTGGGGCAAAAAGGCAGAAATTTCCCATATTTTGGGGCAAAAATGCAGAAATTTTCCTTATTTTGAGGTAAAAAGGCTGAAATTTCCCTTATTTAAGGGCAAAAAAGCAGAAATTTCCCTAATTTTGGGGCATAATTGCAGAAATTTCACTTATTTCAGGGTAATAAGTCATAAATTTTCCTTATTTTGGGGCAAAAAAGACAGAAATTCCCTTTGTTTTGGGAGAAAAAGACAGAAATTCCACATATTTAGAGGCAAAAAAGCAGAAATTCCCCTTATTTTGGAGCAAAAATGAAGAAATTTCACTTTTTTATGGCAAAAAGGTATGCACTCTTCTTATTTTTGGGCAAAAAGGCAGAAATTTCTCGTATTTTGGAGCAAAATTGTAGAAATTCCCCTAATTGTGGGGCAAAAAGGCAGAAATTTTCTATATGTTGGGGCAAAAAGATATTCTCCATATTTTGGGGCAAAACTCAGAAATTCCACTTATTTTGGGGCAAAATTACAGAAATTTCCCTTATTTTGAGGCAAAATTGCAGAAATTTGACTTATTTCTGAAAAAAGCAAAAATTTTCTTATTTTGGGGCAAAAAGGCAGAAAATTCTTTTATTTTGGTACAAAATTGCAGAAATTTTTCTTATTTTGGGGCAAAAAGGCAGAAATTTCCCATATTTTGGGGCAAAAATGCAGAAATTTTCCTTATTTTGAGTTAAAAAGGCTGAAATTTTTCTTATTTAAGGGCAAAAAAGCAGAAATTTCCCTTATTTTGGGGCAAAATTGCAGAAATTTCACTTATTTCAGGGTAATAAGTCAGAAATTTTCCTTATTTTGGGGCAAAAAAGACAGAAATTCCCTTTTTTTGGGGGGAAAAATACAAAAATTCCACTTATTTAGAGGCAAAAAAGCAGAAATTCCCCATATTTTGGAGCAAAAATGAAGAAATTTCCCTTTATTATGGCAAAAGGTATGCATTCTTCTTATTTTTGGGCAAAAAGGCAGAAATTCCCTGTATTTTGGAGCAAATTTGCAGAAATTCTCCTAATTGTGGGGCAAAAAGGGAGAAATTCCCTATATGTTGGGGCAAAATACAGAAATTCTCCTTATTTTGGGTCAAAAAGTCAAAAATTCCACTTATTTTTGGGCAAAATTCCAGAAATTTCCCTTATTTTGAGGCAAATTGCAGAAATTTGACTTATTTCAGAAAAAAGCAGAAATTTTCTTATTTTGGAAAAAAAAAACAGAAATTTCTTTTATTTTGGTACAAAATTGCTGAAATTTTTCTTATTTTGGGACAAAAAGGCAGAAATTTCCCATAATTTGGGGCAAAAATGCAGAAATTCCCCTTATTTTGAGGTAAAAAGTCTGAAATTCCCCTTATTTAAGGGTATAAAGGCAGAAATTTCCCTTATTTTGGTGCAAAATTGCAGAAATTTCACTTATTTCAGGGTAATAAGTCAGAAATTTTCCTGATTTTGGGGCAAAAAAGACAAAAATTCCCTTTGTTTTGGAAGAGAAAGGAGAAATTCCACTTATTTAGAGGCAAAAAAGCAGAAATTTTCCTTAATTTGGAGCAAAAATGAAGAAATTTCCCTTTTTATGGCAAAAAGGTATGCATTCTTATTTTTGGGCAAAAAAGCAGAAATTCCCCGTATTTTGGAGCAAAATTGCAGAAATTCCCCTAATTGTGAGGCAAAAAGGCAGAAATTTTTTATATGTTGGGGCAAAAGGACAGAAATTCTCTTTATTTTTGGGCAAAACTCAAAAATTTCACTTATTTTGGGGCAAAATTGCAGAAATTTCACATATTTCAGGGTAATAAATCAGAATTTTTTTTTATTTTAATGCGAAAAACCAGAAATTCCCTTTGTTTTGGGGAAAAAGACAGAAATTCCACTTATTTAGAGGCAAAAAAGCAGAAATTCCCCTTATTTTAGAGCAAAATGAAGAAATTTCCCTTTTTTATGGCAAAAAGGTTAGCATTCTTCTTATTTTCGTGCAAAAAAGCAGAAATTTCCTGTATTTTGGAGCAAAATTGCAGAAATTCCGCTAATTGTGGGGCAAAAAGGCAGAAATTCCCTATATGTTGGGGCAAATGTCAGAAATTCTCCTTATATTGGGGCAAAACTCAGAAATTCCCCATATTTTGGAGCAAAAATGAAGAAATTTCCCTTTTTTATGGCAAAAGGTATGCATTCTTCTTATTTTTGGGCAAAAAGGCAGAAATTCCTTGTATTTTGGAGCAAAATTGCAGAAATTCCCCTAATTGTGGATCAAAAAGGCAGTAATTCCCTATATGTTGGGGCAAAATATAGAAATTCTCCTTATTTTGGGGCAAAAAGTCAAAAATTCCACTTATTTTTCGGCAAAATTCCAGAAATTTCCCTTATTTTGAGGCAAATTGCAGAAATTTGACTTATTTCAGAAAAAAGCAGAAATTTTCTTATTTTGGGGCAAAAAGGCAGAAATTTCTTTTATTTTGATACAAAATTGCTGAAATTTTTCTTATTTTCGGGCAAAAAGGCAGAAATTTCCCATATTTTGGGGCAAAAAAAACCCTTGTTTTGAGGTAAAAAGGCTGAAATTCCCCTTATTTAAGGGCATAAAGGCAGAAATTTCGCTTATTTTGGTGCAAAATTGCAGAAATTTCACTTATTTTAGGGTAATAAGTCAGAAATTTTCCTTATTTTGGGGCAAAAAAGACAAAAATTCTCTTTGTTTTGGAAGAAAAAGACAGAAATTCCACATATTTAGTGGCAAAAAAGCAGAAATTCCCCTTATTTTGGAGCAAAAATGAAGAAATTTCCCTTTTTTATGGCAAAAAGTAATGCATTCATCTTATTTTTGGGCAAAAAAGCAGAAATTCCCTGTATTTTGGAGCAAAATTGCAGAAATTACCCTAATTGTGAGGCAAAAAGGCAGAAATTCTTTATATGTTGGGGCAAAAGGACAGAAATTCTCTTTATTTTTGGGCAAAACTCAAAAATTCCACTTACTTTTGGGCAAAATTTCAGAAATTTCCCTTATTTTGAGGCAAATTGCAGAAATTTGACTTATTTCAGAAAAAAGCAGAAATTTTCTCATTTTGGAAAAAAAAAGGCAGAAATTTCTTTTATTTTGGTACAAAATTGCTGAAATTTTTCTTATTTTGGTGCAAAAAGGCAGAAATTTCCCATAATTTGGGGCAAAAATGCAGAAATTCCCCTTATTTTGAGGTAAAAAGTCTGAAATTCCCCTTATTTAAGGGTATAAAGGTAGAAATTTCCCTTATTTTGGTGCAAAATTGCAGAAATTTCACTTATTTCAGGGTAATAAGTCAGAAATTTTCCTGATTTTGGGGCAAAAAAGACAAAAATTCCCTTTGTTTTAGAAGAAAAAGACAGAAATTCCACTTATTTAGAGGCAAAAAAGCAGAAATTCCCCTTATTTTGGAGCAAAAATGAAGAAATTTCCCTTTTTTATGGCAAAAAGGTATGCATTCTTCTTATTTTTGGGCAAAGAAGCAGAAATTCTCCGTATTTTGGAGCAAAATTGCAGAAATTCCCTTAATTGTGAGGCAAAAAGGCTGAAATTTTTTATATGTTGGGGCCAAAGGACAGAAATTCTCTTTATTTTTGGGCAAAACTCAAAAATTTCACTTATTTTGGGGCAAAATTGCAGAAATTTCACTTATTTCAGAAAAAAAGCAGAAATTTTCTTATTTTGGGGCAAAAAGGCAGAAATTTCTTTTATTTTGGTACAAAATTGCTGAAATTTTTCTTATTTTGGGGCAAAAAGGCAGAAATTTCCCATATTTTGGGGCAAAAATGCAGAAATTCCCCTTATTTTGAGGTAAAAAGGCTGAAATTCCCCTTATTTAAGGGCAAAAAGACAGAAATTTCACTTATTTTGGGGCAAAATTGCAGAAATTTCACTTATTTCAGAGAAATAAGTCAGAAATTTTCCATATTTTCGGGCAAAAATGACAGAAATTCCCTTTGTTTTGGGGGAATAAGACAGAAATTCCCTATATGTTGGGGCAAAAAGACAGAAAATCTTCTTATTTTGGGGCAAAATTGCAGAAATTCCACTTATTATGGGGCAAAATTCCAGAAATTTCCCTTATTTTGGGGCAAAATTGCAGAAATTCCCCTTATTTTGAGGTAAAAATGCTGAAATTCTTCTTATTTGGGGGCAAAAAAGCAGAAATTTTTTTTTTCGGGCAAAATTGCAGAAATTCCACTTATTTTGTGGCAAAATTCCAGAAATTTCCCTTATTTTGGGGCAAAATTGCAGAAATTCCCCTTACTTTGAGGTAAAAAGGCTGAAATTCCACTTATTTTTGGGCAAAAAAGCAGAAATTACTCTTTTTTGGGGCATAATTGCAGAAATTTCACATATTTCAGGGTAATAAATCAGAAATTTTTTTTATTTTAAGGCGAAAAACCAGAAATTCCCTTTGTTTTGGGGAAAAAGACAGAAATTCCACTTATTTAGAGGCAAAAAAGCAGAAATTCCCCTTATTTTAGAGCAAAAATGAAGAAATTTCCCTTTTTTATGGCAAAAAGGTTTGCATTCTTCTTATTTTCGTGCAAAAAAGCAGAAATTTCCTGTATTTTGGAGCAAAATTGCAGAAATTCCGCTAATTGTGGGGCAAAAAGGCAGAAATTCCATATATGTTGGGGCAAATGTCAGAAATTCTCCTTATATTGAGGCAAAACTCAGAAATTCCCCATATTTTGGAGCAAAAATGAAGAAATTTCCCTTTTTTATGGCAAAAGGTATGCATTCTTCTTAATTTTGGGCAAAAAGGCAGAAATTCCTTGTATTTTGGAGTAAAATTGCAGAAATTCCCCTAATTGTGGGGCAAAAAGGCAGAAATTCCCTATATGTTGGGGCAAAATATAGAAATTCTCCTTATTTTGGGGCAAAAAGTCAAAAATTCCACTTATTTTTGGGCAAAATTCCAGAAATTTCCCTTATTTTGAGGCAAATTGCAGAAATTTGACTTATTTCAGAAAAAAGCAGAAATTTTCTTATTTTGGGGAAAAAAGGCAGAAATTTCTTTTATTTTGGTACAAAATTGCTGAAATTTTTATTATTTTGTGGCAAAAAGGCAAATTTCCCATAATTTGGTGCAAAAATGCAGAAATTCCCCTTATTTTGAGGTAAAAAGGCTGAAATTCCCCTTATTTCGGGGCAAAAAGGCAGAAATTTCCCTTATTTTGTGGCAAAATTGCAGAAATTTCACTTATTTCAGAGAAATAAGTCAGAAATTTTCCTTATTTTGGGGCAAAAATGACAGAAATTCCCTTTGTTTTTGGGGGAAAAGACAGAAATTCCACTTATTTAGAGGCAAAAAAGCAGAAATTCTTCTTATTTTGGAGCAAAAATGAAGAAACTTTCCTTTTTTATGGCAAAAAGGTTTGCATTCTTCTTATTTTCGGGCAAAAAAGCAGAAATTCCCTGTATTTTAGAGCAAAATTGCAGAAATTTTCCTAATTGTGGGAAAAAAAGGCAGAAATTCCCTATATGTTGGGGCAAAAAGACAGAAAATCTTCTTATTCTGGGGCAAAATTGCAGAAATTCCACTTATTTTGGAGCAAAATTTCAGAAATTTTCCTTATTTTGAAGCAAAATTGCAGAAATTCTTCTTTTTTTGAGGTAAAAAGGCTGAAATTCCCCTTATTTGGGGGCAAAATGCAGAAATTTCCCTTTTTGGGGCAAAATTTCAGAAATTTCACTTATTTCAGGGTAATAAGTCAGAAATTTTCCTTATTTTAGGGCAAAAAAGACAGAAATTCCCTTTGTTTTGGGGGAAAAAGGCAGAAATTCCACTTATTTAGAGGCAAAAACACAGAAATTCCCCTTATTTTGGAGCAAAAATGAAGAAATTTCCCTTTTTTATGGCAAAAAGGTATGCATTCTTCTTATTTTTGGGCAAAAAAGCAGAAATTCCCCATAATTTGGAGCAAAATTGCAGAACTTTCCCTAATTGTGGGGCAAAAAGGCAGACATTCCCTATATGTTGGGGCAAAAAGACAAAAATTCTCCTTATTTTGGGGCAAAACTCAAAAATTCCACTTATTTTGGGGCAAAATTCCAGAACTTTCCCTTATTTTGGGGCAAAACTGCAGAAATTTGACTTATTTCAGAAAAAAAGCAGAAATTTTCTTATTTCTGGCAAAAATGCAGAATTTTTTTTTTATTTTGATACAAAATTGCAGAAATTTTTCTTATTTTGGGCAAAAAGGCAGAAATTTCCAATATTTTAAGGCAAAAATGCAGAAATTTCCCTTATTTTGAGGTAAAAAGGCTGAAATTTCCCTTATTTAAGGGCAAAAAAGCAGAAATTTCCCTTATTTTGGGGCAAAATTGCAGAAATTTCACTTATTTCAGGGTAATAAGTCAGAAATTTTCTTTATTTTGGAGCAAAAAAGACAGAAATTCCCTTTGTTTTGGGAGAAAAATACAAAAATTCCACTTATTTAGAGGCAAAAAAGAAGAAATTCCCCTTATTTTGGAGCAAAAATGAAGAAATTTCTCTTTTTTATGGCAAAAGGTATGCATTCTTCTTATTTTTGGGCAAAAAGGCAGAAATTCCTTGTATTTTGGAGCAAAATTGCAGAAATTCCCCTAATTGTGGGGCAATAAGGCAGAAATTCCCTATATGTTGGGGCAAAATATAGAAATTCTCCTTATTTTGGGGCAAAAAGTCAAAAATTCCAGTTATTTTTGGGCAAAATTCCAGAAATTTCCCTTATTTTGAGGCAAATTGCAGAAATTTGACTTATTTCAGAAAAAAGGAGAAATTTTCTTATTTTGGGGAAAAAAGGCAGAAATTTCTTTTATTTTGGTACAAAATTGCTGAAATTTTTATTATTTTGGGGCAAAAAGGCAGAAATTTCCCATAATTTGGGG
This sequence comes from Micromys minutus, assembly GCF_963924665.1. Taxonomy (NCBI): domain Eukaryota; kingdom Metazoa; phylum Chordata; class Mammalia; order Rodentia; family Muridae; genus Micromys; species Micromys minutus. Next base: position 1,240,097 of record NW_027667133.1, on the reverse strand, counting down.
CAAAAATGCAGAAATTCCCCTTATTTTGAGGTAAAAAGGCTGAAATTCCCCTTATTTCGGGGCAAAAAGGCAGAAATTTCCCTTATTTTGGGGCAAAATTTCAGAAATTTCACTTATTTCAGAGAAATAAGTCAGAAATTTTCCTTATTTTGGGGCAAAAATGACAGAAATTCCCTTTGTTTTTGGGGAAAAAGACAGAAATTCCACTTATTTAGAGGCAAAAAAGCAGAAATTCTTCTTATTTTGGAGCAAAAATGAAGAAACTTTCCTTTTTTATGGCAAAAAGGTTTGCATTCTTCTTATTTTCGGGCAAAAAAGCAGAAATTCCCTGTATTTTAGAGCAAAATTGCAGAAATTTCCCTAATTGTGGGGAAAAAAGGCAGAAATTCCCTATATGTTGGGGCAAAAAGACAGAAAATCTTCTTATTCTGGGGCAAAATTGCAGAAATTCCACTTATTTTGGGACAAAATTTCAGAAATTTTCCTTATTTTGAAGCAAAATTGCAGAAATTCTTCTTTTTTTGAGGTTAAAAGACTGAAATTTATTTTATTTGGGGGCAAAATGCAGAAATTTCCCTTTTTTTGGGGCAAAATTGCAGAAATTTCACTTATTTCAGGGTAATAAGTCAGAAATTTTCCCTATTTTAGGGCAAAAAAGACAGAAATTCCCTTTGTTTTGGGGGAAAAAGACAGAAATTCCACTTATTTAGAGGCAAAAACGCAGAAATTCCCCTTATTTTGGAGCAAAAATGAAGAAATTTCCCTTTTTTATGGCAAAAAGGTATGCATTCTTCTTATTTTTGGGCAAAAAAGCAGAAATTCCCCATAATTTGGAGCAAAATTGCAGAAATTTCCCTAATTGTGGGGCAAAAAGGCAGACATTCCCTATATGTTGGGGCAAAAAGACAAAAATTCTCCTTATTTTGGGGCAAAACTCAAAAATTCCACTTATTTTGGGGCAAAATTCCAGAACTTTCCCTTATTTTGGGGCAAAACTGCAGAAATTTGACTTATTTCAGAAAAAAAGCAGAAATTTTCTTATTTGTGGCAAAAATGCAGAAATTTTTTTTTATTTTGATACAAAATTGCAGAAATTTTGTTATTTTGGGCAAAAAGGCAGAAATTTCCCATATTTTGGTGCAAAAATGCAGAAATTCCCCTTATTTTGAGGTAAAAAGGCAGAAATTCTCCTTATTTGGGGGCAAAAAGGCAGAAATTTCCCTTATTTTGGGGCAAAGTTGCAGAAATTTCATTTATTTCAGGGAAATAAGTCAGAAATTTTCTTTATTTTGGGGCAAAAACCAGAAATTCCCTTTGTTTTGGGGGAAAAAGACAGAAATTCCACTTCTTTAGAGGCAAAAAACAGAAATTCCCTTTAATTTGGAGCAAAAATGAAGAAATTTCCCTTTTTTATGGCAAAAAGTTTTGCATTCTTCTTATTTTCGGGCAAAATAGCAGAAATTCCCTGTATTTTGGAGCAAAATTGTAGAAATTCTCCTAATTGTGGGGAAAAAAGGCAGAAATTCCATATATGTTGGGGCAAAAACACAGAAAATCTTCTTATTTTGGGGCAAAACTCAGAAATTCCACTTATTTTGGGGCAAAATTTCAGAAATTTCCCTTATTTTGGGGCAAAATTGCTGAAATTTGACTTATTTCAGAAAAAAAATCAGAAATTTTCTTATTTTGGGGCAAAAAGGCAGAAATTTCCCATATTTTGGTACAAAATTGCTGAAATTTTTCTTATTTTGGGGCAAAAAGGCAGAAATTTCCCATATTTTGGGGCAAAAATGCAGAAATTACCCTTATTTTGAGGTAAAAAGGCTGAAATTTCCCTTATTTAAGGGCAAAAAAGCAGAAATTTCCCTAATTTTGGGGCATAATTGCAGAAATTTCACTTATTTCAGGGTAATAAGTCATAAATTTTCCTTATTTTGGGGCAAAAAAGACAGAAATTCCCTTTGTTTTTGGAGAAAAAGACAGAAATTCCACATATTTAGAGGCAAAAAAGCAGAAATTCCCCTTATTTTGGAGCAAAAATGAAGAAATTTCACTTTTTTATGGCAAAAAGGTATGCACTCTTCTTATTTTTGGGCAAAAAGGCAGAAATTTCTCGTATTTTGGAGCAAAATTGTAGAAATTCCCCTAATTGTGGGGCAAAAAGGCAGAAATTTTCTATATGTTGGGGCAAAAAGATATTCTCCATATTTTGGGGCAAAACTCAGAAATTCCACTTATTTTGGGGCAAAATTACAGAAATTTCCCTTATTTTGAGGCAAAATTGCAGAAATTTGACTTATTTCTGAAAAAAGCAAAAATTTTCTTATTTTGGGGCAAAAAGGCAGAAAATTCTTTTATTTTGGTACAAAATTGCAGAAATTTTTCTTATTTTGGGGCAAAAAGGCAGAAATTTCCCATATTTTGGGGCAAAAATGCAGAAATTTCCCTTATTTTGAGTTAAAAAGGCTGAAATTTTTCTTATTTAAGGGCAAAAAAGCAGAAATTTCCCTTATTTTGGGGCAAAATTGCAGAAATTTCACTTATTTCAGGGTAATAAGTCAGAAATTTTCCTTATTTTGGGGCAAAAAAGACAGAAATTCCCTTTTTTTGGGGGGAAAAATACAAAAATTCCACTTATTTAGAGGCAAAAAAGCAGAAATTCCCCATATTTTAGAGCAAAAATGAAGAAATTTCCCTTTATTATGGCAAAAGGTATGCATTCTTCTTATTTTTGGGCAAAAAGGCAGAAATTCCCCGTATTTTGGAGCAAAATTGCAGAAATTCTCCTAATTGTGGCGCAAAATGGCAGAAATTCCCTATATGTTGGGGCAAAATACAGAAATTCTCCTTATTTTGGGTCAAAAAGTCAAAAATTCCACTTATTTTTGGGCAAAATTCCAGAAATTTCCCTTATTTTGAGGCAAATTGCAGAAATTTGACTTATTTCAGAAAAAAGCAGAACTTTTCTTATTTTGGAAAAAAAAAAACAGAAATTTCTTTTATTTTGGTACAAAATTGCTGAAATTTTTCTTATTTTGGGGCAAAAAGGCAGAAATTTCCCATAATTTGGGGCAAAAATGCAGAAATTCCCCTTATTTTGAGGTAAAAAGTCTGAAATTCCCCTTATTTAAGGGTATAAAGGCAGAAATTTCCCTTATTTTGGTGCAAAATTGCAGAAATTTCACTTATTTCAGGGTAATAAGTCAGAAATTTTCCTGATTTTGGGGCAAAAAAGACAAAAATTCCCTTTGTTTTGGAAGAGAAAGAGAGAAATTCCACTTATTTAGAGGCAAAAAAGCAGAAATTTTCCTTAATTTGGAGCAAAAATGAAGAAATTTCCCTTTTTTATGGCAAAAAGGTATGCATTCTTCTTATTTTTGGGCAAAAAAGCAGAAATTCCCCGTATTTTGGAGCAAAATTGCAGAAATTCCCCTAATTGTGAGGCAAAAAGGCAGAAATTTTTTATATGTTGGGGCAAAAGGACAGAAATTCTCTTTATTTTTGGGCAAAACTCAAAAATTTCACTTATTTTGGGGCAAAATTGCAGAAATTTCACTTATTTCAGAAAAAAAGCAGAAATTTTCTTATTTTGGGGCAAAAAGGCAGAAATTTCTTTTATTTTGGTACAAAATTGCAGAAATTTTTCTTATTTTGGGGTAAAAAGTCAGAAATTTCCCATATTTTGGGGCAAAAATGCAGAAATTCCCCTTAATTTGAGGTAAAAAGCCTGAAATTCCCCTTATTTAAAGGCAAAAAGACAGAAATTTCACTTATTTTGGGGCAAAATTGCAGAAATTTCACTTATTTCAGAGAAATAAGTCAGAAATTTTCCATATTTTGGGGCAAAAATGACAGAAAATCCCTTTGTTTTGGGGGAAAAAGACAGAAATTCCCTATATGTTGGGGCAAAAAGACAGAAAATCTTCTTATTTTGGGGCAAAATTGCAGAAATTCCACTTATTATGGGGCAAAATTCCAGAAATTTCCCTTATTTTGGGGCAAAATTGCAGAAATTCCCCTTATTTTGAGGTAAAAAGGCTGAAATTCCCCTTATTTGGGGGCAAAAAAGCAGAAATTTTCCTTTTGTCGGGCAAAATTGCAGAAATTGCACTTATTTTGTGGCAAAATTTCAGAAATTTCCCTTATTTTGGGGCAAAATTGCAGAAATTCCCCTTACTTTGAGGTAAAAAGGCTGAAATTCCCCTTATTTTTGGGCAAAAAAGCAGAAATTACTCTTTTTGGGGGCATAATTGCAGAAATTTCACATATTTCAGGGTAATAAATCAGAAATTTTTTTTATTTTAAGGCGAAAAACCAGAAATTCCCTTTGTTTTGGGGAAAAAGACAGAAATTCCACTTATTTAGAGGCAAAAAAGCAGAAATTCCCCTTATTTTAGAGCAAAAATGAAGAAATTTCCCTTTTTTATGGCAAAAAGGTTTGCATTCTTCTTATTTTCGTGCAAAAAAGCAGAAATTTCCTGTATTTTGGAGCAAAATTGCAGAAATTCCGCTAATTGTGGGGCAAAAAGGCAGAAATTCCCTATATGTTGGGGCAAATGTCAGAAATTCTCCTTATATTGGGGCAAAACTCAGAAATTCCCCATATTTTGGAGCAAAAATGAAGAAATTTCCCTTTTTTATGGCAAAAGGTATGCATTCTTCTTATTTTTGGGCAAAAAGGCAGAAATTCCTTGTATTTTGGAGCAAAATTGCAGAAATTCCCCTAATTGTGGGGCAAAAAGGCAGAAATTCCCTATATGTTGGGGCAAAATATAGAAATTCTCCTTATTTTGGGGCAAAAAGTCAAAAATTCCACTTATTTTTGGGCAAAATTCCAGAAATTTCCCTTATTATGAGGCAAATTGCAGAAATTTGACTTATTTAAGAAAAAAGCAGAAATTTTCTTATTTTGGGGCAAAAAGGCAGAAATTTCTTTTATTTTGGTACAAAATTGCTGAAATTTTTCTTATTTTCGGGCAAAAAGGCAGAAATTTCCCATAAATTGGGGCAAAAATGCAGAAATTCCCCTTGTTTTGAGGTAAAAAGGCTGAAATTCCCCTTATTTCGGGGCAAAAAGGCAGAAATTTCCCTTATTTTGGGGCAAAATTGCAGAAATTTCACTTATTTCAGAGAAATAAGTCAGAAATTTTCCTTATTTTGGGGCAAAAATGACAGAAATTCCCTTTGGTTTTGGGGAAAAAGACAGAAATTCCACTTATTTAGAGGCAAAAAAGCAGAAATTCTTTTTATTTTGGAGCAAAAATGAAGAAACTTTCCTTTTTTATGGCAATAAGGTTTGCATTCTTCTTATTTTCGGGCAAAAAAGCAGAAATTCCCTGTATTTTATAGCAAAATTGCAGAAATTTTCCTAATTGTGGGGAAAAAAGGCAGAAATTCCCTATATGTTGGGGCAAAAAGACAGAAAATCTTCTTATTCTGGGGCAAAATTGCAGAAATTCCACTTATTTTGGGGCAAAATATCAGAAATTTTCCTTATTTTGAAGCAAAATTGCAGAAATTCTTCTTTTTTTGAGGTAAAAAGGCTGAAATTCCCCTTATTTGGGGGCAAAATGCAGAAATTTCCCTTTTTTGGGGCAAAATTGCAGAAATTTCACTTATTTCAGGGTAATAAGTCAGAAATTTTCCTTATTTTAGGGCAAAAAAGACAGAAATTCCCTTTGTTTTGGGAGAAAAAGACAGAAATTCCACTTATTTAGAGGCAAAAACGCAGAACTTCCCCTTATTTTGGAGCAAAAATGAAGAAATTTCCCTTTTTTATGGCAAAAAGGTATGCATTCTTCTTATTTTTGGGCAAAAAAGCAGAAATTCCCCATAATTTGGAGCATAATTGCAGAAATTTCCCTAATTGTGGGGCAAAAAGGCAGACATTCCCTATATGTTGGGGCAAAAAGACAAAAATTCTCCTTATTTTGGGGCAAAACTCAAAAATTCCACTTATTTTGGGGCAAAATTCCAGAACTTTCCCTTATTTTGGGGCAAAACTGCAGAAATTTGACTTATTTCAGAAAAAAAGCAGAAATTTTCTTATTTCTGGCAAAAATGCAGAAATTTTTTTTATTTTGATACAAAATTGCAGAAATTTTTCTTATTTTGGGCAAAAAGGCAGAAATTTCCCATATTTTGGGGCAAAAATGCAGAAATTCCCCTTATTTTGAGGTAAAAAGGCAGAAATTCCCCTTATTTGGGGGCAAAAAGGCAGAAATTTTCCTTATTTTGGGGCAAAGTTGCAGAAATTTCACTTATTTCAGGGAAATAAGTCAGAAATTTTCTTTATTTTGGGGCAAAAACCAGAAATTCCCTTTGTTTTGGGGTAAAAAGACAGAAATTCCACTTCTTTAGAGGCAAAAAACAGAAATTCCCCTTATTTTGGAGCAAAAATGAAGAAATTTCCCTTTTTTATGGCAAAAAGATTTGCATTCTTCTTATTTTCGGGCAAAATAGCAGAAATTCCCTGTATTTTGGAGCAAAATTGTAGAAATTCCCCTAATTGTGGGGAAAAAAGGCAGAAATTCCCTATATGTTGGGGCAAAAAGACAGAAAATCTTCTTATTTTGGGGCAAAACTCAGAAATTCCACTTATTTTGGGGCAAAATTCCAGAAATTTCCCTTATTTTGGGGCAAAATTGCTGAAATTTGACTTATTTCAGAAAAAAAATCAGAAATTTTCTTATTTTGGGGCAAAAAGGCAGAAATTTCCCATATTTTGGTACAAAATTGCTGAAATTTTTCTTATTTTGGGGCAAAAAGGCAGAAATTTCCCATATTTTGGGGCAAAAATGCAGAAATTCCCCTTATTTTGAGGTAAAAAGGCTGAAATTTCCCTTATTTAAGGCAAAAAAGCAGAAATTTCCCTAATTTTGGGGCATAATTGCAGAAATTTCACTTATTTCAGGGTAATAAGTAATAAATTTTCCTTATTTTGGGGCAAAAAAGACAGAAATTCCCTTTGTTTTGGGAGAAAAAGACAGAAATTCCACTTATTTAGAGGCAAAAAAGCAGAAATTCCCCTTATTTTGGAGCAAAAATGAAGAAATTTCCCTTTTTTATGGCAAAAAGGTATGCAATCTTCTTACTTTTGGGCAAAAAGGCAGAAATTTCCCGTATTTTGGAGCAAAATTGTAGAAATTCCCCTAATTGTGGGGCAAAAAGGCAGAAATTTTCTATATGTTGGGGCAAAAAGATATTCTCCATATTTTGGGGCAAAACTCAGAAATTCCACTTATTTTGGGGCAAAATTACAGAAATTTCCCTTATTTTGAGGCAAAATTGCAGAAATTTGACTTATTTCTGAAAAAAGCAGAAATTTTCTTATTTTGGGGCAAAAAGGCAGAAAATTCTTTTATTTTGGTACAAAATTGCAGAAATTTTTCTTATTTTGGGGCAAAAAGGCAGAAATTTCCCATATTTTGGGGCAAAAATGCAGAAATTTCCCTTATTTTGAGGTAAAAAGGCTGAAATTTCCCTTATTTAAGGGCAAAAAAGCAGAAATTTCCATTATTTTGGGGCAAAATTGCAGAGATTTCACTTATTTCAGGGTAATAAGTCAGAAATTTCCCTTATTTTGGGGCAAAAAAGACAGAAATTCCCTTTGTTTTGGGGGAAAAATACAAAAATTCCACTTATTTAGAGGCAAAAAAGCAGAAATTCCCCATATTTTGGAGCAAAAATGATGAAATTTCCCTTTATTATGGCAAAAGGTATGCATTCTTCTTATTTTTGGGCAAAAAGGCAGAAATTCCACGTATTTTGGAGCAAAATTGCAGAAATTCTCCTAATTGTGGGGCAAAAAGGCAGAAATTCCCTATATGTTGGGGCAAAATACAGAAATTTTCCTTATTTTGGGGCAAAAAGTCAAAAATTCCACTTATTTTTGGGCAAAATTCCAGAAATTTCCCTTATTTTGAGGCAAATTGCAGAAATTTGACTTATTTCAGAAAAAAGCAGAAATTTTCTTATTTTGGAAAAAAAACAGAAATTTCTTTTATTTTGGTACAAAATTGCTGAAATTTTTCTTATTTTGGGGCAAAAAGGCAGAAATTTCCCATCATTTGGGGCAAAAATGCAGAAATTCCCCTTATTTTGAGGTAAAAAGTCTGAAATTCCCCTTATTTAAGGGTATAAAGGCAGAAATTTCCCTTATTTTGGTGCAAAATTGCAGAAATTTCACTTATTTCAGGGTAATAAGTCAGAAATTTTCCTGATTTTGGGGCAAAAAAGACAAAAATTCCCTTTGTTTTGGAAGAGAAAGAGAGAAATTCCACTTATTTAGAGGCAAAAAAGCAGAAATTTTCCTTAATTTGGAGCAAAAATGAAGAAATTTCCCTTTTTTATGGCAAAAAGGTATGCATTCTTCTTATTTTTGGGCAAAAAAGCAGAAATTCCCCGTATTTTGGAGCAAAATTGCAGAAATTCCCCTAATTGTGAGGCAAAAAGGCAGAAATTTTTTATATGTTGGGGCAAAAGGACAGAAATTCTCTTTATTTTTGGGCAAAACTCAAAAATTTCACTTATTTTGGGGCAAAATTGCAGAAATTTCACTTATTTCAGAAAAAAAAGCAGAAATTTTCTTATATTGGGGCAAAAAGGCAGAAATTTCCCATATTTTGGGGCAAAAATGCAGAAATTCCCCTTATTTTGAGGTAAAAAGGCTGAAATTCCCCTTATTTAAGGGCAAAAAGACAGAAATTTCCCTTATTTTGGGGCAAAATTGCAGAAATTTCACTTATTTCAGAGAAAAAAGTCAGAAATTTTCCATATTTTGGGGCAAAAATGACAGAAATTCCCTTTGTTTTGGGGGAAAAATACAGAAATTCCCTATATGTTAGGGCAAAAAGACAGAAAATCTTATTTTGGGGCAAAATTGCAGAAATTCCACTTATTTTGAAGTAAAAAGGCTGAAATTCCCCTTATTTGGGGGCAAAAAAGCAGAAATTTTTCTTTTTTCGGGCAAAATTGCAGAAATTCCACTTATTTTGTGGCAAAATTCCAGAAATTTCCCTTATTTTGGGGCAAAATTGCAGAAATTCCCCTTACTTTGAGGTAAAAAGCCTGAAATTCCCCTTATTTTTGGGCAAAAAAGCAGAAATTACTCTTTTTTGGGGCATAATTGCAGAAATTTCACATATTTCAGGGTAATAAATCAGAAATTTTTTTTATTTTAAGGCGAAAAACCAGAAATTCCCTTTGTTTTGGGGAAAAAGACAGAAATTCCACTTATTTAGAGGCAAAAAAGCAGAAATTCCCCTTATTTTAGAGCAAAAATGAAGAAATTTCCCTTTTTTATGGCAAAAAGGTTTGCATTCTTCTTATTTTCGTGCAAAAAAGCAGAAATTTCCTGTATTTTGGAGCAAAATTGCAGAAATTCCGCTAATTGTGGGGCAAAAAGGCAGAAATTCCCCATATGTTGGGGCAAATGTCAGAAATTCTCCTTATATTGAGGCAAAACTCAGAAATTCCCCATATTTTGGAGCAAAAATGAAGAAATTTCCCTTTTTTATGGCAAAAGGTATGCATTTTTCTTATTTTTGGGCAAAAAGGCAGAAATTCCTTGTATTTTGGAGCAAAATTGCAGAAATTCCCCTAATTGTGGGGCAAAAAGGCAGAAATTCCCTATATGTTGGTGCAAAATATAGAAATTCTCCTTATTTTGGGGCAAAAAGTCAAAAATTCCACTTATTTTTGGGCAAAATTCCAGAAATTTCCCTTATTTTGAGGCAAATTGCAGAAATTTGACTTATTTCAGAAAAAAGCAGAAATTTTCTTATTTTGGGGAAAAAAGGCAGAAATTTCTTTTATTTTGGTACAAAATTGCTGAAATTTTTATTATTTTGGGGCAAAAAGGCAGAAATTTCCCATAATTTGGGGCAAAAATGCAGAAATTCCCCTAATTTTGAGGTAAAAAGGCTGAAATTCCCCTTATTTCGGGGCAAAAAGGCAGAAATTTCCCTTATTTTGGGGCAAAATTGCAGAAATTTCACTTATTTCAGAGAAATAAGTCAGAAATTTTCCTTATTTTGGGGCAAAAATGACAGAAATTCCCTTTGGTTTTGGGGAAAAAGACAGAAATTCCACTTATTTAGAGGCAAAAAAGCAGAAATTCTTCTTATTTTGGAGCAAAAATGAAGAAACTTTCCTTTTTTATGGCAAAAAGGTTTGCATTCTTCTTATTTTCGGGCAAAAAAGCAGAAATTCCCTGTATTTTATAGCAAAATTGCAGAAATTTCCCTAATTGTGGGGAAAAAAGGCAGAAATTCCCTATATGTTGGGGCAAAAAGACAGAAAATCTTCTTATTCTGGGGCAAAATTGCAGAAATTCCACTTATTTTGGGGCAAAATTTCAGAAATTTTCCTTATTTTGAAGCAAAATTGCAGAAATTCTTCTTTTTTTGAGGTAAAAAGGCTGAAATTCCCCTTATTTGGGGGCAAAATGCAGAAATTTCCCTTTTTTGGGGCAAAATTGCAGAAATTTCACTTATTTCAGGGTAATAAGTCAGAAATTTTCCTTATTTTAGGGCAAAAAAGACAGAAATTCCCTTTGTTTTGGGAGAAAAAGACAGAAATTCCACTTATTTAGAGGCAAAAATGCAGAACTTCCCCTTATTTTGGAGCAAAAATGAAGAAATTTCCTTTTTTTATGGCAAAAAGGTATGCATTCTTCTTATTTTTGGGCAAAAAAGCAGAAATTCCCCATAATTTGGAGCATAATTGCAGAAATTTCCCTAATTGTGGGGCAAAAAGGCAGACATTCCCTATATGTTGGGGCAAAAAGACAAAAATTCTCCTTATTTTGGGGCAAAACTCAAAAATTCCACTTATTTTGGGGCAAAATTCCAGAACTTTCCCTTATTTTGGGGCAAAACTGCAGAAATTTGACTTATTTCAGAAAAAAAGCAGAAATTTTCTTATTTCTGGCAAAAATGCAGAAATTTTTTTTATTTTGATACAAAATTGCAGAAATTTTTCTTATTTTGGGCAAAAAGGCAGAAATTTCCCATATTTTGGGGCAAAAATGCAGAAATTCCCCTTATTTTGAGGTAAAAAGGCAGAAATTCCCCTTATTTGGGGGCAAAAAGGCAGAAATTTCCCTTATTTTGGGGCAAAGTTGCAGAAATTTCACTTATTTCAGGGAAATAAGTCAGAAATTTTCTTTATTTTGGGGCAAAAACCAGAAATTCCCTTTGTTTTGGGGGAAAAAGACAGAAATTCCACTTCTTTAGAGGCAAAAAACAGAAATTCCCCTTATTTTGGAGCAAAAATGAAGAAATTTCCCTTTTTTATGGCAAAAAGATTTGCTTTCTTCTTATTTTCGGGCAAAATAGCAGAAATTCCCTGTATTTTGGAGCAAAATTGTAGAAATTCCCCTATTTGTGGGGAAAAAAGGCAGAAATTCCCTATATGTTGGGGCAAAAAGACAGAAAATCTTCTTATTTTGGGGCAAAACTCAGAAATTCCACTTATTTTGGGGCAAAATTCCAGAAATTTCCCTTATTTTGGGGCAAAATTGCTGAAATTTGACTTATTTCAGAAAAAAAATCAGAAATTTTCTTATTTTGGGGCAAAAAGGCAGAAATTTCCCATATTTTGGTACAAAATTGCTGAAATTTTTCTTATTTTGGGGCAAAAAGGCAGAAATTTCCCATATTTTGGGGCAAAAATGCAGAAATTCCCCTTATTTTGAGGTAAAAAGGCTGAAATTTCCCTTATTTAAGGCAAAAAAGCAGAAATTTCTCTAATTTTGGGGCATAATTGCAGAAATTTCACTTATTTCAGGGTAATAAGTAATAAATTTTCCTTATTTTGGGGCAAAAAAGACAGAAATTCCCTTTGTTTTGGGAGAAAAAGACAGAAATTCCACTTATTTAGAGGCAAAAAAGCAGAAATTCCCCTTATTTTGGAGCAAAAATGAAGAAATTTCCCTTTTTTATGGCAAAAAGGTATGCAATCTTCTTACTTTTGGGCAAAAAGGCAGAAATTTCCCGTATTTTGGAGCAAAATTGTAGAAATTCCCCTAATTGTGGGGCAAAAAGGCAGAAATTTTCTATATGTTGGGGCAAAAAGATATTCTCCATATTTTGGGGCAAAACTCAGAAATTCCACTTATTTTGGGGCAAAATTACAGAAATTTCCCTTATTTTGAGGCAAAATTGCAGAAATTTGACTTATTTCTGAAAAAAGCAGAAATTTTCTTATTTTGGGGCAAAAAGGCAGAAAATTCTTTTATTTTGGTACAAAATTGCAGAAATTTTTCTTATTTTGGGGCAAAAAGGCAGAAATTTCCCATATTTTGGGGCAAAAATGCAGAAATTTCCCTTATTTTGAGGTAAAAAGGCTGAAATTTCCCTTATTTAAGGGCAAAAAAGCAGAAATTTCCATTATTTTGGGGCAAAATTGCAGAGATTTCACTTATTTCAGGGTAATAAGTCAGAAATTTCCCTTATTTTGGGGCAAAAAAGACAGAAATTCCCTTTGTTTTGGGGGAAAAATACAAAAATTCCACTTATTTAGAGGCAAAAAAGCAGAAATTCCCCATATTTTGGAGCAAAAATGATGAAATTTCCCTTTATTATGGCAAAAGGTATGCATTCTTCTTATTTTTGGGCAAAAAGGCAGAAATTCCACGTATTTTGGAGCAAAATTGCAGAAATTCTCCTAATTGTGGGGCAAAAAGGCAGAAATTCCCTATATGTTGGGGCAAAATACAGAAATTTTCCTTATTTTGGGGCAAAAAGTCAAAAATTCCACTTATTTTTGGGCAAAATTCCAGAAATTTCCCTTATTTTGAGGCAAATTGCAGAAATTTGACTTATTTCAGAAAAAAGCAGAAATTTTCTTATTTTGGAAAAAAAAAACAGAAATTTCTTTTATTTTGGTACAAAATTGCTGAAATTTTTCTTATTTTGGGGCAAAAAGGCAGAAATTTCCCATCATTTGGGGCAAAAATGCAGAAATTCCCCTTATTTTGAGGTAAAAAGTCTGAAATTCCCCTTATTTAAGGGTATAAAGGCAGAAATTTCCCTTATTTTGGTGCAAAATTGCAGAAATTTCACTTATTTCAGGGTAATAAGTCAGAAATTTTCCTGATTTTGGGGCAAAAAAGACAAAAATTCCCTTTGTTTTGGAAGAGAAAGAGAGAAATTCCACTTATTTAGAGGCAAAAAAGCAGAAATTTTCCTTAATTTGGAGCAAAAATGAAGAAATTTCCCTTTTTTATGGCAAAAAGGTATGCATTCTTCTTATTTTTGGGCAAAAAAGCAGAAATTCCCCGTATTTTGGAGCAAAATTGCAGAAATTCCCCTAATTGTGAGGCAAAAAGGCAGAAATTTTTTATATGTTGGGGCAAAAGGACAGAAATTCTCTTTATTTTTGGGCAAAACTCAAAAATTTCACTTATTTTGGGGCAAAATTGCAGAAATTTCACTTATTTCAGAAAAAAAAGCAGAAATTTTCTTATATTGGGGCAAAAAGGCAGAAATTTCCCATATTTTGGGGCAAAAATGCCGAAATTCCCCTTATTTTGAGGTAAAAAGGCTGAAATTCCCCTTATTTAAGGGCAAAAAGACAGAAATTTCCCTTATTTTGGGGCAAAATTGCAGAAATTTCACTTATTTCAGAGAAAAAGTCAGAAATTTTCCATATTTTGGGGCAAAAATGACAGAAATTCCCTTTGTTTTGGGGGAAAAAGACAGAAATTCCCTATATGTTAGGGCAAAAAGACAGAAAATCTTATTTTGGGGCAAAATTGCAGAAATTCCACTTATTTTGAAGTAAAAAGGCTGAAATTCCCCTTATTTGGGGGCAAAAAAGCAGAAATTTTTCTTTTTTCGGGCAAAATTGCAGAAATTCCACTTATTTTGTGGCAAAATTCCAGAAATTTCCCTTATTTTGGGGCAAAATTGCAGAAATTCCCCTTACTTTGAGGTAAAAAGCCTGAAATTCCCCTTATTTTTGGGCAAAAATGCAGAAATTACTCTTTTTTGGGGCATAATTGCAGAAATTTCACATATTTCAGGGTAATAAATCAGAAATTTTTTTTATTTTAAGGCGAAAAACCAGAAATTCCCTTTGTTTTGGGGAAAAAGACAGAAATTCCACTTATTTAGAGGCAAAAAAGCAGAAATTCCCCTTATTTTAGAGCAAAAATGAAGAAATTTCCCTTTTTTATGGCAAAAAGGTTTGCATTCTTCTTATTTTCGTGCAAAAAAGCAGAAATTTCCTGTATTTTGGAGCAAAATTGCAGAAATTCCGCTAATTGTGGGGCAAAAAGGCAGAAATTCCCTATATGTTGGGGCAAATGTCAGAAATTCTCCTTATATTGAGGCAAAACTCAGAAATTCCCCATATTTTGGAGCAAAAATGAAGAAATTTCCCTTTTTTATGGCAAAAGGTATGCATTCTTCTTATTTTTGGGCAAAAAGGCAGAAATTCCTTGTATTTTGGAGCAAAATTGCAGAAATTCCCCTAATTGTGGGGCAAAAAGGCAGAAATTCCCTATATGTTGGTGCAAAATATAGAAATTCTCCTTATTTTGGGGCAAAAAGTCAAAAATTCCACTTATTTTTGGGCAAAATTCCAGAAATTTCCCTTATTTTGAGGCAAATTGCAGAAATTTGACTTATTTCAGAAAAAAGCAGAAATTTTCTTATTTTGGGGAAAAAAGGCAGAAATTTCTTTTATTTTGGTACAAAATTGCTGAAATTTTTATTATTTTGGGGCAAAAATGCAGAAATTCCCCTTATTTTGAGGTAAAAAGGCTGAAATTCCCCTTATTTCGGGGCAAAAAGCAGAAATTTCCCTTATTTTGGGGCAAAATTGCAGAAATTTCACTTATTTCAGAGAAATAAGTCAGAAATTTTCCTTATTTTGGGGCAAAAATGACAGAAATTCCCTTTGGTTTTGGGGAAAAAGACAGAAATTCCACTTATTTAGAGGCAAAAAAGCAGAAATTCTTCTTATTTTGGAGCAAAAATGAAGAAACTTTCCTTTTTTATGGCAAAAAGGTTTGCATTCTTCTTATTTTCGGGCAAAAAAGCAGAAATTCCCTGTATTTTATAGCAAAATTGCAGAAATTTCCCTAATTGTGGGGAAAAAAGGCAGAAATTCCCTATATGTTGGGGCAAAAAGACAGAAAATCTTCTTATTCTGGGGCAAAATTGCAGAAATTCCACTTATTTTGGGGCAAAATTTCAGAAATTTTCCTTATTTTGAAGCAAAATTGCAGAAATTCTTCTTTTTTTGAGGTAAAAAGGCTGAAATTCCCCTTATTTGGGGGCAAAATGCAGAAATTTCCCTTTTTTGGGGCAAAATTGCAGAAATTTCACTTATTTCAGGGTAATAAGTCAGAAATTTTCCTTATTTTAGGGCAAAAAAGACAGAAATTCCCTTTGTTTTGGGAGAAAAAGACAGAAATTCCACTTATTTAGAGGCAAAAACGCAGAACTTCCCCTTATTTTGGAGCAAAAATGAAGAAATTTCCCTTTTTTATGGCAAAAAGGTATGCATTCTTCTTATTTTTGGGCAAAAAAGCAGAAATTCCCCATAATTTGGAGCATAATTGCAGAAATTTCCCTAATTGTGGGGCAAAAAGGCAGACATTCCCTATATGTTGGGGCAAAAAGACAAAAATTCTCCTTATTTTGGGGCAAAACTCAAAAATTCCACTTATTTTGGGGCAAAATTCCTAAACTTTCCCTTATTTTGGGGCAAAACTGCAGAAATTTGACTTATTTCAGAAAAAAAGCAGAAATTTTCTTATTTCTGGCAAAAATGCAGAAATTTTTTTTATTTTGATACAAAATTGCAGAAATTTTTCTTATTTTGGGCAAAAAGGCAGAAATTTCCCATATTTTGGGGCAAAAATGCAGAAATTCCCCTTATTTTGAGGTAAAAAGGCAGAAATTCCCCTTATTTGGGGGCAAAAAGGCAGAAATTTCCCTTATTTTGGGGCAAAGTTGCAGAAATTTCACTTATTTCAGGGAAATAAGTCAGAAATTTTCTTTATTTTGGGGCAAAAACCAGAAATTCCCTTTGTTTTGGGGGAAAAAGACAGAAATTCCACTTCTTTAGAGGCAAAAAACAGAAATTCCCCTTATTTTGGAGCAAAAATGAAGAAATTTCCCTTTTTTATGGCAAAAAGATTTGCTTTCTTCTTATTTTCGGGCAAAATAGCAGAAATTCCCTCTATTTTGGAGCAAAATTGTAGAAATTCCCCTATTTGTGGGGAAAAAAGGCAGAAATTCCCTATATGTTGGGGCAAACAGACAGAAAATCTTCTTATTTTGGGGCAAAACTCAGAAATTCCACTTATTTTGGGGCAAAATTCCAGAAATTTCCCTTATTTTGGGGCAAAATTGCTGAAATTTGACTTATTTCAGAAAAAAAATCAGAAATTTTCTTATTTTGGGGCAAAAAGGCAGAAATTTCCCATATTTTGGTACAAAATTGCTGAAATTTTTCTTATTTTGGGGCAAAAAGGCAGAAATTTCCCATATTTTGGGGCCAAAATTCAGAAATTCCCCTTATTTTGAGGTAAAAAGGCTGAAATTTCCCTTATTTAAGGCAAAAAAGCAGAAATTTCCCTAATTTTGGGGCATAATTGCAGAAATTTCACTTATTTCAGGGTAATAAGTCATAAATTTTCCTTATTTTGGGGCAAAAAAGACAGAAATTCCCTTTGTTTTGGGAGAAAAAGACAGAAATTCCACTTATTTAGAGGCAAAAAAGCAGAAATTCCCCTTATTTTGGAGCAAAAATGAAGAAATTTCCCTTTCTTATGGCAAAAAGGTATGCACTCTTCTTACTTTTGGGCAAAAAGGCAGAAATTTCCCGTATTTTGGAGCAAAATTGTAGAAATTCCCCTAATTGTGGGGCAAAAAGGCAGAAATTTTCTATATGTTGGGGCAAAAAGATATTCTCCATATTTTGGGGCAAAACTCAAAAATTCCACTTATTTTGGGGCAAAATTACAGAAATTTCCCTTATTTTGAGGCAAAATTGCAGAAATTTGACTTATTTCTGAAAAAAGCAGAAATTTTCTTATTTTGGGGCAAAAAGGCAGAAAATTCTTTTATTTTGTTACAAAATTGCAGAAATTTTTCTTATTTTGGGGCAAAAAGGCAGAAATTTCCCATATTTTGGGGCAAAAATGCAGAAATTTCCCTTATTTTGAGGTAAAAAGGCTGAAATTTCCCTTATTTAAGGGCAAAAAAGCAGAAATTTCCATTATTTTGTGGCAAAATTGCAGAGATTTCACTTATTTCAGGGTAATAAGTCAGAAATTTCCCTTATTTTGGGGCAAAAAAGACAGAAATTCCCTTTGTTTTGGGGGAAAAATACAAAAATTCCACTTATTTAGAGGCAAAAAAGCAGAAATTCCCCATATTTTGGAGCAAAAATGATGAAATTTCCCTTTATTATGGCAAAAGGTATGCATTCTTCTTATTTTTGGGCAAAAAGGCAGAAATTCCACGTATTTTGGAGCAAAATTGCAGAAATTCTCCTAATTGTGGGGCAAAAAGGCAGAAATTCCCAATATGTTGGGGCAAAATACAGAAATTTTCCTTATTTTGGGGCAAAAAGTCAAAAATTCCACTTATTTTTGGGCAAAATTCCAGAAATTTCCCTTATTTTGAGGCAAATTGCAGAAATTTGACTTATTTCAGAAAAAAGCAGAAATTTTCTTATTTTGGAAAAAAAAAACAGAAATTTCTTTTATTTTGGTACAAAATTGCTGAAATTTTTCTTATTTTGGGGCAAAAAGGCAGAAATTTCCCATCATTTGGGGCAAAAATGCAGAAATTCCCCTTATTTTGAGGTAAAAAGTCTGAAATTCCCCTTATTTAAGGGTATAAAGGCAGAAATTTCCCTTATTTTGGTGCAAAATTGCAGAAATTTCACTTATTTCAGGGTAATAAGTCAGAAATTTTCCTGATTTTGGGGCAAAAAAGACAAAAATTCCCTTTGTTTTGGGAGAGAAAGAGAGAAATTCCACTTATTTAGAGGCAAAAAAGCAGAAATTTTACTTAATTTGGAGCAAAAATGAAGAAATTTCCCTTTTTTATGGCAAAAAGGTATGCATTCTTCTTATTTTTGGGCAAAAAAGCAGAAATTCCCCGTATTTTGGAGCAAAATTGCAGAAATTCCCCTATTTGTGGGGAAAAAAGGCAGAAATTCCCTATATGTTGGGGCAAAAAGACAAAAAATCTTCTTATTTTGGGGCAAAACTCAGAAATTCCACTTATTTTGGGGCAAAATTCCAGAAATTTCCCTTATTTTGGGGCAAAATTGCTGAAATTTGACTTATTTCAGAAAAAAAATCAGAAATTTTCTTATTTTGGGGCAAAAAGGCAGAAATTTCCCATATTTTGGTACAAAATTGCTGAAATTTTTCTTATTTTGGGGCAAAAAGGCAGAAATTTCCCATATTTTGGGGCAAAAATGCAGAAATTCCCCTTATTTTGAGGTAAAAAGGCTGAAATTTCCCTTATTTAAGGCAAAAAAGCAGAAATTTCCCAAATTTTGGGGCATAATTGCAGAAATTTCACTTATTTCAGGGTAATAAGTCATAAATTTTCCTTATTTTGGGGCAAAAAAGACAGAAATTCCCTTTGTTTTGGGAGAAAAAGACAGAAATTCCACTTATTTAGAGGCAAAAAAGCAGAAATTCCCCTTATTTTGGAGCAAAAATGAATAAATTTCCCTTTATTATGGCAAAAAGGTATGCACGCTTCTTACTTTTGGGCAAAAAGGCAGAAATTTCCCGTATTTTGGAGCAAAATTGTAGAAATTCCCCTAATTGTGGGGCAAAAAGGCAGAAATTTTCTATATGTTGGGGCAAAAAGATATTCTCCATATTTTGGGGCAAAACTCAGAAATTCCACTTATTTTGGGGCAAAATTACAGAAATTTCCCTTATTTTGAGGCAAAATTGCAGAAATTTGACTTATTTCTGAAAAAAGCAGAAATTTTCTTATTTTGGGGCAAAAAGGCAGAAAATTCTTTTATTTTGGTACAAAATTGCAGAAATTTTTCTTATTTTGGGGCAAAAAGGCAGAAATTTCCCATATTTTGGGGCAAAAATGCAGAAATTTCCCTTATTTTGAGGTAAAAAGGCTGAAATTTCCCTTATTTAAGGGCAAAAAAGCAGAAATTTCCATTATTTTGGGGCAAAATTGCAGAGATTTCACTTATTTCAGGGTAATAAGTCAGAAATTTTCCTTATTTTGGGGCAAAAAAGACAGAAATTCCCTTTGTTTTGGGGGAAAAATACAAAAATTCCACTTATTTAGAGGCAAAAAAGCAGAAATTCCCCATATTTTGGAGCAAAAATGATGAAATTTCCCTTTATTATGGCAAAAGGTATGCATTCTTCTTATTTTTGGGCAAAAAGGCAGAAATTCCACGTATTTTGGAGCAAAATTGCAGAAATTCTCCTAATTGTGGGGCAAAAAGGCAGAAATTCCCTATATGTTGGGGCAAAATACAGAAATTTTCCTTATTTTGGGGCAAAAAGTCAAAAATTCCACTTATTTTTGGGCAAAATTCCAGAAATTTCCCTTATTTTGAGGCAAATTGCAGAAATTTGACTTATTTCAGAAAAAAGCAGAAATTTTCTTATTTTGGAAAAAAAAACAGAAATTTCTTTTATTTTGGTACAAAATTGCTGAAATTTTTCTTATTTTGGGGCAAAAAGGCAGAAATTTCCCATCATTTGGGGCAAAAATGCAGAAATTCCCCTTATTTTGAGGTAAAAAGTCTGAAATTCCCCTTATTTAAGGGTATAAAGGCAGAAATTTCCCTTATTTTGGTGCAAAATTGCAGAAATTTCACTTATTTCAGGGTAATAAGTCAGAAATTTTCCTGATTTTGGGGCAAAAAAGACAAAAATTCCCTTTGTTTTGGAAGAGAAAGAGAGAAATTCCACTTATTTAGAGGCAAAAAAGCAGAAATTTTCCTTAATTTGGAGCAAAAATGAAGAAATTTCCCTTTTTTATGGCAAAAAGGTATGCATTCTTCTTATTTTTGGGCAAAAAAGCAGAAATTCCCCGTATTTTGGAGCAAAATTGCAGAAATTCCCCTAATTGTGAGGCAAAAAGGCAGAAATTTTTTATATGTTGGGGCAAAAGGACAGAAATTCTCTTTATTTTTGGGCAAAACTCAAAAATTTCACTTATTTTGGGGCAAAATTGCAGAAATTTCACTTATTTCAGAAAAAAAAGCAGAAATTTTCTTATATTGGGGCAAAAAGGCAGAAATTTCCCATATTTTGGGGCAAAAATGCAGAAATTCCCCTTATTTTGAGGTAAAAAGGCTGAAATTCCCCTTATTTAAGGGCAAAAAGACAGAAATTTCCCTTATTTTGGGGCAAAATTGCAGAAATTTCACTTATTTCAGAGAAAAAAGTCAGAAATTTTCCATATTTTGGGGCAAAAATGACAGAAATTCCCTTTGTTTTGGGGGAAAAATACAGAAATTCCCTATATGTTAGGGCAAAAAGACAGAAAATTTATTTTGGGGCAAAATTGCAGAAATTCCACTTATTTTGAAGTAAAAAGGCTGAAATTCCCCTTATTTGGGGGCAAAAAAGCAGAAATTTTTCTTTTTTCGGGCAAAATTGCAGAAATTCCACTTATTTTGTGGCAAAATTCCAGAAATTTCCCTTATTTTGGGGCAAAATTGCAGAAATTCCCCTTACTTTGAGGTAAAAAGCCTGAAATTCCCCTTATTTTTGGGCAAAAAAGCAGAAATTACTCTTTTTTGGGGCATAATTGCAGAAATTTCACATATTTCAGGGTAATAAATCAGAAATTTTTTTTATTTTAAGGCGAAAAACCAGAAATTCCCTTTGTTTTGGGGAAAAAGACAGAAATTCCACTTATTTAGAGGCAAAAAAGCAGAAATTCCCCTTATTTTAGAGCAAAAATGAAGAAATTTCCCTTTTTTATGGCAAAAAGGTTTGCATTCTTCTTATTTTCGTGCAAAAAAGCAGAAATTTCCTGTATTTTGGAGCAAAATTGCAGAAATTCCGCTAATTGTGGGGCAAAAAGGCAGAAATTCCCTATATGTTGGGGCAAATGTCAGAAATTCTCCTTATATTGAGGCAAAACTCAGAAATTCCCCATATTTTGGAGCAAAAATGAAGAAATTTCCCTTTTTTATGGCAAAAGGTATGCATTCTTCTTATTTTTGGGCAAAAAGGCAGAAATTCCTTGTATTTTGGAGCAAAATTGCAGAAATTCCCCTAATTGTGGGGCAAAAAGGCAGAAATTCCCTATATGTTGGGGCAAAATATAGAAATTCTCCTTATTTGGGGGCAAAAAGTCAAAAATTCCACTTATTTTTCGGCAAAATTCCAGAAATTTCCCTTATTTTGAGGCAAATTGCAGAAATTTGACTTATTTCAGAAAAAAGCAGAAATTTTCTTATTTTGGGGAAAAAAGACAGAAATTTCTTTTATTTTGGTACAAAATTGCTGAAATTTTTCTTATTTTGGGGCAAAAAGGCAGAAATTTCCCATAATTTGGGGCAAAAATGCAGAAATTCCCCTTATTTTGAGGTAAAAAGGCTGAAATTCCCCTTATTTCGGGGCAAAAAGGCAGAAATTTCCCTTATTTTGGGGCAAAATTGCAGAAATTTCACTTATTTCAGAGAAATAAGTGAGAAATTTTCCTTATTTTGGGGCAAAAATGACAGTAATTCCCTTTGTTTTTGGGGAAAAAGACAGAAATTCCACTTATTTAGAGGCAAAAAAGCAGAAATTCTTTTTATTTTGGAGCAAAAATGAAGAAACTTCCCTCTTTTATTGCAAAAAGGTTTGCATTCTTCTTATTTTCGGGCAAAAAAGCAGAAATTCCCTGTATTTTAGAGCAAAATTGCAGAAATTTCCCTAATTGTGGGAAAAAAAGGCAGAAATTCCCTATATGTTGGGGCAAAAAGACAGAAAATCTTCTTATTCTGGGGCAAAATTGCAGAAATTCCACTTATTTTGGGGCAAAATTTCAGAAATTTTCCTTATTTTGAAGCAAAATTGCAGAATTTCTTCTTTTTTTGAGGTAAAAAGGCTGAAATTCCCCTTATTTGGGGGCAAAATGCAGAAATTTCCCTTTTTTGGGGCAAAATTGCAGAAATTTCACTTATTTCAGGGTAATAAGTCAGAAATTTTCCTTATTTTAAAGCAAAAAAGACAGAAATTCCCTTTGTTTTGGGGGAAAAAGACAGAAATTCCACTTATTTAGAGGCAAAAACGCAGAAATTCCCCTTATTTTGGAGCAAAAATGAAGAAATTTCCCTTTTTTATGGCAAAAAGGTATGCATTCTTCTTATTTTTGGGCAAAAAAGCAGAAATTCCCCATAATTTGGAGCAAAATTGCAGAAATTTCCCTAATTGTGGGGCAAAAAGGCAGATATTCCCTATATGTTGGGGCAAAAAGACAAAAATTCTCCTTATTTTGGGGCAAAACTCAAAAATTCCACTTATTTTGGGGCAAAATTCCAGAACTTTCCCTTATTTTGGGGCAAAACTGCAGAAATTTGACTTATTTCAGAAAAAAAGCAGAAATTTTCTTATTTCTGGCAAAAATGCAGAAATTTTTTCTATTTTGATACAAAATTGCAGAAATTTTTCTTATTTCGGGCAAAAAGGCAGAAATTTCCCATATTTGGGGGCAAAAATGCTGAAATTCCCCTTATTTTGAGGTAAAAAGGCAGAAATTCCCATTATTTGGGGGCAAAAAGGCAGAAATTTCCCTTATTTTGTGGCAAAGTTGCAGAAATTTCACTTATTTCAGGGAAATAAGTCAGAAATTTTCTTTATTTTGGGGCAAAAACCAGAAATTCCCTTTGTTTTGGGGGAAAAAGACAGAAATTCCACTTCTTTAGAGGCAAAAAACAGAAATTCCCCTTATTTTGGAGCAAAAATGAAGAAATTTCACTTTTTTATGGCAAAAAGATTTGCATTCTTCTTATTTTCGGGCAAAATAGCAGAAATTCCCTGTATTTTGGAGCAAAATTGTAGAAATTTCCCTAATTGTGGGGAAAAAAAGCAGAAATTCCCTATATGTTGGGGCAAAAACACAGAAAATCTTCTTATTTTGGGGCAAAACTCAGAAATTCCACTTATTTTGGGGCAAAATTCCAGAAATTTCCCTTATTTTGGGGCAAAATTGCTGAAATTTGACTTATTTCAGAAAAAAAAATCAGAAATTATCTTATTTTGGGGTAAAAAGGCAGAAATTTCCCATATTTTGGTACAAAATTGCTGAAATTTTTTTTATTTTGGGGCAAAAAGGCAGAAATTTCCCATATTTTGGGGCAAAAATGCAGAAATTCCCCTTATTTTGAGGTAAAATGCTGAAATTTCCCTTATTTAAGGGCAAAAAAAGCAGAAATTTCCCTTATTTTGGGGCAAAATTGCAGAAATTTCACTTATTTCAGGGTAATAAGTCAGAAATTTTCCTTATTTTGGGGCAAAAAAGACAGAAATTCCCTTTGTTTTGGGGGAAAAATACAAAAATTCCACTTATTTAGAGGCAAAAAAGCAGAAATTCCCCATATTTTGGAGCAAAAATGAAGAAATTTCCCTTTATTATGGCAAAAGGTATGCATTCTTCTTATTTTTGGGCAAAAAGGCAGAAATTCCCCGTATTTTGGAGCAAAATTGCAGAAATTCTCCTAATTGTGGGGGAAAAAGGCAGAAATTCCCTATATGTTGGGGCAAAATACAGAAATTCTCCTTATTTTGGGGCAAAAAAGACAAAAATTCCCTTTGTTTTGGAAGAGAAAGAGAGAAATTCCACTTATTTAGAGGCAAAAAGGCAGAAATTTTCCTTAATTTGGAGCAAAAATGAAGAAATTTCCTTTTTTTATGGCAAAAAGGTATGCATTCTTCTTATTTTTGGGCAAAAAAGCAGAAATTCCCCGTATTTTGGAGCAAAATTGCAGAAATTCCCCTAATTGTGAGGCAAAAAGGCAGAAATTTTTTATATGTTGGGGCAAAAGGACAGAAATTCTCTTTATTTTTGGGCAAAACTCAAAAATTTCACTTATTTTGGGGCAAAATTGCAGAAATTTCACTTATTTCAGAAAAAAAAGCAGAAATTTTCTTATTTTGGGGCAAAAAGGCAGAAATTTCTTTTATTTTGGTACAAAATTGCAGAAATTTTTCTTATTTTGGGGCAAAAAGTCAGAAATTTCCCGTATTTTGGGGCAAAAATGCAGAAATTCCCCTTATTTTGGGGTAAAAAAGCTGAAATTCCCCTTATTTAAGGGCAAAAAGACAGAAATTTCCCTTATTTTGGGGCAAAATTGCAGAAATTTCACTTATTTCAGAGAAATAAGTCAGAAATTTTCCATATTTTGGGGAAAAAATGACAGAAATTCCCTTTGTTTTGGGGGAAAAAGACAGAAATTCCCTATATGTTGGGGCAAAGAGACAGAAAATCTTCTTATTTTGGGGCAAAATTGCAGAAATTCCACTTATTATGGGGCAAAATTCCAGAAATTTCCCTTATTTTGGGGCAAAATTGCAGAAATTCCCCTTATTTTGAGGTAAAAAGGCTGAAATTCCCCTTATTTGGGGGCAAAAAAGCAGAAATTTTTCTTTTTTCGGGCAAAATTGCAGAAATTCCACTTATTTTGTGGCAAAATTCCAGAAATTTCCCTTATTTTGGGGCAAAATTGCAGAAATTACCCTTACTTTGCGGTAAAAAGGCTGAAATTCCCCTTATTTTTGGGCAAAAAAGCAGAAATTACTCTTTTTTGGGGCATAATTGCAGAAATTTCACATATTTCAGGGTAATAAATCAGAAATTTTTTTTATTTTAAGGCGAAAAACCAGAAATTCCCTTTGTTTTGGGGAAAAAGACAGAAATTCCACTTATTTAGAGGCAAAAAAGCAGAAATTCCCCTTATTTTAGAGCAAAAATGAAGAAATTTCCCTTTTTTATGGCAAAAAGGTTTGCATTCTTCTTATTTTCGTGCAAAAAAGCAGAAATTTCCTGTATTTTGGAGCAAAATTGCAGAAATTCCGCTAATTGTGGGGCAAAAAGGCAGAAATTCCATATATGTTGGGGCAAATGTCAGAAATTCTCCTTATATTGAGGCAAAACTCAGAAATTCCCCATATTTTGGAGCAAAAATGAAGAAATTTCCCTTTTTTATGGCAAAAGGTATGCATTCTTCTTATTTTTGGGCAAAAAGGCAGAAATTCCTTGTATTTTGGAGCAAAATTGCAGAAATTCCCCTAATTGTGGGGCAAAAAGGCAGAAATTCCCTATATGTTGGTGCAAAATATAGAAATTCTCCTTATTTTGGGGCAAAAAGTCAAAAATTCCACTTATTTTTGGGCAAAATTCCAGAAATTTCCCTTATTTTGAGGCAAATTGCAGAAATTTGACTTATTTCAGAAAAAAGCAGAAATTTTCTTATTTTGGGGAAAAAAGGCAGAAATTTCTTTTATTTTGGTACAAAATTGCTGAAATTTTTATTATTTTGGGGCAAAAAGGAAGAAATTTCCCATAATTTGGGGCAAAAATGCAGAAATTCCCCTTATTTTGAGGTAAAAAGGCTGAAATTCCCCTTATTTCGGGCAAAAAGGCAGAAATTTCCCTTATTTTGGGGGAAAATTGCAGAAATTTCACTTATTTCAGAGAAATAAGTCAGAAATTTTCCTTATTTTGGGGCAAAAATGACAGAAATTCCCTTTGGTTTTGGGGAAAAAGACAGAAATTCCACTTATTTAGAGGCAAAAAAGCAGAAATTCTTCTTATTTTGGAGCAAAAATGAAGAAACTTTCCTTTTTTATGGCAAAAAGGTTTGCATTCTTCTTATTTTCGGGCAAAAAAGCAGAAATTCCCTGTATTTTATAGCAAAATTGCAGAAATTTCCCTAATTGTGGGGAAAAAAGGCAGAAATTCCCTATATGTTGGGGCAAAAAGACAGAAAATCTTCTTATTCTGGGGCAAAATTGCAGAAATTCCACTTATTTTGGGGCAAAATTTCAGAAATTTTCCTTATTTTGAAGCAAAATTGCAGAAATTCTTCTTTTTTTGAGGTAAAAAGGCTGAAATTCCCCTTATTTGGGGGCAAAATGAAGAAATTTCCCTTTTTTGGGGCAAAATTGCAGAAATTTCACTTATTTCAGGGTAATAAGTCAGAAATTTTCCTTATTTTAGGGCAAAAAAGACAGAAATTCCCTTTGTTTTGGGAGAAAAAGACAGAAATTCCACTTATTTAGAGGCAAAAACGCAGAACTTCCCCTTATTTTGGAGCAAAAATGAAGAAATTTCCCCTTTTTATGGCAAAAAGGTATGCATTCTTCTTATTTTTGGGCAAAAAAGCAGAAATTCCCCATAATTTGGAGCATAATTGCAGAAATTTCCCTAATTGTGGGGCAAAAAGGCAGACATTCCCTATATGTTGGGGCAAATAGACAAAAATTCTCCTTATTTTGGGGCAAAACTCAAAAATTCCACTTATTTTGGGGCAAAATTCCAGAACTTTCCCTTATTTTGGGGCAAAACTGCAGAAATTTGACTTATTTCAGAAAAAAAGCAGAAATTTTCTTATTTCTGGCAAAAATGCAGAAATTTTTTTTATTTTGATACAAAATTGCAGAAATTTTTCTTATTTTGGGCAAAAAGGCAGAAATTTCCCATATTTTGGGGCAAAAATGCAGAAATTCCCCTTATTTTGAGGTAAAAAGGCAGAAATTCCCCTTATTTGGGGGCAAAAAGGCAGAAATTTCCCTTATTTTGGGGCAAAGTTGCAGAAATTTCACTTATTTCAGGGAAATAAGTCAGAAATTTTCTTTATTTTGGGGCAAAAACCAGAAATTCCCTTTGTTTTGGGGTAAAAAGACAGAAATTCCACTTCTTTAGAGGCAAAAAACAGAAATTCCCCTTATTTTGGAGCAAAAATGAAGAAATTTCCCTTTTTTATGGCAAAAAGATTTGCTTTCTTCTTATTTTCGGGCAAAATAGCAGAAATTCCCTGTATTTTGGAGCAAAATTGTAGAAATTCCCCTATTTGTGGGGAAAAAAGGCAGAAATTCCCTATATGTTGGGGCAAAAAGACAGAAAATCTTCTTATTTTGGGGCAAAACTCAGAAATTCCACTTATTTTGGGGCAAAATTCCAGAAATTTCCCTTATTTTGGGGCAAAATTGCTGAAATTTGACTTATTTCAAAAAAAAAATCAGAAATTTTCTTATTTTGGGGCAAAAAGGCAGAAATTTCCCATATTTTGGTACAAAATTGCTGAAATTTTTCTTATTTTGGGGCAAAAAGGCAGAATTTTCCCATATTTTGGGGCAAAAATGCAGAAATTCCCCTTATTTTGAGGTAAAAAGGCTGAAATTCCCTATATGTTGGGGCAAAATACAGAAATTTTCCTTAT
This sequence comes from Micromys minutus, assembly GCF_963924665.1. NCBI lineage: Eukaryota > Metazoa > Chordata > Mammalia > Rodentia > Muridae > Micromys > Micromys minutus. The sequence goes on along the minus strand of NW_027667133.1, from coordinate 1,212,689 downwards.
TTTGGGGCAAAAATCAAAAATTCCACTTATTTTTGGGCAAAATTTCAGAAATTTCCCTTATTTTGAGGCAAATTGCAGAAATTTGACTTATTTCAGAAAAAAGCAGAAATTTTCTTATTTTGGAAAAAAAAACAGAAATTTCTTTTATTTTCGTACAAAATTGCTGAAATTTTTCTTATTTTGGGGCAAAAAGGCAGAAATTTCCCATCATTTGGGGCAAAAATGCAGAAATTCCCCTTATTTTGAGGTAAAAAGTCTGAAATTCCCCTTATTTAAGGGTATAAAGGCAGAAATTTCCCTTATTTTGGTGCAAAATTGCAGAAATTTCACTTATTTCAGGGTAATAAGTCAGAAATTTTCCTGATTTTGGGGCAAAAAAGACAAAAATTCCCTTTGTTTTGGAAGAGAAAGAGAGAAATTCCACTTATTTAGAGGCAAAAAAGCAGAAATTTTCCTTAATTTGGAGCAAAAATGAAGAAATTTCCCTTTTTTATGGCAAAAAGGTATGCATTCTTCTTATTTTTGGGCAAAAAAGCAGAAATTCCCCGTATTTTGGAGCAAAATTGCAGAAATTCCCCTAATTGTGAGGCAAAAAGGCAGAAATTTTTTATATGTTGGGGCAAAAGGACAGAAATTCTCTTTATTTTTGGGCAAAACTCAAAAATTTCACTTATTTTGGGGCAAAATTGCAGAAATTTCACTTATTTCAGAAAAAAAAGCAGAAATTTTCTTATATTGGGGCAAAAAGGCAGAAATTTCCCATATTTTGGGGCAAAAATGCAGAAATTCCCCTTATTTTGAGGTAAAAAGGCTGAAATTCCCCTTATTTAAGGGCAAAAAGACAGAAATTTCCCTTATTTTGGGGCAAAATTGCAGAAATTTCACTTATTTCAGAGAAAAAAGTCAGAAATTTTCCATATTTTGGGGAAAAAATGACAGAAATTCCCTTTGTTTTGGGGGAAAAAGACAGAAATTCCCTATATGTTAGGGCAAAAAGACAGAAAATCTTATTTTGGGGCAAAATTGCAGAAATTCCACTTATTTTGAAGTAAAAAGGCTGAAATTCCCCTTATTTGGGGGCAAAAAAGCAGAAATTTTTCTTTTTTCGGGCAAAATTGCAGAAATTCCACTTATTTTGTGGCAAAATTCCAGAAATTTCCCTTATTTTGGGGCAAAATTGCAGAAATTCCCCTTACTTTGAGGTAAAAAGCCTGAAATTCCCCTTATTTTTGGGCAAAAAAGCAGAAATTACTCTTTTTTGGGGCATAATTGCAGAAATTTCACATATTTCAGGGTAATAAATCAGAAATTTTTTTTATTTTAAGGCGAAAAACCAGAAATTCCCTTTGTTTTGGGTTAAAAGACAGAAATTCCACTTATTTAGAGGCAAAAAAGCAGAAATTCCCCTTATTTTAGAGCAAAAATGAAGAAATTTCCCTTTTTTATGGCAAAAAGGTTTGCATTCTTCTTATTTTCGTGCAAAAAACCAGAGATTTCCTGTATTTTGGAGCAAAATTGCAGAAATTCCACTAATTGTGGGGCAAAAAGGCAGAAATTCCCTATATGTTGGGGCAAATGTCAGAAATTCTCCTTATATTGAGGCAAAACTCAGAAATTCCCCATATTTTGGAGCAAAAATGAAGAAATTTCCCTTTTTTATGGCAAAAGGTATGCATTCTTCTTATTTTTGGGCAAAAAGGCAGAAATTCCTTGTATTTTGGAGCAAAATTGCAGAAATTCCCCTAATTGTGGGGCAAAAAGGCAGAAATTCCCTATATGTTGGTGCAAAATATAGAAATTCTCCTTATTTTGGGGCAAAAAGTCAAAAATTCCACTTATTTTTGGGCAAAATTCCAGAAATTTCCCTTATTTTGAGGCAAATTGCAGAAATTTGACTTATTTCAGAAAAAAGCAGAAATTTTCTTATTTTGGGGAAAAAAGGCAGAAATTTCTTTTATTTTGGTACAAAATTGCTGAAATTTTTATTATTTTGGGGCAAAAAGGCAGAAATTTCCCATAATTTGGGGCAAAAATGCAGAAATTCCCCTTATTTTGAGGTAAAAAGGCTGAAATTCCCCTTATTTCGGGGCAAAAAGGCAGAAATTTCACTTATTTTGGGGCAAAATTGCAGAAATTTCACTTATTTCAGAGAAATAAGTGAGAAATTTTCCTTATTTTGGGGCAAAAATGACAGTAATTCCCTTTGTTTTTGGGGAAAAAGACAGAAATTCCACTTATTTAGAGGCAAAAAAGCAGAAATTCTTCTTATTTTGGAGCAAAAATGAAGAAACTTCCCTTTTTTATGGCAAAAAGGTTTGCATTCTTCTTATTTTCGGGCAAAAAAGCAGAAATTCCCTGTATTTTAGAGCAAAATTGCAGAAATTTCCCTAATTGTGGGAAAAAAAGGCAGAAATTCCCTATATGTTGGGGCAAAAAGACAGAAAATCTTCTTATTCTGGGGCAAAATTGCAGAAATTCCACTTATTTTGGGGCAAAATTTCAGAAATTTTCCTTATTTTGAAGCAAAATTGCAGAATTTCTTCTTTTTTTGAGGTAAAAAGGCTGAAATTCCCCTTATTTGGGGGCAAAATGCAGAAATTTCCCTTTTTTGGGGCAAAATTGCAGAAATTTCACTTATTTCAGGGTAATAAGTCAGAAATTTTCCTTATTTTAGGGCAAAAAAGACAGAAATTCCCTTTGTTTTGGGAGAAAAAGACAGAAATTCCACTTATTTAGAGGCAAAAACGCAGAACTTCCCCTTATTTTGGAGCAAAAATGAAGAAATTTCCCTTTTTTATGGCAAAAAGGTATGCATTCTTCTTATTTTTGGGCAAAAAAGCAGAAATTCCCCATAATTTGGAGCATAATTGCAGAAATTTCCCTAATTGTGGGGCAAAAAGGCAGACATTCCCTATATGTTGGGGCAAATAGACAAAAATTCTCCTTATTTTGGGGCAAAACTCAAAAATTCCACTTATTTTGGGGCAAAATTCCAGAACTTTCCCTTATTTTGGGGCAAAACTGCAGAAATTTGACTTATTTCAGAAAAAAAGCAGAAATTTTCTTATTTCTGGCAAAAATGCAGAAATTTTTTTTATTTTGATACAAAATTGCAGAAATTTTTCTTATTTTGGGCAAAAAGGCAGAAATTTCCCATATTTTGGGGCAAAAATGCAGAAATTCCCCTTATTTTGAGGTAAAAAGGCAGAAATTCCCCTTATTTGGGGGCAAAAAGGCAGAAATTTCCCTTATTTTGGGGCAAAGTTGCAGAAATTTCACTTATTTCAGGGAAATAAGTCAGAAATTTTCTTTATTTTGGGGCAAAAACCAGAAATTCCCTTTGTTTTGGGGTAAAAAGACAGAAATTCCACTTCTTTAGAGGCAAAAAACAGAAATTCCCCTTATTTTGGAGCAAAAATGAAGAAATTTCCCTTTTTTATGGCAAAAAGATTTGCTTTCTTCTTATTTTCGGGCAAAATAGCAGAAATTCCCTGTATTTTGGAGCAAAATTGTAGAAATTCCCCTATTTGTGGGGAAAAAAGGCAGAAATTCCCTATATGTTGGGGCAAAAAGACAGAAAATCTTCTTATTTTGGGGCAAAACTCAGAAATTCCACTTATTTTGGGGCAAAAAGGCAGAAATTTCCCATATTTTGGTACAAAATTGCTGAAATTTTTCTTATTTTGGGGCAAAAAGGCAGAATTTTCCCATATTTTGGGGCAAAAATGCAGAAATTCCCCTTATTTTGAGGTAAAAAGGCTGAAATTCCCTATATGTTGTGGCAAAATACAGAAATTTTCCTTATTTTGGGGCCAAAATCAAAAATTCCACTTATTTTTGGGCAAAATTTCAGAAATTTCCCTTATTTTGAGGCAAATTGCAGAAATTTGACTTATTTCAGAAAAAAGCAGAAATTTTCTTATTTTGGAAAAAAAAACAGAAATTTCTTTTATTTTCGTACAAAATTGCTGAAATTTTTCTTATTTTGGGGCAAAAAGGCAGAAATTTCCCATCATTTGGGGCAAAAATGCAGAAATTCCCCTTATTTTGAGGTAAAAAGTCTGAAATTCCCCTTATTTAAGGGTATAAAGGCAGAAATTTCCCTTATTTTGGTGCAAAATTGCAGAAATTTCACTTATTTCAGGGTAATAAGTCAGAAATTTTCCTGATTTTGGGGCAAAAAAGACAAAAATTCCCTTTGTTTTGGAAGAGAAAGAGAGAAATTCCACTTATTTAGAGGCAAAAAAGCAGAAATTTTCCTTAATTTGGAGCAAAAATGAAGAAATTTCCCTTTTTTATGGCAAAAAGGTATGCATTCTTCTTATTTTTGGGCAAAAAAGCAGAAATTCCCCGTATTTTGGAGCAAAATTGCAGAAATTCCCCTAATTGTGAGGCAAAAAGGCAGAAATTTTTTATATGTTGGGGCAAAAGGACAGAAATTCTCTTTATTTTTGGGCAAAACTCAAAAATTTCACTTATTTTGGGGCAAAATTGCAGAAATTTCACTTATTTCAGAAAAAAAAGCAGAAATTTTCTTATATTGGGGCAAAAAGGCAGAAATTTCCCATATTTTGGGGCAAAAATGCAGAAATTCCCCTTATTTTGAGGTAAAAAGGCTGAAATTCCCTATATGTTGTGGCAAAATACAGAAATTTTCCTTATTTTGGGGCCAAAATCAAAAATTCCACTTATTTTTGGGCAAAATTTCAGAAATTTCCCTTATTTTGAGGCAAATTGCAGAAATTTGACTTATTTCAGAAAAAAGCAGAAATTTTCTTATTTTGGGGCAAAAAGGCAGAAATTTCCCATATTTTGGTACAAAATTGCTGAAATTTTTCTTATTTTGGGGCAAAAAGGCAGAAATTTCCCATATTTTGGGGCCAAAATTCAGAAATTCCCCTTATTTTGAGGTAAAAAGGCTGAAATTTCCCTTATTTAAGGCAAAAAAGCAGAAATTTCCCTAATTTTGGGGCATAATTGCAGAAATTTCACTTATTTCAGGGTAATAAGTCATAAATTTTCCTTATTTTGGGGCAAAAAAGACAGAAATTCCCTTTGTTTTGGGAGAAAAAGACAGAAATTCCACTTATTTAGAGGCAAAAAAGCAGAAATTCCCCTTATTTTGGAGCAAAAATGAAGAAATTTCCCTTTCTTATGGCAAAAAGGTATGCACTCTTCTTACTTTTGGGCAAAAAGGCAGAAATTTCCCGTATTTTGGAGCAAAATTGTAGAAATTCCCCTAATTGTGGGGCAAAAAGGCAGAAATTTTCTATATGTTGGGGCAAAAAGATATTCTCCATATTTTGGGGCAAAACTCAAAAATTCCACTTATTTTGGGGCAAAATTACAGAAATTTCCCTTATTTTGAGGCAAAATTGCAGAAATTTGACTTATTTCTGAAAAAAGCAGAAATTTTCTTATTTTGGGGCAAAAAGGCAGAAAATTCTTTTATTTTGTTACAAAATTGCAGAAATTTTTCTTATTTTGGGGCAAAAAGGCAGAAATTTCCCATATTTTGGGGCAAAAATGCAGAAATTTCCCTTATTTTGAGGTAAAAAGGCTGAAATTTCCCTTATTTAAGGGCAAAAAAGCAGAAATTTCCATTATTTTGTGGCAAAATTGCAGAGATTTCACTTATTTCAGGGTAATAAGTCAGAAATTTCCCTTATTTTGGGGCAAAAAAGACAGAAATTCCCTTTGTTTTGGGGGAAAAATACAAAAATTCCACTTATTTAGAGGCAAAAAAGCAGAAATTCCCCATATTTTGGAGCAAAAATGATGAAATTTCCCTTTATTATGGCAAAAGGTATGCATTCTTCTTATTTTTGGGCAAAAAGGCAGAAATTCCACGTATTTTGGAGCAAAATTGCAGAAATTCTCCTAATTGTGGGGCAAAAAGGCAGAAATTCCCAATATGTTGGGGCAAAATACAGAAATTTTCCTTATTTTGGGGCAAAAAGTCAAAAATTCCACTTATTTTTGGGCAAAATTCCAGAAATTTCCCTTATTTTGAGGCAAATTGCAGAAATTTGACTTATTTCAGAAAAAAGCAGAAATTTTCTTATTTTGGAAAAAAAAAACAGAAATTTCTTTTATTTTGGTACAAAATTGCTGAAATTTTTCTTATTTTGGGGCAAAAAGGCAGAAATTTCCCATCATTTGGGGCAAAAATGCAGAAATTCCCCTTATTTTGAGGTAAAAAGTCTGAAATTCCCCTTATTTAAGGGTATAAAGGCAGAAATTTCCCTTATTTTGGTGCAAAATTGCAGAAATTTCACTTATTTCAGGGTAATAAGTCAGAAATTTTCCTGATTTTGGGGCAAAAAAGACAAAAATTCCCTTTGTTTTGGGAGAGAAAGAGAGAAATTCCACTTATTTAGAGGCAAAAAAGCAGAAATTTTACTTAATTTGGAGCAAAAATGAAGAAATTTCCCTTTTTTATGGCAAAAAGGTATGCATTCTTCTTATTTTTGGGCAAAAAAGCAGAAATTCCCCGTATTTTGGAGCAAAATTGCAGAAATTCCCCTATTTGTGGGGAAAAAAGGCAGAAATTCCCTATATGTTGGGGCAAAAAGACAAAAAATCTTCTTATTTTGGGGCAAAACTCAGAAATTCCACTTATTTTGGGGCAAAATTCCAGAAATTTCCCTTATTTTGGGGCAAAATTGCTGAAATTTGACTTATTTCAGAAAAAAAATCAGAAATTTTCTTATTTTGGGGCAAAAAGGCAGAAATTTCCCATATTTTGGTACAAAATTGCTGAAATTTTTCTTATTTTGGGGCAAAAAGGCAGAAATTTCCCATATTTTGGGGCAAAAATGCAGAAATTCCCCTTATTTTGAGGTAAAAAGGCTGAAATTTCCCTTATTTAAGGCAAAAAAGCAGAAATTTCCCAAATTTTGGGGCATAATTGCAGAAATTTCACTTATTTCAGGGTAATAAGTCATAAATTTTCCTTATTTTGGGGCAAAAAAGACAGAAATTCCCTTTGTTTTGGGAGAAAAAGACAGAAATTCCACTTATTTAGAGGCAAAAAAGCAGAAATTCCCCTTATTTTGGAGCAAAAATGAATAAATTTCCCTTTATTATGGCAAAAAGGTATGCACGCTTCTTACTTTTGGGCAAAAAGGCAGAAATTTCCCGTATTTTGGAGCAAAATTGTAGAAATTCCCCTAATTGTGGGGCAAAAAGGCAGAAATTTTCTATATGTTGGGGCAAAAAGATATTCTCCATATTTTGGGGCAAAACTCAGAAATTCCACTTATTTTGGGGCAAAATTACAGAAATTTCCCTTATTTTGAGGCAAAATTGCAGAAATTTGACTTATTTCTGAAAAAAGCAGAAATTTTCTTATTTTGGGGCAAAAAGGCAGAAAATTCTTTTATTTTGGTACAAAATTGCAGAAATTTTTCTTATTTTGGGGCAAAAAGGCAGAAATTTCCCATATTTTGGGGCAAAAATGCAGAAATTTCCCTTATTTTGAGGTAAAAAGGCTGAAATTTCCCTTATTTAAGGGCAAAAAAGCAGAAATTTCCATTATTTTGGGGCAAAATTGCAGAGATTTCACTTATTTCAGGGTAATAAGTCAGAAATTTTCCTTATTTTGGGGCAAAAAAGACAGAAATTCCCTTTGTTTTGGGGGAAAAATACAAAAATTCCACTTATTTAGAGGCAAAAAAGCAGAAATTCCCCATATTTTGGAGCAAAAATGATGAAATTTCCCTTTATTATGGCAAAAGGTATGCATTCTTCTTATTTTTGGGCAAAAAGGCAGAAATTCCACGTATTTTGGAGCAAAATTGCAGAAATTCTCCTAATTGTGGGGCAAAAAGGCAGAAATTCCCTATATGTTGGGGCAAAATACAGAAATTTTCCTTATTTTGGGGCAAAAAGTCAAAAATTCCACTTATTTTTGGGCAAAATTCCAGAAATTTCCCTTATTTTGAGGCAAATTGCAGAAATTTGACTTATTTCAGAAAAAAGCAGAAATTTTCTTATTTTGGAAAAAAAAACAGAAATTTCTTTTATTTTGGTACAAAATTGCTGAAATTTTTCTTATTTTGGGGCAAAAAGGCAGAAATTTCCCATCATTTGGGGCAAAAATGCAGAAATTCCCCTTATTTTGAGGTAAAAAGTCTGAAATTCCCCTTATTTAAGGGTATAAAGGCAGAAATTTCCCTTATTTTGGTGCAAAATTGCAGAAATTTCACTTATTTCAGGGTAATAAGTCAGAAATTTTCCTGATTTTGGGGCAAAAAAGACAAAAATTCCCTTTGTTTTGGAAGAGAAAGAGAGAAATTCCACTTATTTAGAGGCAAAAAAGCAGAAATTTTCCTTAATTTGGAGCAAAAATGAAGAAATTTCCCTTTTTTATGGCAAAAAGGTATGCATTCTTCTTATTTTTGGGCAAAAAAGCAGAAATTCCCCGTATTTTGGAGCAAAATTGCAGAAATTCCCCTAATTGTGAGGCAAAAAGGCAGAAATTTTTTATATGTTGGGGCAAAAGGACAGAAATTCTCTTTATTTTTGGGCAAAACTCAAAAATTTCACTTATTTTGGGGCAAAATTGCAGAAATTTCACTTATTTCAGAAAAAAAAGCAGAAATTTTCTTATATTGGGGCAAAAAGGCAGAAATTTCCCATATTTTGGGGCAAAAATGCAGAAATTCCCCTTATTTTGAGGTAAAAAGGCTGAAATTCCCCTTATTTAAGGGCAAAAAGACAGAAATTTCCCTTATTTTGGGGCAAAATTGCAGAAATTTCACTTATTTCAGAGAAAAAAGTCAGAAATTTTCCATATTTTGGGGCAAAAATGACAGAAATTCCCTTTGTTTTGGGGGAAAAATACAGAAATTCCCTATATGTTAGGGCAAAAAGACAGAAAATTTATTTTGGGGCAAAATTGCAGAAATTCCACTTATTTTGAAGTAAAAAGGCTGAAATTCCCCTTATTTGGGGGCAAAAAAGCAGAAATTTTTCTTTTTTCGGGCAAAATTGCAGAAATTCCACTTATTTTGTGGCAAAATTCCAGAAATTTCCCTTATTTTGGGGCAAAATTGCAGAAATTCCCCTTACTTTGAGGTAAAAAGCCTGAAATTCCCCTTATTTTTGGGCAAAAAAGCAGAAATTACTCTTTTTTGGGGCATAATTGCAGAAATTTCACATATTTCAGGGTAATAAATCAGAAATTTTTTTTATTTTAAGGCGAAAAACCAGAAATTCCCTTTGTTTTGGGGAAAAAGACAGAAATTCCACTTATTTAGAGGCAAAAAAGCAGAAATTCCCCTTATTTTAGAGCAAAAATGAAGAAATTTCCCTTTTTTATGGCAAAAAGGTTTGCATTCTTCTTATTTTCGTGCAAAAAAGCAGAAATTTCCTGTATTTTGGAGCAAAATTGCAGAAATTCCGCTAATTGTGGGGCAAAAAGGCAGAAATTCCCTATATGTTGGGGCAAATGTCAGAAATTCTCCTTATATTGAGGCAAAACTCAGAAATTCCCCATATTTTGGAGCAAAAATGAAGAAATTTCCCTTTTTTATGGCAAAAGGTATGCATTCTTCTTATTTTTGGGCAAAAAGGCAGAAATTCCTTGTATTTTGGAGCAAAATTGCAGAAATTCCCCTAATTGTGGGGCAAAAAGGCAGAAATTCCCTATATGTTGGGGCAAAATATAGAAATTCTCCTTATTTGGGGGCAAAAAGTCAAAAATTCCACTTATTTTTCGGCAAAATTCCAGAAATTTCCCTTATTTTGAGGCAAATTGCAGAAATTTGACTTATTTCAGAAAAAAGCAGAAATTTTCTTATTTTGGGGAAAAAAGACAGAAATTTCTTTTATTTTGGTACAAAATTGCTGAAATTTTTCTTATTTTGGGGCAAAAAGGCAGAAATTTCCCATAATTTGGGGCAAAAATGCAGAAATTCCCCTTATTTTGAGGTAAAAAGGCTGAAATTCCCCTTATTTCGGGGCAAAAAGGCAGAAATTTCCCTTATTTTGGGGCAAAATTGCAGAAATTTCACTTATTTCAGAGAAATAAGTGAGAAATTTTCCTTATTTTGGGGCAAAAATGACAGTAATTCCCTTTGTTTTTGGGGAAAAAGACAGAAATTCCACTTATTTAGAGGCAAAAAAGCAGAAATTCTTTTTATTTTGGAGCAAAAATGAAGAAACTTCCCTCTTTTATTGCAAAAAGGTTTGCATTCTTCTTATTTTCGGGCAAAAAAGCAGAAATTCCCTGTATTTTAGAGCAAAATTGCAGAAATTTCCCTAATTGTGGGAAAAAAAGGCAGAAATTCCCTATATGTTGGGGCAAAAAGACAGAAAATCTTCTTATTCTGGGGCAAAATTGCAGAAATTCCACTTATTTTGGGGCAAAATTTCAGAAATTTTCCTTATTTTGAAGCAAAATTGCAGAATTTCTTCTTTTTTTGAGGTAAAAAGGCTGAAATTCCCCTTATTTGGGGGCAAAATGCAGAAATTTCCCTTTTTTGGGGCAAAATTGCAGAAATTTCACTTATTTCAGGGTAATAAGTCAGAAATTTTCCTTATTTTAAAGCAAAAAAGACAGAAATTCCCTTTGTTTTGGGGGAAAAAGACAGAAATTCCACTTATTTAGAGGCAAAAACGCAGAAATTCCCCTTATTTTCGAGCAAAAATGAAGAAATTTCCCTTTTTTATGGCAAAAAGGTATGCATTCTTCTTATTTTTGGGCAAAAAAGCAGAAATTCCCCATAATTTGGAGCAAAATTGCAGAAATTTCCCTAATTGTGGGGCAAAAAGGCAGATATTCCCTATATGTTGGGGCAAAAAGACAAAAATTCTCCTTATTTTGGGGCAAAACTCAAAAATTCCACTTATTTTGGGGCAAAATTCCAGAACTTTCCCTTATTTTGGGGCAAAACTGCAGAAATTTGACTTATTTCAGAAAAAAAGCAGAAATTTTCTTATTTCTGGCAAAAATGCAGAAATTTTTTTTATTTTGATACAAAATTGCAGAAATTTTTCTTATTTCGGGCAAAAAGGCAGAAATTTCCCATATTTGGGGGCAAAAATGCTGAAATTCCCCTTATTTTGAGGTAAAAAGGCAGAAATTCCCATTATTTGGGGGCAAAAAGGCAGAAATTTCCCTTATTTTGTGGCAAAGTTGCAGAAATTTCACTTATTTCAGGGAAATAAGTCAGAAATTTTCTTTATTTTGGGGCAAAAACCAGAAATTCCCTTTGTTTTGGGGGAAAAAGACAGAAATTCCACTTCTTTAGAGGCAAAAAACAGAAATTCCCCTTATTTTGGAGCAAAAATGAAGAAATTTCACTTTTTTATGGCAAAAAGATTTGCATTCTTCTTATTTTCGGGCAAAATAGCAGAAATTCCCTGTATTTTGGAGCAAAATTGTAGAAATTTCCCTAATTGTGGGGAAAAAAAGCAGAAATTCCCTATATGTTGGGGCAAAAACACAGAAAATCTTCTTATTTTGGGGCAAAACTCAGAAATTCCACTTATTTTGGGGCAAAATTCCAGAAATTTCCCTTATTTTGGGGCAAAATTGCTGAAATTTGACTTATTTCAGAAAAAAAAATCAGAAATTATCTTATTTTGGGGTAAAAAGGCAGAAATTTCCCATATTTTGGTACAAAATTGCTGAAATTTTTTTTATTTTGGGGCAAAAAGGCAGAAATTTCCCATATTTTGGGGCAAAAATGCAGAAATTCCCCTTATTTTGAGGTAAAATGCTGAAATTTCCCTTATTTAAGGGCAAAAAAAGCAGAAATTTCCCTTATTTTGGGGCAAAATTGCAGAAATTTCACTTATTTCAGGGTAATAAGTCAGAAATTTTCCTTATTTTGGGGCAAAAAAGACAGAAATTCCCTTTGTTTTGGGGGAAAAATACAAAAATTCCACTTATTTAGAGGCAAAAAAGCAGAAATTCCCCATATTTTGGAGCAAAAATGAAGAAATTTCCCTTTATTATGGCAAAAGGTATGCATTCTTCTTATTTTTGGGCAAAAAGGCAGAAATTCCCCGTATTTTGGAGCAAAATTGCAGAAATTCTCCTAATTGTGGGGGAAAAAGGCAGAAATTCCCTATATGTTGGGGCAAAATACAGAAATTCTCCTTATTTTGGGGCAAAAAAGACAAAAATTCCCTTTGTTTTGGAAGAGAAAGAGAGAAATTCCACTTATTTAGAGGCAAAAAGGCAGAAATTTTCCTTAATTTGGAGCAAAAATGAAGAAATTTCCTTTTTTTATGGCAAAAAGGTATGCATTCTTCTTATTTTTGGGCAAAAAAGCAGAAATTCCCCGTATTTTGGAGCAAAATTGCAGAAATTCCCCTAATTGTGAGGCAAAAAGGCAGAAATTTTTTATATGTTGGGGCAAAAGGACAGAAATTCTCTTTATTTTTGGGCAAAACTCAAAAATTTCACTTATTTTGGGGCAAAATTGCAGAAATTTCACTTATTTCAGAAAAAAAAGCAGAAATTTTCTTATTTTGGGGCAAAAAGGCAGAAATTTCTTTTATTTTGGTACAAAATTGCAGAAATTTTTCTTATTTTGGGGCAAAAAGTCAGAAATTTCCCGTATTTTGGGGCAAAAATGCAGAAATTCCCCTTATTTTGGGGTAAAAAAGCTGAAATTCCCCTTATTTAAGGGCAAAAAGACAGAAATTTCCCTTATTTTGGGGCAAAATTGCAGAAATTTCACTTATTTCAGAGAAATAAGTCAGAAATTTTCCATATTTTGGGGAAAAAATGACAGAAATTCCCTTTGTTTTGGGGGAAAAAGACAGAAATTCCCTATATGTTGGGGCAAAGAGACAGAAAATCTTCTTATTTTGGGGCAAAATTGCAGAAATTCCACTTATTATGGGGCAAAATTCCAGAAATTTCCCTTATTTTGGGGCAAAATTGCAGAAATTCCCCTTATTTTGAGGTAAAAAGGCTGAAATTCCCCTTATTTAGGGGCAAAAAAGCAGAAATTTTTCTTTTTTCGGGCAAAATTGCAGAAATTCCACTTATTTTGTGGCAAAATTCCAGAAATTTCCCTTATTTTGGGGCAAAATTGCAGAAATTACCCTTACTTTGCGGTAAAAAGGCTGAAATTCCCCTTATTTTTGGGCAAAAAAGCAGAAATTACTCTTTTTTGGGGCATAATTGCAGAAATTTCACATATTTCAGGGTAATAAATCAGAAATTTTTTTTATTTTAAGGCGAAAAACCAGAAATTCCCTTTGTTTTGGGGAAAAAGACAGAAATTCCACTTATTTAGAGGCAAAAAAGCAGAAATTCCCCTTATTTTAGAGCAAAAATGAAGAAATTTCCCTTTTTTATGGCAAAAAGGTTTGCATTCTTCTTATTTTCGTGCAAAAAAGCAGAAATTTCCTGTATTTTGGAGCAAAATTGCAGAAATTCCGCTAATTGTGGGGCAAAAAGGCAGAAATTCCATATATGTTGGGGCAAATGTCAGAAATTCTCCTTATATTGAGGCAAAACTCAGAAATTCCCCATATTTTGGAGCAAAAATGAAGAAATTTCACTTTTTTATGGCAAAAGGTATGCATTCTTCTTATTTTTGGGCAAAAAGGCAGAAATTCCTTGTATTTTGGAGCAAAATTGCAGAAATTCCCCTAATTGTGGGGCAAAAAGGCAGAAATTCCCTATATGTTGGTGCAAAATATAGAAATTCTCCTTATTTTGGGGCAAAAAGTCAAAAATTCCACTTATTTTTGGGCAAAATTCCAGAAATTTCCCTTATTTTGAGGCAAATTGCAGAAATTTGACTTATTTCAGAAAAAAGCAGAAATTTTCTTATTTTGGGGAAAAAAGGCAGAAATTTCTTTTATTTTGGTACAAAATTGCTGAAATTTTTATTATTTTGGGGCAAAAAGGAAGAAATTTCCCATAATTTGGGGCAAAAATGCAGAAATTCCCCTTATTTTGAGGTAAAAAGGCTGAAATTCCCCTTATTTCGGGCAAAAAGGCAGAAATTTCCCTTATTTTGGGGGAAAATTGCAGAAATTTCACTTATTTCAGAGAAATAAGTCAGAAATTTTCCTTATTTTGGGGCAAAAATGACAGAAATTCCCTTTGGTTTTGGGGAAAAAGACAGAAATTCCACTTATTTAGAGGCAAAAAAGCAGAAATTCTTCTTATTTTGGAGCAAAAATGAAGAAACTTTCCTTTTTTATGGCAAAAAGGTTTGCATTCTTCTTATTTTCGGGCAAAAAAGCAGAAATTCCCTGTATTTTATAGCAAAATTGCAGAAATTTCCCTAATTGTGGGGAAAAAAGGCAGAAATTCCCTATATGTTGGGGCAAAAAGACAGAAAATCTTCTTATTCTGGGGCAAAATTGCAGAAATTCCACTTATTTTGGGGCAAAATTTCAGAAATTTTCCTTATTTTGAAGCAAAATTGCAGAAATTCTTCTTTTTTTGAGGTAAAAAGGCTGAAATTCCCCTTATTTGGGGGCAAAATGAAGAAATTTCCCTTTTTTGGGGCAAAATTGCAGAAATTTCACTTATTTCAGGGTAATAAGTCAGAAATTTTCCTTATTTTAGGGCAAAAAAGACAGAAATTCCCTTTGTTTTGGGAGAAAAAGACAGAAATTCCACTTATTTAGAGGCAAAAACGCAGAACTTCCCCTTATTTTGGAGCAAAAATGAAGAAATTTCCCCTTTTTATGGCAAAAAGGTATGCATTCTTCTTATTTTTGGGCAAAAAAGCAGAAATTCCCCATAATTTGGAGCATAATTGCAGAAATTTCCCTAATTGTGGGGCAAAAAGGCAGACATTCCCTATATGTTGGGGCAAATAGACAAAAATTCTCCTTATTTTGGGGCAAAACTCAAAAATTCCACTTATTTTGGGGCAAAATTCCAGAACTTTCCCTTATTTTGGGGCAAAACTGCAGAAATTTGACTTATTTCAGAAAAAAAGCAGAAATTTTCTTATTTCTGGCAAAAATGCAGAAATTTTTTTTATTTTGATACAAAATTGCAGAAATTTTTCTTATTTTGGGCAAAAAGGCAGAAATTTCCCATATTTTGGGGCAAAAATGCAGAAATTCCCCTTATTTTGAGGTAAAAAGGCAGAAATTCCCCTTATTTGGGGGCAAAAAGGCAGAAATTTCCCTTATTTTGGGGCAAAGTTGCAGAAATTTCACTTATTTCAGGGAAATAAGTCAGAAATTTTCTTTATTTTGGGGCAAAAACCAGAAATTCCCTTTGTTTTGGGGTAAAAAGACAGAAATTCCACTTCTTTAGAGGCAAAAAACAGAAATTCCCCTTATTTTGGAGCAAAAATGAAGAAATTTCCCTTTTTTATGGCAAAAAGATTTGCTTTCTTCTTATTTTCGGGCAAAATAGCAGAAATTCCCTGTATTTTGGAGCAAAATTGTAGAAATTCCCCTATTTGTGGGGAAAAAAGGCAGAAATTCCCTATATGTTGGGGCAAAAAGACAGAAAATCTTCTTATTTTGGGGCAAAACTCAGAAATTCCACTTATTTTGGGGCAAAATTCCAGAAATTTCCCTTATTTTGGGGCAAAATTGCTGAAATTTGACTTATTTCAAAAAAAAAATCAGAAATTTTCTTATTTTGGGGCAAAAAGGCAGAAATTTCCCATATTTTGGTACAAAATTGCTGAAATTTTTCTTATTTTGGGGCAAAAAGGCAGAATTTTCCCATATTTTGGGGCAAAAATGCAGAAATTCCCCTTATTTTGAGGTAAAAAGGCTGAAATTCCCTATATGTTGGGGCAAAATACAGAAATTTTCCTTATTTTGGGGCAAAAATCAAAAATTCCACTTATTTTTGGGCAAAATTTCAGAAATTTCCCTTATTTTGAGGCAAATTGCAGAAATTTGACTTATTTCAGAAAAAAGCAGAAATTTTCTTATTTTGGAAAAAAAAACAGAAATTTCTTTTATTTTCGTACAAAATTGCTGAAATTTTTCTTATTTTGGGGCAAAAAGGCAGAAATTTCCCATCATTTGGGGCAAAAATGCAGAAATTCCCCTTATTTTGAGGTAAAAAGTCTGAAATTCCCCTTATTTAAGGGTATAAAGGCAGAAATTTCCCTTATTTTGGTGCAAAATTGCAGAAATTTCACTTATTTCAGGGTAATAAGTCAGAAATTTTCCTGATTTTGGGGCAAAAAAGACAAAAATTCCCTTTGTTTTGGAAGAGAAAGAGAGAAATTCCACTTATTTAGAGGCAAAAAAGCAGAAATTTTCCTTAATTTGGAGCAAAAATGAAGAAATTTCCCTTTTTTATGGCAAAAAGGTATGCATTCTTCTTATTTTTGGGCAAAAAAGCAGAAATTCCCCGTATTTTGGAGCAAAATTGCAGAAATTCCCCTAATTGTGAGGCAAAAAGGCAGAAATTTTTTATATGTTGGGGCAAAAGGACAGAAATTCTCTTTATTTTTGGGCAAAACTCAAAAATTTCACTTATTTTGGGGCAAAATTGCAGAAATTTCACTTATTTCAGAAAAAAAAGCAGAAATTTTCTTATATTGGGGCAAAAAGGCAGAAATTTCCCATATTTTGGGGCAAAAATGCAGAAATTCCCCTTATTTTGAGGTAAAAAGGCTGAAATTCCCCTTATTTAAGGGCAAAAAGACAGAAATTTCCCTTATTTTGGGGCAAAATTGCAGAAATTTCACTTATTTCAGAGAAAAAAGTCAGAAATTTTCCATATTTTGGGGAAAAAATGACAGAAATTCCCTTTGTTTTGGGGGAAAAAGACAGAAATTCCCTATATGTTAGGGCAAAAAGACAGAAAATCTTATTTTGGGGCAAAATTGCAGAAATTCCACTTATTTTGAAGTAAAAAGGCTGAAATTCCCCTTATTTGGGGGCAAAAAAGCAGAAATTTTTCTTTTTTCGGGCAAAATTGCAGAAATTCCACTTATTTTGTGGCAAAATTCCAGAAATTTCCCTTATTTTGGGGCAAAATTGCAGAAATTCCCCTTACTTTGAGGTAAAAAGCCTGAAATTCCCCTTATTTTTGGGCAAAAAAGCAGAAATTACTCTTTTTTGGGGCATAATTGCAGAAATTTCACATATTTCAGGGTAATAAATCAGAAATTTTTTTTATTTTAAGGCGAAAAACCAGAAATTCCCTTTGTTTTGGGTTAAAAGACAGAAATTCCACTTATTTAGAGGCAAAAAAGCAGAAATTCCCCTTATTTTAGAGCAAAAATGAAGAAATTTCCCTTTTTTATGGCAAAAAGGTTTGCATTCTTCTTATTTTCGTGCAAAAAACCAGAGATTTCCTGTATTTTGGAGCAAAATTGCAGAAATTCCACTAATTGTGGGGCAAAAAGGCAGAAATTCCCTATATGTTGGGGCAAATGTCAGAAATTCTCCTTATATTGAGGCAAAACTCAGAAATTCCCCATATTTTGGAGCAAAAATGAAGAAATTTCCCTTTTTTATGGCAAAAGGTATGCATTCTTCTTATTTTTGGGCAAAAAGGCAGAAATTCCTTGTATTTTGGAGCAAAATTGCAGAAATTCCCCTAATTGTGGGGCAAAAAGGCAGAAATTCCCTATATGTTGGTGCAAAATATAGAAATTCTCCTTATTTTGGGGCAAAAAGTCAAAAATTCCACTTATTTTTGGGCAAAATTCCAGAAATTTCCCTTATTTTGAGGCAAATTGCAGAAATTTGACTTATTTCAGAAAAAAGCAGAAATTTTCTTATTTTGGGGAAAAAAGGCAGAAATTTCTTTTATTTTGGTACAAAATTGCTGAAATTTTTATTATTTTGGGGCAAAAAGGCAGAAATTTCCCATAATTTGGGGCAAAAATGCAGAAATTCCCCTTATTTTGAGGTAAAAAGGCTGAAATTCCCCTTATTTCGGGGCAAAAAGGCAGAAATTTCACTTATTTTGGGGCAAAATTGCAGAAATTTCACTTATTTCAGAGAAATAAGTGAGAAATTTTCCTTATTTTGGGGCAAAAATGACAGTAATTCCCTTTGTTTTTGGGGAAAAAGACAGAAATTCCACTTATTTAGAGGCAAAAAAGCAGAAATTCTTCTTATTTTGGAGCAAAAATGAAGAAACTTCCCTTTTTTATGGCAAAAAGGTTTGCATTCTTCTTATTTTCGGGCAAAAAAGCAGAAATTCCCTGTATTTTAGAGCAAAATTGCAGAAATTTCCCTAATTGTGGGAAAAAAAGGCAGAAATTCCCTATATGTTGGGGCAAAAAGACAGAAAATCTTCTTATTCTGGGGCAAAATTGCAGAAATTCCACTTATTTTGGGGCAAAATTTCAGAAATTTTCCTTATTTTGAAGCAAAATTGCAGAATTTCTTCTTTTTTTGAGGTAAAAAGGCTGAAATTCCCCTTATTTGGGGGCAAAATGCAGAAATTTCCCTTTTTTGGGGCAAAATTGCAGAAATTTCACTTATTTCAGGGTAATAAGTCAGAAATTTTCCTTATTTTAGGGCAAAAAAGACAGAAATTCCCTTTGTTTTGGGAGAAAAAGACAGAAATTCCACTTATTTAGAGGCAAAAACGCAGAACTTCCCCTTATTTTGGAGCAAAAATGAAGAAATTTCCCTTTTTTATGGCAAAAAGGTATGCATTCTTCTTATTTTTGGGCAAAAAAGCAGAAATTCCCCATAATTTGGAGCATAATTGCAGAAATTTCCCTAATTGTGGGGCAAAAAGGCAGACATTCCCTATATGTTGGGGCAAATAGACAAAAATTCTCCTTATTTTGGGGCAAAACTCAAAAATTCCACTTATTTTGGGGCAAAATTCCAGAACTTTCCCTTATTTTGGGGCAAAACTGCAGAAATTTGACTTATTTCAGAAAAAAAGCAGAAATTTTCTTATTTCTGGCAAAAATGCAGAAATTTTTTTTATTTTGATACAAAATTGCAGAAATTTTTCTTATTTTGGGCAAAAAGGCAGAAATTTCCCATATTTTGGGGCAAAAATGCAGAAATTCCCCTTATTTTGAGGTAAAAAGGCAGAAATTCCCCTTATTTGGGGGCAAAAAGGCAGAAATTTCCCTTATTTTGGGGCAAAGTTGCAGAAATTTCACTTATTTCAGGGAAATAAGTCAGAAATTTTCTTTATTTTGGGGCAAAAACCAGAAATTCCCTTTGTTTTGGGGTAAAAAGACAGAAATTCCACTTCTTTAGAGGCAAAAAACAGAAATTCCCCTTATTTTGGAGCAAAAATGAAGAAATTTCCCTTTTTTATGGCAAAAAGATTTGCTTTCTTCTTATTTTCGGGCAAAATAGCAGAAATTCCCTGTATTTTGGAGCAAAATTGTAGAAATTCCCCTATTTGTGGGGAAAAAAGGCAGAAATTCCCTATATGTTGGGGCAAAAAGACAGAAAATCTTCTTATTTTGGGGCAAAACT
The DNA here is from genome assembly GCF_963924665.1 of Micromys minutus. NCBI lineage: Eukaryota > Metazoa > Chordata > Mammalia > Rodentia > Muridae > Micromys > Micromys minutus. The sequence continues at coordinate 1,193,312 of NW_027667133.1, read as the reverse complement.
CAGAAATTCCACTTATTTTGGGGCAAAATTCCAGAAATTTCCCTTATTTTGGGGCAAAATTGCTGAAATTTGACTTATTTAAAAAAAAAATCAGAAATTTTCTTATTTTGGGGCAAAAAGGCAGAAATTTCCCATATTTTGGTACAAAATTGCTGAAATTTTTCTTATTTTGGGGCAAAAAGGCAGAATTTTCCCATATTTTGGGGCAAAAATGCAGAAATTCCCCTTATTTTGAGGTAAAAAGGCTGAAATTCCCTATATGTTGTGGCAAAATACAGAAATTTTCCTTATTTTGGGGCCAAAATCAAAAATTCCACTTATTTTTGGGCAAAATTTCAGAAATTTCCCTTATTTTGAGGCAAATTGCAGAAATTTGACTTATTTCAGAAAAAAGCAGAAATTTTCTTATTTTGGAAAAAAAAACAGAAATTTCTTTTATTTTCGTACAAAATTGCTGAAATTTTTCTTATTTTGGGGCAAAAAGGCAGAAATTTCCCATCATTTGGGGCAAAAATGCAGAAATTCCCCTTATTTTGAGGTAAAAAGTCTGAAATTCCCCTTATTTAAGGGTATAAAGGCAGAAATTTCCCTTATTTTGGTGCAAAATTGCAGAAATTTCACTTATTTCAGGGTAATAAGTCAGAAATTTTCCTGATTTTGGGGCAAAAAAGACAAAAATTCCCTTTGTTTTGGAAGAGAAAGAGAGAAATTCCACTTATTTAGAGGCAAAAAAGCAGAAATTTTCCTTAATTTGGAGCAAAAATGAAGAAATTTCCCTTTTTTATGGCAAAAAGGTATGCATTCTTCTTATTTTTGGGCAAAAAAGCAGAAATTCCCCGTATTTTGGAGCAAAATTGCAGAAATTCCCCTAATTGTGAGGCAAAAAGGCAGAAATTTTTTATATGTTGGGGCAAAAGGACAGAAATTCTCTTTATTTTTGGGCAAAACTCAAAAATTTCACTTATTTTGGGGCAAAATTGCAGAAATTTCACTTATTTCAGAAAAAAAAGCAGAAATTTTCTTATATTGGGGCAAAAAGGCAGAAATTTCCCATATTTTGGGGCAAAAATGCAGAAATTCCCCTTATTTTGAGGTAAAAAGGCTGAAATTCCCCTTATTTAAGGGCAAAAAGACAGAAATTTCCCTTATTTTGGGGCAAAATTGCAGAAATTTCACTTATTTCAGAGAAAAAAGTCAGAAATTTTCCATATTTTGGGGAAAAAATGACAGAAATTCCCTTTGTTTTGGGGGAAAAAGACAGAAATTCCCTATATGTTAGGGCAAAAAGACAGAAAATCTTATTTTGGGGCAAAATTGCAGAAATTCCACTTATTTTGAAGTAAAAAGGCTGAAATTCCCCTTATTTGGGGGCAAAAAAGCAGAAATTTTTCTTTTTTCGGGCAAAATTGCAGAAATTCCACTTATTTTGTGGCAAAATTCCAGAAATTTCCCTTATTTTGGGGCAAAATTGCAGAAATTCCCCTTACTTTGAGGTAAAAAGCCTGAAATTCCCCTTATTTTTGGGCAAAAATGCAGAAATTACTCTTTTTTGGGGCATAATTGCAGAAATTTCACATATTTCAGGGTAATAAATCAGAAATTTTTTTTATTTTAAGGCGAAAAACCAGAAATTCCCTTTGTTTTGGGTTAAAAGACAGAAATTCCACTTATTTAGAGGCAAAAAAGCAGAAATTCCCCTTATTTTAGAGCAAAAATGAAGAAATTTCCCTTTTTTATGGCAAAAAGGTTTGCATTCTTCTTATTTTCGTGCAAAAAACCAGAGATTTCCTGTATTTTGGAGCAAAATTGCAGAAATTCCACTAATTGTGGGGCAAAAAGGCAGAAATTCCCTATATGTTGGGGCAAATGTCAGAAATTCTCCTTATATTGAGGCAAAACTCAGAAATTCCCCATATTTTGGAGCAAAAATGAAGAAATTTCCCTTTTTTATGGCAAAAGGTATGCATTCTTCTTATTTTTGGGCAAAAAGGCAGAAATTCCTTGTATTTTGGAGCAAAATTGCAGAAATTCCCCTAATTGTGGGGCAAAAAGGCAGAAATTCCCTATATGTTGGTGCAAAATATAGAAATTCTCCTTATTTTGGGGCAAAAAGTCAAAAATTCCACTTATTTTTGGGCAAAATTCCAGAAATTTCCCTTATTTTGAGGCAAATTGCAGAAATTTGACTTATTTCAGAAAAAAGCAGAAATTTTCTTATTTTGGGGAAAAAAGGCAGAAATTTCTTTTATTTTGGTACAAAATTGCTGAAATTTTTATTATTTTGGGGCAAAAAGGCAGAAATTTCCCATAATTTGGGGCAAAAATGCAGAAATTCCCCTTATTTTGAGGTAAAAAGGCTGAAATTCCCCTTATTTCGGGGCAAAAAGGCAGAAATTTCACTTATTTTGGGGCAAAATTGCAGAAATTTCACTTATTTCAGAGAAATAAGTGAGAAATTTTCCTTATTTTGGGGCAAAAATGACAGTAATTCCCTTTGTTTTTGGGGAAAAAGACAGAAATTCCACTTATTTAGAGGCAAAAAAGCAGAAATTCTTCTTATTTTGGAGCAAAAATGAAGAAACTTCCCTTTTTTATGGCAAAAAGGTTTGCATTCTTCTTATTTTCGGGCAAAAAAGCAGAAATTCCCTGTATTTTAGAGCAAAATTGCAGAAATTTCCCTAATTGTGGGAAAAAAAGGCAGAAATTCCCTATATGTTGGGGCAAAAAGACAGAAAATCTTCTTATTCTGGGGCAAAATTGCAGAAATTCCACTTATTTTGGGGCAAAATTTCAGAAATTTTCCTTATTTTGAAGCAAAATTGCAGAATTTCTTCTTTTTTTGAGGTAAAAAGGCTGAAATTCCCCTTATTTGGGGGCAAAATGCAGAAATTTCCCTTTTTTGGGGCAAAATTGCAGAAATTTCACTTTTTTCAGGGTAATAAGTCAGAAATTTTCCTTATTTTAGGGCAAAAAAGACAGAAATTCCCTTTGTTTTGGGAGAAAAAGACAGAAATTCCACTTATTTAGAGGCAAAAATGCAGAACTTCCCCTTATTTTGGAGCAAAAATGAAGCAATTTCCCTTTTTTATGGCAAAAAGGTATGCATTCTTCTTATTTTTGGGCAAAAATGCAGAAATTCCCCATAATTTGGAGCATAATTGCAGAAATTTCCCTAATTGTGGGGCAAAAAGGCAGACATTCCCTATATGTTGGGGCAAAAAGACAAAAATTCTCCTTATTTTGGGGCAAAACTCAAAAATTCCACTTATTTTGGGGCAAAATTCCAGAACTTTCCCTTATTTTGGGGCAAAACTGCAGAAATTTGACTTATTTCAGAAAAAAAGCAGAAATTTTCTTATTTCTGGCAAAAATGCAGAAATTTTTTTTATTTTGATACAAAATTGCAGAAATTTTTCTTATTTTGGGCAAAAAGGCAGAAATTTCCCATATTTTGGGACAAAAATGCAGAAATTCCCCTTATTTTGAGGTAAAAAGGCAGAAATTCCCCTTATTTGGGGGCAAAAATGCAGAAATTTCCCTTATTTTGGGGCAAAGTTGCAGAAATTTCACTTATTTCAGGGAAATAAGTCAGAAATTTTCTTTATTTTGGGGCAAAAACCAGAAATTCCCTTTGTTTTGGGGTAAAAAGACAGAAATTCCACTTCTTTAGAGGCAAAAAACAGAAATTCCCCTTATTTTGGAGCAAAAATGAAGAAATTTCCCTTTTTTATGGCAAAAAGATTTGCTTTCTTCTTATTTTCGGGCAAAATAGCAGAAATTCCCTGTATTTTGGAGCAAAATTGTAGAAATTCCCCTATTTGTGGGGGAAAAAGGCAGAAATTCCCTATATGTTGGGGCAAAAAGACAGAAAATCTTCTTATTTTGGGGCAAAACTCAGAAATTCCACTTATTTTGGGGCAAAATTCCAGAAATTTCCCTTATTTTGGGGCAAAATTGCTGAAATTTGACTTATTTCAGAAAAAAAATCAGAAATTTTCTTATTTTGGGGCAAAAAGGCAGAAATTTCCCATATTTTGGTACAAAATTGCTGAAATTTTTCTTATTTTGGGGCAAAAAGGCAGGATTTCCCATATTTTGGGGCAAAAATGCAGAAATTCCTCTTATTTTGAGGTAAAAAGGCTGAAATTTCCCTTATTTAAGGGCAAAAAAGCAGAAATTTCCCTAATTTTGGGGCATAATTGCAGAAATTTCACTTATTTCAGGGTAATAAGTCATAAATTTTCCTTATTTTGGGGCAAAAAGACAGAAATTCCCTTTGTTTTGGGAGAAAAAGACAGAAATTCCACTTATTTAGAGGCAAAAAAGCAGAAATTCCCATTATTTTGGAGCAAAAATGAAGAAATTTCTCTTTTTTATGGCAAAAAGGTATGCACTCTTCTTATTTTTGGGCAAAAAGGCAGAAATTTCCCGTATTTTGGAGCAAAATTGTAGAAATTCCCCTAATTGTGGGGCAAAAAGGCAGAAATTTTCTATATGTTGGGGAAAAAAGATATTCTCCATATTTTGGGGCAAAACTCAGAAATTCCACTTATTTTGGGGCAAAATTACAGAAATTTCCCTTATTTTGAGGCAAAATTGCAGAAATTTGACTTATTTCTGAAAAAAGCAAAAATTTTCTTATTTTGGGGCAAAAAGTCAGAAAATTCTTTTATTTTGGTACAAAATTGCAGAAATTTTTCTTATTTTGGGGCAAAAAGGCAGAAATTCCCCATATTTTGGAGCAAAATTGCAGAAATTCTCCTAATTGTGGGGCAAAAAGTCAGAAATTCCCTATATGTTGGGGCAAAATACAGAAATTCTCCTTATTTTGGGGAACAAAGTCAAAAATTTTACTTATTTTTGGGCAAAATTCCAGAAATTTCCCTTATTTTGAGGCAAATTGGAGAAATTTGACTTATTTCAGAAAAAAGCAGAAATTTTCTTATTTTGGAAAAAAAAACAGAAATTTCTTTTATTTTGGTACAAAATTGCTGAAATTTTTCTTATTTTGGGGCAAAAAGGCAGAAATTTCCCATAATTTGGGGCAAAAATGCAGAAATTCCCCTTATTTTGAGGTAAAAAGTCTGAAATTCCCCTTATTTAAGGGTATAAAGGCAGAAATTTCCCTTATTTTGGTGCAAAATTGCAGAAATTTCACTTATTTCAGGGTAATAAGTCAGAAATTTTCCTGATTTTGGGGCAAAAAAGACAAAAATTCCCTTTGTTTTGGAAGAAAAAGACAGAAATTCCACTTATTTAGAGGCAAAAAAGCAGATATTCTCCTTAATTTGGAGCAAAAATGAAGAAATTTCCCTTTTTTATGGCAAAAAGGTATGCATTCTTCTTATTTTTGGGCAAAAAAGCAGAAATTCCCTGTATTTTGGAGCAAAATTGCAGAAATTCCCCTAATTGTGGGGCAAAAAGGCAGAAATTTTTTATATGTTGGGGCAAAAGGACAGAAATTCTCTTTATTTTTGGGCAAAACTCAAAAATTTCACTTATTTTGGGGCAAAATTGCAGAAATTTCACTTATTTCAGAAAAAAAAGCAGAAATTTTCTTATTTTGGGGCAAAAAGGCAGAAATTTCTTTTATTTTGGTACAAAATTGCAGAAATTTTTCTTATTTTGGGGCAAAAAGTCAGAAATTTCCCATATTTTGGGGCAAAAATGCAGAAATTCCCCTTATTTTGAGGTAAAAAGGCTGAAATTCCTTTTATTTAAGGGCAAAAAGACAGAAATTTCACTTATTTTGGGGCAAAATTGCAGAAATTTCACTTATTTCAGAGAAATAAGTCAGAAATTTTCTATATTTTGGGGAAAAAATGACAGAAATTCCCTTTGTTTTGGGGGAAAAAGACAGAAATTCCCTATATGTTGGGGCAAAAAGACAGAAAATCTTATTTTGGGGCAAAATTGCAGAAATTCCACTTATTATGGGGCAAAATTCCAGAAATTTTCCTTATTTTGAGGCAAAATTGCAGAAACTCCCCTTATTTTAAGGTAAAAAGGCTGAAATTCCCCTTATTTATGGGCAAAAAAGCAGAAATTTTTCTTTTTTCGGGCAAAATTGCAGAAATTCCACTTATTTTGTGGCAAAATTCCAGAAATTTCCCTTATTTTGGGGCAAAATTGCAGAAATTCCCCTTACTTTGAGGTAAAAAGGCTGAAATTCCCCTTATTTATGGGCAAAAAAGCAGAAATTTCTCTTTTTTGGGGCATAATTGCAAAAATTTCACATATTTCAGGGTAATAAGTCAGAAATTTTTTTTTATTTTGTAGCTAAAAACCAGAAATTCCCTTTGTTTTGGGGAAAAAGTCAGAAATTCCACTTAATTAGAGGCAAAAAAGCAGAAATTCCCCTTATTTTGGAGCAAAAATGAAGAACTTTCCCTTTTTTATGGCAAAAAGGTTTGCATTCTTCTTATTTTTGTGCAAAAAAGCAGAAATTTCCTGTATTTTGAGCAAAATTGCAGAAATTCCCCTAATTGTGGGGCAAAAAGGCAGAAATTCCCTATATGTTGGGGCAAAAAGTCAGAAATTCTCTTTATATTGGGGCAAAACTCAGAAATTTCAATTATTTTGGGGCAAAATTGCAGAAATTTCACTTATTTCAGAAAAAAAGCAGCAATTTTCTTATTTTGGAGCAAAAAGGCAGAAATTTCTTTTATTTTGGTACAAAATTGCAGAAATTTTTCTAATTTTGGTGCAAAAAGGCAGAAATTTCCCATATTTTGGGGCAAAAATACAGAAATTCCTTTTATTTTGAGGTAAAAATGCTGAAATTTCCCTTATTTGGGGGCAAAAAAGTAAAAATTTCCCTTATTTTGGGGCAAAATTGCAGAAATTTCACTTATTTCAGGGTAATAAGTCAGAAATTTTTCTTATTTTGGGGCAAAAAAGACAGAAATTCCCTTTGTTTTGGGGGAAAAATACAAAAATTCCACTTATTTAGAGGCAAAAAAGCAGAAATTCCCCATATTTTGGAGCAAAAATGAAGAAATTTCCCTTTTTTATGGCAAAAGGTATGCATTCTTCTTATTTTTGGGCAAAAAGGCAGAAATTCCCCATATTTTGGAGCAAAATTGCAGAAATTCTCCTAATTGTGGGGCAAAAAGTCAGAAATTCCCTATATGTTGGGGCAAAATACAGAAATTCTCCTTATTTTGGGGAACAAAGTCAAAAATTTTACTTATTTTTGGGCAAAATTCCAGAAATTTCCCTTATTTTGAGGCAAATTGGAGAAATTTGACTTATTTCAGAAAAAAGCAGAAATTTTCTTATTTTGGAAAAAAAACAGAAATTTCTTTTATTTTGGTACAAAATTGCTGAAATTTTTCTTATTTTGGGGCAAAAAGGCAGAAATTTCCCATAATTTGGGGCAAAAATGCAGAAATTCCCCTTATTTTGAGGTAAAAAGTCTGAAATTCCCCTTATTTAAGGGTATAAAGGCAGAAATTTCCCTTATTTTGGTGCAAAATTGCAGAAATTTCACTTATTTCAGGGTAATAAGTCAGAAATTTTCCTGATTTTGGGGCAAAAAAGACAAAAATTCCCTTTGTTTTGGAAGAAAAAGACAGAAATTCCACTTATTTAGAGGCAAAAAAGCAGATATTCTCCTTAATTTGGAGCAAAAATGAAGAAATTTCCCTTTTTTATGGCAAAAAGGTATGCATTCTTCTTATTTTTGGGCAAAAAAGCAGAAATTCCCTGTATTTTGGAGCAAAATTGCAGAAATTCCCCTAATTGTGGGGCAAAAAGGCAGAAATTTTTTATATGTTGGGGCAAAAGGACAGAAATTCTCTTTATTTTTGGGCAAAACTCAAAAATTTCACTTATTTTGGGGCAAAATTGCAGAAATTTCACTTATTTCAGAAAAAAAAGCAGAAATTTTCTTATTTTGGGGCAAAAAGGCAGAAATTTCTTTTATTTTGGTACAAAATTGCAGAAATTTTTCTTATTTTGGGGCAAAAAGTCAGAAATTTCCCATATTTTGGGGCAAAAATGCAGAAATTCCCCTTATTTTGAGGTAAAAAGGCTGAAATTCCTTTTATTTAAGGGCAAAAAGACAGAAATTTCACTTATTTTGGGGCAAAATTGCAGAAATTTCACTTATTTCAGAGAAATAAGTCAGAAATTTTCTATATTTTGGGGAAAAAATGACAGAAATTCCCTTTGTTTTGGGGGAAAAAGACAGAAATTCCCTATATGTTGGGGCAAAAAGACAGAAAATCTTATTTTGGGGCAAAATTGCAGAAATTCCACTTATTATGGGGCAAAATTCCAGAAATTTTCCTTATTTTGAGGCAAAATTGCAGAAACTCCCCTTATTTTAAGGTAAAAAGGCTGAAATTCCCCTTATTTATGGGCAAAAAAGCAGAAATTTTTCTTTTTTCGGGCAAAATTGCAGAAATTCCACTTATTTTGTGGCAAAATTCCAGAAATTTCCCTTATTTTGGGGCAAAATTGCAGAAATTCCCCTTACTTTGAGGTAAAAAGGCTGAAATTCCCCTTATTTATGGGCAAAAAAGCAGAAATTTCTCTTTTTTGGGGCATAATTGCAAAAATTTCACATATTTCAGGGTAATAAGTCAGAAATTTTTTTTTATTTTGTAGCTAAAAACCAGAAATTCCCTTTGTTTTGGGGAAAAAGTCAGAAATTCCACTTAATTAGAGGCAAAAAAGCAGAAATTCCCCTTATTTTGGAGCAAAAATGAAGAACTTTCCCTTTTTTATGGCAAAAAGGTTTGCATTCTTCTTATTTTTGTGCAAAAAAGCAGAAATTTCCTGTATTTTGAGCAAAATTGCAGAAATTCCCCTAATTGTGGGGCAAAAAGGCAGAAATTCCCTATATGTTGGGGCAAAAAGTCAGAAATTCTCTTTATATTGGGGCAAAACTCAGAAATTTCAATTATTTTGGGGCAAAATTGCAGAAATTTCACTTATTTCAGAAAAAAAGCAGCAATTTTCTTATTTTGGAGCAAAAAGGCAGAAATTTCTTTTATTTTGGTACAAAATTGCAGAAATTTTTCTAATTTTGGTGCAAAAAGGCAGAAATTTCCCATATTTTGGGGCAAAAATACAGAAATTCCTTTTATTTTGAGGTAAAAATGCTGAAATTTCCCTTATTTGGGGGCAAAAAAGTAAAAATTTCTCTTATTTTTGGGCAAAATTGCAGAAATTTCACTTACTTCAGGGTAATAAGTCAGAAATTTTCCTTATTTTGGGGCAAGAAAGACATAAATTCCCTTTGTTTTGGGGGAAAACGACAGAAATTCCACATATTTAGAGGCAAAAAGGCAGAAATTTCCCTTATTTTGGAGCAAAAATGAAGAAATTTCTCTTTTCTATGGCAAAAAGGTATGCATTCTTCTTATTTTCAGGAAAAAAGGCAGAAATTCCCCGTATTTTGGAGCAAAATTTCAGAAATTCCCCTAATTGTGGGGACAAAAGGCAGAAATTCTCTATATGTTGGGGCAAAAGGACAGAAATTCTCTTTATTTTGGGGAAAAACTCAGAAATTTCACTTATTTTAGGGCAAAATTGCAGAAATTTCACTTATTTCAGAAAAAAAAGCAGAAATTTTCTTATTTTGGGGCAAAAAGGCAGAAATTTCTTTTATTTGGTACAAAATTGCAGAAATTTTTCTAATTTTGGTGCAAAAAGGCAGAAATTTCCCATATTTTGGGGTAAAAATGCAGAAATTTCCTTTATTTGGAGGCAAAAATGCTGAAATTTCCCTTATTTTGGGGCAAAATTGCAAAAATTTCACTTATTTCAGGGAAATAAGTCAGAAATTTTTCTTATTTTGGGACAAAAAAAACAGAAATTCCCTTTGTTTTGGGAGAAAAAACAGAAATTCCACTTATTTAGAGAAAAAAAGCAGAAATTCCTCTTATATTGGAGCAAAAATGAAGAAATTCCCCTAATTGTGGGACAAAAAGGCAGAAATTTTCTATATGTTAGGGCAAAAAGACAGAAATTCTCCTTATTTTGGGGCAAAACTGAGAAATTCCACTTATTTTGGGGCAAAATTTCAGAAATTTCGTTTATTTTGGGCCAAAATTGCAGAAATTTCACTTATATTGGGGCAAAATTGCAGAAATTTTACTTATTTCAGGGAAAAAAAAGCAGAAATTTACCTTATTTTGGGGCACAAAGGCAGAAATTCTTAATATTTTGTGGCAAAAATTCAGAAATTCCCCTTATTTTGAGGTAAAAATGCTGAAATTCCCCTTATTTGGGGTTAAAAAAACAGAAATTTCTTTTATTTTGGTACAAAATTGCAGAAATTTTTCTTATTTTGGGCAATAAGGCAGAAATTTCCCATATTTTGGGGAAAAATGCAGAAATTCCCTTTATTTTTAGGTAAAAAGTCTGAAATTCCCTTTATTTTGGGGCAAAAAGTGAGAAATTCTTCTTATTTTGGGTCAAAAAGCAGACATTTCCCTTATTTTGGAGAAAAATTTTAGATATTTAACTTATTTCAGGGCAAAAATTTAGAAATTTCCCTTATTTGGGGGCAAAAAGACAGAAATTCCGTTTATTTTTGGGAAAAAGTCAGAAATTGCACTTATTTTGGGTCAAAAAGGCGGAAAATCCCCTTATTTTGGGATAAAAATGAAGAAATTTCCCTTATTTATGGCAAAAGGTATGCATTCTTCTTATTTTCGGGCAAAGAGGCAGAAATTCCTCGTATTTTGGAGCAAAATTGCAGATTTCCCCTAATTGTGGGGCAAAAAGGCAGAAATTCCCAATATGTTGGGGCAAAAAGACAAAAATTCTCCTTATTTGGGGGCAAAACTCAGAAATTCCACTTATTTTGGGGCAAAATTCAAGAAATTTCCCTTATTTTGGAGCAAAATTGCAGAAATTTCACTTATTTTGTGGCAAAATTGCAGAAATTTCACTTATTTCAGGGAAAAATGTCAGAAATTTTTCTTATTTTGAAGCAAAAATGCAGAAATTCCTAAAATTTTGTGGAAAAAATGGAGAAATTCCCCTTATTTTGAGGTAAAAATGCTGAAATTCCCCTTATTTGGGAGCAAAAATGCAGAAATTTCTTTTATTTTGGTACAAAATTGTAGAAATTTTTTCTATTTTGGGCAAAAAGGCAGAAATTTTCCATATTTTGGGGCAAAAGTGCAGAAATTCCCCTATTTTGAGGTAAAAAGGCTGAAATTCCCTTTATTTTGGGGCAAAAAGTCAGAAATTCTTCTTATTTTGGGTCAAAAAGCAGAAATTTCCCTTATTTTGGGGGAAAATTTTATATATTTATCTTATTTCACGGCAAAAAGTCAGAAATTTTCCTTATTTTGGGGCAAAAAGAGAGAAATTCCGTTTATTTTTGGGAAAAAGTCAGAAATTGCACTTATTTTGAGTCAAAAAGGTGGAAAATCCCCTTATTTTGGGGTAAAAATGAAGAAATTTCTCTTTTTTATGGCAAAAAGGTATACATTCTCTTTATTTTCGGGCAAAAAGGCAGAAATTCCCTGTATTATTGAGCAAAATTGCAGAAATTCCCCTAATTGTAGGGCAAAGATGCAGAACTTCCCCTTATTTTGGGGTAAAACTGCAGAAATTTTATTTATTTCGCGGCATAATGGACGAAATTCCCTTTATTTTCGGCGATAAATGCAGAAAATCCCCATATTTTGGAGCAAAATTGCAGAAATTCACCTAATTTTGTGGTAAAACATGCAGTAATTTTCTTTATTTTGGGGCAAAAAGGCAGAAATTCTCCTTATTTTGGGGCAAAAGGCAGAAATTTCGCTTATTTTATGGCAAAATTGCAGAAATATTCCTTATTTGAGGACAAAAAACAGAAATTCCCTTTATTTTGGGGCAAAATTGCAGAAAATTCTTTTATTATGGGGAAAAATTGAAGAAATTTCTTTTATTTTGGGGCAAAATTGCAGAAATTTCACTTATTTCAGGGCATAATTCAAAAATTCCTTATATTTTGGGGCAAAAAGACAGAAATTCCATTTATTTTTGGGTAAAAAGGCAGATATTTTACTTATTTTGAGAAAAAAAGGCAGAAATTCCTCTTATTTCGGGCCAAAATGAAGAAATTTCCCTTTTTTGTGGCAAAAGGTATACATTCCCCTTATTTTCGGGCAAAAAAGCAGAAATTCCCAGTATTTTGGAGCAAAATTGCAGAAATTCCCCTAATTGTAGGGCAAAAATGCAGAAATTCCCTATATGTTGGGGCCAAAAGACAGAAATTCGCTTTATTTTAGGGGAAAACTCAGAAATTTCACATATTATGGGGCAAAATTCAAGAAATTTCCCTTATTTTGGGGCAAAATTGCAGAAATTTCACTTATTTTGGGGCAAAATTGCAGAAATTTCACTTATTTCATGGAAAAAAGGCAGAAATTTTTTGTATTTTGGAGCACAATGGCAGACATTCTTAATATTTTGTGGCAAAAATGCAAAAATACCCCTTATTTTGAGGTAAAAAGGCTGAAATATTCCTCTTATTTGGGGGTAAAAAGGCAGAAATTTCCCTTATTTTGGGGCAAAAATACAGAAATTCCCCTTATTTTGTGGAAAAAAGGCAGGAATTTCTTTTATTTTAAGACAAAATTGCAGAAATTTCACTTATTTCAGGGTATAATTCAAAAATTCCTTTTATTTTGAGGCAAAATGACAGAAATTGCGTTTATTTTTGGATAAAAGTCAGAAATTTCACTTATTTTGAGGTAAAAAGGCAGAAATTCCTCTTATTTTGGGGCAAAAATGAAGAAATTTCCCTTTTTTGTGGCAAAAGGTATACATTCCTCTTATTTTCGGGCAAAAAGTATAAATTCCCCGTATTTTGGAGCAAAATTGCAGAAATTCCACTAATTGTGGGGCAAAAAGGCAGAAATTCCCTATATGTTAGGGCAAAAAGACAGAAATTCTCCTTATTTTGGGGCAAAACTCAGAAATTCCACTTATTTTGGGGCAAAATTTTAGAAATTTCCTTTTTTGTGGGCAAAATTGCAGAAATTTGACTTATTTTGGGGCAAAATTGCAGAAATTTCACTTATTTCAGGGCAAAAAGTCAGAAATTTGCCTTATTTTGGGGCAAAAAGCAGAAATTCTCTTAATTTTGGGGCCAAAACCAGAAATTCCTCTTATTTTGGGGTAACATTGTGGAAATTTCAAATATTTCAGGGCAAAAAGGCTGAAATTCCACTTTATTTCGGGCAATAAGGCAGAAATTCCCCGTATTATGGAGCAAAATTTCAGAATTTCCCCTTATATTTTGCAAAAATGCAGAAATTCCCTTCATTTTGTTTCAATAAGGCAGAAATTCCCCGAATTTTGAAGCAAAATTGCACATATTCCCATAATTTTGAGGAAAAATGCAGAAATTCACATTATTTTGGGGCAAAAAGACAGAAATTCTCCTTATTTCAGGGCAAAAGTCAGAATTCTCCTTATTTTGGGGCAAAATTCCAGAAATTTCCTTAATTTTGGGGCAAAATTGCAGAAATCTATCTATTTTGGGGCAAAATTACAGAAATTTCAATTATTTCAGGGAAAAAACGCAGAAATTTCTCTTATTTAGGGGCAAAAATGCAGAAATTACTTTTATTTTGTTACAAAATTGCAGAAATTTTCTTTATTTTTGGGTAAAAATACAGAAATTCCCCATATTTTAGGGCAAAAAGGCAGAGATTCCCCTTATTATGAGGTAAAAAGGCTGAAAGTCCCCTTATATTGGGGAAAAAGAACAGAAATTCCCCTTATTTTGTGGCAAAAAGGCAGAAATTTCCCTTATTTTGGGGCAAAGTTGCAGAAATTTCACTTATTTCAGGGCTAAATTCAAAAATTCTTTTTATTTTGGGGCAAAAAGACAGAAATTCCATTTATCTTTGGGTAAAAAGGCAGAAAATTCACTTATTTTGAGGTAAAAAGGCAGAAATTCCTCTTATTTTGTGGCAAAAATGAAGAAATTTCCCTTTTTTGTGGCAAAAGGTATACATTCCCCTTATTTTCGGGCTAAAAAGTAGAAATTCCCCGTATTTTGGAGCAAAATTGCAGAAATTCCCCTAATTGTGGGGCAAAAAGGCCGAAATTCCATATATGTTGTGGCAAAAAGACAAAAATTCTCCTTATTTTGGGGCAAAACTCAGAAATTCCACTTATTTTGGGGCAAAATTCAAGAAATTTCCCTTATTTTGGAGCAAAACTGCAGAAATTTCACTTATTTTGGGGCAAAATTGCAGAAATTTAACTTATTTCAGGGAAAAAAGGCAGAAATTTTCCTTATTTTGGGGCAAAAAGGCAGAAATTCCTAATATTTTGTGGCAAAAATGGAAAAATTCCCCTTATTTTGAGGTAAAAAGGTTGAAATTCCCCTTATTTGGGGGCAAAAATGCAAAAATTTCTTTTATTTTGGTATAAAATTGCAGAAATTTTTCTTATTTTGGGCAAAAAGGCAGAAATTTTCCATATATTGGGGCAAAAATGCAGAAATTCCCCTATTTTGAGGTAAAAAGGCTGAAATTCCCTTTATTTTGGGGCAAAAAGTCAGAAATTCTTCTTATTTTGGGTCAAAAAGCAGACATTTCCCTTATTTTGGGGGAAAATTTTAGATATTTATCTTATTTCACGGCAAAAATCAGAAATTTTCCTTATTTTGGGGCAAAAAGACAGAAATTCCATTTATTTTCGTGAAAAAGTCAGAAAATGCACTTATTTTCGATCAAAAAGGTGGAAAATTTTCTTATTTTGGGGTAAAAATGAAGAAATTTCTCCTTTTTATGGCAAAAAGGTATACATTCCCTTTATTTTCGGGCAAGAAGGCAGAAATTCCCCATATTATTGAGCAAAATTGCAGAAATTCCCCTAATTGTAGGGCAAAGACGCAGAACTTCCCCTTATTTTGGGGTAAAACTGCAGAAATTTTATTTATTTCTATGCAAAATGGTAGAAATTCCCTTTATTTTCGGCGATAAAGGCAGAAAATCCCCATATTTTGGAGCAAAATTGCAGAAATTCACCTAATTTTGGGGTAAAACATGCAGTAATTTTCTTTATTTTGGGGCAAAAAGGCAGAAATTCCCCTTATTTTGGGGCAAAAGGCAGAAATTTCCCTTATTTTTTGGCAAAATTGCAGAAATTTCCCTTATTTGGAGACAAAAAACAGAAATTCCCTTTATTTTGGGGCAAAATTGCAGAAAATTCCTTTATTATGGGGAAAAATTGAAGAAAATTCTTTTATTTTGGGGCAAAATTGCAGAAATTTCACTTATTTCAGGGCATAATTTAAAAATTCCTTGTATTTTTGGGCAAAAAGACAGAAATTCTGTTTATTTTTGGTAAAAAGGCAGATATTTTACTTATTTTGATGAAAAAAGGCAGAAATTCCTCTAATTTTGGGGCAAAATGAAGAAATTTCCCTTTTTTGTGGCAAAAGGTATACATTCCCCTTATTTTCGGGCAAAAAAGCAGAAATTCCCAGTATTTTGGAGCAAAATTGCAGAAATTCCCCTAATTGTAGGGCAAAAATGCAGAAATTCCCTATATGTTGGGGCCAAAAAAAAGAAATTCTCTTTATTTTAGGGGAAAACTCAGAAATTTCACTTATTTTGGGGCATAATTCAAGAAATTTCCCTTATTTTGGGGCAAAATTGCAGAAATTTCACTTATTTTGGGGCAAAATTGCAGAAATTTCACTTATTTCAGGGAAAAAAGGCAGAAATTTTTTGTATTTTGGAGCACAATGGCAGACATTCTTAATATTTTGTGGCAAAAATGCAAAAATTCCCCTTATTTTGAGGTAAAATGGCTGAAATATTCCCCTTATTTGGGGGTAAAAAGGAAGAAATTTCCCTTATTTAGGGGCAAAAATACAGAAATTCCCCTTATTTTGTGGAAAAAAGGCAGAAATTTCTTTTATTTTTAAGGCAAAATTGCAGAAATTTCACTTATTTCAGGGTATAATTCAAAAATTCCTATTATTTTGAGGCAAAATGACAGAAATTGCGTTTATTTTTGGATAAAAGTCAGAAATTTCACTTATTTTGAGGTAAAAAGGCAGAAATTCCTCTTATTTTGGGGCAAAAATGAAGAAATTTCCCTTTTTTGTGGCTAAAGGTATACATTCCCCTTATTTTCGGGCAAAAAGTAGAAATTCGCCGTATTTTGGAGCAAAATTGCAGAAATTCCACTAATTGTGGGGCAAAAAGGCAGAAATTCCCTATATGTTAGGGCAAAAAGACAGAAATTCTCCTTATTTTGGGGCAAAACTAGAAATTCCACTTATTTTGGGTCAAAATTTTAGAAATTTCCCTTATTTTGTGGCAAAATTGCAAAAATTTGACTTATTTTGGGGCAAAATTGCAGAAATTTCACTTATTTCAGGGCAAAAAGTCAGAAATTTGCCTTATTTTGGGGCTAAAAGCAGAAATTCTCCTAATTTTGGGCAAAAAACAGAAATTCCTCTTATTTTGGGGTAAAATTGTGGAAATTTCAAATATTTCAGGGCAAAAAGGCAGAAATTCCACTTTATTTCGGGCAATAAGGCAGAAATTCCCCGTATTTTGGAGCAAAATTTCAGAAATTCCCCTTATATTGGTGCAAAAATGCAGAAATTCCCTTTATTTTGGTTCAATAAGGCAGAAATTCCCCGAATTTTGAAGCAAAATTGCACATATTCCCCTAATTTTGAGGAAAAATGCAGAAATTCACATTATTTTGGGGCAAAACGCAGAAATTCTCCTTATTTCAGGGCAAAAGTCAGAATTCTCCTTATTTTTGTTCAAAATTCCAGAAATTTCCTTTATTTTGGAGCAAAATTGCAGAAATCTATCTATTTTGGGGCAAAATTACAGAAATTTCAATTATTTCAGGGAAAAAACGCAGAAATTTCTCTTATTTTGGGGCAAAAATGCAGAAATTACTTATATTTTGTTACAAAATTGCAGAAATTTTCTTTATTTTGGGGTAAAAATACAGAAATTCCCCATATTTTAGGGCAAAAAGGCAGAGATTCCCCTTATTATGAGGTAAAAAGGCTGAAAGTCCCCTTATATTGGGGAAAAAAGACAGAAATTCCCCTTATTTTGTGGCAAAAAGGCAGAAATTTCCCTTATTGTGGGGCAAAATTGCAGAAATTTCACTTATTTCAGGGCTAAATTCAAAAATTCTTTTTATTTTGGGGCAAAAAGACAGAAATTCCATTTATCTTTGGGTAAAAGGCAGAAAATTCACTTATTTTAAGGTAAAAAGGTAGAAATTTCTCTTATTTTGTGGCAAAAATGAAGAAATTTCCCTTTTTTGTGGCAAAAGGTATACATTCCCCTTATTTTCGGGATAAAAAGTAGAAATTCCCCGTATTTTGGAGCAAAATTGCATAAATTCCCCTAATTGTGGGGCAAAAAGGCAGAAATTCCCTATATGTTGGGGCAAAAAGACTGAAATTCTCCTTATTTTGTGCCAAAATTGCAGAAATTTCACTTATTTTGGGGCAAAATTGCAGCAATTTCACTTATTTCAGGGCTAAATTCAAAAATTCCTTTTATTTTGAGGCAAAAAGACAGAAATTCCATTTATCTTTGGGTAAAAAGGCAGAAAATTCACTTATTTTGAGGTAAAAAGGTAGAAATTTCTCTTATTTTGTGGCAAAAATGAAGAAATTTCCTTTTTTTTGTGGCAAAATGTATACATTCCCCTTATTTTCGGGCTAAAAAGTAGAAATTCCCCGTATTTTGGAGCAAAATTGCAGAAATTCCCCTAATTTTGGGGCAAAAATGCAGAAATTCCCTATATGTTGGGACAAAGAGACAGAAATTCTCCTTATTTTGGTGCGAAATTTCAGAAATTTCACTTATTTTGGGGAAAAATTGCAGAAATTTTACTTATTTCAGAAAAAAATGCAGAAATTTTTTTATTTGGGGGCAAAAAGGCAAAAATATCTTTTATTTTGGTAAAAAATTGCAGAAATTTTTTTATTTTGGGGCAAAAAGGCAGAAATTTCCCATATTTTGGGACAAAAATGCAAAAATTCCCCTTATTTTGAGGTAAAAAGGCTGAAATTCTCTTTATTTGGGGGTAAAAAGGCAGAAATTTCACTTATTTTGGGGCCAAATTGCAGAAATTTCACTTATTTCAGGAAAAAATGTGGAAATTTTCTTTATTTTGGTGCAAAAAGGCAGAAATTCCTAATATTTTGTGGCAAAAATGCAGAATTTCCCCTTATTTTGAGGTAAAAAAGCTGAAATTCCCCTTATTTGAGGGCAAAATTGCAGAAATTTCACTTTTTTCAGGGTAATAAGTCAGAAATTTTTCTTATTTTGGGGAAACAAGACAGAAATTCCCTTTGTTTTGGAGGAAAAAGACAGAAATTCCAATTATTTAGAGGCAAAAAAGCAGAAATTCCCCTTATTTTGGAGCAAAAATGAAGAAATTTCCGTTTTTTGGCAAAAAGGTATGCATTCTTCTTATTTTCGGGCAAAGAGGCAGAAATTCCCCGTATTTTGGAGCAAAATTGCAGAAATTCCCCTAATTGTGGGGCAAAAAGGCAGAAATTCCCTATATGTTGGGGCAAAAAGACTGAAATTATCCTTATTTTGTGCCAAAATTGCAGAAATTTCACTTATTTTGGGGCAAAATTGCAGAAATTTCACTTATTTCAGGGAAAAAAAGGCAGAAATTTTCCGTAATTTAAAGCACAAGGCAGAAATTCTTAATATTTTGTGGCCAAAATCCAGAAATTCTCCTTATTTTGAGGTAAAAAGGCTGAAATTCCCCTTATTTGGGGGCAAAAAGGCAGAAATTTCCCTTATTTTGCGGCCAAAAGACAGAAATTCTTCTTATTTCGTGGCAAAAGCGGAAATTTCTTTTATTTTTGGGCAAAATTGCAGAAATTTCACTTTTTTCAGGGTAATAAGTCAGAAATTTTCCTTATTTTGGGGCAAATAAGACAGAAATTCCTTTTGTTTTGGAGGAGAAAGACATAAATTCCACTAATTTAGAGGCAAAAAAGCAGAAATTCCCCCTATTTTGGAGCAAAAATGAAGAAATTTCCCTTTTTTATGGCAAAATAACATGCATTCTTATTTTCGGGCAAAAATCAGAAATTCCCCGTATTTTGGAGCAAAATTGCAGAAATTCCCCAATTGTGGGGCAAAAAGGCAGAAATTCCCTATATGTTGGGGCAAAAAGACAGAAATTCTCCTTATTTTGGGGCAAAACTCAGAAATTTCACTTATTTTGGGGCAAAATTGCAGAAATTTCACTTATTTCAGAAAAAAAGCAGAAATTTTCTTATTTTGGGGCAAAAAGGCAGAAATTTCGTCTATTTTGGTACAAAATTGCAGAATTTTTTATATTTTGGTGCAAAAAGGCAGAAATTTCCCATATTTTGGGGCAAAAATGCAGAAATTCCCCTTATTTTGAGGTAAAAAGGGTGAAATTCCTGTTATTTGGGGTGCAAAAGGCAGAAATTTCTCGTACTGTGGGGCAAAATTCCAGAAATTTCACTTATTTTGGGGCAAAATTGCAGAAATTTCACTTATTTCAGGGAAAAAGGCAGAAATTTTTTGTAATTTAAAACACAAGGCAGAAATTCTTAATATTTTGTGGCAAAAATGCAGAAATTCCTCTTATTTTGAGGTAAAAAGGCTGAAATTCCCCTTTTTTGGGGTCAAAAATGCAGAAATTTCCCTTATTTTGGGGCAAAAAGACAGAAATTTCCCTTATTTTGTGGAAAAATGGCAGAAATTTTTTTATTTTTGGGCAAAATTGCAGAAATTTCACTTATTTAACGGCATAATTCAAAAATTTCTTTTATTTTGAGGCAAAAGACAGAAATTCCGTTTATTTTTGGGTAAAAAGGAAGAAATTTCACTTATTTTTAGGTTAAAAGGTAGAAATTCCTCTTATTTTGGGGCAAAAATGAAGAAATTTCCCTTTTTTGTGGCAAAAGGTGTACATTTCTCATAATTTCGGGCTAAAAAGTAGAAATTCCCCGTATTTTGAAGCAAAATTGCAGAAATTCCTCTAACTGTGTTGCTAAAAGGCAGAAATTCCCTATATGTTGAGGCAAAAAGACAGAAATTCTCTTTATTTTGGGGCAAAACTCAGAAATACCACATATTTTCGGGCAAAATTCCAGAAATTTCTTTTATTTGGGGGCAAAATTGCAGAAATTTCAATTATTTTGGTGCAAAATTGCAGAAATTTCACTTATTTCAGAAAAATAAAAAGCAGAAATTTTCTTATTTGGTGGCAAAAAGGCAGAAATTTCATTTATTTTGGTACAAAATTGCAGAAATTTTTTTTATTTTGGGGCAAATAGGCAGAAATTTTCCATATTTTGGGGCAAAAATGCAGAAAATCCCCTTATTTTGAGGTAAAAAGGCTGAAATTCCCCTTATTTTGGGCAAAAAGGCAGAAATTTTACTTATTTTGGGGCAAAATTGAAGAAATTTCACTTATTTCAGGAAAAAACGGCAGAAATTTTCCTTATTTTGGAGCTAAAAAAAGGCAGAAATTTCCTTTGTTTTGGGGGAAAAAGACAGAAATTCCACTTATTTAGAGGCGAAAAAGCAGAAATTCCCCTTATTTTGGAGCAAAAATGAAGAACTTTCCCTTTTTTATGGCAAAAAGGTATGCATTCTTCTCATTTTCGGGCAAAAAGGCAGAAATTCCCCGTATTTTGGAGCAAAATTGAAGAAATTCCCCTAATTGTGGGGCAAAAAGGCAGAAATTCCTTATAGGTTAGGGCAAAAAGACAGAAATTCTCCTTATTTTGGGGTAAAACTCAGAAATTTCACTTATTTGGGGGCAAAATTCCAGAAATTTCCCTTTTTTTGGGGCAAAATTTCAGAAATTTCACTTATTTGGGGGCAAAAATGCAGAAATTTCACTTATTTTAGGGATAAAAATCAGAAATTTTCCTTATTTTTGGGCAAAAATGCAGAAATTCCTAATATTTTGTGGCTTAAATGCAGAAATTCCCCTTATTTTGAGGTAAAAAGGCGGATATTCCTTTTATATGGGGGCAAAAAGGCAGAAATTTCCCTTATTTTGGGGCAATATTGCAGAAATTTCACTTAAGGGTAATAAGTCAAAAATTTTCTTTATTTTTGGGCAAAAAAGACAGAAATTCTCTTTGTTTTTTGGGAAAAACACAGAAATTCCTCTTATTTAGAGGTAAAAAAGCAGAAATTCCCTTATTTAGGAGCAAAAATGAAGTAATTTCCCTCTATTATGTCAAAAAGGTAGCATTCTTCTTATTTTCGGGCAAAAAGGCAGAAATTCCCTGTATTTTGGAGCAAAATTGCAAAAATTCCCTAATTTTGTGGAAATAAAACAGAAATTCCCTATGTGTTGGGGCAAAAAGACAGAAATTTTCTTTATTTTGGGGCAAAACTCAGAAATTCCCCTTTATTTTGGGGCAAAATTTTAGAAATTTCCCTTATTTTGGGGCAAAATTGCAGAAATTTCACTTATTTCAGGGCATAATTCCAAAATTCCTTTTATTTTGGGACAAAAAGACAGAAATTCCGTTTATTTTTGGGTAAAAAGGCAGATATTTTACTTATTTTGAGGAAAAAAGGCAGAAATTCCTCTTATTTTGGGGCAAAATGAAAAAATTTCCCTTTTTTGTGGCAAAAGGTGTACATTCCCCTTATTTTCGGGCAAAAAGCAGAAATTCCCAATATTTTGGAGCAAAATTGCAGAAATTCCCATAATTGTGGGGCAAAAATGCAGAAATTCCCTATATGTTGGGGCAAAAAGACAGAAATTCTTTTTATTTTAGGGGAAAACTCAGAAATTTCACTTATTTTGGGGCAAAATTCCAGAAATTTCCCTTATTTTGGAGCAAAATTGGAGAAATTTCACTTATTTTGTGGCAAAATTGCAGAAATTTCACTTATTTCAGGGAAAAAAGGCAGAAATTTTTTGTATTTTGGAGCACAATGGCAGAAATTCTTAATATTTTGTGGCAAAAATGCAAAAATTCTCATTATTTTGAGGTAAAAAGGCTGAAGTTCCCCTTATTTGGGGGTAAAAAGGCAGAAATATCCCTTATTTTGGGGCAAAAAGACAGAAATTCCCCTTATTTTGTGGAAAAAAGGCAGAAATTTCTTTTATTTTAAGGCAAAATTGCAGAAATTTCACTTATTTCAGGGTATAATTCAAAAATTCCTTTTATTTTGAGGCAAAATGACAGAAATTGCGTTTATTTTTGGATAAAAGTCAGAAATTTCACTTATTTTGAGGTAAAAAGGCAGAAATTCCGCTTATTTTGGGGCAAAAATAAAGAAATTTCCCTTTTTTGTGGCAAAAGGTATACATTCCCCTTATTTTCGTGTTAAAAAGTAATAATTCCCCATATTTTTGAGCAAAATTCCGGAAATTCCTCTAATTGTGGGGCAAAAAGGCAGAAATTTCCTATATGTTGAGGCAATAAGACAGAAATTCTCTTTATTTTGGGGCAAAACTCAGAAATTCCACTTATTTTGGGGCAAAATTTTAGAAATTTCCCTTATTTGTGGGCAAAATTGCAGAAATTTGACTTATTTTGGGGCAAAATTGCAGAAATTTCACTTATTTCAGGGCAAAAAGTCAGAAATTTGCCTTATTTGGGGGCAAAATGCAGAAATTCTCTTAATTTTGGGGCCAAAAACAGAAATTCCTCTTATTTTGGGGTAAAATTGTGGAAATTTCAAATATTTCAGGGCAAAAAGGCAGAAATTCCACTTCATTTCGGACAATAAGGCAGAAATTCCCCGTATTTTGGAGCAAAATTTAAGAATTTACTCTTATATTGGTGCTAAAATGCATAAATTCCCTTCATTTTTGTTCAATAAGGCAGAAATTGCCCGAATTTTGAAGCAAAATTGCACATATTCCCCTAATTTTGAGGAAAAATGCAGAAATTCACATTATTTTGGGGCAAAAAGACAGAAATTCTCCTTATTTCAGGGCAAAAGTCAGAATTCTCCTTATTTTGGGGCAAAATTCCAGAAATTTCCTTAATTTTGGGGCAAAATTGCAGAAATCTATCTATTTTGGGGCAAAATTACAGAAATTTCAATTATTTCAGGGAAAAAACGCAGAAATTTCTCTTATTTAGGGGCAAAAATGCAGAAATTACTTTTATTTTGTTACAAAATTGCAAAAATAAAATTACTTTTATTTTTGTTACAAAAAGGCAGAAATTTCCTATATGTTGAGGCAAAAAGACAGAAATTCTCTTTATTTTGGGGCAAAACTCAGAAATACCACTTTATTCGGGCAAAATTCCAGAAATTTCCCTTATTTGTGGGCAAAATTCAGAAATTTCACTTATTCTGAAGCAAAATTGCAGAAATTTCACTTATTTCAGAAAAAAAAGCAGAAATTTTCTTATTTGGGGGCAAAAAGGCAGTAATTTCTTTTATTTTGGTACAAAGTTGCAGAATTTTTTTCTTATTTTGGGGCAAAAAGGCAGAAATTTCCCATATTTTGGGGCAAAAATGCAGTAATGAAGAAATTTCTCTTTTTTGTGGCAAAAGGTATACATTGCCCTTATTTTCGGGCCAAAAAAGAGAAATTCCCTTATTTTGGAGCAAAATTGCAGAAATTCCCCTAATTGTGGGGCAAAAACGCAGAAATTCCCTATATGTTAGGGCAAAAAGACAGAAATTCTCCTTATTTTGGGGCAAAACTCAGAAATTCCACTTATTTTGGGGCAAAATTCCAGAAATTTCTCTTATTTTGGGGCAAAATTGCAGAAATTTCACTTATTTTGGTGCAAAATTTCAGAAATTTCACTTATTTCAGGGAAAAAAGGCAGAAATTTACCTTACTTTTCTGCAAAAAGGAAGAAATTCCTAATATTTTGTGGCAAAAATGCAGTAATTCCCCTTATTTTGAGGTAAAAAGGCAGAAATTCCTTTTATATGGGGGCAAAAAGGCAGAAATTTCCCTTATTTTTGGGCAAAATTGCAGAAATTTCACTTATTTAACGGCATAATTCAAAAATTTCTTTTATTTTGAGGCAAAAGACAGAAATTCCGTTTATTTTTGGGTAAAAAGGAAGAAATTTCACTTATTTTTAGGTTAAAAGGTAGAAATTCCTCTTATTTTGGGGCAAAAATGAAGAAATTTCCCTTTTTTGTGGCAAAAGGTGTACATTTTTCATAATTTCGGGCTAAAAAGTAGAAATTCCCCGTATTTTGAAGCAAAATTGCAGAAATTCCTCTAACTGTGTTGCTAAAAGGCAGAAATTCCCTATATGTTGAGGCAAAAAGACAGAAATTCTCTTTATTTTGGGGCAAAACTAAGAAATACCACTTATTTTCGGGCAAAATTCCAGAAATTTCTTTTATTTGGGGGCAAAATTGGAGAAATTTCACTTATTTCAGAAAAATAAAAAGCAGAAATTTTCTTATTTGGTGGCAAAAAGGCAGAAATTTCATTTATTTTGGTACAAAATTGCAGAAATTTTTTTTATTTTGGGGCAAATAGGCAGAAATTTTCCATATTTTGGGGCAAAAATGCAGAAAATCCCCTTATTTTGAGGTAAAAAGGCTGAAATTCCCCTTATTTTGGGCAAAAAGGCAGAAATTTTACTTATTTTGGGGCAAAATTGAAGAAATTTCACTTATTTCAGGAAAAAACGGCAGAAATTTTCCTTATTTTGGAGCTAAAAAAAGGCAGAAATTTCCTTTGTTTTGGGGGAAAAAGACAGAAATTCCACTTATTTAGAGGCGAAAAAGCAGAAATTCCCCTTACTTTGGAGCAAAAATGAAGAACTTTCCCTTTTTTATGGCAAAAAGGTATGCATTCTTCTCATTTTCGGGCAAAAAGGCAGAAATTCCCCGTATTTTGGAGCAAAATTGCAGAAATTCCCCTAATTGTGGGGCAAAAAGGCAGAAATTCCCTATAGGTTAGGGCAAAAAGACAGAAATTCTCCTTATTTTGGGGTAAAACTAAGAAATTTCACTTATTTGGGGGCAAAATTCCAGAAATTTCCCTTTTTTTGGGGCAAAATTGCAGAAATTTCACTTATTTTGGGGCAAAAATGCAGAAATTTCACTT
Organism: Micromys minutus; assembly: GCF_963924665.1. NCBI lineage: Eukaryota > Metazoa > Chordata > Mammalia > Rodentia > Muridae > Micromys > Micromys minutus. Next base: position 1,168,280 of record NW_027667133.1, on the reverse strand, counting down.
ATTTCAGGGATAAAAATCAGAAATTTTCCTTATTTTTGGGCAAAAATGCAGAAATTCCTAATATTTTGTGGCTTAAATGCAGAAATTCCCCTTATTTTGAGGTAAAAAGGTGGATATTCCTTTTATATGGGGGCAAAAAGGCAGAAATTTCCCTTATTTTGGGGCAATATTGCAGAAATTTCACTTAAGGGTAATAAGTCAAAAATTTTCTTTATTTTTGGGCAAAAAAGACAGAAATTCCCTTTGTTTTTTGGGAAAAACACAGAAATTCCTCTTATTTAGAGGTAAAAAAGCAGAAATTCCCTTATTTAGGAGCAAAAATGAAGTAATTTCCCTCTATTATGTCAAAAAGGTAGCATTCTTCTTATTTTCGGGCAAAAAGGCAGAAATTCCCTGTATTTTGGAGCAAAATTGCAAAAATTCCCTAATTTTGTGGAAATAAAACAGAAATTCCCTATGTGTTGGGGCAAAAAGACAGAAATTTTCTTTATTTTGGGGCAAAACTCAGAAATTCCCCTTTATTTTGGGGCAAAATTTTAGAAATTTCCCTTATTTTGGGGCAAAATTGCAGAAATTTCACTTATTTCAGGGCATAATTCCAAAATTCCTTTTATTTTGGGACAAAAAGACAGAAATTCCGTTTATTTTTGGGTAAAAAGGCAGATATTTTACTTATTTTGAGGAAAAAAGGCAGAAATTCCTCTTATTTTGGGGCAAAATGAAGAAATTTCCCTTTTTTGTGGCAAAAGGTGTACATTCCCCTTATTTTCGGGCAAAAAGCAGAAATTCCCAATATTTTGGAGCAAAATTGCAGAAATTCCCATAATTGTGGGGCAAAAATGCAGAAATTCCCTATATGTTGGGGCAAAAAGACAGAAATTCTTTTTATTTTAGGGGAAAACTCAGAAATTTCACTTATTTTGGGGCAAAATTCCAGAAATTTCCCTTATTTTGGAGCAAAATTGGAGAAATTTCACTTATTTTGTGGCAAAATTGCAGAAATTTCACTTATTTCAGGGAAAAAAGGCAGAAATTTTTTGTATTTTGGAGCACAATGGCAGAAATTCTTAATATTTTGTGGCAAAAATGCAAAAATTCTCATTATTTTGAGGTAAAAAGGCTGAAGTTCCCCTTATTTGGGGGTAAAAAGGCAGAAATATCCCTTATTTTGGGGCAAAAAGACAGAAATTCCCCCTATTTTGTGGAAAAAAGGCAGAAATTTCTTTTATTTTAAGGCAAAATTGCAGAAATTTCACTTATTTCAGGGTATAATTCAAAAATTCCTTTTATTTTGAGGCAAAATGACAGAAATTGCGTTTATTTTTGGATAAAAGTCAGAAATTTCACTTATTTTGAGGTAAAAAGGCAGAAATTCCGCTTATTTTGGGGCAAAAATAAAGAAATTTCCCTTTTTTGTGGCAAAAGGTATACATTCCCCTTATTTTCGTGTTAAAAAGTAATAATTCCCCATATTTTTGAGCAAAATTCCGGAAATTCCTCTAATTGTGGGGCAAAAAGGCAGAAATTTCCTATATGTTGAGGCAATAAGACAGAAATTCTCTTTATTTTGGGGCAAAACTCAGAAATTCCACTTATTTTGGGGCAAAATTTTAGAAATTTCCCTTATTTGTGGGCAAAATTGCAGAAATTTGACTTATTTTGGGGCAAAATTGCAGAAATTTCACTTATTTCAGGGCAAAAAGTCAGAAATTTGCCTTATTTGGGGGCAAAATGCAGAAATTCTCTTAATTTTGGGGCCAAAAACAGAAATTCCTCTTATTTTGGGGTAAAATTGTGGAAATTTCAAATATTTCAGGGCAAAAAGGCAGAAATTCCACTTCATTTCGGACAATAAGGCAGAAATTCCCCGTATTTTGGAGCAAAATTTAAGAATTTACCCTTATATTGGTGCTAAAATGCATAAATTCCCTTCATTTTGGTTCAATAAGGCAGAAATTGCCCGAATTTTGAAGCAAAATTGCACATATTCCCCTAATTTTGAGGAAAAATGCAGAAATTCACATTATTTTGGGGCAAAAATACAGAAATTCTCCTTATTTCAGGGCAAAAGTCAGAATTCTCCTTATTTTGGGGCAAAATTCCAGAAATTTCCTACATTTTGGGGCAAAATTGCAGAAATCTATCTATTTTGGGGCAAAATTACAGAAATTTCAATTATTTCAGGGAAAAAACGCAGAAATTTCTCTTATTTAGGGGCAAAAATGCAGAAATTACTTTTATTTTGTTACAAAATTGCAAAAATAAAATTACTTTTATTTTTGTTACAAAAAGGCAGAAATTTCCTATATGTTGAGGCAAAAAGACAGAAATTCTCTTTATTTTGGGGCAAAACTCAGAAATACCACTTTATTCGGGCAAAATTCCAGAAATTTCCCTTATTTGTGGGCAAAATTCAGAAATTTCACTTATTTTGAAGCAAAATTGCAGAAATTTCACTTATTTCAGGAAAAAAAGCAGAAATTTTCTTATTTGGGGGCAAAAAGGCAGTAATTTCTTTTATTTTGGTACAAAGTTGCAGAATTTTTTTCTTATTTTGGGGCAAAAAGGCAGAAATTTCCCATATTTTGGGGCAAAAATGCAGTAATGAAGAAATTTCTCTTTTTTGTGGCAAAAGGTATACATTGCCCTTATTTTCGGGCCAAAAAAGAGAAATTCCCTTATTTTGGAGCAAAATTGCAGAAATTCCCCTAATTGTGGGGCAAAAACGCAGAAATTCCCTATATGTTAGGGCAAAAAGACAGAAATTCTCCTTATTTTGGGGCAAAACTCAGAAATTCCACTTATTTTGGGGCAAAATTCCAGAAATTTCTCTTATTTTGGGGCAAAATTGCAGAAATTTCACTTATTTTGGTGCAAAATTTCAGAAATTTCACTTATTTCAGGGAAAAAAGGCAGAAATTTACCTTACTTTTCTGCAAAAAGGAAGAAATTCCTAATATTTTGTGGCAAAAATGCAGTAATTCCCCTTATTTTGAGGTAAAAAGGCAGAAATTCCTTTTATATGGGGGCAAAAAGGCAGAAATTTCCCTTATTTTTGGGCAAAATTGCAGAAATTTCACTTATTTAACGGCATAATTCAAAAATTTCTTTTATTTTGAGGCAAAAGACAGAAATTCCGTTTATTTTTGGGTAAAAAGGAAGAAATTTCACTTATTTTTAGGTTAAAAGGTAGAAATTCCTCTTATTTTGGGGCAAAAATGAAGAAATTTTCCTTTTTTGTGGCAAAAGGTGTACATTTTTCATAATTTCGGGCTAAAAAGTAGAAATTCCCCGTATTTTGAAGCAAAATTGCAGAAATTCCTCTAACTGTGTTGCTAAAAGGCAGAAATTCCCTATATGTTGAGGCAAAAAGACAGAAATTCTCTTTATTTTGGGGCAAAACTCAGAAATACCACTTATTTTCGGGCAAAATTCCAGAAATTTCTTTTATTTGGGGGCAAAATTGCAGAAATTTCAATTATTTTGGTGCAAAATTGCAGAAATTTCACTTATTTCAGAAAAATAAAAAGCAGAAATTTTCTTATTTGGTGGCAAAAAGGCAGAAATTTCATTTATTTTGGTACAAAATTGCAGAAATTTTTTTTTATTTTGGGGCAAATAGGCAGAAATTTTCCATATTTTGGGGCAAAAATGCAGAAAATCCCCTTATTTTGAGGTAAAAAGGCTGAAATTCCCCTTATTTTGGGCAAAAAGGCAGAAATTTTACTTATTTTGGGGCAAAATTGAAGAAATTTCACTTATTTTAGGAAAAAACGGCAGAAATTTTCCTTATTTTGGAGCTAAAAAAAGGCAGAAATTTCCTTTGTTTTGGGGGAAAAAGACAGAAATTCCACTTATTTAGAGGCGAAAAAGCAGAAATTCCCCTTATTTTGGAGCAAAAATGAAGAACTTTCCCTTTTTTATGGCAAAAAGGTATGCATTCTTCTCATTTTCGGGCAAAAAGGCAGAAATTCCCCGTATTTTGGAGCAAAATTGCAGAAATTCCCCTAATTGTGGGGCAAAAAGGCAGAAATTCCCTATAGGTTAGGGCAAAAAGACAGAAATTCTCCTTATTTTGGGGTAAAACTCAGAAATTTCACTTATTTGGGGGCAAAATTCCAGAAATTTCCCTTTTTTTGGGGCAAAATTGCAGAAATTTCACTTATTTTGGAGCAAAAATGCAGAAATTTCACTTATTTCAGGGATAAAAATCAGAAATTTTCCTTATTTTTGGGCAAAAATGCAGAAATTCCTAATATTTTGTGGCTTAAATGCAGAAATTCCCCTTATTTTGAGGTAAAAAGGCGGATATTCCTTTTATATGGGGGCAAAAAGGCAGAAATTTCCCTTATTTTGGGGCAATATTGCAGAAATTTCACTTACTTAAGGGTAATAAGTCAAAAATTTTCTTTATTTTTGGGCAAAAAAGACAGAAATTCCCTTTGTTTTTTGGGAAAAACACAGAAATTCCGCTTATTTAGAGGTAAAAAAGCAGAAATTCCCTTATTTAGGAGCAAAAATGAAGTAATTTCCCTCTATTATGTCAAAAAGGTAGCATTCTTCTTATTTTCGGGCAAAAAGGCAGAAATTCCCCGTATTTTGGAGCAAAATTGCAAAAATTCCCCTAATTGTGTGGAAATAAAACAGAAATTCCCTATGTGTTGGGGCAAAAAGACAGAAATTTTCTTTATTTTGGGGCAAAACTCAGAAATTCCCCTTTATTTTGGGGCAAAATTTCAGAAATTTCCCTTATTTTCGGGCAAAATTGAAGAAATTTCACTTATTTCAGGGCATAATTCCAAAATTCCTTTTATTTTGGGACAAAAAGACAGAAATTCCGTTTATTTTTGGGTAAAAAGGCAGATATTTTACTTATTTTGAGGAAAAAAGGCAGAAATTCCTCTTATTTTGGGGCAAAATGAAGAAATTTCCCTTTTTTGTGGCAAAAGGTGTACATTCCCCTTATTTTCGGGCAAAAAGCAGAAATTCCCAATATTTTGGAGCAAAATTGCAGAAATTCCCCTAATTGTGGGGCAAAAATGCAGAAATTCCCTATATGTTGGGGCAAAAAGACAGAAATTCTTTTTATTTTAGGGGAAAACTCAGAAATTTCACTTATTTTGGGGCAAAATTCCAGAAATTTCCCTTATTTTGGAGCAAAATTGGAGAAATTTCACTTATTTTGTGGCAAAATTGCAGAAATTTCACTTATTTCAGGGAAAAAAGGCAGAAATTTTTTGTATTTTGGAGCACAATGGCAGAAATTCTTAATATTTTGTGGCAAAAATGCAAAAATTCTCATTATTTTGAGGTAAAAAGGCTGAAGTTCCCCTTATTTGGGGGTAAAAAGGCAGAAATTTCCCTTATTTTGGGGCAAAAAGACAGAAATTCCCCTTATTTTGTGGAAAAAAGGCAGAAATTTCTGTTATTTTAAGGCAAAATTGCAGAAATTTCACTTATTTCAGGGTATAATTCAAAAATTCCTTTTATTTTGAGGCAAAATGACAGAAATTGCGTTTATTTTTGGATAAAAGTCAGAAATTTCACTTATTTTGAGGTAAAAAGGCAGAAATTCCGCTTATTTTGGGGCAAAAATAAAGAAATTTCCCTTTTTTGTGGCAAAAGGTATACATTCCCCTTATTTTTGTGTTAAAAAGTAATAATTCCCCATATTTTTGAGCAAAATTCTGGAAATTCCTCTAATTGTGGGGCAAAAAGGCAGAAATTTCCTATATGTTGAGGCAAAAAGACAGAAATTCTCTTTATTTTGGGGCAAAACTCAGAAATTCCACTTATTTTGGGGCAAAATTTTAGAAATTTCCCTTATTTGTGGGCAAAATTGCAGAAATTTGACTTATTTTGGGGCAAAATTGCAGAAATTTCACTTATTTCAGGGCAAAAAGTCAGAATTTGCCTTATTTGGGGGCAAAATGCAGAAATTCTCTTAATTTTGGGGCCAAAAACAGAAATTCCTCTTATTTTGGGGTAAAATTGTGGAAATTTCAAATATTTCAGGGCAAAAAGGCAGAAATTCCACTTCATTTCGGACAATAAGGCAGAAATTCCCCGTATTTTGGAGCAAAATTTAAGAATTTCTCCTTATATTGGTGCTAAAATGCATAAATTCCCTTCATTTTGGTTCAATAAGGCAGAAATTGCCCGAATTTTGAAGCAAAATTGCACATATTCCCCTAATTTTGAGGAAAAATGCAGAAATTCACATTATTTTGGGGCAAAAATACAGAAATTCTCCTTATTTCAGGGCAAAAGTCAGAATTCTCCTTATTTTGGGGCAAAATTCCAGAAATTTCCTACATTTTGGGGCAAAATTGCAGAAATCTATCTATTTTGGGGCAAAATTACAGAAATTTCAATTATTTCAGGGAAAAAACGCAGAAATTTCTCTTATTTAGGGGCAAAAATGCAGAAATTACTTTTATTTTGTTACAAAATTGCAAAAATAAAATTACTTTTATTTTTGTTACAAAAAGGCAGAAATTTCCTATATGTTGAGGCAAAAAGACAGAAATTCTCTTTATTTTGGGGCAAAACTCAGAAATACCACTTTATTCGGGCAAAATTCCAGAAATTTCCCTTATTTGTGGGCAAAATTCAGAAATTTCACTTATTTTGAAGCAAAATTGCAGAAATTTCACTTATTTCAGAAAAAAAAGCAGAAATTTTCTTATTTGGGGGCAAAAAGGCAGTAATTTCTTTTATTTTGGTACAAAGTTGCAGATTTTTTTCTTATTTTGGGGCAAAAAGGCAGAAATTTCCCATATTTTGGGGCAAAAATGCAGTAATGAAGAAATTTCTCTTTTTTGTGGCAAAAGGTATACATTCCCCTTATTTTCGGGCCAAAAAAGAGAAATTCCCTTATTTTGGAGCAAAATTGCAGAAATTCCCCTAATTGTGGGGCAAAAAGGCAGAAATTCCCTATATGTTAGGGCAAAAAGACAGAAATTCTCCTTATTTTGGGGCAAAACTCAGAAATTCCACTTATTTTGGGGCAAAATTCCAGAAATTTCTCTTATTTTGGGGCAAAATTGCAGAAATTTCACTTATTTTGGTGCAAAATTTCAGAAATTTCACTTATTTCAGGGAAAAAAGGCAGAAATTTACCTTACTTTTCTGCAAAAAGGAAGAAATTCCTAATATTTTGTGGCAAAAATGCAGTAATTCCCCTTATTTTGAGGTAAAAAGGCAGAAATTCCTTTTATATGGGGGTTAAAAGGCAGAAATTTCCCTTATTTTGGGGCAATGTTGCAGAAATTTCACTTACTTCAGGGTAATAAGTCAAAAATTTTCTTTACTTTGGGGCAAAAAAGACAGAAATTCCCTTTGTATTTTGGGAAAAAGACAGAAATTCCGCTTATTTAGAGGCAAAAAAGCAGAAATTCCCATTATTTTGGAGCAAAAATGAAGAAATTTCTCTTTTTTATGGCAAAAAGGTATGCATTCTTCTCATTTTCGGGCAAAAAGGCAGAAATTCCCCGTATTTTGGAGCAAAATTGCAGAAATTCCCCTAATTGTGGGGCAAAAAGGCAGAAATTTCCTATATGTTAGGGCAAAAAGACAGAAATTCTTTTTATTTTGAGGCAAAACTCAGAAATTCCACTTATTTTGGGGCAAAATTCCAGAAATTTCCCTTATTTTGGGGCAAAATTGCAGAAATTTCACTTATTTTGGTGCAAAATTGCAGAAATTTCACTTATTTCAGAGAAAAAAGGCAGAAATTTATCATATTTTTCGGCAAAAAGGCAGAAATTCCTAATATTTTGTGGCAAAAATGCAGAAATTCCCCTTATTTTGAGGTAAAAAGGCGGAAAATTTTTTTATATGGGAGCAAAAAGGCAGAAATTTCCCTTCTTTTGGGGCAATATTGCAGAAATTTCATTTACTTCAGGGTAATAAGTCAAAAATTTTCTTTATTTTGGGGCAAAAAAGACAGAAATTCTCTTTGTTTTTAGGAAAAAGACAGAAATTCCGCTTATTTAGAGGCAAAAAAGCAGAAATTCCTTTTATTTTGGAGCAAAAATGAAGAAATTTCCCTTTATTATGGTAAAAAGGTATGCATTCTTTTTATTTTCGGGCAAAAAGGCAGAAATTCTCTGTATTTTGGAGCAAAATTGCAGAAATTCTTCTAATTGTGGGGCAATAAAACAGAAATTCCCTATATGTTGGGGCAAAATACAGAAATTCTCTTTATGTTGAGGCAAAACTCAGAAATTCAACTTATTTTTGGGCAAAATTCCAGAAATTTCCCTTATTTTGGGGCAAAATTGCAGAAATTTCACTTATTTCAGGGCATAATTCCTAAATTCCTTTTATTTTGGGGCAAAAGACAGAAATTCCGTTTATTTTTGGGTAAAAAGGCAGATATTTTACTTATTTTGAGGAAAAAAAGGCAGAAATTCCTCTTATTTTGGGGCAAAATGAAGAAATTTCTTTTTTTTGTGGCAAAAGGTACACATTCCCCTTATTTTCGGGCAAAAAAGCAGAAATTCCCATTATTTTGGAGCAAAATTGCAGAAATTCCCCTAATTGTGGGGCAAAAATGCAGAAATTCCCTATATGTTGGGGCAAAAAGACAGAAATTCTCCTTATTTTAGGCGAAAACTCAGAAATTTCACTTATTTTGGGGCAAAATTTCAGAAATTTTCCTTATTTTGCGGCAAAATTGGAGAAATTTCACATATTTTGTGGCAAAATTACAGAAATTTCACTTATTTCAGGGAAAAAAGGCAGAAATTTTTTGTATTTTGGAGCACAATGGAAGAAATTATTAATATTTTGTGGCAAAAATGAAAAAATTCTCCTTATTTTGAGGTAAAAAGCCTGAAATTCCCCTTATTTGAGAGTAAAAAGGCAGAAATATCCCTTATTTTGGTGCAAAAATACAGAAATTCCCCTTATTTTGTGGAAAAAGTGCAGAAATTTATTTTATTTTAAGGCAAAATTGCAGAAATTTCAATTATTTTAGGGTATAATTCAAAAATTCCTTTTATTTTGAGTCAAAATGACAGAAATTGCATTTATTTTTGGATAAAAGTCAGAAATTTCACTTATTTTGAGGTAAAAAGGCAGAAATTCCTCTTATTTTGGGGCAAAAATGAAGAAATTTCCCTTTTCTGTGGCAAAAGGTATACATTCCCTTTATTTTCGGGCTAAAAAGTAGAATTTCTCCGTATTTTGGAACAAAATTGCAGAAATTCCTCTAATTGTGGGGCAAAAAGGCAGAAGTTCCCTATATGTTGAGGCAAAAAGACAGAAATTCTCCTTATTTTGGGGCAAAACTCAGAAATACCACTTATTTTCGGGCAAAATTCCAGAAATTTCCCTTATTTGTGGGCAAAATTGCAGAAATTTCACTTACTTTGGGGCAAAATTGCAGAAATTTCACTTATTTCAGAAAAAAAAGGAGAAATTTTCTTATTTGGGGGCAAAAAGGCAGAAATTTCTTTTATTTTGGTACAAAATTGCAGAAATTTTTCTTATTTTGCGGCAAAAAAGCAGAAATTTCCCATATTTTGGGGCAAAAATGCAGAAAATCCCCTTATTTTGAGGTAAAAAGGCTGAAATTCCCCTTATTTTGGGCAAAAAGTCAGAAATTTCACTTATTTTGGGGCAAAATTGCAGAAATTTCACTTATTTCAGGGAAAAACGGCAGAAATTTTCCTTATTTTGGGGCAAAAAAGGCAGAAATTCCCTTTGTTTTGGAAGAAAAAGACAGAAATTCAACTTATTTAGAGGCAAAAAAGCAGAAATTCCCCTTATTTTGTAGCAAAAATGAAGAAATTTCTCTTTTTTGTGGCAAAAGGTATACATTCCCCTTATTTTTGGGCCAAAAAAGAGAAATTTCCTTATTTTGGAGCAAAATTGCAGAAATTCCCCTAATTGTGGGGCAAAAAGGCAGAAATTCCCTATATGTTAGGGCAAAAAGACAGAAATTCTCCTTATTTTGGGGCAAAACTCAGAAATTCCACTTATTTTGGGGCAAAATTCCAGAAATTTCCCTTATTTTGGGGCAAAATTGCAGAAATTTCACTTATTTTGGTGCAAAATTTCACTTATTTCAGGGAAAAAAGGCAGAAATTTACCTTACTTTTCTGCAAAAAGGAAGAAATTCCTAATATTTTGTGGCAAAAATGCAGTAATTCCCCTTATTTTGAGGTAAAAAGGCAGAAATTCCTTTTATATGGGGGCAAAAAGGCAGAAATTTCCCTTATTTTGGGGCAATATTGCAGAAATTTCACTTACTTCAGGGTAATAAGTCAAAAATTTTCTTTACTTTGGGGCAAAAAAGACAGAAATTCCCTTTGTATTTTGGGAAAAAGACAGAAATTCCGCTTATTTAGAGGCAAAAAAGCAGAAATTCTCCTTATTTTGGAGCAAAAATGAAGAAATTTCCCTTTATTATGGCAAAAAGGTATGTATTCTTCTTATTTTCGGGCAAAAAGGCAGAAATTCCCCGTATTTTGGAGCAAAATTGCAGAAATTTCACTTATTTCAGGGCATAATTCCAAAATTCCTTTTATTTTGGGACAAAAAGACAGAAATTCCGTTTATTTTTGGGTAAAAAGGCAGATATTTTACTTATTTTGAGGAAAAAAGGCAGAAATTCCTCTTATTTTGGGGCAAAATGAAGAAATTTCCCTTTTTTGTGGCAAAAGGTATACATTCCCCTTATTTTTGGGCAAAAAAGCAGAAATTCCCAGTATTTTGGAGCAAAATTGCAGAATTCTCCTAATTGTGCGGCAAAAATGAAGAAATTCCCTATATGTTGGGGCCAAAAGACAGAAATTCTCTTTATTTTATGGGAAAACTCAGAAATTTCACTTATTTTGCGGCAAAATTCCAGAAAATTCCCTTATTTTGGGGCAAAATTGGAGAAATTTCCCTTATTTTGGGGCAAAATTGCAGAAATTTCACTTATTTAAGGGAAAAAAGGCAGAAATTTTTTGTATTTTGGAGCACAATGGCAAAAATTCTTAATATTTTGTGGCAAAAATGCAAAAATTCTCCTTATTTCGAGGTAAAAAAGCTGAAGTTCCCCTTATTTGGGGGTAAAAAGGCAGAAATTTCCCTTGTTTTGGGGCAAAAAGACAGAAATTCCCCTTATTTTGTGGCAAAAAGGCAGAAATTTCCCTTATTTTGGGGCAAAATTGCAGAAATTTCACTTATTTCAGGGCAAAATTCAAAAATTCCTTTTATTTTGAGGCAAAAAGACAGAAATTCCGTTTATCTTTGGATAAAAGTCAGAAATTTCACTTATTTTGAGGTAAAAAGGCAGAAATTTCTCTTATTTTGGGGCAAAAATGAAGAAATTTCCCTTTTTTGTGGAAAATGGTATACATTCCCCTTATTTTCGGGCTTAAAAGTAGAAATTCCCCGTATTTTGGAGCAAAATTGCAGAAATTCCCCTAATTGTGGGGCAAAAAGGCAGAAATTCCCTATATGTTAGGGCAAAAAGCAGAAATTCTCCTTATTTTGGGGCAAAATTAAGAAATTCCACTTATTTTGGGGCAAAATTCCAGAAATTTCCTTTATTTTGGGGCAAAATTGCAGAAATTTGACTTATTTTAGGGCAAAATTAAAGAAATTTCACTTATATCAGGGCAAAAGTCAGAAATTTGCCTTATTTTGGGGCAAAAAGCAGAAATTCTCCTAATTTTGGGGCCAAAACCAGAAATTCCTCTTTTTTTGGAATAAAATTGTGGAAATTTCAAATATTTCAGGGCAAAAAGGCAGAAATTCCACTTTATTTCGGGCAATAAGGCAGAAATTCCTTGTATTTTGGAGCAAAATTTCAGAAATTCCCCTTATATTGGTGCAAAAATTCAGAAATTCCCTTTATATTTGTTCAATAAGGCAGAAATTCCCCGAATTTTGAAGCAAAATTGCACATATTCCCCTAATTTTGAGGAAAAATGCAGAAATTCACATTATTTTGGGGCAAATAGACAGAAATTCTCCTTATTTCAGGGCAAAAGTCAGAATTCTCCTTATTTTGGGGCAAAATTTCAGAAATTTCCTTAATTTTGGGGAAAAATTGCAGAAATCTATCTATTTTGGGGCAAAATTACAGAAATTTCAATTCTTTCAGGGAAAAAATGCAGAAATTTCTCTTATTTTGGGGCAAAAATGCAGAAATTACTTTTATTTTGGTACAAAATTGCAGAAATTTTCTTTATTTTGGGGCAAAAATTCAGAAATTCCCCATATTTTAGGGTAAAAAGGCAGAGATCCTTTTATTATGAGGTAAAAAGGCTGAAAGTCCCCTTATATTGGGGCAAAAAGACAGAAATTCCCCTTATTTTGTGGCAAAAAGGCAGAAATTTCCCTTATTTTGGGGCAAAATTGCAGAAATTTCACTTATTTCAGGGCAAAATTCAAAAATTCCTTTTATTTTGAGGCAAAAAGACAGAAATTCCGTTTATCTTTGGGTAAACAGGCAGAAATTTCACTTATTTTGAGGTAAAAAGGCAGAAATTCCTCTTATTTTGTGGCAAAAATGAAGAAATTTCCCTTTGTTGTGGCAAAAGGTATACATTCCCCTTATTTTCGGGGTAAAAAGTAGAATTTCCCCGTATTTTGGAGCAAAATTGCAGAAATTCCCCTAATTGTGGGGCAAAAAGGCAGAAATTCCCTATATGTTGGGACAAAGAGACAGAAATTCTCCTTATTTTGGGGCAAAATATCAAAAATTTCACTTATTTTGGGGCAAAATTGCAGAAATTTTACTTATTTCAGAAAAAAAGCAGAAATTTTCTTATTTGGGGGCAAAAAGGCAGAAATTTCTTTTATTTTGGTACAAAATTGCAGGAATTTTTTTTATTTTGGGGGCAAAAAGGCAGAAATTTCCCATATTTTGGGGCAAAAATGCAAAAATTCCCCTTATTTTGAGGTATAAAGGCTGAAATTCTCCTTTTGGGGGTAAAAAGGCAGAAATTTCACTTATTTTGGGGCCAAATTGCAGAAATTTCACTTATTTCAGGGAAAAAAGCAGAAATTTTCTTTATTTTGGTGCAAAAAGGCAGAAATTCCTAATATTTTGTGGCAAAAATGCAGAAATTTTCCTTATTTTGAGGTTAAAAGGCTGAAATTCCCCTTATTTGGGGGCAAAAAAGCAGAAATTCCCATTATTTTGGAGCAAAATTGCAGAAATTCCCCTAATTGTGGGGCAAAAATGCAGAAATTCCCTATATGTTTGGGCAAAAAGACAGAAATTCTCCTTATTTTAGGCGATAACTCAGAAATTTCACTTATTTTGGGGCAAAATTTCAGAAATTTTCCTTATTTTGCGGCAAAATTGGAGAAATTTCACATATTTTGTGGCAAAATTACAGAAATTTCACTTATTTCAGGGAAAAAAGGCAGAAATTTTTTGTATTTTGGAGCACAATGGAAGAAATTATTAATATTTTGTGGCAAAAATTAAAAAATTCTCCTTATTTTGAGGTAAAAAGCCTGAAATTCCCCTTATTTGAGAGTAAAAAGGCAGAAATATCCCTTATTTTGGTGCAAAAAGACAGAAATTCCCCTTATTTTGTGGAAAAAATGCAGAAATTTATTTTATTTTAAGGCAAAATTGCAGAAATTTCAATTATTTTAGGGTATAATTCAAAAATTCCTTTTATTTTGAGTCAAAATGACAGAAATTGCATTTATTTTTGGATAAAAGTCAGAAATTTCACTTATTTTGAGGTAAAAAGGCAGAAATTCCTCTTATTTTGGGGCAAAAATGAAGAAATTTCCCTTTTCTGTGGCAAAAGGTATACATTCCCTTTATTTTCGGGCTAAAAAGTAGAATTTCTCCGTATTTTGGAACAAAATTGCAGAAATTCCTCTAATTGTGGGGCAAAAAAGCAGAAGTTCCCTATATGTTGAGGCAAAAAGACAGAAATTCTCCTTATTTTGGGGCAAAACTCAGAAATACCACTTATTTTCGGGCAAAATTCCAGAAATTTCCCTTATTTGTGGGCAAAATTGCAGAAATTTCACTTACTTTGGGGCAAAATTGCAGAAATTTCACTTATTTCAGAAAAAAAAAGAAGAAATTTTCTTATTTGGGGGCAAAAAGGCAGAAATTTCTTTTATTTTGGTACAAAATTGCAAAAATTTTTCTTATTTTGCAGCAAAAAAGCAGAAATTTCCCATATTTTGGGGCAAAAATGCAGAAAATCCCCTTATTTTGAGGTAAAAAGGCTGAAATTCCCCTTATTTTGGGCAAAAGTCAGAAATTTCACTTATTTTGGGGCAAAATTGCAGAAATTTCACTTATTTCAGGGAAAAACGGCAGAAATTTTCCTTATTTTGGGGCAAAAAAGGCAGAAATTCCCTTTGTTTTGGAAGAAAAAGACAGAAATTCAACTTATTTAGAGGCAAAAAAGCAGAAATTCCCCTTATTTTGTAGCAAAAATGAAGAAATTTCTCTTTTTTGTGGCAAAAGGTATACATTCCCCTTATTTTCGGGCCAAAAAAGAGAAATTCCCTTATTTTGGAGCAAAATTGCAGAAATTCCCCTAATTGTGGGGCAAAAAGGCAGAAATTCCCTATATGTTAGGGCAAAAAGACAGAAATTCTCCTTATTTTGGGGCAAAACTCAGAAATTCCACTTATTTTGGGGCAAAATTCCAGAAATTTCCCTTATTTTGGGGCAAAATTGCAGAAATTTCACTTATTTTGGTGTAAAATTTCACTTATTTCAGGGAAAAAAGGCAGAAATTTACCTTACTTTTCTGCAAAAAGGAAGAAATTCCTAATATTTTGTGGCAAAAATGCAGTAATTCCCCTTATTTTGAGGTAAAAAGGCAGAAATTCCTTTTATATGGGGGCAAAAAGGCAGAAATTTCCCTTATTTTGGGGCAATATTGCAGAAATTTCACTTACTTCAGGGTAATAAGTCAAAAATTTTCTTTACTTTGGGGCAAAAAAGACAGAAATTCCCTTTGTATTTTGGGAAAAAGACAGAAATTCCGCTTATTTAGAGGCAAAAAAGCAGAAATTCTCCTTATTTTGGAGCAAAAATGAAGAAATTTCCCTTTATTATGGCAAAAAGGTATGTATTCTTCTTATTTTCGGGCAAAAAGGCAGAAATTCCCCGTATTTTGGAGCAAAATTGCAGAAATTTCACTTATTTCAGGGCATAATTCCAAAATTCCTTTTATTTTGGGACAAAAAGACAGAAATTTCGTTTATTTTTGGGTAAAAAGGCAGATATTTTACTTATTTTGAGGAAAAAAGGCAGAAATTCCTCTTCTTTTGGGGCAAAATGAAGAAATTTCCCTTTTTTGTGGCAAAAGGTATACATTCCCCTTATTTTTGGGCAAAAAAGCAGAAATTCCCAGTATTTTGGAGCAAAATTGCAGAATTCTCCTAATTGTGCGGCAAAAATGAAGAAATTCCCTATATGTTGGGGCCAAAAGACAGAAATTCTCTTTATTTTATGGGAAAACTCAGAAATTTCACTTATTTTGCGGCAAAATTCCAGAAAATTCCCTTATTTTGGGGCAAAATTGGAGAAATTTCCCTTATTTTGGGGCAAAATTGCAGAAATTTCACTTATTTAAGGGAAAAAAGGCAGAAATTTTTTGTATTTTGGAGCACAATGGCAAAAATTCTTAATATTTTGTGGCAAAAATGCAAAAATTCTCCTTATTTCGAGGTAAAAAAGCTGAAGTTCCCCTTATTTGGGGGTAAAAAGGCAGAAATTTCCCTTGTTTTGGGGCAAAAAGACAGAAATTCCCCTTATTTTGTGGCAAAAAGGCAGAAATTTCCCTTATTTTGGGGCAAAATTGCAGAAATTTCACTTATTTCAGGGCAAAATTCAAAAATTCCTTTTATTTTGAGGCAAAAAGACAGAAATTCCGTTTATCTTTGGATAAAAGTCAGAAATTTCACTTATTTTGAGGTAAAAAGGCAGAAATTTCTCTTATTTTGGGGCAAAAATGAAGAAATTTCCCTTTTTTGTGGAAAATGGTATACATTCCCCTTATTTTCGGGCTTAAAAGTAGAAATTCCCCGTATTTTGGAGCAAAATTGCAGAAATTCCCCTAATTGTGGGGCAAAAAGGCAGAAATTCCCTATATGTTAGGGCAAAAAGCAGAAATTCTCCTTATTTTGGGGCAAAATTAAGAAATTCCACTTATTTTGGGGCAAAATTCCAGAAATTTCCTTTATTTTGGGGCAAAATTGCAGAAATTTGACTTATTTTAGGGCAAAATTAAAGAAATTTCACTTATATCAGGGCAAAAGTCAGAAATTTGCCTTATTTTGGGGCAAAAAGCAGAAATTCTCCTAATTTTGGGGCCAAAACCAGAAATTCCTCTTTTTTTGGAATAAAATTGTGGAAATTTCAAATATTTCAGGGCAAAAAGGCAGAAATTCCACTTTATTTCGGGCAATAAGGCAGAAATTCCTTGTATTTTGGAGCAAAATTTCAGAAATTCCCCTTATATTGGTGCAAAAATTCAGAAATTCCCTTTATATTTGTTCAATAAGGCAGAAATTCCCCGAATTTTGAAGCAAAATTGCACATATTCCCCTAATTTTGAGGAAAAATGCAGAAATTCACATTATTTTGGGGCAAATAGACAGAAATTCTCCTTATTTCAGGGCAAAAGTCAGAATTCTCCTTATTTTGGGGCAAAATTTCAGAAATTTCCTTAATTTTGGGGAAAAATTGCAGAAATCTATCTATTTTGGGGCAAAATTACAGAAATTTCAATTCTTTCAGGGAAAAAATGCAGAAATTTCTCTTATTTTGGGGCAAAAATGCAGAAATTACTTTTATTTTGGTACAAAATTGCAGAAATTTTCTTTATTTTGGGGCAAAAATTCAGAAATTCCCCATATTTTAGGGTAAAAAGGCAGAGATCCTTTTATTATGAGGTAAAAAGGCAGAAATATCCCTTATTTTGGGGCAAAAAGACAGAAATTCCCCTTATTTTGTGGAAAAAAGGCAGAAATTTCTTTTATTTTAAGGCAAAATTGCAGAAATTTCACTTATTTCAGGGTATAATTCAAAAATTCCTTTTATTTTGAGGCAAAATGACAGAAATTGCGTTTATTTTTGGATAAAAGTCAGAAATTTCACTTATTTTGAGGTAAAAAGGCAGAAATTCCGCTTATTTTGGGGCAAAAATAAAGAAATTTCCCTTTTTTGTGGCAAAAGGTATACATTCCCCTTATTTTCGTGTTAAAAAGTAATAATTCCCCATATTTTTGAGCAAAATTCCGGAAATTCCTCTAATTGTGGGGCAAAAAGGCAGAAATTTCCTATATGTTGAGGCAATAAGACAGAAATTCTCTTTATTTTGGGGCAAAACTCAGAAATTCCACTTATTTTGGGGCAAAATTTTAGAAATTTCCCTTATTTGTGGGCAAAATTGCAGAAATTTGACTTATTTTGGGGCAAAATTGCAGAAATTTCACTTATTTCAGGGCAAAAAGTCAGAAATTTGCCTTATTTGGGGGCAAAATGCAGAAATTCTCTTAATTTTGGGGCCAAAAACAGAAATTCCTCTTATTTTGGGGTAAAATTGTGGAAATTTCAAATATTTCAGGGCAAAAAGGCAGAAATTCCACTTCATTTCGGACAATAAGGCAGAAATTCCCCGTATTTTGGAGCAAAATTTAAGAATTTACCCTTATATTGGTGCTAAAATGCATAAATTCCCTTCATTTTTGTTCAATAAGGCAGAAATTGCCCGAATTTTGAAGCAAAATTGCACATATTCCCCTAATTTTGAGGAAAAATGCAGAAATTCACATTATTTTGGGGCAAAAAGACAGAAATTCTCCTTATTTCAGGGCAAAAGTCAGAATTCTCCTTATTTTGGGGCAAAATTCCAGAAATTTCCTTAATTTTGGGGCAAAATTGCAGAAATCTATCTATTTTGGGGCAAAATTACAGAAATTTCAATTATTTCAGGGAAAAAACGCAGAAATTTCTCTTATTTAGGGGCAAAAATGCAGAAATTACTTTTATTTTGTTACAAAATTGCAAAAATAAAATTACTTTTATTTTTGTTACAAAAAGGCAGAAATTTCCTATATGTTGAGGCAAAAAGACAGAAATTCTCTTTATTTTGGGGCAAAACTCAGAAATACCACTTTATTCGGGCAAAATTCCAGAAATTTCCCTTATTTGTGGGCAAAATTCAGAAATTTCACTTATTCTGAAGCAAAATTGCAGAAATTTCACTTATTTCAGAAAAAAAAGCAGAAATTTTCTTATTTGGGGGCAAAAAGGCAGTAATTTCTTTTATTTTGTTACAAAGTTGCAGAATTTTTTTCTTATTTTGGGGCAAAAAGGCAGAAATTTCCCATATTTTGGGGCAAAAATGCAGTAATGAAGAAATTTCTCTTTTTTGTGGCAAAAGGTATACATTGCCCTTATTTTCGGGCCAAAAAAGAGAAATTCCCTTATTTTGGAGCAAAATTGCAGAAATTCCCCTAATTGTGGGGCAAAAACGCAGAAATTCCCTATATGTTAGGGCAAAAAGACAGAAATTCTCCTTATTTTGGGGCAAAACTCAGAAATTCCACTTATTTTGGGGCAAAATTCCAGAAATTTCTCTTATTTTGGGGCAAAATTGCAGAAATTTCACTTATTTTGGTGCAAAATTTCAGAAATTTCACTTATTTCAGGGAAAAAAGGCAGAAATTTACCTTACTTTTCTGCAAAAAGGAAGAAATTCCTAATATTTTGTGGCAAAAATGCAGTAATTCCCCTTATTTTGAGGTAAAAAGGCAGAAATTCCTTTTATATGGGGGCAAAAAGGCAGAAATTTCCCTTATTTTTGGGCAAAATTGCAGAAATTTCACTTATTTAACGGCATAATTCAAAAATTTCTTTTATTTTGAGGCAAAAGACAGAAATTCCGTTTATTTTTGGGTAAAAAGGAAGAAATTTCACTTATTTTTAGGTTAAAAGGTAGAAATTCCTCTTATTTTGGGGCAAAAATGAAGAAATTTCCCTTTTTTGTGGCAAAAGGTGTACATTTTTCATAATTTCGGGCTAAAAAGTAGAAATTCCCCGTATTTTGAAGCAAAATTGCAGAAATTCCTCTAACTGTGTTGCTAAAAGGCAGAAATTCCCTATATGTTGAGGCAAAAAGACAGAAATTCTCTTTATTTTGGGGCAAAACTAAGAAATACCACTTATTTTCGGGCAAAATTCCAGAAATTTCTTTTATTTGGGGGCAAAATTGGAGAAATTTCACTTATTTCAGAAAAATAAAAAGCAGAAATTTTCTTATTTGGTGGCAAAAAGGCAGAAATTTCATTTATTTTGGTACAAAATTGCAGAAATTTTTTTTATTTTGGGGCAAATAGGCAGAAATTTTCCATATTTTGGGGCAAAAATGCAGAAAATCCCCTTATTTTGAGGTAAAAAGGCTGAAATTCCCCTTATTTTGGGCAAAAAGGCAGAAATTTTACTTATTTTGGGGCAAAATTGAAGAAATTTCACTTATTTCAGGAAAAAACGGCAGAAATTTTCCTTATTTTGGAGCTAAAAAAAGGCAGAAATTTCCTTTGTTTTGGGGGAAAAAGACAGAAATTCCACTTATTTAGAGGCGAAAAAGCAGAAATTCCCCTTACTTTGGAGCAAAAATGAAGAACTTTCCCTTTTTTATGGCAAAAAGGTATGCATTCTTCTCATTTTCGGGCAAAAAGGCAGAAATTCCCCGTATTTTGGAGCAAAATTGCAGAAATTCCCCTAATTGTGGGGCAAAAAGGCAGAAATTCCCTATAGGTTAGGGCAAAAAGACAGAAATTCTCCTTATTTTGGGGTAAAACTAAGAAATTTCACTTATTTGGGGGCAAAATTCCAGAAATTTCCCTTTTTTTGGGGCAAAATTGCAGAAATTTCACTTATTTTGGGGCAAAAATGCAGAAATTTCACTTATTTCAGGGATAAAAATCAGAAATTTTCCTTATTTTTGGGCAAAAATGCAGAAATTCCTAATATTTTGTGGCTTAAATGCAGAAATTCCCCTTATTTTGAGGTAAAAAGGTGGATATTCCTTTTATATGGGGGCAAAAAGGCAGAAATTTCCCTTATTTTGGGGCAATATTGCAGAAATTTCACTTAAGGGTAATAAGTCAAAAATTTTCTTTATTTTTGGGCAAAAAAGACAGAAATTCCCTTTGTTTTTTGGGAAAAACACAGAAATTCCTCTTATTTAGAGGTAAAAAAGCAGAAATTCCCTTATTTAGGAGCAAAAATGAAGTAATTTCCCTCTATTATGTCAAAAAGGTAGCATTCTTCTTATTTTCGGGCAAAAAGGCAGAAATTCCCTGTATTTTGGAGCAAAATTGCAAAAATTCCCTAATTTTGTGGAAATAAAACAGAAATTCCCTATGTGTTGGGGCAAAAAGACAGAAATTTTCTTTATTTTGGGGCAAAACTCAGAAATTCCCCTTTATTTTGGGGCAAAATTTTAGAAATTTCCCTTATTTTGGGGCAAAATTGCAGAAATTTCACTTATTTCAGGGCATAATTCCAAAATTCCTTTTATTTTGGGACAAAAAGACAGAAATTCCGTTTATTTTTGGGTAAAAAGGCAGATATTTTACTTATTTTGAGGAAAAAAGGCAGAAATTCCTCTTATTTTGGGGCAAAATGAAGAAATTTCCCTTTTTTGTGGCAAAAGGTGTACATTCCCCTTATTTTCGGGCAAAAAGCAGAAATTCCCAATATTTTGGAGCAAAATTGCAGAAATTCCCATAATTGTGGGGCAAAAATGCAGAAATTCCCTATATGTTGGGGCAAAAAGACAGAAATTCTTTTTATTTTAGGGGAAAACTCAGAAATTTCACTTATTTTGGGGCAAAATTCCAGAAATTTCCCTTATTTTGGAGCAAAATTGGAGAAATTTCACTTATTTTGTGGCAAAATTGCAGAAATTTCACTTATTTCAGGGAAAAAAGGCAGAAATTTTTTGTATTTTGGAGCACAATGGCAGAAATTCTTAATATTTTGTGGCAAAAATGCAAAAATTCTCATTATTTTGAGGTAAAAAGGCTGAAGTTCCCCTTATTTGGGGGTAAAAAGGCAGAAATATCCCTTATTTTGGGGCAAAAAGACAGAAATTCCCCCTATTTTGTGGAAAAAAGGCAGAAATTTCTTTTATTTTAAGGCAAAATTGCAGAAATTTCACTTATTTCAGGGTATAATTCAAAAATTCCTTTTATTTTGAGGCAAAATGACAGAAATTGCGTTTATTTTTGGATAAAAGTCAGAAATTTCACTTATTTTGAGGTAAAAAGGCAGAAATTCCGCTTATTTTGGGGCAAAAATAAAGAAATTTCCTTTTTTTGTGGCAAAAGGTATACATTCCCCTTATTTTCGTGTTAAAAAGTAATAATTCCCCATATTTTTGAGCAAAATTCCGGAAATTCCTCTAATTGTGGGGCAAAAAGGCAGAAATTTCCTATATGTTGAGGCAATAAGACAGAAATTCTCTTTATTTTGGGGCAAAACTCAGAAATTCCACTTATTTTGGGGCAAAATTTTAGAAATTTCCCTTATTTGTGGGCAAAATTGCAGAAATTTGACTTATTTTGGGGCAAAATTGCAGAAATTTCACTTATTTCAGGGCAAAAAGTCAGAAATTTGCCTTATTTGGGGGCAAAATGCAGAAATTCTCTTAATTTTGGGGCCAAAAACAGAAATTCCTCTTATTTTGGGGTAAAATTGTGGAAATTTCAAATATTTCAGGGCAAAAAGGCAGAAATTCCACTTCATTTCGGACAATAAGGCAGAAATTCCCCGTATTTTGGAGCAAAATTTAAGAATTTACCCTTATATTGGTGCTAAAATGCATAAATTCCCTTCATTTTGGTTCAATAAGGCAGAAATTGCCCGAATTTTGAAGCAAAATTGCACATATTCCCCTAATTTTGAGGAAAAATGCAGAAATTCACATTATTTTGGGGCAAAAATACAGAAATTCTCCTTATTTCAGGGCAAAAGTCAGAATTCTCCTTATTTTGGGGCAAAATTCCAGAAATTTCCTACATTTTGGGGCAAAATTGCAGAAATCTATCTATTTTGGGGCAAAATTACAGAAATTTCAATTATTTCAGGGAAAAAACGCAGAAATTTCTCTTATTTAGGGGCAAAAATGCAGAAATTACTTTTATTTTGTTACAAAATTGCAAAAATAAAATTACTTTTATTTTTGTTACAAAAAGGCAGAAATTTCCTATATGTTGAGGCAAAAAGACAGAAATTCTCTTTATTTTGGGGCAAAACTCAGAAATACCACTTTATTCGGGCAAAATTCCAGAAATTTCCCTTATTTGTGGGCAAAATTCAGAAATTTCACTTATTTTGAAGCAAAATTGCAGAAATTTCACTTATTTCAGGAAAAAAAGCAGAAATTTTCTTATTTGGGGGCAAAAAGGCAGTAATTTCTTTTATTTTGGTACAAAGTTGCAGAATTTTTTTCTTATTTTGGGGCAAAAAGGCAGAAATTTCCCATATTTTGGGGCAAAAATGCAGTAATGAAGAAATTTCTCTTTTTTGTGGCAAAAGGTATACATTGCCCTTATTTTCGGGCCAAAAAAGAGAAATTCCCTTATTTTGGAGCAAAATTGCAGAAATTCCCCTAATTGTGGGGCAAAAACGCAGAAATTCCCTATATGTTAGGGCAAAAAGACAGAAATTCTCCTTATTTTGGGGCAAAACTCAGAAATTCCACTTATTTTGGGGCAAAATTCCAGAAATTTCTCTTATTTTGGGGCAAAATTGCAGAAATTTCACTTATTTTGGTGCAAAATTTCAGAAATTTCACTTATTTCAGGGAAAAAAGGCAGAAATTTACCTTACTTTTCTGCAAAAAGGAAGAAATTCCTAATATTTTGTGGCAAAAATGCAGTAATTCCCCTTATTTTGAGGTAAAAAGGCAGAAATTCCTTTTATATGGGGGCAAAAAGGCAGAAATTTCCCTTATTTTTGGGCAAAATTGCAGAAATTTCACTTATTTAACGGCATAATTCAAAAATTTCTTTTATTTTGAGGCAAAAGACAGAAATTCCGTTTATTTTTGGGTAAAAAGGAAGAAATTTCACTTATTTTTAGGTTAAAAGGTAGAAATTCCTCTTATTTTGGGGCAAAAATGAAGAAATTTTCCTTTTTTGTGGCAAAAGGTGTACATTTTTCATAATTTCGGGCTAAAAAGTAGAAATTCCCCGTATTTTGAAGCAAAATTGCAGAAATTCCTCTAACTGTGTTGCTAAAAGGCAGAAATTCCCTATATGTTGAGGCAAAAAGACAGAAATTCTCTTTATTTTGGGGCAAAACTCAGAAATACCACTTATTTTCGGGCAAAATTCCAGAAATTTCTTTTATTTGGGGGCAAAATTGCAGAAATTTCAATTATTTTGGTGCAAAATTGCAGAAATTTCACTTATTTCAGAAAAATAAAAAGCAGAAATTTTCTTATTTGGTGGCAAAAAGGCAGAAATTTCATTTATTTTGGTACAAAATTGCAGAAATTTTTTTTTATTTTGGGGCAAATAGGCAGAAATTTTCCATATTTTGGGGCAAAAATGCAGAAAATCCCCTTATTTTGAGGTAAAAAGGCTGAAATTCCCCTTATTTTGGGCAAAAAGGCAGAAATTTTACTTATTTTGGGGCAAAATTGAAGAAATTTCACTTATTTTAGGAAAAAACGGCAGAAATTTTCCTTATTTTGGAGCTAAAAAAAGGCAGAAATTTCCTTTGTTTTGGGGGAAAAAGACAGAAATTCCACTTATTTAGAGGCGAAAAAGCAGAAATTCCCCTTATTTTGGAGCAAAAATGAAGAACTTTCCCTTTTTTATGGCAAAAAGGTATGCATTCTTCTCATTTTCGGGCAAAAAGGCAGAAATTCCCCGTATTTTGGAGCAAAATTGCAGAAATTCCCCTAATTGTGGGGCAAAAAGGCAGAAATTCCCTATAGGTTAGGGCAAAAAGACAGAAATTCTCCTTATTTTGGGGTAAAACTCAGAAATTTCACTTATTTGGGGGCAAAATTCCAGAAATTTCCCTTTTTTTGGGGCAAAATTGCAGAAATTTCACTTATTTTGGAGCAAAAATGCAGAAATTTCACTTATTTCAGGGATAAAAATCAGAAATTTTCCTTATTTTTGGGCAAAAATGCAGAAATTCCTAATATTTTGTGGCTTAAATGCAGAAATTCCCCTTATTTTGAGGTAAAAAGGCGGATATTCCTTTTATATGGGGGCAAAAAGGCAGAAATTTCCCTTATTTTGGGGCAATATTGCAGAAATTTCACTTACTTAAGGGTAATAAGTCAAAAATTTTCTTTATTTTTGGGCAAAAAAGACAGAAATTCCCTTTGTTTTTTGGGAAAAACACAGAAATTCCGCTTATTTAGAGGTAAAAAAGCAGAAATTCCCTTATTTAGGAGCAAAAATGAAGTAATTTCCCTCTATTATGTCAAAAAGGTAGCATTCTTCTTATTTTCGGGCAAAAAGGCAGAAATTCCCCGTATTTTGGAGCAAAATTGCAAAAATTCCCCTAATTGTGTGGAAATAAAACAGAAATTCCCTATGTGTTGGGGCAAAAAGACAGAAATTTTCTTTATTTTGGGGCAAAACTCAGAAATTCCCCTTTATTTTGGGGCAAAATTTCAGAAATTTCCCTTATTTTCGGGCAAAATTGAAGAAATTTCACTTATTTCAGGGCATAATTCCAAAATTCCTTTTATTTTGGGACAAAAAGACAGAAATTCCGTTTATTTTTGGGTAAAAAGGCAGATATTTTACTTATTTTGAGGAAAAAAGGCAGAAATTCCTCTTATTTTGGGGCAAAATGAAGAAATTTCCCTTTTTTGTGGCAAAAGGTGTACATTCCCCTTATTTTCGGGCAAAAAGCAGAAATTCCCAATATTTTGGAGCAAAATTGCAGAAATTCCCCTAATTGTGGGGCAAAAATGCAGAAATTCCCTATATGTTGGGGCAAAAAGACAGAAATTCTTTTTATTTTAGGGGAAAACTCAGAAATTTCACTTATTTTGGGGCAAAATTCCAGAAATTTCCCTTATTTTGGAGCAAAATTGGAGAAATTTCACTTATTTTGTGGCAAAATTGCAGAAATTTCACTTATTTCAGGGAAAAAAGGCAGAAATTTTTTGTATTTTGGAGCACAATGGCAGAAATTCTTAATATTTTGTGGCAAAAATGCAAAAATTCTCATTATTTTGAGGTAAAAAGGCTGAAGTTCCCCTTATTTGGGGGTAAAAAGGCAGAAATTTCCCTTATTTTGGGGCAAAAAGACAGAAATTCCCCTTATTTTGTGGAAAAAAGGCAGAAATTTCTGTTATTTTAAGGCAAAATTGCAGAAATTTCACTTATTTCAGGGTATAATTCAAAAATTCCTTTTATTTTGAGGCAAAATGACAGAAATTGCGTTTATTTTTGGATAAAAGTCAGAAATTTCACTTATTTTGAGGTAAAAAGGCAGAAATTCCGCTTATTTTGGGGCAAAAATAAAGAAATTTCCCTTTTTTGTGGCAAAAGGTATACATTCCCCTTATTTTTGTGTTAAAAAGTAATAATTCCCCATATTTTTGAGCAAAATTCTGGAAATTCCTCTAATTGTGGGGCAAAAAGGCAGAAATTTCCTATATGTTGAGGCAAAAAGACAGAAATTCTCTTTATTTTGGGGCAAAACTCAGAAATTCCACTTATTTTGGGGCAAAATTTTAGAAATTTCCCTTATTTGTGGGCAAAATTGCAGAAATTTGACTTATTTTGGGGCAAAATTGCAGAAATTTCACTTATTTCAGGGCAAAAAGTCAGAATTTGCCTTATTTGGGGGCAAAATGCAGAAATTCTCTTAATTTTGGGGCCAAAAACAGAAATTCCTCTTATTTTGGGGTAAAATTGTGGAAATTTCAAATATTTCAGGGCAAAAAGGCAGAAATTCCACTTCATTTCGGACAATAAGGCAGAAATTCCCCGTATTTTGGAGCAAAATTTAAGAATTTCTCCTTATATTGGTGCTAAAATGCATAAATTCCCTTCATTTTGGTTCAATAAGGCAGAAATTGCCCGAATTTTGAAGCAAAATTGCACATATTCCCCTAATTTTGAGGAAAAATGCAGAAATTCACATTATTTTGGGGCAAAAATACAGAAATTCTCCTTATTTCAGGGCAAAAGTCAGAATTCTCCTTATTTTGGGGCAAAATTCCAGAAATTTCCTACATTTTGGGGCAAAATTGCAGAAATCTATCTATTTTGGGGCAAAATTACAGAAATTTCAATTATTTCAGGGAAAAAACGCAGAAATTTCTCTTATTTAGGGGCAAAAATGCAGAAATTACTTTTATTTTGTTACAAAATTGCAAAAATAAAATTACTTTTATTTTTGTTACAAAAAGGCAGAAATTTCCTATATGTTGAGGCAAAAAGACAGAAATTCTCTTTATTTTGGGGCAAAACTCAGAAATACCACTTTATTCGGGCAAAATTCCAGAAATTTCCCTTATTTGTGGGCAAAATTCAGAAATTTCACTTATTTTGAAGCAAAATTGCAGAAATTTCACTTATTTCAGAAAAAAAAGCAGAAATTTTCTTATTTGGGGGCAAAAAGGCAGTAATTTCTTTTATTTTGGTACAAAGTTGCAGATTTTTTTCTTATTTTGGGGCAAAAAGGCAGAAATTTCCCATATTTTGGGGCAAAAATGCAGTAATGAAGAAATTTCTCTTTTTTGTGGCAAAAGGTATACATTCCCCTTATTTTCGGGCCAAAAAAGAGAAATTCCCTTATTTTGGAGCAAAATTGCAGAAATTCCCCTAATTGTGGGGCAAAAAGGCAGAAATTCCCTATATGTTAGGGCAAAAAGACAGAAATTCTCCTTATTTTGGGGCAAAACTCAGAAATTCCACTTATTTTGGGGCAAAATTCCAGAAATTTCTCTTATTTTGGGGCAAAATTGCAGAAATTTCACTTATTTTGGTGCAAAATTTCAGAAATTTCACTTATTTCAGGGAAAAAAGGCAGAAATTTACCTTACTTTTCTGCAAAAAGGAAGAAATTCCTAATATTTTGTGGCAAAAATGCAGTAATTCCCCTTATTTTGAGGTAAAAAGGCAGAAATTCCTTTTATATGGGGGTTAAAAGGCAGAAATTTCCCTTATTTTGGGGCAATGTTGCAGAAATTTCACTTACTTCAGGGTAATAAGTCAAAAATTTTCTTTACTTTGGGGCAAAAAAGACAGAAATTCCCTTTGTATTTTGGGAAAAAGACAGAAATTCCGCTTATTTAGAGGCAAAAAAGCAGAAATTCCCATTATTTTGGAGCAAAAATGAAGAAATTTCTCTTTTTTATGGCAAAAAGGTATGCATTCTTCTCATTTTCGGGCAAAAAGGCAGAAATTCCCCGTATTTTGGAGCAAAATTGCAGAAATTCCCCTAATTGTGGGGCAAAAAGGCAGAAATTTCCTATATGTTAGGGCAAAAAGACAGAAATTCTTTTTATTTTGAGGCAAAACTCAGAAATTCCACTTATTTTGGGGCAAAATTCCAGAAATTTCCCTTATTTTGGGGCAAAATTGCAGAAATTTCACTTATTTTGGTGCAAAATTGCAGAAATTTCACTTATTTCAGAGAAAAAAGGCAGAAATTTATCATATTTTTCGGCAAAAAGGCAGAAATTCCTAATATTTTGTGGCAAAAATGCAGAAATTCCCCTTATTTTGAGGTAAAAAGGCGGAAAATTTTTTTATATGGGAGCAAAAAGGCAGAAATTTCCCTTCTTTTGGGGCAATATTGCAGAAATTTCATTTACTTCAGGGTAATAAGTCAAAAATTTTCTTTATTTTGGGGCAAAAAAGACAGAAATTCTCTTTGTTTTTAGGAAAAAGACAGAAATTCCGCTTATTTAGAGGCAAAAAAGCAGAAATTCCTTTTATTTTGGAGCAAAAATGAAGAAATTTCCCTTTATTATGGTAAAAAGGTATGCATTCTTTTTATTTTCGGGCAAAAAGGCAGAAATTCTCTGTATTTTGGAGCAAAATTGCAGAAATTCTTCTAATTGTGGGGCAATAAAACAGAAATTCCCTATATGTTGGGGCAAAATACAGAAATTCTCTTTATGTTGAGGCAAAACTCAGAAATTCAACTTATTTTTGGGCAAAATTCCAGAAATTTCCCTTATTTTGGGGCAAAATTGCAGAAATTTCACTTATTTCAGGGCATAATTCCTAAATTCCTTTTATTTTGGGGCAAAAGACAGAAATTCCGTTTATTTTTGGGTAAAAAGGCAGATATTTTACTTATTTTGAGGAAAAAAAGGCAGAAATTCCTCTTATTTTGGGGCAAAATGAAGAAATTTCTTTTTTTTGTGGCAAAAGGTACACATTCCCCTTATTTTCGGGCAAAAAAGCAGAAATTCCCATTATTTTGGAGCAAAATTGCAGAAATTCCCCTAATTGTGGGGCAAAAATGCAGAAATTCCCTATATGTTGGGGCAAAAAGACAGAAATTCTCCTTATTTTAGGCGAAAACTCAGAAATTTCACTTATTTTGGGGCAAAATTTCAGAAATTTTCCTTATTTTGCGGCAAAATTGGAGAAATTTCACATATTTTGTGGCAAAATTACAGAAATTTCACTTATTTCAGGGAAAAAAGGCAGAAATTTTTTGTATTTTGGAGCACAATGGAAGAAATTATTAATATTTTGTGGCAAAAATGAAAAAATTCTCCTTATTTTGAGGTAAAAAGCCTGAAATTCCCCTTATTTGAGAGTAAAAAGGCAGAAATATCCCTTATTTTGGTGCAAAAATACAGAAATTCCCCTTATTTTGTGGAAAAAGTGCAGAAATTTATTTTATTTTAAGGCAAAATTGCAGAAATTTCAATTATTTTAGGGTATAATTCAAAAATTCCTTTTATTTTGAGTCAAAATGACAGAAATTGCATTTATTTTTGGATAAAAGTCAGAAATTTCACTTATTTTGAGGTAAAAAGGCAGAAATTCCTCTTATTTTGGGGCAAAAATGAAGAAATTTCCCTTTTCTGTGGCAAAAGGTATACATTCCCTTTATTTTCGGGCTAAAAAGTAGAATTTCTCCGTATTTTGGAACAAAATTGCAGAAATTCCTCTAATTGTGGGGCAAAAAGGCAGAAGTTCCCTATATGTTGAGGCAAAAAGACAGAAATTCTCCTTATTTTGGGGCAAAACTCAGAAATACCACTTATTTTCGGGCAAAATTCCAGAAATTTCCCTTATTTGTGGGCAAAATTGCAGAAATTTCACTTACTTTGGGGCAAAATTGCAGAAATTTCACTTATTTCAGAAAAAAAAGGAGAAATTTTCTTATTTGGGGGCAAAAAGGCAGAAATTTCTTTTATTTTGGTACAAAATTGCAGAAATTTTTCTTATTTTGCGGCAAAAAAGCAGAAATTTCCCATATTTTGGGGCAAAAATGCAGAAAATCCCCTTATTTTGAGGTAAAAAGGCTGAAATTCCCCTTATTTTGGGCAAAAAGTCAGAAATTTCACTTATTTTGGGGCAAAATTGCAGAAATTTCACTTATTTCAGGGAAAAACGGCAGAAATTTTCCTTATTTTGGGGCAAAAAAGGCAGAAATTCCCTTTGTTTTGGAAGAAAAAGACAGAAATTCAACTTATTTAGAGGCAAAAAAGCAGAAATTCCCCTTATTTTGTAGCAAAAATGAAGAAATTTCTCTTTTTTGTGGCAAAAGGTATACATTCCCCTTATTTTTGGGCCAAAAAAGAGAAATTTCCTTATTTTGGAGCAAAATTGCAGAAATTCCCCTAATTGTGGGGCAAAAAGGCAGAAATTCCCTATATGTTAGGGCAAAAAGACAGAAATTCTCCTTATTTTGGGGCAAAACTCAGAAATTCCACTTATTTTGGGGCAAAATTCCAGAAATTTCCCTTATTTTGGGGCAAAATTGCAGAAATTTCACTTATTTTGGTGCAAAATTTCACTTATTTCAGGGAAAAAAGGCAGAAATTTACCTTACTTTTCTGCAAAAAGGAAGAAATTCCTAATATTTTGTGGCAAAAATGCAGTAATTCCCCTTATTTTGAGGTAAAAAGGCAGAAATTCCTTTTATATGGGGGCAAAAAGGCAGAAATTTCCCTTATTTTGGGGCAATATTGCAGAAATTTCACTTACTTCAGGGTAATAAGTCAAAAATTTTCTTTACTTTGGGGCAAAAAAGACAGAAATTCCCTTTGTATTTTGGGAAAAAGACAGAAATTCCGCTTATTTAGAGGCAAAAAAGCAGAAATTCTCCTTATTTTGGAGCAAAAATGAAGAAATTTCCCTTTATTATGGCAAAAAGGTATGTATTCTTCTTATTTTCGGGCAAAAAGGCAGAAATTCCCCGTATTTTGGAGCAAAATTGCAGAAATTTCACTTATTTCAGGGCATAATTCCAAAATTCCTTTTATTTTGGGACAAAAAGACAGAAATTCCGTTTATTTTTGGGTAAAAAGGCAGATATTTTACTTATTTTGAGGAAAAAAGGCAGAAATTCCTCTTATTTTGGGGCAAAATGAAGAAATTTCCCTTTTTTGTGGCAAAAGGTATACATTCCCCTTATTTTTGGGCAAAAAAGCAGAAATTCCCAGTATTTTGGAGCAAAATTGCAGAATTCTCCTAATTGTGCGGCAAAAATGAAGAAATTCCCTATATGTTGGGGCCAAAAGACAGAAATTCTCTTTATTTTATGGGAAAACTCAGAAATTTCACTTATTTTGCGGCAAAATTCCAGAAAATTCCCTTATTTTGGGGCAAAATTGGAGAAATTTCCCTTATTTTGGGGCAAAATTGCAGAAATTTCACTTATTTAAGGGAAAAAAGGCAGAAATTTTTTGTATTTTGGAGCACAATGGCAAAAATTCTTAATATTTTGTGGCAAAAATGCAAAAATTCTCCTTATTTCGAGGTAAAAAAGCTGAAGTTCCCCTTATTTGGGGGTAAAAAGGCAGAAATTTCCCTTGTTTTGGGGCAAAAAGACAGAAATTCCCCTTATTTTGTGGCAAAAAGGCAGAAATTTCCCTTATTTTGGGGCAAAATTGCAGAAATTTCACTTATTTCAGGGCAAAATTCAAAAATTCCTTTTATTTTGAGGCAAAAAGACAGAAATTCCGTTTATCTTTGGATAAAAGTCAGAAATTTCACTTATTTTGAGGTAAAAAGGCAGAAATTTCTCTTATTTTGGGGCAAAAATGAAGAAATTTCCCTTTTTTGTGGAAAATGGTATACATTCCCCTTATTTTCGGGCTTAAAAGTAGAAATTCCCCGTATTTTGGAGCAAAATTGCAGAAATTCCCCTAATTGTGGGGCAAAAAGGCAGAAATTCCCTATATGTTAGGGCAAAAAGCAGAAATTCTCCTTATTTTGGGGCAAAATTAAGAAATTCCACTTATTTTGGGGCAAAATTCCAGAAATTTCCTTTATTTTGGGGCAAAATTGCAGAAATTTGACTTATTTTAGGGCAAAATTAAAGAAATTTCACTTATATCAGGGCAAAAGTCAGAAATTTGCCTTATTTTGGGGCAAAAAGCAGAAATTCTCCTAATTTTGGGGCCAAAACCAGAAATTCCTCTTTTTTTGGAATAAAATTGTGGAAATTTCAAATATTTCAGGGCAAAAAGGCAGAAATTCCACTTTATTTCGGGCAATAAGGCAGAAATTCCTTGTATTTTGGAGCAAAATTTCAGAAATTCCCCTTATATTGGTGCAAAAATTCAGAAATTCCCTTTATATTTGTTCAATAAGGCAGAAATTCCCCGAATTTTGAAGCAAAATTGCACATATTCCCCTAATTTTGAGGAAAAATGCAGAAATTCACATTATTTTGGGGCAAATAGACAGAAATTCTCCTTATTTCAGGGCAAAAGTCAGAATTCTCCTTATTTTGGGGCAAAATTTCAGAAATTTCCTTAATTTTGGGGAAAAATTGCAGAAATCTATCTATTTTGGGGCAAAATTACAGAAATTTCAATTCTTTCAGGGAAAAAATGCAGAAATTTCTCTTATTTTGGGGCAAAAATGCAGAAATTACTTTTATTTTGGTACAAAATTGCAGAAATTTTCTTTATTTTGGGGCAAAAATTCAGAAATTCCCCATATTTTAGGGTAAAAAGGCAGAGATCCTTTTATTATGAGGTAAAAAGGCTGAAAGTCCCCTTATATTGGGGCAAAAAGACAGAAATTCCCCTTATTTTGTGGCAAAAAGGCAGAAATTTCCCTTATTTTGGGGCAAAATTGCAGAAATTTCACTTATTTCAGGGCAAAATTCAAAAATTCCTTTTATTTTGAGGCAAAAAGACAGAAATTCCGTTTATCTTTGGGTAAAAAGGCAGAAATTTCACTTATTTTGAGGTAAAAAGGCAGAAATTCCTCTTATTTTGTGGCAAAAATGAAGAAATTTCCCTTTGTTGTGGCAAAAGGTATACATTCCCCTTATTTTCGGGGTAAAAAGTAGAATTTCCCCGTATTTTGGAGCAAAATTGCAGAAATTCCCCTAATTGTGGGGCAAAAAGGCAGAAATTCCCTATATGTTGGGACAAAGAGACAGAAATTCTCCTTATTTTGGGGCAAAATATCAAAAATTTCACTTATTTTGGGGCAAAATTGCAGAAATTTTACTTATTTCAGAAAAAAAGCAGAAATTTTCTTATTTGGGGGCAAAAAGGCAGAAATTTCTTTTATTTTGGTACAAAATTGCAGGAATTTTTTTTATTTTGGGGGCAAAAAGGCAGAAATTTCCCATATTTTGGGGCAAAAATGCAAAAATTCCCCTTATTTTGAGGTATAAAGGCTGAAATTCTCCTTTTGGGGGTAAAAAGGCAGAAATTTCACTTATTTTGGGGCCAAATTGCAGAAATTTCACTTATTTCAGGGAAAAAAGCAGAAATTTTCTTTATTTTGGTGCAAAAAGGCAGAAATTCCTAATATTTTGTGGCAAAAATGCAGAAATTTTCCTTATTTTGAGGTTAAAAGGCTGAAATTCCCCTTATTTGGGGGCAAAAAAGCAGAAATTCCCATTATTTTGGAGCAAAATTGCAGAAATTCCCCTAATTGTGGGGCAAAAATGCAGAAATTCCCTATATGTTGGGGCAAAAAGACAGAAATTCTCCTTATTTTAGGCGATAACTCAGAAATTTCACTTATTTTGGGGCAAAATTTCAGAAATTTTCCTTATTTTGCGGCAAAATTGGAGAAATTTCACATATTTTGTGGCAAAATTACAGAAATTTCACTTATTTCAGGGAAAAAAGGCAGAAATTTTTTGTATTTTGGAGCACAATGGAAGAAATTATTAATATTTTGTGGCAAAAATTAAAAAATTCTCCTTATTTTGAGGTAAAAAGCCTGAAATTCCCCTTATTTGAGAGTAAAAAGGCAGAAATATCCCTTATTTTGGTGCAAAAAGACAGAAATTCCCCTTATTTTGTGGAAAAAATGCAGAAATTTATTTTATTTTAAGGCAAAATTGCAGAAATTTCAATTATTTTAGGGTATAATTCAAAAATTCCTTTTATTTTGAGTCAAAATGACAGAAATTGCATTTATTTTTGGATAAAAGTCAGAAATTTCACTTATTTTGAGGTAAAAAGGCAGAAATTCCTCTTATTTTGGGGCAAAAATGAAGAAATTTCCCTTTTCTGTGGCAAAAGGTATACATTCCCTTTATTTTCGGGCTAAAAAGTAGAATTTCTCCGTATTTTGGAACAAAATTGCAGAAATTCCTCTAATTGTGGGGCAAAAAAGCAGAAGTTCCCTATATGTTGAGGCAAAAAGACAGAAATTCTCCTTATTTTGGGGCAAAACTCAGAAATACCACTTATTTTCGGGCAAAATTCCAGAAATTTCCCTTATTTGTGGGCAAAATTGCAGAAATTTCACTTACTTTGGGGCAAAATTGCAGAAATTTCACTTATTTCAGAAAAAAAAAGAAGAAATTTTCTTATTTGGGGGCAAAAAGGCAGAAATTTCTTTTATTTTGGTACAAAATTGCAAAAATTTTTCTTATTTTGCAGCAAAAAAGCAGAAATTTCCCATATTTTGGGGCAAAAATGCAGAAAATCCCCTTATTTTGAGGTAAAAAGGCTGAAATTCCCCTTATTTTGGGCAAAAGTCAGAAATTTCACTTATTTTGGGGCAAAATTGCAGAAATTCCACTTATTTCAGGGAAAAACGGCAGAAATTTTCCTTATTTTGGGGCAAAAAAGGCAGAAATTCCCTTTGTTTTGGAAGAAAAAGACAGAAATTCAACTTATTTAGAGGCAAAAAAGCAGAAATTCCCCTTATTTTGTAGCAAAAATGAAGAAATTTCTCTTTTTTGTGGCAAAAGGTATACATTCCCCTTATTTTCGGGCCAAAAAAGAGAAATTCCCTTATTTTGGAGCAAAATTGCAGAAATTCCCCTAATTGTGGGGCAAAAAGGCAGAAATTCCCTATATGTTAGGGCAAAAAGACAGAAATTCTCCTTATTTTGGGGCAAAACTCAGAAATTCCACTTATTTTGGGGCAAAATTCCAGAAATTTCCCTTATTTTGGGGCAAAATTGCAGAAATTTCACTTATTTTGGTGTAAAATTTCACTTATTTCAGGGAAAAAAGGCAGAAATTTACCTTACTTTTCTGCAAAAAGGAAGAAATTCCTAATATTTTGTGGCAAAAATGCAGTAATTCCCCTTATTTTGAGGTAAAAAGGCAGAAATTCCTTTTATATGGGGGCAAAAAGGCAGAAATTTCCCTTATTTTGGGGCAATATTGCAGAAATTTCACTTACTTCAGGGTAATAAGTCAAAAATTTTCTTTACTTTGGGGCAAAAAAGACAGAAATTCCCTTTGTATTTTGGGAAAAAGACAGAAATTCCGCTTATTTAGAGGCAAAAAAGCAGAAATTCTCCTTATTTTGGAGCAAAAATGAAGAAATTTCCCTTTATTATGGCAAAAAGGTATGTATTCTTCTTATTTTCGGGCAAAAAGGCAGAAATTCCCCGTATTTTGGAGCAAAATTGCAGAAATTTCACTTATTTCAGGGCATAATTCCAAAATTCCTTTTATTTTGGGACAAAAAGACAGAAATTTCGTTTATTTTTGGGTAAAAAGGCAGATATTTTACTTATTTTGAGGAAAAAAGGCAGAAATTCCTCTTCTTTTGGGGCAAAATGAAGAAATTTCCCTTTTTTGTGGCAAAAGGTATACATTCCCCTTATTTTTGGGCAAAAAAGCAGAAATTCCCAGTATTTTGGAGCAAAATTGCAGAATTCTCCTAATTGTGCGGCAAAAATGAAGAAATTCCCTATATGTTGGGGCCAAAAGACAGAAATTCTCTTTATTTTATGGGAAAACTCAGAAATTTCACTTATTTTGCGGCAAAATTCCAGAAAATTCCCTTATTTTGGGGCAAAATTGGAGAAATTTCCCTTATTTTGGGGCAAAATTGCAGAAATTTCACTTATTTAAGGGAAAAAAGGCAGAAATTTTTTGTATTTTGGAGCACAATGGCAAAAATTCTTAATATTTTGTGGCAAAAATGCAAAAATTCTCCTTATTTCGAGGTAAAAAAGCTGAAGTTCCCCTTATTTGGGGGTAAAAAGGCAGAAATTTCCCTTGTTTTGGGGCAAAAAGACAGAAATTCCCCTTATTTTGTGGCAAAAAGGCAGAAATTTCCCTTATTTTGGGGCAAAATTGCAGAAATTTCACTTATTTCAGGGCAAAATTCAAAAATTCCTTTTATTTTGAGGCAAAAAGACAGAAATTCCGTTTATCTTTGGATAAAAGTCAGAAATTTCACTTATTTTGAGGTAAAAAGGCAGAAATTTCTCTTATTTTGGGGCAAAAATGAAGAAATTTCCCTTTTTTGTGGAAAATGGTATACATTCCCCTTATTTTCGGGCTTAAAAGTAGAAATTCCCCGTATTTTGGAGCAAAATTGCAGAAATTCCCCTAATTGTGGGGCAAAAAGGCAGAAATTCCCTATATGTTAGGGCAAAAAGCAGAAATTCTCCTTATTTTGGGGCAAAATTAAGAAATTCCACTTATTTTGGGGCAAAATTCCAGAAATTTCCTTTATTTTGGGGCAAAATTGCAGAAATTTGACTTATTTTAGGGCAAAATTAAAGAAATTTCACTTATATCAGGGCAAAAGTCAGAAATTTGCCTTATTTTGGGGCAAAAAGCAGAAATTCTCCTAATTTTGGGGCCAAAACCAGAAATTCCTCTTTTTTTGGAATAAAATTGTGGAAATTTCAAATATTTCAGGGCAAAAAGGCAGAAATTCCACTTTATTTCGGGCAATAAGGCAGAAATTCCTTGTATTTTGGAGCAAAATTTCAGAAATTCCCCTTATATTGGTGCAAAAATTCAGAAATTCCCTTTATATTTGTTCAATAAGGCAGAAATTCCCCGAATTTTGAAGCAAAATTGCACATATTCCCCTAATTTTGAGGAAAAATGCAGAAATTCACATTATTTTGGGGCAAATAGACAGAAATTCTCCTTATTTCAGGGCAAAAGTCAGAATTCTCCTTATTTTGGGGCAAAATTTCAGAAATTTCCTTAATTTTGGGGAAAAATTGCAGAAATCTATCTATTTTGGGGCAAAATTACAGAAATTTCAATTCTTTCAGGGAAAAAATGCAGAAATTTCTCTTATTTTGGGGCAAAAATGCAGAAATTACTTTTATTTTGGTACAAAATTGCAGAAATTTTCTTTATTTTGGGGCAAAAATTCAGAAATTCCCCATATTTTAGGGTAAAAAGGCAGAGATCCTTTTATTATGAGGTAAAAAGGCTGAAAGTCCCCTTATATTGGGGCAAAAAGACAGAAATTCCCCTTATTTTGTGGCAAAAAGGCAGAAATTTCCCTTATTTTGGGGCAAAATTGCAGAAATTTCACTTATTTCAGGGCAAAATTCAAAAATTCCTTTTATTTTGAGGCAAAAAGACAGAAATTCCGTTTATCTTTGGGTAAAAAGGCAGAAATTTCACTTATTTTGAGGTAAAAAGGCAGAAATTCCTCTTATTTTGTGGCAAAAATGAAGAAATTTCCCTTTGTTGTGGCAAAAGGTATACATTCCCCTTATTTTCGGGGTAAAAAGTAGAATTTCCCCGTATTTTGGAGCAAAATTGCAGAAATTCCCCTAATTGTGGGGCAAAAAGGCAGAAATTCCCTATATGTTGGGACAAAGAGACAGAAATTCTCCTTATTTTGGGGCAAAATATCAAAAATTTCACTTATTTTGGGGCAAAATTGCAGAAATTTTACTTATTTCAGAAAAAAAGCAGAAATTTTCTTATTTGGGGGCAAAAAGGCAGAAATTTCTTTTATTTTGGTACAAAATTGCAGGAATTTTTTTTATTTTGTGGGGAAAAAAGGCAGAAATTTCCCATATTTTGGGGCAAAAATGCAAAAATTCCCCTTATTTTGAGGTATAAAGGCTGAAATTCTCCTTTTGGGGGTAAAAAGGCAGAAATTTCACTTATTTTGGGGCCAAATTGCAGAAATTTCACTTA
The DNA here is from genome assembly GCF_963924665.1 of Micromys minutus. NCBI lineage: Eukaryota > Metazoa > Chordata > Mammalia > Rodentia > Muridae > Micromys > Micromys minutus. The sequence goes on along the minus strand of NW_027667133.1, from coordinate 1,130,742 downwards.
TTTCAGGGAAAAAAGCAGAAATTTTCTTTATTTTGGTGCAAAAAGGCAGAAATTCCTAATATTTTGTGGCAAAAATGCAGAAATTTTCCTTATTTTGAGGTTAAAAGGCTGAAATTCCCCTTATTTGGGGGCAAAAAGGCAGAAATTTCCCTTATTTTGTGGCAAAATTGCAGAAATTTCACTTTTTTCAGAATAATAATTCAGAAATTTTCCTTATTTTGGGGAAAAAAGACAAAAATTCCCTTTGTTTTGCGGGAAAAAGACAGAAATTCCACTTATTTAGAGGCAAAAAAGAAGAAATTCCCCTTATTTTGGAGCAAAAATGAAGAAATTTCCCTTTTTTTGGCAAAAAGGTATGCATTCTTCTTAGTTTCGGGCAAAAAGGCAGAAATTCCCTGTATTTTAGAGCAAAATTGCAGAAATTCCTCTTATTGCAGGGCAAAAAGGCAGAAATTCCCTATATGTTGGGGCAAAAAGACAGAAATTCTCTTTATGTTTGGGCAAAACTCAGAAATTCCAATTATTTTGGGGCAAAATTTCAGAAATTTCCTTTATTTTGGGGCAAAATTGCAGAAATTTCCCTTATTTCGGGGCATAATTCAAAAATTCCCTTTATTTTGGGGCAAAAAGACAGAAATTCCATTTATTTTTGAATAAAAAGGCAGATATTTTACTTATTTTGAGGAAAAAAGGCAGAAATTCCTCTTATTTTGTGGCAAAATGAAGAAATTTCCCTTTTTTGTGGCAAAAGGTATACATTCCCCTTATTTTCGGGCAAAAAAGCAGAAATTCCCAGTATTTTGGAGCAAAATTGCAGAATTCCCCTAATTGTGGGGCAAAAATGCAGAAATTCCCTATATGTTGGGGCAAAAAGTCATAAATTCTCTTTATTTTATGGGCAAACTCAGAAAGTTCACTTATTTTGCGGCAAAATTCCAGAAATTTCTCTTATTTTGGGGCAAAATTGGAGAAATTTCACTTATTTTGTGGCAATATTGCAGAAATTTCACTTATTTCAGGGAAAAAAGGCAGAAATTTTTTGTATTTTGGAGCACAATGGCAGAAATTCTTAATATTTTGTGGCAAAAATGCAAAAATTCTTCTTATTTTGAGGTAAAAAGGCTGAAGTTCCTCTTATTTGTGGGTAAAAAGGCAGAAATTTCCTTTATTTTGGGGCAAAAAGACAGAAATTCCCCTTATTTTGTTGAAAAAAGTCAGAAATTTCTTTTATTTTAAGGCAAAATTGCAGAAATTTCACTTATTTCAGGGTATAATTCAAAAATTCCTTTTATTTTGAGTCAAAATGACAGAAATTGCGTTTATTTTTGGATAAAAGTCAGAAATTTCACTTATTTTGAGGTAAAAAGGCAGAAATTTCTCTTATTTTGGGGCAAAAATGAAGAAATTTTCCTTTTTTGTGGAAAGAAATATACATTCACCATATTTTTGGGCAAAAAGTAGAAATTCCCCGTATTTTGGAGCAAAATTGCAGAAATTCCACTAATTGTGGGGCAAAAAGGCAGAAATTCCCTATATGTTAGGGCAAAAAGACAGAAATTCTCCTTATTTTGGGGCAAAACTAAGAAATTCCACTTATTTTGGGGCAAAATTCCAGAAATTTCCTTTATTTTGGGGCAAAATTGCAGAAATTTGACTTATTTTAGGGCAAAATTGCAAAAATTTCACTTATTTCAGGGCAAAAAGTCAGAAATTTGCCTTATTTTGTGGCAAAAAGCAGAAATTCTCCTAATTTTGGGGCCAAAAACAGAAATTCCTCTTTTTTTGGAATAAAATTGTGGAAATTTCAAATATTTCAGGGCAAAAAGGCAGAAATTCCACTTTATTTCGGGCAATAAGGCAGAAATTCCTTGTATTTTGGAGCAAAATTTCAGAAATTCCCCTTATATTGGTGCAAAAATTCAGAAATTCCCTTTATATTTGTTCAATAAGGCAGAAATTCCCCGAATTTTGAAGCAAAATTGCACATATTCCCCTAATTTTGAGGAAAAATGCAGAAATTCACATTATTTTGGGGCAAATAGACAGAAATTCTCCTTATTTCAGGGCAAAAGTCAGAATTCTCCTTATTTTGGGGCAAAATTTCAGAAATTTCCTTAATTTTGGGGAAAAATTGCAGAAATCTATCTATTTTGGGGCAAAATTACAGAAATTTCAATTCTTTCAGGGAAAAAATGCAGAAATTTCTCTTATTTTGGGGCAAAAATGCAGAAATTACTTTTATTTTGGTACAAAATTGCAGAAATTTTCTTTATTTTGGGGCAGAAATTCAGAAATTCCCCATATTTTAGGGTAAAAAGGCAGAGATCCTTTTATTATGAGGTAAAAAGGCTGAAAGTCCCCTTATATTGGGGCAAAAAGACAGAAATTCCCCTTATTTTGTGGCAAAAAGGCAGAAATTTCCCTTATTTTGGGGCAAAATTGCAGAAATTTCACTTATTTCAGGGCAAAATTCAAAAATTCCTTTTATTTTGTGGAAAAAAGACAGAAATTCCGTTTATCTTTGGGTAAAAAGGCAGAAATTTCACTTATTTGGGGGTAAAAAGGCCGAAATTCCTTTTATTTTGTGGCAAAAATGAAGAAATTTCCTTTTTTTGTGGCAAAAGGTATACATTCCCCTTATTTTCGGGATAAAAAGAAGAAATTCCCCGTATTTTGGAGCAAAATTGCAGAAATTCCTCTAATTGTGGGGCAAAAAGGCAGAAATTCCCAATATGATGAGGCAAAAAGACAGAAATTCTCCTTATTTCTGGGCAAAACTCAGAAATACCACTTATTTTGCGGCATAATTGCAGATATTTCACTTATTTTGGGGCAAAATTGCAGAAATTTCACTTATTTTGGGGCAAAAATGCAGAAATTTCACTTATTTCAGAAAAAAAAGCAGAAATTTTCTTATTTGGAGGCAAAAAGGCAGAAATTTCTTTTATTTTTGTACAAAATTGCAGAAATTTTTCTTATTTTGGGGCAAAAAGGGAGAAATTTCCCATATTTTGGGGCAAAAATGCAGAAAATCCCCTTATTTTAAGGTAAAAAGGCTGAAATTCCCCTTATTTTGGGGCAAAAAGGCAGAAATTTCACTTATTTTGGGGCCAAATTGCAGAAATTTCACTTATTTCAGGGAAAAAAGGCAGAAATTTTCTTGATTTTGGTTCAAAAAGGCAGAAATTCCTAATATTTTGTGGCAAAAATGCAGAAATACCCCTTATTTTGAGGTAAAGAGGCTGAAATTCCCCTTCTTTGGGGGCAAAAAGGCAGAAATTTCCCTTAATTTAAGGCAAAATTGCAGAAATTTCACTTTTTTCAGGGTAATAAGTCAGAAATTTTCCTTATTTTGGGGAAAAAAGACAGAAATTCCCTTTGTTTTGGGGGAAAAAGACAGAAATTCCACTTATTTAGATGTAAAAAAGAAGAAATTCCCTTTATTTTGGAGCAAAAATGAAGAAATTTCCCTTTTTTTGGCAAAAAGGTATGCATTCTTCTTATTTTCGGGCAAAAAGGCAGAAATTCACCGTATTTTGGAGCAAAATTGCAGAAATTCCTCTAATTGTGGGGCAAAAAGGCAGAAATTCCCTATATGTTGGGGCAAAAAGACTGAAATTCTCCTTATTTTGGGGCAAAACTCAGAAATTCCACTTATTTTGGGGCAAAATTCTAGAAATTTCCCTTATTTTGGGGCAAAATTGCAGAAATTTCACTTATTTTGGGGCAAAATTCCAGAAATTTCACTTATTTCATGGAAAAAAGGCAGAAATTTTTTGTATTTTGGAGCACAATGGCAGACATTCTTAATATTTTGTGGCAAAAATGCAAAAATTCCCCTTATTTTGAGGTAAAAATGCTGAAATATTCCTCTTATTTGGGGGTAAAAAGGCAGAAATTTCCCTTATTTTGGGGCAAAAATACAGAAATTCCCCTTATTTTGTGGAAAAAAGGCAGAAATTTTTTTTATTTTAAGACAAAATTGCAGAAATTTCACTTATTTCAGGGTATAATTCAAAAATTCCTTTTATTTTGAGGCAAAATGACAGAAATTGCGTTTATTTTTGGATAAAAGTCAGAAATTTCACTTATTTTCAGGTAAAAAGGCAGAAATTCCTCTTATTTTGGGGCAAAAATGAAGAAATTTCCCTTTTTTGTGGCTAAAGGTATACATTCCTCTTATATTCGGGCAAAAAGTATAAATTCCCCGTATTTTGGAGCAAAATTGCAGAAATTCCACTAATTGTGGGGCAAAAAGGCAGAAATTTCCTATATGTTAGGGCAAAAAGACAGAAATTCTCCTTATTTTGTGGCAAAAGTCAGAAATTCCACTTATTTTGGGGCAAAATTTTAGAAATTTCCCTTATTTGTGGGCAAAATTGCAGAAATTTGACTTATTTTGGGGCAAAATTGCAGAAATTTCAATTATTTCAGGGCAAAAAGTCAGAAATTTGCCTTATTTTGGGGCAAAAAGCAGAAATTCTCTTAATTTTGGGGCCAAAAACAGAAATTCCTCTTATTTTGGTGTAAAATTGTGGAAATTTCAAATATTTCAGGGCAAAAAGGCAAATTCCACTTTATTTCGGACAATAAGGCAGAAATTCCCCGTATTTTGGAGCAAAATTTAAGAATTTCCCCTTACATTGGTGAAAAATGCAGAAATTCCCTTCATTTTGGTTCAATAAGGCAGAAATTCCCCGAATTTTGAAGTAAAATTGCACATATTCCCCTAATTTTGAGGAAAAATGCAGAAATTCACATTATTTTGGGGCAAAAAGACAGAAATTCTCCTTATTTCAGGGCAAAAGTCAGAATTCTCCTTATTTTGGGGCAAAATTCCAGAAATTTCCTTAATTTTGGGGCAAAATTGCAGAAATCTATCTATTTTGGGGCAAAATTACAGAAATTTCAATTATTTCAGGGAAAAAATGCAGAAATTTCTCTTATTTAGGGGCAAAAATGCAGAAATTACTTTTATTTTGGTACAAAATTGCAGAAATTTTCTTTATTTTTGGGTAAAAATACAGAAATTCCCCATATTTTAGGGCAAAAGGGCAGAGATTCCCCTTATTATGAGTTTAAAAGGCTGAAAGTCCCCTTATATTGGGGAAAAAGACAGAAATTCCCCTTATTTTGTGGCAAAAAGGCAGAAATTTCCCTTATTTTGGGGCAAAATTGCAGAAATTTCACTTATTTCAGGGCTAAATTCAAAAATTCCTTTTATTTTGGGGCAAAAAGACAGAAATTCCATTCATCTTTGGGTAAAAAGGCAGAAAATTCACTTATTTTGAGGTAAAAAGGCAGAAATTCCTCTTATTTTGTGGCAAAAATGAAGAAATTTCCCTTTTTTGTGGCAAAAGGTATACATTCCCCTTATTTTCGGGCTAAAAAGTAGAAATTCCCCGTATTTTGGAGCAAAATTGCAGAAATTCCCCTAATTGTGGGGCAAAAAGGCCGAAATTCCCTATATGTTGGGGCAAAAAGACAAAAATTCTCCTTATTTTGGGGCAAAACTCAGAAATTCCACTTATTTTGGGGCAAAATTCAAGAAATTTCCCTCATTTTGGAGCAAAACTGCAGAAATTTCACTTATTTGGGGCAAAATTGCAGAAATTTAACTTATTTCAGGGAAAAAAGGCAGAAATTTTCCTTATTTTGGGGCAAAAAGGCAGAAATTCCTAATATTTTGTGGCAAAAATGGAAAAATTCCCCTTTATTTTGAGGTAAAAAGGTTGAAATTCCCCTTATTTGGGGGCAAAAATGCAAAAATTTCTTTTATTTTGGTACAAAATTGCAGAAATTTTTCTTATTTTGGGCAAAAAGGTAGAAATTTTCCATATTTTGGGGCAAAAGTGCAGAAATTCCCCTATTTTGAGGTTAAAAGGCTGAAATTTCCTTTATTTTGGGGCAAAAAGTCAGAAATTCTTCTTATTTTGGGTCAAAAAGCAGACATTTCTCTTATTTTGGGGGAAAATTTTAGATATTTATCTTATTTCACGGCAAAAAGTCAGAAATTTTCCTCATTTTGGGGCCAAAAAACAGAAATTTCGTTTATTTTCGCGAAAAAGTCAGAAATTGCACTTATTTTCGGTCCAAAAGGTGGAAAATCTTCTTCTTTTGGGGTAAAAATGAAAAAATTTCCCTTTTTTATGGCAAAAAGGTATACATTCCCTTTATTTTCGGGCAAGAAGGCAGAAATTCCCCGTATTATTGACCAAAATTGCAGAAATTCCCCTAATTGTAGGGCAAAGACGCAGAACTTCCCCTTATTTTGGGGTAAAACTGCAGAAACTTTATTTATTTCGCGGCAAAATGGAAGAAATTCCCTTTATTTTCGGCGATAAAGGCAGAAAATCCCCATATTTTGGAGCAAAATTGCAGAAATTCACCTAATTTTGGGGTAAAACATGCAGTAATTTTCTTTATTTTGGGGCAAAAAGGCAGAAATTCTCCTTATTTTGGGGCAAAAGGCAGAAATTTCCCTTATTTTATGGCAAAATTGCAGAAATTTCCCTTATTTGGGGACAAAAAACAGAAATTCCCTTTATTTTGGGGCAAAATTGCAGAAAATTCCTTTATTATGGGGAAAAATTGAAGAAAATTCTTTTATTTTGGGGCAAAATTGCAGAAATTTCACTTATTTCAGGGCATAATTTAAAAATTCCTTGTATTTTGGGGCAAAAAGACAGAAATTCTGTTTATTTTTGGGTAAAAAGGCAGATATTTTACTTATTTTGATGAAAAAGTCAGAAATTCCTCTTATTTTGGGGCAAAATGAAGAAATTTCCTTTTTTTGTGGCCAAAGGTATACATTCCCCTTATTTTCGGGCAAAAAAGAAGAAATTCCCAGTATTTTGGAGCAAAATTGCAGAAATTCCCCTAATTGTAGGGCAAAAATGCAGAAATTCCCTATATGTTGGGGCCAAAAGAAAGAAATTCTCTTTATTTTAGGGGAAAACTCAAAAATTTCACTTATTTTGGGGCAAAATTCCAGAAATTTCCCTTATTTTGGGGCAAAATTGCAGAAATTTCACTTATTTTGGGGCAAAATTGCAGAAATTTCACTTATTTCAGGGAAAAAAGGCAGAAATTTTTTGTATTTTGGAGCACAATGGCAGACATTCTTAATATTTTGTGGCAAAAATGCAAAAATTCCCCTTATTTTGAGGTAAAAAGGCTGAAATATTCCCCTTATTTGGGGGTAAAAAGGAAGAAATTTCCCTTATTTAGGGGCAAAAATACAGAAATTCCCCTTATTTTGTGGAAAAAAGGCAGAAATTTCTTTTATTTTAAGGCAAAATTGCAGAAATTTCACTTATTTCAGGGTATAATTCAAAAATTCCTTTTATTTTGAGGCAAAATGACAGAAATTGCGTTTATTTTTGGATAAAAATCAGAAATTTCACTTATTTTAAGTTAAAAAGGCAGAAATTCCTCTTATTTTGGGGCAAAAATGAAGAAATTTCCCTTTTTTGTGGCTAAAGGTATACATTCCTCTTATTTTCGGGCAAAAAGTAGAAATTCCCCGTATTTTGGAGCAAAATTGCAGAAATTCCACTAATTGTGGGGCAAAAAGGCAGAAATTCCCAATATGTTAGGGCAAAAAGACAGAAATTCTCCTTATTTTGGGGCAAAACTCAGAAATTCCACTTATTTTGGGGCAAAATTTTAGAAATTTCCCTTATTTTAGGGAAAATTGCAGAAATTTGACTTATTTTGGGGCAAAATTCCAGAAATTTCACTTATTTCAGGGCAAAAAGTCAGAAATTTGCCTTATTTTGGGGCAAAAAGCAGATATTCTCCTAATTTTGGGGCAAAAAACAGAAATTCCTCTTATTTTGGTGTAAAATTGTGGAAATTTCAAATATTTCAGGGCAAAAAGGCAGAAATTTCACTTTATTTCGGGCAATAAGTCAGAAATTCCCCGTATTTTGGAGCAAAATTTCAGAAATTCCCCTTATATTGGTGCAAAAATGCAGAAATTCCCTTTATTTTGGTTCAATAAGGCAGAAATTCCCCGAATTTTGAAGCAAAATTGCACATATTCCCCTAATTTTGAGGAAAAATGCAGAAATTCACATTATTTTGGGGCAAAAAGACAGAAATTCTCCTTATTTCAGGGCAAAAGTCAGAATTCTCCTTATTTTGGGGCAAAATTCCAGATATTTCCTTTGTTTTGGGCCAAAATTGCAGAAATTTCACTTATATTGGGGCAAAATTGCAGAAATTTTACTTATTTCAGGGAAAAAAAGCAGAAATTTACCTCATTTTGGGGCAAAAAGGCAGAAATTCTTAATATTTAGTGGCAAAAATTCAGAAATTCCCCTTATTTTGAGGTAAAAAGGCTAAAATTCCCCTTATTTGGGGGTAAAAAAACAGAAATTTCTTTTATTTTGGTACAAAATTGCAGAAATTTTTCTTATTTTGGGCAATAAGGCAGAAATTTCCCATATTTTGGGGAAAAAATGCAGAATTTCCCCTTATTTTTAGGTAAAAAGTCTGAAATTCCCTTTATTTTGGGGCAAAAAGTGAGAAATTCTTCTTATTTTGGGTCAAAAAGCAGATATTTCCCTTATTTTGGAGAAAAATTTTAGATATTTAACTTATTTCAGGGCAAAAATTCAGAAATTTCCCTTATTTTGGGGCAAAAAGACAGAAATTCATTTATTTTTGGAAAAAAGTCAGAAATTGCACTTATTTTGGGTCAAAAAGGCGGAAAATCCCCTTATTTTGGGGTAAAAATGAAGAAATTTCCCTTATTTATGGCAAAAGGTATGCATTCTTCTTATTTTCGGGCAAAGAGGCAGAAATTCCTCGTATTTTGGAGCAAAATTGCAGAAATTCCCCTAATTGTGGGGCAAAAAGGCAGAAATTCCCTATATGTTGGGGCAAAAAGACAAAAATTCTCTTTATTTTGGGGCAAAACTCAGAAATTCCACTTATTTTGGGGAAAAATTCAAGAAATTTCCCTTATTTTGGAGCAAAACTGCCGAAATTTCACTTATTTTGGGGCAAAATTGCAGAAATTTAACTTATTTCAGGGAAAAAAGGCAGAAATTTTTCTTATTTTGGGGCAAAAAGGCAGAAATTCCTAATATTTTGTGGCAAAAATGGAAAAATTCCCCTTATTTTGAGGTAAAAAGGTTGAAATTCCCCTTATTTGGGGGCAAAAATGCAAAAATTTCTTTAATTTGGTACAAAATTGCAGAAATTTTTCTTATTTTGGGCAAAAAGGCAGAAATTTTCCATATATTGGGGCAAAAATGCAGAAATTCCCCTATTTTGAGGTAAAAAGGCTGAAATTCCCTTTATTTTGGGGCAAAAAGTCAGAAATTCTTCTTATTTTGGGTCAAAAAGCAGACATTTCCCTTATTTTGGGGGAAAATTTTAGATATTTATCTTATTTCACGGCAAAAAGTCAGAAATTTTCCTTATTTTGGGGCAAAAAGACAGAAATTCCGTTTATTTTCGCGAAAAAGTCAGAAATTGCACTTATTTTCGATCAAAAAGGTGGAAAATCTTCTTATTTTGGGGTAAAAATGAAGAAATTTCCCTTTTTTATGGCAAAAAGTTATACATTCCCTTTATTTTCGGGCAAGAAGGCAGAAATTTCCCGTATTATTGACCAAAATTGCAGAAATTCCCCTAATTGTAGGGCAAAGACGCAGAACTTCCCCTTATTTTGGGGTAAAACTGCAGAAATTTTATTTATTTCTCGGCAAAATGGTAGAAATTCCCTTTATTTTCAGCGATAAAGGCAGAAAATCCCCATATTTTGGAGCAAAATTGCAGAAATTCACCTAATTTTGGGGTAAAACATGCAGTAATTTTCTTTATTTTGGGGCAAAAAGGCAGAAATTCTCCTTATTTTGGGGCAAAAGGCAGAAATTTCCCTTATTTTATGGCAAAATTGCAGAAATATTCCTTATTTGAGGACAAAAAACAGAAATTCCCTTTATTTTGGGGCAAAATTGCAGAAAATTCCTTTATTATGGGGAAAAATTGAAGAAAATTCTTTTATTTTGGGGAAAAATTGCAGAAATTTCACTTATTTCAGGGCATAATTTAAAAATTCCTTGTATTTTGGGGCAAAAAGACAGAAATTCTGTTTATTTTTGTTAAAAAGGCAGATATTTTACTTATTTTGATGAAAAAAGGCAGAAATTCCTCTAATTTTGGGGCAAAATGAAGAAATTTCTCTTTTTTGTGGCAAAAGGTATACATTCCCCTTATTTTCGGGCAAAAAAGCAGAAATTCCCAGTATTTTGGAGCAAAATTGCAGAAATTCCCCTAATTGTAGGGGAAAAATGCAGAAATTCCCTATATGTTGGGGCCAAAAAAAGAAATTCTCTTTATTTTAGGGGAAAACTCAGAAATTTCACTTATTTTGGGGCAAAATTCCAGAAATTTCCCTTATTTTGGGGCAAAATTGCAGAAATTTCACTTATTTTGGGGCAAAATTGCAGAAATTTCACTTATTTCAGGGAAAAAAGGCAGAAATTTTTTGTAATTTGTAGCACAATGGCAGACATTCTTAATATTTTGTGGCAAAAATGCAAAAATTCCCTTTATTTTGAGGTAAAATGGCTGAAATATTCCTCTTATTTGGGGGTAAAAAGGAAGAAATTTCCCTTATTTTGGGGCAAAAATACAGAAATTCCCCTTATTTTGTGGAAAAAAGGCAGAAATTTCTTTTATTTTAAGGCAAAATTGCAGAAATTTCACTTATTTCAGGGTATAATTCAAAAATTCCTTTTATTTTGAGGCCAAATGACAGAAATTGCGTTTATTTTTGAATAAAAGTCAGAAATTTCACTTATTTTGAGGTAAAAAGGCAGAAATTCCTCTTATTTTGGGGCAAAAATGAAGAAATTTCCCTTTTTTGTGGCTAAAGGTATACATTCCCCTTATTTTCGGGCAAAAAGTAGAAATTCCCCGTATTTTGGAGCAAAATTGCAGAAATTCCACTAATTGTGGGGCAAAAAGGCAGAAATTCCCTATATGTTAGGGCAAAAAGACAGAAATTCTCCTTATTTTGGGGCAAAACTAGAAATTCCACTTATTTTGGGGCAAAATTTTAGAAATTTCCTTTATTTTGGGGCAAAATTGCAGAAATTTGACTTATTTTGGGGCAAAATTCCAGAAATTTCACTTATTTCAGGGCAAAAAGTCAGAAATTTGCCTTATTTTGGGGCAAAAAGTAGAAATTCTCCTAATTTTGGGGCAAAAAACAGAAATTCCTCTTATTTTGGGGTAAAATTGTGGAAATTTCAAATGTTTCAGGGAAAAAAGGCAGAAATTCCACTTTATTTCGGGCAATAAGGCAGAAATTCCCCGTATTTTGGAGCAAAATTTCAGAAATTCCCCTTATATTGGTGCAAAAATGCAGAAATTCCCTTCATTTTGGTTCAATAAGGCAGAAATTCCCCGAATTTTGAAGCAAAATTGCACATATTCCCCTAATTTTGAGGAAAAATGCAGAAATTCACATTATTTTGGGGCAAAAAGACAGAAATTCTCCTTATTTCAGGGCAAAAGTCAGAATTCTCCTTATTTTAGGGCAAAATTCCAGAAATTTCCTTTATTTTGGGGCAAAATTGCAGAAATCTATCTATTTTGGGGCAAAATTACAGAAATTTCAATTATTTCAGGGAAAAAACGCAGAAATTTCTGTTATTTTGGGGCAAAAATGCAGAAATTACTTATATTTTGTTACAAAATTGCAGAAATTTTCTTTATTTTGGGGTAAAAATACAGAAATTCCCCATATTTTAGGGCAAAAAGGCAGAGATTCCCCTTATTATGAGGTAAAAAGGCTGAAAGTCCCCTTATATTGGGGAAAAAAGACAGAAATTCCCCTTATTTTTCGGCAAAAAGGCAGAAATTTCCCTTATTTTGGGGCAAAGTTGCAGAAATTTCAATTATTTCAGGGCTAAATTCAAAAATTTCTTTTATTTTGGGGCAAAAAGACAGAAATTCCATTTATCTTTGGTTAAAAAGGCAGAAAATTCACTTATTTTGAGGTAAAAAGGCAGAAATTCCTCTTATTTTGTGGCAAAAATGAAGAAATTTCCCTTTTTTGTGGCAAAAGGTATACATTCCCCTTATTTTCGGGCTAAAAAGTAGAAATTCCCCGTATTTTGGAGCAAAATTGCAGAAATTCCCCTAATTGTGGGGCAAAAAGGCCGAAATTCCCTATATGTTGGGGCATAAAGACAAAAATTCTCCTTATTTTGGGGCAAAACTCAGAAATTCCACTTATTTTTGGAAAAAATTGAAGAAATTTCCCTTATTTTGGAGCAAAACTGCAGAAATTTCACTTATTTTGGGGCAAAATTGCAGAAATTTAACTTATTTCAGGGAAAAAAGGCAGAAATTTTCCTTATTTTGGGGCAAAAAGGCAGAAATTCCTAATATTTTGTGGGAAAAATGGAAAAATTCCCTTTATTTTGAGGTAAAAAGGTTGAAATTCCCCTTATTTGGGGGCAAAAATGCAAAAATTTCTTTTATTTTGGTACAAAATTGCAGAAATTTTTCTTATTTTGGGCAAAAAGGCAGAAATTTTCCATATATTGGGGCAAAAATGCAGAAATTCCCTTATTTTGAGGTAAAAAGGCTGAAATTCCCTTTATTTTGGGGCAAAAAGTCAGAAATTCTTCTTATTTTGGGTCAAAAAGCAGACATTTCCCTTATTTTGGGGGAAAATTTTAGATATTTATCTTATTTTATGGCAAAAAGTCAGAAATTTTCCTTATTTTGGGGCAAAAAGACAGAAATTCCGTTTATTTTCGCGAAAAAGTCAGAAATTGCACTTATTTTCGATCAAAAAGGTGGAAAATCTTCTTATTTTGGGGTAAAAATGAAGAAATTTCCCTTTTTTATGGCAAAAAGGTATACATTCCCTTTATTTTCGGGCAAGAAGGCAGAAATTCCCCGTATTATTGGGCAAAATTGCAGAAATTCCCCTAATTGTAGGGCAAAGACGCAGAACTTCCCCTTATTTTGGGGTAAAACTGCAGAAATTTTATTTATTTCTTGGCAAAATGGTAGAAATTCCCTTTATTTTCAGCGATAAAGGCAGAAAATCCCCATATTTTGGAGCAAAATTGCAGAAATTCACCTAATTTTGGGGTAAAACATGCAGTAATTTTCTTTATTTTGGGGCAAAAAGGCAGAAATTCCCCTTATTTTGGGGCAAAAGGCAGAAATTTCCATTATTTTATGGCAAAATTGCAGAAATTTCCCTTATTTGGAGACAAAAAACAGAAATTCCCTTTATTTTGGGGCAAAATTGCAGAAAATTCCTTTATTATGGGGAAAAATTGAAGAAAATTCTTTTATTTTGGGGCAAAATTGCAGAAATTTCACTTATTTCAGGGCATAATTTAAAAATTCCTTGTATTTTGGGGCAAAAAGACAGAAATTCTGTTTATTTTTGGTAAAAAGGCAGATATTTTACTTATTTTGATGAAAAAAGGCAGAAATTCCTCTAATTTTGGGGCAAAATGAAGAAATTTCCCTTTTTTGTGGCAAAAGGTATACATTTCCCTTATTTTCGGGCAAAAAAGCAGAAATTCCCAGTATTTTGGAGCAAAATTGCAGAAATTCCCCTAATTGTAGGGCAAAAATGCAGAAATTCCCTATATGTTGGGGCCAAAAAAAAGAAATTCTCTTTATTTTAGGAGAAAACTCAGAAATTTCACTTATTTTGTGGCAAAAATGCAAAAATTCCCCTTATTTTGAGGTAAAATGGCTGAAATATTCCGCTTATTTGGGGGTAAAAAGGAAGAAATTTCCCTTATTTTGGGGCAAAAATACAGAAATTCCCCTTATTTTGGGGAAAAAAGGCAGAAATTTCTTTTATTTTAAGGCAAAATTGCAGAAATTTCACTTATTTCAGGGTATAATTCAAAAATTCCTTTTATTTTGAGGCAAAATGACAGAAATTGCGTTTATTTTTGGATAAAAGTCAGAAATTTCACTTATTTTGAGGTAAAAAGGCAGAAATTCCTCTTATTTTGGGGCAAAAATGAAGAAATTTCCCTTTTTTGTGGCTAAAGGTATACATTCCCCTTATTTTCGGGCAAAAAGTAGAAATTCCCCGTATTTTGGAGCAAAATTGCAGAAATTCCACTAATTGTGGGGCAAAAAGGCAGAAATTCCCTATATGTTAGGGCAAAAAGACAGAAATTCTCCTTATTTTGGGGCAAAACTAGAAATTCCACTTATTTTGGGGCAAAATTTTAGAAATTTCCCTTATTTTGGGGCAAAATTGCAGAAATTTGACTTATTTTGGGGCAAAATTCCAGAAATTTCACTTATTTCAGGGCAAAAAGTCAGAAATTTGCCTTATTTTGGGGCAAAAAGCAGAAATTCTCCTAATTTTGGGGCAAAAAAAAGAAATTCCTCTTATTTTGGGGTAACATTGTGGAAATTTCAAATATTTCAGGGCAAAAAGGCAGAAATTCCACTTTATTTCGGGCAATAAGGCAGAAATTCCCCGTATTTTGGAGCAAAATTTCAGAAATTCCCCTTATATTGGTGCAAAAATGCAGAAATTCCCTTTATTTTGGGTCAATAAGGCAGAAATTCCCCGAATTTTGAAGCAAAATTGCACATATTCCCCTAATTTTGAGGAATAATGCAGAAATTCACATTATTTTGGGGCAAAAAGACAGAAATTCTCCTTATTTCAGGGCAAAAGTCAGAATTCTCCTTATTTTGGGGCAAAATTCCAGAAATTTCCTTAATTTTGGGGCAAAATTGCAGAAATCTATCTATTTTGGGGCAAAATTACAGAAATTTCAATTATTTCAGGGAAAAAATGCAGAAATTTCTCTTATTTAGGGGCAAAAATGCAGAAATTACTTTTATTTTGGTACAAAATTGCAGAAATTTTCTTTATTTTTGGGTAAAAATACAGAAATTCCCCATATTTTAGGGCAAAAGGGCAGAGATTCCCCTTATTATGAGGTAAAAAGGCTGAAAGTCCCCTTATATTGGGGAAAAAAGACAGAAATTCCCCTTATTTTGTGGCAAAAAGGCAGAAATTTCCCTTATTTTGGGACAAAATTGCAGAAATTTCACTTATTTCAGGGCTAAATTCAAAAATTCCTTTTATTTTGGGGCAAAAAGACAGAAATTCCATTTATCTTTGGGTAAAAAGGCAGAAAATTCAATTATTTTGAGGTAAAAAGGCAGAAATTCCTCTTATTTTGTGGCAAAAATAAAGAAATTTCCCTTTTTTGTGGCAAAAGGTATACATTCCCCTTATTTTCGGGCTAAAAAGTAGAAATTCCCCGTATTTTGGAGCAAAATTGCAGAAATTCCCCTAATTGTGGGGCAAAAAGGCCGAAATTCCCTATATGTTGGGGCAAAAAGTCAAAAATTCTCCTTATTTTGGGGCAAAACTCAGAAATTCCACTTATTTTGGGGCAAAATTCAAGAAATTTCCCTTATTTTGGAGCAAAACTGCAGAAATTTCACTTATTTGGGGCAAAATTGCAGAAATTTAACTTATTTCAGGGAAAAAGGCAGAAATTTTCCTTATTTTGGGGCAATAAGGCAGAAATTCCTAATATTTTGTGGCAAAAATGGAAAAATTCCCCTTTATTTTGAGGTAAAAAGGTTGAAATTCCCCTTATTTGGGGGCAAAAATGCAAAAATTTCTTTTATTTTGGTACAAAATTGCAGAAATTTTTCTTATTTTGGGCAAAAAGGCAGAAATTTTCTATATTTTGGGGCAAAAGTGCAGAAATTCCCCTATTTTGAGGTAAAAAGGCTGAAATTTCCTTTATTTTGGGGCAAAAAGTCAGAAATTCTTCTTATTTTGGGTCAAAAAGCAGACATTTCTCTTATTTTGGGGGAAAATTTTAGATATTTATCTTATTGCACGGCAAAAAGTCAGAATTTTTCCTCATTTTGGGGCAAAAAACAGAAATTTCGTTTATTTTCGCGAAAAAGTCAGAAATTGCACTTATTTTCTGTCAAAAAGGTGGAAAATCTTCTTATTTTGGGGTAAAAATGAAAAAATTTCCCTTTTTTATGGCAAAAAGGTATACATTCCCTTTATTTTCGGGCAAGAAGGCAGAAATTCCCCGTATTATTGACCAAAATTGCAGAAATTCCCCTAATTGTAGGGCAAAGACGCAGAACTTCCCCTTATTTTGGGGTAAAACTGCAGAAACTTTATTTATTTCGCGGCAAAATGGAAGAAATTCCCTTTATTTTCGGCGATAAAGGCAGAAAATCCCCATATTTTGGAGCAAAATTGCAGAAATTCACCTAATTTTGGGGTAAAACATGCAGTAATTTTCTTTATTTTGGGGCAAAAAGGCAGAAATTCTCCTTATTTTGGGGTAAAAAGGCAGAAATTTCCCTTATTTTATGGCAAAATTGCAGAAATTTCCCTTATTTGGGGACAAAAAACAGAAATTCCCTTTATTTTGGGGCAAAATTGCAGAAAATTCCTTTATTATGGGGAAAAATTGAAGAAAATTCTTTTATTTTGGGGCAAAATTGCAGAAATTTCACTTATTTCAGGGCATAATTTAAAAATTCCTTGTATTTTGGGGCAAAAAGACAGAAATTCTGTTTATTTTTGGGTAAAAAGGCAGATATTTTACTTATTTTGATGAAAATGGCAGAAATTCCTCTTATTTTGGGGCAAAATGAAGAAATTTCCTTTTTTTGTGGCAAAAGGTATACATTCCCCTTATTTTCGGGCAAAAAAGAGGAAATTCCCAGTATTTTGGAGCAAAATTGCAGAAATTCCCCTAATTGTAGGGCAAAAATGCAGAAATTCCCTATATGTTGGGGCCAAAAGAAAGAAATTCTCTTTATTTTAGGGGAAAACTCAAAAATTTCACTTATTTTGAGGCAAAATTCCAGAAATTTCCCTTATTTTGGGGCAAAATTGCAGAAATTTCACTTATTTTGGGGCAAAATTGCAGAAATTTCACTTATTTCAGGGAAAAAAGGCAGAAATTTTTTGTATTTTGGAGCACAATGGAAGACATTCTTAATATTTTGTGGCAAAAATGCAAAAATTCCCCTTATTTTGAGGTAAAAAGGCTGAAATATTCCCCTTATTTGGGGGTAGAAAGGAAGAAATTTCCCTTATTTAGGGGCAAAAATACAGAAATTCCCCTTATTTTGTGGAAAAAAGGCAGAAATTTCTTTTATTTTAAGGCAAAATTGCAGAAATTTCACTTATTTCAGGGTATAATTCAAAAATTCCTTTTATTTTGAGGCAAAATGACAGAAATTGCGTTTATTTTTGGATAAAAGTCAGAAATTTCACTTATTTTGAGGTAAAAAGGTAGAAATTCCTCTTATTTTGGGGCAAAAATGAAGAAATTTCCCTTTTTTGTGGCTAAAGGTATACATTCCTCTTATTTTCGGGCAAAAAGTAGAAATTCCCCGTATTTTGGAGCAAAATTGCAGAAATTCCACTAATTGTGGGGCAAAAAGGCAGAAATTCCCAATATGTTAGGGCAAAAAGACAGAAATTCTCCTTATTTTGGGGCAAAACTCAGAAATACCACTTATTTTGGGGCAAAATTTTAGAAATTTCCCTTATTTTAGGGAAAATTGCAGAAATTTGACTTATTTTGGGGCAAAATTCCAGAAATTTCACTTATTTCAGGGCAAAAAGTCAGAAATTTGCCTTATTTTGGGGCAAAAAGCAGAAATTCTCCTAATTTTGGGGCAAAAAACAGAAATTCCTCTTATTTTGGGGTAAAATTGTGGAAATTTCAAATATTTCAGGGCAAAAAGGCAGAAATTTCACTTTATTTCGGGCAATAAGTCAGAAATTCCCCGTATTTTGGAGCAAAATTTCAGAAATTCCCCTTATATTGGTGCAAAAATGCAGAAATTCCCTTTATTTTGGTTCAATAAGGCAGAAATTCCCCGAATTTTGAAGCAAAATTGCACATATTCCCCTAATTTTGAGGAAAAATGCAGAAATTCACATTATTTTGGGGCAAAAAGACAGAAATTCTCCTTATTTCAGGGCAAAAGTCAGAATTCTCCTTATTTTGGGGCAAAATTCCAGATATTTCCTTTGTTTTGGGCCAAAATTGCAGAAATTTCACTTATATTGGGGCAAAATTGCAGAAATTTTACTTATTTCAGGGAAAAAAAGCAGAAATTTACCTCATTTTGGGGCAAAAAGGCAGAAATTCTTAATATTTTGTGGCAAAAATTCAGAAATTCCCCTTATTTTGAGGTAAAAAGGCTAAAATTCCCCTTATTTGGGGGTAAAAAAACAGAAATTTCTTTTATTTTGGTACAAAATTGCATCAATTTTTCTTATTTTGGGCAATAAGGCAGAAATTTCCCATATTTTGGGGAAAAATTGCAGAAATTCCCCTTATTTTTAGGTAAAAAGTCTGAAATTCCCTTTATTTTGGGGCAAAAAGTGAGAAATTCTTCTTATTTTGGGTCAAAAAGCAGATATTTCCCTTATTTTGGAGAAAAATTTTAGATATTTAACTTATTTCAGGGCAAAAATTCAGAATTTTCCCTTATTTTGGGGCAAAAAGACAGAAATTCCGTTTATTTTTGGGAAAAAGTCAGAAATTGCACTTATTTTGGGTCAAAAAGGCGGAAAATCCCCTTATTTTGGGGTAAAAATGAAGAAATTTCCCTTATTTATGGCAAAAGGTATGCATTCTTCTTATTTTCGGGCAAAGAGGCAGAAATTCCTCGTATTTTGGAGCAAAATTGCAGAAATTCCCCTAATTGTGGGGCAAAAAGGCAGAAATTCCCTATATGTTGGGGCAAAAAGACAAAAATTCTCTTTATTTTGGGGCAAAACTCAGAAATTCCACTTATTTTGGGGAAAAATTCAAGAAATTTCCCTTATTTTGGAGCAAAACTGCCGAAATTTCACTTATTTG
The DNA here is from genome assembly GCF_963924665.1 of Micromys minutus. Taxonomy (NCBI): domain Eukaryota; kingdom Metazoa; phylum Chordata; class Mammalia; order Rodentia; family Muridae; genus Micromys; species Micromys minutus. The sequence goes on along the minus strand of NW_027667133.1, from coordinate 1,111,837 downwards.
GGGGCAAAATTGCAGAAATTTAACTTATTTCAGGGAAAAAAGGCAGAAATTTTCCTTATTTTGGGGCAAAAAGGCAGACATTCCTAATATTTTGTGGCAAAAATGGAAAAATTCCCCTTATTTTGAGGTAAAAAGGTTGAAATTCCCCTTATTTGGGGGCAAAAATGCAAAAATTTCTTTTATTTTGGTACAAAATTGCAGAAATTTTTCTTATTTTTGGCAAAAAGGCAGAAATTTTCCATATATTGGGGCAAAAATGCAGAAATTCCCCTATTTTGAGGTAAAAAGGCTGAAATTCCCTTTATTTTGGGGCAAAAAGTCAGAAATTCTTCTTATTTTGGGTCAAAAAGCAGACATTTCCCTTATTTTGGGGGAAAATTTTAGATATTTATCTTATTTCAAGGCAAAAAGTCAGAAATTTTCCTTATTTTGGGGCAAAAAGACAGAAATTCCGTTTATTTTCGCGAAAAAGTCAGAAATTGCACTTATTTTCGATCAAAACGGTGGAAAATCTTATTTTGGGTTTAAAATGAAGAAATTTCCCTTTTTTTATGGCAAAAAGGTATACATTCCCTTTATTTTCGGGCAAGAAGGCAGAAATTCCCCGTATTATTGAGCAAAATTGCAGAAATTCCCCTAATTGTAGGGCAAAGACGCAGAACTTCCCCTTATTTTGGGGTAAAACTGCAGAAATTTTATTTATTTCTCGGCAAAATGGTAGAAATTCCCTTTATTTTCAGCGATAAAGGCAGAAAATCCCCATATTTTGGAGCAAAATTGCAGAAATTTACCTAATTTTGGGGTAAAACATGCAGTAATTTTCTTTATTTTGGGGCAAAAAGGCAGAAATTCTCCTTATTTTGGGGCAAAAGGCAGAAATTTCGCTTATTTTATGGCAAAATTGCAGAAATATTCCTTATTTGAGGACAAAAAATAGAAATTCCCTTTATTTTGGGGCAAAATTGCAGAAAATTCCTTTATTATGGGAAAAAATTGAAGAAAATTCTTTTATTTTGGGGCAAAATTGCAGAAATTTCACTTATTTCAGGGCATAATTTAAAAATTCCTTGTATTTTGGGGCAAAAAGACAGAAATTCTGTTTATTTTTGTTAAAAAGGCAGATATTTTACTTATTTTGATGAAAAAAGGCAGAAATTCCTCTAATTTTGGGGCAAAATGAAGAAATTTCCCTTTTTTGTGGCAAAAGGTATACATTCCCCTTATTTTCGGGCAAAAAAGCAGAAATTCCCAGTATTTTGGAGCAAAATTGCAGAAATTCCCCTAATTGTAGGGGAAAAATGCAGAAATTCCCTATATGTTGGGGCCAAAAAAAGAAATTCTCTTTATTTTAGGGGAAAACTCAGAAATTTCACTTATTTTGGGGCAAAATTCCAGAAATTTCCCTTATTTTGGGGCAAAATTGCAGAAATTTCACTTATTTTGGGGCAAAATTGCAGAAATTTCACTTATTTCAGGGAAAAAAGGCAGAAATTTTTTGTAATTTGTAGCACAATGGCAGACATTCTTAATATTTTGTGGCAAAAATGCAAAAATTCCCCTTATTTTGAGGTAAAAAGGCTGAAATATTCCCCTTATTTGGGGGTAAAAAGGAAGAAATTTCCCTTATTTAGGGGCAAAAATACAGAAATTCCCCTTATTTTGTGGAAAAAAGGCAGAAATTTCTTTTATTTTAAGGCAAAATTGCAGAAATTTCACTTATTTCAGGGTATAATTCAAAAATTCCTTTTATTTTGAGGCAAAATGACAGAAATTGCGTTTATTTTTGAATAAAAATCAGAAATTTCACTTATTTTGAGTTAAAATGGCAGAAATTCCTCTTATTTTGGGGCAAAAATGAAGAAATTTCCCTTTTTTGTGGCTAAAGGTATACATTCCTCTTATTTTCGGGCAAAAAGTAGAAATTCCCCGTATTTTGGAGCAAAATTGCAGAAATTCCACTAATTGTGGGGCAAAAAGGCAGAAATTCCCAATATGTTAGGGCAAAAAGACAGAAATTCTCCTTATTTTGGGGCAAAACTCAGAAATTCCACTTATTTTGGGGCAAAATTTTAGAAATTTCCCTTATTTTAGGGAAAATTGCAGAAATTTGACTTATTTTGGGGCAAAATTCCAGAAATTTCACTTATTTCAGGGCAAAAAGTCAGAAATTTGCCTTATTTTGGGGCAAAAAGCAGATATTCTCCTAATTTTGGGGCAAAAAACAGAAATTCCTCTTATTTTGGTGTAAAATTGTGGAAATTTCAAATATTTCAGGGCAAAAAGGCAGAAATTTCACTTTATTTCGGGCAATAAGTCAGAAATTCCCCGTATTTTGGAGCAAAATTTCAGAAATTCCCCTTATATTGGTGCAAAAATGCAGAAATTCCCTTTATTTTGGTTCAATAAGGCAGAAATTCCCCGAATTTTGAAGCAAAATTGCACATATTCCCCTAATTTTGAGGAAAAATGCAGAAATTCACATTATTTTGGGGCAAAAAGACAGAAATTCTCCTTATTTCAGGGCAAAAGTCAGAATTCTCCTTATTTTGGGGCAAAATTCCAGATATTTCCTTTGTTTTGGGCCAAAATTGCAGAAATTTCACTTATATTGTGGCAAAATTGCAGAAATTTTACTTATTTCAGGGAAAAAAAGCAGAAATTTACCTCATTTTGGGGCAAAAAGGCAGAAATTCTTAATATTTTGTGGCAAAAATTCAGAAATTCCCCTTATTTTGAGGTAAAAAGGCTAAAATTCCCCTTATTTGGGGGTAAAAAAACAGAAATTTCTTTTATTTTGGTACAAAATTGCAGAAATTTTTCTTATTTTGGGCAATAAGGCAGAAATTTCCCATATTTTGGGGAAAAAATGCAGAATTTCCCCTTATTTTTAGGTAAAAAGTCTGAAATTCCCTTTATTTTGGGGCAAAAAGTGAGAAATTCTTCTTATTTTGGGTCAAAAAGCAGATATTTCCCTTATTTTGGAGAAAAATTTTAGATATTTAACTTATTTCAGGGCAAAAATTCAGAAATTTCCCTTATTTTGGGGCAAAAAGACAGAAATTCCATTTATTTTTGGAAAAAAGTCAGAAATTGCACTTATTTTGGGTCAAAAAGGCGGAAAATCCCCTTATTTTGGGGTAAAAATGAAGAAATTTCCCTTATTTATGGCAAAAGGTATGCATTCTTCTTATTTTCGGGCAAAGAGGCAGAAATTCCTCGTATTTTGGAGCAAAATTGCAGAAATTCCCCTAATTGTGGGGCAAAAAGGCAGAAATTCCCTATATGTTGGGGCAAAAAGACAAAAATTCTCTTTATTTTGGGGCAAAACTCAGAAATTCCACTTATTTTTGGGAAAAATTCAAGAAATTTCCCTTATTTTGGAGCAAAACTGCAGAAATTTCACTTATTTTGGGGCAAAATTGCAGAAATTTAACTTATTTCAGGGAAAAAAGGCAGAAATTTTTCTTATTTTGGGGCAAAAAGGCAGAAATTCCTAATATTTTGTGGCAAAAATGGAAAAATTCCCCTTATTTTGAGGTAAAAAGGTTGAAATTCCCCTTATTTGGGGGCAAAAATTCAAAAATTTCTTTTATTTTGGTACAAAATTGCAGAAATTTTTCTTATTTTGGGCAAAAAGGCAGAAATTTTCCATATATTGGGGCAAAAATGCAGAAATTCCCCTATTTTGAGGTAAAAAGGCTGAAATTCCCTTTATTTTGGGCAAAAAGTCAGAAATTCTTCTTATTTTGGGTCAAAAAGCAGACATTTCCCTTATTTTGGGGGAAAATTTTAGATATTTATCTTATTTCACGGCAAAAAGTCAGAAATTTTCCTTATTTTGGGGCAAAAAGACAGAAATTCCGTTTATGTTCGCGAAAAAGTCAGAAATTGCACTTATTTTCGATCAAAAAGGTGGAAAATCTTCTTATTTTGGGGTAAAAATGAAGAAATTTCCCTTTTTTATGGCAAAAAGTTATACATTCCCTTTATTTTCGGGCAAGAAGGCAGAAATTTCCCGTATTATTGAGCAAAATTGCAGAAATTCCCCTAATTGTAGGGCAAAGACGCAGAACTTCCCCTTATTTTTGGGTAAAACTGCAGAAATTTTATTTATTTCTCGGCAAAATGGTAGAAATTCCCTTTATTTTCAGCGATAAAGGCAGAAAATCCCCATATTTTGGAGCAAAATTGCAGAAATTCACCTAATTTTGGGGTAAAACATGCAGTAATTTTCTTTATTTTGGGGCAAAAAGGCAGAAATTCTCCTTATTTTGGGGCAAAAGGCAGAAATTTCCCTTAATTTATGGCAAAATTGCAGAAATATTCCTTATTTGAGGACAAAAAACAGAAATTCCCTTTATTTTGGGGCAAAATTGCAGAAAATTCCTTTATTATGGGGAAAAATTGAAGAAAATTCTTTTATTTTGGGGAAAAATTGCAGAAATTTCACTTATTTCAGGGCATAATTTAAAAATTCCTTGTATTTTGGGGCAAAAAGACAGAAATTCTGTTTATTTTTGTTAAAAAGGCAGATATTTTACTTATTTTGATGAAAAAAGGCAGAAATTCCTCTAATTTTGGGGCAAAATGAAGAAATTTCTCTTTTTTGTGGCAAAAGGTATACATTCCCCTTATTTTCGGGCAAAAAAGCAGAAATTCCCAGTATTTTGGAGCAAAATTGCAGAAATTCCCCTAATTGTAGGGGAAAAATGCAGAAATTCCCTATATGTTGGGGCCAAAAAAAGAAATTCTCTTTATTTTAGGGGAAAACTCAGAAATTTCACTTATTTTGGTGCAAAATTCCAGAAATTTCCCTTATTTTGGGGCAAAATTGCAGAAATTTCACTTATTTTGGGGCAAAATTGCAGAAATTTCACTTATTTCAGGGAAAAAAGGCAGAAATTTTTTGTAATTTGTAGCACAATGGCAGACATTCTTAATATTTTGTGGCAAAAATGCAAAAATTCCCTTTATTTTGAGGTAAAATGGCTGAAATATTCCTCTTATTTGGGGGTAAAAAGGAAGAAATATCCCTTATTTTGGGGCAAAAATACAGAAATTCCCCTTATTTTGTGGAAAAAAGGCAGAAATTTCTTTTATTTTAAGGCAAAATTGCAGAAATTTCACTTATTTCAGGGTATAATTCAAAAATTCCTTTTATTTTGAGGCCAAATGACAGAAATTGCGTTTATTTTTGAATAAAAGTCAGAAATTTCACTTATTTTGAGGTAAAAAGGCAGAAATTCCTCTTATTTTGGGGCAAAAATGAAGAAATTTCCCTTTTTTGTGGCTAAAGGTATACATTCCCCTTATTTTCGGGCAAAAAGTAGAAATTCCCCGTATTTTGGAGCAAAATTGCAGAAATTCCACTAATTGTGGGGCAAAATGGCAGAAATTCCCTATATGTTAGGGCAAAAAGACAGAAATTCTCCTTATTTTGGGGCAAAACTAGAAATTCCACTTATTTTGGGGCAAAATTTTAGAAATTTCCCTTATTTTGGGGCAAAATTGCAGAAATTTGACTTATTTTGGGGCAAAATTCCAGAAATTTCACTTATTTCAGGGCAAAAAGTCAGAAATTTGCCTTATTTTGGGGCAAAAAGTAGAAATTCTCCTAATTTTGGGGCAAAAAACAGAAATTCCTCTTATTTTGGGGTAAAATTGTGGAAATTTCAAATGTTTCAGGGAAAAAAGGCAGAAATTCCACTTTATTTCGGGCAATAAGGCAGAAATTCCCCGTATTTTGGAGCAAAATTTCAGAAATTCCCCTTATATTGGCGCAAAAATGCAGAAATTCCCTTCATTTTGGTTCAATAAGGCAGAAATTCCCCGAATTTTGAAGCAAAATTGCACATATTCCCCTAATTTTGAGGAAAAATGCAGAAATTCACATTATTTTGGGGCAAAAAGACAGAAATTCTCCTTATTTCAGGGCAAAAGTCAGAATTCTCCTTATTTTGGGGCAAAATTCCAGAAATTTCCTTTATTTTGGGGCAAAATTGCAGAAATCTATCTATTTTGGGGCAAAATTACAGAAATTTCAATTATTTCAGGGAAAAAACACAGAAATTTCTCTTATTTTGGGGCAAAAATGCAGAAATTACTTATATTTTGTTACAAAATTGCAGAAATTTTCTTTATTTTGGGGTAAAAATACAGAAATTCCCCATATTTTAGGGCAAAAAGGCAGAGATTCCCCTTATTATGAGGTAAAAAAGCTGAAAGTCCCCTTATATTGGGGAAAAAAGACAGAAATTCCCCTTATTTTTCGGCAAAAAGGCAGAAATTTCCCTTATTTTGGGGCAAAGTTGCAGAAATTTCAATTATTTCAGGGCTAAATTCAAAAATTTCTTTTATTTTGGGGCAAAAAGACAGAAATTCCATTTATCTTTGGGTAAAAAGGCAGAAAATTCACTTATTTTGAGGTAAAAAGGCAGAAATTCCTCTTATTTTGTGGCAAAAATGAAGAAATTTCCCTTTTTTGTGGCAAAAGGTATACATTCCCCTTATTTTCGGGCTAAAAAGTAGAAATTCCACGTATTTTGGAGCAAAATTGCAGAAATTCCCCTAATTGTGGGGCAAAAAGGCCGAAATTCCCTATATGTTGGGGCATAAAGACAAAAATTCTCCTTATTTTGGGGCAAAACTCAGAAATTCCACTTATTTTTGGGAAAAATTCAAGAAATTTCCCTTATTTTGGAGCAAAACTGCAGAAATTTCACTTATTTTGGGGCAAAATTGCAGAAATTTAACTTATTTCAGGGAAAAAAGGCAGAAATTTTCCTTATTTTGGGGCAAAAAGGCAGAAATTCCTAATATTTTGTGGGAAAAATGGAAAAATTCCCTTTATTTTGAGGTAAAAAGGTTGAAATTCCCCTTATTTGGGGGCAAAAATGCAAAAATTTCTTTTATTTTGGTACAAAATTGCAGAAATTTTTCTTATTTTGGGCAAAAAGGCAGAAATTTTCCATATATTGGGGCAAAAATGCAGAAATTCCCTTATTTTGAGGTAAAAAGGCTGAAATTCCCTTTATTTTGGGGCAAAAAGTCAGAAATTCTTCTTATTTTGGGTCAAAAAGCAGACATTTCCCTTATTTTGGGGGAAAATTTTAGATATTTATCTTATTTCACGGCAAAAAGTCAGAAATTTTCCTTATTTTGGGGCAAAAAGACAGAAATTCCGTTTATTTTCGCGAAAAAGTCAGAAATTGCACTTATTTTCGATCAAAAAGGTGGAAAATCTTCTTATTTTGGGGTAAAAATGAAGAAATTTCCCTTTTTTATGGCAAAAAGTTATACATTCCCTTTATTTTCGGGCAAGAAGGCAGAAATATCCCATATTATTGAGCAAAATTGCAGAAATTCCCCTAATTGTAGGGCAAAGACGCAGAACTTCCCCTTATTTTGGGGTAAAACTGCAGAAATTTTATTTATTTCTCGGCAAAATGGTAGAAATTCCCTTTATTTTCAGCGATAAAGGCAGAAAATCCCCATATTTTGGAGCAAAATTGCAGAAATTCACCTAATTTTGGGGTAAAACATGCAGTAATTTTCTTTATTTTGGGGCAAAAAGGCAGAAATTCTCCTTATTTTGGGGCAAAAGGCAGAAATTTCCCTTATTTTATGGCAAAATTGCAGAAATATTCCTTATTTGAGGACAAAAAACAGAAATTCCCTTTATTTTGGGGCAAAATTGCAGAAAATTCCTTTATTATGGGGAAAAATTGAAGAAAATTCTTTTATTTTGGGGAAAAATTGCAGAAATTTCACTTATTTCAGGGCATAATTTAAAAATTCCTTGTATTTTGGGGCAAAAAGACAGAAATTCTGTTTATTTTTGTTAAAAAGGCAGATATTTTACTTATTTTGATGAAAAAAGGCAGAAATTCCTCTAATTTTGGGGCAAAATGAAGAAATTTCCCTTTTTTGTGGCAAAAGGTATACATTCCCCTTATTTTCGGGCAAAAAAGCAGAAATTCCCAGTATTTTGGAGCAAAATTGCAGAAATTCCCCTAATTGTAGGGCAAAAATGCAGAAATTCCCTATATGTTGGGGCCAAAAAAAGAAATTCTCTTTATTTTAGGGGAAAACTCAGAAATTTCACTTATTTTGGGGCAAAATTCCAGAAATTTCCCTTATTTTGGGGCAAAATTGCAGAAATTTCACTTATTTTGGGGCAAAATTGCAGAAATTTCACTTATTTCAGGGAAAAAAGGCAGAAATTTTTTGTAATTTGTAGCACAATGGCAGACATTCTTAATATTTTGTGGCAAAAATGCAAAAATTCCCTTTATTTTGAGGTAAAATGGCTGAAATATTCCCCTTATTTGGGGGTAAAAAGGAAGAAATTTCCCTTATTTTGGGGCAAAAATACAGAAATTCCCCTTATTTTGTGGAAAAAAGGCAGAAATTTCTTTTATTTTAAGGCAAAATTGCAGAAATTTCACTTATTTCAGGGTATAATTCAAAAATTTCTTTTATTTTGAGGCCAAATGACAGAAATTGCGTTTATTTTTGAATAAAAGTCAGAAATTTCACTTATTTTGAGGTAAAAAGGCAGAAATTCCTCTTATTTTGGGGCAAAAATGAAGAAATTTCCCTTTTTTGTGGCTAAAGGTATACATTCCCCTTATTTTCGGGCAAAAAGTAGAAATTCCCAGTATTTTGGAGCAAAATTGCAGAAATTCCACTAATTGTGGTGCAAAAAGGCAGAAATTCCCTATATGTTAGGGCAAAAAGACAGGAATTCTCCTTATTTTGGGGCAAAACTAGAAATTCCACTTATTTTGGGGCAAAATTTTAGAAATTTCCCTTATTTTGGGGCAAAATTGCAGAAATTTGACTTATTTTGGGGCAAAATTCCAGAAATTTCACTTATTTCAGGGCAAAAAGTCAGAAATTTGCCTTATTTTGGGGCAAAAAGTAGAAATTCTCCTAATTTTGGGGCAAAAAACAGAAATTCCTCTTATTTTGGGGTAAAATTGTGGAAATTTCAAATATTTCAGGGAAAAAAGGCAGAAATTCCACTTTATTTCGGGCAATAAGGCAGAAATTCCCCGTATTTTGGAGCAAAATTTCAGAAATTCCCCTTATATTGGTGCAAAAATGCAGAAATTCCCTTCATTTTGGTTCAATAAGGCAGAAATTCCCCGAATTTTGAAGCAAAATTGCACATATTCCCCTAATTTTGAGGAAAAATGCAGAAATTCACATTATTTTGGGGCAAAAAGACAGAAATTCTCCTTATTTCAGGGCAAAAGTCAGAATTCTCCTTATTTTGGGGCAAAATTCCAGAAATTTCCTTTATTTTGGGGCAAAATTGCAGAAATCTATCTATTTTGGGGCAAAATTACAGAAATTTCAATTATTTCAGGGAAAAAACGCAGAAATTTCTCTTATTTTGGGGCAAAAATGCAGAAATTACTTATATTTTGTTACAAAATTGCAGAAATTTTCTTTATTTTGGGGTAAAAATACAGAAATTCCCCATATTTTAGGACAAAAAGGCAGAGATTCCCCTTATTATGAGGTAAAAAAGCTGAAAGTCCCCTTATATTGGGGAAAAAAGACAGAAATTCCCCTTATTTTTCGGCAAAAAGGCAGAAATTTCCCTTATTTTGGGGCAAAGTTGCAGAAATTTCAATTATTTCAGGGCTAAATTCAAAAATTTCTTTTATTTTGGGGCAAAAAGACAGAAATTCCATTTATCTTTGGTTAAAAAGGCAGAAAATTCACTTATTTTGAGGTAAAAAGGCAGAAATTCCTCTTATTTTGTGGCAAAAATGAAGAAATTTCCCTTTTTTGTGGCAAAAGGTATACATTCCCCTTATTTTCGGGCTAAAAAGTAGAAATTCCCCGTATTTTGGAGCAAAATTGCAGAAATTCCCCTAATTGTGGGGCAAAAAGGCCGAAATTCCCTATATGTTGGGGCATAAAGACAAAAATTCTCCTTATTTTGGGGCAAAACTCAGAAATTCCACTTATTTTTGGGAAAAATTCAAGAAATTTCCCTTATTTTGGAGCAAAACTGCAGAAATTTCACTTATTTTGGGGCAAAATTGCAGAAATTTAACTTATTTCAGGGAAAAAAGGCAGAAATTTTCCTTATTTTGGGGCAAAAAGGCAGAAATTCCTAATATTTTGTGGGAAAAATGGAAAAATTCCCTTTATTTTGAGGTAAAAAGGTTGAAATTCCCCTTATTTGGGGGCAAAAATGCAAAAATTTCTTTTATTTTGGTACAAAATTGCAGAAATTTTTCTTATTTTGGGCAAAAAGGCAGAAATTTTCCATATATTGGGGCAAAAATGCAGAAATTCCCTTATTTTGAGGTAAAAAGGCTGAAATTCCCTTTATTTTGGGGCAAAAAGTCAGAAATTCTTCTTATTTTGGGTCAAAAAGCAGACATTTCCCTTATTTTGGGGGAAAATTTTAGATATTTATCTTATTTTACGGCAAAAAGTCAGAAATTTTCCTTATTTTGGGGCAAAAAGACAGAAATTCCGTTTATTTTCGCGAAAAAGTCAGAAATTGCACTTATTTTCGATCAAAAAGGTGGAAAATCTTCTTATTTTGGGGTAAAAATGAAGAAATTTCCCTTTTTTATGGCAAAAAGTATACATTCCCTTTATTTTCGGGCAAGAAGGCAGAAATTCCCCTTATTATTGGGCAAAATTGAAGAAATTCCCCTAATTGTAGGGCAAAGACGCAGAACTTCCCCTTATTTTGGGGTAAAACTGCAGAAATTTTATTTATTTCTCGGCAAAATGGTAGAAATTCCCTTTATTTTCGGCGATAAAGGCAGAAAATCCCCATATTTTGGAGCAAAATTGCAGAAATTCACCTAATTTTGGGGTAAAACATGCAGTAATTTTCTTTATTTTGGGGCAAAAAGGCAGAAATTCCCCTTATTTTGGGGCAAAAGGCAGAAATTTCCCTTATTTTATGGCAAAATTGCAGAAATTTCCCTTCTTTGGAGACAAAAAACAGAAATTCCCTTTATTTTGGGGCAAAATTGCAGAAAATTCCTTTATTATGGGGAAAAATTGAAGAAAATTCTTTTATTTTGGGGCAAAATTGCAGAAATTTCACTTATTTCAGGGCATAATTTAAAAATTCCTTGTATTTTGGGGCAAAAAGACAGAAATTCTGTTTATTTTTGGTAAAAAGGCAGATATTTTATTATTTTGATGAAAAAAGTCAGAAATTCCTCTAATTTTGGGGCAAAATGAAGAAATTTCCCTTTTTTGTGGCAAAAGGTATACATTCCCCTTATTTTCGGGCAAAAAAGCAGAAATTCCCAGTATTTTGGAGCAAAATTGCAGAAATTCCCCTAATTGTAGGGCAAAAATGCAGAAATTCCCTATATGTTGGGGCCAAAAAAAAGAAATTCTCTTTATTTTAGGGGAAAACTCAGAAATTTCACTTATTTTGTGGCAAAAATGCAAAAATTCCCCTTATTTTGAGGTAAAATGGCTGAAATATTCCGCTTATTTGGGGGTAAAAAGGAAGAAATTTCCATTATTTTGGGGCAAAAATACAGAAATTCCCCTTATTTTGGGGAAAAAAGGCAGAAATTTCTTTTATTTTAAGGCAAAATTGCAGAAATTTCACTTATTTCAGGGTATAATTCAAAAATTCCTTTTATTTTGAGGCAAAATGACAGAAATTGCGTTTATTTTTGGATAAAAGTCAGAAATTTCACTTATTTTGAGGTAAAAAGGCAGAAATTCCTCTTATTTTGGGGCAAAAATGAAGAAATTTCCCTTTTTTGTGGCTAAAGGTATACATTCCCCTTATTTTCGGGCAAAAAGTAGAAATTCCCCGTATTTTGGAGCAAAATTGCAGAAATTCCACTAATTGTGGGGCAAAAAGGCAGAAATTCCCTATATGTTAGGGCAAAAAGACAGAAATTCTCCTTATTTTGGGGCAAAACTAGAAATTCCACTTATTTTGGGGCAAAATTTTAGAAATTTCCCTTATTTTGGGGCAAAATTGCAGAAATTTGACTTATTTTGGGGCAAAATTCCAGAAATTTCACTTATTTCAGGGCAAAAAGTCAGAAATTTGCCTTATTTTGGGGCAAAAAGCAGAAATTCTCTTAATTTTGGGGCAAAAAAAAGAAATTCCTCTTATTTTGGGGTAACATTGTGGAAATTTCAAATATTTCAGGGCAAAAAGGCAGAAATTCCACTTTATTTCGGGCAATAAGGCAGAAATTCCCCGTATTTTGGAGCAAAATTTCAGAAATTCCCCTTATATTGGTGCAAAATGCAGAAATTCCCTTTATTTTGGGTCAATAAGGCAGAAATTCCCCGAATTTTGAAGCAAAATTGCACATATTCCCCTAATTTTGAGGAATAATGCAGAAATTCACATTATTTTGGGGCAAAAAGACAGAAATTCTCCTTATTTCAGGGCAAAAGTCAGAATTCTCCTTATTTTGGGGCAAAATTCCAGAAATTTCCTTAATTTTGGGGCAAAATTGCAGAAATCTATCTATTTTGGGGCAAAATTACAGAAATTTCAATTATTTCAGGGAAAAAATGCAGAAATTTCTCTTATTTAGGGGCAAAAATGCAGAAATTACTTTTATTTTGGTACAAAATTGCAGAAATTTTCTTTATTTTTGGGTAAAAATACAGAAATTCCCCATATTTTAGGGCAAAAGGGCAGAGATTCCCCTTATTATGAGGTAAAAAGGCTGAAAGTCCCCTTATATTGGGGAAAAAAGACAGAAATTCCCCTTATTTTGTGGCAAAAAGGCAGAAATTTCCCTTATTTTGGGACAAAATTGCAGAAATTTCACTTATTTCAGGGCTAAATTCAAAAATTCCTTTTATTTTGGGGCAAAAAGACAGAAATTCCATTTATCTTTGGGTAAAAAGGCAGAAAATTCACTTATTTTGAGGTAAAAAGGCAGAAATTCCTCTTATTTTGTGGCAAAAATAAAGAAATTTCCCTTTTTTGTGGCAAAAGGTATACATTCCCCTTATTTTCGGGCTAAAAAGTAGAAATTCCCCGTATTTTGGAGCAAAATTGCAGAAATTCCCCTAATTGTGGGGCAAAAAGGCCGAAATTCCCTATATGTTGGGGCAAAAAGTCAAAAATTCTCCTTATTTTGGGGCAAAACTCAGAAATTCCACTTATTTTGGGGCAAAATTCAAGAAATTTCCCTTATTTTGGAGCAAAACTGCAGAAATTTCACTTATTTGGGGCAAAATTGCAGAAATTTAACTTATTTCAGGGAAAAAAGGCAGAAATTTTCCTTATTTTGGGGCAATAAGGCAGAAATTCCTAATATTTTGTGGCAAAAATGGAAAAATTCTCCTTTATTTTGAGGTAAAAAGGTTGAAATTCCCCTTATTTGGGGGCAAAAATGCAAAAATTTCTTTTATTTTGGTACAAAATTGCAGAAATTTTTCTTATTTTGGGCAAAAAGGCAGAAATTTTCTATATTTTGGGGCAAAAGTGCAGAAATTCCCCTATTTTGAGGTAAAAAGGCTGAAATTTCCTTTATTTTGGGGCAAAAAGTCAGAAATTCTTCTTATTTTGGGTCAAAAAGCAGACATTTCTCTTATTTTGGGGGAAAATTTTAGATATTTATCTTATTTCACGGCAAAAAGTCAGAATTTTTCCTCATTTTGGGGCAAAAAAACAGAAATTTCGTTTATTTTCGCGAAAAAGTCAGAAATTGCACTTATTTTCGGTCAAAAAGGTGGAAAATCTTCTTATTTTGGGGTAAAAATGAAAAAATTTCCCTTTTTTATGGCAAAAAGGTATACATTCCCTTTATTTTCGGGCAAGAAGGCAGAAATTCCCCGTATTATTGACCAAAATTGCAGAAATTCCCCTAATTGTAGGGCAAAGACGCAGAACTTCCCCTTATTTTGGGGTAAAACTGCAGAAACTTTATTTATTTCGCGGCAAAATGGAAGAAATTCCCTTTATTTTCGGCGATAAAGGCAGAAAATCCCCATATTTTGGAGCAAAATTGCAGAAATTCACCTAATTTTGGGGTAAAACATGCAGTAATTTTCTTTATTTTGGGGCAAAAAGGCAGAAATTCTCCTTATTTTGGGGCAAAAGGCAGAAATTTCCCTTATTTTATGGCAAAATTGCAGAAATTTCCCTTATTTGGGGACAAAAAACAGAAATTCCCTTTATTTTGGGGCAAAATTGCAGAAAATTCCTTTATTATGGGGAAAAATTGAAGAAAATTCTTTTATTTTGGGGCAAAATTGCAGAAATTTCACATATTTCAGGGCATAATTTAAAAATTCCTTGTATTTTGGGGCAAAAAGACAGAAATTCTGTTTATTTTTGGGTAAAAAGGCAGATATTTTACTTATTTTGATGAAAATGGCAGAAATTCCTCTTATTTTGGGGCAAAATGAAGAAATTTCCTTTTTTTGTGGCAAAAGGTATACATTCCCCTTATTTTCGGGCAAAAAAGAAGAAATTCCCAGTATTTTGGAGCAAAATTGCAGAAATTCCCCTAATTGTAGGGCAAAAATGCAGAAATTTCCTATATGTTGGGGCCAAAAGAAAGAAATTCTCTTTATTTTAGGGGAAAACTCAAAAATTTCACTTATTTTGGGGCAAAATTCCAGAAATTTCCCTTATTTTGGGGCAAAATTGCAGAAATTTCACTTATTTTGGGGCAAAATTGCAGAAATTTCACTTATTTCAGGGAAAAAAGGCAGAAATTTTTTGTATTTTGGAGCACAATGGCAGACATTCTTAATATTTTGTGGCAAAAATGCAAAAATTCCCCTTATTTTGAGGTAAAAAGGCTGAAATATTCCCCTTATTTGGGGGTAGAAAGGAAGAAATTTCCCTTATTTAGGGGCAAAAATACAGAAATTCCCCTTATTTTGTGGAAAAAAGGCAGAAATTTCTTTTATTTTAAGGCAAAATTGCAGAAATTTCACTTATTTCAGGGTATAATTCAAAAATTCCTTTTATTTTGAGGCAAAATGACAGAAATTGCGTTTATTTTTGGATAAAAGTCAGAAATTTCACTTATTTTGAGGTAAAAAGGCAGAAATTCCTCTTATTTTGGGGCAAAAATGAAGAAATTTCCCTTTTTTGTGGCTAAAGGTATACATTCCTCTTATTTTCGGGCAAAAAGTAGAAATTCCCCGTATTTTGGAGCAAAATTGCAGAAATTCCACTAATTGTGGGGCAAAAAGGCAGAAATTCCCAATATGTTAGGGCAAAAAGACAGAAATTCTCCTTATTTTGGGGCAAAACTCAGAAATACCACTTATTTTGGGGCAAAATTTTAGAAATTTCCCTTATTTTAGGGAAAATTGCAGAAATTTGACTTATTTTGGGGCAAAATTCCAGAAATTTCACTTATTTCAGGGCAAAAAGTCAGAAATTTGCCTTATTTTGGGGCAAAAAGCAGAAATTCTCCTAATTTTGGGGCAAAAAACAGAAATTCCTCTTATTTTGGGGTAAAATTGTGGAAATTTCAAATATTTCAGGGCAAAAAGGCAGAAATTTCACTTTATTTCGGGCAATAAGTCAGAAATTCCCCGTATTTTGGAGCAAAATTTCAGAAATTCCCCTTATATTGGTGCAAAAATGCAGAAATTCCCTTTATTTTGGTTCAATAAGGCAGAAATTCCCCGAATTTTGAAGCAAAATTGCACATATTCCCCTAATTTTGAGGAAAAATTCAGAAATTCACATTATTTTGGGGCAAAAAGACAGAAATTCTCCTTATTTCAGGGCAAAAGTCAGATTTCTCCTTATTTTGGGGCAAAATTCCAGATATTTCCTTTGTTTTGGGCCAAAATTGCAGAAATTTCACTTATATTGGGGCAAAATTGCAGAAATTTTACTTATTTCAGGGAAAAAAAGCAGAAATTTACCTCATTTTGGGGCAAAAAGGCAGAAATTCTTAATATTTTGTGGCAAAAATTCAGAAATTCCCCTTATTTTGAGGTAAAAAGGCTAAAATTCCCCTTATTTGGGGGTAAAAAAACAGAAATTTCTTTTATTTTGGTACAAAATTGCATCAATTTTTCTTATTTTGGGCAATAAGGCAGAAATTTCCCATATTTTGGGGAAAAATTGCAGAAATTCCCCTTATTTTTAGGTAAAAAGTCTGAAATTCCCTTTATTTTGGGGCAAAAAGTGAGAAATTCTTCTTATTTTGGGTCAAAAAGCAGATATTTCCCTTATTTTGGAGAAAAATTTTAGATATTTAACTTATTTCAGGGCAAAAATTCAGAATTTTCCCTTATTTTGGGGCAAAAAGACAGAAATTCCGTTTATTTTTGGGAAAAAGTCAGAAATTGCACTTATTTTGGGTCAAAAAGGCGGAAAATCCCCTTATTTTGGGGTAAAAATGAAGAAATTTCCCTTATTTATGGCAAAAGGTATGCATTCTTCTTATTTTCGGGCAAAGAGGCAGAAATTCCTCGTATTTTGGAGCAAAATTGCAGAAATTCCCCTAATTGTGGGGCAAAAAGGCAGAAATTCCCTATATGTTGGGGCAAAAAGACAAAAATTCTCTTTATTTTGGGGCAAAACTCAGAAATTCCACTTATTTTGGGGAAAAATTCAAGAAATTTCCCTTATTTTGGAGCAAAACTGCCGAAATTTCACTTATTTGGGGGCAAAATTGCAGAAATTTAACTTATTTCAGGGAAAAAAGGCAGAAATTTTCCTTATTTTGGGGCAAAAAGGAAGAAATTCCTAATATTTTGTGGCAAAAATGGAAAAATTCCCCTTATTTTGAGGTAAAAAGGTTGAAATTCCCCTTATTTGGGGGCAAAAATGCAAAAATTTCTTTTATTTTGGTACAAAATTGCAGAAATTTTTCTTATTTTGGGCAAAAAGGCAGAAATTTTCCATATATTGGGGCAAAAATGCAGAAATTCCCCTATTTTGAGGTAAAAAGGCTGAAATTCCCTTTATTTTTGGGCAAAAAGTGAGAAATTCTTCTTATTTTGGGTCAAAAAGCAGACATTTCCCTTATTTTGGGGGAAAATTTTAGATATTTATCTTATTTCACGGCAAAAAGTCAGAAATTTTCCTTATTTTGGGGCAAAAAGACAGAAATTCCGTTTATTTTCGCGAAAAAGTCAGAAATTGCACTTATTTTCGATCAAAAAGGTGGAAAATCTTCTTATTTTGGGGTAAAAATGAAGAAATTTCCCTTTTTTTATGGCAAAAAGGTATACATTCCCTTTATTTTCGGGCAAGAAGGCAGAAATTCCCCGTATTATTGAGCAAAATTGCAGAAATTCCCCTAATTGTAGGGCAAAGACGCAGAACTTCCCCTTATTTTGGGGTAAAACTGCAGAAATTTTATTTATTTCTCGGCAAAATGGTAGAAATTCCCTTTATTTTCAGCGATAAAGGCAGAAAATCCCCATATTTTGGAGCAAAATTGCAGAAATTCACCTAATTTTGGGGTAAAACATGCAGTAATTTTCTTTATTTTGGGGCAAAAAGGCAGAAATTCCCCTTATTTTGGGGCAAAAGGCAGAAATTTCGCTTATTTTATGGCAAAATTGCAGAAATATTCCTTATTTGAGGACAAAAAACAGAAATTCCCTTTAT
This sequence comes from Micromys minutus, assembly GCF_963924665.1. Taxonomy (NCBI): domain Eukaryota; kingdom Metazoa; phylum Chordata; class Mammalia; order Rodentia; family Muridae; genus Micromys; species Micromys minutus. The sequence goes on along the minus strand of NW_027667133.1, from coordinate 1,094,259 downwards.
TTTGGGGCAAAATTGCAGAAAATTCCTTTATTATGGGAAAAAATTGAAGAAAATTCTTTTATTTTGGGGCAAAATTGCAGAAATTTCACTTATTTCAGGGCATAATTTAAAAATTCCTTGTATTTTGGGGCAAAAAGACAGAAATTCTGTTTATTTTTGTTAAAAAGGTAGATATTTTACTTATTTTGATGAAAAAAGGCAGAAATTCCTCTAATTTTGGGGCAAAATGAAGAAATTTCCCTTTTTTGTGGCAAAAGGTATACATTCCCCTTATTTTCGGGCAAAAAAGCAGAAATTCCCAGTATTTTGGAGCAAAATTGCAGAAATTCCCCTAATTGTAGGGCAAAAATGCAGAAATTCCCTATATGTTGGGGCCAAAAAAAAGAAATTCTCTTTATTTTAGGGGAAAACTCAGAAATTTCACTTATTTTGTGGCAAAAATGCAAAAATTCCCCTTATTTTGAGGTAAAATGGCTGAAATATTCCGCTTATTTGGTGGTAAAAATGAAGAAATTTCCCTTATTTTGGGGCAAAAATACAGAAATTCCCCTTATTTTGGGGAAAAAAGGCAGAAATTTCTTTTATTTTAAGGCAAAATTGCAACAATTTCACTTATTTCAGGGTATAATTCAAAAATTCCTTTTATTTTGAGGCAAAATGACAGAAATTGCGTTTATTTTTGGATAAAAGTCAGAAATTTCACTTATTTTGAGGTAAAAAGGCAGAAATTCCTCTTATTTTGGGGCAAAAATGAAGAAATTTCCCTTTTTTGTGGCTAAAGGTATACATTCCCCTTATTTTCGGGCAAAAAGTAGAAATTCCCCGTATTTTGGAGCAAAATTGCAGAAATTCCACTAATTGTGGGGCAAAAAGGCAGAAATTCCCTATAAGTTAGGGCAAAAAGACAGAAATTCTCCTTATTTTGGGGCAAAGCTAGAAATTCCACTTATTTTGGGGCAAAATTTTAGAAATTTCCCTTATTTTGGGGCAAAATTGCAGAAACTTGACTTATTTTGGGGCAAAATTCCAGAAATTTCACTTATTTCAGGGCAAAAAGTCAGAAATTTGCCTTATTTTGGGGCAAAAAGCAGAAATTCTCCTAATTTTGGGGCAAAAAAAAAAATTCCTCTTATTTTGGGGTAAAATTGTGGAAATTTCAAATATTTCAGGGCAAAAAGGCAGAAATTCCACTTTATTTCGGGCAATAAGGCAGAAATTCCCCGTATTTTGGAGCAAAATTTCAGAAATTCCCCTTATATTGGTGCAAAAATGCAGAAATTCCCTTTATTTTGGTTCAATAAGGCAGAAATTTCCCGAATTTTGAAGCAAAATTGCACATATTCCCCTAATTTTGAGGAAAAATGCAGAAATTCACATTATTTTGGGGCAAAAAGACAGAAATTCTCCTTATTTCAGGGCAAAAGTCAGAATTCTCATTATTTTAGGGCAAAATTCCAGAAATTTCCTTTATTTTGGGGCAAAATTGCAGAAATCTATCTATTTTGGGGCAAAATTACAGAAATTTCAATTATTTCAGGGAAAAAACGCAGAAATTTCTCTTATTTTAGGGCAAAAATGCAGAAATTACTTATATTTTGTTACAAAATTGCAGAAATTTTCTTTATTTGGGGGTAAAAATACAGAAATTCCCCATATTTTAGGGCAAAAAGGCAGAGATTCCCCTTATTATGAGGTAAAAAGGCTGAAAGTCCCCTTATATTGGGGAAAAAAGACAGAAATTCCCCTTATTTTGTGGCAAAAAGGCAGAAATTTCCTTTATTGTGGGGCAAAATTGCAGAAATTTCACTTATTTCAGGGCTAAATTCAAAAATTCTTTTTATTTTGGGGCAAAAAGACAGAAATTCCATTTATCTTTGGGTAAAAAGGCAGAAAATTCACTTATTTTAAGGTAAAAAGGTAGAAATTTCTCTTATTTTGTGGCAAAAATGAAGAAATTTCTTTTTTTTGTAGCAAAAGGTATACATTCCCCTTATTTTCGGGCTAAAAAGTAGAAATTCCCCGTATTTTGGAGCAAAATTGAAGAAATTCCCCTAATTGTGGGGCAAAAAGGCAGAAATTCCCTATATGTTGGGACAAAGAGACAGAAATTCTCCTTATTTTGGTGCAAAATTTCAGAAATTTCACTTATTTTGAGGAAAAATTGCAGAAATTTTACTTATTTCAGAAAAAAAGCAGAAATTTTCTTATTTGGAGGCAAAAAGGCAGAAATATCTTTTATTTTGGTACAAAATTGCAGAAATTTTTTTTTATTTTGGGGCAAAAAGGCAGAAATTTCCCATATTTTGGGGCAAAAATGCAAAAATTCCCCTTATTTTGAGATGAAAAGGCTGAAATTCTCCTTATTTGGGGGTAAAAAGGCAGAAATTTCACTTATTTTGGGGCCAAATTGCAGAAATTTTACTTATTTCAGGAAAAAAGGCGGAAATTTTCTTCATTTTGGTGCAAAAAGGCAGAAATTCCTAATATTTTGTGGCAAAAATGCAGAATTTCCTCTTATTTTGAGGTAGAGAGGCTGAAATTCCCCTTATTTGGGGGTAAAATTGCAGAAATTTCACTTTTTTCATGGTAATAAGTCAAAAATTTTTCTTATTTTGGGAAAAAAGACAGAAATTCCTTTGTTTTGGGGGAAAAAGACAGAAATTCCACTTATTTAGAGGCAAAAAAGCAGAAATTCCCCTTATTTTGGAGCAAAAATGAAGAAATTTCCCTTTTTTGGCAAAAAGGTATGCATTCTTCTTATTTTCGGGCAAAAAGGCAGAAATTCCCCGTATTTTGGAGCAAAATTGCAGAAATTCCCCTAATTGTGGGGCAAAAAGGCAGAAATTCCCTATATGTTGGGGCAAAAAGACTGAAATTCTCCTTATTTTGTGCCAAAATTGCAGAAATTTCACTTATTTTGGGGCAAAATTGCAGCAATTTCACTTATTTCAGTGCTAAATTCAAAAATTCCTTTTATTTTGAGCTAAAAAGACAGAAATTCCATTTATCTTTGGGTAAAAAGGCAGAAAATTCACTTATTTTGAGGTAAAAAGGTAGAAATTTCTCTTATTTTGTGGCAAAAATGAAGAAATTTCCTTTTTTTGTGGCAAAATGTATACATTCCCCTTATTTTCGGGCTAAAAAGTAGAAATTCCCCGTATTTTGGAGCAAAATTGCAGAAATTCCCCTAATTGTGGGGCAAAAAAGCAGAAATTCCCTATATGTTGGGACAAAGAGACAGAAATTCTCCTTATTTTGGTGCAAAATTTCAGAAATCTCACTTATTTTGGGGAAAAATTGCAGAAATTTTACTTATTTCAGAAAAAAATGCAGAAATTTTCTTATTTGGGGGCAAAAAGGCAGAAATATCTTTTATTTTGGTAAAAAATTGCAGAAATTTTTTTTATTTTGGGGCAAAAAGGCAGAAATTTCCCATATTTTGGGACAAAAATGCAAAAATTCCCCTTATTTTGAGGTGAAAAGGCTGAAATTCTCTTTATTGGGGGGAAAAAGGCAGAAATTTCACTTATTTTGGGGCCAAATTGCAGAAATTTCACTTATTTCAGGAAAAAAGGTGGAAATTTTTTTTATTTTGGTGCAAATAGGCAGAAATTCCTAATATTTTGTGGCAAAAATGCAGAATTTCCCCTTATTTTGAGGTAAAAAAGCTGAAATTCCCCTTATTTGGGGGCAAAATTGCAGAAATTTCACTTTTTTCAGGGTAATAAGTCAGAAATTTTTCTTATTTTGGGGAAAAAAGACAGAAATTCCCTTTGTTTTGGAGGAAAAAGACAGAAATTCCACTTATTTAGAGGCAAAAAAGCAGAAATTCCCCTTATTTTGGAGCAAAAATTAAGAAATTTCTCTTTTTTGGCAAAAAGGTATGCATTCTTCTTATTTTCGGGCAAAGAGGCAGAAATTCCCTGTATTTTGGAGCAAAATTGCAGAAATTCCCCTAATTGTGGGGCAAAAAGGCAGAAATTCCCTATATGTTGGGGCAAAAAGACTGAAATTCTCCTTATTTTGTGCCAAAATTGCAGAAATTTCACTTATTTTGGGGCAAAATTGCAGAAATTTCACTTATTTCAGGGAAAAAAGGCAGAAATTTTCCGTAATTTAAAGCACAAGGCAGAAATTCTTAATATTTTGTGGCAAAAATCCAGAAATTCTCCTTATTTTGAGGTAAAAAGGCTGAAATTCCCCTTATTTGGGGGCAAAAAGGCAGAAATTTCCCTTATTTTGCGGCCAAAAGACAGAAATTCCCCTTATTTCGTGGCAAAAGCGGAAATTTCTTTTATTTTTGTGCAAAATTGCAGAAATTTCACTATTTTCAGGGTAATAAGTCAGAAATTTTCCTTATTTTGGGGCAAATAAGACAGAAATTCCTTTTGTTTTGGAGGAAAAAGAAAGAAATTCCACTAATTTAGAGGCAAAAAAGCAGAAAATCCCCCTATTTTAAAGCAAAAATGAAGAAATTTCCCTTTTTTTATGGCAAAATAACATGCATTCTTATTTTCGGGCAAAAATCAGAAATTCCCCGTATTTTGGAGCAAAATTGCAGAAATTCCCCTAATTGTGGGGCAAAAAGGCAGAAATTCTCTATATGTTGGGGCAAAAAGACAGAAATTCTCCTTATTTTGGGGCAAAACTCAGAAATTTCACTTATTTTGGGGCAAAATTGCAGAAATTTCACTTATTTCAGAAAAAAAGCAGAAATTTTCTTATTTTGGGGCAAAAAGGCCGAAATTTCTTTTATTTTGGTACAAAATTGCAGAATTTTTTATATTTTGGTGCAAAAAGGCAGAAATTTCCCATATTTTGGGGCAAAAATGCAGAAATTCCCCTTATTTTGAGGTAAAAAGGCTGAAATTCCTGTTATTTGGGGTGCAAAAGGCAGAAATTTCCCTTACTGTGGGGCAAAATTCCAGAAATTTCACTTATTTTGGGGCAAAATTGCAGAAATTTCACTTGTTTCAGGGAAAAAAGGCAGAAATTTTTTGTAATTTAAAACACAAGGCAGAAATTCTTAATATTTTGTGGCAAAAATGCAGAAATTCCTCTTATTTTGAGATAAAAAGGCTGAAATTCCCCTTATTTGGGGGCAAAAAGGCAGAAATTTCCCTTATTTTGGGGCAAAAAGACAGAAATTTTCCTTATTTTGTGGAAAAATGGCAGAAATTTTTTTATTTTTGGGCAAAATTGCAGAAATTTCACTTATTTAACGGCATAATTCAAAAATTTCTTTTATTTTGAGGCAAAAGACAGAAATTCCGTTTATTTTTGGGTAAAAAGGAAGAAATTTCACTTATTTTTAGGTTAAAAGGTAGAAATTCCTCTTATTTTGGGGCAAAAATGAAGAAATTTCCCTTTTTTGTGGCAAAAGGTGTACATTTCTCATATTTTCGGGCTAAAAAGTAGAAATTCCCCTTATTTTGGAGCAAAATTGCAGAAATTCCTCTAACTGTGTTGCTAAAAGGCAGAAATTCCCTATATGTTGAGGCAAAAAGACAGAAATTCTCTTTATTTTGGGGCAAAACTCAGAAATACCACTTATTTTCGGGCAAAATTCCAGAAATTTCCCTTATTTGGGGGCAAAAAGGCAAAAATTTCCCTTATTTTGGGGCAAAAAGACAGAAATTCCCCTTATTTCGTGGCAAAAAGGCAGAAATTTCTTTTATTTTGGGGCAAATTTGCTGAAATTTCACTTTTTTCAGGGTAATAAGTCAGAAATTTTCCTTATTTTGGGGCAAAAAAAACAGAAATTCCCTTTGTTTTTGGGGAAAAAGACAGAAATTCCACTTATTTAGAGGCAAAAATGCAGAAATTCCCCCTATTTTGGAGCAAAAATAAAGAAATTTCCCTTTTAATGGCAAAAAGGTATGTATTCTTCTTAAGTTCGGGCAAAAAAGCAGAAAATCCCCGAATTATGGAACAAAATTGCAGAAATTCCCCAATTGTGGGGCAAAAAGTCAAAAATTCTCTATATGTTGGGGCAAATAGACAGAAATTCTCCTTATTTTGGGGCAAAACTGAGAAATTTCACTTATTTTGGGGCAAAATTGCAGAAATTTCACTTATTTCAGAAAAAAAAAGCAGAAATTTTCTTATTTTGGGGCAAAAAGGCAGAAATTTCTTTTATTTTGGTACAAAATTGCAGGTATTTTTTTTTATTTTGGGGCAAAATGGCTTAATTTCTCATATTTTGGGGCAAAAATGCAGAAATTCCCCTTATTTTGAGGTAAAAAGGATGAAATTCCCCTTATTTGGGGTCAAAAAGGCAGAAATTTCCCTTATTTTAGGACAAAATTGCAGAAATTTCACTTATTTCAGGACAAAATTCAAAAATTCCTTCTATTTTGGGGCAAAAAGACAGAAATTCCGTTTATCTTTGGGTAAAAAGGCAGAAATTTCACTTATTTTGAGGTAAAAAGGCAGAAATTCCTCTTATTTTGTGGCAAAAATGAAGAAATTTCCCTTTTTTGTGGCAAAAGGTATACATTCCCCTTGTTTTCGGGCTAAAAAGAAGAAATTCCCCGGATTTTGGAGTAAAATTGCAGAAATTCCTCTAATTGTGGGGCAAAAAGGCAGAAATTCCTTATATGTAGAGGCAAAAAGACAGAAATTCTCCTTATTTTGGGGCAAAACTCAGAAATACCACTTATTTTCGGGCAAAATTGCAGAAATTTCACTTATTTTTGGGCAAAATTGCAAAAATTTCACTTATTTTGGGGCAAAATTGCAGAAATTTCACTTATTTCAGAAAAAAAAGCAGAAATTTTCTTATTTGGGGGCAAAAAGGCAGAAATTTCTTATACTTTGGTACAAAATTGCACAAATTTTTCTTATTTTGGGGCAAAAAGGTAGAAATTTCCCATATTTTGGGGCAAAAATGCAGAAAATCCCCTTATTTTGAGGTAAAAAGGCTGAAATTCCCCTTATTTTGGGGCAAAAAGGCAGAAATTTCACTTATTTTGGGGCTAAATTGCAGAAATTTCACTTATTTCAGGGAAAAATGGAATAAATTTTCCTTATTTTGGGGCAAAAAAGACAGAAATTCAATTTGTTTTGGAGGAAAAGGACAGAAATTCAACTTATTTAGAGGCAAAATAGAAGAAATTCCCCTTATTTTGGAGCAAAAATGAAAAAATTTCCCTTTTTTATGGAAAAAGGTATGCATTCTTCTTATTTTCGGGCAAAAAGGCAGAAATTCCAAGTAATTTGGAGCAAAATTGCAGAAATTCCCCTAATTGTGGGACAAAAAGGCAGAAATTCCCTATATGTTGGGGCAAAAAGACAGAAATTCTTTTTATTTTGGGGCAAAACTCAGAAATTCCACATATTTTGGGGCAAAATTCCAGAAATTTCACTTATTTTTTGGCAAAATTGCCGAAATTTCACTGATTTTGGGGCAAAATTGCAGAAATTTTACTAATTTCAGAAAAAAAAGCAGAAATTTTTTTATTTGGAGGCAAAAAGGCAGAAATTTCTTATATTTTGGTACAAAATTGAAGAAATTTTTCTTATTTTGGGGCAAAAAGGCAGAAATTTCCCATATTTTGGGGCAAAAATGCAGAAATTCCCCTTATTTTAAGGAAAAAAAGCTGAAATTCCCCTTATTTGGGATCAAAAGAGCAGAAATTTCACTATTTTGGGGCAAAATTGCAGAAATTTCACTTATTTCAGGGAAAAACGGCAGAAATTTTTTTAATTTTGGGGCAAAAAGGCAGAAATTCCTAATATTTTGTGGCAAAAATGCAGAAATTCCCCTTATTTTGAGGTAAAAAGGCTGAAATTGCCCGTATTTGAGGGCAAAAAGGCAGAAATTTCCCTTATTTTGGGGCAAAATTGCAGAAATTTCACTTACTTCAGGGTAATAAGTCAGAAATTTTCCTTATTTTGGGGCAAAGAAGAAAAAAATTCCCTTTGTTTTGTGGGAAAAAGACAGAAATTCCACTTATTTAGAGGCAAAAAAACAGAAATTCCCTTTATTTTGGAGCAAAAATGAAGAAATTTCTCTTTTTATGGCAAAAAGGTATGAATTCTTCTGATTTTCGTGCAAAAGGCAGAATTTCCCCGTATTTTGGAGCAAAATTGCAGAAATTCCCCTAATTGTGTGGTAAAAAGGCAGAAATTCCCTATACGTTAGGGCAAAAATACAGAAATTCTCCTTATTTTGGGGCAAAACTCAGAAATTCCACATATTTTGGGGCAAGATTCCAGAAATTTCTCTTATTTTAGGGAAAAATTGTAGAAATTTCACTTATTATGAGGCAAAATTGCAGAAATTTCACTTATTTCAGGTAAAAATGGAAGAAATTTTCCTTATTTTAGAACAAAAAGGCAGAAATTCCTAATATTTTGTGGCAAAAATGCAGAAATTCCCCTTAGTTTGAGGTAAAAAGGCTGAAATTCCCCTTATTTGGGGGCAAAAAGGCAGAAATTTCCCTTATTTTGGGGCAAAATTGCACAAATTTTACTTATTTCAGGGTAATAATTTTTCTTATTTTGGGGCAAAAAAGAAATAAATTCTCTTTGTTTTGGGGGAAAAAGACAGAAATTCCACTTATTTAGAGGAAAAAAAGCAGAAATTCCCTTATTTTGGAGCAAAAATGAAGAAATTTCCCTTTTTTATGCAAAAAGGTATGCATTCTTCATATTTTTGAGCAAAAAGAAAAAAATTCCCTGTATTTTGGAGCAAAATTGCAGAAATTCCTCGAATTGCTGGGCAAAAAGGCAGAAATTCCCAATATGTTGGGGTATAAAGACAGAAATTCTCTTTATTTTTGGGAAAAACACAGAATTTTCACTTATTGTGGGGCAAAATTCCATAAATTTCTCTTATTTTGGGGCAAAATTGCAGAAATTTGACTTATTTTGGGGCAAAATTTCAGAAATTTCACTTATTTCAGAAAAAAAAGCAGAAATTTTCTTATTTTGTTGCAAAAAGGCAGAAATTTCCCAAATTTTGAAGCAAAAATGCAGAAATTCTCCTTATTTTGAGGTAAAAAGGTTGAAATTCCCTATTTGGGAGCAAAAACGCAGAAATTTCCCTTATTTTGGTGCAAAATAGCAGAAATTTCATTTATTTCAGGGTAATAAATCAGAAATTTTCCTTAATTTGGTGCAAAAAAGACAGAAATTTCTTTTGTTTTGGGGGAAAAAAACAGAAATTCCACTTATTTAGAGGCAAAAATGCAGAAATTCCGCTTATTTTGAGGTAAAAAGGCAGAAATTCCTTTTATATGAGGGCAAAAAGGCAGAAATTTCCCTTATTTTGGTGCAATATTGCAGAAATTTCACTTACTTCAGGGTAATAAGTCAAAAATTTTCTTTATTTTGGGGCAAAAAAGACAGAAATTCCCTATATGTTGGGGTAAAAAGACAGAAATTCTCTTTATTTTGGGGCAAAACTCAGAAATTCCACTTATTTTGGGCCAAAATTCCAGAAATTTCTTTATTTTGGGGCATAACTGCAGAAATTTCACTTACTTTGGGGCAAAATTCCAGAAATTTCACTTATTTCAGGGAAAAAAGACAGAAATTTTCCTTATTTTGGGGCAAAATTCAGAAATTCCTAATATTTTCTGGCAAAAATTCAAAAATTCTTCTTATTTTGAGGTAAAAAGAATGAAATTCTCCTTATTTGGGGGCAAAAAGGCAGAAATTTCCTTTATTATGGGGCAAAATTGCAGAAAATTCACTTACTTCAGGGTAATAAGTCAGAAAATTTCCTTATGTTAGGGCAAAAAAGACAGAAATTCTTTTTGTTTTGGGGGAAAAGACAGAAATTCCACTTATTTAGAGGCAAAAATGCGGAAATTCCCTTTATTTTGGAGCAAAAATGAAGAAATTTTTCTTTTTTATTTTAAAAAGGTATGCATTCTTCTGACTTTCGGGCAAAAAGGCAGAAATTCCCCGTATTTTTGAGCAAAATTGCGGAAATTCACCTAATTGTGGGGCAAAAAGGCAGAAATTCCCTATATGTTGGGGCAAAAAGACAGAAATTCTCTTTATTTTGAGGCAAAACTCAGAAATTCCACTTATTTTGGGGCAAAATTCCAAAAATTTCCCATATTTTGGGGCAAAATTGCAGAAATCTCACTTATTTTGTGGCAAAATTGCAGAAATTACACTTATTTCAGGGAAAAAAAGCCGAAATTTTCTTATTTTGGGGCAAAAAGGCAGATATTCCTAATATTTTGTGGCAAAAATGCAGAAATTCCCCCTATTTTGAGGTAAAAAGTATGAAATTCCCCTTATTTGGGGGCAAAAATGCAGATATTTCTCTTATTTTGCGGCAAAATTGCAGAAATTCCACTTACTTCAGGGTAATAAGTCAGAAATTTTTCTTATTTTGGGGCAAAAAAGACAGAAATTCCCTTTGTTTTGGGGGAAAAATCAAAAATTCCACTTATTTAGAGGCAAAAAAGCAGAAATTCCCATTATTTTGGAGCAAAAATAAAGAAATTTCCCTTTTTTATGGGAAAAATGTATGCATTGTTCTTATTTTCAGGCAAAAAGGCAGAAATTCCCCGTATTTTGGAGCAAAATTGCAGAATTTCCGCTAATTGTGGGGCAAAAAGGCAGAAATTCCCTATATGTTAGGGCAGAAAGACAGAAATTCTCCTTATTTTGGGGTAAAACTCAGAAATTCCACTTATTTTGGGGCTAAATTCCTGAAATTTTCCTTATTTTGGGGCAAAATTGCAGAAATTCCCCGTATTTTGGAGCAAAATTGCAGAAATTCCCCTAATTGTGGGGCAAAAAGGCAGAAATTCCCTATATGTTAGGGCAAAAAGACAGAAATTCTCTTTATTTTGGGGCAAAACTCAGAAATTTCACTTATTTTGGGGCAAAATTGCAGAAATTTCACTTATTTCAGAAAAAAAGCAGAAATTTTCGTATTTTGGGGCAAAAAGGCAGAAATTTCTTTTATTTTGGTAAAAAATTGCAGAAATTTTTCTTATTTTGGGGCAAAAAGGCAGAAATTTCCCCTATTTTGGGGCAAAAATGCAGAAATTCTCCATATTTTTATGTAAAAGTTTGAAATTCCCTTTATTTGGGGGTAAATAGTCAGAAATTTCTTTTATTTTGGGGCAAAATTGCAGAAATTCCACTAATTGTGGGGTAAAATTCCAGAAATGTCACTTATTTTGAGGCAAAATTGCAGAAATTTCACTTATTTTGGTACAAAATTGCAGAAATTTTTTTTATTTTGGGGCAAAAAGGCAGAAATTTCCTATATTTTGGGGCAAAAATGTAGAAATTCCCCTTATTTTGAGGAAAAAAGGCTGAAATTCCCCTTATTTGGGGTCAAAAAAGCAGAAATTTCACTATTTTGGGGCAAAATTGCAGAAATTTCACTTATTTCAGGGAAAAACGGCAGAAATTTTTTTGGGGGCAAAAAGGCAGAAATTCCTAATATTTTGTGGCAAAAATGCAGAAATTCCCCTTATTTTGAGGTAAAAAGGCTGAAATATCCCTTATTTGAGGGCAAAACGGCAGAAATTTCCCTTCTATTGGGGAAAAATTGCAGAAATTTCACTTACTTCAGGGTAATAATTCAGAAATTTTCCTTATTTTGGGGCAAAGAAGATAGAAATTCCCTTTGTTTTGTGGGAAAAAGACAGAAATTGCACTTATTTAGAGGCAAAAAAGCAGAAATTCCCTTTATTTTGGAGCAAAAATGAAGAAATTTCTCTTTTTAAAGCAAAAAGGTATGAATTCTTCTGATTTTCGTGCAAAAGGCAGAAATTCCCCGTATTTTGGAGCAAATTTGCAGGAATTCCTTTAATTGTGGGGCAAAAAGACAGAAATTCCTTTAATGTTGAAGCAAAAAGACAGAAATTCTCCTTATTTTGGGGCAAAACTCAGAAATTCCACTTAATTTGGGGCAAAAGTGCAGAAATTTCACTTATTTCAGGGAAAATAAGCAGAAATTTTCTTATTTTGGGGCTAAAAGTCAGAAATTCCTAATATTTTGTGGCAAAAATGCAGAAATTCCCCCTATTTTGAGGTAAAAAGGCTCAAATTCCCCTTATTTGGGGGCAAAAAGGCAGAAATTTCCCTTATTTGGGGCAAAATTGCAGAATTTTCACTTATTTCAGGGTAATAAGTCAGAAATTTTCCTTATTTTGGGTAAAAAAGACAGGAATTCCCTTTGTGTTGGTGGAAAATGACAGAAATTCCACTTATTTAGAGGCAAAAAAGCAGAAATTCCTCTTATTTTGGAGCAAAAATGAAGAAATTTCTCTTTTTTATGGCAAAAAGGTATGCATTCTTCTTATTTTCAGGCAAAAAGGCAGTAATTCCCCGTATTTTGGAGCAAAATTGCAGAAATTCCCCTAATTGTGGGGCAAAAAGGCAGAAATTCCCAATATGTTGGGGCAAAAATAGAGAAATTCTCTCTATTTTGGGGCAAAACAAAGAAATTCCACTTATTTTGGGACAAAATTCCAGAAATTTCCCTTATTTTGGGGCAAAATTGCAGAAATTTGACTTATTTTGGGGCAAAATTGCAGAAATTTCACTTATTTTAGAAAAAAAGCAGAAATTTTCTTATTTTAGGGCAAAAAGGTAGAAATTTCTTTTATTTTGGTACAAATTGCTGAAATTTTTCTCATTTTGGGGCAAAGAAGCAAAAATTTCCCATATTTTGGGGCAAAAATGCAGAAATTCTCCTTATTTTGAGGTAGAAAGGTTGAAATTCCCCTTATTTGCGGGCAAAAAAAGGTAGAAATTTCCTTTATTTTGGGGCAAAATTGCAGAAATTTCACTTATTTCAGGAAAATAAATCAGAAATTTTCCTTATTTTGGTGCAAAAAAGACAGAAATTCCCTTTTTTGGGGGGAAAAAGACCGAAATCACACTTATTTTGAGCTAAAAAAGCAGAAATTCCCCTTATTTTGGAGCAAAAATGAAGAAATTTCCCTTTTTTATTGCAAAAATTTATGCATTCTTATTTTTGGGCAAAAAGGCAGAAATTCCCCGTATTTTGGAGCAAAATTGCAGGAATTACTTTAATTGTTGGGCAAAAAGGCAGAAATTCCCCTTATTTTGGGGCAAAATTGCAGAAATTTTCTTTATTTTGTGGCAAAATTGCAGAAATTTCACTTAGTTTGGGGCCAAATTGTAGAAATTTCACTTATTTCAGGGAAAATAAGCAGAAATTTTCTTATTTTGGGGCAAAAAGGCAGATATTCCTAATGTTTTGTGGCAAAAATGCAGAAATTCCCCCTATTTTGAGGTAAAAAGTATGAAATTCCCCTTATTTGGGGGCAAAAATGCAGAAATTTCTCTTATGTTGCGGCAAAATTGCAGAAATTCCACTTACTTCAGGGTAATAAGTCAGAAATTTTCTTTATTTTGGGGCAAAAAAGACAGAAATTCCCTTTGTTTTAGGGGAAAAATAAAAAATTCCACTTATTTAGAGGCAAAAGAGCAGAAATTCCCCTTATTTTGGAGCAAAAATGAAGAAATTTCCCTTTTTTATGAGAAAAAGTTATGCATTGTTCTTATTTTCGGGCAAAAATGCAGAAATTCCCTATATGTTAGGGCAAAAAGACAGAAATTCTCCTTATTTTGGGGTAAAACTCAGAAATTCCACTGATTTTGGGGCAAAATTCCTGAAATTTTCCTTATTTTGGGGCAAAAGGCAATAATTCCCCGTATTTTGGAGCAAAATTGCAGAAATTCCCCTAATTGTGGGGCAAAAAGGCAGAAATTCCCAATATGTTGGGGCAAAAATAGAGAAATTCTCTCTATTTTGGGGCAAAACAAAGAAATTCCACTTATTTTGGGACAAAATTCCAGAAATTTCCCTTATTTTGGGGCAAAATTGCAGAAATTTGACTTATTTTGGGGCAAAATTGCAGAAATTTCACTTATTTCAGAAAAAAAGCAGAAATTTTCTTATTTTAGGGCAAAAAGGTAGAAATTTCTTTTATTTTGGTACAAAATTGCTGAAATTTTTCTCATTTTAATGCAAAAAGGCAAAAATTTCCCATATTTTGGGGCAAAAATGCAGAAATTCTCCTTATTTTGAGGTAGAAAGGTTGAAATTCCCCTTATTTGCGGGCAAAAAGGCAGAAATTTCCCTTATTTTGGGACAAAATTGCAAAAATTTCACTTATTTCAGGGAAATAAATCAGAAATTTTCCTTATTTTGGTGCAAAAAAGACAGAAATTCCCTTTGTTTTGGGGGGAAAAGACCGAAATTCCACTTATTTTGAGCTAAAAAAGCATAAATTCCCCTTATTTTGGAGCAAAAATAAAGAAATTTCCCTTTTTTATGGCAAAAAGGTATGCATTCTTCTCATTTTCGGGCAAAAAGGCAGTAATTTCCCGTATTTTGGAGCAAAATTGCAGAAATTCCCCTAATTGTGGGGCAAAAAGGCAGAAATTCCCAATATGTTGGGGCAAAAATAGATAAATTCTCCTTATTTTGGGGCAAAACACAGAAATTCCACTTATTTTGGGGTAAAATTCCAGAAATTTCCCTTATTTTGGGGCAAAATTGCAGAAATTTGACTTATTTTGGGGCAAAATTGCAGAAATTTCACTTATTTTAGAAAAAAAGCAGAAATTTTCTTATTTTAGGGCAAAAAGGTAGAAATTTCTTTTATTTTGGTACAAAATTGCTGAAATTTTTCTCATTTTAATGCAAAAAGTCAAAAATTTCCCATATTTTGGGGCAAAAATGCAGAAATTCTCCTTATTTTGAGGTAGAAAGGTTGAAATTCCCCTTATTTGCGGGCAAAAAGGCAGAAATTTCCCTTATTTTGGGACAAAATTGCAGAAATTTCACTTATTTCAGGAAAATAAATCAGAAATTTTCCTTATTTTGGTGCAAAAAAGACAGAAATTCCCTTTTTTGGGGAGAAAAAGACCGAAATTCCACTTATTTTGAGCTAAAAAAGCAGAAATTCCCCTTATTTTGGAGCAAAAATGAAGAAATTTCTTTTTTTTATTGCAAAAATTTATGCATTCTTATTTTTGGGCAAAAAGGCAGAAATTCCCCGTATTTTGGAGCAAAATTGCAGGAATTACTTTAATTGTGGGGCAAAAAGGCAGAAATTCCCCTTATTTTGGGGGAAAATTCCAGAAATTTCCTTTATTTTGTGGCAAAATTGCAGAAATTTCACTTAATGTGGGGCCAAATTGTAGAAATTTCACTTATTTCAGGGAAAATAAGCAGAAATTTTCTTATTTTGGGGCAAAAAGGCAGATATTCCTAATGTTTTGTGGCAAAAATGCAGAAATTCCCCCTATTTTGAGGTAAAAAGTATGAAATTCCCCTTATTTGGGGGCAAAAATGCAGAAATTTCTCTTATTTTGCGGCAAAATTGCAGAAATTCCACTTACTTCAGGGTAATAAGTCAGAAATTTTCTTTATTTTGGGGCAAAAAAGACAGAAATTCCCTTTGTTTTGGGTGAAAAATAAAAAATTCCACTTATTTAGAGGCAAAAGAGCAGAAATTCCCCTTATTTTGGAGCAAAAATGAACAAAATTTCCCTTTTTTATGGGAAAAAGTTATGCATTGTTCTTATTTTAGGGCAAAAAGGCAGAAATTCCCTATATGTTAGGGCAAAAAGACAGAAATTCTCCTTATTTTGGGGTAAAACTCAGAAATTCCACTGATTTTGGGGCTAATTTCCTGAAATTTTCCTTATTTTGGGGCAAAAAGGCAATAATTCCCCGTATTTTGGAGCAAAATTGCAGAAATTCCCCTAATTGTGTTGCAAAAAGGCAGAAATTCCCAATATGTTGGGGCAAAAATAGAGAAATTCTTTCTCTTTTGGGGCAAAACAAAGAAATTCCACTTATTTTGGGACAAAATTCCAGAAATTTCCCTTATTTTGGGGCAAAATTGCAGAAATTTGACTTATTTTGGGGCAAAATTGCAGAAATTTCACTTATTTCAGAAAAAAAGCAGAAATTTTCTTATTTTAGGGCAAAAAGGTAGAAATTTCTTTTATTTTGGTACAAAATTGCTGAAATTTTTCTCATTTTAATGCAAAAAGGCAAAAATTTCCCATATTTTGGGGCAAAAATGCAGAAATTCTCCTTATTTTGAGGTAGAAAGGTTGAAATTCCCCTTATTTGCGGGCAAAAAGGCAGAAATTTCCCTTATTTTGGGACAAAATTGCAGAAATTTCACTTATATCAGGGAAATAAATCAGAAATTTTCCTTATTTTGGTGCAAAAAAGACAGAAATTCCCTTTGTTTTGGGGGGAAAAGACCGAAATTCCACTTATTTTGAGCTAAAAAAGCATAAATTCCCCTTATTTTGGAGCAAAAATAAAGAAATTTCCCTTTTTTATGGCAAAAAGGTATGCATTCTTCTCATTTTCGGGCAAAAAGGCAGTAATTCCCCGTATTTTGGAGCAAAATTGCAGAAATTCCCCTAATTGTGGGGCAAAAAGGCAGAAATTCCCAATATGTTGGGGCTAAAATAGATAAATTCTCCTTATTTTGGGGCAAAACACAGAAATTCGACTTATTTTGGGGCAAAATTCCAGAAATTTCCCTTATTTTGGGGCAAAATTGGAGAAATTTGACTTATTTTGGGGCAAAATTGCAGAAATTTCACTTATTTTAGAAAAAAAGCAGAAATTTTCTTATTTTAGGGCAAAAAGGTAAAAATTTCTTTTATTTTGGTACAAAATTGCTGAAATTTTTCTCATTTTAATGCAAAAAGTCAAAAATTTCCCATATTTTGGGGCAAAAATGCAGAAATTCTCCTTATTTTGAGGTAGAAAGGTTGAAATTCCCCTTATTTGCGGGCAAAAAGGCAGAAATTTCCCTTATTTTGGGACAAAATTGCAGAAATTTCACTTATTTCAGAAAAAAAGCAGAAATTTTCTTATTTTAGGGCAAAAAGGTAGAAATTTCTTTTATTTTGGTACAAAATTGCTGAAATTTTTCTCATTTTAATGCAAAAAGGCAAAAATTTCCCATATTTTGGGGCAAAAATGCAGAAATTCTCCTTATTTTGAGGTAGAAAGGTTGAAATTCCCCTTATTTGCGGGCAAAAAGGCAGAAATTTCCCTTATTTTGGGACAAAATTGCAGAAATTTCACTTATATCAGGGAAATAAATCAGAAATTTTCCTTATTTTGGTGCAAAAAAGACAGAAATTCCCTTTGTTTTGGGGGGAAAAGACCGAAATTCCACTTATTTTGAGCTAAAAAAGCATAAATTCCCCTTATTTTGGAGCAAAAATAAAGAAATTTCCCTTTTTTATGGCAAAAAGGTATGCATTCTTCTCATTTTCGGGCAAAAAGGCAGTAATTCCCCGTATTTTGGAGCAAAATTGCAGAAATTCCCCTAATTGTGGGGCAAAAAGGCAGAAATTCCCAATATGTTGGGGCTAAAATAGATAAATTCTCCTTATTTTGGGGCAAAACACAGAAATTCCACTTATTTTGGGGCAAAATTCCAGAAATTTCCCTTATTTTGGGGCAAAATTGGAGAAATTTGACTTATTTTGGGGCAAAATTGCAGAAATTTCACTTATTTTAGAAAAAAAGCAGAAATTTTCTTATTTTAGGGCAAAAAGGTAAAAATTTCTTTTATTTTGGTACAAAATTGCTGAAATTTTTCTCATTTTAATGCAAAAAGTCAAAAATTTCCCATATTTTGGGGCAAAAATGCAGAAATTCTCCTTATTTTGAGGTAGAAAGGTTGAAATTCCCCTTATTTGCGGGCAAAAAGGCAGAAATTTCCCTTATTTTGGGACAAAATTGCAGAAATTTCACTTATTTCAGAAAAAAAGCAGAAATTTTCTTATTTTAGGGCAAAAAGGTAGAAATTTCTTTTATTTTGGTACAAAATTGCTGAAATTTTTCTCATTTTGGGGCAAAAAAGCAAAAATTTCCCATATTTTGGGGCAAAAATGCAAAAATTCTCCTTATTTTGAGGTAGAAAGGTTGAAATTCCCCTTATTTGCGGGCAAAAAGCTGAAATTTCCCTTATTTTGGGGCAAAATTGCAGAAATTTCACTTATTTCAGGAAAATAAATCAGAAATTTTCCTTATTTTGGTGCAAAAAAGACAGAAATTCCCTTTTTTGGGGGGAAAAAGACCGAAATTCCACTTATTTTGAGCTAAAAAAGCAGAAATTCCCCTTATTTTGGAGCAAAAATGAAGAAATTTCCCTTTTTTATTGCAAAAATTTATGCATTCTTATTTTTGGGCAAAAAGGCAGAAATTCCCAGTATTTTGGAGCAAAATTGCAGGAATTACTTTAATTGTGAGGCAAAAAGGCAGAAATTCCCCTTATTTTGGGGCAAAATTCCAGAAATTTCCTTTATTTTGTGGCAAAATTGCAGAAATTTCACTTAATATGGGGCCAAATTGTAGAAATTTCACTTATTTCAGGGAAAATAAGCAGAAATTTTCTTATTTTGGGGCAAAAAGGCAGATATTCCTAATGTTTTGTGGCAAAAATGCAGAAATTCCCCCTATTTTGAGGTAAAATGTATGAAATTCCCCTTATTTGGGGGCAAAAATGCAGAAATTTCTCTTATGTTGCGGCAAAATTGCAGAAATTCCACTTACTTCAGGGTAATAAGTCAGAAATTTTCTTTATTTTGGGGCAAAAAAGACAGAAATTCCCTTTGTTTTGGGGGAAAAATAAAAAGTTCCACTTATTTAGAGGCAAAAGAGCAGAAATTCCCCTTATTTTGGAGCAAAAATGAAAAAAATTCCCTTTTTTATGGGAAAAAGTTATGCATTGTTCTTATTTTCGGGCAAAAAGGCAGAAATTCCCTATATGTTAGGGCAAAAAGACAGAAATTCTCCTTATTTTGGGGTAAAACTCAGAAATTCCACTGATTTTGGGGCTAAATTCCTGAAATTTTCCTTATTTTGGGGCAAAAAGGTAATAATTCCCGTATTTTGGAGCAAAATTGCAGAAATTCCCCTAATTGTGGGGCAAAAAGGCAGAAATTCCCAATATGTTGGGGCAAAAATAGAGAAATTCTCTCTATTTTGGGGCAAAACAAAGAAATTCCACTTATTTTGGGACAAAATTGCAGAAATTTCCCTTATTTTGGGGCAAAATTGCAGAAATTTGACTTATTTTGGGGCAAAATTGCAGAAATTTCACTTATTTCAGAAAAAAAGCAGAAATTTTCTTATTTTAGGGCAAAAAGGTAGAAATTTCTTTTATTTTGGTACAAAATTGCTGAAATTTTTCTCATTTTAATGCAAAAAGGCAAAAATTTCCCATATTTTGGGGCAAAAATGCAGAAATTCTCCTTATTTTGAGGTAGAAAGGTTGAAATTCCCCTTATTTGCGGGCAAAAAGGCAGAAATTTCCCTTATTTTGGGACAAAATTGCAGAAATTTCACTTATTTCAGGGAAATAAATCAGAAATTTTCCTTATTTTGGTGCAAAAAAGACAGAAATTCTCTTTGTTTTGGGGGGAAAAGACCGAAATTCCACTTATTTTGAGCTAAAAAAGCATAAATTCCCCTTATTTTGGAGCAAAAATAAAGAAATTTCCCTTTTTTATGGCAAAAAGGTATGCATTCTTCTCATTTTCGGGCAAAAAGGCAGTAATTCCCCGTATTTTGGAGCAAAATTGCAGAAATTCCCCTAATTGTGGGGCAAAAAGGCAGAAATTCCCAATATGTTGGGGCAAAAATAGATAAATTCTCCTTATTTTGGGGCAAAACACAGAAATTCCACTTATTTTGGGGCAAAATTCCAGAAATTTCCCTTATTTTGGGGCAAAATTGGAGAAATTTGACTTATTTTGGGGCAAAATTGCAGAAATTTCACTTATTTTAGAAAAAAAGCAGAAATTTTCTTATTTTAGGGCAAAAAGGTAGAAATTTCTTTTATTTTGGTACAAAATTGCTGAAATTTTTCTCATTTTAATGCAAAAAGTCAAAAATTTCCCATATTTTGGGGCAAAAATGCAGAAATTCTCTTTATTTTGAGGTAGAAAGGTTGAAATTCCCCTTATTTGCGGGCAAAAAGGCAGAAATTTCCCTTATTTTGGGACAAAATTGCAGAAATTTCACTTATTTCAGAAAAAAAGCAGAAATTTTCTTATTTTAGAGCAAAAAGGTAGAAATTTCTTTTATTTTGGTACAAAATTGCTGAAATTTTTCTCATTTTGGGGCAAAAAAGCAAAAATTTCCCATATTTTGGGGCAAAAATGCAAAAATTCTCCTTATTTTGAGGTAGAAAGGTTGAAATTCCCCTTATTTGCGGGAAAAAAGGCAGAAATTTCCCTTATTTTGGGGCAAAATTGCAGAAATTTCACTTATTTCAGGAAAATAAATCAGAAATTTTCCTTATTTTGGTGCAAAAAAGACAGAAATTCCCTTTTTTGAGAGGGAAAAAGACCGAAATTCCACTTATTTTGAGCTAAAAAAGCAGAAATTCCCCTTATTTTGGAGCAAAAATGAAGAAATTTCCCTTTTTTATTGCAAAAATTTATGCATTCTTATTTTTGGGCTAAAAGGCAGAAATTCCCCGTATTTTGGAGCAAAATTGCAGGAATTACTTTAATTGTGGGGCAAAAAGGCAGAAATTCCCCTTATTTTGGGGCAAAATTCCAGAAATTTCCTTTATTTTGTGGCAAAATTGCAGAAATTTCACTTAATATGGGGCCAAATTGTAGAAATTTCACTTATTTCAGGGAAAATAAGCAGAAATTTTCTTATTTTGGGGCAAAAAGGCAGATATTCCTAATGTTTTGTGGCAAAAATGCAGAAATTCCCCCTATTTTGAGGTAAAAAGTATGAAATTCCCCTTATTTGGGGGCAAAAATGCAGAAATTTCTCTTATGTTGCGGCAAAATTGCAGAAATTCCACTTACTTCAGGGTAATAAGTCAGAAATTTTCTTTATTTTGGGGCAAAAAAGACAGAAATTCCCTTTGTTTTGGGGGAAAAATAAAAAATTCCACTTATTTAGAGGCAAAAGAGCAGAAATTCCCCTTATTTTGGAGCAAAAATGAAGAAATTTCCCTTTTTTATGGGAAAAAGTTATGCATTGTTCTTATTTTCGGGCAAAAAGGCAGAAATTCCCTATATGTTAGGGCAAAAAGACAGAAATTCTCTTTATTTTGGGGTAAAACTCAGAAATTCCACTGATTTTGGGGCTAAATTCCTGAAATTTTCCTTATTTTGGGGCAAAAAGGCAATAATTCCCCGTATTTTGGAGCAAAATTGCAGAAATTCCCCTAATTGTGGGGCAAAAAGGCAGAAATTCCCAATATGTTGGGGCAAAAATAGAGAAATTCTCTCTATTTTGGGGCAAAACAAAGAAATTCCACTTATTTTGGGACAAAATTCCAGAAATTTCCCTTATTTTTGGGCAAAATGCAGAAATTTGATTTATTTTGGGGCAAAATTGCAGAAATTTCACTTATTTCAGAAAAAAAGCAGAAATTTTCTTATTTTAGGGCAAAAAGGTAAAAATTTCTTTTATTTTGGTACAAAATTGCTGAAATTTTTCTCATTTTAATGGAAAAAGGCAAAAATTTCCCATAATTTGGGGCAAAAATGCAGAAATTCTCCTTATTTTGAGATAGAAAGGTTGAAATTCCCCTTATTTGCGGGCAAAAAGGCAGAAATTTCCCTTATTTTGGGACAAAATTGCAGAAATTTCACTTATTTCAGGGTAATAAGTCAGAAATTTTCCTTATTTTGGTGCAAAGAAGACAGAAATTCCCTTTGTTTTGGGGGGAAAAGACCGAAATTCCACTTATTTTGAGCTAAAAAAGCATAAATTCCCCTTATTTTGGAGCAAAAATAAAGAAATTTCCCTTTTTTATGGCAAAAAGGTATGCATTCTTCTCATTTTCGGGCAAAAAGGCAGTAATTCCCCGTATTTTGGAGCAAAATTGCAGAAATTCCCCTAATTGTGGGGCAAAAAGGCAGAAATTCCCAATATGTTGGGGCAAAAATAGATAAATTCTCCTTATTTTGGGGCAAAACACAGAAATTCCACTTATTTTGGGGCAACATTCCAGAAATTTCCCTTATTTTGGGGCAAAATTGCAGAAATTTGACTTATTTTGGGGCAAAATTGCAGAAATTTCACTTATTTTAGAAAAAAAGCAGAAATTTTCTTATTTTAGGGCAAAAAGGTAGAAATTTCTTTTATTTTGGTACAAAATTGCTGAAATTTTTCTCATTTTAATGCAAAAAGGCAAAAATTTCCCATATTTTGGGGCAAAAATGCAGAAATTCTCCTTATTTTGAGGTAGAAAGGTTGAAATTCCCCTTATTTGCGGGCAAAAAGGCAGAAATTTCCCTTATTTTGGGACAAAATTGCAGAAATTTCACTTATTTCAGAAAAAAAGCAGAAATTTTCTTATTTTAGGGCAAAAAGGTAGAAATTTCTTTTATTTTGGTACAAAATTGCTGAAATTTTTCTCATTTTGGGGCAAAAAAGCAAAAATTTCCCATATTTTGGGGCAAAAATGCAAAAATTCTCCTTATTTTGAGGTAGAAAGGTTGAAATTCCCCTTATTTGCGGGAAAAAAGGCAGAAATTTCCCTTATTTTGGGGCAAAATTGCAGAAATTTCACTTATTTCAGGAAAATAAATCAGAAATTTTCCTTATTTTGGTGCAAAAAAGACAGAAATTCCCTTTTTTGGGGGGAAAAAGACCGAAATTCCACTTATTTTGAGCTAAAAAAGCAGAAATTCCCCTTATTTTGGAGCAAAAATGAAGAAATTTCCCTTTTTTATTGCAAAAATTTATGCATTCTTATTTTTGGGCAAAAAGGCAGAAATTCCCCATATTTTGGAGCAAAATTGCAGGAATTACTTTAATTGTGGGGCAAAAAGGCAGAAATTCCCCTTATTTTGGGGCAAAATTCCAGAAATTTCCTTTATTTTGTGGCAAAATTGCAGAAATTTCACTTAATATGGGGCCAAATTGTAGAAATTTCACTTATTTCAGGGAAAATAAGCAGAAATTTTCTTATTTTGGGGCAAAAAGGCAGATATTCCTAATGTTTTGTGGCAAAAATGCAGAAATTCCCCCTATTTTGAGGTAAAAAGTATGAAATTCCCCTTATTTGGGGGCAAAAATGCAGAAATTTCTCTTATGTTGCGGCAAAATTGCAGAAATTCCACTTACTTCAGGGTAATAAGTCAGAAATTTTCTTTATTTTGGGGCAAAAAAGACAGAAATTCCCTTTGTTTTGGCTTAAAAATAAAAAATTCCACTTATTTAGAGGCAAAAGAGCAGAAATTCCCCTTATTTTGGAGCAAAAATGAAGAAATTTCCCTTTTTTATGGGAAAAAGTTATGCATTGTTCTTATTTTCGGGCAAAAAGGCAGAAATTCCCTATATGTTAGGGCAAAAATACAGAAATTCTCCTTATTTTGGAGTAAAACTCAGAAATTCCACTGATTTTGGGGCTAAATTCCTGAAATTTTCCTTATTTTGGGGCAAAAAGGCAATAATTCCCCGTATTTTGGAGCAAAATTGCAGAAATTCCTCTAATTGTGGGGCAAAAAGGCAGAAATTCCCAATATGTTGGGGCAAAAATAGAGAAATTCTCTCTATTTTGGGGCAAAACAAAGAAATTCCACTTATTTTAAGACAAAATTCCAGAAATTTCCCTTATTTTGGGGCAAAATTGCAGAAATTTGACTTATTTTGGGGCAAAATTGCAGAAATTTCACTTATTTCAGAAAAAAAGCAGAAATTTTCTTATTTTAGGGCAAAAAGGTAGAAATTTCTTTTATTGTGGTACAAAATTGCTGAAATTTTTCTCATTTTAATGCAAAAGGCAAGAATTTCCTATATTTTGGGGCAAAAATGCAGAAATTCTCCTTATTTTGAGGTAGAAAGGTTGAAATTCCCCTTATTTGCGTGCAAAAAGGCAGAAATTTCCCTTATTTTGGGACAAAATTGCAGAAATTTCACTTATTTCAGGGAAATAAATCAGAAATTTTCCTTATTTTGGTGCAAAAAAGACAGAAATTCCCTTTGTTTTGGGGGGAAAAGACCGAAATTCCACTTATTTAGAGGCAAAAAAGCAGAAATTCCACTTATTTTGGAGCAAAAATGAAGAAATTTCCCTTTTTTATTGCAAAAATTTATGCATTCTTATTATTTTTGTGCAAAAAGGCAGAAATTCCCCGTATTTTAGAGCAAAATTGCAGGAATTACTTTAATTGTGGGGCAAAAAGGCAGAAATTCCCTATATGTTGGGGCAAAATTCCAGAAATTTCCTTTATTTTGTGGCAAAATTGCAGAAATTTCACTTAATTTGGGGCCAAATTGTAGAAATTTCACTTATTTCAGGGAAAATAAGCAGAAATTTTCTTATTTTGGTGCTAAAAGGCAGAAATTCCTACTATTTTGTGGAAAAAAATCAGAAATTCCGTCTCTTTTGAAGTAAAAAGGCTGAAATTCCCCTTACTTTGGGGCAAAAAGGCAGTAATTTCCCTTATTTGGGGCAAAATTGCAGAAATTTCACTTATTTCAGGGTAATAAGTCAGAAATTTTCCTTATTTTATGCAAAAAAGACAGGAATTCCATTTGTTTTGGTGGAAAAAGACAGAAATTTCACTTATTTAGAGGCAAAAAAGCAGAAATTCCCCTTATTTTGGAGCAAAAATGAAGAAATTTCCCTTTTTTATGGCAAAAAGGTATGCATTCTTCTTATTTTTGGGCAAAAAAGCAGTAATTCCACTTATTTTGGAGCAAAATTGAAGAAATTCCCCTAATTGTGGGGCAAAAAGCCAGAAATTCCCTATATGTTGGGGCTAAAATACAGAAATTCTCCTTATTTTGGGGCAAAACTCAGAAATTGCACATATTTTGGGGCAAAATTCCAGAAATTTCCCTTATATTGGGGCAAAATTGCAGAAATTTCACTTATTTTGGGGCAAAATTGCAGAAATTTCACTTATTTCAGGTAAAAATGGCAGAATTTTTTTTTATTTTAAAGCAAAAATGCAGAAATTCCTAATATTTTTGGCAAAAATGGAGAAATTCCCCTTATTTTGAGGTAAAAAGGATGAAATTCCCCTTATTTGGAGGCAAAAAGGCAGAAATTTCCCTTATTGTGGGGCAAAATTGCAGAAATTTTAATTATTTCAGTGTAATAAATAAGAAATTTTCCTTATTTTGTTGGCAAAAAAGACAGAAATTCCCTTTGTTTTTGGGGAAAAAGACAGAAATTCCACTTATTTAGAAGAAAAAAAGCAGAAATTCCCCTTATTTTGGAGCAAAAATGAAGAAATTTCCCTTTTTTATGCAAAAAGGTATGCATTCTTCTTATTTTCGGGCAAAAAGGCAGAAATTCCCCGTATTTTGGAGCAAAATTGCAGAAAATCCTCTAATTTCGTTGCAAAAAGGCAGAATTTCTTAATATGTTGGGGTAAAAAGACAGAAATTCTCTTTATTTTGGGGCAAAGCACAGAAATTCCACTTATTTTGGGGCAAAATTCCAGAAATTTCCCTTATTTTGAGGCAAAATTGCAGAAATTTGACTTATTTTGGGGCAAAATTGCAGAAATTTCACTTATATCAGGGTAATAAGTCAGAAATTTTCCTTATTTTGGGGCCAAAAAGACAGGAATTCCCTTTGTTTTGCTGGAAAGAGACAGAAATTCCACTTATTTAGAGGCAAAAAAGCATAAATTCCCCTTATTTTGGAGGAAAAATGAAGAAATTTCCCTTTTTTATGGAAAAAAGTTATGCATTCTTCTTATTTTCGGGCTAAAAGGCAGTAATTCCCCGTATTTTGGAGCAAAATTGAAGAAATTCCCCTAATTGTGTGACAAAAAGTCAGAAATTCCCTATATGTTAGGGCAAAAATACAGAAATTCTCCTTATTTTGGGATTTAAACTCAGAAATTCCACATATTTTGAGGCAAAATTCCAGAAATTTCCCTTATATTGGGGTAAAATTGCAGAAATTTCACTTATTTTGGGGCAAAATTGCAGAAATTTCACTTATTTCAGGTAAAAATGGCAGAAATTTTCCTTATTTTAAAGCAAAAATGAAGAAATTCCTAATATTTTGGGCAAAAATCCAGAAATTCCCCTTATTTTGAGGTAAAAAGGCTGAAATTCCCCTTATTTGGGGGCAAAAAGGCAGAAATTTCCCTTATTTTGGGGCAAAATTGCAGAAATTTTACTTATTTCAGGGTAATAAGTCAGAAATTTTCCTTATTTTGGGGCAAAAAAGACAGAAATTCCCTTTGTTTTGGGGGAAAAAGACAGAAATTCCACTTATTTAGAGGAAAAAAGCAGAAATTCCCCTTATTTTGGAGCAAAAATAAAGAAATTTCCCTTTTTTATGCAAAAAGGTATGCATTCTTCTCATTTTCGGAAAAAAAGGCAGTAATTCCCCGTATTTTGGAGCAAAATTGCAGAAATTCCCCTAATTGTGGGGCAAAAAGGCAGAAATTCCCAATATGTTGGGGCAAAAATAGATAAATTCTCCTTATTTTGGGGCAAAACACAGAAATTCCACTTATTTTGGGGCAAAATTCCAGAAATTTCCCTTATTTTGGGGCAAAATTGCAGAAATTTGACTTATTTTGGGGCAAAATTGCAGAAATTTCACTTATTTTAGAAAAAAAGCAGAAATTTTCTTATTTTAGGGCAAAAAGGTAGAAATTTCTTTTATTTTGGTACAAAATTGCTGAAATTTTTCTCATTTTAATGCAAAAAGGCAAAAATTTCCTATATTTTGGGGCAAAAATGCAGAAATTCTCCTTATTTTGAGGTAGAAAGGTTGAAATTCCCCTTATTTGCGGGCAAAAAGGCAGAAATTTCCCTTATTTTGGGACAAAATTGCAGAAATTTCACTTATTTCAGAAAAAAAGCAGAAATTTTCTTATTTTAGGGCAAAAAGGTAGAAATTTCTTTTATTTTGGTACAAAATTGCTGAAATTTTTCTCATTTTGGGGCAAAAAAGCAAAAATTTCCCATATTTTGGGGCAAAAATGCAAAAATTCTCCTTATTTTGAGGTAGAAAGGTTGAAATTCCCCTTATTTGCGGGAAAAAAGGCAGAAATTTCCCTTATTTTGGGGCAAAATTGCAGAAATTTCACATATTTCAGGAAAATAAATCAGAAATTTTCCTTATTTTGGTGCAAAAAAGACAGAAATTCCTTTTTTTGGGGGGAAAAAGACCGAAATTCCACTTATTTTGAGCTAAAAAAGCAGAAATTCCCCTTATTTTGGAGCAAAAATGAAGAAATTTCCCTTTTTTACTGCAAAAATTTATGCATTCTTATTTTTGGGCTAAAAGGCAGAAATTCCCCGTATTTTGGAGCAAAATTGCAGGAATTACTTTAATTGTTGGGCAAAAAGGCAGAAATTCCCCTTATTTTGTGGCAAAATTCCAGAAATTTTCTTTATTTTGTGGCAAAATTGCAGAAATTTCACTTAATTTGGGGCCAAATTGTAGAAATTTCACTTATTTCAGGGAAAATAAGCAGAAATTTTCTTATTTTGGGGCAAAAAGGCAGATATTCCTAATATTTTGTTGCAAAAATGCAGAAATTCCCCCTATTTTGAGGTAAAAAGTATGAAATTCCCCTTATTTGGGGGAAAAATGCAGTAATTTCTCTTATGTTGCGGCAAAATTGCCGAAATTCCACTTACTTCAGGGTAATAAGTCAGAAATTTTCTTTATTTTGGGGCAAAAAAGACAGAAATTCCCTTTGTTTTGGGGGAAAAATAAAAAATTCCACTTATTTAGAGGCAAAAGAGCAGAAATTCCCCTTATTTTGGAGCAAAAATGAAGAAATTTCCCTTTTTTATGGCAAAAAGGTATGCATTCTTCTTATTTTCGGGCAAAAAGGCAGTAATTCCACTTATTTTGGAGCAAAATTAAAGAAATTCCCCTAATTGTGGGGCAAAAAGGCAGAAATTCCCTATATGTTAAGGCTAAAATACAGAAATTCTCCTTATTTTGGGGCAAAACTCAGAAATTGCACATATTTTGGGGCAAAATTCCAGAAATTTCCCTTATATTGGGGCAAAATTGCAGAAATTTCACTTATTTTGGGGCAAAATTGCAGAAATTTCACTTATTTCAGGTAAAAATGGCAGAAATTTTTTTTATTTTAAAGCAAAAATGCAGAAATTCCTAATTTTTTTTGGCAAAAATGGAGAAATTCCCCTTATTTTGAGGTAAAAAGGATGAAATTCCCCTTATTTGGGGGCAAAAAGGCAGAAATTTCCCTTTTTGTGGGGCAAAATTGCAGAAATTTTAATTATTTCAGTGTAATAAGTAAGATATTTTCCTTATTTTGTTGGCAAAAAAGACAGAAATTCCCTTTGTTTTTGGGGAAAAAGACAGAAATTCCACTTATTTAGAAGAAAAAAAGCAGAAATTCCCTTATTTTGGAGCAAAAATGAAGAAATTTCCCTTTTTTATGCAAAAAGGTATGCATTCTTCTTATTTTCGGGCAAAAAGGCAGAAATTCCCCGTATTTTGGAGCAAAATTGCAGAAAATCCTCTAATTTCGTTGCAAAAAGGCAGAATTTCTTAATATGTTGGGGTAAAAAGACAGAAATTCTCCTTATTTTGGGGCAAAGCACAGAAATTCCACTTATTTTGGGGCAAAATTCCAGAAATTTCCCTTATTTTGGGGCAAAATTGCAGAAATTTGACTTATTTTGGGGCAAAATTGCAGAAATTTCACTTATTTCAGGGTAATAAGTCAGAAATTTTCCTTATTTTGGGGCAAAAAAGACAGGAATTCCCTTTGTTTTGCTGGAAAGAGACAGAAATTCCACTTATTTAGAGGCAAAAAAGCATAAATTCCCCTTATTTTGGAGGAAAAATGAAGAAATTTCCCTTTTTTATGGAAAAAAGTTATGCATTCTTCTTATTTTCGGGCTAAAAGGCAGTAATTCCCCGTATTTTGGAGCAAAATTGAAAAAATTCCCCTAATTGTGTGACAAAATGTCAGAAATTCCCTATATGTTAGGGCAAAAATACAGAAATTCTCCTTATTTTGGGATTTAAACTCAGAAATTCCACATATTTTGAGGCAAAATTCCAGAAATTTCCCTTATATTGGGGCAAAATTGCAGAAATTTCACTTATTTTGGGGCAAAATTGCAGAAATTTCACTTATTTCAGGTAAAAATGGCAGAAATTTTCCTTATTTTAAAGCAAAAATGAAGAAATTCCTAATATTTTGGGCAAAAATCCAGAAATTCCCTTTATTTTGAGGTAAAAAGGCTGAAATTCCCCTTATTTGGGGGCAAAAAGGCAGAAATTTCCCTTATTTTGGGGCAAAATTGCAGAAATTTTACTTTTTTCAGGGTAATAAGTCAGAAATTTTCTTTATTTTGGGGCAAAAAAGACAGAAATTCCCTTTGTTTTTGGGGAAAAAGACAGAAATTCCACTTATTTAGAGGAAAAAAGCAGAAATTCCCCTTATTTTGGAGCAAAAATGAAGAAATTTCCCTTTTTTATGCAAAAAGGTATGCATTCTTCTCATTTTCGGAAAAAAAGGCAGTAATTCCCCGTATTTTGGAGCAAAATTGCAGAAATTCCCCTAATTGTGGGGCAAAAAGGCAGAAATTCCCAATATGTTGGGGCAAAAATAGATAAATTCTCCTTATTTTGGGGCAAAACACAGAAATTCCACTTATTTTGGGGCAAAATTCCAGAAATTTCCCTTATTTTGGGGCAAAATTGCAGAAATTTGACTTATTTTGGGGCAAAATTGCAGAAATTTCACTTATTTTAGAAAAAAAGCAGAAATTTTCTTATTTTAGGGCAAAAAGGTAGAAATTTCTTTTATTTTGGTACAAAATTGCTGAAATTTTTCTCATTTTAATGCAAAAAGGCAAAAATTTCCTATATTTTGGGGCAAAAATGCAGAAATTCTCCTTATTTTGAGGTAGAAAGGTTGAAATTCCCCTTATTTGCGGGCAAAAAGGCAGAAATTTCCCTTATTTTGGGACAAAATTGCAGAAATTTCACTTATTTCAGAAAAAAAGCAGAAATTTTCTTATTTTAGGGCAAAAAGGTAGAAATTTCTTTTATTTTGGTACAAAATTGCTGAATTTTTTCTCATTTTGGGGCAAAAAAGCAAAAATTTCCCATATTTTGGGGCAAAAATGCAAAAATTCTCCTTATTTTGAGGTAGAAAGGTTGAAATTCCCCTTATTTGCGGGAAAAAAGGCAGAAATTTCCCTTATTTTGGGGCAAAATTGCAGAAATTTCACATATTTCAGGAAAATAAATCAGAAATTTTCCTTATTTTGGTGCAAAAAAGACAGAAATTCCTTTTTTTGGGGGGAAAAAGACCGAAATTCCACTTATTTTGAGCTAAAAAAGCAGAAATTCCCCTTATTTTGGAGCAAAAATGAAAAAATTTCCCTTTTTTATTGCAAAAATTTATGCATTCTTATTTTTGGGCAAAAAGGCAGAAATTCCCCGTATTTTGGAGCAAAATTGCAGGAATTACTTTAATTGTTGGGCAAAAAGGCAGAAATTCCCCTTATTTTGTGGCAAAATTCCAGAAATTTTCTTTATTTTGTGGCAAAATTGCAGAAATTTCACTTAATTTGGGGCCAAATTGTAGAAATTTCACTTATTTCAGGGAAAATAAGCAGAAATTTTCTTATTTTGGGGCAAAAAGGCAGATATTCCTAATGTTTTGTGGCAAAAATGCAGAAATTCCCCCTATTTTGAGGTAAAAAGTATGAAATTCCCCTTATTTGGGGGAAAAATGCAGTAATTTCTCTTATGTTGCGGCAAAATTGCCGAAATTCCACTTACTTCAGGGTAATAAGTCAGAAATTTTCTTTATTTTGGGGCAAAAAAGACAGAAATTCCCTTTGTTTTGGGGGAAAAATAAAAAATTCCACTTATTTAGAGGCAAAAGAGCAGAAATTCCCCTTATTTTGGAGCAAAAATGAAGAAATTTCCCTTTTTTATGGCAAAAAGGTATGCATTCTTCTTATTTTCGGGCAAAAAGGCAGTAATTCCACTTATTTTGGAGCAAAATTAAAGAAATTCCCCTAATTGTGGGGCAAAAAGGCAGAAATTCCCTATATGTTAAGGCTAAAATACAGAAATTCTCCTTATTTTGGGGCAAAACTCAGAAATTGCACATATTTTGGGGCAAAATTCCAGAAATTTCCCTTATATTGGGGCAAAATTGCAGAAATTTCACTTATTTTGGGGCAAAATTGCAGAAATTTCACTTATTTCAGGTAAAAATGGCAGAAATTTTTTTTATTTTAAAGCAAAAATGCAGAAATTCCTAATTTTTTTGGCAAAAATGGAGAAATTCCCCTTATTTTGAGGTAAAAAGGATGAAATTCCCCTTATTTGGGGGCAAAAAGGCAGAAATTTCCCTTTTTGTGGGGCAAAATTGCAGAAATTTTAATTATTTCAGTGTAATAAGTAAGATATTTTCCTTATTTTGTTGGCAAAAAAGACAGAAATTCCCTTTGTTTTTGGGGAAAAAGACAGAAATTCCACTTATTTAGAAGAAAAAAAGCAGAAATTCCCTTATTTTGGAGCAAAAATGAAGAAATTTCCCTTTTTTATGCAAAAAGGTATGCATTCTTCTTATTTTCGGGCAAAAAGGCAGAAATTCCCCGTATTTTGGAGCAAAATTGCAGAAAATCCTCTAATTTCGTTGCAAAAAGGCAGAATTTCTTAATATGTTGGGGTAAAAAGACAGAAATTCTCCTTATTTTGGGGCAAAGCACAGAAATTCCACTTATTTTGGGGCAAAATTCCAGAAATTTCCCTTATTTTGGGGCAAAATTGCAGAAATTTGACTTATTTTGGGGCAAAATTGCAGAAATTTCACTTATTTCAGGGTAATAAGTCAGAAATTTTCCTTATTTTGGGGCAAAAAAGACAGGAATTCCCTTTGTTTTGCTGGAAAGAGACAGAAATTCCACTTATTTAGAGGCAAAAAAGCATAAATTCCCCTTATTTTGGAGGAAAAATGAAGAAATTTCCCTTTTTTATGGAAAAAAGTTATGCATTCTTCTTATTTTCGGGCTAAAAGGCAGTAATTCCCCGTATTTTGGAGCAAAATTGAAAAAATTCCCCTAATTGTGTGACAAAATGTCAGAAATTCCCTATATGTTAGGGCAAAAATACAGAAATTCTCCTTATTTTGGGATTTAAACTCAGAAATTCCACATATTTTGAGGCAAAATTCCAGAAATTTCCCTTATATTGGGGCAAAATTGCAGAAATTTCACTTATTTTGGGGCAAAATTGCAGAAATTTCACTTATTTCAGGTAAAAATGGCAGAAATTTTCCTTATTTTAAAGCAAAAATGAAGAAATTCCTAATATTTTTGGCAAAAATCCAGAAATTCCCTTTATTTTGAGGTAAAAAGGCTGAAATTCCCCTTATTTGGGGGCAAAAAGGCAGAAATTTCCCTTATTTTGGGGCAAAATTGCAGAAATTTTACTTTTTTCAGGATAATAAGTCAGAAATTTTCTTTATTTTGGGGCAAAAAAGACAGAAATTCCCTTTGTTTTTGGGGAAAAAGACAGAAATTCCACTTATTTAGAGGAAAAAAGCAGAAATTCCCCTTATTTTGGAGCAAAAATGAAGAAATTTCCCTTTTTTATGCAAAAAGGTATGCATTCTTCTTATTTTCAGGCAAAAAGGCAGAAATTCCCCGTATTTTGGAGCAAAATTGCAGAAATTCCTCTAATTACTGGGCAAAAAGGCAGAAATTCTTAATATGTTGGGGTAAAAAGACAGGATTTTTTCTTATTTTGGGGCAAAACACAGAAATTCCACTTATTTTGGGGCAAAATTCCAGAAATTTCCATTATTTTGGGGCAAAATTGCAGAAATTTGACTTATTTTGGGTCAAAATTGCAGAAATTTCACTTATTTCAGAAAAAAAGCAGAAATTGTCTTATTTTGGGGCAAAAAGGCAGAAATTTCCCATATTTTGGAGCAAAATTGCAGAAATTCCTCTAATTGCTGGGTAAAAGACAGAAATTCTCCTCATTTTGGGGCAAAACACAGAAAATCCACTTATTTTGGGGCAAAATTCCAGAAATTTCCTCTATTTTGGGGCAACATTGCAGAAATTGTCTTATTTTAGGGCAAAATTGCAAAAATTTCACTTATTTCATAAAAAAAGCAGAAATTTTCTTATTTTGGGGCAAAAAGGCAGAAATTTCTTCTATTTTGGTACAAAATTGCTGAAATTTTTCTCATTTTGGGGCAAAAAGGCAGAAATTTTCCATATTTTGGGGCAAAAATGCAGAAATTTTCTTTATTTTGAGGTAAAAAGGTTGAAATTCCCCTTTTTGGGGGCAAAAAGGCAGAAAATTCCCTTATTTTGGGGAAAAATTGCAGAAATTTCACTTATTTTATGGTAAGAAATCAGAAATTTTCCTTATTTTGGTGCAAAAAAACAGAAATTCTTTTTGTTTTAGGGGAAAGAGACCGAAATTCCACTTATTTAGAGGCACAAAAGCCGAAATTCCCCTTATTTTAGAGCAAAAATGAAAAAATTTCCCTTTTTTATGGCAAAATTTATGCATTCTTCTTATTTTTGGGCAAAAAGGCAGAAATTCCCCGTATTTTGGAGCAAAATTGCAGGAATTCCTTTAATTGTGTGGCAAAAAGGCAGAAATTCCCTATATGTTGGGGCAAATTCCAGAAATTTCCCTTATTTTGTGGCAAAATTTCACTTAATTTGGGGCCAAATTGCAGAAATTTAACGTATTGCAAGGAAAATAAGCAGAAATTTTCCTTATTTTGGGGCTAAAAGGCAGAAATTCCTAATATTTTGTGGCAAAAATGCAGAAATTCACCCTATTTTGAGGTAAAAATGCTGAAATTCCCCTTATTTGGGGGCAAAAAGGCAGAAATTTCCCTTATTTGGGGTAAAATTGCAGAAATTTCACTTATTTCAGGGTAATAAGTCAGAAATTTTCCTTATTTTGGAGGAAAAAAGACAGGAATTCCCTTTGTTATGGTGGAAAAAGACAGAAATTCCACTTATTTAGAGGCAAAAAAGCAGAAATTCCACTTATTTTAGAGCAAAAATGAAGAAATTTCCATTTTTTATGGCAAAATTTATGCATTCTTCTTATTTTTGGGCAAAAAGGCAGAAATTCCCCGTATTTTGGAGCAAAATTGCAGGAATTCCTTTAATTGTGGGGCAAAAAGGCAGAAATTCCCTATATGTTTGGGCAAATTCCAGAAATTTCCCTTATTTTGTGGCAAAATTGCAGAAATTTCACTTAATTTGGGGCCAAGTTGCAGAAATTTCACGTACTTCAGGGAAAATAAGCAGAAATTTTCTTATTTTGGGGCTAAAAGGCAGAAATTCCTAATATTTTGTAGCAAAAATGCAGAAATTCACCCTATTTTGAGGTAAAAAGGCTGAAATTCCCCTTATTTCGGGGTAAAAAAGGCAGAAATTTCCCTTATTTGGGGTAAAATTGCAGAAATTTCACTTATTTCAGGGTAATAAGTCAGAAATTTTCTTTATTTTGGGGCAAAAAAGACAGGAATTCTTTTTGTTTTGCTGGAAAGAGACAGAAATTCCACTTATTTAGAGGCAAAAAAGCAGAAATTCCCCTTATTTTGAGGCAAAAATGAAGAAATTTCCCTTTTTTATGGCAAAAAGTTATGCATTCTTCTTATTTTCAGGCAAAAAGGCAGTAATTCCCCATATTTTGGAGCAAAATTGAAGAAATTCCTCTAATTGTGTGGCAAAAAGGCAGAAAATCCCTATATGTTAGGGCAAAAATACAGAAATTCTCCTTATTTTGAGATTAAAACTCAGAAATTCCACATATTTTGGGGCAAAATTCCAGAAATTTCTCTTATATTGTGGCAAAATTGCAGAAATTTTACTTATTTTGGGGCAAAATTGCCGAAATTTCACTTATTTCGTGTAAAAATGGCAGAAATTTTCCTTATTTTAAAGCAAAAATGCAGAAATTCCTAATATTTTTGGCAAAAATGCAGAAATTCCCCTTATTTTGAGGTAAAAAGGCTGAAATTACCCTTTTTTGGGGGAAAAAAGGCAGAAATTTCCCTTATTTTGGGGCAAAATTGCAGAAATTTTACATATTTCAGGGTAATAAGTCAGAAATTTTCCTTATTTTGGGGCAAAAAACACAGAAATTCTCTTTGTTTTGGGGAAAAAGACAGAAATTCCACTTATTTAGAGGAAAAAAAGCAGAAATTCCCCTTATTTTGGAGCAAAAATGAAGAAATTTTCCTTTTTTATGCAAAAAGGTATGCATTCTTCTTATTTTCGGGCAAAAAGGCAGAAATTCCCCGTATTTTGGAGCAATATTGAAGAAATTCTTCTAATTGCTGGGTAAAAGGCAGAAATTCTTAATATGTTGGGGTAAAAAGACAGAAATTCTCCTTATTTTGGGGCAAAACACAGAAATTCCACTTATTTTGGGGCAAAATTCCAGAAATTTCCATTATTTTGGGGCAAAATTGCAGAAATTTGACTTATTTTGGGGCAAAATTGCAGAAATTACACTTATTTCAGAAAAAAACAGAAATTTTCTTATTTTGGGGCAAAAAGGTAGAAATTTCTTTTATTTTGTTTCAAAATTGCTGAAATTTTTCTCATTTTGGGGCAAAAAAGCAAAAATTTCCCATATTTTGGGGCAAAAATGCATAAATTCCCCCTATTTTGAGGTAAAAAGGCTGAAATTCTCCTTATTTGGGGACAAAAAGGCAAAAATTTTTCTTATTTGGGGCAAAATTGCAGAAATTTCACTTATTTCAGGGTAATAAGTCAGAAATTTACCTTATTTTGTGGCAAAAAACAGGAATTCCTTTTGTTTTGGTGGAAAAAGACAGAAATTCCACTTATTTAGAGGCAAAAAAGCAGAAATTTCCCTTATTTTGGAGCAAAAATGAAGAAATTTCCTCTTTATGGCAAAAATTTATGTATTCTTCTTATTTTGGGTAAAAAGGCAGAAATTCCCCGTATTTTAGAGCAAAATTGCAGAAATTCCCCTAATTGTGGGGCAAAAAAGCAGAAATTCCCTATATGTTAGGGCAAAAATACAGAAATTCTCTTTATTTTGGGGCAAAACTCAGAAATTCCACATATATTGGGGCAAAATTCCAGAAATTTCCCTTATTTTGGGGAAAAATTGCAGAAATTTCACTTATTTTGGGGCATAATTGCAGAAATTCTCCTTATTTTGGAGCAAAATGCAGAAATTCCTAATATTTTGTGGCAAAAATGCAGAAATTCCCCTTATTTTGAGGTAAAAAGGCTGAAATTACCCTTTTTTGGGGGCAAAAAGGCAGAAATTTCCCTTATTTTGGAGCAAAATTGCAGAAATTTCACTTATTTCAGGGTAATAAGTCAGAAATTTTCTTTATTTTGGGGCAAAAAAGAAAGAAATTCCCTTTGTTTTGGGGAAAAAGACAGAAATTCCACTTATTTGGAGGCAAAAAAGCAGAAATTCCCCTTATTTTGGAGCAAAAATGAAGAAATTTCCCTTTTTTATGGCAAAAAGTTATGCATTCTTTTTATTTTCAGGCAAAAAGTCAGAAATTCCCTGTATTTTAGAGCAAAATTGCAGAAATTCCTCTAATTGTGGGGCAAAATGGCAGAAATTCCCAATATGTTGGGACAAAAATACATAAATTCTCCTTATTTTGGGACAAAACACAGAAATTCCACTTATTTTGGGGAAAAATTCCAGAAATTTCCCTTATTTTGGGGCAAAATTGCAGAAATTTGACTTATTTTGGAGCAAAATTGCAGAAATTTCACTTATTTCAGGGTAATAAATCAAAAATTTTCCTTATTTTGGTGCAAAAATGACAGAAATTCCTTTTGTTTTGGGGGAAAAAGACAGAAATTCCACTTATTTAGAGGCAAAAATGCAGAAATTCCCATTATTTTGGAGCAAAAATGAAGAAATTTCCCTTTTTTATGGCAAAAATTTATGCATTCTTCTTATTTTTGGGAAAAAGGCAGAAATTCCCCGTATTTTGGAGCAAATTGCAGGTATTCCTTTAATTGTGGGGCAAAAAGGCAGAAATTCCCTATATGTTGGGGCAAAATTCCAGAAATTTCCCTTCTTTTGGGGCAAAATTGCACAAATTTCACTTATTTTGGGGCAAAATTGCAGAAATTCCACTTATTTCAGGTAAAAATGGCAGAAATTTTCCTTATTTTGGAGTAAAAAGGCAGAAATTCCTAATATTTTGTCGCAAAAATGCAGAAATTCCCCTTATTTTGAGGTAAAAAGGCTTAAATTCCCCTTATTTGGGGGTAAAAAGCAGAAATTTCCTTTATTTTGGGGCAAAATTGCAGAAATTTCACTTATTTCAGGGTAATAAGTCAGAAATTTTCCTTATTTTGGGGCAAAAAAGACAGAAATTCCCTTTGTTTTGAGGGAAAAAGACAAAAATTCCACTTATTTAGAGGCAAAAAAGCAGAAATTCCCCTTATTTTGGAGCAAAAATGAAGAAATTTCGCTTTGTTATGGCAAAAATTATGCATTCTTCTTATTTTCGAGCAAAAAGGCAGAAATTTCCCGCATTTTGGAGCAAAATTGCAGGAATTCCTTTAATTGTGGGGCAAAAAGGCAGAAATTCACAATATGTTGGGGAAAAAAGACAGAAATTCTCATTATTTTTGGGCAAAACACAGAAATTCCACTTATTTTGGGGCAAAATTCCAGTAATTTCCGTTATTTTGGGGCAAAATTGCAGAAATTTGACTTATTTTGGGGCAAAAGGGCAGAAATTTCTCATATTTTGGAGAAAAATGCAGAAATTCTCTTTTTTGAGGTAAAAAGTTTGAAATTCCCCTTATTTGGGGGCAAAAACGCAGAAACTTCCCTTATTTTGGGGCAAAATTGCAGAAATTTCACTTATTTCAGGATAATAAATCAGAAATTTTTTTTATTTTGGTTCAAAAAAGACAGAAATTCCTTTTGTTTTGCAAAAAAAAAACAGAAATTCCACTTATTTAGAGGCAAAAAAGCAGAAATTCCCATTATTTTGGAGCAAAAATGAAGAAATTTCCCTTTTTTATGGCACAAATTTATGCATTCTTTTTATTTTTGGGCAAAAATGCAGGAATTCCCCGTATTTAAAGCAAAATTGCAGGAATTTATTTAATTGTGGGGCAAAAAGGCAGAAATTCCCTATATGTTGGGGCAAAATTCTAGAAATTTCCCTTCTTTTGGGGCAAAATTGAAGAAATTTCGCTTATTTTGGGGCAAAATTGCAGAAATTTCACTTAATTCAAGTAAAAATGGCAGAAATTTTCCTTAATTTGGAGCAAAATTGCAGATATTCCTAATATTTTGTGGCAAAAATGCAGAAATTCCCCTTATTTTGAGGTAAAAAGGCTGAAATTCCCCTTATTTGGGAGCAAAAAGGCAGAAATTTCCCTTATTTTGGGCAAAATTGCAGAAATTTCACTTATTTCAGGGTAATATGTCAGAAATTTTCCTTATTTTGGTGCAAAAAAGACAGAAATTCCTTTTGTTTTTGGGGAAAAAGACAGAAATTCCATTTATTTAGAGGCAAAAAAGCAGAAATTCCCCTTATTTTGGAGCAAAAATGAAGAAATTACCCTTTTTTATGGCAAAAAGTTATGCATTCTTTTTATTTTCAGGCAAAAAGGCAGAAATTCCCTGTATTTTAGAGCAAAATTGCAGAAATTCCTCTAATTGTGGGGCAAAATGGCAGAAATTCCCAATATGTTGGGGCAAAAATACAGAAATTCTCCTTATTTTGGGGCAAAACACAGAAATTCCACTAATTTTGGGGCAAAATTCCAGAAATTTTCCTTATTTTGGGGCAAAATTTCAGAAATTTGACTTATTTTGCAGCAAAATTGCAGAAATTTCACTTATTTCAGGGTAATAAATCAGAAATTTTTCTTATTTTGGTGCAAAAAAGAGAAATTCCTTTTGGTTTGGGGGAAAAAGACAGAAATTCCACTTATTTAGAGGCAAAAATGCAGAAATTCCCATTATTTTGGAGCAAAAATGAAGAAATTTCCCTTTTTTATGGCAAAAATTTATGCATTCTTCTTATTTTTGGGAAAAAGGCAGAAATTCCCCGTATTTTGGAGCAAATTGCAGGTATTCCTTTAATTGTGGGGCAAAAAGGCAGAAATTCCCTATATGTTGGGGCAAAATTCCAGAAATTTCCCTTCTTTTGGGGCAAAATTGCACAAATTTCACTTATTTTGGGGCAAAATTGCTGAAATTCCACTTATTTCAGGGAAAATAAGCAGAAATTTTCCTATTTTGGAGCAAAAAGGCAGAAATTCCTAATATTTTGTCACAAAAATGCAGAAATTCTCCTTATTTTGAGGTAAAAAGGCTTAAATTCCCCTTATTTGGGGACAAAAAGCAGAAATTTCCTTTATTTTGGGGCAAAATTGCAGAAATTTCACTTATTTCAGGGTAATAAATCAGAAATTTTCCTTATTTTGGGGCAAAAAAGACAGAAATTCCCTTTGTTTTTGGGGAAAAAGACAGAAATTCCACTTATTTAGAGGCAAAAAAGCAGAAATTCCTTTTATTTTGGAGCAAAAATGAAGAAATTTCTCTTTGTTATGGCAAAAATTATGCATTCTTCTTATTTTCGGGCAAAAAGGAAGAAATTTTTCGTATTTTGGAGCAAAATTGCAGAAATTCCTTTAATTGTGGGGCAAAAAGGCAGAAATTCCCAATATATTGGGGAAAAAAGACAGAAATTCTCCTTATTTTTGGGCAAAACACAGAAATTCCACTTATTTTGGGGCAAAATTCCAGTAATTTCCCTTATTTCGGGGCAAAATTGCAGAAATTTGACTTATTTTGGGGCAAAAAGGCAGAAATTTCTCATATTTTGGAGAAAAATGCAGAAATTCTCTTTATTTTGAGGTAAAAAGTTTGAAATTCCCCTTATTTGGGGGCAAAAACGAAGAAATTTCACTTATTTTGGGGCAAAATTGCAGAAATTTCACTTATTTCAGGGTAATAAATCAGAAATTTTATTTATTTTGAGGCAAAAAAGACAGAAATTCTTTTTGTTTTGGGGGAAAAAGACAGAAATTCCACTTATTTAGAGGCAAAAAAGCAGAAATTCCCATTATTTTGGAGCAAAAATGAAGAAATTTCCCTTTTTTATGGCACAAATTTATGCATTCTTTTTATTTTTGGGCAAAAAGGCAGGAATTCCCCGTATTTAAAGCAAAATTGCAGGAATTTATTTAATTGTGGGAGGCAAAAAGGCAGAAATTCCCTATATTTTGGGGCAAAATTCTAGAAATTTCCCTTCTTTTGGGGCAAAATTGAAGAAATTTCACTTATTTTGGGGCAAAATTGCAGAAATTTCACTTAATTCAAGTAAAAATGGCAGAAATTTTCCTTATTTTGGAGCAAAAAGGCAGAAATTCCTAATATTTTGTGGCAGAAATGCAGAAATTCCCCTTATTTTGAGGTAAAAGGGCTGAAATTCCCCTTATTTGGGGGCAAAAAGGCAGAAATTTCCCTTATTTGGGGTAAAATTGCAGAAATTTCACTTATTTCAGGGTAATAAGTCAGAAATTTTCCTTATTTTGGGGCAAAAAAGACAGAAATTCCCTTTGTTTTTGGGGAAAAAAACAAAAATTCCACTTATTTAGAGGCAAAAAAGCAGAAATTCCCCTTATTTAGGAGCACAAATGAAGAAATTTCCCTTTTTATGGCAAAAAGGTATGCATTCTTCTTATTTTCGGGCAAAAAGGCAGAAATTTCCCGTATTTTGGAGCAAAATTGCAGAAATTCCCCTAATTGTGGGGCAAAAAGGCAGAAATTCCCTATATGTTAGGGCAAAAATACAGAAATTCTCCTTATTTTGGGATTAAAACTCAGAAATTGCACATATTTCGGGGCAAAATTCCAGAAATTTCCCTTATATTGGGGCAAAATTGCAGAAATTTCACTTATTTTGGGGCAAAATTGCAGAAATTTAACTTATTTCAGGTTAAAATGGCAGAAATTTTTCTTATTTTAAAGCAAAAATGCAGAAATTCCTAATATTTTTGGCAAAAATGCAGAAATTCCCCTTATTTTGAGGAAAAAAGGCTGAAATTCCTCTTATTTGGGGGCAAAAATGCAGAAATTTCCCTTATTTTGGGGCAAAATTGCAGAAATTTTACATATTTCAGGGTAATAAGTCAGAAATTTTCCTTATTTTGGGGCAAAAAACACAGAAATTCACTTTGTTTTTGGGGAAAAAGACAGAAATTCCACTTATTTAGAAGAAAAAAAAGCAGAAATTCCCCTTATTTTGGAGCAAAAATGAAGAAATTTTCCTTTTTTATGCAAAAAGGTATGCATTCTTCTTATTTTCGGGCAAAAAGGCAGAAATTCCCCGTATTTTGGAGCAAAATTGCAGAAATTCCTCTAATTGCTGAGTAAAAAGGCAGAAATTCTTAATATGTTGTGGTAAAATACAGAAATTCTCCTTATTTTGGGGCAAAACACAGAAATTCCACTTATTTTGGGGCAAAATTCCAGAAATTTCCCTTATTTTGGGGCAAAATGGCAGAAATTTGACTTATTTTTGGGCAAAACTGCAGAAATTACACTTATTTCAAAAAAAAAGCAGAAATTTTCTTATTTTGGGGCAAAAAGGCAGAAATTTCTTTTATTTTGGTTCAAAATTGCTGAAATTTTTCTCATTTTTGGAGCAAAAAAGCAAAAATTTCCCATATTTTGGGGCAAAAATGCAGAAATTCCCCCTATTTTGAGGTAAAAAGGCTGAAATTCTTTTTATTTAGGGACAAAAAGGCAAAAATTTTTCTTATTTGGGGCAAAATTGCAAAAATTTCACTTATTTCAGGGTAATAAGTCAGAAATTTTTTTTATTTTGTTGCAAAAAACAGGAATTCCTTTTGTTTTGGTGGAAAAAGACAGAAATTCCACTTATTTAGAGGCAAAAAAGCAGAAATTTCCCTTATTTTGGAGCAAAAATGAAGAAATTTCCTTTTTATGGCAAAAATTCATGCATTCTTCTTATTTTGGGTAAAAAGGCAGAAATTCCCCGTATTTTGGAGCAAAATTGCAGAAATTCCCCTAATTGTGGGGCAAAAAGGCAGAAATTCCCTATATGTTAGGGCAAAAATACAGAAATTCTCTTTATTTTGGGGCAAAACTCAGAAATTCCACATATATTGGGGCAAAATTCCAGAAATTTCCCTTATTTTGGGGAAAAATTGCAGAAATTTCACTTATTTTGGGGCAAAATTGCAGAAATTCTCCTTATTTTGGAGCAAAATGCAGAAATTCCTAATATTTTGTGGCTAAAATGCAGAAATTCCCCTTATTTTGAGGTAAAAAGGCTGAAATTCCCCTTTTTTGGGGGCAAAAAGGCAGAAATTTCCCTTATTTGGGGGCAAAATTGCAGAAATTTCACTTATTTCAGGGTAATAAGTAAGAAATTTTCTTTATTTTGGGGCAAAAAAGACAGAAATTCCCTTTGTTTTTGGGGAAAAAGACAGAAATTCCACTTATTTAGAGGCAAAAAAGCAGAAATTCCCCTCATTTTTGGAGCAAAAATGAAGAAATTTCCCTTTTTTATGGCAAAAAGTTATGCATTTATTTATTTTCGGGCAAAAAGGCAGAAATTCCCTGTATTTTAGAGCAAAATTGCAGAAATTCCTCTAATTGTGTGGCAAAATGGCAGAAATTCACAACATGTTGGGGCAAAAATACAGAAATTCTTCCTATTTTGGGGCAAAACACAGAAATTCCACTTATTTTGTGGCAAGATTCCAGAAATTTCCCTTATTTTGGGGCAAAATTGCAGAAATTTGAATTATTTTGGAGCAAAAATGAAGAAATTCCCTTTGTTTTGGGAGAAAAAGACAGAAATTCCACTTATTTAGAGGCAAAAATGCAGAAATTCCCCTTATTTTGGAGCAAAAATGAAGAAATTTCCCTTTTTTATGGCAAAAATTTATGCATTCTTCTTATTTTTGGGAAAAAGGCAGAAATTCCCCGTATTTTGGAGCAAATAGCAGGTATTCCTTTAATTGTGGGGCAAAAAGGCAGAAATTCCCTATATGTTGGGGTAAAATTCCAGAGATTTCCCTTCTTTTGGGGCAAAATTGCACAAATTTAACGTATTTTGGGGCAAAATTGCAGAAATTCCACTTATTTCAGGTAAAAATGGCAGAAATTTTCCTTATTTTGGAGCAAAAAGGCAGAAATTCCTAATATTTTGTCGCAAAAATGCAGAAATTCCCTTTATTTTGAGGTAAAAAGGCTTAAATTCCCCTTATTTGGGGGCAAAAAGCAGAAATTTCCCTTATTTTGGGGAAAATTGAAGAAATTTCACTTATTTCAGGGTAATAAGTCAGAAATTTTCCTTATTTTGGGGCAAAAAAAGACAGAAATTCTCTTTGTTTTTGGTGAAAAAGACAGAAATTCCACTTATTTAGAGGCAAAAAAGCAGAAATTCCTCTTATTTTGGAGCAAAAATGAAGAAATTTCTCTTTGTTATGGCAAAAATTATGCATTCTTTTTATTTTCGGGCAAAAAGGAAGAAATTTTCCGTATTTTGGAGCAAAATTGCAGAAATTCTTTTAATTGTGGGGCAAAAAGGCAGAAATTCCCAATTTTGTTGGGGAAAAAAGACAGAAATTCTCCTTATTTTTGGGCAAAACACAGAAATTCCACTTATTTTGGGGCAAAATTCCAGTAATTTCCCTTATTTTGAAGCAAAATTGCAGATATTTGACTTATTTTGGGGAAAAAGGCAGAAATTTCTCATATTTTGGAGAAAAATGCAGAAATTCTCTTTATTTTGAGGTAAAAAGTTTGAAAGTCCCATTATTTGGGGGCAAAAACGCAGAAATTTCCCTTATTTTGGGGCAAAATTGCAGAAATTTCAC
Source organism: Micromys minutus (assembly GCF_963924665.1). Taxonomy (NCBI): domain Eukaryota; kingdom Metazoa; phylum Chordata; class Mammalia; order Rodentia; family Muridae; genus Micromys; species Micromys minutus. The sequence continues at coordinate 1,050,401 of NW_027667133.1, read as the reverse complement.
TTATTTCAGGGTAATAAATCAGAAATTTTATTTATTTTGGTTCAAAAAAGACAGAAATTCCTTTTGTTTTGGGGGAAAAATACAGAAATTCCACTTATTTAGTGGCAAAAAAGCAGAAATTTTCCTTATTTTAGAGCACAAATGAAGAAATTTCCCTTTTTATGGCAAAAAGGTATGCATTCTACTTATTTTCGGGCCAACAGGCAGAAACTCCCCGTATTTTGGAGCAAAATTGCAGAAATACCCTAATTGTGGGGCAAAAAGGCAGAAATTCCCTATATGTTGGGGCAAAAAAACAGAAATTCTTATTATTTTTGGGAAAAACTCAGAAATTCCAATTATTTTGAGGCAAAATTCCAGAAATTTCCCTTAATTTGGGGAAAATTGCAGAAATTTCACTTATTTTGGGGCAAAATTGCAGAAATTTCACTTATTTCAGGGAAATAAAGCAGAAATTTTCTTATTTTAGGGCAAAAAGTCAGAAATTTCTTTTATTTTGGTACAAAATTGCATAAATTTTTCTTATTTTGGGCTAAAAGGCAGAAATTTCCCATATTTTTGGTCAAAAATGTAGAAATTTCCCTTATTTTGAGGTAAAAAGGCTGAAATTCTCGTTATTTGTGGGCAAAAAGTAAGAAATTCCCCTTATTTTGGGGCAAAAAGCAGACATTTCTCTTATTTTGGGGAAAAATTTTAAAAATTTAACATATTTCAGGGCAAAAAGTCAGAAATTTTTCTTATTTTGGGGCAAAAAGGCAGAAATTCCTAATATTTTGTGGCAAAAATTCAGAAATTTTCCTTATTTTGAGGTAAAAATGCTGAAATTCCCCTTATTTGGTGGCAAAAAAGCAGAAATTCCCCTTATTTTGGAGCAAAAATGAAAAAATTTCCCTTTTTATGGCAAAAAGGTATGCATTCTTCTTATTTTTGGGAAAAAAGGCAGAAATTCCCTGTATTTTGGAGCAAAATTGCAGAAATTTTCCTAATTGTGGGGCAAAATAGCAGAAATTCCAAATATGTTGGGGCAAAAACACAGATATTCTCTTTAAATTGAAGTAAAACTCAGAAATTCCACTTATTTTGGGGCAAAATTGCAGATATTTTACTTATTTCAGAAAAAAAAGCAGAAATTTTCTTATTTTGGGGCAAAAAGGCAGAAATTTCTTTTATTTTGGTACAAAATTGCAGGATTTTTTCTTATTTTGGGGCAAAAAGGCAGAAATTTTCCATATTTTGGGGCAAAATTGCAGAAATTTCACTTATTTCAGGGTAATAAGTCAGAAATTTTCCTTATTTTGGGGCAAAAAAGACAGAAATTCCCTTTCTTTTGGGGGAAAAATACAGAAATTCCACTTATTTAGAGGCAAAAAAGCAGAAATTCCCTTTATTTTAAAGCAAAAATGAAGAAATTTCTCTTTTTTACGGCAAAAAGGTATGCATTCTTCTTATTTTTGGGCAAAAAGGCAGAAATTCCCCGTAATTTAGAGGAAAATTGCAGAAATTCCCCTAATTGTGGGGCAAAAAGGCAGAAATTCCCTCTATGTTGGGGCAAAATACAGAAATTCTCTTTATTTTGGGGCAAAACTTAGAAATTCAACTTATTTTGAGGCAAAATTCCAGAAATTTCCCTTATTTTGGGGAAAAATTGCAGAAATTTCACTTATTTTGGGGCGAAATTGCAGAAATTTCACTTATTTCAGGGAAAACAAGCAGAAATTTTCTTATTTTGGGGCAAAAAGGCAAAAATTTCTTTTATTTTGGTACAAAATTGCAGAATTTTTTTTATTTTGGGCAAAAAGGCAGAAATTCCCCATATTTTGGGTCAAAAATGCAGAAATTCCCCTTATTTTGAGGTAATAAGTCTGAAAATTCCCTTATTTGTGGGAAAAACTAAGAAATTCCCTTTATTTTGAGGCAAAAAGCAAACATTTCCCTTATTTTTGAGCAAAATTGCAGAAATTTCCCTTTTTAAGGCAAAAAGGTATGCATTCTTCTTATTTTCGGGCAAAAAGGCAGAAATTCCCCGTATTTTGATGTAAAAAGGCTGAAATTCCCCTTATTTGGTGGCAAAAAGACAGAAATTTCCCTTATTTTGGGGCAAAATTGCAGAAATTTCACTTACTTTAGGGTAATAAGTCAGAAATTTTCCTTATTTTGGGGCAAAAAAAAGAGAGAAATTCCCTTTGTTGTGGGGGAGAAAGACAGAAATTCCACTTATTTAGAGGCAAAAAAGCAGAAATTCCCCTTATTTTGGAGCACAAATGAAGAAATTTCCCTTTTTATGGCAAAAAGGTATGCATTCTACTTATTTTCGGGCCAATAGGCAGAAATTCCCCGTATTTTGGAGTAAAATTGCAGAAATACCCTAATTGTGGGGCAAAAAGGCAGAAATTCCCTATATGTTGGGGCAAAAAGACAGAAATTCTCTTTATTTTGGGGTAAAACTCAGAAATTCCACTTATTTTGGGGCAAAATTCCAGAAATTTCCCTTATTTTGGGGCAAAATTGCAGAAATTACTTATTTTTGGGCAAAATTGCAGAAATTTCACTTATTTCAGAAAAAAAGCAGAAATTTTCTTATTTTGGGGCAAAAAGGCAGAAATTTCTTTTATTTTGGTACAAAATTGCAGAAATTTTTCTTATTTTGGGACAAAAGGCAGAAATTTCCAATATTTTGGGGCAAAAATTCAGAAATTCCTTTTATTTTGAGGTAAAAAGGCTGAAATTTTCCTTATTTGGGGGCAAAAGACAGAAATTTCCCTTATTTTGAGGCAAAATTGCAGAAATTTCACTTATTTCAGGGTGATAAGTCAGAAATTTTCCTTATCTTGGGGCAAAAAAAACAGAAATTCCTTTTGTTTTGGGGGAAAAAGAAATTCCACTTATTTAGAGGCAAAAAAGCAGAAATTCCCCTTATTTTGGAGCAAAATTGCAGAAATTTCCTTTTTTAAGGCAAAAAGGTATGCATTCTTCTTATTTTTGGGCAAAAAGGCAGAAATTCCCCGTATTTTGAAGCAAAATTGCAGAAATTCCCCTAATTGTGGGGCAAAAAGGCAGAAATTCCCTATATGTTGGGGCAAAAAGACAGAAATTCTCCTTATTTTGGGGCAAAACTCAGAGATTCCACTTATTTTGGGGCCAAATTCCAGAAATTTCCCTTATTTTGGGGCAAAATTGCAGAAATTTCACTTATTTTGGGGCAAAATTGGAGAAATTTCACTTATTTCAGGGAAAAAAAGCAGAAATTTTCTTCTTTTGGGGCAAAAAGGCAGAAATTTCTTTTATTTTGGTACAAAATTGCAGAAATTTTTCTTATTTTGGGGCTAAAAGGCAGAAATTACCCATATTTTGGGGCAAAAATGCAGAAATTCCCCTTATTTTGAGGTAAAAATGCTAAAATTCCCCTTATTTGGGGGCAAAGAGGCAGAAATTTCTCTTATTTTGGGGCAAAATTGCAGAAATTTCACTTATTTCAGGGTAATAAGTCAGAAATTTTCCTTATTTGGAGGCAAAAAAGACAGAAATTCCCTTTGTTTTAGGGGAAAAAGACAGAAATTTCACTTATTTAGAGGCCAAAAAGCAGTAATTCCCCCTATTTTGGAGCAAAAATGAAGAAATTTCCTTTTTTATGGCAAAAAGGTATGCATTCTTCTTATTTTCGGGCAAAAAGGCAGAAATTCCAAGTAATTTGGAGCAAAATTGCAGAAATTCCCCTAATTGTGGGACAAAAAGGCAGAAATTCCCTCTATGTTGGGGCAAAAAGACAGAAATTCTCCTTATTTTGGGACAAAACAGAAATTCAACTTATTTTGACGAAAAATTCCAAAAATTTCCCTTATTTTGGGGCAAAATTGCAGAAATTTCACTTATTTTGGGGCAAAATTTAGAAATTTCACTTATTTCAAGGAAAAAAAGCAGAAATTTTCTTATTTTGGGGCAAAAAGGCAGAAATTTCTTTTATTTTGGTACAAAATTGCAGAATTTTTTTTTATTTTGGGCAAAAAGGCAAAAATTTTCCATATTTTGGGTCAAAAATGCAGAAACTTTTCTTATTTTGAGGTAAAAAGGCTGAAATTCCCCTTATTTGGGGGCAAAAAGTAAAAAATTCTCTTTATTTTGAGGCAAAAAGCAGACATTTCCCTTATTTTGGAGCAATATTGCAGAAATTTCCCTTTTTTAAGGCAAAAAGGTATGCATTCTTCTTATTTTCGGGCAAAAAGGCAGAACTTCCCCGTATTTTGAGGTAAAAAGGCTGAAATTCCCCTTATTTGGTGGCAAAAAGGCAGAAATTTCCCTTATTTTGGGGCAAAATTGCAGAAATTTCACTTACTTTAGGGTAATAAGTCAGAAATTTTCCTTATTTTGGGGCAAAAAAAAGAGAGAAATTCCCTTTGTTGTTGGAGAGAAAGACAGAAATTCCACTTATTTAGAGGCAAAAAAGCAGAAATTCCCCTTATTTTGGAGCACAAATGAAGAAATTTCTTTTTTTATGGCAAAAAGGTATGCATTCTACTTATTTTCGGGCCAACAGGCAGAAATTCCCCGTATTTTGGAGCAAAATTGCAGAAATACCCTAATTGTGGGGCAAAAAGGCAGAAATTCCCTATATGTTGGGGCAAAAAGACAGAAATTCTCTTTATTTTGGGGTAAAACTCAGAAATTCCACTTACTTTGGGGCAAAATTCCAGAAATTTCCCTTATTTTGGGGCAAAATTGCAGAAATTACACTTATTTTTGGGCAAAATAGCAGAAATTTCACTTATTTCAGAAAAAAAAGCAGAAATTTTCTTATTTTGGGGCAAAAAGGCAGAAATTTCTTTTATTTTGGTACAAAATTGCAGAAATTTTTCTTATTTTGGGACAAAAGGCAGAAATTTCCAATATTTTGGGGCAAAAATTCAGAAATTCCTTTTATTTTGAGGTAAAAAGGCTGAAATTTTCCTTATTTGGGGGCAAAAGACAGAAATTTCCCTTATTTTGAGGCAAAATTGCAGAAATTTCACTTATTTCAGGGTAATAAGTCAGAAATTTTCCTTATTTTGGGGCAAAAAAACCAGAAATTCCTTTTGTTTTGGGGGAAAAAGACAGAAATTCCACTTATTTAGAGGCAAAAAAGCAGAAATTCCCCTTATTTTGGAGCACAAATGAAGAAATTTCCTTTTTTAAGGTAAAAAGGTATGCATTCTTTTTATTTTTGGGCAAAATGGCAGAAATTCCTCGTATTTTGGAGCAAAATTGCAGAAATACCCTAATTGTGGGGCAAAAAGGCAGAAATTCCCTATATGTTGGGGCAAAAAGACAGAAATTCTCTTTATTTTGGGGTAAAACTCAGAAATTCCACTTATTTTGGGGCAAAATTCCAGAAATTTCCCTTATTTTGGGGCAAAATTGCAGAAATTACACTTATTTTTGGGCAAAATTGCAGAAATTTCACTTATTTCAGAAAAAAAAGCAGAAATTTTCTTATTTTGGGGCAAAAAGGCAGAAATTTCTTTTATTTTGGTACAAAATTGCAGAAATTTTTCTTATTTTGGGACAAAAGGCAGAAATTTCCAATATTTTGGGGCAAAAATTCAGAAATTCCTTTTATTTTGAGGTAAAAAGGCTGAAATTTTCCTTATTTGGGGGCAAAAGACAGAAATTTCCCTTATTTTGAGGCAAAATTGCAGAAATTTCACTTATTTCAGGGTAATAAGTCAGAAATTTTCCTTATTTTGGGGCAAAAAAACCAGAAATTCCTTTTGTTTTGGGGGAAAAAGACAGAAATTCCACTTATTTAGAGGCAAAAAAGCAGAAATTCCCCTTATTTTGGAGCAAAATTGCAGAAATTTCCTTTTTTAAGGCAAAAAGGTATGCATTCTTCTTATATTTGGGCAAAAAGGCAGAAATTCCCCGTATTTTGAAGCAAAATTGCAGAAATTCCCCTAATTGTGGGACAAAAAGGCAGAAATTCCCTCTATGTTGGGGCAAAAAGACAGAAATTCTCCTTATTTTGGGACAAAACAGAAATTCAACTTATTTTGACGAAAAATTCCAAAAATTTCCCTTATTTTGGGGCAAAATTGCAGAAATTTCACTTATTTTGGGGCAAAATTTAGAAATTTCACTTATTTCAAGGAAAAAAAGCAGAAATTTTCTTATTTTGGGGCAAAAAGGCAGAAATTTCTTTTATTTTGGTACAAAATTGCAGAATTTTTTTTTATTTTGGGCAAAAAGGCAAAAATTTCCCATATTTTGGGTCAAAAATGCAGAAACTCCTCTTATTTTGAGGTAAAAAGGCTGAAATTCCCCTTATTTGGGGGCAAAAAGTAAAAAATTCTCTTTATTTTGAGGCAAAAAGCAGACATTTCCCTTATTTTGGAGCAATATTGCAGAAATTTCCCTTTTTTAAGGCAAAAAGGTATGCATTCTTCATAATCGGGCAAAAAGGCAGAACTTCCCCGTATTTTGAGGTAAAAAGGCTGAAATTCCCCTTATTTGGTGGCAAAAAGGCAGAAATTTCCCTTATTTTGGGGCAAAATTGCAGAAATTTCACTTACTTTAGGGTAATAAGTCAGAAATTTTCCTTATTTTGGGGCAAAAAAAAGAGAGAAATTCCCTTTGTTGTGGGAGAGAAAGACAGAAATTCCACTTATTTAGAGGCAAAAAAGCAGAAATTCCCCTTATTTTGGAGCACAAATGAAGAAATTTCTTTTTTTATGGCAAAAAGGTATGCATTCTACTTATTTTCGGGCCAACAGGCAGAAATTCCCCGTATTTTGGAGCAAAATTGCAGAAATACCCTAATTGTGGGGCAAAAAGGCAGAAATTCCCTATATGTTGGGGCAAAAAGACAGAAATTCTCTTTATTTTGGGGTAAAACTCAGAAATTCCACTTATTTTGGGGCAAAATTCCAGAAATTTCCCTTATTTTGGGGCAAAATTGCAGAAATTACACTTATTTTTGGGCAAAATTGCAGAAATTTCACTTATTTCAGAAAAAAAAGCAGAAATTTTCTTATTTTGGGGCAAAAAGGCAGAAATTTCTTTTATTTTGGTACAAAATTGCAGAAATTTTTCTTATTTTGGGACAAAAGGCAGAAATTTCCAATATTTTGGGGCAAAAATTCAGAAATTCCTTTTATTTTGAGGTAAAAAGGCTGAAATTTTCCTTATTTGGGGGCAAAAGACAGAAATTTCCCTTATTTTGAGGCAAAATTGCAGAAATTTCACTTATTTCAGGGTAATAAGTCAGAAATTTTCCTTATTTTGGGGCAAAAAAACCAGAAATTCCTTTTGTTTTGGGGAAAAAAGACAGAAATTCCACTTATTTAGAGGCAAAAAAGCAGAAATTCCCCTTATTTTGGAGCACAAATGAAGAAATTTCCTTTTTTAAGGCAAAAAGGTATGCATTCTTTTTATTTTTGGGCAAAATGGCAGAAATTCCTCGTATTTTGGAGCAAAATTGCAGAAATACCCTAATTGTGGGGCAAAAAGGCAGAAATTCCCTATATGTTGGGGCAAAAAGACAGAAATTCTCTTTATTTTGGGGTAAAACTCAGAAATTCCACTTATTTTGGGGCAAAATTCCAGAAATTTCCTTTATTTTGGGGCAAAATTGCAGAAATTACACTTATTTTTGGGCAAAATTGCAGAAATTTCACTTATTTCAGAAAAAAAAGCAGAAATTTTCTTATTTTGGGGCAAAAAGGCAGAAATTTCTTTTATTTTGGTACAAAATTGCAGAAATTTTTCTTATTTTGGGACAAAAGGCAGAAATTTCCAATATTTTGGGGCAAAAATTCAGAAATTCCTTTTATTTTGAGGTAAAAAGGCTGAAATTTTCCTTATTTGGGGGCAAAAGACAGAAATTTCCCTTATTTTGAGGCAAAATTGCAGAAATTTCACTTATTTCAGGGTAATAAGTCAGAAATTTTCCTTATTTTGGGGCAAAAAAAACAGAAATTCCTTTTGTTTTGGGGGAAAAAGACAGAAATTCCACTTATTTAGAGGCAAAAAAGCAGAAATTCCCCTTATTTTGGAGCAAAATTGCAGAAATTTCCTTTTTTAAGGCAAAAAGGTATGCATTCTTCTTATTTTTGGGCAAAAAGGCAGAAATTCCCCGTATTTTGAAGCAAAATTGCAGAAATTCCCCTAATTGTGGGGCAAAAAGGCAGAAATTCCCTATATGTTGGGGCAAAAAGACAGAAATTCTCCTTATTTTGGGGCAAAACTCAGAGATTCCACTTATTTTGGGGCAAAATTCCAGAAATTTCCCTAATTTTGGGGAAAAATTGCAGAAATTTCACATATTTTGGGGCAAAATTGGAGAAATTTCACTTATTTCAGGGAAAAAAAGCAGAAATTTTCTTATTTTGGGGCAAAAAGGCAGAAATTTCTTTTATTTTGGAACAAAATTGCAGAAATTTTTCTTATTTTGGGGCTAAAAGGCAGAAATTACCCATATTTTGGGGCAAAAATGCAGAAATTCCCCTTATTTTGAGGTAAAAATGCTAAAATTCCCCTTATTTGGGGGCAAAGAGGCAGAAATTTCTCTTATTTTGGGGCAAAATTGCAGAAATTTCACTTATTTCAGGGTAATAAGTCAGAAATTTTCCTTATTTTGAGGCAAAAAAGACAGAAATTCCCTTTGTTTTAGGGGAAAAAGACAGAAATTTCACTTATTTAGAGGCAAAAAAGCAGTAATTCCCCCTATTTTGGAGCAAAAATGAAGAAATTTCCTTTTTTTATGGCAAAAAGGTATGCATTCTTCTTATTTTCGGGCAAAAAGGCAGAAATTCCAAGTAATTTGGAGCAAAATTGCAGAAATTCCCCTAATTGTGGGACAAAAAGGCAGAAATTCCCTCTATGTTGGGGCAAAAAGACAGAAATTCTCCTTATTTTGGGACAAAACAGAAATTCAACTTATTTTGACGAAAAATTCCAAAAATTTCCGTTATTTTGGGGCAAAATTGCAGAAATTTCACTTATTTTGGGGCAAAGTTGCAGAAATTTCACTTATTTCAAGGAAAAAAAGCAGAAATTTTCTTATTTTGGGGCAAAAAGGCAGAAATTTCTTTTATTTTGGTACAAAATTGCAGAATTTTTTTTTATTTTGGGCAAAAAGGCAAAAATTTCCCATATTTTGGGTCAAAAATGCAGAAACTACCCTTATTTTGAGGTAAAAAGGCTGAAATTCCCCTTATTTGGGGGCAAAAAGTAAGAAATTCTCTATATTTTGAGGCAAAAAGCAGACATTTCCCTTATTTTGGAGCAATATTGCAGAAATTTCCCTTTTTTAAGGCAAAAAGGTATGCATTCTTCTTATTTTCGGGCAAAAAGGCAGAACTTCCCCGTATTTTGAGGTAAAAAGGCTGAAATTCCCCTTATTTGGTGGCAAAAAGGCAGAAATTTCCCTTATTTTGGGGCAAAATTGCAGAAATTTCACTTACTTTAGGGTAATAAGTCAGAAATTTTCCTTATTTTGGGGCAAAAAAAAAGAGAGAAATTCCCTTTGTTGTGGGGGAGAAAGACAGAAATTCCACTTATTTAGAGGCAAAAAAGCAGAAATTCCCCTTATTTTGGAGCACAAATGAAGAAATTTCCCTTTTTATGGCAAAAAGGTATGCATTCTACTTATTTTCGGGCCAATAGGCAGAAATTCCCCGTATTTTGGAGCAAAATTGCAGAAATACACTAATTGTGGGGCAAAAAGGCAGAAATTCTCTATATGTTGGGGCAAAAAGACAGAAATTCTCTTTATTTTGGGGTAAAACTCAGAAATTCCACTTATTTTGGGGCAAAATTCCAGAAATTTCCCTTATTTTGGGGCAAAATTGCAGAAATTACACTTATTTTTGGGCAAAATTGCAGAAATTTCACTTATTTCAGAAAAAAAAGCAGAAATTTTCTTATTTTGGGGCAAAAAGGCAGAAATTTCTTTTCTTTTGGTACAAAATTGCAGAAATTTTTCTTATTTTGGGACAAAAGGCAGAAATTTCCAATATTTTGGGGCAAAAATTCAGAAATTCCTTTTATTTTGAGGTAAAAAGGCTGAAATTTTCCTTATTTGGGGGCAAAAGACAGAAATTTCCCTTATTTTGAGGCAAAATTGCAGAAATTTCACTTATTTCAGGGTAATAAGTCAGAAATTTTCCTTATTTTTGGGCAAAAAAAACAGAAATTCCTTTTGTTTTGGGGGAAAAAGACAGAAATTCCACTTATTTAGAGGCAAAAAAGCAGAAATTCCCCTTATTTTGGAGCAAAATTGCAGAAATTTCCTTTTTTAAGGCAAAAAGGTATGCATTCTTCTTATTTTTGGGCAAAAAGGCAGAAATTCCCCGTATTTTTAAGCAAAATTGCAGAAATTCTCCTAATTGTGGGGCAAAAAGGCAGAAATTCCCTATATGTTGGGGCAAAAAGACAGAAATTCTCCTTATTTTGGGGCAAAACTCAGAGATTCCACTTATTTTGGGGCAAAATTCCAGAAATTTCCCTTATTTTGGGGCAAAATTGCAGAAATTTCACTTATTTTGGGGCAAAATTGGAGAAATTTCACTTATTTCAGGGAAAAAAAGCAGAAATTTTCTTATTTTGGGGCAAAAATGCAGAAATTTCTTTTATTTTGGTACAAAATTGCAGAAATTTTTCTTATTTTGGGGCTAAAAGGCAGAAATTACCCATATTTTGGGGCAAAAATGCAGAAATTCCCCTTATTTTGAGGTAAAAATGCTAAAATTCCCCTTATTTGGGGGCAAAGAGGCAGAAATTTCTCTTATTTTGGGGCAAAATTGCAGAAATTTCACTTATTTCAGGGTAATAAGTCAGAAATTTTCCTTATTTTGAGGCAAAAAAGACAGAAATTCGCTTTGTTTTAGGGGAAAAAGACAGAAATTTCACTTATTTAGAGGCAAAAAAGCAGTAATTCCCCCTATTTTGGAGCAAAAATGAAGAAATTTCCTTTTTTTATGGCAAAAAGGTATGCATTCTTCTTATTTTCGGGCAAAAAGGCAGAAATTCCAAGTAATTTGGAGCAAAATTGCAGAAATTCCCCTAATTGTGGGACAAAAAGGCAGAAATTCCCTCTATGTTGGGGCAAAAAGACAGAAATTCTCCTTATTTTGGGACAAAACAGAAATTCAACTTATTTTGACGAAAAATTCCAAAAATTTCCGTTATTTTGGGGCAAAATTGCAGAAATTTCACTTATTTTGGGGCAAAGTTGCAGAAATTTCACTTATTTCAAGGAAAAAAAGCAGAAATTTTCTTATTTTGGGGCAAAAAGGCAGAAATTTCTTTTATTTTGGTACAAAATTGCAGAATTTTTTTTTATTTTGGGCAAAAAGGCAAAAATTTCCCATATTTTGGGTCAAAAATGCAGAAACTACCCTTATTTTGAGGTAAAAAGGCTGAAATTCCCCTTATTTGGGGGCAAAAAGTAAGAAATTCTCTATATTTTGAGGCAAAAAGCAGACATTTCCCTTATTTTGGAGCAATATTGCAGAAATTTCCCTTTTTTAAGGCAAAAAGGTATGCATTCTTCTTATTTTCGGGCAAAAAGGCAGAACTTCCCCGTATTTTGAGGTAAAAAGGCTGAAATTCCCCTTATTTGGTGGCAAAAAGGCAGAAATTTCCCTTATTTTGGGGCAAAATTGCAGAAATTTCACTTACTTTAGGGTAATAAGTCAGAAATTTTCCTTATTTTGGGGCAAAAAAAAAGAGAGAAATTCCCTTTGTTGTGGGGGAGAAAGACAGAAATTCCACTTATTTAGAGGCAAAAAAGCAGAAATTCCCCTTATTTTGGAGCACAAATGAAGAAATTTCCCTTTTTATGGCAAAAAGGTATGCATTCTACTTATTTTCGGGCCAATAGGCAGAAATTCCCCGTATTTTGGAGCAAAATTGCAGAAATACCCTAATTGTGGGGCAAAAAGGCAGAAATTCTCTATATGTTGGGGCAAAAAGACAGAAATTCTCTTTATTTTGGGGTAAAACTCAGAAATTCCACTTATTTTGGGGCAAAATTCCAGAAATTTCCCTTATTTTGGGGCAAAATTGCAGAAATTACACTTATTTTTGGGCAAAATTGCAGAAATTTCACTTATTTCAGAAAAAAAAGCAGAAATTTTCTTATTTTGGGGCAAAAAGGCAGAAATTTCTTTTCTTTTGGTACAAAATTGCAGAAATTTTTCTTATTTTGGGACAAAAGGCAGAAATTTCCAATATTTTGGGGCAAAAATTCAGAAATTCCTTTTATTTTGAGGTAAAAAGGCTGAAATTTTCCTTATTTGGGGGCAAAAGACAGAAATTTCCCTTATTTTGAGGCAAAATTGCAGAAATTTCACTTATTTCAGGGTAATAAGTCAGAAATTTTCCTTATTTTTGGGCAAAAAAAACAGAAATTCCTTTTGTTTTGGGGGAAAAAGACAGAAATTCCACTTATTTAGAGGCAAAAAAGCAGAAATTCCCCTTATTTTGGAGCAAAATTGCAGAAATTTCCTTTTTTAAGGCAAAAAGGTATGCATTCTTCTTATTTTTGGGCAAAAAGGCAGAAATTCCCCGTATTTTTAAGCAAAATTGCAGAAATTCTCCTAATTGTGGGGCAAAAAGGCAGAAATTCCCTATATGTTGGGGCAAAAAGACAGAAATTCTCCTTATTTTGGGGCAAAACTCAGAGATTCCACTTATTTTGGGGCAAAATTCCAGAAATTTCCCTTATTTTGGGGCAAAATTGCAGAAATTTCACTTATTTTGGGGCAAAATTGGAGAAATTTCACTTATTTCAGGGAAAAAAAGCAGAAATTTTCTTATTTTGGGGCAAAAATGCAGAAATTTCTTTTATTTTGGTACAAAATTGCAGAAATTTTTCTTATTTTGGGGCTAAAAGGCAGAAATTACCCATATTTTGGGGCAAAAATGCAGAAATTCCCCTTATTTTGAGGTAAAAATGCTAAAATTCCCCTTATTTGGGGGCAAAGAGGCAGAAATTTCTCTTATTTTGGGGCAAAATTGCAGAAATTTCACTTATTTCAGGGTAATAAGTCAGAAATTTTCCTTATTTTGAGGCAAAAAAGACAGAAATTCGCTTTGTTTTAGGGGAAAAAGACAGAAATTTCACTTATTTAGAGGCAAAAAAGCAGTAATTCCCCCTATTTTGGAGCAAAAATGAAGAAATTTCCTTTTTTTATGGCAAAAAGGTATGCATTCTTCTTATTTTCGGGCAAAAAGGCAGAAATTCCAAGTAATTTGGAGCAAAATTGCAGAAATTCCCCTAATTGTGGGACAAAAAGGCAGAAATTCCCTCTATGTTGGGGCAAAAAGACAGAAATTCTCCTTATTTTGGGACAAAACAGAAATTCAACTTATTTTAATGAAAAATTCCAAAAATTTCCCTTATTTTGGGGCAAAATTGCAGAAATTTCACTTATTTTGGGGCAAAATTGCAGAAATTTCACTTATTTCAAGGAAAAAAAGCAGAAATTTTCTTATTTTGGAGCAAAAAGGCAGAAATTTCTTTTGGTACAAAATTGCAGAATTTTTTTTTATTTTGGGCAAAAAGGCAAAAATTTCCCATATTTTGGGTCAAAAATGCAGAAACTCCTCTTATTTTGAGGTAAAAAGGCTGAAATTCCCCTTATTTGGGGGCAAAAAGTAAAAAATTCTCTTTATTTTGAGGCAAAAAGCAGACATTTCCCTTATTTTGGAGCAATATTGCAGAAATTTCCCTTTTTTAAGGCAAAAAGGTATGCATTCTTCTTATTTTCGGGCAAAAAGGCAGAACTTCCCCGTATTTTGAGGTAAAAAGGCTGAAATTCCCCTTATTTGGTGGCAAAAACGCAGAAATTTCCCTTATTTTGGGACAAAATTGCAGAAATTTCACTTACTTTAGGGTAATAAGTCAGAAATTTTCCTTATTTTGGGGCAAAAAAAAAGAGAGAAATTCCCTTTGTTGTGGGGGAGAAAGACAGAAATTCCACTTATTTAGAGGCAAAAAAGCAGAAATTCCCCTTATTTTGGAGCACAAATGAAGAAATTTCCCTTTTTATGGCAAAAAGGTATGCATTCTACTTATTTTCGGGCCAACAGGCAGAAATTCCCCGTATTTTGGAGCAAAATTGCAGAAATACCCTAATTGTGGGGCAAAAAGGCAGAAATTCCCTATATGTTGGGGCAAAAAGACAGAAATTCTCTTTATTTTGGGGTAAAACTCAGAAATTCCACTTATTTTGGGGCAAAATTCCAGAAATTTCCCTTATTTTGGGGCAAAATTGCAGAAATTACACTTATTTTTGGGCAAAATTGCAGAAATTTCACTTATTTCAGAAAAAAAAGCAGAAATTTTTTTATTTAGGGGCAAAAAGGCAGAAATTTCTTTTATTTTTGTACAAAATTGCAGAAATTTTTCTTATTTTGGGACAAAAGGCAGAAATTTCCAATATTTTGGGGCAAAAATTCAGAAATTCCTTTTATTTTGAGGTAAAAAGGCTATAATTTTCCTTATTTGGGGGCAAAAGACAGAAATTTCCCTTATTTTGAGGCAAAATTGCAGAAATTTCACTTATTTCAGGGTAATAAGTCAGAAATTTTCCTTATTTTGGGGCAAAAAAACCAGAAATTCCTTTTGTTTTGGGGGAAAAAGACAGAAATTCCACTTATTTAGAGGCAAAAAAGCAGAAATTCCCCTTATTTTGGAGCAAAATTGCTGAAATTTTCTTTTTTAAGGCAAAAAGGTATGCATTCTTTTTATTTTTGGGCAAAAAGGCAGAAATTCCCCGTATTTTGGAGCAAAATTGCAGAAATACCCTAATTGTGGGGCAAAAAGGCAGAAATTCCCTATATGTTGGGGCAAAAAGACAGAAATTCTCTTTATTTTGGGGTAAAACTCAGAAATTCCACTTATTTTGGGGCAAAATTCCAGAAATTTCCCTTATTTTGGGGCAAAATTGCAGAAATTACACTTATTTTTGGGCAAAATTGCAGAAATTTCACTTATTTCAGAAAAAAAAGCAGAAATTTTCTTATTTTGGGGCAAAAAGGCAGAAATTTCTTTTATTTTGGTACAAAATTGCAGAAATTTTTCTTATTTTGGGACAAAAGGCAGAAATTTCCAATATTTTGGGGCAAAAATTCAGAAATTCCTTTTATTTTGAGGTAAAAAAGCTGAAATTTTCCTTATTTGGGGGCAAAAGACAGAAATTTCCCTTATTTTGAGGCAAAATTGCAGAAATTTCACTTATTTCAGGGTAATAAGTCAGAAATTTTCCTTATTTTGGGGCAAAAAAAACAGAAATTCCTTTTGTTTTGTGGGAAAAAGACAGAAATTCCACTTATTTAGAGAAAAAAAATGCATAAATTCCCCTTATTTTGGAGCAAAATTGCAGAAATTTCCTTTTTTAAGGCAAAAAGTTATGCATTCTTCTTATTTTTGGGCAAAAAGGCAGAAATTCCCCGTATTTTGAAGCAAAATTGCAGAAATTCTTCTAATTGTGGGGCAAAAAGGCAGAAATTCCCTATATGTTGGGGCAAAAAGACAGAAATTCTCCTTATTTTGGGGCAAAACTCAGAGATTCCACTTATTTTGGGGCAAAATTCCAGAAATTTCCCTTATTTTGGGGCAAAATTGCAGAAATTTCACTTATTTTGGGGCAAAATTGGAAAAATTTCACTTATTTCAGGGAAAAAAAGCAGAAATTTTCTTATTTTGGGGCAAAAAGGCAGAAATTTCTTTTATTTTGGTACAAAATTGCAGAAATTTTTCTTATTTTGGGGCTAAAAGGCAGAAATTACCCATATTTTGGGGCAAAAATGCAGAAATTCCCCTTATTTTGTGGTAAAAATGCTAAAATTCCCCTTATTTGGGGGCAAAGAGGCAGAAATTTCTCTTATTTTGGGGCAAAATTGCAGAAATTTCACTTATTTCAGGGTAATAAGTCAGAAATTTTCCTTATTTTGAGGCAAAAAAGACAGAAATTCCCTTTGTTTTAGGGGAAAAAGACAGAAATTTCACTTATTTAGAGGCAAATAGCAGTAATTCCCCCTATTTCGGAGCAAAAATGAAGAAATTTCCTTTTTTTAATGGCAAAAAGGTATGCATTCTTCTTATTTTCGGGCAAAAAGGCAGAAATTCCAAGTAATTTGGAGCAAAATTGCAGAAATTCCCCTAATTGTGGGACAAAAAGGCAGAAATTCCCTCTATGTTGGGGCAAAAAGACAGAAATTCTCCTTATTTTGGGACAAAACAGAAATTCAACTTATTTTGAGGAAAAATTCCAGAAATTTCCCTTATTTTGGGGCAAAATTGCAGAAATTTCACTTATTTTGGGACAAAATTGCAGAAATTTCACTTATTTCAAGGAAAAAAAGCAGAAATTTTCTTATTTTGGGGCAAAAAGGCAGAAATTTCTTTTATTTTGGTACAAAATTGCAGAATTTTTTTTTATTTTGGGCAAAAAGGCAAAAATTTCCCATATTTTGGGTCAAAAATGCAGAAACTCCCCTTATTTTGAGGTAAAAAGGCTGAAATTCCCCTTATTTGGGGGCAAAAAGTAAGAAATTCTCTTTATTTTGAGGCAAAAAGCAGACATTTCCCTTATTTTGGAGCAATATTGCAGAAATTTCCCTTTTTTAAAGCAAAAAGGTATGCATTCTTCTTATTTTCGGGCAAAAAGGCAGAACTTCCCTGTATTTTGAGGTAAAAAGGCTGAAATTCCCCTTATTTGGTGGCAAAAAGGCAGAAATTTCCCTTATTTTGGGGCAAAATTGCAGAAATTTCACTTACTTTAGGGTAATAAGTCAGAAATTTTCCTTATTTTGGGGCAAAAAAAAGAGAGAAATTCCCTTTGTTGTGGGGGAGAAAGACAGAAATTCCACTTATTTAGAGGCAAAAAAGCAGAAATTCCCCTTATTTTGGAGCACAAATGAAGAAATTTCCCTTTTTATGGCAAAAAGGTATGCATTCTACTTATTTTCGGGCCAACAGGCAGAAATTCCCCGTATTTTGGAGCAAAATTGCAGAAATACCCTAATTGTGGGGCAAAAAGGCAGAAATTCCCTATGTGTTGGGGCAAAAAGACAGAAATTCTCTTTATTTTGGGGTAAAACTCAGAAATTCCACTTATTTTGGGGCAAAATTCCAGAAATTTCCCTTATTTTGGGGCAAAATTGCAGAAATTACACTTATTTTTGGGCAAAATTGCAGAAATTTCACTTATTTCAGAAAAAAAAGCAGAAATTTTCTTATTTTGGGGCAAAAAGGCAGAAATTTCTTTTCTTTTGGTACAAAATTGCAGAAATTTTTCTTATTTTGGGACAAAAGGCAGAAATTTCCAATATTTTGGGGCAAAAATTCAGAAATTCCTTTTATTTTGAGGTAAAAAGGCTGAAATTTTCCTTATTTGGGGGCAAAAGACAGAAATTTCCCTTATTTTGAGGCAAAATTGCAGAAATTTCACTTATTTCAGGGTAATAAGTCAGAAATTTTCCTTATTTTTGGGCAAAAAAAAACAGAAATTCCTTTTGTTTTGGGGGAAAAAGACAGAAATTCCACTTATTTAGAGGCAAAAAAGCAGAAATTCCCCTTATTTTGGAGCAAAATTGCAGAAATTTCCTTTTTTAAGGCAAAAAGGTATGCATTCTTCTTATTTTTGGGCAAAAAGGCAGAAATTCCCCGTATTTTTAAGCAAAATTGCAGAAATTCTCCTAATTGTGGGGCAAAAAGGCAGAAATTCCCTATATGTTGGGGCAAAAAGACAGAAATTCTCCTTATTTTGGGGCAAAACTCAGAGATTCCACTTATTTTGGGGCAAAATTCCAGAAATTTCCCTTATTTTGGGGCAAAATTGCAGAAATTTCACTTATTTTGGGGCAAAATTGGAGAAATTTCACTTATTTCAGGGAAAAAAAGCAGAAATTTTCTTATTTTGGGGCAAAAATGCAGAAATTTCTTTTATTTTGGTACAAAATTGCAGAAATTTTTCTTATTTTGGGGCTAAAAGGCAGAAATTACCCATATTTTGGGGCAAAAATGCAGAAATTCCCCTTATTTTGAGGTAAAAATGCTAAAATTCCCCTTATTTGGGGGCAAAGAGGCAGAAATTTCTCTTATTTTGGGGCAAAATTGCAGAAATTTCACTTATTTCAGGGTAATAAGTCAGAAATTTTCCTTATTTTGAGGCAAAAAAGACAGAAATTCGCTTTGTTTTAGGGGAAAAAGACAGAAATTTCACTTATTTAGAGGCAAAAAAGCAGTAATTCCCCCTATTTTGGAGCAAAAATGAAGAAATTTCCTTTTTTTATGGCAAAAAGGTATGCATTCTTCTTATTTTTGGGCAAAAAGGCAGAAATTCCAAGTAATTTGGAGCAAAATTGCAGAAATTCCCCTAATTGTGGGACAAAAAGGCAGAAATTCCCTCTATGTTGGGGCAAAAAGACAGAAATTCTCCTTATTTTGGGACAAAACAGAAATTCAACTTATTTTAATGAAAAATTCCAAAAATTTCCCTTATTTTGGGGCAAAATTGCAGAAATTTCACTTATTTTGGGGCAAAATTGCAGAAATTTCACTTATTTCAAGGAAAAAAAGCAGAAATTTTCTTATTTTGGAGCAAAAAGGCAGAAATTTCTTTTGGTACAAAATTGCAGAATTTTTTTTTATTTTGGGCAAAAAGGCAAAAATTTCCCATATTTTGGGTCAAAAATGCAGAAACTCCTCTTATTTTGAGGTAAAAAGGCTGAAATTCCCCTTATTTGGGGGCAAAAAGTAAAAAATTCTCTTTATTTTGAGGCAAAAAGCAGACATTTCCCTTATTTTGGAGCAATATTGCAGAAATTTCCCTTTTTTAAGGCAAAAAGGTATGCATTCTTCTTATTTTCGGGCAAAAAGGCAGAACTTCCCCGTATTTTGAGGTAAAAAGGCTGAAATTCCCCTTATTTGGTGGCAAAAACGCAGAAATTTCCCTTATTTTGGGACAAAATTGCAGAAATTTCACTTACTTTAGGGTAATAAGTCAGAAATTTTCCTTATTTTGGGGCAAAAAAAAAGAGAGAAATTCCCTTTGTTGTGGGGGAGAAAGACAGAAATTCCACTTATTTAGAGGCAAAAAAGCAGAAATTCCCCTTATTTTGGAGCACAAATGAAGAAATTTCCCTTTTTATGGCAAAAAGGTATGCATTCTACTTATTTTCGGGCCAACAGGCAGAAATTCCCCGTATTTTGGAGCAAAATTGCAGAAATACCCTAATTGTGGGGCAAAAAGGCAGAAATTCCCTATATGTTGGGGCAAAAAGACAGAAATTCTCTTTATTTTGGGGTAAAACTCAGAAATTCCACTTATTTTGGGGCAAAATTCCAGAAATTTCCCTTATTTTGGGGCAAAATTGCAGAAATTACACTTATTTTTGGGCAAAATTGCAGAAATTTCACTTATTTCAGAAAAAAAAGCAGAAATTTTTTTATTTAGGGGCAAAAAGGCAGAAATTTCTTTTATTTTTGTACAAAATTGCAGAAATTTTTCTTATTTTGGGACAAAAGGCAGAAATTTCCAATATTTTGGGGCAAAAATTCAGAAATTCCTTTTATTTTGAGGTAAAAAGGCTATAATTTTCCTTATTTGGGGGCAAAAGACAGAAATTTCCCTTATTTTGAGGCAAAATTGCAGAAATTTCACTTATTTCAGGGTAATAAGTCAGAAATTTTCCTTATTTTGGGGCAAAAAAACCAGAAATTCCTTTTGTTTTGGGGGAAAAAGACAGAAATTCCACTTATTTAGAGGCAAAAAAGCAGAAATTCCCCTTATTTTGGAGCAAAATTGCAGAAATTTTCTTTTTTAAGGCAAAAAGGTATGCATTCTTTTTATTTTTGGGCAAAAAGGCAGAAATTCCCCGTATTTTGGAGCAAAATTGCAGAAATACCCTAATTGTGGGGCAAAAAGGCAGAAATTCCCTATATGTTGGGGCAAAAAGACAGAAATTCTCTTTATTTTGGGGTAAAACTCAGAAATTCCACTTATTTTGGGGCAAAATTCCAGAAATTTCCCTTATTTTGGGGCAAAATTGCAGAAATTACACTTATTTTTGGGCAAAATTGCAGAAATTTCACTTATTTCAGAAAAAAAAGCAGAAATTTTCTTATTTTGGGGCAAAAAGGCAGAAATTTCTTTTATTTTGGTACAAAATTGCAGAAAATTTTCTTATTTTAGGACAAAAGGCAGAAATTTCCAATATTTTGGGGCAAAAATTCAGAAATTCCTTTTATTTTGAGGTAAAAAAGCTGAAATTTTCCTTATTTGGGGGCAAAAGACAGAAATTTCCCTTATTTTGAGGCAAAATTGCAGAAATTTCACTTATTTCAGGGTAATAAGTCAGAAATTTTCCTTATTTTGGGGCAAAAAAAACAGAAATTCCTTTTGTTTTGTGGGAAAAAGACAGAAATTCCACTTATTTAGAGAAAAAAAATGCATAAATTCCCCTTATTTTGGAGCAAAATTGCAGAAATTTCCTTTTTTAAGGCAAAAAGTTATGCATTCTTCTTATTTTTGGGCAAAAAGGCAGAAATTCCCCGTATTTTGAAGCAAAATTGCAGAAATTCCCCTAATTGTGGGGCAAAAAGGCAGAAATTCCCTATATGTTGGGGCAAAAAGACAGAAATTCTCCTTATTTTGGGGCAAAACTCAGAGATTCCACTTATTTTGGGGCAAAATTCCAGAAATTTCCCTTATTTTGGGGCAAAATTGCAGAAATTTCACTTATTTTGGGGCAAAATTGGAAAAATTTCACTTATTTCAGGGAAAAAAAGCAGAAATTTTCTTATTTTGGGGCAAAAAGGCAGAAATTTCTTTTATTTTGGTACAAAATTGCAGAAATTTTTCTTATTTTGGGGCTAAAAGGCAGAAATTACCCATATTTTGGGGCAAAAATGCAGAAATTCCCCTTATTTTGTGGTAAAAATGCTAAAATTCCCCTTATTTGGGGGCAAAGAGGCAGAAATTTCTCTTATTTTGGGGCAAAATTGCAGAAATTTCACTTATTTCAGGGTAATAAGTCAGAAATTTTCCTTATTTTGAGGCAAAAAAGACAGAAATTCCCTTTGTTTTAGGGGAAAAAGACAGAAATTTCACTTATTTAGAGGCAAATAGCAGTAATTCCCCCTATTTCGGAGCAAAAATGAAGAAATTTCCTTTTTTTAATGGCAAAAAGGTATGCATTCTTCTTATTTTCGGGCAAAAAGGCAGAAATTCCAAGTAATTTGGAGCAAAATTGCAGAAATTCCCCTAATTGTGGGACAAAAAGGCAGAAATTCCCTCTATGTTGGGGCAAAAAGACAGAAATTCTCCTTATTTTGGGACAAAACAGAAATTCAACTTATTTTGAGGAAAAATTCCAGAAATTTCCCTTATTTTGGGGCAAAATTGCAGAAATTTCACTTATTTTGGGACAAAATTGCAGAAATTTCACTTATTTCAAGGAAAAAAAGCAGAAATTTTCTTATTTTGGGGCAAAAAGGCAGAAATTTCTTTTATTTTGGTACAAAATTGCAGAATTTTTTTTTATTTTGGGCAAAAAGGCAAAAATTTCCCATATTTTGGGTCAAAAATGCAGAAACTCCCCTTATTTTGAGGTAAAAAGGCTGAAATTCCCCTTATTTGGGGGCAAAAAGTAAGAAATTCTCTTTATTTTGAGGCAAAAAGCAGACATTTCCCTTATTTTGGAGCAATATTGCAGAAATTTCCCTTTTTTAAAGCAAAAAGGTATGCATTCTTCTTATTTTCGGGCAAAAAGGCAGAACTTCCCTGTATTTTGAGGTAAAAAGGCTGAAATTCCCCTTATTTGGTGGCAAAAAGGCAGAAATTTCCCTTATTTTGGGGCAAAATTGCAGAAATTTCACTTACTTTAGGGTAATAAGTCAGAAATTTTCCTTATTTTGGGGCAAAAAAAAGAGAGAAATTCCCTTTGTTGTGGGGGAGAAAGACAGAAATTCCACTTATTTAGAGGCAAAAAAGCAGAAATTCCCCTTATTTTGGAGCACAAATGAAGAAATTTCCCTTTTTATGGCAAAAAGGTATGCATTCTACTTATTTTCGGGCCAACAGGCAGAAATTCCCCGTATTTTGGAGCAAAATTGCAGAAATACCCTAATTGTGGGGCAAAAAGGCAGAAATTCCCTATGTGTTGGGGCAAAAAGACAGAAATTCTCTTTATTTTGGGGTAAAACTCAGAAATTCCACTTATTTTGGGGCAAAATTCCAGAAATTTCCCTTATTTTGGGGCAAAATTGCAGAAATTACACTTATTTTTGGGCAAAATTGCAGAAATTTCACTTATTTCAGAAAAAAAAGCAGAAATTTTCTTATTTTGGGGCAAAAAGGCAGAAATTTCTTTTCTTTTGGTACAAAATTGCAGAAATTTTTCTTATTTTGGGACAAAAGGCAGAAATTTCCAATATTTTGTGGCAAAAATTCAGAAATTCCTTTTATTTTGAGGTAAAAAGGCTGAAATTTTCCTTATTTGGGGGCAAAAGACAGAAATTTCCCTTATTTTGAGGCAAAATTGCAGAAATTTCACTTATTTCAGGGTAATAAGTCAGAAATTTTCCTTATTTTGGGGCAAAAAAACCAGAAATTTCTTTTGTTTTGGGGGAAAAAGACAGAAATTCCACTTATTTAGAGGAAAAAAGCAGAAATTCCCCTTATTTTGGAGCAAAATTGCAGAAATTTCCTTGTTTAAGGCAAAAAGGTATGCATTCTTTTTATTTTTTGGCAAAAAGGCTGAAATTCCCCGTATTTTGAAGCAAAATT
The DNA here is from genome assembly GCF_963924665.1 of Micromys minutus. Taxonomy (NCBI): domain Eukaryota; kingdom Metazoa; phylum Chordata; class Mammalia; order Rodentia; family Muridae; genus Micromys; species Micromys minutus. The sequence goes on along the minus strand of NW_027667133.1, from coordinate 1,027,632 downwards.
GCAGAAATTCCCCTAATTGTGGGGCAAAAAGGCAGAAATTCCCTATATGTTGGAGCAAAAAGACAGAAATTCTCCTTATTTTGGGGCAAAACTCAGAGATTCCACTTATTTTGGGGCAAAATTCCAGAAATTTCCCTTATTTTGGGGCAAAATTGCAGAAATTTCACTTATTTTGGGGCAAAATTGGAGAAATTTCACTTATTTCAGGGAAAAAAAGAAATTTTCTTATTTTGGGGCAAAAAGGCAGAAATTTCTTTTATTTTGGTTCAAAATTGCAGAAATTTTTCTTATTTTGGGGCTAGAAGGCAGAAATTACCCATATTTTGGGGCAAAAATGCAGAAATTCCCCTTATTTTGAGGTAAAAATGCTAAAATTCCCCTTATTTGGGGGCAAAGAGGCAGAAATTTCTCTTATTTTGGGGCAAAATTGCAGAAATTTTACTTATTTCAGGGTAATAAGTCAGAAATTTTCCTTATTTTGAGGGAAAAAAGACAGAAATTCCCTTTGTTTTAGGGGGAAAAGACAGAAATTTCACTTATTTAGAGGCAAAAAAGCAGTAATTCCCCCTATTTTGGAGACAAAATGAAGAAATTTCCTTTTTTTATGGCAAAAAGGTATGCATTCTTCTTATTTTCGGGCAAAAAGGCAGAAATTCCAAGTAATTTGGAGCAAAATTGCAGAAATTCCCCTAATTGTGGGACAAAAAAGGCAGAAATTCCCTCTATGTTGGGGCAAAAAGACAGAAATTCTCCTTATTTTGGGACAAAACAGAAATTCAACTTATTTTGAGGAAAAATTCCAGAAATTTCCCTTATTTTGGGGCAAAATTGCAGAAATTTCACTTATTTCAGGGAAAAAAAGCAGAAATTTTCTTATTTTGGGGCAAAAAGGCAGAAATTTCTTATATTTTGGTACAAAATTGCAGGAATTTTTCTTCTTTTGGGGCAAAAAGGCAGAAATTTTCCATATTTTAGTGGCAAAAATGCAGAAATTCACCTTATTTTGAGATAAAAATGCTGAAATTCCCCTTATTTGGAGGCAAAAAGGCAGAAATTTCTCTTATTTTGGGGCAAAATTGCAGAAATTTCACTTATTTCAGGGTAATAAGTCAGAAATTTTCCTTATTTTGGGGCAAAAAAGACAGAAATTCCCTTTCTTTTGGGGGAAAAATACAGAAATTCCACTTATTTAGAGGCAAAAAAGCAGAAATTCTCCTTATTTTAAAGCAAAAATGAAGAAAATTCTCTTTTTTATGGCAAAAAGGTATGCATTCTTCTTAATTTTGGGAAAAAAGGCAGAAATTTTCGGTAATTTAGAGGAAAATTGCAGAAATTCCCCTAATTGTGGGGCAAAAAGGCAGAAATTCCCTCTATGTTGAGGCAAAAAGACAGAAATTCTCCTTATTTTGGGGCAAAACTTAGAAATTCCACTTATTTTGAGGCAAAATTCAAAAAATTTCCCTTATTTTGGGGCAAAATTGCGGAAATTTCAGTTATTTTTGGGCGAAATTGCAGAAATTTCACTTATTTCAGGGAAAAAAAGCAGAAATTTTCTTATTTTGGGGCAAAAAGGCAAAAATTTCTTTTATTTTGGTACAAAATTGCAGAATATTTTTTTATTTTGGGCAAAAAGGCAAAAATTTCCCATATTTTGGGTCAAAAATGCAGAAATTCCTTTTATTTTGAGGTAATAAGGCTGAAATTGACCTTATTTGTGGGCAAAAACTAAGAAATTCCCTTTATTTTGAGGCAAAAATCACACATTTCCCTTATTTTAGAGCAAAATTGCAGAAATTTCCCTTTTTTAAGGCAAAAAGGTATGCATTCTTTTTATTTTCGGGCAAAAAGGCAGAAATTCCTTGTATTTTGAGGTAAAAAGGCTGAAATTCCCCTTATTTGGTGGCAAAAAGGCAGAAATTTCCCTTATTTTGGGGCAAAATTGCAGAAATTTCACTTACTTTAGGGTAATAAGTCAGAAATTTTCCTTATTTTGGGGCAAAAAAAAGAGAGAAAGTCCCTTTGTTGTGGGGGAGAAAGACAGAAATTCCACTTATTTAGAGGCAAAAAAGCAGAAATTCCCCTTATTTTGGAGCACAAATGAAGAAATTTCCCTTTTTATGGCAAAAAAGGTATGCATTCTACTTATTTTCGGGCCAATAGGCAGAAATTCCCCGTATTTTGGAGCAAAATTGCAGAAATACCCTAATTGTGGGGCAAAAAGGCAGAAATTCTCTATATGTTGGGGCAAAAAGACAGAAATTCTCCTTATTTTGGGACAAAACAGAAATTCAACTTATTTTGAGGAAAAATTCCAGAAATTTCCCTTATTTTGGGGCAAAATTGCAGAAATTTCACTTATTTTGGGACAAAATTGCAGAAATTTCACTTATTTCAAGGAAAAAAAGCAGAAATTTTCTTATTTTGGGGCAAAAAGGCAGAAATTTCTTTTATTTTGGTACAAAATTGCAGAATTTTTTTATATTTTGGGCAAAAAGGCAAAAATTTCCCATATTTTGGGTCAAAAATGCAGAAACTCCCCTTATTTTGAGGTAAAAAGGCTGAAATTCCCCTTATTTGGGGGCAAAAAGTAAGAAATTCTCTTTATTTTGAGGCAAAAAGCAGACATTTCCCTTATTTTGGAGCAATATTGCAGAAATTTCCCTTTTTTAAAGCAAAAAGGTATGCATTCTTCTTATTTTCGGGCAAAAAGGCAGAACTTCCCTGTATTTTGAGGTAAAAAGGCTGAAATTCCCCTTATTTGGTGGCAAAAAGGCAGAAATTTCCCTTATTTTGGGGCAAAATTGCAGAAATTTCACTTACTTTAGGGTAATAAGTCAGAAATTTTCCTTATTTTGGGGCAAAAAAAAGAGAGAAATTCCCTTTGTTGTGGGGGAGAAAGACAGAAATTCCACTTATTTAGAGGCAAAAAAGCAGAAATTCCCCTTATTTTGGAGCACAAATGAAGAAATATCCCTTTTTATGGCAAAAAGGTATGCATTCTACTTATTTTCGGGCCAACAGGCAGAAATTCCCCGTATTTTGGAGCAAAATTGCAGAAATACCCTAATTGTGGGGCAAAAAGGCAGAAATTCCCTATGTGTTGGGGCAAAAAGACAGAAATTCTCTTTATTTTGGGGTAAAACTCAGAAATTCCACTTATTTTGGGGCAAAATTCCAGAAATTTCCCTTATTTTGGGGCAAAATTGCAGAAATAACACTTATTTTTGGGCAAAATTGCAGAAATTTCACTTATTTCAGAAAAAAAAGCAGAAATTTTCTTATTTTGGGGCAAAAAGGCAGAAATTTCTTTTCTTTTGGTACAAAATTGCAGAAATTTTTCTTATTTTGGGACAAAAGGCAGAAATTTCCAATATTTTGTGGCAAAAATTCAGAAATTCCTTTTATTTTGAGGTAAAAAGGCTGAAATTTTCCTTATTTGGGGGCAAAAGACAGAAATTTCCCTTATTTTGAGGCAAAATTGCAGAAATTTCACTTATTTCAGGGTAATAAGTCAGAAATTTTCCTTATTTTGGGGCAAAAAAACCAGAAATTTCTTTTGTTTTGGGGGAAAAAGACAGAAATTCCACTTATTTAGAGGAAAAAAGCAGAAATTCCCCTTATTTTGGAGCAAAATTGCAGAAATTTCCTTGTTTAAGGCAAAAAGGTATGCATTCTTTTTATTTTTTGGCAAAAAGGCAGAAATTCCCCGTATTTTGAAGCAAAATTGCAGAAATTCCCCTAATTGTGGGGCAAAAAGCAAGAAATTCCCTATATGTTGGAGCAAAAAGACAGAAATTCTCCTTATTTTGGGGCAAAACTCAGAGATTCCACTTATTTTGGGGCAAAATTCCAGAAATTTCCCTTATTTTGGGGCAAAATTGCAGAAATTTCACTTATTTTGGGGCAAAATTGGAGAAATTTCACTTATTTCAGGGAAAAAAAGAAATTTTCTTATTTTGGGGCAAAAAGGCAGAAATTTCTTTTATTTTGGTTCAAAATTGCAGAAATTTTTCTTATTTTGGGGCTAGAAGGCAGAAATTACCCATATTTTGGGGCAAAAATGCAGAAATTCCCCTTATTTTGAGGTAAAAATGCTAAAATTCCCCTTATTTGGGGGCAAAGAGGCAGAAATTTCTCTTATTTTGGGGCAAAATTGCAGAAATTTTACTTATTTCAGGGTAATAAGTCAAAAATTTTCCTTATTTTGAGGGAAAAAAGACAGAAATTCCCTTTGTTTTAGGGGGAAAAGACAGAAATTTCACTTATTTAGAGGCAAAAAAGCAGTAATTCCCCCTATTTTGGAGACAAAATGAAGAAATTTCCTTTTTTTATGGCAAAAAGGTATGCATTCTTCTTATTTTCGGGCAAAAAGGCAGAAATTCCAAGTAATTTGGAGCAAAATTGCAGAAATTCCCCTAATTGTGGGACAAAAAAGGCAGAAATTCCCTCTATGTTGGGGCAAAAAGACAGAAATTCTCCTTATTTTGGGACAAAACAGAAATTCAACTTATTTTGAGGAAAAATTCCAGAAATTTCCCTTATTTTGGGGCAAAATTGCAGAAATTTCACTTATTTCAGGGAAAAAAAGCAGAAATTTTCTTATTTTGGGGCAAAAAGGCAGAAATTTCTTATATTTTGGTACAAAATTGCAGGAATTTTTCTTCTTTTGGGGCAAAAAGGCAGAAATTTTCCATATTTTAGTGGCAAAAATGCAGAAATTCACCTTATTTTGAGATAAAAATGCTGAAATTCCCCTTATTTGGAGGCAAAAAGGCAGAAATTTTTCTTATTTTGGGGCAAAATTGCAGAAATTTCACTTATTTCAGGGTAATAAGTCAGAAATTTTCCTTATTTTGGGGCAAAAAAGACAGAAATTCCCTTTCTTTTGGGGGAAAAATACAGAAATTCCACTTATTTAGAGGCAAAAAAGCAGAAATTCTCCTTATTTTAAAGCAAAAATGAAGAAAATTCTCTTTTTTATGGCAAAAAGGTATGCATTCTTCTTAATTTTGGGAAAAAAGGCAGAAATTTTCGGTAATTTAGAGGAAAATTGCAGAAATTCCCCTAATTGTGGGGCAAAAAGGCAGAAATTCCCTCTATGTTGAGGCAAAAAGACAGAAATTCTCCTTATTTTGGGGCAAAACTTAGAAATTCAACTTATTTTGAGGCAAAATTCAAAAAATTTCCCTTATTTTGGGGCAAAATTGCGGAAATTTCAGTTATTTTTGGGCGAAATTGCAGAAATTTCACTTATTTCAGGGAAAAAAAGCAGAAATTTTCTTATTTTGGGGCAAAAAGGCAAAAATTTCTTTTATTTTGGTACAAAATTGCAGAATATTTTTTTATTTTGGGCAAAAAGGCAAAAATTTCCCATATTTTGGGTCAAAAATGCAGAAATTCCTTTTATTTTGAGGTAATAAGGCTGAAATTGACCTTATTTGTGGGCAAAAACTAAGAAATTCCCTTTATTTTGAGGCAAAAATCACACATTTCCCTTATTTTAGAGCAAAATTGCAGAAATTTCCCTTTTTTAAGGCAAAAAGGTATGCATTCTTTTTATTTTCGGGCAAAAAGGCAGAAATTCCTTGTATTTTGAGGTAAAAAGGCTGAAATTCCCCTTATTTGGTGGCAAAAAGGCAGAAATTTCCCTTATTTTGGGGCAAAATTGCAGAAATTTCACTTACTTTAGGGTAATAAGTCAGAAATTTTCCTTATTTTGGGGCAAAAAAAAGAGAGAAAGTCCCTTTGTTGTGGGGGAGATAGACAGAAATTCCACTTATTTAGAGGCAAAAAAGCAGAAATTCCCCTTATTTTGGAGCACAAATGAAGAAATTTCCCTTTTTATGGCAAAAAAGGTATGCATTCTACTTATTTTCGGGCCAATAGGCAGAAATTCCCCGTATTTTGGAGCAAAATTGCAGAAATACCCTAATTGTGGGGCAAAAAGGCAGAAATTCTCTATATGTTGGGGCAAAAAGACAGAAATTCTCCTTATTTTGGGACAAAACAGAAATTCAACTTATTTTGAGGAAAAATTCCAGAAATTTCCCTTATTTTGGGGCAAAATTGCAGAAATTTCACTTATTTTGGGACAAAATTGCAGAAATTTCACTTATTTCAAGGAAAAAAAGCAGAAATTTTCTTATTTTGGGGCAAAAAGGCAGAAATTTCTTTTATTTTGGTACAAAATTGCAGAATTTTTTTTTATTTTGGGCAAAAAGGCAAAAATTTCCCATATTTTGGGTCAAAAATGCAGAAACTCCCCTTATTTTGAGGTAAAAAGGCTGAAATTCCCCTTATTTGGGGGCAAAAAGTAAGAAATTCTCTTTATTTTGAGGCAAAAAGCAGACATTTCCCTTATTTTGGAGCAATATTGCAGAAATTTCCCTTTTTTAAAGCAAAAAGGTATGCATTCTTCTTATTTTCGGGCAAAAAGGCAGAACTTCCCTGTATTTTGAGGTAAAAAGGCTGAAATTCCCCTTATTTGGTGGCAAAAAGGCAGAAATTTCCCTTATTTTGGGGCAAAATTGCAGAAATTTCACTTACTTTAGGGTAATAAGTCAGAAATTTTCCTTATTTTGGGGCAAAAAAAAGAGAGAAATTCCCTTTGTTGTGGGGGAGAAAGACAGAAATTCCACTTATTTAGAGGCAAAAAAGCAGAAATTCCCCTTATTTTGGAGCACAAATGAAGAAATTTCCCTTTTTATGGCAAAAAGGTATGCATTCTACTTATTTTCGGGCCAACAGGCAGAAATTCCCCGTATTTTGGAGCAAAATTGCAGAAATACCCTAATTGTGGGGCAAAAAGGCAGAAATTCCCTATGTGTTGGGGCAAAAAGACAGAAATTCTCTTTATTTTGGGGTAAAACTCAGAAATTCCACTTATTTTGGGGCAAAATTCCAGAAATTTCCCTTATTTTGGGGCAAAATTGCAGAAATTACACTTATTTTTGGGCAAAATTGCAGAAATTTCACTTATTTCAGAAAAAAAAGCAGAAATTTTCTTATTTTGGGGCAAAAAGGCAGAAATTTCTTTTCTTTTGGTACAAAATTGCAGAAATTTTTCTTATTTTGGGACAAAAGGCAGAAATTTCCAATATTTTGTGGCAAAAATTCAGAAATTCCTTTTATTTTGAGGTAAAAAGGCTGAAATTTTCCTTATTTGGGGGCAAAAGACAGAAATTTCCCTTATTTTGAGGCAAAATTGCAGAAATTTCACTTATTTCAGGGTAATAAGTCAGAAATTTTCCTTATTTTGGGGCAAAAAAACCAGAAATTTCTTTTGTTTTGGGGGAAAAAGACAGAAATTCCACTTATTTAGAGGAAAAAAGCAGAAATTCCCCTTATTTTGGAGCAAAATTGCAGAAATTTCCTTGTTTAAGGCAAAAAGGTATGCATTCTTTTTATTTTTTGGCAAAAAGGCAGAAATTCCCCGTATTTTGAAGCAAAATTGCAGAAATTCCCCTAATTGTGGGGCAAAAAGGCAGAAATTCCCTATATGTTGGAGCAAAAAGACAGAAATTCTCCTTATTTTGGGGCAAAACTCAGAGATTCCACTTATTTTGGGGCAAAATTCCAGAAATTTCCCTTATTTTGGGGCAAAATTGCAGAAATTTCACTTGTTTTGGGGCAAAATTGGAGAAATTTCACTTATTTCAGGGAAAAAAAGAAATTTTCTTATTTTGGGGCAAAAAGGCAGAAATTTCTTTTATTTTGGTTCAAAATTGCAGAAATTTTTCTTATTTTGGGGCTAGAAGGCAGAAATTACCCATATTTTGGGGCAAAAATGCAGAAATTCCCCTTATTTTGAGGTAAAAATGCTAAAATTCCCCTTATTTGGGGGCAAAGAGGCAGAAATTTCTCTTATTTTGGGGCAAAATTGCAGAAATTTTACTTATTTCAGGGTAATAAGTCAGAAATTTTCCTTATTTTGAGGGAAAAAAGACAGAAATTCCCTTTGTTTTAGGGGGAAAAGACAGAAATTTCACTTATTTAGAGGCAAAAAAGCAGTAATTCCCCCTATTTTGGAGACAAAATGAAGAAATTTCCTTTTTTTATGGCAAAAAGGTATGCATTCTTCTTATTTTCGGGCAAAAAGGCAGAAATTCCAAGTAATTTGGAGCAAAATTGCAGAAATTCCCCTAATTGTGGGACAAAAAAGGCAGAAATTCCCTCAATGTTGGGGCAAAAAGACAGAAATTCTCCTTATTTTGGGACAAAACAGAAATTCAACTTATTTTGAGGAAAAATTCCAGAAATTTCCCTTATTTTGGGGCAAAATTGCAGAAATTTCACTTATTTCAGGGGAAAAAAGCAGAAATTTTCTTATTTTTGGCAAAAAGGCAGAAATTTCTTATATTTTGGTACAAAATTGCAGGAATTTTTCTTCTTTTGGGGCAAAAAGGCAGAAATTTTCCATATTTTAGTGGCAAAAATGCAGAAATTCACCTTATTTTGAGATAAAAATGCTGAAATTCCCCTTATTTGGAGGCAAAAAGGCCGAAATTTCTCTTATTTTGGGGCAAAATTGCAGAAATTTCACTTATTTCAGGGTAATAAGTCAGAAATTTTCCTTATTTTGGGGCAAAAAAGACAGAAATTCCCTTTCTTTTGGGGGAAAAATACAGAAATTCCACTTATTTAGAGGCAAAAAAGCAGAAATTCTCCTTATTTTAAAGCAAAAATGAAGAAAATTCTCTTTTTTATGGCAAAAAGGTATGCATTCTTCTTAATTTTGGGAAAAAAGGCAGAAATTTTCGGTAATTTAGAGGAAAATTGCAGAAATTCCCCTAATTGTGGGGCAAAAAGGCAGAAATTCCCTCTATGTTGAGGCAAAAAGACAGAAATTCTCCTTATTTTGGGGCAAAACTTAGAAATTCCACTTATTTTGAGGCAAAATTCAAAAAATTTCCCTTATTTTGGGGCAAAATTGCGGAAATTTCAGTTATTTTTGGGCGAAATTGCAGAAATTTCACTTATTTCAGGGAAAAAAAGCAGAAATTTTCTTATTTTGGGGCAAAAAGGCAAAAATTTCTTTTATTTTGGTACAAAATTGCAGAATATTTTTTTATTTTGGGCAAAAAGGCAAAAATTTCCCATATTTTGGGTCAAAAATGCAGAAATTCCTTTTATTTTGAGGTAATAAGGCTGAAATTGACCTTATTTGTGGGCAAAAACTAAGAAATTCCCTTTATTTTGAGGCAAAAATCACACATTTCCCTTATTTTAGAGCAAAATTGCAGAAATTTCCCTTTTTTAAGGCAAAAAGGTATGCATTCTTTTTATTTTCGGGCAAAAAGGCAGAAATTCCTTGTATTTTGAGGTAAAAAGGCTGAAATTCCCCTTATTTGGTGGCAAAAAGGCAGAAATTTCCCTTATTTTGGGGCAAAATTGCAGAAATTTCACTTACTTTAGGGTAATAAGTCAGAAATTTTCCTTATTTTGGGGCAAAAAAAAGAGAGAAAGTCCCTTTGTTGTGGGGGAGAAAGACAGAAATTCCACTTATTTAGAGGCAAAAAAGCAGAAATTCCCCTTATTTTGGAGCACAAATGAAGAAATTTCCCTTTTTATGGCAAAAAAGGTATGCATTCTACTTATTTTCGGGCCAATAGGCAGAAATTCCCCGTATTTTGGAGCAAAATTGCAGAAATACCCTAATTGTGGGGCAAAAAGGCAGAAATTCTCTATATGTTGGGGCAAAAAGACAGAAATTCTCCTTATTTTGGGACAAAACAGAAATTCAACTTATTTTGAGGAAAAATTCCAGAAATTTCCCTTATTTTGGGGCAAAATTGCAGAAATTTCACTTATTTTGGGACAAAATTGCAGAAATTTCACTTATTTCAAGGAAAAAAAGCAGAAATTTTCTTATTTTGGGGCAAAAAGGCAGAAATTTCTTTTATTTTGGTACAAAATTGCAGAATTTTTTTTTATTTTGGGCAAAAAGGCAAAAATTTCCCATATTTTGGGTCAAAAATGCAGAAACTCCCCTTATTTTGAGGTAAAAAGGCTGAAATTCCCCTTATTTGGGGGCAAAAAGTAAGAAATTCTCTTTATTTTGAGGCAAAAAGCAGACATTTCCCTTATTTTGGAGCAATATTGCAGAAATTTCCCTTTTTTAAAGCAAAAAGGTATGCATTCTTCTTATTTTCGGGCAAAAAGGCAGAACTTCCCTGTATTTTGAGGTAAAAAGGCTGAAATTCCCCTTATTTGGTGGCAAAAAGGCAGAAATTTCCCTTATTTTGGGGCAAAATTGCAGAAATTTCACTTACTTTAGGGTAATAAGTCAGAAATTTTCCTTATTTTGGGGCAAAAAAAAGAGAGAAATTCCCTTTGTTGTGGGGGAGAAAGACAGAAATTCCACTTATTTAGAGGCAAAAAAGCAGAAATTCCCCTTATTTTGGAGCACAAATGAAGAAATTTCCCTTTTTATGGCAAAAAGGTATGCATTCTACTTATTTTCGGGCCAACAGGCAGAAATTCCCCGTATTTTGGAGCAAAATTGCAGAAATACCCTAATTGTGGGGCAAAAAGGCAGAAATTCCCTATGTGTTGGGGCAAAAAGACAGAAATTCTCTTTATTTTGGGGTAAAACTCAGAAATTCCACTTATTTTGGGGCAAAATTCCAGAAATTTCCCTTATTTTGGGGCAAAATTGCAGAAATTACACTTATTTTTGGGCAAAATTGCAGAAATTTCACTTATTTCAGAAAAAAAAGCAGAAATTTTCTTATTTTGGGGCAAAAAGGCAGAAATTTCTTTTCTTTTGGTACAAAATTGCAGAAATTTTTCTTATTTTGGGACAAAAGGCAGAAATTTCCAATATTTTGTGGCAAAAATTCAGAAATTCCTTTTATTTTGAGGTAAAAAGGCTGAAATTTTCCTTATTTGGGGGCAAAAGACAGAAATTTCCCTTATTTTGAGGCAAAATTGCAGAAATTTCACTTATTTCAGGGTAATAAGTCAGAAATTTTCCTTATTTTGGGGCAAAAAAACCAGAAATTTCTTTTGTTTTGGGGGAAAAAGACAGAAATTCCACTTATTTAGAGGAAAAAAGCAGAAATTCCCCTTATTTTGGAGCAAAATTGCAGAAATTTCCTTGTTTAAGGCAAAAAGGTATGCATTCTTTTTATTTTTTGGCAAAAAGGCAGAAATTCCCCGTATTTTGAAGCAAAATTGCAGAAATTCCCCTAATTGTGGGGCAAAAAGGCAGAAATTCCCTATATGTTGGAGCAAAAAGACAGAAATTCTCCTTATTTTGGGGCAAAACTCAGAGATTCCACTTATTTTGGGGCAAAATTCCAGAAATTTCCCTTATTTTGGGGCAAAATTGCAGAAATTTCACTTATTTTGGGGCAAAATTGGAGAAATTTCACTTATTTCAGGGAAAAAAAGAAATTTTCTTATTTTGGGGCAAAAAGGCAGAAATTTCTTTTATTTTGGTTCAAAATTGCAGAAATTTTTCTTATTTTGGGGCTAGAAGGCAGAAATTACCCATATTTTGGGGCAAAAATGCAGAAATTCCCCTTATTTTGAGGTAAAAATGCTAAAATTCCCCTTATTTGGGGGCAAAGAGGCAGAAATTTCTCTTATTTTGGGGCAAAATTGCAGAAATTTTACTTATTTCAGGGTAATAAGTCAGAAATTTTCCTTATTTTGAGGGAAAAAAGACAGAAATTCCCTTTGTTTTAGGGGGAAAAGACAGAAATTTCACTTATTTAGAGGCAAAAAAGCAGTAATTCCCCCTATTTTGGAGACAAAATGAAGAAATTTCCTTTTTTTATGGCAAAAAGGTATGCATTCTTCTTATTTTCGGGCAAAAAGGCAGAAATTCCAAGTAATTTGGAGCAAAATTGCAGAAATTCCCCTAATTGTGGGACAAAAAAGGCAGAAATTCCCTCTATGTTGGGGCAAAAAGACAGAAATTCTCCTTATTTTGGGACAAAACAGAAATTCAACTTATTTTGAGGAAAAATTCCAGAAATTTCCCTTATTTTGGGGCAAAATTGCAGAAATTTCACTTATTTCAGGGAAAAAAAGCAGAAATTTTCTTATTTTGGGGCAAAAAGGCAGAAATTTCTTATATTTTGGTACAAAATTGCAGGAATTTTTCTTCTTTTGGGGCAAAAAGGCAGAAATTTTCCATATTTTAGTGGCAAAAATGCAGAAATTCACCTTATTTTGAGATAAAAATGCTGAAATTCCCCTTATTTGGAGGCAAAAAGGCAGAAATTTCTCTTATTTTGGGGCAAAATTGCAGAAATTTCACTTATTTCAGGGTAATAAGTCAGAAATTTTCCTTATTTTGGGGCAAAAAAGACAGAAATTCCCTTTCTTTTGGGGGAAAAATACAGAAATTCCACTTATTTAGAGGCAAAAAAGCAGAAATTCTCCTTATTTTAAAGCAAAAATGAAGAAAATTCTCTTTTTTATGGCAAAAAGGTATGCATTCTTCTTAATTTTGGGAAAAAAGGCAGAAATTTTCGGTAATTTAGAGGAAAATTGCAGAAATTCCCCTAATTGTGGGGCAAAAAGGCAGAAATTCCCTCTATGTTGAGGCAAAAAGACAGAAATTCTCCTTATTTTGGGGCAAAACTTAGAAATTCCACTTATTTTGAGGCAAAATTCAAAAAATTTCCCTTATTTTGGGGCAAAATTGCGGAAATTTCAGTTATTTTTGGGCGAAATTGCAGAAATTTCACTTATTTCAGGGAAAAAAAGCAGAAATTTTCTTATTTTGGGGCAAAAAGGCAAAAATTTCTTTTATTTTGGTACAAAATTGCAGAATATTTTTTTATTTTGGGCAAAAAGGCAAAAATTTCCCATATTTTGGGTCAAAAATGCAGAAATTCCTTTTATTTTGAGGTAATAAGGCTGAAATTGACCTTATTTGTGGGCAAAAACTAAGAAATTCCCTTTATTTTGAGGCAAAAATCACACATTTCCCTTATTTTAGAGCAAAATTGCAGAAATTTCCCTTTTTTAAGGCAAAAAGGTATGCATTCTTTTTATTTTCGGGCAAAAAGGCAGAAATTCCTTGTATTTTGAGGTAAAAAGGCTGAAATTCCCCTTATTTGGTGGCAAAAAGGCAGAAATTTCCCTTATTTTGGGGCAAAATTGCAGAAATTTCACTTACTTTAGGGTAATAAGTCAGAAATTTTCCTTATTTTGGGGCAAAAAAAAGAGAGAAAGTCCCTTTGTTGTGGGGGAGAAAGACAGAAATTCCACTTATTTAGAGGCAAAAAAGCAGAAATTCCCCTTATTTTGGAGCACAAATGAAGAAATTTCCCTTTTTATGGCAAAAAAGGTATGCATTCTACTTATTTTCGGGCCAATAGGCAGAAATTCCCCGTATTTTGGAGCAAAATTGCAGAAATACCCTAATTGTGGGGCAAAAAGGCAGAAATTCTCTATATGTTGGGGCAAAAAGACAGAAATTCTCCTTATTTTGGGACAAAACAGAAATTCAACTTATTTTGAGGAAAAATTCCAGAAATTTCCCTTATTTTGGGGCAAAATTGCAGAAATTTCACTTATTTTGGGACAAAATTGCAGAAATTTCACTTATTTCAAGGAAAAAAAGCAGAAATTTTCTTATTTTGGGGCAAAAAGGCAGAAATTTCTTTTATTTTGGTACAAAATTGCAGAATTTTTTTTTATTTTGGGCAAAAAGGCAAAAATTTCCCATATTTTGGGTCAAAAATGCAGAAACTCCCCTTATTTTGAGGTAAAAAGGCTGAAATTCCCCTTATTTGGGGGCAAAAAGTAAGAAATTCTCTTTATTTTGAGGCAAAAAGCAGACATTTCCCTTATTTTGGAGCAATATTGCAGAAATTTCCCTTTTTTAAAGCAAAAAGGTATGCATTCTTCTTATTTTCGGGCAAAAAGGCAGAACTTCCCTGTATTTTGAGGTAAAAAGGCTGAAATTCCCCTTATTTGGTGGCAAAAAGGCAGAAATTTCCCTTATTTTGGGGCAAAATTGCAGAAATTTCACTTACTTTAGGGTAATAAGTCAGAAATTTTCCTTATTTTGGGGCAAAAAAAAAGAGAGAAATTCCCTTTGTTGTGGGGGAGAAAGACAGAAATTCCACTTATTTAGAGGCAAAAAAGCAGAAATTCCCCTTATTTTGGAGCACAAATGAAGAAATTTCCCTTTTTATGGCAAAAAGGTATGCATTCTACTTATTTTCGGGCCAACAGGCAGAAATTACCCGTATTTTGGAGCAAAATTGCAGAAATACCCTAATTGTGGGGCAAAAAGGCAGAAATTCCCTATGTGTTGGGGCAAAAAGACAGAAATTCTCTTTATTTTGGGGTAAAACTCAGAAATTCCACTTATTTTGGGGCAAAATTCCAGAAATTTCCCTTATTTTGGGGCAAAATTGCAGAAATTACACTTATTTTTGGGCAAAATTGCAGAAATTTCACTTATTTCAGAAAAAAAAGCAGAAATTTTCTTATTTTGGGGCAAAAAGGCAGAAATTTCTTTTCTTTTGGTACAAAATTGCAGAAATTTTTCTTATTTTGGGACAAAAGGCAGAAATTTCCAATATTTTGTGGCAAAAATTCAGAAATTCCTTTTATTTTGAGGTAAAAAGGCTGAAATTTTCCTTATTTGGGGGCAAAAGACAGAAATTTCCCTTATTTTGAGGCAAAATTGCAGAAATTTCACTTATTTCAGGGTAATAAGTCAGAAATTTTCCTTATTTTGGGGCAAAAAAACCAGAAATTTCTTTTGTTTTGGGGGAAAAAGACAGAAATTCCACTTATTTAGAGGAAAAAAGCAGAAATTCCCCTTATTTTGGAGCAAAATTGCAGAAATTTCCTTGTTTAAGGCAAAAAGGTATGCATTCTTTTTATTTTTTGGCAAAAAGGCAGAAATTCCCCGTATTTTGAAGCAAAATTGCAGAAATTCCCCTAATTGTGGGGCAAAAAGGCAGAAATTCCCTATATGTTGGAGCAAAAAGACAGAAATTCTCCTTATTTTGGGGCAAAACTCAGAGATTCCACTTATTTTGGGGCAAAATTCCAGAAATTTCCCTTATTTTGGGGCAAAATTGCAGAAATTTCACTTATTTTGGGGCAAAATTGGAGAAATTTCACTTATTTCAGGGAAAAAAAGAAATTTTCTTATTTTGGGGCAAAAAGGCAGAAATTTCTTTTATTTTGGTTCAAAATTGCAGAAATTTTTCTTATTTTGGGGCTAGAAGGCAGAAATTACCCATATTTTGGGGCAAAAATGCAGAAATTCCCCTTATTTTGAGGTAAAAATGCTAAAATTCCCCTTATTTGGGGGCAAAGAGGCAGAAATTTCTCTTATTTTGGGGCAAAATTGCAGAAATTTTACTTATTTCAGGGTAATAAGTCAGAAATTTTCCTTATTTTGAGGCAAAAAAGGGAGAAATTCCCTTTGTTTTAGGGGGAAAAGACAGAAATTTCACTTATTTAGAGGCAAAAAAGCAGTAATTCCCCCTATTTTGGAGACAAAATGAAGAAATTTCCTTTTTTTATGGCAAAAAGGTATGCATTCTTCTTATTTTCGGGCAAAAAGGCAGAAATTCCAAGTAATTTGGAGCAAAATTGCAGAAATTCCCCTAATTGTGGGACAAAAAAGGCAGAAATTCCCTCTATGTTGGGGCAAAAAGACAGAAATTCTCCTTATTTTGGGACAAAACAGAAATTCAACTTATTTTGAGGAAAAATTCCAGAAATTTCCCTTATTTTGGGGCAAAATTGCAGAAATTTCACTTATTTCAGGGAAAAAAAGCAGAAATTTTCTTATTTTGGGGCAAAAAGGCAGAAATTTCTTATATTTTGGTACAAAATTGCAGGAATTTTTCTTCTTTTGGGGCAAAAAGGCAGAAATTTTCCATATTTTAGTGGCAAAAATGCAGAAATTCACCTTATTTTGAGATAAAAATGCTGAAATTCCCCTTATTTGGAGGCAAAAAGGCAGAAATTTCTCTTATTTTGGGGCAAAATTGCAGAAATTTCACTTATTTCAGGGTAATAAGTCAGAAATTTTCCTTATTTTGGGGCAAAAAAGACAGAAATTCCCTTTCTTTTGGGGGAAAAATACAGAAATTCCACTTATTTAGAGGCAAAAAAGCAGAAATTCTCCTTATTTTAAAGCAAAAATGAAGAAAATTCTCTTTTTTATGGCAAAAAGGTATGCATTCTTCTTAATTTTGGGAAAAAAGGCAGAAATTTTCGGTAATTTAGAGGAAAATTGCAGAAATTCCCCTAATTGTGGGGCAAAAAGGCAGAAATTCCCTCTATGTTGAGGCAAAAAGACAGAAATTCTCCTTATTTTGGGGCAAAACTTAGAAATTCCACTTATTTTGAGGCAAAATTCAAAAAATTTCCCTTATTTTGGGGCAAAATTGCGGAAATTTCAGTTATTTTTGGGCGAAATTGCAGAAATTTCACTTATTTCAGGGAAAAAAAGCAGAAATTTTCTTATTTTGGGGCAAAAAGGCAAAAATTTCTTTTATTTTGGTACAAAATTGCAGAATTTTTTTTTATTTTGGGCAAAAAGGCAAAAATTTCCCATATTTTGGGTCAAAAATGCAGAAATTCCTTTTATTTTGAGGTAATAAGGCTGAAATTGACCTTATTTGTGGGCAAAAACTAAGAAATTCCCTTTATTTTGAGGCAAAAATCACACATTTCCCTTATTTTAGAGCAAAATTGCAAAAATTTCCCTTTTTTAAGGCAAAAAGGTATGCATTCTTTTTATTTTCGGGCAAAAAGGCAGAAATTCCTTGTATTTTGAGGTAAAAAGGCTGAAATTCCCCTTATTTGGTGGCAAAAAGGCAGAAATTTCCCTTATTTTGGGGCAAAATTGCAGAAATTTCACTTACTTTAGGGTAATAAGTCAGAAATTTTCCTTATTTTGGGGCAAAAAAAAGAGAGAAAGTCCCTTTGTTGTGGGGGAGAAAGACAGAAATTCCACTTATTTAGAGGCAAAAAAGCAGAAATTCCCCTTATTTTGGAGCACAAATGAAGAAATTTCCCTTTTTATGGCAAAAAAGGTATGCATTCTACTTATTTTCGGGCCAATAGGCAGAAATTCCCCGTATTTTGGAGCAAAATTGCAGAAATACCCTAATTGTGGGGCAAAAAGGCAGAAATTCTCTATATGTTGGGGCAAAAAGACAGAAATTCTCCTTATTTTGGGACAAAACAGAAATTCAACTTATTTTGAGGAAAAATTCCAGAAATTTCCCTTATTTTGGGGCAAAATTGCAGAAATTTCACTTATTTTGGGACAAAATTGCAGAAATTTCACTTATTTCAAGGAAAAAAAGCAGAAATTTTCTTATTTTGGGGCAAAAAGGCAGAAATTTCTTTTATTTTGGTACAAAATTGCAGAATTTTTTTTTATTTTGGGCAAAAAGGCAAAAATTTCCCATATTTTGGGTCAAAAATGCAGAAACTCCCCTTATTTTGAGGTAAAAAGGCTGAAATTCCCCTTATTTGGGGGCAAAAAGTAAGAAATTCTCTTTATTTTGAGGCAAAAAGCAGACATTTCCCTTATTTTGGAGCAATATTGCAGAAATTTCCCTTTTTTAAAGCAAAAAGGTATGCATTCTTCTTATTTTCGGGCAAAAAGGCAGAACTTCCCTGTATTTTGAGGTAAAAAGGCTGAAATTCCCCTTATTTGGTGGCAAAAAGGCAGAAATTTCCCTTATTTTGGGGCAAAATTGCAGAAATTTCACTTACTTTAGGGTAATAAGTCAGAAATTTTCCTTATTTTGGGGCAAAAAAAAAGAGAGAAATTCCCTTTGTTGTGGGGGAGAAAGACAGAAATTCCACTTATTTAGAGGCAAAAAAGCAGAAATTCCCCTTATTTTGGAGCACAAATGAAGAAATTTCCCTTTTTATGGCAAAAAGGTATGCATTCTACTTATTTTCGGGCCAACAGGCAGAAATTCCCCGTATTTTGGAGCAAAATTGCAGAAATACCCTAATTGTGGGGCAAAAAGGCAGAAATTCCCTATGTGTTGGGGCAAAAAGACAGAAATTCTCTTTATTTTGGGGTAAAACTCAGAAATTCCACTTATTTTGGGGCAAAATTCCAGAAATTTCCCTTATTTTGGGGCAAAATTGCAGAAATTACACTTATTTTTGGGCAAAATTGCAGAAATTTCACTTATTTCAGAAAAAAAAGCAGAAATTTTCTTATTTTGGGGCAAAAAGGCAGAAATTTCTTTTCTTTTGGTACAAAATTGCAGAAATTTTTCTTATTTTGGGACAAAAGGCAGAAATTTCCAATATTTTGTGGCAAAAATTCAGAAATTCCTTTTATTTTGAGGTAAAAAGGCTGAAATTTTCCTTATTTGGGGGCAAAAGACAGAAATTTCCCTTATTTTGAGGCAAAATTGCAGAAATTTCACTTATTTCAGGGTAATAAGTCAGAAATTTTCCTTATTTTGGGGCAAAAAAACCAGAAATTTCTTTTGTTTTGGGGGAAAAAGACAGAAATTCCACTTATTTAGAGGAAAAAAGCAGAAATTCCCCTTATTTTGGAGCAAAATTGCAGAAATTTCCTTGTTTAAGGCAAAAAGGTATGCATTCTTTTTATTTTTTGGCAAAAAGGCAGAAATTCCCCGTATTTTGAAGCAAAATTGCAGAAATTCCCCTAATTGTGGGGCAAAAAGGCAGAAATTCCCTATATGTTGGAGCAAAAAGACAGAAATTCTCCTTATTTTGGGGCAAAACTCAGAGATTCCACTTATTTTGGGGCAAAATTCCAGAAATTTCCCTTATTTTGGGGCAAAATTGCAGAAATTTCACTTATTTTGGGGCAAAATTGGAGAAATTTCACTTATTTCAGGGAAAAAAAGAAATTTTCTTATTTTGGGGCAAAAAGGCAGAAATTTCTTTTATTTTGGTTCAAAATTGCAGAAATTTTTCTTATTTTGGGGCTAGAAGGCAGAAATTACCCATATTTTGGGGCAAAAATGCAGAAATTCCCCTTATTTTGAGGTAAAAATGCTAAAATTCCCCTTATTTGGGGGCAAAGAGGCAGAAATTTCTCTTATTTTGGGGCAAAATTGCAGAAATTTTACTTATTTCAGGGTAATAAGTCAGAAATTTTCCTTATTTTGAGGCAAAAAAGACAGAAATTCCCTTTGTTTTAGGGGGAAAAGACAGAAATTTCACTTATTTAGAGGCAAAAAAGCAGTAATTCCCCCTATTTTGGAGACAAAATGAAGAAATTTCCTTTTTTTATGGCAAAAAGGTATGCATTCTTCTTATTTTCGGGCAAAAAGGCAGAAATTCCAAGTAATTTGGAGCAAAATTGCAGAAATTCCCCTAATTGTGGGACAAAAAAGGCAGAAATTCCCTCTATGTTGGGGCAAAAAGACAGAAATTCTCCTTATTTTGGGACAAAACAGAAATTCAACTTATTTTGAGGAAAAATTCCAGAAATTTCCCTTATTTTGGGGCAAAATTGCAGAAATTTCACTTATTTCAGGGAAAAAAAGCAGAAATTTTCTTATTTTGGGGCAAAAAGGCAGAAATTTCTTATATTTTGGTACAAAATTGCAGGAATTTTTCTTCTTTTGGGGCAAAAAGGCAGAAATTTTCCATATTTTAGTGGCAAAAATGCAGAAATTCACCTTATTTTGAGATAAAAATGCTGAAATTCCCCTTATTTGGAGGCAAAAAGGCAGAAATTTCTCTTATTTTGGGGCAAAATTGCAGAAATTTCACTTATTTCAGGGTAAGAAGTCAGAAATTTTCCTTATTTTGGGGCAAAAAAGACAGAAATTCCCTTTCTTTTGGGGGAAAAATACAGAAATTCCACTTATTTAGAGGCAAAAAAGCAGAAATTCTCCTTATTTTAAAGCAAAAATGAAGAAAATTCTCTTTTTTATGGCAAAAAGGTATGCATTCTTCTTAATTTTGGGAAAAAAGGCAGAAATTTTCGGTAATTTAGAGGAAAATTGCAGAAATTCCCCTAATTGTGGGGCAAAAAGGCAGAAATTCCCTCTATGTTGAGGCAAAAAGACAGAAATTCTCCTTATTTTGGGGCAAAACTTAGAAATTCCACTTATTTTGAGGCAAAATTCAAAAAATTTCCCTTATTTTGGGGCAAAATTGCGGAAATTTCAGTTATTTTTGGGCGAAATTGCAGAAATTTCACTTATTTCAGGGAAAAAAAGCAGAAATTTTCTTATTTTGGGGCAAAAAGGCAAAAATTTCTTTTATTTTGGTACAAAATTGCAGAATTTTTTTTTATTTTGGGCAAAAAGGCAAAAATTTCCCATATTTTGGGTCAAAAATGCAGAAATTCCTTTTATTTTGAGGTAATAAGGCTGAAATTGACCTTATTTGTGGGCAAAAACTAAGAAATTTCCTTTATTTTGAGGCAAAAATCACACATTTCCCTTATTTTAGAGCAAAATTGCAGAAATTTCCCTTTTTTAAGGCAAAAAGGTATGCATTCTTTTTATTTTCGGGCAAAAAGGCAGAAATTCCTTGTATTTTGAGGTAAAAAGGCTGAAATTCCCCTTATTTGGTGGCAAAAAGGCAGAAATTTCCCTTATTTTGGGGCAAAATTGCAGAAATTTCACTTACTTTAGGGTAATAAGTCAGAAATTTTCCTTATTTTGGGGCAAAAAAAAGAGAGAAAGTCCCTTTGTTGTGGGGGAGAAAGACAGAAATTCCACTTATTTAGAGGCAAAAAAGCAGAAATTCCCCTTATTTTGGAGCACAAATGAAGAAATTTCCCTTTTTATGGCAAAAAAAGTATGCATTCTACTTATTTTCGGGCCAATAGGCAGAAATTCCCCGTATTTTGGAGCAAAATTGCAGAAATACCCTAATTGTGGGGCAAAAAGGCAGAAATTCTCTATATGTTGGGGCAAAAAGACAGAAATTCTCTTTATTTTGGGGTAAAACTCAGAAATTCCACTTATTTTGGGGCAAAATTCCAGAAATTTCCCTTATTTTGGGGCAAAATTGCAGAAATTACACTTATTTTTGGGCAAAATTGCAGAAATTTCACTTATTTCAGAAAAAAAGCAGAAATTTTCTTATTTGGGGGCAAAAAGGCAGAAATTTCTTTTATTTTGGTACAAAATTGCAGAAATTTTTCTTATTTTGGGACAAAAGGCAGAAATTTCCTATATTTTGGGGCAAAAATTCAGAAATTCCTTTTATTTTGAGGTAAAAAGGCTGAAAATTTCCTTATTTGGGGGCAAAAGACAGAAATTTCCCTTATTTTGAGGCAAAATTGCAGAAATTTCACTTATTTCAGGGTAATAAGTCGGAAATTTTCCTTATTTTGGGGCAAAAAATACAGAAATTCCTTTTGTTTTGGGGGAAAAAGACAGAAATTCCACTTATTTAGAGGCAAAAAAGCAGAAATTCCCCTTATTTTGGAGCAAAATTGCAGAAATTTCCTTTTTTAAGGCAAAAAGGTATGCATTCTTCTTATTTTTGGGCAAAAAGGCAGAAATTCCCCGTATTTTGAAGCAAAATTGCAGAAATTCCCCTAATTGTGGGGCAAAAAGGCAGAAATTCCCTATATGTTGGGGCAAAAAGACAGAAATTCTCCTTATTTTGGGGCAAAACTCAGAGATTCCACTTATTTTGGGGCAAAATTCCAGAAATTTCCCTTATTTTGGGGCAAAATTGCAGAAATTTCACTTATTTTGGGGCAAAATTGGAGAAATTTCACTTATTTCAGGGAAAAAAAGCAGAAATTTTCTTATTTTGGGGCAAAAAGGCAGAAATTTTTTTTATTTTGGTACAAAATTGCAGAAATTTTTCTTATTTTGGGGCTAAAAGGCAGAAATTACCCATATTTTGGGGCAAAAATGCAGAAATTCCCCTTATTTTGTGGTAAAAATGCTAAAATTCCCCTTATTTGGGGGCAAAGAGGCAGAAATTTCTCTTATTTTGGGGCAAAATTGCAGAAATTTCACTTATTTCAGAGTAATAAGTCAGAAATTTTCCTTATATTGAGGCAAAAAAGACAGAAATTCCCTTTGTTTTAGGGGAAAAAGACAGAAATTTCACTTATTTAGAGGCAAAAAAGCAGTAATTCCCCCTATTTTGGAGCAAAAATGAAGAAATTTCCTTTTTTTAATGGCAAAAAGGTATGCATTCTTCTTATTTTCGGGCAAAAAGGCAGAAATTCCAAGTAATTTGGAGCAAAATTGCAGAAATTCCCCTAATTGTGGGACAAAAAGGCAGAAATTCCCTCTATGTTGGGGCAAAAAGATAGAAATTCTCCTTATTTTGGGACAAAACAGAAATTCAACTTATTTTGAGGAAAAATTCCAGAAATTTCCCTTATTTTGGGGCAAAATTGCAGAAATTTCACTTATTTTGGGGCAAAGTTGCAGAAATTTCACTTATTTCAAGGAAAAAAAGCAGAAATTTTCTTATTTTGGGGCAAAAAGGCAGAAATTTCTTTTATTTTGGTACAAAATTGCAGAATTTTTTTTTATTTTGGGCAAAAAAGCAAAAATTTCCCATATTTTGGGTCAAAAATGCAGAAACTCCCCTTATTTTGAGGTAAAAAGGCTGAAATTCCCCTTATTTGGGGGCAAAAAGTAAGAAATTCTCTTTATTTTGAGGCAAAAAGCAGACATTTCCCTTATTTTGGAGCAATATTTCAGAAATTTCCCTTTTTTAAGGCAAAAAGGTATGCATTCTTCTTATTTTCGGGCAAAAAGGCAGAACTTCCCCGTATTTTGAGGTAAAAAGGCTGAAATTCCCCTTATTTGGTGGCAAAAAGGCAGAAATTTCCCTTATTTTGGGGCAAAATTGCAGAAATTTCACTTACTTTAGGGTAATAAGTCAGAAATTTTCCTTATTTTGGGGCAAAAAAAAGAGAGAAATTCCCTTTGTTGTGGGGGAGAAAGACAGAAATTCCACTTATTTAGAGGCAAAAAAGCAGAAATTCCCCTTATTTTGGAGCACAAATGAAGAAATTTCCCTTTTTATGGCAAAAAGGTATGCATTCTACTTATTTTCGGGCCAACAGGCAGAAATTCCCCGTATTTTGGAGCAAAATTGCAGAAATACCCTAATTGTGGGGCAAAAAGGCAGAAATTCCCTATGTGTTGGGGCAAAAAGACAGAAATTCTCTTTATTTTGGGGTAAAACTCAGAAATTCCACTTATTTTGGGGCAAAATTCCAGAAATTTCCCTTATTTTGGGGCAAAATTGCAGAAATTACACTTATTTTTGGGCAAAATTGCAGAAATTTCACTTATTTCAGAAAAAAAAGCAGAAATTTTCTTATTTTGGGGCAAAAAGGCAGAAATTTCTTTTCTTTTGGTACAAAATTGCAGAAATTTTTCTTATTTTGGGACAAAAGGCAGAAATTTCCAATATTTTGTGGCAAAAATTCAGAAATTCCTTTTATTTTGAGGTAAAAAGGCTGAAATTTTCCTTATTTGGGGGCAAAAGACAGAAATTTCCCTTATTTTGAGGCAAAATTGCAGAAATTTCACTTATTTCAGGGTAATAAGTCAGAAATTTTCCTTATTTTGGGGCAAAAAAACCAGAAATTTCTTTTGTTTTGGGGGAAAAAGACAGAAATTCCACTTATTTAGAGGAAAAAAGCAGAAATTCCCCTTATTTTGGAGCAAAATTGCAGAAATTTCCTTGTTTAAGGCAAAAAGGTATGCATTCTTTTTATTTTTTGGCAAAAAGGCAGAAATTCCCCGTATTTTGAAGCAAAATTGCAGAAATTCCCCTAATTGTGGGGCAAAAAGGCAGAAATTCCCTATATGTTGGAGCAAAAAGACAGAAATTCTCCTTATTTTGGGGCAAAACTCAGAGATTCCACTTATTTTGGGGCAAAATTCCAGAAATTTCCCTTATTTTGGGGCAAAATTGCAGAAATTTCACTTATTTTGGGGCAAAATTGGAGAAATTTCACTTATTTCAGGGAAAAAAAGAAATTTTCTTATTTTGGGGCAAAAAGGCAGAAATTTCTTTTATTTTGGTTCAAAATTGCAGAAATTTTTCTTATTTTGGGGCTAGAAGGCAGAAATTACCCATATTTTGGGGCAAAAATGCAGAAATTCCCCTTATTTTGAGGTAAAAATGCTAAAATTCCCCTTATTTGGGGGCAAAGAGGCAGAAATTTCTCTTATTTTGGGGCAAAATTGCAGAAATTTTACTTATTTCAGGGTAATAAGTCAGAAATTTTCCTTATTTTGAGGCAAAAAAGACAGAAATTCCCTTTGTTTTAGGGGGAAAAGACAGAAATTTCACTTATTTAGAGGCAAAAAAGCAGTAATTCCCCCTATTTTGGAGACAAAATGAAGAAATTTCCTTTTTTTATGGCAAAAAGGTATGCATTCTTCTTATTTTCGGGCAAAAAGGCAGAAATTCCAAGTAATTTGGAGCAAAATTGCAGAAATTCCCCTAATTGTGGGACAAAAAAGGCAGAAATTCCCTCTATGTTGGGGCAAAAAGACAGAAATTCTCCTTATTTTGGGACAAAACAGAAATTCAACTTATTTTGAGGAAAAATTCCAGAAATTTCCCTTATTTTGGGGCAAAATTGCAGAAATTTCACTTATTTCAGGGAAAAAAAGCAGAAATTTTCTTATTTTGGGGCAAAAAGGCAGAAATTTCTTATATTTTGGTACAAAATTGCAGGAATTTTTCTTCTTTTGGGGCAAAAAGGCAGAAATTTTCCATATTTTAGTGGCAAAAATGCAGAAATTCACCTTATTTTGAGATAAAAATGCTGAAATTCCCCTTATTTGGAGGCAAAAAGGCAGAAATTTCTCTTATTTTGGGGCAAAATTGCAGAAATTTCACTTATTTCAGGGTAATAAGTCAGAAATTTTCCTTATTTTGGGGCAAAAAAGACAGAAATTCCCTTTCTTTTGGGGGAAAAATACAGAAATTCCACTTATTTAGAGGCAAAAAAGCAGAAATTCTCCTTATTTTAAAGCAAAAATGAAGAAAATTCTCTTTTTTATGGCAAAAAGGTATGCATTCTTCTTAATTTTGGGAAAAAAGGCAGAAATTTTCGGTAATTTAGAGGAAAATTGCAGAAATTCCCCTAATTGTGGGGCAAAAAGGCAGAAATTCCCTCTATGTTGAGGCAAAAAGACAGAAATTCTCCTTATTTTGGGGCAAAACTTAGAAATTCCACTTATTTTGAGGCAAAATTCAAAAAATTTCCCTTATTTTGGGGCAAAATTGCGGAAATTTCAGTTATTTTTGGGCGAAATTGCAGAAATTTCACTTATTTCAGGGAAAAAAAGCAGAAATTTTCTTATTTTGGGGCAAAAAGGCAAAAATTTCTTTTATTTTGGTACAAAATTGCAGAATATTTTTTTATTTTGGGCAAAAAGGCAAAAATTTCCCATATTTTGGGTCAAAAATGCAGAAATTCCTTTTATTTTGAGGTAATAAGGCTGAAATTGACCTTATTTGTGGGCAAAAACTAAGAAATTCCCTTTATTTTGAGGCAAAAATCACACATTTCCCTTATTTTAGAGCAAAATTGCAGAAATTTCCCTTTTTTAAGGCAAAAAGGTATGCATTCTTTTTATTTTCGGGCAAAAGGCAGAAATTCCTTGTATTTTGAGGTAAAAAGGCTGAAATTCCCCTTATTTGGTGGCAAAAAGGCAGAAATTTCCCTTATTTTGGGGCAAAATTGCAGAAATTTCACTTACTTTAGGGTAATAAGTCAGAAATTTTCCTTATTTTGGGGCAAAAAAAAGAGAGAAAGTCCCTTTGTTGTGGGGGAGAAAGACAGAAATTCCACTTATTTAGAGGCAAAAAAGCAGAAATTCCCCTTATTTTGGAGCACAAATGAAGAAATTTCCCTTTTTATGGCAAAAAAGGTATGCATTCTACTTATTTTCGGGCCAATAGGCAGAAATTCCCCGTATTTTGGAGCAAAATTGCAGAAATACCCTAATTGTGGGGCAAAAAGGCAGAAATTCTCTATATGTTGGGGCAAAAAGACAGAAATTCTCTTTATTTTGGGGTAAAACTCAGAAATTCCACTTATTTTGGGGCAAAATTCCAGAAATTTCCCTTATTTTGGGGCAAAATTGCAGAAATTACACTTATTTTTGGGCAAAATTGCAGAAATTTCACTTATTTCAGAAAAAAAGCAGAAATTTTCTTATTTGGGGGCAAAAAGGCAGAAATTTCTGTTATTTTGGTACAAAATTGCAGAAATTTTTCTTATTTTGGGACAAAAGGCAGAAATTTCCTATATTTTGGGGCAAAAATTCAGAAATTCCTTTTATTTTGAGGTAAAAAGGCTGAAAATTTCCTTATTTGGGGGCAAAAGACAGAAATTTCCCTTACTTTGAGGCAAAATTGCAGAAATTTCACTGATTTCAGGGTAATAAGTCGGAAATTTTCCTTATTTTGGGGCAAAAAATACAGAAATTCCTTTTGTTTTGGGGGAAAAAGACAGAAATTCCACTTATTTAGAGGCAAAAAAGCAGAAATTCCCCTTATTTTGGAGCAAAATTGCAGAAATTTCCTTTTTTAAGGCAAAAAGGTATGCATTCTTCTTATTTTTGGGCAAAAAGGCAGAAATTCCCCGTATTTTGAAGCAAAATTGCAGAAATTCCCCTAATTGTGGGGCAAAAAGGCAGAAATTCCCTATATGTTGGGGCAAAAAGACAGAAATTCTCCTTATTTTGGGGCAAAACTCAGAGATTCCACTTATTTTGGGGCAAAATTCCAGAAATTTCCCTTATTTTGGGGCAAAATTTCAGAAATTTCACTTATTTTGGGGCAAAATTGGAGAAATTTCACTTATTTCAGGGAAAAAAAGCAGAAATTTTCTTATTTTGGGGCAAAAAGGCAGAAATTTTTTTTATTTTGGTACAAAATTGCAGAAATTTTTCTTATTTTGGGGCTAAAAGGCAGAAATTACCCATATTTTGGGGCAAAAATGCAGAAATTCCCCTTATTTTGTGGTAAAAATGCTAAAATTCCCCTTATTTGGGGGCAAAGAGGCAGAAATTTCTCTTATTTTGGGGCAAAATTGCAGAAATTTCACTTATTTCAGGGTAATAAGTCAGAAATTTTCCTTATTTTGAGGCAAAAAAGACAGAAATTCCCTTTGTTTTAGGGGAAAAAGACAGAAATTTCACTTATTTAGAGGCAAAAAAGCAGTAATTCCCCCTATTTTGGAGCAAAAATGAAGAAATTTCCTTTTTTTAATGGCAAAAAGGTATGCATTCTTCTTATTTTCGGGCAAAAAGGCAGAAATTCCAAGTAATTTGGAGCAAAATTGCAGAAATTCCCCTAATTGTGGGACAAAAAGGCAGAAATTCCCTCTATGTTGGGACAAAAAGATAGAAATTCTCCTTATTTTGGGACAAAACAGAAATTCAACTTATTTTGAGGAAAAATTCCAGAAATTTCCCTTATTTTGGGGCAAAATTGCAGAAATTTCACTTATTTTGGGGCAAAATTGCAGAAATTTCACTTATTTCAAGGAAAAAAAGCAGAAATTTTCTTATTTTGGGGCAAAAAGGCAGAAATTTCTTTTATTTTGGTACAAAATTGCAGAATTTTTTTTTATTTTGGGCAAAAAGGCAAAAATTTCCCATATTTTGGGTCAAAAATGCAGAAACTCCCCTTATTTTGAGGTAAAAAGGCTGAAATTCCCCTTATTTGGGGGCAAAAAGTAAGAAATTCTCTTTATTTTGAGGCAAAAAGCAGACATTTCCCTTATTTTGGAGCAATATTGCAGAAATTTCCCTTTTTTAAAGCAAAAAGGTATGCATTCTTCTTATTTTCGGGCAAAAAGGCAGAACTTCCCCGTATTTTGAGGTAAAAAGGCTGAAATTCCCCTTATTTGGTGGCAAAAAGGCAGAAATTTCCCTTATTTTGGGGCAAAATTGCAGAAATTTCACTTACTTTAGGGTAATAAGTCAGAAATTTTCCTTATTTTGGGGCAAAAAAAAGAGAAATTCCCTTTGTTGTGGGGGAGAAAGACAGAAATTCCACTTATTTAGAGGCAAAAAAGCAGAAATTCCCCTTATTTTGGAGCACAAATGAAGAAATTTCCCTTTTTATGGCAAAAAGGTATGCATTCTACTTATTTTCGGGCCAACAGGCAGAAATTCCCCGTATTTTGGAGCAAAATTGCAGAAATACCCTAATTGTGGGGCAAAAAGGCAGAAATTCCCTATGTGTTGGGGCAAAAAGACAGAAATTCTCTTTATTTTGGGGTAAAACTCAGAAATTCCACTTATTTTGGGGCAAAATTCCAGAAATTTCCCTTATTTTGGGGCAAAATTGCAGAAATTACACTTATTTTTGGGCAAAATTGCAGAAATTTCACTTATTTCAGAAAAAAAAGCAGAAATTTTCTTATTTTGGGGCAAAAAGGCAGAAATTTCTTTTCTTTTGGTACAAAATTGCAGAAATTTTTCTTATTTTGGGACAAAAGGCAGAAATTTCCAATATTTTGTGGCAAAAATTCAGAAATTCCTTTTATTTTGAGGTAAAAAGGCTGAAATTTTCCTTATTTGGGGGCAAAAGACAGAAATTTCCCTTATTTTGAGGCAAAATTGCAGAAATTTCACTTATTTCAGGGTAATAAGTCAGAAATTTTCCTTATTTTGGGGCAAAAAAACCAGAAATTTCTTTTGTTTTGGGGGAAAAAGACAGAAATTCCACTTATTTAGAGGAAAAAAGCAGAAATTCCCCTTATTTTGGAGCAAAATTGCAGAAATTTCCTTGTTTAAGGCAAAAAGGTATGCATTCTTTTTATTTTTTGGCAAAAAGGCAGAAATTCCCCGTATTTTGAAGCAAAATTGCAGAAATTCCCCTAATTGTGGGGCAAAAAGGCAGAAATTCCCTATATGTTGGAGCAAAAAGACAGAAATTCTCCTTATTTTGGGGCAAAACTCAGAGATTCCACTTATTTTGGGGCAAAATTCCAGAAATTTCCCTTATTTTGGGGCAAAATTGCAGAAATTTCACTTATTTTGGGGCAAAATTGGAGAAATTTCACTTATTTCAGGGAAAAAAAGAAATTTTCTTATTTTGGGGAAAAAAGGCAGAAATTTCTTTTATTTTGGTTCAAAATTGCAGAAATTTTTCTTATTTTGGGGCTAGAAGGCAGAAATTACCCATATTTTGGGGCAAAAATGCAGAAATTCCCCTTATTTTGAGGTAAAAATGCTAAAATTCCCCTTATTTGGGGGCAAAGAGGCAGAAATTTCTCTTATTTTGGGGCAAAATTGCAGAAATTTTACTTATTTCAGGGTAATAAGTCAGAAATTTTCCTTATTTTGAGGGAAAAAAGACAGAAATTCCCTTTGTTTTAGGGGGAAAAGACAGAAATTTCACTTATTTAGAGGCAAAAAAGCAGTAATTCCCCCTATTTTGGAGACAAAATGAAGAAATTTCCTTTTTTTATGGCAAAAAGGTATGCATTCTTCTTATTTTCGGGCAAAAAGGCAGAAATTCCAAGTAATTTGGAGCAAAATTGCAGAAATTCCCCTAATTGTGGGACAAAAAAGGCAGAAATTCCCTCTATGTTGGGGCAAAAAGACAGAAATTCTCCTTATTTTGGGGCAAAACTCAGAGATTCCACTTATTTTGGGGCAAAATTCCAGAAATTTCCCTTATTTTGGGGCAAAATTTCAGAAATTTCACTTATTTTGGGGCAAAATTGGAGAAATTTCACTTATTTCAGGGAAAAAAAGCAGAAATTTTCTTATTTTGGGGCAAAAAGGCAGAAATTTTTTTTATTTTGGTACAAAATTGCAGAAATTTTTCTTATTTTGGGGCTAAAAGGCAGAAATTACCCATATTTTGGGGCAAAAATGCAGAAATTCCCCTTATTTTGTGGTAAAAATGCTAAAATTCCCCTTATTTGGGGGCAAAGAGGCAGAAATTTCTCTTATTTTGGGGCAAAATTGCAGAAATTTCACTTATTTCAGGGTAATAAGTCAGAAATTTTCCTTATTTTGAGGCAAAAAAGACAGAAATTCCCTTTGTTTTAGGGGAAAAAGACAGAAATTTCACTTATTTAGAGGCAAAAAAGCAGTAATTCCCCCTATTTTGGAGCAAAAATGAAGAAATTTCCTTTTTTTAATGGCAAAAAGGTATGCATTCTTCTTATTTTCGGGCAAAAAGGCAGAAATTCCAAGTAATTTGGAGCAAAATTGCAGAAATTCCCCTAATTGTGGGACAAAAAGGCAGAAATTCCCTCTATGTTGGGACAAAAAGATAGAAATTCTCCTTATTTTGGGACAAAACAGAAATTCAACTTATTTTGAGGAAAAATTCCAGAAATTTCCCTTATTTTGGGGCAAAATTGCAGAAATTTCACTTATTTTGGGGCAAAATTGCAGAAATTTCACTTATTTCAAGGAAAAAAAGCAGAAATTTTCTTATTTTGGGGCAAAAAGGCAGAAATTTCTTTTATTTTGGTACAAAATTGCAGAATTTTTTTTTATTTTGGGCAAAAAGGCAAAAATTTCCCATATTTTGGGTCAAAAATGCAGAAACTCCCCTTATTTTGAGGTAAAAAGGCTGAAATTCCCCTTATTTGGGGGCAAAAAGTAAGAAATTCTCTTTATTTTGAGGCAAAAAGCAGACATTTCCCTTATTTTGGAGCAATATTGCAGAAATTTCCCTTTTTTAAAGCAAAAAGGTATGCATTCTTCTTATTTTCGGGCAAAAAGGCAGAACTTCCCCGTATTTTGAGGTAAAAAGGCTGAAATTCCCCTTATTTGGTGGCAAAAAGGCAGAAATTTCCCTTATTTTGGGGCAAAATTGCAGAAATTTCACTTACTTTAGGGTAATAAGTCAGAAATTTTCCTTATTTTGGGGCAAAAAAAAGAGAAATTCCCTTTGTTGTGGGGGAGAAAGACAGAAATTCCACTTATTTAGAGGCAAAAAAGCAGAAATTCCCCTTATTTTGGAGCACAAATGAAGAAATTTCCCTTTTTATGGCAAAAAGGTATGCATTCTACTTATTTTCGGGCCAACAGGCAGAAATTCCCCGTATTTTGGAGCAAAATTGCAGAAATACCCTAATTGTGGGGCAAAAAGGCAGAAATTCCCTATGTGTTGGGGCAAAAAGACAGAAATTCTCTTTATTTTGGGGTAAAACTCAGAAATTCCACTTATTTTGGGGCAAAATTCCAGAAATTTCCCTTATTTTGGGGCAAAATTGCAGAAATTACACTTATTTTTGGGCAAAATTGCAGAAATTTCACTTATTTCAGAAAAAAAAGCAGAAATTTTCTTATTTTGGGGCAAAAAGGCAGAAATTTCTTTTCTTTTGGTACAAAATTGCAGAAATTTTTCTTATTTTGGGACAAAAGGCAGAAATTTCCAATATTTTGTGGCAAAAATTCAGAAATTCCTTTTATTTTGAGGTAAAAAGGCTGAAATTTTCCTTATTTGGGGGCAAAAGACAGAAATTTCCCTTATTTTGAGGCAAAATTGCAGAAATTTCACTTATTTCAGGGTAATAAGTCAGAAATTTTCCTTATTTTGGGGCAAAAAAACCAGAAATTTCTTTTGTTTTGGGGGAAAAAGACAGAAATTCCACTTATTTAGAGGAAAAAAGCAGAAATTCCCCTTATTTTGGAGCAAAATTGCAGAAATTTCCTTGTTTAAGGCAAAAAGGTATGCATTCTTTTTATTTTTTGGCAAAAAGGCAGAAATTCCCCGTATTTTGAAGCAAAATTGCAGAAATTCCCCTAATTGTGGGGCAAAAAGGCAGAAATTCCCTATATGTTGGAGCAAAAAGACAGAAATTCTCCTTATTTTGGGGCAAAACTCAGAGATTCCACTTATTTTGGGGCAAAATTCCAGAAATTTCCCTTATTTTGGGGCAAAATTGCAGAAATTTCACTTATTTTGGGGCAAAATTGGAGAAATTTCACTTATTTCAGGGAAAAAAAGAAATTTTCTTATTTTGGGGCAAAAAGGCAGAAATTTCTTTTATTTTGGTTCAAAATTGCAGAAATTTTTCTTATTTTGGGGCTAGAAGGCAGAAATTACCCATATTTTGGGGCAAAAATGCAGAAATTCCCCTTATTTTGAGGTAAAAATGCTAAAATTCCCCTTATTTGGGGGCAAAGAGGCAGAAATTTCTCTTATTTTGGGGCAAAATTGCAGAAATTTTACTTATTTCAGGGTAATAAGTCAGAAATTTTCCTTATTTTGAGGGAAAAAAGACAGAAATTCCCTTTGTTTTAGGGGGAAAAGACAGAAATTTCACTTATTTAGAGGCAAAAAAGCAGTAATTCCCCCTATTTTGGAGACAAAATGAAGAAATTTCCTTTTTTTATGGCAAAAAGGTATGCATTCTTCTTATTTTCGGGCAAAAAGGCAGAAATTCCAAGTAATTTGGAGCAAAATTGCAGAAATTCCCCTAATTGTGGGACAAAAAAGGCAGAAATTCCCTCTATGTTGGGGCAAAAAGACAGAAATTCTCCTTATTTTGGGACAAAACAGAAATTCAACTTATTTTGAGGAAAAATTCCAGAAATTTCCCTTATTTTGGGGCAAAATTGCAGAAATTTCACTTATTTCAGGGAAAAAAAGCAGAAATTTTCTTATTTTGGGGCAAAAAGGCAGAAATTTCTTATATTTTGGTACAAAATTGCAGGAATTTTTCTTCTTTTGGGGCAAAAAGGCAGAAATTTTCCATATTTTAGTGGCAAAAATGCAGAAATTCACCTTATTTTGAGATAAAAATGCTGAAATTCCCCTTATTTGGAGGCAAAAAGGCAGAAATTTCTCTTATTTTGGGGCAAAATTGCAGAAATTACACTTATTTTTGGGCAAAATTGCAGAAATTTCACTTATTTCAGAAAAAAAGCAGAAATTTTCTTATTTGGGGGCAAAAAGGCAGAAATTTCTTTTATTTTGGTACAAAATTGCAGAAATTTTTCTTATTTTGGGACAAAAGGCAGAAATTTCCTATATTTTGGGGCAAAAATTCAGAAATTCCTTTTATTTTGAGGTAAAAAGGCTGAAAATTTCCTTATTTGGGGGCAAAAGACAGAAATTTCCCTTATTTTGAGGCAAAATTGCAGAAATTTCACTTATTTCAGGGTAATAAGTCGGAAATTTTCCTTATTTTGGGGCAAAAAATACAGAAATTCCTTTTGTTTTGGGGGAAAAAGACAGAAATTCCACTTATTTAGAGGCAAAAAAGCAGAAATTCCCCTTATTTTGGAGCAAAATTGCAGAAATTTCCTTTTTTAAGGCAAAAAGGTATGCATTCTTCTTATTTTTGGGCAAAAAGGCAGAAATTCCCCGTATTTTGAAGCAAAATTGCAGAAATTCCCCTAATTGTGGGGCAAAAAGGCAGAAATTCCCTATATGTTGGGGCAAAAAGACAGAAATTCTCCTTATTTTGGGGCAAAACTCTGAGATTCCACTTATTTTGGGGCAAAATTCCAGAAATTTCCCTTATTTTGGGGCAAAATTGCAGAAATTTCACTTATTTTGGGGCAAAATTTGAGAAATTTCACTTATTTCAGGGAAAAAAAGCAGAAATTTTCTTATTTTGGGGCAAAAAGGCAGAAATTTCTTTTATTTTGGTACAAAATTGCAGAAATTTTTCTTATTTTGGGGCTAAAAGGCAGAAATTACCCATATTTTGGGGCAAAAATGCAGAAATTCCCCTTATTTTGAGGTAAAAATGCTAAAATTCCCCTTATTTGGGGGCAAAGAGGCAGAAATTTCTCTTATTTTGGGGCAAAATTGCAGAAATTTCACTTATTTCAGGGTAATAAGTCAGAAATTTTCCTTATTTTGAGGCAAAAAAGACAGAAATTCCCTTTGTTTTAGGGGAAAAAGACAGAAATTTCACTTATTTAGAGGCAAAAAAGCAGTAATTCCCCCTATTTTGGAGCAAAAATGAAGAAATTTCCTTTTTTTATGGCAAAAAGGTATGCATTCTTCTTATTTTTGGGCAAAAAGGCAGAAATTCCAAGTAATTTGGAGCAAAATTGCAGAAATTCCCCTAATTGTGGGACAAAAAGGCAGAAATTCCCTCTATGTTGGGGCAAAAAGACAGAAATTCTCCTTATTTTGGGACAAAACAGAAATTCAACTTATTTTGAGGAAAAATTCCAGAAATTTCCCTTATTTTGGGGCAAAATTGCAGAAATTTCACTTATTTTGGGGCAAAATTGCAGAAATTTCAGTTATTTTGGGGCGAAATTGCAGAAATTTCACTTATTTCAGGGAAAAAAAGCAGAAATTTTCTTATTTTGGGGCAAAAAGGCAAAAATTTCTTTTATTTTGGTACAAAATTGCAGAATTTTTTTTTATTTTGGGTCAAAAATGCAGGAATTCCTATTATTTTGAGGTAATAAGGCTGAAATTCCCCTTATTTGTGGGAAAAAACTAAGAAATTCCCTTTATTTTGAGGCAAAAAGCAAACATTTCCCTTATTTTAGAGCAAAATTGCAGAAATTTCCCTTTTTTAAGGCAAAAAGGTATGCATTCTTCTTATTTTCGGACAAAAAGGCAGAAATTCCCCGTATTTTGAGGTAAAAAGGCTGAAATTCCCCTTATTTGGTGGCAAAATGCAGAAATTTCCCTTATTTTGGGGCAAAATTGCAGAAATTTCACTTACTTTAGGGTAATAATTCAGAAATTTTCCTTATTTTGGGGCAAAAATAAGAGAGAAATTCCCTTTGTTGTGGGGGAGAAAGACAGAAATTCCACTTATTTAGAGGCAAAAAAGCAGAAATTCCCCTTATTTTGGAGCACAAATGAAGAAATTTCCCTTTTTATGGCAAAAAGGTATGTATTCTACATATTTTCGGGCCAATAGGCAGAAATTCCCCGTATTTTGGAGCAAAATTGCAGAAATACCCTAATTGTGGGGCAAAAAGGCAGAAATTCCCTATATGTTGGGGCAAAAAGACAGAAATTCTCTTTATTTTGGGGTAAAACTCAGAAATTCCACTTATTTTGGGGCAAAATTCCAGAAATTTCCCTTATTTTGGGGCAAAATTGCAGAAATTTCACTTATTTTTGGGCAAAATTGGAGAAATTTCACTTATTTCAGGGAAAAAAAGCAAAAATTTTCTTATTTTGGGGCAAAAAGGCAGAAATTTCTTTTATTTTGGTACAAAATTGCAGAAATTTTTCTTATTTTGGGGCTAAAAGGCAGAAATTACCCATATTTTAAGGCAAAAATGCAGAAATTCCCCTTATTTTGAGGTAAAAATGCTAAAATTCCCCTTATTTGGGGGCAAAGAGGCAGAAATTTCTCTTATTTTGGGGCAAAATTGCAGAAATTTCACTTATTTCAGGGTAATAAGTCAGAAATTTTCCTTATTTTGAGGCAAAAAAGACAGAAATTCCCTTTGTTTTAGGGGAAAAAAACAGAAATTTCACTTATTTAGAGGCAAAAAAGCAGTAATTCCCCCTATTTTGGAGCAAAAATGAAGAAATTTCCTTTTTTTATGGCAAAAAGGTATGCATTCTTCTTATTTTCGGGCAAAAAGGCAGAAATTCCAAGTAATTTGGAGCAAAATTGCAGAAATTCCCCTAATTGTGGGACAAAAAGGCAGAAATTCCCTCTATGTTGGGGCAAAAAGACAGAAATTCTCCTTATTTTGGGACAAAACAGAAATTCAACTTATTTTGAAGAAAAATTCCAGAAATTTCCCTTATTTTGGGGCAAAATTGCAGAAATTTCACTTATTTCAGGGAAAAAAAGCAGAAATTTTCTTATTTTGGGGCAAAAAGGCAAAAATTTCTTTTATTTTGGTACAAAATTGCAGAATTTTTTTTTATTTTGGGCAAAAAGGCAGAAATTTCCCATATTTTGGGTCAAAAATGCAGAAATTCTCCTTATTTTGAGGTAAAAAGGCTGAAATTCCCCTTATTTGGGGGCAAAAATAAGAAATTCTCTTTATTTTGAGGCAAAAAGCAGACATTTCCCTTATTTTGGAGCAATATTGCAGAAATTTCCCTTTTTTAAGGCAAAAAGGTATGCATTCTTCTTATTTTCGGGCAAAAAGGCAGAACTTCCCCGTATTTTGAGGTAAAAAGGCTGAAATTTCCCTTATTTGGTGGCAAAAACGCAGAAATTTCCTTTATTTTGGGGCAAAATTGCAGAAATTTCACTTACTTTAGGGTAATAACTCAGAAATTTTCCTTATTTTGGGGCAAAAAAAAAAAGAGAGAAATTCCCTTTGTTGTGGGGGAGAAAGACAGAAATTCCACTTATTTAGAGGCAAAAAAGCAGAAATTCCCCTTATTTTGGAGCACAAATGAAGAAATTTCCCTTTTTATGGCAAAAAGGTATGCATTCTACTTATTTTCGGGCCAATAGGCAGAAATTCCCAGTATTTTGGAGCAAAATTGCAGAAATACCCTAATTGTGGGGCAAAAAGGCAGAAATTCCCTATATGTTGGGGCAAAAAGACAGAAATTCTCTTTATTTTGGGGAAAAACTCTGAAATTCCACTTATTTTGGGGCAAAATTCCAGAAATTTCCCTTATTTTGGGGCAAAATTGCAGAAATTACACTTATTTTTGGGCAAAATTGCAGAAATTTCACTTATTTCAGAAAAAAAAGCAGAAAATTTCTTATTTTGGGGCAAAAAGACAGAAATTTCTATTATTTTGGTACAAAATTGCAGAAATTTTTCTTATTTTGGGACAAAAGGCAGAAATTTCCAATATTTTGGGGCAAAAATTCAGAAATTCCTTTTATTTTGAGGTAAAAAGGCTGAAATTTTCCTTATTTGGGGGCAAAAGACAGAAATTTCCCTTATTTTGAGGCAAAATTGCAGAAATTTCACTTATTTCAGGGTAATAAGTCAGAAATTTTCCTTATTTTGGGGCAAAAAAACCAGAAATTCCTTTTGTTTTGGGGGAAAAAGACAAAAATTCCACTTATTTAGAGGCAAAAAAGCAGAAATTCCCCTTATTTTGGAGCAAAATTGCAGAAATTTCCTTTTTTAAGGCAAAAAGGTATGCATTCTTCTTATTTTTGGGCAAAAAGGCAGAAATTCCCCGTATTTTGAAGCAAAATTGCAGAAATTCCCCTAATTGTGGGGCAAAAAGGCAGAAATTCCCTATATGTTGGGGCAAAAAGACAGAAATTCTCCTTATTTTGGGGCAAAACTCAGAGATTCCACTTATTTTGGGGCAAAATTCCAGAAATTTCCCTTATTTTGGGGCAAAATTGCAGAAATTTCACTTATTTTGGGGCAAAATTGGAGAAATTTCACTTATTTCAGGGAAAAAATGCAGAAATTTTCTTATTTTGGGGCAAAAAGGCAGAAATTTCTTTTATTTTGGTACAAAATTGCAGAAATTTTTCTTATTTTGGGACTAAAAGGCAGAAATTACCCATATTTTGGGGCAAAAATGCAGAAATTCCCCTTATTTTGAGGTAAAAATGCTAAAATTCCCCTTATTTGGGGGCAAAGAGGCAGAAATTTCTCTTATTTTGGGGCAAAATTGCAGAAATTTCACTTATTTCAGGGTAATAAGTCAGAAATTTTCCTTATTTTGAGGCAAAAAAGACAGAAATTCCCTTTGTTTTAGGGGAAAAAGACAGAAATTTCACTTATTTAGAGGCAAAAAAGCAGTAATTCCCCCTATTTTGGAGCAAAAATGAAGAAATTTCCTTTTTTTATGGCAAAAAGGTATGCATTCTTTTTATTTTCAGGCAAAAAGGCAGAAATTCCAAGTAATTTGGAGAAAAATTGCAGAAATTCCCCTAATTGTGGGACAAAAAGGCAGAAATTCCCTCTATGTTGGGGCAAAAAGACAGAAATTCTCCTTATTTTGGGACAAAACAGAAATTCAACTTATTTTGAGGAAAAATTCCAGAAATTTCCCTTATTTTGGGGCAAAATTGCAGAAATTTCACTTATTTTGGGGCAAAATTGCAGAAATTTCAGTTATTTTGGGGCGAAATTGCAGAAATTTCACTTATTTCAGGGAAAAAAAACAGAAATTTTCTTATTTTGGGGCAAAAAGGCAAAAATTTCTTTTATTTTGGTACAAAATTGCAGAATTTTTTTTTATTTTGGGCAAAAAGGCAGAAATTTCACATATTTTGGGTCAAAAATGCACAAATTCCTTTTATTTTGAGGTAATAAGGCTGAAATTCCCCTTATTTGTGGGCAAAAACTAAGAAATACCCTTTATTTTGAGGCAAAAAGCAAACATTTCCCTTATTTTAGAGCAAAATTGCAGAAATTTCCCTTTTTTAAGGCAAAAAGGTATGCATTCTTCTTATTTTCGGGCAAAAAGGCAGAAATTCCCCGTATTTTGAGGTAAAAAGGCTGAAATTCCCCTTATTTTTTGGCAAAAAGGCAGAAATTTCCCTTATTTTGGGGCATAATTGCAGAAATTTCACTTACTTTAGGGTAATAAGTCAGAAATTTTCCTTATTTTGGGGCAAAAAAAAGAGAGAAATTCCCTTTGTTGTGGGGGAGAAAGACAGAAATTCCACTTATTTAGAGGCAAAAAAGCAGAAATTCCCCTTATTTTGGAGCACAAATGAAGAAATTTCCCTTTTTATGGCAAAAAGGTATGCATTCTACATATTTTCGGGCCAATAGGCAGAAATTCCCCGTATTTTGGAGCAAAATTGCAGAAATACCCTAATTGTGGGGCAAAAGGGCAGAAATTCCCTATATGTTGGGGCAAAAAGACAGAAATTCTCTTTATTTTGGGGTAAAACTCAGAAATTCCACTTATTTTGGGGCAAAATTCCAGAAATTTCCCTTATTTTGGGGCAAAATTGCAGAAATTTCACTTATTTTGGGGCAAAATTGGAGAAATTTCACTTATTTCAGGGAAAAAAAGCAGAAATTTTCTTATTTTGGGGCAAAAAGGCAGAAATTTCTTTTATTTTGGTACAAAATTGCAGAAATTTTTCTTATTTTGGGGCTAAAAGGCAGAAATTACCCATATTTTGGGGCAAAAATGCAGAAATTCCCCTTATTTTGAAGTAAAAATGCTAAAATTCCCCTTATTTGGGGGCAAAAAGGCAGAAATTTCTCTTATTTTGGGGCAAAATTGCAGAAATTTCACTTATTTCAGGGTAATAAGTCAGAAATTTTCCTTATCTTGAGGCAAAAAATACAGAAATTCCTTTTGTTTTAGGGGAAAAAGACAGAAATTTCACTTATTTAGAGGCAAAAAAGCAGTAATTCCCCCTATTTTGGAGCAAAAATGAAGAAATTTCCTTTTTTTATGGCAAGAAGGTATGCATTCTTCTTATTTTCGGGCAAAAAGGCAGAAATTCCAAGTAATTTGGAGCAAAATTGCAGAAATTCCCCTAATTGTGGGACAAAAAGGCAGAAATTCCCTCTATGTTGGGGCAAAAAGACAGAAATTCTCCTTATTTTGGGACAAAACAGAAATTCAACTTATTTTGAAGAAAAATTCCAGAAATTTCCATTATTTTGGGGCAAAATTGCAGAAATTTCACTTATTTTGGGGCAAAATTGCAGAAATTTCACTTATTTCAGGGAAAAAAAGCAGAAATTTTCTTATTTTGGGGCAAAAAGGCAAAAATTTCTTTTATTTTGGTACAAAATTGCAGAATTTTTTTTTTATTTTGGGCAAAAAGGCAGAAATTTCCCATATTTTGGGTCAAAAATGCAGAAATTCCCCTTATTTTGAGGTAAAAAGGCTGAAATTCCCCTTATTTGGGGGCAAAAATAAGAAATTCTCTTTATTTTGAGGCAAAAAGCAGACATTTCCCTTATTTTGGAGCAATATTGCTGAAATTTCCCTTTTTTAAGGCAAAAAGGTATGCATTCTTCTTATTTTCGGGCAAAAAGGCAGAACTTCCCCGTATTTTGAGGTAAAAAGGCTGAAATTCCCCTTATTTGGTGGCAAAAACGCAGAAATTTCCCTTATTTTGGGGCAAAATTGCAGAAATTTCACTTACTTTAGGGTAATAAGTCAGAAATTTTCCTTATTTTGGGGCAAAAAAAAGAGAGAAATTCCCTTTGTTGTGGGGGAGAAAGACAGAAATTCCACTTATTTAGAGGCAAAAAAGCAGAAATTCCCCTTATTTTGGAGCACAAATGAAGAAATTTCCCTTTTTATGGCAAAAAGGTATGCATTCTACTTATTTTTGGGCCAATAGGCAGAAATTCCCGGTATTTTGGAGCAAAATTGCAGAAATACCCTAATTGTGGGGCAAAAAGGCAGAAATTCCCTTTATGTTGGGGCAAAAAGACAGAAATTCTCTTTATTTTGGGGTAAAACTCAGAAATTCCACTTATTTTGGGGCAAAATTCCAGAAATTTCCCTTATTTTGGGGCAAAATTGCAGAAATTTCACTTATTTTGGGGCAAAATTGAAGAAATTTCACTTATTTCAGGGAAAAAAAGCAGAAATTTTCTTATTTTGGGGCAAAAAGGCAGAAATTTCTTTTATTTTGGTACAAAATTGCAGAAATTTTTCTTATTTTGGGGCTAAAAGGAAGAAATTACCCATATTTTGGGGCAAAAATGCAGAAATTCCCCTTATTTTGAGGTAAAAATGCTAAAATTCCCCTTATTTGGGGGCAAAGAGGCAGAAATTTCTCTTATTTTGGGGCAAAATTGCAGAAATTTCACTTATTTCAGGGTAATAAGTCAGAAATTTTCCTTATTTTGAGGCAAAAAAGACAGAAATTCCCTTTGTTTTAGGGGAAAAAGACAGAAATTTCACTTATTTAGAGGCAAAAAAGCAGTAATTCCCCCTATTTTGGAGCAAAAATGAAGAAATTTCCTTTTTTTATGGCAAAAAGGTATGCATTCTTTTTATTTTCAGGCAAAAAGGCAGAAATTCCAAGTAATTTGGAGAAAAATTGCAGAAATTCCCCTAATTGTGGGACAAAAAGGCAGAAATTCCCTCTATGTTGGGGCAAAAAGACAGAAATTCTCCTTATTTTGGGACAAAACAGAAATTCAACTTATTTTGAGGAAAAATTCCAGAAATTTCCCTTATTTTGGGGCAAAATTGCAGAAATTTCACTTATTTTGGGGCAAAATTGCAGAAATTTCAGTTATTTTGGGGCGAAATTGCAGAAATTTCACTTATTTCAGGGAAAAAAAACAGAAATTTTCTTATTTTGGGGCAAAAAGGCAAAAATTTCTTTTATTTTGGTACAAAATTGCAGAATTTTTTTTTATTTTGGGCAAAAAGGCAGAAATTTCACATATTTTGGGTCAAAAATGCACAAATTCCTTTTATTTTGAGGTAATAAGGCTGAAATTCCCCTTATTTGTGGGCAAAAACTAAGAAATACCCTTTATTTTGAGGCAAAAAGCAAACATTTCCCTTATTTTAGAGCAAAATTGCAGAAATTTCCCTTTTTTAAGGCAAAAAGGTATGCATTCTTCTTATTTTCGGGCAAAAAGGCAGAAATTCCCCGTATTTTGAGGTAAAAAGGCTGAAATTCCCCTTATTTTTTGGCAAAAAGGCAGAAATTTCCCTTATTTTGGGGCATAATTGCAGAAATTTCACTTACTTTAGGGTAATAAGTCAGAAATTTTCCTTATTTTGGGGCAAAAAAAAGAGAGAAATTCCCTTTGTTGTGGGGGAGAAAGACAGAAATTCCACTTATTTAGAGGCAAAAAAGCAGAAATTCCCCTTATTTTGGAGCACAAATGAAGAAATTTCCCTTTTTATGGCAAAAAGGTATGCATTCTACATATTTTCGGGCCAATAGGCAGAAATTCCCCGTATTTTGGAGCAAAATTGCAGAAATACCCTAATTGTGGGGCAAAAGGGCAGAAATTCCCTATATGTTGGGGCAAAAAGACAGAAATTCTCTTTATTTTGGGGTAAAACTCAGAAATTCCACTTATTTTGGGGCAAAATTCCAGAAATTTCCCTTATTTTGGGGCAAAATTGCA
Source organism: Micromys minutus (assembly GCF_963924665.1). Classification (NCBI taxonomy): domain Eukaryota; kingdom Metazoa; phylum Chordata; class Mammalia; order Rodentia; family Muridae; genus Micromys; species Micromys minutus. Next base: position 985,777 of record NW_027667133.1, on the reverse strand, counting down.
GAAATTTCACTTATTTTGGGGCAAAATTGGAGAAATTTCACTTATTTCAGGGAAAAAAAGCAGAAATTTTCTTATTTTGGGGCAAAAAGGCAGAAATTTCTTTTATTTTGGTACAAAATTGCAGAAATTTTTCTTATTTTGGGGCTAAAAGGCAGAAATTACCCATATTTTGGGGCAAAAATGCAGAAATTCCCCTTATTTTGAAGTAAAAATGCTAAAATTCCCCTTATTTGGGGGCAAAAAGGCAGAAATTTCTCTTATTTTGGGGCAAAATTGCAGAAATTTCACTTATTTCAGGGTAATAAGTCAGAAATTTTCCTTATCTTGAGGCAAAAAAAACAGAAATTCCCTTTGTTTTAGGGGAAAAAGACAGAAATTTCACTTATTTAGAGGCAAAAAAGCAGTAATTCCCCCTATTTTGGAGCAAAAATGAAGAAATTTCCTTTTTTTATGGCAAGAAGGTATGCATTCTTTTTATTTTCGGGCAAAAAGGCAGAAATTCCAAGTAATTTGGAGCAAAATTGCAGAAATTCCCCTAATTGTGGGACAAAAAGGCAGAAATTCCCTCTAAGTTGGGGCAAAAAGACAGAAATTCTCCTTATTTTGGGACAAAACAGAAATTCAACTTATTTTGAAGAAAAATTCCAGAAATTTCCATTATTTTGGGGCAAAATTGCAGAAATTTCACTTATTTTGGGGCAAAATTGCAGAAATTTCACTTATTTCAGGGAAAAAAAGCAGAAATTTTCTTATTTTGGGGCAAAAAGGCAAAAATTTCTTTTATTTTGGTACAAAATTGCAGAATTTTTTTTTTTATTTTGGGCAAAAAGGCAGAAATTTCCCATATTTTGGGTCAAAAATGCAGAAATTCCCCTTATTTTGAGGTAAAAAGGCTGAAATTCCCCTTATTTGGGGGCAAAAATAAGAAATTCTCTTTATTTTGAGGCAAAAAGCAGACATTTCCCTTATTTTGGAGCAATATTGCTGAAATTTCCCTTTTTTAAGGCAAAAAGTTATGCATTCTTCTTATTTTCGGGCAAAAAGGCAGAACTTCCCCGTATTTTGAGGTAAAAAGGCTGAAATTCCCCTTATTTGGTGGCAAAAACGCAGAAATTTCCCTTATTTTGGGGCAAAATTGCAGAAATTTCACTTACTTTAGGGTAATAAGTCAGAAATTTTCCTTATTTTGGGGCAAAAAAAAGAGAGAAATTCCCTTTGTTGTGGGGGAGAAAGACAGAAATTCCACTTATTTAGAGGCAAAAAAGCAGAAATTCCCCTTATTTTGGAGCACAAATGAAGAAATTTCCCTTTTTATGGCAAAAAGGTATGCATTCTACTTATTTTTGGGCCAATAGGCAGAAATTCCCGGTATTTTGGAGCAAAATTGCAGAAATACCCTAATTGTGGGGCAAAAAGGCAGAAATTCCCTTTATGTTGGGGCAAAAAGACAGAAATTCTCTTTATTTTGGGGTAAAACTCAGAAATTCCACTTATTTTGGGGCAAAATTCCAGAAATTTCCCTTATTTTGGGGCAAAATTGCAGAAATTTCACTTATTTTGGGGCAAAATTGAAGAAATTTCACTTATTTCAGGGAAAAAAAGCAGAAATTTTCTTATTTTGGGGCAAAAAGGCAGAAATTTCTTTTATTTTGGTACAAAATTGCAGAAATTTTTCTTATTTTGGGGCTAAAAGGAAGAAATTACCCATATTTTGGGGCAAAAATGCAGAAATTCCCCTTATTTTGAGGTAAAAATGCTAAAATTCCCCTTATTTGGGGGCAAAAAGGCAGAAATTTCTCTTATTTTGGGGCAAAATTGCAGAAATTTCACTTATTTCAGGGTAATAAGTCAGAAATTTCCCTTATTTTGAGGCAAAAAAGACAGAAATTCCCTTTGTTTTAGGGGAAAAAGACAGAAATTTCACTTATTTAGAGGCAAAAAAGCAGTAATTCCCCCTATTTTGGAGCAAAAATGAAGAAATTTCCTTTTTTATGGCAAAAAGGTATGCATTCTTCTTATTTTTGGGCAAAAAGGCAGAAATTCCAAGTAATTTGGAGCAAAATTGCAGAAATTCCCCTAATTTTGGGACAAAAAGGCAGAAATTCCCTCTATGTTGGGGCAAAAAGACAGAAATTCTCCTTATTTTGGGACAAAACAGAAATTCAACTTATTTTGAAGAAAAATTCCAGAAATTTCCCTTATTTTGGGGCAAAATTGCAGAAATTTCACTTATTTTGGGGCAAAATTGCAGAAATTTCACTTATTTCAGGGAAAAAAAGCAGAAATTTTCTTATTTTGGGGCAAAAAGGCAAAAATTTCTTTTATTTTGGTACAAAATTGCAGAATTTTTTTTTATTTTGCCAAAAAGGCAGAAATTTCCCATATTTTGGGTCAAAAATGCAGAAATTCCCCTTATTTTGAGGTAAAAAGGCTGAAATTCTCTTTATTTGGGGGCAAAAATAAGAAATTCTCTTTATTTTGAGTCAAAAAGCAGACATTTCCCTTATTTTGGAGCAATATTGCAGAAATTTCCCGTTTTTAAGGCAAAAAGGTATGCATTCTTCTTATTTTCGGGCAAAAAGGCAGAACTTCCCCGTATTTTGAGGTAAAAAGGCTGAAATTCCCCTTATTTGGTGGCAAAAACGCAGAAATTTCCCTTATTTTGGGGCAAAATTGCAGAAATTTCACTTACTTTAGGGTAATAAGTCAGAAATTTTCCTTATTTTGGGGCAAAAAAAAGAGAGAAATTCCCTTTGTTGTGGGGGAGAAAGACAGAAATTCCACTAATTTAGAGGCAAAAAAGCAGAAATTCCCCTTATTTTGGAGCACAAATGAAGAAATTTCCCTTTTTATGGCAAAAAGGTATGCATTCTAATTATTTTCGGGCCAATAGGCAGAAATTCCCCGTATTTTGGAGCAAAATTGCAGAAATACCCTAATTGTGGGGCAAAAAGGCAGAAATTCCATCTATGTTGGGGCAAAAAGACAGAAATTCTCTTTATTTTGGGGTAAAACTCAGAAATTCCACTTATTTTGGGGCAAAATTCCAGAAATATCCCTTATTTTGGGGCAAAATTGCAGAAATTTCACTTATTTTGGGGCAAAATTGCAGAAATTTCACTTATTTCAGAAAAAAAAACAGAAATTTTCTTATTTTGGGGCAAAAAGGCTGAAATTTCTTTTATTTTGGTACAAAATTGCAGAAATTTTTCTTATTTTGGGACAAAAGGCAGAAATTTCCTATATTTTGGGGCTAAAATTCAGAAATTCCTTTTATTTTGAGGTAAAAAGGCTGAAATTTTCCTTATTTGGGGGCAAAAGACAGAAATTTCCCTTATTTTGAGGCAAAATTGCAGAAATTTCACTTATTTCAGGGTAATAAGTCAGAAATTTTCCTTATTTTGGGGCAAGAAAACCAGAAATTCCTTTTGTGTTGGGGGAAAAAGACAGAAATTCCACTTATTTAGAGGCAAATGCAGAAATTCCCCTTATTTTGGAGCAAAATTGCAGAAATTCCCCTAATTGTGGGGCAAAAAGGCAGAAATTCCCTATATGTTGGGGCATAAAGACAGAAATTCTCCTTATTTTGGGGCAAAACTCAGAGATTCCACTTATTTTGGGGCAAAATTCCAAAAATTTCCCTTATTTTGGGGCAAAATTGCAGAAATTTCACTTATTTTGGGGCAAAATTGGAGAAATTTCACTTATTTCAGGGAAAAAAAGCAGAAATTTTCTTTTTTTGGGGCAAAAAGGCAGAAATTTCTTTTATTTTGGTACAAAATTGCAGAAATTTTTCTTATTTTGGGGCTAAAAGGCAGAAATTACCCATATTTTGGGGCAAAAATGCAGAAATTCCCCTTATTTTGAGGTAAAAATGCTAAAATTCCCCTTATTTGGGGGCAAAGAGGCAGAAATTTCTCTTATTTTGGGGCAAAATTGCAGAAATTTCACTTATTTCAGGGTAATAAGTCAGAAATTTTCCTTATTTTGAGGCAAAAAAGACAGAAATTCCCTTTGTTTTAGGGGAAAAAGACAGAAATTTCACTTATTTAGAGGCAAAAAAGCAGTAATTCCCCCTATTTTGGAGCAAAAATGAAGAAATTTCCTTTTTTTATGGCAAAAAGGTATGCATTCTTCTTATTTTCGGGCAAAAAGGCAGAAATTCCAAGTAATTTGGAGCAAAATTGCAGAAATTCCCCTAATTGTGGGACAAAAAGGCAGAAATTCCCTCTAAGTTGGGGCAAAAAGACAGAAATTCTCCTTATTTTGGGACAAAACAGAAATTCAACTTATTTTGAAGAAAAATTCCAGAAATTTCCCTTATTTTGGGGCAAAATTGCAGAAATTTCACTTATTTTGGGGCAAAATTGCAGAAATTTCACTTATTTCAGGGAAAAAAAGCAGAAATTTTCTTATTTTGGGGCAAAAAGGCAAAAATTTCTTTTATTTTGGTACAAAATTGCAGAATTTTTTTTTATTTTGGGCAAAAAGGCAGAAATTTCCCATATTTTGGGTCAAAAATGCAGAAATTCCCCTTATTTTGAGGTAAAAAGGCTGAAATTCCCCTTATTTGGGGGCAAAAATAAGAAATTCTCTTTATTTTGAGGCAAAAAGCAGACATTTCCCTTATTTTGGAGCAATATTGCAGAAATTTCCCTTTTTTAAGGCAAAAAGGTATGCATTCTTCTTATTTTCGGGCAAAAAGGCAGAACTTCCCCGTATTTTGAGGTAAAAAGGCTGAAATTCCCCTTATTTGGTGGCAAAAACGCAGAAATTTCCCTTATTTTGGGGCAAAATTGCAGAAATTTCACTTACTTTAGGGTAATAAGTCAGAAATTTTCCTTATTTTGGGGCAAAAAAAAGAGAGAAATTCCCTTTGTTGTGGGGGAGAAAGACAGAAATTCCACTTATTTAGAGGCAAAAAAGGAGAAATTCCACTTATTTTGGAGCACAAATGAAGAAATTTCCCTTTTTATGGCAAAAAGGTATGCATTCTACTTATTTTCGGGCCAATAGGCAGAAATTCCCCGTATTTTGGAGCAAAATTGCAGAAATACGCTAATTGTGGGGCAAAAAGGCAGAAATTCCCTATATGTTGGGGCAAAAAGACAGAAATTCTCTTTATTTTGGGGTAAAACTCAGAAATTCCACTTATTTTGGGGCAAAATTCCAGAAATTTCCCTTATTTTGGGGCAAAATTGCAGAAATTTCACTTATTTTGGGGCAAAATTGGAGAAATTTCACTTATTTCAGGGAAAAAAAGCAGAAATTTTCTTATTTTGGGGCAAAAAGGCAGAAATTTCTTTTATTTTGGTACAAAATTGCAGAAATTTTTCTTATTTTGGGGCTAAAAGGCAGAAATTACCCATATTTTGGGGCAAAAATGCAGAAATTCCCCTTATTTTGAGGTAAAAATGGTAAAATTCCCCTTATTTGGGGGCAAAGAGGCAGAAATTTCTCTTATTTTGGGGCAAAATTGCAGAAATTTCAATTATTTCAGCGTAATAAGTCAGAAATTTTCCTTATTTTGAGGCAAAAAAGACAGAAATTCTCTTTGTTTTAGGGGAAAAAGACAGAAATTTCACTTATTTAGAGGCAAAAAAGCAGTAATTCCCCCTATTTTGGAGCAAAAATGAAGAAATTTCCTTTTTTTATGGCAAAAAGGTATGCATTCTTCTTATTTTCGGGCAAAAAGGCAGTAATTCCAAGTAATTTGGAGCAAAATTGCAGAAATTCCCCTAATTGTGGGACAAAAAGGCAGAAATTCCCTCTATGTTGGGGCAAAAAGACAGAAATTCTCCTTATTTTGGGACAAAACAGAAATTCAACTTATTTTGAGGAAAAATTCCAGAAATTTCCCTTATTTTGGGGCAAAATTGCAGAAATTTCACTTATTTGGGGGCAAAATTGCAGAAATTTCACTTATTTCAGGGAAAAAAAGCAGAAATTTTCTTATTTTGGGGCAAAAAGGCAAAAATTTCTTTTATTTTGGTACAAAATTGCAGAATTTTTTTTTGGGGGCAAAAAGGCAGAAATTTCCCATATTTTGGGTCAAAAATGCAGAAATTCCCCTTATTTTGAGGTAAAAAGGCTGAAATTCCCCTTATTTGGGGGCAAAAATAAGAAATTCTCTTTATTTTGAGGCAAAAAGCAGACATTTCCCTTATTTTGGAGCAATATTCCAGAAATTTCCCTTTTTTAAGGCAAAAAGGTATGCATTCTTCTTATTTTCGGGCAAAAAGGCAGAACTTCCCCGTATTTTGAGGTAAAAAGGCTGAAATTCCCCTTATTTGGTGGCAAAAACGCAGAAATTTCCCTTATTTTGGGGCAAAATTACAGAAATTTCACTTACTTTAGGGTAATAAGTCAGAAATTTTCCTTATTTTGGGGCAAAAAAAGAGAGAAATTCCCTTTGTTGTGGGGGAGAAAGACAGAAATTCCACTTATTTAGAGGCAAAAAAGCAGAAATTCCCCTTATTTTGGAGCACAAATGAAGAAATTTCCCTTTTTATGGCAAAAAGGTATGCATTCTACTTATTTTTTGGCCAATAGGCAGAAACTCACCGTATTTTGGAGCAAAATTGCAGAAATACCCTAATTGTGGGGCAAAAAGGCAGAAATTCCCTATATGTTTGGGCAAAAAGACAGAAATTCTCTTTATTTTGGGGTAAAACTCAGAAATTCCACTTATTTTTGGGCAAAATTCCAGAAATTTCCCTTATTTTGGGGCAAAATTGCAGAAATTACACTTATTTTTGGGCAAAATTGCAGAAATTTCACTTATTTCAGAAAAAAAAGCAGAAATTTTCTTATTTTGGGGCAAAAAGGTAGAAATTTCTTTTATTTTGGTACAAAATTGCAGAAATTTTTTTTATTTTGGGACAAAGGCAGAAATTTCCAATATTTTGGGGCAAAAATTCAGAAATTCCTTTTATTTTGAGGTAAAAAGGCTGAAATTTTCCTTATTTGGGGGCAAAAGACAGAAATTTCCCTTATTTTGAGGCAAATTTGCAGAAATTTCACTTATTTCAGGGTAATAAGTCAGAAATTTTCCTTATTTTGGGGCAAAAAAAACAGAAATTCCTTTTGTTTTGGGGGAAAAAGACAGAAATTCCACTTATTTAGAGGCAAAAAAGCAGAAATTCCCCTTATTTTGGAGCAAAATTGCAGAAATTTCCTTTTTTAAGGCAAAAAGGTATGCATTCTTCTTATTTTTGGGCAAAAAGGCAGAAATTCCCCGTATTTTGAAGCAAAATTGCAGAAATTCCCCTAATTGTGGGGCAAAAAGGCAGAAATTCCCTATAAGTTGGGGCAAAAAGACAGAAATTCTCCTTATTTTGGGGCAAAACTCAGAAATTCCACTTATTTTGGGGCAAAATTGCAGAAATTTCACTTATTTCAAGGAAAAAAAGCAGAAATTTTCTTATTTTGGGGCAAAAAGGCAGAAATTTCTTTTATTTTGGTACAAAATTGCAGAATTTTTTTATTTTGGGCAAAAGGCAGAAATTTCCCATATTTTGGGTCAAAAATAGAGAAATTCCCCTTATTTTGAGGTAAAAAGGCTGAAATTCCCCTTATTTGCGGGCAAAAAGTAAGAAATTCTCTTTATTTTGAGGCAAAAAGCAGACATTTCCCTTATTTTGGAACAATATTGCAGAAATTTCCCTTTTTTAAGGCAAAAAGTTATGCATTCTTCTTATTTTCGGCCAAAAAGGCAGAACTTCCCTGTATTTTGAGGTAAAAAGGCTGAAATTCCCCTTATTTGGTGGCAAAAAGGCAGAAATTTCCCTTATTTTGGGGCAAAATTGCAGAAATTTCACTTACTTTAGGGTAATAAGTCAGAAATTTTCCTTATTTTGGGGCAAAAAAAAGAGAGAAATTCCCTTTGTTGTGGGGGAGAAAGACAGAAATTCCACTTATTTAGAGGCAAAAAAGCAGAAATTCCCCTTATTTTGGAGCACAAATGAAGAAATTTCCCTTTTTATGGCAAAAAGGTATGCATTCTACTTATTTTCGGGCCAATAGGCAGAAATTCCCCGTATTTTGGAGCAAAATTGCAGAAATACCCTAATTGTGGGGCAAAAAGGCAGAAATTCCCTATATGTTGGGGCAAAAAGACAGAAATTCTCTTTATTTTGGGGTAAAACTCAGAAATTCCACTTATTTTGAGGCAAAATTCCAGAAATTTCCCTTATTTTGGGGCAAAATTGCAGAAATTTCACTTATTTTTGGGCAAAATTGCAGAAATTTCACTTATTTCAGAAAAAAAGCAGAAATTTTCTTATTTTGGGGCAAAAAGGCAGAAATTTCTTTTATTTTGGTACAAAATTGCAGAAATTTTTCTTATTTTGGGACAAAAGGCAGAAATTTCCTATATTTTGGGGCAAAAATTCAGAAATTCCTTTTATTTTGAGGTAAAAAGGCTGAAATTTTCCTTATTTGGGGGCAAAAGACAGAAATTTCCCTTATTTTGAGGCAAAATTGCAGAAATTTCACTTATTTCAGGGTAATAAGTCAGAAATTTTCCTTATTTTGGGGCAAAAAAACCAGAAATTCTTTTTGTTTTGGGGGAAAAAGACAGAAATTCCACTTATTTAGAGGCAAATGCAGAAAATCCCCTTATTTTGGAGCAAAATTGCAGAAATTTCCTTTTTTAAGGCAAAAAGGTATGCATTCTTCTTATTTTTGGGTAAAAAGGCAGAAATTCCCCGTATTTTGAAGCAAAATTGCAGAAATTCCCCTAATTGTGGGGCAAAAAGGCAGAAATTCACTATATGTTTGGGCAAAAAGACAGAAATTCTCCTCATTTTGGGGCAAAACTCAGAGATTCCACTTATTTTGGGGCAAAATTCCAGAAATTTCCCTTATTTTGGGGCAAAATTGCAGAAATTTCACTTATTTTGGGGCAAAATTGGAGAAATTTCACTTATTTCAGGGAAAAAAAGCAGAAATTTTCTTATTTTGGGGCAAAAAGGCAGAAATTTCTTTTATTTTGGTACAAAATTGCAGAAATTTTTCTTATTTTGGGGCTAAAAGGCAGAAATTACCCATATTTTGGGGCAAAAATGCAGAAATTCCCCTTATTTTGAGGTAAAAATGCTAAAATTCCCCTTATTTGGGGGCAAAGAGGCAGAAATTTCTCTTATTTTGGGGCAAAATTACAGAAATTTCACTTATTTCAGGGTAATAAGTCAGAAATTTTCCTTATTTTGAGGCAAAAAAGACAGAAATTCCCTTTGTTTTAGGGGAAAAAGACAGAAATTTCACTTATTTAGAGGCAAAAAAGCAGTAATTCCCCCTATTTTGGAGCAAAAATGAAGAAATTTCCTTTTTTTATGGCAAAAAGGTATGCATTCTTCTTATTTTCGGGCAAAAAGGCAGAAATTCCAAGTAATTTGGAGCAAAATTGCAGAAATTCCCCTAATTGTGGGACAAAAAGGCAGAAATTCCCTCTATGTTGGGGCAAAAAGACAGAAATTCTCCTTATTTTGGGACAAAACAAAAATTCAACTTATTTTGAGGAAAAATTCCAGAAATTTCCCTTATTTTGGGGCAAAATTGCAGAAATTTCACTTATTTTGGGGCAAAATTGCAGAAATTTCACTTATTTCAGGGAAAAACTGCAGAAATTTTCTTATTTTGGGGCAAAAAGGCAAAAATTTCTTTTATTTTGGTACAAAATTGCAGAATTTTTTTTATTTTGGGCAAAAAAGGCAGAAATTTCACATATTTTGGGTCAAAAATGCAGAAATTCCTTTTATTTTGAGGTAATAAGGCTGAAATTCCCCTTATTTGTGGGCAAAAACTAAGAAATTCCCTTTATTTTGAGGCAAAAAGCAAACATTTCCCTTATTTTAGAGCAAAATTGCAGAAATTTCCCTTTTTTAAGGCAAAAAGGTATGCATTCTTCTTATTTTCGGGCAAAAAGGCAGAAATTCCTTGTATTTTGAGGAGGTAAAAAGGCTGAAATTCCCCTTATTTGGTGGCAAAAAGGCAGAAATTTCCCTTATTTTGCGGCAAAATTGCAGAAATTTCACTTACTTTAGGGTAATAAGTCAGAAATTTTCCTTATTTTGGGGCAAAAAAAAGAGAGAAATTCCCTTTGTTGTGGGGGAGAAAGACAGAAATTCCACTTATTTAGAGGCAAAAAAGCAGAAATTCCCCTTATTTTGGAGCACAAATGAAGAAATTTCCCTTTTTATGGCAAAAAGGTATGCATTCTAATTATTTTCGGGCCAATAGGCAGAAATTCCCCGTATTTTGGAGCAAAATTGCAGAAATACCCTAATTGTGGGGCAAAAAGGCAGAAATTCCCTATATGTTGGGGCAAAAAGACAGAAATTCTCTTTATTTTGGGGTAAAACTCAGAAATTCCACTTATTTTGGGGCAAAATTCCAGAAATTTCCCTTATTTTGGGGCAAAATTGCAGAAATTACACTTATTTTTGGGCAAAATTGCAGAAATTTCACTTATTTCAGAAAAAAAAGCAGAAATTTTCTTATTTTGGGGCAAAAAGGCAGAAATTTCTTTTATTTTGGTACAAAATTGCAGAAATTTTTTTTATTTTGGGACAAAAGGCAGAAATTTCCAATATTTTGGGGCAAAAATTCAGAAATTCCTTTTATTTTGAGGTAAAAAGGCTGAAATTTTCCTTATTTGGGGGCAAAAGACAGAAATTTCCCTTATTTTGAGGCAAAATTGCAGAAATTTCACTTATTTCAGGGTAATAAGTCAGAAATTTTCCTTATTTTGGGGCAAAAAAACCAGAAATTCCTTTTGTTTTGGGGGAAAAAGACAGAAATTCCACTTATTTAGAGGCAAATGCAGAAATTCCCCTTATTTTGGAGCAAAATTGCAGAAATTTCCTTTTTTAAGGCAAAAAGGTATGCATTCTTCTTATTTTTGGGCAAAAAGGCAGAAATTCCCCGTATTTTGAAGCAAAATTGCAGAAATTCCCCTAATTGTGGGGCAAAAAGGCAGAAATTCCCTATATGTTGGGGCAAAAAGACAGAAATTCTCCTTATTTTGGGGCAAAACTCAGAGATTCCACTTATTTTGGGGCAAAATTCCAGAAATTTCCCTTATTTTGGGGCAAAATTGCAGAAATTTCACTTATTTTGGGGCAAAATTGGAGAAATTTCACTTATTTCAGGGAAAAAAAGCAGAAAATTTCTTATTTTGGGGCAAAAAGGCAAAAATTTCTTTTATTTTGGTACAAAATTGCAGAAATTTTTCTTATTTTGGGGCTAAAAGGCAGAAATTACCCATATTTTGGGGCAAAAATGCAGAAATTCCCCTTATTTTGAGGTAAAAATGCTAAAATTCCCCTTATTTGGGGGCAAAGAGGCAGAAATTTCTCTTATTTTGGGGCAAAATTGCAGAAATTTCACTTATTTTAGGGTAATAAGTCAGAAATTTTCCTTATTTTGAGGCAAAAAAGACAGAAATTCCCTTTGTTTTAGGGGAAAAAGACAGAAATTTCACTTATTTAGAGGCAAAAAAGCAGTAATTCCCCCTATTTTGGAGCAAAAGTGAAGAAATTTCCTTTTTTATGGCAAAAAGGTATGCATTCTTCTTATTTTCGGGCAAAAAGGCAGAAATTCCAAGTAATTTGGAGCAAAATTGCAGAAATTCCCCTAATTGTGGGACAAAAAGGCAGAAATTCCCTCTATGTTGGGGCAAAAAGACAGAAATTCTCCTTATTTTGGGACAAACAGAAATTCAACTTATTTTGAGGAAAAATTCCAGAAATTTCCCTTATTTTGGGGCAAAATTGCAGAAATTTCACTTATTTTGGGGCAAAATTGCAGAAATTTCACTTACTTCAAGGAAAAAAAGCAGAAATTTTCTTATTTTGGGCAAAAAGGCAGAAATTCCTATTATTTTGGTACAAAATTGCAGAATTTTTTTTTATTTTGGGCTAAAAGGCAGAAATTTCCCATATTTTGGGTCAAAAATGCAGAAATTCCCCTTATTTTTAGGTAAAAAGGATTAAATTCCCCTTATTTGGGGGCAAAAAGTAAGAAATTCTCTTTATTTTGAGGCAAAAAGCAGACATTTCCCTTATTTTGGAGCAATATTGCAGAAAATTCCCTTTTTTAAGGCAAAAAGGTATGCATTCTTCTTATTTTCGGGCACAAAGGCAGATCTTCCCCATATTTTGAGGTAAAAAGGCTGAAATTCCCCTTATTTGGTGGCAAAAAGGCAGAAATTTCCCTTATTTTGGGGCAAAATTGCAGAAATTTCACTTACTTTAGGGTAATAAGTCAGAAATTTTCCTTATTTTGGGGCAAAAAAAAGAGAGAAATTCCCTTTGTTGTGGGGGAGAAAGACAGAAATTCCACTTATTTAGAGGCAAAAAAGCAGAAATTCCCCTTATTTTGGAGCACAAATGAAGAAATTTCCCTTTTTATGGCAAAAAGGTATGCATTCTAATTATTTTCGGGCCAATAGGCAGAAATTCCCCGTATTTTGGAGCAAAATTGCAGAAATACCCTAATTGTGGGGCAAAAAGGCAGAAATTCTCTATATGTTGGGGCAAAAAGACAGAAATTCTCTTTATTTTGGGGTAAAACTCAGAAATTCCACTTATTTTGGGGCAAAATTCCAGAAATTTCCCTTATTTTGGGGCAAAATTGCAGAAATTACACTTATTTTTGGGCAAAATTGCAGAAATTTCACTTATTTCAGAAAAAAAAGCAGAAATTTTCTTATTTTGGGGCAAAAAGGCAGAAATTTCTTTTATTTTGGTACAAAATTGCAGAAATTTTTCTTATTTTGGGACAAAAGGCAGAAATTTCCAATATTTTGGGGCAAAAATTCAGAAATTCCTTTTATTTTGAGGTAAAAAGGCTGAAATTTTCCTTATTTGGGGGCAAAAGACAGAAATTTCCCTTATTTTGAGGCAAAATTGCAGAAATTTCACTTATTTCAGGGTAATAAGTCAGAAATTTTCCTTATTTTGGGGCAAAAAAACCAGAAATTCCTTTTGTTTTGGGGGAAAAAGACAGAAATTCCACTTATTTAGAGGCAAATGCAGAAATTCCCCTTATTTTGGAGCAAAATTGCAGAAATTTCCTTTTTTAAGGCAAAAAGGTATGCATTCTTCTTATTTTTGGGCAAAAAGGCAGAAATTCCCCGTATTTTGAAGCAAAATTGCAGAAATTCCCCTAATTGTGGGGCAAAAAGGCAGAAATTCCCTATATGTTGGGGCAAAAAGACAGAAATTCTCCTTATTTTGGGGCAAAACTCAGAGATTCCATTTATTTTGGGGCAAAATTCCAGAAATTTCCCTTATTTTGGGGCAAAATTGCAGAAATTTCACTTATTTTGGGGCAAAATTGGAGAAATTTCACTTATTTCAGGGAAAAAAAGCAGAAATTTTCTTATTTTGGGGCAAAAAGGCAGAAATTTCTTTTATTTTGGTACAAAATTGCAGAAATTTTTCTTCTTTTGGGGCTAAAAGGCAGAAATTACCCATATTTTGGGGCAAAAATGCAGAAATTCCCCTTATTTTGAGGTAAAGATGCTAAAATTCCCCTTATTTGGGGGCAAAGAGGCAGAAATTTCTCTTATTTTGGGGCAAAATTTCAGAAATTTCACTTATTTCAGGGTAATAAGTCAGAAATTTTCCTTATTTTGAGGCAAAAAAGACAGAAATTCCCTTTGTTTTAGGGGAAAAAGACAGAAATTTCACTTATTTAGAGGCAAAAAAGCAGTAATTCCCCCTATTTTGGAGCAAAAGTGAAGAAATTTCCTTTTTTTATGGCAAAAAGGTATGCATTCTTCTTATTTCCGGGCAAAAAGGCAGAAATTCCAAGTAATTTGGAGCAAAATTGCAGAAATTCCCCTAATTGTGGGACAAAAAGGCAGAAATTCCCTCTATGTTGGGGCAAAAAGACAGAAATTCTCCTTATTTTGGGACAAACAGAAATTCAACTTATTTTGAGGGAAAATTCCAGAAATTTCCCTTATTTTGGGGCAAAATTGCAGAAATTTCACTTATTTTGGGGCAAAATTGCAGAAATTTCACTTACTTCAAGGAAAAAAAGCAGAAATTTTCTTATTTTGGGCAAAAAGGCAGAAATTTCTTTTATTTTGGTACAAAATTGCAGAATTTTTTTTTATTTTGGGCAAAAAGGCAGAAATTTCCCATATTTTGTGTCAAAAATGCAGAAATTCCCCTTATTTTTAGGTAAAAAGGCTTAAATTCCCCTTATTTGGGGGCAAAAAGTAAGAAATTCTCTTTATTTTGAGGCAAAAAGCAGACATTTCCCTTATTTTGGAGCAATATTGCAGAAATTTCCCTTTTTTAAGGCAAAAAGGTGTGCATTCTTCTTATTTTCGGGCACAAAGGCAGAACTTACCCGTATATTGAGGTAAAAAGGCTGAAATTCCCCTTATTTGGTGGCAAAAAGGCAGAAATTTCCCTTATTTTGGGGCAAAATTGCAGAAATTTCACTTACTTTAGGGTAATAAGTCAGAAATTTTCCTTATCTTGGGGCAAAAAAAAGAGAGAAATTCCCTTTGTTGTGGGGGAGAAAGACGGAAATTCCACTTATTTAGAGGCAAAAAAGCAGAATTTCCCCTTATTTTAGAGCACAAATGAAGAAATTTCCCTTTTTATGGCAAAAAGTTATGCATTCTACTTATTTTCGGGCCAATAGGCAGAAATTCCCCGTATTTTGGAGCAAAATTGCAGAAATACCCTAATTGTGGGGCAAAAAGGCAGAAATTCCCTATATGTTGGGGCAAAAAGACAGAAATTCTCTTTATTTTGGGGTAAAACTCAGAAATTCCACTTATTTTGGGGCAAAATTCCAGAAATTTCCCTTATTTTGGGGCAAAATTGCAGAAATTACACTTATTTTTGGGCAAAATTGCAGAAATTTCACTTATTTCAGAAAAAAAAGCAGAAATTTTCTTATTTTGGGGCAAAAAGGCAGAAATTTCTTTTATTTTGGTACAAAATTGCAGAAATTTTTCTTATTTTGGGACAAAAGGCAGAAATTTCCTATATTTTGGGGCAAAAATTCAGAAATTCCTTTTATTTTGAGGTAAAAAGGCTGAAATTTTCCTTATTTGGGGGCAAAAGACAGAAATTTCCCTTATTTTGAGGCAAAATTGCAGAAATTTCACTTATTTCAGGGTAATAAGTCAGAAATTTTCCTTATTTTGGGGCAAAAAAAACAGAAATTCCTTTTGTTTTGGGGGAAAAAGACAGAAATTCCACTTATTTAGAGGCAAAAAAGCAGAAATTCCCCTTATTTTGGAGCAAAATTGCAGAAATTTCCTTTTTTAATGCAAAAAGATATGCATTCTTCTTATTTTTGGGCAAAAAGGCAGAAATTCCCCGTATTTTGAAGCAAAATTGCAGAAATTCCCCTAATTGTGGGGCAAAAAGGCAGAAATTCCCTATATGTTGGGGCAAAAAGACAGAAATTCTCCTTATTTTGGGGCAAAACTCAGAGATTCCACTTATTTTGGGGCAAAATTCCAGAAATTTCCCTTATTTTGGGGCAAAATTGCAGAAATTTCACTTATTTTGGGGCAAAATTGGAGAAATTTCACTTATTTCAGGGAAAAAAGCAGAAATTTTCTTATTTTGGGGCAAAAAGGCAGAAATTTCTTTTATTTTGGTACAAAATTGCAGAAATTTTTCTTATTTTGGGGCTAAAAGGCTGAAATTAAGCATATTTTGGGGCAAAAATGCAGAAATTCCCCTTATTTTGAGGTAAAAATGCTAAAATTCCCCTTATTTGGGGGCAAAGAGGCAGAAATTTCTCTTATTTTGGGGCAAATTTGCAGAAATTTCACTTATTTCAGGGTAATAAGTCAGAAATTTTCCTTATTTAGAGGCAAAAAAGACAGAAATTTCCTTTGTTTTAGGGGAAAAAGACAGAAATTTCACTTATTTAGAGGCAAAAAAGCAGTAATTCCCCCTATTTTGGAGCAAAAATGAAGAAATTTCCTTTTTTTATGGCAAAAAGGTATGCATTCTTCTTATTTTCGGGCAAAAAGGCAGAAATTCCAAGTAATTTGGAGCAAAATTGCAGAAATTCCCCTAATTGTGGGACAAAAAGGCAGAAATTCCCTCTATGTTGGGGCAAAAAGACAGAAATTCTCCTTATTTTGGGACAAAACAAAAATTCAACTTATTTTGAGGAAAAATTCCAGAAATTTCCCTTATTTTGGGGCAAAATTGCAGAAATTTCACTTATTTTGGGGCAAAATTGCAGAAATTTCAGTTATTTTGGGGCGAAATTGCAGAAATTTCACTTATTTCAGGGAAAAAAAGCAGAAATTTTCTTATTTTGGGCCAAAAAGGCAAAAATTTCTTTTATTTTGGTACAAAATTGCAGAATTTTTTTTATTTTGGGCAAAAAGGCAGAAATTTCACATAATTTGGGTCAAAAATGCAGAAATTCCTTTTATTTTGAGGTAATAAGGCTGAAATTCCCCTTATTTGTGGGCAAAAACTTAGAAATTCCCTTTATTTTGAGGCAAAAAGCAAACATTTCCCTTATTTTAGAGCAAAATTGCAGAAATTTTCCTTTTTTAAGGCAAAAAGGTATGCATTCTTCTTATTTTCGGGCAAAAAGGCAGAAATTCCTTGTATTTTGAGGTAAAAAGGCTGAAATTCCCCTTATTTGGTGGCAAAAAGGCAGAAATTTCCCTTATTTTGGGGCAAAATTGCAGAAATTTCACTTACTTTAGGGTAATAAGTCAGAAATTTTCCTTATTTTGGGACAAAAAAAGAGAGAAATTCCCTTTGTTGTGGGGGAGAAAGACAGAAATTCCACTTATTTAGAGGCAAAAAAGCAGAAATTCCCCTTATTTTGGAGCACAAATTAGAAATTTCCCTTTTTATGGCAAATAGGTATGCATTCTAATTATTTTCGGGCCAATAGGCAGAAATTCCCCGTATTTTGGAGCAAAATTGCAGAAATACCCTAATTGTGGGGCAAAAAGGCAGAAATTCCCTATATGTTGGGGCAAAAAGACAGAAATTCTCTTTATTTTGGGGTAAAACTCAGAAATTCCACTTATTTTGGGGCAAAATTCCAGAAATTTCCCTTATTTTGGGGCAAAATTGCAGAAATTACACTTATTTTTGGGCAAAATTGCAGAAATTTCACTTATTTCAAAAAAAAAAAGCAGAAATTTTCTTATTTTGGGGCAAAAAGGCAGAAATTTCTTTTATTTTGGTACAAAATTGCAGAAATTTTACTTATTTTGGGACAAAAGGCAGAAATTTCCAATATTTTGGGGCAAAAATTCAGAAATTCCTTTTATTTTGAGGTAAAAAGGCTGAAATTTTCCTTATTTGGGGGCAAAAGACAGAAATTTCCCTTATTTTGAGGCAAAATTGCAGAAATTTCACTTATTTCAGGGTAATAAGTCAGAAATTTTCGTTATTTTGGGGCAAAAAAACCAGAAATTCCTTTTGTTTTTTGGGAAAAAGACAGAAATTCCACTTATTTAGAGGCAAATGCAGAAATTCCCCTTATTTTGGAGCAAAATTGAAGAAATTTCCTTTTTTAAGGCAAAAAGGTATGCATTCTTCTTATTTTTGGGCAAAAAGGCAGAAATTCCCCGTATTTTGAAGCAAAATTGCAGAAATTCCCCTAATTGTGGGGCAAAAAGGCAGAAATTCCCTATATGTTGGGGCAAAAAGACAGAAATTCTCCTTATTTTGGGGCAAAACTCAGAGATTCCACTTATTTTGGGGCAAAATTCCAGAAATTTCCCTTATTTTGGGGCAAAATTGCAGAAATTTCACTTATTTTGGGGCAAAATTGGAGAAATTTCACTTATTTCAGGGAAAAAAGCAGAAATTTTCTTATTTTGGGGCAAAAAGGCAGAAATTTCTTTTATTTTGGTACAAAATTGCAGAAATTTTTCTTATTTTGGGGCTAAAAGGCAGAAATTAAGCATATTTTGGGGCAAAAATGCAGAAATTCCCTTTATTTTGAGGTAAAAATGCTAAAATTCCCCTTATTTGGGGGCAAAGAGGCAGAAATTTCTCTTATTTTGGGGCAAATTTGCAGAAATTTCACTTATTTCAGGGTAATAAGTCAGAAATTTTCCTTATTTAGAGGCAAAAAAGACAGAAATTTCCTTTGTTTTAGGGGAAAAAGACAGAAATTTCACTTATTTAGAGGCAAAAAAGCAGTAATTCCCCCTATTTTGGAGCAAAAATGAAGAAATTTCCTTTTTTTATGGCAAAAAGGTATGCATTCTTCTTATTTTCGGGCAAAAAGGCAGAAATTCCAAGTAATTTGGAGCAAAATTGCAGAAATTCCCCTAATTGTGGGACAAAAAGGCAGAAATTCCCTCTATGTTGGGGCAAAAAGACAGAAATTCTCCTTATTTTGGGACAAAACAAAAATTCAACTTATTTTGAGGAAAAATTCCAGAAATTTCCCTTATTTTGGGGCAAAATTGCAGAAATTTCACTTATTTTGGGGCAAAATTGCAGAAATTTCAGTTATTTTGGGGCGAAATTGCAGAAATTTCACTTATTTCAGGGAAAAAAAGCAGAAATTTTCTTATTTTGGGGCAAAAAGGCAAAAAATTCTTTTATTTTGGTACAAAATTGCAGAATTTTTTTTATTTTGGGCAAAAAGGCAGAAATTTCACATATTTTGGGTCAAAAATGCAGAAATTCCTTTTATTTTGAGGTAATAAGGCTGAAATTCCCCTTATTTGTGGGCAAAAACTTAGAAATTCCCTTTATTTTGAGGCAAAAAGCAAACATTTCCCTTATTTTAGAGCAAAATTGCAGAAATTTTCCTTTTTTAAGGCAAAAAGGTATGCATTCTTCTTATTTTCGGGCAAAAAGGCAGAAATTCCTTGTATTTTGAGGTAAAAAGGCTGAAATTCCCCTTATTTGGTGGCAAAAAGGCAGAAATTTCCCTTATTTTGGGGCAAAATTGCAGAAATTTCACTTACTTTAGGGTAATAAGTCAGAAATTTTCCTTATTTTGGGGCAAAAAAAAGAGAGAAATTCCCTTTGTTGTGGGGGAGAAAGACAGAAATTCCACTTATTTAGAGGCAAAAAAGCAGAAATTCCCCTTATTTTGGAGCACAAATTAAGAAATTTCCCTTTTTATGGCAAATAGGTATGCATTCTAATTATTTTCGGGCCAATAGGCAGAAATTCCCCGTATTTTGGAGCAAAATTGCAGAAATACCCTAATTGTGGGGCAAAAAGGCAGAAATTCCCTATATGTTGGGGCAAAAAGACAGAAATTCTCTTTATTTTGGGGTAAAACTCAGAAATTCCACTTATTTTGGGGCAAAATTCCAGAAATTTCCCTTATTTTGGGGCAAAATTGCAGAAATTACACTTATTTTTGGGCAAAATTGCAGAAATTTCACTTATTTCAGAAAAAAAAAGCAGAAATTTTCTTATTTTGGGGCAAAAAGGCAGAAATTTCTTTTATTTTGGTACAAAATTGCAGAAATTTTTCTTATTTTGGGACAAAAGGCAGAAATTTCCAATATTTTGGGGCAAAAATTCAGAAATTCCTTTTATTTTGAGGTAAAAAGGCTGAAATTTTCCTTATTTGGGGGCAAAAGACAGAAATTTCCATTATTTTGAGGCAAAATTGCAGAAATTTCACTTATTTCAGGGTAATAAGTCAGAAATTTTCGTTATTTTGGGGCAAAAAAACCAGAAATTCCTTTTGTTTTGGGGGAAAAAGACAGAAATTCCACTTATTTAGAGGCAAATGCAGAAATTCCCCTTATTTTGGAGCAAAATTGAAGAAATTTCCTTTTTTAAGGCAAAAAGGTATGCATTCTTCTTATTTTTGGGCAAAAAGGCAGAAATTCCCCGTATTTTGAAGCAAAATTGCAGAAATTCCCCTAATTGTGGGGCAAAAAGGCAGAAATTCCCTATATGTTGGGGCAAAAAGACAGAAATTCTCCTTATTTTGGGGCAAAACTCAGAGATTCCACTTATTTTGGGGCAAAATTCCAGAAATTTCCCTTATTTTGGGGCAAAATTGCAGAAATTTCACTTATTTTGGGGCAAAATTGGAGAAATTTCACTTATTTCAGGGAAAAAAAGCAGAAATTTTCTTATTTTGGGGCAAAAAGGCAGAAATTTCTTTTATTTTGGTACAAAATTGCAGAAATTTTTCTTTTTTTGGGGCTAAAAGGCAGAAATTACCCATATTTTGGGGCAAAAATGCAGAAATTCCCCTTATTTTGAGGTAAAAATGCTAAAATTCCCCTTATTTGGGGGCAAAGAGGCAGAAATTTCTCTTATTTTGGGGCAAAATTGCAGAAATTTTACTTATTTCAGGGTAATAAGTCAGAAATTTTCCTTATTTTGAGGCAAAAAAGACAGAAATTCCCTTTGTTTTAGGGGAAAAAGACAGAAATTTCACTTATTTAGAGGCAAAAAAGCAGTAATTCCCCCTATTTTGGAGCAAAAATGAAGAAATTTCCTTTTTTTATGGCAAAAAGGTATGCATTCTTCTTATTTTCGGGCAAAAAGGCAGAAATTCCAAGTAATTTGGAGCAAAATTGCAGAAATTCCCCTAATTGTGGGACAAAAAGGCAGAAATTCCCTCTATGTTGGGGCAAAAAGACAGAAATTCTCCTTATTTTGGGACAAAACAAAAATTCAACTTATTTTGAGGAAAAATTCCAGAAATTTCCCTTATTTTGGGGCAAAATTGCAGAAATTTCACTTATTTTGGGGCAAAATTGCAGAAATTTCAGTTATTTTGGGGCGAAATTGCAGAAATTTCACTTATTTCAGGGAAAAAATGCAGAAAATTTCTTATTTTGGGGCAAAAAGGCAAAAATTTCTTTTATTTTGGTACAAAATTGCAGAATTTTTTTTTATTTTGGGCAAAAAGTCAGAAATTTCACATATTTTGGGTCAAAAATGCAGAAATTCCTTTTATTTTGAGGTAATAAGGCTGAAATTCCCCTTATTTGTGGGCAAAAACTAAGAAATTCCCTTTATTTTGAGGCAAAAAGCAAACATTTCCCTTATTTTAGAGCAAAATTGCAGAAATTTCCCTTTTTTAAGGCAAAAAGGTATGCATTCTTCTTATTTTCGGGCAAAAAGGCAGAAATTCCTTGTATTTTGAGGTAAAAAGGCTGAAATTCCCCTTATTTGGTGGCAAAAAGGCAGAAATTTCCCTTATTTTGGGGCAAAATTGCAGAAATTTCACTTACTTTAGGGTAATAAGTCAGAAATTTTCCTTATTTTGGGGCAAAAAAAAAGAGAGAAATTCTCTTTGTTGTGGGGGAGAAAGACAGAAATTCCACTTATTTAGAGGCAAAAAAGCAGAAATTCCCCTTATTTTGGAGCACAAATGAAGAAATTTCCCTTTTTATGGCAAAAAGGTATGCATTCTAATTATTTTCGGGCCAATAGGCAGAAATTCCCCGTATTTTGGAGCAAAATTGCAGAAATACCCTAATTGTGGGGCAAAAAGGCAGAAATTCCCTATATGTTGGGGCAAAAAGACAGAAATTCTCTTTATTTTGGGGTAAAACTCAGAAATTCCACTTATTTTGGGGCAAAATTCCAGAAATTTCCCTTATTTTGGGGCAAAATTGCAGAAATTACACTTATTTTTGGGCAAAATTGCAGAAATTTCACTTATTTCAGAAAAAAAAGCAGAAATTTTCTTATTTTGGGGCAAAAAGGCAGAAATTTCTTTTATTTTGGTACAAAATTGCAGAAATTTTTCTTATTTTGGGACAAAAGGCAGAAATTTCCAATATTTTGGGGCAAAAATTCAGAAATTCCTTTTATTTTGAGGTAAAAAGGCTGAAATTTTCCTTATTTGGGGGCAAAAGACAGAAATTTCCCTTATTTTGAGGCAAAATTGCAGAAATTTCACTTATTTCAGGGTAATAAGTCAGAAATTTTCCTTATTTTGGGGCAAAAAAAACAGAAATTCCTTTTGTTTTGGGGGAAAAAGACAGAAATTCCACTTATTTAGAGGCAAATGCAGAAATTCCCCTTATTTTGGAGCAAAATTGCAGAAATTTCCTTTTTTAAGGCAAAAAGGTATGCATTCTTCTTATTTTTGGGCAAAAAGACAGAAATTCCCCGTATTTTGAAGCAAAATTGCAGAAATTCCCCTAATTGTGGGGCAAAAAGGCAGAAATCCCCTATATGTTGGTGCAAAAAGACAGAAATTCTCCTTATTTTGGGGCAAAACTCAGAGATTCCACTTATTTTGGGGCAAAATTCCAGAAATTTCCCTTATTTTGGGGCAAAATTGCAGAAATTTCACTTATTTTGGGGCAAAATTGGAGAAATTTCACTTATTTCAGGGAAAAAAAGCAGAAATTTTCTTATTTTGGGGCAAAAAGGCAGAAATTTCTTTTATTTTGGTACAAAATTGCAGAAATTTTTCTTATTTTGGGGCTAAAAGGCAGAAATTACCCATATTTTGGGGCAAAAATGCAGAAATTCCCCATATTTTGAGGTAAAAATGCTAAAATTCCCCTTATTTGGGGGCAAAGAGGCAGAAATTTCTCTTATTTTGGGGCAAAATTGCAGAAATTTCACTTATTTCAGGGTAATAAGTCAGAAATTTTCCTTATTTTGAAACAAAAAAGACAGAAATTCCCTTTGTTTTAGGGGAAAAAGACAGAAATTTCACTTATTTAGAGGCAAAAAAGCAGTAATTCCCCCTATTTTGGAGCAAAAATGAAGAAATTTCATTTTTTATGGCAAAAAGGTATGCATTCTTCTTATTTTCGGGCAAAAAGGCAGAAATTCCAAGTAATTTGGAGCAAAATTGCAGAAATTCCCCTAATTGTGGGACAAAAAGGCAGAAATTCCCTCTATGTTGGGGCAAAAAGACAGAAATTCTCCTTATTTTGGGACAAAACAGAAATTCAACTTATTTTGAGGAAAAATTCCAGAAATTTCCCTTATTTTGGGGCAAAATTGCAGAAATTTCACTTATTTTGGGGCAAAATTGCAGAAATTTCAGTTATTTTGGGGCAAAATTGCAGAAATTTCACTTATTTCAGGGAAAAAAAGCAGAAATTTTCTTATTTTGGGCCAAAAAGGCAATAATTTCTATTATTTTGGTACAAAATTGCAGAATTTTTTTATTTTGGGCAAAAAGGCAGAAATTTCACATATTTTGGGTCAAAAATGCAGAAATTCCTTTTATTTTGAGGTAATAAGGCTGAAATTCCCCTTATTTGTGGGCAAAAACTAAGAAATTCCCTTTATTTTGAGGCAAAAAGCAAACATTTCCCTTATTTTAGAGCAAAATTGCAGAAATTTCCCTTTTTAAGGCAAAAAGGTATGCATTCTTCTTATTTTCGGGCAAAAAGGCAGAAATTCCTTGTATTTTGAGGTAAAAAGGCTGAAATTCCCCTTATTTGGTAGCAAAAAGGCAGAAATTTCCCTTATTTTGGGGCAAAATTGCAGAAATTTCACTTACTTTAGGGTAATAAGTCAGAAATTTTCCTTATTTTGGGGCAAAAAAAAGAGAGAAATTCCCTTTGTTGTGGGGGAGAAAGACAGAAATTCCACTTATTTAGAGGCAAAAAAGCAGAAATTCCCCTTATTTTGGAGCAAAAATGAAGAAATTTCCTTTTTTTATGGCAAAAAGGTATGCATTCTTCTTATTTTCGGGCAAAAAGGCAGAATTTCCAAGTAATTTGGAGCAAAATTGCAGAAATTCCCCTAATTGTGGGACAAAAAGGCAGAAATTCCCTCTATGTTGGGGCAAAAAGACAGAAATTCTCCTTATTTTGGGACAAAACAAAAATTCAACTTATTTTGAGGAAAAATTCCAGAAATTTCCCTTATTTTGGGGCAAAATTGCAGAAATTTCACTTATTTTGGGGCAAAATTGCAGAAATTTCAGTTATTTTGGGGCGAAATTGCAGAAATTTCACTTATTTCAGGGAAAAAATGCAGAAAATTTCTTATTTTGGGGCAAAAAGGCAAAAATTTCTTTTATTTTGGTACAAAATTGCAGAATTTTTTTTATTTTGGGCAAAAAGTCAGAAATTTCACATATTTTGGGTCAAAAATGCAGAAATTCCTTTTATTTTGAGGTAATAAGGCTGAAATTCCCCTTATTTGTGGGCAAAAACTAAGAAATTCCCTTTATTTTGAGGCAAAAGCAAACATTTCCCTTATTTTAGAGCAAAATTGCAGAAATTTCCCTTTTTTAAGGCAAAAAGGTATGCATTCTTCTTATTTTCGGGCAAAAAGGCAGAAATTCCTTGTATTTTGAGGTAAAAAGGCTGAAATTCCCCTTATTTGGTGGCAAAAAGGCAGAAATTTCCCTTATTTTGGGGCAAAATTGCAGAAATTTCACTTACTTTAGGGTAATAAGTCAGAAATTTTCCTTATTTTGGGGCAAAAAAAAAGAGAGAAATTCTCTTTGTTGTGGGGGAGAAAGACAGAAATTCCACTTATTTAGAGGCAAAAAAGCAGAAATTCCCCTTATTTTGGAGCACAAATGAAGAAATTTCCCTTTTTATGGCAAAAAGGTATGCATTCTAATTATTTTCGGGCCAATAGGCAGAAATTCCCCGTATTTTGGAGCAAAATTGCAGAAATACCCTAATTGTGGGGCAAAAAGGCAGAAATTCCCTATATGTTGGGGCAAAAAGACAGAAATTCTCTTTATTTTGGGGTAAAACTCAGAAATTCCACTTATTTTGGGGCAAAATTCCAGAAATTTCCCTTATTTTGGGGCACAATTGCAGAAATTACACTTATTTTTGGGCAAAATTGCAGAAATTTCACTTATTTCAGAAAAAAAAGCAGAAATTTTCTTATTTTGGGGCAAAAAGGCAGAAATTTCTTTTATTTTGGTACAAAATTGCAGAAATTTTTCTTATTTTGGGACAAAAGGCAGAAATTTCCAATATTTTGGGGCAAAAATTCAGAAATTCCTTTTATTTTGAGGTAAAAAGGCTGAAATTTTCCTTATTTGGGGGCAAAAGACAGAAATTTCCCTTATTTTGAGGCAAAATTGCAGAAATTTCACTTATTTCAGGGTAATAAGTCAGAAATTTTCCTTATTTTGGGGCAAAAAAACCAGAAATTCCTTTTGTTTTGGGGGAAAAAGACAGAAATTCCACTTATTTAGAGGCAAATGCAGAAATTCCCCTTATTTTGGAGCAAAATTGCAGAAATTTCCTTTTTTAAGGCAAAAAGGTATGCATTCTTCTTATTTTTGGGCAAAAAGGCAGAAATTCCCCGTATTTTGAAGCAAAATTGCAGAAATTCCCCTAATTGTGGGGCAAAAAGGCAGAAATTCCCTATATGTTGGGGCAAAAAGACAGAAATTCTCCTTATTTTGGGGCAAAACTCAGAGATTCCACTTATTTTGGGGCAAAATTCCAGAAATTTCCCTTATTTTGGGGCAAAATTGCAGAAATTTCACTTATTTTGGGGCAAAATTGGAGAAATTTCACTTATTTCAGGGAAAAAAAGCAGAAATTTTCTTATTTTGGGGCAAAAAGGCAGAAATTTCTTTTATTTTGGTACAAAATTGCAGAAATTTTTCTTATTTTGGGGATAAAAGGCAGAAATTACCCATATTTTGGGGCAAAAATGCAGAAATTCCCCTTATTTTGAGGTAAAAATGCTAAAATTCCCCTTATTTGGGGGCAAAGAGGCAGAAATTTCTCTTATTTTGGGGCAAAATTGCAGAAATTTCACTTATTTTAGGGTAATAAGTCAGAAATTTTCCTTATTTTGAGGCAAAAAAGACAGAAATTCCCTTTGTTTTAGGGGAAAAAGACAGAAATTTCACTTATTTAGAGGCAAAAAAGCAGTAATTCCCCCTATTTTGGAGCAAAAGTGAAGAAATTTCCTTTTTTTATGGCAAAAAGGTATGCATTCTTCTTATTTTCGGGCAAAAAGGCAGAAATTCCAAGTAATTTGGAGCAAAATTGCAGAAATTCCCCTAATTGTGGGACAAAAAGGCAGAAATTCCCTCTATGTTGGGGCAAAAAGACAGAAATTCTCCTTATTTTGGGACAAACAGAAATTCAACTTATTTTGAGGAAAAATTCCAGAAATTTCCCTTATTTTGGGGCAAAATTGCAGAAATTTCACTTATTTTGGGGCAAAATTGCAGAAATTTCACTTACTTCAAGGAAAAAAAGCAGAAATTTTCTTATTTTGGGCAAAAAGGCAGAAATTTCTTTTATTTTGGTACAAAATTGCAGAATTTTTTTTTATTTTGGGCAAAAAGGCAGAAATTTCCCATATTTTGGGTCAAAAATGCAGAAATTCCCCTTATTTTTAGGTAAAAAGGCTTAAATTCCCCTTATTTGGGGGCAAAAAGTAAGAAATTCTCTTTATTTTGAGGCAAAAAGCAGACATTTCCTTTATTTTGGAGCAATATTGCAGAAATTTCCCTTTTTTAAGGCAAAAAGGTATGCATTCTTCTTATTTTTGGGCACAAAGGCAGAACTTCCCCGTATTTTGAGGAAAAAAGGCTGAAATTCCCCTTATTTGGTGGCAAAAAGGCAGAAATTTCCCTTATTTTGGGGCAAAATTGCAGAAATTTCACTTACTTTAGGGTAATAAGTCAGAAATTTTCCTTATTTTGGGGCAAAAAAAAGAGAGAAATTCCCTTTGTTGTGGGGGAGAAAGACGAAAATTCCACTTATTTAGAGGCAAAAAAGCAGAATTTCCCCTCATTTTAGAGCACAAATGAAGAAATTTCCCTTTTTATGGCAAAAAGGTATGCATTCTACTTATTTTCGGGCCAATAGGCAGAAATTCCCCGTATTTTGGAGCAAAATTGCAGAAATACCCTAATTGTGGGGCAAAAAGGCAGAAATTCCCTATATGTTGGGGCAAAAAGACAGAAATTCTCTTTATTTTGGGGTAAAACTCAGAAATTCCACTTATTTTGGGGCAAAATTCCAGAAATTTCCCTTATTTTGGGGCAAAATTGCAGAAATTACACTTATTTTTGGGCAAAATTGCAGAAATTTCACTTATTTCAGAAAAAAAGCAGAAATTTTCTTATTTTGGGGCAAAAAGGCAGAAATTTCTTTTATTTTGGTACAAAATTGCAGAAATTTTTCTTATTTTGGGACAAAAGGCAGAAATTTCCTATATTTTGGGGCAAAAATTCAGAAATTCCTTTTATTTTGAGGTAAAAAGGCTGAAATTTTCCTTATTTGGGGGCAAAAGACAGAAATTTCCCTTATTTTGAGGCAAAATTGCAGAAATTTCACTTATTTCAGGGTAATAAGTCAGAAATTTTCCTTATTTTGGGGCAAAAAAAACAGAAATTCCTTTTGTTTTGGAGGAAAAAGACAGAAATTCCACTTATTTAGAGGCAAAAAAGCAGAAATTCCCCTTATTTTGGAGCAAAATTGCAGAAATTTCCTTTTTTAAGGCAAAAAGATATGCATTCTTCTTATTTTTGGGCAAAAAGGCAGAAATTCCCCGTATTTTGAAGCAAAATTGCAGAAATTCCCCTAATTGTGGGGCAAAAAGGCAGAAATTCCCTATATGTTGGGGCAAAAAGACAGAAATTCTCTTTATTTTGGGGTAAAACTCAGAAATTCCACTTATTTTGGGGCAAAATTCCAGAAATTTCCCTTATTTTGGGGCAAAATTGCAGAAATTACACTTATTTTTGGGCAAAATTGCAGAAATTTCACTTATTTCAGAAAAAAAAGCAGAAATTTTCTTATTTTGGGGCAAAAAGGCAGAAATTTCTTTTATTTTGGTACAAAATTGCAGAAATTTTTCTTATTTTGGGACAAAAGGCAGAAATTTCCAATATTTTGGGGCAAAAATTCAGAAATTCCTTTTATTTTGAGGTAAAAAGGCTGAAATTTTCCTTATTTGGGGGCAAAAGACAGAAATTTCCCTTATTTTGAGGCAAAATTGCAGAAATTTCACTTATTTCAGGGTAATAAGTCAGAAATTTTCCTTATTTTGGGGCAAAAAAACCAGAAATTCCTTTTGTTTTGGGTGAAAAAGACAGAAATTCCACTTATTTAGAGGCAAATGCAGAAATTCCCCTTATTTTGGAGCAAAATTGCAGAAATTTCCTTTTTTAAGGCAAAAAGGTATGCATTCTTCTTATTTTTGGGCAAAAAGGCAGAAATTCCCCGTATTTTGAAGCAAAATTGCAGAAATTCCCCTAATTGTGGGGCAAAAAGGCAGAAATTCCCTATATGTTGGGGCAAAAAGACAGAAATTCTCCTTATTTTGGGGCAAAACTCAGAGATTCCACTTATTTTGGGGCAAAATTCCAGAAATTTCCCTTATTTTGGGGCAAAATTGCAGAAATTACACTTATTTTTGGGCAAAATTGCAGAAATTTCACTTATTTCAGAAAAAAAAGCAGAAATTTTCTTATTTTGGGGCAAAAAGGCAGAAATTTCTTTTATTTTGGTACAAAATTGCAGAAATTTTTCTTATTTTGGGACAAAAGGCAGAAATTTCCAATATTTTGGGGCAAAAATTCAGAAATTCCTTTTATTTTGAGGTAAAAAGGCTGAAATTTTCCTTATTTGGGGGCAAAAGACAGAAATTTCCCTTATTTTGAGGCAAAATTGCAGAAATTTCACTTATTTCAGGGTAATAAGTCAGAAATTTTCCTTATTTTGGGGCAAAAAAACCAGAAATTCCTTTTGTTTTGGGTGAAAAAGACAGAAATTCCACTTATTTAGAGGCAAATGCAGAAATTCCCCTTATTTTGGAGCAAAATTGCAGAAATTTCCTTTTTTAAGGCAAAAAGGTATGCATTCTTCTTATTTTTGGGCAAAAAGGCAGAAATTCCCCGTATTTTGAAGCAAAATTGCAGAAATTCCCCTAATTGTGGGGCAAAAAGGCAGAAATTCCCTATATGTTGGGGCAAAAAGACAGAAATTCTCCTTAGTTTGGGGCAAAACTCAGAGATTCCACTTAT
The DNA here is from genome assembly GCF_963924665.1 of Micromys minutus. Classification (NCBI taxonomy): domain Eukaryota; kingdom Metazoa; phylum Chordata; class Mammalia; order Rodentia; family Muridae; genus Micromys; species Micromys minutus. The sequence goes on along the minus strand of NW_027667133.1, from coordinate 956,863 downwards.
TTTGGGGCAAAATTCCAGAAATTTCCCTTATTTTGGGGCAAAATTGCAGAAATTTCACTTATTTTGGGGCAAAATTGGAGAAATTTCACTTATTTCAGGGAAAAAAAGCAGAAATTTTCTTATTTTGGGGCAAAAAGGCAGAAATTTCTTTTATTTTGGTACAAAATTGCAGAAATTTTTCTTATTTTGGGGATAAAAGGCAGAAATTACCCATATTTTGGGGCAAAAATGCAGAAATTCCCCTTATTTTGAGGTAAAAATGCTAAAATTCCCCTTATTTGGGGGCAAAGAGGCAGAAATTTCTCTTATTTTGGGGCAAAATTGCAGAAATTTCACTTATTTTAGGGTAATAAGTCAGAAATTTTCCTTATTTTGAGGCAAAAAAGACAGAAATTCCCTTTGTTTTAGGGGAAAAAGACAGAAATTTCAGTTATTTAGAGGCAAAAAAGCAGTAATTCCCCCTATTTTGGAGCAAAAGTGAAGAAATTTCCTTTTTTTATGGCAAAAAGGTATGCATTCTTCTTATTTTCGGGCAAAAAGGCAGAAATTCCAAGTAATTTGGAGCAAAATTGCAGAAATTCCCCTAATTGTGGGACAAAAAGGCAGAAATTCCCTCTATGTTGGGGCAAAAAGACAGAAATTCTCCTTATTTTGGGACAAACAGAAATTCAACTTATTTTGAGGAAAAATTCCAGAAATTTCCCTTATTTTGGGGCAAAATTGCAGAAATTTCACTTATTTTGGGGCAAAATTGCAGAAATTTCACTTACTTCAAGGAAAAAAAGCAGAAATTTTCTTATTTTGGGCAAAAAGGCAGAAATTTCTTTTATTTTGGTACAAAATTGCAGAATTTTTTTTTATTTTGGGCAAAAAGGCAGAAATTTCCCATATTTTGGGTCAAAAATGCAGAAATTCCCCTTATTTTTAGGTAAAAAGGCTTAAATTCCCCTTATTTGGGGGCAAAAAGTAAGAAATTCTCTTTATTTTGAGGCAAAAAGCAGACATTTCCTTTATTTTGGAGCAATATTGCAGAAATTTCCCTTTTTTAAGGCAAAAAGGTATGCATTCTTCTTATTTTTGGGCACAAAGGCAGAACTTCCCCGTATTTTGAGGTAAAAAGGCTGAAATTCCCCTTATTTGGTGGCAAAAAGGCAGAAATTTCCCTTATTTTGGGGCAAAATTGCAGAAATTTCACTTACTTTAGGGTAATAAGTCAGAAATTTTCCTTATTTTGGGGCAAAAAAAAGAGAGAAATTCCCTTTGTTGTGGGGGAGAAAGACGAAAATTCCACTTATTTAGAGGCAAAAAAGCAGAATTTCCCCTCATTTTAGAGCACAAATGAAGAAATTTCCCTTTTTATGGCAAAAAGGTATGCATTCTACTTATTTTCGGGCCAATAGGCAGAAATTCCCCGTATTTTGGAGCAAAATTGCAGAAATACCCTAATTGTGGGGCAAAAAGGCAGAAATTCCCTATATGTTGGGGCAAAAAGACAGAAATTCTCTTTATTTTGGGGTAAAACTCAGAAATTCCACTTATTTTGGGGCAAAATTCCAGAAATTTCCCTTATTTTGGGGCAAAATTGCAGAAATTACACTTATTTTTGGGCAAAATTGCAGAAATTTCACTTATTTCAGAAAAAAAGCAGAAATTTTCTTATTTTGGGGCAAAAAGGCAGAAATTTCTTTTATTTTGGTACAAAATTGCAGAAATTTTTCTTATTTTGGGACAAAAGGCAGAAATTTCCTATATTTTGGGGCAAAAATTCAGAAATTCCTTTTATTTTGAGGTAAAAAGGCTGAAATTTTCCTTATTTGGGGGCAAAAGACAGAAATTTCCCTTATTTTGAGGCAAAATTGCAGAAATTTCACTTATTTCAGGGTAATAAGTCAGAAATTTTCCTTATTTTGGGGCAAAAAAAACAGAAATTCCTTTTGTTTTGGGGGAAAAAGACAGAAATTCCACTTATTTAGAGGCAAAAAAGCAGAAATTCCCCTTATTTTGGAGCAAAATTGCAGAAATTTCCTTTTTTAAGGCAAAAAGATATGCATTCTTCTTATTTTTGGGCAAAAAGGCAGAAATTCCCCGTATTTTGAAGCAAAATTGCAGAAATTCCCCTAATTGTGGGGCAAAAAGGCAGAAATTCCCTATATGTTGGGGCAAAAAGACAGAAATTCTCCTTATTTTGGGGCAAAACTCAGAGATTCCACTTATTTTGGGGCAAAATTCCAGAAATTTCCCTTATTTTGGGGCAAAATTGCAGAAATTTCATTTATTTTGGGGCAAAATTGGAGAAATTTCACTTATTTCAGGGAAAAAAGCAGAAATTTTCTTATTTTGGGGCAAAAAGGCAGAAATTTCTTTTATTTTGGTACAAAATTGCAGAAATTTTTCTTATTTTGGGGCTAAAAGGCAGAAATTAAGCATATTTTGGGGCAAAAATGCAGAAATTCCCCTTATTTTGAGGTAAAAATGCTAAAATTCCCCTTATTTGGGGGCAAAGAGGCAGAAATTTCTCTTATTTTGGGGCAAATTTGCAGAAATTTCACTTATTTCAGGGTAATAAGTCAGAAATTTTCCTTATTTAGAGGCAAAAAAGACAGAAATTCCCTTTGTTTTAGGGGAAAAAGACAGAAATTTCACTTATTTAGAGGCAAAAAAGCAGTAATTCCCCCTATTTTGGAGCAAAAATGAAGAAATTTCCTTTTTTATGGCAAAAAGGTATGCATTCTTCTTATTTTCGGGCAAAAAGGCAGAAATTCCAAGTAATTTGGAGCAAAATTGCAGAAATTCCCCTAATTGTGGGACAAAAAGGCAGAAATTCCCTCTATGTTGGGGCAAAAAGACAGAAATTCTCCTTATTTTGGGACAAAACAAAAATTCAACTTATTTTGAGGAAAAATTCCAGAAATTTCCCTTATTTTGGGGCAAAATTGCAGAAATTTCACTTATTTTGGGGCAAAATTGCAGAAATTTCAGTTATTTTGGGGCGAAATTGCAGAAATTTCACTTATTTCAGGGAAAAAAAGCAGAAATTTTCTTATTTTGGGGCAAAAAGGCAAAAATTTCTTTTATTTTGGTACAAAATTGCAGAATTTTTTTTATTTTGGGCAAAAAGTCAGAAATTTCACATATTTTGGGTCAAAAATGCAGAAATTCCTTTTATTTTGAGGTAATAAGGCTGAAATTCCCCTTAATTGTGGGCAAAAACTAAGAAATTCCCTTTATTTTGAGGCAAAAAGCAAACATTTCCCTTATTTTAGAGCAAAATTGCAGAAATTTCCCTTTTTTAAGGCAAAAAGGTATGCATTCTTCTTATTTTCGGGCAAAAAGGCAGAAATTCCTTGTATTTTGAGGTAAAAAGCTGAAATTCCCCTTATTTGGTGGCAAAAAGGCAGAAATTTCCCTTATTTTGGGGCAAAATTGCAGAAATTTCACTTACTTTAGGGTAATAAGTCAGAAATTTTCCTTATTTTGGGGCAAAAAAAAGAGAGAAATTCCCTTTGTTGTGGGGGAGAAAGACAGAAATTCCACTTATTTAGAGGCAAAAATGCAGAAATTCCCCTTATTTTGGAGCACAAATGAAGAAATTTCCCTTTTTATGGCAAAAAGGTATGTATTCTAATTATTTTCGGGCCAATAGGCAGAAATTCCCCGTATTTTGGAGCAAAATTGCAGAAATACCCTAATTGTGGGGCAAAAAGGCAGAAATTTCCTATATGTTGGGGCAAAAAGACAGAAATTCTCTTTATTTTGCGGTAAAACTCAGAAATTCCACTTATTTTGGGGCAAAATTCCAGAAATTTCCCTTATTTTGGGGCAAAATTGCAGAAATTACACTTATTTTTGGGCAAAATTGCAGAAATTTCACTTATTTCAGAAAAAAAAGCAGAAATTTTCTTATTTTGGGGCAAAAAGGCAGAAATTTCTTTTATTTTGGTACAAAATTGCAGAAATTTTTCTTATTTTGGGACAAAAGGCAGAAATTTCCAATATTTTGGGGCAAAAATTCAGAAATTCCTTTTATTTTGAGGTAAAAAGGCTGAAATTTTCCTTATTTGGGGGCAAAAGACAGAAATTTCCCTTATTTTGAGGCAAAATTGCAGAAATTTCACTTATTTCAGGGTAATAAGTCAGAAATTTTCCTTATTTTGGGGCAAAAAAACCAGAAATTCCTTTTGTTTTGGGTGAAAAAGACAGAAATTCCACTTATTTAGAGGCAAATGCAGAAATTCCCCTTATTTTGGAGCAAAATTGCAGAAATTTCCTTTTTTAAGGCAAAAAGGTATGCATTCTTCTTATTTTTGGGCAAAAAGGCAGAAATTCCCCGTATTTTGAAGCAAAATTGCAGAAATTCCCCTAATTGTGGGGCAAAAAGGCAGAAATTCCCTATATGTTGGGGCAAAAAGACAGAAATTCTCCTTATTTTGGGGCAAAACTCAGAGATTCCACTTATTTTGGGGCAAAATTCCAGAAATTTCCCTTATTTTGGGGCAAAATTGCAGAAATTTCACTTATTTTGGGGCAAAATTGGAGAAATTTCACTTATTTCAGGGAAAAAAAGCAGAAATTTTCTTATTTTGGGGCAAAAAGGCAGAAATTTCTTTTATTTTGGTACAAAATTGCAGAAATTTTTCTTATTTTGGGGATAAAAGGCAGAAATTACCCATATTTTGGGGCAAAAATGCAGAAATTCCCCTTATTTTGAGGTAAAAATGCTAAAATTCCCCTTATTTGGGGGCAAAGAGGCAGAAATTTCTCTTATTTTGGGGCAAAATTGCAGAAATTTCACTTATTTTAGGGTAATAAGTCAGAAATTTTCCTTATTTTGAGGCAAAAAAGACAGAAATTCCCTTTGTTTTAGGGGAAAAAGACAGAAATTTCACTTATTTAGAGGCAAAAAAGCAGTAATTCCCCCTATTTTGGAGCAAAAGTGAAGAAATTTCCTTTTTTTATGGCAAAAAGGTATGCATTCTTCTTATTTTCGGGCAAAAAGGCAGAAATTCCAAGTAATTTGGAGCAAAATTGCAGAAATTCCCCTAATTGTGGGACAAAAAGGCAGAAATTCCCTCTATGTTGGGGCAAAAAGACAGAAATTCTCCTTATTTTGGGACAAACAGAAATTCAACTTATTTTGAGGAAAAATTCCAGAAATTTCCCTTATTTTGGGGCAAAATTGCAGAAATTTCACTTATTTTGGGGCAAAATTGCAGAAATTTCACTTACTTCAAGGAAAAAAAGCAGAAATTTTCTTATTTTGGGCAAAAAGGCAGAAATTTCTTTTATTTTGGTACAAAATTGCAGAATTTTTTTTTATTTTGGGCAAAAAGGCAGAAATTTCCCATATTTTGGGTCAAAAATGCAGAAATTCCCCTTATTTTTAGGTAAAAAGGCTTAAATTCCCCTTATTTGGGGGCAAAAAGTAAGAAATTCTCTTTATTTTGAGGCAAAAAGCAGACATTTCCTTTATTTTGGAGCAATATTGCAGAAATTTCCCTTTTTTAAGGCAAAAAGGTATGCATTCTTCTTATTTTTGGGCACAAAGGCAGAACTTCCCCGTATTTTGAGGTAAAAAGGCTGAAATTCCCCTTATTTGGTGGCAAAAAGGCAGAAATTTCCCTTATTTTGGGGCAAAATTGCAGAAATTTCACTTACTTTAGGGTAATAAGTCAGAAATTTTCTTTATTTTGGGGCAAAAAAAAGAGAGAAATTCCCTTTGTTGTGGGGGAGAAAGACGAAAATTCCACTTATTTAGAGGCAAAAAAGCAGAATTTCCCCTCATTTTAGAGCACAAATGAAGAAATTTCCCTTTTTATGGCAAAAAGGTATGCATTCTACTTATTTTCGGGCCAATAGGCAGAAATTCCCCGTATTTTGGAGCAAAATTGCAAAAATACCCTAATTGTGGGGCAAAAAGGCAGAAATTCCCTATATGTTGGGGCAAAAAAACAGAAATTCTCTTTATTTTGGGGTAAAACTCAGAAATTCCACTTATTTTGGGGCAAAATTCCAGAAATTTCCCTTATTTTGGGGCAAAATTGCAGAAATTACACTTATTTTTGGGCAAAATTGCAGAAATTTCACTTATTTCAGAAAAAAAGCAGAAATTTTCTTATTTTGGGGCAAAAAGGCAGAAATTTCTTTTATTTTGGTACAAAATTGCAGAAATTTTTCTTATTTTGGGACAAAAGGCAGAAATTTCCTATATTTTGGGGCAAAAATTCAGAAATTCCTTTTATTTTGAGGTAAAAAGGCTGAAATTTTCCTTATTTGGGGGCAAAAGACAGAAATTTCCCTTATTTTGAGGCAAAATTGCAGAAATTTCACTTATTTCAGGGTAATAAGTCAGAAATTTTCCTTATTTTGGGGCAAAAAAAACAGAAATTCCTTTTGTTTTGGGGGAAAAAGACAGAAATTCCACTTATTTAGAGGCAAAAAAGCAGAAATTCCCCTTATTTTGGAGCAAAATTGCAGAAATTTCCTTTTTTAAGGCAAAAAGATATGCATTCTTCTTATTTTTGGGCAAAAAGGCAGAAATTCCCCGTATTTTGAAGCAAAATTGCAGAAATTCCCCTAATTGTGGGGCAAAAAGGCAGAAATTCCCTATATGTTGGGGCAAAAAGACAGAAATTCTCCTTATTTTGGGGCAAAACTCAGAGATTCCACTTATTTTGGGGCAAAATTCCAGAAATTTCCCTTATTTTGGGGCAAAATTGCAGAAATTTCATTTATTTTGGGGCAAAATTGGAGAAATTTCACTTATTTCAGGGAAAAAAGCAGAAATTTTCTTATTTTGGGGCAAAAAGGCAGAAATTTCTTTTATTTTGGTACAAAATTGCAGAAATTTTTCTTATTTTGGGGCTAAAAGGCAGAAATTAAGCATATTTTGGGGCAAAAATGCAGAAATTCCCCTTATTTTGAGGTAAAAATGCTAAAATTCCCCTTATTTGGGGGCAAAGAGGCAGAAATTTCTCTTATTTTGGGGCAAATTTGCAGAAATTTCACTTATTTCAGGGTAATAAGTCAGAAATTTTCCTTATTTAGAGGCAAAAAAGACAGAAATTCCCTTTGTTTTAGGGGAAAAAGACAGAAATTTCACTTATTTAGAGGCAAAAAAGCAGTAATTCCCCCTATTTTGGAGCAAAAATGAAGAAATTTCCTTTTTTATGGCAAAAAGGTATGCATTCTTCTTATTTTCGGGCAAAAAGGCAGAAATTCCAAGTAATTTGGAGCAAAATTGCAGAAATTCCCCTAATTGTGGGACAAAAAGGCAGAAATTCCCTCTATGTTGGGGCAAAAAGACAGAAATTCTCCTTATTTTGGGACAAAACAAAAATTCAACTTATTTTGAGGAAAAATTCCAGAAATTTCCCTTATTTTGGGGCAAAATTGCAGAAATTTCACTTATTTTGGGGCAAAATTGCAGAAATTTCAGTTATTTTGGGGCGAAATTGCAGAAATTTCACTTATTTCAGGGAAAAAAAGCAGAAATTTTCTTATTTTGGGGCAAAAAGGCAAAAATTTCTTTTATTTTGGTACAAAATTGCAGAATTTTTTTTATTTTGGGCAAAAAGTCAGAAATTTCACATATTTTGGGTCAAAAATGCAGAAATTCCTTTTATTTTGAGGTAATAAGGCTGAAATTCCCCTTAATTGTGGGCAAAAACTAAGAAATTCCCTTTATTTTGAGGCAAAAAGCAAACATTTCCCTTATTTTAGAGCAAAATTGCAGAAATTTCCCTTTTTTAAGGCAAAAAGGTATGCATTCTTCTTATTTTCGGGCAAAAAGGCAGAAATTCCTTGTATTTTGAGGTAAAAAGGCTGAAATTCCCCTTATTTGGTGGCAAAAAGGCAGAAATTTCCCTTATTTTGGGGCAAAATTGCAGAAATTTCACTTACTTTAGGGTAATAAGTCAGAAAATTTCCTTATTTTGGGGCAAAAAAAAGAGAGAAATTCCCTTTGTTGTGGGGGAGAAAGACAGAAATTCCACTTATTTAGAGGCAAAAAAGCAGAAATTCTCCTTATTTTGGAGCACAAATGAAGAAATTTCCCTTTTTATGGCAAAAAGGTATGCATTCTAATTATTTTCGGGCCAATAGGCAGAAATTCCCCGTATTTTGGAGCAAAATTGCAGAAATACCCTAATTGTGGGGCAAAAAGGCAGAAATTCCCTATATGTTGGGGCAAAAAGACAGAAATTCTCTTTATTTTGGGGTAAAACTCAGAAATTCCACTTATTTTGGGGCAAAATTCCAGAAATTTCCCTTATTTTGGGGCAAAATTGCAGAAATTACACTTATTTTTGGGCAAAATTGCAGAAATTTCACTTATTTCAGAAAAAAAAGCAGAAATTTCCTTATTTTGGGGCAAAAAGGCAGAAATTTCTTTTATTTTGGTACAAAATTGCAGAAATTTTTCTTATTTTGGGACAAAAGGCAGAAATTTCCAATATTTTGGGGCAAAAATTCAGAAATTCCTTTTATTTTGAGGTAAAAAGGCTGAAATTTTCCTTATTTGGGGGCAAAAGACAGAAATTTCCCTTATTTTGAGGCAAAATTGCAGAAATTTCACTTATTTCAGGGTAATAAGTCAGAAATTTTCCTTATTTTGGGGCAAAAAAACCAGAAATTCCTTTTGTTTTGGGTGAAAAAGACAGAAATTCCACTTATTTAGAGGCAAATGCAGAAATTCCCCTTATTTTGGAGCAAAATTGCAGAAATTTCCTTTTTTAAGGCAAAAAGGTATGCATTCTTCTTATTTTTGGGCAAAAAGGCAGAAATTCCCCGTATTTTGAAGCAAAATTGCAGAAATTCCCCTAATTGTGGGGCAAAAAGGCAGAAATTCCCTATATGTTGGGGCAAAAAGACAGAAATTCTCCTTATTTTGGGGCAAAACTCAGAGATTCCACTTATTTTGGGGCAAAATTCCAGAAATTTCCCTTATTTTGGGGCAAAATTGCAGAAATTTCACTTATTTTGGGGCAAAATTGGAGAAATTTCACTTATTTCAGGGAAAAAAAGCAGAAATTTTCTTATTTTGGGGCAAAAAGGCAGAAATTTCTTTTATTTTGGTACAAAATTGCAGAAATTTTTCTTATTTTGGGGATAAAAGGCAGAAATTACCCATATTTTGGGGCAAAAATGCAGAAATTCCCCTTATTTTGAGGTAAAAATGCTAAAATTCCCCTTATTTGGGGGCAAAGAGGCAGAAATTTCTCTTATTTTGGGGCAAAATTGCAGAAATTTCACTTATTTTAGGGTAATAAGTCAGAAATTTTCCTTATTTTGAGGCAAAAAAGACAGAAATTCCCTTTGTTTTAGGGGAAAAAGACAGAAATTCCACTTAATTAGAGGCAAAAAAGCAGAAATTCCCCTTATTTTGGAGCACAAGTGAAGAAATTTCCCTTTTTATGGCAAAAAGGTATGCATTCTACTTCTTTTCGGGCCAATAGGCAGAAATTCCCCGTATTTTGGAGCAAAATTGCAGAAATACCCTAATTGTGGGACAAAAAGGCAGAAATTCCCTCTATGTTGGGGCAAAAAGACAGAAATTTTCCTTATTTTGGGACAAAACAGAAATTCAACTTATTTTGAAAAAAATTCCAGAAATTTCCCTTATTTTGGGGCAAAATTGCAGAAATTTCACTTATTTTGGGGCAAAATTGCAGAAATTTCAGTTATTTTGGGGCGAAATTGCAGAAATTTCACTTATTTCAGGGAAAAAAGCAGAAATTTTCTTATTTTGGGGCAAAAAGGCAAAAATTTCTTTTATTTTGGTACAAAATTGCAGAATTTTTTTTATTTTGGGCAAAAAGGCAGAAATTTCACATATTTTGGGTCAAAAATGCAGAAATTCCTTTTATTTTGAGGTAATAAGGCTGAAATTCCCCTTAATTGTGGGCAAAAACTAAGAAATTCCCTTTATTTTGAGGCAAAAAGCAAACATTTCCCTTATTTTAGAGCAAAATTGCAGAAATTTCCCTTTTTTAAGGCAAAAAGGTATGCATTCTTCTTATTTTCGGGCAAAAAGGCAGAAATTCCTTGTATTTTGAGGTAAAAAGGCTGAAATTCCCCTTATTTGGTGGCAAAAAGGCAGAAATTTCCCTTATTTTGGGGCAAAATTGCAGAAATTTCACTTACTTTAGGGTAATCAGTCAGAAATTTTCCTTATTTTGGGGCAAAAAAAATAGAGAAATTCCCTTTGTTGTGGGGGAGAAAGACAGAAATTCCACTTATTTGGAGGCAAAAAAGCAGAAATTCCCCTTATTTTGGAGCACAAATGAAGAAATTTCCCCTTTTATGGCAAAAAGGTATGCATTCTTTTTATTTTCGGGCCAAAAGGCAGAAATTCCTTGTATTTCCGAGCAAAATTGCAGAAATACCCTAATTGTGGGGAAAAAAGGCAGAAATTTCCTATATGTTAGGGCAAAAAGACAGAAATTCTCCTTATTTTGGGGCAAAACTCAGAAATTCCACTTATTTTGGGGCAAAATTCCAGAAATTTCCCTTATGTTTGGGCAAAATTGCAGAAATTTCACTTATTTTGGGGCAAAATTGCAGAAATTTCACTTATTTCAGAGAAAACAGTCAGAAATTTTCCTTATTTTCGGGCAAAAAGGCAGAAATTCCTAATATTTTGTGGCAAAAATGCAGAAATTCCCCTTATTTTGAGGTAAAAGCTGAAATTCCCCTTATTTGGTGGCAAAAAGGCAGAAATTTCTTTTATTTTGGGGCAAAATTGCAGAAATTTCACTTACTTCAGGGTAATAAGTCAGAAATTTTCCTTATTTGGGGGCAAAAAAGACAAAAATTCCCTTTGTTTTGGGGGAGAATAACAGAAATTCCACTTATTTAGAGGCAAAAAAGCAGAAATTCCCCTTATTTTGGAGCACAAATGAAGAAATTTCCCTTTTTTATGGCAAAAAGGTATGCATTCTTCTTATTTTCGGGCAAAAACGCAGAAATTCCCTGTATTTTGGAGCAAAATTGCAGAAATACCCTAATTGTGGGGCAAAAAGGCAGAAATTCCCTATATGTTAGGGCAAAAAGACAGAAATTCTCTTTATTTTGGGGTAAAACTCAGAAATTCCACTTATTTTGGGGCAAAATTCCAGAAATTTCCCTTATTTTGGGGCAAAATTGCAGAAATTTCACTTATTTTGGGGCAAAATTGCAGAAATTTAACTTATTTCAAAAAAAAAGCAGAAATTTTCTTATTTTGGGACAAAAAGGCAGAAATTTCTTTTATTTTGGTACAAAATTGCATAAATTTTTCTTATTTTGGGACAAAAAGGCAGAAATTTCCCATATTTATGGCAAAAATGCAAAAATTTCCCTTATTTTGACGTAAAAAGGCTGAAATTCCCCTTATTTGGTGGCAAAAAGGCAGAAATTTTCCTTATTTTCGGGCAAAAAGGCAGAAATTTTTAATATTTTGTGGCAAAAATGCAGAAATTCCTTTTATTTTGAGGTAAAAAAGCTGAAATTCCCCTTATTTGGGGGCAAAAAGGCAGAAATTTCCCTTATTTTTGGACAAAATTGCAGAAATTTCACTTATTTCAGGGTAATAAGTCAGAAATTTTCCTTATTTGGGGGCAAGAAAGACAGAAATTCCCTTTGTTTTTGGGGAATAAGACAGAAATTCCACTGATTTAGAGGCAAAAAAGCAGAATATCCCCTTATTTTGGAGCAAAAATGAAGAAATTTCCCTTTTTATGGCAAAAATTTATGCATTCCCTATATTTTCGGGCAAAAAGGCAGAAATTACCCGTATTTTGCAGCAAAATTGCAGGAATTCCTCTAATTTTGGGGCAAAAGGCAGAATTTCCCTTTATTTTGGGGCAAAAATCAGAAATTCCCATTACTTTGGGGCAAAATTCCAGAAATTTCGCATATTTTGGGGCAAAAATTCAGAAATTCCCCTTATTTTGATGTAAAAAGGCTGAAATTCCCCTTATTTGGGGGCAAAAATGCAGAAATTCCCCTTATTTTGAGGTGAAAAGGCTGAAATTTCCCTTATTTGGGGGCAAAAAGGCAGAAATTTCCCTTATTTTAGGGCAAAATTGCAAAAATTTCACTTATTTCAGGGTATTAAGTCAGAAATTTTCTTTATTTTGGGGCAAAAAAGACAGAAATTCCCTTTGTTTTGTGGGAAAAATAGAGAAATTCCACTTATTTAGAGGCAAAAAAGCAAAAATTCCACTTATTTTAGAGCAAAAATGAAGAAATTTCCCTTTTTTATGGCAAAAAAGTATGCATTGTTCTTATTTTCGGACAAAAAGGCAGAAATTCCCCGTATTTTGGAGCAAAATTACAGAAATTCCCCTAACTGTGGGGCACAAAGGCAGAAATTCCCTATATGTTGGAACAAAAAGATAGAAATTCTCCTTATTTTGGGGCAAAACTCAGAAATTTCACTTATTTTGGGGCAAAATTGCAGAAATTTCACTTATTTCAGAAAAAAAGCAGAAATGTTCTTATTTTGGGGCAAAAAGTCAGAAATTTCTTTCATTTTGGTACAAAATTCCAGAAATTTTTCTTATTTTGGGAAAAAAGGTAGAAATTTCCCATATTTTGGGGCAAAAATGTAGAAATTCCCCATATATTGAGGTAAAAAGGCTGAAATTCCCCTTATTTGGGTGCAAAAATGCAGAAATTTCCCTTATTTAGGGGCAAAATTGCAGAAATTTCACTTATTTCAGGATAATAAGTCAGAATTTTTCCTTATTTTGGGGCAAAAAAGACAGAAATTCCCTTTGTTTTACGGGAAAAGGACAAAAATTTCACTTAGAGGCAAAAAGAAGAAATTCCCCTTATTTTGGAGCAAAAATGAAGAAATTTCCCTTTTTATGGCAAAAAGGTATGCATTCTTCTTATATTCGGGCAAAAAGGCAGAAATTCCCCGTAATTTAAAGCAAAATTGCAGAAATTCCCCTAATTGTGGGACAAAAAGGCAGAAATACCCTCTATGTTGGGGCAAAAAGACAGAAATTCTCTTTATTTTGGGGCAAAACTCAGAAATTCAACTTATTTTGAGGCAAAATTCCAGAAATTTCCCTTATTTTGGGGCAAAATTGCAGAAATTTCACTTATTTTGGGGCAAAATTGCAGAAATTTCACTTGTTTCAGAGTAAAAAAGCAGAAATTTTCTTATTTTGGGGCAAAAAGGCAGAAATTTCTTTTATTTTGGTACAAAATTGCAGAATTTTTTTTTATTTTGGGCAAAAAGGCAGAAATTTTTCATATTTTGGGTCAAAAATGCAGAAATTCCCCTTATTTTGAGGTAAAAAGGCTGAAATTACCCTCATTTGGGGGCAAAAAGTAAGAAATTCCCTTTATTTTGAGGCAAAAAGCAGACATTTCCCTTATTTTAGGAAAAAACTTTAGAAATTTAACTTATTCAGGGCAAAAAATCAGAAATTTTTCTTATTTTTGGGGCAAAAAGGCAGAAATTCCTAATATTTTGTGGCAAAAATGCAGAAATTCCTCTTATTTTGAGGTAAAAAAACTGAAATTCTCATAATTTGGTGGCAAAAAGGCAGAAATTTCCCTTATTTTGGGGCAAAATTGCAGAAATTTCACTTACTTCAGGGTAATAAGTCAGAAATTTTCCTTATTTTGGGGCAAAAAAGACAAAAATCCCCTATGTTTTGGGGGAGAAAGACAGAAATTTTACTTATTTAGAGGCAAAAAAGCAGAAATTCCCCTTATTTTGGAGCACAAATGAAGAAATTTCCCCTTTTATGGCAAAAAGGTATGCATTCTTTTTATTTTTGGGCCAAAAGGCAGAAATTCCTTGTATTTTCGAGCAAAATTGCAGAAATACCCTAATTGTGGGGAAAAAAGGCAGAAATTTCCTATATGTTAGGGCAAAAAGACAGAAATTCTCCTTATTTTGGGGCAAAACTCAGAAATTCCACTTATTTTGGGGCAAAATTCCAGAAATTTCTTTTATTTTTTGGCAAAATTGCAGAAATTTCACATATTTCGAGGAAAATAGCCTGAAATTTTCCTTATTTTGGGGCAAAAGGCAGAAATTTCTAATATTTTGTGGAAAATGCAGAAATTCACCTTATTTTGATGTAAAAAGCCTGAAATTTTCCTTCTTTGGGGGCAAAAAACAGAAATTTCCCTTATTTTGGGGCAAAATTGCAGAAATTTCACTTATTTCAGGATAATAAGTCAGAAATTTTCTTTATTTAGAGGCAAAAAAGCAGAAATTCCCCTTATTTTAAAGCAAAAATGAAGAAATTTCCTTTTTTTATGGCAAAAGGTATGCATTTTTCTTATTTTTGGGCAAAAAGGCAGAAATTCCCCGTATTTTGGAGCAAAATTGCCGAAATTCCTCTTATTGTGGGGCAAAAAGGCAGAAATTGCCTTTTTGTTGGGGCAAAAAGACAGATATTCTCCTTATTTTGGGGAAAAACTCAGAAAGTCCACTTATTTTGGGGCAAAATTCCAGAAATTTCCTTTATTTTGGGGCAAAATTGCAGAAATTTCAGTTATTTTGGGGCAAAATTGCAAAAATTTCACTTATTTATGAAAAAAAAGCACAAATTTTCTTATTTTGGGGCAAAAAGGCAGAAATTTCTTTTATTTTGGAACAAAATTGCATAAATTTTTCGTATTTTGGGACAAAAAGTTAGAAATTTCCCATATTTTAGGGCAAAAATGCAAAAATTCCCCTTATTTTGAGGTAAAAATGCTGAAATTCCCCTTATTTGGTCGCAAAAATGCAGAAATTTCCCTTATTTTGGGGCAAAATTGCAGAAATTTCACTTACTTAAGGGTAATAAGTCAGAAATTTTCCTGATTTTGGGGCAAAAAGACAGAAATTCCCTTTCTTTTGGGGGAGAATAACAGAAATTCCACCTTTTTAGAGGCAAAAAAGCAGAAATTCCCCTTATTTTGGAGCAAAAAGGAAGAAATTTCCCTTTTTATGGCAAAAAGATATGGATTCTTCTTATTTTCGGGCCAAAAGGCAGAAATTCCCTGTATTTTGGAGCAAAATTGCAGAAATACCCTAATTGTGGGGCAAAAAGGCAGAAATTCCCTATAGGTTGGGGCAAAAAGACAGAAATTCTCTTTATTTTGGGGTAAAACTCAGAAATTCCACTTATTTTGGGGCAAAATTCCAGAAATTTCCCTTATTTTGGGGCAAAATTGCAGAAATTTCACTTATTTTGGGGCAAAATTGCAGAAATTTCACTTATTTCAGAAAAAAAAAGCAGAAATTTTCTTATTTTGGGGCAAAAAGGCAGAAATTTCTTTTATTTTGTTACAAAATTGCATAAATTTTTCTTATTTTGGGACAAAAAGGTAGAAATTTCTTATATTTTGGGGCAAAAATGCAAAAATTCCCCTTATTTTGAGGTAAAAAGGCTGAAATTTCCCTTATTTGAGGGCAAAAATTCAGAAATTTCCCTTATTTTGAGAAAAAATTGCAGAAATTTCACTTATTTCAGTGTAATAAGTCAGAAATTTTCCTTATTTTGGGGCAAAAAAGATAGAAATTCCCTTTGTTTGTGGGGATAAAGACAGAAATTCCACTTATTTAAAGACAAAAAAGCAGAAATTCCCCTTATTTTAGAGCAAAAATGAAGAAATTTCACTTTTTTGTGGCAAAAGGTATACATTCCACTTATTTTCGGGCTAAAAAGCAGAAATTCCCCGTATTTTGGAGCAAAATTGCAGAAATTCCCCTAATTGTGGGGCAAAAAGGCGGAAATTCCCTATATGTTAGGACAAAAAGACAGTAATTCTCCTTATTTTGGGGCAAAACTCAGAAATTCCACTTATTTTGGGGCAAAATTCCAGAAATTTCCCTTATTTTCGGGCAAAATTGCAGAAATTTCACTTATTTTGGGGCAAAATTGAAGAAATTTCACTTATTTCAGGGAAAAAAGGCAGAAATTTTTCTTATTTTTGGGCAAAAAGAAAGAAAATCTTAACATTTTGTGGCAAAAGTGCAGAAATTCCCCTTATTTTGAGGTAAAAAAGCTGAAATTCCCCATATTTGGGGGCAAAAGGCAGAAATTTCCCTTATTTTGGGGCAAAATTGCAGAAATTTCACTTATTTCAGGGTAATAAGTCAGAAATTTTCCTTATTTTGGGGCAAAAAAGACAAAAATCCCCTTTGTTTTGGGGGAGAAAGACAGAAATTTTACTTATTTAGAGGCAAAAAAGCAGAAATTCCCCTTATTTTGGAGCACAAATGAAGAAATTTCCCTTTTTTAGGGCAAAAAGGTATGCATTCTATTTATTTTTGGGCAAAAGGGCAGAAATTCCCCGTATTTTGGAGCAAAATTGCAGGAATTCCTCTAATTTGGGGGCAAAAGGCAGAATTTCCCTTTATTTTGGGGCAAAAATCAGAAATTCCAATTACTTTGGGGCAAAATTCCAGAAATTTCGCATATTTTGGACCAAAAATTCAGAAATTCCCCTTATTTGGGGGCAAAAATTCAGAAATTCCCCTTATTTTGAGGTGAAAAGGCTGAAATTTCCCTTATTTGGGGGCAAAAAGGCAGAAATTTCCCTTATTTAGGGCAAAATTGCAAAAATTTCACTTATTTCAGGGTATTAAGTCAGAAATTTTCTTTATTTTGGGGCAAAAAAGACAGAAATTCCCTTTTTTTGGGGGGAAAAATACAGAAATTCCACTCATTTAGAGGCAAAAAAGGAAACATTCCCCTGATTTTGGAGCAAAAATGAAGAAATTTCTTTTTTTTTATGGCAAAAAAGTATGCATTGTTCTTATTTTCGGACAAAAAGGCAGAAATTCCCCGTATTTTGGAGCAAAATTACAGAAATTCCCTAACCTGTGGGGCACAAAGGCAGAAATTCCCTATATGTTGGGGCAAAAAGACAGAAATTCTCCTTACTTTGGGGCAAAACTCAGAAATTTCACTTATTTTGGGGCAAAATTGCAGAAATTTTACTTATTTCAGAAAAAAAGCAGAAATTTTCTTATTTTGGGGCAAAAAGGCAGAAATTTCTTTCATTTTGGTACAAAATTTCAGAAATTTTTCTTATTTTGGGAAAAAAGGCAGAAATTTCCCATATTTTGGGGCAAAAATGCAGAAATTCCCCATATATTGAGGTAAAAAGGCTGAAACCCTCTTATTTGGGTGCAAAAAGGCAGAAATTTCCCTTATTTAGGGGCAAAATTTCAGAAATTTCACTTATTTCAGGGTAATAAGTCAGAATTTTTCCTTATTTTGGGGCAAAAAAGACAGAAATTCCCTTTGTTTTAGGGGAAAAGGACAGAAATTTCACTTATTTAGAGGCAAAAAGAAGAAATTCCCATTATTTTGGAGCAAAAATGAAGAAATTTCCCTGTTTATGGCAAAAAGGTATGCATTCTTCTTATATTCGGGCAAAAAGGCCCAAATTCCCCGTAATTTAAAGCAAAATTGCAGAAATTCCCCTAATTGTGGGACAAAAAGGCAGAAATACCCACTATGTTCGGGCAAAAAGACAGAAATTCTCTTTATTTTGGGGCAAAACTCAGAAATTCAACTTATTTTGAGGCAAAATTCCAGAAATTTCCCTTATTTTGGGGCAAAATTGTAGAAATTTCACTTATTTTGGGGCAAAATTGCAGAAATTTCACTTATTTCAGGGTAAAAAAGCAGAAATTTTCTTATTTTGGGGTAAAAAGGCAGAAATTTCTTTTATTTTGGTACAAAATTGCAGAATTTTTTTATTTTGGGCAAAAAGGCAGAAATTTTTCATATTTTGGGTCAAAAATGCAGAAATTCCCCTTATTTTGAGGTAAAAAGGCTGAAATTACCCTCATTTGGGGGCAAAAAATAAGAAATTCCCTTTATTTTGAGGCAAAAAGCAGACATATCCCTTATTTTAGGAAAAAATTTTAGAAATTTAACTTATTTCAGGGCAAAAAATCAGAAATTTTCATTATTTTTGGGGCAAAAAGGCAGAAATTCCTAATATTTTGTGGCAAAAATGCAGAAATTCCTCTTATTTTGAGGTAAAAAGGCTGAAATTCCCATAATTTGGTGGCAAAAAGGCAGAAATTTCCTTTATTTTGGGGCAAAATTGCAGAAATTTCACTTACTTCAGGGTAATAAGTCAGAAATTTTCCTTATTTTGGGGCAAAAAAGACAAAAATCCCCTTTGTTTTGGGGAAGAAAGACAGAAATTTTACTTATTTAGAGGCAAAAAAGCAGAAATTCCCCTTATTTTGGAGCACAAATGAAAAAATTTCCCTTTTTATTGCAAAAAGGTATGCATTCTTCTTATTTTCGGGCCAAAAGGCAGAAATTCCCTGTATTTTGGAGCAAAATTGCAGAAATACCCTAATTGTGGGGCAAAAAGGCAGAAATTCCCTATATGTTAGGGCAAAAAGACAGAAATTCTCCTTATTTTGGGGCAAAACTCAGAAATTCCACTTATTTTGGGACAAAATTCCAGAAATTTCCCTTATTTTCGGGCAAAATTGCAGAAATTTCACTTATTTCGAGGAAAATAGCCCGAAATTTTCCTTATTTTGGGGCAAAAGGCAGAAATTTCTAATATTTTGTGGAAAATGCAGAAATTCCCCTTATTTTGATGTAAAAAGCCTGAAATTTTCCTTCTTTGAGGGCAAAAAAACAGAAATTTCCCTTCTTTTGGGGCAAAATTGCAGAAATTTCACTTATTTCAGGATAATAAGTCAGAAATTTTCCTTATTTAGAGGCAAAAAAGCAGAAATTCCCCTTATTTTAAAGCAAAAATGAAGAAATTTCCTTTTTTTATGGCAAAAGGTATGCATTTTTCTTATTTTTGGGCAAAAAGGCAGAAATTCCCCTTATTTTGGAGCAAAATTGCCGAAATTCCCCTAATTGTGGGGCAAAAAGGCAGAAATTGCCTATTTGTTGGGGCAAAAAGACAGAAATTCTCCTTATTTTCGGGCAAAACTCAGAAATTCCTCTTATTTTGGGGCAAAATTCCAGAAATTTCTTTTATTTTGTGGCAAAATTGCAGAAATTTCACTTATTTCAGAAAAAAAGCACAAATTTTCTTATTTTGGGGCAAAAAGGCAGAAATTTCTTTTATTTTGGTACAAAATTGCATAAATTTTTCGTATTTTGGGACAAAAAGGCAGAAATTTCCCATATTTTAGGGCAAAAATGTAAAAATTACCCTTATTTTGAGGTAAAAAGGCTGAAATTCCCCTTATTTGGTCGAAAAAAATGCAGAAATTTTTCTTATTTTGGGGCAAAATTGCAGAAATTTCACTTACTTCAGGGTAATAAGTCAGAAATTTTCCTGATTTTGGGGCAAAAAAGACAGAAATTCCCTTTGTTTTGGGGGAGAATAACAGAAATTCCACCTTTTTAGAGGCAAAAAAGCAGAAATTCCCCTTATTTTGGAGCAAAAAGGAAAAAATTTCCCTTTTTATGGCAAAAAGATATGCATTCTTCTTATTTTCAGGCCAAAAGGCAGAAATTCCCTGTATTTTGGAGCAAAATTGCAGAAATACCCTAATTGTGGGGCAAAAAGGCAGAAATTCCCTATAGGTTGGGGCAAAAAGACAGAAATTCTCTTTATTTTGGGGTAAAACTCAGAAATTCCACTTATTTTGGGGCAAAATTCCAGAAATTTCCCTTATTTTGGGGCAAAATTGCAGAAATTTCACTTATTTTGGTGCAAAATTGCAGAAATTTCACTTATTTCAGAAAAAAAAGCAGAAATTTTCTTATTTTGGGGCAAAAAGGCAGAAATTTCTTTTATTTTGGTACAAAATTGCATAAATTTTTCTTATTTTGGGACAAAAAGGCAGAAATTTCCCATATTTTAGGGCAAAAGGGAAAAATTCCCCTTATTTTGAGGTAAAAAGGCTGAAATTCCCCTTATTTGAGGGCAAAAATTCAGAAATTTCCCTTATTTTAAGGAAAAATTGCAGAAATTTCACTTATTTAAGGGTAATAAGTCATAAATTTTCTTTATTTTGGGGCAAAAAGATATAAATTCCCTTTGTTTTGGGGGAAAAAGACAGAAATTCCAATTATTTTGAGACAAAAAAGCAGAAATTCCCCTTATTTTGGAGCAAAAATGAAGAAATTTCCCTTTTTTGTGGCAAAAGGTATACATTCCACTTATTTTCGGGCTAAAAAACAGAAATTCCCCGTATTTTGGAGCAAAATTGCAGAAATTCCCCTAATTGTGGGGCAAAAAGGCGGAAATTCCCTATATGTTAGGACAAAAAGACAGTAATTCTCCTTATTTTGGGGCAAAACTCAGAAATTCCACTTATTTTGGGGCAAAATTCCAGAAATTTCCCTTATTTTCGGGCAAAATTGCAGAAATTTCAGTGATTTTGGGGCAAAATTGAAGAAATTTCATTTATTTCAGAGAAAAAAGGCAGAAATTTTTCTTATTTTCGGGAAAAAGAAAGAAATTCCTAACATTTTGTGGCAAAAGTGCAGAAATTCCCCTTATTTTGAGGTAAAAAAGCTGAAATTCCCCTTATTTGGGGGCAAAAAGGCAGAAATTTTCCTTATTTTGGGGCAAAATTGCAGAAATTTCACTTATTTCAGGGTAATAACTCAGAAATTTTCCTTATTTTGGGGCAAAAAAGACAGAAATTCCCTTTGTTTTGGGGGAAAAAGACAGAAATTCCACTTATTTAAAGGCAAAAAAGCAGAAATTCCCCTTATTTTGGAGCAAAAATGAAGAAATTTCCCTTTTTTATGGCAAAAAGTTATGCATTCCCTTTATTTTTGGGTAAAAGAGCAGAAATTCCGGGTATTTTGGAGCAAAATTGCAGGAATTCCTCTAATTTTGGGGCAAAAGGCAGAATTTCCCTTTATTTTGGGGCAAAAATCAGAAATTCCCATTACTTTGGGGCAAAATTCCAGAAATGTCCCTTATTTTGGGGCAAAATTGCAGAAATTTCACTTATTTTGGGGCAAAATTGCAAAAATTTCATTTATTTCAGGGAAAAATGCAGAAATTTTCCTTATTTTGTGGCAAAAATGCAGAAATTCCCCTTATTTTGATGTAAAAAGGCTGAAATTCCCCTTCTTTGGGGGCAACAAAACAGAAATTTCCCTTATTTTGGGGCAAAATTGCAGAAATTGTACTTATTTCAGGATAATAAGTCAGAAATTTTCCTTATTTAGAGGCAAAAAAGCAGAAATTCCCCTTATTTAGAGGCAAAAAAGCAGAAATTCCCCTTATTTTAAAGCAAAAATGAAGAAATTTTCTTTTTTTATGGCAAAAAGGTATGCATTTTTCTTATTTTTGGGCAAAAAGGCAGAAATTCCCCGTATTTTGGAGCAAAATTGCCGAAATTCCCCTAATTGTGGGGCAAAATGCAAAAATTGCCTATTTGTTGGGGCAAAAAGACAGAAATTCTCCTTATTTTGGGGCAAAACTCAGAAATTCCACTTATTTTGGGGCAAAATTCCAGATATTTCCCTTATTTTGGGGCAAAATTGCAGAAATTTCACTTATTTTGGGGCAAAATTGCAGAAATTTCACTTATTTCAGAAAAAAAGCACAAATTTTCTTATTTTGGGGCAAAAAGGCAGAAATTTCTTTTATTTTGGTACAAAATTGCATAAATTTTTCTTATTTTGGGACAAAAGCAGAAATTTCCCATATTTTAGGGCAAAAATGCAAAAATTCCCCTTATTTTGAGGTAAAAAGGATGAAATTCCCCTTATTTGGGTGCAAAAAGGCAGAAATTTCCCTTATTTAGGGACAAAATTGCAGAAATTTCACTTATTTCAGGGTAATAAGTCAGAAATTTTTCTTATTTTGGGGCAAAAAAGATAGAAATTCCCTTTGTTTTGGGGGAAAAAGACAGAAATTCCACTTATTTAGAGGCAAAAAAGCAGAAAATCCCCTTATTTTGGAGCAAAAATGAAGAAATTTCCCTTTTTTATGGCAAAAATTTATGCATTCCCTTTATTTTCGGGCAAAAAAGCAGAAATTCCCCGTCTTTTGGAGCAAAATTGCAGGAATTCCTCTAATTTTGGGGCAAAATACAGAATTTCCCTTTATTTTTGGGCAAAAATCAGAAATTCCCATTACTTTGGGGCAAAATTCCAGAAATTTCGCATATTTTGGGGCAAAAATTCAGAAATTCCCCTTAAGGCTGAAATTCCATTTATTTGGGGGCAAAAATGCAAAAATTCCCCTTATTTTGAGGTAAAACTGCTGAAATTCCCCTTATTTTGGGGTAAAAAGGCAGAAATTTCCCTTAGTTTAGGGCAAAATTGCAAATATTTCACTTATTTCAGGGTATTAAGTCAGAAATTTTCTTTATTTTGGGGCAAAAAAGACAGAAATTCCCTTTGTTTTGGGGGAAAAAGACAAAAATTCCACTTATTTACAGGTAAAAAAGCAAAAATTTCCCTTATTTTGGAGCAAAAATGAAGAAATTTCCCTTTTTTATGGCAAAAAAGTATGCATTCTTCTCATTTTCAGACAAAAAGGCAGAAATTCCCCATATTTTGGAGCAAAATTACAGAAATTCCCCTAACTGTGGGGCACAAAGGCAGAAATTCCCTATATGTTGGGGCAAAAAGACGGAAATTCTCCTTATTTTGGGGCAAAACTCAGAAATTTCACTTATTTTGGGGCAAAATTGCAGAAATTTCACTTATTTCAGAAAAAAAGCAGAAATTTTCTTATTTTGGGGCAAAAAGGCAGAAATTTCTTTCATTTTGGTACAAAATTCCAGAAATTTTTCTTATTTTGGGAAAAAAGGCAGAAATTTTCCATATTTTGGGGCAAAAATGCAAAAATTCCCCATATATTGAGGTAAGAAGGCTGAAATTCCGCTTATTTGGGTGCAAAAAGGCAAAAATTTCCCTTATTTAGGGGCAAAATTGCAGATATTTCACTTATTTCAGGGTAATAAGTTATAAATTTTCCTTATTTTGGGGCAAAAAAGGTAGAAATTCCCTTTGTTTTGGGGGAAAAAGACAGATATTCCACTTATTTAGAGACAAAAAAGCAGAAATTCCCCTTATTTTGGAGCAAAAATGAAGAAATTTCCCTTTTTTGTGGCAAAAGGTATACATTCCACTTATTTTCGGGCTAAAAAGCAGAAATTCCCCGTATTTTGGAGCAAAATTGCAGAAATTCCCCTAATTGTGGGGCAAAAAGGCGGAAATTCCCTATATGTTAGGACAAAAAGACAGTAATTCTCCTTATTTTGGGGCAAAACTCAGAAATTCCACTTATTTTGGGGCAAAATTCCAGAAATTTCCCTTATTTTCGGGGAAAATTGCAGAAATTTCACTTATTTTGGGGCAAAATTGAAGAAATTTCACTTATTTCAGAGAAAAAAGGCAGAAATTTTTCTTATTTTCGGGCAAAAAGAAAGAAATTCCTAACATTTTGTGGCAAAAGTGCAAAAATTCCCCTTATTTTGAGGTAAAAAAGCTGAAATTCCCCTTATTTGGGGGCAAAAAGGCAGAAATTTCCCTTATTTTGGGGCAAAATTGCAGAAATTTCACTTATTTCAGGGTAATAAGTCAGAAATTTTCCTTATTTTGGGGCAAAAAAGACAGAAATTCCCTTTGTTTTGGGGGAAAAAGACAGAAATTCCACTTATTTAGAGGCAAAAAAGCAGAAATTCCCCTTATTTTGGAGCAAAAATGAAGAAATTTCCCTTTTTTGTGGCAAAAGGTATACATTCCACTTATTTTCGGGCTAAAAAGCAGAAATTCCCTGTATTTTGGAGCAAAATTGCAGAAATTCCCCTAATTGTGGGGAAAAGAGGCAGAAATTCCCCATTTGTTAGGGCAAAAAGACAGAAATTCTCCTTATTTGGGGCAAACCTCAGAAATTCCACATATTTTGGGGCAAAATTCCAGAAATTTCCCTTATTTTCGGGCAAAATTGCAGAAATTTCACTTATTTTGGGGCGAAATTGCAGAAATTTCACTTATTTAAGAGAAAAAAGGCAGAAATTTTCCTTATTTTGGGGCAAAAAGGCAGAAATTCCTAATATTTTGTGGCAAAAATGCAGAAATTCCCCTTATTTTGAGGTAAAAAGGCTGACATTCCCCTTATTTGGGTGCAAAAAGGCAGAAATTTCCCTTATTTAGGGACAAAATTGCAGAAATTTCACTTATTTCAGGGTAATAAGTCAGAAATTTTTCTTATATTGGGGCAAAAAAGATAGAAATTCCCTTTGTTTTGGGGGAAAAAGACAGAAATTCCACTTATTTAGTGGCAAAAAAAGCAGAAATTCCCTTTATTTTGGAGAAAAAAATGAAAAAATTTCCCTTTTTTGTGGCAAAAGGTATACATTCCACTTATTTTCGGGCTAAAAAGCAGAAATTCCCCGTATTTTGGAGCAAAATTGCAGAAATTCCCCTAATTGTGGGGCAAAAAGGCAGAAATTCCCTATGTGTTAGGGCAAAAAGACAGAAATTCTCCTTATTTTGGGGCAAACCTCAGAAATTCCACTTATTTTGGGGCAAAATTCCAGAAATTTCCCTTATTTTGGGGCAAAATTGCAGAATTTTCACTTATTTTGGGGCAAAATTGCAGAAATTTCACTTATTTCAGAAAAAAAAGGAAGAAATTTTTTTTATTTTCGGGCAAAAAGGCAGAGATTCCTAATATTTTGTGGCAAAAATGCAGAAATTCCCCTTATTTTGAGGTAAAAAAGCTGAAATTCTCCTTATTTGGGGGCAAAAAGGCAGAAATTTCCCTTATTTTTGGGCAAAATTGCAGAAATTTCAATTATTTCAGGGTAATAAGTCAGAAATTTTCCTTATTTGGGGGCAAAAAATACAAAAATTCCCTTTGTTTTAAGGGAAAAAGACAAAAATTCCACTTATTTAGAGGCAAAAAAGCAGAAAATCCCCTTATTTTGGAGCAAAAATGAAGAAATTTCCCTTTTTTATGGCAAAAATTTATGCATTCCCTTTATTTTCGGGCAAAAAAGCAGAAATTCCCCGTCTTTTGGAGCAAAATTGCAGGAATTCCTCTAATTTTGGGGCAAAATACAGAATTTCCCTTTATTTTTGGGCAAAAATCAGAAATTCCCATTACTTTGGGGCAAAATTCCAGAAATTTCGCATATTTTGGGGCAAAAATTCAGAAATTCCCCTTAAGGCTGAAATTCCATTTATTTGGGGGCAAAAATGCAAAAATTCCCCTTATTTTGAGGTAAAACTGCTGAAATTTCCCTTATTTTGGGGTAAAAAGGCAGAAATTTCCCTTAGTTTAGGGCAAAATTGCAAATATTTCACTTATTTCAGGGTATTAAGTCAGAAATTTTCTTTATTTTGGGGCAAAAAAGACAGAAATTCCCTTTGTTTTGGGGGAAAAAGACAAAAATTCCACTTATTTACAGGTAAAAAAGCAAAAATTTCCCTTATTTTGGAGCAAAAATGAAGAAATTTCCCTTTTTTATGGCAAAAAAGTATGCATTCTTCTCATTTTCAGACAAAAAGGCAGAAATTCCCCATATTTTGGAGCAAAATTACAGAAATTCCCCTAACTGTGGGGCACAAAGGCAGAAATTCCCTATATGTTGGGGCAAAAAGACGGAAATTCTCCTTATTTTGGGGCAAAACTCAGAAATTTCACTTATTTTGGGGCAAAATTGCAGAAATTTCACTTATTTCAGAAAAAAAGCAGAAATTTTCTTATTTTGGGGCAAAAAGGCAGAAATTTCTTTCATTTTGGTACAAAATTCCAGAAATTTTTCTTATTTTGGGAAAAAAGGCAGAAATTTTCCATATTTTGGGGCAAAAATGCAAAAATTCCCCATATATTGAGGTAAAAAGGCTGAAATTCCGCTTATTTGGGTGCAAAAAGGCAAAAATTTCCCTTATTTAGGGGCAAAATTGCAGAAATTTCACTTATTTCAGGGTAATAAGTTATAAATTTTCCTTATTTTGGGGCAAAAAAGGTAGAAATTCCCTTTGTTTTGGGGGAAAAAGACAGATATTCCACTTATTTAGAAACAAAAAAGCAGAAATTCCCCTTATTTTGGAGCAAAAATGAAGAAATTTCCCTTTTTTGTGGCAAAAGGTATACATTCCACTTATTTTCGGGCTAAAAAGCAGAAATTCCCCGTATTTTGGAGCAAAATTGCAGAAATTCCCCTAATTGTGGGGCAAAAAGGCGGAAATTCCCTATATGTTAGGACAAAAAGACAGTAATTCTCCTTATTTTGGGGCAAAACTCAGAAATTCCACTTATTTTGGGGCAAAATTCCAGAAATTTCCCTTATTTTCGGGGAAAATTGCAGAAATTTCACTTATTTTGGGGCAAAATTGAAGAAATTTCACTTATTTCAGAGAAAAAAGGCAGAAATTTTTCTTATTTTCGGGCAAAAAGAAAGAAATTCCTAACATTTTGTGGCAAAAGTGCAAAAATTCCCCTTATTTTGAGGTAAAAAAGCTGAAATTCCCCTTATTTGGGGGCAAAAAGGCAGAAATTTCCCTTATTTTGGGGCAAAATTGCAGAAATTTCACTTATTTCAGGGTAATAAGTCAGAAATTTTCCTTATTTTGGGGCAAAAAAGACAGAAATTCCCTTTGTTTTGGGGGAAAAAGACAGAAATTCCACTTATTTAGAGGCAAAAAAGCAGAAATTCCCCTTATTTTGGAGCAAAAATGAAGAAATTTCCCTTTTTTGTGGCAAAAGGTATCCATTCCACTTATTTTCGGGCTAAAAAGCAGAAATTCCCTGTATTTTGGAGCAAAATTGCAGAAATTCCCCTAATTGTGGGGAAAAGAGGCAGAAATTCCCTATTTGTTAGGGCAAAAAGACAGAAATTCTCCTTATTTGGGGCAAACCTCAGAAATTCCACATATTTTTGGGCAAAATTCCAGAAATTTCCCTTATTTTCGGGCAAAATTGCAGAAATTTCACTTATTTTGGGGCGAAATTGCAGAAATTTCACTTATTTAAGAGAAAAAAGGCAGAAATTTTCCTTATTTTGGGGCAAAAAGGCAGAAATTCCTAATATTTTGTGGCAAAAATGCAGAAATTCCCCTTATTTTGAGGTAAAAAGGCTGACATTCCCCTTATTTGGGTGCAAAAAGGCAGAAATTTCCCTTATTTAGGGACAAAATTGCAGAAATTTCACTTATTTCAGGGTAATAAGTCAGAAATTTTCCTTATTTTGGGGCAAAATAGACAGAAATTCTGTTTGTTTTGGGGGAAAAAGACAGAAATTCCACTTATTTAGAGGCAAAAAAGCAGAAATTCCCCTTATTTTGGAGAAAAAATGAAAAAATTTCTCTTTTTTATGGCAAAAGGGTTTGCATTCTTCTTATTTTCGGGAAAAAAAGCAGAAATTCCCCGTATTTTGGAGCAAAATTGCAGAAATTCTCGTAATTGTGGGGAAAAAATGCAAAAATTCCCTATATGTTAGGGCAAAAAGACAGAAATATTCCTTATTTTGGGGCAAAACTCAGAAATTCCACTTATTTTATGGAAAAATTTTAGAAATTTCCCTTATTTTGGGGCAAAATTGCAGAAATTTCACTTATTTTGAGGCAAAATTGCAGAAATTTCACTTATTTCAGGGAAAAAAGGCAGAAATTTTCTTTATTTTGGGGCAAAAAAGACAAAAATTCCCTTTGTTTTGGAAGAGAAAGACAGAAATTCCACTTATTTAGAAGCAAAAAAGCAGAAATTCCCCGTATTTTGGAGCAAAATTGCCGAAATTCCCCTAATTGTGGGGCAAAAAGGCAGAAATTGCCTATTTATTGGGGCAAAAAGACAGAAATTCTCCTTATTTTGGGGCAAAACTCAGAAATTCCACTTATTTTGGGGCAAAATTCCAGAAATTTCCCTTATTTTTGGGCAAAATTGCAGAAATTTCAGTTATTTTGGGGCAAAATTGCAGAAATTTCACTTATTTCAGAAAAAAGCACAAATTTTCTTATTTTGGGGCAAAAAGGCAGAAATTTCTTTTATTTTGGTACAAAATTGCATAAATTTTTCTTCTTTTGGGACAAAAAGGCAGAAATTTCCCATATTTACGGCAAAAATGCAAAAAATCCCCTTATTTTGAGGTAAAAAGGCTGAAATTCCCCTTATTTGAGGGCAAAAAGAAAGAAATTTTCCTTATTTTGAGGAAAAATTGCAGAAATTTCACTTATTTCATGGTAATAAGTCAGAAATTTTTCTTATTTTGGGGCAAAAAAGATAGAAATTCCCTTTGATTTGGGGGAAAAAGACAGAAATTCCACTTATTTAGTGGCAAAAAAGCAGAAATTCCCCTTATTTTGGAGAAAAAATGAAGAAATTTCCCTTTTTTGTGGCAAAAGGTATACATTCCACTTATTTTCGGGCTAAAAAGCAGAAATTCCCCGTATTTTGGAGCAAAATTGCAGAAATTCCCCTAATTGGGGGGCAAAAAGGCAGAAATTCCCTATATGTTAGGGCAAAATACAGAAATTCTTATTATTTTGGGGCAAACCTCAGAAATTCCACTTATTTTGGGGCAAAATTCCAGAAATTTCCCTTATTTTTTGCAAAATTGCAGAAATTTCACTTATTTTGGGGCAAAATTGCAGAAATTTCACTTATTTCAGAAAAAAAAGGCAGAAATTTTTTTTATTTTCGGGCAAAAAGGCAGAGATTCCTAATATTTTGTGGCAAAAATGCAGAAATTCCCCTTATTTTGAGGTAAAAAAGCTGAAATTCCCCTTATTTGGGGGCAAAAAGGCAGAAATTTCCCTTCTTTTTGGGCAAAATTGCAGAAATTTCACTTATTTCAGGGTAATAAGTCAGAAATTTTCCTTATTTGGGGGCAAAAAAGACAGAAATTCCCTTTTTTTTAAGGGAAAAAGACAAAAATTCCACTTATTTAGAGGCAAAAAAGCAGAAAATAGCCTTATTTTGGAGCAAAAATGAAGAAATTTCCCTTTTTTATGGCAAAAATTTATGCATTCCCTTTATTTTCGGGCAAAAAAGCAGAAATTCCCCATCTTTTGGAGCAAAATTGCAGGAATTCCTCTAATTTTGGGGCAAAATACAGAATTTCCCTTTATTTTGGGACAAAAATCAGAAATTCCAATTACTTTGGGGCAAAATTCCAGAAATTTCGCATATTTTGGGGCAAAAATTCAGAAATTCCCCTTATTTTGAGGTAAAAAGGCTGAAATTCCATTTATTTGGTGGCAAAAATGCAAAAATTCCCCTTATTTTGAGGTAAAAATGCTGAAATTCCCCTTATTTTGGGGCAAAAAGGCAGAAATTTCCCTTAGTTTAGGGCAAAATTGCAAAAATTTCACTTATTTCAGGGTATTAAGTCAGAAATTTTCTTTATTTTGGGGCAAAAAAGACAGAAATTCCCTTTGTTTTGGGGGAAAAAGCAAAAATTCCACTTATTTAGAGGCAAAAAAGCAAAAATTCCCCTTATTTTGGAGCAAAAATAAAGAAATTTCCCTTTTTTATGGCAAAAAAAGTATGCATTTTTCTCATTTTCGGACAAAAAGGCAGAAATTCCCCATATTTTGGAGCAAAATTTCAGAAATTCCCCTAACTGTGGGGCACAAAGGCAGAAATTCCCTATATGTTGGGGCAAAAAGGCAGAAATTCTCCTTATTTTGGGGCAAAACTCAGAAATTTCACTTATTTTGGGGCAAAATTGCAGAAATTTCACTTATTTCAAAAAAAAAGCAGAAATTTTCTTATTTTGGGGCAAAAAGGCAGAAATTTCTTTCATTTTGGTACAAAATTCCAGAAATATTTCTTATTTTGGGAAAAAAGGCAGAAATTTTCCATATTTTGGGGCAAAAATGCAGAAATTCCCCATATATTGAGGTAAAAAGGCTGAAATTCCCCTTATTTGGGTGCAAAAAGGCAAAAATTTCCCTTATTTAGGGGCAAAATTGAAGAAATTTCACTTATTTCAGGGTAATAAGTCAGAATTTTTTATTATTTTGGGGCAAAAAAGACAGAAATTCCCTTTGTTTTAGGGGAAAAAGACAGAAATTTCACTTATTTAGAGGCAAAAAAGCAGTAATTCCCCCTATTTTGGAGCAAAAATGAAGAAATTTCCCTTTTTTTATGGCAAAAAGGTATGCATTCTTCTTATTTTCGGGCAAAAAGGCAGAAATTCCAAGTAATTTGGAGCAAAATTGCAGAAATTCCCCTAATTGTGTGACAAAAATGCAGAAATTCCCTCTATGTTGGGGCAAAAAGACAGAAATTCTCCTTATTTTGGGACAAAACAGAAATTCAACTTATTTTGAGGAAAAATTCCAGAAATTTCCCTTATTTTGGGGCAAAATTGCAGAAATTTCACTTATTTTGGGGCAAAATTGCAGAAATTTCACTTATTTCAGGGTAAAAAAGCAGAAATTTTCTTATTTTGGGGCAAAAAGGCAGAAAATTCTTTTATTTTGGTACAAAATTGCAGAATTTTTTTTTATTTTGGGCAAAAAGGCAGAAATTTCCCATATTTTGGGTCAAAAATTCAGAAATTCCCTTTATTTTGAGGTAAAAAGGCTGAAATTACCCTCATTTGGGGGCAAAAAGTAATAATTTCCTTTTATTTTGAGGCAAAAAGCAGACGTTTCCCTTATTTTAAGGAAAATTTTAGAAATTTAACTTATTTCAGGGCAAAAGGTCAGAAATTTTCTTTATTTTTGGGGCAAAAAGGCAGAAATTCCTAATATTTTGTGGCAAAAATGCAGAAATTCACCGTATTTTGAGGTAAAAGGCTGAAATTCCCCTTATTTTTTGGCAAAAAGGCAGAAATTCCCCTTATTTTGTGGCAAAAAGGCAGAAATTTCACTTATTTTCGGGGAAAATTGCAGAAATTTCACTTATTTTGGGGCAAAATTGAAGAAATTTCACTTATTTCAGAGAAAAAAGGCAGAAATTTTTCTTATTTTCGGGCAAAAAGAAAGAAATTCCTAACATTTTGTGGCAAAAGTGCAAAAATTCCCCTTATTTTGAGGTAAAAAAGCTGAAATTCCCCTTATTTGGGGGCAAAAAGGCAGAAATTTCCCTTATTTTGGGGCAAAATTGCAGAAATTTCACTTATTTCAGGGTAATAAGTCAGAAATTTTCCTTATTTTGGGGCAAAAAAGACAGAAATTCCCTTTGTTTTGGGGGAAAAAGACAGAAATTCCACTTATTTAGAGGCAAAAAAGCAGAAATTCCCCTTATTTTGGAGCAAAAATGAAGAAATTTCCCTTTTTTGTGGCAAAAGGTATACATTCCACTTATTTTCGGGCTAAAAAGCAGAAATTCCCTGTATTTTGGAGCAAAATTGCAGAAATTCCCCTAATTGTGGGGAAAAGAGGCAGAATTTCCCTATTTGTTAGGGCAAAAAGACAGAAATTCTCATTATTTGGGGCAAACCTCAGAAATTCCACATATTTTTGGGCAAAATTCCAGAAATTTCCCTTATTTTCGGGCAAAATTGCAGAAATTTCACTTATTTTGGGGCGAAATTGCAGAAATTTCACTTATTTAAGAGAAAAAAGGCAGAAATTTTCCTTATTTTGGGGCAAAAAGGCAGAAATTCCTAATATTTTGTGGCAAAAATGCAGAAATTCCCCTTATTTTGAGGTAAAAAGGCTGACATTCCCCTTATTTGGGTGCAAAAAGGCAGAAATTTCCCTTATTTAGGGACAAAATTGCAGAAATTTCACTTATTTCAGGGTAATAAGTCAGAAATTTTCCTTATTTTGGGGCAAAATAGACAGAAATTCTGTTTGTTTTGGGGGAAAAAGACAGAAATTCCACTTATTTAGAGGCAAAAAAGCAGAAATTCCCCTTATTTTGGAGAAAAAATGAAAAAATTTCTCTTTTTTATGGCAAAAGGGTTTGCATTCTTCTTATTTTCGGGAAAAAAAGCAGAAATTCCCCGTATTTTGGAGCAAAATTGCAGAAATTCTCGTAATTGTGGGGAAAAAATGCAAAAATTCCCTATATGTTAGGGCAAAAAGACAGAAATATTCCTTATTTTGGGGCAAAACTCAGAAATTCCACTTATTTTATGGAAAAATTTTAGAAATTTCCCTTATTTTGGGGCAAAATTGCAGAAATTTCACTTATTTTGAGGCAAAATTGCAGAAATTTCACTTATTTCAGGGAAAAAAGGCAGAAATTTTCTTTATTTTGGGGCAAAAAAGACAAAAATTCCCTTTGTTTTGGAAGAGAAAGACAGAAATTCCACTTATTTAGAAGCAAAAAAGCAGAAATTCCCCGTATTTTGGAGCAAAATTGCCGAAATTCCCCTAATTGTGGGGCAAAAAGGCAGAAATTGCCTATTTATTGGGGCAAAAAGACAGAAATTCTCCTTATTTTGGGGCAAAACTCAGAAATTCCACTTATTTTGGGGCAAAATTCCAGAAATTTCCCTTATTTTTGGGCAAAATTGCAGAAATTTCAGTTATTTTGGGGCAAAATTGCAGAAATTTCACTTATTTCAGAAAAAAGCACAAATTTTCTTATTTTGGGGCAAAAAGGCAGAAATTTCTTTTATTTTGGTACAAAATTGCATAAATTTTTCTTCTTTTGGGACAAAAAGGCAGAAATTTCCCATATTTACGGCAAAAATGCAAAAAATCCCCTTATTTTGAGGTAAAAAGGCTGAAATTCCCCTTATTTGAGGGCAAAAAGAAAGAAATTTTCCTTATTTTGAGGAAAAATTGCAGAAATTTCACTTATTTCATGGTAATAAGTCAGAAATTTTTCTTATTTTGGGGCAAAAAAGATAGAAATTCCCTTTCATTTGGGGGAAAAAGACAGAAATTCCACTTATTTAGTGGCAAAAAAGCAGAAATTCCCCTTATTTTGGAGAAAAAATGAAGAAATTTCCCTTTTTTGTGGCAAAAGGTATACATTCCACTTATTTTCGGGCTAAAAAGCAGAAATTCCCCGTATTTTGGAGCAAAATTGCAGAAATTCCCCTAATTGGGGGGCAAAAAGGCAGAAATTCCCTATATGTTAGGGCAAAATACAGAAATTCTTATTATTTTGGGGCAAATCTCAGAAATTCCACTTATTTTGGGGCAAAATTCCAGAAATTTCCCTTATTTTTTGCAAAATTGCAGAAATTTCACTTATTTTGGGGCAAAATTGCAGAAATTTCACTTATTTCAGAAAAAAAAGGCAGAAATTTTTTTTATTTTCGGGCAAAAAGGCAGAGATTCCTAATATTTTGTGGCAAAAATGCAGAAATTCCCCTTATTTTGAGGTAAAAAAGCTGAAATTCCCCTTATTTTGGGGCAAAAAGGCAGAAATTTCCCTTCTTTTTGGGCAAAATTGCAGAAATTTCACTTATTTCAGGGTAATAAGTCAGAAATTTTCCTTATTTGGGGGCAAAAAAGACAGAAATTCCCTTTTTTTTAAGGGAAAAAGACAAAAATTCCACTTATTTAGAGGCAAAAAAGCAGAAAATAGCCTTATTTTGGAGCAAAAATGAAGAAATTTCCCTTTTTTATGGCAAAAATTTATGCATTCCCTTTATTTTCGGGCAAAAAAGCAGAAATTCCCCGTCTTTTGGAGCAAAATTGCAGGAATTCCTCTAATTTTGGGGCAAAATACAGAATTTCCCTTTATTTTGGGACAAAAATCAGAAATTCCAATTACTTTGGGGCAAAATTCCAGAAATTTCGCATATTTTGGGGCAAAAATTCAGAAATTCCCCTTATTTTGAGGTAAAAAGGCTGAAATTCCATTTATTTGGTGGCAAAAATGCAAAAATTCCCCTTATTTTGAGGTAAAAATGCTGAAATTCCCCTTATTTTGGGGCAAAAAGGCAGAAATTTCCCTTAGTTTAGGGCAAAATTGCAAAAATTTCACTTATTTCAGGGTATTAAGTCAGAAATTTTCTTTATTTTGGGGCAAAAAAGACAGAAATTCCCTTTGTTTTGGGGGAAAAAGCAAAAATTCCACTTATTTAGAGGCAAAAAAGCAAAAATTCCCCTTATTTTGGAGCAAAAATAAAGAAATTTCCCTTTTTTATGGCAAAAAAGTATGCATTTTTCTCATTTTCGGACAAAAAGGCAGAAATTCCCCATATTTTGGAGCAAAATTTCAGAAATTCCCCTAACTGTGGGGCACAAAGGCAGAAATTCCCTATATGTTGGGGCAAAAAGGCAGAAATTCTCCTTATTTTGGGGCAAAACTCAGAAATTTCACTTATTTTGGGGCAAAATTGCAGAATTTTCACTTATTTCAAAAAAAAAGCAGAAATTTTCTTATTTTGGGGCAAAAAGGCAGAAATTTCTTTCATTTTGGTACAAAATTCCAGAAATATTTCTTATTTTGGGAAAAAAGGCAGAAATTTTCCATATTTTGGGGCAAAAATGCAGAAATTCCCCATATATTGAGGTAAAAAGGCTGAAATTCCCCTTATTTGGGTGCAAAAAAGCAAAAATTTCCCTTATTTAGGGGCAAAATTGAAGAAATTTCACTTATTTCAGGGTAATAAGTCAGAATTTTTTATTATTTTGGGGCAAAAAAGACAGAAATTCCCTTTGTTTTAGGGGAAAAAGACAGAAATTTCACTAATTTAGAGGCAAAAAAGCAGTAATTCCCCCTATTTTGGAGCAAAAATGAAGAAATTTCCCTTTTTTTATGGCAAAAAGGTATGCATTCTTCTTATTTTCGGGCAAAAAGGCAGAAATTCCAAGTAATTTGGAGCAAAATTGCAGAAATTCCCCTAATTGTGTGACAAAAATGCAGAAATTCCCTCTATGTTGGGGCAAAAAGACAGAAATTCTCCTTATTTTGGGACAAAACAGAAATTCAACTTATTTTGAGGAAAAATTCCAGAAATTTCCCTTATTTTGGGGCAAAATTGCAGAAATTTCACTTATTTTGGGGCAAAATTGCAGAAATTTCACTTATTTCAGGGTAAAAAAGCAGAAATTTTCTTATTTTGGGGCAAAAAGGCAGAAAATTCTTTTATTTTGGTACAAAATTGCAGAATTTTTTTTATTTTGGGCAAAAAGGCAGAAATTTCCCATATTTTGGGTCAAAAATTCAGAAATTCCCTTTATTTTGAGGTAAAAAGGCTGAAATTACCCTCATTTGGGGGCAAAAAGTAATAATTTCCTTTTATTTTGAGGCAAAAAGCAGACGTTTCCCTTATTTTAAGGAAAATTTTAGAAATTTAACTTATTTCAGGGCAAAAGGTCAGAAATTTTCTTTATTTTTGGGGCAAAAAGGCAGAAATTCCTAATATTTTGTGGCAAAAATGCAGAAATTCACCTTATTTTGAGGTAAAAGGCTGAAATTCCCCTTATTTTTTGGCAAAAAGGCAGAAATTCCCCTTATTTTGTGGCAAAAAGGCAGAAATTTCACTTATTTTCGGGGAAAATTGCAGAAATTTCACTTATTTTGGGGCAAAATTGAAGAAATTTCACTTATTTCAGAGAAAAAAGGCAGAAATTTTTCTTATTTTCGGGCAAAAAGAAAGAAATTCCTAACATTTTGTGGCAAAAGTGCAAAAATTCCCCTTATTTTGAGGTAAAAAAGCTGAAATTCCCCTTATTTGGGGGCAAAAAGGCAGAAATTTCCCTTATTTTGGGGCAAAATTGCAGAAATTTCACTTATTTCAGGGTAATAAGTCAGAAATTTTCCTTATTTTGGGGCAAAAAAGACAGAAATTCCCTTTGTTTTGGGGGAAAAAGACAGAAATTCCACTTATTTAGAGGCAAAAAAGCAGAAATTCCCCTTATTTTGGAGCAAAAATGAAGAAATTTCCCTTTTTTGTGGCAAAAGGTATCCATTCCACTTATTTTCGGGCTAAAAAGCAGAAATTCCCTGTATTTTGGAGCAAAATTGCAGAAATTCCCCTAATTGTGGGGAAAAGAGGCAGAAATTCCCTATTTGTTAGGGCAAAAAGACAGAAATTCTCATTATTTGGGGCAAACCTCAGAAATTCCACATATTTTTGGGCAAAATTCCAGAAATTTCCCTTATTTTCGGGCAAAATTGCAGAAATTTCACTTATTTTGGGGGCGAAATTGCAGAAATTTCACTTATTTAAGAGAAAAAAGGCAGAAATTTTCCTTATTTTGGGGCAAAAAGGCAGAAATTCCTAATATTTTGTGGCAAAAATGCAGAAATTCCCCTTATTTTGAGGTAAAAAGGCTGACATTCCCCTTATTTGGGTGCAAAAAGGCAGAAATTTCCCTTATTTAGGGACAAAATTGCAGAAATTTCACTTATTTCAGGGTAATAAGTCAGAAATTTTCCTTATTTTGGGGCAAAATAGACAGAAATTCTGTTTGTTTTGGGGGAAAAAGACAGAAATTCCACTTATTTAGAGGCAAAAAAGCAGAAATTCCCCTTATTTTGGAGAAAAAATGAAAAAATTTCTCTTTTTTATGGCAAAAGGGTTTGCATTCTTCTTATTTTCGGGAAAAAAAGCAGAAATTCCCCGTATTTTGGAGCAAAATTGCAGAAATTCTCGTAATTGTGGGGAAAAAATGCAAAAATTCCCTATATGTTAGGGCAAAAAGACAGAAATATTCCTTATTTTGGGGCAAAACTCAGAAATTCCACTTATTTTATGGAAAAATTTTAGAAATTTCCCTTATTTTGGGGCAAAATTGCAGAAATTTCACTTATTTTGAGGCAAAATTGCAGAAATTTCACTTATTTCAGGGAAAAAAGGCAGAAATTTTCTTTATTTTGGGGCAAAAAAGACAAAAATTCCCTTTGTTTTGGAAGAGAAAGACAGAAATTCCACTTATTTAGAAGCAAAAAAGCAGAAATTCCCCGTATTTTGGAGCAAAATTGCCGAAATTCCCCTAATTGTGGGGCAAAAAGGCAGAAATTGCCTATTTATTGGGGCAAAAAGACAGAAATTCTCCTTATTTTGGGGCAAAACTCAGAAATTCCACTTATTTTGGGGCAAAATTCCAGAAATTTCCCTTATTTTTGGGCAAAATTGCAGAAATTTCAGTTATTTTGGGGCAAAATTGCAGAAATTTCACTTATTTCAGAAAAAAGCACAAATTTTCTTATTTTGGGGCAAAAAGGCAGAAATTTCTTTTATTTTGGTACAAAATTGCATAAATTTTTCTTCTTTTGGGACAAAAAGGCAGAAATTTCCAATATTTACGGCAAAAATGCAAAAAATCCCCTTATTTTGAGGTAAAAAGGCTGAAATTCCCCTTATTTGAGGGCAAAAAGAAAGAAATTTTCCTTATTTTGAGGAAAAATTGCAGAAATTTCACTTATTTCATGGTAATAAGTCAGAAATTTTTCTTATTTTGGGGCAAAAAAGATAGAAATTCCCTTTGATTTGGGGGAAAAAGACAGAAATTCCACTTATTTAGTGGCAAAAAAGCAGAAATTCCCCTTATTTTGGAGAAAAAATGAAGAAATTTCCCTTTTTTGTGGCAAAAGGTATACATTCCACTTATTTTCGGGCTAAAAAGCAGAAATTCCCCGTATTTTGGAGCAAAATTGCAGAAATTCCCCTAATTGGGGGGCAAAAAGGCAGAAATTCCCTATATGTTAGGGCAAAATACAGAAATTCTTATTATTTTGGGGCAAATCTCAGAAATTCCACTTATTTTGGGGCAAAATTCCAGAAATTTCCCTTATTTTTTGCAAAATTGCAGAAATTTCACTTATTTTGGGGCAAAATTGCAGAAATTTCACTTATTTCAGAAAAAAAAGGCAGAAATTTTTTTTATTTTCGGGCAAAAAGGCAGAGATTCCTAATATTTTGTGGCAAAAATGCAGAAATTCCCCTTATTTTGAGGTAAAAAAGCTGAAATTCCCCTTATTTGGGGGCAAAAAGGCAGAAATTTCCCTTCTTTTTGGGCAAAATTGCAGAAATTTCACTTATTTCAGGGTAATAAGTCAGAAATTTTCCTTATTTGGGGGCAAAAAAGACAGAAATTCCCTTTTTTTTAAGGGAAAAAGACAAAAATTCCACTTATTTAGAGGCAAAAAAGCAGAAAATAGCCTTATTTTGGAGCAAAAATGAAGAAATTTCCATTTTTTATGGCAAAAATTTATGCATTCCCTTTATTTTCGGGCAAAAAAGCAGAAATTCCCCGTCTTTTGGAGCAAAATTGCAGGAATTCCTCTAATTTTGGGGCAAAATACAGAATTTCCCTTTATTTTGGGACAAAAATCAGAAATTCCAATTACTTTGGGGCAAAATTCCAGAAATTTCGCATATTTTGGGGCAAAAATTCAGAAATTCCCCTTATTTTGAGGTAAAAAGGCTGAAATTCCATTTATTTGGTGGCAAAAATGCAAAAATTCCCCTTATTTTGAGGTAAAAATGCTGAAATTCCCCTTATTTTGGGGCAAAAAGGCAGAAATTTCCCTTAGTTTAGGGCAAAATTGCAAAAATTTCACTTATTTCAGGGTATTAAGTCAGAAATTTTCTTTATTTTGGGGCAAAAAAGACAGAAAATCCCTTTGTTTTGGGGGAAAAAGCAAAAATTCCACTTATTTAGAGGCAAAAAAGCAAAAATTCCCCTTATTTTGGAGCAAAAATAAAGAAATTTCCCTTTTTTATGGCAAAAAAGTATGCATTTTTCTCATTTTCGGACAAAAAGGCAGAAATTCCCCATATTTTGGAGCAAAATTACAGAAATTCCCCTAACTGTGGGGCACAAAGGCAGAAATTCCCTATATGTTGGGGCAAAAAGGCAGAAATTCTCCTTATTTTGGGGCAAAACTCAGAAATTTCACTTATTTTGGGGCAAAATTGCAGAAATTTCACTTATTTCAAAAAAAAGCAGAAATTTTCTTATTTTGGGGCAAAAAGGCAGAAATTTCTTTCATTTTGGTACAAAATTCCAGAAATATTTCTTATTTTGGGAAAAAAGGCAGAAATTTTCCATATTTTGGGGCAAAAATGCAGAAATTCCCCATATATTGAGGTAAAAAGGCTGAAATTCCCCTTATTTGGGTGCAAAAAGGCAAAAATTTCCCTTATTTAGGGGCAAAATTGAAGAAATTTCACTTATTTCAGGGTAATAAGTCAGAATTTTTTATTATTTTGGGGCGAAAAAGACAGAAATTCCCTTTGTTTTAGGGGAAAAAGACAGAAATTTCACTTATTTAGAGGCAAAAAAGCAGTAATTCCCCCTATTTTGGAGCAAAAATGAAGAAATTTCCCTTTTTTTATGGCAAAAAGGTATGCATTCTTCTTATTTTCGGGCAAAAAGGCAGAAATTCCAAGTAATTTGGAGCAAAATTGCAGAAATTCCCCTAATTGTGTGACAAAAATGCAGAAATTCCCTCTATGTTGGGGCAAAAAGACAGAAATTCTCCTTATTTTGGGACAAAACAGAAATTCAACTTATTTTGAGGAAAAATTCCAGAAATTTCCCTTATTTTGGGGCAAAATTGCAGAAATTTCACTTATTTTGGGGCAAAATTGCAGAAATTTCACTTATTTCAGGGTAAAAAAGCAGAAATTTTCTTATTTTGGGGCAAAAAGGCAGAAAATTCTTTTATTTTGGTACAAAATTGCAGAATTTTTTTTTATTTTGGGCAAAAAGACAGAAATTTCCCATATTTTGGGTCAAAAATTCAGAAATTCCCTTTATTTTGAGGTAAAAAGCTGAAATTACCCTCATTTGGGGGCAAAAAGTAATAATTTCCTTTTATTTTGAGGCAAAAAGCAGACGTTTCCATTATTTTAAGGAAAATTTTAGAAATTTAACTTATTTCAGGGCAAAAGGTAAGAAATTTTCTTTATTTTTGGGGCAAAAAGGCAGAAATTCCTAATATTTT
This sequence comes from Micromys minutus, assembly GCF_963924665.1. Classification (NCBI taxonomy): domain Eukaryota; kingdom Metazoa; phylum Chordata; class Mammalia; order Rodentia; family Muridae; genus Micromys; species Micromys minutus. The sequence goes on along the minus strand of NW_027667133.1, from coordinate 917,182 downwards.
GTGGCAAAAATGCAGAAATTCACCTTATTTTGAGGTAAAAGGCTGAAATTCCCCTTATTTTGTGGCAAAAAGGCAGAAATTTCCCTTATTTTGGGGCAAAATTGCAGAAATTTCACTTACTTCAGGATAATAATTCAGAAATTTTCCTTATTTTGGGGCAAAAAAGACAAAAATTCCCTTTGTTTTGGGGGAGAAAGACAGAAATTCCACTTATTTACAGGCAAAAAAGCAGAAATTTTCCTTATTTTGGAGCACAAATGAAGAAATTTCCCTTTTTATGGCAAAAATGTATGCATTCTTCTTATTTTCGGGCCAAAAGGCAGAAATTCCCTGTATTTTGGAGCAAAATTGCAGAAATACCCTAATTGTGGGGCAAAAAGGCAGAAATTCCCTTTATGTTAGGGCAAAAAGACAGAAATTCTCCTTATTTTGGGGCAAAACTCAGGAATTCTACTTATTTTGGGGCAAAATTCCAGAAATTTCCATTATTTTGGGGCAAAATTGCATAAATTTCACTAATTTTGGGGCAAAATTGAAGAAATTTCACTTATTTCAGGGAAAAAAGGCAGAAATTTTCCTTATTTTGGGGCAAAAAGGCAGAAATTCCTAATATTTTGTGTCAAAAATGCAGAAATTCCCCTTATTTTGATGTAAAAAGAGTGAAATTCCCCCTCTTTGGGGGCAAAAAAACAGAAATTTTCCTTATTTTGGGGCAAAATTGCAGAAATTTCACTTATTTCAGGATAATAAGTCAGAAATTTTCTTTATTTAGAGGCAAAAAAGCAGAAATTCCCCTTATTTTAAAGCAAAAATGAAGAAATTTCCTTTTTTATGGCAAAAAGGTATGCATTTTTCTTATTTTTGGGCAAAAAGGCAGGAATTCCCCGTATTTTGGAGCAAAATTGCCGAAATTCCCCTAATTGTGGGACAAAAAGGCAGAAATTGCCTATTTGTTGGGGCAAAAAAATAGAAATTCTCCTTATTTTGGGGCAAAACTCAGAAATTCCACTTATTTTGGGGCCAAATTCCAGAAATTTCCCTTATTTTGGGGCAAAATTGCAGAAATTTCACTTATTTCAGAAAAAAAGCACAAATTTTCTTATTTTGGGGCAAAAAGGAAGAAAATTTTTTTATTTTGGTACAAAATTGCATAAATTTTTCTTATTTTGGGACAAAAGGCAGAAATTTCCTATATTTTAGGGCAAAAATGCAAAAATTCCCCTTATTTTGAGGTAAAAAGGCTGAAATTCCCCTTATTTGGTCGCAAAAAGGCAGAAATTTCCCTTATTTTGGGGCAAAATTGCAGATATTTCACTTACTTCAGGGTAATAAGTCAGAAATTTTCCTGATTTTGGGGCAAAAAAGACAGAAATTCCCTTTGTTTTGGGGAGAAAAACAGAAATTCCACTTATTTAGAGGCAAAAAAGCATAAATTCCCCTTATTTTGGAGCAAAAAGGAAGAAATTTCCCTTTTTATGGCAAAAAGGTTTGCATTCTTCTTATATTCGGGCAAAAAGGCAGAAATTCCCCGTAATTTGGAGCAAAATTGCAGAAATTCCCCTAATTGTGGGACAAAAAGGCAGTAATTTCTCTATGTTGGGGCAAAAAGACAGAAATTATCTTTAATTTGGGGCTAAACTCAGAAATTCAACTTATTTTGAGGCAAAATTCCAGAAATTTCCCTTATTTTGGGGCAAAATTGCAGAAATTTCACTTACTTCAGGATAATAATTCAGAAATTTTCCTTATTTTGGGGCAAAAAAGACAAAAATTCCCTTTGTTTTGGGGGAGAAAGACAGAAATTCCACTTATTTACAGGCAAAAAAGCAGAAATTTTCCTTATTTTGGAGCACAAATGAAGAAATTTCCCTTTTTATGGCAAAAATGTATGCATTCTTCTTATTTTCGGGCCAAAAGGCAGAAATTCCCTGTATTTTGGAGCAAAATTGCAGAAATACCCTAATTGTGGGGCAAAAAGGCAGAAATTCCCTTTATGTTAGGGCAAAAAGACAGAAATTCTCCTTATTTTGGGGCAAAACTCAGGAATTCTACTTATTTTGGGGCAAAATTCCAGAAATTTCCATTATTTTGGGGCAAAATTGCATAAATTTCACTAATTTTGGGGCAAAATTGAAGAAATTTCACTTATTTCAGGGAAAAAAGGCAGAAATTTTCCTTATTTTGGGGCAAAAAGGCAGAAATTCCTAATATTTTGTGTCAAAAATGCAGAAATTCCCCTTATTTTGATGTAAAAAGAGTGAAATTCCCCCTCTTTGGGGGCAAAAAAACAGAAATTTTCCTTATTTTGGGGCAAAATTGCAGAAATTTCACTTATTTCAGGATAATAAGTCAGAAATTTTCTTTATTTAGAGGCAAAAAAGCAGAAATTCCCCTTATTTTAAAGCAAAAATGAAGAAATTTCCTTTTTTATGGCAAAAAGGTATGCATTTTTCTTATTTTTGGGCAAAAAGGCAGGAATTCCCCGTATTTTGGAGCAAAATTGCCGAAATTCCCCTAATTGTGGGACAAAAAGGCAGAAATTGCCTATTTGTTGGGGCAAAAAAATAGAAATTCTCCTTATTTTGGGGCAAAACTCAGAAATTCCACTTATTTTGGGGCCAAATTCCAGAAATTTCCCTTATTTTGGGGCAAAATTGCAGAAATTTCACTTATTTCAGAAAAAAAGCACAAATTTTCTTATTTTGGGGCAAAAAGGAAGAAAATTTTTTTATTTTGGTACAAAATTGCATAAATTTTTCTTATTTTGGGACAAAAGGCAGAAATTTCCTATATTTTAGGGCAAAAATGCAAAAATTCCCCTTATTTTGAGGTAAAAAGGCTGAAATTCCCCTTATTTGGTCGCAAAAAGGCAGAAATTTCCCTTATTTTGGGGCAAAATTGCAGATATTTCACTTACTTCAGGGTAATAAGTCAGAAATTTTCCTGATTTTGGGGCAAAAAAGACAGAAATTCCCTTTGTTTTGGGGAGAAAAACAGAAATTCCACTTATTTAGAGGCAAAAAAGCATAAATTCCCCTTATTTTGGAGCAAAAAGGAAGAAATTTCCCTTTTTATGGCAAAAAGGTTTGCATTCTTCTTATATTCGGGCAAAAAGGCAGAAATTCCCCGTAATTTGGAGCAAAATTGCAGAAATTCCCCTAATTGTGGGACAAAAAGGCAGTAATTTCTCTATGTTGGGGCAAAAAGACAGAAATTATCTTTAATTTGGGGCTAAACTCAGAAATTCAACTTATTTTGAGGCAAAATTCCAGAAATTTCCCTTATTTTGGGGCAAAATTGCAGAAATTTCACTTACTTCAGGATAATAATTCAGAAATTTTCCTTATTTTGGGGCAAAAAAGACAAAAATTCCCTTTGTTTTGGGGGAGAAAGACAGAAATTCCACTTATTTACAGGCAAAAAAGCAGAAATTTTCCTTATTTTGGAGCACAAATGAAGAAATTTCCCTTTTTATGGCAAAAATGTATGCATTCTTCTTATTTTCGGGCCAAAAGGCAGAAATTCCCTGTATTTTGGAGCAAAATTGCAGAAATACCCTAATTGTGGGGCAAAAAGGCAGAAATTCCCTTTATGTTAGGGCAAAAAGACAGAAATTCTCCTTATTTTGGGGCAAAACTCAGGAATTCTACTTATTTTGGGGCAAAATTCCAGAAATTTCCATTATTTTGGGGCAAAATTGCATAAATTTCACTAATTTTGGGGCAAAATTGAAGAAATTTCACTTATTTCAGGGAAAAAAGGCAGAAATTTTCCTTATTTTGGGGCAAAAAAGCAGAAATTCCTAATATTTTGTGTCAAAAATGCAGAAATTCCCCTTATTTTGATGTAAAAAGAGTGAAATTCCCCCTCTTTGGGGGCAAAAAAACAGAAATTTTCCTTATTTTGGGGCAAAATTGCAGAAATTTCACTTATTTCAGGATAATAAGTCAGAAATTTTCTTTATTTAGAGGCAAAAAAGCAGAAATTCCCCTTATTTTAAAGCAAAAATGAAGAAATTTCCTTTTTTATGGCAAAAAGGTATGCATTTTTCTTATTTTTGGGCAAAAAGGCAGGAATTCCCCGTATTTTGGAGCAAAATTGCCGAAATTCCCCTAATTGTGGGACAAAAAGGCAGAAATTGCCTATTTGTTGGGGCAAAAAAATAGAAATTCTCCTTATTTTGGGGCAAAACTCAGAAATTCCACTTATTTTGGGGCCAAATTCCAGAAATTTCCCTTATTTTGGGGCAAAATTGCAGAAATTTCACTTATTTCAGAAAAAAAGCACAAATTTTCTTATTTTGGGGCAAAAAGGAAGAAAATTTTTTTATTTTGGTACAAAATTGCATAAATTTTTCTTATTTTGGGACAAAAGGCAGAAATTTCCTATATTTTAGGGCAAAAATGCAAAAATTCCCCTTATTTTGAGGTAAAAAGGCTGAAATTCCCCTTATTTGGTCGCAAAAAGGCAGAAATTTCCCTTATTTTGGGGCAAAATTGCAGATATTTCACTTACTTCAGGGTAATAAGTCAGAAATTTTCCTGATTTTGGGGCAAAAAAGACAGAAATTCCCTTTGTTTTGGGGAGAAAAACAGAAATTCCACTTATTTAGAGGCAAAAAAGCATAAATTCCCCTTATTTTGGAGCAAAAAGGAAGAAATTTCCCTTTTTATGGCAAAAAGGTTTGCATTCTTCTTATATTCGGGCAAAAAGGCAGAAATTCCCCGTAATTTGGAGCAAAATTGCAGAAATTCCCCTAATTGTGGGACAAAAAGGCAGTAATTTCTCTATGTTGGGGCAAAAAGACAGAAATTATCTTTAATTTGGGGCTAAACTCAGAAATTCAACTTATTTTGAGGCAAAATTCCAGAAATTTCAATTATTTTGGGGCAAAATTGCAGAAATTTCACTTATTTTGGGGCAAAATTGCAGAAATTTCACTTATTTCAGGGTAAAAAAGCATCAATTTTCTTATTTTGGGGCAAAAAGGCAGAAATTTTTTTTATTTTGGTACAAAATTGCAGAATTTTTTTTTATTTTGGGCAAAAAGACAGAAATTTCCCATATTTTGTGTCAAAAATTCAGAAATTCCCTTTATTTTGAGGTAAAAAGGCTGAAATTACCCTTATTTGGGGGCAAAAAATAATAAATTCCCTTTATTTTGAGGCAAAAAGCAGACATTTCCCTTATTTTAAGGAAAATTTTAGAAATTTAACTTATTTCAGGGCAAAAAGTCAGAAATTTTCCTTATTTTTGGGGCAAAAAGGCAGAAATTCCTAATATTTTGTGGCAAAAATGCAGAAATTCCCCTTATTTTGAGGTAAAAGGCTGAAATTCCCTTTATTTTGTGGCAAAAAGGCAAAAATTTCCCTTATTTTGGGGCAAAATTGCAGAAATTTCACTTACTTCAGGATAATAATTCAGAAATTTTCCTTATTTTGGGGCAAAAAAGACAAAAATTCCCTTTGTTTTGGGGGAGAAAGACAGAAATTCCACTTATTTAGAGGCAAAAAAGCAGAAATTTTCCTTATTTTGGAGCACAAATGAAGAAATTTCCCTTTTTATGGCAAAAAGGTATGCATTCTTCTTATTTTCGGGCCAAAAGGCAGAAATTCCCTGTATTTTGGAGCAAAATTGCAGAAATACCCTAATTGTGGGGCAAAAAGGCAGAAATTCCCTTTATGTTAGGGCAAAAAGACAGAAATTCTCCTTATTTTGGGGCAAAACTCAGGAATTCCACTTATTTTGGGGCAAAATTCCAGAAATTTCCATTATTTTGGGGCAAAATTGCATAAATTTCACTTATTTTGGGGCAAAATTGAAGAAATTCCACTTATTTCAGGGAAAAAAGGCAGAAATTTTCCTTATTTTGGGGCAAAAAGGCAGAAATTCCTAATATTTTGTGGCAAAAATGCAGAAATTGCCCTTATTTTGATGTAAAAAGGGTGAAATTCCCCTTCTTTGGGGGCAAAAAAACAGAAATTTTCCTTATTTTGGGGCAAAATTGCAGAAATTTCACTTATTTCAGGATAATAAGTCAGAAATTTTCTTTATTTAGAGGCAAAAAAGCAGAAATTCCCCTTATTTTAAAGCAAAAATGAAGAAATTTCCTTTTTTATGGCAAAAAGGTATGCATTTTTCTTATTTTTGGGCAAAAAGTCAGAAATTCCCCATATTTTGGAGCAAAATTGCCGAAATTCCCCTAATTGTGGGACAAAAAGGCAGAAATTGCCTATTTGTTGGGGCAAAAAGATAGAAATTCTCCTTATTTTGGGGCAAAACTCAGAAATTCCACTTATTTTGGGGCCAAATTCCAGAAATTTCCCTTATTTTGGGGCAAAATTGCAGAAATTTCAGTTATTTTGGGGCAAAATTGCAGAAATTTCACTTATTTCAGAAAAAAAGCACAAATTTTCTTATTTTGGGGCAGAAAGGAAGAAAATTTTTTTATTTTGGTACAAAATTGCATAAATTTTTCTTATTTTGGGACAAAAGGCAGAAATTTCCTATATTTTAGGGCAAAAATGCAAAAATTCCCCTTATTTTGAGGTAAAAAGTCTGAAATTCCCCTTATTTGGTCGCAAAAAGGCAGAAATTTCCCTTATTTTGGGGCAAAATTGCAGATATTTCACTTACTTCAGGGTAATAAGTCAGAAATTTTCCTTATTTGGGGGCAAAAAAGACAGAAATTCCCTTTGTTTTGGGGAGAAAAACAGAAATTCCACTAATTTAGAGGCAAAAAAGCATAAATTCCCCTTATTTTGGAGCAAAAAGGAAGAAATTTTCCTTTTTATGGCAAAAAGGTATGCATTCTTCTTATATTCGGGCAAAAAGGCAGAAATTCCCCGTAATTTGGAGCAAAATTGCAGAAATTCCCCTAATTGTGGGACAAAAAGGCAGTAATTTCTCTATGTTGGGGCAAAAAGACAGAAATTATCTTTAATTTGGGGCTAAACTCAGAAATTCAACTTATTTTGAGGCAAAATTCCAGAAATTTCAATTATTTTGGGGCAAAATTGCAGAAATTTCACTTATTTTGGGGCAAAATTGCAGAAATTTCACTTATTTCAGGGTAAAAAAGCAGAAATGTTTTTATTTTGGGGCAAAAAGGCAGAAATTTCTTTTATTTTGGTACAAAATTGCAGAATTTTTTTTTTATTTTGGGCAAAAAGACAGAAATTTCCCATATTTTGTGTCAAAAATTCAGAAATTCCCTTTATTTTGAGGTAAAAAGGCTGAAATTACCCTTATTTGGGGGCAAAAAGTAATAAATTCCCTTTATTTTGAGGCAAAAAGCAGACATTTCCCTTATTTTAAGGAAAATTTTAGAAATTTCACTTATTTCAGGGCAAAAAGTCAGAAATTTTCCTTATTTTTGGAGCAAAAACGCAGAAATTCCCCATATTTTGGAGCAAAATTGCCGAAATTCCCCTAATTGTGGGACAAAAAGGCAGAAATTGCCTATTTGTTGGGGCAAAAAGATAGAAATTCTCCTTATTTTGGGGCAAAACTCAGAAATTCCACTTATTTTGGGGCCAAATTCCAGAAATTTCCCTTATTTTGGGGCAAAATTGCAGAAATTTCAGTTATTTTGGGGCAAAATTGCAGAAATTTCACTTATTTCAGAAAAAAAGCACAAATTTTCTTATTTTGGGGCAAAAAGGAAGAAAATTTTTTTATTTTGGTACAAAATTGCATAAATTTTTCTTATTTTGGGACAAAAGGCAGAAATTTCCTATATTTTAGGGCAAAAATGCAAAAATTCCCCTTATTTTGAGGTAAAAAGTCTGAAATTCCCCTTATTTGGTCGCAAAAAGGCAGAAATTTCCCTTATTTTGGGGCAAAATTGCAGATATTTCACTTACTTCAGGGTAATAAGTCAGAAATTTTCCTGATTTGGGGGCAAAAAAGACAGAAATTCCCTTTGTTTTGGGGAGAAAAACAGAAATTCCACTAATTTAGAGGCAAAAAAGCATAAATTCCCCTTATTTTGGAGCAAAAAGGAAGAAATTTCCCTTTTTATGGCAAAAAGGTATGCATTCTTCTTATATTCGGGCAAAAAGGCAGAAATTCCCCGTAATTTGGAGCAAAATTGCAGAAATTCCCCTAATTGTGGGACAAAAAGGCAGTAATTTCTCTATGTTGGGGCAAAAAGACAGAAATTATCTTTAATTTGGGGCTAAACTCAGAAATTCAACTTATTTTGAGGCAAAATTCCAGAAATTTCAATTATTTTGGGGCAAAATTGCAGAAATTTCACTTATTTTGGGGCAAAATTGCAGAAATTTCACTTATTTCAGGGTAAAAAAGCAGAAATGTTTTTATTTTGGGGCAAAAAGGCAGAAATTTCTTTTATTTTGGTACAAAATTGCAGAATTTTTTTTTATTTTGGGCAAAAAGACAGAAATTTCCCATATTTTGTGTCAAAAATTCAGAAATTCCCTTTATTTTGAGGTAAAAAGGCTGAAATTACCCTTATTTGGGGGCAAAAAGTAATAAATTCCCTTTATTTTGAGGCAAAAAGCAGACAATTCCCTTATTTTAAGGAAAATTTTAGAAATTTCACTTATTTCAGGGCAAAAAGTCAGAAATTTTCCTTATTTTTGGGGCAAAAAGGCAGAAATTCCTAATATTTTGTGGCAAAAATGCAGAAATTCCCCTTATTTTGAGGTAAAAGGCTGAAATTCCCTTTATTTTGTGGCAAAAAGGCAAAAATTTCCCTTATTTTGGGGCAAAATTGCAGAAATTTCACTTACTTCAGGATAATAATTCAGAAATTTTCCTTATTTTGGGGCAAAAAAGACAAAAATTCCCTTTGTTTTGGGGGAGAAAGACAGAAATTCCACTTATTTAGAGGCAAAAAAGCAGAAATTTTCCTTATTTTGGAGCACAAATGAAGAAATTTCCCTTTTTATGGCAAAAAGGTATGCATTCTTCTTATTTTCGGGCCAAAAGGCAGAAATTCCCTGTATTTTGGAGCAAAATTGCAGAAATACCCTAATTGTGGGGCAAAAAGGCAGAAATTCCCTTTATGTTAGGGCAAAAAGACAGAAATTCTCCTTATTTTGGGGCAAAACTCAGGAATTCCACTTATTTTGGGGCAAAATTCCAGAAATTTCCATTATTTTGGGGCAAAATTGCATAAATTTCACTTATTTTGGGGCAAAATTGAAGAAATTCCACTTATTTCAGGGAAAAAAGGCAGAAATTTTCCTTATTTTGGGGCAAAAAGGCAGAAATTCCTAATATTTTGTGGCAAAAATGCAGAAATTGCCCTTATTTTGATGTAAAAAGGGTGAAATTCCCCTTCTTTGGGGGCAAAAAAACAGAAATTTTCCTTATTTTGGGGCAAAATTGCAGAAATTTCACTTATTTCAGGATAATAAGTCAGAAATTTTCTTTATTTAGAGGCAAAAAAGCAGAAATTCCCCTTATTTTAAAGCAAAAATGAAGAAATTTCCTTTTTTTATGGCAAAAATGTATGCATTTTTCTTATTTTTGGGCAAAAAGGCAGAAATTCCCCGTATTTTGGAGCAAAATTGCCGAAATTCCCCTAATTGTGGGACAAAAAGGCAGAAATTGCTTATTTGTTGGAGCAAAAAGACAGAAATTCTCCTTATTTGGGGGCAAAATTGCAGAAATTTCACTTACTTCAGGATAATAATTCAGAAATTTTCCTTATTTTGGGGCAAAAAAGACAAAAATTCCCTTTGTTTTGGGGGAGAAAGACAGAAATTCCACTTATTTACAGGCAAAAAAGCAGAAATTTTCCTTATTTTGGAGCACAAATGAAGAAATTTCCCTTTTTATGGCAAAAAGGTATGCATTCTTCTTATTTTCGGGCCAAAAGGGAGAAATTCCCTGTATTTTGGAGCAAAATTGCAGAAATACCCTAATTGTGGGGCAAAAAGGCAGAAATTCCCTTTATGTTAGGGCAAAAAGACAGAAATTCTCCTTATTTTGGGGCAAAACTCAGGAATTCCACTTATTTTGGGGCAAAATTCCAGAAATTTCCATTATTTTGGGGCAAAATTGCATAAATTTCACTAATTTTGGGGCAAAATTGAAGAAATTTCACTTATTTCAGGGAAAAAAGGCAGAAATTTTCCTTATTTTGGGGCAAAAAGGCAGAAATTCCTAAGATTTTGTGGCAAAAATGCAGAAATTCCCCTTATCTTGATGTAAAAAGAGTGAAATTCCCCTTCTTTGGGGGCAAAAAAACAGAAATTTTCTTTATTTTGGGGCAAAATTGCAGAAATTTCACTTATTTCAGGATAATAAGTCAGAAATTTTCTTTATTTAGAGGCAAAAAAGCAGAAATTCCCCTTATTTTAAAGCAAAAATGAAGAAATTTCCTTTTTTTATGGCAAAAAGGTATGCATTTTTCTTATTTTTGGGCAAAAAGCCAGAAATTCCCCGTATTTTGGAGCAAAATTGCCGAAATTCCCCTAATTGTGGGACAAAAAGGCAGAAATTTCCTATTTGGTGGGGCAAAAATACAGAAATTCTCCTTATTTTGGGGCAAAACTCAGAAATTCCACTTATTTTGGGGCCAAATTCCAGAAATTTCCCTTATTTTGGGGCAAAATTGCAAAATTTCAGTTATTTTGGGGCAAAATTGCAGAAATTTCACTTATTTCAGAAAAAAAAGCACAAATTTTCTTATTTTGGGGCAAAAAGGCAGAAATTTCTTTTATTTTCGTACAAAATTGCATAAATTTTTCTTATTTTGGGACAAAAGGCAGAAATTTCCTATATTTTAGGGCAAAAATGCAAAAATTCCCCTTATTTTGAGGTAAAAAGGCTGAAATTCCCCTTATTTGGTCGCAAAAAGGCAGAAATTTCCCTTATTTTGGGGCAAAATTGCAGATATTTCACTTACTTCAGGGTAATAAGTCAGAAATTTTCCTGATTTTGGGGCAAAAAAGAAAGAAATTCCCTTTGTTTTGGTGGAGAAAAACAGAAATTCCACTTATTTAGAGGCAAAAAAGCATAAATTCCCCTTATTTTGGAGCAAAAAGGAAGAAATTTCTCTTTTAATGGCAAAAAGGTATGCATTCTTCTTATTTTCGGGCCAAAAGGCAGAAATTCCCCGTATTTTGGAGCAAAATTGCAGAAATACCCTAATTGTGGGGCAAAAAGGCTGAAATTCCATATAGGTTGGGGCAAAAAGACAGAAATTCTCATTATTTTGGGGTAAAACTCTGAAATTCCACTTATTTTGGGGCAAAATTCCAGAAAGTTCCCTTATTTTGGGGCAAAATTGCAGAAATTTCACTTATTTTGGGGCAAAATTGCAGAAATTTCACTTATTTCAGATAAAAAGCACAAATTTTCTTATTTTGGGGCAAAAAGGCAGAAATTTCTTTTATTTTGGTAAAAATTGCATAATTTTTTCTTATTTTGGGACAAAAAGGCAAGAATTTCCCATATTTTAGGGCAAAAATGCAAAAATTCCCCTTATTTTGAGGTAAAAAGGCTGAAATTTCCCTTATTTGAGGGCAAAAATTCAGAAATTACCCTTATTTTGAGGAAAAATTGCAGAAATTTCACTTATTTCAGGGTAATAAGTCAGAAATTTTCCTTTTTTGGGGTAAAAAAGATAGAAATTCCCTTTGTTTTGGGGGAAAAAGACAGAAATTCCACTTATTTAGAGGCAAAAAAGCAGAAATTCCCCTTATTTTGGAGCAAAAATGAAGAAATTTCCCTTTTTTGTGGCAAAAGGTATACATTCCACTTATTTTCGGGCTAAATAGCAGAAATTCCCCGTATTTTAGAGCAAAATTGCAGAAATTCCCATAATTGTGGGGCAAAAAGGCAGAAATTCCCTATATGTTTGGACAAAAAGACAGAAATTCTTCTGATTTTGGGGCAAAACTCAGAAATTCCACTTATTTTGGGGCAAAATTCCAGAAATTTCCCTTATTTTCGGGCAAAATTGCAGAAATTTCACTTATTTTGGGGCAAAATTGCAGAAATTTCACTTATTTCAGAGAAAAAAGACAGAAATTTTTCTTATTTTCGAGCAAAAATGAAGAAATTTCTAATATTTTGTAGCAAAAATGCAGAAATTCCCCTTATTTTGAGGTAGAAAAGCTGAAATTACCCTTATTTGGGGGCAAAAAAGCAGAAATTTCCCTTGTTTTGGGGCAAAATTGCAGAAATTTCACTTATTTCAGGGTAATAATTCAGAAATTTTCCTTATTTTGGGGCAAAAAAGACAGAAATTCCCTTTGTTTTGGGGGAAAAAGACAGAAATTCCACTTATTTAGAGGCAAAAAAGCAGAAATTCCTCTTATTTTGGAGCAAAAATGAAGAAATTTCCCTTTTTTATGGCAAAAAGGTATGCATTCCCTTTATTTTTGGGCAAAAGGGCAGAAATTCCCCGTATTTTGGAACAAAATTGCAGGAATTCCTCTAATTTTGGGGCAAAAGGCAGAATTTCCCTTTATTTTAGGGCAAAAATAAGAAATTCCCATTACTTTGGGGCAAAATTCCAGAAATTTCCATTATTTTGGGGCAAAATTGCAGAAATTTCACTTATTTTGGGGCAAAATTGAAGAAATTTCACTTATTTCAGGGAAAAAAGGCAGAAATTTTCCTTATTTTGGGGCAAAAAGGCAGAAATTACTAATATTTTGTGGCAAAAATGCAGAAATTCCCCTTATTTTGGTGTAAAAAGGCTGAAATTCCTCTTCTTTGGGGGCAAAAAAACAGAAATTTCCCTTATTTTGTGGCAAAATTGCAGAAATTTCACTTATTTCAGGATAATAAGTCAGAAATTTTCCTTATTTATAGGCAAAAAAGCAGAAAGTCCCCTTATTTTAAAGCAAAAATGAAGAAATTTCCTTTTTTATGGCAAAAATGTATACATTTTTCTTATTTTTGGGCAAAAAGGCAGAAATTCCTTGTATTTTGGAGCAAAATTGCCGAAATTCCCCTAATTGTGGGGCAAAAAGGCAGAAATTGCCTATTTGTTGGGGCAAATAGAGAGAATTTCTCCTTATTTTGGGGCAAAACTCAGAAATTCCACTTATTTTGGGGCAAAATTCCAGAAATTTCCCTTATTTTGGGACAAAATTGCAGAAATTTCAGTTATTTTGGGGCAAAATTGCAGAAATTTCACTTATTTCAGAATAAAAAGCACAAATTTTCTTATTTTGGGGCAAAAAGGCAGGAATTTCTTTTATTTTGGTACAAAATTGCATAAATTTTTTTTTATTTTGGGACAAAAAGGCAGAAATTTTCCATATTTTAGGGAAAAAATGCAAAAATTCCCCTTATTTTGAGGTAAAAATGCTGAAATTCCCTTTATTTGAGGGCAAAAATTCAGAAATTTCCCTTATTTTGAGAAAAAATTGCAGAAATTTCACTTATTTCAGGGTAATAAGTCAGAAATTTTCCTTATTTTGGGGCAAAAAAGATAGAAATTCCCTTTGTTTTGGGGGAAAAAGACAGAAATTCCACTTATTTAGAGGCAAAAAAGCAGAAATTCCCCATATTTTGGAGCAAAATTGCAGGAATTCCTTAAATTTTGGGGCAAAAGGCAGAATTTCCCTTAATTTTGGGGCAAAAATCAGAAATTCCCATTACTTTGGGGCAAAATTCCAGAAATTTCCCATATTTTAGGGCAAAAATTCAGAAATTCCCTTTATTTTGAGGTAAAAAGGCTGAAATTCCCCTTATTTAGGGGCAAAAATGCAGAAATTCCCCTTATTTTGAGGTAAAAAGGCTGAAATTCCCTTTATTTGGAAGCAAAATTCAGAATTTTCCCCTTTTTTAGGGCAAAATTGCAGAAATTTCACTTATTTCAGGGTCATAAGTCAGAAATTTTCTTAGTTTTGGGGCAAAAAAGACAGATATTCCCTTTGTTTTGGGGGAAAAAGACAGAAATTCCACTTATTTAGAGGCAAAAAAGCAGAAATATCCCTTATTTTGGAGAAAAAATGAAGAAATTTCCCTTTTTTATAGCAAAAGGGTATGCATTCTTCTTATTTTCGGACAAAAAGGCAGAAATTCCTCGTATTTTGGAGCAAAATTGCAGAAATACCCTAATTGTGCGGCAAAAAGGGAGAAATTCCCTATATGTTAGGGCAAAAAGACAGAAATTCTCCTTATTTTGGGGCAAAACTCAGAAATTTCACTTATTTTGGGGCAAAATTACAGAAATTTCACTTATTTCAGGAAAAAAGAGAAATTTTCTTATTTTGGGGCAAAAAGGCAGAAATTTTATTCATTTTGGTACAAAACTGCAGAAATTTTTTTTATTTTGGGCAAAAAGGCAGAAATTTTCCATATTTTGGGGCAAAAATGCAGAAATTCCCCTTATTTTGAGGTAAAAAGTCTGAAATTCCCCTTATTTGGGTGCAAAAAGGCAGAAATTTCCTTTATTTAGGGGCAAAATTGCAGAAATTTCACTTATTTCAGGGTAATAAGTCAGAAATTTTCCTTATTTTGGGGCAAAAAAGACAGAAATTCAGTTTGTTTTGGGTGAAAAAGACAGAATTTCTACTTATTTAGAGGCAAAAAAGCAGAAATTCCCCTTCTTTTGGAGCAAAAATGAAAAAATTTCCCTTTTTTATGGCAAACGGGTTTGCATTCTTCTTATTTTCGGGAAAAAAAGCAGAAATTCCCCGTATTTTGGAGCAAAATTGCAGAAATTCCCGTAATTGTGGGGAAAAAAGGCAGAAATTCCGTATATGTTAGAACAAAAAGACAGAAATTCTCCTTATTTTGGGGCAAAACTCAGAAATTCAACTTATTTTGGGGCAAAATTCCAGAAATTTCGCTTATTTTGGGGCAAAATTGCAGAAATTTCACTTATTTTGGGGCAAAATTGCAGAAATTTCACTTATTTCAGGGAAAAACGGCAGAAATTTTTTTTATTTTGGGGCAAAAAGGCAGAAATTCCTAATATTTTGTGGCAAAAATGCAGAAATTCCCCTTATTTTGATATAAAAAGACTGAAATTCCCCTACTTTGGAAACAAAAAAACAGAAATTTTCCTTATTTTGGGCAAAATTGCAGAAATTTCACTTATTTCAGGATAATAAGTCAGAAATTTTCCTTATTTATAGGCAAAAAAGCAGAAATTCCCCTTATTTTAAAGCAAAAATGAAATTTCCTTTTTTTATGGCAAAAAGGTATGCATTTTTCTTATTTTTGGGCAAAAAGGCAGAAATTCCCCGTATTTTGGAGCAAAATTGCCGAAATCTCCTAATTGTGGGGCAAAAAGGCAGAAATTGCCTATTTGTTGGGGCAAAAAGACAGAAATTCTCCTTATTTTGGAGCAAAACTCAGAAATTCCACATATTTTGGGGTAAAATTCCAGAAATTTCCCTTATTTTGGGGCAAAATTGCAGAAATTTCACTTATTTTGGGGCAAAATTGCAGAAATTTCACTTATTTCAGAAAAAAAAGCACAAATTTTCTTATTTTGGGGCAAAAAGGCAGAAATTTCTTTTATTTTGGTACAAAATTGCATAAATTTTTCTTATTTTGGGACAAAAAGGCAGAAATTTCCCATATTTTAGGGCAAAAATGCAAAAATTCCCCTTATTTTGAGGTAAAAAGGCTGAAATTCCCCTTATTTGAGGGCAAAAAGGCAGAAATTTCCTTTATTTTGAAGAAAAATTGCAGAAATTTCACTTATTTCAGGGTAATAAATCAGAAATTTTTCTTATTTTGGGGCAAAAAAGATAGAAATTCCCTTTGTTTTGGGGGAAAAAGACAGAAATTCCACTTATTTAGAGGCAAAAAAGCAGAAATTCCCCTTCTTTTGGAGCAAAAATGAAGAAATTTCCCTTTTTTGTGGCAAAAGGTGTACATTCCACTCATTTTCGGGCTAAAAAGCAGAAATTCCCCGTATTTTGGAGCAAAATTGCAGAAATTCCCCTAATTGTGGGGAAAAGAGGCAGAAATTCCCTATATGTTGGGGCCAAAAGACAGAAATTCTCCTTATTTTGGGGCAAAACTCAGAAATTCCACTTATTTTGGGGCAAAATTCCAGAAATTTCTTTTATTTTGGAGCAAAATTCCAGAAATTTGACTTATTTTAGAAAAAAAGCAGAAATTTTCTTATTTTGGGGCAAAAAGGCAAAAATTTCTTTTATTTTGGTTCAAAATTGCAGAAATTTTTTTTATTTTGGGGCAAAAAGGAAGAAATTTCCCATATTTAGGGGAAAAATGCAAAAATTCCCCTTATTTTGAGGTAAAAACGCTGAAATTCCCCTTATTTGGGGGCAAAAAGGCAGAAATTTCCCTTATTTTAGGGCAAAATTGCAGAAATTTCACTTATTTCAGGGTAATAATTCAGAAATTTTCTTTATTTTGGGGCAAAAAAGACAGAAATTCCCTTTGTTTTGGGGGAAAATACAGAAATTCCACCTATTCAGAGGCAAAAAAGCAGAAATTTCCCATATTTTGGGGCCAAAATTCAGGGTTAGGGTTAGGGTTAGCGTTAGAGTTAGGGTTAGGGTTAGGGTTAGGGTTAGGGTTAGTGTTAGGGTTAGGGTTATGGTTAGGCTTAGGGTTAGGGTTAGGGTTAGGGTTAGGGTTAGGGTTAGGGTGAGGGTTAGGGTTAAGGTTAGGGTTAAGGTTTGGGTTAGGGTTAGGGTTAGTGTTAGGGTTAGGGTTAGGGTTAGGGTTAGGGTTAGTGTTAGTGTAAAGGTTAGGGTTAGGGACAGGGTTAGGGTTAGGGTTAGCGTTAGGGTTAGAGTTAGGTTTATGGTTAGGGTTAGGGTTAGGGTTAGGGTTAGGGTTAGGGTTAGGGTTAGGGTTAGGGTTAGGGTTAGGCTTAGTGTTAGCGTTAGGGTTAGGGTTAGGGTGAGGGTTAGGGTTAGGGTTAGCGTTAGGGTTAGGGTTAGGGTGAAGGTTAGGGTTAGGGTTAGGGTTAGGGTTAGGGTTAGGGTTAGGTTTGGTGTTAGGGTTAGGTTAAGGTTAGGGTTAGGGATAGGGTTAGGGTTAGGGTAGTGTTAGGGTTAGTGTTAGGGTAAAGGTTAGGGTTAGGGTTAGGGTTAGGGTTAGCGTTAGTGTTAGGGTTAGGGTTTGGGTTAGGGTTAGGGTTAGGTTTAGGGTTAGTGTTAGTGTAAAGGTTAGGGTTAGGGTTAGGGTTAGGGTTAGGGTTAGGGTTAGGGTTAGGGTTAGCGTTAGGGTTAGGGTTAGGGTTAGGGTTAGGATTAGG